>NC_092545.1:0-2400000 GCF_037038585.1 Patagioenas fasciata
TAAGAGACACGCTCTGCTGAGCTCAACGCTTGTGCAGATGCACATGTGCGACGAAGTCAACACACGTGCTTGTGGAGAGAAAGAAAGGGACTCCCAGGCGTGTGGAGCGACGGGGAGAAAGAGCGGGCGCTGAGGAACACAGTTTCAAACAGACTGTCTCCACACAAACAGGCACCTGTCTGCAGGTATCCTAGATCTTGATTCTTGAACTTGAGGAAACACGCGTCTGAGCAAAACTCCCAAACGCTTCCAGGAAAGACACAGGCTCTCCCACAAGCACACAAGTGTTTGCCCTCAGCTATAGATCAGGGACAAGCCTGTGAAGAGCAACCAAAGAGCTCGTCCGTCTTTCCCTCAATAGATGGGAGTAGGCGCGCTTGCGGATGTGTGCGTGTGTGTGGCCACGCGTTTGCTTAGGCATCAGTGTGTGAAAAGGTAGGTGCTTTTCTCTAGCTGCGTGTGCGTGCACGTGGTGCTGGGTGCACATCCCTGGGTGCTCGTGGAAAGGTTTCTGCATGGTTTTCGCTGAGGAATCGTGTGTGTGCACATGGACAAAGAGAAGGCGCAGCAACCAGGTTCCAGCGCCGAAGAAGGCAAAAGGCGAGGTTTCCGGCGCTATCTCCTTCTCTCCCCAGAGCTAGTCGCGCAAAGCAAGCCGCTAAGCCGGCGACCGGCAAGAGAGCTACAACGAAGCATGCCGAACGGAGAAAATAGCAGCAGCTCATCTGTTCACACCTTGTTTCTGCCATGTGCTTGAACGCCAAGACGTTCGCGCTTCTGTGAGATGAAAGACGTCCTTCTGCATATGTGGTTGCTCACACCGGTGCACTTGTTAGTGTATCCATTCAGTCCTGGGCTGCGGGGCATTCAGAAGTGGCTCTGTGGAGACGTCTGCATAGAGGCAGCTGTCAGAACACGCACACTCGATTGTTCACCAAAACATATGCAGACGCGTCCTTAGCCTGTAGATTTGGATGCACAGAGTTCCCTGTGTTCGCAAGAGACAAGGGAATCGCGTCTGTGCGCACAGAAGCAATAGCGGACCGTTTCCCTCGGAGTGAACGCGAAAGAGCCGTCTATATACTCGCAGACACGCGAACGTGCCTCAATGCGGTCACAGAGGCAGCAGCTTTTGCACAGATGCTCCTGGTGATTCTGGCACTTTCCAGGCACACTCCTGAAAGTCGCGCACACTGCTGTTCACTCGCTAAACGACCTCTTGGGAAACACGTCTCCGGTCGACGGACCGCTCAGATTGCTTCTCGTGTAACTGTGAACTGTGTCAGCGCAGGGAATCCGTCTCTGTTGAGCAGATGTCAATCCTGCCTCGCTTTTGCTTTGTTGCCTCTACCAAGATGATTTCCCGTTTCTCTCTTCACTGGAGCAGGCAGACACAGCCAACGCACATCAAGTGTCAAGAGACACGCTCTGCTGAGCTCAACGCTTGTGCAGATGCACATGTGCGACGAAGTCAACACACGTGCTTGTGGAGAGAAAGAAAGGGACTCCCAGGCGTGTGGAGCGACGGGGAGAAAGAGCGGGCGCTGAGGAACACAGTTTCAAACAGACTGTCTCCACACAAACAGGCACCTGTCTGCAGGTATCCTAGATCTTGATTCTTGAACTTGAGGAAACACGCGTCTGAGCAAAACTCCCAAACGCTTCCAGGAAAGACACAGGCTCTCCCACAAGCACACAAGTGTTTGCCCTCAGCTATAGATCAGGGACAAGCCTGTGAAGAGCAACCAAAGAGCTCGTCCGTCTTTCCCTCAATAGATGGGAGTAGGCGCGCTTGCGGATGTGTGCGTGTGTGTGGCCACGCGTTTGCTTAGGCATCAGTGTGTGAAAAGGTAGGTGCTTTTCTCTAGCTGCGTGTGCGTGCACGTGGTGCTGGGTGCACATCCCTGGGTGCTCGTGGAAAGGTTTCTGCATGGTTTTCGCTGAGGAATCGTGTGTGTGCACATGGACAAAGAGAAGGCGCAGCAACCAGGTTCCAGCGCCGAAGAAGGCAAAAGGCGAGGTTTCCGGCGCTATCTCCTTCTCTCCCCAGAGCTAGTCGCGCAAAGCAAGCCGCTAAGCCGGCGACCGGCAAGAGAGCTACAACGAAGCATGCCGAACGGAGAAAATAGCAGCAGCTCATCTGTTCACACCTTGTTTCTGCCATGTGCTTGAACGCCAAGACGTTCGCGCTTCTGTGAGATGAAAGACGTCCTTCTGCATATGTGGTTGCTCACACCGGTGCACTTGTTAGTGTATCCATTCAGTCCTGGGCTGCGGGGCATTCAGAAGTGGCTCTGTGGAGACGTCTGCATAGAGGCAGCTGTCAGAACACGCACACTCGATTGTTCACCAAAACATATGCAGACGCGTCCTTAGCCTGTAGATTTGGATGCACAGAGTTCCCTGTGTTCGCAAGAGACAAGGGAATCGCGTCTGTGCGCACAGAAGCAATAGCGGACCGTTTCCCTCGGAGTGAACGCGAAAGAGCCGTCTATATACTCGCAGACACGCGAACGTGCCTCAATGCGGTCACAGAGGCAGCAGCTTTTGCACAGATGCTCCTGGTGATTCTGGCACTTTCCAGGCACACTCCTGAAAGTCGCGCACACTGCTGTTCACTCGCTAAACGACCTCTTGGGAAACACGTCTCCGGTCGACGGACCGCTCAGATTGCTTCTCGTGTAACTGTGAACTGTGTCAGCGCAGGGAATCCGTCTCTGTTGAGCAGATGTCGATCCTGCCTCGCTTTTGCTTTGTTGCCTCTACCAAGATGATTTCCCGTTTCTCTCTTCACTGGAGCAGGCAGACACAGCCAACGCACATCAAGTGTCAAGAGACACGCTCTGCTGAGCTCAACGCTTGTGCAGATGCACATGTGCGACGAAGTCAACACACGTGCTTGTGGAGAGAAAGAAAGGGACTCCCAGGCGTGTGGAGCGACGGGGAGAAAGAGCGGGCGCTGAGGAACACAGTTTCAAACAGACTGTCTCCACACAAACAGGCACCTGTCTGCAGGTATCCTAGATCTTGATTCTTGAACTTGAGGAAACACGCGTCTGAGCAAAACTCCCAAACGCTTCCAGGAAAGACACAGGCTCTCCCACAAGCACACAAGTGTTTGCCCTCAGCTATAGATCAGGGACAAGCCTGTGAAGAGCAACCAAAGAGCTCGTCCGTCTTTCCCTCAATAGATGGGAGTAGGCGCGCTTGCGGATGTGTGCGTGTGTGTGGCCACGCGTTTGCTTAGGCATCAGTGTGTGAAAAGGTAGGTGCTTTTCTCTAGCTGCGTGTGCGTGCACGTGGTGCTGGGTGCACATCCCTGGGTGCTCGTGGAAAGGTTTCTGCATGGTTTTCGCTGAGGAATCGTGTGTGTGCACATGGACAAAGAGAAGGCGCAGCAACCAGGTTCCAGCGCCGAAGAAGGCAAAAGGCGAGGTTTCCGGCGCTATCTCCTTCTCTCCCCAGAGCTAGTCGCGCAAAGCAAGCCGCTAAGCCGGCGACCGGCAAGAGAGCTACAACGAAGCATGCCGAACGGAGAAAATAGCAGCAGCTCATCTGTTCACACCTTGTTTCTGCCATGTGCTTGAACGCCAAGACGTTCGCGCTTCTGTGAGATGAAAGACGTCCTTCTGCATATGTGGTTGCTCACACCGGTGCACTTGTTAGTGTATCCATTCAGTCCTGGGCTGCGGGGCATTCAGAAGTGGCTCTGTGGAGACGTCTGCATAGAGGCAGCTGTCAGAACACGCACACTCGATTGTTCACCAAAACATATGCAGACGCGTCCTTAGGCTGTAGATTTGGATGCACAGAGTTCCCTGTGTTCGCAAGAGACAAGGGAATCGCGTCTGTGCGCACAGAAGCAATAGCGGACCGTTTCCCTCGGAGTGAACGCGAAAGAGCCGTCTATATACTCGCAGACACGCGAACGTGCCTCAATGCGGTCACAGAGGCAGCAGCTTTTGCACAGATGCTCCTGGTGATTCTGGCACTTTCCAGGCACACTCCTGAAAGTCGCGCACACTGCTGTTCACTCGCTAAACGACCTCTTGGGAAACACGTCTCCGGTCGACGGACCGCTCAGATTGCTTCTCGTGTAACTGTGAACTGTGTCAGCGCAGGGAATCCGTCTCTGTTGAGCAGATGTCAATCCTGCCTCGCTTTTGCTTTGTTGCCTCTACCAAGATGATTTCCCGTTTCTCTCTTCACTGGAGCAGGCAGACACAGCCAACGCACATCAAGTGTCAAGAGACACGCTCTGCTGAGCTCAACGCTTGTGCAGATGCACATGTGCGACGAAGTCAACACACGTGCTTGTGGAGAGAAAGAAAGGGACTCCCAGGCGTGTGGAGCGACGGGGAGAAAGAGCGGGCGCTGAGGAACACAGTTTCAAACAGACTGTCTCCACACAAACAGGCACCTGTCTGCAGGTATCCTAGATCTTGATTCTTGAACTTGAGGAAACACGCGTCTGAGCAAAACTCCCAAACGCTTCCAGGAAAGACACAGGCTCTCCCACAAGCACACAAGTGTTTGCCCTCAGCTATAGATCAGGGACAAGCCTGTGAAGAGCAACCAAAGAGCTCGTCCGTCTTTCCCTCAATAGATGGGAGTAGGCGCGCTTGCGGATGTGTGCGTGTGTGTGGCCACGCGTTTGCTTAGGCATCAGTGTGTGAAAAGGTAGGTGCTTTTCTCTAGCTGCGTGTGCGTGCACGTGGTGCTGGGTGCACATCCCTGGGTGCTCGTGGAAAGGTTTCTGCATGGTTTTCGCTGAGGAATCGTGTGTGTGCACATGGACAAAGAGAAGGCGCAGCAACCAGGTTCCAGCGCCGAAGAAGGCAAAAGGCGAGGTTTCCGGCGCTATCTCCTTCTCTCCCCAGAGCTAGTCGCGCAAAGCAAGCCGCTAAGCCGGCGACCGGCAAGAGAGCTACAACGAAGCATGCCGAACGGAGAAAATAGCAGCAGCTCATCTGTTCACACCTTGTTTCTGCCATGTGCTTGAACGCCAAGACGTTCGCGCTTCTGTGAGATGAAAGACGTCCTTCTGCATATGTGGTTGCTCACACCGGTGCACTTGTTAGTGTATCCATTCAGTCCTGGGCTGCGGGGCATTCAGAAGTGGCTCTGTGGAGACGTCTGCATAGAGGCAGCTGTCAGAACACGCACACTCGATTGTTCACCAAAACATATGCAGACGCGTCCTTAGCCTGTAGATTTGGATGCACAGAGTTCCCTGTGTTCGCAAGAGACAAGGGAATCGCGTCTGTGCGCACAGAAGCAATAGCGGACCGTTTCCCTCGGAGTGAACGCGAAAGAGCCGTCTATATACTCGCAGACACGCGAACGTGCCTCAATGCGGTCACAGAGGCAGCAGCTTTTGCACAGATGCTCCTGGTGATTCTGGCACTTTCCAGGCACACTCCTGAAAGTCGCGCACACTGCTGTTCACTCGCTAAACGACCTCTTGGGAAACACGTCTCCGGTCGACGGACCGCTCAGATTGCTTCTCGTGTAACTGTGAACTGTGTCAGCGCAGGGAATCCGTCTCTGTTGAGCAGATGTCAATCCTGCCTCGCTTTTGCTTTGTTGCCTCTACCAAGATGATTTCCCGTTTCTCTCTTCACTGGAGCAGGCAGACACAGCCAACGCACATCAAGTGTCAAGAGACACGCTCTGCTGAGCTCAACGCTTGTGCAGATGCACATGTGCGACGAAGTCAACACACGTGCTTGTGGAGAGAAAGAAAGGGACTCCCAGGCGTGTGGAGCGACGGGGAGAAAGAGCGGGCGCTGAGGAACACAGTTTCAAACAGACTGTCTCCACACAAACAGGCACCTGTCTGCAGGTATCCTAGATCTTGATTCTTGAACTTGAGGAAACACGCGTCTGAGCAAAACTCCCAAACGCTTCCAGGAAAGACACAGGCTCTCCCACAAGCACACAAGTGTTTGCCCTCAGCTATAGATCAGGGACAAGCCTGTGAAGAGCAACCAAAGAGCTCGTCCGTCTTTCCCTCAATAGATGGGAGTAGGCGCGCTTGCGGATGTGTGCGTGTGTGTGGCCACGCGTTTGCTTAGGCATCAGTGTGTGAAAAGGTAGGTGCTTTTCTCTAGCTGCGTGTGCGTGCACGTGGTGCTGGGTGCACATCCCTGGGTGCTCGTGGAAAGGTTTCTGCATGGTTTTCGCTGAGGAATCGTGTGTGTGCACATGGACAAAGAGAAGGCGCAGCAACCAGGTTCCAGCGCCGAAGAAGGCAAAAGGCGAGGTTTCCGGCGCTATCTCCTTCTCTCCCCAGAGCTAGTCGCGCAAAGCAAGCCGCTAAGCCGGCGACCGGCAAGAGAGCTACAACGAAGCATGCCGAACGGAGAAAATAGCAGCAGCTCATCTGTTCACACCTTGTTTCTGCCATGTGCTTGAACGCCAAGACGTTCGCGCTTCTGTGAGATGAAAGACGTCCTTCTGCATATGTGGTTGCTCACACCGGTGCACTTGTTAGTGTATCCATTCAGTCCTGGGCTGCGGGGCATTCAGAAGTGGCTCTGTGGAGACGTCTGCATAGAGGCAGCTGTCAGAACACGCACACTCGATTGTTCACCAAAACATATGCAGACGCGTCCTTAGGCTGTAGATTTGGATGCACAGAGTTCCCTGTGTTCGCAAGAGACAAGGGAATCGCGTCTGTGCGCACAGAAGCAATAGCGGACCGTTTCCCTCGGAGTGAACGCGAAAGAGCCGTCTATATACTCGCAGACACGCGAACGTGCCTCAATGCGGTCACAGAGGCAGCAGCTTTTGCACAGATGCTCCTGGTGATTCTGGCACTTTCCAGGCACACTCCTGAAAGTCGCGCACACTGCTGTTCACTCGCTAAACGACCTCTTGGGAAACACGTCTCCGGTCGACGGACCGCTCAGATTGCTTCTCGTGTAACTGTGAACTGTGTCAGCGCAGGGAATCCGTCTCTGTTGAGCAGATGTCAATCCTGCCTCGCTTTTGCTTTGTTGCCTCTACCAAGATGATTTCCCGTTTCTCTCTTCACTGGAGCAGGCAGACACAGCCAACGCACATCAAGTGTCAAGAGACACGCTCTGCTGAGCTCAACGCTTGTGCAGATGCACATGTGCGACGAAGTCAACACACGTGCTTGTGGAGAGAAAGAAAGGGACTCCCAGGCGTGTGGAGCGACGGGGAGAAAGAGCGGGCGCTGAGGAACACAGTTTCAAACAGACTGTCTCCACACAAACAGGCACCTGTCTGCAGGTATCCTAGATCTTGATTCTTGAACTTGAGGAAACACGCGTCTGAGCAAAACTCCCAAACGCTTCCAGGAAAGACACAGGCTCTCCCACAAGCACACAAGTGTTTGCCCTCAGCTATAGATCAGGGACAAGCCTGTGAAGAGCAACCAAAGAGCTCGTCCGTCTTTCCCTCAATAGATGGGAGTAGGCGCGCTTGCGGATGTGTGCGTGTGTGT
Organism: Patagioenas fasciata; assembly: GCF_037038585.1. NCBI lineage: Eukaryota > Metazoa > Chordata > Aves > Columbiformes > Columbidae > Patagioenas > Patagioenas fasciata. Next base: position 7,475 of record NC_092545.1, read on the forward strand.
GGCCACGCGTTTGCTTAGGCATCAGTGTGTGAAAAGGTAGGTGCTTTTCTCTAGCTGCGTGTGCGTGCACGTGGTGCTGGGTGCACATCCCTGGGTGCTCGTGGAAAGGTTTCTGCATGGTTTTCGCTGAGGAATCGTGTGTGTGCACATGGACAAAGAGAAGGCGCAGCAACCAGGTTCCAGCGCCGAAGAAGGCAAAAGGCGAGGTTTCCGGCGCTATCTCCTTCTCTCCCCAGAGCTAGTCGCGCAAAGCAAGCCGCTAAGCCGGCGACCGGCAAGAGAGCTACAACGAAGCATGCCGAACGGAGAAAATAGCAGCAGCTCATCTGTTCACACCTTGTTTCTGCCATGTGCTTGAACGCCAAGACGTTCGCGCTTCTGTGAGATGAAAGACGTCCTTCTGCATATGTGGTTGCTCACACCGGTGCACTTGTTAGTGTATCCATTCAGTCCTGGGCTGCGGGGCATTCAGAAGTGGCTCTGTGGAGACGTCTGCATAGAGGCAGCTGTCAGAACACGCACACTCGATTGTTCACCAAAACATATGCAGACGCGTCCTTAGCCTGTAGATTTGGATGCACAGAGTTCCCTGTGTTCGCAAGAGACAAGGGAATCGCGTCTGTGCGCACAGAAGCAATAGCGGACCGTTTCCCTCGGAGTGAACGCGAAAGAGCCGTCTATATACTCGCAGACACGCGAACGTGCCTCAATGCGGTCACAGAGGCAGCAGCTTTTGCACAGATGCTCCTGGTGATTCTGGCACTTTCCAGGCACACTCCTGAAAGTCGCGCACACTGCTGTTCACTCGCTAAACGACCTCTTGGGAAACACGTCTCCGGTCGACGGACCGCTCAGATTGCTTCTCGTGTAACTGTGAACTGTGTCAGCGCAGGGAATCCGTCTCTGTTGAGCAGATGTCAATCCTGCCTCGCTTTTGCTTTGTTGCCTCTACCAAGATGATTTCCCGTTTCTCTCTTCACTGGAGCACGCAGACACAGCCAACGCACATCAAGTGTCAAGAGACACGCTCTGCTGAGCTCAACGCTTGTGCAGATGCACATGTGCGACGAAGTCAACACACGTGCTTGTGGAGAGAAAGAAAGGGACTCCCAGGCGTGTGGAGCGACGGGGAGAAAGAGCGGGCGCTGAGGAACACAGTTTCAAACAGACTGTCTCCACACAAACAGGCACCTGTCTGCAGGTATCCTAGATCTTGATTCTTGAACTTGAGGAAACACGCGTCTGAGCAAAACTCCCAAACGCTTCCAGGAAAGACACAGGCTCTCCCACAAGCACACAAGTGTTTGCCCTCAGCTATAGATCAGGGACAAGCCTGTGAAGAGCAACCAAAGAGCTCGTCCGTCTTTCCCTCAATAGATGGGAGTAGGCGCGCTTGCGGATGTGTGCGTGTGTGTGGCCACGCGTTTGCTTAGGCATCAGTGTGTGAAAAGGTAGGTGCTTTTCTCTAGCTGCGTGTGCGTGCACGTGGTGCTGGGTGCACATCCCTGGGTGCTCGTGGAAAGGTTTCTGCATGGTTTTCGCTGAGGAATCGTGTGTGTGCACATGGACAAAGAGAAGGCGCAGCAACCAGGTTCCAGCGCCGAAGAAGGCAAAAGGCGAGGTTTCCGGCGCTATCTCCTTCTCTCCCCAGAGCTAGTCGCGCAAAGCAAGCCGCTAAGCCGGCGACCGGCAAGAGAGCTACAACGAAGCATGCCGAACGGAGAAAATAGCAGCAGCTCATCTGTTCACACCTTGTTTCTGCCATGTGCTTGAACGCCAAGACGTTCGCGCTTCTGTGAGATGAAAGACGTCCTTCTGCATATGTGGTTGCTCACACCGGTGCACTTGTTAGTGTATCCATTCAGTCCTGGGCTGCGGGGCATTCAGAAGTGGCTCTGTGGAGACGTCTGCATAGAGGCAGCTGTCAGAACACGCACACTCGATTGTTCACCAAAACATATGCAGACGCGTCCTTAGCCTGTAGATTTGGATGCACAGAGTTCCCTGTGTTCGCAAGAGACAAGGGAATCGCGTCTGTGCGCACAGAAGCAATAGCGGACCGTTTCCCTCGGAGTGAACGCGAAAGAGCCGTCTATATACTCGCAGACACGCGAACGTGCCTCAATGCGGTCACAGAGGCAGCAGCTTTTGCACAGATGCTCCTGGTGATTCTGGCACTTTCCAGGCACACTCCTGAAAGTCGCGCACACTGCTGTTCACTCGCTAAACGACCTCTTGGGAAACACGTCTCCGGTCGACGGACCGCTCAGATTGCTTCTCGTGTAACTGTGAACTGTGTCAGCGCAGGGAATCCGTCTCTGTTGAGCAGATGTCAATCCTGCCTCGCTTTTGCTTTGTTGCCTCTACCAAGATGATTTCCCGTTTCTCTCTTCACTGGAGCAGGCAGACACAGCCAACGCACATCAAGTGTCAAGAGACACGCTCTGCTGAGCTCAACGCTTGTGCAGATGCACATGTGCGACGAAGTCAACACACGTGCTTGTGGAGAGAAAGAAAGGGACTCCCAGGCGTGTGGAGCGACGGGGAGAAAGAGCGGGCGCTGAGGAACACAGTTTCAAACAGACTGTCTCCACACAAACAGGCACCTGTCTGCAGGTATCCTAGATCTTGATTCTTGAACTTGAGGAAACACGCGTCTGAGCAAAACTCCCAAACGCTTCCAGGAAAGACACAGGCTCTCCCACAAGCACACAAGTGTTTGCCCTCAGCTATAGATCAGGGACAAGCCTGTGAAGAGCAACCAAAGAGCTCGTCCGTCTTTCCCTCAATAGATGGGAGTAGGCGCGCTTGCGGATGTGTGCGTGTGTGTGGCCACGCGTTTGCTTAGGCATCAGTGTGTGAAAAGGTAGGTGCTTTTCTCTAGCTGCGTGTGCGTGCACGTGGTGCTGGGTGCACATCCCTGGGTGCTCGTGGAAAGGTTTCTGCATGGTTTTCGCTGAGGAATCGTGTGTGTGCACATGGACAAAGAGAAGGCGCAGCAACCAGGTTCCAGCGCCGAAGAAGGCAAAAGGCGAGGTTTCCGGCGCTATCTCCTTCTCTCCCCAGAGCTAGTCGCGCAAAGCAAGCCGCTAAGCCGGCGACCGGCAAGAGAGCTACAACGAAGCATGCCGAACGGAGAAAATAGCAGCAGCTCATCTGTTCACACCTTGTTTCTGCCATGTGCTTGAACGCCAAGACGTTCGCGCTTCTGTGAGATGAAAGACGTCCTTCTGCATATGTGGTTGCTCACACCGGTGCACTTGTTAGTGTATCCATTCAGTCCTGGGCTGCGGGGCATTCAGAAGTGGCTCTGTGGAGACGTCTGCATAGAGGCAGCTGTCAGAACACGCACACTCGATTGTTCACCAAAACATATGCAGACGCGTCCTTAGCCTGTAGATTTGGATGCACAGAGTTCCCTGTGTTCGCAAGAGACAAGGGAATCGCGTCTGTGCGCACAGAAGCAATAGCGGACCGTTTCCCTCGGAGTGAACGCGAAAGAGCCGTCTATATACTCGCAGACACGCGAACGTGCCTCAATGCGGTCACAGAGGCAGCAGCTTTTGCACAGATGCTCCTGGTGATTCTGGCACTTTCCAGGCACACTCCTGAAAGTCGCGCACACTGCTGTTCACTCGCTAAACGACCTCTTGGGAAACACGTCTCCGGTCGACGGACCGCTCAGATTGCTTCTCGTGTAACTGTGAACTGTGTCAGCGCAGGGAATCCGTCTCTGTTGAGCAGATGTCAATCCTGCCTCGCTTTTGCTTTGTTGCCTCTACCAAGATGATTTCCCGTTTCTCTCTTCACTGGAGCAGGCAGACACAGCCAACGCACATCAAGTGTCAAGAGACACGCTCTCTGCTGAGCTCAACGCTTGTGCAGATGCACATGTGCGACGAAGTCAACACACGTGCTTGTGGAGAGAAAGAAAGGGACTCCCAGGCGTGTGGAGCGACGGGGAGAAAGAGCGGGCGCTGAGGAACACAGTTTCAAACAGACTGTCTCCACACAAACAGGCACCTGTCTGCAGGTATCCTAGATCTTGATTCTTGAACTTGAGGAAACACGCGTCTGAGCAAAACTCCCAAACGCTTCCAGGAAAGACACAGGCTCTCCCACAAGCACACAAGTGTTTGCCCTCAGCTATAGATCAGGGACAAGCCTGTGAAGAGCAACCAAAGAGCTCGTCCGTCTTTCCCTCAATAGATGGGAGTAGGCGCGCTTGCGGATGTGTGCGTGTGTGTGGCCACGCGTTTGCTTAGGCATCAGTGTGTGAAAAGGTAGGTGCTTTTCTCTAGCTGCGTGTGCGTGCACGTGGTGCTGGGTGCACATCCCTGGGTGCTCGTGGAAAGGTTTCTGCATGGTTTTCGCTGAGGAATCGTGTGTGTGCACATGGACAAAGAGAAGGCGCAGCAACCAGGTTCCAGCGCCGAAGAAGGCAAAAGGCGAGGTTTCCGGCGCTATCTCCTTCTCTCCCCAGAGCTAGTCGCGCAAAGCAAGCCGCTAAGCCGGCGACCGGCAAGAGAGCTACAACGAAGCATGCCGAACGGAGAAAATAGCAGCAGCTCATCTGTTCACACCTTGTTTCTGCCATGTGCTTGAACGCCAAGACGTTCGCGCTTCTGTGAGATGAAAGACGTCCTTCTGCATATGTGGTTGCTCACACCGGTGCACTTGTTAGTGTATCCATTCAGTCCTGGGCTGCGGGGCATTCAGAAGTGGCTCTGTGGAGACGTCTGCATAGAGGCAGCTGTCAGAACACGCACACTCGATTGTTCACCAAAACATATGCAGACGCGTCCTTAGCCTGTAGATTTGGATGCACAGAGTTCCCTGTGTTCGCAAGAGACAAGGGAATCGCGTCTGTGCGCACAGAAGCAATAGCGGACCGTTTCCCTCGGAGTGAACGCGAAAGAGCCGTCTATATACTCGCAGACACGCGAACGTGCCTCAATGCGGTCACAGAGGCAGCAGCTTTTGCACAGATGCTCCTGGTGATTCTGGCACTTTCCAGGCACACTCCTGAAAGTCGCGCACACTGCTGTTCACTCGCTAAACGACCTCTTGGGAAACACGTCTCCGGTCGACGGACCGCTCAGATTGCTTCTCGTGTAACTGTGAACTGTGTCAGCGCAGGGAATCCGTCTCTGTTGAGCAGATGTCAATCCTGCCTCGCTTTTGCTTTGTTGCCTCTACCAAGATGATTTCCCGTTTCTCTCTTCACTGGAGCAGGCAGACACAGCCAACGCACATCAAGTGTCAAGAGACACGCTCTGCTGAGCTCAACGCTTGTGCAGATGCACATGTGCGACGAAGTCAACACACGTGCTTGTGGAGAGAAAGAAAGGGACTCCCAGGCGTGTGGAGCGACGGGGAGAAAGAGCGGGCGCTGAGGAACACAGTTTCAAACAGACTGTCTCCACACAAACAGGCACCTGTCTGCAGGTATCCTACATCTTGATTCTTGAACTTGAGGAAACACGCGTCTGAGCAAAACTCCCAAACGCTTCCAGGAAAGACACAGGCTCTCCCACAAGCACACAAGTGTTTGCCCTCAGCTATAGATCAGGGACAAGCCTGTGAAGAGCAACCAAAGAGCTCGTCCGTCTTTCCCTCAATAGATGGGAGTAGGCGCGCTTGCGGATGTGTGCGTGTGTGTGGCCACGCGTTTGCTTAGGCATCAGTGTGTGAAAAGGTAGGTGCTTTTCTCTAGCTGCGTGTGCGTGCACGTGGTGCTGGGTGCACATCCCTGGGTGCTCGTGGAAAGGTTTCTGCATGGTTTTCGCTGAGGAATCGTGTGTGTGCACATGGACAAAGAGAAGGCGCAGCAACCAGGTTCCAGCGCCGAAGAAGGCAAAAGGCGAGGTTTCCGGCGCTATCTCCTTCTCTCCCCAGAGCTAGTCGCGCAAAGCAAGCCGCTAAGCCGGCGACCGGCAAGAGAGCTACAACGAAGCATGCCGAACGGAGAAAATAGCAGCAGCTCATCTGTTCACACCTTGTTTCTGCCATGTGCTTGAACGCCAAGACGTTCGCGCTTCTGTGAGATGAAAGACGTCCTTCTGCATATGTGGTTGCTCACACCGGTGCACTTGTTAGTGTATCCATTCAGTCCTGGGCTGCGGGGCATTCAGAAGTGGCTCTGTGGAGACGTCTGCATAGAGGCAGCTGTCAGAACACGCACACTCGATTGTTCACCAAAACATATGCAGACGCGTCCTTAGCCTGTAGATTTGGATGCACAGAGTTCCCTGTGTTCGCAAGAGACAAGGGAATCGCGTCTGTGCGCACAGAAGCAATAGCGGACCGTTTCCCTCGGAGTGAACGCGAAAGAGCCGTCTATATACTCGCAGACACGCGAACGTGCCTCAATGCGGTCACAGAGGCAGCAGCTTTTGCACAGATGCTCCTGGTGATTCTGGCACTTTCCAGGCACACTCCTGAAAGTCGCGCACACTGCTGTTCACTCGCTAAACGACCTCTTGGGAAACACGTCTCCGGTCGACGGACCGCTCAGATTGCTTCTCGTGTAACTGTGAACTGTGTCAGCGCAGGGAATCCGTCTCTGTTGAGCAGATGTCAATCCTGCCTCGCTTTTGCTTTGTTGCCTCTACCAAGATGATTTCCCGTTTCTCTCTTCACTGGAGCAGGCAGACACAGCCAACGCACATCAAGTGTCAAGAGACACGCTCTCTGCTGAGCTCAACGCTTGTGCAGATGCACATGTGCGACGAAGTCAACACACGTGCTTGTGGAGAGAAAGAAAGGGACTCCCAGGCGTGTGGAGCGACGGGGAGAAAGAGCGGGCGCTGAGGAACACAGTTTCAAACAGACTGTCTCCACACAAACAGGCACCTGTCTGCAGGTATCCTAGATCTTGATTCTTGAACTTGAGGAAACACGCGTCTGAGCAAAACTCCCAAACGCTTCCAGGAAAGACACAGGCTCTCCCACAAGCACACAAGTGTTTGCCCTCAGCTATAGATCAGGGACAAGCCTGTGAAGAGCAACCAAAGAGCTCGTCCGTCTTTCCCTTAGTAGATGGGAGTAGGCGCGCTTGCGGATGTGTGCGTGTGTGTGGCCACGCGTTTGCTTAGGCATCAGTGTGTGAAAAGGTAGGTGCTTTTCTCTAGCTGCGTGTGCGTGCACGTGGTGCTGGGTGCACATCCCTGGGTGCTCGTGGAAAGGTTTCTGCATGGTTTTCGCTGAGGAATCGTGTGTGTGCACATGGACAAAGAGAAGGCGCAGCAACCAGGTTCCAGCGCCGAAGAAGGCAAAAGGCGAGGTTTCCGGCGCTATCTCCTTCTCTCCCCAGAGCTAGTCGCGCAAAGCAAGCCGCTAAGCCGGCGACCGGCAAGAGAGCTACAACGAAGCATGCCGAACGGAGAAAATAGCAGCAGCTCATCTGTTCACACCTTGTTTCTGCCATGTGCTTGAACGCCAAGACGTTCGCGCTTCTGTGAGATGAAAGACGTCCTTCTGCATATGTGGTTGCTCACACCGGTGCACTTGTTAGTGTATCCATTCAGTCCTGGGCTGCGGGGCATTCAGAAGTGGCTCTGTGGAGACGTCTGCATAGAGGCAGCTGTCAGAACACGCACACTCGATTGTTCACCAAAACATATGCAGACGCGTCCTTAGCCTGTAGATTTGGATGCACAGAGTTCCCTGTGTTCGCAAGAGACAAGGGAATCGCGTCTGTGCGCACAGAAGCAATAGCGGACCGTTTCCCTCGGAGTGAACGCGAAAGAGCCGTCTATATACTCGCAGACACGCGAACGTGCCTCAATGCGGTCACAGAGGCAGCAGCTTTTGCACAGATGCTCCTGGTGATTCTGGCACTTTCCAGGCACACTCCTGAAAGTCGCGCACACTGCTGTTCACTCGCTAAACGACCTCTTGGGAAACACGTCTCCGGTCGACGGACCGCTCAGATTGCTTCTCGTGTAACTGTGAACTGTGTCAGCGCAGGGAATCCGTCTCTGTTGAGCAGATGTCAATCCTGCCTCGCTTTTGCTTTGTTGCCTCTACCAAGATGATTTCCCGTTTCTCTCTTCACTGGAGCAGGCAGACACAGCCAACGCACATCAAGTGTCAAGAGACACGCTCTGCTGAGCTCAACGCTTGTGCAGATGCACATGTGCGACGAAGTCAACACACGTGCTTGTGGAGAGAAAGAAAGGGACTCCCAGGCGTGTGGAGCGACGGGGAGAAAGAGCGGGCGCTGAGGAACACAGTTTCAAACAGACTGTCTCCACACAAACAGGCACCTGTCTGCAGGTATCCTAGATCTTGATTCTTGAACTTGAGGAAACACGCGTCTGAGCAAAACTCCCAAACGCTTCCAGGAAAGACACAGGCTCTCCCACAAGCACACAAGTGTTTGCCCTCAGCTATAGATCAGGGACAAGCCTGTGAAGAGCAACCAAAGAGCTCGTCCGTCTTTCCCTCAATAGATGGGAGTAGGCGCGCTTGCGGATGTGTGCGTGTGTGTGGCCACGCGTTTGCTTAGGCATCAGTGTGTGAAAAGGTAGGTGCTTTTCTCTAGCTGCGTGTGCGTGCACGTGGTGCTGGGTGCACATCCCTGGGTGCTCGTGGAAAGGTTTCTGCATGGTTTTCGCTGAGGAATCGTGTGTGTGCACATGGACAAAGAGAAGGCGCAGCAACCAGGTTCCAGCGCCGAAGAAGGCAAAAGGCGAGGTTTCCGGCGCTATCTCCTTCTCTCCCCAGAGCTAGTCGCGCAAAGCAAGCCGCTAAGCCGGCGACCGGCAAGAGAGCTACAACGAAGCATGCCGAACGGAGAAAATAGCAGCAGCTCATCTGTTCACACCTTGTTTCTGCCATGTGCTTGAACGCCAAGACGTTCGCGCTTCTGTGAGATGAAAGACGTCCTTCTGCATATGTGGTTGCTCACACCGGTGCACTTGTTAGTGTATCCATTCAGTCCTGGGCTGCGGGGCATTCAGAAGTGGCTCTGTGGAGACGTCTGCATAGAGGCAGCTGTCAGAACACGCACACTCGATTGTTCACCAAAACATATGCAGACGCGTCCTTAGCCTGTAGATTTGGATGCACAGAGTTCCCTGTGTTCGCAAGAGACAAGGGAATCGCGTCTGTGCGCACAGAAGCAATAGCGGACCGTTTCCCTCGGAGTGAACGCGAAAGAGCCGTCTATATACTCGCAGACACGCGAACGTGCCTCAATGCGGTCACAGAGGCAGCAGCTTTTGCACAGATGCTCCTGGTGATTCTGGCACTTTCCAGGCACACTCCTGAAAGTCGCGCACACTGCTGTTCACTCGCTAAACGACCTCTTGGGAAACACGTCTCCGGTCGACGGACCGCTCAGATTGCTTCTCGTGTAACTGTGAACTGTGTCAGCGCAGGGAATCCGTCTCTGTTGAGCAGATGTCAATCCTGCCTCGCTTTTGCTTTGTTGCCTCTACCAAGATGATTTCCCGTTTCTCTCTTCACTGGAGCACGCAGACACAGCCAACGCACATCAAGTGTCAAGAGACACGCTCTGCTGAGCTCAACGCTTGTGCAGATGCACATGTGCGACGAAGTCAACACACGTGCTTGTGGAGAGAAAGAAAGGGACTCCCAGGCGTGTGGAGCGACGGGGAGAAAGAGCGGGCGCTGAGGAACACAGTTTCAAACAGACTGTCTCCACACAAACAGGCACCTGTCTGCAGGTATCCTAGATCTTGATTCTTGAACTTGAGGAAACACGCGTCTGAGCAAAACTCCCAAACGCTTCCAGGAAAGACACAGGCTCTCCCACAAGCACACAAGTGTTTGCCCTCAGCTATAGATCAGGGACAAGCCTGTGAAGAGCAACCAAAGAGCTCGTCCGTCTTTCCCTCAATAGATGGGAGTAGGCGCGCTTGCGGATGTGTGCGTGTGTGTGGCCACGCGTTTGCTTAGGCATCAGTGTGTGAAAAGGTAGGTGCTTTTCTCTAGCTGCGTGTGCGTGCACGTGGTGCTGGGTGCACATCCCTGGGTGCTCGTGGAAAGGTTTCTGCATGGTTTTCGCTGAGGAATCGTGTGTGTGCACATGGACAAAGAGAAGGCGCAGCAACCAGGTTCCAGCGCCGAAGAAGGCAAAAGGCGAGGTTTCCGGCGCTATCTCCTTCTCTCCCCAGAGCTAGTCGCGCAAAGCAAGCCGCTAAGCCGGCGACCGGCAAGAGAGCTACAACGAAGCATGCCGAACGGAGAAAATAGCAGCAGCTCATCTGTTCACACCTTGTTTCTGCCATGTGCTTGAACGCCAAGACGTTCGCGCTTCTGTGAGATGAAAGACGTCCTTCTGCATATGTGGTTGCTCACACCGGTGCACTTGTTAGTGTATCCATTCAGTCCTGGGCTGCGGGGCATTCAGAAGTGGCTCTGTGGAGACGTCTGCATAGAGGCAGCTGTCAGAACACGCACACTCGATTGTTCACCAAAACATATGCAGACGCGTCCTTAGCCTGTAGATTTGGATGCACAGAGTTCCCTGTGTTCGCAAGAGACAAGGGAATCGCGTCTGTGCGCACAGAAGCAATAGCGGACCGTTTCCCTCGGAGTGAACGCGAAAGAGCCGTCTATATACTCGCAGACACGCGAACGTGCCTCAATGCGGTCACAGAGGCAGCAGCTTTTGCACAGATGCTCCTGGTGATTCTGGCACTTTCCAGGCACACTCCTGAAAGTCGCGCACACTGCTGTTCACTCGCTAAACGACCTCTTGGGAAACACGTCTCCGGTCGACGGACCGCTCAGATTGCTTCTCGTGTAACTGTGAACTGTGTCAGCGCAGGGAATCCGTCTCTGTTGAGCAGATGTCAATCCTGCCTCGCCTTTGCTTTGTTGCCTCTACCAAGATGATTTCCCGTTTCTCTCTTCACTGGAGCAGGCAGACACAGCCAACGCACATCAAGTGTCAAGAGACACGCTCTGCTGAGCTCAACGCTTGTGCAGATGCACATGTGCGACGAAGTCAACACACGTGCTTGTGGAAAGAAAGAAAGGGACTCCCAGGCGTGTGGAGCGACGGGGAGAAAGAGCGGGCGCTGAGGAACACAGTTTCAAACAGACTGTCTCCACACAAACAGGCACCTGTCTGCAGGTATCCTAGATCTTGATTCTTGAACTTGAGGAAACACGCGTCTGAGCAAAACTCCCAAACGCTTCCAGGAAAGACACAGGCTCTCCCACAAGCACACAAGTGTTTGCCCTCAGCTATAGATCAGGGACAAGCCTGTGAAGAGATGCCCTGCTATTCTTTCGCCTTATGGCATCATGTGTTTCGTTCCTCTTGGAGATCGATTGTTAAACGTCTTTCCTAGGGCGACTGTGAAGCATTTGCCAGCGGAGGAGAAGTAGCACGGAGCAGCATTCAGTACTGCCTACGAGTGTCTTTGCTACCCTACTAGCGGAGCTCCAAGAACAGGCACACATCTTCAGGTACCTTCCAAATGTGGATTCCCCTGCAGCCCCGTAGGCGGGCGTGCAGTACGCCAACCGTCAACGGACGTTTTTCCCCTCAAGCCTGTCAGGACGTTGCTCGTCCGTCTTTCCCTCAATAGATGGGAGTAGGCGCGCTTGCGGATGTGTGCGTGTGTGTGGCCACGCGTTTGCTTAGGCTTCAGTGTGTGAAAAGGTAGGTGCTTTTCTCTAGCTGCGTGTGCGTGCACGTGGTGCTGGGTGCACATCCCTGGGTGCTCGTGGAAAGGTTTCTGCATGGTTTTCGCTGAGGAATCGTGTGTGTGCACATGGACAAAGAGAAGGCGCAGCAACCAGGTTCCAGCGCCGAAGAAGGCAAAAGGCGAGGTTTCCGGCGCTATCTCCTTCTCTCCCCAGAGCTAGTCGCGCAAAGCAAGCCGCTAAGCCGGCGACCGGCAAGAGAGCTACAACGAAGCATGCCGAACGGAGAAAATAGCAGCAGCTCATCTGTTCACACCTTGTTTCTGCCATGTGCTTGAACGCCAAGACGTTCGCGCTTCTGTGAGATGAAAGACGTCCTTCTGCATATGTGGTTGCTCACACCGGTGCACTTGTTAGTGTATCCATTCAGTCCTGGGCTGCGGGGCATTCAGAAGTGGCTCTGTGGAGACGTCTGCATAGAGGCAGCTGTCAGAACACGCACACTCGATTGTTCACCAAAACATATGCAGACGCGTCCTTAGCCTGTAGATTTGGATGCACAGAGTTCCCTGTGTTCGCAAGAGACAAGGGAATCGCGTCTGTGCGCACAGAAGCAATAGCGGACCGTTTCCCTCGGAGTGAACGCGAAAGAGCCGTCTATATACTCGCAGACACGCGAACGTGCCTCAATGCGGTCACAGAGGCAGCAGCTTTTGCACAGATGCTCCTGGTGATTCTGGCACTTTCCAGGCACACTCCTGAAAGTCGCGCACACTGCTGTTCACTCGCTAAACGACCTCTTGGGAAACACGTCTCCGGTCGACGGACCGCTCAGATTGCTTCTCGTGTAACTGTGAACTGTGTCAGCGCAGGGAATCCGTCTATGTTGAGCAGATGTCAATCCTGCCTCGCTTTTGCTTTGTTGCCTCTACCAAGATGATTTCCCGTTTCTCTCTTCACTGGAGCAGGCAGACACAGCCAACGCACATCAAGTGTCAAGAGACACGCTCTGCTGAGCTCAACGCTTGTGCAGATGCACATGTGCGACGAAGTCAACACACGTGCTTGTGGAGAGAAAGAAAGGGACTCCCAGGCGTGTGGAGCGACGGGGAGAAAGAGCGGGCGCTGAGGAACACAGTTTCAAACAGACTGTCTCCACACAAACAGGCACCTGTCTGCAGGTATCCTAGATCTTGATTCTTGAACTTGAGGAAACACGCGTCTGAGCAAAACTCCCAAACGCTTCCAGGAAAGACACAGGCTCTCCCACAAGCACACAAGTGTTTGCCCTCAGCTATAGATCAGGGACAAGCCTGTGAAGAGATGCCCTGCTATTCTTTCGCCTTATGGCATCATGTGTTTCGTTCCTCTTGGAGATCGATTGTTAAACGTCTTTCCTAGGGCGACTGTGAAGCATTTGCCAGCGGAGGAGAAGTAGCACGGAGCAGCATTCAGTACTGCCTACGAGTGTCTTTGCTACCCTACTAGCGGAGCTCCAAGAACAGGCACACATCTTCAGGTACCTTCCAAATGTGGATTCCCCTGCAGCCCCGTAGGCGGGCGTGCAGTACGCCAACCGTCAACGGACGTTTTTCCCCTCAAGCCTGTCAGGACGTTGCTCGTCCGTCTTTCCCTCAATAGATGGGAGTAGGCGCGCTTGCGGATGTGTGCGTGTGTGTGGCCACGCGTTTGCTTAGGCTTCAGTGTGTGAAAAGGTAGGTGCTTTTCTCTAGCTGCGTGTGCGTGCACGTGGTGCTGGGTGCACATCCCTGGGTGCTCGTGGAAAGGTTTCTGCATGGTTTTCGCTGAGGAATCGTGTGTGTGCACATGGACAAAGAGAAGGCGCAGCAACCAGGTTCCAGCGCCGAAGAAGGCAAAAGGCGAGGTTTCCGGCGCTATCTCCTTCTCTCCCCAGAGCTAGTCGCGCAAAGCAAGCCGCTAAGCCGGCGACCGGCAAGAGAGCTACAACGAAGCATGCCGAACGGAGAAAATAGCAGCAGCTCATCTGTTCACACCTTGTTTCTGCCATGTGCTTGAACGCCAAGACGTTCGCGCTTCTGTGAGATGAAAGACGTCCTTCTGCATATGTGGTTGCTCACACCGGTGCACTTGTTAGTGTATCCATTCAGTCCTGGGCTGCGGGGCATTCAGAAGTGGCTCTGTGGAGACGTCTGCATAGAGGCAGCTGTCAGAACACGCACACTCGATTGTTCACCAAAACATATGCAGACGCGTCCTTAGCCGGTAGATTTGGATGCACAGAGTTCCCTGTGTTCGCAAGAGACAAGGGAATCGCGTCTGTGCGCACAGAAGCAATAGCGGACCGTTTCCCTCGGAGTGAACGCGAAAGAGCCGTCTATATACTCGCAGACACGCGAACGTGCCTCAATGCGGTCACAGAGGCAGCAGCTTTTGCACAGATGCTCCTGGTGATTCTGGCACTTTCCAGGCACACTCCTGAAAGTCGCGCACACTGCTGTTCACTCGCTAAACGACCTCTTGGGAAACACGTCTCCGGTCGACGGACCGCTCAGATTGCTTCTCGTGTAACTGTGAACTGTGTCAGCGCAGGGAATCCGTCTCTGTTGAGCAGATGTCAATCCTGCCTCGCTTTTGCTTTGTTGCCTCTACCAAGATGATTTCCCGTTTCTCTCTTCACTGGAGCACGCAGACACAGCCAACGCACATCAAGTGTCAAGAGACACGCTCTGCTGAGCTCAACGCTTGTGCAGATGCACATGTGCGACGAAGTCAACACACGTGCTTGTGGAGAGAAAGAAAGGGACTCCCAGGCGTGTGGAGCGACGGGGAGAAAGAGCGGGCGCTGAGGAACACAGTTTCAAACAGACTGTCTCCACACAAACAGGCACCTGTCTGCAGGTATCCTAGATCTTGATTCTTGAACTTGAGGAAACACGCGTCTGAGCAAAACTCCCAAACGCTTCCAGGAAAGACACAGGCTCTCCCACAAGCACACAAGTGTTTGCCCTCAGCTATAGATCAGGGACAAGCCTGTGAAGAGCAACCAAAGAGCTCGTCCGTCTTTCCCTCAATAGATGGGAGTAGGCGCGCTTGCGGATGTGTGCGTGTGTGTGGCCACGCGTTTGCTTAGGCATCAGTGTGTGAAAAGGTAGGTGCTTTTCTCTAGCTGCGTGTGCGTGCACGTGGTGCTGGGTGCACATCCCTGGGTGCTCGTGGAAAGGTTTCTGCATGGTTTTCGCTGAGGAATCGTGTGTGTGCACATGGACAAAGAGAAGGCGCAGCAACCAGGTTCCAGCGCCGAAGAAGGCAAAAGGCGAGGTTTCCGGCGCTATCTCCTTCTCTCCCCAGAGCTAGTCGCGCAAAGCAAGCCGCTAAGCCGGCGACCGGCAAGAGAGCTACAACGAAGCATGCCGAACGGAGAAAATAGCAGCAGCTCATCTGTTCACACCTTGTTTCTGCCATGTGCTTGAACGCCAAGACGTTCGCGCTTCTGTGAGATGAAAGACGTCCTTCTGCATATGTGGTTGCTCACACCGGTGCACTTGTTAGTGTATCCATTCAGTCCTGGGCTGCGGGGCATTCAGAAGTGGCTCTGTGGAGACGTCTGCATAGAGGCAGCTGTCAGAACACGCACACTCGATTGTTCACCAAAACATATGCAGACGCGTCCTTAGCCTGTAGATTTGGATGCACAGAGTTCCCTGTGTTCGCAAGAGACAAGGGAATCGCGTCTGTGCGCACAGAAGCAATAGCGGACCGTTTCCCTCGGAGTGAACGCGAAAGAGCCGTCTATATACTCGCAGACACGCGAACGTGCCTCAATGCGGTCACAGAGGCAGCAGCTTTTGCACAGATGCTCCTGGTGATTCTGGCACTTTCCAGGCACACTCCTGAAAGTCGCGCACACTGCTGTTCACTCGCTAAACGACCTCTTGGGAAACACGTCTCCGGTCGACGGACCGCTCAGATTGCTTCTCGTGTAACTGTGAACTGTGTCAGCGCAGGGAATCCGTCTCTGTTGAGCAGATGTCAATCCTGCCTCGCTTTTGCTTTGTTGCCTCTACCAAGATGATTTCCCGTTTCTCTCTTCACTGGAGCAGGCAGACACAGCCAACGCACATCAAGTGTCAAGAGACACGCTCTGCTGAGCTCAACGCTTGTGCAGATGCACATGTGCGACGAAGTCAACACACGTGCTTGTGGAGAGAAAGAAAGGGACTCCCAGGCGTGTGGAGCGACGGGGAGAAAGAGCGGGCGCTGAGGAACACAGTTTCAAACAGACTGTCTCCACACAAACAGGCACCTGTCTGCAGGTATCCTAGATCTTGATTCTTGAACTTGAGGAAACACGCGTCTGAGCAAAACTCCCAAACGCTTCCAGGAAAGACACAGGCTCTCCCACAAGCACACAAGTGTTTGCCCTCAGCTATAGATCAGGGACAAGCCTGTGAAGAGATGCCCTGCTATTCTTTCGCCTTATGGCATCATGTGTTTCGTTCCTCTTGGAGATCGATTGTTAAACGTCTTTCCTAGGGCGACTGTGAAGCATTTGCCAGCGGAGGAGAAGTAGCACGGAGCAGCATTCAGTACTGCCTACGAGTGTCTTTGCTACCCTACTAGCGGAGCTCCAAGAACAGGCACACATCTTCAGGTACCTTCCAAATGTGGATTCCCCTGCAGCCCCGTAGGCGGGCGTGCAGTACGCCAACCGTCAACGGACGTTTTTCCCCTCAAGCCTGTCAGGACGTTGCTCGTCCGTCTTTCCCTCAATAGATGGGAGTAGGCGCGCTTGCGGATGTGTGCGTGTGTGTGGCCACGCGTTTGCTTAGGCTTCAGTGTGTGAAAAGGTAGGTGCTTTTCTCTAGCTGCGTGTGCGTGCACGTGGTGCTGGGTGCACATCCCTGGGTGCTCGTGGAAAGGTTTCTGCATGGTTTTCGCTGAGGAATCGTGTGTGTGCACATGGACAAAGAGAAGGCGCAGCAACCAGGTTCCAGCGCCGAAGAAGGCAAAAGGCGAGGTTTCCGGCGCTATCTCCTTCTCTCCCCAGAGCTAGTCGCGCAAAGCAAGCCGCTAAGCCGGCGACCGGCAAGAGAGCTACAACGAAGCATGCCGAACGGAGAAAATAGCAGCAGCTCATCTGTTCACACCTTGTTTCTGCCATGTGCTTGAACGCCAAGACGTTCGCGCTTCTGTGAGATGAAAGACGTCCTTCTGCATATGTGGTTGCTCACACCGGTGCACTTGTTAGTGTATCCATTCAGTCCTGGGCTGCGGGGCATTCAGAAGTGGCTCTGTGGAGACGTCTGCATAGAGGCAGCTGTCAGAACACGCACACTCGATTGTTCACCAAAACATATGCAGACGCGTCCTTAGCCGGTAGATTTGGATGCACAGAGTTCCCTGTGTTCGCAAGAGACAAGGGAATCGCGTCTGTGCGCACAGAAGCAATAGCGGACCGTTTCCCTCGGAGTGAACGCGAAAGAGCCGTCTATATACTCGCAGACACGCGAACGTGCCTCAATGCGGTCACAGAGGCAGCAGCTTTTGCACAGATGCTCCTGGTGATTCTGGCACTTTCCAGGCACACTCCTGAAAGTCGCGCACACTGCTGTTCACTCGCTAAACGACCTCTTGGGAAACACGTCTCCGGTCGACGGACCGCTCAGATTGCTTCTCGTGTAACTGTGAACTGTGTCAGCGCAGGGAATCCGTCTCTGTTGAGCAGATGTCAATCCTGCCTCGCTTTTGCTTTGTTGCCTCTACCAAGATGATTTCCCGTTTCTCTCTTCACTGGAGCAGGCAGACACAGCCAACGCACATCAAGTGTCAAGAGACACGCTCTGCTGAGCTCAACGCTTGTGCAGATGCACATGTGCGACGAAGTCAACACACGTGCTTGTGGAGAGAAAGAAAGGGACTCCCAGGCGTGTGGAGCGACGGGGAGAAAGAGCGGGCGCTGAGGAACACAGTTTCAAACAGACTGTCTCCACACAAACAGGCACCTGTCTGCAGGTATCCTAGATCTTGATTCTTGAACTTGAGGAAACACGCGTCTGAGCAAAACTCCCAAACGCTTCCAGGAAAGACACAGGCTCTCCCACAAGCACACAAGTGTTTGCCCTCAGCTATAGATCAGGGACAAGCCTGTGAAGAGCAACCAAAGAGCTCGTCCGTCTTTCCCTCAATAGATGGGAGTAGGCGCGCTTGCGGATGTGTGCGTGTGTGTGGCCACGCGTTTGCTTAGGCATCAGTGTGTGAAAAGGTAGGTGCTTTTCTCTAGCTGCGTGTGCGTGCACGTGGTGCTGGGTGCACATCCCTGGGTGCTCGTGGAAAGGTTTCTGCATGGTTTTCGCTGAGGAATCGTGTGTGTGCACATGGACAAAGAGAAGGCGCAGCAACCAGGTTCCAGCGCCGAAGAAGGCAAAAGGCGAGGTTTCCGGCGCTATCTCCTTCTCTCCCCAGAGCTAGTCGCGCAAAGCAAGCCGCTAAGCCGGCGACCGGCAAGAGAGCTACAACGAAGCATGCCGAACGGAGAAAATAGCAGCAGCTCATCTGTTCACACCTTGTTTCTGCCATGTGCTTGAACGCCAAGACGTTCGCGCTTCTGTGAGATGAAAGACGTCCTTCTGCATATGTGGTTGCTCACACCGGTGCACTTGTTAGTGTATCCATTCAGTCCTGGGCTGCGGGGCATTCAGAAGTGGCTCTGTGGAGACGTCTGCATAGAGGCAGCTGTCAGAACACGCACACTCGATTGTTCACCAAAACATATGCAGACGCGTCCTTAGCCGGTAGATTTGGATGCACAGAGTTCCCTGTGTTCGCAAGAGACAAGGGAATCGCGTCTGTGCGCACAGAAGCAATAGCGGACCGTTTCCCTCGGAGTGAACGCGAAAGAGCCGTCTATATACTCGCAGACACGCGAACGTGCCTCAATGCGGTCACAGAGGCAGCAGCTTTTGCACAGATGCTCCTGGTGATTCTGGCACTTTCCAGGCACACTCCTGAAAGTCGCGCACACTGCTGTTCACTCGCTAAACGACCTCTTGGGAAACACGTCTCCGGTCGACGGACCGCTCAGATTGCTTCTCGTGTAACTGTGAACTGTGTCAGCGCAGGGAATCCGTCTCTGTTGAGCAGATGTCAATCCTGCCTCGCTTTTGCTTTGTTGCCTCTACCAAGATGATTTCCCGTTTCTCTCTTCACTGGAGCACGCAGACACAGCCAACGCACATCAAGTGTCAAGAGACACGCTCTGCTGAGCTCAACGCTTGTGCAGATGCACATGTGCGACGAAGTCAACACACGTGCTTGTGGAGAGAAAGAAAGGGACTCCCAGGCGTGTGGAGCGACGGGGAGAAAGAGCGGGCGCTGAGGAACACAGTTTCAAACAGACTGTCTCCACACAAACAGGCACCTGTCTGCAGGTATCCTAGATCTTGATTCTTGAACTTGAGGAAACACGCGTCTGAGCAAAACTCCCAAACGCTTCCAGGAAAGACACAGGCTCTCCCACAAGCACACAAGTGTTTGCCCTCAGCTATAGATCAGGGACAAGCCTGTGAAGAGCAACCAAAGAGCTCGTCCGTCTTTCCCTCAATAGATGGGAGTAGGCGCGCTTGCGGATGTGTGCGTGTGTGTGGCCACGCGTTTGCTTAGGCATCAGTGTGTGAAAAGGTAGGTGCTTTTCTCTAGCTGCGTGTGCGTGCACGTGGTGCTGGGTGCACATCCCTGGGTGCTCGTGGAAAGGTTTCTGCATGGTTTTCGCTGAGGAATCGTGTGTGTGCACATGGACAAAGAGAAGGCGCAGCAACCAGGTTCCAGCGCCGAAGAAGGCAAAAGGCGAGGTTTCCGGCGCTATCTCCTTCTCTCCCCAGAGCTAGTCGCGCAAAGCAAGCCGCTAAGCCGGCGACCGGCAAGAGAGCTACAACGAAGCATGCCGAACGGAGAAAATAGCAGCAGCTCATCTGTTCACACCTTGTTTCTGCCATGTGCTTGAACGCCAAGACGTTCGCGCTTCTGTGAGATGAAAGACGTCCTTCTGCATATGTGGTTGCTCACACCGGTGCACTTGTTAGTGTATCCATTCAGTCCTGGGCTGCGGGGCATTCAGAAGTGGCTCTGTGGAGACGTCTGCATAGAGGCAGCTGTCAGAACACGCACACTCGATTGTTCACCAAAACATATGCAGACGCGTCCTTAGCCGGTAGATTTGGATGCACAGAGTTCCCTGTGTTCGCAAGAGACAAGGGAATCGCGTCTGTGCGCACAGAAGCAATAGCGGACCGTTTCCCTCGGAGTGAACGCGAAAGAGCCGTCTATATACTCGCAGACACGCGAACGTGCCTCAATGCGGTCACAGAGGCAGCAGCTTTTGCACAGATGCTCCTGGTGATTCTGGCACTTTCCAGGCACACTCCTGAAAGTCGCGCACACTGCTGTTCACTCGCTAAACGACCTCTTGGGAAACACGTCTCCGGTCGACGGACCGCTCAGATTGCTTCTCGTGTAACTGTGAACTGTGTCAGCGCAGGGAATCCGTCTCTGTTGAGCAGATGTCAATCCTGCCTCGCTTTTGCTTTGTTGCCTCTACCAAGATGATTTCCCGTTTCTCTCTTCACTGGAGCAGGCAGACACAGCCAACGCACATCAAGTGTCAAGAGACACGCTCTGCTGAGCTCAACGCTTGTGCAGATGCACATGTGCGACGAAGTCAACACACGTGCTTGTGGAGAGAAAGAAAGGGACTCCCAGGCGTGTGGAGCGACGGGGAGAAAGAGCGGGCGCTGAGGAACACAGTTTCAAACAGACTGTCTCCACACAAACAGGCACCTGTCTGCAGGTATCCTACATCTTGATTCTTGAACTTGAGGAAACACGCGTCTGAGCAAAACTCCCAAACGCTTCCAGGAAAGACACAGGCTCTCCCACAAGCACACAAGTGTTTGCCCTCAGCTATAGATCAGGGACAAGCCTGTGAAGAGATGCCCTGCTATTCTTTCGCCTTATGGCATCATGTGTTTCGTTCCTCTTGGAGATCGATTGTTAAACGTCTTTCCTAGGGCGACTGTGAAGCATTTGCCAGCGGAGGAGAAGTAGCACGGAGCAGCATTCAGTACTGCCTACGAGTGTCTTTGCTACCCTACTAGCGGAGCTCCAAGAACAGGCACACATCTTCAGGTACCTTCCAAATGTGGATTCCCCTGCAGCCCCGTAGGCGGGCGTGCAGTACGCCAACCGTCAACGGACGTTTTTCCCCTCAAGCCTGTCAGGACGTTGCTCGTCCGTCTTTCCCTCAATAGATGGGAGTAGGCGCGCTTGCGGATGTGTGCGTGTGTGTGGCCACGCGTTTGCTTAGGCTTCAGTGTGTGAAAAGGTAGGTGCTTTTCTCTAGCTGCGTGTGCGTGCACGTGGTGCTGGGTGCACATCCCTGGGTGCTCGTGGAAAGGTTTCTGCATGGTTTTCGCTGAGGAATCGTGTGTGTGCACATGGACAAAGAGAAGGCGCAGCAACCAGGTTCCAGCGCCGAAGAAGGCAAAAGGCGAGGTTTCCGGCGCTATCTCCTTCTCTCCCCAGAGCTAGTCGCGCAAAGCAAGCCGCTAAGCCGGCGACCGGCAAGAGAGCTACAACGAAGCATGCCGAACGGAGAAAATAGCAGCAGCTCATCTGTTCACACCTTGTTTCTGCCATGTGCTTGAACGCCAAGACGTTCGCGCTTCTGTGAGATGAAAGACGTCCTTCTGCATATGTGGTTGCTCACACCGGTGCACTTGTTAGTGTATCCATTCAGTCCTGGGCTGCGGGGCATTCAGAAGTGGCTCTGTGGAGACGTCTGCATAGAGGCAGCTGTCAGAACACGCACACTCGATTGTTCACCAAAACATATGCAGACGCGTCCTTAGCCGGTAGATTTGGATGCACAGAGTTCCCTGTGTTCGCAAGAGACAAGGGAATCGCGTCTGTGCGCACAGAAGCAATAGCGGACCGTTTCCCTCGGAGTGAACGCGAAAGAGCCGTCTATATACTCGCAGACACGCGAACGTGCCTCAATGCGGTCACAGAGGCAGCAGCTTTTGCACAGATGCTCCTGGTGATTCTGGCACTTTCCAGGCACACTCCTGAAAGTCGCGCACACTGCTGTTCACTCGCTAAACGACCTCTTGGGAAACACGTCTCCGGTCGACGGACCGCTCAGATTGCTTCTCGTGTAACTGTGAACTGTGTCAGCGCAGGGAATCCGTCTCTGTTGAGCAGATGTCAATCCTGCCTCGCTTTTGCTTTGTTGCCTCTACCAAGATGATTTCCCGTTTCTCTCTTCACTGGAGCAGGCAGACACAGCCAACGCACATCAAGTGTCAAGAGACACGCTCTGCTGAGCTCAACGCTTGTGCAGATGCACATGTGCGACGAAGTCAACACACGTGCTTGTGGAGAGAAAGAAAGGGACTCCCAGGCGTGTGGAGCGACGGGGAGAAAGAGCGGGCGCTGAGGAACACAGTTTCAAACAGACTGTCTCCACACAAACAGGCACCTGTCTGCAGGTATCCTAGATCTTGATTCTTGAACTTGAGGAAACACGCGTCTGAGCAAAACTCCCAAACGCTTCCAGGAAAGACACAGGCTCTCCCACAAGCACACAAGTGTTTGCCCTCAGCTATAGATCAGGGACAAGCCTGTGAAGAGATGCCCTGCTATTCTTTCGCCTTATGGCATCATGTGTTTCGTTCCTCTTGGAGATCGATTGTTAAACGTCTTTCCTAGGGCGACTGTGAAGCATTTGCCAGCGGAGGAGAAGTAGCACGGAGCAGCATTCAGTACTGCCTACGAGTGTCTTTGCTACCCTACTAGCGGAGCTCCAAGAACAGGCACACATCTTCAGGTACCTTCCAAATGTGGATTCCCCTGCAGCCCCGTAGGCGGGCGTGCAGTACGCCAACCGTCAACGGACGTTTTTCCCCTCAAGCCTGTCAGGACGTTGCTCGTCCGTCTTTCCCTCAATAGATGGGAGTAGGCGCGCTTGCGGATGTGTGCGTGTGTGTGGCCACGCGTTTGCTTAGGCTTCAGTGTGTGAAAAGGTAGGTGCTTTTCTCTAGCTGCGTGTGCGTGCACGTGGTGCTGGGTGCACATCCCTGGGTGCTCGTGGAAAGGTTTCTGCATGGTTTTCGCTGAGGAATCGTGTGTGTGCACATGGACAAAGAGAAGGCGCAGCAACCAGGTTCCAGCGCCGAAGAAGGCAAAAGGCGAGGTTTCCGGCGCTATCTCCTTCTCTCCCCAGAGCTAGTCGCGCAAAGCAAGCCGCTAAGCCGGCGACCGGCAAGAGAGCTACAACGAAGCATGCCGAACGGAGAAAATAGCAGCAGCTCATCTGTTCACACCTTGTTTCTGCCATGTGCTTGAACGCCAAGACGTTCGCGCTTCTGTGAGATGAAAGACGTCCTTCTGCATATGTGGTTGCTCACACCGGTGCACTTGTTAGTGTATCCATTCAGTCCTGGGCTGCGGGGCATTCAGAAGTGGCTCTGTGGAGACGTCTGCATAGAGGCAGCTGTCAGAACACGCACACTCGATTGTTCACCAAAACATATGCAGACGCGTCCTTAGCCTGTAGATTTGGATGCACAGAGTTCCCTGTGTTCGCAAGAGACAAGGGAATCGCGTCTGTGCGCACAGAAGCAATAGCGGACCGTTTCCCTCGGAGTGAACGCGAAAGAGCCGTCTATATACTCGCAGACACGCGAACGTGCCTCAATGCGGTCACAGAGGCAGCAGCTTTTGCACAGATGCTCCTGGTGATTCTGGCACTTTCCAGGCACACTCCTGAAAGTCGCGCACACTGCTGTTCACTCGCTAAACGACCTCTTGGGAAACACGTCTCCGGTCGACGGACCGCTCAGATTGCTTCTCGTGTAACTGTGAACTGTGTCAGCGCAGGGAATCCGTCTCTGTTGAGCAGATGTCAATCCTGCCTCGCTTTTGCTTTGTTGCCTCTACCAAGATGATTTCCCGTTTCTCTCTTCACTGGAGCAGGCAGACACAGCCAACGCACATCAAGTGTCAAGAGACACGCTCTGCTGAGCTCAACGCTTGTGCAGATGCACATGTGCGACGAAGTCAACACACGTGCTTGTGGAGAGAAAGAAAGGGACTCCCAGGCGTGTGGAGCGACGGGGAGAAAGAGCGGGCGCTGAGGAACACAGTTTCAAACAGACTGTCTCCACACAAACAGGCACCTGTCTGCAGGTATCCTAGATCTTGATTCTTGAACTTGAGGAAACACGCGTCTGAGCAAAACTCCCAAACGCTTCCAGGAAAGACACAGGCTCTCCCACAAGCACACAAGTGTTTGCCCTCAGCTATAGATCAGGGACAAGCCTGTGAAGAGCAACCAAAGAGCTCGTCCGTCTTTCCCTCAATAGATGGGAGTAGGCGCGCTTGCGGATGTGTGCGTGTGTGTGGCCACGCGTTTGCTTAGGCATCAGTGTGTGAAAAGGTAGGTGCTTTTCTCTAGCTGCGTGTGCGTGCACGTGGTGCTGGGTGCACATCCCTGGGTGCTCGTGGAAAGGTTTCTGCATGGTTTTCGCTGAGGAATCGTGTGTGTGCACATGGACAAAGAGAAGGCGCAGCAACCAGGTTCCAGCGCCGAAGAAGGCAAAAGGCGAGGTTTCCGGCGCTATCTCCTTCTCTCCCCAGAGCTAGTCGCGCAAAGCAAGCCGCTAAGCCGGCGACCGGCAAGAGAGCTACAACGAAGCATGCCGAACGGAGAAAATAGCAGCAGCTCATCTGTTCACACCTTGTTTCTGCCATGTGCTTGAACGCCAAGACGTTCGCGCTTCTGTGAGATGAAAGACGTCCTTCTGCATATGTGGTTGCTCACACCGGTGCACTTGTTAGTGTATCCATTCAGTCCTGGGCTGCGGGGCATTCAGAAGTGGCTCTGTGGAGACGTCTGCATAGAGGCAGCTGTCAGAACACGCACACTCGATTGTTCACCAAAACATATGCAGACGCGTCCTTAGCCTGTAGATTTGGATGCACAGAGTTCCCTGTGTTCGCAAGAGACAAGGGAATCGCGTCTGTGCGCACAGAAGCAATAGCGGACCGTTTCCCTCGGAGTGAACGCGAAAGAGCCGTCTATATACTCGCAGACACGCGAACGTGCCTCAATGCGGTCACAGAGGCAGCAGCTTTTGCACAGATGCTCCTGGTGATTCTGGCACTTTCCAGGCACACTCCTGAAAGTCGCGCACACTGCTGTTCACTCGCTAAACGACCTCTTGGGAAACACGTCTCCGGTCGACGGACCGCTCAGATTGCTTCTCGTGTAACTGTGAACTGTGTCAGCGCAGGGAATCCGTCTCTGTTGAGCAGATGTCAATCCTGCCTCGCTTTTGCTTTGTTGCCTCTACCAAGATGATTTCCCGTTTCTCTCTTCACTGGAGCAGGCAGACACAGCCAACGCACATCAAGTGTCAAGAGACACGCTCTGCTGAGCTCAACGCTTGTGCAGATGCACATGTGCGACGAAGTCAACACACGTGCTTGTGGAGAGAAAGAAAGGGACTCCCAGGCGTGTGGAGCGACGGGGAGAAAGAGCGGGCGCTGAGGAACACAGTTTCAAACAGACTGTCTCCACACAAACAGGCACCTGTCTGCAGGTATCCTACATCTTGATTCTTGAACTTGAGGAAACACGCGTCTGAGCAAAACTCCCAAACGCTTCCAGGAAAGACACAGGCTCTCCCACAAGCACACAAGTGTTTGCCCTCAGCTATAGATCAGGGACAAGCCTGTGAAGAGATGCCCTGCTATTCTTTCGCCTTATGGCATCATGTGTTTCGTTCCTCTTGGAGATCGATTGTTAAACGTCTTTCCTAGGGCGACTGTGAAGCATTTGCCAGCGGAGGAGAAGTAGCACGGAGCAGCATTCAGTACTGCCTACGAGTGTCTTTGCTACCCTACTAGCGGAGCTCCAAGAACAGGCACACATCTTCAGGTACCTTCCAAATGTGGATTCCCCTGCAGCCCCGTAGGCGGGCGTGCAGTACGCCAACCGTCAACGGACGTTTTTCCCCTCAAGCCTGTCAGGACGTTGCTCGTCCGTCTTTCCCTCAATAGATGGGAGTAGGCGCGCTTGCGGATGTGTGCGTGTGTGTGGCCACGCGTTTGCTTAGGCTTCAGTGTGTGAAAAGGTAGGTGCTTTTCTCTAGCTGCGTGTGCGTGCACGTGGTGCTGGGTGCACATCCCTGGGTGCTCGTGGAAAGGTTTCTGCATGGTTTTCGCTGAGGAATCGTGTGTGTGCACATGGACAAAGAGAAGGCGCAGCAACCAGGTTCCAGCGCCGAAGAAGGCAAAAGGCGAGGTTTCCGGCGCTATCTCCTTCTCTCCCCAGAGCTAGTCGCGCAAAGCAAGCCGCTAAGCCGGCGACCGGCAAGAGAGCTACAACGAAGCATGCCGAACGGAGAAAATAGCAGCAGCTCATCTGTTCACACCTTGTTTCTGCCATGTGCTTGAACGCCAAGACGTTCGCGCTTCTGTGAGATGAAAGACGTCCTTCTGCATATGTGGTTGCTCACACCGGTGCACTTGTTAGTGTATCCATTCAGTCCTGGGCTGCGGGGCATTCAGAAGTGGCTCTGTGGAGACGTCTGCATAGAGGCAGCTGTCAGAACACGCACACTCGATTGTTCACCAAAACATATGCAGACGCGTCCTTAGCCGGTAGATTTGGATGCACAGAGTTCCCTGTGTTCGCAAGAGACAAGGGAATCGCGTCTGTGCGCACAGAAGCAATAGCGGACCGTTTCCCTCGGAGTGAACGCGAAAGAGCCGTCTATATACTCGCAGACACGCGAACGTGCCTCAATGCGGTCACAGAGGCAGCAGCTTTTGCACAGATGCTCCTGGTGATTCTGGCACTTTCCAGGCACACTCCTGAAAGTCGCGCACACTGCTGTTCACTCGCTAAACGACCTCTTGGGAAACACGTCTCCGGTCGACGGACCGCTCAGATTGCTTCTCGTGTAACTGTGAACTGTGTCAGCGCAGGGAATCCGTCTCTGTTGAGCAGATGTCAATCCTGCCTCGCTTTTGCTTTGTTGCCTCTACCAAGATGATTTCCCGTTTCTCTCTTCACTGGAGCAGGCAGACACAGCCAACGCACATCAAGTGTCAAGAGACACGCTCTGCTGAGCTCAACGCTTGTGCAGATGCACATGTGCGACGAAGTCAACACACGTGCTTGTGGAGAGAAAGAAAGGGACTCCCAGGCGTGTGGAGCGACGGGGAGAAAGAGCGGGCGCTGAGGAACACAGTTTCAAACAGACTGTCTCCACACAAACAGGCACCTGTCTGCAGGTATCCTAGATCTTGATTCTTGAACTTGAGGAAACACGCGTCTGAGCAAAACTCCCAAACGCTTCCAGGAAAGACACAGGCTCTCCCACAAGCACACAAGTGTTTGCCCTCAGCTATAGATCAGGGACAAGCCTGTGAAGAGCAACCAAAGAGCTCGTCCGTCTTTCCCTCAATAGATGGGAGTAGGCGCGCTTGCGGATGTGTGCGTGTGTGTGGCCACGCGTTTGCTTAGGCATCAGTGTGTGAAAAGGTAGGTGCTTTTCTCTAGCTGCGTGTGCGTGCACGTGGTGCTGGGTGCACATCCCTGGGTGCTCGTGGAAAGGTTTCTGCATGGTTTTCGCTGAGGAATCGTGTGTGTGCACATGGACAAAGAGAAGGCGCAGCAACCAGGTTCCAGCGCCGAAGAAGGCAAAAGGCGAGGTTTCCGGCGCTATCTCCTTCTCTCCCCAGAGCTAGTCGCGCAAAGCAAGCCGCTAAGCCGGCGACCGGCAAGAGAGCTACAACGAAGCATGCCGAACGGAGAAAATAGCAGCAGCTCATCTGTTCACACCTTGTTTCTGCCATGTGCTTGAACGCCAAGACGTTCGCGCTTCTGTGAGATGAAAGACGTCCTTCTGCATATGTGGTTGCTCACACCGGTGCACTTGTTAGTGTATCCATTCAGTCCTGGGCTGCGGGGCATTCAGAAGTGGCTCTGTGGAGACGTCTGCATAGAGGCAGCTGTCAGAACACGCACACTCGATTGTTCACCAAAACATATGCAGACGCGTCCTTAGCCTGTAGATTTGGATGCACAGAGTTCCCTGTGTTCGCAAGAGACAAGGGAATCGCGTCTGTGCGCACAGAAGCAATAGCGGACCGTTTCCCTCGGAGTGAACGCGAAAGAGCCGTCTATATACTCGCAGACACGCGAACGTGCCTCAATGCGGTCACAGAGGCAGCAGCTTTTGCACAGATGCTCCTGGTGATTCTGGCACTTTCCAGGCACACTCCTGAAAGTCGCGCACACTGCTGTTCACTCGCTAAACGACCTCTTGGGAAACACGTCTCCGGTCGACGGACCGCTCAGATTGCTTCTCGTGTAACTGTGAACTGTGTCAGCGCAGGGAATCCGTCTCTGTTGAGCAGATGTCAATCCTGCCTCGCTTTTGCTTTGTTGCCTCTACCAAGATGATTTCCCGTTTCTCTCTTCACTGGAGCAGGCAGACACAGCCAACGCACATCAAGTGTCAAGAGACACGCTCTGCTGAGCTCAACGCTTGTGCAGATGCACATGTGCGACGAAGTCAACACACGTGCTTGTGGAGAGAAAGAAAGGGACTCCCAGGCGTGTGGAGCGACGGGGAGAAAGAGCGGGCGCTGAGGAACACAGTTTCAAACAGACTGTCTCCACACAAACAGGCACCTGTCTGCAGGTATCCTAGATCTTGATTCTTGAACTTGAGGAAACACGCGTCTGAGCAAAACTCCCAAACGCTTCCAGGAAAGACACAGGCTCTCCCACAAGCACACAAGTGTTTGCCCTCAGCTATAGATCAGGGACAAGCCTGTGAAGAGCAACCAAAGAGCTCGTCCGTCTTTCCCTCAATAGATGGGAGTAGGCGCGCTTGCGGATGTGTGCGTGTGTGTGGCCACGCGTTTGCTTAGGCATCAGTGTGTGAAAAGGTAGGTGCTTTTCTCTAGCTGCGTGTGCGTGCACGTGGTGCTGGGTGCACATCCCTGGGTGCTCGTGGAAAGGTTTCTGCATGGTTTTCGCTGAGGAATCGTGTGTGTGCACATGGACAAAGAGAAGGCGCAGCAACCAGGTTCCAGCGCCGAAGAAGGCAAAAGGCGAGGTTTCCGGCGCTATCTCCTTCTCTCCCCAGAGCTAGTCGCGCAAAGCAAGCCGCTAAGCCGGCGACCGGCAAGAGAGCTACAACGAAGCATGCCGAACGGAGAAAATAGCAGCAGCTCATCTGTTCACACCTTGTTTCTGCCATGTGCTTGAACGCCAAGACGTTCGCGCTTCTGTGAGATGAAAGACGTCCTTCTGCATATGTGGTTGCTCACACCGGTGCACTTGTTAGTGTATCCATTCAGTCCTGGGCTGCGGGGCATTCAGAAGTGGCTCTGTGGAGACGTCTGCATAGAGGCAGCTGTCAGAACACGCACACTCGATTGTTCACCAAAACATATGCAGACGCGTCCTTAGCCTGTAGATTTGGATGCACAGAGTTCCCTGTGTTCGCAAGAGACAAGGGAATCGCGTCTGTGCGCACAGAAGCAATAGCGGACCGTTTCCCTCGGAGTGAACGCGAAAGAGCCGTCTATATACTCGCAGACACGCGAACGTGCCTCAATGCGGTCACAGAGGCAGCAGCTTTTGCACAGATGCTCCTGGTGATTCTGGCACTTTCCAGGCACACTCCTGAAAGTCGCGCACACTGCTGTTCACTCGCTAAACGACCTCTTGGGAAACACGTCTCCGGTCGACGGACCGCTCAGATTGCTTCTCGTGTAACTGTGAACTGTGTCAGCGCAGGGAATCCGTCTCTGTTGAGCAGATGTCAATCCTGCCTCGCTTTTGCTTTGTTGCCTCTACCAAGATGATTTCCCGTTTCTCTCTTCACTGGAGCAGGCAGACACAGCCAACGCACATCAAGTGTCAAGAGACACGCTCTGCTGAGCTCAACGCTTGTGCAGATGCACATGTGCGACGAAGTCAACACACGTGCTTGTGGAGAGAAAGAAAGGGACTCCCAGGCGTGTGGAGCGACGGGGAGAAAGAGCGGGCGCTGAGGAACACAGTTTCAAACAGACTGTCTCCACACAAACAGGCACCTGTCTGCAGGTATCCTAGATCTTGATTCTTGAACTTGAGGAAACACGCGTCTGAGCAAAACTCCCAAACGCTTCCAGGAAAGACACAGGCTCTCCCACAAGCACACAAGTGTTTGCCCTCAGCTATAGATCAGGGACAAGCCTGTGAAGAGCAACCAAAGAGCTCGTCCGTCTTTCCCTCAATAGATGGGAGTAGGCGCGCTTGCGGATGTGTGCGTGTGTGTGGCCACGCGTTTGCTTAGGCATCAGTGTGTGAAAAGGTAGGTGCTTTTCTCTAGCTGCGTGTGCGTGCACGTGGTGCTGGGTGCACATCCCTGGGTGCTCGTGGAAAGGTTTCTGCATGGTTTTCGCTGAGGAATCGTGTGTGTGCACATGGACAAAGAGAAGGCGCAGCAACCAGGTTCCAGCGCCGAAGAAGGCAAAAGGCGAGGTTTCCGGCGCTATCTCCTTCTCTCCCCAGAGCTAGTCGCGCAAAGCAAGCCGCTAAGCCGGCGACCGGCAAGAGAGCTACAACGAAGCATGCCGAACGGAGAAAATAGCAGCAGCTCATCTGTTCACACCTTGTTTCTGCCATGTGCTTGAACGCCAAGACGTTCGCGCTTCTGTGAGATGAAAGACGTCCTTCTGCATATGTGGTTGCTCACACCGGTGCACTTGTTAGTGTATCCATTCAGTCCTGGGCTGCGGGGCATTCAGAAGTGGCTCTGTGGAGACGTCTGCATAGAGGCAGCTGTCAGAACACGCACACTCGATTGTTCACCAAAACATATGCAGACGCGTCCTTAGCCTGTAGATTTGGATGCACAGAGTTCCCTGTGTTCGCAAGAGACAAGGGAATCGCGTCTGTGCGCACAGAAGCAATAGCGGACCGTTTCCCTCGGAGTGAACGCGAAAGAGCCGTCTATATACTCGCAGACACGCGAACGTGCCTCAATGCGGTCACAGAGGCAGCAGCTTTTGCACAGATGCTCCTGGTGATTCTGGCACTTTCCAGGCACACTCCTGAAAGTCGCGCACACTGCTGTTCACTCGCTAAACGACCTCTTGGGAAACACGTCTCCGGTCGACGGACCGCTCAGATTGCTTCTCGTGTAACTGTGAACTGTGTCAGCGCAGGGAATCCGTCTCTGTTGAGCAGATGTCAATCCTGCCTCGCTTTTGCTTTGTTGCCTCTACCAAGATGATTTCCCGTTTCTCTCTTCACTGGAGCAGGCAGACACAGCCAACGCACATCAAGTGTCAAGAGACACGCTCTGCTGAGCTCAACGCTTGTGCAGATGCACATGTGCGACGAAGTCAACACACGTGCTTGTGGAGAGAAAGAAAGGGACTCCCAGGCGTGTGGAGCGACGGGGAGAAAGAGCGGGCGCTGAGGAACACAGTTTCAAACAGACTGTCTCCACACAAACAGGCACCTGTCTGCAGGTATCCTAGATCTTGATTCTTGAACTTGAGGAAACACGCGTCTGAGCAAAACTCCCAAACGCTTCCAGGAAAGACACAGGCTCTCCCACAAGCACACAAGTGTTTGCCCTCAGCTATAGATCAGGGACAAGCCTGTGAAGAGCAACCAAAGAGCTCGTCCGTCTTTCCCTCAATAGATGGGAGTAGGCGCGCTTGCGGATGTGTGCGTGTGTGTGGCCACGCGTTTGCTTAGGCATCAGTGTGTGAAAAGGTAGGTGCTTTTCTCTAGCTGCGTGTGCGTGCACGTGGTGCTGGGTGCACATCCCTGGGTGCTCGTGGAAAGGTTTCTGCATGGTTTTCGCTGAGGAATCGTGTGTGTGCACATGGACAAAGAGAAGGCGCAGCAACCAGGTTCCAGCGCCGAAGAAGGCAAAAGGCGAGGTTTCCGGCGCTATCTCCTTCTCTCCCCAGAGCTAGTCGCGCAAAGCAAGCCGCTAAGCCGGCGACCGGCAAGAGAGCTACAACGAAGCATGCCGAACGGAGAAAATAGCAGCAGCTCATCTGTTCACACCTTGTTTCTGCCATGTGCTTGAACGCCAAGACGTTCGCGCTTCTGTGAGATGAAAGACGTCCTTCTGCATATGTGGTTGCTCACACCGGTGCACTTGTTAGTGTATCCATTCAGTCCTGGGCTGCGGGGCATTCAGAAGTGGCTCTGTGGAGACGTCTGCATAGAGGCAGCTGTCAGAACACGCACACTCGATTGTTCACCAAAACATATGCAGACGCGTCCTTAGCCTGTAGATTTGGATGCACAGAGTTCCCTGTGTTCGCAAGAGACAAGGGAATCGCGTCTGTGCGCACAGAAGCAATAGCGGACCGTTTCCCTCGGAGTGAACGCGAAAGAGCCGTCTATATACTCGCAGACACGCGAACGTGCCTCAATGCGGTCACAGAGGCAGCAGCTTTTGCACAGATGCTCCTGGTGATTCTGGCACTTTCCAGGCACACTCCTGAAAGTCGCGCACACTGCTGTTCACTCGCTAAACGACCTCTTGGGAAACACGTCTCCGGTCGACGGACCGCTCAGATTGCTTCTCGTGTAACTGTGAACTGTGTCAGCGCAGGGAATCCGTCTCTGTTGAGCAGATGTCAATCCTGCCTCGCTTTTGCTTTGTTGCCTCTACCAAGATGATTTCCCGTTTCTCTCTTCACTGGAGCAGGCAGACACAGCCAACGCACATCAAGTGTCAAGAGACACGCTCTGCTGAGCTCAACGCTTGTGCAGATGCACATGTGCGACGAAGTCAACACACGTGCTTGTGGAGAGAAAGAAAGGGACTCCCAGGCGTGTGGAGCGACGGGGAGAAAGAGCGGGCGCTGAGGAACACAGTTTCAAACAGACTGTCTCCACACAAACAGGCACCTGTCTGCAGGTATCCTACATCTTGATTCTTGAACTTGAGGAAACACGCGTCTGAGCAAAACTCCCAAACGCTTCCAGGAAAGACACAGGCTCTCCCACAAGCACACAAGTGTTTGCCCTCAGCTATAGATCAGGGACAAGCCTGTGAAGAGATGCCCTGCTATTCTTTCGCCTTATGGCATCATGTGTTTCGTTCCTCTTGGAGATCGATTGTTAAACGTCTTTCCTAGGGCGACTGTGAAGCATTTGCCAGCGGAGGAGAAGTAGCACGGAGCAGCATTCAGTACTGCCTACGAGTGTCTTTGCTACCCTACTAGCGGAGCTCCAAGAACAGGCACACATCTTCAGGTACCTTCCAAATGTGGATTCCCCTGCAGCCCCGTAGGCGGGCGTGCAGTACGCCAACCGTCAACGGACGTTTTTCCCCTCAAGCCTGTCAGGACGTTGCTCGTCCGTCTTTCCCTCAATAGATGGGAGTAGGCGCGCTTGCGGATGTGTGCGTGTGTGTGGCCACGCGTTTGCTTAGGCATCAGTGTGTGAAAAGGTAGGTGCTTTTCTCTAGCTGCGTGTGCGTGCACGTGGTGCTGGGTGCACATCCCTGGGTGCTCGTGGAAAGGTTTCTGCATGGTTTTCGCTGAGGAATCGTGTGTGTGCACATGGACAAAGAGAAGGCGCAGCAACCAGGTTCCAGCGCCGAAGAAGGCAAAAGGCGAGGTTTCCGGCGCTATCTCCTTCTCTCCCCAGAGCTAGTCGCGCAAAGCAAGCCGCTAAGCCGGCGACCGGCAAGAGAGCTACAACGAAGCATGCCGAACGGAGAAAATAGCAGCAGCTCATCTGTTCACACCTTGTTTCTGCCATGTGCTTGAACGCCAAGACGTTCGCGCTTCTGTGAGATGAAAGACGTCCTTCTGCATATGTGGTTGCTCACACCGGTGCACTTGTTAGTGTATCCATTCAGTCCTGGGCTGCGGGGCATTCAGAAGTGGCTCTGTGGAGACGTCTGCATAGAGGCAGCTGTCAGAACACGCACACTCGATTGTTCACCAAAACATATGCAGACGCGTCCTTAGCCTGTAGATTTGGATGCACAGAGTTCCCTGTGTTCGCAAGAGACAAGGGAATCGCGTCTGTGCGCACAGAAGCAATAGCGGACCGTTTCCCTCGGAGTGAACGCGAAAGAGCCGTCTATATACTCGCAGACACGCGAACGTGCCTCAATGCGGTCACAGAGGCAGCAGCTTTTGCACAGATGCTCCTGGTGATTCTGGCACTTTCCAGGCACACTCCTGAAAGTCGCGCACACTGCTGTTCACTCGCTAAACGACCTCTTGGGAAACACGTCTCCGGTCGACGGACCGCTCAGATTGCTTCTCGTGTAACTGTGAACTGTGTCAGCGCAGGGAATCCGTCTCTGTTGAGCAGATGTCAATCCTGCCTCGCTTTTGCTTTGTTGCCTCTACCAAGATGATTTCCCGTTTCTCTCTTCACTGGAGCAGGCAGACACAGCCAACGCACATCAAGTGTCAAGAGACACGCTCTGCTGAGCTCAACGCTTGTGCAGATGCACATGTGCGACGAAGTCAACACACGTGCTTGTGGAGAGAAAGAAAGGGACTCCCAGGCGTGTGGAGCGACGGGGAGAAAGAGCGGGCGCTGAGGAACACAGTTTCAAACAGACTGTCTCCACACAAACAGGCACCTGTCTGCAGGTATCCTACATCTTGATTCTTGAACTTGAGGAAACACGCGTCTGAGCAAAACTCCCAAACGCTTCCAGGAAAGACACAGGCTCTCCCACAAGCACACAAGTGTTTGCCCTCAGCTATAGATCAGGGACAAGCCTGTGAAGAGATGCCCTGCTATTCTTTCGCCTTATGGCATCATGTGTTTCGTTCCTCTTGGAGATCGATTGTTAAACGTCTTTCCTAGGGCGACTGTGAAGCATTTGCCAGCGGAGGAGAAGTAGCACGGAGCAGCATTCAGTACTGCCTACGAGTGTCTTTGCTACCCTACTAGCGGAGCTCCAAGAACAGGCACACATCTTCAGGTACCTTCCAAATGTGGATTCCCCTGCAGCCCCGTAGGCGGGCGTGCAGTACGCCAACCGTCAACGGACGTTTTTCCCCTCAAGCCTGTCAGGACGTTGCTCGTCCGTCTTTCCCTCAATAGATGGGAGTAGGCGCGCTTGCGGATGTGTGCGTGTGTGTGGCCACGCGTTTGCTTAGGCATCAGTGTGTGAAAAGGTAGGTGCTTTTCTCTAGCTGCGTGTGCGTGCACGTGGTGCTGGGTGCACATCCCTGGGTGCTCGTGGAAAGGTTTCTGCATGGTTTTCGCTGAGGAATCGTGTGTGTGCACATGGACAAAGAGAAGGCGCAGCAACCAGGTTCCAGCGCCGAAGAAGGCAAAAGGCGAGGTTTCCGGCGCTATCTCCTTCTCTCCCCAGAGCTAGTCGCGCAAAGCAAGCCGCTAAGCCGGCGACCGGCAAGAGAGCTACAACGAAGCATGCCGAACGGAGAAAATAGCAGCAGCTCATCTGTTCACACCTTGTTTCTGCCATGTGCTTGAACGCCAAGACGTTCGCGCTTCTGTGAGATGAAAGACGTCCTTCTGCATATGTGGTTGCTCACACCGGTGCACTTGTTAGTGTATCCATTCAGTCCTGGGCTGCGGGGCATTCAGAAGTGGCTCTGTGGAGACGTCTGCATAGAGGCAGCTGTCAGAACACGCACACTCGATTGTTCACCAAAACATATGCAGACGCGTCCTTAGCCTGTAGATTTGGATGCACAGAGTTCCCTGTGTTCGCAAGAGACAAGGGAATCGCGTCTGTGCGCACAGAAGCAATAGCGGACCGTTTCCCTCGGAGTGAACGCGAAAGAGCCGTCTATATACTCGCAGACACGCGAACGTGCCTCAATGCGGTCACAGAGGCAGCAGCTTTTGCACAGATGCTCCTGGTGATTCTGGCACTTTCCAGGCACACTCCTGAAAGTCGCGCACACTGCTGTTCACTCGCTAAACGACCTCTTGGGAAACACGTCTCCGGTCGACGGACCGCTCAGATTGCTTCTCGTGTAACTGTGAACTGTGTCAGCGCAGGGAATCCGTCTCTGTTGAGCAGATGTCAATCCTGCCTCGCTTTTGCTTTGTTGCCTCTACCAAGATGATTTCCCGTTTCTCTCTTCACTGGAGCAGGCAGACACAGCCAACGCACATCAAGTGTCAAGAGACACGCTCTGCTGAGCTCAACGCTTGTGCAGATGCACATGTGCGACGAAGTCAACACACGTGCTTGTGGAGAGAAAGAAAGGGACTCCCAGGCGTGTGGAGCGACGGGGAGAAAGAGCGGGCGCTGAGGAACACAGTTTCAAACAGACTGTCTCCACACAAACAGGCACCTGTCTGCAGGTATCCTACATCTTGATTCTTGAACTTGAGGAAACACGCGTCTGAGCAAAACTCCCAAACGCTTCCAGGAAAGACACAGGCTCTCCCACAAGCACACAAGTGTTTGCCCTCAGCTATAGATCAGGGACAAGCCTGTGAAGAGATGCCCTGCTATTCTTTCGCCTTATGGCATCATGTGTTTCGTTCCTCTTGGAGATCGATTGTTAAACGTCTTTCCTAGGGCGACTGTGAAGCATTTGCCAGCGGAGGAGAAGTAGCACGGAGCAGCATTCAGTACTGCCTACGAGTGTCTTTGCTACCCTACTAGCGGAGCTCCAAGAACAGGCACACATCTTCAGGTACCTTCCAAATGTGGATTCCCCTGCAGCCCCGTAGGCGGGCGTGCAGTACGCCAACCGTCAACGGACGTTTTTCCCCTCAAGCCTGTCAGGACGTTGCTCGTCCGTCTTTCCCTCAATAGATGGGAGTAGGCGCGCTTGCGGATGTGTGCATGTGTGTGGCCACGCGTTTGCTTAGGCTTCAGTGTGTGAAAAGGTAGGTGCTTTTCTCTAGCTGCGTGTGCGTGCACGTGGTGCTGGGTGCACATCCCTGGGTGCTCGTGGAAAGGTTTCTGCATGGTTTTCGCTGAGGAATCGTGTGTGTGCACATGGACAAAGAGAAGGCGCAGCAACCAGGTTCCAGCGCCGAAGAAGGCAAAAGGCGAGGTTTCCGGCGCTATCTCCTTCTCTCCCCAGAGCTAGTCGCGCAAAGCAAGCCGCTAAGCCGGCGACCGGCAAGAGAGCTACAACGAAGCATGCCGAACGGAGAAAATAGCAGCAGCTCATCTGTTCACACCTTGTTTCTGCCATGTGCTTGAACGCCAAGACGTTCGCGCTTCTGTGAGATGAAAGACGTCCTTCTGCATATGTGGTTGCTCACACCGGTGCACTTGTTAGTGTATCCATTCAGTCCTGGGCTGCGGGGCATTCAGAAGTGGCTCTGTGGAGACGTCTGCATAGAGGCAGCTGTCAGAACACGCACACTCGATTGTTCACCAAAACATATGCAGACGCGTCCTTAGCCTGTAGATTTGGATGCACAGAGTTCCCTGTGTTCGCAAGAGACAAGGGAATCGCGTCTGTGCGCACAGAAGCAATAGCGGACCGTTTCCCTCGGAGTGAACGCGAAAGAGCCGTCTATATACTCGCAGACACGCGAACGTGCCTCAATGCGGTCACAGAGGCAGCAGCTTTTGCACAGATGCTCCTGGTGATTCTGGCACTTTCCAGGCACACTCCTGAAAGTCGCGCACACTGCTGTTCACTCGCTAAACGACCTCTTGGGAAACACGTCTCCGGTCGACGGACCGCTCAGATTGCTTCTCGTGTAACTGTGAACTGTGTCAGCGCAGGGAATCCGTCTCTGTTGAGCAGATGTCAATCCTGCCTCGCTTTTGCTTTGTTGCCTCTACCAAGATGATTTCCCGTTTCTCTCTTCACTGGAGCAGGCAGACACAGCCAACGCACATCAAGTGTCAAGAGACACGCTCTGCTGAGCTCAACGCTTGTGCAGATGCACATGTGCGACGAAGTCAACACACGTGCTTGTGGAGAGAAAGAAAGGGACTCCCAGGCGTGTGGAGCGACGGGGAGAAAGAGCGGGCGCTGAGGAACACAGTTTCAAACAGACTGTCTCCACACAAACAGGCACCTGTCTGCAGGTATCCTAGATCTTGATTCTTGAACTTGAGGAAACACGCGTCTGAGCAAAACTCCCAAACGCTTCCAGGAAAGACACAGGCTCTCCCACAAGCACACAAGTGTTTGCCCTCAGCTATAGATCAGGGACAAGCCTGTGAAGAGATGCCCTGCTATTCTTTCGCCTTATGGCATCATGTGTTTCGTTCCTCTTGGAGATCGATTGTTAAACGTCTTTCCTAGGGCGACTGTGAAGCATTTGCCAGCGGAGGAGAAGTAGCACGGAGCAGCATTCAGTACTGCCTACGAGTGTCTTTGCTACCCTACTAGCGGAGCTCCAAGAACAGGCACACATCTTCAGGTACCTTCCAAATGTGGATTCCCCTGCAGCCCCGTAGGCGGGCGTGCAGTACGCCAACCGTCAACGGACGTTTTTCCCCTCAAGCCTGTCAGGACGTTGCTCGTCCGTCTTTCCCTCAATAGATGGGAGTAGGCGCGCTTGCGGATGTGTGCGTGTGTGTGGCCACGCGTTTGCTTAGGCTTCAGTGTGTGAAAAGGTAGGTGCTTTTCTCTAGCTGCGTGTGCGTGCACGTGGTGCTGGGTGCACATCCCTGGGTGCTCGTGGAAAGGTTTCTGCATGGTTTTCGCTGAGGAATCGTGTGTGTGCACATGGACAAAGAGAAGGCGCAGCAACCAGGTTCCAGCGCCGAAGAAGGCAAAAGGCGAGGTTTCCGGCGCTATCTCCTTCTCTCCCCAGAGCTAGTCGCGCAAAGCAAGCCGCTAAGCCGGCGACCGGCAAGAGAGCTACAACGAAGCATGCCGAACGGAGAAAATAGCAGCAGCTCATCTGTTCACACCTTGTTTCTGCCATGTGCTTGAACGCCAAGACGTTCGCGCTTCTGTGAGATGAAAGACGTCCTTCTGCATATGTGGTTGCTCACACCGGTGCACTTGTTAGTGTATCCATTCAGTCCTGGGCTGCGGGGCATTCAGAAGTGGCTCTGTGGAGACGTCTGCATAGAGGCAGCTGTCAGAACACGCACACTCGATTGTTCACCAAAACATATGCAGACGCGTCCTTAGCCTGTAGATTTGGATGCACAGAGTTCCCTGTGTTCGCAAGAGACAAGGGAATCGCGTCTGTGCGCACAGAAGCAATAGCGGACCGTTTCCCTCGGAGTGAACGCGAAAGAGCCGTCTATATACTCGCAGACACGCGAACGTGCCTCAATGCGGTCACAGAGGCAGCAGCTTTTGCACAGATGCTCCTGGTGATTCTGGCACTTTCCAGGCACACTCCTGAAAGTCGCGCACACTGCTGTTCACTCGCTAAACGACCTCTTGGGAAACACGTCTCCGGTCGACGGACCGCTCAGATTGCTTCTCGTGTAACTGTGAACTGTGTCAGCGCAGGGAATCCGTCTCTGTTGAGCAGATGTCAATCCTGCCTCGCTTTTGCTTTGTTGCCTCTACCAAGATGATTTCCCGTTTCTCTCTTCACTGGAGCACGCAGACACAGCCAACGCACATCAAGTGTCAAGAGACACGCTCTGCTGAGCTCAACGCTTGTGCAGATGCACATGTGCGACGAAGTCAACACACGTGCTTGTGGAGAGAAAGAAAGGGACTCCCAGGCGTGTGGAGCGACGGGGAGAAAGAGCGGGCGCTGAGGAACACAGTTTCAAACAGACTGTCTCCACACAAACAGGCACCTGTCTGCAGGTATCCTAGATCTTGATTCTTGAACTTGAGGAAACACGCGTCTGAGCAAAACTCCTAAACGCTTCCAGGAAAGACACAGGCTCTCCCACAAGCACACAAGTGTTTGCCCTCAGCTATAGATCAGGGACAAGCCTGTGAAGAGCAACCAAAGAGCTCGTCCGTCTTTCCCTCAATAGATGGGAGTAGGCGCGCTTGCGGATGTGTGCGTGTGTGTGGCCACGCGTTTGCTTAGGCATCAGTGTGTGAAAAGGTAGGTGCTTTTCTCTAGCTGCGTGTGCGTGCACGTGGTGCTGGGTGCACATCCCTGGGTGCTCGTGGAAAGGTTTCTGCATGGTTTTCGCTGAGGAATCGTGTGTGTGCACATGGACAAAGAGAAGGCGCAGCAACCAGGTTCCAGCGCCGAAGAAGGCAAAAGGCGAGGTTTCCGGCGCTATCTCCTTCTCTCCCCAGAGCTAGTCGCGCAAAGCAAGCCGCTAAGCCGGCGACCGGCAAGAGAGCTACAACGAAGCATGCCGAACGGAGAAAATAGCAGCAGCTCATCTGTTCACACCTTGTTTCTGCCATGTGCTTGAACGCCAAGACGTTCGCGCTTCTGTGAGATGAAAGACGTCCTTCTGCATATGTGGTTGCTCACACCGGTGCACTTGTTAGTGTATCCATTCAGTCCTGGGCTGCGGGGCATTCAGAAGTGGCTCTGTGGAGACGTCTGCATAGAGGCAGCTGTCAGAACACGCACACTCGATTGTTCACTAAAACATATGCAGACGCGTCCTTAGCCTGTAGATTTGGATGCACAGAGTTCCCTGTGTTCGCAAGAGACAAGGGAATCGCGTCTGTGCGCACAGAAGCAATAGCGGACCGTTTCCCTCGGAGTGAACGCGAAAGAGCCGTCTATATACTCGCAGACACGCGAACGTGCCTCAATGCGGTCACAGAGGCAGCAGCTTTTGCACAGATGCTCCTGGTGATTCTGGCACTTTCCAGGCACACTCCTGAAAGTCGCGCACACTGCTGTTCACTCGCTAAACGACCTCTTGGGAAACACGTCTCCGGTCGACGGACCGCTCAGATTGCTTCTCGTGTAACTGTGAACTGTGTCAGCGCAGGGAATCCGTCTCTGTTGAGCAGATGTCAATCCTGCCTCGCTTTTGCTTTGTTGCCTCTACCAAGATGATTTCCCGTTTCTCTCTTCACTGGAGCAGGCAGACACAGCCAACGCACATCAAGTGTCAAGAGACACGCTCTGCTGAGCTCAACGCTTGTGCAGATGCACATGTGCGACGAAGTCAACACACGTGCTTGTGGAGAGAAAGAAAGGGACTCCCAGGCGTGTGGAGCGACGGGGAGAAAGAGCGGGCGCTGAGGAACACAGTTTCAAACAGACTGTCTCCACACAAACAGGCACCTGTCTGCAGGTATCCTAGATCTTGATTCTTGAACTTGAGGAAACACGCGTCTGAGCAAAACTCCCAAACGCTTCCAGGAAAGACACAGGCTCTCCCACAAGCACACAAGTGTTTGCCCTCAGCTATAGATCAGGGACAAGCCTGTGAAGAGCAACCAAAGAGCTCGTCCGTCTTTCCCTCAATAGATGGGAGTAGGCGCGCTTGCGGATGTGTGCGTGTGTGTGGCCACGCGTTTGCTTAGGCATCAGTGTGTGAAAAGGTAGGTGCTTTTCTCTAGCTGCGTGTGCGTGCACGTGGTGCTGGGTGCACATCCCTGGGTGCTCGTGGAAAGGTTTCTGCATGGTTTTCGCTGAGGAATCGTGTGTGTGCACATGGACAAAGAGAAGGCGCAGCAACCAGGTTCCAGCGCCGAAGAAGGCAAAAGGCGAGGTTTCCGGCGCTATCTCCTTCTCTCCCCAGAGCTAGTCGCGCAAAGCAAGCCGCTAAGCCGGCGACCGGCAAGAGAGCTACAACGAAGCATGCCGAACGGAGAAAATAGCAGCAGCTCATCTGTTCACACCTTGTTTCTGCCATGTGCTTGAACGCCAAGACGTTCGCGCTTCTGTGAGATGAAAGACGTCCTTCTGCATATGTGGTTGCTCACACCGGTGCACTTGTTAGTGTATCCATTCAGTCCTGGGCTGCGGGGCATTCAGAAGTGGCTCTGTGGAGACGTCTGCATAGAGGCAGCTGTCAGAACACGCACACTCGATTGTTCACCAAAACATATGCAGACGCGTCCTTAGCCTGTAGATTTGGATGCACAGAGTTCCCTGTGTTCGCAAGAGACAAGGGAATCGCGTCTGTGCGCACAGAAGCAATAGCGGACCGTTTCCCTCGGAGTGAACGCGAAAGAGCCGTCTATATACTCGCAGACACGCGAACGTGCCTCAATGCGGTCACAGAGGCAGCAGCTTTTGCACAGATGCTCCTGGTGATTCTGGCACTTTCCAGGCACACTCCTGAAAGTCGCGCACACTGCTGTTCACTCGCTAAACGACCTCTTGGGAAACACGTCTCCGGTCGACGGACCGCTCAGATTGCTT
This sequence comes from Patagioenas fasciata, assembly GCF_037038585.1. NCBI lineage: Eukaryota > Metazoa > Chordata > Aves > Columbiformes > Columbidae > Patagioenas > Patagioenas fasciata. The sequence continues at coordinate 49,386 of NC_092545.1, forward strand.
CTCGTGTAACTGTGAACTGTGTCAGCGCAGGGAATCCGTCTCTGTTGAGCAGATGTCAATCCTGCCTCGCTTTTGCTTTGTTGCCTCTACCAAGATGATTTCCCGTTTCTCTCTTCACTGGAGCAGGCAGACACAGCCAACGCACATCAAGTGTCAAGAGACACGCTCTGCTGAGCTCAACGCTTGTGCAGATGCACATGTGCGACGAAGTCAACACACGTGCTTGTGGAGAGAAAGAAAGGGACTCCCAGGCGTGTGGAGCGACGGGGAGAAAGAGCGGGCGCTGAGGAACACAGTTTCAAACAGACTGTCTCCACACAAACAGGCACCTGTCTGCAGGTATCCTAGATCTTGATTCTTGAACTTGAGGAAACACGCGTCTGAGCAAAACTCCCAAACGCTTCCAGGAAAGACACAGGCTCTCCCACAAGCACACAAGTGTTTGCCCTCAGCTATAGATCAGGGACAAGCCTGTGAAGAGCAACCAAAGAGCTCGTCCGTCTTTCCCTCAATAGATGGGAGTAGGCGCGCTTGCGGATGTGTGCGTGTGTGTGGCCACGCGTTTGCTTAGGCATCAGTGTGTGAAAAGGTAGGTGCTTTTCTCTAGCTGCGTGTGCGTGCACGTGGTGCTGGGTGCACATCCCTGGGTGCTCGTGGAAAGGTTTCTGCATGGTTTTCGCTGAGGAATCGTGTGTGTGCACATGGACAAAGAGAAGGCGCAGCAACCAGGTTCCAGCGCCGAAGAAGGCAAAAGGCGAGGTTTCCGGCGCTATCTCCTTCTCTCCCCAGAGCTAGTCGCGCAAAGCAAGCCGCTAAGCCGGCGACCGGCAAGAGAGCTACAACGAAGCATGCCGAACGGAGAAAATAGCAGCAGCTCATCTGTTCACACCTTGTTTCTGCCATGTGCTTGAACGCCAAGACGTTCGCGCTTCTGTGAGATGAAAGACGTCCTTCTGCATATGTGGTTGCTCACACCGGTGCACTTGTTAGTGTATCCATTCAGTCCTGGGCTGCGGGGCATTCAGAAGTGGCTCTGTGGAGACGTCTGCATAGAGGCAGCTGTCAGAACACGCACACTCGATTGTTCACCAAAACATATGCAGACGCGTCCTTAGCCTGTAGATTTGGATGCACAGAGTTCCCTGTGTTCGCAAGAGACAAGGGAATCGCGTCTGTGCGCACAGAAGCAATAGCGGACCGTTTCCCTCGGAGTGAACGCGAAAGAGCCGTCTATATACTCGCAGACACGCGAACGTGCCTCAATGCGGTCACAGAGGCAGCAGCTTTTGCACAGATGCTCCTGGTGATTCTGGCACTTTCCAGGCACACTCCTGAAAGTCGCGCACACTGCTGTTCACTCGCTAAACGACCTCTTGGGAAACACGTCTCCGGTCGACGGACCGCTCAGATTGCTTCTCGTGTAACTGTGAACTGTGTCAGCGCAGGGAATCCGTCTCTGTTGAGCAGATGTCAATCCTGCCTCGCTTTTGCTTTGTTGCCTCTACCAAGATGATTTCCCGTTTCTCTCTTCACTGGAGCAGGCAGACACAGCCAACGCACATCAAGTGTCAAGAGACACGCTCTGCTGAGCTCAACGCTTGTGCAGATGCACATGTGCGACGAAGTCAACACACGTGCTTGTGGAGAGAAAGAAAGGGACTCCCAGGCGTGTGGAGCGACGGGGAGAAAGAGCGGGCGCTGAGGAACACAGTTTCAAACAGACTGTCTCCACACAAACAGGCACCTGTCTGCAGGTATCCTACATCTTGATTCTTGAACTTGAGGAAACACGCGTCTGAGCAAAACTCCCAAACGCTTCCAGGAAAGACACAGGCTCTCCCACAAGCACACAAGTGTTTGCCCTCAGCTATAGATCAGGGACAAGCCTGTGAAGAGATGCCCTGCTATTCTTTCGCCTTATGGCATCATGTGTTTCGTTCCTCTTGGAGATCGATTGTTAAACGTCTTTCCTAGGGCGACTGTGAAGCATTTGCCAGCGGAGGAGAAGTAGCACGGAGCAGCATTCAGTACTGCCTACGAGTGTCTTTGCTACCCTACTAGCGGAGCTCCAAGAACAGGCACACATCTTCAGGTACCTTCCAAATGTGGATTCCCCTGCAGCCCCGTAGGCGGGCGTGCAGTACGCCAACCGTCAACGGACGTTTTTCCCCTCAAGCCTGTCAGGACGTTGCTCGTCCGTCTTTCCCTCAATAGATGGGAGTAGGCGCGCTTGCGGATGTGTGCGTGTGTGTGGCCACGCGTTTGCTTAGGCATCAGTGTGTGAAAAGGTAGGTGCTTTTCTCTAGCTGCGTGTGCGTGCACGTGGTGCTGGGTGCACATCCCTGGGTGCTCGTGGAAAGGTTTCTGCATGGTTTTCGCTGAGGAATCGTGTGTGTGCACATGGACAAAGAGAAGGCGCAGCAACCAGGTTCCAGCGCCGAAGAAGGCAAAAGGCGAGGTTTCCGGCGCTATCTCCTTCTCTCCCCAGAGCTAGTCGCGCAAAGCAAGCCGCTAAGCCGGCGACCGGCAAGAGAGCTACAACGAAGCATGCCGAACGGAGAAAATAGCAGCAGCTCATCTGTTCACACCTTGTTTCTGCCATGTGCTTGAACGCCAAGACGTTCGCGCTTCTGTGAGATGAAAGACGTCCTTCTGCATATGTGGTTGCTCACACCGGTGCACTTGTTAGTGTATCCATTCAGTCCTGGGCTGCGGGGCATTCAGAAGTGGCTCTGTGGAGACGTCTGCATAGAGGCAGCTGTCAGAACACGCACACTCGATTGTTCACCAAAACATATGCAGACGCGTCCTTAGCCTGTAGATTTGGATGCACAGAGTTCCCTGTGTTCGCAAGAGACAAGGGAATCGCGTCTGTGCGCACAGAAGCAATAGCGGACCGTTTCCCTCGGAGTGAACGCGAAAGAGCCGTCTATATACTCGCAGACACGCGAACGTGCCTCAATGCGGTCACAGAGGCAGCAGCTTTTGCACAGATGCTCCTGGTGATTCTGGCACTTTCCAGGCACACTCCTGAAAGTCGCGCACACTGCTGTTCACTCGCTAAACGACCTCTTGGGAAACACGTCTCCGGTCGACGGACCGCTCAGATTGCTTCTCGTGTAACTGTGAACTGTGTCAGCGCAGGGAATCCGTCTCTGTTGAGCAGATGTCAATCCTGCCTCGCTTTTGCTTTGTTGCCTCTACCAAGATGATTTCCCGTTTCTCTCTTCACTGGAGCAGGCAGACACAGCCAACGCACATCAAGTGTCAAGAGACACGCTCTGCTGAGCTCAACGCTTGTGCAGATGCACATGTGCGACGAAGTCAACACACGTGCTTGTGGAGAGAAAGAAAGGGACTCCCAGGCGTGTGGAGCGACGGGGAGAAAGAGCGGGCGCTGAGGAACACAGTTTCAAACAGACTGTCTCCACACAAACAGGCACCTGTCTGCAGGTATCCTACATCTTGATTCTTGAACTTGAGGAAACACGCGTCTGAGCAAAACTCCCAAACGCTTCCAGGAAAGACACAGGCTCTCCCACAAGCACACAAGTGTTTGCCCTCAGCTATAGATCAGGGACAAGCCTGTGAAGAGATGCCCTGCTATTCTTTCGCCTTATGGCATCATGTGTTTCGTTCCTCTTGGAGATCGATTGTTAAACGTCTTTCCTAGGGCGACTGTGAAGCATTTGCCAGCGGAGGAGAAGTAGCACGGAGCAGCATTCAGTACTGCCTACGAGTGTCTTTGCTACCCTACTAGCGGAGCTCCAAGAACAGGCACACATCTTCAGGTACCTTCCAAATGTGGATTCCCCTGCAGCCCCGTAGGCGGGCGTGCAGTACGCCAACCGTCAACGGACGTTTTTCCCCTCAAGCCTGTCAGGACGTTGCTCGTCCGTCTTTCCCTCAATAGATGGGAGTAGGCGCGCTTGCGGATGTGTGCGTGTGTGTGGCCACGCGTTTGCTTAGGCTTCAGTGTGTGAAAAGGTAGGTGCTTTTCTCTAGCTGCGTGTGCGTGCACGTGGTGCTGGGTGCACATCCCTGGGTGCTCGTGGAAAGGTTTCTGCATGGTTTTCGCTGAGGAATCGTGTGTGTGCACATGGACAAAGAGAAGGCGCAGCAACCAGGTTCCAGCGCCGAAGAAGGCAAAAGGCGAGGTTTCCGGCGCTATCTCCTTCTCTCCCCAGAGCTAGTCGCGCAAAGCAAGCCGCTAAGCCGGCGACCGGCAAGAGAGCTACAACGAAGCATGCCGAACGGAGAAAATAGCAGCAGCTCATCTGTTCACACCTTGTTTCTGCCATGTGCTTGAACGCCAAGACGTTCGCGCTTCTGTGAGATGAAAGACGTCCTTCTGCATATGTGGTTGCTCACACCGGTGCACTTGTTAGTGTATCCATTCAGTCCTGGGCTGCGGGGCATTCAGAAGTGGCTCTGTGGAGACGTCTGCATAGAGGCAGCTGTCAGAACACGCACACTCGATTGTTCACCAAAACATATGCAGACGCGTCCTTAGCCTGTAGATTTGGATGCACAGAGTTCCCTGTGTTCGCAAGAGACAAGGGAATCGCGTCTGTGCGCACAGAAGCAATAGCGGACCGTTTCCCTCGGAGTGAACGCGAAAGAGCCGTCTATATACTCGCAGACACGCGAACGTGCCTCAATGCGGTCACAGAGGCAGCAGCTTTTGCACAGATGCTCCTGGTGATTCTGGCACTTTCCAGGCACACTCCTGAAAGTCGCGCACACTGCTGTTCACTCGCTAAACGACCTCTTGGGAAACACGTCTCCGGTCGACGGACCGCTCAGATTGCTTCTCGTGTAACTGTGAACTGTGTCAGCGCAGGGAATCCGTCTCTGTTGAGCAGATGTCAATCCTGCCTCGCTTTTGCTTTGTTGCCTCTACCAAGATGATTTCCCGTTTCTCTCTTCACTGGAGCAGGCAGACACAGCCAACGCACATCAAGTGTCAAGAGACACGCTCTGCTGAGCTCAACGCTTGTGCAGATGCACATGTGCGACGAAGTCAACACACGTGCTTGTGGAGAGAAAGAAAGGGACTCCCAGGCGTGTGGAGCGACGGGGAGAAAGAGCGGGCGCTGAGGAACACAGTTTCAAACAGACTGTCTCCACACAAACAGGCACCTGTCTGCAGGTATCCTACATCTTGATTCTTGAACTTGAGGAAACACGCGTCTGAGCAAAACTCCCAAACGCTTCCAGGAAAGACACAGGCTCTCCCACAAGCACACAAGTGTTTGCCCTCAGCTATAGATCAGGGACAAGCCTGTGAAGAGATGCCCTGCTATTCTTTCGCCTTATGGCATCATGTGTTTCGTTCCTCTTGGAGATCGATTGTTAAACGTCTTTCCTAGGGCGACTGTGAAGCATTTGCCAGCGGAGGAGAAGTAGCACGGAGCAGCATTCAGTACTGCCTACGAGTGTCTTTGCTACCCTACTAGCGGAGCTCCAAGAACAGGCACACATCTTCAGGTACCTTCCAAATGTGGATTCCCCTGCAGCCCCGTAGGCGGGCGTGCAGTACGCCAACCGTCAACGGACGTTTTTCCCCTCAAGCCTGTCAGGACGTTGCTCGTCCGTCTTTCCCTCAATAGATGGGAGTAGGCGCGCTTGCGGATGTGTGCATGTGTGTGGCCACGCGTTTGCTTAGGCTTCAGTGTGTGAAAAGGTAGGTGCTTTTCTCTAGCTGCGTGTGCGTGCACGTGGTGCTGGGTGCACATCCCTGGGTGCTCGTGGAAAGGTTTCTGCATGGTTTTCGCTGAGGAATCGTGTGTGTGCACATGGACAAAGAGAAGGCGCAGCAACCAGGTTCCAGCGCCGAAGAAGGCAAAAGGCGAGGTTTCCGGCGCTATCTCCTTCTCTCCCCAGAGCTAGTCGCGCAAAGCAAGCCGCTAAGCCGGCGACCGGCAAGAGAGCTACAACGAAGCATGCCGAACGGAGAAAATAGCAGCAGCTCATCTGTTCACACCTTGTTTCTGCCATGTGCTTGAACGCCAAGACGTTCGCGCTTCTGTGAGATGAAAGACGTCCTTCTGCATATGTGGTTGCTCACACCGGTGCACTTGTTAGTGTATCCATTCAGTCCTGGGCTGCGGGGCATTCAGAAGTGGCTCTGTGGAGACGTCTGCATAGAGGCAGCTGTCAGAACACGCACACTCGATTGTTCACCAAAACATATGCAGACGCGTCCTTAGCCTGTAGATTTGGATGCACAGAGTTCCCTGTGTTCGCAAGAGACAAGGGAATCGCGTCTGTGCGCACAGAAGCAATAGCGGACCGTTTCCCTCGGAGTGAACGCGAAAGAGCCGTCTATATACTCGCAGACACGCGAACGTGCCTCAATGCGGTCACAGAGGCAGCAGCTTTTGCACAGATGCTCCTGGTGATTCTGGCACTTTCCAGGCACACTCCTGAAAGTCGCGCACACTGCTGTTCACTCGCTAAACGACCTCTTGGGAAACACGTCTCCGGTCGACGGACCGCTCAGATTGCTTCTCGTGTAACTGTGAACTGTGTCAGCGCAGGGAATCCGTCTCTGTTGAGCAGATGTCAATCCTGCCTCGCTTTTGCTTTGTTGCCTCTACCAAGATGATTTCCCGTTTCTCTCTTCACTGGAGCAGGCAGACACAGCCAACGCACATCAAGTGTCAAGAGACACGCTCTGCTGAGCTCAACGCTTGTGCAGATGCACATGTGCGACGAAGTCAACACACGTGCTTGTGGAGAGAAAGAAAGGGACTCCCAGGCGTGTGGAGCGACGGGGAGAAAGAGCGGGCGCTGAGGAACACAGTTTCAAACAGACTGTCTCCACACAAACAGGCACCTGTCTGCAGGTATCCTAGATCTTGATTCTTGAACTTGAGGAAACACGCGTCTGAGCAAAACTCCCAAACGCTTCCAGGAAAGACACAGGCTCTCCCACAAGCACACAAGTGTTTGCCCTCAGCTATAGATCAGGGACAAGCCTGTGAAGAGATGCCCTGCTATTCTTTCGCCTTATGGCATCATGTGTTTCGTTCCTCTTGGAGATCGATTGTTAAACGTCTTTCCTAGGGCGACTGTGAAGCATTTGCCAGCGGAGGAGAAGTAGCACGGAGCAGCATTCAGTACTGCCTACGAGTGTCTTTGCTACCCTACTAGCGGAGCTCCAAGAACAGGCACACATCTTCAGGTACCTTCCAAATGTGGATTCCCCTGCAGCCCCGTAGGCGGGCGTGCAGTACGCCAACCGTCAACGGACGTTTTTCCCCTCAAGCCTGTCAGGACGTTGCTCGTCCGTCTTTCCCTCAATAGATGGGAGTAGGCGCGCTTGCGGATGTGTGCGTGTGTGTGGCCACGCGTTTGCTTAGGCTTCAGTGTGTGAAAAGGTAGGTGCTTTTCTCTAGCTGCGTGTGCGTGCACGTGGTGCTGGGTGCACATCCCTGGGTGCTCGTGGAAAGGTTTCTGCATGGTTTTCGCTGAGGAATCGTGTGTGTGCACATGGACAAAGAGAAGGCGCAGCAACCAGGTTCCAGCGCCGAAGAAGGCAAAAGGCGAGGTTTCCGGCGCTATCTCCTTCTCTCCCCAGAGCTAGTCGCGCAAAGCAAGCCGCTAAGCCGGCGACCGGCAAGAGAGCTACAACGAAGCATGCCGAACGGAGAAAATAGCAGCAGCTCATCTGTTCACACCTTGTTTCTGCCATGTGCTTGAACGCCAAGACGTTCGCGCTTCTGTGAGATGAAAGACGTCCTTCTGCATATGTGGTTGCTCACACCGGTGCACTTGTTAGTGTATCCATTCAGTCCTGGGCTGCGGGGCATTCAGAAGTGGCTCTGTGGAGACGTCTGCATAGAGGCAGCTGTCAGAACACGCACACTCGATTGTTCACCAAAACATATGCAGACGCGTCCTTAGCCTGTAGATTTGGATGCACAGAGTTCCCTGTGTTCGCAAGAGACAAGGGAATCGCGTCTGTGCGCACAGAAGCAATAGCGGACCGTTTCCCTCGGAGTGAACGCGAAAGAGCCGTCTATATACTCGCAGACACGCGAACGTGCCTCAATGCGGTCACAGAGGCAGCAGCTTTTGCACAGATGCTCCTGGTGATTCTGGCACTTTCCAGGCACACTCCTGAAAGTCGCGCACACTGCTGTTCACTCGCTAAACGACCTCTTGGGAAACACGTCTCCGGTCGACGGACCGCTCAGATTGCTTCTCGTGTAACTGTGAACTGTGTCAGCGCAGGGAATCCGTCTCTGTTGAGCAGATGTCAATCCTGCCTCGCTTTTGCTTTGTTGCCTCTACCAAGATGATTTCCCGTTTCTCTCTTCACTGGAGCACGCAGACACAGCCAACGCACATCAAGTGTCAAGAGACACGCTCTGCTGAGCTCAACGCTTGTGCAGATGCACATGTGCGACGAAGTCAACACACGTGCTTGTGGAGAGAAAGAAAGGGACTCCCAGGCGTGTGGAGCGACGGGGAGAAAGAGCGGGCGCTGAGGAACACAGTTTCAAACAGACTGTCTCCACACAAACAGGCACCTGTCTGCAGGTATCCTAGATCTTGATTCTTGAACTTGAGGAAACACGCGTCTGAGCAAAACTCCTAAACGCTTCCAGGAAAGACACAGGCTCTCCCACAAGCACACAAGTGTTTGCCCTCAGCTATAGATCAGGGACAAGCCTGTGAAGAGCAACCAAAGAGCTCGTCCGTCTTTCCCTCAATAGATGGGAGTAGGCGCGCTTGCGGATGTGTGCGTGTGTGTGGCCACGCGTTTGCTTAGGCATCAGTGTGTGAAAAGGTAGGTGCTTTTCTCTAGCTGCGTGTGCGTGCACGTGGTGCTGGGTGCACATCCCTGGGTGCTCGTGGAAAGGTTTCTGCATGGTTTTCGCTGAGGAATCGTGTGTGTGCACATGGACAAAGAGAAGGCGCAGCAACCAGGTTCCAGCGCCGAAGAAGGCAAAAGGCGAGGTTTCCGGCGCTATCTCCTTCTCTCCCCAGAGCTAGTCGCGCAAAGCAAGCCGCTAAGCCGGCGACCGGCAAGAGAGCTACAACGAAGCATGCCGAACGGAGAAAATAGCAGCAGCTCATCTGTTCACACCTTGTTTCTGCCATGTGCTTGAACGCCAAGACGTTCGCGCTTCTGTGAGATGAAAGACGTCCTTCTGCATATGTGGTTGCTCACACCGGTGCACTTGTTAGTGTATCCATTCAGTCCTGGGCTGCGGGGCATTCAGAAGTGGCTCTGTGGAGACGTCTGCATAGAGGCAGCTGTCAGAACACGCACACTCGATTGTTCACTAAAACATATGCAGACGCGTCCTTAGCCTGTAGATTTGGATGCACAGAGTTCCCTGTGTTCGCAAGAGACAAGGGAATCGCGTCTGTGCGCACAGAAGCAATAGCGGACCGTTTCCCTCGGAGTGAACGCGAAAGAGCCGTCTATATACTCGCAGACACGCGAACGTGCCTCAATGCGGTCACAGAGGCAGCAGCTTTTGCACAGATGCTCCTGGTGATTCTGGCACTTTCCAGGCACACTCCTGAAAGTCGCGCACACTGCTGTTCACTCGCTAAACGACCTCTTGGGAAACACGTCTCCGGTCGACGGACCGCTCAGATTGCTTCTCGTGTAACTGTGAACTGTGTCAGCGCAGGGAATCCGTCTCTGTTGAGCAGATGTCAATCCTGCCTCGCTTTTGCTTTGTTGCCTCTACCAAGATGATTTCCCGTTTCTCTCTTCACTGGAGCAGGCAGACACAGCCAACGCACATCAAGTGTCAAGAGACACGCTCTGCTGAGCTCAACGCTTGTGCAGATGCACATGTGCGACGAAGTCAACACACGTGCTTGTGGAGAGAAAGAAAGGGACTCCCAGGCGTGTGGAGCGACGGGGAGAAAGAGCGGGCGCTGAGGAACACAGTTTCAAACAGACTGTCTCCACACAAACAGGCACCTGTCTGCAGGTATCCTAGATCTTGATTCTTGAACTTGAGGAAACACGCGTCTGAGCAAAACTCCCAAACGCTTCCAGGAAAGACACAGGCTCTCCCACAAGCACACAAGTGTTTGCCCTCAGCTATAGATCAGGGACAAGCCTGTGAAGAGCAACCAAAGAGCTCGTCCGTCTTTCCCTCAATAGATGGGAGTAGGCGCGCTTGCGGATGTGTGCGTGTGTGTGGCCACGCGTTTGCTTAGGCATCAGTGTGTGAAAAGGTAGGTGCTTTTCTCTAGCTGCGTGTGCGTGCACGTGGTGCTGGGTGCACATCCCTGGGTGCTCGTGGAAAGGTTTCTGCATGGTTTTCGCTGAGGAATCGTGTGTGTGCACATGGACAAAGAGAAGGCGCAGCAACCAGGTTCCAGCGCCGAAGAAGGCAAAAGGCGAGGTTTCCGGCGCTATCTCCTTCTCTCCCCAGAGCTAGTCGCGCAAAGCAAGCCGCTAAGCCGGCGACCGGCAAGAGAGCTACAACGAAGCATGCCGAACGGAGAAAATAGCAGCAGCTCATCTGTTCACACCTTGTTTCTGCCATGTGCTTGAACGCCAAGACGTTCGCGCTTCTGTGAGATGAAAGACGTCCTTCTGCATATGTGGTTGCTCACACCGGTGCACTTGTTAGTGTATCCATTCAGTCCTGGGCTGCGGGGCATTCAGAAGTGGCTCTGTGGAGACGTCTGCATAGAGGCAGCTGTCAGAACACGCACACTCGATTGTTCACCAAAACATATGCAGACGCGTCCTTAGCCTGTAGATTTGGATGCACAGAGTTCCCTGTGTTCGCAAGAGACAAGGGAATCGCGTCTGTGCGCACAGAAGCAATAGCGGACCGTTTCCCTCGGAGTGAACGCGAAAGAGCCGTCTATATACTCGCAGACACGCGAACGTGCCTCAATGCGGTCACAGAGGCAGCAGCTTTTGCACAGATGCTCCTGGTGATTCTGGCACTTTCCAGGCACACTCCTGAAAGTCGCGCACACTGCTGTTCACTCGCTAAACGACCTCTTGGGAAACACGTCTCCGGTCGACGGACCGCTCAGATTGCTTCTCGTGTAACTGTGAACTGTGTCAGCGCAGGGAATCCGTCTCTGTTGAGCAGATGTCAATCCTGCCTCGCTTTTGCTTTGTTGCCTCTACCAAGATGATTTCCCGTTTCTCTCTTCACTGGAGCAGGCAGACACAGCCAACGCACATCAAGTGTCAAGAGACACGCTCTGCTGAGCTCAACGCTTGTGCAGATGCACATGTGCGACGAAGTCAACACACGTGCTTGTGGAGAGAAAGAAAGGGACTCCCAGGCGTGTGGAGCGACGGGGAGAAAGAGCGGGCGCTGAGGAACACAGTTTCAAACAGACTGTCTCCACACAAACAGGCACCTGTCTGCAGGTATCCTAGATCTTGATTCTTGAACTTGAGGAAACACGCGTCTGAGCAAAACTCCCAAACGCTTCCAGGAAAGACACAGGCTCTCCCACAAGCACACAAGTGTTTGCCCTCAGCTATAGATCAGGGACAAGCCTGTGAAGAGCAACCAAAGAGCTCGTCCGTCTTTCCCTCAATAGATGGGAGTAGGCGCGCTTGCGGATGTGTGCGTGTGTGTGGCCACGCGTTTGCTTAGGCATCAGTGTGTGAAAAGGTAGGTGCTTTTCTCTAGCTGCGTGTGCGTGCACGTGGTGCTGGGTGCACATCCCTGGGTGCTCGTGGAAAGGTTTCTGCATGGTTTTCGCTGAGGAATCGTGTGTGTGCACATGGACAAAGAGAAGGCGCAGCAACCAGGTTCCAGCGCCGAAGAAGGCAAAAGGCGAGGTTTCCGGCGCTATCTCCTTCTCTCCCCAGAGCTAGTCGCGCAAAGCAAGCCGCTAAGCCGGCGACCGGCAAGAGAGCTACAACGAAGCATGCCGAACGGAGAAAATAGCAGCAGCTCATCTGTTCACACCTTGTTTCTGCCATGTGCTTGAACGCCAAGACGTTCGCGCTTCTGTGAGATGAAAGACGTCCTTCTGCATATGTGGTTGCTCACACCGGTGCACTTGTTAGTGTATCCATTCAGTCCTGGGCTGCGGGGCATTCAGAAGTGGCTCTGTGGAGACGTCTGCATAGAGGCAGCTGTCAGAACACGCACACTCGATTGTTCACCAAAACATATGCAGACGCGTCCTTAGCCTGTAGATTTGGATGCACAGAGTTCCCTGTGTTCGCAAGAGACAAGGGAATCGCGTCTGTGCGCACAGAAGCAATAGCGGACCGTTTCCCTCGGAGTGAACGCGAAAGAGCCGTCTATATACTCGCAGACACGCGAACGTGCCTCAATGCGGTCACAGAGGCAGCAGCTTTTGCACAGATGCTCCTGGTGATTCTGGCACTTTCCAGGCACACTCCTGAAAGTCGCGCACACTGCTGTTCACTCGCTAAACGACCTCTTGGGAAACACGTCTCCGGTCGACGGACCGCTCAGATTGCTTCTCGTGTAACTGTGAACTGTGTCAGCGCAGGGAATCCGTCTCTGTTGAGCAGATGTCAATCCTGCCTCGCTTTTGCTTTGTTGCCTCTACCAAGATGATTTCCCGTTTCTCTCTTCACTGGAGCAGGCAGACACAGCCAACGCACATCAAGTGTCAAGAGACACGCTCTGCTGAGCTCAACGCTTGTGCAGATGCACATGTGCGACGAAGTCAACACACGTGCTTGTGGAGAGAAAGAAAGGGACTCCCAGGCGTGTGGAGCGACGGGGAGAAAGAGCGGGCGCTGAGGAACACAGTTTCAAACAGACTGTCTCCACACAAACAGGCACCTGTCTGCAGGTATCCTAGATCTTGATTCTTGAACTTGAGGAAACACGCGTCTGAGCAAAACTCCCAAACGCTTCCAGGAAAGACACAGGCTCTCCCACAAGCACACAAGTGTTTGCCCTCAGCTATAGATCAGGGACAAGCCTGTGAAGAGATGCCCTGCTATTCTTTCGCCTTATGGCATCATGTGTTTCGTTCCTCTTGGAGATCGATTGTTAAACGTCTTGCCTAGGGCGACTGTGAAGCATTTGCCAGCGGAGGAGAAGTAGCACGGAGCAGCATTCAGTACTGCCTACGAGTGTCTTTGCTACCCTACTAGCGGAGCTCCAAGAACAGGCACACATCTTCAGGTACCTTCCAAATGTGGATTCCCCTGCAGCCCCGTAGGCGGGCGTGCAGTACGCCAACCGTCAACGGACGTTTTTCCCCTCAAGCCTGTCAGGACGTTGCTCGTCCGTCTTTCCCTCAATAGATGGGAGTAGGCGCGCTTGCGGATGTGTGCGTGTGTGTGGCCACGCGTTTGCTTAGGCATCAGTGTGTGAAAAGGTAGGTGCTTTTCTCTAGCTGCGTGTGCGTGCACGTGGTGCTGGGTGCACATCCCTGGGTGCTCGTGGAAAGGTTTCTGCATGGTTTTCGCTGAGGAATCGTGTGTGTGCACATGGACAAAGAGAAGGCGCAGCAACCAGGTTCCAGCGCCGAAGAAGGCAAAAGGCGAGGTTTCCGGCGCTATCTCCTTCTCTCCCCAGAGCTAGTCGCGCAAAGCAAGCCGCTAAGCCGGCGACCGGCAAGAGAGCTACAACGAAGCATGCCGAACGGAGAAAATAGCAGCAGCTCATCTGTTCACACCTTGTTTCTGCCATGTGCTTGAACGCCAAGACGTTCGCGCTTCTGTGAGATGAAAGACGTCCTTCTGCATATGTGGTTGCTCACACCGGTGCACTTGTTAGTGTATCCATTCAGTCCTGGGCTGCGGGGCATTCAGAAGTGGCTCTGTGGAGACGTCTGCATAGAGGCAGCTGTCAGAACACGCACACTCGATTGTTCACCAAAACATATGCAGACGCGTCCTTAGCCTGTAGATTTGGATGCACAGAGTTCCCTGTGTTCGCAAGAGACAAGGGAATCGCGTCTGTGCGCACAGAAGCAATAGCGGACCGTTTCCCTCGGAGTGAACGCGAAAGAGCCGTCTATATACTCGCAGACACGCGAACGTGCCTCAATGCGGTCACAGAGGCAGCAGCTTTTGCACAGATGCTCCTGGTGATTCTGGCACTTTCCAGGCACACTCCTGAAAGTCGCGCACACTGCTGTTCACTCGCTAAACGACCTCTTGGGAAACACGTCTCCGGTCGACGGACCGCTCAGATTGCTTCTCGTGTAACTGTGAACTGTGTCAGCGCAGGGAATCCGTCTCTGTTGAGCAGATGTCAATCCTGCCTCGCTTTTGCTTTGTTGCCTCTACCAAGATGATTTCCCGTTTCTCTCTTCACTGGAGCAGGCAGACACAGCCAACGCACATCAAGTGTCAAGAGACACGCTCTGCTGAGCTCAACGCTTGTGCAGATGCACATGTGCGACGAAGTCAACACACGTGCTTGTGGAGAGAAAGAAAGGGACTCCCAGGCGTGTGGAGCGACGGGGAGAAAGAGCGGGCGCTGAGGAACACAGTTTCAAACAGACTGTCTCCACACAAACAGGCACCTGTCTGCAGGTATCCTAGATCTTGATTCTTGAACTTGAGGAAACACGCGTCTGAGCAAAACTCCCAAACGCTTCCAGGAAAGACACAGGCTCTCCCACAAGCACACAAGTGTTTGCCCTCAGCTATAGATCAGGGACAAGCCTGTGAAGAGATGCCCTGCTATTCTTTCGCCTTATGGCATCATGTGTTTCGTTCCTCTTGGAGATCGATTGTTAAACGTCTTTCCTAGGGCGACTGTGAAGCATTTGCCAGCGGAGGAGAAGTAGCACGGAGCAGCATTCAGTACTGCCTACGAGTGTCTTTGCTACCCTACTAGCGGAGCTCCAAGAACAGGCACACATCTTCAGGTACCTTCCAAATGTGGATTCCCCTGCAGCCCCGTAGGCGGGCGTGCAGTACGCCAACCGTCAACGGACGTTTTTCCCCTCAAGCCTGTCAGGAAGTTGCTCGTCCGTCTTTCCCTCAATAGATGGGAGTAGGCGCGCTTGCGGATGTGTGCGTGTGTGTGGCCACGCGTTTGCTTAGGCATCAGTGTGTGAAAAGGTAGGTGCTTTTCTCTAGCTGCGTGTGCGTGCACGTGGTGCTGGGTGCACATCCCTGGGTGCTCGTGGAAAGGTTTCTGCATGGTTTTCGCTGAGGAATCGTGTGTGTGCACATGGACAAAGAGAAGGCGCAGCAACCAGGTTCCAGCGCCGAAGAAGGCAAAAGGCGAGGTTTCCGGCGCTATCTCCTTCTCTCCCCAGAGCTAGTCGCGCAAAGCAAGCCGCTAAGCCGGCGACCGGCAAGAGAGCTACAACGAAGCATGCCGAACGGAGAAAATAGCAGCAGCTCATCTGTTCACACCTTGTTTCTGCCATGTGCTTGAACGCCAAGACGTTCGCGCTTCTGTGAGATGAAAGACGTCCTTCTGCATATGTGGTTGCTCACACCGGTGCACTTGTTAGTGTATCCATTCAGTCCTGGGCTGCGGGGCATTCAGAAGTGGCTCTGTGGAGACGTCTGCATAGAGGCAGCTGTCAGAACACGCACACTCGATTGTTCACCAAAACATATGCAGACGCGTCCTTAGCCTGTAGATTTGGATGCACAGAGTTCCCTGTGTTCGCAAGAGACAAGGGAATCGCGTCTGTGCGCACAGAAGCAATAGCGGACCGTTTCCCTCGGAGTGAACGCGAAAGAGCCGTCTATATACTCGCAGACACGCGAACGTGCCTCAATGCGGTCACAGAGGCAGCAGCTTTTGCACAGATGCTCCTGGTGATTCTGGCACTTTCCAGGCACACTCCTGAAAGTCGCGCACACTGCTGTTCACTCGCTAAACGACCTCTTGGGAAACACGTCTCCGGTCGACGGACCGCTCAGATTGCTTCTCGTGTAACTGTGAACTGTGTCAGCGCAGGGAATCCGTCTCTGTTGAGCAGATGTCAATCCTGCCTCGCTTTTGCTTTGTTGCCTCTACCAAGATGATTTCCCGTTTCTCTCTTCACTGGAGCAGGCAGACACAGCCAACGCACATCAAGTGTCAAGAGACACGCTCTGCTGAGCTCAACGCTTGTGCAGATGCACATGTGCGACGAAGTCAACACACGTGCTTGTGGAGAGAAAGAAAGGGACTCCCAGGCGTGTGGAGCGACGGGGAGAAAGAGCGGGCGCTGAGGAACACAGTTTCAAACAGACTGTCTCCACACAAACAGGCACCTGTCTGCAGGTATCCTAGATCTTGATTCTTGAACTTGAGGAAACACGCGTCTGAGCAAAACTCCCAAACGCTTCCAGGAAAGACACAGGCTCTCCCACAAGCACACAAGTGTTTGCCCTCAGCTATAGATCAGGGACAAGCCTGTGAAGAGATGCCCTGCTATTCTTTCGCCTTATGGCATCATGTGTTTCGTTCCTCTTGGAGATCGATTGTTAAACGTCTTTCCTAGGGCGACTGTGAAGCATTTGCCAGCTGAGGAGAAGTAGCACGGAGCAGCATTCAGTACTGCCTACGAGTGTCTTTGCTACCCTACTAGCGGAGCTCCAAGAACAGGCACACATCTTCAGGTACCTTCCAAATGTGGATTCCCCTGCAGCCCCGTAGGCGGGCGTGCAGTACGCCAACCGTCAACGGACGTTTTTCCCCTCAAGCCTGTCAGGACGTTGCTCGTCCGTCTTTCCCTCAATAGATGGGAGTAGGCGCGCTTGCGGATGTGTGCGTGTGTGTGGCCACGCGTTTGCTTAGGCATCAGTGTGTGAAAAGGTAGGTGCTTTTCTCTAGCTGCCTGTGCGTGCACGTGGTGCTGGGTGCACATCCCCGGGTGCTCGTGGAAAGGTTTCTGCATGGTTTTCGCTGAGGAATCGTGTGTGTGCACATGGACAAAGAGAAGGCGCAGCAACCAGGTTCCAGCGCCGAAGAAGGCAAAAGGCGAGGTTTCCGGCGCTATCTCCTTCTCTCCCCAGAGCTAGTCGCGCAAAGCAAGCCGCTAAGCCGGCGACCGGCAAGAGAGCTACAACGAAGCATGCCGAACGGAGAAAATAGCAGCAGCTCATCTGTTCACACCTTGTTTCTGCCATGTGCTTGAACGCCAAGACGTTCGCGCTTCTGTGAGATGAAAGACGTCCTTCTGCATATGTGGTTGCTCACACCGGTGCACTTGTTAGTGTATCCATTCAGTCCTGGGCTGCGGGGCATTCAGAAGTGGCTCTGTGGAGACGTCTGCATAGAGGCAGCTGTCAGAACACGCACACTCGATTGTTCACCAAAACATATGCAGACGCGTCCTTAGCCTGTAGATTTGGATGCACAGAGTTCCCTGTGTTCGCAAGAGACAAGGGAATCGCGTCTGTGCGCACAGAAGCAATAGCGGACCGTTTCCCTCGGAGTGAACGCGAAAGAGCCGTCTATATACTCGCAGACACGCGAACGTGCCTCAATGCGGTCACAGAGGCAGCAGCTTTTGCACAGATGCTCCTGGTGATTCTGGCACTTTCCAGGCACACTCCTGAAAGTCGCGCACACTGCTGTTCACTCGCTAAACGACCTCTTGGGAAACACGTCTCCGGTCGACGGACCGCTCAGATTGCTTCTCGTGTAACTGTGAACTGTGTCAGCGCAGGGAATCCGTCTCTGTTGAGCAGATGTCAATCCTGCCTCGCTTTTGCTTTGTTGCCTCTACCAAGATGATTTCCCGTTTCTCTCTTCACTGGAGCACGCAGACACAGCCAACGCACATCAAGTGTCAAGAGACACGCTCTGCTGAGCTCAACGCTTGTGCAGATGCACATGTGCGACGAAGTCAACACACGTGCTTGTGGAGAGAAAGAAAGGGACTCCCAGGCGTGTGGAGCGACGGGGAGAAAGAGCGGGCGCTGAGGAACACAGTTTCAAACAGACTGTCTCCACACAAACAGGCACCTGTCTGCAGGTATCCTAGATCTTGATTCTTGAACTTGAGGAAACACGCGTCTGAGCAAAACTCCCAAACGCTTCCAGGAAAGACACAGGCTCTCCCACAAGCACACAAGTGTTTGCCCTCAGCTATAGATCAGGGACAAGCCTGTGAAGAGATGCCCTGCTATTCTTTCGCCTTATGGCATCATGTGTTTCGTTCCTCTTGGAGATCGATTGTTAAACGTCTTTCCTCGGGCGACTGTGAAGCATTTGCCAGCGGAGGAGAAGTAGCACGGAGCAGCATTCAGTACTGCCTACGAGTGTCTTTGCTACCCTACTAGCGGAGCTCCAAGAACAGGCACACATCTTCAGGTACCTTCCAAATGTGGATTCCCCTGCAGCCCCGTAGGCGGGCGTGCAGTACGCCAACCGTCAACGGACGTTTTTCCCCTCAAGCCTGTCAGGACGTTGCTCGTCCGTCTTTCCCTCAATAGATGGGAGTAGGCGCGCTTGCGGATGTGTGCGTGTGTGTGGCCACGCGTTTGCTTAGGCTTCAGTGTGTGAAAAGGTAGGTGCTTTTCTCTAGCTGCGTGTGCGTGCACGTGGTGCTGGGTGCACATCCCCGGGTGCTCGTGGAAAGGTTTCTGCATGGTTTTCGCTGAGGAATCGTGTGTGTGCACATGGACAAAGAGAAGGCGCAGCAACCAGGTTCCAGCGCCGAAGAAGGCAAAAGGCGAGGTTTCCGGCGCTATCTCCTTCTCTCCCCAGAGCTAGTCGCGCAAAGCAAGCCGCTAAGCCGGCGACCGGCAAGAGAGCTACAACGAAGCATGCCGAACGGAGAAAATAGCAGCAGCTCATCTGTTCACACCTTGTTTCTGCCATGTGCTTGAACGCCAAGACGTTCGCGCTTCTGTGAGATGAAAGACGTCCTTCTGCATATGTGGTTGCTCACACCGGTGCACTTGTTAGTGTATCCATTCAGTCCTGGGCTGCGGGGCATTCAGAAGTGGCTCTGTGGAGACGTCTGCATAGAGGCAGCTGTCAGAACACGCACACTCGATTGTTCACCAAAACATATGCAGACGCGTCCTTAGCCTGTAGATTTGGATGCACAGAGTTCCCTGTGTTCGCAAGAGACAAGGGAATCGCGTCTGTGCGCACAGAAGCAATAGCGGACCGTTTCCCTCGGAGTGAACGCGAAAGAGCCGTCTATATACTCGCAGACACGCGAACGTGCCTCAATGCGGTCACAGAGGCAGCAGCTTTTGCACAGATGCTCCTGGTGATTCTGGCACTTTCCAGGCACACTCCTGAAAGTCGCGCACACTGCTGTTCACTCGCTAAACGACCTCTTGGGAAACACGTCTCCGGTCGACGGACCGCTCAGATTGCTTCTCGTGTAACTGTGAACTGTGTCAGCGCAGGGAATCCGTCTCTGTTGAGCAGATGTCAATCCTGCCTCGCTTTTGCTTTGTTGCCTCTACCAAGATGATTTCCCGTTTCTCTCTTCACTGGAGCAGGCAGACACAGCCAACGCACATCAAGTGTCAAGAGACACGCTCTGCTGAGCTCAACGCTTGTGCAGATGCACATGTGCGACGAAGTCAACACACGTGCTTGTGGAGAGAAAGAAAGGGACTCCCAGGCGTGTGGAGCGACGGGGAGAAAGAGCAGGCGCTGAGGAACACAGTTTCAAACAGACTGTCTCCACACAAACAGGCACCTGTCTGCAGGTATCCTAGATCTTGATTCTTGAACTTGAGGAAACACGCGTCTGAGCAAAACTCCCAAACGCTTCCAGGAAAGACACAGGCTCTCCCACAAGCACACAAGTGTTTGCCCTCAGCTATAGATCAGGGACAAGCCTGTGAAGAGATGCCCTGCTATTCTTTCGCCTTATGGCATCATGTGTTTCGTTCCTCTTGGAGATCGATTGTTAAACGTCTTTCCTCGGGCGACTGTGAAGCATTTGCCAGCGGAGGAGAAGTAGCACGGAGCAGCATTCAGTACTGCCTACGAGTGTCTTTGCTACCCTACTAGCGGAGCTCCAAGAACAGGCACACATCTTCAGGTACCTTCCAAATGTGGATTCCCCTGCAGCCCCGTAGGCGGGCGTGCAGTACGCCAACCGTCAACGGACGTTTTTCCCCTCAAGCCTGTCAGGACGTTGCTCGTCCGTCTTTCCCTCAATAGATGGGAGTAGGCGCGCTTGCGGATGTGTGCGTGTGTGTGGCCACGCGTTTGCTTAGGCATCAGTGTGTGAAAAGGTAGGTGCTTTTCTCTAGCTGCGTGTGCGTGCACGTGGTGCTGGGTGCACATCCCCGGGTGCTCGTGGAAAGGTTTCTGCATGGTTTTCGCTGAGGAATCGTGTGTGTGCACATGGACAAAGAGAAGGCGCAGCAACCAGGTTCCAGCGCCGAAGAAGGCAAAAGGCGAGGTTTCCGGCGCTATCTCCTTCTCTCCCCAGAGCTAGTCGCGCAAAGCAAGCCGCTAAGCCGGCGACCGGCAAGAGAGCTACAACGAAGCATGCCGAACGGAGAAAATAGCAGCAGCTCATCTGTTCACACCTTGTTTCTGCCATGTGCTTGAACGCCAAGACGTTCGCGCTTCTGTGAGATGAAAGACGTCCTTCTGCATATGTGGTTGCTCACACCGGTGCACTTGTTAGTGTATCCATTCAGTCCTGGGCTGCGGGGCATTCAGAAGTGGCTCTGTGGAGACGTCTGCATAGAGGCAGCTGTCAGAACACGCACACTCGATTGTTCACCAAAACATATGCAGACGCGTCCTTAGCCTGTAGATTTGGATGCACAGAGTTCCCTGTGTTCGCAAGAGACAAGGGAATCGCGTCTGTGCGCACAGAAGCAATAGCGGACCGTTTCCCTCGGAGTGAACGCGAAAGAGCCGTCTATATACTCGCAGACACGCGAACGTGCCTCAATGCGGTCACAGAGGCAGCAGCTTTTGCACAGATGCTCCTGGTGATTCTGGCACTTTCCAGGCACACTCCTGAAAGTCGCGCACACTGCTGTTCACTCGCTAAACGACCTCTTGGGAAACACGTCTCCGGTCGACGGACCGCTCAGATTGCTTCTCGTGTAACTGTGAACTGTGTCAGCGCAGGGAGTCCGTCTCTGTTGAGCAGATGTCAATCCTGCCTCGCTTTTGCTTTGTTGCCTCTACCAAGATGATTTCCCGTTTCTCTCTTCACTGGAGCAGGCAAACACAGCCAACGCACATCAAGTGTCAAGAGACACGCTCTGCTGAGCTCAACGCTTGTGCAGATGCACATGTGCGACGAAGTCAACACACGTGCTTGTGGAGAGAAAGAAAGGGACTCCCAGGCGTGTGGAGCGACGGGGAGAAAGAGCGGGCGCTGAGGAACACAGTTTCAAACAGACTGTCTCCACACAAACAGGCACCTGTCTGCAGGTATCCTAGATCTTGATTCTTGAACTTGAGGAAACACGCGTCTGAGCAAAACTCCCAAACGCTTCCAGGAAAGACACAGGCTCTCCCACAAGCACACAAGTGTTTGCCCTCAGCTATAGATCAGGGACAAGCCTGTGAAGAGATGCCCTGCTATTCTTTCGCCTTATGGCATCATGTGTTTCGTTCCTCTTGGAGATCGATTGTTAAACGTCTTTCCTCGGGCGACTGTGAAGCATTTGCCAGCGGAGGAGAAGTAGCACGGAGCAGCATTCAGTACTGCCTACGAGTGTCTTTGCTACCCTACTAGCGGAGCTCCAAGAACAGGCACACATCTTCAGGTACCTTCCAAATGTGGATTCCCCTGCAGCCCCGTAGGCGGGCGTGCAGTACGCCAACCGTCAACGGACGTTTTTCCCCTCAAGCCTGTCAGGACGTTGCTCGTCCGTCTTTCCCTCAATAGATGGGAGTAGGCGCGCTTGCGGATGTGTGCGTGTGTGTGGCCACGCGTTTGCTTAGGCTTCAGTGTGTGAAAAGGTAGGTGCTTTTCTCTAGCTGCGTGTGCGTGCACGTGGTGCTGGGTGCACATCCCCGGGTGCTCGTGGAAAGGTTTCTGCATGGTTTTCGCTGAGGAATCGTGTGTGTGCACATGGACAAAGAGAAGGCGCAGCAACCAGGTTCCAGCGCCGAAGAAGGCAAAAGGCGAGGTTTCCGGCGCTATCTCCTTCTCTCCCCAGAGCTAGTCGCGCAAAGCAAGCCGCTAAGCCGGCGACCGGCAAGAGAGCTACAACGAAGCATGCCGAACGGAGAAAATAGCAGCAGCTCATCTGTTCACACCTTGTTTCTGCCATGTGCTTGAACGCCAAGACGTTCGCGCTTCTGTGAGATGAAAGACGTCCTTCTGCATATGTGGTTGCTCACACCGGTGCACTTGTTAGTGTATCCATTCAGTCCTGGGCTGCGGGGCATTCAGAAGTGGCTCTGTGGAGACGTCTGCATAGAGGCAGCTGTCAGAACACGCACACTCGATTGTTCACCAAAACATATGCAGACGCGTCCTTAGCCTGTAGATTTGGATGCACAGAGTTCCCTGTGTTCGCAAGAGACAAGGGAATCGCGTCTGTGCGCACAGAAGCAATAGCGGACCGTTTCCCTCGGAGTGAACGCGAAAGAGCCGTCTATATACTCGCAGACACGGGAACGTGCCTCAATGCGGTCACAGAGGCAGCAGCTTTTGCACAGATGCTCCTGGTGATTCTGGCACTTTCCAGGCACACTCCTGAAAGTCGCGCACACTGCTGTTCACTCGCTAAACGACCTCTTGGGAAACACGTCTCCGGTCGACGGACCGCTCAGATTGCTTCTCGTGTAACTGTGAACTGTGTCAGCGCAGGGAATCCGTCTCTGTTGAGCAGATGTCAATCCTGCCTCGCTTTTGCTTTGTTGCCTCTACCAAGATGATTTCCCGTTTCTCTCTTCACTGGAGCACGCAGACACAGCCAACGCACATCAAGTGTCAAGAGACACGCTCTGCTGAGCTCAACGCTTGTGCAGATGCACATGTGCGACGAAGTCAACACACGTGCTTGTGGAGAGAAAGAAAGGGACTCCCAGGCGTGTGGAGCGACGGGGAGAAAGAGCGGGCGCTGAGGAACACAGTTTCAAACAGACTGTCTCCACACAAACAGGCACCTGTCTGCAGGTATCCTAGATCTTGATTCTTGAACTTGAGGAAACACGCGTCTGAGCAAAACTCCCAAACGCTTCCAGGAAAGACACAGGCTCTCCCACAAGCACACAAGTGTTTGCCCTCAGCTATAGATCAGGGACAAGCCTGTGAAGAGATGCCCTGCTATTCTTTCGCCTTATGGCATCATGTGTTTCGTTCCTCTTGGAGATCGATTGTTAAACGTCTTTCCTAGGGCGACTGTGAAGCATTTGCCAGCGGAGGAGAAGTAGCACGGAGCAGCATTCAGTACTGCCTACGAGTGTCTTTGCTACCCTACTAGCGGAGCTCCAAGAACAGGCACACATCTTCAGGTACCTTCCAAATGTGGATTCCCCTGCAGCCCCGTAGGCGGGCGTGCAGTACGCCAACCGTCAACGGACGTTTTTCCCCTCAAGCCTGTCAGGACGTTGCTCGTCCGTCTTTCCCTCAATAGATGGGAGTAGGCGCGCTTGCGGATGTGTGCGTGTGTGTGGCCACGCGTTTGCTTAGGCATCAGTGTGTGAAAAGGTAGGTGCTTTTCTCTAGCTGCGTGTGCGTGCACGTGGTGCTGGGTGCACATCCCCGGGTGCTCGTGGAAAGGTCTCTGCATGGTTTTCGCTGAGGAATCGTGTGTGTGCACATGGACAAAGAGAAGGCGCAGCAACCAGGTTCCAGCGCCGAAGAAGGCAAAAGGCGAGGTTTCCGGCGCTATCTCCTTCTCTCCCCAGAGCTAGTCGCGCAAAGCAAGCCGCTAAGCCGGCGACCGGCAAGAGAGCTACAACGAAGCATGCCGAACGGAGAAAATAGCAGCAGCTCATCTGTTCACACCTTGTTTCTGCCATGTGCTTGAACGCCAAGACGTTCGCGCTTCTGTGAGATGAAAGACGTCCTTCTGCATATGTGGTTGCTCACACCGGTGCACTTGTTAGTGTATCCATTCAGTCCTGGGCTGCGGGGCATTCAGAAGTGGCTCTGTGGAGACGTCTGCATAGAGGCAGCTGTCAGAACACGCACACTCGATTGTTCACCAAAACATATGCAGACGCGTCCTTAGCCTGTAGATTTGGATGCACAGAGTTCCCTGTGTTCGCAAGAGACAAGGGAATCGCGTCTGTGCGCACAGAAGCAATAGCGGACCGTTTCCCTCGGAGTGAACGCGAAAGAGCCGTCTATATACTCGCAGACACGCGAACGTGCCTCAATGCGGTCACAGAGGCAGCAGCTTTTGCACAGATGCTCCTGGTGATTCTGGCACTTTCCAGGCACACTCCTGAAAGTCGCGCACACTGCTGTTCACTCGCTAAACGACCTCTTGGGAAACACGTCTCCGGTCGACGGACCGCTCAGATTGCTTCTCGTGTAACTGTGAACTGTGTCAGCGCAGGGAGTCCGTCTCTGTTGAGCAGATGTCAATCCTGCCTCGCTTTTGCTTTGTTGCCTCTACCAAGATGATTTCCCGTTTCTCTCTTCACTGGAGCAGGCAGACACAGCCAACGCACATCAAGTGTCAAGAGACACGCTCTGCTGAGCTCAACGCTTGTGCAGATGCACATGTGCGACGAAGTCAACACACGTGCTTGTGGAGAGAAAGAAAGGGACTCCCAGGCGTGTGGAGCGACGGGGAGAAAGAGCGGGCGCTGAGGAACACAGTTTCAAACAGACTGTCTCCACACAAACAGGCACCTGTCTGCAGGTATCCTAGATCTTGATTCTTGAACTTGAGGAAACACGCGTCTGAGCAAAACTCCCAAACGCTTCCAGGAAAGACACAGGCTCTCCCACAAGCACACAAGTGTTTGCCCTCAGCTATAGATCAGGGACAAGCCTGTGAAGAGATGCCCTGCTATTCTTTCGCCTTATGGCATCATGTGTTTCGTTCCTCTTGGAGATCGATTGTTAAACGTCTTTCCTAGGGCGACTGTGAAGCATTTGCCAGCGGAGGAGAAGTAGCACGGAGCAGCATTCAGTACTGCCTACGAGTGTCTTTGCTACCCTACTAGCGGAGCTCCAAGAACAGGCACACATCTTCAGGTACCTTCCAAATGTGGATTCCCCTGCAGCCCCGTAGGCGGGCGTGCAGTACG
Organism: Patagioenas fasciata; assembly: GCF_037038585.1. Taxonomy (NCBI): domain Eukaryota; kingdom Metazoa; phylum Chordata; class Aves; order Columbiformes; family Columbidae; genus Patagioenas; species Patagioenas fasciata. The sequence goes on from NC_092545.1 coordinate 74,465, forward strand.
CCAACCGTCAACGGACGTTTTTCCCCTCAAGCCTGTCAGGACGTTGCTCGTCCGTCTTTCCCTCAATAGATGGGAGTAGGCGCGCTTGCGGATGTGTGCGTGTGTGTGGCCACGCGTTTGCTTGGGCATCAGTGTGTGAAAAGGTAGGTGCTTTTCTCTAGCTGCGTGTGCGTGCACGTGGTGCTGGGTGCACATCCCTGGGTGCTCGTGGAAAGGTTTCTGCATGGTTTTCGCTGAGGAATCGTGTGTGTGCACATGGACAAAGAGAAGGCGCAGCAACCAGGTTCCAGCGCCGAAGAAGGCAAAAGGCGAGGTTTCCGGCGCTATCTCCTTCTCTCCCCAGAGCTAGTCGCGCAAAGCAAGCCGCTAAGCCGGCGACCGGCAAGAGAGCTACAACGAAGCATGCCGAACGGAGAAAATAGCAGCAGCTCATCTGTTCACACCTTGTTTCTGCCATGTGCTTGAACGCCAAGACGTTCGCGCTTCTGTGAGATGAAAGACGTCCTTCTGCATACGTGGTTGCTCACACCGGTGCACTTGTTAGTGTATCCATTCAGTCCTGGGCTGCGGGGCATTCAGAAGTGGCTCTGTGGAGACGTCTGCATAGAGGCAGCTGTCAGAACACGCACACTCGATTGTTCACCAAAACATATGCAGACGCGTCCTTAGCCTGTAGATTTGGATGCACAGAGTTCCCTGTGTTCGCAAGAGACAAGGGAATCGCGTCTGTGCGCACAGAAGCAATAGCGGACCGTTTCCCTCGGAGTGAACGCGAAAGAGCCGTCTATATACTCGCAGACACGGGAACGTGCCTCAATGCGGTCACAGAGGCAGCAGCTTTTGCACAGATGCTCCTGGTGATTCTGGCACTTTCCAGGCACACTCCTGAAAGTCGCGCACACTGCTGTTCACTCGCTAAACGACCTCTTGGGAAACACGTCTCCGGTCGACGGACCGCTCAGATTGCTTCTCGTGTAACTGTGAACTGTGTCAGCCCAGGGAGTCCGTCTCTGTTGAGCAGATGTCAATCCTGCCTCGCTTTTGCTTTGTTGCCTCTACCAAGATGATTTCCCGTTTCTCTCTTCACTGGAGCAGGCAGACACAGCCAACGCACATCAAGTGTCAAGAGACACGCTCTGCTGAGCTCAACGCTTGTGCAGATGCACATGTGCGACGAAGTCAACACACGTGCTTGTGGAGAGAAAGAAAGGGACTCCCAGGCGTGTGGAGCGACGGGGAGAAAGAGCGGGCGCTGAGGAACACAGTTTCAAACAGACTGTCTCCACACAAACAGGCACCTGTCTGCAGGTATCCTAGATCTTGATTCTTGAACTTGAGGAAACACGCGTCTGAGCAAAACTCCCAAACGCTTCCAGGAAAGACACAGGCTCTCCCACAAGCACACAAGTGTTTGCCCTCAGCTATAGATCAGGGACAAGCCTGTGAAGAGATGCCCTGCTATTCTTTCGCCTTATGGCATCATGTGTTTCGTTCCTCTTGGAGATCGATTGTTAAACGTCTTTCCTAGGGCGACTGTGAAGCATTTGCCAGCGGAGGAGAAGTAGCACGGAGCAGCATTCAGTACTGCCTACGAGTGTCTTTGCTACCCTACTAGCGGAGCTCCAAGAACAGGCACACATCTTCAGGTACCTTCCAAATGTGGATTCCCCTGCAGCCCCGTAGGCGGGCGTGCAGTACGCCAACCGTCAACGGACGTTTTTCCCCTCAAGCCTGTCAGGACGTTGCTCGTCCGTCTTTCCCTCAATAGATGGGAGTAGGCGCGCTTGCGGATGTGTGCGTGTGTGTGGCCACGCGTTTGCTTGGGCATCAGTGTGTGAAAAGGTAGGTGCTTTTCTCTAGCTGCGTGTGCGTGCACGTGGTGCTGGGTGCACATCCCTGGGTGCTCGTGGAAAGGTTTCTGCATGGTTTTCGCTGAGGAATCGTGTGTGTGCACATGGACAAAGAGAAGGCGCAGCAACCAGGTTCCAGCGCCGAAGAAGGCAAAAGGCGAGGTTTCCGGCGCTATCTCCTTCTCTCCCCAGAGCTAGTCGCGCAAAGCAAGCCGCTAAGCCGGCGACCGGCAAGAGAGCTACAACGAAGCATGCCGAACGGAGAAAATAGCAGCAGCTCATCTGTTCACACCTTGTTTCTGCCATGTGCTTGAACGCCAAGACGTTCGCGCTTCTGTGAGATGAAAGACGTCCTTCTGCATACGTGGTTGCTCACACCGGTGCACTTGTTAGTGTATCCATTCAGTCCTGGGCTGCGGGGCATTCAGAAGTGGCTCTGTGGAGACGTCTGCATAGAGGCAGCTGTCAGAACACGCACACTCGATTGTTCACCAAAACATATGCAGACGCGTCCTTAGCCTGTAGATTTGGATGCACAGAGTTCCCTGTGTTCGCAAGAGACAAGGGAATCGCGTCTGTGCGCACAGAAGCAATAGCGGACCGTTTCCCTCGGAGTGAACGCGAAAGAGCCGTCTATATACTCGCAGACACGCGAACGTGCCTCAATGCGGTCACAGAGGCAGCAGCTTTTGCACAGATGCTCCTGGTGATTCTGGCACTTTCCAGGCACACTCCTGAAAGTCGCGCACACTGCTGTTCACTCGCTAAACGACCTCTTGGGAAACACGTCTCCGGTCGACGGACCGCTCAGATTGCTTCTCGTGTAACTGTGAACTGTGTCAGCGCAGGGAATCCGTCTCTGTTGAGCAGATGTCAATCCTGCCTCGCTTTTGCTTTGTTGCCTCTACCAAGATGATTTCCCGTTTCTCTCTTCACTGGAGCAGGCAGACACAGCCAACGCACATCAAGTGTCAAGAGACACGCTCTGCTGAGCTCAACGCTTGTGCAGATGCACATGTGCGACGAAGTCAACACACGTGCTTGTGGAGAGAAAGAAAGGGACTCCCAGGCGTGTGGAGCGACGGGGAGAAAGAGCGGGCGCTGAGGAACACAGTTTCAAACAGACTGTCTCCACACAAACAGGCACCTGTCTGCAGGTATCCTACATCTTGATTCTTGAACTTGAGGAAACACGCGTCTGAGCAAAACTCCCAAACGCTTCCAGGAAAGACACAGGCTCTCCCACAAGCACACAAGTGTTTGCCCTCAGCTATAGATCAGGGACAAGCCTGTGAAGAGATGCCCTGCTATTCTTTCGCCTTATGGCATCATGTGTTTCGTTCCTCTTGGAGATCGATTGTTAAACGTCTTTCCTAGGGCGACTGTGAAGCATTTGCCAGCGGAGGAGAAGTAGCACGGAGCAGCATTCAGTACTGCCTACGAGTGTCTTTGCTACCCTACTAGCGGAGCTCCAAGAACAGGCACACATCTTCAGGTACCTTCCAAATGTGGATTCCCCTGCAGCCCCGTAGGCGGGCGTGCAGTACGCCAACCGTCAACGGACGTTTTTCCCCTCAAGCCTGTCAGGAAGTTGCTCGTCCGTCTTTCCCTCAATAGATGGGAGTAGGCGCGCTTGCGGATGTGTGCGTGTGTGTGGCCACGCGTTTGCTTAGGCATCAGTGTGTGAAAAGGTAGGTGCTTTTCTCTAGCTGCGTGTGCGTGCACGTGGTGCTGGGTGCACATCCCTGGGTGCTCGTGGAAAGGTTTCTGCATGGTTTTCGCTGAGGAATCGTGTGTGTGCACATGGACAAAGAGAAGGCGCAGCAACCAGGTTCCAGCGCCGAAGAAGGCAAAAGGCGAGGTTTCCGGCGCTATCTCCTTCTCTCCCCAGAGCTAGTCGCGCAAAGCAAGCCGCTAAGCCGGCGACCGGCAAGAGAGCTACAACGAAGCATGCCGAACGGAGAAAATAGCAGCAGCTCATCTGTTCACACCTTGTTTCTGCCATGTGCTTGAACGCCAAGACGTTCGCGCTTCTGTGAGATGAAAGACGTCCTTCTGCATATGTGGTTGCTCACACCGGTGCACTTGTTAGTGTATCCATTCAGTCCTGGGCTGCGGGGCATTCAGAAGTGGCTCTGTGGAGACGTCTGCATAGAGGCAGCTGTCAGAACACGCACACTCGATTGTTCACCAAAACATATGCAGACGCGTCCTTAGCCTGTAGATTTGGATGCACAGAGTTCCCTGTGTTCGCAAGAGACAAGGGAATCGCGTCTGTGCGCACAGAAGCAATAGCGGACCGTTTCCCTCGGAGTGAACGCGAAAGAGCCGTCTATATACTCGCAGACACGCGAACGTGCCTCAATGCGGTCACAGAGGCAGCAGCTTTTGCACAGATGCTCCTGGTGATTCTGGCACTTTCCAGGCACACTCCTGAAAGTCGCGCACACTGCTGTTCACTCGCTAAACGACCTCTTGGGAAACACGTCTCCGGTCGACGGACCGCTCAGATTGCTTCTCGTGTAACTGTGAACTGTGTCAGCGCAGGGAATCCGTCTCTGTTGAGCAGATGTCAATCCTGCCTCGCTTTTGCTTTGTTGCCTCTACCAAGATGATTTCCCGTTTCTCTCTTCACTGGAGCAGGCAGACACAGCCAACGCACATCAAGTGTCAAGAGACACGCTCTGCTGAGCTCAACGCTTGTGCAGATGCACATGTGCGACGAAGTCAACACACGTGCTTGTGGAGAGAAAGAAAGGGACTCCCAGGCGTGTGGAGCGACGGGGAGAAAGAGCGGGCGCTGAGGAACACAGTTTCAAACAGACTGTCTCCACACAAACAGGCACCTGTCTGCAGGTATCCTAGATCTTGATTCTTGAACTTGAGGAAACACGCGTCTGAGCAAAACTCCCAAACGCTTCCAGGAAAGACACAGGCTCTCCCACAAGCACACAAGTGTTTGCCCTCAGCTATAGATCAGGGACAAGCCTGTGAAGAGATGCCCTGCTATTCTTTCGCCTTATGGCATCATGTGTTTCGTTCCTCTTGGAGATCGATTGTTAAACGTCTTTCCTAGGGCGACTGTGAAGCATTTGCCAGCTGAGGAGAAGTAGCACGGAGCAGCATTCAGTACTGCCTACGAGTGTCTTTGCTACCCTACTAGCGGAGCTCCAAGAACAGGCACACATCTTCAGGTACCTTCCAAATGTGGATTCCCCTGCAGCCCCGTAGGCGGGCGTGCAGTACGCCAACCGTCAACGGACGTTTTTCCCCTCAAGCCTGTCAGGACGTTGCTCGTCCGTCTTTCCCTCAATAGATGGGAGTAGGCGCGCTTGCGGATGTGTGCGTGTGTGTGGCCACGCGTTTGCTTAGGCATCAGTGTGTGAAAAGGTAGGTGCTTTTCTCTAGCTGCCTGTGCGTGCACGTGGTGCTGGGTGCACATCCCCGGGTGCTCGTGGAAAGGTTTCTGCATGGTTTTCGCTGAGGAATCGTGTGTGTGCACATGGACAAAGAGAAGGCGCAGCAACCAGGTTCCAGCGCCGAAGAAGGCAAAAGGCGAGGTTTCCGGCGCTATCTCCTTCTCTCCCCAGAGCTAGTCGCGCAAAGCAAGCCGCTAAGCCGGCGACCGGCAAGAGAGCTACAACGAAGCATGCCGAACGGAGAAAATAGCAGCAGCTCATCTGTTCACACCTTGTTTCTGCCATGTGCTTGAACGCCAAGACGTTCGCGCTTCTGTGAGATGAAAGACGTCCTTCTGCATATGTGGTTGCTCACACCGGTGCACTTGTTAGTGTATCCATTCAGTCCTGGGCTGCGGGGCATTCAGAAGTGGCTCTGTGGAGACGTCTGCATAGAGGCAGCTGTCAGAACACGCACACTCGATTGTTCACCAAAACATATGCAGACGCGTCCTTAGCCTGTAGATTTGGATGCACAGAGTTCCCTGTGTTCGCAAGAGACAAGGGAATCGCGTCTGTGCGCACAGAAGCAATAGCGGACCGTTTCCCTCGGAGTGAACGCGAAAGAGCCGTCTATATACTCGCAGACACGCGAACGTGCCTCAATGCGGTCACAGAGGCAGCAGCTTTTGCACAGATGCTCCTGGTGATTCTGGCACTTTCCAGGCACACTCCTGAAAGTCGCGCACACTGCTGTTCACTCGCTAAACGACCTCTTGGGAAACACGTCTCCGGTCGACGGACCGCTCAGATTGCTTCTCGTGTAACTGTGAACTGTGTCAGCGCAGGGAATCCGTCTCTGTTGAGCAGATGTCAATCCTGCCTCGCTTTTGCTTTGTTGCCTCTACCAAGATGATTTCCCGTTTCTCTCTTCACTGGAGCAGGCAGACACAGCCAACGCACATCAAGTGTCAAGAGACACGCTCTGCTGAGCTCAACGCTTGTGCAGATGCACATGTGCGACGAAGTCAACACACGTGCTTGTGGAGAGAAAGAAAGGGACTCCCAGGCGTGTGGAGCGACGGGGAGAAAGAGCGGGCGCTGAGGAACACAGTTTCAAACAGACTGTCTCCACACAAACAGGCACCTGTCTGCAGGTATCCTACATCTTGATTCTTGAACTTGAGGAAACACGCGTCTGAGCAAAACTCCCAAACGCTTCCAGGAAAGACACAGGCTCTCCCACAAGCACACAAGTGTTTGCCCTCAGCTATAGATCAGGGACAAGCCTGTGAAGAGATGCCCTGCTATTCTTTCGCCTTATGGCATCATGTGTTTCGTTCCTCTTGGAGATCGATTGTTAAACGTCTTTCCTAGGGCGACTGTGAAGCATTTGCCAGCGGAGGAGAAGTAGCACGGAGCAGCATTCAGTACTGCCTACGAGTGTCTTTGCTACCCTACTAGCGGAGCTCCAAGAACAGGCACACATCTTCAGGTACCTTCCAAATGTGGATTCCCCTGCAGCCCCGTAGGCGGGCGTGCAGTACGCCAACCGTCAACGGACGTTTTTCCCCTCAAGCCTGTCAGGAAGTTGCTCGTCCGTCTTTCCCTCAATAGATGGGAGTAGGCGCGCTTGCGGATGTGTGCGTGTGTGTGGCCACGCGTTTGCTTAGGCATCAGTGTGTGAAAAGGTAGGTGCTTTTCTCTAGCTGCGTGTGCGTGCACGTGGTGCTGGGTGCACATCCCTGGGTGCTCGTGGAAAGGTTTCTGCATGGTTTTCGCTGAGGAATCGTGTGTGTGCACATGGACAAAGAGAAGGCGCAGCAACCAGGTTCCAGCGCCGAAGAAGGCAAAAGGCGAGGTTTCCGGCGCTATCTCCTTCTCTCCCCAGAGCTAGTCGCGCAAAGCAAGCCGCTAAGCCGGCGACCGGCAAGAGAGCTACAACGAAGCATGCCGAACGGAGAAAATAGCAGCAGCTCATCTGTTCACACCTTGTTTCTGCCATGTGCTTGAACGCCAAGACGTTCGCGCTTCTGTGAGATGAAAGACGTCCTTCTGCATATGTGGTTGCTCACACCGGTGCACTTGTTAGTGTATCCATTCAGTCCTGGGCTGCGGGGCATTCAGAAGTGGCTCTGTGGAGACGTCTGCATAGAGGCAGCTGTCAGAACACGCACACTCGATTGTTCACCAAAACATATGCAGACGCGTCCTTAGCCTGTAGATTTGGATGCACAGAGTTCCCTGTGTTCGCAAGAGACAAGGGAATCGCGTCTGTGCGCACAGAAGCAATAGCGGACCGTTTCCCTCGGAGTGAACGCGAAAGAGCCGTCTATATACTCGCAGACACGCGAACGTGCCTCAATGCGGTCACAGAGGCAGCAGCTTTTGCACAGATGCTCCTGGTGATTCTGGCACTTTCCAGGCACACTCCTGAAAGTCGCGCACACTGCTGTTCACTCGCTAAACGACCTCTTGGGAAACACGTCTCCGGTCGACGGACCGCTCAGATTGCTTCTCGTGTAACTGTGAACTGTGTCAGCGCAGGGAATCCGTCTCTGTTGAGCAGATGTCAATCCTGCCTCGCTTTTGCTTTGTTGCCTCTACCAAGATGATTTCCCGTTTCTCTCTTCACTGGAGCAGGCAGACACAGCCAACGCACATCAAGTGTCAAGAGACACGCTCTGCTGAGCTCAACGCTTGTGCAGATGCACATGTGCGACGAAGTCAACACACGTGCTTGTGGAGAGAAAGAAAGGGACTCCCAGGCGTGTGGAGCGACGGGGAGAAAGAGCGGGCGCTGAGGAACACAGTTTCAAACAGACTGTCTCCACACAAACAGGCACCTGTCTGCAGGTATCCTAGATCTTGATTCTTGAACTTGAGGAAACACGCGTCTGAGCAAAACTCCCAAACGCTTCCAGGAAAGACACAGGCTCTCCCACAAGCACACAAGTGTTTGCCCTCAGCTATAGATCAGGGACAAGCCTGTGAAGAGATGCCCTGCTATTCTTTCGCCTTATGGCATCATGTGTTTCGTTCCTCTTGGAGATCGATTGTTAAACGTCTTTCCTAGGGCGACTGTGAAGCATTTGCCAGCTGAGGAGAAGTAGCACGGAGCAGCATTCAGTACTGCCTACGAGTGTCTTTGCTACCCTACTAGCGGAGCTCCAAGAACAGGCACACATCTTCAGGTACCTTCCAAATGTGGATTCCCCTGCAGCCCCGTAGGCGGGCGTGCAGTACGCCAACCGTCAACGGACGTTTTTCCCCTCAAGCCTGTCAGGACGTTGCTCGTCCGTCTTTCCCTCAATAGATGGGAGTAGGCGCGCTTGCGGATGTGTGCGTGTGTGTGGCCACGCGTTTGCTTAGGCATCAGTGTGTGAAAAGGTAGGTGCTTTTCTCTAGCTGCCTGTGCGTGCACGTGGTGCTGGGTGCACATCCCCGGGTGCTCGTGGAAAGGTTTCTGCATGGTTTTCGCTGAGGAATCGTGTGTGTGCACATGGACAAAGAGAAGGCGCAGCAACCAGGTTCCAGCGCCGAAGAAGGCAAAAGGCGAGGTTTCCGGCGCTATCTCCTTCTCTCCCCAGAGCTAGTCGCGCAAAGCAAGCCGCTAAGCCGGCGACCGGCAAGAGAGCTACAACGAAGCATGCCGAACGGAGAAAATAGCAGCAGCTCATCTGTTCACACCTTGTTTCTGCCATGTGCTTGAACGCCAAGACGTTCGCGCTTCTGTGAGATGAAAGACGTCCTTCTGCATATGTGGTTGCTCACACCGGTGCACTTGTTAGTGTATCCATTCAGTCCTGGGCTGCGGGGCATTCAGAAGTGGCTCTGTGGAGACGTCTGCATAGAGGCAGCTGTCAGAACACGCACACTCGATTGTTCACCAAAACATATGCAGACGCGTCCTTAGCCTGTAGATTTGGATGCACAGAGTTCCCTGTGTTCGCAAGAGACAAGGGAATCGCGTCTGTGCGCACAGAAGCAATAGCGGACCGTTTCCCTCGGAGTGAACGCGAAAGAGCCGTCTATATACTCGCAGACACGCGAACGTGCCTCAATGCGGTCACAGAGGCAGCAGCTTTTGCACAGATGCTCCTGGTGATTCTGGCACTTTCCAGGCACACTCCTGAAAGTCGCGCACACTGCTGTTCACTCGCTAAACGACCTCTTGGGAAACACGTCTCCGGTCGACGGACCGCTCAGATTGCTTCTCGTGTAACTGTGAACTGTGTCAGCGCAGGGAATCCGTCTCTGTTGAGCAGATGTCAATCCTGCCTCGCTTTTGCTTTGTTGCCTCTACCAAGATGATTTCCCGTTTCTCTCTTCACTGGAGCACGCAGACACAGCCAACGCACATCAAGTGTCAAGAGACACGCTCTGCTGAGCTCAACGCTTGTGCAGATGCACATGTGCGACGAAGTCAACACACGTGCTTGTGGAGAGAAAGAAAGGGACTCCCAGGCGTGTGGAGCGACGGGGAGAAAGAGCGGGCGCTGAGGAACACAGTTTCAAACAGACTGTCTCCACACAAACAGGCACCTGTCTGCAGGTATCCTAGATCTTGATTCTTGAACTTGAGGAAACACGCGTCTGAGCAAAACTCCCAAACGCTTCCAGGAAAGACACAGGCTCTCCCACAAGCACACAAGTGTTTGCCCTCAGCTATAGATCAGGGACAAGCCTGTGAAGAGATGCCCTGCTATTCTTTCGCCTTATGGCATCATGTGTTTCGTTCCTCTTGGAGATCGATTGTTAAACGTCTTTCCTCGGGCGACTGTGAAGCATTTGCCAGCGGAGGAGAAGTAGCACGGAGCAGCATTCAGTACTGCCTACGAGTGTCTTTGCTACCCTACTAGCGGAGCTCCAAGAACAGGCACACATCTTCAGGTACCTTCCAAATGTGGATTCCCCTGCAGCCCCGTAGGCGGGCGTGCAGTACGCCAACCGTCAACGGACGTTTTTCCCCTCAAGCCTGTCAGGACGTTGCTCGTCCGTCTTTCCCTCAATAGATGGGAGTAGGCGCGCTTGCGGATGTGTGCGTGTGTGTGGCCACGCGTTTGCTTAGGCTTCAGTGTGTGAAAAGGTAGGTGCTTTTCTCTAGCTGCGTGTGCGTGCACGTGGTGCTGGGTGCACATCCCCGGGTGCTCGTGGAAAGGTTTCTGCATGGTTTTCGCTGAGGAATCGTGTGTGTGCACATGGACAAAGAGAAGGCGCAGCAACCAGGTTCCAGCGCCGAAGAAGGCAAAAGGCGAGGTTTCCGGCGCTATCTCCTTCTCTCCCCAGAGCTAGTCGCGCAAAGCAAGCCGCTAAGCCGGCGACCGGCAAGAGAGCTACAACGAAGCATGCCGAACGGAGAAAATAGCAGCAGCTCATCTGTTCACACCTTGTTTCTGCCATGTGCTTGAACGCCAAGACGTTCGCGCTTCTGTGAGATGAAAGACGTCCTTCTGCATATGTGGTTGCTCACACCGGTGCACTTGTTAGTGTATCCATTCAGTCCTGGGCTGCGGGGCATTCAGAAGTGGCTCTGTGGAGACGTCTGCATAGAGGCAGCTGTCAGAACACGCACACTCGATTGTTCACCAAAACATATGCAGACGCGTCCTTAGCCTGTAGATTTGGATGCACAGAGTTCCCTGTGTTCGCAAGAGACAAGGGAATCGCGTCTGTGCGCACAGAAGCAATAGCGGACCGTTTCCCTCGGAGTGAACGCGAAAGAGCCGTCTATATACTCGCAGACACGCGAACGTGCCTCAATGCGGTCACAGAGGCAGCAGCTTTTGCACAGATGCTCCTGGTGATTCTGGCACTTTCCAGGCACACTCCTGAAAGTCGCGCACACTGCTGTTCACTCGCTAAACGACCTCTTGGGAAACACGTCTCCGGTCGACGGACCGCTCAGATTGCTTCTCGTGTAACTGTGAACTGTGTCAGCGCAGGGAATCCGTCTCTGTTGAGCAGATGTCAATCCTGCCTCGCTTTTGCTTTGTTGCCTCTACCAAGATGATTTCCCGTTTCTCTCTTCACTGGAGCAGGCAGACACAGCCAACGCACATCAAGTGTCAAGAGACACGCTCTGCTGAGCTCAACGCTTGTGCAGATGCACATGTGCGACGAAGTCAACACACGTGCTTGTGGAGAGAAAGAAAGGGACTCCCAGGCGTGTGGAGCGACGGGGAGAAAGAGCAGGCGCTGAGGAACACAGTTTCAAACAGACTGTCTCCACACAAACAGGCACCTGTCTGCAGGTATCCTAGATCTTGATTCTTGAACTTGAGGAAACACGCGTCTGAGCAAAACTCCCAAACGCTTCCAGGAAAGACACAGGCTCTCCCACAAGCACACAAGTGTTTGCCCTCAGCTATAGATCAGGGACAAGCCTGTGAAGAGATGCCCTGCTATTCTTTCGCCTTATGGCATCATGTGTTTCGTTCCTCTTGGAGATCGATTGTTAAACGTCTTTCCTCGGGCGACTGTGAAGCATTTGCCAGCGGAGGAGAAGTAGCACGGAGCAGCATTCAGTACTGCCTACGAGTGTCTTTGCTACCCTACTAGCGGAGCTCCAAGAACAGGCACACATCTTCAGGTACCTTCCAAATGTGGATTCCCCTGCAGCCCCGTAGGCGGGCGTGCAGTACGCCAACCGTCAACGGACGTTTTTCCCCTCAAGCCTGTCAGGACGTTGCTCGTCCGTCTTTCCCTCAATAGATGGGAGTAGGCGCGCTTGCGGATGTGTGCGTGTGTGTGGCCACGCGTTTGCTTAGGCATCAGTGTGTGAAAAGGTAGGTGCTTTTCTCTAGCTGCGTGTGCGTGCACGTGGTGCTGGGTGCACATCCCCGGGTGCTCGTGGAAAGGTTTCTGCATGGTTTTCGCTGAGGAATCGTGTGTGTGCACATGGACAAAGAGAAGGCGCAGCAACCAGGTTCCAGCGCCGAAGAAGGCAAAAGGCGAGGTTTCCGGCGCTATCTCCTTCTCTCCCCAGAGCTAGTCGCGCAAAGCAAGCCGCTAAGCCGGCGACCGGCAAGAGAGCTACAACGAAGCATGCCGAACGGAGAAAATAGCAGCAGCTCATCTGTTCACACCTTGTTTCTGCCATGTGCTTGAACGCCAAGACGTTCGCGCTTCTGTGAGATGAAAGACGTCCTTCTGCATATGTGGTTGCTCACACCGGTGCACTTGTTAGTGTATCCATTCAGTCCTGGGCTGCGGGGCATTCAGAAGTGGCTCTGTGGAGACGTCTGCATAGAGGCAGCTGTCAGAACACGCACACTCGATTGTTCACCAAAACATATGCAGACGCGTCCTTAGCCTGTAGATTTGGATGCACAGAGTTCCCTGTGTTCGCAAGAGACAAGGGAATCGCGTCTGTGCGCACAGAAGCAATAGCGGACCGTTTCCCTCGGAGTGAACGCGAAAGAGCCGTCTATATACTCGCAGACACGCGAACGTGCCTCAATGCGGTCACAGAGGCAGCAGCTTTTGCACAGATGCTCCTGGTGATTCTGGCACTTTCCAGGCACACTCCTGAAAGTCGCGCACACTGCTGTTCACTCGCTAAACGACCTCTTGGGAAACACGTCTCCGGTCGACGGACCGCTCAGATTGCTTCTCGTGTAACTGTGAACTGTGTCAGCGCAGGGAGTCCGTCTCTGTTGAGCAGATGTCAATCCTGCCTCGCTTTTGCTTTGTTGCCTCTACCAAGATGATTTCCCGTTTCTCTCTTCACTGGAGCAGGCAAACACAGCCAACGCACATCAAGTGTCAAGAGACACGCTCTGCTGAGCTCAACGCTTGTGCAGATGCACATGTGCGACGAAGTCAACACACGTGCTTGTGGAGAGAAAGAAAGGGACTCCCAGGCGTGTGGAGCGACGGGGAGAAAGAGCGGGCGCTGAGGAACACAGTTTCAAACAGACTGTCTCCACACAAACAGGCACCTGTCTGCAGGTATCCTAGATCTTGATTCTTGAACTTGAGGAAACACGCGTCTGAGCAAAACTCCCAAACGCTTCCAGGAAAGACACAGGCTCTCCCACAAGCACACAAGTGTTTGCCCTCAGCTATAGATCAGGGACAAGCCTGTGAAGAGATGCCCTGCTATTCTTTCGCCTTATGGCATCATGTGTTTCGTTCCTCTTGGAGATCGATTGTTAAACGTCTTTCCTCGGGCGACTGTGAAGCATTTGCCAGCGGAGGAGAAGTAGCACGGAGCAGCATTCAGTACTGCCTACGAGTGTCTTTGCTACCCTACTAGCGGAGCTCCAAGAACAGGCACACATCTTCAGGTACCTTCCAAATGTGGATTCCCCTGCAGCCCCGTAGGCGGGCGTGCAGTACGCCAACCGTCAACGGACGTTTTTCCCCTCAAGCCTGTCAGGACGTTGCTCGTCCGTCTTTCCCTCAATAGATGGGAGTAGGCGCGCTTGCGGATGTGTGCGTGTGTGTGGCCACGCGTTTGCTTAGGCTTCAGTGTGTGAAAAGGTAGGTGCTTTTCTCTAGCTGCGTGTGCGTGCACGTGGTGCTGGGTGCACATCCCCGGGTGCTCGTGGAAAGGTTTCTGCATGGTTTTCGCTGAGGAATCGTGTGTGTGCACATGGACAAAGAGAAGGCGCAGCAACCAGGTTCCAGCGCCGAAGAAGGCAAAAGGCGAGGTTTCCGGCGCTATCTCCTTCTCTCCCCAGAGCTAGTCGCGCAAAGCAAGCCGCTAAGCCGGCGACCGGCAAGAGAGCTACAACGAAGCATGCCGAACGGAGAAAATAGCAGCAGCTCATCTGTTCACACCTTGTTTCTGCCATGTGCTTGAACGCCAAGACGTTCGCGCTTCTGTGAGATGAAAGACGTCCTTCTGCATATGTGGTTGCTCACACCGGTGCACTTGTTAGTGTATCCATTCAGTCCTGGGCTGCGGGGCATTCAGAAGTGGCTCTGTGGAGACGTCTGCATAGAGGCAGCTGTCAGAACACGCACACTCGATTGTTCACCAAAACATATGCAGACGCGTCCTTAGCCTGTAGATTTGGATGCACAGAGTTCCCTGTGTTCGCAAGAGACAAGGGAATCGCGTCTGTGCGCACAGAAGCAATAGCGGACCGTTTCCCTCGGAGTGAACGCGAAAGAGCCGTCTATATACTCGCAGACACGCGAACGTGCCTCAATGCGGTCACAGAGGCAGCAGCTTTTGCACAGATGCTCCTGGTGATTCTGGCACTTTCCAGGCACACTCCTGAAAGTCGCGCACACTGCTGTTCACTCGCTAAACGACCTCTTGGGAAACACGTCTCCGGTCGACGGACCGCTCAGATTGCTTCTCGTGTAACTGTGAACTGTGTCAGCGCAGGGAGTCCGTCTCTGTTGAGCAGATGTCAATCCTGCCTCGCTTTTGCTTTGTTGCCTCTACCAAGATGATTTCCCGTTTCTCTCTTCACTGGAGCAGGCAGACACAGCCAACGCACATCAAGTGTCAAGAGACACGCTCTGCTGAGCTCAACGCTTGTGCAGATGCACATGTGCGACGAAGTCAACACACGTGCTTGTGGAGAGAAAGAAAGGGACTCCCAGGCGTGTGGAGCGACGGGGAGAAAGAGCGGGCGCTGAGGAACACAGTTTCAAACAGACTGTCTCTACACAAACAGGCACCTGTCTGCAGGTATCCTAGATCTTGATTCTTGAACTTGAGGAAACACGCGTCTGAGCAAAACTCCCAAACGCTTCCAGGAAAGACACAGGCTCTCCCACAAGCACACAAGTGTTTGCCCTCAGCTATAGATCAGGGACAAGCCTGTGAAGAGATGCCCTGCTATTCTTTCGCCTTATGGCATCATGTGTTTCGTTCCTCTTGGAGATCGATTGTTAAACGTCTTTCCTAGGGCGACTGTGAAGCATTTGCCAGCGGAGGAGAAGTAGCACGGAGCAGCATTCAGTACTGCCTACGAGTGTCTTTGCTACCCTACTAGCGGAGCTCCAAGAACAGGCACACATCTTCAGGTACCTTCCAAATGTGGATTCCCCTGCAGCCCCGTAGGCGGGCGTGCAGTACGCCAACCGTCAACGGACGTTTTTCCCCTCAAGCCTGTCAGGACGTTGCTCGTCCGTCTTTCCCTCAATAGATGGGAGTAGGCGCGCTTGCGGATGTGTGCGTGTGTGTGGCCACGCGTTTGCTTAGGCTTCAGTGTGTGAAAAGGTAGGTGCTTTTCTCTAGCTGCGTGTGCGTGCACGTGGTGCTGGGTGCACATCCCCGGGTGCTCGTGGAAAGGTTTCTGCATGGTTTTCGCTGAGGAATCGTGTGTGTGCACATGGACAAAGAGAAGGCGCAGCAACCAGGTTCCAGCGCCGAAGAAGGCAAAAGGCGAGGTTTCCGGCGCTATCTCCTTCTCTCCCCAGAGCTAGTCGCGCAAAGCAAGCCGCTAAGCCGGCGACCGGCAAGAGAGCTACAACGAAGCATGCCGAACGGAGAAAATAGCAGCAGCTCATCTGTTCACACCTTGTTTCTGCCATGTGCTTGAACGCCAAGACGTTCGCGCTTCTGTGAGATGAAAGACGTCCTTCTGCATATGTGGTTGCTCACACCGGTGCACTTGTTAGTGTATCCATTCAGTCCTGGGCTGCGGGGCATTCAGAAGTGGCTCTGTGGAGACGTCTGCATAGAGGCAGCTGTCAGAACACGCACACTCGATTGTTCACCAAAACATATGCAGACGCGTCCTTAGCCTGTAGATTTGGATGCACAGAGTTCCCTGTGTTCGCAAGAGACAAGGGAATCGCGTCTGTGCGCACAGAAGCAATAGCGGACCGTTTCCCTCGGAGTGAACGCGAAAGAGCCGTCTATATACTCGCAGACACGCGAACGTGCCTCAATGCGGTCACAGAGGCAGCAGCTTTTGCACAGATGCTCCTGGTGATTCTGGCACTTTCCAGGCACACTCCTGAAAGTCGCGCACACTGCTGTTCACTCGCTAAACGACCTCTTGGGAAACACGTCTCCGGTCGACGGACCGCTCAGATTGCTTCTCGTGTAACTGTGAACTGTGTCAGCGCAGGGAATCCGTCTCTGTTGAGCAGATGTCAATCCTGCCTCGCTTTTGCTTTGTTGCCTCTACCAAGATGATTTCCCGTTTCTCTCTTCACTGGAGCAGGCAGACACAGCCAACGCACATCAAGTGTCAAGAGACACGCTCTGCTGAGCTCAACGCTTGTGCAGATGCACATGTGCGACGAAGTCAACACACGTGCTTGTGGAGAGAAAGAAAGGGACTCCCAGGCGTGTGGAGCGACGGGGAGAAAGAGCGGGCGCTGAGGAACACAGTTTCAAACAGACTGTCTCCACACAAACAGGCACCTGTCTGCAGGTATCCTAGATCTTGATTCTTGAACTTGAGGAAACACGCGTCTGAGCAAAACTCCCAAACGCTTCCAGGAAAGACACAGGCTCTCCCACAAGCACACAAGTGTTTGCCCTCAGCTATAGATCAGGGACAAGCCTGTGAAGAGATGCCCTGCTATTCTTTCGCCTTATGGCATCATGTGTTTCGTTCCTCTTGGAGATCGATTGTTAAACGTCTTTCCTAGGGCGACTGTGAAGCATTTGCCAGCGGAGGAGAAGTAGCACGGAGCAGCATTCAGTACTGCCTACGAGTGTCTTTGCTACCCTACTAGCGGAGCTCCAAGAACAGGCACACATCTTCAGGTACCTTCCAAATGTGGATTCCCCTGCAGCCCCGTAGGCGGGCGTGCAGTACGCCAACCGTCAACGGACGTTTTTCCCCTCAAGCCTGTCAGGACGTTGCTCGTCCGTCTTTCCCTCAATAGATGGGAGTAGGCGCGCTTGCGGATGTGTGCGTGTGTGTGGCCACGCGTTTGCTTAGGCATCAGTGTGTGAAAAGGTAGGTGCTTTTCTCTAGCTGCGTGTGCGTGCACGTGGTGCTGGGTGCACATCCCCGGGTGCTCGTGGAAAGGTTTCTGCATGGTTTTCGCTGAGGAATCGTGTGTGTGCACATGGACAAAGAGAAGGCGCAGCAACCAGGTTCCAGCGCCGAAGAAGGCAAAAGGCGAGGTTTCCGGCGCTATCTCCTTCTCTCCCCAGAGCTAGTCGCGCAAAGCAAGCCGCTAAGCCGGCGACCGGCAAGAGAGCTACAACGAAGCATGCCGAACGGAGAAAATAGCAGCAGCTCATCTGTTCACACCTTGTTTCTGCCATGTGCTTGAACGCCAAGACGTTCGCGCTTCTGTGAGATGAAAGACGTCCTTCTGCATATGTGGTTGCTCACACCGGTGCACTTGTTAGTGTATCCATTCAGTCCTGGGCTGCGGGGCATTCAGAAGTGGCTCTGTGGAGACGTCTGCATAGAGGCAGCTGTCAGAACACGCACACTCGATTGTTCACCAAAACATATGCAGACGCGTCCTTAGCCTGTAGATTTGGATGCACAGAGTTCCCTGTGTTCGCAAGAGACAAGGGAATCGCGTCTGTGCGCACAGAAGCAATAGCGGACCGTTTCCCTCGGAGTGAACGCGAAAGAGCCGTCTATATACTCGCAGACACGCGAACGTGCCTCAATGCGGTCACAGAGGCAGCAGCTTTTGCACAGATGCTCCTGGTGATTCTGGCACTTTCCAGGCACACTCCTGAAAGTCGCGCACACTGCTGTTCACTCGCTAAACGACCTCTTGGGAAACACGTCTCCGGTCGACGGACCGCTCAGATTGCTTCTCGTGTAACTGTGAACTGTGTCAGCGCAGGGAGTCCGTCTCTGTTGAGCAGATGTCAATCCTGCCTCGCTTTTGCTTTGTTGCCTCTACCAAGATGATTTCCCGTTTCTCTCTTCACTGGAGCAGGCAAACACAGCCAACGCACATCAAGTGTCAAGAGACACGCTCTGCTGAGCTCAACGCTTGTGCAGATGCACATGTGCGACGAAGTCAACACACGTGCTTGTGGAGAGAAAGAAAGGGACTCCCAGGCGTGTGGAGCGACGGGGAGAAAGAGCGGGCGCTGAGGAACACAGTTTCAAACAGACTGTCTCCACACAAACAGGCACCTGTCTGCAGGTATCCTAGATCTTGATTCTTGAACTTGAGGAAACACGCGTCTGAGCAAAACTCCCAAACGCTTCCAGGAAAGACACAGGCTCTCCCACAAGCACACAAGTGTTTGCCCTCAGCTATAGATCAGGGACAAGCCTGTGAAGAGATGCCCTGCTATTCTTTCGCCTTATGGCATCATGTGTTTCGTTCCTCTTGGAGATCGATTGTTAAACGTCTTTCCTCGGGCGACTGTGAAGCATTTGCCAGCGGAGGAGAAGTAGCACGGAGCAGCATTCAGTACTGCCTACGAGTGTCTTTGCTACCCTACTAGCGGAGCTCCAAGAACAGGCACACATCTTCAGGTACCTTCCAAATGTGGATTCCCCTGCAGCCCCGTAGGCGGGCGTGCAGTACGCCAACCGTCAACGGACGTTTTTCCCCTCAAGCCTGTCAGGACGTTGCTCGTCCGTCTTTCCCTCAATAGATGGGAGTAGGCGCGCTTGCGGATGTGTGCGTGTGTGTGGCCACGCGTTTGCTTAGGCTTCAGTGTGTGAAAAGGTAGGTGCTTTTCTCTAGCTGCGTGTGCGTGCACGTGGTGCTGGGTGCACATCCCCGGGTGCTCGTGGAAAGGTTTCTGCATGGTTTTCGCTGAGGAATCGTGTGTGTGCACATGGACAAAGAGAAGGCGCAGCAACCAGGTTCCAGCGCCGAAGAAGGCAAAAGGCGAGGTTTCCGGCGCTATCTCCTTCTCTCCCCAGAGCTAGTCGCGCAAAGCAAGCCGCTAAGCCGGCGACCGGCAAGAGAGCTACAACGAAGCATGCCGAACGGAGAAAATAGCAGCAGCTCATCTGTTCACACCTTGTTTCTGCCATGTGCTTGAACGCCAAGACGTTCGCGCTTCTGTGAGATGAAAGACGTCCTTCTGCATATGTGGTTGCTCACACCGGTGCACTTGTTAGTGTATCCATTCAGTCCTGGGCTGCGGGGCATTCAGAAGTGGCTCTGTGGAGACGTCTGCATAGAGGCAGCTGTCAGAACACGCACACTCGATTGTTCACCAAAACATATGCAGACGCGTCCTTAGCCTGTAGATTTGGATGCACAGAGTTCCCTGTGTTCGCAAGAGACAAGGGAATCGCGTCTGTGCGCACAGAAGCAATAGCGGACCGTTTCCCTCGGAGTGAACGCGAAAGAGCCGTCTATATACTCGCAGACACGCGAACGTGCCTCAATGCGGTCACAGAGGCAGCAGCTTTTGCACAGATGCTCCTGGTGATTCTGGCACTTTCCAGGCACACTCCTGAAAGTCGCGCACACTGCTGTTCACTCGCTAAACGACCTCTTGGGAAACACGTCTCCGGTCGACGGACCGCTCAGATTGCTTCTCGTGTAACTGTGAACTGTGTCAGCGCAGGGAGTCCGTCTCTGTTGAGCAGATGTCAATCCTGCCTCGCTTTTGCTTTGTTGCCTCTACCAAGATGATTTCCCGTTTCTCTCTTCACTGGAGCAGGCAGACACAGCCAACGCACATCAAGTGTCAAGAGACACGCTCTGCTGAGCTCAACGCTTGTGCAGATGCACATGTGCGACGAAGTCAACACACGTGCTTGTGGAGAGAAAGAAAGGGACTCCCAGGCGTGTGGAGCGACGGGGAGAAAGAGCGGGCGCTGAGGAACACAGTTTCAAACAGACTGTCTCTACACAAACAGGCACCTGTCTGCAGGTATCCTAGATCTTGATTCTTGAACTTGAGGAAACACGCGTCTGAGCAAAACTCCCAAACGCTTCCAGGAAAGACACAGGCTCTCCCACAAGCACACAAGTGTTTGCCCTCAGCTATAGATCAGGGACAAGCCTGTGAAGAGATGCCCTGCTATTCTTTCGCCTTATGGCATCATGTGTTTCGTTCCTCTTGGAGATCGATTGTTAAACGTCTTTCCTAGGGCGACTGTGAAGCATTTGCCAGCGGAGGAGAAGTAGCACGGAGCAGCATTCAGTACTGCCTACGAGTGTCTTTGCTACCCTACTAGCGGAGCTCCAAGAACAGGCACACATCTTCAGGTACCTTCCAAATGTGGATTCCCCTGCAGCCCCGTAGGCGGGCGTGCAGTACGCCAACCGTCAACGGACGTTTTTCCCCTCAAGCCTGTCAGGACGTTGCTCGTCCGTCTTTCCCTCAATAGATGGGAGTAGGCGCGCTTGCGGATGTGTGCGTGTGTGTGGCCACGCGTTTGCTTAGGCTTCAGTGTGTGAAAAGGTAGGTGCTTTTCTCTAGCTGCGTGTGCGTGCACGTGGTGCTGGGTGCACATCCCCGGGTGCTCGTGGAAAGGTTTCTGCATGGTTTTCGCTGAGGAATCGTGTGTGTGCACATGGACAAAGAGAAGGCGCAGCAACCAGGTTCCAGCGCCGAAGAAGGCAAAAGGCGAGGTTTCCGGCGCTATCTCCTTCTCTCCCCAGAGCTAGTCGCGCAAAGCAAGCCGCTAAGCCGGCGACCGGCAAGAGAGCTACAACGAAGCATGCCGAACGGAGAAAATAGCAGCAGCTCATCTGTTCACACCTTGTTTCTGCCATGTGCTTGAACGCCAAGACGTTCGCGCTTCTGTGAGATGAAAGACGTCCTTCTGCATATGTGGTTGCTCACACCGGTGCACTTGTTAGTGTATCCATTCAGTCCTGGGCTGCGGGGCATTCAGAAGTGGCTCTGTGGAGACGTCTGCATAGAGGCAGCTGTCAGAACACGCACACTCGATTGTTCACCAAAACATATGCAGACGCGTCCTTAGCCTGTAGATTTGGATGCACAGAGTTCCCTGTGTTCGCAAGAGACAAGGGAATCGCGTCTGTGCGCACAGAAGCAATAGCGGACCGTTTCCCTCGGAGTGAACGCGAAAGAGCCGTCTATATACTCGCAGACACGCGAACGTGCCTCAATGCGGTCACAGAGGCAGCAGCTTTTGCACAGATGCTCCTGGTGATTCTGGCACTTTCCAGGCACACTCCTGAAAGTCGCGCACACTGCTGTTCACTCGCTAAACGACCTCTTGGGAAACACGTCTCCGGTCGACGGACCGCTCAGATTGCTTCTCGTGTAACTGTGAACTGTGTCAGCGCAGGGAATCCGTCTCTGTTGAGCAGATGTCAATCCTGCCTCGCTTTTGCTTTGTTGCCTCTACCAAGATGATTTCCCGTTTCTCTCTTCACTGGAGCACGCAGACACAGCCAACGCACATCAAGTGTCAAGAGACACGCTCTGCTGAGCTCAACGCTTGTGCAGATGCACATGTGCGACGAAGTCAACACACGTGCTTGTGGAGAGAAAGAAAGGGACTCCCAGGCGTGTGGAGCGACGGGGAGAAAGAGCGGGCGCTGAGGAACACAGTTTCAAACAGACTGTCTCCACACAAACAGGCACCTGTCTGCAGGTATCCTAGATCTTGATTCTTGAACTTGAGGAAACACGCGTCTGAGCAAAACTCCCAAACGCTTCCAGGAAAGACACAGGCTCTCCCACAAGCACACAAGTGTTTGCCCTCAGCTATAGATCAGGGACAAGCCTGTGAAGAGATGCCCTGCTATTCTTTCGCCTTATGGCATCATGTGTTTCGTTCCTCTTGGAGATCGATTGTTAAACGTCTTTCCTAGGGCGACTGTGAAGCATTTGCCAGCGGAGGAGAAGTAGCACGGAGCAGCATTCAGTACTGCCTACGAGTGTCTTTGCTACCCTACTAGCGGAGCTCCAAGAACAGGCACACATCTTCAGGTACCTTCCAAATGTGGATTCCCCTGCAGCCCCGTAGGCGGGCGTGCAGTACGCCAACCGTCAACGGACGTTTTTCCCCTCAAGCCTGTCAGGACGTTGCTCGTCCGTCTTTCCCTCAATAGATGGGAGTAGGCGCGCTTGCGGATGTGTGCGTGTGTGTGGCCACGCGTTTGCTTAGGCATCAGTGTGTGAAAAGGTAGGTGCTTTTCTCTAGCTGCGTGTGCGTGCACGTGGTGCTGGGTGCACATCCCCGGGTGCTCGTGGAAAGGTCTCTGCATGGTTTTCGCTGAGGAATCGTGTGTGTGCACATGGACAAAGAGAAGGCGCAGCAACCAGGTTCCAGCGCCGAAGAAGGCAAAAGGCGAGGTTTCCGGCGCTATCTCCTTCTCTCCCCAGAGCTAGTCGCGCAAAGCAAGCCGCTAAGCCGGCGACCGGCAAGAGAGCTACAACGAAGCATGCCGAACGGAGAAAATAGCAGCAGCTCATCTGTTCACACCTTGTTTCTGCCATGTGCTTGAACGCCAAGACGTTCGCGCTTCTGTGAGATGAAAGACGTCCTTCTGCATATGTGGTTGCTCACACCGGTGCACTTGTTAGTGTATCCATTCAGTCCTGGGCTGCGGGGCATTCAGAAGTGGCTCTGTGGAGACGTCTGCATAGAGGCAGCTGTCAGAACACGCACACTCGATTGTTCACCAAAACATATGCAGACGCGTCCTTAGCCTGTAGATTTGGATGCACAGAGTTCCCTGTGTTCGCAAGAGACAAGGGAATCGCGTCTGTACGCACAGAAGCAATAGCGGACCGTTTCCCTCGGAGTGAACGCGAAAGAGCCGTCTATATACTCGCAGACACGGGAACGTGCCTCAATGCGGTCACAGAGGCAGCAGCTTTTGCACAGATGCTCCTGGTGATTCTGGCACTTTCCAGGCACACTCCTGAAAGTCGCGCACACTGCTGTTCACTCGCTAAACGACCTCTTGGGAAACACGTCTCCGGTCGACGGACCGCTCAGATTGCTTCTCGTGTAACTGTGAACTGTGTCAGCGCAGGGAGTCCGTCTCTGTTGAGCAGATGTCAATCCTGCCTCGCTTTTGCTTTGTTGCCTCTACCAAGATGATTTCCCGTTTCTCTCTTCACTGGAGCAGGCAGACACAGCCAACGCACATCAAGTGTCAAGAGACACGCTCTGCTGAGCTCAACGCTTGTGCAGATGCACATGTGCGACGAAGTCAACACACGTGCTTGTGGAGAGAAAGAAAGGGACTCCCAGGCGTGTGGAGCGACGGGGAGAAAGAGCGGGCGCTGAGGAACACAGTTTCAAACAGACTGTCTCCACACAAACAGGCACCTGTCTGCAGGTATCCTAGATCTTGATTCTTGAACTTGAGGAAACACGCGTCTGAGCAAAACTCCCAAACGCTTCCAGGAAAGACACAGGCTCTCCCACAAGCACACAAGTGTTTGCCCTCAGCTATAGATCAGGGACAAGCCTGTGAAGAGATGCCCTGCTATTCTTTCGCCTTATGGCATCATGTGTTTCGTTCCTCTTGGAGATCGATTGTTAAACGTCTTTCCTAGGGCGACTGTGAAGCATTTGCCAGCGGAGGAGAAGTAGCACGGAGCAGCATTCAGTACTGCCTACGAGTGTCTTTGCTACCCTACTAGCGGAGCTCCAAGAACAGGCACACATCTTCAGGTACCTTCCAAATGTGGATTCCCCTGCAGCCCCGTAGGCGGGCGTGCAGTACGCCAACCGTCAACGGACGTTTTTCCCCTCAAGCCTGTCAGGACGTTGCTCGTCCGTCTTTCCCTCAATAGATGGGAGTAGGCGCGCTTGCGGATGTGTGCGTGTGTGTGGCCACGCGTTTGCTTGGGCATCAGTGTGTGAAAAGGTAGGTGCTTTTCTCTAGCTGCGTGTGCGTGCACGTGGTGCTGGGTGCACATCCCTGGGTGCTCGTGGAAAGGTTTCTGCATGGTTTTCGCTGAGGAATCGTGTGTGTGCACATGGACAAAGAGAAGGCGCAGCAACCAGGTTCCAGCGCCGAAGAAGGCAAAAGGCGAGGTTTCCGGCGCTATCTCCTTCTCTCCCCAGAGCTAGTCGCGCAAAGCAAGCCGCTAAGCCGGCGACCGGCAAGAGAGCTACAACGAAGCATGCCGAACGGAGAAAATAGCAGCAGCTCATCTGTTCACACCTTGTTTCTGCCATGTGCTTGAACGCCAAGACGTTCGCGCTTCTGTGAGATGAAAGACGTCCTTCTGCATACGTGGTTGCTCACACCGGTGCACTTGTTAGTGTATCCATTCAGTCCTGGGCTGCGGGGCATTCAGAAGTGGCTCTGTGGAGACGTCTGCATAGAGGCAGCTGTCAGAACACGCACACTCGATTGTTCACCAAAACATATGCAGACGCGTCCTTAGCCTGTAGATTTGGATGCACAGAGTTCCCTGTGTTCGCAAGAGACAAGGGAATCGCGTCTGTGCGCACAGAAGCAATAGCGGACCGTTTCCCTCGGAGTGAACGCGAAAGAGCCGTCTATATACTCGCAGACACGGGAACGTGCCTCAATGCGGTCACAGAGGCAGCAGCTTTTGCACAGATGCTCCTGGTGATTCTGGCACTTTCCAGGCACACTCCTGAAAGTCGCGCACACTGCTGTTCACTCGCTAAACGACCTCTTGGGAAACACGTCTCCGGTCGACGGACCGCTCAGATTGCTTCTCGTGTAACTGTGAACTGTGTCAGCCCAGGGAGTCCGTCTCTGTTGAGCAGATGTCAATCCTGCCTCGCTTTTGCTTTGTTGCCTCTACCAAGATGATTTCCCGTTTCTCTCTTCACTGGAGCAGGCAGACACAGCCAACGCACATCAAGTGTCAAGAGACACGCTCTGCTGAGCTCAACGCTTGTGCAGATGCACATGTGCGACGAAGTCAACACACGTGCTTGTGGAGAGAAAGAAAGGGACTCCCAGGCGTGTGGAGCGACGGGGAGAAAGAGCGGGCGCTGAGGAACACAGTTTCAAACAGACTGTCTCCACACAAACAGGCACCTGTCTGCAGGTATCCTAGATCTTGATTCTTGAACTTGAGGAAACACGCGTCTGAGCAAAACTCCCAAACGCTTCCAGGAAAGACACAGGCTCTCCCACAAGCACACAAGTGTTTGCCCTCAGCTATAGATCAGGGACAAGCCTGTGAAGAGATGCCCTGCTATTCTTTCGCCTTATGGCATCATGTGTTTCGTTCCTCTTGGAGATCGATTGTTAAACGTCTTTCCTAGGGCGACTGTGAAGCATTTGCCAGCGGAGGAGAAGTAGCACGGAGCAGCATTCAGTACTGCCTACGAGTGTCTTTGCTACCCTACTAGCGGAGCTCCAAGAACAGGCACACATCTTCAGGTACCTTCCAAATGTGGATTCCCCTGCAGCCCCGTAGGCGGGCGTGCAGTACGCCAACCGTCAACGGACGTTTTTCCCCTCAAGCCTGTCAGGACGTTGCTCGTCCGTCTTTCCCTCAATAGATGGGAGTAGGCGCGCTTGCGGATGTGTGCGTGTGTGTGGCCACGCGTTTGCTTGGGCATCAGTGTGTGAAAAGGTAGGTGCTTTTCTCTAGCTGCGTGTGCGTGCACGTGGTGCTGGGTGCACATCCCTGGGTGCTCGTGGAAAGGTTTCTGCATGGTTTTCGCTGAGGAATCGTGTGTGTGCACATGGACAAAGAGAAGGCGCAGCAACCAGGTTCCAGCGCCGAAGAAGGCAAAAGGCGAGGTTTCCGGCGCTATCTCCTTCTCTCCCCAGAGCTAGTCGCGCAAAGCAAGCCGCTAAGCCGGCGACCGGCAAGAGAGCTACAACGAAGCATGCCGAACGGAGAAAATAGCAGCAGCTCATCTGTTCACACCTTGTTTCTGCCATGTGCTTGAACGCCAAGACGTTCGCGCTTCTGTGAGATGAAAGACGTCCTTCTGCATACGTGGTTGCTCACACCGGTGCACTTGTTAGTGTATCCATTCAGTCCTGGGCTGCGGGGCATTCAGAAGTGGCTCTGTGGAGACGTCTGCATAGAGGCAGCTGTCAGAACACGCACACTCGATTGTTCACCAAAACATATGCAGACGCGTCCTTAGCCTGTAGATTTGGATGCACAGAGTTCCCTGTGTTCGCAAGAGACAAGGGAATCGCGTCTGTGCGCACAGAAGCAATAGCGGACCGTTTCCCTCGGAGTGAACGCGAAAGAGCCGTCTATATACTCGCAGACACGCGAACGTGCCTCAATGCGGTCACAGAGGCAGCAGCTTTTGCACAGATGCTCCTGGTGATTCTGGCACTTTCCAGGCACACTCCTGAAAGTCGCGCACACTGCTGTTCACTCGCTAAACGACCTCTTGGGAAACACGTCTCCGGTCGACGGACCGCTCAGATTGCTTCTCGTGTAACTGTGAACTGTGTCAGCGCAGGGAATCCGTCTCTGTTGAGCAGATGTCAATCCTGCCTCGCTTTTGCTTTGTTGCCTCTACCAAGATGATTTCCCGTTTCTCTCTTCACTGGAGCAGGCAGACACAGCCAACGCACATCAAGTGTCAAGAGACACGCTCTGCTGAGCTCAACGCTTGTGCAGATGCACATGTGCGACGAAGTCAACACACGTGCTTGTGGAGAGAAAGAAAGGGACTCCCAGGCGTGTGGAGCGACGGGGAGAAAGAGCGGGCGCTGAGGAACACAGTTTCAAACAGACTGTCTCCACACAAACAGGCACCTGTCTGCAGGTATCCTACATCTTGATTCTTGAACTTGAGGAAACACGCGTCTGAGCAAAACTCCCAAACGCTTCCAGGAAAGACACAGGCTCTCCCACAAGCACACAAGTGTTTGCCCTCAGCTATAGATCAGGGACAAGCCTGTGAAGAGATGCCCTGCTATTCTTTCGCCTTATGGCATCATGTGTTTCGTTCCTCTTGGAGATCGATTGTTAAACGTCTTTCCTAGGGCGACTGTGAAGCATTTGCCAGCGGAGGAGAAGTAGCACGGAGCAGCATTCAGTACTGCCTACGAGTGTCTTTGCTACCCTACTAGCGGAGCTCCAAGAACAGGCACACATCTTCAGGTACCTTCCAAATGTGGATTCCCCTGCAGCCCCGTAGGCGGGCGTGCAGTACGCCAACCGTCAACGGACGTTTTTCCCCTCAAGCCTGTCAGGACGTTGCTCGTCCGTCTTTCCCTCAATAGATGGGAGTAGGCGCGCTTGCGGATGTGTGCGTGTGTGTGGCCACGCGTTTGCTTGGGCATCAGTGTGTGAAAAGGTAGGTGCTTTTCTCTAGCTGCGTGTGCGTGCACGTGGTGCTGGGTGCACATCCCTGGGTGCTCGTGGAAAGGTTTCTGCATGGTTTTCGCTGAGGAATCGTGTGTGTGCACATGGACAAAGAGAAGGCGCAGCAACCAGGTTCCAGCGCCGAAGAAGGCAAAAGGCGAGGTTTCCGGCGCTATCTCCTTCTCTCCCCAGAGCTAGTCGCGCAAAGCAAGCCGCTAAGCCGGCGACCGGCAAGAGAGCTACAACGAAGCATGCCGAACGGAGAAAATAGCAGCAGCTCATCTGTTCACACCTTGTTTCTGCCATGTGCTTGAACGCCAAGACGTTCGCGCTTCTGTGAGATGAAAGACGTCCTTCTGCATACGTGGTTGCTCACACCGGTGCACTTGTTAGTGTATCCATTCAGTCCTGGGCTGCGGGGCATTCAGAAGTGGCTCTGTGGAGACGTCTGCATAGAGGCAGCTGTCAGAACACGCACACTCGATTGTTCACCAAAACATATGCAGACGCGTCCTTAGCCTGTAGATTTGGATGCACAGAGTTCCCTGTGTTCGCAAGAGACAAGGGAATCGCGTCTGTGCGCACAGAAGCAATAGCGGACCGTTTCCCTCGGAGTGAACGCGAAAGAGCCGTCTATATACTCGCAGACACGCGAACGTGCCTCAATGCGGTCACAGAGGCAGCAGCTTTTGCACAGATGCTCCTGGTGATTCTGGCACTTTCCAGGCACACTCCTGAAAGTCGCGCACACTGCTGTTCACTCGCTAAACGACCTCTTGGGAAACACGTCTCCGGTCGACGGACCGCTCAGATTGCTTCTCGTGTAACTGTGAACTGTGTCAGCGCAGGGAATCCGTCTCTGTTGAGCAGATGTCAATCCTGCCTCGCTTTTGCTTTGTTGCCTCTACCAAGATGATTTCCCGTTTCTCTCTTCACTGGAGCAGGCAGACACAGCCAACGCACATCAAGTGTCAAGAGACACGCTCTGCTGAGCTCAACGCTTGTGCAGATGCACATGTGCGACGAAGTCAACACACGTGCTTGTGGAGAGAAAGAAAGGGACTCCCAGGCGTGTGGAGCGACGGGGAGAAAGAGCGGGCGCTGAGGAACACAGTTTCAAACAGACTGTCTCCACACAAACAGGCACCTGTCTGCAGGTATCCTAGATCTTGATTCTTGAACTTGAGGAAACACGCGTCTGAGCAAAACTCCCAAACGCTTCCAGGAAAGACACAGGCTCTCCCACAAGCACACAAGTGTTTGCCCTCAGCTATAGATCAGGGACAAGCCTGTGAAGAGATGCCCTGCTATTCTTTCGCCTTATGGCATCATGTGTTTCGTTCCTCTTGGAGATCGATTGTTAAACGTCTTTCCTAGGGCGACTGTGAAGCATTTGCCAGCGGAGGAGAAGTAGCACGGAGCAGCATTCAGTACTGCCTACGAGTGTCTTTGCTACCCTACTAGCGGAGCTCCAAGAACAGGCACACATCTTCAGGTACCTTCCAAATGTGGATTCCCCTGCAGCCCCGTAGGCGGGCGTGCAGTACGCCAACCGTCAACGGACGTTTTTCCCCTCAAGCCTGTCAGGACGTTGCTCGTCCGTCTTTCCCTCAATAGATGGGAGTAGGCGCGCTTGCGGATGTGTGCGTGTGTGTGGCCACGCGTTTGCTTGGGCATCAGTGTGTGAAAAGGTAGGTGCTTTTCTCTAGCTGCCTGTGCGTGCACGTGGTGCTGGGTGCACATCCCTGGGTGCTCGTGGAAAGGTTTCTGCATGGTTTTCGCTGAGGAATCGTGTGTGTGCACATGGACAAAGAGAAGGCGCAGCAACCAGGTTCCAGCGCCGAAGAAGGCAAAAGGCGAGGTTTCCGGCGCTATCTCCTTCTCTCCCCAGAGCTAGTCGCGCAAAGCAAGCCGCTAAGCCGGCGACCGGCAAGAGAGCTACAACGAAGCATGCCGAACGGAGAAAATAGCAGCAGCTCATCTGTTCACACCTTGTTTCTGCCATGTGCTTGAACGCCAAGACGTTCGCGCTTCTGTGAGATGAAAGACGTCCTTCTGCATATGTGGTTGCTCACACCGGTGCACTTGTTAGTGTATCCATTCAGTCCTGGGCTGCGGGGCATTCAGAAGTGGCTCTGTGGAGACGTCTGCATAGAGGCAGCTGTCAGAACACGCACACTCGATTGTTCACCAAAACATATGCAGACGCGTCCTTAGCCTGTAGATTTGGATGCACAGAGTTCCCTGTGTTCGCAAGAGACGAGGGAATCGCGTCTGTGCGCACAGAAGCAATAGCGGACCGTTTCCCTCGGAGTGAACGCGAAAGAGCCGTCTATATACTCGCAGACACGCGAACGTGCCTCAATGCGGTCACAGAGGCAGCAGCTTTTGCACAGATGCTCCTGGTGATTCTGGCACTTTCCAGGCACACTCCTGAAAGTCGCGCACACTGCTGTTCACTCGCTAAACGACCTCTTGGGAAACACGTCTCCGGTCGACGGACCGCTCAGATTGCTTCTCGTGTAACTGTGAACTGTGTCAGCGCAGGGAGTCCGTCTCTGTTGAGCAGATGTCAATCCTGCCTCGCTTTTGCTTTGTTGCCTCTACCAAGATGATTTCCCGTTTCTCTCTTCACTGGAGCAGGCAGACACAGCCAACGCACATCAAGTGTCAAGAGACACGCTCTGCTGAGCTCAACGCTTGTGCAGATGCACATGTGCGACGAAGTCAACACACGTGCTTGTGGAGAGAAAGAAAGGGACTCCCAGGCGTGTGGAGCGACGGGGAGAAAGAGCGGGCGCTGAGGAACACAGTTTCAAACAGACTGTCTCCACACAAACAGGCACCTGTCTGCAGGTATCCTAGATCTTGATTCTTGAACTTGAGGAAACACGCGTCTGAGCAAAACTCCCAAACGCTTCCAGGAAAGACACAGGCTCTCCCACAAGCACACAAGTGTTTGCCCTCAGCTATAGATCAGGGACAAGCCTGTGAAGAGATGCCCTGCTATTCTTTCGCCTTATGGCATCATGTGTTTCGTTCCTCTTGGAGATCGATTGTTAAACGTCTTTCCTAGGGCGACTGTGAAGCATTTGCCAGCGGAGGAGAAGTAGCACGGAGCAGCATTCAGTACTGCCTACGAGTGTCTTTGCTACCCTACTAGCGGAGCTCCAAGAACAGGCACACATCTTCAGGTACCTTCCAAATGTGGATTCCCCTGCAGCCCCGTAGGCGGGCGTGCAGTACGCCAACCGTCAACGGACGTTTTTCCCCTCAAGCCTGTCAGGACGTTGCTCGTCCGTCTTTCCCTCAATAGATGGGAGTAGGCGCGCTTGCGGATGTGTGCGTGTGTGTGGCCACGCGTTTGCTTGGGCATCAGTGTGTGAAAAGGTAGGTGCTTTTCTCTAGCTGCGTGTGCGTGCACGTGGTGCTGGGTGCACATCCCTGGGTGCTCGTGGAAAGGTTTCTGCATGGTTTTCGCTGAGGAATCGTGTGTGTGCACATGGACAAAGAGAAGGCGCAGCAACCAGGTTCCAGCGCCGAAGAAGGCAAAAGGCGAGGTTTCCGGCGCTATCTCCTTCTCTCCCCAGAGCTAGTCGCGCAAAGCAAGCCGCTAAGCCGGCGACCGGCAAGAGAGCTACAACGAAGCATGCCGAACGGAGAAAATAGCAGCAGCTCATCTGTTCACACCTTGTTTCTGCCATGTGCTTGAACGCCAAGACGTTCGCGCTTCTGTGAGATGAAAGACGTCCTTCTGCATACGTGGTTGCTCACACCGGTGCACTTGTTAGTGTATCCATTCAGTCCTGGGCTGCGGGGCATTCAGAAGTGGCTCTGTGGAGACGTCTGCATAGAGGCAGCTGTCAGAACACGCACACTCGATTGTTCACCAAAACATATGCAGACGCGTCCTTAGCCTGTAGATTTGGATGCACAGAGTTCCCTGTGTTCGCAAGAGACAAGGGAATCGCGTCTGTGCGCACAGAAGCAATAGCGGACCGTTTCCCTCGGAGTGAACGCGAAAGAGCCGTCTATATACTCGCAGACACGCGAACGTGCCTCAATGCGGTCACAGAGGCAGCAGCTTTTGCACAGATGCTCCTGGTGATTCTGGCACTTTCCAGGCACACTCCTGAAAGTCGCGCACACTGCTGTTCACTCGCTAAATGACCTCTTGGGAAACACGTCTCCGGTCGACGGACCGCTCAGATTGCTTCTCGTGTAACTGTGAACTGTGTCAGCGCAGGGAATCCGTCTCTGTTGAGCAGATGTCAATCCTGCCTCGCTTTTGCTTTGTTGCCTCTACCAAGATGATTTCCCGTTTCTCTCTTCACTGGAGCAGGCAGACACAGCCAACGCACATCAAGTGTCAAGAGACACGCTCTGCTGAGCTCAACGCTTGTGCAGATGCACATGTGCGACGAAGTCAACACACGTGCTTGTGGAGAGAAAGAAAGGGACTCCCAGGCGTGTGGAGCGACGGGGAGAAAGAGCGGGCGCTGAGGAACACAGTTTCAAACAGACTGTCTCCACACAAACAGGCACCTGTCTGCAGGTATCCTACATCTTGATTCTTGAACTTGAGGAAACACGCGTCTGAGCAAAACTCCCAAACGCTTCCAGGAAAGACACAGGCTCTCCCACAAGCACACAAGTGTTTGCCCTCAGCTATAGATCAGGGACAAGCCTGTGAAGAGATGCCCTGCTATTCTTTCGCCTTATGGCATCATGTGTTTCGTTCCTCTTGGAGATCGATTGTTAAACGTCTTTCCTAGGGCGACTGTGAAGCATTTGCCAGCGGAGGAGAAGTAGCACGGAGCAGCATTCAGTACTGCCTACGAGTGTCTTTGCTACCCTACTAGCGGAGCTCCAAGAACAGGCACACATCTTCAGGTACCTTCCAAATGTGGATTCCCCTGCAGCCCCGTAGGCGGGCGTGCAGTACGCCAACCGTCAACGGACGTTTTTCCCCTCAAGCCTGTCAGGACGTTGCTCGTCCGTCTTTCCCTCAATAGATGGGAGTAGGCGCGCTTGCGGATGTGTGCGTGTGTGTGGCCACGCGTTTGCTTGGGCATCAGTGTGTGAAAAGGTAGGTGCTTTTCTCTAGCTGCGTGTGCGTGCACGTGGTGCTGGGTGCACATCCCTGGGTGCTCGTGGAAAGGTTTCTGCATGGTTTTCGCTGAGGAATCGTGTGTGTGCACATGGACAAAGAGAAGGCGCAGCAACCAGGTTCCAGCGCCGAAGAAGGCAAAAGGCGAGGTTTCCGGCGCTATCTCCTTCTCTCCCCAGAGCTAGTCGCGCAAAGCAAGCCGCTAAGCCGGCGACCGGCAAGAGAGCTACAACGAAGCATGCCGAACGGAGAAAATAGCAGCAGCTCATCTGTTCACACCTTGTTTCTGCCATGTGCTTGAACGCCAAGACGTTCGCGCTTCTGTGAGATGAAAGACGTCCTTCTGCATACGTGGTTGCTCACACCGGTGCACTTGTTAGTGTATCCATTCAGTCCTGGGCTGCGGGGCATTCAGAAGTGGCTCTGTGGAGACGTCTGCATAGAGGCAGCTGTCAGAACACGCACACTCGATTGTTCACCAAAACATATGCAGACGCGTCCTTAGCCTGTAGATTTGGATGCACAGAGTTCCCTGTGTTCGCAAGAGACAAGGGAATCGCGTCTGTGCGCACAGAAGCAATAGCGGACCGTTTCCCTTGGAGTGAACGCGAAAGAGCCGTCTATATACTCGCAGACACGCGAACGTGCCTCAATGCGGTCACAGAGGCAGCAGCTTTTGCACAGATGCTCCTGGTGATTCTGGCACTTTCCAGGCACACTCCTGAAAGTCGCGCACACTGCTGTTCACTCGCTAAACGACCTCTTGGGAAACACGTCTCCGGTCGACGGACCGCTCAGATTGCTTCTCGTGTAACTGTGAACTGTGTCAGCGCAGGGAATCCGTCTCTGTTGAGCAGATGTCAATCCTGCCTCGCTTTTGCTTTGTTGCCTCTACCAAGATGATTTCCCGTTTCTCTCTTCACTGGAGCAGGCAGACACAGCCAACGCACATCAAGTGTCAAGAGACACGCTCTGCTGAGCTCAACGCTTGTGCAGATGCACATGTGCGACGAAGTCAACACACGTGCTTGTGGAGAGAAAGAAAGGGACTCCCAGGCGTGTGGAGCGACGGGGAGAAAGAGCGGGCGCTGAGGAACACAGTTTCAAACAGACTGTCTCCACACAAACAGGCACCTGTCTGCAGGTATCCTACATCTTGATTCTTGAACTTGAGGAAACACGCGTCTGAGCAAAACTCCCAAACGCTTCCAGGAAAGACACAGGCTCTCCCACAAGCACACAAGTGTTTGCCCTCAGCTATAGATCAGGGACAAGCCTGTGAAGAGATGCCCTGCTATTCTTTCGCCTTATGGCATCATGTGTTTCGTTCCTCTTGGAGATCGATTGTTAAACGTCTTTCCTAGGGCGACTGTGAAGCATTTGCCAGCGGAGGAGAAGTAGCACGGAGCAGCATTCAGTACTGCCTACGAGTGTCTTTGCTACCCTACTAGCGGAGCTCCAAGAACAGGCACACATCTTCAGGTACCTTCCAAATGTGGATTCCCCTGCAGCCCCGTAGGCGGGCGTGCAGTACGCCAACCGTCAACGGACGTTTTTCCCCTCAAGCCTGTCAGGACGTTGCTCGTCCGTCTTTCCCTCAATAGATGGGAGTAGGCGCGCTTGCGGATGTGTGCGTGTGTGTGGCCACGCGTTTGCTTGGGCATCAGTGTGTGAAAAGGTAGGTGCTTTTCTCTAGCTGCCTGTGCGTGCACGTGGTGCTGGGTGCACATCCCTGGGTGCTCGTGGAAAGGTTTCTGCATGGTTTTCGCTGAGGAATCGTGTGTGTGCACATGGACAAAGAGAAGGCGCAGCAACCAGGTTCCAGCGCCGAAGAAGGCAAAAGGCGAGGTTTCCGGCGCTATCTCCTTCTCTCCCCAGAGCTAGTCGCGCAAAGCAAGCCGCTAAGCCGGCGACCGGCAAGAGAGCTACAACGAAGCATGCCGAACGGAGAAAATAGCAGCAGCTCATCTGTTCACACCTTGTTTCTGCCATGTGCTTGAACGCCAAGACGTTCGCGCTTCTGTGAGATGAAAGACGTCCTTCTGCATATGTGGTTGCTCACACCGGTGCACTTGTTAGTGTATCCATTCAGTCCTGGGCTGCGGGGCATTCAGAAGTGGCTCTGTGGAGACGTCTGCATAGAGGCAGCTGTCAGAACACGCACACTCGATTGTTCACCAAAACATATGCAGACGCGTCCTTAGCCTGTAGATTTGGATGCACAGAGTTCCCTGTGTTCGCAAGAGACGAGGGAATCGCGTCTGTGCGCACAGAAGCAATAGCGGACCGTTTCCCTCGGAGTGAACGCGAAAGAGCCGTCTATATACTCGCAGACACGCGAACGTGCCTCAATGCGGTCACAGAGGCAGCAGCTTTTGCACAGATGCTCCTGGTGATTCTGGCACTTTCCAGGCACACTCCTGAAAGTCGCGCACACTGCTGTTCACTCGCTAAACGACCTCTTGGGAAACACGTCTCCGGTCGACGGACCGCTCAGATTGCTTCTCGTGTAACTGTGAACTGTGTCAGCGCAGGGAATCCGTCTCTGTTGAGCAGATGTCAATCCTGCCTCGCTTTTGCTTTGTTGCCTCTACCAAGATGATTTCCCGTTTCTCTCTTCACTGGAGCAGGCAGACACAGCCAACGCACATCAAGTGTCAAGAGACACGCTCTGCTGAGCTCAACGCTTGTGCAGATGCACATGTGCGACGAAGTCAACACACGTGCTTGTGGAGAGAAAGAAAGGGACTCCCAGGCGTGTGGAGCGACGGGGAGAAAGAGCGGGCGCTGAGGAACACAGTTTCAAACAGACTGTCTCCACACAAACAGGCACCTGTCTGCAGGTATCCTAGATCTTGATTCTTGAACTTGAGGAAACACGCGTCTGAGCAAAACTCCCAAACGCTTCCAGGAAAGACACAGGCTCTCCCACAAGCACACAAGTGTTTGCCCTCAGCTATAGATCAGGGACAAGCCTGTGAAGAGATGCCCTGCTATTCTTTCGCCTTATGGCATCATGTGTTTCGTTCCTCTTGGAGATCGATTGTTAAACGTCTTTCCTAGGGCGACTGTGAAGCATTTGCCAGCGGAGGAGAAGTAGCACGGAGCAGCATTCAGTACTGCCTACGAGTGTCTTTGCTACCCTACTAGCGGAGCTCCAAGAACAGGCACACATCTTCAGGTACCTTCCAAATGTGGATTCCCCTGCAGCCCCGTAGGCGGGCGTGCAGTACGCCAACCGTCAACGGACGTTTTTCCCCTCAAGCCTGTCAGGACGTTGCTCGTCCGTCTTTCCCTCAATAGATGGGAGTAGGCGCGCTTGCGGATGTGTGCGTGTGTGTGGCCACGCGTTTGCTTAGGCTTCAGTGTGTGAAAAGGTAGGTGCTTTTCTCTAGCTGCGTGTGCGTGCACGTGGTGCTGGGTGCACATCCCTGGGTGCTCGTGGAAAGGTTTCTGCATGGTTTTCGCTGAGGAATCGTGTGTGTGCACATGGACAAAGAGAAGGCGCAGCAACCAGGTTCCAGCGCCGAAGAAGGCAAAAGGCGAGGTTTCCGGCGCTATCTCCTTCTCTCCCCAGAGCTAGTCGCGCAAAGCAAGCCGCTAAGCCGGCGACCGGCAAGAGAGCTACAACGAAGCATGCCGAACGGAGAAAATAGCAGCAGCTCATCTGTTCACACCTTGTTTCTGCCATGTGCTTGAACGCCAAGACGTTCGCGCTTCTGTGAGATGAAAGACGTCCTTCTGCATATGTGGTTGCTCACACCGGTGCACTTGTTAGTGTATCCATTCAGTCCTGGGCTGCGGGGCATTCAGAAGTGGCTCTGTGGAGACGTCTGCATAGAGGCAGCTGTCAGAACACGCACACTCGATTGTTCACCAAAACATATGCAGACGCGTCCTTAGCCTGTAGATTTGGATGCACAGAGTTCCCTGTGTTCGCAAGAGACAAGGGAATCGCGTCTGTGCGCACAGAAGCAATAGCGGACCGTTTCCCTCGGAGTGAACGCGAAAGAGCCGTCTATATACTCGCAGACACGCGAACGTGCCTCAATGCGGTCACAGAGGCAGCAGCTTTTGCACAGATGCTCCTGGTGATTCTGGCACTTTCCAGGCACACTCCTTGAAAGTCGCGCACACTGCTGTTCACTCGCTAAACGACCTCTTGGGAAACACGTCTCCGGTCGACGGACCGCTCAGATTGCTTCTCGTGTAACTGTGAACTGTGTCAGCGCAGGGAATCCGTCTCTGTTGAGCAGATGTCAATCCTGCCTCGCTTTTGCTTTGTTGCCTCTACCAAGATGATTTCCCGTTTCTCTCTTCACTGGAGCACGCAGACACAGCCAACGCACATCAAGTGTCAAGAGACACGCTCTGCTGAGCTCAACGCTTGTGCAGATGCACATGTGCGACGAAGTCAACACACGTGCTTGTGGAGAGAAAGAAAGGGACTCCCAGGCGTGTGGAGCGACGGGGAGAAAGAGCGGGCGCTGAGGAACACAGTTTCAAACAGACTGTCTCCACACAAACAGGCACCTGTCTGCAGGTATCCTAGATCTTGATTCTTGAACTTGAGGAAACACGCGTCTGAGCAAAACTCCCAAACGCTTCCAGGAAAGACACAGGCTCTCCCACAAGCACACAAGTGTTTGCCCTCAGCTATAGATCAAGGACAAGCCTGTGAAGAGATGCCCTGCTATTCTTTCGCCTTATGGCATCATGTGTTTCGTTCCTCTTGGAGATCGATTGTTAAACGTCTTTCCTAGGGCGACTGTGAAGCATTTGCCAGCGGAGGAGAAGTAGCACGGAGCAGCATTCAGTACTGCCTACGAGTGTCTTTGCTACCCTACTAGCGGAGCTCCAAGAACAGGCACACATCTTCAGGTACCTTCCAAATGTGGATTCCCCTGCAGCCCCGTAGGCGGGCGTGCAGTACGCCAACCGTCAACGGACGTTTTTCCCCTCAAGCCTGTCAGGACGTTGCTCGTCCGTCTTTCCCTCAATAGATGGGAGTAGGCGCGCTTGCGGATGTGTGCGTGTGTGTGGCCACGCGTTTGCTTAGGCATCAGTGTGTGAAAAGGTAGGTGCTTTTCTCTAGCTGCGTGTGCGTGCACGTGGTGCTGGGTGCACATCCCTGGGTGCTCGTGGAAAGGTTTCTGCATGGTTTTCGCTGAGGAATCGTGTGTGTGCACATGGACAAAGAGAAGGCGCAGCAACCAGGTTCCAGCACCGAAGAAGGCAAAAGGCGAGGTTTCCGGCGCTATCTCCTTCTCTCCCCAGAGCTAGTCGCGCAAAGCAAGCCGCTAAGCCGGCGACCGGCAAGAGAGCTACAACGAAGCATGCCGAACGGAGAAAATAGCAGCAGCTCATCTGTTCACACCTTGTTTCTGCCATGTGCTTGAACGCCAAGACGTTCGCGCTTCTGTGAGATGAAAGACGTCCTTCTGCATACGTGGTTGCTCACACCGGTGCACTTGTTAGTGTATCCATTCAGTCCTGGGCTGCGGGGCATTCAGAAGTGGCTCTGTGGAGACGTCTGCATAGAGGCAGCTGTCAGAACACGCACACTCGATTGTTCACCAAAACATATGCAGACGCGTCCTTAGCCTGTAGATTTGGATGCACAGAGTTCCCTGTGTTCGCAAGAGACAAGGGAATCGCGTCTGTGCGCACAGAAGCAATAGCGGACCGTTTCCCTTGGAGTGAACGCGAAAGAGCCGTCTATATACTCGCAGACACGCGAACGTGCCTCAATGCGGTCACAGAGGCAGCAGCTTTTGCACAGATGCTCCTGGTGATTCTGGCACTTTCCAGGCACACTCCTGAAAGTCGCGCACACTGCTGTTCACTCGCTAAACGACCTCTTGGGAAACACGTCTCCGGTCGACGGACCGCTCAGATTGCTTCTCGTGTAACTGTGAACTGTGTCAGCGCAGGGAATCCGTCTCTGTTGAGCAGATGTCAATCCTGCCTCGCTTTTGCTTTGTTGCCTCTACCAAGATGATTTCCCGTTTCTCTCTTCACTGGAGCACGCAGACACAGCCAACGCACATCAAGTGTCAAGAGACACGCTCTGCTGAGCTCAACGCTTGTGCAGATGCACATGTGCGACGAAGTCAACACACGTGCTTGTGGAGAGAAAGAAAGGGACTCCCAGGCGTGTGGAGCGACGGGGAGAAAGAGCGGGCGCTGAGGAACACAGTTTCAAACAGACTGTCTCCACACAAACAGGCACCTGTCTGCAGGTATCCTACATCTTGATTCTTGAACTTGAGGAAACACGCGTCTGAGCAAAACTCCCAAACGCTTCCAGGAAAGACACAGGCTCTCCCACAAGCACACAAGTGTTTGCCCTCAGCTATAGATCAGGGACAAGCCTGTGAAGAGATGCCCTGCTATTCTTTCGCCTTATGGCATCATGTGTTTCGTTCCTCTTGGAGATCGATTGTTAAACGTCTTTCCTAGGGCGACTGTGAAGCATTTGCCAGCGGAGGAGAAGTAGCACGGAGCAGCATTCAGTACTGCCTACGAGTGTCTTTGCTACCCTACTAGCGGAGCTCCAAGAACAGGCACACATCTTCAGGTACCTTCCAAATGTGGATTCCCCTGCAGCCCCGTAGGCGGGCGTGCAGTACGCCAACCGTCAACGGACGTTTTTCCCCTCAAGCCTGTCAGGACGTTGCTCGTCCGTCTTTCCCTCAATAGATGGGAGTAGGCGCGCTTGCGGATGTGTGCGTGTGTGTGGCCACGCGTTTGCTTGGGCATCAGTGTGTGAAAAGGTAGGTGCTTTTCTCTAGCTGCCTGTGCGTGCACGTGGTGCTGGGTGCACATCCCTGGGTGCTCGTGGAAAGGTTTCTGCATGGTTTTCGCTGAGGAATCGTGTGTGTGCACATGGACAAAGAGAAGGCGCAGCAACCAGGTTCCAGCGCCGAAGAAGGCAAAAGGCGAGGTTTCCGGCGCTATCTCCTTCTCTCCCCAGAGCTAGTCGCGCAAAGCAAGCCGCTAAGCCGGCGACCGGCAAGAGAGCTACAACGAAGCATGCCGAACGGAGAAAATAGCAGCAGCTCATCTGTTCACACCTTGTTTCTGCCATGTGCTTGAACGCCAAGACGTTCGCGCTTCTGTGAGATGAAAGACGTCCTTCTGCATATGTGGTTGCTCACACCGGTGCACTTGTTAGTGTATCCATTCAGTCCTGGGCTGCGGGGCATTCAGAAGTGGCTCTGTGGAGACGTCTGCATAGAGGCAGCTGTCAGAACACGCACACTCGATTGTTCACCAAAACATATGCAGACGCGTCCTTAGCCTGTAGATTTGGATGCACAGAGTTCCCTGTGTTCGCAAGAGACAAGGGAATCGCGTCTGTGCGCACAGAAGCAATAGCGGACCGTTTCCCTCGGAGTGAACGCGAAAGAGCCGTCTATATACTCGCAGACACGCGAACGTGCCTCAATGCGGTCACAGAGGCAGCAGCTTTTGCACAGATGCTCCTGGTGATTCTGGCACTTTCCAGGCACACTCCTTGAAAGTCGCGCACACTGCTGTTCACTCGCTAAACGACCTCTTGGGAAACACGTCTCCGGTCGACGGACCGCTCAGATTGCTTCTCGTGTAACTGTGAACTGTGTCAGCGCAGGGAATCCGTCTCTGTTGAGCAGATGTCAATCCTGCCTCGCTTTTGCTTTGTTGCCTCTACCAAGATGATTTCCCGTTTCTCTCTTCACTGGAGCACGCAGACACAGCCAACGCACATCAAGTGTCAAGAGACACGCTCTGCTGAGCTCAACGCTTGTGCAGATGCACATGTGCGACGAAGTCAACACACGTGCTTGTGGAGAGAAAGAAAGGGACTCCCAGGCGTGTGGAGCGACGGGGAGAAAGAGCGGGCGCTGAGGAACACAGTTTCAAACAGACTGTCTCCACACAAACAGGCACCTGTCTGCAGGTATCCTAGATCTTGATTCTTGAACTTGAGGAAACACGCGTCTGAGCAAAACTCCCAAACGCTTCCAGGAAAGACACAGGCTCTCCCACAAGCACACAAGTGTTTGCCCTCAGCTATAGATCAAGGACAAGCCTGTGAAGAGATGCCCTGCTATTCTTTCGCCTTATGGCATCATGTGTTTCGTTCCTCTTGGAGATCGATTGTTAAACGTCTTTCCTAGGGCGACTGTGAAGCATTTGCCAGCGGAGGAGAAGTAGCACGGAGCAGCATTCAGTACTGCCTACGAGTGTCTTTGCTACCCTACTAGCGGAGCTCCAAGAACAGGCACACATCTTCAGGTACCTTCCAAATGTGGATTCCCCTGCAGCCCCGTAGGCGGGCGTGCAGTACGCCAACC
Organism: Patagioenas fasciata; assembly: GCF_037038585.1. Taxonomy (NCBI): domain Eukaryota; kingdom Metazoa; phylum Chordata; class Aves; order Columbiformes; family Columbidae; genus Patagioenas; species Patagioenas fasciata. The sequence continues at coordinate 115,249 of NC_092545.1, forward strand.
GTCAACGGACGTTTTTCCCCTCAAGCCTGTCAGGACGTTGCTCGTCCGTCTTTCCCTCAATAGATGGGAGTAGGCGCGCTTGCGGATGTGTGCGTGTGTGTGGCCACGCGTTTGCTTAGGCATCAGTGTGTGAAAAGGTAGGTGCTTTTCTCTAGCTGCCTGTGCGTGCACGTGGTGCTGGGTGCACATCCCTGGGTGCTCGTGGAAAGGTTTCTGCATGGTTTTCGCTGAGGAATCGTGTGTGTGCACATGGACAAAGAGAAGGCGCAGCAACCAGGTTCCAGCGCCGAAGAAGGCAAAAGGCGAGGTTTCCGGCGCTATCTCCTTCTCTCCCCAGAGCTAGTCGCGCAAAGCAAGCCGCTAAGCCGGCGACCGGCAAGAGAGCTACAACGAAGCATGCCGAACGGAGAAAATAGCAGCAGCTCATCTGTTCACACCTTGTTTCTGCCATGTGCTTGAACGCCAAGACGTTCGCGCTTCTGTGAGATGAAAGACGTCCTTCTGCATATGTGGTTGCTCACACCGGTGCACTTGCTAGTGTATCCATTCAGTCCTGGGCTGCGGGGCATTCAGAAGTGGCTCTGTGGAGACGTCTGCATAGAGGCAGCTGTCAGAACACGCACACTCGATTGTTCACCAAAACATATGCAGACGCGTCCTTAGCCTGTAGATTTGGATGCACAGAGTTCCCTGTGTTCGCAAGAGACAAGGGAATCGCGTCTGTGCGCACAGAAGCAATAGCGGACCGTTTCCCTCGGAGTGAACGCGAAAGAGCCGTCTATATACTCGCAGACACGCGAACGTGCCTCAATGCGGTCACAGAGGCAGCAGCTTTTGCACAGATGCTCCTGGTGATTCTGGCACTTTCCAGGCACACTCCTTGAAAGTCGCGCACACTGCTGTTCACTCGCTAAACGACCTCTTGGGAAACACGTCTCCGGTCGACGGACCGCTCAGATTGCTTCTCGTGTAACTGTGAACTGTGTCAGCGCAGGGAATCCGTCTCTGTTGAGCAGATGTCAATCCTGCCTCGCTTTTGCTTTGTTGCCTCTACCAAGATGATTTCCCGTTTCTCTCTTCACTGGAGCACGCAGACACAGCCAACGCACATCAAGTGTCAAGAGACACGCTCTGCTGAGCTCAACGCTTGTGCAGATGCACATGTGCGACGAAGTCAACACACGTGCTTGTGGAGAGAAAGAAAGGGACTCCCAGGCGTGTGGAGCGACGGGGAGAAAGAGCGGGCGCTGAGGAACACAGTTTCAAACAGACTGTCTCCACACAAACAGGCACCTGTCTGCAGGTATCCTAGATCTTGATTCTTGAACTTGAGGAAACACGCGTCTGAGCAAAACTCCCAAACGCTTCCAGGAAAGACACAGGCTCTCCCACAAGCACACAAGTGTTTGCCCTCAGCTATAGATCAAGGACAAGCCTGTGAAGAGATGCCCTGCTATTCTTTCGCCTTATGGCATCATGTGTTTCGTTCCTCTTGGAGATCGATTGTTAAACGTCTTTCCTAGGGCGACTGTGAAGCATTTGCCAGCGGAGGAGAAGTAGCACGGAGCAGCATTCAGTACTGCCTACGAGTGTCTTTGCTACCCTACTAGCGGAGCTCCAAGAACAGGCACACATCTTCAGGTACCTTCCAAATGTGGATTCCCCTGCAGCCCCGTAGGCGGGCGTGCAGTACGCCAACCGTCAACGGACGTTTTTCCCCTCAAGCCTGTCAGGACGTTGCTCGTCCGTCTTTCCCTCAATAGATGGGAGTAGGCGCGCTTGCGGATGTGTGCGTGTGTGTGGCCACGCGTTTGCTTAGGCATCAGTGTGTGAAAAGGTAGGTGCTTTTCTCTAGCTGCGTGTGCGTGCACGTGGTGCTGGGTGCACATCCCTGGGTGCTCGTGGAAAGGTTTCTGCATGGTTTTCGCTGAGGAATCGTGTGTGTGCACATGGACAAAGAGAAGGCGCAGCAACCAGGTTCCAGCGCCGAAGAAGGCAAAAGGCGAGGTTTCCGGCGCTATCTCCTTCTCTCCCCAGAGCTAGTCGCGCAAAGCAAGCCGCTAAGCCGGCGACCGGCAAGAGAGCTACAACGAAGCATGCCGAACGGAGAAAATAGCAGCAGCTCATCTGTTCACACCTTGTTTCTGCCATGTGCTTGAACGCCAAGACGTTCGCGCTTCTGTGAGATGAAAGACGTCCTTCTGCATATGTGGTTGCTCACACCGGTGCACTTGTTAGTGTATCCATTCAGTCCTGGGCTGCGGGGCATTCAGAAGTGGCTCTGTGGAGACGTCTGCATAGAGGCAGCTGTCAGAACACGCACACTCGATTGTTCACCAAAACATATGCAGACGCGTCCTTAGCCTGTAGATTTGGATGCACAGAGTTCCCTGTGTTCGCAAGAGACAAGGGAATCGCGTCTGTGCGCACAGAAGCAATAGCGGACCGTTTCCCTCGGAGTGAACGCGAAAGAGCCGTCTATATACTCGCAGACACGCGAACGTGCCTCAATGCGGTCACAGAGGCAGCAGCTTTTGCACAGATGCTCCTGGTGATTCTGGCACTTTCCAGGCACACTCCTTGAAAGTCGCGCACACTGCTGTTCACTCGCTAAACGACCTCTTGGGAAACACGTCTCCGGTCGACGGACCGCTCAGATTGCTTCTCGTGTAACTGTGAACTGTGTCAGCGCAGGGAATCCGTCTCTGTTGAGCAGATGTCAATCCTGCCTCACTTTTGCTTTGTTGCCTCTACCAAGATGATTTCCCGTTTCTCTCTTCACTGGAGCACGCAGACACAGCCAACGCACATCAAGTGTCAAGAGACACGCTCTGCTGAGCTCAACGCTTGTGCAGATGCACATGTGCGACGAAGTCAACACACGTGCTTGTGGAGAGAAAGAAAGGGACTCCCAGGCGTGTGGAGCGACGGGGAGAAAGAGCGGGCGCTGAGGAACACAGTTTCAAACAGACTGTCTCCACACAAACAGGCACCTGTCTGCAGGTATCCTAGATCTTGATTCTTGAACTTGAGGAAACACGCGTCTGAGCAAAACTCCCAAACGCTTCCAGGAAAGACACAGGCTCTCCCACAAGCACACAAGTGTTTGCCCTCAGCTATAGATCAAGGACAAGCCTGTGAAGAGATGCCCTGCTATTCTTTCGCCTTATGGCATCATGTGTTTCGTTCCTCTTGGAGATCGATTGTTAAACGTCTTTCCTAGGGCGACTGTGAAGCATTTGCCAGCGGAGGAGAAGTAGCACGGAGCAGCATTCAGTACTGCCTACGAGTGTCTTTGCTACCCTACTAGCGGAGCTCCAAGAACAGGCACACATCTTCAGGTACCTTCCAAATGTGGATTCCCCTGCAGCCCCGTAGGCGGGCGTGCAGTACGCCAACCGTCAACGGACGTTTTTCCCCTCAAGCCTGTCAGGACGTTGCTCGTCCGTCTTTCCCTCAATAGATGGGAGTAGGCGCGCTTGCGGATGTGTGCGTGTGTGTGGCCACGCGTTTGCTTAGGCATCAGTGTGTGAAAAGGTAGGTGCTTTTCTCTAGCTGCGTGTGCGTGCACGTGGTGCTGGGTGCACATCCCTGGGTGCTCGTGGAAAGGTTTCTGCATGGTTTTCGCTGAGGAATCGTGTGTGTGCACATGGACAAAGAGAAGGCGCAGCAACCAGGTTCCAGCGCCGAAGAAGGCAAAAGGCGAGGTTTCCGGCGCTATCTCCTTCTCTCCCCAGAGCTAGTCGCGCAAAGCAAGCCGCTAAGCCGGCGACCGGCAAGAGAGCTACAACGAAGCATGCCGAACGGAGAAAATAGCAGCAGCTCATCTGTTCACACCTTGTTTCTGCCATGTGCTTGAACGCCAAGACGTTCGCGCTTCTGTGAGATGAAAGACGTCCTTCTGCATATGTGGTTGCTCACACCGGTGCACTTGTTAGTGTATCCATTCAGTCCTGGGCTGCGGGGCATTCAGAAGTGGCTCTGTGGAGACGTCTGCATAGAGGCAGCTGTCAGAACACGCACACTCGATTGTTCACCAAAACATATGCAGACGCGTCCTTAGCCTGTAGATTTGGATGCACAGAGTTCCCTGTGTTCGCAAGAGACAAGGGAATCGCGTCTGTGCGCACAGAAGCAATAGCGGACCGTTTCCCTCGGAGTGAACGCGAAAGAGCCGTCTATATACTCGCAGACACGCGAACGTGCCTCAATGCGGTCACAGAGGCAGCAGCTTTTGCACAGATGCTCCTGGTGATTCTGGCACTTTCCAGGCACACTCCTGAAAGTCGCGCACACTGCTGTTCACTCGCTAAACGACCTCTTGGGAAACACGTCTCCGGTCGACGGACCGCTCAGATTGCTTCTCGTGTAACTGTGAACTGTGTCAGCGCAGGGAATCCGTCTCTGTTGAGCAGATGTCAATCCTGCCTCGCTTTTGCTTTGTTGCCTCTACCAAGATGATTTCCCGTTTCTCTCTTCACTGGAGCACGCAGACACAGCCAACGCACATCAAGTGTCAAGAGACACGCTCTGCTGAGCTCAACGCTTGTGCAGATGCACATGTGCGACGAAGTCAACACACGTGCTTGTGGAGAGAAAGAAAGGGACTCCCAGGCGTGTGGAGCGACGGGGAGAAAGAGCGGGCGCTGAGGAACACAGTTTCAAACAGACTGTCTCCACACAAACAGGCACCTGTCTGCAGGTATCCTAGATCTTGATTCTTGAACTTGAGGAAACACGCGTCTGAGCAAAACTCCCAAACGCTTCCAGGAAAGACACAGGCTCTCCCACAAGCACACAAGTGTTTGCCCTCAGCTATAGATCAAGGACAAGCCTGTGAAGAGATGCCCTGCTATTCTTTCGCCTTATGGCATCATGTGTTTCGTTCCTCTTGGAGATCGATTGTTAAACGTCTTTCCTAGGGCGACTGTGAAGCATTTGCCAGCGGAGGAGAAGTAGCACGGAGCAGCATTCAGTACTGCCTACGAGTGTCTTTGCTACCCTACTAGCGGAGCTCCAAGAACAGGCACACATCTTCAGGTACCTTCCAAATGTGGATTCCCCTGCAGCCCCGTAGGCGGGCGTGCAGTACGCCAACCGTCAACGGACGTTTTTCCCCTCAAGCCTGTCAGGACGTTGCTCGTCCGTCTTTCCCTCAATAGATGGGAGTAGGCGCGCTTGCGGATGTGTGCGTGTGTGTGGCCACGCGTTTGCTTAGGCATCAGTGTGTGAAAAGGTAGGTGCTTTTCTCTAGCTGCGTGTGCGTGCACGTGGTGCTGGGTGCACATCCCTGGGTGCTCGTGGAAAGGTTTCTGCATGGTTTTCGCTGAGGAATCGTGTGTGTGCACATGGACAAAGAGAAGGCGCAGCAACCAGGTTCCAGCGCCGAAGAAGGCAAAAGGCGAGGTTTCCAGCGCTATCTCCTTCTCTCCCCAGAGCTAGTCGCGCAAAGCAAGCCGCTAAGCCGGCGACCGGCAAGAGAGCTACAACGAAGCATGCCGAACGGAGAAAATAGCAGCAGCTCATCTGTTCACACCTTGTTTCTGCCATGTGCTTGAACGCCAAGACGTTCGCGCTTCTGTGAGATGAAAGACGTCCTTCTGCATATGTGGTTGCTCACACCGGTGCACTTGTTAGTGTATCCATTCAGTCCTGGGCTGCGGGGCATTCAGAAGTGGCTCTGTGGAGACGTCTGCATAGAGGCAGCTGTCAGAACACGCACACTCGATTGTTCACCAAAACATATGCAGACGCGTCCTTAGCCTGTAGATTTGGATGCACAGAGTTCCCTGTGTTCGCAAGAGACAAGGGAATCGCGTCTGTGCGCACAGAAGCAATAGCGGACCGTTTCCCTCGGAGTGAACGCGAAAGAGCCGTCTATATACTCGCAGACACGCGAACGTGCCTCAATGCGGTCACAGAGGCAGCAGCTTTTGCACAGATGCTCCTGGTGATTCTGGCACTTTCCAGGCACACTCCTGAAAGTCGCGCACACTGCTGTTCACTCGCTAAACGACCTCTTGGGAAACACGTCTCCGGTCGACGGACCGCTCAGATTGCTTCTCGTGTAACTGTGAACTGTGTCAGCGCAGGGAATCCGTCTCTGTTGAGCAGATGTCAATCCTGCCTCGCTTTTGCTTTGTTGCCTCTACCAAGATGATTTCCCGTTTCTCTCTTCACTGGAGCACGCAGACACAGCCAACGCACATCAAGTGTCAAGAGACACGCTCTGCTGAGCTCAACGCTTGTGCAGATGCACATGTGCGACGAAGTCAACACACGTGCTTGTGGAGAGAAAGAAAGGGACTCCCAGGCGTGTGGAGCGACGGGGAGAAAGAGCGGGCGCTGAGGAACACAGTTTCAAACAGACTGTCTCCACACAAACAGGCACCTGTCTGCAGGTATCCTAGATCTTGATTCTTGAACTTGAGGAAACACGCGTCTGAGCAAAACTCCCAAACGCTTCCAGGAAAGACACAGGCTCTCCCACAAGCACACAAGTGTTTGCCCTCAGCTATAGATCAAGGACAAGCCTGTGAAGAGATGCCCTGCTATTCTTTCGCCTTATGGCATCATGTGTTTCGTTCCTCTTGGAGATCGATTGTTAAACCTCTTTCCTAGGGCGACTGTGAAGCATTTGCCAGCGGAGGAGAAGTAGCACGGAGCAGCATTCAGTACTGCCTACGAGTGTCTTTGCTACCCTACTAGCGGAGCTCCAAGAACAGGCACACATCTTCAGGTACCTTCCAAATGTGGATTCCCCTGCAGCCCCGTAGGCGGGCGTGCAGTACGCCAACCGTCAACGGACGTTTTTCCCCTCAAGCCTGTCAGGACGTTGCTCGTCCGTCTTTCCCTCAATAGATGGGAGTAGGCGCGCTTGCGGATGTGTGCGTGTGTGTGGCCACGCGTTTGCTTAGGCATCAGTGTGTGAAAAGGTAGGTGCTTTTCTCTAGCTGCGTGTGCGTGCACGTGGTGCTGGGTGCACATCCCTGGGTGCTCGTGGAAAGGTTTCTGCATGGTTTTCGCTGAGGAATCGTGTGTGTGCACATGGACAAAGAGAAGGCGCAGCAACCAGGTTCCAGCGCCGAAGAAGGCAAAAGGCGAGGTTTCCGGCGCTATCTCCTTCTCTCCCCAGAGCTAGTCGCGCAAAGCAAGCCGCTAAGCCGGCGACCGGCAAGAGAGCTACAACGAAGCATGCCGAACGGAGAAAATAGCAGCAGCTCATCTGTTCACACCTTGTTTCTGCCATGTGCTTGAACGCCAAGACGTTCGCGCTTCTGTGAGATGAAAGACGTCCTTCTGCATATGTGGTTGCTCACACCGGTGCACTTGTTAGTGTATCCATTCAGTCCTGGGCTGCGGGGCATTCAGAAGTGGCTCTGTGGAGACGTCTGCATAGAGGCAGCTGTCAGAACACGCACACTCGATTGTTCACCAAAACATATGCAGACGCGTCCTTAGCCTGTAGATTTGGATGCACAGAGTTCCCTGTGTTCGCAAGAGACAAGGGAATCGCGTCTGTGCGCACAGAAGCAATAGCGGACCGTTTCCCTCGGAGTGAACGCGAAAGAGCCGTCTATATACTCGCAGACACGCGAACGTGCCTCAATGCGGTCACAGAGGCAGCAGCTTTTGCACAGATGCTCCTGGTGATTCTGGCACTTTCCAGGCACACTCCTGAAAGTCGCGCACACTGCTGTTCACTCGCTAAACGACCTCTTGGGAAACACGTCTCCGGTCGACGGACCGCTCAGATTGCTTCTCGTGTAACTGTGAACTGTGTCAGCGCAGGGAATCCGTCTCTGTTGAGCAGATGTCAATCCTGCCTCGCTTTTGCTTTGTTGCCTCTACCAAGATGATTTCCCGTTTCTCTCTTCACTGGAGCACGCAGACACAGCCAACGCACATCAAGTGTCAAGAGACACGCTCTGCTGAGCTCAACGCTTGTGCAGATGCACATGTGCGACGAAGTCAACACACGTGCTTGTGGAGAGAAAGAAAGGGACTCCCAGGCGTGTGGAGCGACGGGGAGAAAGAGCGGGCGCTGAGGAACACAGTTTCAAACAGACTGTCTCCACACAAACAGGCACCTGTCTGCAGGTATCCTAGATCTTGATTCTTGAACTTGAGGAAACACGCGTCTGAGCAAAACTCCCAAACGCTTCCAGGAAAGACACAGGCTCTCCCACAAGCACACAAGTGTTTGCCCTCAGCTATAGATCAGGGACAAGCCTGTGAAGAGATGCCCTGCTATTCTTTCGCCTTATGGCATCATGTGTTTCGTTCCTCTTGGAGATCGATTGTTAAACGTCTTTCCTAGGGCGACTGTGAAGCATTTGCCAGCGGAGGAGAAGTAGCACGGAGCAGCATTCAGTACTGCCTACGAGTGTCTTTGCTACCCTACTAGCGGAGCTCCAAGAACAGGCACACATCTTCAGGTACCTTCCAAATGTGGATTCCCCTGCAGCCCCGTAGGCGGGCGTGCAGTACGCCAACCGTCAACGGACGTTTTTCCCCTCAAGCCTGTCAGGACGTTGCTCGTCCGTCTTTCCCTCAATAGATGGGAGTAGGCGCGCTTGCGGATGTGTGCGTGTGTGTGGCCACGCGTTTGCTTAGGCATCAGTGTGTGAAAAGGTAGGTGCTTTTCTCTAGCTGCGTGTGCGTGCACGTGGTGCTGGGTGCACATCCCTGGGTGCTCGTGGAAAGGTTTCTGCATGGTTTTCGCTGAGGAATCGTGTGTGTGCACATGGACAAAGAGAAGGCGCAGCAACCAGGTTCCAGCGCCGAAGAAGGCAAAAGGCGAGGTTTCCGGCGCTATCTCCTTCTCTCCCCAGAGCTAGTCGCGCAAAGCAAGCCGCTAAGCCGGCGACCGGCAAGAGAGCTACAACGAAGCATGCCGAACGGAGAAAATAGCAGCAGCTCATCTGTTCACACCTTGTTTCTGCCATGTGCTTGAACGCCAAGACGTTCGCGCTTCTGTGAGATGAAAGACGTCCTTCTACATATGTGGTTGCTCACACCGGTGCACTTGTTAGTGTATCCATTCAGTCCTGGGCTGCGGGGCATTCAGAAGTGGCTCTGTGGAGACGTCTGCATAGAGGCAGCTGTCAGAACACGCACACTCGATTGTTCACCAAAACATATGCAGACGCGTCCTTAGCCTGTAGATTTGGATGCACAGAGTTCCCTGTGTTCGCAAGAGACAAGGGAATCGCGTCTGTGCGCACAGAAGCAATAGCGGACCGTTTCCCTCGGAGTGAACGCGAAAGAGCCGTCTATATACTCGCAGACACGCGAACGTGCCTCAATGCGGTCACAGAGGCAGCAGCTTTTGCACAGATGCTCCTGGTGATTCTGGCACTTTCCAGGCACACTCCTGAAAGTCGCGCACACTGCTGTTCACTCGCTAAACGACCTCTTGGGAAACACGTCTCCGGTCGACGGACCGCTCAGATTGCTTCTCGTGTAACTGTGAACTGTGTCAGCGCAGGGAATCCGTCTCTGTTGAGCAGATGTCAATCCTGCCTCGCTTTTGCTTTGTTGCCTCTACCAAGATGATTTCCCGTTTCTCTCTTCACTGGAGCACGCAGACACAGCCAACGCACATCAAGTGTCAAGAGACACGCTCTGCTGAGCTCAACGCTTGTGCAGATGCACATGTGCGACGAAGTCAACACACGTGCTTGTGGAGAGAAAGAAAGGGACTCCCAGGCGTGTGGAGCGACGGGGAGAAAGAGCGGGCGCTGAGGAACACAGTTTCAAACAGACTGTCTCCACACAAACAGGCACCTGTCTGCAGGTATCCTAGATCTTGATTCTTGAACTTGAGGAAACACGCGTCTGAGCAAAACTCCCAAACGCTTCCAGGAAAGACACAGGCTCTCCCACAAGCACACAAGTGTTTGCCCTCAGCTATAGATCAAGGACAAGCCTGTGAAGAGATGCCCTGCTATTCTTTCGCCTTATGGCATCATGTGTTTCGTTCCTCTTGGAGATCGATTGTTAAACGTCTTTCCTAGGGCGACTGTGAAGCATTTGCCAGCGGAGGAGAAGTAGCACGGAGCAGCATTCAGTACTGCCTACGAGTGTCTTTGCTACCCTACTAGCGGAGCTCCAAGAACAGGCACACATCTTCAGGTACCTTCCAAATGTGGATTCCCCTGCAGCCCCGTAGGCGGGCGTGCAGTACGCCAACCGTCAACGGACGTTTTTCCCCTCAAGCCTGTCAGGACGTTGCTCGTCCGTCTTTCCCTCAATAGATGGGAGTAGGCGCGCTTGCGGATGTGTGCGTGTGTGTGGCCACGCGTTTGCTTAGGCATCAGTGTGTGAAAAGGTAGGTGCTTTTCTCTAGCTGCGTGTGCGTGCACGTGGTGCTGGGTGCACATCCCTGGGTGCTCGTGGAAAGGTTTCTGCATGGTTTTCGCTGAGGAATCGTGTGTGTGCACATGGACAAAGAGAAGGCGCAGCAACCAGGTTCCAGCGCCGAAGAAGGCAAAAGGCGAGGTTTCCGGCGCTATCTCCTTCTCTCCCCAGAGCTAGTCGCGCAAAGCAAGCCGCTAAGCCGGCGACCGGCAAGAGAGCTACAACGAAGCATGCCGAACGGAGAAAATAGCAGCAGCTCATCTGTTCACACCTTGTTTCTGCCATGTGCTTGAACGCCAAGACGTTCGCGCTTCTGTGAGATGAAAGACGTCCTTCTGCATATGTGGTTGCTCACACCGGTGCACTTGTTAGTGTATCCATTCAGTCCTGGGCTGCGGGGCATTCAGAAGTGGCTCTGTGGAGACGTCTGCATAGAGGCAGCTGTCAGAACACGCACACTCGATTGTTCACCAAAACATATGCAGACGCGTCCTTAGCCTGTAGATTTGGATGCACAGAGTTCCCTGTGTTCGCAAGAGACGAGGGAATCGCGTCTGTGCGCACAGAAGCAATAGCGGACCGTTTCCCTCGGAGTGAACGCGAAAGAGCCGTCTATATACTCGCAGACACGCGAACGTGCCTCAATGCGGTCACAGAGGCAGCAGCTTTTGCACAGATGCTCCTGGTGATTCTGGCACTTTCCAGGCACACTCCTGAAAGTCGCGCACACTGCTGTTCACTCGCTAAACGACCTCTTGGGAAACACGTCTCCGGTCGACGGACCGCTCAGATTGCTTCTCGTGTAACTGTGAACTGTGTCAGCGCAGGGAATCCGTCTCTGTTGAGCAGATGTCAATCCTGCCTCGCTTTTGCTTTGTTGCCTCTACCAAGATGATTTCCCGTTTCTCTCTTCACTGGAGCAGGCAGACACAGCCAACGCACATCAAGTGTCAAGAGACACGCTCTGCTGAGCTCAACGCTTGTGCAGATGCACATGTGCGACGAAGTCAACACACGTGCTTGTGGAGAGAAAGAAAGGGACTCCCAGGCGTGTGGAGCGACGGGGAGAAAGAGCGGGCGCTGAGGAACACAGTTTCAAACAGACTGTCTCCACACAAACAGGCACCTGTCTGCAGGTATCCTAGATCTTGATTCTTGAACTTGAGGAAACACGCGTCTGAGCAAAACTCCCAAACGCTTCCAGGAAAGACACAGGCTCTCCCACAAGCACACAAGTGTTTGCCCTCAGCTATAGATCAGGGACAAGCCTGTGAAGAGATGCCCTGCTATTCTTTCGCCTTATGGCATCATGTGTTTCGTTCCTCTTGGAGATCGATTGTTAAACGTCTTTCCTAGGGCGACTGTGAAGCATTTGCCAGCGGAGGAGAAGTAGCACGGAGCAGCATTCAGTACTGCCTACGAGTGTCTTTGCTACCCTACTAGCGGAGCTCCAAGAACAGGCACACATCTTCAGGTACCTTCCAAATGTGGATTCCCCTGCAGCCCCGTAGGCGGGCGTGCAGTACGCCAACCGTCAACGGACGTTTTTCCCCTCAAGCCTGTCAGGACGTTGCTCGTCCGTCTTTCCCTCAATAGATGGGAGTAGGCGCGCTTGCGGATGTGTGCGTGTGTGTGGCCACGCGTTTGCTTAGGCATCAGTGTGTGAAAAGGTAGGTGCTTTTCTCTAGCTGCGTGTGCGTGCACGTGGTGCTGGGTGCACATCCCTGGGTGCTCGTGGAAAGGTTTCTGCATGGTTTTCGCTGAGGAATCGTGTGTGTGCACATGGACAAAGAGAAGGCGCAGCAACCAGGTTCCAGCGCCGAAGAAGGCAAAAGGCGAGGTTTCCGGCGCTATCTCCTTCTCTCCCCAGAGCTAGTCGCGCAAAGCAAGCCGCTAAGCCGGCGACCGGCAAGAGAGCTACAACGAAGCATGCCGAACGGAGAAAATAGCAGCAGCTCATCTGTTCACACCTTGTTTCTGCCATGTGCTTGAACGCCAAGACGTTCGCGCTTCTGTGAGATGAAAGACGTCCTTCTGCATATGTGGTTGCTCACACCGGTGCACTTGTTAGTGTATCCATTCAGTCCTGGGCTGCGGGGCATTCAGAAGTGGCTCTGTGGAGACGTCTGCATAGAGGCAGCTGTCAGAACACGCACACTCGATTGTTCACCAAAACATATGCAGACGCGTCCTTAGCCTGTAGATTTGGATGCACAGAGTTCCCTGTGTTCGCAAGAGACAAGGGAATCGCGTCTGTACGCACAGAAGCAATAGCGGACCGTTTCCCTCGGAGTGAACGCGAAAGAGCCGTCTATATACTCGCAGACACGCGAACGTGCCTCAATGCGGTCACAGAGGCAGCAGCTTTTGCACAGATGCTCCTGGTGATTCTGGCACTTTCCAGGCACACTCCTGAAAGTCGCGCACACTGCTGTTCACTCGCTAAACGACCTCTTGGGAAACACGTCTCCGGTCGACGGACCGCTCAGATTGCTTCTCGTGTAACTGTGAACTGTGTCAGCGCAGGGAATCCGTCTCTGTTGAGCAGATGTCAATCCTGCCTCGCTTTTGCTTTGTTGCCTCTACCAAGATGATTTCCCGTTTCTCTCTTCACTGGAGCACGCAGACACAGCCAACGCACATCAAGTGTCAAGAGACACGCTCTGCTGAGCTCAACGCTTGTGCAGATGCACATGTGCGACGAAGTCAACACACGTGCTTGTGGAGAGAAAGAAAGGGACTCCCAGGCGTGTGGAGCGACGGGGAGAAAGAGCGGGCGCTGAGGAACACAGTTTCAAACAGACTGTCTCCACACAAACAGGCACCTGTCTGCAGGTATCCTAGATCTTGATTCTTGAACTTGAGGAAACACGCGTCTGAGCAAAACTCCCAAACGCTTCCAGGAAAGACACAGGCTCTCCCACAAGCACACAAGTGTTTGCCCTCAGCTATAGATCAGGGACAAGCCTGTGAAGAGATGCCCTGCTATTCTTTCGCCTTATGGCATCATGTGTTTCGTTCCTCTTGGAGATCGATTGTTAAACGTCTTTCCTAGGGCGACTGTGAAGCATTTGCCAGCGGAGGAGAAGTAGCACGGAGCAGCATTCAGTACTGCCTACGAGTGTCTTTGCTACCCTACTAGCGGAGCTCCAAGAACAGGCACACATCTTCAGGTACCTTCCAAATGTGGATTCCCCTGCAGCCCCGTAGGCGGGCGTGCAGTACGCCAACCGTCAACGGACGTTTTTCCCCTCAAGCCTGTCAGGACGTTGCTCGTCCGTCTTTCCCTCAATAGATGGGAGTAGGCGCGCTTGCGGATGTGTGCGTGTGTGTGGCCACGCGTTTGCTTAGGCATCAGTGTGTGAAAAGGTAGGTGCTTTTCTCTAGCTGCGTGTGCGTGCACGTGGTGCTGGGTGCACATCCCTGGGTGCTCGTGGAAAGGTTTCTGCATGGTTTTCGCTGAGGAATCGTGTGTGTGCACATGGACAAAGAGAAGGCGCAGCAACCAGGTTCCAGCGCCGAAGAAGGCAAAAGGCGAGGTTTCCGGCGCTATCTCCTTCTCTCCCCAGAGCTAGTCGCGCAAAGCAAGCCGCTAAGCCGGCGACCGGCAAGAGAGCTACAACGAAGCATGCCGAACGGAGAAAATAGCAGCAGCTCATCTGTTCACACCTTGTTTCTGCCATGTGCTTGAACGCCAAGACGTTCGCGCTTCTGTGAGATGAAAGACGTCCTTCTGCATATGTGGTTGCTCACACCGGTGCACTTGTTAGTGTATCCATTCAGTCCTGGGCTGCGGGGCATTCAGAAGTGGCTCTGTGGAGACGTCTGCATAGAGGCAGCTGTCAGAACACGCACACTCGATTGTTCACCAAAACATATGCAGACGCGTCCTTAGCCTGTAGATTTGGATGCACAGAGTTCCCTGTGTTCGCAAGAGACAAGGGAATCGCGTCTGTGCGCACAGAAGCAATAGCGGACCGTTTCCCTCGGAGTGAACGCGAAAGAGCCGTCTATATACTCGCAGACACGCGAACGTGCCTCAATGCGGTCACAGAGGCAGCAGCTTTTGCACAGATGCTCCTGGTGATTCTGGCACTTTCCAGGCACACTCCTGAAAGTCGCGCACACTGCTGTTCACTCGCTAAACGACCTCTTGGGAAACACGTCTCCGGTCGACGGACCGCTCAGATTGCTTCTCGTGTAACTGTGAACTGTGTCAGCGCAGGGAATCCGTCTCTGTTGAGCAGATGTCAATCCTGCCTCGCTTTTGCTTTGTTGCCTCTACCAAGATGATTTCCCGTTTCTCTCTTCACTGGAGCAGGCAGACACAGCCAACGCACATCAAGTGTCAAGAGACACGCTCTGCTGAGCTCAACGCTTGTGCAGATGCACATGTGCGACGAAGTCAACACACGTGCTTGTGGAGAGAAAGAAAGGGACTCCCAGGCGTGTGGAGCGACGGGGAGAAAGAGCGGGCGCTGAGGAACACAGTTTCAAACAGACTGTCTCCACACAAACAGGCACCTGTCTGCAGGTATCCTAGATCTTGATTCTTGAACTTGAGGAAACACGCGTCTGAGCAAAACTCCCAAACGCTTCCAGGAAAGACACAGGCTCTCCCACAAGCACACAAGTGTTTGCCCTCAGCTATAGATCAGGGACAAGCCTGTGAAGAGATGCCCTGCTATTCTTTCGCCTTATGGCATCATGTGTTTCGTTCCTCTTGGAGATCGATTGTTAAACGTCTTTCCTAGGGCGACTGTGAAGCATTTGCCAGCGGAGGAGAAGTAGCACGGAGCAGCATTCAGTACTGCCTACGAGTGTCTTTGCTACCCTACTAGCGGAGCTCCAAGAACAGGCACACATCTTCAGGTACCTTCCAAATGTGGATTCCCCTGCAGCCCCGTAGGCGGGCGTGCAGTACGCCAACCGTCAACGGACGTTTTTCCCCTCAAGCCTGTCAGGACGTTGCTCGTCCGTCTTTCCCTCAATAGATGGGAGTAGGCGCGCTTGCGGATGTGTGCGTGTGTGTGGCCACGCGTTTGCTTAGGCATCAGTGTGTGAAAAGGTAGGTGCTTTTCTCTAGCTGCGTGTGCGTGCACGTGGTGCTGGGTGCACATCCCTGGGTGCTCGTGGAAAGGTTTCTGCATGGTTTTCGCTGAGGAATCGTGTGTGTGCACATGGACAAAGAGAAGGCGCAGCAACCAGGTTCCAGCGCCGAAGAAGGCAAAAGGCGAGGTTTCCGGCGCTATCTCCTTCTCTCCCCAGAGCTAGTCGCGCAAAGCAAGCCGCTAAGCCGGCGACCGGCAAGAGAGCTACAACGAAGCATGCCGAACGGAGAAAATAGCAGCAGCTCATCTGTTCACACCTTGTTTCTGCCATGTGCTTGAACGCCAAGACGTTCGCGCTTCTGTGAGATGAAAGACGTCCTTCTGCATATGTGGTTGCTCACACCGGTGCACTTGTTAGTGTATCCATTCAGTCCTGGGCTGCGGGGCATTCAGAAGTGGCTCTGTGGAGACGTCTGCATAGAGGCAGCTGTCAGAACACGCACACTCGATTGTTCACCAAAACATATGCAGACGCGTCCTTAGCCTGTAGATTTGGATGCACAGAGTTCCCTGTGTTCGCAAGAGACAAGGGAATCGCGTCTGTACGCACAGAAGCAATAGCGGACCGTTTCCCTCGGAGTGAACGCGAAAGAGCCGTCTATATACTCGCAGACACGGGACCGTGCCTCAATGCGGTCACAGAGGCAGCAGCTTTTGCACAGATGCTCCTGGTGATTCTGGCACTTTCCAGGCACACTCCTGAAAGTCGCGCACACTGCTGTTCACTCGCTAAACGACCTCTTGGGAAACACGTCTCCGGTCGACGGACCGCTCAGATTGCTTCTCGTGTAACTGTGAACTGTGTCAGCGCAGGGAATCCGTCTCTGTTGAGCAGATGTCAATCCTGCCTCGCTTTTGCTTTGTTGCCTCTACCAAGATGATTTCCCGTTTCTCTCTTCACTGGAGCAGGCAGACACAGCCAACGCACATCAAGTGTCAAGAGACACGCTCTGCTGAGCTCAACGCTTGTGCAGATGCACATGTGCGACGAAGTCAACACACGTGCTTGTGGAGAGAAAGAAAGGGACTCCCAGGCGTGTGGAGCGACGGGGAGAAAGAGCGGGCGCTGAGGAACACAGTTTCAAACAGACTGTCTCCACACAAACAGGCACCTGTCTGCAGGTATCCTAGATCTTGATTCTTGAACTTGAGGAAACACGCGTCTGAGCAAAACTCCCAAACGCTTCCAGGAGAGACACAGGCTCTCCCACAAGCACACAAGTGTTTGCCCTCAGCTATAGATCAGGGACAAGCCTGTGAAGAGATGCCCTGCTATTCTTTCGCCTTATGGCATCATGTGTTTCGTTCCTCTTGGAGATCGATTGTTAAACGTCTTTCCTAGGGCGACTGTGAAGCATTTGCCAGCGGAGGAGAAGTAGCACGGAGCAGCATTCAGTACTGCCTACGAGTGTCTTTGCTACCCTACTAGCGGAGCTCCAAGAACAGGCACACATCTTCAGGTACCTTCCAAACGTGGATTCCCCTGCAGCCCCGTAGGCGGGCGTGCAGTACGCCAACCGTCAACGGACGTTTTTCCCCTCAAGCCTGTCAGGACGTTGCTCGTCCGTCTTTCCCTCAATAGATGGGAGTAGGCGCGCTTGCGGATGTGTGCGTGTGTGTGGCCACGCGTTTGCTTAGGCATCAGTGTGTGAAAAGGTAGGTGCTTTTCTCTAGCTGCGTGTGCGTGCACGTGGTGCTGGGTGCACATCCCTGGGTGCTCGTGGAAAGGTTTCTGCATGGTTTTCGCTGAGGAATCGTGTGTGTGCACATGGACAAAGAGAAGGCGCAGCAACCAGGTTCCAGCGCCGAAGAAGGCAAAAGGCGAGGTTTCCGGCGCTATCTCCTTCTCTCCCCAGAGCTAGTCGCGCAAAGCAAGCCGCTAAGCCGGCGACCGGCAAGAGAGCTACAACGAAGCATGCCGAACGGAGAAAATAGCAGCAGCTCATCTGTTCACACCTTGTTTCTGCCATGTGCTTGAACGCCAAGACGTTCGCGCTTCTGTGAGATGAAAGACGTCCTTCTGCATATGTGGTTGCTCACACCGGTGCACTTGTTAGTGTATCCATTCAGTCCTGGGCTGCGGGGCATTCAGAAGTGGCTCTGTGGAGACGTCTGCATAGAGGCAGCTGTCAGAACACGCACACTCGATTGTTCACCAAAACATATGCAGACGCGTCCTTAGCCTGTAGATTTGGATGCACAGAGTTCCCTGTGTTCGCAAGAGACAAGGGAATCGCGTCTGTGCGCACAGAAGCAATAGCGGACCGTTTCCCTCGGAGTGAACGCGAAAGAGCCGTCTATATACTCGCAGACACGGGACCGTGCCTCAATGCGGTCACAGAGGCAGCAGCTTTTGCACAGATGCTCCTGGTGATTCTGGCACTTTCCAGGCACACTCCTGAAAGTCGCGCACACTGCTGTTCACTCGCTAAACGACCTCTTGGGAAACACGTCTCCGGTCGACGGACCGCTCAGATTGCTTCTCGTGTAACTGTGAACTGTGTCAGCGCAGGGAATCCGTCTCTGTTGAGCAGATGTCAATCCTGCCTCGCTTTTGCTTTGTTGCCTCTACCAAGATGATTTCCCGTTTCTCTCTTCACTGGAGCAGGCAGACACAGCCAACGCACATCAAGTGTCAAGAGACACGCTATGCTGAGCTCAACGCTTGTGCAGATGCACATGTGCGACGAAGTCAACACACGTGCTTGTGGAGAGAAAGAAGGGGACTCCCAGGCGTGTGGAGCGACGGGGAGAAAGAGCGGGCGCTGAGGAACACAGTTTCAAACAGACTGTCTCCACACAAACAGGCACCTGTCTGCAGGTATCCTAGATCTTGATTCTTGAACTTGAGGAAACACGCGTCTGAGCAAAACTCCCAAACGCTTCCAGGAAAGACACAGGCTCTCCCACAAGCACACAAGTGTTTGCCCTCAGCTATAGATCAGGGACAAGCCTGTGAAGAGATGCCCTGCTATTCTTTCGCCTTATGGCATCATGTGTTTCGTTCCTCTTGGAGATCGATTGTTAAACGTCTTTCCTAGGGCGACTGTGAAGCATTTGCCAGCGGAGGAGAAGTAGCACGGAGCAGCATTCAGTACTGCCTACGAGTGTCTTTGCTACCCTACTAGCGGAGCTCCAAGAACAGGCACACATCTTCAGGTACCTTCCAAACGTGGATTCCCCTGCAGCCCCGTAGGCGGGCGTGCAGTACGCCAACCGTCAACGGACGTTTTTCCCCTCAAGCCTGTCAGGACGTTGCTCGTCCGTCTTTCCCTCAATAGATGGGAGTAGGCGCGCTTGCGGATGTGTGCGTGTGTGTGGCCACGCGTTTGCTTAGGCATCAGTGTGTGAAAAGGTAGGTGCTTTTCTCTAGCTGCGTGTGCGTGCACGTGGTGCTGGGTGCACATCCCTGGGTGCTCGTGGAAAGGTTTCTGCATGGTTTTCGCTGAGGAATCGTGTGTGTGCACATGGACAAAGAGAAGGCGCAGCAACCAGGTTCCAGCGCCGAAGAAGGCAAAAGGCGAGGTTTCCGGCGCTATCTCCTTCTCTCCCCAGAGCTAGTCGCGCAAAGCAAGCCGCTAAGCCGGCGACCGGCAAGAGAGCTACAACGAAGCATGCCGAACGGAGAAAATAGCAGCAGCTCATCTGTTCACACCTTGTTTCTGCCATGTGCTTGAACGCCAAGACGTTCGCGCTTCTGTGAGATGAAAGACGTCCTTCTGCATATGTGGTTGCTCACACCGGTGCACTTGTTAGTGTATCCATTCAGTCCTGGGCTGCGGGGCATTCAGAAGTGGCTCTGTGGAGACGTCTGCATAGAGGCAGCTGTCAGAACACGCACACTCGATTGTTCACCAAAACATATGCAGACGCGTCCTTAGCCTGTAGATTTGGATGCACAGAGTTCCCTGTGTTCGCAAGAGACAAGGGAATCGCGTCTGTGCGCACAGAAGCAATAGCGGACCGTTTCCCTCGGAGTGAACGCGAAAGAGCCGTCTATATACTCGCAGACACGCGAACGTGCCTCAATGCGGTCACAGAGGCAGCAGCTTTTGCACAGATGCTCCTGGTGATTCTGGCACTTTCCAGGCACACTCCTGAAAGTCGCGCACACTGCTGTTCACTCGCTAAACGACCTCTTGGGAAACACGTCTCCGGTCGACGGACCGCTCAGATTGCTTCTCGTGTAACTGTGAACTGTGTCAGCGCAGGGAATCCGTCTCTGTTGAGCAGATGTCAATCCTGCCTCGCTTTTGCTTTGTTGCCTCTACCAAGATGATTTCCCGTTTCTCTCTTCACTGGAGCACGCAGACACAGCCAACGCACATCAAGTGTCAAGAGACACGCTCTGCTGAGCTCAACGCTTGTGCAGATGCACATGTGCGACGAAGTCAACACACGTGCTTGTGGAGAGAAAGAAGGGGACTCCCAGGCGTGTGGAGCGACGGGGAGAAAGAGCGGGCGCTGAGGAACACAGTTTCAAACAGACTGTCTCCACACAAACAGGCACCTGTCTGCAGGTATCCTAGATCTTGATTCTTGAACTTGAGGAAACACGCGTCTGAGCAAAACTCCCAAACGCT
This sequence comes from Patagioenas fasciata, assembly GCF_037038585.1. Lineage (NCBI taxonomy): Eukaryota > Metazoa > Chordata > Aves > Columbiformes > Columbidae > Patagioenas > Patagioenas fasciata. The sequence continues at coordinate 135,305 of NC_092545.1, forward strand.
TCCAGGAAAGACACAGGCTCTCCCACAAGCACACAAGTGTTTGCCCTCAGCTATAGATCAGGGACAAGCCTGTGAAGAGATGCCCTGCTATTCTTTCGCCTTATGGCATCATGTGTTTCGTTCCTCTTGGAGATCGATTGTTAAACGTCTTTCCTAGGGCGACTGTGAAGCATTTGCCAGCGGAGGAGAAGTAGCACGGAGCAGCATTCAGTACTGCCTACGAGTGTCTTTGCTACCCTACTAGCGGAGCTCCAAGAACAGGCACACATGTTCAGGTACCTTCCAAATGTGGATTCCCCTGCAGCCCCGTAGGCGGGCGTGCAGTACGCCAACCGTCAACGGACGTTTTTCCCCTCAAGCCTGTCAGGACGTTGCTCGTCCGTCTTTCCCTCAATAGATGGGAGTAGGCGCGCTTGCGGATGTGTGCGTGTGTGTGGCCACGCGTTTGCTTAGGCATCAGTGTGTGAAAAGGTAGGTGCTTTTCTCTAGCTGCGTGTGCGTGCACGTGGTGCTGGGTGCACATCCCTGGGTGCTCGTGGAAAGGTTTCTGCATGGTTTTCGCTGAGGAATCGTGTGTGTGCACATGGACAAAGAGAAGGCGCAGCAACCAGGTTCCAGCGCCGAAGAAGGCAAAAGGCGAGGTTTCCGGCGCTATCTCCTTCTCTCCCCAGAGCTAGTCGCGCAAAGCAAGCCGCTAAGCCGGCGACCGGCAAGAGAGCTACAACGAAGCATGCCGAACGGAGAAAATAGCAGCAGCTCATCTGTTCACACCTTGTTTCTGCCATGTGCTTGAACGCCAAGACGTTCGCGCTTCTGTGAGATGAAAGACGTCCTTCTGCATATGTGGTTGCTCACACCGGTGCACTTGTTAGTGTATCCATTCAGTCCTGGGCTGCGGGGCATTCAGAAGTGGCTCTGTGGAGACGTCTGCATAGAGGCAGCTGTCAGAACACGCACACTCGATTGTTCACCAAAACATATGCAGACGCGTCCTTAGCCTGTAGATTTGGATGCACAGAGTTCCCTGTGTTCGCAAGAGACAAGGGAATCGCGTCTGTGCGCACAGAAGCAATAGCGGACCGTTTCCCTCGGAGTGAACGCGAAAGAGCCGTCTATATACTCGCAGACACGCGAACGTGCCTCAATGCGGTCACAGAGGCAGCAGCTTTTGCACAGATGCTCCTGGTGATTCTGGCACTTTCCAGGCACACTCCTGAAAGTCGCGCACACTGCTGTTCACTCGCTAAACGACCTCTTGGGAAACACGTCTCCGGTCGACGGACCGCTCAGATTGCTTCTCGTGTAACTGTGAACTGTGTCAGCGCAGGGAATCCGTCTCTGTTGAGCAGATGTCAATCCTGCCTCGCTTTTGCTTTGTTGCCTCTACCAAGATGATTTCCCGTTTCTCTCTTCACTGGAGCACGCAGACACAGCCAACGCACATCAAGTGTCAAGAGACACACTCTGCTGAGCTCAACGCTTGTGCAGATGCACATGTGCGACGAAGTCAACACACGTGCTTGTGGAGAGAAAGAAAGGGACTCCCAGGCGTGTGGAGCGACGGGGAGAAAGAGCGGGCGCTGAGGAACACAGTTTCAAACAGACTGTCTCCACACAAACAGGCACCTGTCTGCAGGTATCCTAGATCTTGATTCTTGAACTTGAGGAAACACGCGTCTGAGCAAAACTCCCAAACGCTTCCAGGAAAGACACAGGCTCTCCCACAAGCACACAAGTGTTTGCCCTCAGCTATAGATCAGGGACAAGCCTGTGAAGAGATGCCCTGCTATTCTTTCGCCTTATGGCATCATGTGTTTCGTTCCTCTTGGAGATCGATTGTTAAACGTCTTTCCTAGGGCGACTGTGAAGCATTTGCCAGCGGAGGAGAAGTAGCACGGAGCAGCATTCAGTACTGCCTACGAGTGTCTTTGCTACCCTACTAGCGGAGCTCCAAGAACAGGCACACATCTTCAGGTACCTTCCAAATGTGGATTCCCCTGCAGCCCCGTAGGCGGGCGTGCAGTACGCCAACCGTCAACGGACGTTTTTCCCCTCAAGCCTGTCAGGACGTTGCTCGTCCGTCTTTCCCTCAATAGATGGGAGTAGGCGCGCTTGCGGATGTGTGCGTGTGTGTGGCCACGCGTTTGCTTAGGCATCAGTGTGTGAAAAGGTAGGTGCTTTTCTCTAGCTGCGTGTGCGTGCACGTGGTGCTGGGTGCACATCCCTGGGTGCTCGTGGAAAGGTTTCTGCATGGTTTTCGCTGAGGAATCGTGTGTGTGCACATGGACAAAGAGAAGGCGCAGCAACCAGGTTCCAGCGCCGAAGAAGGCAAAAGGCGAGGTTTCCGGCGCTATCTCCTTCTCTCCCCAGAGCTAGTCGCGCAAAGCAAGCCGCTAAGCCGGCGACCGGCAAGAGAGCTACAACGAAGCATGCCGAACGGAGAAAATAGCAGCAGCTCATCTGTTCACACCTTGTTTCTGCCATGTGCTTGAACGCCAAGACGTTCGCGCTTCTGTGAGATGAAAGACGTCCTTCTGCATATGTGGTTGCTCACACCGGTGCACTTGTTAGTGTATCCATTCAGTCCTGGGCTGCGGGGCATTCAGAAGTGGCTCTGTGGAGACGTCTGCATAGAGGCAGCTGTCAGAACACGCACACTCGATTGTTCACCAAAACATATGCAGACGCGTCCTTAGCCTGTAGATTTGGATGCACAGAGTTCCCTGTGTTCGCAAGAGACAAGGGAATCGCGTCTGTGCGCACAGAAGCAATAGCGGACCGTTTCCCTCGGAGTGAACGCGAAAGAGCCGTCTATATACTCGCAGACACGCGAACGTGCCTCAATGCGGTCACAGAGGCAGCAGCTTTTGCACAGATGCTCCTGGTGATTCTGGCACTTTCCAGGCACACTCCTGAAAGTCGCGCACACTGCTGTTCACTCGCTAAACGACCTCTTGGGAAACACGTCTCCGGTCGACGGACCGCTCAGATTGCTTCTCGTGTAACTGTGAACTGTGTCAGCGCAGGGAATCCGTCTCTGTTGAGCAGATGTCAATCCTGCCTCGCTTTTGCTTTGTTGCCTCTACCAAGATGATTTCCCGTTTCTCTCTTCACTGGAGCAGGCAGACACAGCCAACGCACATCAAGTGTCAAGAGACACGCTCTGCTGAGCTCAACGCTTGTGCAGATGCACATGTGCGACGAAGTCAACACACGTGCTTGTGGAGAGAAAGAAAGGGACTCCCAGGCGTGTGGAGCGACGGGGAGAAAGAGCGGGCGCTGAGGAACACAGTTTCAAACAGACTGTCTCCACACAAACAGGCACCTGTCTGCAGGTATCCTAGATCTTGATTCTTGAACTTGAGGAAACACGCGTCTGAGCAAAACTCCCAAACGCTTCCAGGAGAGACACAGGCTCTCCCACAAGCACACAAGTGTTTGCCCTCAGCTATAGATCAGGGACAAGCCTGTGAAGAGATGCCCTGCTATTCTTTCGCCTTATGGCATCATGTGTTTCGTTCCTCTTGGAGATCGATTGTTAAACGTCTTTCCTAGGGCGACTGTGAAGCATTTGCCAGCGGAGGAGAAGTAGCACGGAGCAGCATTCAGTACTGCCTACGAGTGTCTTTGCTACCCTACTAGCGGAGCTCCAAGAACAGGCACACATCTTCAGGTACCTTCCAAACGTGGATTCCCCTGCAGCCCCGTAGGCGGGCGTGCAGTACGCCAACCGTCAACGGACGTTTTTCCCCTCAAGCCTGTCAGGACGTTGCTCGTCCGTCTTTCCCTCAATAGATGGGAGTAGGCGCGCTTGCGGATGTGTGCGTGTGTGTGGCCACGCGTTTGCTTAGGCATCAGTGTGTGAAAAGGTAGGTGCTTTTCTCTAGCTGCGTGTGCGTGCACGTGGTGCTGGGTGCACATCCCTGGGTGCTCGTGGAAAGGTTTCTGCATGGTTTTCGCTGAGGAATCGTGTGTGTGCACATGGACAAAGAGAAGGCGCAGCAACCAGGTTCCAGCGCCGAAGAAGGCAAAAGGCGAGGTTTCCGGCGCTATCTCCTTCTCTCCCCAGAGCTAGTCGCGCAAAGCAAGCCGCTAAGCCGGCGACCGGCAAGAGAGCTACAACGAAACATGCCGAACGGAGAAAATAGCAGCAGCTCATCTGTTCACACCTTGTTTCTGCCATGTGCTTGAACGCCAAGACGTTCGCGCTTCTGTGAGATGAAAGACGTCCTTCTGCATATGTGGTTGCTCACACCGGTGCACTTGTTAGTGTATCCATTCAGTCCTGGGCTGCGGGGCATTCAGAAGTGGCTCTGTGGAGACGTCTGCATAGAGGCAGCTGTCAGAACACGCACACTCGATTGTTCACCAAAACATATGCAGACGCGTCCTTAGCCTGTAGATTTGGATGCACAGAGTTCCCTGTGTTCGCAAGAGACAAGGGAATCGCGTCTGTGCGCACAGAAGCAATAGCGGACCGTTTCCCTCGGAGTGAACGCGAAAGAGCCGTCTATATACTCGCAGACACGCGAACGTGCCTCAATGCGGTCACAGAGGCAGCAGCTTTTGCACAGATGCTCCTGGTGATTCTGGCACTTTCCAGGCACACTCCTGAAAGTCGCGCACACTGCTGTTCACTCGCTAAACGACCTCTTGGGAAACACGTCTCCGGTCGACGGACCGCTCAGATTGCTTCTCGTGTAACTGTGAACTGTGTCAGCGCAGGGAATCCGTCTCTGTTGAGCAGATGTCAATCCTGCCTCGCCTTTGCTTTGTTGCCTCTACCAAGATGATTTCCCGTTTCTCTCTTCACTGGAGCACGCAGACACAGCCAACGCACATCAAGTGTCAAGAGACACGCTCTGCTGAGCTCAACGCTTGTGCAGATGCACATGTGCGACGAAGTCAACACACGTGCTTGTGGAGAGAAAGAAGGGGACTCCCAGGCGTGTGGAGCGACGGGGAGAAAGAGCGGGCGCTGAGGAACACAGTTTCAAACAGACTGTCTCCACACAAACAGGCACCTGTCTGCAGGTATCCTAGATCTTGATTCTTGAACTTGAGGAAACACGCGTCTGAGCAAAACTCCCAAACGCTTCCAGGAAAGACACAGGCTCTCCCACAAGCACACAAGTGTTTGCCCTCAGCTATAGATCAGGGACAAGCCTGTGAAGAGATGCCCTGCTATTCTTTCGCCTTATGGCATCATGTGTTTCGTTCCTCTTGGAGATCGATTGTTAAACGTCTTTCCTAGGGCGACTGTGAAGCATTTGCCAGCGGAGGAGAAGTAGCACGGAGCAGCATTCAGTACTGCCTACGAGTGTCTTTGCTACCCTACTAGCGGAGCTCCAAGAACAGGCACACATGTTCAGGTACCTTCCAAATGTGGATTCCCCTGCAGCCCCGTAGGCGGGCGTGCAGTACGCCAACCGTCAACGGACGTTTTTCCCCTCAAGCCTGTCAGGACGTTGCTCGTCCGTCTTTCCCTCAATAGATGGGAGTAGGCGCGCTTGCGGATGTGTGCGTGTGTGTGGCCACGCGTTTGCTTAGGCATCAGTGTGTGAAAAGGTAGGTGCTTTTCTCTAGCTGCGTGTGCGTGCACGTGGTGCTGGGTGCACATCCCTGGGTGCTCGTGGAAAGGTTTCTGCATGGTTTTCGCTGAGGAATCGTGTGTGTGCACATGGACAAAGAGAAGGCGCAGCAACCAGGTTCCAGCGCCGAAGAAGGCAAAAGGCGAGGTTTCCGGCGCTATCTCCTTCTCTCCCCAGAGCTAGTCGCGCAAAGCAAGCCGCTAAGCCGGCGACCGGCAAGAGAGCTACAACGAAGCATGCCGAACGGAGAAAATAGCAGCAGCTCATCTGTTCACACCTTGTTTCTGCCATGTGCTTGAACGCCAAGACGTTCGCGCTTCTGTGAGATGAAAGACGTCCTTCTGCATATGTGGTTGCTCACACCGGTGCACTTGTTAGTGTATCCATTCAGTCCTGGGCTGCGGGGCATTCAGAAGTGGCTCTGTGGAGACGTCTGCATAGAGGCAGCTGTCAGAACACGCACACTCGATTGTTCACCAAAACATATGCAGACGCGTCCTTAGCCTGTAGATTTGGATGCACAGAGTTCCCTGTGTTCGCAAGAGACAAGGGAATCGCGTCTGTGCGCACAGAAGCAATAGCGGACCGTTTCCCTCGGAGTGAACGCGAAAGAGCCGTCTATATACTCGCAGACACGCGAACGTGCCTCAATGCGGTCACAGAGGCAGCAGCTTTTGCACAGATGCTCCTGGTGATTCTGGCACTTTCCAGGCACACTCCTGAAAGTCGCGCACACTGCTGTTCACTCGCTAAACGACCTCTTGGGAAACACGTCTCCGGTCGACGGACCGCTCAGATTGCTTCTCGTGTAACTGTGAACTGTGTCAGCGCAGGGAATCCGTCTCTGTTGAGCAGATGTCAATCCTGCCTCGCTTTTGCTTTGTTGCCTCTACCAAGATGATTTCCCGTTTCTCTCTTCACTGGAGCACGCAGACACAGCCAACGCACATCAAGTGTCAAGAGACACACTCTGCTGAGCTCAACGCTTGTGCAGATGCACATGTGCGACGAAGTCAACACACGTGCTTGTGGAGAGAAAGAAAGGGACTCCCAGGCGTGTGGAGCGACGGGGAGAAAGAGCGGGCGCTGAGGAACACAGTTTCAAACAGACTGTCTCCACACAAACAGGCACCTGTCTGCAGGTATCCTAGATCTTGATTCTTGAACTTGAGGAAACACGCGTCTGAGCAAAACTCCCAAACGCTTCCAGGAAAGACACAGGCTCTCCCACAAGCACACAAGTGTTTGCCCTCAGCTATAGATCAGGGACAAGCCTGTGAAGAGATGCCCTGCTATTCTTTCGCCTTATGGCATCATGTGTTTCGTTCCTCTTGGAGATCGATTGTTAAACGTCTTTCCTAGGGCGACTGTGAAGCATTTGCCAGCGGAGGAGAAGTAGCACGGAGCAGCATTCAGTACTGCCTACGAGTGTCTTTGCTACCCTACTAGCGGAGCTCCAAGAACAGGCACACATCTTCAGGTACCTTCCAAATGTGGATTCCCCTGCAGCCCCGTAGGCGGGCGTGCAGTACGCCAACCGTCAACGGACGTTTTTCCCCTCAAGCCTGTCAGGACGTTGCTCGTCCGTCTTTCCCTCAATAGATGGGAGTAGGCGCGCTTGCGGATGTGTGCGTGTGTGTGGCCACGCGTTTGCTTAGGCATCAGTGTGTGAAAAGGTAGGTGCTTTTCTCTAGCTGCGTGTGCGTGCACGTGGTGCTGGGTGCACATCCCTGGGTGCTCGTGGAAAGGTTTCTGCATGGTTTTCGCTGAGGAATCGTGTGTGTGCACATGGACAAAGAGAAGGCGCAGCAACCAGGTTCCAGCGCCGAAGAAGGCAAAAGGCGAGGTTTCCGGCGCTATCTCCTTCTCTCCCCAGAGCTAGTCGCGCAAAGCAAGCCGCTAAGCCGGCGACCGGCAAGAGAGCTACAACGAAGCATGCCGAACGGAGAAAATAGCAGCAGCTCATCTGTTCACACCTTGTTTCTGCCATGTGCTTGAACGCCAAGACGTTCGCGCTTCTGTGAGATGAAAGACGTCCTTCTGCATATGTGGTTGCTCACACCGGTGCACTTGTTAGTGTATCCATTCAGTCCTGGGCTGCGGGGCATTCAGAAGTGGCTCTGTGGAGACGTCTGCATAGAGGCAGCTGTCAGAACACGCACACTCGATTGTTCACCAAAACATATGCAGACGCGTCCTTAGCCTGTAGATTTGGATGCACAGAGTTCCCTGTGTTCGCAAGAGACAAGGGAATCGCGTCTGTGCGCACAGAAGCAATAGCGGACCGTTTCCCTCGGAGTGAACGCGAAAGAGCCGTCTATATACTCGCAGACACGCGAACGTGCCTCAATGCGGTCACAGAGGCAGCAGCTTTTGCACAGATGCTCCTGGTGATTCTGGCACTTTCCAGGCACACTCCTGAAAGTCGCGCACACTGCTGTTCACTCGCTAAACGACCTCTTGGGAAACACGTCTCCGGTCGACGGACCGCTCAGATTGCTTCTCGTGTAACTGTGAACTGTGTCAGCGCAGGGAATCCGTCTCTGTTGAGCAGATGTCAATCCTGCCTCGCTTTTGCTTTGTTGCCTCTACCAAGATGATTTCCCGTTTCTCTCTTCACTGGAGCAGGCAGACACAGCCAACGCACATCAAGTGTCAAGAGACACGCTCTGCTGAGCTCAACGCTTGTGCAGATGCACATGTGCGACGAAGTCAACACACGTGCTTGTGGAGAGAAAGAAAGGGACTCCCAGGCGTGTGGAGCGACGGGGAGAAAGAGCGGGCGCTGAGGAACACAGTTTCAAACAGACTGTCTCCACACAAACAGGCACCTGTCTGCAGGTATCCTAGATCTTGATTCTTGAACTTGAGGAAACACGCGTCTGAGCAAAACTCCCAAACGCTTCCAGGAGAGACACAGGCTCTCCCACAAGCACACAAGTGTTTGCCCTCAGCTATAGATCAGGGACAAGCCTGTGAAGAGATGCCCTGCTATTCTTTCGCCTTATGGCATCATGTGTTTCGTTCCTCTTGGAGATCGATTGTTAAACGTCTTTCCTAGGGCGACTGTGAAGCATTTGCCAGCGGAGGAGAAGTAGCACGGAGCAGCATTCAGTACTGCCTACGAGTGTCTTTGCTACCCTACTAGCGGAGCTCCAAGAACAGGCACACATCTTCAGGTACCTTCCAAACGTGGATTCCCCTGCAGCCCCGTAGGCGGGCGTGCAGTACGCCAACCGTCAACGGACGTTTTTCCCCTCAAGCCTGTCAGGACGTTGCTCGTCCGTCTTTCCCTCAATAGATGGGAGTAGGCGCGCTTGCGGATGTGTGCGTGTGTGTGGCCACGCGTTTGCTTAGGCATCAGTGTGTGAAAAGGTAGGTGCTTTTCTCTAGCTGCGTGTGCGTGCACGTGGTGCTGGGTGCACATCCCTGGGTGCTCGTGGAAAGGTTTCTGCATGGTTTTCGCTGAGGAATCGTGTGTGTGCACATGGACAAAGAGAAGGCGCAGCAACCAGGTTCCAGCGCCGAAGAAGGCAAAAGGCGAGGTTTCCGGCGCTATCTCCTTCTCTCCCCAGAGCTAGTCGCGCAAAGCAAGCCGCTAAGCCGGCGACCGGCAAGAGAGCTACAACGAAACATGCCGAACGGAGAAAATAGCAGCAGCTCATCTGTTCACACCTTGTTTCTGCCATGTGCTTGAACGCCAAGACGTTCGCGCTTCTGTGAGATGAAAGACGTCCTTCTGCATATGTGGTTGCTCACACCGGTGCACTTGTTAGTGTATCCATTCAGTCCTGGGCTGCGGGGCATTCAGAAGTGGCTCTGTGGAGACGTCTGCATAGAGGCAGCTGTCAGAACACGCACACTCGATTGTTCACCAAAACATATGCAGACGCGTCCTTAGCCTGTAGATTTGGATGCACAGAGTTCCCTGTGTTCGCAAGAGACAAGGGAATCGCGTCTGTGCGCACAGAAGCAATAGCGGACCGTTTCCCTCGGAGTGAACGCGAAAGAGCCGTCTATATACTCGCAGACACGCGAACGTGCCTCAATGCGGTCACAGAGGCAGCAGCTTTTGCACAGATGCTCCTGGTGATTCTGGCACTTTCCAGGCACACTCCTGAAAGTCGCGCACACTGCTGTTCACTCGCTAAACGACCTCTTGGGAAACACGTCTCCGGTCGACGGACCGCTCAGATTGCTTCTCGTGTAACTGTGAACTGTGTCAGCGCAGGGAATCCGTCTCTGTTGAGCAGATGTCAATCCTGCCTCGCCTTTGCTTTGTTGCCTCTACCAAGATGATTTCCCGTTTCTCTCTTCACTGGAGCAGGCAGACACAGCCAACGCACATCAAGTGTCAAGAGACACGCTCTGCTGAGCTCAACGCTTGTGCAGATGCACATGTGCGACGAAGTCAACACACGTGCTTGTGGAGAGAAAGAAAGGGACTCCCAGGCGTGTGGAGCGACGGGGAGAAAGAGCGGGCGCTGAGGAACACAGTTTCAAACAGACTGTCTCCACACAAACAGGCACCTGTCTGCAGGTATCCTAGATCTTGATTCTTGAACTTGAGGAAACACGCGTCTGAGCAAAACTCCCAAACGCTTCCAGGAGAGACACAGGCTCTCCCACAAGCACACAAGTGTTTGCCCTCAGCTATAGATCAGGGACAAGCCTGTGAAGAGATGCCCTGCTATTCTTTCGCCTTATGGCATCATGTGTTTCGTTCCTCTTGGAGATCGATTGTTAAACGTCTTTCCTAGGGCGACTGTGAAGCATTTGCCAGCGGAGGAGAAGTAGCACGGAGCAGCATTCAGTACTGCCTATGAGTGTCTTTGCTACCCTACTAGCGGAGCTCCAAGAACAGGCACACATCTTCAGGTACCTTCCAAACGTGGATTCCCCTGCAGCCCCGTAGGCGGGCGTGCAGTACGCCAACCGTCAACGGACGTTTTTCCCCTCAAGCCTGTCAGGACGTTGCTCGTCCGTCTTTCCCTCAATAGATGGGAGTAGGCGCGCTTGCGGATGTGTGCGTGTGTGTGGCCACGCGTTTGCTTAGGCATCAGTGTGTGAAAAGGTAGGTGCTTTTCTCTAGCTGCGTGTGCGTGCACGTGGTGCTGGGTGCACATCCCTGGGTGCTCGTGGAAAGGTTTCTGCATGGTTTTCGCTGAGGAATCGTGTGTGTGCACATGGACAAAGAGAAGGCGCAGCAACCAGGTTCCAGCGCCGAAGAAGGCAAAAGGCGAGGTTTCCGGCGCTATCTCCTTCTCTCCCCAGAGCTAGTCGCGCAAAGCAAGCCGCTAAGCCGGCGACCGGCAAGAGAGCTACAACGAAACATGCCGAACGGAGAAAATAGCAGCAGCTCATCTGTTCACACCTTGTTTCTGCCATGTGCTTGAACGCCAAGACGTTCGCGCTTCTGTGAGATGAAAGACGTCCTTCTGCATATGTGGTTGCTCACACCGGTGCACTTGTTAGTGTATCCATTCAGTCCTGGGCTGCGGGGCATTCAGAAGTGGCTCTGTGGAGACGTCTGCATAGAGGCAGCTGTCAGAACACGCACACTCGATTGTTCACCAAAACATATGCAGACGCGTCCTTAGCCTGTAGATTTGGATGCACAGAGTTCCCTGTGTTCGCAAGAGACAAGGGAATCGCGTCTGTGCGCACAGAAGCAATAGCGGACCGTTTCCCTCGGAGTGAACGCGAAAGAGCCGTCTATATACTCGCAGACACGCGAACGTGCCTCAATGCGGTCACAGAGGCAGCAGCTTTTGCACAGATGCTCCTGGTGATTCTGGCACTTTCCAGGCACACTCCTGAAAGTCGCGCACACTGCTGTTCACTCGCTAAACGACCTCTTGGGAAACACGTCTCCGGTCGACGGACCGCTCAGATTGCTTCTCGTGTAACTGTGAACTGTGTCAGCGCAGGGAATCCGTCTCTGTTGAGCAGATGTCAATCCTGCCTCGCTTTTGCTTTGTTGCCTCTACCAAGATGATTTCCCGTTTCTCTCTTCACTGGAGCAGGCAGACACAGCCAACGCACATCAAGTGTCAAGAGACACGCTCTGCTGAGCTCAACGCTTGTGCAGATGCACATGTGCGACGAAGTCAACACACGTGCTTGTGGAGAGAAAGAAAGGGACTCCCAGGCGTGTGGAGCGACGGGGAGAAAGAGCGGGCGCTGAGGAACACAGTTTCAAACAGACTGTCTCCACACAAACAGGCACCTGTCTGCAGGTATCCTAGATCTTGATTCTTGAACTTGAGGAAACACGCGTCTGAGCAAAACTCCCAAACGCTTCCAGGAAAGACACAGGCTCTCCCACAAGCACACAAGTGTTTGCCCTCAGCTATAGATCAGGGACAAGCCTGTGAAGAGATGCCCTGCTATTCTTTCGCCTTATGGCATCATGTGTTTCGTTCCTCTTGGAGATCGATTGTTAAACGTCTTTCCTCGGGCGACTGTGAAGCATTTGCCAGCGGAGGAGAAGTAGCACGGAGCAGCATTCAGTACTGCCTACGAGTGTCTTTGCTACCCTACTAGCGGAGCTCCAAGAACAGGCACACATCTTCAGGTACCTTCCAAATGTGGATTCCCCTGCAGCCCCGTAGGCGGGCGTGCAGTACGCCAACCGTCAACGGACGTTTTTCCCCTCAAGCCTGTCAGGACGTTGCTCGTCCGTCTTTCCCTCAATAGATGGGAGTAGGCGCGCTTGCGGATGTGTGCGTGTGTGTGGCCACGCGTTTGCTTAGGCATCAGTGTGTGAAAAGGTAGGTGCTTTTCTCTAGCTGCGTGTGCGTGCACGTGGTGCTGGGTGCACATCCCTGGGTGCTCGTGGAAAGGTTTCTGCATGGTTTTCGCTGAGGAATCGTGTGTGTGCACATGGACAAAGAGAAGGCGCAGCAACCAGGTTCCAGCGCCGAAGAAGGCAAAAGGCGAGGTTTCCGGCGCTATCTCCTTCTCTCCCCAGAGCTAGTCGCGCAAAGCAAGCCGCTAAGCCGGCGACCGGCAAGAGAGCTACAACGAAGCATGCCGAACGGAGAAAATAGCAGCAGCTCATCTGTTCACACCTTGTTTCTGCCATGTGCTTGAACGCCAAGACGTTCGCGCTTCTGTGAGATGAAAGACGTCCTTCTGCATATGTGGTTGCTCACACCGGTGCACTTGTTAGTGTATCCATTCAGTCCTGGGCTGCGGGGCATTCAGAAGTGGCTCTGTGGAGACGTCTGCATAGAGGCAGCTGTCAGAACACGCACACTCGATTGTTCACCAAAACATATGCAGACGCGTCCTTAGCCTGTAGATTTGGATGCACAGAGTTCCCTGTGTTCGCAAGAGACAAGGGAATCGCGTCTGTGCGCACAGAAGCAATAGCGGACCGTTTCCCTCGGAGTGAACGCGAAAGAGCCGTCTATATACTCGCAGACACGCGAACGTGCCTCAATGCGGTCACAGAGGCAGCAGCTTTTGCACAGATGCTCCTGGTGATTCTGGCACTTTCCAGGCACACTCCTGAAAGTCGCGCACACTGCTGTTCACTCGCTAAACGACCTCTTGGGAAACACGTCTCCGGTCGACGGACCGCTCAGATTGCTTCTCGTGTAACTGTGAACTGTGTCAGCGCAGGGAATCCGTCTCTGTTGAGCAGATGTCAATCCTGCCTCGCTTTTGCTTTGTTGCCTCTACCAAGATGATTTCCCGTTTCTCTCTTCACTGGAGCAGGCAGACACAGCCAACGCACATCAAGTGTCAAGAGACACGCTCTGCTGAGCTCAACGCTTGTGCAGATGCACATGTGCGACGAAGTCAACACACGTGCTTGTGGAGAGAAAGAAAGGGACTCCCAGGCGTGTGGAGCGACGGGGAGAAAGAGCGGGCGCTGAGGAACACAGTTTCAAACAGACTGTCTCCACACAAACAGGCACCTGTCTGCAGGTATCCTAGATCTTGATTCTTGAACTTGAGGAAACACGCGTCTGAGCAAAACTCCCAAACGCTTCCAGGAAAGACACAGGCTCTCCCACAAGCACACAAGTGTTTGCCCTCAGCTATAGATCAGGGACAAGCCTGTGAAGAGATGCCCTGCTATTCTTTCGCCTTATGGCATCATGTGTTTCGTTCCTCTTGGAGATCGATTGTTAAACGTCTTTCCTAGGGCGACTGTGAAGCATTTGCCAGCGGAGGAGAAGTAGCACGGAGCAGCATTCAGTACTGCCTACGAGTGTCTTTGCTACCCTACTAGCGGAGCTCCAAGAACAGGCACACATCTTCAGGTACCTTCCAAATGTGGATTCCCCTGCAGCCCCGTAGGCGGGCGTGCAGTACGCCAACCGTCAACGGACGTTTTTCCCCTCAAGCCTGTCAGGACGTTGCTCGTCCGTCTTTCCCTCAATAGATGGGAGTAGGCGCGCTTGCGGATGTGTGCGTGTGTGTGGCCACGCGTTTGCTTAGGCATCAGTGTGTGAAAAGGTAGGTGCTTTTCTCTAGCTGCGTGTGCGTGCACGTGGTGCTGGGTGCACATCCCTGGGTGCTCGTGGAAAGGTTTCTGCATGGTTTTCGCTGAGGAATCGTGTGTGTGCACATGGACAAAGAGAAGGCGCAGCAACCAGGTTCCAGCGCCGAAGAAGGCAAAAGGCGAGGTTTCCGGCGCTATCTCCTTCTCTCCCCAGAGCTAGTCGCGCAAAGCAAGCCGCTAAGCCGGCGACCGGCAAGAGAGCTACAACGAAGCATGCCGAACGGAGAAAATAGCAGCAGCTCATCTGTTCACACCTTGTTTCTGCCATGTGCTTGAACGCCAAGACGTTCGCGCTTCTGTGAGATGAAAGACGTCCTTCTGCATATGTGGTTGCTCACACCGGTGCACTTGTTAGTGTATCCATTCAGTCCTGGGCTGCGGGGCATTCAGAAGTGGCTCTGTGGAGACGTCTGCATAGAGGCAGCTGTCAGAACACGCACACTCGATTGTTCACCAAAACATATGCAGACGCGTCCTTAGCCTGTAGATTTGGATGCACAGAGTTCCCTGTGTTCGCAAGAGACAAGGGAATCGCGTCTGTGCGCACAGAAGCAATAGCGGACCGTTTCCCTCGGAGTGAACGCGAAAGAGCCGTCTATATACTCGCAGACACGCGAACGTGCCTCAATGCGGTCACAGAGGCAGCAGCTTTTGCACAGATGCTCCTGGTGATTCTGGCACTTTCCAGGCACACTCCTGAAAGTCGCGCACACTGCTGTTCACTCGCTAAACGACCTCTTGGGAAACACGTCTCCGGTCGACGGACCGCTCAGATTGCTTCTCGTGTAACTGTGAACTGTGTCAGCGCAGGGAATCCGTCTCTGTTGAGCAGACGTCAATCCTGCCTCGCTTTTGCTTTGTTGCCTCTACCAAGATGATTTCCCGTTTCTCTCTTCACTGGAGCAGGCAGACACAGCCAACGCACATCAAGTGTCAAGAGACACGCTCTGCTGAGCTCAACGCTTGTGCAGATGCACATGTGCGACGAAGTCAACACACGTGCTTGTGGAGAGAAAGAAAGGGACTCCCAGGCGTGTGGAGCGACGGGGAGAAAGAGCGGGCGCTGAGGAACACAGTTTCAAACAGACTGTCTCCACACAAACAGGCACCTGTCTGCAGGTATCCTAGATCTTGATTCTTGAACTTGAGGAAACACGCGTCTGAGCAAAACTCCCAAACGCTTCCAGGAAAGACACAGGCTCTCCCACAAGCACACAAGTGTTTGCCCTCAGCTATAGATCAGGGACAAGCCTGTGAAGAGATGCCCTGCTATTCTTTCGCCTTATGGCATCATGTGTTTCGTTCCTCTTGGAGATCGATTGTTAAACGTCTTTCCTAGGGCGACTGTGAAGCATTTGCCAGCGGAGGAGAAGTAGCACGGAGCAGCATTCAGTACTGCCTACGAGTGTCTTTGCTACCCTACTAGCGGAGCTCCAAGAACAGGCACACATCTTCAGGCACCTTCCAAATGTGGATTCCCCTGCAGCCCCGTAGGCGGGCGTGCAGTACGCCAACCGTCAACGGACGTTTTTCCCCTCAAGCCTGTCAGGACGTTGCTCGTCCGTCTTTCCCTCAATAGATGGGAGTAGGCGCGCTTGCGGATGTGTGCGTGTGTGTGGCCACGCGTTTGCTTAGGCATCAGTGTGTGAAAAGGTAGGTGCTTTTCTCTAGCTGCGTGTGCGTGCACGTGGTGCTGGGTGCACATCCCTGGGTGCTCGTGGAAAGGTTTCTGCATGGTTTTCGCTGAGGAATCGTGTGTGTGCACATGGACAAAGAGAAGGCGCAGCAACCAGGTTCCAGCGCCGAAGAAGGCAAAAGGCGAGGTTTCCGGCGCTATCTCCTTCTCTCCCCAGAGCTAGTCGCGCAAAGCAAGCCGCTAAGCCGGCGACCGGCAAGAGAGCTACAACGAAGCATGCCGAACGGAGAAAATAGCAGCAGCTCATCTGTTCACACCTTGTTTCTGCCATGTGCTTGAACGCCAAGACGTTCGCGCTTCTGTGAGATGAAAGACGTCCTTCTGCATATGTGGTTGCTCACACCGGTGCACTTGTTAGTGTATCCATTCAGTCCTGGGCTGCGGGGCATTCAGAAGTGGCTCTGTGGAGACGTCTGCATAGAGGCAGCTGTCAGAACACGCACACTCGATTGTTCACCAAAACATATGCAGACGCGTCCTTAGCCTGTAGATTTGGATGCACAGAGTTCCCTGTGTTCGCAAGAGACAAGGGAATCGCGTCTGTGCGCACAGAAGCAATAGCGGACCGTTTCCCTCGGAGTGAACGCGAAAGAGCCGTCTATATACTCGCAGACACGCGAACGTGCCTCAATGCGGTCACAGAGGCAGCAGCTTTTGCACAGATGCTCCTGGTGATTCTGGCACTTTCCAGGCACACTCCTGAAAGTCGCGCACACTGCTGTTCACTCGCTAAACGACCTCTTGGGAAACACGTCTCCGGTCGACGGACCGCTCAGATTGCTTCTCGTGTAACTGTGAACTGTGTCAGCGCAGGGAATCCGTCTCTGTTGAGCAGATGTCAATCCTGCCTCGCTTTTGCTTTGTTGCCTCTACCAAGATGATTTCCCGTTTCTCTCTTCACTGGAGCACGCAGACACAGCCAACGCACATCAAGTGTCAAGAGACACGCTCTGCTGAGCTCAACGCTTGTGCAGATGCACATGTGCGACGAAGTCAACACACGTGCTTGTGGAGAGAAAGAAAGGGACTCCCAGGCGTGTGGAGCGACGGGGAGAAAGAGCGGGCGCTGAGGAACACAGTTTCAAACAGACTGTCTCCACACAAACAGGCACCTGTCTGCAGGTATCCTAGATCTTGATTCTTGAACTTGAGGAAACACGCGTCTGAGCAAAACTCCCAAACGCTTCCAGGAAAGACACAGGCTCTCCCACAAGCACACAAGTGTTTGCCCTCAGCTATAGATCAGGGACAAGCCTGTGAAGAGATGCCCTGCTATTCTTTCGCCTTATGGCATCATGTGTTTCGTTCCTCTTGGAGATCGATTGTTAAACGTCTTTCCTAGGGCGACTGTGAAGCATTTGCCAGCGGAGGAGAAGTAGCACGGAGCAGCATTCAGTACTGCCTACGAGTGTCTTTGCTACCCTACTAGCGGAGCTCCAAGAACAGGCACACATCTTCAGGTACCTTCCAAATGTGGATTCCCCTGCAGCCCCGTAGGCGGGCGTGCAGTACGCCAACCGTCAACGGACGTTTTTCCCCTCAAGCCTGTCAGGACGTTGCTCGTCCGTCTTTCCCTCAATAGATGGGAGTAGGCGCGCTTGCGGATGTGTGCGTGTGTGTGGCCACGCGTTTGCTTAGGCATCAGTGTGTGAAAAGGTAGGTGCTTTTCTCTAGCTGCGTGTGCGTGCACGTGGTGCTGGGTGCACATCCCTGGGTGCTCGTGGAAAGGTTTCTGCATGGTTTTCGCTGAGGAATCGTGTGTGTGCACATGGACAAAGAGAAGGCGCAGCAACCAGGTTCCAGCGCCGAAGAAGGCAAAAGGCGAGGTTTCCGGCGCTATCTCCTTCTCTCCCCAGAGCTAGTCGCGCAAAGCAAGCCGCTAAGCCGGCGACCGGCAAGAGAGCTACAACGAAGCATGCCGAACGGAGAAAATAGCAGCAGCTCATCTGTTCACACCTTGTTTCTGCCATGTGCTTGAACGCCAAGACGTTCGCGCTTCTGTGAGATGAAAGACGTCCTTCTGCATATGTGGTTGCTCACACCGGTGCACTTGTTAGTGTATCCATTCAGTCCTGGGCTGCGGGGCATTCAGAAGTGGCTCTGTGGAGACGTCTGCATAGAGGCAGCTGTCAGAACACGCACACTCGATTGTTCACCAAAACATATGCAGACGCGTCCTTAGCCTGTAGATTTGGATGCACAGAGTTCCCTGTGTTCGCAAGAGACAAGGGAATCGCGTCTGTGCGCACAGAAGCAATAGCGGACCGTTTCCCTCGGAGTGAACGCGAAAGAGCCGTCTATATACTCGCAGACACGCGAACGTGCCTCAATGCGGTCACAGAGGCAGCAGCTTTTGCACAGATGCTCCTGGTGATTCTGGCACTTTCCAGGCACACTCCTGAAAGTCGCGCACACTGCTGTTCACTCGCTAAACGACCTCTTGGGAAACACGTCTCCGGTCGACGGACCGCTCAGATTGCTTCTCGTGTAACTGTGAACTGTGTCAGCGCAGGGAATCCGTCTCTGTTGAGCAGACGTCAATCCTGCCTCGCTTTTGCTTTGTTGCCTCTACCAAGATGATTTCCCGTTTCTCTCTTCACTGGAGCAGGCAGACACAGCCAACGCACATCAAGTGTCAAGAGACACGCTCTGCTGAGCTCAACGCTTGTGCAGATGCACATGTGCGACGAAGTCAACACACGTGCTTGTGGAGAGAAAGAAAGGGACTCCCAGGCGTGTGGAGCGACGGGGAGAAAGAGCGGGCGCTGAGGAACACAGTTTCAAACAGACTGTCTCCACACAAACAGGCACCTGTCTGCAGGTATCCTAGATCTTGATTCTTGAACTTGAGGAAACACGCGTCTGAGCAAAACTCCCAAACGCTTCCAGGAAAGACACAGGCTCTCCCACAAGCACACAAGTGTTTGCCCTCAGCTATAGATCAGGGACAAGCCTGTGAAGAGATGCCCTGCTATTCTTTCGCCTTATGGCATCATGTGTTTCGTTCCTCTTGGAGATCGATTGTTAAACGTCTTTCCTAGGGCGACTGTGAAGCATTTGCCAGCGGAGGAGAAGTAGCACGGAGCAGCATTCAGTACTGCCTACGAGTGTCTTTGCTACCCTACTAGCGGAGCTCCAAGAACAGGCACACATCTTCAGGCACCTTCCAAATGTGGATTCCCCTGCAGCCCCGTAGGCGGGCGTGCAGTACGCCAACCGTCAACAGACGTTTTTCCCCTCAAGCCTGTCAGGACGTTGCTCGTCCGTCTTTCCCTCAATAGATGGGAGTAGGCGCGCTTGCGGATGTGTGCGTGTGTGTGGCCACGCGTTTGCTTAGGCATCAGTGTGTGAAAAGGTAGGTGCTTTTCTCTAGCTGCGTGTGCGTGCACGTGGTGCTGGGTGCACATCCCTGGGTGCTCGTGGAAAGGTTTCTGCATGGTTTTCGCTGAGGAATCGTGTGTGTGCACATGGACAAAGAGAAGGCGCAGCAACCAGGTTCCAGCGCCGAAGAAGGCAAAAGGCGAGGTTTCCGGCGCTATCTCCTTCTCTCCCCAGAGCTAGTCGCGCAAAGCAAGCCGCTAAGCCGGCGACCGGCAAGAGAGCTACAACGAAGCATGCCGAACGGAGAAAATAGCAGCAGCTCATCTGTTCACACCTTGTTTCTGCCATGTGCTTGAACGCCAAGACGTTCGCGCTTCTGTGAGATGAAAGACGTCCTTCTGCATATGTGGTTGCTCACACCGGTGCACTTGTTAGTGTATCCATTCAGTCCTGGGCTGCGGGGCATTCAGAAGTGGCTCTGTGGAGACGTCTGCATAGAGGCAGCTGTCAGAACACGCACACTCGATTGTTCACCAAAACATATGCAGACGCGTCCTTAGCCTGTAGATTTGGATGCACAGAGTTCCCTGTGTTCGCAAGAGACAAGGGAATCGCGTCTGTGCGCACAGAAGCAATAGCGGACCGTTTCCCTCGGAGTGAACGCGAAAGAGCCGTCTATATACTCGCAGACACGGGAACGTGCCTCAATGCGGTCACAGAGGCAGCAGCTTTTGCACAGATGCTCCTGGTGATTCTGGCACTTTCCAGGCACACTCCTGAAAGTCGCGCACACTGCTGTTCACTCGCTAAACGACCTCTTGGGAAACACGTCTCCGGTCGACGGACCGCTCAGATTGCTTCTCGTGTAACTGTGAACTGTGTCAGCGCAGGGAATCCGTCTCTGTTGAGCAGATGTCAATCCTGCCTCGCTTTTGCTTTGTTGCCTCTACCAAGATGATTTCCCGTTTCTCTCTTCACTGGAGCAGGCAGACACAGCCAACGCACATCAAGTGTCAAGAGACACGCTCTGCTGAGCTCAACGCTTGTGCAGATGCACATGTGCGACGAAGTCAACACACGTGCTTGTGGAGAGAAAGAAAGGGACTCCCAGGCGTGTGGAGCGACGGGGAGAAAGAGCGGGCGCTGAGGAACACAGTTTCAAACAGACTGTCTCCACACAAACAGGCACCTGTCTGCAGGTATCCTAGATCTTGATTCTTGAACTTGAGGAAACACGCGTCTGAGCAAAACTCCCAAACGCTTCCAGGAAAGACACAGGCTCTCCCACAAGCACACAAGTGTTTGCCCTCAGCTATAGATCAGGGACAAGCCTGTGAAGAGATGCCCTGCTATTCTTTCGCCTTATGGCATCATGTGTTTCGTTCCTCTTGGAGATCGATTGTTAAACGTCTTTCCTAGGGCGACTGTGAAGCATTTGCCAGCGGAGGAGAAGTAGCACGGAGCAGCATTCAGTACTGCCTACGAGTGTCTTTGCTACCCTACTAGCGGAGCTCCAAGAACAGGCACACATCTTCAGGTACCTTCCAAATGTGGATTCCCCTGCAGCCCCGTAGGCGGGCGTGCAGTACGCCAACCGTCAGCGGACGTTTTTCCCCTCAAGCCTGTCAGGACGTTGCTCGTCCGTCTTTCCCTCAATAGATGGGAGTAGGCGCGCTTGCGGATGTGTGCGTGTGTGTGGCCACGCGTTTGCTTAGGCGTCAGTGTGTGAAAAGGTAGGTGCTTTTCTCTAGCTGCGTGTGCGTGCACGTGGTGCTGGGTGCACATCCCTGGGTGCTCGTGGAAAGGTTTCTGCATGGTTTTCGCTGAGGAATCGTGTGTGTGCACATGGACAAAGAGAAGGCGCAGCAACCAGGTTCCAGCGCCGAAGAAGGCAAAAGGCGAGGTTTCCGGCGCTATCTCCTTCTCTCCCCAGAGCTAGTCGCGCAAAGCAAGCCGCTAAGCCGGCGACCGGCAAGAGAGCTACAACGAAGCATGCCGAACGGAGAAAATAGCAGCAGCTCATCTGTTCACACCTTGTTTCTGCCATGTGCTTGAACGCCAAGACGTTCGCGCTTCTGTGAGATGAAAGACGTCCTTCTGCATATGTGGTTGCTCACACCGGTGCACTTGTTAGTGTATCCATTCAGTCCTGGGCTGCGGGGCATTCAGAAGTGGCTCTGTGGAGACGTCTGCATAGAGGCAGCTGTCAGAACACGCACACTCGATTGTTCACCAAAACATATGCAGACGCGTCCTTAGCCTGTAGATTTGGATGCACAGAGTTCCCTGTGTTCGCAAGAGACAAGGGAATCGCGTCTGTGCGCACAGAAGCAATAGCGGACCGTTTCCCTCGGAGTGAACGCGAAAGAGCCGTCTATATACTCGCAGACACGCGAACGTGCCTCAATGCGGTCACAGAGGCAGCAGCTTTTGCACAGATGCTCCTGGTGATTCTGGCACTTTCCAGGCACACTCCTGAAAGTCGCGCACACTGCTGTTCACTCGCTAAACGACCTCTTGGGAAACACGTCTCCGGTCGACGGACCGCTCAGATTGCTTCTCGTGTAACTGTGAACTGTGTCAGCGCAGGGAATCCGTCTCTGTTGAGCAGACGTCAATCCTGCCTCGCTTTTGCTTTGTTGCCTCTACCAAGATGATTTCCCGTTTCTCTCTTCACTGGAGCAGGCAGACACAGCCAACGCACATCAAGTGTCAAGAGACACGCTCTGCTGAGCTCAACGCTTGTGCAGATGCACATGTGCGACGAAGTCAACACACGTGCTTGTGGAGAGAAAGAAAGGGACTCCCAGGCGTGTGGAGCGACGGGGAGAAAGAGCGGGCGCTGAGGAACACAGTTTCAAACAGACTGTCTCCACACAAACAGGCACCTGTCTGCAGGTATCCTAGATCTTGATTCTTGAACTTGAGGAAACACGCGTCTGAGCAAAACTCCCAAACGCTTCCAGGAAAGACACAGGCTCTCCCACAAGCACACAAGTGTTTGCCCTCAGCTATAGATCAGGGACAAGCCTGTGAAGAGATGCCCTGCTATTCTTTCGCCTTATGGCATCATGTGTTTCGTTCCTCTTGGAGATCGATTGTTAAACGTCTTTCCTAGGGCGACTGTGAAGCATTTGCCAGCGGAGGAGAAGTAGCAGGGAGCAGCATTCAGTACTGCCTACGAGTGTCTTTGCTACCCTACTAGCGGAGCTCCAAGAACAGGCACACATCTTCAGGCACCTTCCAAATGTGGATTCCCCTGCAGCCCCGTAGGCGGGCGTGCAGTACGCCAACCGTCAACAGACGTTTTTCCCCTCAAGCCTGTCAGGACGTTGCTCGTCCGTCTTTCCCTCAATAGATGGGAGTAGGCGCGCTTGCGGATGTGTGCGTGTGTGTGGCCACGCGTTTGCTTAGGCATCAGTGTGTGAAAAGGTAGGTGCTTTTCTCTAGCTGCGTGTGCGTGCACGTGGTGCTGGGTGCACATCCCTGGGTGCTCGTGGAAAGGTTTCTGCATGGTTTTCGCTGAGGAATCGTGTGTGTGCACATGGACAAAGAGAAGGCGCAGCAACCAGGTTCCAGCGCCGAAGAAGGCAAAAGGCGAGGTTTCCGGCGCTATCTCCTTCTCTCCCCAGAGCTAGTCGCGCAAAGCAAGCCGCTAAGCCGGCGACCGGCAAGAGAGCTACAACGAAGCATGCCGAACGGAGAAAATAGCAGCAGCTCATCTGTTCACACCTTGTTTCTGCCATGTGCTTGAACGCCAAGACGTTCGCGCTTCTGTGAGATGAAAGACGTCCTTCTGCATATGTGGTTGCTCACACCGGTGCACTTGTTAGTGTATCCATTCAGTCCTGGGCTGCGGGGCATTCAGAAGTGGCTCTGTGGAGACGTCTGCATAGAGGCAGCTGTCAGAACACGCACACTCGATTGTTCACCAAAACATATGCAGACGCGTCCTTAGCCTGTAGATTTGGATGCACAGAGTTCCCTGTGTTCGCAAGAGACAAGGGAATCGCGTCTGTGCGCACAGAAGCAATAGCGGACCGTTTCCCTCGGAGTGAACGCGAAAGAGCCGTCTATATACTCGCAGACACGCGAACGTGCCTCAATGCGGTCACAGAGGCAGCAGCTTTTGCACAGATGGTCCTGGTGATTCTGGCACTTTCCAGGCACACTCCTGAAAGTCGCGCACACTGCTGTTCACTCGCTAAACGACCTCTTGGGAAACACGTCTCCGGTCGACGGACCGCTCAGATTGCTTCTCGTGTAACTGTGAACTGTGTCAGCGCAGGGAATCCGTCTCTGTTGAGCAGATGTCAATCCTGCCTCGCTTTTGCTTTGTTGCCTCTACCAAGATGATTTCCCGTTTCTCTCTTCACTGGAGCAGGCAGACACAGCCAACGCACATCAAGTGTCAAGAGACACGCTCTGCTGAGCTCAACGCTTGTGCAGATGCACATGTGCGACGAAGTCAACACACGTGCTTGTGGAGAGAAAGAAAGGGACTCCCAGGCGTGTGGAGCGACGGGGAGAAAGAGCGGGCGCTGAGGAACACAGTTTCAAACAGACTGTCTCCACACAAACAGGCACCTGTCTGCAGGTATCCTAGATCTTGATTCTTGAACTTGAGGAAACACGCGTCTGAGCAAAACTCCCAAACGCTTCCAGGAAAGACACAGGCTCTCCCACAAGCACACAAGTGTTTGCCCTCAGCTATAGATCAGGGACAAGCCTGTGAAGAGATGCCCTGCTATTCTTTCGCCTTATGGCATCATGTGTTTCGTTCCTCTTGGAGATCGATTGTTAAACGTCTTTCCTAGGGCGACTGTGAAGCATTTGCCAGCGGAGGAGAAGTAGCACGGAGCAGCATTCAGTACTGCCTACGAGTGTCTTTGCTACCCTACTAGCGGAGCTCCAAGAACAGGCACACATCTTCAGGTACCTTCCAAATGTGGATTCCCCTGCAGCCCCGTAGGCGGGCGTGCAGTACGCCAACCGTCAGCGGACGTTTTTCCCCTCAAGCCTGTCAGGACGTTGCTCGTCCGTCTTTCCCTCAATAGATGGGAGTAGGCGCGCTTGCGGATGTGTGCGTGTGTGTGGCCACGCGTTTGCTTAGGCGTCAGTGTGTGAAAAGGTAGGTGCTTTTCTCTAGCTGCGTGTGCGTGCACGTGGTGCTGGGTGCACATCCCTGGGTGCTCGTGGAAAGGTTTCTGCATGGTTTTCGCTGAGGAATCGTGTGTGTGCACATGGACAAAGAGAAGGCGCAGCAACCAGGTTCCAGCGCCGAAGAAGGCAAAAGGCGAGGTTTCCGGCGCTATCTCCTTCTCTCCCCAGAGCTAGTCGCGCAAAGCAAGCCGCTAAGCCGGCGACCGGCAAGAGAGCTACAACGAAGCATGCCGAACGGAGAAAATAGCAGCAGCTCATCTGTTCACACCTTGTTTCTGCCATGTGCTTGAACGCCAAGACGTTCGCGCTTCTGTGAGATGAAAGACGTCCTTCTGCATATGTGGTTGCTCACACCGGTGCACTTGTTAGTGTATCCATTCAGTCCTGGGCTGCGGGGCATTCAGAAGTGGCTCTGTGGAGACGTCTGCATAGAGGCAGCTGTCAGAACACGCACACTCGATTGTTCACCAAAACATATGCAGACGCGTCCTTAGCCTGTAGATTTGGATGCACAGAGTTCCCTGTGTTCGCAAGAGACAAGGGAATCGCGTCTGTGCGCACAGAAGCAATAGCGGACCGTTTCCCTCGGAGTGAACGCGAAAGAGCCGTCTATATACTCGCAGACACGCGAACGTGCCTCAATGCGGTCACAGAGGCAGCAGCTTTTGCACAGATGCTCCTGGTGATTCTGGCACTTTCCAGGCACACTCCTGAAAGTCGCGCACACTGCTGTTCACTCGCTAAACGACCTCTTGGGAAACACGTCTCCAGTCGACGGACCGCTCAGATTGCTTCTCGTGTAACTGTGAACTGTGTCAGCGCAGGGAATCCGTCTCTGTTGAGCAGACGTCAATCCTGCCTCGCTTTTGCTTTGTTGCCTCTACCAAGATGATTTCCCGTTTCTCTCTTCACTGGAGCAGGCAGACACAGCCAACGCACATCAAGTGTCAAGAGACACGCTCTGCTGAGCTCAACGCTTGTGCAGATGCACATGTGCGACGAAGTCAACACACGTGCTTGTGGAGAGAAAGAAAGGGACTCCCAGGCGTGTGGAGCGACGGGGAGAAAGAGCGGGCGCTGAGGAACACAGTTTCAAACAGACTGTCTCCACACAAACAGGCACCTGTCTGCAGGTATCCTAGATCTTGATTCTTGAACTTGAGGAAACACGCGTCTGAGCAAAACTCCCAAACGCTTCCAGGAAAGACACAGGCTCTCCCACAAGCACACAAGTGTTTGCCCTCAGCTATAGATCAGGGACAAGCCTGTGAAGAGATGCCCTGCTATTCTTTCGCCTTATGGCATCATGTGTTTCGTTCCTCTTGGAGATCGATTGTTAAACGTCTTTCCTAGGGCGACTGTGAAGCATTTGCCAGCGGAGGAGAAGTAGCACGGAGCAGCATTCAGTACTGCCTACGAGTGTCTTTGCTACCCTACTAGCGGAGCTCCAAGAACAGGCACACATCTTCAGGCACCTTCCAAATGTGGATTCCCCTGCAGCCCCGTAGGCGGGCGTGCAGTACGCCAACCGTCAACGGACGTTTTTCCCCTCAAGCCTGTCAGGACGTTGCTCGTCCGTCTTTCCCTCAATAGATGGGAGTAGGCGCGCTTGCGGATGTGTGCGTGTGTGTGGCCACGCGTTTGCTTAGGCATCAGTGTGTGAAAAGGTAGGTGCTTTTCTCTAGCTGCGTGTGCGTGCACGTGGTGCTGGGTGCACATCCCTGGGTGCTCGTGGAAAGGTTTCTGCATGGTTTTCGCTGAGGAATCGTGTGTGTGCACATGGACAAAGAGAAGGCGCAGCAACCAGGTTCCAGCGCCGAAGAAGGCAAAAGGCGAGGTTTCCGGCGCTATCTCCTTCTCTCCCCAGAGCTAGTCGCGCAAAGCAAGCCGCTAAGCCGGCGACCGGCAAGAGAGCTACAACGAAGCATGCCGAACGGAGAAAATAGCAGCAGCTCATCTGTTCACACCTTGTTTCTGCCATGTGCTTGAACGCCAAGACGTTCGCGCTTCTGTGAGATGAAAGACGTCCTTCTGCATATGTGGTTGCTCACACCGGTGCACTTGTTAGTGTATCCATTCAGTCCTGGGCTGCGGGGCATTCAGAAGTGGCTCTGTGGAGACGTCTGCATAGAGGCAGCTGTCAGAACACGCACACTCGATTGTTCACCAAAACATATGCAGACGCGTCCTTAGCCTGTAGATTTGGATGCACAGAGTTCCCTGTGTTCGCAAGAGACAAGGGAATCGCGTCTGTGCGCACAGAAGCAATAGCGGACCGTTTCCCTTGGAGTGAACGCGAAAGAGCCGTCTATATACTCGCAGACACGCGAACGTGCCTCAATGCGGTCACAGAGGCAGCAGCTTTTGCACAGATGCTCCTGGTGATTCTGGCACTTTCCAGGCACACTCCTGAAAGTCGCGCACACTGCTGTTCACTCGCTAAACGACCTCTTGGGAAACACGTCTCCGGTCGACGGACCGCTCAGATTGCTTCTCGTGTAACTGTGAACTGTGTCAGCGCAGGGAATCCGTCTCTGTTGAGCAGATGTCAATCCTGCCTCGCTTTTGCTTTGTTGCCTCTACCAAGATGATTTCCCGTTTCTCTCTTCACTGGAGCAGGCAGACACAGCCAACGCACATCAAGTGTCAAGAGACACGCTCTGCTGAGCTCAACGCTTGTGCAGATGCACATGTGCGACGAAGTCAACACACGTGCTTGTGGAGAGAAAGAAAGGGACTCCCAGGCGTGTGGAGCGACGGGGAGAAAGAGCGGGCGCTGAGGAACACAGTTTCAAACAGACTGTCTCCACACAAACAGGCACCTGTCTGCAGGTATCCTAGATCTTGATTCTTGAACTTGAGGAAACGCGTCTGAGCAAAACTCCCAAACGCTTCCAGGAAAGACACAGGCTCTCCCACAAGCACACAAGTGTTTGCCCTCAGCTATAGATCAGGGACAAGCCTGTGAAGAGATGCCCTGCTATTCTTTCGCCTTATGGCATCATGTGTTTCGTTCCTCTTGGAGATCGATTGTTAAAGGTCTGTCCTCGGGCGACTGTGAAGCATTTGCCAGCGGAGGAGAAGTAGCACGGAGCAGCATTCAGTACTGCCTACGAGTGTCTTTGCTACCCTACTAGCGGAGCTCCAAGAACAGGCACACATCTTCAGGCACCTTCCAAATGTGGATTCCCCTGCAGCCCCGTAGGCGGGCGTGCAGTACGCCAACCGTCAACGGACGTTTTTCCCCTCAAGCCTGTCAGGACGTTGCTCGTCCGTCTTTCCCTCAATAGATGGGAGTAGGCGCGCTTGCGGATGTGTGCGTGTGTGTGGCCACGCGTTTGCTTAGGCATCAGTGTGTGAAAAGGTAGGTGCTTTTCTCTAGCTGCGTGTGCGTGCACGTGGTGCTGGGTGCACATCCCTGGGTGCTCGTGGAAAGGTTTCTGCATGGTTTTCGCTGAGGAATCGTGTGTGTGCACATGGACAAAGAGAAGGCGCAGCAACCAGGTTCCAGCGCCGAAGAAGGCAAAAGGCGAGGTTTCCGGCGCTATCTCCTTCTCTCCCCAGAGCTAGTCGCGCAAAGCAAGCCGCTAAGCCGGCGACCGGCAAGAGAGCTACAACGAAGCATGCCGAACGGAGAAAATAGCAGCAGCTCATCTGTTCACACCTTGTTTCTGCCATGTGCTTGAACGCCAAGACGTTCGCGCTTCTGTGAGATGAAAGACGTCCTTCTGCATATGTGGTTGCTCACACCGGTGCACTTGTTAGTGTATCCATTCAGTCCTGGGCTGCGGGGCATTCAGAAGTGGCTCTGTGGAGACGTCTGCATAGAGGCAGCTGTCAGAACACGCACACTCGATTGTTCACCAAAACATATGCAGACGCGTCCTTAGCCTGTAGATTTGGATGCACAGAGTTCCCTGTGTTCGCAAGAGACAAGGGAATCGCGTCTGTGCGCACAGAAGCAATAGCGGACCGTTTCCCTCGGAGTGAACGCGAAAGAGCCGTCTATATACTCGCAGACACGCGAACGTGCCTCAATGCGGTCACAGAGGCAGCAGCTTTTGCACAGATGCTCCTGGTGATTCTGGCACTTTCCAGGCACACTCCTGAAAGTCGCGCACACTGCTGTTCACTCGCTAAACGACCTCTTGGGAAACACGTCTCCGGTCGACGGACCGCTCAGATTGCTTCTCGTGTAACTGTGAACTGTGTCAGCGCAGGGAATCCGTCTCTGTTGAGCAGATGTCAATCCTGCCTCGCTTTTGCTTTGTTGCCTCTACCAAGATGATTTCCCGTTTCTCTCTTCACTGGAGCAGGCAGACACAGCCAACGCACATCAAGTGTCAAGAGACACGCTCTGCTGAGCTCAACGCTTGTGCAGATGCACATGTGCGACGAAGTCAACACACGTGCTTGTGGAGAGAAAGAAAGGGACTCCCAGGCGTGTGGAGCGACGGGGAGAAAGAGCGGGCGCTGAGGAACACAGTTTCAAACAGACTGTCTCCACACAAACAGGCACCTGTCTGCAGGTATCCTAGATCTTGATTCTTGAACTTGAGGAAACACGCGTCTGAGCAAAACTCCCAAACGCTTCCAGGAAAGACACAGGCTCTCCCACAAGCACACAAGTGTTTGCCCTCAGCTATAGATCAGGGACAAGCCTGTGAAGAGATGCCCTGCTATTCTTTCGCCTTATGGCATCATGTGTTTCGTTCCTCTTGGAGATCGATTGTTAAAGGTCTTTCCTCGGGCGACTGTGAAGCATTTGCCAGCGGAGGAGAAGTAGCACGGAGCAGCATTCAGTACTGCCTACGAGTGTCTTTGCTACCCTACTAGCGGAGCTCCAAGAACAGGCACACATCTTCAGGCACCTTCCAAATGTGGATTCCCCTGCAGCCCCGTAGGCGGGCGTGCAGTACGCCAACCGTCAACGGACGTTTTTCCCCTCAAGCCTGTCAGGACGTTGCTCGTCCGTCTTTCCCTCAATAGATGGGAGTAGGCGCGCTTGCGGATGTGTGCGTGTGTGTGGCCACGCGTTTGCTTAGGCATCAGTGTGTGAAAAGGTAGGTGCTTTTCTCTAGCTGCGTGTGCGTGCACGTGGTGCTGGGTGCACATCCCTGGGTGCTCGTGGAAAGGTTTCTGCATGGTTTTCGCTGAGGAATCGTGTGTGTGCACATGGACAAAGAGAAGGCGCAGCAACCAGGTTCCAGCGCCGAAGAAGGCAAAAGGCGAGGTTTCCGGCGCTATCTCCTTCTCTCCCCAGAGCTAGTCGCGCAAAGCAAGCCGCTAAGCCGGCGACCGGCAAGAGAGCTACAACGAAGCATGCCGAACGGAGAAAATAGCAGCAGCTCATCTGTTCACACCTTGTTTCTGCCATGTGCTTGAACGCCAAGACGTTCGCGCTTCTGTGAGATGAAAGACGTCCTTCTGCATATGTGGTTGCTCACACCGGTGCACTTGTTAGTGTATCCATTCAGTCCTGGGCTGCGGGGCATTCAGAAGTGGCTCTGTGGAGACGTCTGCATAGAGGCAGCTGTCAGAACACGCACACTCGATTGTTCACCAAAACATATGCAGACGCGTCCTTAGCCGGTAGATTTGGATGCACAGAGTTCCCTGTGTTCGCAAGAGACAAGGGAATCGCGTCTGTACGCACAGAAGCAATAGCGGACCGTTTCCCTCGGAGTGAACGCGAAAGAGCCGTCTATATACTCGCAGACACGGGAACGCGCCTCAGTGCGGTCACAGAGGCAGCAGCTTTTGCACAGGTGCTCTGGTGATTCTGGCACTTTCCAGGCACACTCCTGAAAGTCGCGCACACTGCTGTTCACTCGCTAAACGACCTCTTGGGAAACACGTCTCCGGTCGATGGAGCGCTCAGATTGCTTCTCGTGTAACTGTGAACTGTGTCAGCGCAGGGAATCCGTCTCTGTTGAGCAGATGTCAATCCTGCCTCGCTTTTGCTTTGTTGCCTCTACCAAGATGATTTCCCGTTTCTCTCTTCACTGGAGCACGCAGACACAGCCAACGCACATCAAGTGTCAAGAGACACGCTCTGCTGAGCTCAACGCTTGTGCAGATGCACATGTGCGACGAAGTCAACACACGTGCTTGTGGAGAGAAAGAAAGGGACTCCCAGGCGTGTGGAGCGACGGGGAGAAAGAGCGGGCGCTGAGGAACACAGTTTCAAACAGACTGTCTCCACACAAACAGGCACCTGTCTGCAGGTATCCTAGATCTTGATTCTTGAACTTGAGGAAACACGCGTCTGAGCAAAACTCCCAAACGCTTCCAGGAAAGACACAGGCTCTCCCACAAGCACACAAGTGTTTGCCCTCAGCTATAGATCAGGGACAAGCTTGTGAAGAGATGCCCTGCTATTCTTTCGCCTTATGGCATCATGCGTTTCGTTTCTCTTGGAGATCGATTGTTAAACGTCTTTCCTCGGGCGACTGTGAAGCATTTGCCAGCGGAGGAGAAGTAGCACGGAGCAGCATTCAGTACTGCCTACGAGTGTCTTTGCTACCCTACTAGCGGAGCTCCAAGAACAGGCACACATCTTCAGGTACCTTCCAAATGTGGATTCCCCTGCAGCCCCGTAGGCGGGCGTGCAGTACGCCAACCATCAACGGACGTTTTTCCCCTCAAGCCTGTCAGGACGTTGCTCGTCCGTCTTTCCCTCAATAGATGGGAGTAGGCGCGCTTGCGGATGTGTGCGTGTGTGTGGCCACGCGTTTGCTTAGGCATCAGTGTGTGAAAAGGTAGGTGCTTTTCTCTAGCTGCGTGTGCGTGCACGTGGTGCTGGGTGCACATCCCTGGGTGCTCGAGGTAAGGTTTCTGCATGGTTTTCGCTGAGGAATCGTGTGTGTGCACATGGACAAAGAGAAGGCGCAGCAACCAGGTTCCAGCGCCGAAGAAGGCAAAAGGCAAGGTTTCCGGCGCTATCTCCTTCTCTCCGCAGACCTAGTCGCGCAAAGCAAGCCGCTAAGCCGGCGACCGGCAAGAGAGCTACAACGAAGCATGCCGAACGGAGAAAATAGCAGCAGCTCATCTGTTCACACCTTGTTTCTGCCATGTGCTTGAACGCCAAGACGTTCGCGCTTCTGTGAGATGAAAGACGTCCTTCTGCATATGTGGTTGCTCACACCGGTGCACTTGTTAGTGTATCCATTCAGTCCTGGGCTGCGGGGCATTCAGAAGTGGCTCTGTGGAGACGTCTGCATAGAGGCAGCTGTCAGAACACGCACACTCGATTGTTCACCAAAACATATGCAGACGCGTCCTTAGCCGGTAGATTTGGATGCACAGAGTTCCCTGTGTTCGCAAGAGACAAGGGAATCGCGTCTGTACGCACAGAAGCAATAGCGGACCGTTTCCCTCGGAGTGAACGCGAAAGAGCCGTCTATATACTCGCAGACACGGGAACGTGCCTCAGTGCGGTCACAGAGGCAGCAGCTTTTGCACAGGTGCTCTGGTGATTCTGGCACTTTCCAGGCACACTCCTGAAAGTCGCGCACACTGCTGTTCACTCGCTAAACGACCTCTTGGGAAACACGTCTCCGGTCGATGGACCGCTCAGATTGCTTCTCGTGTAACTGTGAACTGTGTCAGCGCAGGGAATCCGTCTCTGTTGAGCAGATGTCAATCCTGCCTCGCTTTTGCTTTGTTGCCTCTACCAAGATGATTTCCCGTTTCTCTCTTCACTGGAGCACGCAGACACAGCCAACGCACATCAAGTGTCAAGAGACACGCTCTGCTGAGCTCAACGCTTGTGCAGATGCACATGTGCGACGAAGTCAACACACGTGCTTGTGGAGAGAAAGAAAGGGACTCCCAGGCGTGTGGAGCGACGGGGAGAAAGAGCGGGCGCTGAGGAACACAGTTTCAAACAGACTGTCTCCACACAAACAGGCACCTGTCTGCAGGTATCCTAGATCTTGATTCTTGAACTTGAGGAAACACGCGTCTGAGCAAAACTCCCAAACGCTTCCAGGAAAGACACAGGCTCTCCCACAAGCACACAAGTGTTTGCCCTCAGCTATAGATCAGGGACAAGCCTGTGAAGAGATGCCCTGCTATTCTTTCGCCTTATGGCATCATGTGTTTCGTTCCTCTTGGAGATCGATTGTTAAAGGTCTTTCCTCGGGCGACTGTGAAGCATTTGCCAGCGGAGGAGAAGTAGCACGGAGCAGCATTCAGTACTGCCTACGAGTGTCTTTGCTACCCTACTAGCGGAGCTCCAAGAACAGGCACACATCTTCAGGCACCTTCCAAATGTGGATTCCCCTGCAGCCCCGTAGGCGGGCGTGCAGTACGCCAACCGTCAACGGACGTTTTTCCCCTCAAGCCTGTCAGGACGTTGCTCGTCCGTCTTTCCCTCAATAGATGGGAGTAGGCGCGCTTGCGGATGTGTGCGTGTGTGTGGCCACGCGTTTGCTTAGGCATCAGTGTGTGAAAAGGTAGGTGCTTTTCTCTAGCTGCGTGTGCGTGCACGTGGTGCTGGGTGCACATCCCTGGGTGCTCGTGGAAAGGTTTCTGCATGGTTTTCGCTGAGGAATCGTGTGTGTGCACATGGACAAAGAGAAGGCGCAGCAACCAGGTTCCAGCGCCGAAGAAGGCAAAAGGCGAGGTTTCCGGCGCTATCTCCTTCTCTCCCCAGAGCTAGTCGCGCAAAGCAAGCCGCTAAGCCGGCGACCGGCAAGAGAGCTACAACGAAGCATGCCGAACGGAGAAAATAGCAGCAGCTCATCTGTTCACACCTTGTTTCTGCCATGTGCTTGAACGCCAAGACGTTCGCGCTTCTGTGAGATGAAAGACGTCCTTCTGCATATGTGGTTGCTCACACCGGTGCACTTGTTAGTGTATCCATTCAGTCCTGGGCTGCGGGGCATTCAGAAGTGGCTCTGTGGAGACGTCTGCATAGAGGCAGCTGTCAGAACACGCACACTCGATTGTTCACCAAAACATATGCAGACGCGTCCTTAGCCGGTAGATTTGGATGCACAGAGTTCCCTGTGTTCGCAAGAGACAAGGGAATCGCGTCTGTACGCACAGAAGCAATAGCGGACCGTTTCCCTCGGAGTGAACGCGAAAGAGCCGTCTATATACTCGCAGACACGGGAACGTGCCTCAGTGCGGTCACAGAGGCAGCAGCTTTTGCACAGGTGCTCTGGTGATTCTGGCACTTTCCAGGCACACTCCTGAAAGTCGCGCACACTGCTGTTCACTCGCTAAACGACCTCTTGGGAAACACGTCTCCGGTCGATGGACCGCTCAGATTGCTTCTCGTGTAACTGTGAACTGTGTCAGCGCAGGGAATCCGTCTCTGTTGAGCAGATGTCAATCCTGCCTCGCTTTTGCTTTGTTGCCTCTACCAAGATGATTTCCCGTTTCTCTCTTCACTGGAGCACGCAGACACAGCCAACGCACATCAAGTGTCAAGAGACACACTCTGCTGAGCTCAACGCTTGTGCAGATGCACATGTGCGACGAAGTCAACACACGTGCTTGTGGAAAGAAAGAAAGGGACTCCCAGGCGTGTGGAGCGACGGGGAGAAAGAGCGGGCGCTGAGGAACACAGTTTCAAACAGACTGTCTCCACACAAACAGGCACCTGTCTGCAGGTATCCTAGATCTTGATTCTTGAACTTGAGGAAACACGCGTCTGAGCAAAACTCCCAAACGCTTCCAGGAAAGACACAGGCTCTCCCACAAGCACACAAGTGTTTGCCCTCAGCTATAGATCAGGGACAAGCTTGTGAAGAGATGCCCTGCTATTCTTTCGCCTTATGGCATCATGTGTTTCGTTTCTCTTGGAGATCGATTGTTAAACGTCTTTCCTCGGGCGACTGTGAAGCATTTGCCAGCGGAGGAGAAGTAGCACGGAGCAGCATTCAGTACTGCCTACGAGTGTCTTTGCTACCCTACTAGCGGAGCTCCAAGAACAGGCACACATCTTCAGGTACCTTCCAAATGTGGATTCCCCTGCAGCCCCGTAGGCGGGCGTGCAGTACGCCAACCATCAACGGACGTTTTTCCCCTCAAGCCTGTCAGGACGTTGCTCGTCCGTCTTTCCCTCAATAGATGGGAGTAGGCGCGCTTGCGGATGTGTGCGTGTGTGTGGCCACGCGTTTGCTTAGGCATCAGTGTGTGAAAAGATAGGTGCTTTTCTCTAGCTGCGTGTGCGTGCACGTGGTGCTGGGTGCACATCCCTGGGTGCTCGAGGTAAGGTTTCTGCATGGTTTTCGCTGAGGAATCGTGTGTGTGCACATGGACAAAGAGAAGGCGCAGCAACCAGGTTCCAGCGCCGAAGAAGGCAAAAGGCAAGGTTTCCGGCGCTATCTCCTTCTCTCCGCAGACCTAGTCGCGCAAAGCAAGCCGCTAAGCCGGCGACCGGCAAGAGAGCTACAACGAAGCATGCCGAACGGAGAAAATAGCAGCAGCTCATCTGTTCACACCTTGTTTCTGCCATGTGCTTGAACGCCAAGACGTTCGCGCTTCTGTGAGATGAAAGACGTCCTTCTGCATATGTGGTTGCTCACACCGGTGCACTTGTTAGTGTATCCATTCAGTCCTGGGCTGCGGGGCATTCAGAAGTGGCTCTGTGGAGACATCTGCATAGAGGCAGCTGTCAGAACACGCACACTCGATTGTTCACCAAAACATGTGCAGACGCGTCTTTAGCCTGTAGATTTGGATGCACAGAGTTCCCTGTGTTCGCAAGAGACAAGGGAATCGCGTCTGTACGCACAGAAGCAATAGCGGACCGTTTCCCTCGGAGTGAACGCGAAAGAGCCGTCTATATACTCGCAGACACGGGAACGTGCCTCAGTGCGGTCACAGAGGCAGCAGCTTTTGCACAGGTGCTCTGGTGATTCTGGCACTTTCCAGGCACACTCCTGAAAGTCGCGCACACTGCTGTTCACTCGCTAAACGACCTCTTGGGAAACACGTCTCCGGTCGATGGACCGCTCAGATTGCTTCTCGTGTAACTGTGAACTGTGTCAGCGCAGGGAATCCGTCTCTGTTGAGCAGATGTCAATCCTGCCTCGCTTTTGCTTTGTTGCCTCTACCAAGATGATTTCCCGTTTCTCTCTTCACTGGAGCACGCAGACACAGCCAACGCACATCAAGTGTCAAGAGACACACTCTGCTGAGCTCAACGCTTGTGCAGATGCACATGTGCGACGAAGTCAACACACGTGCTTGTGGAGAGAAAGAAAGGGACTCCCAGGCGTGTGGAGCGACGGGGAGAAAGAGCGGGCGCTGAGGAACACAGTTTCAAACAGACTGTCTCCACACAAACAGGCACCTGTCTGCAGGTATCCTAGATCTTGATTCTTGAACTTGAGGAAACACGCGTCTGAGCAAAACTCCCAAACGCTTCCAGGAAAGACACAGGCTCTCCCACAAGCACACAAGTGTTTGCCCTCAGCTATAGATCAGGGACAAGCTTGTGAAGAGATGCCCTGCTATTCTTTCGCCTTATGGCATCATGTGTTTCGTTTCTCTTGGAGATCGATTGTTAAACGTCTTTCCTCGGGCGACTGTGAAGCATTTGCCAGCGGAGGAGAAGTAGCACGGAGCAGCATTCAGTACTGCCTACGAGTGTCTTTGCTACCCTACTAGCGGAGCTCCAAGAACAGGCACACATCTTCAGGTACCTTCCAAATGTGGATTCCCCTGCAGCCCCGTAGGCGGGCGTGCAGTACGCCAACCATCAACGGACGTTTTTCCCCTCAAGCCTGTCAGGACGTTGCTCGTCCGTCTTTCCCTCAATAGATGGGAGTAGGCGCGCTTGCGGATGTGTGCGTGTGTGTGGCCACGCGTTTGCTTAGGCATCAGTGTGTGAAAAGGTAGGTGCTTTTCTCTAGCTGCGTGTGCGTGCACGTGCTGCTGGGTGCACATCCCTGGGTGCTCGAGGTAAGGTTTCTGCATGGTTTTCGCTGAGGAATCGTGTGTGTGCACATGGACAAAGAGAAGGCGCAGCAACCAGGTTCCAGCGCCGAAGAAGGCAAAAGGCAAGGTTTCCGGCGCTATCTCCTTCTCTCCGCAGACCTAGTCGCGCAAAGCAAGCCGCTAAGCCGGCGACCGGCAAGAGAGCTACAACGAAGCATGCCGAACGGAGAAAATAGCAGCAGCTCATCTGTTCACACCTTGTTTCTGCCATGTGCTTGAACGCCAAGACGTTCGCGCTTCTGTGAGATGAAAGACGTCCTTCTGCATATGTGGTTGCTCACACCGGTGCACTTGTTAGTGTATCCATTCAGTCCTGGGCTGCGGGGCATTCAGAAGTGGCTCTGTGGAGACATCTGCATAGAGGCAGCTGTCAGAACACGCACACTCGATTGTTCACCAAAACATGTGCAGACGCGTCTTTAGCCTGTAGATTTGGATGCACAGAGTTCCCTGTGTTCGCAAGAGACAAGGGAATCGCGTCTGTACGCACAGAAGCAATAGCGGACCGTTTCCCTCGGAGTGAACGCGAAAGAGCCGTCTATATACTCGCAGACACGGGAACGTGCCTCAGTGCGGTCACAGAGGCAGCAGCTTTTGCACAGGTGCTCTGGTGATTCTGGCACTTTCCAGGCACACTCCTGAAAGTCGCGCACACTGCTGTTCACTCGCTAAACGACCTCTTGGGAAACACGTCTCCGGTCGATGGACCGCTCAGATTGCTTCTCGTGTAACTGTGAACTGTGTCAGCGCAGGGAATCCGTCTCTGTTGAGCAGATGTCAATCCTGCCTCGCTTTTGCTTTGTTGCCTCTACCAAGATGATTTCCCGTTTCTCTCTTCACTGGAGCACGCAGACACAGCCAACGCACATCAAGTGTCAAGAGACACACTCTGCTGAGCTCAACGCTTGTGCAGATGCACATGTGCGACGAAGTCAACACACGTGCTTGTGGAGAGAAAGAAAGGGACTCCCAGGCGTGTGGAGCGACGGGGAGAAAGAGCGGGCGCTGAGGAACACAGTTTCAAACAGACTGTCTCCACACAAACAGGCACCTGTCTGCAGGTATCCTAGATCTTGATTCTTGAACTTGAGGAAACACGCGTCTGAGCAAAACTCCCAAACGCTTCCAGGAAAGACACAGGCTCTCCCACAAGCACACAAGTGTTTGCCCTCAGCTATAGATCAGGGACAAGCTTGTGAAGAGATGCCCTGCTATTCTTTCGCCTTATGGCATCATGTGTTTCGTTTCTCTTGGAGATCGATTGTTAAACGTCTTTCCTCGGGCGACTGTGAAGCATTTGCCAGCGGAGGAGAAGTAGCACGGAGCAGCATTCAGTACTGCCTACGAGTGTCTTTGCTACCCTACTAGCGGAGCTCCAAGAACAGGCACACATCTTCAGGTACCTTCCAAATGTGGATTCCCCTGCAGCCCCGTAGGCGGGCGTGCAGTACGCCAACCATCAACGGACGTTTTTCCCCTCAAGCCTGTCAGGACGTTGCTCGTCCGTCTTTCCCTCAATAGATGGGAGTAGGCGCGCTTGCGGATGTGTGCGTGTGTGTGGCCACGCGTTTGCTTAGGCATCAGTGTGTGAAAAGGTAGGTGCTTTTCTCTAGCTGCGTGTGCGTGCACGTGCTGCTGGGTGCACATCCCTGGGTGCTCGAGGTAAGGTTTCTGCATGGTTTTCGCTGAGGAATCGTGTGTGTGCACATGGACAAAGAGAAGGCGCAGCAACCAGGTTCCAGCGCCGAAGAAGGCAAAAGGCAAGGTTTCCGGCGCTATCTCCTTCTCTCCGCAGACCTAGTCGCGCAAAGCAAGCCGCTAAGCCGGCGACCGGCAAGAGAGCTACAACGAAGCATGCCGAACGGAGAAAATAGCAGCAGCTCATCTGTTCACACCTTGTTTCTGCCATGTGCTTGAACGCCAAGACGTTCGCGCTTCTGTGAGATGAAAGACGTCCTTCTGCATATGTGGTTGCTCACACCGGTGCACTTGTTAGTGTATCCATTCAGTCCTGGGCTGCGGGGCATTCAGAAGTGGCTCTGTGGAGACATCTGCATAGAGGCAGCTGTCAGAACACGCACACTCGATTGTTCACCAAAACATGTGCAGACGCGTCTTTAGCCTGTAGATTTGGATGCACAGAGTTCCCTGTGTTCGCAAGAGACAAGGGAATCGCGTCTGTACGCACAGAAGCAATAGCGGACCGTTTCCCTCGGAGTGAACGCGAAAGAGCTGTCTATATACTCGCAGACACGGGAACGTGCCTCAGTGCGGTCACAGAGGCAGCAGCTTTTGCACAGGTGCTCTGGTGATTCTGGCACTTTCCAGGCACACTCCTGAAAGTCGCGCACACTGCTGTTCACTCGCTAAACGACCTCTTGGGAAACACGTCTCCGGTCGATGGACCGCTCAGATTGCTTCTCGTGTAACTGTGAACTGTGTCAGCGCAGGGAATCCGTCTCTGTTGAGCAGATGTCAATCCTGCCTCGCTTTTGCTTTGTTGCCTCTACCAAGATGATTTCCCGTTTCTCTCTTCACTGGAGCACGCAGACACAGCCAACGCACATCAAGTGTCAAGAGACACACTCTGCTGAGCTCAACGCTTGTGCAGATGCACATGTGCGACGAAGTCAACACACGTGCTTGTGGAGAGAAAGAAAGGGACTCCCAGGCGTGTGGAGCGACGGGGAGAAAGAGCGGGCGCTGAGGAACACAGTTTCAAACAGACTGTCTCCACACAAACAGGCACCTGTCTGCAGGTATCCTAGATCTTGATTCTTGAACTTGAGGAAACACGCGTCTGAGCAAAACTCCCAAACGCTTCCAGGAAAGACACAGGCTCTCCCACAAGCACACAAGTGTTTGCCCTCAGCTATAGATCAGGGACAAGCTTGTGAAGAGATGCCCTGCTATTCTTTCGCCTTATGGCATCATGTGTTTCGTTTCTCTTGGAGATCGATTGTTAAACGTCTTTCCTCGGGCGACTGTGAAGCATTTGCCAGCGGAGGAGAAGTAGCACGGAGCAGCATTCAGTACTGCCTACGAGTGTCTTTGCTACCCTACTAGCGGAGCTCCAAGAACAGGCACACATCTTCAGGTACCTTCCAAATGTGGATTCCCCTGCAGCCCCGTAGGCGGGCGTGCAGTACGCCAACCATCAACGGACGTTTTTCCCCTCAAGCCTGTCAGGACGTTGCTCGTCCGTCTTTCCCTCAATAGATGGGAGTAGGCGCGCTTGCGGATGTGTGCGTGTGTGTGGCCACGCGTTTGCTTAGGCATCAGTGTGTGAAAAGGTAGGTGCTTTTCTCTAGCTGCGTGTGCGTGCACGTGCTGCTGGGTGCACATCCCTGGGTGCTCGAGGTAAGGTTTCTGCATGGTTTTCGCTGAGGAATCGTGTGTGTGCACATGGACAAAGAGAAGGCGCAGCAACCAGGTTCCAGCGCCGAAGAAGGCAAAAGGCAAGGTTTCCGGCGCTATCTCCTTCTCTCCGCAGACCTAGTCGCGCAAAGCAAGCCGCTAAGCCGGCGACCGGCAAGAGAGCTACAACGAAGCATGCCGAACGGAGAAAATAGCAGCAGCTCATCTGTTCACACCTTGTTTCTGCCATGTGCTTGAACGCCAAGACGTTCGCGCTTCTGTGAGATGAAAGACGTCCTTCTGCATATGTGGTTGCTCACACCGGTGCACTTGTTAGTGTATCCATTCAGTCCTGGGCTGCGGGGCATTCAGAAGTGGCTCTGTGGAGACATCTGCATAGAGGCAGCTGTCAGAACACGCACACTCGATTGTTCACCAAAACATGTGCAGACGCGTCTTTAGCCTGTAGATTTGGATGCACAGAGTTCCCTGTGTTCGCAAGAGACAAGGGAATCGCGTCTGTACGCACAGAAGCAATAGCGGACCGTTTCCCTCGGAGTGAACGCGAAAGAGCCGTCTATATACTCGCAGACACGGGAACGTGCCTCAGTGCGGTCACAGAGGCAGCAGCTTTTGCACAGGTGCTCTGGTGATTCTGGCACTTTCCAGGCACACTCCTGAAAGTCGCGCACACTGCTGTTCACTCGCTAAACGACCTCTTGGGAAACACGTCTCCGGTCGATGGACCGCTCAGATTGCTTCTCGTGTAACTGTGAACTGTGTCAGCGCAGGGAATCCGTCTCTGTTGAGCAGATGTCAATCCTGCCTCGCTTTTGCTTTGTTGCCTCTACCAAGATGATTTCCCGTTTCTCTCTTCACTGGAGCACGCAGACACAGCCAACGCACATCAAGTGTCAAGAGACACACTCTGCTGAGCTCAACGCTTGTGCAGATGCACATGTGCGACGAAGTCAACACACGTGCTTGTGGAGAGAAAGAAAGGGACTCCCAGGCGTGTGGAGCGACGGGGAGAAAGAGCGGGCGCTGAGGAACACAGTTTCAAACAGACTGTCTCCACACAAACAGGCACCTGTCTGCAGGTATCCTAGATCTTGATTCTTGAACTTGAGGAAACACGCGTCTGAGCAAAACTCCCAAACGCTTCCAGGAAAGACACAGGCTCTCCCACAAGCACACAAGTGTTTGCCCTCAGCTATAGATCAGGGACAAGCTTGTGAAGAGATGCCCTGCTATTCTTTCGCCTTATGGCATCATGTGTTTCGTTTCTCTTGGAGATCGATTGTTAAACGTCTTTCCTCGGGCGACTGTGAAGCATTTGCCAGCGGAGGAGAAGTAGCACGGAGCAGCATTCAGTACTGCCTACGAGTGTCTTTGCTACCCTACTAGCGGAGCTCCAAGAACAGGCACACATCTTCAGGTACCTTCCAAATGTGGATTCCCCTGCAGCCCCGTAGGCGGGCGTGCAGTACGCCAACCATCAACGGACGTTTTTCCCCTCAAGCCTGTCAGGACGTTGCTCGTCCGTCTTTCCCTCAATAGATGGGAGTAGGCGCGCTTGCGGATGTGTGCGTGTGTGTGGCCACGCGTTTGCTTAGGCATCAGTGTGTGAAAAGGTAGGTGCTTTTCTCTAGCTGCGTGTGCGTGCACGTGGTGCTGGGTGCACATCCCTGGGTGCTCGAGGTAAGGTTTCTGCATGGTTTTCGCTGAGGAATCGTGTGTGTGCACATGGACAAAGAGAAGGCGCAGCAACCAGGTTCCAGCGCCGAAGAAGGCAAAAGGCAAGGTTTCCGGCGCTATCTCCTTCTCTCCGCAGACCTAGTCGCGCAAAGCAAGCCGCTAAGCCGGCGACCGGCAAGAGAGCTACAACGAAGCATGCCGAACGGAGAAAATAGCAGCAGCTCATCTGTTCACACCTTGTTTCTGCCATGTGCTTGAACGCCAAGACGTTCGCGCTTCTGTGAGATGAAAGACGTCCTTCTGCATATGTGGTTGCTCACACCGGTGCACTTGTTAGTGTATCCATTCAGTCCTGGGCTGCGGGGCATTCAGAAGTGGCTCTGTGGAGACATCTGCATAGAGGCAGCTGTCAGAACACGCACACTCGATTGTTCACCAAAACATGTGCAGACGCGTCTTTAGCCTGTAGATTTGGATGCACAGAGTTCCCTGTGTTCGCAAGAGACAAGGGAATCGCGTCTGTACGCACAGAAGCAATAGCGGACCGTTTCCCTCGGAGTGAACGCGAAAGAGCCGTCTATATACTCGCAGACACGGGAACGTGCCTCAGTGCGGTCACAGAGGCAGCAGCTTTTGCACAGGTGCTCTGGTGATTCTGGCACTTTCCAGGCACACTCCTGAAAGTCGCGCACACTGCTGTTCACTCGCTAAACGACCTCTTGGGAAACACGTCTCCGGTCGATGGACCGCTCAGATTGCTTCTCGTGTAACTGTGAACTGTGTCAGCGCAGGGAATCCGTCTCTGTTGAGCAGATGTCAATCCTGCCTCGCTTTTGCTTTGTTGCCTCTACCAAGATGATTTCCCGTTTCTCTCTTCACTGGAGCACGCAGACACAGCCAACGCACATCAAGTGTCAAGAGACACACTCTGCTGAGCTCAACGCTTGTGCAGATGCACATGTGCGACGAAGTCAACACACGTGCTTGTGGAGAGAAAGAAAGGGACTCCCAGGCGTGTGGAGCGACGGGGAGAAAGAGCGGGCGCTGAGGAACACAGTTTCAAACAGACTGTCTCCACACAAACAGGCACCTGTCTGCAGGTATCCTAGATCTTGATTCTTGAACTTGAGGAAACACGCGTCTGAGCAAAACTCCCAAACGCTTCCAGGAAAGACACAGGCTCTCCCACAAGCACACAAGTGTTTGCCCTCAGCTATAGATCAGGGACAAGCTTGTGAAGAGATGCCCTGCTATTCTTTCGCCTTATGGCATCATGTGTTTCGTTTCTCTTGGAGATCGATTGTTAAACGTCTTTCCTCGGGCGACTGTGAAGCATTTGCCAGCGGAGGAGAAGTAGCACGGAGCAGCATTCAGTACTGCCTACGAGTGTCTTTGCTACCCTACTAGCGGAGCTCCAAGAACAGGCACACATCTTCAGGTACCTTCCAAATGTGGATTCCCCTGCAGCCCCGTAGGCGGGCGTGCAGTACGCCAACCATCAACGGACGTTTTTCCCCTCAAGCCTGTCAGGACGTTGCTCGTCCGTCTTTCCCTCAATAGATGGGAGTAGGCGCGCTTGCGGATGTGTGCGTGTGTGTGGCCACGCGTTTGCTTAGGCATCAGTGTGTGAAAAGGTAGGTGCTTTTCTCTAGCTGCGTGTGCGTGCACGTGCTGCTGGGTGCACATCCCTGGGTGCTCGAGGTAAGGTTTCTGCATGGTTTTCGCTGAGGAATCGTGTGTGTGCACATGGACAAAGAGAAGGCGCAGCAACCAGGTTCCAGCGCCGAAGAAGGCAAAAGGCAAGGTTTCCGGCGCTATCTCCTTCTCTCCGCAGACCTAGTCGCGCAAAGCAAGCCGCTAAGCCGGCGACCGGCAAGAGAGCTACAACGAAGCATGCCGAACGGAGAAAATAGCAGCAGCTCATCTGTTCACACCTTGTTTCTGCCATGTGCTTGAACGCCAAGACGTTCGCGCTTCTGTGAGATGAAAGACGTCCTTCTGCATATGTGGTTGCTCACACCGGTGCACTTGTTAGTGTATCCATTCAGTCCTGGGCTGCGGGGCATTCAGAAGTGGCTCTGTGGAGACATCTGCATAGAGGCAGCTGTCAGAACACGCACACTCGATTGTTCACCAAAACATGTGCAGACGCGTCTTTAGCCTGTAGATTTGGATGCACAGAGTTCCCTGTGTTCGCAAGAGACAAGGGAATCGCGTCTGTACGCACAGAAGCAATAGCGGACCGTTTCCCTCGGAGTGAACGCGAAAGAGCCGTCTATATACTCGCAGACACGGGAACGTGCCTCAGTGCGGTCACAGAGGCAGCAGCTTTTGCACAGGTGCTCTGGTGATTCTGGCACTTTCCAGGCACACTCCTGAAAGTCGCGCACACTGCTGTTCACTCGCTAAACGACCTCTTGGGAAACACGTCTCCGGTCGATGGACCGCTCAGATTGCTTCTCGTGTAACTGTGAACTGTGTCAGCGCAGGGAATCCGTCTCTGTTGAGCAGATGTCAATCCTGCCTCGCTTTTGCTTTGTTGCCTCTACCAAGATGATTTCCCGTTTCTCTCTTCACTGGAGCACGCAGACACAGCCAACGCACATCAAGTGTCAAGAGACACACTCTGCTGAGCTCAACGCTTGTGCAGATGCACATGTGCGACGAAGTCAACACACGTGCTTGTGGAGAGAAAGAAAGGGACTCCCAGGCGTGTGGAGCGACGGGGAGAAAGAGCGGGCGCTGAGGAACACAGTTTCAAACAGACTGTCTCCACACAAACAGGCACCTGTCTGCAGGTATCCTAGATCTTGATTCTTGAACTTGAGGAAACACGCGTCTGAGCAAAACTCCCAAACGCTTCCAGGAAAGACACAGGCTCTCCCACAAGCACACAAGTGTTTGCCCTCAGCTATAGATCAGGGACAAGCTTGTGAAGAGATGCCCTGCTATTCTT
The DNA here is from genome assembly GCF_037038585.1 of Patagioenas fasciata. Lineage (NCBI taxonomy): Eukaryota > Metazoa > Chordata > Aves > Columbiformes > Columbidae > Patagioenas > Patagioenas fasciata. Next base: position 179,563 of record NC_092545.1, read on the forward strand.
TCGCCTTATGGCATCATGTGTTTCGTTTCTCTTGGAGATCGATTGTTAAACGTCTTTCCTCGGGCGACTGTGAAGCATTTGCCAGCGGAGGAGAAGTAGCACGGAGCAGCATTCAGTACTGCCTACGAGTGTCTTTGCTACCCTACTAGCGGAGCTCCAAGAACAGGCACACATCTTCAGGTACCTTCCAAATGTGGATTCCCCTGCAGCCCCGTAGGCGGGCGTGCAGTACGCCAACCATCAACGGACGTTTTTCCCCTCAAGCCTGTCAGGACGTTGCTCGTCCGTCTTTCCCTCAATAGATGGGAGTAGGCGCGCTTGCGGATGTGTGCGTGTGTGTGGCCACGCGTTTGCTTAGGCATCAGTGTGTGAAAAGGTAGGTGCTTTTCTCTAGCTGCGTGTGCGTGCACGTGCTGCTGGGTGCACATCCCTGGGTGCTCGAGGTAAGGTTTCTGCATGGTTTTCGCTGAGGAATCGTGTGTGTGCACATGGACAAAGAGAAGGCGCAGCAACCAGGTTCCAGCGCCGAAGAAGGCAAAAGGCAAGGTTTCCGGCGCTATCTCCTTCTCTCCGCAGACCTAGTCGCGCAAAGCAAGCCGCTAAGCCGGCGACCGGCAAGAGAGCTACAACGAAGCATGCCGAACGGAGAAAATAGCAGCAGCTCATCTGTTCACACCTTGTTTCTGCCATGTGCTTGAACGCCAAGACGTTCGCGCTTCTGTGAGATGAAAGACGTCCTTCTGCATATGTGGTTGCTCACACCGGTGCACTTGTTAGTGTATCCATTCAGTCCTGGGCTGCGGGGCATTCAGAAGTGGCTCTGTGGAGACATCTGCATAGAGGCAGCTGTCAGAACACGCACACTCGATTGTTCACCAAAACATGTGCAGACGCGTCTTTAGCCTGTAGATTTGGATGCACAGAGTTCCCTGTGTTCGCAAGAGACAAGGGAATCGCGTCTGTACGCACAGAAGCAATAGCGGACCGTTTCCCTCGGAGTGAACGCGAAAGAGCTGTCTATATACTCGCAGACACGGGAACGTGCCTCAGTGCGGTCACAGAGGCAGCAGCTTTTGCACAGGTGCTCTGGTGATTCTGGCACTTTCCAGGCACACTCCTGAAAGTCGCGCACACTGCTGTTCACTCGCTAAACGACCTCTTGGGAAACACGTCTCCGGTCGATGGACCGCTCAGATTGCTTCTCGTGTAACTGTGAACTGTGTCAGCGCAGGGAATCCGTCTCTGTTGAGCAGATGTCAATCCTGCCTCGCTTTTGCTTTGTTGCCTCTACCAAGATGATTTCCCGTTTCTCTCTTCACTGGAGCACGCAGACACAGCCAACGCACATCAAGTGTCAAGAGACACACTCTGCTGAGCTCAACGCTTGTGCAGATGCACATGTGCGACGAAGTCAACACACGTGCTTGTGGAGAGAAAGAAAGGGACTCCCAGGCGTGTGGAGCGACGGGGAGAAAGAGCGGGCGCTGAGGAACACAGTTTCAAACAGACTGTCTCCACACAAACAGGCACCTGTCTGCAGGTATCCTAGATCTTGATTCTTGAACTTGAGGAAACACGCGTCTGAGCAAAACTCCCAAACGCTTCCAGGAAAGACACAGGCTCTCCCACAAGCACACAAGTGTTTGCCCTCAGCTATAGATCAGGGACAAGCTTGTGAAGAGATGCCCTGCTATTCTTTCGCCTTATGGCATCATGTGTTTCGTTTCTCTTGGAGATCGATTGTTAAACGTCTTTCCTCGGGCGACTGTGAAGCATTTGCCAGCGGAGGAGAAGTAGCACGGAGCAGCATTCAGTACTGCCTACGAGTGTCTTTGCTACCCTACTAGCGGAGCTCCAAGAACAGGCACACATCTTCAGGTACCTTCCAAATGTGGATTCCCCTGCAGCCCCGTAGGCGGGCGTGCAGTACGCCAACCATCAACGGACGTTTTTCCCCTCAAGCCTGTCAGGACGTTGCTCGTCCGTCTTTCCCTCAATAGATGGGAGTAGGCGCGCTTGCGGATGTGTGCGTGTGTGTGGCCACGCGTTTGCTTAGGCATCAGTGTGTGAAAAGGTAGGTGCTTTTCTCTAGCTGCGTGTGCGTGCACGTGCTGCTGGGTGCACATCCCTGGGTGCTCGAGGTAAGGTTTCTGCATGGTTTTCGCTGAGGAATCGTGTGTGTGCACATGGACAAAGAGAAGGCGCAGCAACCAGGTTCCAGCGCCGAAGAAGGCAAAAGGCAAGGTTTCCGGCGCTATCTCCTTCTCTCCGCAGACCTAGTCGCGCAAAGCAAGCCGCTAAGCCGGCGACCGGCAAGAGAGCTACAACGAAGCATGCCGAACGGAGAAAATAGCAGCAGCTCATCTGTTCACACCTTGTTTCTGCCATGTGCTTGAACGCCAAGACGTTCGCGCTTCTGTGAGATGAAAGACGTCCTTCTGCATATGTGGTTGCTCACACCGGTGCACTTGTTAGTGTATCCATTCAGTCCTGGGCTGCGGGGCATTCAGAAGTGGCTCTGTGGAGACATCTGCATAGAGGCAGCTGTCAGAACACGCACACTCGATTGTTCACCAAAACATGTGCAGACGCGTCTTTAGCCTGTAGATTTGGATGCACAGAGTTCCCTGTGTTCGCAAGAGACAAGGGAATCGCGTCTGTACGCACAGAAGCAATAGCGGACCGTTTCCCTCGGAGTGAACGCGAAAGAGCCGTCTATATACTCGCAGACACGGGAACGTGCCTCAGTGCGGTCACAGAGGCAGCAGCTTTTGCACAGGTGCTCTGGTGATTCTGGCACTTTCCAGGCACACTCCTGAAAGTCGCGCACACTGCTGTTCACTCGCTAAACGACCTCTTGGGAAACACGTCTCCGGTCGATGGACCGCTCAGATTGCTTCTCGTGTAACTGTGAACTGTGTCAGCGCAGGGAATCCGTCTCTGTTGAGCAGATGTCAATCCTGCCTCGCTTTTGCTTTGTTGCCTCTACCAAGATGATTTCCCGTTTCTCTCTTCACTGGAGCACGCAGACACAGCCAACGCACATCAAGTGTCAAGAGACACACTCTGCTGAGCTCAACGCTTGTGCAGATGCACATGTGCGACGAAGTCAACACACGTGCTTGTGGAGAGAAAGAAAGGGACTCCCAGGCGTGTGGAGCGACGGGGAGAAAGAGCGGGCGCTGAGGAACACAGTTTCAAACAGACTGTCTCCACACAAACAGGCACCTGTCTGCAGGTATCCTAGATCTTGATTCTTGAACTTGAGGAAACACGCGTCTGAGCAAAACTCCCAAACGCTTCCAGGAAAGACACAGGCTCTCCCACAAGCACACAAGTGTTTGCCCTCAGCTATAGATCAGGGACAAGCTTGTGAAGAGATGCCCTGCTATTCTTTCGCCTTATGGCATCATGTGTTTCGTTTCTCTTGGAGATCGATTGTTAAACGTCTTTCCTCGGGCGACTGTGAAGCATTTGCCAGCGGAGGAGAAGTAGCACGGAGCAGCATTCAGTACTGCCTACGAGTGTCTTTGCTACCCTACTAGCGGAGCTCCAAGAACAGGCACACATCTTCAGGTACCTTCCAAATGTGGATTCCCCTGCAGCCCCGTAGGCGGGCGTGCAGTACGCCAACCATCAACGGACGTTTTTCCCCTCAAGCCTGTCAGGACGTTGCTCGTCCGTCTTTCCCTCAATAGATGGGAGTAGGCGCGCTTGCGGATGTGTGCGTGTGTGTGGCCACGCGTTTGCTTAGGCATCAGTGTGTGAAAAGGTAGGTGCTTTTCTCTAGCTGCGTGTGCGTGCACGTGCTGCTGGGTGCACATCCCTGGGTGCTCGAGGTAAGGTTTCTGCATGGTTTTCGCTGAGGAATCGTGTGTGTGCACATGGACAAAGAGAAGGCGCAGCAACCAGGTTCCAGCGCCGAAGAAGGCAAAAGGCAAGGTTTCCGGCGCTATCTCCTTCTCTCCGCAGACCTAGTCGCGCAAAGCAAGCCGCTAAGCCGGCGACCGGCAAGAGAGCTACAACGAAGCATGCCGAACGGAGAAAATAGCAGCAGCTCATCTGTTCACACCTTGTTTCTGCCATGTGCTTGAACGCCAAGACGTTCGCGCTTCTGTGAGATGAAAGACGTCCTTCTGCATATGTGGTTGCTCACACCGGTGCACTTGTTAGTGTATCCATTCAGTCCTGGGCTGCGGGGCATTCAGAAGTGGCTCTGTGGAGACGTCTGCATAGAGGCAGCTGTCAGAACACGCACACTCGATTGTTCACCAAAACATATGCAGACGCGTCCTTAGCCGGTAGATTTGGATGCACAGAGTTCCCTGTGTTCGCAAGAGACAAGGGAATCGCGTCTGTACGCACAGAAGCAATAGCGGACCGTTTCCCTCGGAGTGAACGCGGAAGAGCCGTCTATGTACTCGGAGACACGGGAACGTGCCTCAATGCAGTCACAGAGGCAGCAGCTTTTGCACAGATGCTCTGGTGATTCTGGAACTTTCCAGGCACACTCCTGATAGTCGCGCACACTGCTGTTCACTCGCTAAACGACCTCTTGGGAAACACGTCTCCGGTCGATGGAGCGCTCAGATTGCTTCTCGTGTAACTGTGAACTGTGTCAGCGCAGGGAATCCGTCTCTGTTGAGCAGATGTCAATCCTGCCTCGCTTTTGCTTTGTTGCCTCTACCAAGATGATTTCCCGTTTCTCTCTTCACTGGAGCAGGCAGACACAGCCAACGCACATCAAGTGTCAAGAGACACACTCTGCTGAGCTCAACGCTTGTGCAGATGCACATGTGCGACGAAGTCAACACACGTGCTTGTGGAGAGAAAGAAAGGGACTCCCAGGCGTGTGGAGCGACGGGGAGAAAGAGCGGGCGCTGAGGAACACAGTTTCAAACAGACTGTCTCCACACAAACAGGCACCTGTCTGCAGGTATCCTAGATCTTGATTCTTGAACTTGAGGAAACACGCGTCTGAGCAAAACTCCCAAACGCTTCCAGGAAAGACACAGGCTCTCCCACAAGCACACAAGTGTTTGCCCTCAGCTATAGATCAGGGACAAGCTTGTGAAGAGATGCCCTGCTATTCTTTCGCCTTATGGCATCATGTGTTTCGTTTCTCTTGGAGATCGATTGTTAAACGTCTTTCCTCGGGCGACTGTGAAGCATTTGCCAGCGGAGGAGAAGTAGCACGGAGCAGCATTCAGTACTGCCTACGAGTGTCTTTGCTACCCTACTAGCGGAGCTCCAAGAACAGGCACACATCTTCAGGTACCTTCCAAATGTGGATTCCCCTGCAGCCCCGTAGGCGGGCGTGCAGTACGCCAACCATCAACGGACGTTTTTCCCCTCAAGCCTGTCAGGACGTTGCTCGTCCGTCTTTCCCTCAATAGATGGGAGTAGGCGCGCTTGCGGATGTGTGCGTTTGTGTGGCCACGCGTTTGCTTAGGCATCAGTGTGTGAAAAGGTAGGTGCTTTTCTCTAGCTGCGTGTGCGTGCACGTGGTGCTGGGTGCACATCCCTGGGTGCTCGTGGAAAGGTTTCTGCATGGTTTTCGCTGAGGAATCGTGTGTGTGCACATGGACAAAGAGAAGGCGCAGCAACCAGGTTCCAGCGCCGAAGAAGGCAAAAGGCAAGGTTTCCGGCGCTATCTCCTTCTCTCCGCAGACCTAGTCGCGCAAAGCAAGCCGCTAAGCCGGCGACCGGCAAGAGAGCTACAACGAAGCATGCCGAACGGAGAAAATAGCAGCAGCTCATCTGTTCACACCTTGTTTCTGCCATGTGCTTGAACGCCAAGACGTTCGCGCTTCTGTGAGATGAAAGACGTCCTTCTGCATATGTGGTTGCTCACACCGGTGCACTTGTTAGTGTATCCATTCAGTCCTGGGCTGCGGGGCATTCAGAAGTGGCTCTGTGGAGACATCTGCATAGAGGCAGCTGTCAGAACACGCACACTCGATTGTTCACCAAAACATATGCAGACGCGTCCTTAGCCGGTAGATTTGGATGCACAGAGTTCCCTGTGTTCGCAAGAGACAAGGGAATCGCGTCTGTACGCACAGAAGCAATAGCGGACCGTTTCCCTCGGAGTGAACGCGGAAGAGCCGTCTATGTACTCGGAGACACGGGAACGTGCCTCAATGCGGTCACAGAGGCAGCAGCTTTTGCACAGATGCTCTGGTGATTCTGGCACTTCCCAGGCACACTCCTGAAAGTCGCGCACACTGCTGTTCACTCGCTAAACGACCTCTTGGGAAACACGTCTCCGGTCGATGGACCGCTCAGATTGCTTCTCGTGTAACTGTGAACTGTGTCAGCACAGGGAATCCGTCTCTGTTGAGCAGATGTCAATCCTGCCTCACTTTTGCTTTGTTGCCTCTACCAAGGTGATTTCCCGTTTCTCTCTTCACTGGAGCACGCAGACACAGCCAACGCACATCAAGTGTCAAGAGACACACTCTGCTGAGCTCAACGCTTGTGCAGATGCACATGTGCGACGAAGTCAACACACGTGCTTGTGGAGAGAAAGAAAGGGACTCCCAGGCGTGTGGAGCGACGGGGAGAAAGAGCGGGCGCTGAGGAGCACAGTTTCAAACAGACTGTCTCCACACAAACAGGCACCTGTCTGCAGGTATCCTAGATCTTGATTCTTGAACTTGAGGAAACGCGCGTCTGAGCAAAACTCCCAAACGCTTCCAGGAAAGACACAGGCTCTCCCACAAGCACACAAGTGTTTGCCCTCAGCTATAGATCAGGGACAAGCTTGTGAAGAGATGCCCTGCTATTCTTTCGCCTTATGGCATCATGTGTTTCGTTTCTCTTGGAGATCGATTGTTAAACGTCTTTCCTTGGGCGACTGTGAAGCATTTGCCACTGGAGGAGAAGTAGCACGGAGCAGCATTCAGTACTGCCTACGAGTGTCTTTGCTACCCTACTAGCGGAGCTCCAAGAACAGGCACACATCTTCAGGTACCTTCCAAATGTGGATTCCCCTGCAGCCCCGTAGGCGGGCGTGCAGTACGCCAACCATCAACGGACGTTTTTCCCCTCAAGCCTGTCAGGACGTTGCTCGTCCGTCTTTCCCTCAATAGATGGGAGTAGGCGCGCTTGCGGATGTGTGCGTGTGTGTGGCCACGCGTTTGCTTAGGCATCAGTGTGTGAAAAGGTAGGTGCCTTTCTCTAGCTGCGTGTGCGTGCACGTGGTGCTGGGTGCACATCCCTGGGTGCTCGTGGAAAGGTTTCTGCATGGTTTTCGCTGAGGAATCGTGTGTGTGCACATGGACAAAGAGAAGGCGCAGCAACCAGGTTCCAGCGCCGAAGAAGGCAAAAGGCAAGGTTTCCGGCGCTATCTCCTTCTCTCCGCAGACCTAGTCGCGCAAAGCAAGCCGCTAAGCCGGCGACCGGCAAGAGAACTACAACGAAGCATGCCGAACGGAGAAAATAGCAGCAGCTCATCTGTTCACACCTTGTTTCTGCCATGTGCTTGAACGCCAAGACGTTCGCGCTTCTGTGAGATGAAAGACGTCCTTCTGCATATGTGGTTGCTCACACCGGTGCACTTGTTAGTGTATCCATTCAGTCCTGGGCTGCGGGGCATTCAGAAGTGGCTCTGTGGAGACGTCTGCATAGAGGCAGCTGTCAGAACACGCACACTCGATTGTTCACCAAAACATATGCAGACGCGTCCTTAGCCTGTAGATTTGGATGCACAGAGTTCCCTGTGTTCGCAAGAGACAAGGGAATCGCGTCTGTACGCACAGAAGCAATAGCGGACCGTTTCCCTCGGAGTGAACGCGAAAGAGCCGTCTATGTACTCGCAGACACGGGAACGTGCCTCAATGCGGTCACAGAGGCAGCAGCTTTTGCACAGATGCTCCTGGTGATTCTGGCACTTTCCAGGCACACTCCTGAAAGTCGCGCACACTGCTGTTCACTCGCTAAACGACCTCTTGGGAAACACGTCTCCGGTCGATGGAGCGCTCAGATTGCTTCTCGTGTAACTGTGAACTGTGTCAGCGCAGGGAATCCGTCTCTGTTGAGCAGATGTCAATCCTGCCTCGCTTTTGCTTTGTTGCCTCTACCAAGATGATTTCCCGTTTCTCTCTTCACTGGAGCACGCAGACACAGCCAACGCACATCAAGTGTCAAGAGACACACTCTGCTGAGCTCAACGCTTGTGCAGATGCACATGTGCGACGAAGTCAACACACGTGCTTGTGGAGAGAAAGAAAGGGACTCCCAGGCGTGTGGAGCGACGGGGAGAAAGAGCGGGCGCTGAGGAACACAGTGTCAAACAGACTGTCTCCACACAAACAGGCACCTGTCTGCAGGTATCCTAGATCTTGATTCTTGAACTTGAGGAAACACGCGTCTGAGCAAAACTCCCAAACGCTTCCAGGAAAGACACAGGCTCTCCCACAAGCACACAAGTGTTTGCCCTCAGCTATAGATCAGGGACAAGCTTGTGAAGAGATGCCCTGCTATTCTTTCGCCTTATGGCATCATGTGTTTCGTTTCTCTTGGAGATCGATTGTTAAACGTCTTTCCTCGGGCGACTGTGAAGCATTTGCCAGCGGAGGAGAAGTAGCACGGAGCAGCATTCAGTACTGCCTACGAGTGTCTTTGCTACCCTACTAGCGGAGCTCCAAGAACAGGCACACATCTTCAGGTACCTTCCAAATGTGGATTCCCCTGCAGCCCCGTAGGCGGGCGTGCAGTACGCCAACCATCAACGGACGTTTTTCCCCTCAAGCCTGTCAGGACGTTGCTCGTCCGTCTTTCCCTCAATAGATGGGAGTAGGCGCGCTTGCGGATGTGTGCGTGTGTGTGGCCACGCGTTTGCTTAGGCATCAGTGTGTGAAAAGGTAGGTGCTTTTCTCTAGCTGCGTGTGCGTGCACGTGGTGCTGGGTGCACATCCCTGGGTGCTCGTGGAAAGGTTTCTGCATGGTTTTCGCTGAGGAATCGTGTGTGTGCACATGGACAAAGAGAAGGCGCAGCAACCAGGTTCCAGCGCCGAAGAAGGCAAAAGGCAAGGTTTCCGGCGCTATCTCCTTCTCTCCGCAGACCTAGTCGCGCAAAGCAAGCCGCTAAGCCGGCGACCGGCAAGAGAGCTACAACGAAGCATGCCGAACGGAGAAAATAGCAGCAGCTCATCTGTTCACACCTTGTTTCTGCCATGTGCTTGAACGCCAAGACGTTCGCGCTTCTGTGAGATGAAAGACGTCCTTCTGCATATGTGGTTGCTCACACCGGTGCACTTGTTAGTGTATCCATTCAGTCCTGGGCTGCGGGGCATTCAGAAGTGGCTCTGTGGAGACGTCTGCATAGAGGCAGCTGTCAGAACACGCACACTCGATTGTTCACCAAAACATATGCAGACGCGTCCTTAGCCTGTAGATTTGGATGCACAGAGTTCCCTGTGTTCGCAAGAGACAAGGGAATCGCGTCTGTACGCACAGAAGCAATAGCGGACCGTTTCCCTCGGAGTGAACGCGGAAGAGCCGTCTATATACTCGCAGACACGGGAACGTGCCTCAATGCGGTCACAGAGGCAGCAGCTTTTGCACAGATGCTCTGGTGATTCTGGCACTTTCCAGGCACACTCCTGAAAGTCGCGCACACTGCTGTTCACTCGCTAAACGACCTCTTGGGAAACACGTCTCCGGTCGATGGACCGCTCAGATTGCTTCTCGTGTAACTGTGAACTGTGTCAGCGCAGGGAATCCGTCTCTGTTGAGCAGATGTCAATCCTGCCTCGCTTTTGCTTTGTTGCCTCTACCAAGATGATTTCCCGTTTCTCTCTTCACTGGAGCACGCAGACACAGCCAATGCACATCAAGTGTCAAGAGACACACTCTGCTGAGCTCAACGCTTGTGCAGATGCACATGTGCGACGAAGTCAACACACGTGCTTGTGGAGAGAAAGAAAGGGACTCCCAGGCGTGTGGAGCGACGGGGAGAAAGAGCGGGCGCTGAGGAACACAGTTTCAAGCAGACTATCTCCACACAAACAGGCACCTGTCTGCAGAAGCACGAACGTCTTGGCGTTCAAGCACATGGCAGAAACAAGGTGTGAACATATGTGCTGCTGCTATTTTCTCCGTTCGGCATGCTTCGTTGTAGCTCTCTTGCCGGTCGCCGGCTTAGCGGCTTGCTTTGCGCGACTAGGTCTGCGGAGAGAAGGAGATAGCGCCGGAAACCTTGCCTTTTGCCTTCTTTGGCGCTGGAACCTGGTTGCTGCGCCTTCTCTTTGTCCATGTGCACACACACGATTCCTCAGCGAAAACCATGCAGAAACCTTTCCACGAGCACCCAGGGATGTGCACCCAGCACCATGTGCACGCACACGCAGCTAGAGAAAAGCACCTACCTTTTCACACACTGATGCCTAAGCAAACGCGTGGCCACACACACGCACACATCCGCAAGCGCGCCTACTCCCATCTATTGAGGGAAAGACGGACGAGCAACGTCCTGACAGGCTTGAGGGGAAAAACGTCCGTTGATGGTTGGCGTACTGCACGCCCGCCTACGGGGCTGCAGGGGAATCCACATTTGGAAGGTACCTGAAGATGTGTGCCTGTTCTTGGAGCTCCGCTAGTAGGGTAGCAAAGACACTCGTAGGCAGTACTGAATGCTGCTCCGTGCTACTTCTCCTCCGCTGGCAAATGCTTCACAGTCGCCCGAGGAAAGACGTTTAACAATCGATCTCCAAGAGAAACGAAACACATGATGCCATAAGGCGAAAGAATAGCAGGGCATCTCTTCACAAGCTTGTCCCTGATCTATAGCTGAGGGCAAACACTTGTGTGCTTGTGGGAGAGCCTGTGTCTTTCCTGGAAGCGTTTGGGAGTTTTGCTCAGACGCGTGTTTCCTCAAGTTCAAGAATCAAGATCTAGGATACCTGCAGACAGGTGCCTGTTTGTGTGGAGACAGTCTGTTTGAAACTGTGTTCCAGGGTGTCACCATCGACCTTGGGGAGAAAGTGGGGTCCCCTGAATGTCACAATGGGCCTTGGGGACAATGGGGGGTCCTGGGATGTCACCATGGGCCCTGGGGGCAATGGGTGGTGCTGGGATGTCACAACTTTCCCTGGGGACAAAGGGGGTCCCCATGGTGCCACAAGGGGCCCTGGGACAAAGGGGGGTCCCCAGGATGTCACAATGGTCCCTGAGGACAAGGGGAGGTCCCCATGGTGTCACAATGGGTCCCCAGTGACAAGGGGGTCCCCCATGGTTCACAATGGGCCCTGGGGAGAAGGGGTTAGGGGGTTGGAGGATTAGGTGGTGCAGGATTTGGGGGTGCAAGGCCGGGGGAGCAGGATTTTGCAGGGCCTGATTTGGGGCTACAGGGTCTGGGGTTGCAGGTTCCAGGGGTGCAGGTTTTGGGGGTTCAGGGTGTAGGGCAGTAGGGTCTTTGGGTGCAGGAGTTTGGGGTGCCGGGTTTGGGGGCCAGGATTTGGGGTTGCAGGATTTAGGGGTGCAGTGGTTTGGAGTGCAGTGTTTTGGGGTGCAGGGTTTGGGGAAGGAGGATATGGGGGTGCAGGGTTTAGGGGAGCAGGATCTTGGGGTGCAGGGGTTTGGGGTGGGGGGCTTGGTAGGGCAGTATTTGGGGGTGGAAAGTTTTGGGGGTAGGGCTGGGGGTGCAGGATTTGGGGGTGAAGGGGTTGTGGGGTGCAGGGTTGTGGGGTGCAGGGTTTGGGAGATCGGTACGTGGGGCTGGAGGATTTGGGGGTGCAGGGTTTGGAGCAGCAGGATCTGGGGGTGCAGAGTTGGGGGGTGCAAGATTGGGGGTAGCAGGGTTTTGGGGAGCAGGGTTTCGGGGTCAGGCTTTAGGGGGACAGGGTTTGGGGGGCAGGGCTGGGAGGGATGATTTTGGGGTGCAGGGTTTAGGGCAGCAGGATCTTGGGGTGAAGGGGTTTGGGGTGAAGGGTTTGGTAGGACAGGATTTGGGGTGCAGGTTTTTAGGGTGCAACTTGTGGGGGTCAGGATTTGGGGTACAGGGTTTGGGGTGCAGGGTTTAGTGGTGCAGGGTTTGGGGGTGCAGGTCTTGTGGAGGCAGAATTGGGGGTGCAGGTTTTTGGAGTTAAGGGATTTGGGGGTGCAGATTTTGGGTGTTCAGGACCTGGGGGTGCAGGATTTGGGGATGTAGGTTTGGTGGGGGCAGGGCTTAGGGTTTCAGTATCTTGGGTTGAAGAGGTTTGGGGTGAAGGGTTGTGTACGGCAGGATTTGGGGGTGCAGGGCTTTGGGCTGCAGGTTTGGGGGTGCAGGGTTCGCATGTTCAGGAACTGGGGGTGCAGGATTTGGGTTTGCAGGTTTGGGGAATTTTGGGGTAAAGGATTTGGGGTGTAGGGTTGGGGGACGCAGGATCTGAGGGTGCAGCGTTTGGGGTGCAGAGTTAGCGGCTGCAGGAACTGGGGGTGCAGGGTTTGGGGGGCACTGTGTTGGGGGGAAGGATTTGGGGGATGCAGGGTTTAAGGGTTTAAGATTTGGAGGTGTCGAATTTTGGGGTGCAGGAGGTGCAGGATTTGCAGTTTGCAGGATTTGGGAGAGAACAGTTTGGGGTGCTGGGGTTTTGGGGATGCAAGATTTGAGGCTGCAGGGTTTCGGGGTTTGGGACATGGGGCTGGAGGATTCGGGGGTGCAGGATTTGGGGTGCAGTGTGTGGGGGTGCAAAATCTTGGGGTGTACGAGCTTTGGGTGTGGGATTTGAAGGACAATGATTTGGGGGTGCAGAGATTGGGGGTGCAGGGTTTGGGGTTGCTGCGTTTGGAGATTCGGGATGTGGAGGTCAAGGATTTAGGGGTACAGGGTTTGGTTGCAGGATTTGGGGTGCAGGGTTTGAAGTGCAGGGCTAAAGGGGGCAGGATTTGGAGGTGCAATATTTGGTGGTCTGGGGTATTGGGGTGCAGGGTTTTGGGGTGAGGGATTTGGGGGTCAGGATGTGGGGTGGAGGATTTGAGCGTGCGTGCTGTTGGGGCACAGAGTTTCGGGGGACAGATCTGGGGGTGCAGGGTTTGTGGGGCAGCATTTAGGGCTGTAGGCTTTGGGGGTGGAGTGTTTTGGGGAGGATTTGGGGTGCAGGGTTGAAGGGTTTAGATCTGGAGGTGCAGAGTTCTGGGGTGCAGGGTGTTGGGTGCAGGATCTGGGGCTCCAGGATTTATGGGTGCAGGCTCTTGGGGTTCAGGGTAGGAGGATCGTGGGGTGCGGGGCTGAAGGGTTTGGTAGGGCCGGATTTGGGGCTGCAGGGCTTTAGGGTGAGGCTTTGGGGGTGCAGGTTTCATGTCTTTAGGAACTGGGGGGGCAGGATTTTGTGGTGCGGACTTTTGAGTGCAAGTTTGAGGGGCCTTGATTTTGGGGTGCACGGTTTGGGGGGGCAGGATTCCGGGTGTAAGGTTTTGGGGTGCAGAACTTGGGGGTGTGGGTTTCACACATTAAGGAACTGGGGGCTGCAGAAGTTGGGGGTGCAGCGTTTTGGGGTGCAGGGTTGAAGGGTGCAGGATTCAGGGGTACAGGTTTTGGGAGATAAGGATCTGGGGGTGCAGGTTGTAGGGATCAGAATATGGGGGTGCATTGTTTGGGATTGCAGGATATTGGGTGCAGGATCTGAGGGTACAAGGTTTGGGGTAGCAGGGTTTTGGGGAGCAGGGTTTCGGGGTCAGGCTTTAGGGGGACAGGGTTTGGGGGGCAGGGCTGGGAGGGATGATTTGGGGGTGCAGGGTTTAGTTCAGCAGGATCTTGGGGTGAAGGGGTTTGGGGTGAAGGGTTGGGTAGGACAGGATTTGGGGTGCAGGATTTTAGGGTGCAACTTGTGGGGTTCAGGATTTGGGGTACAGGGGATTGGGGGTCCAGGGTTTGTGGGTGCAGGATTTAGTGGAGCAGGGATTGAGTTGCAGATCCTGGGGAGGCAGAATTGGGGGTGCAGGTTTTGGGAGTTAAGGGTTTGGGGGTGCAGATTTTGGGTGTTCAGGACCTGGGGGTGCATTATTTGGGGATGTAGGTTTTGGGGGGTAGATTTTGGGGTGCTGGGTTCGGGACATGGGTCTGGAGGATTTGAGGGTGCAGGGTTAAGGGGTTTAGGATTTTGGGGTGCACGGTTTAGGGTGCACACGTTTTGGGTGTGTATGATTTGAGAGTGCAGGGCTTTGGGGTACAGGATTTGGGGTGCAGGGTTTTGGGGTCAGGATCTGGGGGTGCAGGGTGTTGGGGAGAAGGATTCGGGGTGCAGCATTTTGAAGGGCAGGGTTTGGAGGAGGGAGGTTTTGGAGGTGCAAGGTTTGGTGCTTCAGGTTTTGAGGGTGCAAGATATGGTGGTGCAGGTTTTGGGGGTGCAGTGTTAAGGGGGTGGAGGATTAGAGGTGCAGGATTTGGGGGTGCAGGGTTGGGAGTGCAGGGTTTTTGGGGCCTGATTTGGGGGTACAGGGTCTGGGGGTGCAAGATCCTGGAGTTCAGGATTTGGGGGTTCAGGATGTGGGGGTGCAGGGTATGGGAGGGAAGGATCTGGGGCTTCAGGATTTGGGGGTGCACCGTTTGGGGGTGCAGGGTTTAGAAGTCAGGTCTAAGAGTGCAGGGTTTGGGGTGCAGGGGTTTGGGGGTGCAGGTTTCATGAGTTCAGGAACTGGGGGTGCAGGAATCAAGGGTGCAGGGTTTGGGAAAGAATTTGGGGGATCAGGGTTTTGGGGTGCAGAGTTTCAGAGTTCAGGGTTTGGGGGGAAGTTTAAGGTTGCAGAGTGTTAAGGGTGCAGAGCATTGGGGCAGAGGATTTGGGGGTGCGGGGTTTCAGGGTTCAGGATGTGGAGGGGTGGAGTTTTGGGGGGCAGGGTTTGGGGGTGAAGGATTTGGGGGTGCAGGGTGGTGGGGTACAGGCCTTCCTGTGTCACCTCAGCTGGGTGTTCCTGCTCCACGGGGGGATTGCACCGGATGAGCTTTCCAGGTCCCTTCCAACCCCTGACATTCTGGGACTCTGTGCGGAAGGATTTGGGGGTGAGAGATTTGGGGTGCAGCATTTGGGGGTGCAGAGTTTTGGGAGGCAAGGACCTGGGGCTGCAGGATTTGGGGGTTCATTGTTTAGGGCAGCACAATCTTGGGGTGCAGGAGTTTGCAGTGAAAGGTTTGGTAGGGCAGGATTTGGGGTGCAGGATTCTGGGGTGCTGGGTTTTGGGGCACAGGATTTGGTGTTGCAGGGATGGGGTTGAAGGGCTTGGGTTTCCAGGCCTTGGAGGTGCAGGATTTGGAGGTGCAAGGTTTGGGAGGGAATTCTTTCGGGGTGCTGTGTTTGGGGGTGCAGGGTTTGGGGGTGCAGGGTTTGGGTGTTCAGGACCTGGGGGTGCTGCATTGGGGGTGCAGTGGTTTGGGGAGCAGGGTTTAGGGAGGCAAATTATGGGGGTCCTGGGTTTTAGGAGGACAGGATTTAAAGGCGCGGGATTTGGGGGTGCAGGGTTTGGGGACTCAGGACCTGGGGATGCAGCTTTCAGGGTGCGAGGCTTAGGGGTGCATTATTAGAGGGTGGAATATTAGGGGTGCAGGACTGGGTGGGGAGGATCTGGGGTGCACATTTTGGGCGTTAAGGACGTGGGGGTGCAGGACTTGGGCATTCAGGGATTGGGAGTGCACGGTTTGGGGGTGCAGAGTGCAAGCTGGGGGGCAGGATTTGGGGTGCAGGGTTTGGGGGTGCATTGTTGGGGGACCGGATTTGGGGGTCCAGGGTTTGGGGATGTAGGATTTAGGGTGCAGGACTTGGGGTTGTACGGCTGGGGGGTGAAGGGTTTGAGGGAAAGAATAATGGGGTGCATGGTTTAGGGGTACAGGGGCTTGGGGGGGACAATTTGGGGCTGCAGGGTTTTGAAGTGCAGGGTTTGAGGGGGCAGGATTTGGGGGTGCAAGATTTGGTGGTTCGGGATTCTGGGGTGCCGGGTTTTGAGGTGAAGGATTTGGGGGTGCAGGGTTTGGGGATGGATGATCACGGGGTGCAGACTTTGGAATTCAGGATCTTGGGGTGCAGGGGTCTGCAGTGAAGGGTTTGGTAGAGCAGGGTCTGGGGGTGCAGGACTTTCGGGTGAGGTTTGGGGTGCAGGGTTCGTGTGTTCAGGGTTAGGGGTGCAGGATTTGAGGGTGCAGGGCTCTGGGTGCAGAGTTTGGGAGTTCAGGGTTTGGGGTGCAGGGTTTTTGGCAGGAGCATCTGAGGGTGCAGGATCTGGGGATGCTGGATCTGGGGCTGCAGCGTTTTCAGTGCAGGTTTTGGGGGGACTTGATTTTGAGGTGCTCGCTGTGGGGCTGCAGGATCTGGGGGCAGGATTTGGGGTTTCAGGGTTGAGGGTAACAGGAATTTGGGGTGCAGGGGCTTGGGGTGAAGAGCATGGTAGGGCAGGATTTGGGGGGGCAGGATTGGGGAAAAAAAGGAAGGAAGGAAGGAAGGAAGGAAGGAAGGAAGGAAGGAAGGAAGGAAGGAAGGAAGGAAGGAAGGAAGGAAGGAAGGAAGGAAGGAAGGAAGGAAGGAAGGAAGGAAGGAAGGAAGGAAGGAAGGAAGGAAGGAAGGAAGGAAGGAAGGAAGGAAGGAAGGAAGGAAGGAAGACCTGGGGTTGCAGGGTTTACGGTAGCAGGATCTTGGGGTGCAGGATCTGGGGGTGCAGGGATCAGAATTTGGGGGTACAGGGTTTGGGGTGCAGGATATCAGCGAACAGGGCTTGGGGTGCAGAACCTTGTTGTTCAGGGTTTAGAGGCAGGATTTGGGGGTGCAGGGCTTTGGGGTGAGGGGTTGGGGTGCAGGGTTCAGGGCTCCAGGACCTGGGGGTCGGAGGATTTAGGGGGTTGCAGGATTTGGGGGTGCAGGGCAGGGCAAGGAAGGCTTTGAATGTGCAGTGTTTGAAGTTTCAGCACTTGGGGGTGCAGGATTTGGGGGTACAGGATTAATGGGGGCAGGGTGTCTGGGGGTAGAACTTGGGGTGCACATTTTGTGAGGATGCAAGATTTGAGAGTGCAGGGATTTGGGGTGAGGGATTTCAGGGTGCCGGGTTGGGGGGGGAAGGATCTGCGGGTGCAGGGTTTGTCAGTGCATTGATTGGGGGTCAGAATTTGGGGGTGCAGGGTTCGTGGGGCACGATTTTGGGTGCAGGTTTTGGGGAGCAGGATCTGGGGGTGATGGATTTGGGTGACAAGGTTTGGAGGAGCAGAGTTCAGGGGTTTGGGGGATGGGTTTGGACCTACAAGATTCGGGGGAAATGGTTTGGGGGAAGGATCTGGGGGCGAGATATTTGGGGGGCAGGGTTTGGGATGCCAGGTTTGGGGGTGAAGGGCTTGGGGGCAAGGATCTGGGGTGCAGGATTAGGGGGATTCAGGATTGGGGGGGTTAAGGTTGTATGGGGGACAATTTTGGGGTGCAGGTTTGGGGGGCAGGATTTACAGTGCAGGCTTTTGGGATGCACGGCTTCAGGGTACAGGGCTTGATGAGGCAGGATTTGGGGGTGCAGGATTTGGGGGCTCAGTGTTAGGAGGTGAATGTTTTGGGGGTGAAGGGTTTGGGAGTGTAAAATCTGGGCGTGCAGGATTTTGGAGTGCAGTATTTTGGGGTGCATGGTTTGGGACTGTAGATTTTGGGGTGCAGGGTTTGGGGGGCAGGGTTTGGGGGTACAAAGTTTAGGGGGCAGGGGTTTGGGGTGCAGGATCTTGGGGTGTACGAGTTTTGGGTGTGGGATTTGAAGGAAAATGATTTGTGGTGCAAGGTTTTGGGGTGCAGGGTTTGGGGGGCAGGTTTTGCGTGTTCAGGAACTGGGGGTGCGGGATTTTGCGTTGAAGGGCTCTGGGGTGCCGGGGTTGGCCTGCAGGGGTTGGGGTGCAGTATTTTGGGGTGCAGGGGTTTGGGTTTCAGGACCTGGGGGTGCAGGGTCTCAGGGAACAGGATTTCAGGGGTGCAGCATTTGAGGGGTGACGGCCTTGGGGATGAAGGATTGGGGAGTGCAGGGTTTGGGGGTGCAGATTTGGGGTGCAGGGTTTAGGGGGTGTAGGGTTTTGGAGGGGCAGGATATTGGGGTGCAGGATTTAGAGGAGCCGACTTTTGGGCAGCAGGATTGGGGGGCAAGGATTTGGGGGTGCAGGGTTTAGGGTAGCAGGGACTTTGGGTGCAGGGTTTGGTAGGGCAGGATCTTGGGGTGCAGGGTTTGGGGTTCAGGGTTCGGGATGTACATTTTTGGGAGGCAGGATTTGAGGGCGCAGGGTTTTGGGGCGAAGGGTTTAGAGAGCAGGATTTAGAGTGCAGGGTTTGGGGGTTCAGGGTCTAGGGTGGCAGGAATTTTGGGGTGCAGGCCTTTGGGGCAAAGGGTTCTGTGGTGCTGGGTTTTGGGGTGCAGGATTTGGGTGTGCAGGGTTGGGGGTTGGGGAGAAGGATTTTAGTGTGCAGGATTTTAGGGTGAAGGTTTGGTAGGGCTGAGTTTGGAGGTTCAGGGTTCTGGGGGGCAGGGTGTTGGGTGCAAGATCTGGGGGTACAGGATTTATGGGTGCAGGGTGTTGTGGGGTGCAGGGATTTTGAGTGAGGGATTGGAGGTTCAGAGTTAGGGGGTGCAGGCTTTGGGGGTGCAGGGTGTTCGGGTGAGGGATTTGGGGTTCAGGGTTAGGGGGTGCAAGATTTGAGGGGTGCATGGGTTTTGGGTGAGGGATTTGGGGTTCAGGGTTAGGGGGTGCAGGGTTTGGTGGGCAGGAATTGGGGGTGCAGGGTGTTGGGGGAAGGATTTGCTGGTGCAGGCTTTAGGGTAAAGGGGTTTGCGGTGCAGGGTTGCGGGGTGGAGGATTTGGGGGTGAAGGTTTGGGGGTGCAGGATTTGGGGGAAGGATCTGTTGGTTCAAGATCTGGGGGTTCAGGATTTTCTGGTGCAGAATTGGGGGTGCGGGATTTAGGGTGTAGGGTTGGAGGGTGAAGGGTTTGGGGAATAGAATTTCGACGTGAAGGGTTTGGGGTGAAGGGTTGGTAGGGCAGGATTTTGGGGTGCAGTGCTATGGGGGTGGAGGATCAGGTAGTGCAGGATTTGGGGGTGCAAGGCGTGTGGGGCTGCAGGGTTTTGGGGGGCCTGATTTGGTGCTACAGGGTCTGGGGGTGCAGCTTTTGAGAGTTAAGGGATTTGGGGATGAGAGTTCAGTGGTGCAGGATCTGGGGTGCAGGGTTCAGGGGGGCAGGGTTTGGGGGGGCAGGGTTTGGGGTTGCAGCTTTTGGAGATTCGGGTTGTGGGTGTCAAGGATTTGGGGGTACAGGGTTTGGGTGCAGGATTTGGGGGTACAGGGGTTTGAAGGGGACAGGATTTGCAGGTGCAAGATTTGGTGCGCTGGAGTACTGGGGTGCAGGGTTTGCAGGGTGCAGGGTTTTTGGGTGCACGGTTGTGGAAGGTGGGATTTGGGGGTGCAGCGTTTGGGGTTGCAGGATTTGGGGTGCAGGTTTGTGGAGAGCAGGAACAGAGGAGCAGGGTTGGGGGTGCAGGGTCTGGTGGGGCAGGAATTGGGGGTGCAGGGAGTTGGGGGAAGGATCTGCTGGTGCAGCTTTTAGGGTAAAGGGTTTTGGGGTACAGGGTTTTGGGGTGGAGGATTTGGGGGTGTAGGGTTGGGGGTTGAAGGGTTTGGGGGACAGAGCTGCAGGTGAAGGGTTTGGGGTGAAAGGTTTGCAGTGAAGGTTTTGGGGTGAAGGTTTTGGGGTGCAGAATCTGAGGGTGCAGGGCTTGGTAGGGCAGGATTTTGGGGTGAAGGATTTGGGGGTGTAGAGTTTTCGGGTGCAGGGTTTGGGACTGCAGGTTTTGGGGTGTAGGGTTTGGGGGCAGGGTGTGGGGTACAAAGTTTAGGGGGCAGGGTTTTGGGGTGCAGCATCTTGGGGTGTATGAGTTTTGGGTGTGGGATTTGAAGGAAAGTGATTTGGGCTGCAGGGTTTGGGGTTTCCATTGACAGGAACTGGGGGTGCAGGGCGTCGGGGTGCCGGGGTTGGTCTGCAGGGTTTGGGGTGCAGAATTTAGGGGTGCAGTATTTTGGGGTTCAGGGTTTTGGGGTGCAGGATTGGGGATTCAGGGTTTTGGGGGCATTATCTGGGGGGTCAGGATTTGGGGGTGCAGGGTTTGGGGCTGCAGGTTTTGGGTGGGGAATTTGGGGGTACAGGGTGTTGAGGAAGGATCTGGGGGTGCAATATTTGGGCTTTAAGGGTTACGGGGGGCAGGATCTGGCAGTGCAGAGTTTGGGGACAGGACCTGGGGGTGCAGCGTCTGGGGTTACAGGTTTTGGGGGTGCAGGGTGGAGGGAATTATTTGAGGTGCAGGGTTATGAGAGTACAGGATTTCCAGGTGCAGAGTTTGGGGTGCTGGGTATGGGGCAGCAGCATCTGGGGGTTCAGGTTCTGGGGGTGCATTCACTTGGGGGGATGGATCTAGGGGTGCAGGTTTTGGGGGTCCAAGGTTAGACGGGATTTGGGGCTGCAGGGATTTAGGGTGCAGGGTTTAGGGCTGCAGTGTTCTGGAGGAAGGATTTGGGGTGCAGTGTTTGAGGGGTAGGATTTGGGGTTTCAGTGTTTCAGGGTGTATGATTTTGGAGTGCAGGATTTGGGGTGCAGGGTTTGGGGCTGCAGGGTTTGGGGTACAAAGTTTTGGTAGGGCATGCTTTGGGGTGCAGGACTTTAGGGTGCAGAATTCGGGGGTGTGCAGTTTAAGGGGGCAGGATGTGGCGTTGCAGCGTTCTGGGGTGTCAGGTTTGGGGTGCAGTGGTTTGGGGTGCAGGGTTTGGGGTGCAGGGTTTAGGGAAGGATGATAAGGGGGTGCAGGGTTTAGGGCAGCAGGATCTTGGGGTGCAGGGGTTTGGGGTGGAGGGCTCGGTAGGGCAGAGTTTGGGGGTGGACAGTTTAGGGGGGTAGGGTTTGGGGAGCAGGTTTTGGGGGTTCAGAACCTGGGGGGGCAGGGTATTGGGGTGCAGGATCTAGAAGGGCAGGGTTTGGGGGTGCAGTGTTTGGGGCACAGGGTTTGGGGGTGCAGGATCTTGGGGTGTACAAGTTTTGCAGGTAGGATTTGAAGGAAAATGATTTGGGGTGCAGGGATGGGGGTACAGGGTTTTGGGGTTGCTGGTTCTGGGGATTTGGGCTGTGGGGTTGGAGGATAACGGGAAGCAGGGTTTGGGGGGCAGTGTTTGGGGAGCCAGGGTTAGGGTTCGGTGGGGGCAGAATTTTGGGTGCACAGTTTTGACAGCTAAGTTTGGGGTGCAGGGCCTGGGAATTCAGGGTTTGGGGGTGCAGAGTTTTGGGGAGCAGGGTTTGGGGGTTCATGACGTGGGGATGGAGGAATTGGGGGTGCAGGGTTTGGTGGGGAAGGGTTTGGGGGTGCCTGGCTTAGGGTTGCAGGATTTGGGGGTCAAGGGTTTGGAGGTGCAGGGGTTTGGGGGCAGGATATAGGGGTGCAGGATTTGAGGGTGCAGGGTTGTGGAGTGCAGAGATTTAGGGGTGCAAGATCTGGGCTTGTACGGTTTTGGGGTGCAGGTTTTGGGGAGGGAGGATTTGGGGTGCAGAGTTTGGGCGTGCCAGGTCTGTGGTTGCAGGTTTTAGTACAGGGTTTGGGGGTTCAGGTTGTGGGGGCGGAGTTTTTGGGGGTGCAGGGTTGGGGAGAAGGATTTTGGGGGTGCAGGGTTTTAGGGTGCAGGATCTTAGGGTACAGAATTTGGGCAGGAATGCTTTCGGGATGCAGGTTTGGGGAGTGCAATATTTGAGGGTGCAAGGTTACCAAACCTTGCAGGATTTTGGGGTGCAGGGTTTTGGTATTTGGGGTTCAGGGTTAGGGGGTGCAGGGTGTTGGGGAACGATTTGGGGGTGCAGGGTTTGGAGGTGGAGTGTTTCAGGGATCAGGGTCTGGGAGGCAGAATTATGGGTGCAGGGTTTGGGATGGCAGGGTTTGGGGTGCAGAGTTTGCGTGTTCAGGACCTGGGGGTGCTGCCTTTGGGGGTGCAGGGTTTTGGGGTGCAGGGTTTGGGTGTTCAGGACCTGGGGGTGCTGGGTTTGGGGGTGCAGGGTTTTGGGGAGCAGGGTTTGGGGAGGCAAATTATGGGGGTCCTGGGTTTTAGGAGGACAGGATTTAAAGGCGCGGGATTTGGGGGTGCAGGGTTTGGGGACTCAGGACCTGGGGGTGCAGCTTTCAGGGTGCGAGGCTTAGGGGTGCATTATTAGAGGGTGGAATATTAGGGGTGCAGGACTGGGTGGGGAGGATCTGGGGTGCACATTTTGGGCGCTAAGGACGTGGGGGTGCAGGACTTGGGCGTTCAGGGATTGGGAGTGCACGGTTTGGGGGTGCAGAGTGCAAGCTGGGGGGGCAGGATTTGGGGTGCAGGGTTTGGGAAGACAGGATCGGGGGTGGAGGATTTGGGGGTGCAGGATTGAGGGGCAGGGTTTTGGTACAGGGCTTGGGGTCAGGATCTGGGGCTGCAGGATTTGGGGGTTCAGTGTTTAGGGCAGCACAATCTTGGGGTGCAGGGGTTTGCAGTGAAAGGTTTGGTAGGCAGGATTTGGGGTGCAGGATTCTGGGGTGCTGGGTTTGGGGTACAGGATTTGCTGTTGCAGGGATGGGGTTGAAGGGCTTGGGTTTCCAGGCCTTTGAGGTGCAGGATTTGGAGGTGCAAGGTTTGGGAGGGAATTCTTTGGGGTGCAGGGTTTGGGGGCAGGTTTAGGGGTGTAGGGTATAGGACGGAAGGATTTGGGAATGCAGGGTTTGGGGTGCACGTTTCGGGGTTCAGGAAGGTAGGGAGGGCAGGATTAGGGGGTGCAAGGTTTCAGTTGTAGGGTTTAGGGGTGCAGAGTTTGGTAGGGCCGAATTTGGGGGTGCAGGATTTGGGAAGACAGGATCGGGGGTGGAGGATTTGGGGTGAAGGATTGAGGGGCAGGGTTTTGGTGCAGGGCTTGGGGTCAGGATCTGGGGTGCGGGTTTGAGAAGAGTATTTTGGGGTGCAGGATTTTGGGTGCCGTGTCTGCGGGGCACGTTTGGGGTGATATCCCCCATATCCTGCTCCCCAGATCCTGCACCCCAGAATCCTGCACCCCCATACTGTGATCCCTGCACCCTGCACCCCCAGACCCTTCCCTCCCAAAACCTGTAGCCCCATAACCCTGCACCCCAAAACGCTGCACCTCCAGATCGTGAACCTTTAAACCCTGCACCCCAAATCCTTCCTCCCCAAAACCTGCACCCCAAAACCCTACAATCCCAGATCTTGCACCTGCAAATCTCTGCACTCCACAACCCTGCACCCTCAAATCCTGCACCCCTATATCCTGCCCCCCAAAACCCCGGCACCTCCAAACCCTGCACCCCAGATCCTGCAACCCTAAACCAGGCACCCCAAACCCTTCCCCACCAAACCCTGCACCCCTCAGACCCTGAAGCCCAAATCCCTCTCCCAAAGCCCCTGCACCCCTTAAATCCTGCACCCCTGAAATCCGGTTCCCTAAGACCCTGCACCCCCAGGTCCTGAACCCCAAACCCCTGCACCCCAAAATACTGCACCCCAATCCCTGCAGGCCAACCCCGGCACCCCAGAGCCCTTCAACGCAAAATCCTGCATCCCCAGTTCCTGAACACGCAAAACCTGCCCCCAAACCCTGCACCCCAAAACCTGCCCCCCAACACTGCAGCCCAAAGCCCAGCACCCCAAGACCCTTCATCCCCAAACCCTGAGCCCCCAAATCATGCACCCCCAGATCCTGACCCCCAAAACACTGCACCCCCATATCCTGCACCCCAAGATCCTGCTACCCTAAACCCTGAACCCCCAAATCCTGCACCCCCGATTCCTCTCTCACAAGCCCTGCACCCCAAAACTCTGCACCCCCAAGTCCTCTCCCCCCAAACAATGCACCTGGAACCTTGAACCCGCAAAGCCTGCACGCCCCGGTCCTGAACACCTGAACCCTGCCCCCGCAAATCCTTTAACCCCCAAACCCAGCACCCCAAACCCTGTACCCCCAGATCGTTCCCAAAACACCCTGCACCCCCAAACCCTGCACCCCAAATTCCTGCCCTACCAAGCCCTTCACCCAAACCCCCGCACCCTTAAATCCTGCACCCCTAAACCCTGCACACCAAATCCTGCACCTCCAGATCCTTCTTTCCTTCCTTCCTTCCTAAAGCCTGCACCCCAAATCGTGCCCTACCAAACCCTTCACCCCAAACCCCTGCACCCCACAGTCTTGCTCCCCCTAATCCTGCCATCCCAAACCCTGCACCCCAAATTCTGCCCCCCAAACCCCGGTCCCTGAAACACTGCACCTCCAAACCCTGTACCCCCAAATCCTTCCCCAACACCCTGCACCCCCAAACCCTGCACCCCTAAGCCTGAACCCTAAATCCCTCACCCAAAAGCCCTGCACCCCCAAACCCTGCACCCCAAGATCCTGCTCCCCTAAATCTTGAACACCCTAACCTTAAGCCCCCAAACCCTGCACCCCGAAATCCTGCAGCACCAAACCCTGCCCCCCAAATCCTGCACCCCTATAATTCAGCCCTACCAAGCTTTGCACCCCTAAACCCTGAAATCTCACACCCCCTAATCCTGCCCTCCCAAATCCTGAGCCCTGCACCCCCAAAGCCTGCATTCCCAAACGCAGCACCCCCAGGTCCTGAACACCCAAACACTGCACCCCCAAATTAGGCAGTCCCAAACCCAGCACCCCAAAATCCTCCATTCACAAACTCTGCACCCCCCAAACCTGGACCCCCACATGTGCACCCCCAAAACCATGCCCCCCTGAAACGCTGCACTTCAAAACCCTGCACCCCTAAATCCTTCCCCCAAAACCCTGCCCCCCAAACCCTACACCCCAAGGTCCTTCCCCCACCTCCTGGAACCCCAAACCCTGCACCCCAAAGAATTCCCTCCCAAACCTTGCACCTCCAAATCCTGCACCTCAAAGGCCTGGAAACCCAAGCCCTTCAACCCCATCCCTGCAACACCAAATCCTGTGCCCCAAACCCAGCACCCCAGAATCCTGCACCCCAAATCCTGCCTACCAAACCTTTCACTGCAAACCCCTGCACCCCGAGGTTGTGCTGCCGTAAACACTGAACCCCCAAATCCTGCAGCCCCAGATCCCTGCCTCCCAAAACTCTGCACCCCCACATCCTGCACCCCAAATCTCTCACCCCCAAATCCTCCCCCCACCACCCTGCAGCCTCAAATCCTTCACCCCCATCCCCTGCACCCCAAAACTCCACACCTCCAAATCCTGAACCCTGAAACCTCGCACCCCCAAATCCTGTGCCCCAGTCCTGTGCACCCCACACTCTGCAACCTTAAATTTCCCCCCAAGCCCCTGCACCCCAAACGCTGCACTCTTAGACCTGACTTCTAAACCCTGCACCCCCAAACAGTGCACCCCCAAATCCTGAAGCCCCAGATCCTTCCCTCCCATACCCTGCACCCCCAAATCCTGAACCCCCAGATCCTGAATTCCAGGATCTTGCACCCCCAGACCCTGCACCCCCAAATCAGACACACGAAAACTCTGCACCCCCAAATCTTGCACCTCTAAGCCTCCACCCCTTAACACTGCACCCCCAAATCTTTCACCCCAAAACCTCCACCCAGAACCCTGTACCCCAAAACCCTACACCTCCAAATCCTGAACCCTTAAACCCTGCACCCCCAGATCCTCCCCCCAAATGAATGCACCCCCAAAACCTGCACCCCCAGATCCTGCTGCCCCATACCCAGCACCCCAAACTCTGCACCCAGAAATCCTGCACTCTCATAACCCTGCACCTCAAACAATTCCCTTAACCCTGCACCCCCAAAACCTGTAACCCCAATCGCTGCACCCCCAGATCCTGTCCCCAAACTCTGCACTGCCAGATCCTGCCCCCCTAAGCCCTTAAAGCCCAAATATTGCACCCCCAGATCCTTCCTCATCACCCTGCACCCCCAAATTCCCCACCGCAAACCTGCACCCCCAGATCCTGCACCACCAAGTTCTGTGCCCTGAAGCCCTGCACTGAAAATCCTGCCCCCTAACTCTGCACCCCCAAATCCTGCACCCCCAAATCCTGCATTCCTAAACCCTGCACCCCCAAATCCTTCAACCCCCAAAGCCAATGCACTGCCAAACCCTGGACCCCCAGATACTGCACCCCAGAACCCTGCACGTTGAAATCCTGCACCCCCAAACCCTGCAGCCCAGAACCCTATACCCGATATCCTGCCGCCCCACAACTTGCACCCCCAAACCTGCAACCCCAAATACTGCACCCCAAATCCTGCATCTTGAAACCCTGCACCCCTAAATCCTTCCTCCCAAGCCATGATTCCCCAAAACCTGTAATACCAAATCCTGCACCCCCAAATCCTGCACCCCCAAATCGTTCCCCCAAACCATTCGCCCCCGAATCTTTTATGTCCAAACCTGTCCCCCAAAACCTTGCACCCCTGAACTCTGCTCCCCCAAAGCCGGCACCACGAAACCTTTCAACCAATTCCATCACCCCCAGATCCTGCTCCCCAAACCCTGCACCCAAAATCCTACCCCACAAACCCTGCACCCCCAAATTCTGACCCCCAATCAATGCACTGACAAACCCTGCACCCGCAGATCCTTCCCCCCCAAACCTGGCACCCTGAAATCGCTCACCCCAAATCCCTGCACTCTCAAATCTTGCACACCCCAAAAATGTGCACCCCCAAATCGTTCACCCCATATCCTGCCCCTTTAAACCCTGCACTTCAAAACCCTGCACCCCCAAATCCTTTCCCCAAACACCCTACACCCATTAATCCTGTACCCCCAAATCCTGCACCCCAAGTCCTGAAACTTCAAACCCTGCGCCCTCAGATCCTTCCTTACCCAACCCTGCACCCCCAAATCCTGCAACCCCCAAGTCCTGAACCCTGCACCCGCAACTCCTCACCCCAAAGCCCTGCACCCCCAAATCCTGCCTCTAAACCCTGAACAACAAGGTTCTGCACCCCAAACCCTGCTCCCCGGATCCTACACCCCCAAACCCTACAATCCCAGATCTTGCACCTGCAAATCTCTGCACTTCACAACCCTGCACCCCCAAACCCTGCACCCCAAATTCCTGCCCTACCAAGCCCTTCACCCAAACCCCCGCACCCTTAAATCCTGCACCCCTAAACCCTGCACACCAAATCCTGCACCTCCAGATCCTTCTTTCCTTCCTTCCTTCCTAAAGCCTGCACCCCAAATCGTGCCCTACCAAACCCTTCACCCCAAACCCCTGCACCCCACAGTCTTGCTCCCCCTAATCCTGCCATCCCAAACCCTGCACCCCAAATTCTGCCCCCCAAACCCTGATCCCTGAACGACTGCACCTCCAAACCCTGTACCCCCAAATCCTTCCCCAACACCCTGCACCCCCAAACCCTGCACCCCTAAGCCTGAACCCTAAATCCCTCACCCAAAAGCCCTGCACCCCCAAACCCTGCATCCCAAGATCCTGCTCCCCTAAATCTTGAACACCCAAACCTTGCACCCTCAAATCTTGCACCCCCAAACCCTGCACCCCCAAATCTCACAGCACCAAACCCTACACCCCAAATCCTGCACCCCTAAATTCAGCCCTACCAAACTTTGCACCCCTAAACCCTGAAATCTCACACCCCCTAATCCTGCCCTCCCAAATCCTGAGCCCTGCACCCCCAAAGCCTGCATTCCCAAACGCAGCACCCCCAGGTCCTGAACACCCAAACACTGCACCCCCAAATTAGGCAGTCCCAAACCCTGCACCCCAAAACCCTGAAATCTCACACCCCCTAATCCTGCCCTCCCAAATCCTGAGCCCTGCACCCCCAAAGCCTGCATTCCCAAACGCAGCACCCCCAGGTCCTGAACACCCAAACACTGCACCCCCAAATTAGGCAGTCCCAAACCCTGCACCCCAAAATCCTCCATTCACAAACTCTGCACCCCCCAAACCTGGACCCCACATGTGCACCCCCAAAACCATGCTCCCCTGAAACGCTGCACTTCAAAACCCTGCACCCCTAAATCCTTCCCCCAAAACCCTGCCCCCCAAACCCTACACCCCAAGGTCCTTCCCCCACCTCCTGGAACCCCAAACCCTGCACCCCAAAGAATTCCCTCCCAAACCTTGCACCTCCAAATCCTGCACCTCAAAGGCCTGGAAACCCAAGCCCTTCAACCCCATCCCTGCAACACCAAATCCTGTACCCCAAACCCAGCACCCCAGAATCCTGCAACCCAAATCCTGCCTACCAAACCTTTCACTGCAAACCCCTGCACCCCGAGGTTGTGCTGCCCTAAACACTGAACCCCCAAATCCTGCAGCCCCAGATCCTTGCCTCCCAAAACTCTGCACCCCCAAATCCTGCACCCCAAATTTCTCACCCCCAAATCCTTCCCCCACCACCCTGCAGACTCAAATCCTTCACCCCCAACCCCTGCACCCCAAAACTCCACACCTCCAAATCCTGTGCTCCAGTCCTATGCACCCCACACTCTGCACCCCAAACCCTGCACTCTGAGACCTGACTTCTAAACCCTGCACCCCCAAACGGTACACCCCCAAATCCTGAAGCCCCAGATCCTTCCCTCCGATACCCTGCACCCCCAAATCCTGAACCCCCAAACCCTGCACCCCTAAACTTCCACCCCCTTAACACTGCACCCCCAAAACCTGAACCACCAAATCTTTCACCCCCAAAACCTCCCTCCTCCAAACCCTGCACTTCAAAATGCTGCACCCCCAAATCCTTCTCCCCAACACCCTGCACCCCCAGATCCTGACCCCAAAACCCTGCACCCCAAATCCTGTACCCCAAAGCCCTGCACTCTCAAATCATACAGGCCCAGAACGTGCACCCTAAACTGTGCACCCCAAAATCCTAAACCCCTTAACCCTGCACCCCCAAATCCTCCAGACCCATGTCCCGAACCCAGCACCCCAAAATCTACCCCCCAAAACCTACATCCCCAAATCCTGCACCCCCAGGTCCTGAACACCCAAAATCTGCACCCCCAATTCTGCCTCCACAAGACCTTCACCCCCAGTCCCTGCTCCACTAAATCCTACACCCCAAACCCTGCACCCCCAACCTCCTGTACCCCAAATCCTGCCCCCACAAGTTGCATCCTAAAATCCTGCACCCCCAAATCCTGTCCTACCCACCCTTCAGCCCAAACCCCTTCACCCCAAAATCCTGCTGCCCTAAACCCTGCACCCCCAAATCATCCCTCCCAACCCTGCCCCCCAAACCCTGTCCCCCTAAAGCCTGACCCCGAAACCCTGCTCCCCAAAACCCTGCTACCCCCAATCTTGTACCCCCAGATCCTTCCCCCAACACCCTGCAATCCCAAACCCTGCACCCCCAATTCTGGCGCTAAACCCTGCACCCCCAGAACCCTGCACCACTGAACCTTGCACCCCAAAACCCTGCTCCCCCAATCCTCCCCCCCAAAACTCTGCACCCCAAAACCCTATACCCAAAACCTTGCACCCCACAAGTTGCACCCATATCCCTGCACCCCCAAATTCCTGCACCCCCAAATCCTCCAACCCTCAGGTCCTGCACCCCCAGGTGCTGAACACCTGAACCCCTCACCCCAAACCCTGCACCCCCAAATCCTGCCTCTAAACACTGAACTACAAGGTTCTGTACCCCAACAGCCTGCTCACCCAGATCCTGCACCCCAGAACCCTGCACCCCCAAATTCTGATCCCTACAGTCTGCACCCCCAGCTCCTGCATCCCCAAAACCTGTACCCCTAAATCCTGCACCCTTCAACCCTGCAGCCCACAACGCTGCACCCCCAACCTCTGCAGCCCCAGTTCCTTAACGTGTGAAACCTGCACCCCCAAGTCCTGCACCTCAAAACCTTACACCCGGAATCCTGCCCCCCAAACCATGCACCCCAAAATCAAGGCCCCTCAAACTTGCACTCAAAAGTCCGCACCAAGAAACCCTCCCCGCCCAGTTCCTAAAGACGTGAAACCTGCACCCCGAAATCCCGCACCCCAAAACCCTGCACCCCAGTACCCCAGACCACCAAATCTTGCACCTCCAAATCCTGCCCCCTTTAGCCCTGCACTTCAAACCCTGCACCCCAAATCCTTGACACCCAAGTCACAAATCTCCAAACACAGCAACCCCAAAACCCTACACCCCCAGTCCCTGCACCCCCAAATAATTTTCCTTCAAATCCCACACCCAAAGCTCGTACACCCCAAGATCTTGCACCCCCACACACTGCACCCCAAATCCTGCAACCCCAGACCCTGCACCTCCTGCACCCCAAAATTTTACATCTCCAAATCCTAAAGCCTTAAACCCTGTATCTGACAAATCCTTCCCCCCAAAACAGTGCCCCCCAAACCCTGCACCCCAGATCCTGCAGCCCCTAACTCTGCGTGCCCCAACCACGAACCTCCAAATTCTTCCACCTCCAAACCCTACACCCCAAATCCTGTACCTCAAATATTCCCCCAACCCTGCACCCCAAAACCCTGCAACCCTGGTTCCTGAACATGTGAACCCTGCAACCCCAAACCCTCAGCCCATAGTCCTGCACCCCCAAATCCTGCCCTACCCAACCCTTCACCCCAAACCCCCTCACCCCAAGACCCTGTACTGACAAACCCTTCACCTCAAAATTCTGTCCCCCAAACCCTTCACCCCCAACCCTACACCCCTAAATCCCACACCCCCAGATCCTGCCCCCCAAACCCTACACCTCAACACCCTGCACCCCCAAACCCTGCACCCCCAAATCCTGCATCCCCAGATCCTTCTCACCCAAACTGCACCTCCAAAAACTGCACCCCCAGATCCAGATACTGTAAGCACTGAACCCTCAAATCCTGCACCCCAAATGCAGCCCCCCCAATCCTGCCTCCCCACACGCCATACTCAAATCCTGCACCCCCAAATCCTGCACCCCCAAATCCTGCTCCTCCAAACCCTTTGCCCTCCCATTTTGTCCCCTAAGACCTTCACCCCCAAGCCCTTCACCCTAAAACCCTACACCCCCATATCCTGCTCACCCAATTCTTGCACCCCCAGATCCTTCCTGCAAGACTCTGCACCCCAAAATAGGGCACCCCAGATCCCGCACTTCAAACCAATGCATCCCTGAACCCTGAAACCCCAAATCCTCCCCCCCAGATCCTGCACCCTCAGATCCTCCTGCCAAAAATCCTGCACCCCAAACCCTGAACTCCCAAACTCGGCACCCAAAGCCCTCAAACCCTGCACCCCCAGTTCCTGAACACATGAACCCTGCACCCCCAAACCCCACCCTAAAGTCCTGCACCCACATATCCTACTCTACCAAACCCTTCAGTGCAGACCCCTGCACCCCAAGATCCTGAATTCCAAAGTCTGCACCCCCTAATCATCCACCCCCAAACCCTGCACCCCAAACCTTGAACCCCCACATCCTGCAGCCTCAAGTCCTGAACCTTCAAACCCTGCACCTGCAAATTGTGCCCCCAAACCTGGCAGCCACACTCCCTGAACACGGGAACCCTGCACCCCGAAACCCTGCACCCTCAAACCCTGCACCCCGAACCCTCACCCCAAGGTGCTGCTCCCCAAGGTCCTGCTCCCCAGATCCTGCATCCTCAGATCCTGCACCTCTAAATCCTGCACCCCCAGATCCTTCACCTCAAATCCCAGCACCCCAGAATCCCGAACCACCGAACCTTGCACTTCAAACCCTGCCCCCTTAAACCCTGCACTTCAAACCCTGCAGCCCCAAATCGTTCCCCCCAAGCCCCTGTGCCCCTAAACCATGCACCCCAATATTCTTCCCCCCAAAGCCTGCAGCCCCAGCCCTACACCCCCATACCCTGCACCCCAAAACTCCACACCTCCAAATCCTGAACCCTGAACCCCCGCACCCCCAAATCCTGTGCCCCAGTCCTGTGCACCCCACACTCTGCAACCTTAAATTTCCCCCCAAGCCCCTGCACCCCAAACCCTGCACTCTGAGACCTGACTTCTAAACCCTGCACCCCAAACAGTGCAACCCCAAATCCTGAAGCCCCAGATCCTTCCCTCCCATACCCTGCAGCCCCAAATCCTGAACCCCCAAACCCTGCACCCCTAATCCTCCACCCCCTTAACACTGCACCCCCAAAACCTGAACCACCAAATCTTGCACCCCCAAAACCTCCCTCCTCCAAACCCTGCACTTCAAAATGCTGCACCCCCAAATCCTTCTCCCCAACACCCTGCACCCCCAGATCCTGCACCCCAAAGCCCTGCACTCTCAAATCACGCACTCCCAAAACTTGTGCACCCTAAACCATGCTACCCCAAACAGTGCACCCCAAATCCTGACTCTCCAGATCTTGCACCCCCAAAACCTGCAACTTCAAAAGCTGCGCCCCAGATCCTGCCTCCTGCAACCCCAAGTCCTGCACCCCAATACCCTGCACCCCCAGAACACTGCACCCCAGAACCCTGCACCCCTTAACCCTGCACCCCAAGGTCTTGAACACCCAAAATCTACACCCCAATTCTGCCTTCCCAAGACCTGCACTCCCAAACCCCTGTACCCCAAATCCTGCCCCCACAAGTTGCACCCTAAAAACCTGCACCCCAAATCCTGTCCTACCCAACCCTTCGCCCCAAACCCCTTCACCCCAAAATCCTGCTGCCCTAAACCCTGCACCCCCAAATCATCCCTCCCGGCCCTGCCCCCCAAACCCTGTCCCCCTAAAGCCTGACCCCGAAACCCTGCTCCCCAAAACCCTGCTACCCCAAACCTTGTACCCCCAGATCCTTCCCCCAACACCCTGCAATCCCAAACCCTGCACCCCCAATTCTGTCTCCCCAAACCCTTCACCCCCAAACCCCTGCACCACTGAACCTTGCACCCTGAAACCCCGTACTCCACAAGTTGCACCCTAAAAGCCCGAAGCCCCAAAACCTGTACCCCCAGATCCTTCCCTCCCAAACCCGGCACCCTGAAATCCCTCACCCCAAAGCCCTGCACCCCCAAATCCTGCCCTACCGAACCTTGCACTACAAACCCCTACACCCCAAAATACTGCACACTTAAACCCTGCAGCCCCACATCCCACCTAACCCTGCCCCCCAAATCCTTCCCCCTGACCCTGCACCCTGAAACCCTTCACCCCCAGATCATACACCCCCAAACCCTGCCCCTCGAAAGCATTCACCCCCTAACACTGCACCCCCAAATCCTGGAACCCCAAACCTTGATTTCCCAAACCCTGCGCCCCAAAACCCTGCACTTCCAAACCTTGCACCCCCTGATCCTGCACCCCAAAACCCAGCACCCCAGACCCCTGCACACCTAAATTCTTCACCCCCAAGTCCTAAACATGTGAACCCTGCACCCACAAACCCTGCACCCCGAATTCCTCCATCCCCACGTCATGAACCCCCAAACTCTGCTCCCCAAAATCCTGCACCCCCAAACCCTGCCCTTCTAGATCCTGCTCCCCAATACCCTGCACCCTCAGGTTCTGAACCCGCAAATCCTGCTCCCCCAACCCCTGCCCTACCAAACCCTTCAGCCCAAACCCTGCCCCCCCAGATCCTTCTCTCCCAAATCCTGCACCCCACATTGTGCTGTCCAAACTGTGCCCCCCGAGGTCCTGACCCTTCCAAACCTGCACCCCCAAATTCTGCCTCCCCAAGCCTGCACCCCCAAACCCTGTACTCCAAAATCCTGCACTCCCAAGCCCGGATGCCCCGAAATCCTGCCCACCCAGACCCTGCACCCCGAAATTCTGCCCCACACAAACTTATCCCCCCAGCCCTGATTGCCCTAATCCTGCACCCCAGATCCTTGCCCCCAAACCCTTCACCCCAAACCTGGCATCCCAAACCCTGCACCCCAAATATCTCACCCCCAGATCCTTCCCCACTGCCTTTCACCCCCAGATCCTGACCCCCAAACCCCGCACCCCCAAATCCTTCACCCCAAAACCAATGCAACCCACACTGCGCAACGTTAAATTTCCCCCCAAACCCCTGCACCCCAAACCCCTGATCTCCCAAACTCTGCACCCCAGAACCCCGCAGCCCCACATTCTGCCAACAAACCCCTGCCCCCCAGGCTCTGCAGCCCTAAATCGTGCACCTCCTCATCCAGCCCCCCAAACAATGCACCCCCAGATCCTTCCTCAACACCCTGCACCCCAAATTCCCCACCCAAACCCCTGCACCCCCAAGTCCTGTACCCCAAAGCCCTGCACCAAAAATTCTGCCCCCCAACTCTGCACTCCCAAATCCTGCACCCCCACATCCTGCACCCTGAAACCCTGTGTCCCCCAGTCCTCCACCCCCAAAACCAATGCACCACCAAACCCTGCACCCCAAATCCCTGCAACCCCAAATCCCAACTAACCCTGCACCCCAAAATCCTCCACTCCAAAGCCCTGCACCTCCAGATCCTTTCCTCAAACCCTGAACACCTGAACCCTGCACCTCAAAACCCTGCACCCCAAATCCTGACCCCCAGATAATGTCCCCAAAACCCCTACATCTCCGATTCTTCCCCCTAAGCTCTGCACCCTTAAAACGTGCACCCCTAAATTCTGCACCCCCAAATCCTTCCTCCCAAGCCATGAACCCCTCAAACCTGTGATACCAAACCCTGCAACCCTGAACCCTGCGCCCCCAAACCCTGCACATCCCATAATCCTGTACCCCCAGATACTGCTCCCCAAAACCCTGCACCCCCAAACTGTATACCCGAAATGCTGCCATCCCCAAACTCGCACCCCAAACCCTGCACCCTAAAATCAAGTCCTCCCCCAACTTGCACTCAAAACGCTGCCCCCTAAGCTTTGCACCCCCAAATGCTGACCCCCAAACCCCGTGCCCCCAAATCCCACCACCCTAAATCCTTCCCCCTAATCAATGCACTTCCAAACCTTGCACCCCCAAATCCTCAACCCCATGTCCTGAACTCCAAAACCCTGCACCCCCAATTCTGCCTCCCCAAACCCGGTACCCACGGGTTCTGCACCCCAAACTCTGCACCCACAGGTTCTGAACCCCAAACTCCTGCTCCCCCAAGCCCTGCCGCCCAAACTCTGCACCCTCAATTCCCGCACTACCAAACCCTGCACCCCCAGATCCCTCACCCAGACCTGCACCCCAAATCTGGCCTCACCCAGCCCTGTGCCCCAAAACCCAAGATCCTGCTCGCCTACATCTTGAACACCCAAACCTTGCACCATCAGATTTTGCATCCTCAAATCCTGCACCCCGAAAGTATTCATGCCCAAATCCTGCACCCCCAGATCCTGCACCCCAAAACCTTCACTACAAACCCTGCACCCTCCACCACCTTAGCACTGCACGCCCAAACCCTGCACCCCCAAATCCTGCACCCCAAATCCTGCTCCTTCAAACCCTTTGCCCCCAAATTTTACCCCCCTAGACCTGCACCCCCAAGCCTTTCTCCCTAAAACCCTACACCCCCAAATTCTGCACCCTAAACCCTGCACCCCCAGATCCTTCCTGCAAGACTCTGCACCCCAAAATCGAGCACCCCAGATCCCGCACTTCACTGCATCCCTGAACCCCGAACCCTAAATCCTGCACCCAGATCCTGCAGCCCAAAGCGAGCACCCTAAAATCAAGTCCCCCCAAAACCTGCACTGAAAATGCTGAACCCCAAATCCTGCCCCCCAGATCCTGCACCCTCAGATCCTCCTGCCAAAAACCCTGCACCCCAAACCCTGAACTCCCAAACTCTGCACCCAGAGCCCTGCACCCTCAAATCCTGCACCCCCAGTTCCTGAACACATGAACCCTGCACCCCCAAACCTCACCCGAAAGTCCTGCACCCCCAAATCCTGCTCTACCAAACCCTTCAGTGCAGACCCCTGCACCCCAAGATTGTGCTGCCCTAAACACTGAACCCCCAAATCCTGCAGCCCCAGATCCTTGCCTCCCAAAACTCTGCACCCCCAAATCCTGCACCCCAAATCTCTCACCCCCAAATCCTTCCCCCACCACCCTGCAGCCTCAAATCCTTCACCCCATCCCCTGCACCCCAAAACTCCACACCTCCAAATCCTGAACCCTGAAACCCCGCACCCCCAAATCCTGTGCCCCAGTCCTGTGCACCCCACACTCTGCAACCTTAAATTTCCCCCCAAATCCCTGCACCCCAAACTCTGCACTCTTAGACCTGACTTCTAAACCCTGCACCCCCAACAGTGCACCCCCAAATCCTGAAGCCCCAGATCCTTCCCTCCCATACCCTGCAGCCCCAAATCCTGAACCCCACAAATCCTGCACCACTAATCCTCCACGCCCTTAACACTGCACCCCCAAAACCAGCACCACCAAATCCTTCACCCCCAAAACCTCCCTCCTCCAAACCCTGCACTTCAAAATGCTGCACCCCCAAATCCTTCTCCCCAACACCCTGCACCCCCAGATCCTGACCCCAAAACCCTGCACCCCAAATCCTGTACCCCAAAGCCCTGCACTCTCAAATCATACATGCCCAGAACGTGCACCCTAAACTGTGCACCCCAAAATCCTAAACCCCTTAACCCTGCACCCCCAAAACCTGTACCCCAGATCCTTCCCCCCCATAACTGGCACCCTGAAATCCCTCACCCCAAATCCCTGCACCCTCAAATCCTCCAGCCCACAAGTCCTGCACCCCCAGGTCTTGAACACCTGAACCCTGCAGACCCAAATGCTGCACCCAGAACTCTTGGTGCCCAAATCCCTGCACCCAAAAGTCTGTCTCCCGAACCTTCACACCAAAGCCCTGCACCCCAATATCCAAAAGCATCCCCTTGGGACTGGCCCAGATGCTCCGTGCATCCTTGGCATAGAGCACCATCATCATCCAACCACCATCATCATCCAACCACCACCATCATCATCCAACCACCACCATCATCATCCAACCACCATCATCATCATCCAACCAACCAATCCTGAACCCAACCAGTGACCCCATCACCCAATCAGTGACTCCACAACCCAACCAATGACCCCATCATTCAACCAATGACCCCATCACCCAATCAGTGACCCCATGACCCAACCAATGACCCCATCATTCAACCAATGACCCCATTATTCAACTAATGACCCCATCACCCAACCAGTGACTCCATGACCCAACCAATGACCCCAGGGACCACAGTGCTACCATCTGCCATGGGCTGATCCAGACCACGCTGGAGCAAGGTGAAGCTCCAGAACACTTGCAGTATATTGATGACATCATCGTATGGGGCGACACAGCGAAAGAAGTCTTCAAAAAAGGTGAGAGAATAATTCAGATTATTTGGGATGCTGGTTTTGCCATAAAACGAAGCAAGGTCAAGGGACATGCACGGGAGATCCAGTTTTTAGGAATAAAATGGCAAGATGGCCGTCGTCAGATCCCAATGGAGGTGATCAACAAAACTGCAGCAATGTCTCCACCTACTAATAAAAAGGAGACACAGACTTTCTTGGGCGTTGTAGGTTTTTGGAGAATGCACATTCCTGACTACAGCCACATTGTGAGCCTCTCTATCGAGTGACTCGTAAAAAAGAACCAATTTGAGTGGGGCCCTGAACAACAACAAGCCTTTGAACAAATGAAGCGTGAGATAACTCATGCGGTGGCCCTTGGACCAGTTCGAACTGGACTAGATGTTAAAAATGTGCTCTACACCGCAGCCGGAGATAATGGACTTACCTGGAGCCTCTGGCAGAAAGCACCAGGAGAAACCCGAGGTCGACCCTTAGGTTTTTGGAGTCGAGGATACAAAGGATCTGAGGCCAACTGTACTGCAACTGAAAAGGAGATACTGGCAGCATATGAAGGAGTTCGAGCTGCTTCAGAAGTGATGGGCACTGAAGCACAGCTCCTCCTGGTACCTCGACTGCCGGTGCTGAGCTGGGTGTTCAAAGGGACGGTTCCCTCTCCACATCATGCAGCCGAAGTTACATGGAGTAAATGGATTGCACTGATCACGCAATGAGCTCGGATTGGAAGTCCCAACCGTCCAGGGATATTAGAAGTGATTACAGACTGGCCAGAAAGCAAAGACTTTGGGATGTCTCCAGATGAGGAGGAAGTAAAACGTGCTGAAGAAGCACCACCATATAATCCGCTTTCAGAGACTGATAAGCAGTGTGCACTGTTCACAGGTGGATCCTGTCGTCTGTAGGAAAACATCGACGGTGAAAGCTGCTGTGTGGAGTCCCACACGACAAGTTACAGAAGCCACTGAAGGACAAGGTGAATCCAGTCAGTTTGCAGCAGTGAAAGCCATCCAGCTGGCTTTGGACATTGCTGAACGAGAGAAGTGGCCAATGCTTTGTCTCTATACTGACTCATGGATGGGAGCAAATGCCTTGTGGGGGTGGCTACGGCAATGGAAGAAAAGTAACTGGCAGCGCAGAGGTGAAACTATTGGGAACCACGCTGTGGCAAGACATTGCTGCTCGGCTGGAGAGCCTGCCTGGGGAAGTTGGTCATGTAGATGCTCATGTGCCTAAAAGTCAAGCCACCGAGGAACATCGAAACAACCAACAAGCGGATCAAGCTGCTAAGATTAAAGTAGCTGAGGTGGACTTGGGCTGGCAACATAAAGGTGAACTTTTCCTAGCTCGGTGGGCCCATGGTGCTTCAGGGCATCAAGGTAGAGATGCAACATGAAAATGGGCTCGTGATCGAGGGGTGGATTTAACTATGGACACTGTTTCACACGTTATTCATGAATGTGAAACTTGCACCGAAATCAAACAAGCGAAACGGTTAAAGCCTGTATGGTATGGGGGGCGATGGTTAAAGTATAAGTATGGAGAAGCTTGGCAGATTGATTATATTACACTTCCACAAACACGTCAAGGTAAGCGTTATGTACTTACAATGGTGGAAGCAACCACTGGATGGTTGGAAACATCTGCCGTACCTCATGCTACAGCCCGAAATACCATCTTGGGCCTTGAGAAGCAAGTCCTTTGGTGGCCGGGTACGCCAGAAAGAATTGAATCAGACAATGGTACTCATTTCAAAAACAGTATTATAGACAATTGGGCCAAAGAACATGGTATTGAGTGGGTGTATCATATTCCATATCATGCACCAGCCTCTGGGAAAACTGAAAGGTACAATGGTTTGTTAAAAACTACACTAAAGGCACTGGGTGGTGGAGCCTTTAAAAACTGGGATTCACATTTAGCAAAAGCCACTTGGTTGGTCAACACCAGGGGATCAACCAATCGAGCCGGGCCTGCCCAATCAGAAATTCTATGGACTGTAGAAGGAGATAAAGTCCCTGTAGTACACATGAAAAATATCTTAGGAAAGGCAGTCTGGGTTCCTCCTGCCTCAGGCACAGGCAAACCTATTCGTGGGATTGTTTTTGCCCAGGGACCTGGCAGCACCTGGTGGGTGATGCTTAAGGATGGAGAAGTTCGGTGTGCACCTCAAGGGGATTTGATTTTAGGTGAAAATGTGCAATGCTGAACTGTACGATGTGAATTGCCGCACTAACAATGTTTAATAAGTGTCTTTCAGATCAAGACAATGGTGATGAAACCAGCGCTGGCTTCTTCGAGTGGCGCCCGACACCTTCTTGGAAGTTGGTGTCCTTAACCCACCAACAGGGGTCATGAGATGCACTTGGACCATTTTCCCTGCCCTGGGAGACTGTGGTGACAAAATGAACTTAATGAACTTTTCAAAGGATGGTCCACTGATTAATTACTCCTGTGTATATATGTACATATGTATATATATATATATATATATATAGTAGTAGTGATTAATTAGATTGTATTGATAGATTGTATTGATAAGGTTTAAGTATTCAGTGAATGTCATATTATAAGGGGTGGAATGTCCTGGTTTTGTTAAAAACAAGTTTCTCTTTTAGTGAATTTGCCTGTCAGCTCAAGCTTCATATTAGCTGCATTTTCCTGGAGAACCCAACACATGTTTTGGCAAACCCAGCAATGGAATGAAAACTTATTGATAAGCACGGATGGACATCTCGCGAGAGGGGCAACGAGAAACCGGTGACCAACTGTGTATAACATTCCATTCACGTGAATACTTCATATAAAAGCGGGAGATCACGAGGATCTCGGCCCTTTTTTCCTCATGGCTGACATTAGGAGAGGACCTTGCTGGTCGTCCCTGCGAACGGAGGCCAGTGAGAGACTGAATCCAGCTCCGGTTGGCTACAGAGTCCAATCCAGGACTTTGGGTGCTGGCTCCGCAGTTGCTCAGACTTACAAGATTGGTTTTGTATATTTGTATTATTTTCTCTGTTCTTATCAGTAGCATCAGTAAAACATCTTGAACTTTTCCAGCTCTCTCCCCTCTGTGCTTCTTCCCCTCCCAATCGCCTGTGCTGAGTGGGAAGGGGGGAGAGGGAGGGGAAAAAGGGGGAATTGGGGGGGGAGAGGACGTTGACAACACATCTGCCAGGGTTTGATTGTCACCCCGCAATCTTAACCCTCGACAGGGACAAAGGGGGTCCTGGGATGTCACAATGGGCCCTGGGGACAAAGAGTGTCCCCAGGATATCAGAATGGGCCCTGGGGACAAGTTGGGGTCCCCCGAATTTCACAATGGGTCCTGGGGACAATGGGGGGTCCTGAAACGTCACAATGGGCCCTGGGGACAAGGAGGGATCCACAGGATGTCACAATGGGCCCTGGGGACAATGGGGGGTCCTGGGACGTCACAATGGGCCCTGGGGACAATGGGGGGTCCCCAGGATGTCACAATGGGCCCTGGGGACAAAGAGGGGTCCCCTGAATGTCACAATGGGCCCTGGGGACAAGGGGGTGCAGTGGATGTCACAATGGGCCCTGGGGACAATGGGGGGTGTCCAGGATGTGAGAATGAGTCCTGAGGACAAGGGGGGGTCCCCATGGTGTCACAATGGGTCCCCAGTGACAAGGAGGGGTCCCCATGGTGTCACAATAGGCCCTGGGGACAAAGTGGGGTCCAAGAATGTCACAATGGGCCCTGGGGACAAAAGGGGTTGCCATGGTGCCACAATGGGCCCTGGGGTCAAAGGGGGTCCCCATGGTGCCACAATGGGCCCTGGGGACAAAGCGGGTGTCCCCATGGTGCCACAACGGGCCCTGGGAGCAAGGGGGTGGCCAGGATGTCACAATGGGTCCTGGAGAAAATGGGGGCATCCCCAGGATGTCACAATGGACCCTGAGGACAAGCGGGGGTCTCCATGGTGTCACAATGGGCCCCAGTGACAAAGGGGGTCCCCTGAATGTCACAATAGGTCCTGGGGACAATGGGGGGTCCTGGGACGTCACAATGGGCCCTGGGGACAAGGAGGGATCCCCAGGATGTCACAATGGGCCCTGGGGACAATGGTGGGTCCCCTGAATGTCAAAATGGGCCCTGGGGGCAAAGGGGGGTCCGCAGGATGTCCAAATGGGCACTGGGGACAAAGGGGGGGTCCCCAGGATGTCACAATGGGCCCTGGGGACAATGTGGGGTCCTGGGATGTCACAATGGGCCCCAGTGACAAACGGGGGCCCCTGAATGTCACAATGGGCCCTGGGGACAATGGGGGGTCCTGGGACGTCACAATGGGCCCTGGGGACAAGGAGGGATCCCCAGGATGTCACAATGGGCCCTGGGGACAATGGCGGGTCCTGGAACGTCACAATGGGCCCTGGGGACAAGGGGGGTCCCCAGGATGTCACAATGGGCCCTGGGGACAAAGAGGGGTCCCCTGAATGTCACAATGGGCCCTGGGGACAAGGGGGTGCCGAGGATGTTACAATGGGCCCTGCGGACAATGGGGGGTCCTGGGACGTCACAATGGGCCCTGAGGACAATTGTGGGTCCCCTGAATGTCACAATGCGCCCTGGGGACAAAGGGGGGTCCGCAGGATGTCACAATGGGAACTGGGGACAAAGGGGGGGTCCCCATGGTGTCACAATGGGCCCAAGTGACAAGGAGGGTCCCCACGGTGCCACGATGGGTCCTGGGGACAAGGGCGTCCCCCAGATGTCAAAATGGGCCCTGGGGACAATGGGAGTCCCCAAGGTGTCAGAACGAGCCCCGGGGAAAAAGTGGAATCCTGGAATGTCACAATGGCCCCCAGTGACAAAGGGGTTCCCCATGGTGCCACAATGGGCCCTGGGGACAAAAGGGGTCCCCAGGATTTCACAATAGCACTGGGGACAAAGAGGGGTCATGGGATGTCACAATGGGCCCTGGGGACAAGGGAGATCCCCATGGTGTCACAATAAGCCCTGGGGACAAAGTGGGGTCCTGGGATGTCACAATGGGCCCCAGTGACAAACGGGGTCCCCATGGTGCCACAATGGGCCGTGGGGACAAATGGGGTCCCCAGGATGTCACAATGAACCCTGGGGACAAAGGGTGGTCCTGGGACATTTCAATGGGCCCTGGAGACAAAGGGGGGACCCCAGGATGTCACAATGGGCCCTGGGGACAAAGGGGGGTCCCCAGGATGTCACGATGGGCCCTGGGGAAAAGGGGGGTCCCCATGGTGTCACAATGGGCCCTGGGGACAAGGGGGTCCCCCAGATATCGCAATGGGCCCTGGGGACAAAGTAAGGTCCTGGGCTGTCACAATGGACCATGAGGACAAGCGGGGTCCCCGGGATGTCACAATGGGCCCTGGGGACCAGGGGGGGTCCTGGGATGTCACAATGGGCCCCAGTGACAAAGGGGGTCCTCATGGTGCCACAATGGGCCCTGGGGAGAAAGGGGGTCCCCTGGATGTCACAATGGGCTCTGGGGACAAAGGGGGGTGTCGACGGTGTCAGAATGGGCCCTGGGGACAAAGGGCGTCCCCAGGATGTCACCATGGCCCCTGGAGACAATAGGGGGTCCTGGGATGTCACAATGGGCCCTGCGGACAAGGGTGGTACTCACGGTGTCACAATGGTCACTGGGCACAAGGGGGGGTCCCTATAGTGTCACAATGGGTCCTGGGGACAAGTGGGGTCCCCTGAAAGTCATAATGGGCCCTGGGGACGATGTGGGGTCCTGGGATGTCACAATGG
Source organism: Patagioenas fasciata (assembly GCF_037038585.1). Lineage (NCBI taxonomy): Eukaryota > Metazoa > Chordata > Aves > Columbiformes > Columbidae > Patagioenas > Patagioenas fasciata. The sequence goes on from NC_092545.1 coordinate 222,554, forward strand.
GCCCCAGTGACAAACGGGGGCCCCTGAATGTCACAATGGGCCCCGGGGACAATGGGGGGTCCTGGGACGTCACAATGGGCCCTGGGGACAAGGAGGGCACCCCAGGATGTCACACAGGGCCCTGGGGACAATGGCGGGTCCTGGGACGTCACAATGGGCCCTGGGGACAAGGGGGGGTCCCCAGGATGTCACAATGGGCCCTGGGGACAAAGAGGGGTCCCCTGAATGTCACAATGGGCCCTGGGCACAAGGCGGTGCCGAGGATGTCACAATGGGCCCTGCGGACAATGGGGGGTCCTGGGACCTCACAATGGGCCCTGAGGACAATGGTGGGTCCCCTGAATGTCACAATGGGCCCTGGGGGCAAAGGGGGGTCCGCAGGATGTCACAATGGGCACTGGGGATAAAGGGGGGCGTCCCCATGGTGTCACAATGGGCCCAAGTGACAAGGAGGGTCCCCACGGTGCCACGATGGGTCCTGGGGACAAGGGCGTCCCCCAGATGTCACAATGGGCCCTGGGGACAATGGGGTTGCCCAGGATGTCACAATGGGCCCTGGGGACAATGGGAGTCCCCAAGGTTTCAGAAAGAGCCCTGGGGACAAAGTGGAATCCTGGAATGTCACAATGGCCCCCAGTGAAAAAGGGGTTCCCCATGGTGTCATAATGGGCCCTGGGGACAAAAGGGGTCCCCAGGATTTCACAATAGCACTGGGGACAAAGGGGGGTCATGGGATGTCACAATGGGCTCCAGTGACAAAGAGGGTCCTCATGGTGCCACAATGGGCCCTGGGGACAAAGGGGGTCCCCTGGATGTCACAATGGGCTCTGCGGACAAGGAGGGTCCCCAGGATGTCACAATGGGCCCTGGGGACAAAGAGCGTCCCCAGCATGTCACAATGGGCCCTGGGGACAAAGGTGGTCCCCACGGTATCAGAATGGGCCCTGGGGACAATGGGGGTCCTGGGACGTCACAATGGGCCCTGGGGACAAGGGGGTGCAGAGGATGTCACAATGGGCCCTGGGGACAATGTCGGGTCCTGGGACGTCACAATGGGCCCTGGGGACAAGGGGGGGTCCCCAGGATGTCACAATGGGCCCTGGGGACAAAGAGGGGTCCCCTGAATGTCACAATGGGCCCTGGGGACAAGGGGCTGCCGAGGATGTCACAATGGGCCCTGGGGACAATGGGGAGTCCTGGGACGTCACAATGGGCCCTGGGGACAAGGGGGGGTCCCCAGGATGTCACAATGGGCCCTGGGGACAAGGAGGGATCCCCTGGATGTCAGAATGGGCCCTGGGGACAAGGAGGGATCCCCAGGATGTCACAATGGCCCCTGGGGACAATGGGGGGTCCTGGGATGTCACAATGGGCCCTGGGAACAAGGGTGGGTCCCCAGGATGTCACGATGGGCCTTGGGAACAAGGGGGTCCCCCAGATATCACAATGGGCCCTGGGGACAATGTAAGGTCCTGGGCTGTCACAATGGACCCTGAGGACAAGGGGGGTCCCCAGGATGTCACAATGAAGTCTTGGGACAAAGGGGGTCCCCAGGATGTCACAATGGGGCCTGGGGACCAGGGTGGGTCCTGGGATGTCACAATGGGCCCCAGTGACAAAGGGGGTCCCTATGGTGCCACAATGGGCCCTGGGGACAAAGGGGGTCCCCTGGATGTCACAATGGGCTCTGGGGACAAGGAGGCTCCCCAGGATGTCACAATGGGCCCTGGGGACAAAGAGCGTCCGCAGGATGTCACAATGGGCCCTGGGGACTAGGGGGGGTCCTGGGATGTCACAATGGGCCCTAGTGACAAAGGGGGTCCCTATGGTGCCACAATGGGCCCTGGGGACAAAGGGGGTCCCCTGGATGTCACAATGGGCTCTGGGGACAAGGAGGGTCCCCAGGATGTCACAATGTGCCCTGGGGACAAAGAGCGTCCCCAGCATGTGACAATGGGCCCTGGGGACAAAGGGGGTCCCCACGGTATCAGAATGGGCCCTGGGGACAAAGGGGGGTCCCCTGAATATCACAATGGGCCCTGGGGACAATGGGGGGTCCTGGGATGTCACAATGAGCCCTGCAGACAAGGGTGGTACCCACGGTGTCACAATGGGCCCTGGGCACAGGGGGGGGTCCCCATAGTGTCACAATGGATCCTGGGGACAAGTGGGGTCCCCAGGATGTCACAATGGGCCCTGGGGACAATGTGGGGTCCCCTGAATGTCACAATGGGCCCTGGGGACAAAGGGGGGTCCCGTGAATGTCACAATGGGCCCTAGGGACAAGGGGGTGCCGAGGAGGTCACAATGGGCCCTGGGGACAATGGGGGGTCCTGGGACGTCACAATGGGCCCTGGGGACAAGAGGGGATCCCTAGGATGTCACAATGGGCCCTGGGGACTAATGAGGTCCCCACGGTGTCACAATATGTCCTGGAGACAAAGGGGGGTCCCCAGCATGTCACAATGGGCCCTGGGGACAAGGGGGGGTCCCCAGGATGTCACAATGGGCCCTGGGGACAAAGGGGGGTCCCCTGAATGTCACAATGGGCCCTGGGGACAATGGGGGTCCTGGGACGTCACAATGGGCCCTGGGGACAAGGGGGTGCAGAGGATGTCACAATGGGCCCTGGGGACAAGGGGGGGTCCCCAGGATGTCACAATGGGCCCTGGGGACAAGGGGGGGTCCCCAGGATGTCACAATGGGCCCTGGGGACAAAGAGGGGTCCCCTGAATGTCACAATGGGCCCTGGGGACAAGGGCCTGCCGAGGATGTCACAATGGGCCCTGGGGACAATGGGGGGTCCTGGGACGTCACAATGGGCCCTGGGGACAAGGGGGGGTCCCCAGGATGTCACAATGGGCCCTGGGGACAAGGAGGGATCCCCTGGATGTCACAATGGGCCCTGGGGACAAGGAGGGATCCCCAGGATGTCACAATGGCCCCTGGGGACAATGGGGGGTCCTGGGATGTCACAATGGGCCCTGGGAACAAGGGTGGGTCCCCAGGATGTCACGATGGGCCTTGGGAACAAGGGGGTCCCCCAGATATCACAATGGGCCCTGGGGACAATGTAAGGTCCTGGGCTGTCACAATGGACCCTGAGGACAAGGGGGGTCCCCAGGATGTCACAATGAAGTCTTGGGACAAAGGGGGTCCCCAGGATGTCACAATGGGCCCTGGGGACCAGGGTGGGTCCTGGGATGTCACAATGGGCCCCAGTGACAAAGGGGGTCCCTATGGTGCCACAATGGGCCCTGGGGACAAAGGGGGTCCCCTGGATGTCACAATGGGCTCTGGGGACAAGGAGGCTCCCCAGGATGTCACAATGGGCCCTGGGGACAAAGAGCGTCCGCAGGATGTCACAATGGGCCCTGGGGACTAGGGGGGGTCCTGGGATGTCACAATGGGCCCTAGTGACAAAGGGGGTCCCTATGGTGCCACAATGGGCCCTGGGGACAAAGGGGGTCCCCTGGATGTCACAATGGGCTCTGGGGACAAGGAGGGTCCCCAGGATGTCACAATGTGCCCTGGGGACAAAGAGCGTCCCCAGCATGTGACAATGGGCCCTGGGGACAAAGGGGGTCCCCACGGTATCAGAATGGGCCCTGGGGACAAAGGGGGGTCCCCTGAATATCACAATGGGCCCTGGGGACAATGGGGGGTCCTGGGATGTCACAATGAGCCCTGCAGACAAGGGTGGTACCCACGGTGTCACAATGGGCCCTGGGCACAGGGGGGGGTCCCCATAGTGTCACAATGGATCCTGGGGACAAGTGGGGTCCCCAGGATGTCACAATGGGCCCTGGGGACAATGTGGGGTCCCCTGAATGTCACAATGGGCCCTGGGGACAAAGGGGGGTCCCGTGAATGTCACAATGGGCCCTAGGGACAAGGGGGTGCCGAGGAGGTCACAATGGGCCCTGGGGACAATGGGGGGTCCTGGGACGTCACAATGGGCCCTGGGGACAAGAGGGGATCCCTAGGATGTCACAATGGGCCCTGGGGACTAATGAGGTCCCCACGGTGTCACAATATGTCCTGGAGACAAAGGGGGGTCCCCAGGATGTCACAATGGGCCCTTGGGAAAATGGGGTTCGTTGGATGTCACAATGGGTCCCCAGTGACAAAGGGGGTCCCCAGGATGTCTCAATGGGCCCTGAGGACAATGGGAGGTCCCCATGGTGTCACAATGGGTCCCCAGTGACAAGGGAGGTCTCCACGGTGCCAGGATGGGTCCTGGGGACAAGGAGGTCCCCAGGATGTCACAATGGGCCCTGGGGACAAAGAGGCTCCCCAGGATGTCACAATGGGACCTGGGGACAAGGGGGTCTCCAGGAACTCACAATGGGCTCTGGGGACAATGGAGGTTCCCCAGGATGTTCAAAATAGGCCCTGAGGACAAGGGGTGGTCCCCATGCTGTCACAATGGGTCTCCAGTGACAAGGGGGTCCCCAAGGTGTCACAATGGGCCCTGGGGACAATGGGGGGTCCTGGGACGAAACAATAGGCCCTGGGGACAAGGGGGTTCCCCACAGTGTCACAATGGGTCCTGGGGATAAAGGGGGTCCCCACGGTGTTACAATGGTCCCGGGGGACAAAGGGGGATGCCCAGGATGTCACAATGGGCCCTGAGGACAAGGGGGGGTCCCCATGGTGTCAGAATGGGTCCCCAGTGCCAAGGAGGGTCCCCATGGTGTCATAATGGGTCCTGGGGACAAGGGGGTCCCCAGGATGTAACAATGGACCCTGGGGACAATGGGGGGTCCCCAGGATGTCACAATGGGCCCTGGGGACAACGGGGCGTCCTAAGACGTCACAATGGGCCCTGGGGTCAAGCAGGGATCCCCAGGATGTCACAATGGGCTCTGGACACAATGGGGGGTCCTGGGACGTCACAATGGGTCCCGGTGACAAGGGGGCATCCCCAGGATGTCAAAATGCACCCTGGGGCCAATGGGGGTCCTGCGATGTCACAATTGGCCCTGGGGACAAGGGGGGGTACCCATAGTGTCACAATGGGTCCTGGGGAAAATGGGGTCCCCAGGATGTCACAATGGGCTCTGGGGACAAGGAGGGTCCCCAGGATGTCACAATGGGCCCTGGGGACAAAGGGGGTCCCCATGGTATCAGAATGGGCCCTGGGGACAAAGCGGGGTCCCCAGGATGTCACAATGGGCCCTGGGGACAATGGGGGTTCCTGGGATGTCTCAATGAGCCCTGTGGACAAGGGTGGTACCCACGGTGTCACAATGGGCCCTGGGCACAACGGGGGGTCCCCATAGTGTCACAATGGGCCCTGGGGACAATGGGGGATCCTGGGACGTCACAATGGGCCCTGGGGACAAGGGGGGGTCCCCAGGACGTCACAATGGGCCCTGGGGACAAAGGGGGGTCCCCATAGTGTCACAATGGGCCCTGGGGACAATGGGGGATCCTGGGACGTCACAATGGGACCTGGGGACAAGGGGGTGCAGTGGATGTCACAATGGGCCCTGGGGACAATGGGGGGTGTCGAGGATGTCAGAATGAGTCCTGAGGACAAGGAGGGGTCCCCATGGTGTCACAATAGGCCCTGGGGACAAAGTGGGGTCCAAGAATGTCACAATGGGCCCTGGGGACAAAAGGGGTTGCCATGGTGCCACAATGGGCCCTGGGGTCAAAGGGGGTCCCCATGGTGCTACAATGGGCCCTGGGGACAAAGGGGGGTCCTAGGATGTCACAATGGGCCCTGGGGACAAAGGGGGTGTCCCCATGGTGCCACAACGGGCCCTGCGAGCAAGGGGGTGGCCAGGATGTCACAATGGGTCCTGGGGAAAATGGGGGGTGCCCAGGATGTCACAATGGACCCTGAGGACAAGCGGGGGTCTCCATGGTGTCACAATGGGCCCCAGTGACAAAGGGGGTCCACTGAATGTCACAATAGGTCCTGGGGACAATGGGGGGTCCTGGGACGTCACAATGGGCCCTGGGGACAATGGGGGTTCCTGGCACGTCACAATGGGCCCTGGGGACAAGGGGGGGTCCCCAGGATGTCACAATGGGCCCTGGGGACAAGGGGGTGCAGAGGATGTCACAATGGGCCCTGGGGACTAGGGGGGGTCCTGGGATGTCACAATGGGCCCCAGTGACAAAGGGCGTCCCTATGGTGCCACAATGGGCCCTGGGGACAAAGGGGGTCCCCTGGATGTCACAATGGGTTCTGGGGACAAGGAGGGTCCCCAGGATGTCACAATGGGCCCTGGGGACAAAGAGCATCCCCAGCATGTCACAATGGGCCCTGGGGACAAAGGGGGTCCCCATGGTATCAGAATGGGCCCTGGGGACAAAGGGGGGTCCCCTGAATGTCACAATGGGCCCTGGGGACAATGGGGGGTCCTGGGATGTCACAATGAGCCCTGCAGACAAGGGTGGTACCCACAGTGTCACAATGGGCCCTGGGCACAAGGGGGGGTCCCCATAGTGTCACAATGGGCCCTGGGGACAAGGGGGTGCCGAGGATGTCACAATGGGCCCTGGGGACAATGGGGGGTCCTGGGACCTCACAATGGGCCCTGAGGACAATGGTCGGTCCCCTGAATGTCAAAATGGGCCCTGGGGACAAAGGGGGGTCCGCAGGATGTCACAATGGGCACTGGGAACAAAGGGGGGGTCCCCAGGATGTCACAATGGGCCCTGGGGACAATGTGGGGTCCTGGGATTTCACAATGGGCCCCAGTGACAAAGGGGGTCCCCTGAATGTCACAATGGGTCCTGGGGACAATGGGGGGTCCTGGGACGTCACAATGGGCCCTGGGGACAAGGAGGGATTCCCAAAATGTCACAATGGGCCCTGGGGACAAGGGGATGTCCCCAGGATGGCACAATGGGCCCTGCGGACAAGGGTGGTACCCACGGTGTCACAATGGGCACTGGGCACAAGGGGGGGTCCCTATAGTGTCACAATGGGTCCTGGGGACAAGTGGAGTCCCCTGAAAGTCACAGTGGGCCCTTGGGACAATGTGGGGTCCTGGGATATCACAATGGGCCCCAATGACAAACGGGGGCCCCTGAATGTCACAATGGGCCCTGGGGACAATGGGGGGTCCCGGGACGTCACAATGGGCCCTGGGGACAAAGGGCGGTCCTCAGGATATCACAATGGGCCCTGGGGACAAAGGGTGGTCGCCAGGATATCACAATGGGCTCTGGTGACAATGGGGTCCCCAGGATGTCACAATGGGCCCTGAAGACAACAGGCGGTCCTGGGATGTCACAATGGGCCCTGGGGACAAAGAGTGTCCCCAGGATATCAGAATGGGCCCTGAGGACAAGTTGGGGTCCCCTGAATTTCACAATGGGCCCTGGGGACAAAGAGGGCTCCCCAGCATATCACAATGGGCCCTGGGGACAATGGGGGGTCCTGGGACGTCACAATGGGCCCTGGGGACAAGGAGGGATCCACAGGATGTCACAATGGGCCCTGGGGACAATGGGGGGTCCTGGGACATCACAATGGGCCCTGGGGACAATGGGGGGTCCCCAGGATGTCACAATGGGCCCTGGGGACAAAGAGGGGTCCCCTGAATGTCACAATGGGCCCTGGGGACAAGGGGGTGCAGTGGATGTCACAATGGGCCCTGGGGACAATGGGGGGCGTCCAGGATGTCAGAATGAGTCCTGAGGACAAGCGGAGGTCTCCATGGTGTCACAATGGGCCCCAGTGACAAAGGGGGTCCCCTGAATGTCACAATAGGTCCTGGGGACAATGGGGGGTCCTGGGACGTCACAATGGGCCCTGGGGACAAGGAGGGATCCCCAGGATGTCACAATGGGCCCTGGGGACAATGGGGGTTCCTGGGACATCACAACGGGCCCTGGGGACAAGGGGGGGTCCCCAGGATGTCACAATGGGCCCTGGGGACAAAGAGGGGTCCCCTGAATGTCACAATGGGCCCTGGGGACAAGGGGGTGCCGAGGATGTCACAATGGGCCCTGGGGACAATGGGGGGTCCTGGGATGTCACAATGGACCCTGGAAACAAGGAGGCATCCCCAGGATGTCACAATGGGCCCTGGGGACAATGGGGGGTCCTGGGACGTCACAATGGGCCCTGGGGACAAGGGGGGGTCCCCAGGATGTCACAATGGGCCCTGGGGACAAAGTAAGGTCCTGGGATGTCACAATGGGCCCTGGGGACAAGGGGGGGTCCCCAGGATGTCACAATGGGCCTTGGGAACAAGGGGGTCCCCCAGATATCACAATGGGCCCTGGGGACAATGTAAGGTCCTGGGCTGTCACAATGGACCCTGAGAACAAGGGGGGTCCCCAGGATGTCACAATGAAGTCTTGGGACAAAGGGGGTCCCCAGGATGTCACAATGGGCCCTGGGGACCAGGGGGGGTCGTGGGATGTCACAATGGGCCCCAGTGACAAGGGGGGTCCCTATGGTGCCACAATGGGCCCTGGGGACAAAGGGGGTCCCCTGGACGTCACAATGGGCTCTGGGGACAAGGAGGGTCCCCAGGATGTCACAATGGGCCCTGGGGACAATGGGAGTCCCCAAGGTGTCAGAACGAACCCTGGGGACAAAGTGGAATCCTGGAATGTCACAATGGCCCCCAGTGACAAAGGGGTTCCCCATGGTGCCACAATGGGCCCTGGGGACAAAAGGGGTCCCCAGGATTTCACAATAGCACTGGGGACAAAGGGGGGTCGTGGGATGTCACAATGGGCCCTGGGGACAAGGGAGATCCCCATGGTGTCACAATGGGCCCTGGGGACAAGGGGGTCCCGCGGATGTCACAATGGGCCCTGGGGACCAGGGGGGTCCTGGGATGTCACAATGGGCCCCAGTGACAAAGAGGGTCCTCATGGTGCCACAATGGGCCCTGGGGACAAAGGGGGTCCCCTGGATGTCACAATAGGGTCTGGGGACAAAGGCGGGTGTCGACGGTGTCAAAATGGGCCCTGGGCACAAGGGGGGGTCCCCATAGTGTCACAATGGGTCCTGGGGACAAGTGGGGTCCCCAGGATGTCACAATAGGTCCTGGGGACAATGTGGGGTCCTGGGATGTCACAAAGGGCCCCAGTGACAAAGGGGGTCCCCTGAATGTCACAATGGGCCCCGGGGACACTGGGGGGTCCTGGGACGTCACAATGGGCCCTGGGGACAAGGAGGGATTCCCAGGATGTCACAATGGGCCCTGGGGACAAGGGTGGTACTCACGGTGTCACAATGGTCACTGGGCACAAGGGGGGGTCCCTATAGTGTCACAATGGTTCCTGGGGACAAGTGGGGTCCCCTGAAAGTCACAATGGGCCCTGGGGACAATGTGGGGTCCTGGGATGTCACAATGGGCCCCAGTGACAAACGGGGGCCCCTGAATGTCACAATGGGCCCCGGGGACAATGGGGGGTCCTGGGACGTCACAATGGGCCCTGGGGACAAGGAGGGCACCCCAGGATGTCACACAGGGCCCTGGGGACAATGGCGGGTCGTGGGACGTCACAGTGGGCCCTGGGAACAAGGGGGGGTCCCCAGGATGTCACAATGGGCCCTGGGGACAAAGAGGGGTCCCCTGAATGTCACAATGGGCCTTGGGGACAAGGGGGTGCCGAGGATGTCACAATGGGCCCTGGGGAAAACGGGGGACCTGGGACGTCACGATGGGCCCTGGGGACAAGGAGGGATTCCCAGGATGTCACAATGGGCCCTGGGGACAAGGGTGGTACCCACGGTGCCACAATGGTCACTGGGCACAAGGGGGGGTCCCTATAGTGTCACAATGGGTCCTGGGGACAAGTGGGGTCCTGGGATGTCACAATGGGCCGCAGTGACAAACGGGGGCCCCTGAATGTCACAACGGGTCCTGGGGAAAATGGGGGGTCCTGGGACGTCAGAATGGGCCCTGGGGACAAGGGGGGATCCCCAGGATGTCACAATGGGCCCTGGGGACAAGGGGGTGCAGAGGATGTCACAATGGGACCTGGGGAAAATGGGGGGTCCTGGGATGTCACAATGGGCCCTGGGGACAAGGAGGGATCCCCAGGATGTCACAATGGGCCCTGGGGACAATGGGGGGTCCTGGGACGTCACAATGGGCCCTGGGGACAAGGGGGGGTCCCCAGGATGTCACAATGGGCCCTGGGGACAAAGTAAGGTCCTGGGATGTCACAATGGGCCCTGGGGACAAGGGGGGGTCCCCAGGATGTCACAATGGGCCTTGGGAACAAGGGGGTCCCCCAGATATCACAATGGGCCCTGGGTACAATGTAAGGTCCTGGGCTGTCACAATGGACCCTGAGGACAAGGGGGGTCCCCAGGATGTCACAATGAAGTCTTGGGACAAAGGGGGTCCCCAGGATGTCACAATGGGCCCTGGGGACCAGGGGGGGTCCTGGGATGTCACAATGGGCCCCAGTGACAAAGGGGGTCCCTATGGTGCCACAATGGGCCCTGGGGACAAAGGGGGTCCCCTGGATGTCACAATGGGCTCTGGGGACAAGGAGGGTTCCCAGGATGTCACAATGGGCCCTGGGGACAAAGAGCGTCCCCAGGATGTCACAATGGGCCCTGGGGACAAAGAGGGGTCCCCTGAATGTCACAATGGGCCCTGGGGACAAGGGGGTGCAGTGGATGTCACAATGGGCCCTGGGGACAATGGGGGGCGTCCAGGATGTCAGAATGAGTCCTGAGGACAAGCGGAGGTCTCCATGGTGTCACAATGGGCCCCAGTGACAAAGGGGGTCCCCTGAATGTCACAATAGGTCCTGGGGACAATGGGGGGTCCTGGGACGTCACAATGGGCCCTGGGGACAAGGAGGGATCCCCAGGATGTCACAATGGGCCCTGGGGACAATGGGGGTTCCTGGGACATCACAACGGGCCCTGGGGACAAGGGGGGGTCCCCAGGATGTCACAATGGGCCCTGGGGACAAAGAGGGGTCCCCTGAATGTCACAATGGGCCCTGGGGACAAGGGGGTGCCGAGGATGTCACAATGGGCCCTGGGGACAATGGGGGGTCCTGGGATGTCACAATGGACCCTGGAAACAAGGAGGCATCCCCAGGATGTCACAATGGGCCCTGGGGACAATGGGGGGTCCTGGGACGTCACAATGGGCCCTGGGGACAAGGGGGGGTCCCCAGGATGTCACAATGGGCCCTGGGGACAAAGTAAGGTCCTGGGATGTCACAATGGGCCCTGGGGACAAGGGGGGGTCCCCAGGATGTCACAATGGGCCTTGGGAACAAGGGGGTCCCCCAGATATCACAATGGGCCCTGGGGACAATGTAAGGTCCTGGGCTGTCACAATGGACCCTGAGAACAAGGGGGGTCCCCAGGATGTCACAATGAAGTCTTGGGACAAAGGGGGTCCCCAGGATGTCACAATGGGCCCTGGGGACCAGGGGGGGTCGTGGGATGTCACAATGGGCCCCAGTGACAAGGGGGGTCCCTATGGTGCCACAATGGGCCCTGGGGACAAAGAGCGTCCCCAGCATGTCACAGTGGGCTCTGGGGACAAAGGGGGTCCCCACGGTATCAGAGTGGGCCCTGGGGACAAGGGGGGTCTCCTGAATGTCACAATGGGCCCTGGGGACAATGGAGGGTCCTGGGATGTCACAATGAGCCCTGCAGACAAGGGTGGTACCCACGGTGTCACAATGGGCCCTGGGCACAAGGGGGGGTCCCCATAGTGTCACAATGGACCCTGGGGACAAGGGGGTGCCGAGGATGTTACAATGGGCCCTGGGGACAATGGGGGGTCCTGGGACCTCACAATGGGCCCTGAGGACAATGGTGGGTCCCCTGAATGTCAAAATGGGCCCTGGGGACAAAGGGGGGTCCGCAGGATGTCACAATGGGCACTGGGGACAAAGGGGGGGTCCCCAGGATGTCACAATGGGCCCTGGGGACAATGTGGGGTCCTGGGATTTCACAATGGGCCCTGGGGACAAGGAGGGATCCCCAGGATGTCACAATGGGCCCTGGGGACAATGGGGGGTCCTGGGATGTCACAATGGGCCCTGGGGACAAGGAGGGATCCCCAGGATGTCACAATGGGCCCTGGGGACAAGGGGGTGTCCCCAGGATGTCACAATGGGCCCTGCGGACAAGGGTGGTACCCACGGTGTCACAATGGGCACTGGGTACAAGGGGGGGTCCCTATAGTGTCACAATGGGTCCTGGGGACAAGTGGAGTCTCCTGAAAGTCACAATGGGCCCTTGGGACAATGTGGGGTCCTGGGATGTCACAATGGGCCCCAGTGACAAACGGGGGCCCCTGAATGTCATAATGGGCCCTGGGGACAATGGGGGGTCCTGGGACGTCACAATGGGCCCTGGGGACAAAGGGCGGTCCTCAGGATATCACAATGGGCCCTGGGGACAAAGGGTGGTCACCAGGATATCACAATGGGCTCTGGTGGCAATGGGGTCCCCAGGATGTCGCAATGGGCCCTGGGGACAACAGGCGGTCCTGGGATGTCACAATGGGCCCTGGGGACAAAGAGTGTCCCCAGGATATCAGAATGGGCCCTGAGGACAAGTTGGGGTCCCCTGAATTTCAAAATGGGCCCTGGGGACAAAGAGGGCTCCCCAGCATATCACAATGGGCCCTGGGGACAATGGGGGGTCCTGGGACGTCACAATGGGCCCTGGGGACAAGGAGGGATCCACAGGATGTCACAATGGGCCCTGGGGACAATGGGGGGTCCTGGGACGTCACAATGGGCCCTGGGGACAAGGGGGAGTCCCCAGGATGTCACAATGGGCCCTGGGGACAAAGAGGGGTCCCCTGAATGTCAAAATGGGCCCTGGGGACAAGGGGGTGCAGTGGATGTCACAATGGGCCCTGGGGACAATGCGGGGTGTCCAGGATGTGAGAATGAGTCCTGAGGACAAGGGGGGTCCCCATGGTGTCATAATGGGTCCCCAGTGACAAGGAGGGATCCCCATGGTGTCACAATAGGCCCTGGGGACAAAGTGGGGTCCAAGAATGTCACAATGGGCCCTGGGGACAAAAGGGGTTGCCATAGTGCCACAATGGGCCCTGGGGTCAAAGGGGGTCCCCATGGTGCTACAATGGGCCCTGGGGACAAAGGGGGGTCCTGGGATGTCACAATGGGCCCTGGGGACAAAGGGGGTGTCCCCATGGTGCCACAATGGGCCCTGGGAGGAAGGGGATGGCCAGGATGTCACAATGGGTCCTGGGGAAAATGGGGGGTGCCCAGGATGTCACAATGGACCCTGAGGACAATCGGGGGTCTCCATGGTGTCACAATGGGCCCCAGTGACAAAGGGGGTCCCCTGAATGTCACAATAGGTCCTGGGGACAATGGGGGGTCCTGGGACGTCATAATGGGCCCTGCGGACAAGGAGGGATCCCCAGGATGTCACAATGGGCCCTGGGGACAATGGGGGGTCCTGGGACGTCACAATGGGCCCTGGGGACAAGGGGGGGTCCCCTGGATGTCACAATGGACTCTGGGGACAAGGAGGGTCCCCAGGATGTCACAATGGGCCCTGGGGACAAAGGGGGTCCCCACGGTATCAGAATGGGCCCTGGGGACAAGGGGGTGTCCCCAGGATGTCACAATGGGCCCTGCGGACAAGGGTGGTACCCACGGTGTAACAATGGGCCCTGGGCACAAGGGGGGGTCCCCATAGTGTCACAATGGGTCCTGGGGACAAGTGGGGTCCCCAGGATGTCACAATGGGCCCTGGGGACAATGTGGGGTCCCCTGAATGTCACAATGGGCCCGGGGGACAAGGGGGTGCCGAGGATGTCACAGTGGGCCCTGGGGACAATGGGGGGTCCTGGGACCTCACAGTGGGCCCTGAGGACAATGGTGGGTCCCCTGAATGTCAAAATGGGCCCTGGGGACAAAGGGGGGTCCCCAGGATGTCACAATGGGCACTGGGCCAAAGGGGGTGTCCCCAGGATGTCACAGTGGGCCCTGGGGACAATGGCGGGTCCTGGGACGTCACAATGGGCCCTGGGGACAAGGGGGGGTCCCCTGGATGTCACAATGGGCCCTGGGGATAAGGAGGGATTCCCAGGATGTCACAATGGGCCCTGGGGACAAGGGGGGATTCCCAGGATGTCACAATGGGCCCTGGGGACAAGGGTGGTACCCACGGTGTCACAATGGGCACTGGGCACAAGGGGGGGTCCCTATAGTATCACAATGGGTCCTGGGGACAAGTGGGGTCCCCTGAAAGTCACAATGGGCCCTGGGGACAATGTGGGGTCCTGGGATGTCACAATGGGCCCCAGTGACAAACGGGGGCCCCTGAATGTCACAATGGGCCCTGGGGACAAGGGGGTGCAGAGGATGTCACAATGGGCCCTGGGGACAATGGGGGGTCCTGGGACATCACAATAGGCCCTGGGGACAAGGAGGGATCCCCAGGATGTCACAATGGGCCCTGGAGACAATGGGGGGTCATGGGACATCACAATGGGCCCTGGGGACAAGGGTGGGTCCCCAGGATGTCACAATGGGCCTTGGGGACAAGGTGGTCCCGAGGATGTCACAATGGGCCCTGGGGACAATGGGGGGTCCTGGGATGTCAGAATGGGCCCTGGGGACAATGTGGGGTCCCCAGGATGTCAAATGGGTACTGGAGACAAAGAGGGGGTCCCCATGGTGTCACAATGGGCCCAAGTGACAAGGAGGGTCCCCACAGTGCCACGATGGGTCCTGGGGACAAGGGCGTTCCCCAGATGTCACAGTGGGCCCTGGGGACAAAAGGGGTCCCCAGGATTTCACAATAGCACTGGGGATAAAGGGGGGTCATGGGATGTAACAATGGGCCCTGGGGACAAGGGAGATCCCCATGGTGTCACAATAAGCCCTGGGGACAAAGTGGGGTCCTGGGATGTCACAATGGGCCCCAGTGACAAACGGGGTCCCCATGGTGCCACAATGGGCCGTGGGGACAAATGGGGTCGCCAGGATGTCACAATGAACCCTGGGGACAAACGGTGGTCCTGGGACATTTCAATGGGCCCTGGGGACAAAGGGGGGACCCCAGGATGTCACAATGGGCCCTGGGGACAATGGGGTCCTGGGACGTCATAATGGGCCCTGGGGACACAGAGGGGCCCTAGGACGTCACAATCAGCCCTGGGGACAAGGTGGGGTCCCCTGAGAGTCACAATGAGCCCTGGGAAGAGAGGGGGCTCCCACGGACATCACAATGGCTCTGGGAACAATGGGGGGTCCTGGGACGTCACAAGTGGCCCTGGAGACAAGGGCGGGTCTCCAGGATGTCACAATGGGCCCTGGGAACAAGGGGGGGTACCCATAGTGTCACAATGGGTCCTGGGGAAAATGGGGTCCCCAGGATGTCACAATGGGCCCTGGGGACAATGTGGGGTCCTGGGATGTCACAATGGGCCCCAGTGACAAAGGTGGTCCCCTGAATGTTACAATGGGTCCTGAGGACAGTGGGGGGTCCTGGGATGTCACAATGGGCCCTGGGGACAAGGAGGGATCCCCAGGATGTCACAATGCGCCCTGGGGACAAGGGGGGGTCCCCAGGATGTCACAATGGGCCCTGGGGACAACGGGGGGTCCTAAGACATCACAATGGGCCCTGGGGCCAAGCAGGGATCCCCAGGATGTCACAATGGGCCCTGGGGACAAGGGGGGGTCCCCAGGATGTCACAATGGGCCCTGGGGACAACGGGGGGTCCTAAGACGTCACAATGGGCCCTGGGGCCAAGCAGGGATCCCCAGGATGTCACAATGGGCCCTGGACACAATGGGGGGTCCTGGGACGTCACAATGGGCCCCGTTGACAAGGGGGCATCCCCAGGATGTCAAAATGCGCCCTGGGGCCCAGGGGCGTCCTGCGATGTCACAATAGGCCCTGGGGACAAAGGGGGTCCCCTGGATGTCACAATGGACTCTGGGGACAAAGGGGATCCCCACGGTATCAGAATGGGCCCTGGGGAAAAAGGGGGGTCCTGGGATGTCACAATGAGCCCTGCAGACAAGGGTGGTACCCACGGTGTCACAATGGGCCCTGGGGACAAGTGGGGTCCCCAGGATGTGACAATGTGTCCTGGGGACAATGTGGGGTCCTGGGATGTCACAATGGGCCCCAGTGACAAAGGGGCCCCCTGAATGTCACAATGGGTCCTGGGAACAATCGGGGGTCCTGGGACGTCACAATGGGCCCTGGGGACAAGGAGGGATCCCCAGGATGTCACAATGGGCCCTGGGGACAATGGGGGGTCCTGGGACGTCACAATGGGCCCCAGTGACAAGGGGGGGTCCCCAGGATGTCACAGTGTGCCCTGGGTACAAAGAGGCGTCCCCGGAATGTCAAAATCGGCCCTGGGGACAAAGGGCGGTCCTCAGGATATCACAATGGGCCCTGGGGACAAAGGGTGGTCGCCAGGATATCACAATGGGCTCTGGTGACAATGGGGTCCCCAGGATGTCACAATGGGCCCTGGGGCAAGTTGGGGTCCCCTGAATTTCACAATGGGCCCTGGGGACAAAGAGGGCTCCCCAGCATATCACAATGGGCCCTGGGGACAATGGGGGGTCCTGGGACGTCACAATGGGCCCTGGGGACAAGGGGGGGTCCCCAGGACGTCATAATGGGCTCTGGGGACAAGGAGGGTCCCCAGCATGTCACAATGGGCCCTGGGGACAAAGGGGGGGTCCCCAGGATGTCACAATGTGCGCTGGGGACAAAGAGAGTCCCCAGCATGTCACAATGGGCCCTGGGGACAAAGGGGGTCCCCACGGTATCAGAATGGGTCCTGGGGACAAGTGGAGTCCCCTGAAAGTCACAATGGACCCTGGGGACAAAGGGGGGTCCTGGGATCTCACAATGGGCCCTGGGGACAAAGGCGGTGTCCCCATGGTGCCACAATGGGCCCTGGGAGCAAGGGGGTGGCCAGGATGTCACAATGGACCCTGAGGACAAGCGGGGGTCTCCATGGTGTCACAATGGGCCCCAGTGACAAAGGGGGTCCCCTGAATGTCACAATAGGTCCTGGGGACAATGGGGGGTCCTGGGACGCAACAATGGGCCCTGGGGAAAAGGAGGGATCCCCAGGATGTCACAATGGGCCCTGGGGACAATGGGGGGTCCTGGGACGTCACAATGGGCCCTGGGGACAAGGGGGGGTCCCCAGGATCTCACAATGGGCCCTGGGGACAAAGAGGGGTCCCCTGAATGTCACAATGGGCCCTGGGGACAAGGGGGTGCAGAGGATGTCACAATGGGCCCTGGGGACAATGGGGGGTCCTGGGACATCACAATGGGCCCTGGGGACAAGGAGGGATCCCCAGGATGTCACAATGGGCCCTGGGGACAATGGGGGGTCCTGGGACGTCACAATGGGCCCTGGGGACAAGGGGGGGTCCCCAGGATGTCACAATGGGCCCTGGGGACAAGGGCGTGCCGAGGATGTCACAATGGGCCCTGGGGACAAGGGGGGGTCCCCAGGAAGTCACAATGGGCCTTGGGAACAAGGGGGTCCCCCAGATATCACAATGGGCCCTGGGGACAATGTAAGGTCCTGGCCTGTCACAATGGACCCTGAGGACAAGGGGGGACCCCAGGATGTCACAATGAAGTCTTGGGACAAAGGGGGTCCCCAGGATGTCACAATGGGCCCTGGGGACAAAGGGGGTCCCCACGGTGTCAGAATGGGCCCTGGGGACAAGGGGGGTCCCCTGAATATCACAATGGGCCATGGGGACAATGGGGGGTCCTGGGATGTCACAATGAGCCCTGGGGACAAGGGTGGTACCCACGGTGTCACAATGGGCCCTGGGCAAAAGGGGGGGTCCCCATAGTGTCACAATGGACCCTGGGGACAAGGGGGTGCCGAGTATGTCACAATGGGCCCTGGGGACAATGGGGGGTCCTGGGACCTCACAATGGGCCCTGACGACAATGGTGGGTCCCCTGAATGTCAAAATGGGCCCTGGGGACAAAGGGGGGTCCGCAGGATGTCACAATGGGCACTGGGGATAAAGGGGGGGTCCCCAAGGTGTCACAATGGGCCCAAGTGACAAGGAGGGTCCCCACGGTGCCACGATGGGTCCTGGGGACAAGGGCGTCCCCCAGATGTCACAATGGGCCCTGGGGACAATGGGGTTGCCCAGGATGTCACAATGGGCCCTGGGGACAATGGGAGTCCCCAAGGTGTCAGAACGAGCCCTGGGGACAAAGTGGAATCCTGGAATGTCACAATGGCCCCCAGTGACAAAGGGGTTCCCCATGGTGCCACAATGGGCCCTGGGGACAAAAGGGGTCCCCAGGATTTCACAATAGCACTGGGGATAAAGGGGGGTCATGGGATGTCACAATGGGCCCTGGGGACAAGGGAGATCCCCATGGTGTCACAATAAGCCCTGGGGACAAAGTGGGGTCCTGGGATGTCACAATGGGCCCCAGTGACAAACGGGGTCTCCATGGTGCCACAATGGGCCGTGGGGACAAATGGGGTCCCCAGGATGTCACAATGAACCCTGGGGACAAAGGGTGGTCCTGGGACATTTCAACGGGCCCTGGGGACAAGGGGGGGACCCCAGGATGTCACAATGGGCCCTGGGGACAAAGGGGGGTCCCCATGGTTTCACAATGGGCCCTGGGGACAAGGGGGTCTCCCAGATATCGCAATGGGCCCTGGGGACAAAGTAAGTTCCTGGGCTGTCACAGTGGACCATGAGGACAAGGTGGGTCCCCCGGATGTCACAATGGGCCCTTGGGACCAGGGTGGGTCCTGGGATGTCACAATGGGCCCCAGTGACAAAGAGGGTCCTCATGGTGCCACAATGGGCCCTGGGGACAAAGGGGGTCCCCTGGATGTCACAATGGGCTCTGGGGACAAAGGGGGGTGTCGACGGTGTCAAAATGGGCACTGGGGACAAAGGGCGTCCCCAGGATGTCACCATGGGCCCTGGGGACAACAGGGGGTCCTGGGATGTCACAATGAGCCCTGCGGACAAGGGGGGTACCCACGGTGTCACAATGGGCCCTGGACACAAGGGGGGGTCCGCATAGTGTCACAATGGGTCCTGGGGACAAGTGGGGTCCCCAGGATGTCACAATAGGTCCTTGGGACAATGTGGGGTCCCCTGAATGTCACAATGGGCCCTGGGGACAATGTGGGGTCCTGGGATGTCACAATGGGCCCCCGTGACAAACGGGGGCCCCTGAATGTCACAATGGGCCCTGGGGTCAATGGGGGGTCCTGGGACGTCACAATGGGTCCTGGGGACAAGGAGGGATCCCCAGGATGTCACAATGGGCCCTGGGGACAAAGGGGGTCCCCAGCATGTCACAATGGGCCCTGGGGACAAGGTAGTGCAGTGGATGTCACAATGGGCCCTGGGGACAAAGGGTGGTCCTGGGACATTTCAACGGGCCCTGGGGACAAAGGGTGTCCCCTGGATGTCACAATGGGCTCTGGGGACAAGGAGGGTCCCCAGGATGTCACAATGGGCCCTGGGGACAAAGAGCGTCCCCAGCATGTCACAATGGGCCCTGGGGACAAGGTAGTGCAGTGGATGTCACAATGGGCCCTGGGGACAATGGGGGGTGTCCCGGATGTGAGAATGAGTCCTGAGGACAAGGGGGGGTCCCCATGGTGTCACAATGGGTCCCCAAGTGACAAGGAGGGGTCCCCATGGTGTCACAATAGGCCCTGGGGACAAAGTGGGGTCCAAGAATGTCACAATGGGCCCTGGGGACAAAAGGGGTTGCCATGGTGCCACAATGGGCCCTGGGGTCAAAGGGGGTCCCCATGGTGCTACAATGGGCCCTGGGGACAAAGGGGGGTCCTGGGATGTCACAATGGGCCCTGGGGACAAAGGGGGTGTCCCCATGGTGCCACAACAGGCCCTGGGAGCAAGGGGATGGCCAGGATGTCACAATGGGTCCTGGGGAAAATGGGGGGTGCCCAGGATGTCACAATGGACCCTGAGGACAAGCGGGGGTCTCCATGGTGTCACAATGGGCCCCAGTGACAAAGGGGATCCCCTGAATGTCACAATCGGTCCTGGGGACATTGGGGGGTCCTGGGACCTCACAATGGGCCCTGAGGACAATGGTGGGTCCCCTGAAGGTCACAATGGGCCCTGGGGACAAAGGGGGGTCCGCAGAATGTCACAATGGGCACTGGGGACAAAGGGGGGGTCCCCATAGTGTCACAATGGGCCCAAGTGAAAAGGAGGGTCCCCACGGTGCCACGATGGGTCCTGGGGACAAGGGCGACCCCCAGATGTCACAATGGGCCCTGGGGACAATGGGGTTGCCCAGGATGTCACAATGGGCCCTGGGGACAATGGGAGTCCCCAAGGTGTCAGAACGAGCCCTGGGGTCAAAGTGGAATCCTGGAATGTCACAATGGCCCCCAGTGACAAAGAGGTTGCCAATGGTGCCACAATGGGCCCTGGGGACAAAAGGGGTCCCCAGGATTTCACAATAGCACTGGGGACAAAGGGGGGTCATGGGATGTCACAATGGGCCCTGGGGACAAGGGAGATCCCCATGGTGTCACAATAAGCCCTGGGGACAAAGTGGGGTCCTGGGATGTCACAATGGGCTCTGGGGACAAGGAGGGTCCCCAGGATGTCACAATGGGCCCTGGGGACAAAGGGGGGTCCTGGGATGTCACAATGGGCTCCAGTGACAAAGAGGGTCCTCATGGTGCCACAATGGGCCCTGGGGACAAAGGGGGTCCCCTGGATGTCACAATGGGCTCTGGGGACAAGGAGGGTCCCCAGGATGTCACAATGGGCCCTGGGGACAAAGAGCGTCCCCAGCATGTCACAATGGGCCCTGGGGACAAAGGGGGTCCCCACGGTATCAGAATGGGCCCTGGGGACAAAGGGGGGTCCCCTGAATGTCACAATGGGCCCTGGGGACAATGGGGGGTCCTGGGACGTCACAATGGGCCCTGGGGACAAGGGGGGGTCCCCAGGATGTCACAATGGGCCCTGGGGAAAAAGAGGGGTCCCCTGAATGTCACAATGGGCCCTGGGGACAAGGGGGTGCAGAGGATGTCACAATGGGCCCTGGGGACAATGGGGGGTCCTGGGACATCACAATGGGGCCTGAGGACAAGGAGGGATCCCCAGGATGTCACAATGGGCCCTGGGGACAATGGGGGGTCCTGGGACGTCACAATGGGCCCTGGGGACAAGGGGGGGTCCCCAGGATGTCACAATGGGCCCTGGGGACAAGGGGGTGCCGAGGATATCACAATGGGCCCTGGGGACAATGGGGGGTCCTGGGACGTCACAATGGGCCCTGGGGACAAGGGGGGGTCCCCAGGATCTCACAATGGGCCCTGGGGACAAAGAGGGGTCCCCTGAATGTCACAATGGGCCCTGGGGACAAGGGGGTGTAGAGGATGTCACAATGGGCCCTGGGGACAATGGGTTGTCCTGGGACATCACAATAGGCCCTGGGGACAAGGAGGGATCACCAGGATGTCACAATGGGCCCTGGAGACAATGGGGGGTCCTGGGACGTCACAATGGGCCCTGGGGACAAGGGTGGGTCCCCAGGATGTCACAATGGGCCTTGGGGACAAGGGGGTCCCGAGGATGTCACAATGGGCCCTGGGGACAATGGGGGGTCCTGGGATGTCACAATGGGCCCTAGGGACAATGTGGGGTCGCCAGGATGTCACAATGAAGTCTTGGGACAAAGGGGGTCCCCAGGATGTCACAATGGGGCCTGGAAACCAGGGGGGGTCCTGGGATGTCACAATGGGTCCCAGTGACAAAAGGGGTCCCTATGGTGCCACAATGGGCCCTGGGGACAAAGGGGGTCCCCTGGATGTCACAATGGACTCTGGGGACAAGGAGGGTCCCCAGGATGTCACAATGGGCCCTGGGGACAAAGGGGGTCCCCACGGTATCAGAATGGGCCCTGGGGACAAGGGGGTGTCCCCAGGATGTCACAATGGGCCCTGCGGACAAGGGTGGTACCCACGGTGTCACAATGGGCCCTGGGCACAAGGGGGGGTCCCCATAGTGTCACAATGGGTGCTGGGGACAAGTGGGGTCCCCAGGATGTCACAATGGGCCCTGGGGACAATGTGGGGTCCCCTGAATGTCACAATGGGCCCTGGGGACAAGGGGGTGCCGAGGATGTCACAATGGGCCCTGGGGACAATGGGGGGTCCTTGGACCTCACAGTGGGCCCTGAGGACAATGGTGGGTCCCCTGAATATCAAAATGGGCCCTGGGGACAAAGGGGGGTCCGCAGGATGTCACAATGGGCACTGGGGACAAAGGGGGTGTCCCCAGGATGTCACAGTGGGCCCTGGGGACAATGGCGGGTCCTGGGACGTCACAATGGGCCCTGGGGACAAGGGGGGGTCCCCTGGATGTCACAATGGGCCCTGGGGATAAGGAGGGATTCCCAGGATGTCACAATGGGCCCTGGGGACAAGGGGGGATTCCCAGGATGTCACAATGGGCCCTGGGGACAAGGGGGTGTCCCCAGGATGTCACAATGGGCCCTGCGGACAAGGGTGGTACCCACGGTGTCACAATGGGCACTGGGCACAAGGGGGGGTCCCTATAGTATCACAATGGGTCCTGGGGACAAGTGGGGTCCCCTGAAAGTCACAATGGGCCCTGGGGACAATGTGGGGTCCTGGGATGTCACAATGGGCCCCAGTGACAAACGGGGGCCCCTGAATGTCACAATGGGCCCTGGGGACAAGGGGGTGCAGAGGATGTCACAATGGGCCCTCCGGACAATGGGGGGTCCTGGGACATCACAATAGGCCCTGGGGACAAGGAGGGATCCCCAGGATGTCACAATGGGCCCTGGAGACAATGGTGGGTCATGGGACGTCACAATGGGCCCTGGGGACAAGGGTGGGTCCCCAGGATGTCACAATGGGCCTTGGGGACAAGGTGGTCCCGAGGATGTCACTATGGGCCCTGGGGACAATGGGTGGTCCTGGGATGTCACAACGGGCCCTAGGGACAATGTGGGGTCCCCAGGATGTCACAATGAAGTCTTGGGACAAAGGGGGTCCCCAGGATGTCACAATGGGGCCTGGAAACCAGGGGGGGTCCTGGGATGTCACAATGGGCCCCAGTGACAAAAGGGGTCCCTATGGTGCCACAATGGGCCCTGGGGACAAAGGGGGTCCCCTGGATGTCACAATGGACTCTGGGGACAAGGAGGGTCCCCAGGATGTCACAATGGGCCCTGGGGACAAAGGGGGTCCCCACGGTATCAGAATGGGCCCTGGGGACAAGGGGGTGTCCCCAGGATGTCACAATGGGCCCTGCGGACAAGGGTGGTACCCACGGTGTCACAATGGGCCCTGGGCACAAGGGGGGGTCCCCATAGTGTCACAATGGGTCCTGGGGACAAGTGGGGTCCCCAGGATGTCACAATGGGCCCTGGGGACAATGTGGGGTCCCCTGAATGTCACAATGGGCCCTGGGGACAAGGGGGTGCCGAGGATGTCACAATGGGCCCTGGGGACAATGGGGGGTCCTGGGACCTCACAGTGGGCCCTGAGGACAATGGTGGGTCCCCTGAATGTCAAAATGGGCCCTGGGGACAAAGAGGGGTCCGCAGGATGTCACAATGGGCACTGGGGACAAAGGGGGTGTCCCCAGGATGTCACAGTGGGCCCTGGGGACAATGGCGGGTCCTGGGACGTCACAATGGGCCCTGGGGACAAGGGGGGGTCCCCTGGATGTCACAATGGGCCCTGGGGATAAGGAGGGATTCCCAGGATGTCACAATGGGCCCTGGGGACAAGGGGGGATTCCCAGGATGTCACAATGGGCCCTGGGGACAAGGGGGTGTCCCCAGGATGTCACAATGGGCCCTGCGGACAAGGGTGGTACCCACGGTGTCACAATGGGCACTGGGCACAAGGGGGGGTCCCTATAGTATCACAATGGGTCCTGGGGACAAGTGGGGTCCCCTGAAAGTCACAATGGGCCCTGGGGACAAGGGGGGGTCCCCAGGATGTCACAATGGGCCCTGGGGACAAGGGGGTGCAGAGGATGTCACAATGGGCCCTGGGGACAATGGGGGGTCCTGGGACATCACAATGGGCCCTGGGGACAAGGAGGGATCCCCAGGATGTCACAATGGGCCCTGGGGACAATGGGGGGTCCTGGGACGTCACAATGGGCCCTGGGGACAAGGGGGGGTCCCCAGGATGTCACAATGGGCCCTGAGGACAAGGGCGTGCTGAGGGTGTCACAATGGGCCCTGGAGACAATGGGGGGTCCTGGGATGTCACAATGGGCCCTGGGGACAAGGGGGGGTCCCCAGGAAGTCACAATGGGCCTTGGGAACAAGGGGGTCCCCCAGATATCACAATGGGCCCTGGGGACAATGTAAGGTCCTGGCCTGTCACAATGGACCCTGAGGACAAGGGGGGACCCCAGGATGTCACAATGAAGTCTTGGGACAAAGGGGGTCCCCAGGATGTCACAATGGGCCCTGGGGACAAAGGGGGTCCCCACGGTGTCAGAATGGGCCCTGGGGACAAGGGGGGTCCCCTGAATATCACAATGGGCCATGGGGACAATGGGGGGTCCTGGGATGTCACAATGAGCCCTGGGGACAAGGGTGGTACCCACGGTGTCACAATGGGCCCTGGGCAAAAGGGGGGGTCCCCATAGTGTCACAATGGACCCTGGGGACAAGGGGGTGCCGAGGATGTCACAATGGGCCCTCGGGACAATGGGGGGTCCTGGGACCTCACAATGGGCCCTGACGACAATGGTGGGTCCCCTGAATGTCAAAATGGGCCCTGGGGACAAAGGGGGGTCCGCAGGATGTCACAATGGGCACTGGGGATAAAGGGGGGGTCCCCAAGGTGTCACAATGGGCCCAAGTGACAAGGAGGGTCCCCACGGTGCCACGATGGGTCCTGGGGACAAGGGCGTCCCCCAGATGTCACAATGGGCCCTGGGGACAATGGGGTTGCCCAGGATGTCACAATGGGCCCTGGGGACAATGGGAGTCCCCAAGGTGTCAGAACGAGCCCTGGGGACAAAGTGGAATCCTGGAATGTCACAATGGCCCCCAGTGACAAAGGGGTTCCCCATGGTGCCACAATGGGCCCTGGGGACAAAAGGGGTCCCCAGGATTTCACAATAGCACTGGGGATAAAGGGGGGTCATGGGATGTCACAATGGGCCCTGGGGACAAGGGAGATCCCCATGGTGTCACAATAAGCCCTGGGGACAAAGTGGGGTCCTGGGATGTCACAATGGGCCCCAGTGACAAACAGGGTCTCCATGGTGCCACAATGGGCCGTGGGGACAAATGGGGTCCCCAGGATGTCACAATGAACCCTGGGGACAAAGGGTGGTCCTGGGACATTTCAACGGGCCCTGGGGACAAGGGGGGGACCCCAGGATGTCACAATGGGCCCTGGGGACAAAGGGGGGTCCCCATGGTTTCACAATGGGCCCTGGGGACAAGGGGGTCCCCCAGATATCGCAATGGGCCCTGGGGACAAAGTAAGTTCCTGGGCTGTCACAGTGGACCATGAGGACAAGGTGGGTCCCCCGGATGTCACAATGGGCCCTTGGGACCAGGGTGGGTCCTGGGATGTCACAATGGGCCCCAGTGACAAAGAGGGTCCTCATGGTGCCACAATGGGCCCTGGGGACAAAGGGGGTCCCCTGGATGTCACAATGGGCTCTGGGGACAAAGGGGGGTGTCGACGGTGTCAAAATGGGCACTGGGGACAAAGGGCGTCCCCAGGATGTCACCATGGGCCCTGGGGACAACAGGGGGTCCTGGGATGTCACAATGAGCCCTGCGGACAAGGGGGGTACCCACGGTGTCACAATGGGCCCTGGACACAAGGGGGGGTCCGCATAGTGTCACAATGGGTCCTGGGGACAAGTGGGGTCCCCAGGATGTCACAATAGGTCCTGGGGACAATGTGGGGTCCCCTGAATGTCACAATGGGCCCTGGGGACAATGTGGGGTCCTGGGATGTCACAATGGGCCCCCGTGACAAACGGGGGCCCCTGAATGTCACAATGGGCCCTGGGGACAATGGGGGGTCCTGGGACGTCACAATGGGTAATGGGAACAAGGAGGGATCCCCAGGATGTCACAATGGGCCCTGGGGACAATGGCGGGTCCTGGGACGTCACAATGGGCCCTGGGGACAAGGGGGGGTCCCCAGGATGTCACAATGGGCCCTGGGGACAAAGAGGGGTCCCCTGAATGTCACAATGGGCCCTGGGCACAAGGGGGTGCCGAGGATGTCACAATGGGCCCTGGGGACAATGGAGGGTCCTGGGACCTCACAATGGGCCCTGAGGACAATGGTGGGTCCCCTGAATGTCACAATGGGCCCTGGGGACAAAGGGGGGTCCGCAGGATGTCACAATGGGCACTGGGGACAAAGGGGGGCGTCCCCATGGTGTCACAATGGGCTCAAGTGACAAGGAGGGTCCCCACGGTGCCACGATGGGTCCTGGGGACAAGGGCGTCCCCCAGATGTCACAATGGGCCCTGGGGACAATGGGGTTGCCCAGGATGTCACAATGGGCCCTGGGGACAATGGGAGTCCCCAAGGTGTCAGAACGAGCCCTGGGGACAAAGTGGAATCCTGGAATGTCACAATGGCCCCCAGTGACAAAGGGGTTCCCCATGGTGTCATAATAGGCCCTGGGGACAAAAGGGGTCCCCAGGATTTCACAATAGCACTGGGGATAAAGGGGGGTCATGGGATGTCACAATGGGCTCCAGTGACAAAGAGGGTCCTCATGGTGCCACAATGGGCCCTGGGGACAAAGGGGGTCCCCTGGATGTCACAATGGGCTCTGGGGACAAGGAGGGTCCCCAGGATGTCACAATGGGCCCTGGGGACAAACAGCGTCCCCAGCATGTCACAATGGGCCCTGGGGACAAAGGGGGTCCCCACGGTATCAGAATGGGCCCTGGGGACAAAGGGGGGTCCCCTGAATGTCACAATGGACCGTGGGGACAATGGGGGGTCCTGGGACGTCACAATGGGCCCTTGGGACAAGGGGGGGTCCCTAGGATGTCACAATGGGCCCTGGGGACAAGGTAGTGCAGTGGATGTCACAATGGGCCCTGGGGACAATGGGGGGTGTCCAGGATGTGAGAATGAGTCCTGAGGACAATGGGGGGTCCCCATGGTGTCACAATGGGTCCCCAGTGACAAGGAGGGGTCCCCATGGTGTCACAATAGGCCCTGGGGACAAAGTGGGGTCCAAGAATGTCACAATGGGCCCTGGGGACAAAAGGGGTTGCCATGGTGCCACAATGGGCCCTGGGGTCAAAGGGGGTCCCCATGGTGCTACAATGGGCCCTGGGGACAAAGGGGGGTCCTGGGATGTCACAATGGGCCCTGGGGACAAAGGGGGTGTCCCCATGGTGCCACAACAGGCCCTGGGAGCAAGGGGATGGCCAGGATGTCACAATGTGTCCTGGGGAAAATGGGGGGTGCCCAGGATGTCACAATGGACCCTGAGGACAAGCGGGGGTCTCCATGGTGTCACAATGGGCCCCAGTGACAAAGGGGATCCCCTGAATGTCACAATCGGTCCTGGGGACAATGGGGGGTCCTGGGACCTCACAATGGGCCCTGAGGACAATGGTGGGTCCCCTGAAGATCACAATGGGCCCTGGGGACAAAGGGGGGTCCGCAGAATGTCACAATGGGCACTGGGGACAAAGGGGGGGTCCCCATAGTGTCACAATGGGCCCAAGTGAGAAGGAGGGTCCCCACGGTGCCACGATGGGTCCTGGGGACAAGGGCGTCCCCCAGATGTCACAATGGGCCCTGGGGACAATGGGGTTGCCCAGGATGTCACAATGGGCCCTGGGGACAATGGGAGTCCCCAAGGTGTCAGAACGAGCCCTGGGGTCAAAGTGGAATCCTGGAATGTCACAATGGCCCCCAGTGACAAAGAGGTTGCCAATGGTGCCACAATGGGCCGTGGGGACAAAAGGGGTCCCCAGGATTTCACAATAGCACTGGGGACAAAGGGGGGTCATGGGATGTCACAATGGGCCCTGGGGACAAGGGAGATCCCCATGGTGTCACAATAAGCCCTGGGGACAAAGTGGGGTCCTGGGATGTCACAATGGGCTCTAGGGACAAGGAGGGTCCCCAGGATGTCACAATGGGCCCTGGGGACAAAGGGGGGTCCTGGGATGTCACAATGGGCTCCAGTGACAAAGAGGGTCCTCATGGTGCCAAAATGGGCCCTGGGGACAAAGGGGGTCCCCTGGATGTCACAATGGGCTCTGGGGACAAGGAGGGTCCCCAGGATGTCACAATGGGCCCTGGGGACAAAGAGCGTCCCCAGCATGTCACAATGGGCCCTGGGGACAAAGGGGGTCCCCACGGTATCAGAATGGGCCCTGGGGACAAAGGGGGGTCCCCTGAATGTCACAATGGGCCCTGGGGACAATGGGGGGTCCTGGGACGTCACAATGGGCCCTGGGGACAAGGGGGGGTCCCCAGGATGTCACAATGGGCCCTGGGGAAAAAGAGGGGTCCCCTGAATGTCACAATGGGCCCTGGGGACAAGGGGGTGCAGAGGATGTCACAATGGGCCCTGGGGACAATGGGGGGTCCTGGGACATCACAATGGGGCCTGAGGACAAGGAGGGATCCCCAGGATGTCACAATGGGCCCTGGGGACAATGGGGGGTCCTGGGACGTCACAATTGGCCCTGGGGACAAGGGGGGGTCCCCAGGATGTCACAATGGGCCCTGGGGACAAGGGGGTGCCGAGGATATCACAATGGGCCCTGGGGACAATGGGGGGTCCTGGGATGTCACAATGGGCCCTGGGGACAAGGGGGGGTCCCCAGGATCTCACAATGGGCCCTGGGGACAAAGAGGGGTCCCCTGAATGTCACAATGGGCCCTGGGGACAAGGGGGTGCAGAGGATGTCACAATGGGCCCTGGGGACAATGGGGGGTCCTGGGACATCACAATAGGCCCTGGGGACAAGGAGGGATCCCCAGGATGTCACAATGGGCCCTGGAGACAATGGGGGGTCCTGGGACGTCACAATGGGCCCTGGGGACAAGGGTGGGTCCCCAGGATGTCACAATGGGCCTTGGGGACAAGGGGGTCCCGAGGATGTCACAATGGGCCCTGGGGACAATGGGGGGTCCTGGGATGTCACAATGGGCCCTAGGGACAATGTGGGGTCCCCAGGATGTCACAATGAAGTCTTGGGACAAAGGGGGTCCCCAGGATGTCACAATGGGGCCTGGAAACCAGGGGGGGTCCTGGGATGTCACAATGGGCCCCAGTGACAAAAGGGGTCCCTATGGTGCCACAATGGGCCCTGGGGACAAAGGGGGTCCCCTGGATGTCACAATGGACTCTGGGGACAAGGAGGGTCCCCAGGATGTCACAATGGGCCCTGGGGACAAAGGGGGTCCCCACGGTATCAGAATGGGCCCTGGGGACAAGGGGGTGTCCCCAGGATGTCACAATGGGCCCTGGGCACAAGGGTGGTACCCACGGTGTCACAATAGGCCCTGGGCACAAGGGGGGGTCCCCATAGTGTCACAATGGGTCCTGGGGACAATGTGGGGTCCCCAGGATGTCACAATGGGCCCTGGGGACAATGTGGGGTCCCCTGAATGTCACAATGGGCCCTGGGGACAAGGGGGTGCCGAGGATGTCACAATGGGCCCTGGGGACAATGTGGGGTCCTGGGACATCACAGTGGGCCCTGAGGACAATGGTGGGTCCCCTGAATGTCAAAATGGGCCCTGGGGACAAAGGGGGGTCCGCAGGATGTCACAATGGGCACTGGGGACAAAGGGGGTGTCCCCAGGATGTTACAGTGGGCCCTGGGGACAATGGCGGGTCCTGGGACGTCACAATGGGCCCTGGGGACAAGGGGGGGTCCCCTGGATGTCACAATGGGCCCTGGGGATAAGGAGGGATTCCCAGGATGTCACAATGGGCCCTGGGGACAAGGGGGGATTCCCAGGATGTCACAATGGGCCCTGGGGACAAGGGGGTGTCCCCAGGATGTCACAATGGGCCCTGCGAACAAGGGTGGTACGCACGGTGTCACAATGGGCACTGGGCACAAGGGGGGGTCCCTATAGTATCACAATGGGCCCCAGTGACAAACGGGGGCCCCTGAATGTCACAATGGGCCCTGGGGACAATGGGGGGTCCTGGGATGTCACAATGGGCCCTGGGGACAAGGGGGTGCAGAGGATGTCACAATGGGCCCTGGGGACAATGGGGGGTCCTGGGACATCACAATAGGCCCTGGGGACAAGGAGGGATCCCCAGGATGTCACAATGGGCCCTGGAGACAATGGGGGGTCCTGGGACGTCACAATGGGCCCTGGGGACAAGGGTGGGTCCCCAGGATGTCAATATGGGCCTTGGGGACAAGGGGGTCCCGAGGATGTCACAATGGGCCCTGGGGACAATGGGGGGTCCTGGGATGTCACAATAGGCCCTGGGGACAAGGAGGGATCCCCAGGATGTCACAATGGGCCCTGGAGACAATGGGGGGTCCTGGGACGTCACAATGGGCCCTGGGGACAAGGGTGGGTCCCCAGGATGTCACAATGGGCCTTGGGGACAAGGGGGTCCCGAGGATGTCACAATGGGCCCTGGGGACAATGGGGGGTCCTGGGATGTCACAATGGGTCCTGGGGACAAGGTGGGGTCCCCAGGATGTCACAATGGGTACTGGAGACAAAGAGGGGGTCCCCATGGTGTCACAATGGGCCCAAGTGACAAGGAGGGTCCCCACAGTGCCACGATGGGTCCTGGGGACAAGGGCGTTCCCCAGATGTCACAGTGGGCCCTGGGGACAAAAGGGGTCCCCAGGATTTCACAATAGCACTGGGGATAAAGGGGGGTCATGGGATGTCACAATGGGCCCTGGGGACAAGGGAGATCCCCATGGTGTCACAATAAGCCCTGGGGACAAAGTGGGGTCCTGGGATGTCACAATGGGCCCCAGTGACAAAGGTGGTCCCCTGAATGTTACAATGGGTCCTGAGGACAGTGGGGGGTCCTGGGACGTCACAATGGGCCCTGGGGACAAGGAGGGATCCCCAGGATGTCACAATGGGCCCTGGGGACAAGGGGGGGTCCCCAGGATGTCACAATGGGCCCTGGGGACAACGGGGCGTCCTAAGACGTCACAATGGGCCCTGGGGCCAAGCAGGGATCCCCAGGATGTCACAATGGGCCCTGGGGACAAGGGGGGGTCCCCAGGATGTCACAATGGGCTCTGGGGACAACGGGGGGTCCTAAGACGTCACAATGGGCCCTGGGGCCAAGCAGGGATCCCCAGGATGTCACAATGGGCCCTGGACACAATGGGGGGTCCTGGGATGTCACAATGGGCCCCGTTGACAAGGGGGCATCCCCAGGATGTCAAAATGCGCCCTGGGGCCCAGGGGGGTCCTGCGATGTCACAATGGGCCCTGGGGACAAAGGGGGTCCCCTGGATGTCACAATGGACTCTGGGGACAAAGGGGATCCCCACGGTATCAGAATGGGCCCTGGGGAAAAAGGGGGGTCCTGGGATGTCACAATGAGCCCTGCGGACAAGGGTGGTACCCACGGTGTCACAATGGGCCCTGGGCACAAGGGGGGGTCCCCATAGTGTCACAATGGGTCCTGGGGACAAGTGGGGTCCCCAGGATGTGACAATGTGTCCTGGGGACAATGTGGGGTCCTGGGATGTCACAATGGGCCCCAGTGACAAAGGGGCCCCCTGAATGTCACAATGGGTCCTGGGAACAATCGGGGGTCCTGGGACGTCACAATGGGCCCTGGGGACAAGGAGGGATCCCCAGGATGTCACAATGGGCCCTGGGGACAATGGGGGGTCCTGGGACGTCACAATGGGCCCCAGTGACAAGGGGGGGTCCCGAGGATGTCACAGTGTGCCCTGGGTACAAAGAGGCGTCCCCGGAATGTCAAAATCGGCCCTGGGGACAAAGGGCGGTCCTCAGGATATCACAATGGGCCCTGGGGACAAAGGGTGGTCGCCAGGATATCACAATGGGCTCTGGTGACAATGGGGTCCCCAGGATGTCACAATGGGCCCTGGGGACAAGTTGGGGTCCCCTGAATTTCACAATGGGCCCTGGGGACAAAGAGGGCTCCCCAGCATATCACAATGGGCCCTGGGGACAATGGGGGGCCCTGGGACGTCACAATGGGCCCTGGGGACAAGGGGGGGTCCCCAGGATGTCACAATGGGCTCTGGGGACAAGGAGGGTCCCCAGCATGTCACTATGGGCCCTGGGGACAAAGGGGGGGTCCCCAGGATGTCACAATGTGCGCTGGGGACAAAGAGAGTCCCCAGCATGTCACAATGGGCCCTGGGGACAAAGGGGGTCCCCACGGTATCAGAATGGGTCCTGGGGACAAGGGGGGTCCCCTGAATATCACAATAGGTCCTGGGGACAATGGGGGGTCCTGGGACGCAACAATGGGCCCTGGGGAAAAGGAGGGATCCCCAGGATGTCACAATGGGCCCTGGGGACAATGGGGGGTCCTGGGACGTCACAATGGGCCCTGGGGACAAGGGGGGGTTCCCAGGATGTCACAATGGGCCCTGGGGACAAAGAGGGGTCCCCTGAATGTCACAATGGGCCCTGGGGACAAGGGGGTGCAGAGGATGTCACAATGGGCCCTGGGGACAATGGGGGGTCCTGGGACATCACAATGGGCCCTGGGGACAAGGAGGGATCCCCAGGATGTCACAATGGGCCCTGGGGACAATGGGGGGTCCTGGGACGTCACAATGGGCCCTGGGGACAAGGGAGGGTCCCCAGGATGTCACAATGGGCCCTGGGGACAAGGGCGTGCCGAGGATGTCACAATGGGCCCTGGAGACAATGGGGGGTCCTGGGATGTCACAATGGGCCCTGGGGACAAGGGGGGGTCCCCAGGAAGTCACAATGGGCCTTGGGAACAAGGGGGTCCCCCAGATATCACAATGGGCCCTGGGGACAATGTAAGGTCCTGGCCTGTCACAATGGACCCTGAGGACAAGGGGGGACCCCAGGATGTCACAATGAAGTCTTGGGACAAAGGGGGTCCCCAGGATGTCACAATGGGCCCTGGGGACAAAGGGGGTCCCCACGGTGTCAGAATGGGCCCTGGGGACAAGGGGGGTCCCCTGAATATCACAATGGGCCATGGGGACAATGGGGGGTCCTGGGATGTCACAATGAGCCCTGGGGACAAGGGTGGTACCCACGGTGTCACAATGGGCCCTGGGCAAAAGGGGGGGTCCCCATAGTGTCACAATGGACCCTGGGGAAAAGGGGGTGCCGAGTATGTCACAATGGGCCCTGGGGACAATGGGGGGTCCTGGGACCTCACAATGGGCCCTGAGGACAATGGTGGGTCCCCTGAATGTCAAAATGGGCCCTGGGGACAAAGGGGGGTCCGCAGGATGTCACAATGGGCACTGGGGATAAAGGGGGGGTCCCCAAGGTGTCACAATGGGCCCAAGTGACAAGGAGGGTCCCCACGGTGCCACGATGGGTCCTGGGGACAAGGGCGTCCCCCAGATGTCACAATGGGCCCTGGGGACAATGGGGTTGCCCAGGATGTCACAATGGGCCCTGGGGACAATGGGAGTCCCCAAGGTGTCAGAACGAGCCCTGGGGACAAAGTGGAATCCTGGGATGTCACAATGACCCCCAGTGACAAAGGGGTTCCCCATGGTGCCACAATGGGCCCTGGGGACAAAAGGGGTCCCCAGGATTTCACAATAGCACTGGGGATAAAGGGGGGTCATGGGATGTCACAATGGGCCCTGGGGACAAGGGAGATCCCCATGGTGTCACAATAAGCCCTGGGGACAAAGTGGGGTCCTGGGATGTCACAATGGGCTCTGGGGACAAGGAGGGTCCCCAGGATGTCACAATGGGCCCTGGGGACAAAGGGGGGTCCTGGGATGTCACAATGGGCTCCAGTGACAAAGAGGGTCCTCATGGTGCCACAATGGGCCCTGGGGACAAAGGGGGTCCCCTGGATGTCACAATGGGCTCTGTGGACAAGGAGGGTCCCCAGGATGTCACAATGGGCCCTGGGGACAAAGAGCGTCCCCAGCATGTCACAATGGGCCCTGGGGACAAAGGGGGTCCCCACGGTATCAGAATGGGCCCTGGGGACAAAGGGGGGTCCCCTGAATGTCACAATGGGCCCTGGGGACAATGGGGGGCCCTGGGACGTCACAATGGGCCCTGGGGACAAGGAGGGATCCCCAGGATGTCACAATGGGCCGTGGGGACAAAGAGGCGTCCCCTGAATGTCACAATGGGCCCTGGGGACAAGGGGGTGCCGAGGATGTCACAATGGGCCCTGGGGACAAGGGAGATCCCCATGGTGTCACAATAAGCCCTGGGGACAAAGTGGGGTCCTGGGATGTCACAATGGGCCCTGGGGACACAGGTGGTCCCCAGGATGTCACAATGGGCCCTGGGGACAAAGTGGGGTCCTAAGATGTCACAATGGGCACTGGGGACAAAGGGGGTCCCCATGGTGTCACAATCGGCCTTGAGGACAATGGGGTCTCCCCAGGATGTCACAATGGGCCTTGGGGACAAAGGGGTGTCCCCTGAATGTGCATAATGGGCCCTGGGGACAAAGGGTGGTCGCCAGGATGTCTCAGTGGGCCCTGGGGACAATGGGGTGTCCTGGGATGTCACAATGGGCCCCAGTGACAAATGGGGTCTCCACGGTGTCACAATGGGCCCTGGGGATAAAGGGGGTTCTCCAGGATGTCACAATGGGCCCAAGTGATGAGTCCCCACAGTGCCACTATGGGCCCTGGAGACAAGGGGGTCCCACGGATGTCACAATGGGCCCTGGGGACAAGGGGGGTCCCCAGGATGTCACGATGGGGCCTGGGGACAACGAGGGGTCCTGGGACGTCACAATGAGCCCTGGGGAAAAAGGGTGGTCCCCATGATGTCACAATGGGCACTGGAGACAGTGGGGGGTCCTGGGATGTCACAATGGGCCCTGGGGACAAAGTAAGGTCCTCGGCTGTCACAATGAGCCCTGAGGACAAGGGGGGTTCCCAGAATTTCACAATGAGCACTGGGGACAAAGTGGGGTCCTGGGATGTCAAAATGGGCCCTGGGGACAAAGGGGGTCCCTTAATTGTCACAATGGGCCCTGGGGACAAGGGGGGTCCCTTAATTGTCACAATGGGCCCTGGGGACAAAGTGGGGTCCTGGAATGTCACAATGGGCCCAGAGGACAAAGGGGGTCCCCATGGTGCCACAGTGGGCCCTGGGGACAAAGGGGGTCCTGAGACGTCACAATGGGCCCTGGGGAAAAGGCGGGGTCCCCACGGTGTCACAATGGGCCCTGGGGACAATGGGGGGTCCTGGGATGTCACAATGGGCCCCAGTGACAAAGGGGGTCCCCATGGTGCGACAACGAGCTCTGGGGATAAAGGGGGTCTCCAGGATGTCACAATGGGCCCTGGGGACAAAGGAAGTCCCCAGAATGCCACAATGGGTCCTGGAAAGAAGTGGGGTCCCCACCGTGTCACAATGGGCCTTGGGGACAAAGGGGGGTCCCCAGGATGTCACAATGGGCCCCGGGGACAAAGGGGTCCCCAGGATGTCACAATGGGTACTGGGGACAAAGGCGGGGTCCCCATGGTGTCACAATGGACCCAAGTGACAGGACGAGTCCCCGCGGTACCACTATGGGCCCTGGAGACCAGGGGGTTCCCCGGATTTCACAATGGGCCCTGGGGACTAGGGGGTGGGGGTTCCCTCGGTGCCACGATGGGCCCTGGGGACAAGGGGGTCCCCAGGATGTCACATTGGGCCCTGAGGACAAATTGGGGTTCTGGGATGTCACAATGGGCCCTGGGGACAAAGGGGGTGTCCATGGTGCCACAATGGGCCCAGGGGACAAAGAGGGGTCCCCAGAATGTCACAATGGGCCCTGGGGACATTTGGGGTCCTCAGAATGTCACAATGGGCCGTGGGAACAATAGGGGGTCCTGGGACGTCACAATGGGCCCTGGAGTAAAGGGGGGTCCCCAGGATGTCACAATAGGCCCTGGGGACAAAGAGGAGTCCCCTGAATGTCATAATGGGCCCTGAGGACAAGGAGGGTCTCCACGGTGTCATAATGGGCCCTGGGGACAATGGGGGGTCCTGGGATGTCACAATAGGCCCTGGGGACAAAGAGGAGTCCCCTGAATGTCATAATGGGCCCTGAGGACAAGGAGGGTCTCCACGGTGTCACAATGGGCCCTGGGGACAATGGGGGGTCCTGGGATGTCACAATAGGCCCTGGGGACAAAGGGGGTCCCCATGATTTCACAATGGGCCCAGGGGACAATGGGGCATCCTGGGACGTCACAATGGGCCCTGGGGACAAAGGGGGTCTCCATGGTGTCACAACGGCCCTGGGGATAAAGGGGGACCCCAGGATGTGTATAATGGGGCCTGGGGACAATGGGGGGTCCTGGGATGTCACAATGGGCTCTGGGGACAATAGGGGGTCCTGGGACGTCACAATGGGCCCTGGAGAAAAGGGGGGGTCCTGGCATGTCACAATAGGCCCTGGGGACAAAGGGGGTCTTCAGGATGTCACAATGGGCCCGGGGGACAAAGGGGGTCCCCAGGATGTCACAATAGGCCCTGGGGAAAAAGAGGGCTCCCCAGGATATCACAATGGGCCCTGGGGACAAAGAGGGGTCCACAGGATGTGCACAATGGGCCCTGGGGACAAAGGGGGCTCCCCAGCATATCACAATGGGCTCTGGTGACATAGGGGTCCCCAAGATGTCACAACGGGTCCTGGGGACAAGGGGGGTCCCAAGGATGTCACAATGGGCACTGGAGACAAAGGGGGGGTCCCCACGGTGCCACGATGGGCCCTGGGGACAAGGGGGTCCCCAGGATGTAACAATGTGCCCTTGGGACAATGGGGGCTCCTGCGATGTCACAATGGGCCCTGGGGACAAAGGGAGGCCCCAGGATGTCACAATGGACCCTGGGGACAAAAGGGGTCCCCGGGATGTCACAATGGGCCCAGGGGACAACGAAGCATCCTGGGACGCCACAATGGGCCCGGGGAAAAAGGGGGGTCCCCAGGTTGTTCACAATGGGCCCTGGGGACAATGGGGGTCCTGGGATGTCACAATGAACCCTAGGGACAAAGGGGGTCCCCAGGATGTCACAATGGGCCCTGGGGATAAAGGGGACTCCCCAGGATGTCACAATAGGCCCTGGGGACAAAGGGGGTCCCCAGGATGTCACAACGGGCCCTGGGTACAAGGGGGGTCTCACCCTGTCACAATGAGCACTGGGGACAAAGGGGGTCCCCAGGATGTCACAATGGGCACTGGAGACAAAGGGGGGGTCTCCACGGTGCCACAATGGGCCCTGGGGACAAGAGGGTCCCCACGGTTTCACAATGGGCCCTGGGGACAAGGGGGATCCCCGCCCTGTCACAATGGGCCCTGGGGCCAAAGGGATCCCCAGGATGTCACAATGGGCCCTGGGGACTGCGGGGGGTACTAGGATGTCACAATGGGTCTTGGGGACAAAGGGGGTACCCAGGATGTCACAATGGGCCCTGGGGACAATGGGGGGTCCCTTGAAGGTCACAATGGGCCCATGGGACAAAGAGGGTGCCCACGGTGTCACAGTGGGCCCTGGCGACAAAGGGGGATCCCCAGGATGTCACAATGGGCCCCGGCGACAAAGTAAAATCCTGGAATGTCACAATGGTCCCCAGTGACAAAGGCGCTCCCCATGGTGCCACAATGGGCCCTGGGGACAAAGTGGGTCCCCAGGATTTCACAATGAGCACTGGGGACAAAGGGGGGTCCCAGGATGTCACAATGGCCCCTGGGGACAAGGGGGGGTTCCCATGGAGTCACATTGGGTCCTGGGGACAACGAGGCGTCCTGGGACGTCACAATGGGACTTGGGGACAAAGGGGGTCTTCCACAGTCTCACAATGGGCCCTAGAGACAAGGGGAGATCCCCAGGATGACACAATAGGCCCTGGAGACAAAGAGGAGTCCCCCTAAATGTCACAATGGGCCCTGGGGACAAGGGGGGTCCCCATGGTATCACAATAAGCCCTGGGGACAAAGTGGGGTCCTGGGATGTCACAACTGGCCCCAGTGACAAAGGGTGTCCCCATGGTGCCACAATGGGCCCTGGGGACAAAGAGGGTCCCCAGGATGTCACAATGGGCTTTGGGGACAAGGCGGGGTCCCCAGGATGTCACAATGGGGTCTTGGGACAAAGGGGGTCCCCAGGATGTCACAATGGTCCCTGGGGACAATGGGGGGTCCTGGGACATCACAGTGGGCCCTGGGGACAAAGGCGGTCCCAGGGTGTCACAATAAGCCATGGGGACAAGGGGGGTCCCCAGGATGTCAGAATGGGCCCTGGGGACAACGCGGGGTCCTGGGATGTCACAATGGGCCACGGGGACAAAGGCGATCCCCATGGTGTCACAATGGGCCCTGGGGACAAGGGGGTCCCCAGGATGTCACAATGGGCTCATGGGATAAAGGGGGTACCCACGGTGTCACTATAGGCCCTGGGGACAATGGGGGGTCCCCACGGTGCCACGATGGGTCGTGTGGACAAGGGGGTCCCCAGGATGTTCACAACGGGCCCTGAGGACAAAGGGGGTCCCCACGGTGTCACAATGGTTCCCTGGGGACAACTTGGGGTCCTGGGATGTCACAATGGGCCCTGGGGACAAAGGCGGTCCCCAGGATGTCACAATAAGCCCTGGGGACAAGGGGGGTCCCCAGGATGTCACAATGGGCACTGGGGACAAAGGGGGTACCCACGGTGTCACTATAGGCCCTGGGGACAACGGGGGGTCCCCACGGTGCCACGATGGGCCCTGGGGACAAGGGGGTCCCCAGGATGTTCACAATGGGCCCTGGAGACAATGGGGTGTCCCCAGGATGTCACAATGGGCCCTGGGGACAAAGAGGGTCCCCAGGATGTCACAATCGGCCCTGGGCACAAAGGGGGGTGCACATGGTGTCAAAATGGGCCCTGGGGACAAAGGGCGTCCCCAGGATGTCACAGTGGGCCCTGGGGACAAAGTGGTCCCCATGGTATCAGAATGGGCCCTGGGGACAAAGAGGGGTGCCCTGAATGTCACAATGGGCCCTGAGGACAAAGGGGGGTCCCCAGGATGTCGCAATGGGCCTTGGGGACAATGGGGGGTCCTAGGATGTCACAATGCGCCCGAGTGACAAATGGGGTCTCCATGGTGTCACAATGGGACCTGAAGACAAAGGGGGTCCCCTGAATGTCACAATGGGCCCTGAGGACAATGGGGGTTCCTGGAACGTCACAATGGGCCCTGGGGAGAAAGGGAGGTCCCCAGGATGTCACAATGGGCCCTGGAGACAATTGGGGGTTTTGGGATGTCTCGATGGGCTCTGACGACAAGGGGAGGTGCCCATGGTGTCACAATGGGTCCTCAGTGACAAGGGGGGTCCCTATAGTGTCACAATGGGCTCTGCAGACAATGGGGGGTCCTGGGATGTCACAATGGGCACCAGTGACAAAGGGGGTCGTCATGGTGCCACAATGGGCCCTGGGGAGTAAGTGGGGTCCTGGGATGTCACAATGGGTCCTGGGGACAAAGGGTGATCCTTTGATGTCACAAGGGGCCCTGGAGGCAAGGGGGTCCCCAGGATGTTACAATGGGCCCTGGGCACAAAGGGGGGTCCCCATAGTGTCACAATGGGTCCCCAGTGACAAGGGGGTCCCCACGGTGCCACGATGGGCCCTGGGGACAAGAGGGGGTCCCCATGGTGTCACAATGGACCCTGGGGTCAAAGGGGGTTCCCAGGACATCACAATGGGCTCTGGGGACAATGGGGATCCTGGGACATCACAATGAGCCCTGGGGACAAGGGGGGGTCCTGGGACGTCACAATGGGTCCTGGGGACAAAGCGGTTCCCCAGGATGTCACAATGGGCCCCGGGGACAAAGCAGGGTCCTGGGACGTCACAATGGGCCCTGGAGACAAAGGGATTCCCCAGGATGTCACAATGGGCCCTGGGGACAAAGGGGGTCCCCACAGTGTCACAATGGTCCCTGGGGACAAAGGAGATCCCCACAGTGTCACAATGGGCCCAGGGGACAAAAGGGGGACCCCAGGATGTCACAATGGGCCCAGGGGACAATGGGGGGTCCTGGGACGTTATAATGGGCCCTCGGGAAAAAGGGGGTCCACATGGTGCCACAATGGGCCCTGGGGACAACGGGGGTCCCAGGATGCCACAATGGACACTGGGGACAAGGGGGTCCCCAGGATGTCACAATGGGCCCTGGGGACAACGGTGGCTCCTGGGATGTCACAATGGGCCCTGGGGACACAGGTGGTCCCCAGGATGTCACAATGGGCCCTGGGGACAAAGTGGGGTCCTAAGATGTCACAATGGGCACTGGGGACAAAGGGGGTCCCCATGGTGCCACAATGGGCCTTGGGGACAATGGGGTCTCCCCAGGATGTCACAATGGGCCTTGGGGACAAAGGGGTGTCCCCTGAATGTGCATAATGGGCCCTGAAGACAAAGGGTGGTCGCCGGGATGTCTCAGTGGGCCCTGGGGACAATGGGGTGTCCTGGGATGTCACAATGGGCCCCAGTGACAAATGGGGTCTCCACGGTGTCACAATGGGCCCTGGAGTAAAGGGGCGTCCCCAGGATGTCACAATAGTCCCTGGGGACAAAGAGGAGTCCCCTGAATGTCATAATGGGCCCTGAGGACAAGGAGGGTCTCCACGGTGTCACAATGGGCCCTGGGGACAATGGGGGGTCCTGGGATGTCACAATAGGCCCTGGGGACAAAGGGGGTCCCCATGATTTCACAATGGGCCCAGGGGACAATGGGGCATCCTGGGACGTCACAATGGGCCCTGGGGACAAAGGGGGTCTCCATGGTGTCACAATGGCCCTGGGGATAAAGGGGGACCCCAGGATGTGTATAATGGGGCCTGGGGACAATGGGGGGTCCTGGGATGTCACAATGGGCTCTGGGGACAATAGGGGGTCCTGGGACGTCACAATGGGCCCTGGAGAAAAGGGGGGGTCCTGGCATGTCACAATAGGCCCTGGGGACAAAGGGGGTCTTCAGGATGTCACAATGGGCCCGGGGGACAAAGGGGGTCCCCAGGATGTCACAATAGGCCCTGGGGAAAAAGAGGGCTCCCCAGGATATCACAATGGGCCCTGGGGACAAAGAGGGGTCCACAGGATGTGCACAATGGGCCCTGGGGACAAAGGGGGCTCCCCAGCATATCACAATGGGCTCTGGTGACATAGGGGTCCCCAAGATGTCACAACGGGTCCTGGGGACAAGGGGGGTCCCAAGAGTGTCACAATGGGAACTGGAGACAAAGGGGGAGTCCCCACGGTGCCACGATGGGCCCTGGGGACAAGGGGGTCCCCAGGATGTAACAATGTGCCCTTGGGACAATGGGGGCTCCTGCGATGTCACAATGGGCCCCGGGGACAAAGGGAGGCCCCAGGATGTCACAATGGACCCTAGGGACAAAAGGGGTCCCCGGGATGTCACAATGGGCCCAGGGGACAACGAAGCATCCTGGGACGCCACAATGGGCCCGGGGAAAAAGGGGGGTCCCCAGGTTGTTCACAATGGGCCCTGGGGACAATGGGGGTCCTGGGATGTCACAATGAACCCTAGGGACAAAGGGGGTCCCCAGGATGTCACAATGGGCCCTGGGGATAAAGGGGACTCCCCAGGATGTCACAATAGGCCCTGGGGACAAAGGGGGTCCCCAGGATGTCACAACGGGCCCTGGGTACAAGGGGGGTCCCACCCTGTCACAATGAGCACTGGGGACAAAGGGGGTCCCCAGGATGTCACAATGGGCACTGGAGACAAAGGGGGGGTCTCCACGGCGCCACAATGGGCCCTGGGGACAAGAGGGTCCCCACGGTTTCACAATGGGCCCTGGGGACAAGGGGGATCCCCGCCCTGTCACAATGGGCCCTGGGGCCAAAGGGATCCCCAGGATGTCACAATGGGCCCTGGGGACTGCGGGGGGTACTAGGATGTCACAATGGGTCTTGGGGACAAAGGGGGTACCCAGGATGTCACAATGGGCCCTGGGGACAATGGGGGGTCCCTTGAAGGTCACAATGGGCCCATGGGACAAAGAGGGTGCCCACGGTGTCACAGTGGGCCCTGGCGACAAAGGGGGATCCCCAGGATGTCACAATGGGCCCTGGGGACAAGGGGGGGTTCCCATGGAGTCACAATGGGTCCTGGGGACAACGAGGCGTCCTGGGACGTCACAATGGGACTTGGGGACAAAGGGGGTCTTCCACAGTCTCACAATGGGCCCTAGAGACAAGGGGAGATCCCCAGGATGACACAATAGGCCCTGGGGACAAAGAGGAGACCCCCTGAATGTCACAATGGGCCCTGGGGACAAGGGGGGTCCCCATGGTATCACAATAAGCCCTGGGGACAAAGTGGGGTCCTGGGATGTCACAACTGGCCCCAGTGACAAAGGGTGTCCCCATGGTGCCACAATGGGCCCTGGGGACAAAGAGGGTCCCCAGGATGTCACAATGGGCTTTGGGGACAAGGCGGGGTCCCCAGGATGTCACAATGGGGTCTTGGGACAAAGGGGGTCCCCAGGATGTCACAATGGTCCCTGGGGACAATGGGGGTTCCTGGGACATCACAGTGGGCCCTGGGGACAAAGGCGGTCCCAGGGTGTCACAATAAGCCATGGGGACAAGGGGGGTCCCCAGGATGTCAGAATGGGCCCTGGGGACTGCGGGGGGTACTAGGATGTCACAATGGGTCTTGGGGACAAAGGAGGTACCCAGGATGTCACAATGGGCCCTGGGGACAATGGGGGGTCCCTTGAAGGTCACAATGGGCCCATGGGACAAAGAGGGTGCCCACGGTGTCACAGTGGGCCCTGGCGACAAAGGGGGATCCCCAGGATGTCACAATGGGCCCCGGGGACAAAGTAAAATCCTGGAATGTCACAATGGTCCCCAGTGACAAAGGCGCTCCCCATGGTGCCACAATGGGCCCTGGGGACAAAGTGGGTCCTCAGGATTTCACAATGAGCACTGGGGACAAAGGGGGGTCCCAGGATGTCACAATGGGCCCTGGGGACAAGGGGGGGTTCCCATGGAGTCACAATGGGTCCTGGGGACAACGAGGCGTCCTGGGACGTCACAATGGGACTTGGGGACAAAGGGGGTCTTCCACAGTCTCACAATGGGCCCTAGAGACAAGGGGAGATCCCCAGGATGACACAATAGGCCCTGGGGACAAAGAGGAGTCCCCCTGAATGTCACAATGGGCCCTGGGGACAAGGGGGGTCCCCATGGTATCACAATAAGCCCTGGGGACAAAGTGGGGTCCTGGGATGTCACAACTGGCCCCAGTGACAAAGGGTGTCCCCATGGTGCCACAATGGGCCCTGGGGACAAAGAGGGTCCCCAGGATGTCACAATGGGCTTTGGGGACAAGGCGGGGTCC
Source organism: Patagioenas fasciata (assembly GCF_037038585.1). Classification (NCBI taxonomy): domain Eukaryota; kingdom Metazoa; phylum Chordata; class Aves; order Columbiformes; family Columbidae; genus Patagioenas; species Patagioenas fasciata. Next base: position 266,099 of record NC_092545.1, read on the forward strand.
CCAGGATGTCACAATGGGGTCTTGGGACAAAGGGGGTCCCCAGGATGTCACAATGGTCCCTGGGGACAATGGGGGGTCCTGGGACGTCACAATGGGCCCTGGGGACAAAGGCGGTCCCAGGGTGTCACAATAAGCCATGGGGACAAGGGGGGTCCGCAGGATGTCACAATGGGCCCTGGGGACAAAGGGGGGTCCCCATGGTGCCATGATGGGCCCTGGCGACAAGGGGGTCCCCAGGATGTCACAATGGGCCCATGGGACAAAGGGGGTACCCATGGTGTCACAATGGGCCCTGGGGACGACTTGGGGTCCTGGGATGTCACAATGGGCCCCGGTGACAAAGGGGGTCCCCGTGGTGCCACAATGTACCCCTGGGACAAAGGGGGTCCCCAGAATGTCATAATGGGCACTGGGGACAAGGGGGGTCCCCAGGATGTCACAAGTGGCCCTGGGGAGAAGGGGGGTCCCCAGGATGTCAGAATGGGCCCTGGGGACAACGCGGGGTCCTGGGATGTCACAATGGGCCACGGGGACAAAGGCGATCCCCATGGTGTCACAATGGGCCCTGGGGACTGCGGGGGGTACTAGGATGTCACAATGGGTCTTGGGGACAAAGCGGGTACTCAGGATGTCACAATGGGCCCTGGGGACAATGGGGGGTCCCTTGAAGGTCACAATGGGCCCATGGGACAAAGAGGGTGCCCACGGTGTCACAGTGGGCCCTGGCGACAAAGGGGGATCCCCAGGATGTCACAATGGGCCCCGGGGACAAAGTAAAATCCTGGAATGTCACAATGGTCCCCAGTGACAAAGGCGCTCCCCATGGTGCCACAATGGGCCCTGGGGACAAAGTGGGTCCCCAGGATGTCACAATGGGGTCTTGGGACAAAGAGGGTCCCCAGGATGTCACAATGGGCTCTGGGGACAATAGGGGGTCCTGGGACGTCACAATGGGCCCTGGAGAAAAGGGGGGGTCCTGGCATGTCTCAATAGGCCCTGGGGACAAAGGGGGTCTTCAGGATGTCACAATGGGCCCGGGGGACAAAGGGGGTCCCCAGGATGTCACAATAGGCCCTGGGGAAAAAGAGGGCTCCCCAGGATATCACAATGGGCCCTGGGGACAAAGAGGGGTCCACAGGATGTGCACAATGGGCCCTGGGGACAAAGGGGGCTCCCCAGGATATCACAATGGGCTCTGGTGACATAGGGGTCCCCAAGATGTCACAACGGGTCCTGGGGACAAGGGGGGTCCCAAGGATGTCACAATGGGCCCTGGGGACAAGGGGGTGTCCCCAGGATGTCACAATGGGCCCTGCGGACAAGGGTGGTACCCACGGTGTCACAATGGGCACTGGGCACAAGGGGGGGTCCCTATAGTATCACAATGGGTCCTGGGGACAAGTGGGGTCCCCTGAAAGTCACAATGGGCCCTGGGGACAATGTGGGGTCCTGGGATGTCACAATGGGCCCCAGTGACAAACGGGGGCCCCTGAATGTCACAATGGGCCCTGGGGACAAGGGGGTGCAGAGGATGTCACAATGGGCCCTCCGGAAAATGGGGGGTCCTGGGACATCACAATAGGCCCTGGGGACAAGGAGGGATCCCCAGGATGTCACAATGGGCCCTGGAGACAATGGTGGGTCATGGGACGTCACAATGGGCCCTGGGGACAAGGGTGGGTCCCCAGGATGTCACAATGGGCCTTGGGGACAAGGTGGTCCCGAGGATGTCACAATGGGCCCTGGGGACAATGGGTGGTCCTGGGATGTCACAACGGGCCCTAGGGACAATGTGGGGTCCCCAGGATGTCACAATGAAGTCTTGGGACAAAGGGGGTCCCCAGGATGTCACAATGGGGCCTGGAAACCAGGGGGGGTCCTGGGATGTCACAATGGGCCCCAGTGACAAAAGGGGTCCCTATGGTGCCACAATGGGCCCTGGGGACAAAGGGGGTCCCCTGGATGTCACAATGGACTCTGGGGACAAGGAGGGTCCCCAGGATGTCACAATGGGCCCTGGGGACAAAGGGGGTCCCCACGGTATCAGAATGGGCCCTGGGGACAAGGGGGTGTCCCCAGGATGTCACAATGGGCCCTGCGGACAAGGGTGGTACCCACGGTGTCACAATGGGCCCTGGGCACAAGGGGGGGTCCCCATAGTGTCACAATGGGTCCTGGGGACAAGTGGGGTCCCCAGGATGTCACAATGGGCCCTGGGGACAATGTGGGGTCCCCTGAATGTCACAATGGGCCCTGGGGACAAGGGGGTGCCGAGGATGTCACAATGGGCCCTGGGGACAATGGGGGGTCCTGGGACCTCACAGTGGGCCCTGAGGACAATGGTGGGTCCCCTGAATGTCAAAATGGGCCCTGGGGACAAAGAGGGGTCCGCAGGATGTCACAATGGGCACTGGGGACAAAGGGGGTGTCCCCAGGATGTCACAGTGGGCCCTGGGGACAATGGCGGGTCCTGGGACGTCACAATGGGCCCTGGGGACAAGGGGGGGTCCCCTGGATGTCACAATGGGCCCTGGGGATAAGGAGGGATTCCCAGGATGTCACAATGGGCCCTGGGGACAAGGGGGGATTCCCAGGATGTCACAATGGGCCCTGGGGACAAGGGGGTGTCCCCAGGATGTCACAATGGGCCCTGCGGACAAGGGTGGTACCCACGGTGTCACAATGGGCACTGGGCAGAAGGGGGGGTCCCTATAGTATCACAATGGGTCCTGGGGACAAGTGGGGTCCCCTGAAAGTCACAATGGGCCCTGGGGACAAGGGGGGGTCCCCAGGATGTCACAATGGGCCCTGGGGACAAGGGGGTGCAGAGGATGTCACAATGGGCCCTGGGGACAATGGGGGGTCCTGGGACATCACAATGGGCCCTGGGGACAAGGAGGGATCCCCAGGATGTCACAATGGGCCCTGGGGACAATGGGGGGTCCTGGGACGTCACAATGGGCCCTGGGGACAAGGGGGGGTCCCCAGGATGTCACAATGGGCCCTGAGGACAAGGGCGTGCTGAGGGTGTCACAATGGGCCCTGGAGACAATGGGGGGTCCTGGGATGTCACAATGGGCCCTGGGGACAAGGGGGGGTCCCCAGGAAGTCACAATGGGCCTTGGGAACAAGGGGGTCCCCCAGATATCACAATGGGCCCTGGGGACAATGTAAGGTCCTGGCCTGTCACAATGGACCCTGAGGACAAGGGGGGACCCCAGGATGTCACAATGAAGTCTTGGGACAAAGGGGGTCCCCAGGATGTCACAATGGGCCCTGGGGACAAAGGGGGTCCCCACGGTGTCAGAATGGGCCCTGGGGACAAGGGGGGTCCCCTGAATATCACAATGGGCCATGGGGACAATGGGGGGTCCTGGGATGTCACAATGAGCCCTGGGGACAAGGGTGGTACCCACGGTGTCACAATGGGCCCTGGGCAAAAGGGGGGGTCCCCATAGTGTCACAATGGACCCTGGGGACAAGGGGGTGCCGAGGATGTCACAATGGGCCCTCGGGACAATGGGGGGTCCTGGGACCTCACAATGGGCCCTGACGACAATGGTGGGTCCCCTGAATGTCAAAATGGGCCCTGGGGACAAAGGGGGGTCCGCAGGATGTCACAATGGGCACTGGGGATAAAGGGGGGGTCCCCAAGGTGTCACAATGGGCCCAAGTGACAAGGAGGGTCCCCACGGTGCCACGATGGGTCCTGGGGACAAGGGCGTCCCCCAGATGTCACAATGGGCCCTGGGGACAATGGGGTTGCCCAGGATGTCACAATGGGCCCTGGGGACAATGGGAGTCCCCAAGGTGTCAGAACGAGCCCTGGGGACAAAGTGGAATCCTGGAATGTCACAATGGCCCCCAGTGACAAAGGGGTTCCCCATGGTGCCACAATGGGCCCTGGGGACAAAAGGGGTCCCCAGGATTTCACAATAGCACTGGGGATAAAGGGGGGTCATGGGATGTCACAATGGGCCCTGGGGACAAGGGAGATCCCCATGGTGTCACAATAAGCCCTGGGGACAAAGTGGGGTCCTGGGATGTCACAATGGGCCCCAGTGACAAACAGGGTCTCCATGGTGCCACAATGGGCCGTGGGGACAAATGGGGTCCCCAGGATGTCACAATGAACCCTGGGGACAAAGGGTGGTCCTGGGACATTTCAACGGGCCCTGGGGACAAGGGGGGGACCCCAGGATGTCACAATGGGCCCTGGGGACAAAGGGGGGTCCCCATGGTTTCACAATGGGCCCTGGGGACAAGGGGGTCTCCCAGATATCGCAATGGGCCCTGGGGACAAAGTAAGTTCCTGGGCTGTCACAGTGGACCATGAGGACAAGGTGGGTCCCCCGGATGTCACAATGGGCCCTTGGGACCAGGGTGGGTCCTGGGATGTCACAATGGGCCCCAGTGACAAAGAGGGTCCTCATGGTGCCACAATGGGCCCTGGGGACAAAGGGGGTCCCCTGGATGTCACAATGGGCTCTGGGGACAAAGGGGGGTGTCGACGGTGTCAAAATGGGCACTGGGGACAAAGGGCGTCCCCAGGATGTCACCATGGGCCCTGGGGACAACAGGGGGTCCTGGGATGTCACAATGAGCCCTGCGGACAAGGGGGGTACCCACGGTGTCACAATGGGCCCTGGACACAAGGGGGGGTCCGCATAGTGTCACAATGGGTCCTGGGGACAAGTGGGGTCCCCAGGATGTCACAATAGGTCCTGGGGACAATGTGGGGTCCCCTGAATGTCACAATGGGCCCTGGGGACAATGTGGGGTCCTGGGATGTCACAATGGGCCCCCGTGACAAACGGGGGCCCCTGAATGTCACAATGGGCCCTGGGGACAATGGGGGGTCCTGGGACGTCACAATGGGTAATGGGAACAAGGAGGGATCCCCAGGATGTCACAATGGGCCCTGGGGACAATGGCGGGTCCTGGGACGTCACAATGGGCCCTGGGGACAAGGGGGGGTCCCCAGGATGTCACAATGGGCCCTGGGGACAAAGAGGGGTCCCCTGAATGTCACAATGGGCCCTGGGCACAAGGGGGTGCCGAGGATGTCACAATGGGCCCTGGGGACAATGGAGGGTCCTGGGACCTCACAATGGGCCCTGAGGACAATGGTGGGTCCCCTGAATGTCACAATGGGCCCTGGGGACAAAGGGGGGTCCGCAGGATGTCACAATGGGCACTGGGGACAAAGGGGGGCGTCCCCATGGTGTCACAATGGGCTCAAGTGACAAGGAGGGTCCCCACGGTGCCACGATGGGTCCTGGGGACAAGGGCGTCCCCCAGATGTCACAATGGGCCCTGGGGACAATGGGGTTGCCCAGGATGTCACAATGGGCCCTGGGGACAATGGGAGTCCCCAAGGTGTCAGAACGAGCCCTGGGGACAAAGTGGAATCCTGGAATGTCACAATGGCCCCCAGTGACAAAGGGGTTCCCCATGGTGTCATAATAGGCCCTGGGGACAAAAGGGGTCCCCAGGATTTCACAATAGCACTGGGGATAAAGGGGGGTCATGGGATGTCACAATGGGCTCCAGTGACAAAGAGGGTCCTCATGGTGCCACAATGGGCCCTGGGGACAAAGGGGGTCCCCTGGATGTCACAATGGGCTCTGGGGACAAGGAGGGTCCCCAGGATGTCACAATGGGCCCTGGGGACAAACAGCGTCCCCAGCATGTCACAATGGGCCCTGGGGACAAAGGGGGTCCCCACGGTATCAGAATGGGCCCTGGGGACAAAGGGGGGTCCCCTGAATGTCACAATGGACCGTGGGGACAATGGGGGGTCCTGGGACGTCACAATGGGCCCTTGGGACAAGGGGGGGTCCCTAGGATGTCACAATGGGCCCTGGGGACAAGGTAGTGCAGTGGATGTCACAATGGGCCCTGGGGACAATGGGGGGTGTCCAGGATGTGAGAATGAGTCCTGAGGACAATGGGGGGTCCCCATGGTGTCACAATGGGTCCCCAGTGACAAGGAGGGGTCCCCATGGTGTCACAATAGGCCCTGGGGACAAAGTGGGGTCCAAGAATGTCACAATGGGCCCTGGGGACAAAAGGGGTTGCCATGGTGCCACAATGGGCCCTGGGGTCAAAGGGGGTCCCCATGGTGCTACAATGGGCCCTGGGGACAAAGGGGGGTCCTGGGATGTCACAATGGGTCCTGGGGACAAAGGGGGTGTCCCCATGGTGCCACAACAGGCCCTGGGAGCAAGGGGATGGCCAGGATGTCACAATGTGTCCTGGGGAAAATGGGGGGTGCCCAGGATGTCACAATGGACCCTGAGGACAAGCGGGGGTCTCCATGGTGTCACAATGGGCCCCAGTGACAAAGGGGATCCCCTGAATGTCACAATCGGTCCTGGGGACAATGGGGGGTCCTGGGACCTCACAATGGGCCCTGAGGACAATGGTGGGTCCCCTGAAGATCACAATGGGCCCTGGGGACAAAGGGGGGTCCGCAGAATGTCACAATGGGCACTGGGGACAAAGGGGGGGTCCCCATAGTGTCACAATGGGCCCAAGTGACAAGGAGGGTCCCCACGGTGCCACGATGGGTCCTGGGGACAAGGGCGTCCCCCAGATGTCACAATGGGCCCTGGGGACAATGGGGTTGCCCAGGATGTCACAATGGGCCCTGGGGACAATGGGAGTCCCCAAGGTGTCAGAACGAGCCCTGGGGTCAAAGTGGAATCCTGGAATGTCACAATGGCCCCCAGTGACAAAGAGGTTGCCAATGGTGCCACAATGGGCCGTGGGGACAAAAGGGGTCCCCAGGATTTCACAATAGCACTGGGGACAAAGGGGGGTCATGGGATGTCACAATGGGCCCTGGGGACAAGGGAGATCCCCATGGTGTCACAATAAGCCCTGGGGACAAAGTGGGGTCCTGGGATGTCACAATGGGCTCTAGGGACAAGGAGGGTCCCCAGGATGTCACAATGGGCCCTGGGGACAAAGGGGGGTCCTGGGATGTCACAATGGGCTCCAGTGACAAAGAGGGTCCTCATGGTGCCAAAATGGGCCCTGGGGACAAAGGGGGTCCCCTGGATGTCACAATGGGCTCTGGGGACAAGGAGGGTCCCCAGGATGTCACAATGGGCCCTGGGGACAAAGAGCGTCCCCAGCATGTCACAATGGGCCCTGGGGACAAAGGGGGTCCCCACGGTATCAGAATGGGCCCTGGGGACAAAGGGGGGTCCCCTGAATGTCACAATGGGCCCTGGGGACAATGGGGGGTCCTGGGACGTCACAATGGGCCCTGGGGACAAGGGGGGGTCCCCAGGATGTCACAATGGGCCCTGGGGAAAAAGAGGGGTCCCCTGAATGTCACAATGGGCCCTGGGGACAAGGGGGTGCAGAGGATGTCACAATGGGCCCTGGGGACAATGGGGGGTCCTGGGACATCACAATGGGGCCTGAGGACAAGGAGGGATCCCCAGGATGTCACAATGGGCCCTGGGGACAATGGGGGGTCCTGGGACGTCACAATTGGCCCTGGGGACAAGGGGGGGTCCCCAGGATGTCACAATGGGCCCTGGGGACAAGGGGGTGCCGAGGATATCACAATGGGCCCTGGGGACAATGGGGGGTCCTGGGATGTCACAATGGGCCCTGGGGACAAGGGGGGGTCCCCAGGATCTCACAATGGGCCCTGGGGACAAAGAGGGGTCCCCTGAATGTCACAATGGGCCCTGGGGACAAGGGGGTGCAGAGGATGTCACAATGGGCCCTGGGGACAATGGGGGGTCCTGGGACATCACAATAGGCCCTGGGGACAAGGAGGGATCCCCAGGATGTCACAATGGGCCCTGGAGACAATGGGGGGTCCTGGGACGTCACAATGGGCCCTGGGGACAAGGGTGGGTCCCCAGGATGTCACAATGGGCCTTGGGGACAAGGGGGTCCCGAGGATGTCACAATGGGCCCTGGGGACAATGGGGGGTCCTGGGATGTCACAATGGGCCCTAGGGACAATGTGGGGTCCCCAGGATGTCACAATGAAGTCTTGGGACAAAGGGGGTCCCCAGGATGTCACAATGGGGCCTGGAAACCAGGGGGGTCCTGGGATGTCACAATGGGCCCCAGTGACAAAAGGGGTCCCTATGGTGCCACAATGGGCCCTGGGGACAAAGGGGGTCCCCTGGATGTCACAATGGACTCTGGGGACAAGGAGGGTCCCCAGGATGTCACAATGGGCCCTGGGGACAAAGGGGGTCCCCACGGTATCAGAATGGGCCCTGGGGACAAGGGGGTGTCCCCAGGATGTCACAATGGGCCCTGGGCACAAGGGTGGTACCCACGGTGTCACAATAGGCCCTGGGCACAAGGGGGGGTCCCCATAGTGTCACAATGGGTCCTGGGGACAATGTGGGGTCCCCAGGATGTCACAATGGGCCCTGGGGACAATGTGGGGTCCCCTGAATGTCACAATGGGCCCTGGGGACAAGGGGGTGCCGAGGATGTCACAATGGGCCCTGGGGACAATGTGGGGTCCTGGGACATCACAGTGGGCCCTGAGGACAATGGTGGGTCCCCTGAATGTCAAAATGGGCCCTGGGGACAAAGGGGGGTCCGCAGGATGTCACAATGGGCACTGGGGACAAAGGGGGTGTCCCCAGGATGTTACAGTGGGCCCTGGGGACAATGGCGGGTCCTGGGACGTCACAATGGGCCCTGGGGACAAGGGGGGGTCCCCTGAATGTCACAATGGGCCCTGGGGATAAGGAGGGATTCCCAGGATGTCACAATGGGCCCTGGGGACAAGGGGGGATTCCCAGGATGTCACAATGGGCCCTGGGGACAAGGGGGTGTCCCCAGGATGTCACAATGGGCCCTGCGAACAAGGGTGGTACGCACGGTGTCACAATGGGCACTGGGCACAAGGGGGGGTCCCTATAGTATCACAATGGGCCCCAGTGACAAACGGGGGCCCCTGAATGTCACAATGGGCCCTGGGGACAATGGGGGGTCCTGGGATGTCACAATGGGCCCTGGGGACAAGGGGGTGCAGAGGATGTCACAATGGGCCCTGGGGACAATGGGGGGTCCTGGGACATCACAATAGGCCCTGGGGACAAGGAGGGATCCCCAGGATGTCACAATGGGCCCTGGAGACAATGGGGGGTCCTGGGACGTCACAATGGGCCCTGGGGACAAGGGTGGGTCCCCAGGATGTCAATATGGGCCTTGGGGACAAGGGGGTCCCGAGGATGTCACAATGGGCCCTGGGGACAATGGGGGGTCCTGGGATGTCACAATAGGCCCTGGGGACAAGGAGGGATCCCCAGGATGTCACAATGGGCCCTGGAGACAATGGGGGGTCCTGGGACGTCACAATGGGCCCTGGGGACAAGGGTGGGTCCCCAGGATGTCACAATGGGCCTTGGGGACAAGGGGGTCCCGAGGATGTCACAATGGGCCCTGGGGACAATGGGGGGTCCTGGGATGTCACAATGGGTCCTGGGGACAAGGTGGGGTCCCCAGGATGTCACAATGGGTACTGGAGACAAAGAGGGGGTCCCCATGGTGTCACAATGGGCCCAAGTGACAAGGAGGGTCCCCACAGTGCCATGATGGGTCCTGGGGACAAGGGCGTTCCCCAGATGTCACAGTGGGCCCTGGGGACAAAAGGGGTCCCCAGGATTTCACAATAGCACTGGGGATAAAGGGGGGTCATGGGATGTCACAATGGGCCCTGGGGACAAGGGAGATCCCCATGGTGTCACAATAAGCCCTGGGGACAAAGTGGGGTCCTGGGATGTCACAATGGGCCCCAGTGACAAAGGTGGTCCCCTGAATGTTACAATGGGTCCTGAGGACAGTGGGGGGTCCTGGGACGTCACAATGGGCCCTGGGGACAAGGAGGGATCCCCAGGATGTCACAATGGGCCCTGGGGACAAGGGGGGGTCCCCAGGATGTCACAATGGGCCCTGGGGACAACGGGGCGTCCTAAGACGTCACAATGGGCCCTGGGGCCAAGCAGGGATCCCCAGGATGTCACAATGGGCCCTGGGGACAAGGGGGGGTCCCCAGGATGTCACAATGGGCCCTGGGGACAACGGGGGGTCCTAAGACGTCACAATGGGCCCTGGGGCCAAGCAGGGATCCCCAGGATGTCACAATGGGCCCTGGACACAATGGGGGGTCCTGGGATGTCACAATGGGCCCCGTTGACAAGGGGGCATCCCCAGGATGTCAAAATGCGCCCTGGGGCCCAGGGGGGTCCTGCGATGTCACAATGGGCCCTGGGGACAAAGGGGGTCCCCTGGATGTCACAATGGACTCTGGGGACAAAGGGGATCCCCACGGTATCAGAATGGGCCCTGGGGAAAAAGGGGGGTCCTGGGATGTCACAATGAGCCCTGCGGACAAGGGTGGTACCCACGGTGTCACAATGGGCCCTGGGCACAAGGGGGGGTCCCCATAGTGTCACAATGGGTCCTGGGGACAAGTGGGGTCCCCAGGATGTGACAATGTGTCCTGGGGACAATGTGGGGTCCTGGGATGTCACAATGGGCCCCAGTGACAAAGGGGCCCCCTGAATGTCACAATGGGTCCTGGGAACAATCGGGGGTCCTGGGACGTCACAATGGGCCCTGGGGACAAGGAGGGATCCCCAGGATGTCACAATGGGCCCTGGGGACAATGGGGGGTCCTGGGACGTCACAATGGGCCCCAGTGACAAGGGGGGGTCCCGAGGATGTCACAGTGTGCCCTGGGTACAAAGAGGCGTCCCCGGAATGTCAAAATCGGCCCTGGGGACAAAGGGCGGTCCTCAGGATATCACAATGGGCCCTGGGGACAAAGGGTGGTCGCCAGGATATCACAATGGGCTCTGGTGACAATGGGGTCCCCAGGATGTCACAATGGGCCCTGGGGACAAGTTGGGGTCCCCTGAATTTCACAATGGGCCCTGGGGACAAAGAGGGCTCCCCAGCATATCACAATGGGCCCTGGGGACAATGGGGGGCCCTGGGACGTCACAATGGGCCCTGGGGACAAGGGGGGGTCCCCAGGATGTCACAATGGGCTCTGGGGACAAGGAGGGTCCCCAGCATGTCACTATGGGCCCTGGGGACAAAGGGGGGGTCCGCAGGATGTCACAATGTGCGCTGGGGACAAAGAGAGTCCCCAGCATGTCACAATGGGCCCTGGGGACAAAGGGGGTCCCCACGGTATCAGAATGGGTCCTGGGGACAAGGGGGGTCCCCTGAATATCACAATAGGTCCTGGGGACAATGGGGGGTCCTGGGACGCAACAATGGGCCCTGGGGAAAAGGAGGGATCCCCAGGATGTCACAATGGGCCCTGGGGACAATGGGGGGTCCTGGGACGTCACAATGGGCCCTGGGGACAAGGGGGGGTTCCCAGGATGTCACAATGGGCCCTGGGGACAAAGAGGGGTCCCCTGAATGTCACAATGGGCCCTGGGGACAAGGGGGTGCAGAGGATGTCACAATGGGCCCTGGGGACAATGGGGGGTCCTGGGACATCACAATGGGCCCTGGGGACAAGGAGGGATCCCCAGGATGTCACAATGGGCCCTGGGGACAATGGGGGGTCCTGGGACGTCACAATGGGCCCTGGGGACAAGGGAGGGTCCCCAGGATGTCACAATGGGCCCTGGGGACAAGGGCGTGCCGAGGATGTCACAATGGGCCCTGGAGACAATGGGGGGTCCTGGGATGTCACAATGGGCCCTGGGGACAAGGGGGGGTCCCCAGGAAGTCACAATGGGCCTTGGGAACAAGGGGGTCCCCCAGATATCACAATGGGCCCTGGGGACAATGTAAGGTCCTGGCCTGTCACAATGGACCCTGAGGACAAGGGGGGACCCCAGGATGTCACAATGAAGTCTTGGGACAAAGGGGGTCCCCAGGATGTCACAATGGGCCCTGGGGACAAAGGGGGTCCCCACGGTGTCAGAATGGGCCCTGGGGACAAGGGGGGTCCCCTGAATATCACAATGGGCCATGGGGACAATGGGGGGTCCTGGGATGTCACAATGAGCCCTGGGGACAAGGGTGGTACCCACGGTGTCACAATGGGCCCTGGGCAAAAGGGGGGGTCCCCATAGTGTCACAATGGACCCTGGGGAAAAGGGGGTGCCGAGTATGTCACAATGGGCCCTGGGGACAATGGGGGGTCCTGGGACCTCACAATGGGCCCTGAGGACAATGGTGGGTCCCCTGAATGTCAAAATGGGCCCTGGGGACAAAGGGGGGTCCGCAGGATGTCACAATGGGCACTGGGGATAAAGGGGGGGTCCCCAAGGTGTCACAATGGGCCCAAGTGACAAGGAGGGTCCCCACGGTGCCACGATGGGTCCTGGGGACAAGGGCGTCCCCCAGATGTCACAATGGGCCCTGGGGACAATGGGGTTGCCCAGGATGTCACAATGGGCCCTGGGGACAATGGGAGTCCCCAAGGTGTCAGAACGAGCCCTGGGGACAAAGTGGAATCCTGGGATGTCACAATGACCCCCAGTGACAAAGGGGTTCCCCATGGTGCCACAATGGGCCCTGGGGACAAAAGGGGTCCCCAGGATTTCACAATAGCACTGGGGATAAAGGGGGGTCATGGGATGTCACAATGGGCCCTGGGGACAAGGGAGATCCCCATGGTGTCACAATAAGCCCTGGGGACAAAGTGGGGTCCTGGGATGTCACAATGGGCTCTGGGGACAAGGAGGGTCCCCAGGATGTCACAATGGGCCCTGGGGACAAAGGGGGGTCCTGGGATGTCACAATGGGCTCCAGTGACAAAGAGGGTCCTCATGGTGCCACAATGGGCCCTGGGGACAAAGGGGGTCCCCTGGATGTCACAATGGGCTCTGTGGACAAGGAGGGTCCCCAGGATGTCACAATGGGCCCTGGGGACAAAGAGCGTCCCCAGCATGTCACAATGGGCCCTGGGGACAAAGGGGGTCCCCACGGTATCAGAATGGGCCCTGGGGACAAAGGGGGGTCCCCTGAATGTCACAATGGGCCCTGGGGACAATGGGGGGCCCTGGGACGTCACAATGGGCCCTGGGGACAAGGAGGGATCCCCAGGATGTCACAATGGGCCGTGGGGACAAAGAGGCGTCCCCTGAATGTCACAATGGGCCCTGGGGACAAGGGGGTGCCGAGGATGTCACAATGGGCCCTGGGGACAAGGGAGATCCCCATGGTGTCACAATAAGCCCTGGGGACAAAGTGGGGTCCTGGGATGTCACAATGGGCCCTGGGGACACAGGTGGTCCCCAGGATGTCACAATGGGCCCTGGGGACAAAGTGGGGTCCTAAGATGTCACAATGGGCACTGGGGACAAAGGGGGTCCCCATGGTGTCACAATCGGCCTTGAGGACAATGGGGTCTCCCCAGGATGTCACAATGGGCCTTGGGGACAAAGGGGTGTCCCCTGAATGTGCATAATGGGCCCTGGGGACAAAGGGTGGTCGCCAGGATGTCTCAGTGGGCCCTGGGGACAATGGGGTGTCCTGGGATGTCACAATGGGCCCCAGTGACAAATGGGGTCTCCACGGTGTCACAATGGGCCCTGGGGATAAAGGGGGTTCTCCAGGATGTCACAATGGGCCCAAGTGATGAGTCCCCACAGTGCCACTATGGGCCCTGGAGACAAGGGGGTCCCACGGATGTCACAATGGGCCCTGGGGACAAGGGGGGTCCCCAGGATGTCACGATGGGGCCTGGGGACAACGAGGGGTCCTGGGACGTCACAATGAGCCCTGGGGAAAAAGGGTGGTCCCCATGATGTCACAATGGGCACTGGAGACAGTGGGGGGTCCTGGGATGTCACAATGGGCCCTGGGGACAAAGTAAGGTCCTCGGCTGTCACAATGAGCCCTGAGGACAAGGGGGGTTCCCAGAATTTCACAATGAGCACTGGGGACAAAGTGGGGTCCTGGGATGTCAAAATGGGCCCTGGGGACAAAGGGGGTCCCTTAATTGTCACAATGGGCCCTGGGGACAAGGGGGGTCCCTTAATTGTCACAATGGGCCCTGGGGACAAAGTGGGGTCCTGGAATGTCACAATGGGCCCAGAGGACAAAGGGGGTCCCCATGGTGCCACAGTGGGCCCTGGGGACAAAGGGGGTCCTGAGACGTCACAATGGGCCCTGGGGAAAAGGCGGGGTCCCCACGGTGTCACAATGGGCCCTGGGGACAATGGGGGGTCCTTGGATGTCACAATGGGCCCCAGTGACAAAGGGGGTCCCCATGGTGCGACAACGAGCTCTGGGGATAAAGGGGGTCTCCAGGATGTCACAATGGGCCCTGGGGACAAAGGAAGTCCCCAGAATGCCACAATGGGTCCTGGAAAGAAGTGGGGTCCCCACCGTGTCACAATGGGCCTTGGGGACAAAGGGGGGTCCCCAGGATGTCACAATGGGCCCCGGGGACAAAGGGGTCCCCAGGATGTCACAATGGGTACTGGGGACAAAGGCGGGGTCCCCATGGTGTCACAATGGACCCAAGTGACAGGACGAGTCCCCGCGGTACCACTATGGGCCCTGGAGACCAGGGGGTTCCCCGGATTTCACAATGGGCCCTGGGGACTAGGGGGTGGGGGTTCCCTCGGTGCCACGATGGGCCCTGGGGACAAGGGGGTCCCCAGGATGTCACATTGGGCCCTGAGGACAAATTGGGGTTCTGGGATGTCACAATGGGCCCTGGGGACAAAGGGGGTGTCCATGGTGCCACAATGGGCCCAGGGGACAAAGAGGGGTCCCCAGAATGTCACAATGGGCCCTGGGGACATTTGGGGTCCTCAGAATGTCACAATGGGCCGTGGGAACAATAGGGGGTCCTGGGACGTCACAATGGGCCCTGGAGTAAAGGGGGGTCCCCAGGATGTCACAATAGGCCCTGGGGACAAAGAGGAGTCCCCTGAATGTCATAATGGGCCCTGAGGACAAGGAGGGTCTCCACGGTGTCATAATGGGCCCTGGGGACAATGGGGGGTCCTGGGATGTCACAATAGGCCCTGGGGACAAAGAGGAGTCCCCTGAATGTCATAATGGGCCCTGAGGACAAGGAGGGTCTCCACGGTGTCACAATGGGCCCTGGGGACAATGGGGGGTCCTGGGATGTCACAATAGGCCCTGGGGACAAAGGGGGTCCCCATGATTTCACAATGGGCCCAGGGGACAATGGGGCATCCTGGGACGTCACAATGGGCCCTGGGGACAAAGGGGGTCTCCATGGTGTCACAACGGCCCTGGGGATAAAGGGGGACCCCAGGATGTGTATAATGGGGCCTGGGGACAATGGGGGGTCCTGGGATGTCACAATGGGCTCTGGGGACAATAGGGGGTCCTGGGACGTCACAATGGGCCCTGGAGAAAAGGGGGGGTCCTGGCATGTCACAATAGGCCCTGGGGACAAAGGGGGTCTTCAGGATGTCACAATGGGCCCGGGGGACAAAGGGGGTCCCCAGGATGTCACAATAGGCCCTGGGGAAAAAGAGGGCTCCCCAGGATATCACAATGGGCCCTGGGGACAAAGAGGGGTCCACAGGATGTGCACAATGGGCCCTGGGGACAAAGGGGGCTCCCCAGCATATCACAATGGGCTCTGGTGACATAGGGGTCCCCAAGATGTCACAACGGGTCCTGGGGACAAGGGGGGTCCCAAGGATGTCACAATGGGCACTGGAGACAAAGGGGGGGTCCCCACGGTGCCACGATGGGCCCTGGGGACAAGGGGGTCCCCAGGATGTAACAATGTGCCCTTGGGACAATGGGGGCTCCTGCGATGTCACAATGGGCCCTGGGGACAAAGGGAGGCCCCAGGATGTCACAATGGACCCTGGGGACAAAAGGGGTCCCCGGGATGTCACAATGGGCCCAGGGGACAACGAAGCATCCTGGGACGCCACAATGGGCCCGGGGAAAAAGGGGGGTCCCCAGGTTGTTCACAATGGGCCCTGGGGACAATGGGGGTCCTGGGATGTCACAATGAACCCTAGGGACAAAGGGGGTCCCCAGGATGTCACAATGGGCCCTGGGGATAAAGGGGACTCCCCAGGATGTCACAATAGGCCCTGGGGACAAAGGGGGTCCCCAGGATGTCACAACGGGCCCTGGGTACAAGGGGGGTCTCACCCTGTCACAATGAGCACTGGGGACAAAGGGGGTCCCCAGGATGTCACAATGGGCACTGGAGACAAAGGGGGGGTCTCCACGGTGCCACAATGGGCCCTGGGGACAAGAGGGTCCCCACGGTTTCACAATGGGCCCTGGGGACAAGGGGGATCCCCGCCCTGTCACAATGGGCCCTGGGGCCAAAGGGATCCCCAGGATGTCACAATGGGCCCTGGGGACTGCGGGGGGTACTAGGATGTCACAATGGGTCTTGGGGACAAAGGGGGTACCCAGGATGTCACAATGGGCCCTGGGGACAATGGGGGGTCCCTTGAAGGTCACAATGGGCCCATGGGACAAAGAGGGTGCCCACGGTGTCACAGTGGGCCCTGGCGACAAAGGGGGATCCCCAGGATGTCACAATGGGCCCCGGCGACAAAGTAAAATCCTGGAATGTCACAATGGTCCCCAGTGACAAAGGCGCTCCCCATGGTGCCACAATGGGCCCTGGGGACAAAGTGGGTCCCCAGGATTTCACAATGAGCACTGGGGACAAAGGGGGGTCCCAGGATGTCACAATGGCCCCTGGGGACAAGGGGGGGTTCCCATGGAGTCACATTGGGTCCTGGGGACAACGAGGCGTCCTGGGACGTCACAATGGGACTTGGGGACAAAGGGGGTCTTCCACAGTCTCACAATGGGCCCTAGAGACAAGGGGAGATCCCCAGGATGACACAATAGGCCCTGGAGACAAAGAGGAGTCCCCCTAAATGTCACAATGGGCCCTGGGGACAAGGGGGGTCCCCATGGTATCACAATAAGCCCTGGGGACAAAGTGGGGTCCTGGGATGTCACAACTGGCCCCAGTGACAAAGGGTGTCCCCATGGTGCCACAATGGGCCCTGGGGACAAAGAGGGTCCCCAGGATGTCACAATGGGCTTTGGGGACAAGGCGGGGTCCCCAGGATGTCACAATGGGGTCTTGGGACAAAGGGGGTCCCCAGGATGTCACAATGGTCCCTGGGGACAATGGGGGGTCCTGGGACATCACAGTGGGCCCTGGGGACAAAGGCGGTCCCAGGGTGTCACAATAAGCCATGGGGACAAGGGGGGTCCCCAGGATGTCAGAATGGGCCCTGGGGACAACGCGGGGTCCTGGGATGTCACAATGGGCCACGGGGACAAAGGCGATCCCCATGGTGTCACAATGGGCCCTGGGGACAAGGGGGTCCCCAGGATGTCACAATGGGCTCATGGGATAAAGGGGGTACCCACGGTGTCACTATAGGCCCTGGGGACAATGGGGGGTCCCCACGGTGCCACGATGGGTCGTGTGGACAAGGGGGTCCCCAGGATGTTCACAACGGGCCCTGAGGACAAAGGGGGTCCCCACGGTGTCACAATGGTTCCCTGGGGACAACTTGGGGTCCTGGGATGTCACAATGGGCCCTGGGGACAAAGGCGGTCCCCAGGATGTCACAATAAGCCCTGGGGACAAGGGGGGTCCCCAGGATGTCACAATGGGCACTGGGGACAAAGGGGGTACCCACGGTGTCACTATAGGCCCTGGGGACAACGGGGGGTCCCCACGGTGCCACGATGGGCCCTGGGGACAAGGGGGTCCCCAGGATGTTCACAATGGGCCCTGGAGACAATGGGGTGTCCCCAGGATGTCACAATGGGCCCTGGGGACAAAGAGGGTCCCCAGGATGTCACAATCGGCCCTGGGCACAAAGGGGGGTGCACATGGTGTCAAAATGGGCCCTGGGGACAAAGGGCGTCCCCAGGATGTCACAGTGGGCCCTGGGGACAAAGTGGTCCCCATGGTATCAGAATGGGCCCTGGGGACAAAGAGGGGTGCCCTGAATGTCACAATGGGCCCTGAGGACAAAGGGGGGTCCCCAGGATGTCGCAATGGGCCTTGGGGACAATGGGGGGTCCTAGGATGTCACAATGCGCCCGAGTGACAAATGGGGTCTCCATGGTGTCACAATGGGACCTGAAGACAAAGGGGGTCCCCTGAATGTCACAATGGGCCCTGAGGACAATGGGGGTTCCTGGAACGTCACAATGGGCCCTGGGGAGAAAGGGAGGTCCCCAGGATGTCACAATGGGCCCTGGAGACAATTGGGGGTTTTGGGATGTCTCGATGGGCTCTGACGACAAGGGGAGGTGCCCATGGTGTCACAATGGGTCCTCAGTGACAAGGGGGGTCCCTATAGTGTCACAATGGGCTCTGCAGACAATGGGGGGTCCTGGGATGTCACAATGGGCACCAGTGACAAAGGGGGTCGTCATGGTGCCACAATGGGCCCTGGGGAGTAAGTGGGGTCCTGGGATGTCACAATGGGTCCTGGGGACAAAGGGTGATCCTTTGATGTCACAAGGGGCCCTGGAGGCAAGGGGGTCCCCAGGATGTTACAATGGGCCCTGGGCACAAAGGGGGGTCCCCATAGTGTCACAATGGGTCCCCAGTGACAAGGGGGTCCCCACGGTGCCACGATGGGCCCTGGGGACAAGAGGGGGTCCCCATGGTGTCACAATGGACCCTGGGGTCAAAGGGGGTTCCCAGGACATCACAATGGGCTCTGGGGACAATGGGGATCCTGGGACATCACAATGAGCCCTGGGGACAAGGGGGGGTCCTGGGACGTCACAATGGGTCCTGGGGACAAAGCGGTTCCCCAGGATGTCACAATGGGCCCCGGGGACAAAGCAGGGTCCTGGGACGTCACAATGGGCCCTGGAGACAAAGGGATTCCCCAGGATGTCACAATGGGCCCTGGGGACAAAGGGGGTCCCCACAGTGTCACAATGGTCCCTGGGGACAAAGGAGATCCCCACAGTGTCACAATGGGCCCAGGGGACAAAAGGGGGACCCCAGGATGTCACAATGGGCCCAGGGGACAATGGGGGGTCCTGGGACGTTATAATGGGCCCTCGGGAAAAAGGGGGTCCACATGGTGCCACAATGGGCCCTGGGGACAACGGGGGTCCCAGGATGCCACAATGGACACTGGGGACAAGGGGGTCCCCAGGATGTCACAATGGGCCCTGGGGACAACGGTGGCTCCTGGGATGTCACAATGGGCCCTGGGGACACAGGTGGTCCCCAGGATGTCACAATGGGCCCTGGGGACAAAGTGGGGTCCTAAGATGTCACAATGGGCACTGGGGACAAAGGGGGTCCCCATGGTGCCACAATGGGCCTTGGGGACAATGGGGTCTCCCCAGGATGTCACAATGGGCCTTGGGGACAAAGGGGTGTCCCCTGAATGTGCATAATGGGCCCTGAAGACAAAGGGTGGTCGCCGGGATGTCTCAGTGGGCCCTGGGGACAATGGGGTGTCCTGGGATGTCACAATGGGCCCCAGTGACAAATGGGGTCTCCACGGTGTCACAATGGGCCCTGGAGTAAAGGGGCGTCCCCAGGATGTCACAATAGTCCCTGGGGACAAAGAGGAGTCCCCTGAATGTCATAATGGGCCCTGAGGACAAGGAGGGTCTCCACGGTGTCACAATGGGCCCTGGGGACAATGGGGGGTCCTGGGATGTCACAATAGGCCCTGGGGACAAAGGGGGTCCCCATGATTTCACAATGGGCCCAGGGGACAATGGGGCATCCTGGGACGTCACAATGGGCCCTGGGGACAAAGGGGGTCTCCATGGTGTCACAATGGCCCTGGGGATAAAGGGGGACCCCAGGATGTGTATAATGGGGCCTGGGGACAAAGGGGGTCCCCAGGATGTCACAATAGGCCCTGGGGAAAAAGAGGGCTCCCCAGGATATCACAATGGGCCCTGGGGACAAAGAGGGGTCCACAGGATGTGCACAATGGGCCCTGGGGACAAAGGGGGCTCCCCAGCATATCACAATGGGCTCTGGTGACATAGGGGTCCCCAAGATGTCACAACGGGTCCTGGGGACAAGGGGGGTCCCAAGAGTGTCACAATGGGAACTGGAGACAAAGGGGGAGTCCCCACGGTGCCACGATGGGCCCTGGGGACAAGGGGGTCCCCAGGATGTAACAATGTGCCCTTGGGACAATGGGGGCTCCTGCGATGTCACAATGGGCCCCGGGGACAAAGGGAGGCCCCAGGATGTCACAATGGACCCTAGGGACAAAAGGGGTCCCTGGGATGTCACAATGGGCCCAGGGGACAACGAAGCATCCTGGGACGCCACAATGGGCCCGGGGAAAAAGGGGGGTCCCCAGGTTGTTCACAATGGGCCCTGGGGACAATGGGGGTCCTGGGATGTCACAATGAACCCTAGGGACAAAGGGGATCCCCAGGATGTCACAATGGGCCCTGGGGATAAAGGGGACTCCCCAGGATGTCACAATAGGCCCTGGGGACAAAGGGGGTCCCCAGGATGTCACAACGGGCCCTGGGTACAAGGGGGGTCCCACCCTGTCACAATGAGCACTGGGGACAAAGGGGGTCCCCAGGATGTCACAATGGGCACTGGAGACAAAGGGGGGGTCTCCACGGCGCCACAATGGGCCCTGGGGACAAGAGGGTCCCCACGGTTTCACAATGGGCCCTGGGGACAAGGGGGATCCCCGCCCTGTCACAATGGGCCCTGGGGCCAAA
This sequence comes from Patagioenas fasciata, assembly GCF_037038585.1. NCBI lineage: Eukaryota > Metazoa > Chordata > Aves > Columbiformes > Columbidae > Patagioenas > Patagioenas fasciata. The sequence goes on from NC_092545.1 coordinate 286,799, forward strand.
GGGATCCCCAGGATGTCACAATGGGCCCTGGGGACTGCGGGGGGTACTAGGATGTCACAATGGGTCTTGGGGACAAAGGGGGTACCCAGGATGTCACAATGGGCCCTGGGGACAATGGGGGGTCCCTTGAAGGTCACAATGGGCCCATGGGACAAAGAGGGTGCCCACGGTGTCACAGTGGGCCCTGGCGACAAAGGGGGATCCCCAGGATGTCACAATGGGCCCTGGGGACAAGGGGGGGTTCCCATGGAGTCACAATGGGTCCTGGGGACAACGAGGCGTCCTGGGACGTCACAATGGGACTTGGGGACAAAGGGGGTCTTCCACAGTCTCACAATGGGCCCTAGAGACAAGGGGAGATCCCCAGGATGACACAATAGGCCCTGGGGACAAAGAGGAGTCCCCCTGAATGTCACAATGGGCCCTGGGGACAAGGGGGGTCCCCATGGTATCACAATAAGCCCTGGGGACAAAGTGGGGTCCTGGGATGTCACAACTGGCCCCAGTGACAAAGGGTGTCCCCATGGTGCCACAATGGGCCCTGGGGACAAAGAGGGTCCCCAGGATGTCACAATGGGCTTTGGGGACAAGGCGGGGTCCCCAGGATGTCACAATGGGGTCTTGGGACAAAGGGGGTCCCCAGGATGTCACAATGGTCCCTGGGGACAATGGGGGTTCCTGGGACATCACAGTGGGCCCTGGGGACAAAGGCGGTCCCAGGGTGTCACAATAAGCCATGGGGACAAGGGGGGTCCCCAGGATGTCAGAATGGGCCCTGGGGACTGCGGGGGGTACTAGGATGTCACAATGGGTCTTGGGGACAAAGGAGGTACCCAGGATGTCACAATGGGCCCTGGGGACAATGGGGGGTCCCTTGAAGGTCACAATGGGCCCATGGGACAAAGAGGGTGCCCACGGTGTCACAGTGGGCCCTGGCGACAAAGGGGGATCCCCAGGATGTCACAATGGGCCCCGGGGACAAAGTAAAATCCTGGAATGTCACAATGGTCCCCAGTGACAAAGGTGCTCCCCATGGTGCCACAATGGGCCCTGGGGACAAAGTGGGTCCTCAGGATTTCACAATGGGGTCTTGGGACAAAGGGGGTCCCCAGGATGTCACAATGGTCCCTGGGGACAATGGGGGGTCCTGGGACGTCACAATGGGCCCTGGGGACAAAGGCGGTCCCAGGGTGTCACAATAAGCCATGGGGACAAGGGGGGTCCGCAGGATGTCACAATGGGCCCTGGGGACAAAGGGGGGTCCCCATGGTGCCATGATGGGCCCTGGCGACAAGGGGGTCCCCAGGATGTCACAATGGGCCCATGGGACAAAGGGGGTACCCATGGTGTCACAATGGGCCCTGGGGACGACTTGGGGTCCTGGGATGTCACAATGGGCCCCGGTGACAAAGGGGGTCCCCGTGGTGCCACAATGTACCCCTGGGACAAAGGGGGTCCCCAGAATGTCATAATGGGCACTGGGGACAAGGGGGGTCCCCAGGATGTCACAAGTGGCCCTGGGGAGAAGGGGGGTCCCCAGGATGTCAGAATGGGCCCTGGGGACAACGCGGGGTCCTGGGATGTCACAATGGGCCACGGGGACAAAGGCGATCCCCATGGTGTCACAATGGGCCCTGGGGACTGCGGGGGGTACCTGATGTCACAATGGGTCTTGGGGACAAAGCGGGTACTCAGGATGTCACAATGGGCCCTGGGGACAATGGGGGGTCCCTTGAAGGTCACAATGGGCCCATGGGACAAAGAGGGTGCCCACGGTGTCACAGTGGGCCCTGGCGACAAAGGGGGATCCCCAGGATGTCACAATGGGCCCCGGGGACAAAGTAAAATCCTGGAATGTCACAATGGTCCCCAGTGACAAAGGCGCTCCCCATGGTGCCACAATGGGCCCTGGGGACAAAGTGGGTCCCCAGGATGTCACAATGGGGTCTTGGGACAAAGAGGGTCCCCAGGATGTCACAATGGGCTCTGGGGACAATAGGGGGTCCTGGGACGTCACAATGGGCCCTGGAGAAAAGGGGGGGTCCTGGCATGTCTCAATAGGCCCTGGGGACAAAGGGGGTCTTCAGGATGTCACAATGGGCCCGGGGGACAAAGGGGGTCCCCAGGATGTCACAATAGGCCCTGGGGAAAAAGAGGGCTCCCCAGGATATCACAATGGGCCCTGGGGACAAAGAGGGGTCCACAGGATGTGCACAATGGGCCCTGGGGACAAAGGGGGCTCCCCAGGATATCACAATGGGCTCTGGTGACATAGGGGTCCCCAAGATGTCACAACGGGTCCTGGGGACAAGGGGGGTCCCAAGGATGTCACAATGGGCACTGGAGACAAAGGGGGGGTCCCCACGGTATCAGAATGGGCCATGGGGACAAAGGGGGGTCCCCTGAATGTCACAATGGGCCCTGGGGACAATGGGGGGTCCTGGGACGTCACAATGGGCCCTGGGGACAAGGGGGGGTCCCCTGGATGTCACAATGGGCCCTGGGGATAAGGAGGGATTCCCAGGATGTCACAATGGGCCCTGGGGACAAGGGGGGATTCCCAGGATGTCACAATGGGCCCTGGGGACAAGGGGGTGTCCCCAGGATGTCACAATGGGCCCTGCGGACAAGGGTGGTACCCACGGTGTCACAATGGGCACTGGGCACAAGGGGGGGTCCCTATAGTATCACAATGGGTCCTGGGGACAAGTGGGGTCCCCTGAAAGTCACAATGGGCCCTGGGGACAATGTGGGGTCCTGGGATGTCACAATGGGCCCCAGTGACAAACGGGGGCCCCTGAATGTCACAATGGGCCCTGGGGACAAGGGGGTGCAGAGGATGTCACAATGGGCCCTCCGGACAATGGGGGGTCCTGGGACATCACAATAGGCCCTGGGGACAAGGAGGGATCCCCAGGATGTCACAATGGGCCCTGGAGACAATGGTGGGTCATAGGACGTCACAATGGGCCCTGGGGACAAGGGTGGGTCCCCAGGATGTCACAATGGGCCTTGGGGACAAGGTGGTCCCGAGGATGTCACAATGGGCCCTGGGGACAATGGGTGGTCCTGGGATGTCACAACGGGCCCTAGGGACAATGTGGGGTCCCCAGGATGTCACAATGAAGTCTTGGGACAAAGGGGGTCCCCAGGATGTCACAATGGGGCCTGGAAACCAGGGGGGGTCCTGGGATGTCACAATGGGCCCCAGTGACAAAAGGGGTCCCTATGGTGCCACAATGGGCCCTGGGGACAAAGGGGGTCCCCTGGATGTCACAATGGACTCTGGGGACAAGGAGGGTCCCCAGGATGTCACAATGGGCCCTGGGGACAAAGGGGGTCCCCACGGTATCAGAATGGGCCCTGGGGACAAGGGGGTGTCCCCAGGATGTCACAATGGGCCCTGCGGACAAGGGTGGTACCCACGGTGTCACAATGGGCCCTGGGCACAAGGGGGGGTCCCCATAGTGTCACAATGGGTCCTGGGGACAAGTGGGGTCCCCAGGATGTCACAATGGGCCCTGGGGACAATGTGGGGTCCCCTGAATGTCACAATGGGCCCTGGGGACAAGGGGGTGCCGAGGATGTCACAATGGGCCCTGGGGACAATGGGGGGTCCTGGGACCTCACAGTGGGCCCTGAGGACAATGGTGGGTCCCCTGAATGTCAAAATGGGCCCTGGGGACAAAGGGGGGTCCGCAGGATGTCACAATGGGCACTGGGGACAAAGGGGGTGTCCCCAGGATGTCACAGTGGGCCCTGGGGACAATGGCGGGTCCTGGGACGTCACAATGGGCCCTGGGGACAAGGGGGGGTCCCCTGGATGTCACAATGGGCCCTGGGGATAAGGAGGGATTCCCAGGATGTCACAATGGGCCCTGGGGACAAGGGGGGATTCCCAGGATGTCACAATGGGCCCTGGGGACAAGGGGGTGTCCCCAGGATGTCACAATGGGCCCTGCGGACAAGGGTGGTACCCACGGTGTCACAATGGGCACTGGGCAGAAGGGGGGGTCCCTATAGTATCACAATGGGTCCTGGGGACAAGTGGGGTCCCCTGAAAGTCACAATGGGCCCTGGGGACAAGGGGGGGTCCCCAGGATGTCACAATGGGCCCTGGGGACAAGGGGGTGCAGAGGATGTCACAATGGGCCCTGGGGACAATGGGGGGTCCTGGGACATCACAATGGGCCCTGGGGACAAGGAGGGATCCCCAGGATGTCACAATGGGCCCTGGGGACAATGGGGGGTCCTGGGACGTCACAATGGGCCCTGGGGACAAGGGGGGGTCCCCAGGATGTCACAATGGGCCCTGAGGACAAGGGCGTGCTGAGGGTGTCACAATGGGCCCTGGAGACAATGGGGGGTCCTGGGATGTCACAATGGGCCCTGGGGACAAGGGGGGGTCCCCAGGAAGTCACAATGGGCCTTGGGAACAAGGGGGTCCCCCAGATATCACAATGGGCCCTGGGGACAATGTAAGGTCCTGGCCTGTCACAATGGACCCTGAGGACAAGGGGGGACCCCAGGATGTCACAATGAAGTCTTGGGACAAAGGGGGTCCCCAGGATGTCACAATGGGCCCTGGGGACAAAGGGGGTCCCCACGGTGTCAGAATGGGCCCTGGGGACAAGGGGAGTCCCCTGAATATCACAATGGGCCATGGGGACAATGGGGGGTCCTGGGATGTCACAATGAGCCCTGGGGACAAGGGTGGTACCCACGGTGTCACAATGGGCCCTGGGCAAAAGGGGGGGTCCCCATAGTGTCACAATGGACCCTGGGGACAAGGGGGTGCCGAGGATGTCACAATGGGCCCTCGGGACAATGGGGGGTCCTGGGACCTCACAATGGGCCCTGACGACAATGGTGGGTCCCCTGAATGTCAAAATGGGCCCTGGGGACAAAGGGGGGTCCGCAGGATGTCACCATGGGCACTGGGGATAAAGGGGGGGTCCCCAAGGTGTCACAATGGGCCCAAGTGACAAGGAGGGTCCCCACGGTGCCACGATGGGTCCTGGGGACAAGGGCGTCCCCCAGATGTCACAATGGGCCCTGGGGACAATGGGGTTGCCCAGGATGTCACAATGGGCCCTGGGGACAATGGGAGTCCCCAAGGTGTCAGAACGAGCCCTGGGGACAAAGTGGAATCCTGGAATGTCACAATGGCCCCCAGTGACAAAGGGGTTCCCCATGGTGCCACAATGGGCCCTGGGGACAAAAGGGGTCCCCAGGATTTCACAATAGCACTGGGGATAAAGGGGGGTCATGGGATGTCACAATGGGCCCTGGGGACAAGGGAGATCCCCATGGTGTCACAATAAGCCCTGGGGACAAAGTGGGGTCCTGGGATGTCACAATGGGCCCCAGTGACAAACAGGGTCTCCATGGTGCCACAATGGGCCGTGGGGACAAATGGGGTCCCCAGGATGTCACAATGAACCCTGGGGACAAAGGGTGGTCCTGGGACATTTCAACGGGCCCTGGGGACAAGGGGGGGACCCCAGGATGTCACAATGGGCCCTGGGGACAAAGGGGGGTCCCCATGGTTTCACAATGGGCCCTGGGGACAAGGGGGTCCCCCAGATATCGCAATGGGCCCTGGGGACAAAGTAAGTTCCTGGGCTGTCACAGTGGACCATGAGGACAAGGTGGGTCCCCCGGATGTCACAATGGGCCCTTGGGACCAGGGTGGGTCCTGGGATGTCACAATGGGCCCCAGTGACAAAGAGGGTCCTCATGGTGCCACAATGGGCCCTGGGGACAAAGGGGGTCCCCTGGATGTCACAATGGGCTCTGGGGACAAAGGGGGGTGTCGACGGTGTCAAAATGGGCACTGGGGACAAAGGGCGTCCCCAGGATGTCACCATGGGCCCTGGGGACAACAGGGGGTCCTGGGATGTCACAATGAGCCCTGCGGACAAGGGGGGTACCCACGGTGTCACAATGGGCCCTGGACACAAGGGGGGGTCCGCATAGTGTCACAATGGGTCCTGGGGACAAGTGGGGTCCCCAGGATGTCACAATAGGTCCTGGGGACAATGTGGGGTCCCCTGAATGTCACAATGGGCCCTGGGGACAATGTGGGGTCCTGGGATGTCACAATGGGCCCCCGTGACAAACGGGGGCCCCTGAATGTCACAATGGGCCCTGGGGACAATGGGGGGTCCTGGGACGTCACAATGGGTAATGGGAACAAGGAGGGATCCCCAGGATGTCACAATGGGCCCTGGGGACAATGGCGGGTCCTGGGACGTCACAATGGGCCCTGGGGACAAGGGGGGGTCCCCAGGATGTCACAATGGGCCCTGGGGACAAAGAGGGGTCCCCTGAATGTCACAATGGGCCCTGGGCACAAGGGGGTGCCGAGGATGTCACAATGGGCCCTGGGGACAATGGAGGGTCCTGGGACCTCACAATGGGCCCTGAGGACAATGGTGGGTCCCCTGAATGTCACAATGGGCCCTGGGGACAAAGGGGGGTCCGCAGGATGTCACAATGGGCACTGGGGACAAAGGGGGGCGTCCCCATGGTGTCACAATGGGCTCAAGTGACAAGGAGGGTCCCCACGGTGCCACGATGGGTCCTGGGGACAAGGGCGTCCCCCAGATGTCACAATGGGCCCTGGGGACAATGGGGTTGCCCAGGATGTCACAATGGGCCCTGGGGACAATGGGAGTCCCCAAGGTGTCAGAACGAGCCCTGGGGACAAAGTGGAATCCTGGAATGTCACAATGGCCCCCAGTGACAAAGGGGTTCCCCATGGTGCCACAATGGGCCCTGGGGACAAAAGGGGTCCCCAGGATTTCACAATAGCACTGGGGATAAAGGGGGGTCATGGGATGTCACAATGGGCCCTGGGGACAAGGGAGATCCCCATGGTGTCACAATAAGCCCTGGGGACAAAGTGGGGTCCTGGGATGTCACAATGGGCCCCAGTGACAAACAGGGTCTCCATGGTGCCACAATGGGCCGTGGGGACAAATGGGGTCCCCAGGATGTCACAATGAACCCTGGGGACAAAGGGTGGTCCTGGGACATTTCAACGGGCCCTGGGGACAAGGGGGGGACCCCAGGATGTCACAATGGGCCCTGGGGACAAAGGGGGGTCCCCATGGTTTCACAATGGGCCCTGGGGACAAGGGGGTCCCCCAGATATCGCAATGGGCCCTGGGGACAAAGTAAGTTCCTGGGCTGTCACAGTGGACCATGAGGACAAGGTGGGTCCCCCGGATGTCACAATGGGCCCTTGGGACCAGGGTGGGTCCTGGGATGTCACAATGGGCCCCAGTGACAAAGAGGGTCCTCATGGTGCCACAATGGGCCCTGGGGACAAAGGGGGTCCCCTGGATGTCACAATGGGCTCTGGGGACAAAGGGGGGTGTCGACGGTGTCAAAATGGGCACTGGGGACAAAGGGCGTCCCCAGGATGTCACCATGGGCCCTGGGGACAACAGGGGGTCCTGGGATGTCACAATGAGCCCTGCGGACAAGGGGGGTACCCACGGTGTCACAATGGGCCCTGGACACAAGGGGGGGTCCGCATAGTGTCACAATGGGTCCTGGGGACAAGTGGGGTCCCCAGGATGTCACAATAGGTCCTGGGGACAATGTGGGGTCCCCTGAATGTCACAATGGGCCCTGGGGACAATGTGGGGTCCTGGGATGTCACAATGGGCCCCCGTGACAAACGGGGGCCCCTGAATGTCACAATGGGCCCTGGGGACAATGGGGGGTCCTGGGACGTCACAATGGGTAATGGGAACAAGGAGGGATCCCCAGGATGTCACAATGGGCCCTGGGGACAATGGCGGGTCCTGGGACGTCACAATGGGCCCTGGGGACAAGGGGGGGTCCCCAGGATGTCACAATGGGCCCTGGGGACAAAGAGGGGTCCCCTGAATGTCACAATGGGCCCTGGGCACAAGGGGGTGCCGAGGATGTCACAATGGGCCCTGGGGACAATGGAGGGTCCTGGGACCTCACAATGGGCCCTGAGGACAATGGTGGGTCCCCTGAATGTCACAATGGGCCCTGGGGACAAAGGGGGGTCCGCAGGATGTCACAATGGGCACTGGGGACAAAGGGGGGCGTCCCCATGGTGTCACAATGGGCTCAAGTGACAAGGAGGGTCCCCACGGTGCCACGATGGGTCCTGGGGACAAGGGCGTCCCCCAGATGTCACAATGGGCCCTGGGGACAATGGGGTTGCCCAGGATGTCACAATGGGCCCTGGGGACAATGGGAGTCCCCAAGGTGTCAGAACGAGCCCTGGGGACAAAGTGGAATCCTGGAATGTCACAATGGCCCCCAGTGACAAAGGGGTTCCCCATGGTGTCATAATAGGCCCTGGGGACAAAAGGGGTCCCCAGGATTTCACAATAGCACTGGGGATAAAGGGGGGTCATGGGATGTCACAATGGGCTTCAGTGACAAAGAGGGTCCTCATGGTGCCACAATGGGCCCTGGGGACAAAGGGGGTCCCCTGGATGTCACAATGGGCTCTGGGGACAAGGAGGGTCCCCAGGATGTCACAATGGGCCCTGGGGACAAACAGCGTCCCCAGCATGTCACAATGGGCCCTGGGGACAAAGGGGGTCCCCACGGTATCAGAATGGGCCCTGGGGACAAAGGGGGGTCCCCTGAATGTCACAATGGACCGTGGGGACAATGGGGGGTCCTGGGACGTCACAATGGGCCCTTGGGACAAGGGGGGGTCCCTAGGATGTCACAATGGGCCCTGGGGACAAGGTAGTGCAGTGGATGTCACAATGGGCCCTGGGGACAATGGGGGGTGTCCAGGATGTGAGAATGAGTCCTGAGGACAATGGGGGGTCCCCATGGTGTCACAATGGGTCCCCAGTGACAAGGAGGGGTCCCCATGGTGTCACAATAGGCCCTGGGGACAAAGTGGGGTCCAAGAATGTCACAATGGGCCCTGGGGACAAAAGGGGTTGCCATGGTGCCACAATGGGCCCTGGGGTCAAAGGGGGTCCCCATGGTGCTACAATGGGCCCTGGGGACAAAGGGGGGTCCTGGGATGTCACAATGGGCCCTGGGGACAAAGGGGGTGTCCCCATGGTGCCACAACAGGCCCTGGGAGCAAGGGGATGGCCAGGATGTCACAATGTGTCCTGGGGAAAATGGGGGGTGCCCAGGATGTCACAATGGACCCTGAGGACAAGCGGGGGTCTCCATGGTGTCACAATGGGCCCCAGTGACAAAGGGGATCCCCTGAATGTCACAATCGGTCCTGGGGACAATGGGGGGTCCTGGGACCTCACAATGGGCCCTGAGGACAATGGTGGGTCCCCTGAAGATCACAATGGGCCCTGGGGACAAAGGGGGGTCCGCAGAATGTCACAATGGGCACTGGGGACAAAGGGGGGGTCCCCATAGTGTCACAATGGGCCCAAGTGACAAGGAGGGTCCCCACGGTGCCACGATGGGTCCTGGGGACAAGGGCGTCCCCCAGATGTCACAATGGGCCCTGGGGACAATGGGGTTGCCCAGGATGTCACAATGGGCCCTGGGGACAATGGGAGTCCCCAAGGTGTCAGAACGAGCCCTGGGGTCAAAGTGGAATCCTGGAATGTCACAATGGCCCCCAGTGACAAAGAGGTTGCCAATGGTGCCACAATGGGCCCTGGGGACAAAAGGGGTCCCCAGGATTTCACAATAGCACTGGGGACAAAGGGGGGTCATGGGATGTCACAATGGGCCCTGGGGACAAGGGAGATCCCCATGGTGTCACAATAAGCCCTGGGGACAAAGTGGGGTCCTGGGATGTCACAATGGGCTCTAGGGACAAGGAGGGTCCCCAGGATGTCACAATGGGCCCTGGGGACAAAGGGGGGTCCTGGGATGTCACAATGGGCTCCAGTGACAAAGAGGGTCCTCATGGTGCCAAAATGGGCCCTGGGGACAAAGGGGGGTCCCCTGAATGTCACAATGGGCCCTGGGCACAAGGGGGTGCCGAGGATGTCACAATGGGCCCTGGGGACAATGGAGGGTCCTGGGACCTCACAATGGGCCCTGAGGACAATGGTGGGTCCCCTGAATGTCACAATGGGCCCTGGGGACAATGGGGGGTCCTGGGACGTCACAATTGGCCCTGGGGACAAGGGGGGGTCCCCAGGATGTCACAATGGGCCCTGGGGACAAGGGGGTGCCGAGGATATCACAATGGGCCCTGGGGACAATGGGGGGTCCTGGGATGTCACAATGGGCCCTGGGGACAAGGGGGGGTCCCCAGGATCTCACAATGGGCCCTGGGGACAAAGAGGGGTCCCCTGAATGTCACAATGGGCCCTGGGGACAAGGGGGTGCAGAGGATGTCACAATGGGCCCTGGGGACAATGGGGGGTCCTGGGACATCACAATAGGCCCTGGGGACAAGGAGGGATCCCCAGGATGTCACAATGGGCCCTGGAGACAATGGGGGGTCCTGGGACGTCACAATGGGCCCTGGGGACAAGGGTGGGTCCCCAGGATGTCACAATGGGCCTTGGGGACAAGGGGGTCCCGAGGATGTCACAATGGGCCCTGGGGACAATGGGGGGTCCTGGGATGTCACAATGGGCCCTAGGGACAATGTGGGGTCCCCAGGATGTCACAATGAAGTCTTGGGACAAAGGGGGTCCCCAGGATGTCACAATGGGGCCTGGAAACCAGGGGGGGTCCTGGGATGTCACAATGGGCCCCAGTGACAAAAGGGGTCCCTATGGTGCCACAATGGGCCCTGGGGACAAAGGGGGTCCCCTGGATGTCACAATGGACTCTGGGGACAAGGAGGGTCCCCAGGATGTCACAATGGGCCCTGGGGACAAAGGGGGTCCCCACGGTATCAGAATGGGCCCTGGGGACAAGGGGGTGTCCCCAGGATGTCACAATGGGCCCTGGGCACAAGGGTGGTACCCACGGTGTCACAATAGGCCCTGGGCACAAGGGGGGGTCCCCATAGTGTCACAATGGGTCCTGGGGACAATGTGGGGTCCCCAGGATGTCACAATGGGCCCTGGGGACAATGTGGGGTCCCCTGAATGTCACAATGGGCCCTGGGGACAAGGGGGTGCCGAGGATGTCACAATGGGCCCTGGGGACAATGGGGGGTCCTGGGACATCACAGTGGGCCCTGAGGACAATGGTGGGTCCCCTGAATGTCAAAATGGGCCCTGGGGACAAAGGGGGGTCCGCAGGATGTCACAATGGGCACTGGGGACAAAGGGGGTGTCCCCAGGATGTTACAGTGGGCCCTGGGGACAATGGCGGGTCCTGGGACGTCACAATGGGCCCTGGGGACAAGGGGGGGTCCCCTGGATGTCACAATGGGCCCTGGGGATAAGGAGGGATTCCCAGGATGTCACAATGGGCCCTGGGGACAAGGGGGGATTCCCAGGATGTCACAATGGGCCCTGGGGACAAGGGGGTGTCCCCAGGATGTCACAATGGGCCCTGCGAACAAGGGTGGTACGCACGGTGTCACAATGGGCACTGGGCACAAGGGGGGGTCCCTATAGTATCACAATGGGCCCCAGTGACAAACGGGGGCCCCTGAATGTCACAATGGGCCCTGGGGACAATGGGGGGTCCTGGGATGTCACAATGGGCCCTGGGGACAAGGGGGTGCAGAGGATGTCACAATGGGCCCTGGGGACAATGGGGGGTCCTGGGACATCACAATAGGCCCTGGGGACAAGGAGGGATCCCCAGGATGTCACAATGGGCCCTGGAGACAATGGGGGGTCCTGGGACGTCACAATGGGCCCTGGGGACAAGGGTGGGTCCCCAGGATGTCAATATGGGCCTTGGGGACAAGGGGGTCCCGAGGATGTCACAATGGGCCCTGGGGACAATGGGGGGTCCTGGGATGTCACAATAGGCCCTGGGGACAAGGAGGGATCCCCAGGATGTCACAATGGGCCCTGGAGACAATGGGGGGTCCTGGGACGTCACAATGGGCCCTGGGGACAAGGGTGGGTCCCCAGGATGTCACAATGGGCCTTGGGGACAAGGGGGTCCCGAGGATGTCACAATGGGCCCTGGGGACAATGGGGGGTCCTGGGATGTCACAATGGGTCCTGGGGACAAGGTGGGGTCCCCAGGATGTCACAATGGGTACTGGAGACAAAGAGGGGGTCCCCATGGTGTCACAATGGGCCCAAGTGACAAGGAGGGTCCCCACAGTGCCACGATGGGTCCTGGGGACAAGGGCGTTCCCCAGATGTCACAGTGGGCCCTGGGGACAAAAGGGGTCCCCAGGATTTCACAATAGCACTGGGGATAAAGGGGGGTCATGGGATGTCACAATGGGCCCTGGGGACAAGGGAGATCCCCATGGTGTCACAATAAGCCCTGGGGACAAAGTGGGGTCCTGGGATGTCACAATGGGCCCCAGTGACAAAGGTGGTCCCCTGAATGTTACAATGGGTCCTGAGGACAGTGGGGGGTCCTGGGACGTCACAATGGGCCCTGGGGACAAGGAGGGATCCCCAGGATGTCACAATGGGCCCTGGGGACAAGGGGGGGTCCCCAGGATGTCACAATGGGCCCTGGGGACAACGGGGCGTCCTAAGACGTCACAATGGGCCCTGGGGCCAAGCAGGGATCCCCAGGATGTCACAATGGGCCCTGGGGACAAGGGGGGGTCCCCAGGATGTCACAATGGGCCCTGGGGACAACGGGGGGTCCTAAGACGTCACAATGGGCCCTGGGGCCAAGCAGGGATCCCCAGGATGTCACAATGGGCCCTGGACACAATGGGGGGTCCTGGGATGTCACAATGGGCCCCGTTGACAAGGGGGCATCCCCAGGATGTCAAAATGCGCCCTGGGGCCCAGGGGGGTCCTGCGATGTCACAATGGGCCCTGGGGACAAAGGGGGTCCCCTGGATGTCACAATGGACTCTGGGGACAAAGGGGATCCCCACGGTATCAGAATGGGCCCTGGGGAAAAAGGGGGGTCCTGGGATGTCACAATGAGCCCTGCGGACAAGGGTGGTACCCACGGTGTCACAATGGGCCCTGGGCACAAGGGGGGGTCCCCATAGTGTCACAATGGGTCCTGGGGACAAGTGGGGTCCCCAGGATGTGACAATGTGTCCTGGGGACAATGTGGGGTCCTGGGATGTCACAATGGGCCCCAGTGACAAAGGGGCCCCCTGAATGTCACAATGGGTCCTGGGAACAATCGGGGGTCCTGGGACGTCACAATGGGCCCTGGGGACAAGGAGGGATCCCCAGGATGTCACAATGGGCCCTGGGGACAATGGGGGGTCCTGGGACGTCACAATGGGCCCCAGTGACAAGGGGGGGTCCCCAGGATGTCACAGTGTGCCCTGGGTACAAAGAGGCGTCCCCGGAATGTCAAAATCGGCCCTGGGGACAAAGGGCGGTCCTCAGGATATCACAATGGGCCCTGGGGACAAAGGGTGGTCGCCAGGATATCACAATGGGCTCTGGTGACAATGGGGTCCCCAGGATGTCACAATGGGCCCTGGGGACAAGTTGGGGTCCCCTGAATTTCACAATGGGCCCTGGGGACAAAGAGGGCTCCCCAGCATATCACAATGGGCCCTGGGGACAATGGGGGGCCCTGGGACGTCACAATGGGCCCTGGGGACAAGGGGGGGTCCCCAGGATGTCACAATGGGCTCTGGGGACAAGGAGGGTCCCCAGCATGTCACTATGGGCCCTGGGGACAAAGGGGGGGTCCCCAGGATGTCACAATGTGCGCTGGGGACAAAGAGAGTCCCCAGCATGTCACAATGGGCCCTGGGGACAAAGGGGGTCCCCACGGTATCAGAATGGGTCCTGGGGACAAGGGGGGTCCCCTGAATATCACAATAGGTCCTGGGGACAATGGGGGGTCCTGGGACGCAACAATGGGCCCTGGGGAAAAGGAGGGATCCCCAGGATGTCACAATGGGCCCTGGGGACAATGGGGGGTCCTGGGACGTCACAATGGGCCCTGGGGACAAGGGGGGGTTCCCAGGATGTCACAATGGGCCCTGGGGACAAAGAGGGGTCCCCTGAATGTCACAATGGGCCCTGGGGACAAGGGGGTGCAGAGGATGTCACAATGGGCCCTGGGGACAATGGGGGGTCCTGGGACATCACAATGGGCCCTGGGGACAAGGAGGGATCCCCAGGATGTCACAATGGGCCCTGGGGACAATGGGGGGTCCTGGGACGTCACAATGGGCCCTGGGGACAAGGGAGGGTCCCCAGGATGTCACAATGGGCCCTGGGGACAAGGGCGTGCCGAGGATGTCACAATGGGCCCTGGAGACAATGGGGGGTCCTGGGATGTCACAATGGGCCCTGGGGACAAGGGGGGGTCCCCAGGAAGTCACAATGGGCCTTGGGAACAAGGGGGTCCCCCAGATATCACAATGGGCCCTGGGGACAATGTAAGGTCCTGGCCTGTCACAATGGACCCTGAGGACAAGGGGGGACCCCAGGATGTCACAATGAAGTCTTGGGACAAAGGGGGTCCCCAGGATGTCACAATGGGCCCTGGGGACAAAGGGGGTCCCCACGGTGTCAGAATGGGCCCTGGGGACAAGGGGGGTCCCCTGAATATCACAATGGGCCATGGGGACAATGGGGGGTCCTGGGATGTCACAATGAGCCCTGGGGACAAGGGTGGTACCCACGGTGTCACAATGGGCCCTGGGCAAAAGGGGGGGTCCCCATAGTGTCACAATGGACCCTGGGGAAAAGGGGGTGCCGAGTATGTCACAATGGGCCCTGGGGACAATGGGGGGTCCTGGGACCTCACAATGGGCCCTGAGGACAATGGTGGGTCCCCTGAATGTCAAAATGGGCCCTGGGGACAAAGGGGGGTCCGCAGGATGTCACAATGGGCACTGGGGATAAAGGGGGGGTCCCCAAGGTGTCACAATGGGCCCAAGTGACAAGGAGGGTCCCCACGGTGCCACGATGGGTCCTGGGGACAAGGGCGTCCCCCAGATGTCACAATGGGCCCTGGGGACAATGGGGTTGCCCAGGATGTCACAATGGGCCCTGGGGACAATGGGAGTCCCCAAGGTGTCAGAACGAGCCCTGGGGACAAAGTGGAATCCTGGGATGTCACAATGACCCCCAGTGACAAAGGGGTTCCCCATGGTGCCACAATGGGCCCTGGGGACAAAAGGGGTCCCCAGGATTTCACAATAGCACTGGGGATAAAGGGGGGTCATGGGATGTCACAATGGGCCCTGGGGACAAGGGAGATCCCCATGGTGTCACAATAAGCCCTGGGGACAAAGTGGGGTCCTGGGATGTCACAATGGGCTCTGGGGACAAGGAGGGTCCCCAGGATGTCACAATGGGCCCTGGGGACAAAGGGGGGTCCTGGGATGTCACAATGGGCTCCAGTGACAAAGAGGGTCCTCATGGTGCCACAATGGGCCCTGGGGACAAAGGGGGTCCCCTGGATGTCACAATGGGCTCTGTGGACAAGGAGGGTCCCCAGGATGTCACAATGGGCCCTGGGGACAAAGAGCGTCCCCAGCATGTCACAATGGGCCCTGGGGACAAAGGGGGTCCCCACGGTATCAGAATGGGCCCTGGGGACAAAGGGGGGTCCCCTGAATGTCACAATGGGCCCTGGGGACAATGGGGGGCCCTGGGACGTCACAATGGGCCCTGGGGACAAGGAGGGATCCCCAGGATGTCACAATGGGCCGTGGGGACAAAGAGGCGTCCCCTGAATGTCACAATGGGCCCTGGGGACAAGGGGGTGCCGAGGATGTCACAATGGGCCCTGGGGACAAGGGAGATCCCCATGGTGTCACAATAAGCCCTGGGGACAAAGTGGGGTCCTGGGATGTCACAATGGGCCCTGGGGACACAGGTGGTCCCCAGGATGTCACAATGGGCCCTGGGGACAAAGTGGGGTCCTAAGATGTCACAATGGGCACTGGGGACAAAGGGGGTCCCCATGGTGTCACAATCGGCCTTGAGGACAATGGGGTCTCCCCAGGATGTCACAATGGGCCTTGGGGACAAAGGGGTGTCCCCTGAATGTGCATAATGGGCCCTGGGGACAAAGGGTGGTCGCCAGGATGTCTCAGTGGGCCCTGGGGACAATGGGGTGTCCTGGGATGTCACAATGGGCCCCAGTGACAAATGGGGTCTCCACGGTGTCACAATGGGCCCTGGGGATAAAGGGGGTTCTCCAGGATGTCACAATGGGCCCAAGTGATGAGTCCCCACAGTGCCACTATGGGCCCTGGAGACAAGGGGGTCCCACGGATGTCACAATGGGCCCTGGGGACAAGGGGGGTCCCCAGGATGTCACGATGGGGCCTGGGGACAACGAGGGGTCCTGGGACGTCACAATGAGCCCTGGGGAAAAAGGGTGGTCCCCATGATGTCACAATGGGCACTGGAGACAGTGGGGGGTCCTGGGATGTCACAATGGGCCCTGGGGACAAAGTAAGGTCCTCGGCTGTCACAATGAGCCCTGAGGACAAGGGGGGTTCCCAGAATTTCACAATGAGCACTGGGGACAAAGTGGGGTCCTGGGATGTCAAAATGGGCCCTGGGGACAAAGGGGGTCCCTTAATTGTCACAATGGGCCCTGGGGACAAGGGGGGTCCCTTAATTGTCACAATGGGCCCTGGGGACAAAGTGGGGTCCTGGAATGTCACAATGGGCCCAGAGGACAAAGGGGGTCCCCATGGTGCCACAGTGGGCCCTGGGGACAAAGGGGGTCCTGAGACGTCACAATGGGCCCTGGGGAAAAGGCGGGGTCCCCACGGTGTCACAATGGGCCCTGGGGACAATGGGGGGTCCTGGGATGTCACAATGGGCCCCAGTGACAAAGGGGGTCCCCATGGTGCGACAACGAGCTCTGGGGATAAAGGGGGTCTCCAGGATGTCACAATGGGCCCTGGGGACAAAGGAAGTCCCCAGAATGCCACAATGGGTCCTGGAAAGAAGTGGGGTCCCCACCGTGTCACAATGGGCCTTGGGGACAAAGGGGGGTCCCCAGGATGTCACAATGGGCCCCGGGGACAAAGGGGTCCCCAGGATGTCACAATGGGTACTGGGGACAAAGGCGGGGTCCCCATGGTGTCA
This sequence comes from Patagioenas fasciata, assembly GCF_037038585.1. Classification (NCBI taxonomy): domain Eukaryota; kingdom Metazoa; phylum Chordata; class Aves; order Columbiformes; family Columbidae; genus Patagioenas; species Patagioenas fasciata. Next base: position 303,886 of record NC_092545.1, read on the forward strand.
CAATGGACCCAAGTGACAGGACGAGTCCCCGCGGTACCACTATGGGCCCTGGAGACCAGGGGGTTCCCCGGATTTCACAATGGGCCCTGGGGACTAGGGGGTGGGGGTTCCCTCGGTGCCACGATGGGCCCTGGGGACAAGGGGGTCCCCAGGATGTCACATTGGGCCCTGAGGACAAATTGGGGTTCTGGGATGTCACAATGGGCCCTGGGGACAAAGGGGGTGTCCATGGTGCCACAATGGGCCCAGGGGACAAAGAGGGGTCCCCAGAATGTCACAATGGGCCCTGGGGACATTTGGGGTCCTCAGAATGTCACAATGGGCCGTGGGAACAATAGGGGGTCCTGGGACGTCACAATGGGCCCTGGAGTAAAGGGGGGTCCCCAGGGTGTCACAATAGGCCCTGGGGACAAAGAGGAGTCCCCTGAATGTCATAATGGGCCCTGAGGACAAGGAGGGTCTCCACGGTGTCATAATGGGCCCTGGGGACAATGGGGGGTCCTGGGATGTCACAATAGGCCCTGGGGACAAAGAGGAGTCCCCTGAATGTCATAATGGGCCCTGAGGACAAGGAGGGTCTCCACGGTGTCACAATGGGCCCTGGGGACAATGGGGGGTCCTGGGATGTCACAATAGGCCCTGGGGACAAAGGGGGTCCCCATGATTTCACAATGGGCCCAGGGGACAATGGGGCATCCTGGGACGTCACAATGGGCCCTGGGGACAAAGGGGGTCTCCATGGTGTCACAACGGCCCTGGGGATAAAGGGGGACCCCAGGATGTGTATAATGGGGCCTGGGGACAATGGGGGGTCCTGGGATGTCACAATGGGCTCTGGGGACAATAGGGGGTCCTGGGACGTCACAATGGGCCCTGGAGAAAAGGGGGGGTCCTGGCATGTCACAATAGGCCCTGGGGACAAAGGGGGTCTTCAGGATGTCACAATGGGCCCGGGGGACAAAGGGGGTCCCCAGGATGTCACAATAGGCCCTGGGGAAAAAGAGGGCTCCCCAGGATATCACAATGGGCCCTGGGGACAAAGAGGGGTCCACAGGATGTGCACAATGGGCCCTGGGGACAAAGGGGGCTCCCCAGCATATCACAATGGGCTCTGGTGACATAGGGGTCCCCAAGATGTCACAACGGGTCCTGGGGACAAGGGGGGTCCCAAGGATGTCACAATGGGCACTGGAGACAAAGGGGGGGTCCCCACGGTGCCACGATGGGCCCTGGGGACAAGGGGGTCCCCAGGATGTAACAATGTGCCCTTGGGACAATGGGGGCTCCTGCGATGTCACAATGGGCCCTGGGGACAAAGGGAGGCCCCAGGATGTCACAATGGACCCTGGGGACAAAAGGGGTCCCCGGGATGTCACAATGGGCCCAGGGGACAACGAAGCATCCTGGGACGCCACAATGGGCCCGGGGAAAAAGGGGGGTCCCCAGGTTGTTCACAATGGGCCCTGGGGACAATGGGGGTCCTGGGATGTCACAATGAACCCTAGGGACAAAGGGGGTCCCCAGGATGTCACAATGGGCCCTGGGGATAAAGGGGACTCCCCAGGATGTCACAATAGGCCCTGGGGACAAAGGGGGTCCCCAGGATGTCACAACGGGCCCTGGGTACAAGGGGGGTCTCACCCTGTCACAATGAGCACTGGGGACAAAGGGGGTCCCCAGGATGTCACAATGGGCACTGGAGACAAAGGGGGGGTCTCCACGGTGCCACAATGGGCCCTGGGGACAAGAGGGTCCCCACGGTTTCACAATGGGCCCTGGGGACAAGGGGGATCCCCGCCCTGTCACAATGGGCCCTGGGGCCAAAGGGATCCCCAGGATGTCACAATGGGCCCTGGGGACTGCGGGGGGTACTAGGATGTCACAATGGGTCTTGGGGACAAAGGGGGTACCCAGGATGTCACAATGGGCCCTGGGGACAATGGGGGGTCCCTTGAAGGTCACAATGGGCCCATGGGACAAAGAGGGTGCCCACGGTGTCACAGTGGGCCCTGGCGACAAAGGGGGATCCCCAGGATGTCACAATGGGCCCCGGCGACAAAGTAAAATCCTGGAATGTCACAATGGTCCCCAGTGACAAAGGCGCTCCCCATGGTGCCACAATGGGCCCTGGGGACAAAGTGGGTCCCCAGGATTTCACAATGAGCACTGGGGACAAAGGGGGGTCCCAGGATGTCACAATGGCCCCTGGGGACAAGGGGGGGTTCCCATGGAGTCACATTGGGTCCTGGGGACAACGAGGCGTCCTGGGACGTCACAATGGGACTTGGGGACAAAGGGGGTCTTCCACAGTCTCACAATGGGCCCTAGAGACAAGGGGAGATCCCCAGGATGACACAATAGGCCCTGGAGACAAAGAGGAGTCCCCCTAAATGTCACAATGGGCCCTGGGGACAAGGGGGGTCCCCATGGTATCACAATAAGCCCTGGGGACAAAGTGGGGTCCTGGGATGTCACAACTGGCCCCAGTGACAAAGGGTGTCCCCATGGTGCCACAATGGGCCCTGGGGACAAAGAGGGTCCCCAGGATGTCACAATGGGCTTTGGGGACAAGGCGGGGTCCCCAGGATGTCACAATGGGGTCTTGGGACAAAGGGGGTCCCCAGGATGTCACAATGGTCCCTGGGGACAATGGGGGGTCCTGGGACATCACAGTGGGCCCTGGGGACAAAGGCGGTCCCAGGGTGTCACAATAAGCCATGGGGACAAGGGGGGTCCCCAGGATGTCAGAATGGGCCCTGGGGACAACGCGGGGTCCTGGGATGTCACAATGGGCCACGGGGACAAAGGCGATCCCCATGGTGTCACAATGGGCCCTGGGGACAAGGGGGTCCCCAGGATGTCACAATGGGCTCATGGGATAAAGGGGGTACCCACGGTGTCACTATAGGCCCTGGGGACAATGGGGGGTCCCCACGGTGCCACGATGGGTCGTGTGGACAAGGGGGTCCCCAGGATGTTCACAACGGGCCCTGAGGACAAAGGGGGTCCCCACGGTGTCACAATGGTTCCCTGGGGACAACTTGGGGTCCTGGGATGTCACAATGGGCCCTGGGGACAAAGGCGGTCCCCAGGATGTCACAATAAGCCCTGGGGACAAGGGGGGTCCCCAGGATGTCACAATGGGCACTGGGGACAAAGGGGGTACCCACGGTGTCACTATAGGCCCTGGGGACAACGGGGGGTCCCCACGGTGCCACGATGGGCCCTGGGGACAAGGGGGTCCCCAGGATGTTCACAATGGGCCCTGGAGACAATGGGGTGTCCCCAGGATGTCACAATGGGCCCTGGGGACAAAGAGGGTCCCCAGGATGTCACAATCGGCCCTGGGCACAAAGGGGGGTGCACATGGTGTCAAAATGGGCCCTGGGGACAAAGGGCGTCCCCAGGATGTCACAGTGGGCCCTGGGGACAAAGTGGTCCCCATGGTATCAGAATGGGCCCTGGGGACAAAGAGGGGTGCCCTGAATGTCACAATGGGCCCTGAGGACAAAGGGGGGTCCCCAGGATGTCGCAATGGGCCTTGGGGACAATGGGGGGTCCTAGGATGTCACAATGCGCCCGAGTGACAAATGGGGTCTCCATGGTGTCACAATGGGACCTGAAGACAAAGGGGGTCCCCTGAATGTCACAATGGGCCCTGAGGACAATGGGGGTTCCTGGAACGTCACAATGGGCCCTGGGGAGAAAGGGAGGTCCCCAGGATGTCACAATGGGCCCTGGAGACAATTGGGGGTTTTGGGATGTCTCGATGGGCTCTGACGACAAGGGGAGGTGCCCATGGTGTCACAATGGGTCCTCAGTGACAAGGGGGGTCCCTATAGTGTCACAATGGGCTCTGCAGACAATGGGGGGTCCTGGGATGTCACAATGGGCACCAGTGACAAAGGGGGTCGTCATGGTGCCACAATGGGCCCTGGGGAGTAAGTGGGGTCCTGGGATGTCACAATGGGTCCTGGGGACAAAGGGTGATCCTTTGATGTCACAAGGGGCCCTGGAGGCAAGGGGGTCCCCAGGATGTTACAATGGGCCCTGGGCACAAAGGGGGGTCCCCATAGTGTCACAATGGGTCCCCAGTGACAAGGGGGTCCCCACGGTGCCACGATGGGCCCTGGGGACAAGAGGGGGTCCCCATGGTGTCACAATGGACCCTGGGGTCAAAGGGGGTTCCCAGGACATCACAATGGGCTCTGGGGACAATGGGGATCCTGGGACATCACAATGAGCCCTGGGGACAAGGGGGGGTCCTGGGACGTCACAATGGGTCCTGGGGACAAAGCGGTTCCCCAGGATGTCACAATGGGCCCCGGGGACAAAGCAGGGTCCTGGGACGTCACAATGGGCCCTGGAGACAAAGGGATTCCCCAGGATGTCACAATGGGCCCTGGGGACAAAGGGGGTCCCCACAGTGTCACAATGGTCCCTGGGGACAAAGGAGATCCCCACAGTGTCACAATGGGCCCAGGGGACAAAAGGGGGACCCCAGGATGTCACAATGGGCCCAGGGGACAATGGGGGGTCCTGGGACGTTATAATGGGCCCTCGGGAAAAAGGGGGTCCACATGGTGCCACAATGGGCCCTGGGGACAACGGGGGTCCCAGGATGCCACAATGGACACTGGGGACAAGGGGGTCCCCAGGATGTCACAATGGGCCCTGGGGACAACGGTGGCTCCTGGGATGTCACAATGGGCCCTGGGGACACAGGTGGTCCCCAGGATGTCACAATGGGCCCTGGGGACAAAGTGGGGTCCTAAGATGTCACAATGGGCACTGGGGACAAAGGGGGTCCCCATGGTGCCACAATGGGCCTTGGGGACAATGGGGTCTCCCCAGGATGTCACAATGGGCCTTGGGGACAAAGGGGTGTCCCCTGAATGTGCATAATGGGCCCTGAAGACAAAGGGTGGTCGCCGGGATGTCTCAGTGGGCCCTGGGGACAATGGGGTGTCCTGGGATGTCACAATGGGCCCCAGTGACAAATGGGGTCTCCACGGTGTCACAATGGGCCCTGGAGTAAAGGGGCGTCCCCAGGATGTCACAATAGTCCCTGGGGACAAAGAGGAGTCCCCTGAATGTCATAATGGGCCCTGAGGACAAGGAGGGTCTCCACGGTGTCACAATGGGCCCTGGGGACAATGGGGGGTCCTGGGATGTCACAATAGGCCCTGGGGACAAAGGGGGTCCCCATGATTTCACAATGGGCCCAGGGGACAATGGGGCATCCTGGGACGTCACAATGGGCCCTGGGGACAAAGGGGGTCTTCCACAGTCCTCACAATGGGCCCTAGAGACAAGGGGAGATCCCCAGGATGACACAATAGGCCCTGGGGACAAAGAGGAGTCCCCCTGAATGTCACAATGGGCCCTGGGGACAAGGGGGGTCCCCATGGTATCACAATAAGCCCTGGGGACAAAGTGGGGTCCTGGGATGTCACAACTGGCCCCAGTGACAAAGGGTGTCCCCATGGTGCCACAATGGGCCCTGGGGACAAAGAGGGTCCCCAAGATGTCACAATGGGCTTTGGGGACAAGGCGGGGTCCCCAGGATGTCACAATGGGGTCTTGGGACAAAGGGGGTCCCCAGGATGTCACAATGGTCCCTGGGGACAATGGGGGTTCCTGGGACATCACAGTGGGCCCTGGGGACAAAGGCGGTCCCAGGGTGTCACAATAAGCCATGGGGACAAGGGGGGTCCCCAGGATGTCAGAATGGGCCCTGGGGACTGCGGGGGGTACTAGGATGTCACAATGGGTCTTGGGGACAAAGGAGGTACCCAGGATGTCACAATGGGCCCTGGGGACAATGGGGGGTCCCTTGAAGGTCACAATGGGCCCATGGGACAAAGAGGGTGCCCACGGTGTCACAGTGGGCCCTGGCGACAAAGGGGGATCCCCAGGATGTCACAATGGGCCCCGGGGACAAAGTAAAATCCTGGAATGTCACAATGGTCCCCAGTGACAAAGGCGCTCCCCATGGTGCCACAATGGGCCCTGGGGACAAAGTGGGTCCTCAGGATTTCACAATGAGCACTGGGGACAAAGGGGGGTCCCAGGATGTCACAATGGGCCCTGGGGACAAGGGGGGGTTCCCATGGAGTCACAATGGGTCCTGGGGACAACGAGGCGTCCTGGGACGTCACAATGGGACTTGGGGACAAAGGGGGTCTTCCACAGTCTCACAATGGGCCCTAGAGACAAGGGGAGATCCCCAGGATGACACAATAGGCCCTGGGGACAAAGAGGAGTCCCCCTGAATGTCACAATGGGCCCTGGGGACAAGGGGGGTCCCCATGGTATCACAATAAGCCCTGGGGACAAAGTGGGGTCCTGGGATGTCACAACTGGCCCCAGTGACAAAGGGTGTCCCCATGGTGCCACAATGGGCCCTGGGGACAAAGAGGGTCCCCAGGATGTCACAATGGGCTTTGGGGACAAGGCGGGGTCCCCAGGATGTCACAATGGGGTCTTGGGACAAAGGGGGTCCCCAGGATGTCACAATGGTCCCTGGGGACAATGGGGGGTCCTGGGACGTCACAATGGGCCCTGGGGACAAAGGCGGTCCCAGGGTGTCACAATAAGCCATGGGGACAAGGGGGGTCCGCAGGATGTCACAATGGGCCCTGGGGACAAAGGGGGGTCCCCATGGTGCCATGATGGGCCCTGGCGACAAGGGGGTCCCCAGGATGTCACAATGGGCCCATGGGACAAAGGGGGTACCCATGGTGTCACAATGGGCCCTGGGGACGACTTGGGGTCCTGGGATGTCACAATGGGCCCCGGTGACAAAGGGGGTCCCCGTGGTGCCACAATGTACCCCTGGGACAAAGGGGGTCCCCAGAATGTCATAATGGGCACTGGGGACAAGGGGGGTCCCCAGGATGTCACAAGTGGCCCTGGGGAGAAGGGGGGTCCCCAGGATGTCAGAATGGGCCCTGGGGACAACGCGGGGTCCTGGGATGTCACAATGGGCCACGGGGACAAAGGCGATCCCCATGGTGTCACAATGGGCCCTGGGGACTGCGGGGGGTACTAGGATGTCACAATGGGTCTTGGGGACAAAGCGGGTACTCAGGATGTCACAATGGGCCCTGGGGACAATGGGGGGTCCCTTGAAGGTCACAATGGGCCCATGGGACAAAGAGGGTGCCCACGGTGTCACAGTGGGCCCTGGCGACAAAGGGGGATCCCCAGGATGTCACAATGGGCCCCGGGGACAAAGTAAAATCCTGGAATGTCACAATGGTCCCCAGTGACAAAGGCGCTCCCCATGGTGCCACAATGGGCCCTGGGGACAAAGTGGGTCCCCAGGATGTCACAATGGGGTCTTGGGACAAAGAGGGTCCCCAGGATGTCACAATGGGCTCTGGGGACAATAGGGGGTCCTGGGACGTCACAATGGGCCCTGGAGAAAAGGGGGGGTCCTGGCATGTCTCAATAGGCCCTGGGGACAAAGGGGGTCTTCAGGATGTCACAATGGGCCCGGGGGACAAAGGGGGTCCCCAGGATGTCACAATAGGCCCTGGGGAAAAAGAGGGCTCCCCAGGATATCACAATGGGCCCTGGGGACAAAGAGGGGTCCACAGGATGTGCACAATGGGCCCTGGGGACAAAGGGGGCTCCCCAGGATATCACAATGGGCTCTGGTGACATAGGGGTCCCCAAGATGTCACAACGGGTCCTGGGGACAAGGGGGGTCCCAAGGATGTCACAATGGGCACTGGAGACAAAGGGGGGGTCCCCACGGTATCAGAATGGGCCATGGGGACAAAGGGGGGTCCCCTGAATGTCACAATGGGCCCTGGGGACAATGGGGGGTCCTGGGACGTCACAATGGGCCCTGGGGACAAGGGGGGGTCCCCTGGATGTCACAATGGGCCCTGGGGATAAGGAGGGATTCCCAGGATGTCACAATGGGCCCTGGGGACAAGGGGGGATTCCCAGGATGTCACAATGGGCCCTGGGGACAATGGGGGGTCCCTTGAAGGTCACAATGGGCCCATGGGACAAAGAGGGTGCCCACGGTGTCACAGTGGGCCCTGGCGACAAAGGGGGATCCCCAGGATGTCACAATGGGCCCCGGGGACAAAGTAAAATCCTGGAATGTCACAATGGTCCCCAGTGACAAAGGCGCTCCCCATGGTGCCACAATGGGCCCTGGGGACAAAGTGGGTCCTCAGGATTTCACAATGAGCACTGGGGACAAAGGGGGGTCCCAGGATGTCACAATGGGCCCTGGGGACAAGGGGGGGTTCCCATGGAGTCACAATGGGTCCTGGGGACAACGAGGCGTCCTGGGACGTCACAATGGGACTTGGGGACAAAGGGGGTCTTCCACAGTCTCACAATGGGCCCTAGAGACAAGGGGAGATCCCCAGGATGACACAATAGGCCCTGGGGACAAAGAGGAGTCCCCCTGAATGTCACAATGGGCCCTGGGGACAAGGGGGGTCCCCATGGTATCACAATAAGCCCTGGGGACAAAGTGGGGTCCTGGGATGTCACAACTGGCCCCAGTGACAAAGGGTGTCCCCATGGTGCCACAATGGGCCCTGGGGACAAAGAGGGTCCCCAGGATGTCACAATGGGCTTTGGGGACAAGGCGGGGTCCCCAGGATGTCACAATGGGGTCTTGGGACAAAGGGGGTCCCCAGGATGTCACAATGGTCCCTGGGGACAATGGGGGGTCCTGGGACGTCACAATGGGCCCTGGGGACAAAGGCGGTCCCAGGGTGTCACAATAAGCCATGGGGACAAGGGGGGTCCGCAGGATGTCACAATGGGCCCTGGGGACAAAGGGGGGTCCCCATGGTGCCATGATGGGCCCTGGCGACAAGGGGGTCCCCAGGATGTCACAATGGGCCCATGGGACAAAGGGGGTACCCATGGTGTCACAATGGGCCCTGGGGACGACTTGGGGTCCTGGGATGTCACAATGGGCCCCGGTGACAAAGGGGGTCCCCGTGGTGCCACAATGTACCCCTGGGACAAAGGGGGTCCCCAGAATGTCATAATGGGCACTGGGGACAAGGGGGGTCCCCAGGATGTCACAAGTGGCCCTGGGGAGAAGGGGGGTCCCCAGGATGTCAGAATGGGCCCTGGGGACAACGCGGGGTCCTGGGATGTCACAATGGGCCACGGGGACAAAGGCGATCCCCATGGTGTCACAATGGGCCCTGGGGACTGCGGGGGGTACTAGGATGTCACAATGGGTCTTGGGGACAAAGCGGGTACTCAGGATGTCACAATGGGCCCTGGGGACAATGGGGGGTCCCTTGAAGGTCACAATGGGCCCATGGGACAAAGAGGGTGCCCACGGTGTCACAGTGGGCCCTGGCGACAAAGGGGGATCCCCAGGATGTCACAATGGGCCCCGGGGACAAAGTAAAATCCTGGAATGTCACAATGGTCCCCAGTGACAAAGGCGCTCCCCATGGTGCCACAATGGGCCCTGGGGACAAAGTGGGTCCCCAGGATGTCACAATGGGGTCTTGGGACAAAGAGGGTCCCCAGGATGTCACAATGGGCTCTGGGGACAATAGGGGGTCCTGGGACGTCACAATGGGCCCTGGAGAAAAGGGGGGGTCCTGGCATGTCTCAATAGGCCCTGGGGACAAAGGGGGTCTTCAGGATGTCACAATGGGCCCGGGGGACAAAGGGGGTCCCCAGGATGTCACAATAGGCCCTGGGGAAAAAGAGGGCTCCCCAGGATATCACAATGGGCCCTGGGGACAAAGAGGGGTCCACAGGATGTGCACAATGGGCCCTGGGGACAAAGGGGGCTCCCCAGGATATCACAATGGGCTCTGGTGACATAGGGGTCCCCAAGATGTCACAACGGGTCCTGGGGACAAGGGGGGTCCCAAGGATGTCACAATGGGCACTGGAGACAAAGGGGGGGTCCCCACGGTATCAGAATGGGCCATGGGGACAAAGGGGGGTCCCCTGAATGTCACAATGGACCCTGGGGACAATGGGGGGTCCTGGGACGTCACAATGGGCCCTGGGGACAAGGGGGGGTCCCCTGGATGTCACAATGGGCCCTGGGGATAAGGAGGGATTCCCAGGATGTCACAATGGGCCCTGGGGACAAGGGGGGATTCCCAGGATGTCACAATGGGCCCTGGGGACAAGGGGGTGTCCCCAGGATGTCACAATGGGCCCTGCGGACAAGGGTGGTACCCACGGTGTCACAATGGGCACTGGGCACAAGGGGGGGTCCCTATAGTATCACAATGGGTCCTGGGGACAAGTGGGGTCCCCTGAAAGTCACAATGGGCCCTGGGGACAATGTGGGGTCCTGGGATGTCACAATGGGCCCCAGTGACAAACGGGGGCCCCTGAATGTCACAATGGGCCCTGGGGACAATGGGGGGTCCTGGGACGTCACAATGGGCCCTGGGGACAAGGAGGGATCCCCAGGATGTCACAATGGGCCCTGGGGACAAAGAGGCGTCCCCTGAATGTCACAATGGGCCCTGGGGACAAGGGGGTGCCGAGGATGTCACAATGGGCCCTGGGGACAAGGGAGATCCCCATGGTGTCACAATAAGCCCTGGGGACAAAGTGGGGTCCTGGGATGTCACAATGGGCCCTGGGGACACAGGTGGTCCCCAGGATGTCACAATGGGCCCTGGGGACAAAGTGGGGTCCTAAGATGTCACAATGGGCACTGGGGACAAAGGGGGTCCCCATGGTGTCACAATGGGCCTTGAGGACAATGGGGTCTCCCCAGGATGTCACAATGGGCCTTGGGGACAAAGGGGTGTCCCCTGAATGTGCATAATGGGCCCTGGGGACAAAGGGGGTCCCTTAATTGTCACAATGGGCCCTGGGGACAAGGGGGGTCCCTTAATTGTCACAATGGGCCCTGGGGACAAAGTGGGGTCCTGGAATGTCACAATGGGCCCAGAGGACAAAGGGGGTCCCCATGGTGCCACCGTGGGCCCTGGGGACAAAGGGGGTCCTGAGACGTCACAATGGGCCCTGGGGAAAAGGCGGGGTCCCCACGGTGTCACAATGGGCCCTGGGGACAATGGGGGGTCCTGGGATGTCACAATGGGCCCCAGTGACAAAGGGGGTCCCCATGGTGCGACAATGAGCTCTGGGGATAAAGGGGGTCTCCAGGATGTCACAATGGGCCCTGGGGACAAAGGAAGTCCCCAGAATGCCACAATGGGTCCTGGAAAGAAGTGGGGTCCCCACCGTGTCACAATGGGCCTTGGGGACAAAGGGGGGTCCCCAGGATGTCACAATGGGCCCCGGGGACAAAGGGGTCCCCAGGATGTCACAATGGGTACTGGGGACAAAGGCGGGGTCCCCATGGTGTCACAATGGACCCAAGTGACAGGACGAGTCCCCACGGTACCACTATGGGCCCTGGAGACCAGGGGGTTCCCCGGATTTCACAATGGGCCCTGGGGACTAGGGGGGGGGGGTTCCCTCGGTGCCACGATGGGCCCTGGGGACAAGGGGGTCCCCAGGATGTCACAATGGGCCCTGAGGACAAATTGGGGTTCTGGGATGTCACAATGGGCCCTGGGGACAAAGGGGGTGTCCATGGTGCCACAATGGGCCCTGGGGACAAAGAGGGGTCCCCAGAATGTCACAATGGGCCCTGGGGACATTTGGGATCCTCAGAATGTCACAATGGGCCGTGGGAACAATAGGGGGTCCTGGGACGTCACAATGGGCCCTGGAGTAAAGGGGGGTCCCCAGGATGTCACAATAGGCCCTGGGGACAAAGAGGAGTCCCCTGAATGTCATAATGGGCCCTGAGGACAAGGAGGGTCTCCACGGTGTCACAATGGGCCCTGGGGACAATGGGGGGTCCTGGGATGTCACAATAGGCCCTGGGGACAAAGGGGGTCCCCATGATTTCACAATGGGCCCAGGGGACAATGGGGCATCCTGGGACGTCACAATGGGCCCTGGGGACAAAGGGGGTCCCCATGGTTTCACAACGGCCCTGGGGATAAAGGGGGACCCCAGGATGTGTATAATGGGGCCTGGGGACAATGGGGGGTCCTGGGATGTCACAATGGGCTCTGGGGACAATAGGGGGTCCTGGGACGTCACAATGGGCCCTGGAGAAAAGGGGGGGTCCTGGCATGTCACAATAGGCCCTGGGGACAAAGGGGGTCTTCAGGATGTCACAATGGGCCCGGGGGACAAAGGGGGTCCCCAGGATGTCACAATAGGCCCTGGGGCAAAAGAGGGCTCCCCAGGATATCACAATGGGCCCTGGGGACAAAGAGGGGTCCACAGGATGTGCACAATGGGCCCTGGGGACAAAGGGGGCTCCCCAGGATATCACAATGGGCTCTGGTGACATAGGGGTCCCCAAGATGTCACAACGGGTCCTGGGGACAAGGGGGGTCCCAAGGATGTCACAATGGGCACTGGAGACAAAGGGGGGGTCCCCACGGTGCCACAATGGGCCCTGGGGACAAGGGGGTCCCCAGGATGTAACAATGTGCCCTTGGGACAATGGGGGCTCCTGCGATGTCACAATGGGCCCTGGGGACAAAGGGAGGCCCCAGGATGTCACAATGGACCCTGGGGACAAAAGGGGTCCCCGGGATGTCACAATGGGCCCAGGGGACAACGAAGCATCCTGGGATGCCACAATGAGCCCGGGGAAAAAGGGGGGTCCCCAGGTTGTTCACAATGGGCCCTGGGGACAATGGGGGTCCTGGGATGTCACAATGAACCCTAGGGACAAAGGGGGTCCCCAGGATGTCACAATGGGCCCTGGGGATAAAGGGTACTCCCCAGGATGTCACAATAGGCCCTGGGGACAAAGGGGGTCCCCAGGATGTCACAACGGGCCCTGGGTACAAGGGGGGTCCCACCCTGTCACAATGAGCACTGGGGACAAAGGGGGTCCCCAGGATGTCACAATGGGCACTGGAGACAAAGGGGGGGTCTCCACGGTGCCACAATGGGCCCTGGGGACAAGAGGGTCCCCACGGTTTCACAATGGGCCCTGGGGACAAGGGGGATCCCCGCCCTGTCACAATGGGCCCTGGGGCCAAAGGGATCCCCAGGATGTCACAATGGGCCCTGGGGACTGCGGGGGGTACTAGGATGTCACAATGGGTCTTGGGGACAAAGGGGGTACCCAGGATGTCACAATGGGCCCTGGGGACAATGGGGGGTCCCTTGAAGGTCACAATGGGCCCATGGGACAAAGAGGGTGCCCACGGTGTCACAGTGGGCCCTGGCGACAAAGGGGGATCCCCAGGATGTCACAATGGGCCCCGGGGACAAAGTAAAATCCTGGAATGTCACAATGGTCCCCAGTGACAAAGGCGCTCCCCATGGTGCCACAATGGGCCCTGGGGACAAAGTGGGTCCCCAGGATTTCACAATGAGCACTGGGGACAAAGGGGGGTCCCAGGATGTCACAATGGGCCCTGGGGACAAGGGGGGGTTCCCATGGAGTCACAATGGGTCCTGGGGACAATGAGGCGTCCTGGGACGTCACAATGGGACTTGGGGACAAAGGGGGTCTTCCACAGTCTCACAATGGGCCCTAGAGACAAGGGGAGATCCCCAGGATGACACAATAGGCCCTGGGGACAAAGAGGAGTCCCCCTGAATGTCACAATGGGCCCTGGGGACAAGGGGGGTCCCCATGGTATCACAATAAGCCCTGGGGACAAAGTGGGGTCCTGGGATGTCACAACTGGCCCCAGTGACAAAGGGTGTCCCCATGGTGCCACAATGGGCCCTCGGGACAAAGAGGGTCCCCAGGATGTCACAATGGGCTTTGGGGACAAGGCGGGGTCCCCAGGATGTCACAATGGGGTCTTGGGACAAAGGGGGTCCCCAGGATGTCACAATGGTCCCTGGGGACAATGGGGGGTCCTGGGACATCACAATGGGCCCTGGGGACAAAGGCGGTCCCAGGGTGTCACAATAAGCCATGGGGACAAGGGGGGTCCCCAGGATGTCAGAATGGGCCCTGGGGACAACGCGGGGTCCTGGGATGTCACAATGGGCCACGGGGAGAAAGGCGATCCCCATGGTGTCACAATGGGCCCTGGGGACAATGGGGGGTCCTGGGACATCACAATGGGCCCTGGGGACAAAGGCGGTCCCAGGGTGTCACAATAAGCCATGGGGACAAGGGGGGTCCCCAGGATGTCACAATGGGCCCTGGGGACAAGGGGGTGTCCCCAGGATGTCACAATGGTCCCTGGGGACAATGGGGGGTCCTGGGACATCACAATGGGCCCTGGGGACAAAGGCGGTCCCAGGGTGTCACAATAAGCCATGGGGACAAGGGGGGTCCCCAGGATGTCACAATGGGCCCTGGGGACAAGGGGGTGTCCCCAGGATGTCACAATGGGCCCTGCGGACAAGGGTGGTACCCACGGTGTCACAATGGGCACTGGGCACAAGGGGGGGTCCCTATAGTATCACAATGGGTCCTGGGGACAAGTGGGGTCCCCTGAAAGTCACAATGGGCCCTGGGGACAATGTGGGGTCCTGGGATGTCACAATGGGCCCCAGTGACAAACGGGGGCCCCTGAATGTCACAATGGGCCCTGGGGACAATGGGGGGTCCTGGGATGTCACAATGGGCCCTGGGGACAAGGAGGGATCCCCAGGATGTCACAATGGGCCCTGGGGACAAAGAGGCGTCCCTTGAATGTCACAATGGGCCCTGGGGACAAGGGGGTGCCGAGGATGTCACAATGGGCCCTGGGGACAAGGGAGATCCCCATGGTGTCACAATAAGCCCTGGGGACAAAGTGGGGTCCTGGGATGTCACAATGGGCCCTGGGGACACAGGTGGTCCCCAGGATGTCACAATGGGCCCTGGGGACAAAGTGGGGTCCTAAGATGTCACAATGGGCACTGGGGACAAAGGGGGTCCCCATGGTGTCACAATGGGCCTTGAGGACAATGGGGTCTCCCCAGGATGTCACAATGGGCCTTGGGGACAAAGGGGTGTCCCCTGAATGTGCATAATGGGCCCTGGGGACAAAGGGTGGTCGCCAGGATGTCTCAGTGGGCCCTGGGGACAATGGGGTGTCCTGGGATGTCACAATGGGCCCCAGTGACAAATGGGGTCTCCACGGTGTCACAATGGGCCCTGGGGATAAAGGGGGTTCTCCAGGATGTCACAATGGGCCCAAGTGATGAGTCCCCACAGTGCCACTATGGGCCCTGGAGACAAGGGGGTCCCACGGATGTCACAATGGGCCCTGGGGACAAGGGGGGTCCCCAGGATGTCACGATGGGGCCTGGGGACAACGAGGGGTCCTGGGACGTCACAATGAGCCCTGGGGAAAAAGGGTGGTCCCCATGATGTCACAATGGGCACTGGAGACAGTGGGGGGTCCTGGGATGTCACAATGGGCCCTGGGGACAAAGTAAGGTCCTCGGCTGTCACAATGAGCCCTGAGGACAAGGGGGGTTCCCAGAATTTCACAATGAGCACTGGGGACAAAGTGGGGTCCTGGGATGTCAAAATGGGCCCTGGGGACAAAGGGGGTCCCTTAATTGTCACAATGGGCCCTGGGGACAAGGGGGGTCCCTTAATTGTCACAATGGGCCCTGGGGACAAAGTGGGGTCCTGGAATGTCACAATGGGCCCAGAGGACAAAGGGGGTCCCCATGGTGCCACAGTGGGCCCTGGGGACAAAGGGGGTCCTGAGACGTCACAATGGGCCCCAGTGACAAAGGGGGTCCCCATGGTGCGACAACGAGCTCTGGGGATAAAGGGGGTCTCCAGGATGTCACAATGGGCCCTGGGGACAAAGGAAGTCCCCAGAATGCCACAATGGGTCCTGGAAAGAAGTGGGGTCCCCACCGTGTCACAATGGGCCTTGGGGACAAAGGGGGGTCCCCAGGATGTCACAATGGGCCCCGGGGACAAAGGGGTCCCCAGGATGTCACAATGGGTACTGGGGACAAAGGCGGGGTCCCCATGGTGTCACAATGGACCCAAGTGACAGGACGAGTCCCCACGGTACCACTATGGGCCCTGGAGACCAGGGGGTTCCCCGGATTTCACAATGGGCCCTGGGGACTAGGGGGGGGGGTTCCCTCGGTGCCACGATGGGCCCTGGGGACAATGTGGGGTCCTGGGATGTCACAATGGGCCCCAGTGACAAACGGGGGCCCCTGAATGTCACAATGGGCCCTGGGGACAATGGGGGGTCCTGGGACGTCACAATGGGCCCTGGGGACAAGGAGGGATCCCCAGGATGTCACAATGGGCCCTGGGGACAAAGAGGCGTCCCTTGAATGTCACAATGGGCTCTGGGGACAAGGGGGTGCCGAGGATGTCACAATGGGCCCTGGGGACAAGGGAGATCCCCATGGTGTCACAATAAGCCCTGGGGACAAAGTGGGGTCCTGGGATGTCACAATGGGCCCTGGGGACACAGGTGGTCCCCAGGAAGTCACAATGGGCCCTGGGGACAAAGTGGGGTCCTAAGATGTCACAATGGGCACTGGGGACAAAGGGGGTCCCCATGGTGTCACAATGGGCCTTGAGGACAATGGGGTCTCCCCAGGATGTCACAATGGGCCTTGGGGACAAAGGGGTGTCCCCTGAATGTGCATAATGGGCCCTGGGGACAAAGGGTGGTCGCCAGGATGTCTCAGTGGGCCCTGGGGACAATGGGGTGTCCTGGGATGTCACAATGGGCCCCAGTGACAAATGGGGTCTCCACGGTGTCACAATGGGCCCTGGGGATAAAGGGGGTTCTCCAGGATGTCACAATGGGCCCAAGTGATGAGTCCCCACAGTGCCACTATGGGCCCTGGAGACAAGGGGGTCCCACGGATGTCACAATGGGCCCTGGGGACAAGGGGGGTCCCCAGGATGTCACGATGGGGCCTGGGGACAACGAGGGGTCCTGGGACGTCACAATGAGCCCTGGGGAAAAAGGGTGGTCCCCATGATGTCACAATGGGCACTGGAGACAGTGGGGGGTCCTGGGATGTCACAATGGGCCCTGGGGACAAAGTAAGGTCCTCGGCTGTCACAATGAGCCCTGAGGACAAGGGGGGTTCCCAGAATTTCACAATGAGCACTGGGGACAAAGTGGGGTCCTGGGATGTCAAAATGGGCCCTGGGGACAAAGGGGGTCCCTTAATTGTCACAATGGGCCCTGGGGACAAGGGGGGTCCCTTAATTGTCACAATGGGCCCTGGGGACAAAGTGGGGTCCTGGAATGTCACAATGGGCCCAGAGGACAAAGGGGGTCCCCATGGTGCCACAGTGGGCCCTGGGGACAAAGGGGGTCCTGAGACGTCACAATGGGCCCCAGTGACAAAGGGGGTCCCCATGGTGCGACAACGAGCTCTGGGGATAAAGGGGGTCTCCAGGATGTCACAATGGGCCCTGGGGACAAAGGAAGTCCCCAGAATGCCACAATGGGTCCTGGAAAGAAGTGGGGTCCCCACCGTGTCACAATGGGCCTTGGGGACAAAGGGGGGTCCCCAGGATGTCACAATGGGCCCCGGGGACAAAGGGGTCCCCAGGATGTCACAATGGGTACTGGGGACAAAGGCGGGGTCCCCATGGTGTCACAATGGACCCAAGTGACAGGACGAGTCCCCACGGTACCACTATGGGCCCTGGAGACCAGGGGGTTCCCCGGATTTCACAATGGGCCCTGGGGACTAGGGGGGGGGGTTCCCTCGGTGCCACGATGGGCCCTGGGGACAAGGGGGTCCCCAGGATGTCACAATGGGCCCTGAGGACAAATTGGGGTTCTGGGATGTCACAATGGGCCCTGGGGACAAAGGGGGTGTCCATGGTGCCACAATGGGCCCTGGGGACAAAGAGGGGTCCCCAGAATGTCACAATGGGCCCTGGGGACATTTGGGGTCCTCAGAATGTCACAATGGGCCGTGGGAACAATAGGGGGTCCTGGGACGTCACAATGGGCCCTGGAGTAAAGGGGGGTCCCCAGGATGTCACAATAGGCCCTGGGGACAAAGAGGAGTCCCCTGAATGTCATAATGGGCCCTGAGGACAAGGAGGGTCTCCACGGTGTCACAATGGGCCCTGGGGACAATGGGGGGTCCTGGGATGTCACAATAGGCCCTGGGGACAAAGGGGGTCCCCATGATTTCACAATGGGCCCAGGGGACAATGGGGCATCCTGGGACGTCACAATGGGCCCTGGGGACAAAGGGGGTCCCCATGGTGTCACAACGGCCCTGGGGATAAAGGGGGACCCCAGGATGTGTATAATGGGGCCTAGGGACAATGGGGGGTCCTGGGATGTCACAATGGGCTCTGGGGACAAAGGGGGTCCCCACGGTATCAGAATGGGCCCTGGGGACAAGGGGGTCCCCAGGATGTCACAATGGGCCTTGGGGACAAGGGGGTCCCGAGGATGTCACAATGGGCCCTGGGGACAATGGGGGGTCCTGGGATGTCACAATGGGCCCTGGGGACAATGTGGGGTCCCCAGGATGTCACAATGAAGTCTTGGGACAAATGGGGTCCCCAGGATGTCACAATGGGGCCTGGAAACCAGGGGGGGTCCTGGGATGTCACAATGGGCCCCAGTGACAAAAGGGGTCCCTATGGTGCCACAATGGGCCCTGGGGACAAAGGGGGTCCCCTGGATGTCACAATGGACTCTGGGGACAAGGAGGGTCCCCAGGATGTCACAATGGGCCCTGGGGACAAAGGGGGTCCCCACGGTATCAGAATGGGCCCTGGGGACAAGGGGGGTCCCCAGGATGTCACAATGGGCCCTGGGGACAAGGGGGTGTCCCCAGGATGTCACAATGGGCCCTGCGGACAAGGGTGGTACCCACGGTGTCACAATGGGCCCTGGGCACAAGGGGGGGTCCCCATAGTGTCACAATGGGTCCTGGGGACAAGTGGGGTCCCCAGGATGTCACAATGGGCCCTGGGGACAATGTGGGGTCCCCTGAATGTCACAATGGGCCCTGGGGACAAGGGGGTGCCGAGGATGTCACAATGGGCCCTGGGGACAATGGGGGGTCCTGGGACCTCACAGTGGGCCCTGAGGACAATGGTGGGTCCCCTGAATGTCAAAATGGGCCCCGGGGACAAAGGGGGGTCCGCAGGATGTCACAATGGGCACTGGGGACAAAGGGGGTGTCCCCAGGATGTCACAGTGGGCCCTGGGGACAATGGCGGGTCCTGGGACGTCACAATGGGCCCTGGGGACAAGGGGGGGTCCCCTGGATGTCACAATGGGCCCTGGGGATAAGGAGGGATTCCCAGGATGTCACAATGGGCCCTGGGGACAAGGGGGGATTCCCAGGATGTCACAATGGGCCCTGGGGACAAGGGGGTGTCCCCAGGATGTCACAATGGGCCCTGCGGACAAGGGTGGTACCCACGGTGTCACAATGGGCACTGGGCACAAGGGGGGGTCCCTATAGTATCACAATGGGTCCTGGGGACAAGTGGGGTCCCCTGAAAGTCACAATGGGCCCTGGGGACAATTTGGGGTCCTGGGATGTCACAATGGGCCCCAGTGACAAACGGGGGCCCCTGAATGTCACAATGGGCCCTGGGGACAATGGGGGGTCCTGGGACGTCACAATGGGCCCTGGGGACAAGGAGGGATCCCCAGGATGTCATAATGGGCCCTGGGGACAAAGAGGCGTCCCTTGAATGTCACAATGGGCCCTGGGGACAAGGGGGTGCCGAGGATGTCACAATGGGCCCTGGGGACAAGGGAGATCCCCATGGTGTCACAATAAGCCCTGGGGACAAAGTGGGGTCCTGGGATGTCACAATGGGCCCTGGGGACACAGGTGGTCCCCAGGATGTCACAATGGGCCCTGGGGACAAAGTGGGGTCCTAAGATGTCACAATGGGCACTGAGGACAAAGGGGGTCCCCATGGTGTCACAATGGGCCTTGAGGACAATGGGGTCTCCCCAGGATGTCACAATGGGCCTTGGGGACAAAGGGGTGTCCCCTGAATGTGCATAATGGGCCCTGGGGACAAAGGGTGGTCGCCAGGATGTCTCAGTGGGCCCTGGGGACAATGGGGTGTCCTGGGATGTCACAATGGGCCCCAGTGACAAATGGGGTCTCCACGGTGTCACAATGGGCCCTGGGGATAAAGGGGGTTCTCCAGGATGTCACAATGGGCCCAAGTGATGAGTCCCCACAGTGCCACTATGGGCCCTGGAGACAAGGGGGTCCCACGGATGTCACAATGGGCCCTGGGGACAAGGGGGGTCCCCAGGATGTCACGATGGGGCCTGGGGACAACGAGGGGTCCTGGGACGTCACAATGAGCCCTGGGGAAAAAGGGTGGTCCCCATGATGTCACAATGGGCACTGGAGACAGTGGGGGGTCCTGGGATGTCACAATGGGCCCTGGGGACAAAGTAAGGTCCTCGGCTGTCACAATGAGCCCTGAGGACAAGGGGGGTTCCCAGAATTTCACAATGAGCACTGGGGACAAAGTGGGGTCCTGGGATGTCAAAATGGGCCCTGGGGACAAAGGGGGTCCCTTAATTGTCACAATGGGCCCTGGGGACAAGGGGGGTCCCTTAATTGTCACAATGGGCCCTGGGGACAAAGTGGGGTCCTGGAATGTCACAATGGGCCCAGAGGACAAAGGGGGTCCCCATGGTGCCACAGTGGGCCCTGGGGACAAAGGGGGTCCTGAGACGTCACAATGGGCCCCAGTGACAAAGGGGGTCCCCATGGTGCGACAACGAGCTCTGGGGATAAAGGGGGTCTCCAGGATGTCACAATGGGCCCTGGGGACAAAGGAAGTCCCCAGAATGCCACAATGGGTCCTGGAAAGAAGTGGGGTCCCCACCGTGTCACAATGGGCCTTGGGGACAAAGGGGGGTCCCCAGGATGTCACAATGGGCCCCGGGGACAAAGGGGTCCCCAGGATGTCACAATGGGTACTGGGGACAAAGGCGGGGTCCCCATGGTGTCACAATGGACCCAAGTGACAGGACGAGTCCCCACGGTACCACTATGGGCCCTGGAGACCAGGGGGTTCCCCGGATTTCACAATGGGCCCTGGGGACTAGGGGGGGGGGTTCCCTCGGTGCCACGATGGGCCCTGGGGACAAGGGGGTCCCCAGGATGTCACAATGGGCCCTGAGGACAAATTGGGGTTCTGGGATGTCACAATGGGCCCTGGGGACAAAGGGGGTGTCCATGGTGCCACAATGGGCCCTGGGGACAAAGAGGGGTCCCCAGAATGTCACAATGGGCCCTGGGGACATTTGGGGTCCTCAGAATGTCACAATGGGCCGTGGGAACAATAGGGGGTCCTGGGACGTCACAATGGGCCCTGGAGTAAAGGGGGGTCCCCAGGATGTCACAATAGGCCCTGGGGACAAAGAGGAGTCCCCTGAATGTCATAATGGGCCCTGAGGACAAGGAGGGTCTCCACGGTGTCACAATGGGCCCTGGGGACAATGGGGGGTCCTGGGATGTCACAATAGGCCCTGGGGACAAAGGGGGTCCCCATGATTTCACAATGGGCCCAGGGGACAATGGGGCATCCTGGGACGTCACAATGGGCCCTGGGGACAAAGGGGGTCCCCATGGTGTCACAACGGCCCTGGGGATAAAGGGGGACCCCAGGATGTGTATAATGGGGCCTAGGGACAATGGGGGGTCCTGGGATGTCACAATGGGCTCTGGGGACAAAGGGGGTCCCCACGGTATCAGAATGGGCCCTGGGGACAAGGGGGTCCCCAGGATGTCACAATGGGCCTTGGGGACAAGGGGGTCCCGAGGATGTCACAATGGGCCCTGGGGACAATGGGGGGTCCTGGGATGTCACAATGGGCCCTGGGGACAATGTGGGGTCCCCAGGATGTCACAATGAAGTCTTGGGACAAATGGGGTCCCCAGGATGTCACAATGGGGCCTGGAAACCAGGGGGGGTCCTGGGATGTCACAATGGGCCCCAGTGACAAAAGGGGTCCCTATGGTGCCACAATGGGCCCTGGGGACAAAGGGGGTCCCCATGGTGTCACAACGGCCCTGGGGATAAAGGGGGACCCCAGGATGTGTATAATGGGCCCTGGGGACAATGGGGGGTCCTGGGATGTCACAATGGGCTCTGGGGACAATAGGGGGTCCTGGGACGTCACAATGGGCCCTGGAGAAAAGGGGGGGTCCTGGCATGTCACAATAGGCCCTGGGGACAAAGGGGGTCTTCAGGATGTCACAATGGGCCCAGGGGACAAAGGGGGTCCACAGGATGTCACAATAGGCCCTGGGGAAAAAGAGGGCTCCCCAGGATATCCCAATGGGCCCTGGGGACAAAGAGGGGTCCACAGGATGTGCACAATGGGCCCTGGGGACAAAGGGGGCTCCCCAGGATATCACAATGGGCTCTGGTGACATAGGGGTCCCCAAGATGTCACAACGGGTCCTGGGGACAAGGGGGGTCCCAAGGATGTCACAATGGGCACTGGAGACAAAGGGGGGGTCCCCACGGTGCCACGATGGGCCCTGGGGACAAGGGGGTCCCCAGGATGTAACAATGTGCCCTTGGGACAATGGGGGCTCCTGCGATGTCACAATGGGCCCTGGGGACAAAGGGAGGCCCCAGGATGTCACAATGGACCCTGGGGACAAAAGGGGTCCCCGGGATGTCACAATGGGCCCAGGGGACAACGAAGCATCCTGGGACGCCACAATGGGCCCAGGGAAAAAGGGGGGTCCCCAGGTTGTTCACAATGGGCCCTGGGGACAATGGGGGTCCTGGGATGTCACAATGAACCCTAGGGACAAAGGGGGTCCCCAGGATGTCACAATGGGCCCTGGGGATAAAGGGGACTCCCCACATGTCACAATAGGCCCTGGGGACAAAGGGGGTCCCCAGGATGTCACAACGGGCCCTGGGTACAAGGGGGGTCCCACCCTGTCACAATGAGCACTGGGGACAAAGGGGGTCCCCAGGATGTCACAATGGGCACTGGAGACAAAGGGGGGGTCTCCACGGTGCCACAATGGGCCCTGGGGACAAGAGGGTCCCCACGGTTTCACAATGGGCCCTGGGGACAAGGGGGATCCCCGCCCTGTCACAATGGGCCCTGGGGCCAAAGGGATCCCCAGGATGTCACAATGGGCCCTGGGGACTGCGGGGGGTACTAGGATGTCACAATGGGTCTTGGGGACAAAGGGGGTACCCAGGATGTCACAATGGGCCCTGGGGACAATGGGGGGTCCCTTGAAGGTCACAATGGGCCCATGGGACAAAGAGGGTGCCCACGGTGTCACAGTGGGCCCTGGCGACAAAGGGGGATCCCCAGGATGTCACAATGGGCCCCGGGGACAAAGTAAAATCCTGGAATGTCACAATGGTCCCCAGTGACAAAGGCGCTCCCCATGGTGCCACAATGGGCCCTGGGGACAAAGTGGGTCCCCAGGATTTCACAATGAGCACTGGGGACAAAGGGGGGTCCCAGGATGTCACAATGGGCCCTGGAGACAAGGGGGGGTTCCCATGGAGTCACAATGGGTCCTGGGGACAACGAGGCGTCCTGGGACGTCACAATGGGACTTGGGGACAAAGGGGGTCTTCCACAGTCTCACAATGGGCCCTAGAGACAAGGGGAGATCCCCAGGATGACACAATAGGCCCTGGGGACAAAGAGGAGTCCCCCTGAATGTCACAATGGGCCCTGGGGACAAGGGGGGTCCCCATGGTATCACAATAAGCCCTGGGGACAAAGTGGGGTCCTGGGATGTCACAACTGGCCCCAGTGACAAAGGGTGTCCCCATGGTGCCACAATGGGCCCTCGGGACAAAGAGGGTCCCCAGGATGTCACAATGGGCTTTGGGGACAAGGCGGGGTCCCCAGGATGTCACAATGGGGTCTTGGGACAAAGGGGGTCCACAGGATGTCACAATGGTCCCTGGGGACAATGGGGGTTCCTGGGACATCACAGTGGGCCCTGGGGACAAAGGCGGTCCCAGGGTGTCACAATAAGCCATGGGGACAAGGGGGGTCCCCAGGATGTCAGAATGGGCCCTGGGGACAACGCGGGGTCCTGGGATGTCACAATGGGCCACGGGGACAAAGGCGATCCCCATGTTGTCACAATGGGCCCTGGGGACAAGGGGGTCCCCAGGATGTCACAATGGGCTCATGGGATAAACGGGGTACCCACGGTGTCACTATAGGCCCTGGGGACAATGGGGGGTCCCCACGGTGCCACGATGGGTCGTGTGGACAAGGGGGTCTCCAGGATGTTCACAACGGGCCCTGAGGACAAAGGGGGTCCCCACGGTGTCACAATGGTCCCTGGGGACAACTTGGGGTCCTGGGATGTCACAATGGGCCCTGGGGACAAAGGCGGTCCCCAGGATGTCACAATAAGCCCTGGGGACAAGGGGGGTCCCCAGGATGTCACAATGGGCACTGGGGACAAAGGGGGTACCCACAGTGTCACTATAGGCCCTGGGGACAACGGGGGGTCCCCACGGTGCCACGATGGGCCCTGGGGACAAGGGGATCCCCAGGATGTTCACAATGGGCCCTGGAGACAATGGGGTGTCCCCAGGATGTCACAATGGGCCCTGGGGACAAAGAGGGTCCCCAGGATGTCACAATCGGCCCTGGGCACAAAGGGGGGTGCACATGGTGTCAAAATGGGCCCTGGGGACAAAGGGCGTCCCCAGGATGTCACAGTGGGCCCTGGGGACAAAGTGGTCCCCATGGTATCAGAATGGGCCCTGGGGACAAAGAGGGGTGCCCTGAATGTCACAATGGGCCCTGAGGACAAAGGGGGGTCCCCAGGATGTCGCAATGGGCCTTGGGGACAATGGGGGGTCCTAGGATGTCACAATGCGCCCGAGTGACAAATGGGGTCTCCATGGTGTCACAATGGGACCTGAAGACAAAGGGGGTCCCCTGAATGTCACAATGGGCCCTGAGGACAATGGGGGTTCCTGGAACGTCACAATGGGCCCTGGGGAGAAAGGGAGGTCCCCAGGATGTCACAATGGGCCCTGGAGACAATTGGGGGTTTTGGGATGTCACGATGGGCTCTGACGACAAGGGGAGGTGCCCATGGTGTCACAATGGGTCCTCAGTGACAAGGGGGGTCCCTATAGTGTCACAATGGGCTCTGCAGACAATGGGGGGTCCTGGGATGTCACAATGGGCACCAGTGACAAAGGGGGTCCTCATGGTGCCACAATGGGCCCTGGGGAGTAAGTGGGGTCCTGGGATGTCACAATGGGTCCTGGGGACAAAGGGTGATCCTTTGATGTCACAAGGGGCCCTGGAGGCAAGGGGGTCCCCAGGATGTTACAATGGGCCCTGGGCACAAAGGGGGGTCCCCATAGTGTCACAATGGGTCCCCAGTGACAAGGGGGTCCCCACGGTGCCACGATGGGCCCTGGGGACAAGAGGGGGTCCCCATGGTGTCACAATGGACCCTGGGGTCAAAGGGGGTTCCCAGGACATCACAATGGGCTCTGGGGACAATGGGGATCCTGGGACATCACAATGAGCCCTGGGGACAAGGGGGGGTCCTGGGACGTCACAATGGGTCCTGGGGACAAAGCGGTTCCCCAGGATGTCACAATGGGCCCCGGGGACAAAGCAGGGTCCTGGGACGTCACAATGGGCCCTGGAGACAAAGGGATTCCCCAGGATGTCACAATGGGCCCTGGGGACAAAGGGGGTCCCCACAGTGTCACAATGGTCCCTGGGGACAAAGGAGATCCCCACAGTGTCACAATGGGCCCAGGGGACAAAAGGGGGACCCCAGGATGTCACAATGGGCCCAGGGGACAATGGGGGGTCCTGGGACGTTATAATGGGCCCTCGGGAAAAAGGGGGTCCACATGGTGCCACAATGGGCCCTGGGGACAACGGGGGTCCCAGGATGCCACAATGGACACTGGGGACAAGGGGGTCCCCAGGATGTCACAATGGGCCCTGGGGACAACGGTGGCTCCTGGGATGTCACAATGGGCCCTGGGGACACAGGTGGTCCCCAGGATGTCACAATGGGCCCTGGGGACAAAGTGGGGTCCTAAGATGTCACAATGGGCACTGGGGACAAAGGGGGTCCCCATGGTGCCACAATGGGCCTTGGGGACAATGGGGTCTCCCCAGGATGTCACAATGGGCCTTGGGGACAAAGGGGTGTCCCCTGAATGTGCATAATGGGCCCTGAAGACAAAGGGTGGTCGCCGGGATGTCTCAGTGGGCCCTGGGGACAATGGGGTGTCCTGGGATGTCACAATGGGCCCCAGTGACAAATGGGGTCTCCACGGTGTCACAATGGGCCCTGGAGTAAAGGGGCGTCCCCAGGATGTCACAATAGTCCCTGGGGACAAAGAGGAGTCCCCTGAATGTCATAATGGGCCCTGAGGACAAGGAGGGTCTCCACGGTGTCACAATGGGCCCTGGGGACAATGGGGGGTCCTGGGATGTCACAATAGGCCCTGGGGACAAAGGGGGTCCCCATGATTTCACAATGGGCCCAGGGGACAATGGGGCATCCTGGGACGTCACAATGGGCCCTGGGGACAAAGGGGGTCTCCATGGTGTCACAATGGCCCTGGGGATAAAGGGGGACCCCAGGATGTGTATAATGGGGCCTGGGGACAATGGGGGGTCCTGGGATGTCACAATGGGCTCTGGGGACAATAGGGGGTCCTGGGACGTCACAATGGGCCCTGGAGAAAAGGGGGGGTCCTGGCATGTCACAATAGGCCCTGGGGACAAAGGGGGTCTTCAGGATGTCACAATGGGCCCGGGGGACAAAGGGGGTCCCCAGGATGTCACAATAGGCCCTGGGGAAAAAGAGGGCTCCCCAGGATATCACAATGGGCCCTGGGGACAAAGAGGGGTCCACAGGATGTGCACAATGGGCCCTGGGGACAAAGGGGGCTCCCCAGGATATCACAATGGGCTCTGGTGACATAGGGGTCCCCAAGATGTCACAACGGGTCCTGGGGACAAGGGGGGTCCCAAGAGTGTCACAATGGGAACTGGAGACAAAGGGGGAGTCCCCACGGTGCCACGATGGGCCCTGGGGACAAGGGGGTCCCCAGGATGTAACAATGTGCCCTTGGGACAATGGGGGCTCCTGCGATGTCACAATGGGCCCTGGGGACAAAGGGAGGCCCCAGGATGTCACAATGGACCCTGGGGACAAAAGGGGTCCCCGGGATGTCACAATGGGCCCAGGGGACAACGAAGCATCCTGGGACGCCACAATGGGCCCGGGGAAAAAGGGGGGTCCCCAGGTTGTTCACAATGGGCCCTGGGGACAATGGGGGTCCTGGGATGTCACAATGAACCCTAGGGACAAAGGGGGTCCCCAGGATGTCACAATGGGCCCTGGGGATAAAGGGGACTCCCCAGGATGTCACAATAGGCCCTGGGGACAAAGGGGGTCCCCAGGATGTCACAACAGGCCCTGGGTACAAGGGGGGTCCCACCCTGTCACAATGAGCACTGGGGACAAAGGGGGTCCCCAGGATGTCACAATGGGCACTGGAGACAAAGGGGGGGTCTCCACGGCGCCACAATGGGCCCTGGGGACAAGAGGGTCCCCACGGTTTCACAATGGGCCCTGGGGACAAGGGGGATCCCCGCCCTGTCACAATGGGCCCTGGGGCCAAAGGGATCCCCAGGATGTCACAATGGGCCCTGGGGACTGCGGGGGGTACTAGGATGTCACAATGGGTCTTGGGGACAAAGGGGGTACCCAGGATGTCACAATGGGCCCTGGGGACAATGGGGGGTCCCTTGAAGGTCACAATGGGCCCATGGGACAAAGAGGGTGCCCACGGTGTCACAGTGGGCCCTGGCGACAAAGGGGGATCCCCAGGATGTCACAATGGTCCCCGGGGACAAAGTAAAATCCTGGAATGTCACAATGGTCCCCAGTGACAAAGGCGCTCCCCATGGTGCCACAATGGGCCCTGGGGACAAAGTGGGTCCCCAGGATTTCACAATGAGCACTGGGGACAAAGGGGGGTCCCAGGATGTCACAATGGGCCCTGGGGACAAGGGGGGGTTCCCATGGAGTCACAATGGGTCCTGGGGACAACGAGGCGTCCTGGGACGTCACAATGGGACTTGGGGACAAAGGGGGTCTTCCACAGTCTCACAATGGGCCCTAGAGACAAGGGGAGATCCCCAGGATGACACAATAGGCCCTGGGGACAAAGAGGAGTCCCCCTGAATGTCACAATGGGCCCTGGGGACAAGGGGGGTCCCCATGGTATCACAATAAGCCCTGGGGACAAAGTGGGGTCCTGGGATGTCACAACTGGCCCCAGTGACAAAGGGTGTCCCCATGGTGCCACAATGGGCCCTGGGGACAAAGAGGGTCCCCAGGATGTCACAATGGGCTTTGGGGACAAGGCGGGGTCCCCAGGATGTCACAATGGGGTCTTGGGACAAAGGGGGTCCCCAGGATGTCACAATGGTCCCTGGGGACAATGGGGGGTCCTGGGACGTCACAATGGGCCCTGGGGACAAAGGCGGTCCCAGGGTGTCACAATAAGCCATGGGGACAAGGGGGGTCCCCAGGATGTCACAATGGGCACTGGGGACAAAGGGGGGTCCCCACGGTGCCATGATGGGCCCTGGCGACAAGGGGGTCCCCAAGATGTCACAATCGGCCCATGGGACAAAGGGGGTACCCATGGTGTCACAATGGGCACTGGGGACAAGGGGGGTCCCCAGGATGTCACAAGTGGCCCTGGGGATAAAGGGGGTCCCCATGGTGCCACAATGTGCCCCTGGGACAAAGGGGTCCCCAGGATGTCACAATAAGCCCTGGGGAGAAAGGGGGTCCCCAGGATGTCACAATGGGCACTGGGGACAAAGGGGGTACCCACGGTGTCACTATAGGCCCTGGGGACAACGGGGGGTCCCCACGGTGCCACGATGGGCCCTGGGGACAAGGGGATCCCCAGGATGTTCACAATGGGCCCTGGAGACAATGGGGTGTCCCCAGGATGTCACAATGGGCCCTGGGGACAAAGAGGGTCCCCAGGATGTCACAATCAGCCCTGGGCACAAAGGGGGGTGCACATGGTGTCAAAATGGGCCCTGGGGACAAAGGGCGTCCCCAGGATGTCACAGTGGGCCCTGGGGACAAAGTGGTCCCCATGGTATCAGAATGGGCCCTGGGGACAAAGAGGGGTGCCCTGAATGTCACAATGGGCCCTGAGGACAAAGGGGGGTCCCCAGGATGTCGCAATGGGCCTTGGGGACAATGGGGGGTCCTAGGATGTCACAATGGGCCTGAGTGACAAATGGGGTCTCCATGGTGTCACAATGGGACCTGAAGACAAAGGGGGTCCCCTGAATGTCACAATGGGCCCTGAGGACAATGGGGGTTCCTGGAACGTCACAATGGGCCCTGGGGAGAAAGGGAGGTCCCCAGGATGTCACAATGGGCCCTGGAGACAATTGGGGGTTTTGGGATGTCACGATGGGCTCTGACGACAAGGGGAGGTGCCCATGGTGTCACAATGGGTCCTCAGTGACAAGGGGGGTCCCTATAGTGTCACAATGGGCTCTGCAGACAATGGGGGGTCCTGGGATGTCACAATGGGCACCAGTGACAAAGGGGGTCCTCATGGTGCCACAATGGGCCCTGGGGAGTAAGTGGGGTCCTGGGATGTCACAATGGGTCCTGGGGACAAAGGGTGATCCTTTGATGTCACAAGGGGCCCTGGAGGCAAGGGGGTCCCCAGGATGTTACAATGGGCCCTGGGCACAAAGGGGGGTCCCCATAGTGTCACAATGGGTCCCCAGTGACAAGGGGGTCCCCACGGTGCCACGATGGGCCCTGGGGACAAGAGGGGGTCCCCATGGTGTCACAATGGACCCTGGGGTCAAAGGGGGTTCCCAGGACATCACAATGGGCTCTGGGGACAATGGGGATCCTGGGACATCACAATGAGCCCTGGGGACAAGGGGGGGTCCTGGGACGTCACAATGGGTCCTGGGGACAAAGCGGTTCCCCAGGATGTCACAATGGGCCCCGGGGACAAAGCAGGGTCCTGGGACGTCACAATGGGCCCTGGAGACAAAGGGATTCCCCAGGATGTCACAATGGGCCCTGGGGACAAAGGGGGTCCCCACAGTGTCACAATGGTCCCTGGGGACAAAGGAGATCCCCACAGTGTCACAATGGGCCCAGGGGACAAAAGGGGGACCCCAGGATGTCACAATGGGCCCAGGGGACAATGGGGGGTCCTGGGACGTTATAATGGGCCCTCGGGAAAAAGGGGGTCCACATGGTGCCACAATGGGCCCTGGGGACAATGGGGGTCCCAGGATGCCACAATGGACACTGGGGACAAGGGGGTCCCCAGGATGTCACAATGGGCCCTGGGGACAACGGTGGCTCCTGGGATGTCACAATGGGCCCTGGGGACACAGGTGGTCCCCAGGATGTCACAACGGGTCCTGGGGACAAGGGGGGTCCCAAGGATGTCACAATGGGCACTGGAGACAAAGGGGGGGTCCCCACGGTGCCACGATGGGCCCTGGGGACAAGGGGGTCCCCAGGATGTCACAATGTGCCCTTGGGACAATGGGGGCTCCTGCGATGTCACAATGGGCCCTGGGGACAAAGGGAGGCCCCAGGATGTCACAATGGACCCTGGGGACAAAAGGGGTCCCCGGGATGTCACAATGGGCCCAGGGGACAACGAAGCATCCTGGGACGCCACAATGGGCCCGGGGAAAAAGGGGGGTCCCCAGGTTGTTCACAATGGGCCCTGGGGACAATGGGGGTCCTGGGATGTCACAATGAACCCTAGGGACAAAGGGGGTCCCCAGGATGTCACAATGGGCCTTGGGGACAAAGGGGTGTCCCCTGAATGTGCATAATGGGCCCTGGGGACAAAGGGTGGTCGCCGGGATGTCTCACTGGGCCCTGGGGACAATGGGGTGTCCTGGGATGTCACAATGGGCCCCAGTGACAAATGGGGTCTCCACGGTGTCACAATGGGCCCTGGGGACAAAGGGGGGTCTCCAGGATGTCACAATGGGCCCCAGTGACAAATGGGGTCTCCACGGTGTCACAATGGGCCCTGGGGATAAAGGGGGGTCTCCAGGATGTCACAATGGGCCCAAGTGATGAGTCCCCACAGTGCCACTATGGGCCCTGGAGACAAGGGGGGTCCCCAGGATGTCACGATGGGGCCTGGGGACAACGAGGGGTCCTGGGACGTCACAATGAGCCCTGGGGAAAAAGGGTGGTCCCCATGATGTCACAATGGGCACTGGAGACAGTGGGGGGTCATGGGATGTCACAATGGGCCCTGGGGACAAAGTAAGGTCCTCGGCTGTCACAATGAGCCGGGAGGACAAGGGGGGGTCCCCAGAATTTCACAATGAGCACTGGGGACAAAGTGGGGTCCTGGGATGTCAAAATGGGCCCTGGGGACAAAGGGGGTCCCTTAATTGTCACAATGGGCCCTGGGGACAAGGGGGGTCCCCACGGTGTCACAATGGGCCCTGGGGACAAAGTGGGGTCCTGGAATGTCACAATGGGCCCAGAGGACAAAGGGGGTCCCCATGGTGCCACAGTGGGCCCTGGGGACAAAGGGGGTCCTGAGACGTCACAATGGGCCCTGGGGAAAAGGCGGGGTCCCCACGGTGTCACAATGGGCCCTGGGGACAATGGGGGGTCCTGGGATGTCACAATGGGCCCCAGTGACAAAGGGGGTCCCCATGGTGCGACAACGAGCTCTGGGGATAAAGGGGGTCTCCAGGATGTCACAATGGGCCCTGGGGACAAAGGAAGTCCCCAGAATGCCACAATGGGTCCTGGAAAGAAGTGGAGTCCCCACGGTGTCACAATGGGCCTTGGGGACAAAGGGGGGTCCCCAGGATGTCACAATGGGCCCCGGGGACAAAGGGGTCCCCAGGATGTCACAATGGGTACTGGGGACAAAGGCGGGGTCCCCATGGTGTCACAATGGACCCAAGTGACAGGACGAGTCCCCACGGTACCACTATGGGCCCTGGAGACAAGGGGGTTCCCCGGATTTCACAATGGCCCTGGGGACAAGGGGGGTCCCCAGGATGTCACAATGGGCACTGGGGACGAGGGGTCCTGGGACGTCACAATGAGCCCTGGGGAGAAAGGGGGGTCCCCACCCTGTCAGAAGGGACCCTGGGGACAAGGTGGGGTCCTGGGATGTCACAATGGGCCCTGGGGACAAAGGGGGTGTCCATGGTGCCACGATGGGCCCTGGGGACAAGGGGGTCCCCAGGATATCACAATGGGCCCTGGGGACAAGGGGGTCCCCAGGATGTCACAATGGGCCCTGAGGACAAATTGGGGTTCTGGGATGTCACAATGGGCCCTGGGGACAAAGGGGTTCCCCATGGTGCCACAATGGGCCCTGGGGACAAAGAGGGGTCCCCAGAATGTCACAATGGGCCCTGGGGACATTTGGGGTCCCCAGAATGTCACAATGGGCCCTGGGAACAATAGGGGGTCCTGGGACGTCACAATGGGCCCTGGAGTAAAGGGGGGTCCCCAGGATGTCACAATAGGCCCTGGGGACAAAGAGGAGTCCCCTGAATGTCATAATGGGCCTGAAGACAAGGAGGGTCTCCACGGTGTCACAATGGGCCCTGGG
Source organism: Patagioenas fasciata (assembly GCF_037038585.1). NCBI lineage: Eukaryota > Metazoa > Chordata > Aves > Columbiformes > Columbidae > Patagioenas > Patagioenas fasciata. The sequence goes on from NC_092545.1 coordinate 336,506, forward strand.
GACAATGGGGGGTCCTGGGATGTCACAATAGGCCCTGGGGACAAAGGGGGTCTTCAGGATGTCACAATGGGCCCGGGGGACAAAGGGGGTCCCCAGGATGTCACAATAGGCCCTGGGGAAAAAGAGGGCTCCCCAGGATATCACAATGGGCCCTGGGGACAAAGAGGGGTCCACAGGATGTGCACAATGGGCCCTGGGGACAAAGGGGGCTCCCCAGGATATCACAATGGGCTCTGGTGACATAGGGGTCCCCAAGATGTCACAACGGGTCCTGGGGACAAGAGGGGTCCCAAGGATGTCACAATGGGCACTGGAGACAAAGGGGGGGTCCCCACGGTGCCACGATGGGCCCTGGGGACAAGGGGGTCCCCAGGATGTAACAATGTGCCCTTGGGACAATGGGGGCTCCTGCGATGTCACAATGGGCCCTGGGGACAAAGGGAGGCCCCAGGATGTCACAATGGACCCTGGGGACAAAAGGGGTCCCCGGGATGTCACAATGGGCCCAGGGGACAACGAAGCATCTTGGGACGCCACAATGGGCCCGGGGAAAAAGGGGGGTCCCCAGGTTGTTCACAATGGGCCCTGGGGACAATGGGGGTCCTGGGATGTCACAATGAACCCTAGGGACAAAGGGGGTCCCCAGGATGTCACAATGGGCCCTGGGGATAAAGGGGACTCCCCAGGATGTCACAATAGGCCCTGAAGACAAAGGGGGTCCCCAGGATGTCACAACGGGCCCTGGGTACAAGGGGGGTCCCACCCTGTCACAATGAGCACTGGGGACAAAGGGGGTCCCCAGGATGTCACAATGGGCACTGGAGACAAAGCGGGGGTCTCCACGGTGACACAATGGGCCCTGGGGACAAGAGGGTCCCCACGGTTTCACAATGGGCCCTGGGGACAAGGAGGATCCCCGCCCTGTCACAATGGGCCCTGGGGCCAAAGGGATCCCCAGGATGTCACAATGGGCCCTGGGGACTGCGGGGGGTCCCTTGAAGGTCACAATGGGCCCATGGGACAAAGAGGGTGCCCACGGTGTCACAGTGGGCCCTGGCGACAAAGGGGGTTCCCCAGGATGTCACAATGGGCCCCGGGGACAAAGTAAAATCCTGGAATGTCACAATGGTCCCCAGTGACAAAGGCGCTCCCCATGGTGCCACAATGGGCCCTGGGGACAAAGTGGGTCCCCAGGATTTCACAATGAGCACTGGGGACAAAGGGGGGTCCCAGTATGTCACAATGGGCCCTGGGGACAAGGGGGGGTTCCCATGGAGTCACAATGGGTCCTGGGGACAACGAGGCGTCCTGGGACGTCACAATGGGACTTGGGGACAAAGGGGGTCTTCCACAGTCTCACAATGGGCCCTAGAGACAAGGGGAGATCCCCAGGATGACACAATAGGCCCTGGGGACAAAGAGGAGTCCCCTGAATGTCATAATGGGCCTGAGGACAAGGAGGGTCTCCACGGTGTCACAATGGGCCCTGGGGACAATGGGGGGTCCTGGGATGTCACAATAGGCCCTGGGGACAAAGGGGGTCTTCAGGATGTCACAATGGGCCCGGGGGACAAAGGGGGTCCCCAGGATGTCACAATAGGCCCTGGGGAAAAAGAGGGCTCCCCAGGATATCACAATGGGCCCTGGGGACAAAGAGGGGTCCACAGGATGTGCACAATGGGCCCTGGGGACAAAGGGGGCTCCCCAGGATATCACAATGGGCTCTGGTGACATAGGGGTCCCCAAGATGTCACAACGGGTCCTGGGGACAAGGGGGGTCCCAAGGATGTCACAATGGGCACTGGAGACAAAGGGGGGGTCCCCACGGTGCCACGATGGGCCCTGGGGACAAGGGGGTCCCCAGGATGTAACAATGTGCCCTTGGGACAATGGGGGCTCCTGCGATGTCACAATGGGCCCTGGGGACAAAGGGAGGCCCCAGGATGTCACAATGGACCCTGGGGACAAAAGGGGTCCCCGGGATGTCACAATGGGCCCAGGGGACAACGAAAAATCCTGGGACGCCACAATGGGCCCGGGGAAAAAGGGGGGTCCCCAGGTTGTTCACAATGGGCCCTGGGGACAATGGGGGTCCTGGGATGTCACAATGAACCCTAGGGACAAAGGGGGTCCCCAGGATGTCACAATGGGCCCTGGGGATAAAGGGGACTCCCCAGGATGTCACAATAGGCCCTGAAGACAAAGGGGGTCCCCAGGATGTCACAACGGGCCCTGGGTACAAGGGGGGTCCCACCCTGTCACAATGAGCACTGGGGACAAAGGGGGTCCCCAGGATGTCACAATGGGCACTGGAGACAAAGCGGGGGTCTCCACGGTGACACAATGGGCCCTGGGGACAAGAGGGTCCCCACGGTTTCACAATGGGCCCTGGGGACAAGGGGGATCCCCGCCCTGTCACAATGGGCCCTGGGGCCAAAGGGATCCCCAGGATGTCACAATGGGCCCTGGGGACTGCGGGGGGTACTAGGATGTCACAATGGGTCTTGGGGACAAAGGGGGTACCCAGGATGTCACAATGGGCCCTGGGGACTGCGGGGGGTCCCTTGAAGGTCACAATGGGCCCATGGGACAAAGAGGGTGCCCACGGTGTCACAGTGGGCCCTGGCGACAAAGGGGGTTCCCCAGGATGTCACAATGGGCCCCGGGGACAAAGTAAAATCCTGGAATGTCACAATGGTCCCCAGTGACAAAGGCGCTCCCCATGGTGCCACAATGGGCCCTGGGGACAAAGTGGGTCCCCAGGATTTCACAATGAGCACTGGGGACAAAGGGGGGTCCCAGGATGTCACAATGGGCCCTGGGGACAAGGGGGGGTTCCCATGGAGTCACAATGGGTCCTGGGGACAACGAGGCGTCCTGGGACGTCACAATGGGACTTGGGGACAAAGGGGGTCTTCCACAGTCTCACAATGGGCCCTAGAGACAAGGGGAGATCCCCAGGATGACACAATAGGCCCTGGGGACAAAGAGGAGTCCCCCTGAATGTCACAATGGGCCCTGGGGACAAGGGGGGTCCCCATGGTATCACAATAAGCCCTGGGGACAAAGTGGGGTCCTGGGATGTCACAACTGGCCCCAGTGACAAAGGGTGTCCCCATGGTGCCACAATGGGCCCTGGGGACAAAGAGGGTCCCCAGGATGTCACAATGGGCTTTGGGGACAAGGCGGAGTCCCCAGGATGTCACAATGGGGTCTTGGGACAAAGGGGGTCCCCAGGATGTCACAATGGTCCCTGGGGACAATGGGGGTTCCTGGGACATCACAGTGGGCCCTGGGGACAAAGGCGGTCCCAGGGTGTCACAATAAGCCATGGGGACAAGGGGGGTCCCCAGGATGTCAGAATGGGCCCTGGGGACAACACGGGGTCCTGGGATGTCACAATGGGCCACGGGGACAAAGGCGATCCCCATGGTGTCACAATGGGCCCTGGGGACAAGGGGGTTCCCAGGATGTCACAATGGGCTCATGGGATTAAGGGGGTACCCACGGTGTCACTATGGGCCCTGGGGACAACGGGGGGTCCCCACGGTGCCACGATGGGCCCTGGGGACAAGGGGGTCCCCAGGATGTCACAATGGGCCCTGAGGACAAATTGGGATTCTGGGATGTCACAATGGGCCCTGGGGACAAAGGGGGTCCCCATGGTGCCACAATGGGCCCTGGGGACAAAGAGGGGTCCCCAGAATGTCACAATGGGCCCTGGGGACATTTGGGGTCCCCAGAATGTCACAATGGGCCCTGGGAACAATAGGGGGTCCTGGGACGTCACAATGGGCCCTGGAGTAAAGGGGGGTCCCCAGGATGTCACAATAGGCCCTGGGGACAAAGAGGAGTCCCCTGAATGTCATAATGGGCCCTGAGGACAAGGAGGGTCTCCACGGTGTCACAATGGGCCCTGGGGACAATGGGGGGTCCTGGGATGTCACAATAGGCCCTGGGGACAAAGGGGGTCTTCAGGATGTCACAATGGGCCCGGGGGACAAAGGGGGTCCCCAGGATGTCACAATAGGCCCTGGGGAAAAAGAGGGCTCCCCAGGATATCACAATGGGCCCTGGGGACAAAGAGGGGTCCACAGGATGTGCACAATGGGCCCTGGGGACAAAGGGGGCTCCCCAGGATATCACAATGGGCTCTGGTGACATAGGGGTCCCCAAGATGTCACAACGGGTCCTGGGGACAAGGGGGGTCCCAAGGATGTCACAATGGGCACTGGAGACAAAGGGGGATCCCCACGGTGCCACGATGGGCCCTGGGGACAAGGGGGTCCCCAGGATGTAACAATGTGCCCTTGGGACAATGGGGGCTCCTGCGATGTCACAATGGGCCCTGGGGACAAAGGGAGGCCCCAGGATGTCACAATGGACCCTGGGGACAAAAGGGGTCCCCGGGATGTCACAATGGGCCCAGGGGACAACGAAGCATCCTGGGACGCCACAATGGGCCCGGGGAAAAAGGCGGGTCCCCAGGTTGTTCACAATGGGCCCTGTGGACAATGGGGGTCCTGGGATGTCACAATGAACCCTAGGGACAAAGGGGGTCCCCAGGATGTTACAATGGGCCCTGGGGATAAAGGGGACTCCCCAGGATGTCACAATAGGCCCTGGGGACAAAGGGGGTCCCCAGGATGTCACAACGGGCCCTGGGTACAAGGGGGGTCCCACCCTGTCACAATGAGCACTGGGGACAAAGGGTGTCCCCAGGATGTCACAATGGGCACTGGGGACGAGGGGTCCTGGGACGTCACAACGAGCCCTGGGGAGAAAGGGGGGTCCCCACCCTGTCAGACGGGACCCTGGGGACAAGGTGGGGTCCTGGGATGTCACAATGGGCCCTGGGGACAAAGGGGGTGTCCATGGTGCCACGATGGGCCTGGGGACAAGGGGGTCCCCAGGATATCACAATGGGCCCTGGGGACAAGGGGGTCCCCAGGATGTCACAATGGGCCCTGAGGACAAATTGGGGTTCTGGGATGTCACAATGGGCCCTGGGGACAAAGGGGTTCCCCATGGTGCCACAATGGGCCCTGGGGACAAAGAGGGGTCCCCAGAATGTCACAATGGGCCCTGGGGACATTTGGGGTCCCCAGAATGTCACAATGGGCCCTGGGAACAATAGGGGGTCCTGGGACGTCACAATGGGCCCTGGAGTAAAGGGGGGTCCCCAGGATGTCACAATAGGCCCTGGGGACAAAGAGGAGTCCCCTGAATGTCATAATGGGCCTGAGGACAAGGAGGGTCTCCACGGTGTCACAATGGGCCCTGGGGACAATGGGGGGTCCTGGGATGTCACAATAGGCCCTGGGGACAAAGGGGGTCTTCAGGATGTCACAATGGGCCCGGGGGACAAAGGGGGTCCCCAGGATGTCACAATAGGCCCTGGGGAAAAAGAGGGCTCCCCAGGATATCACAATGGGCCCTGGGGACAAAGAGGGGTCCACAGGATGTGCACAATGGACCCTGGGGACAAAGGGGGCTCCCCAGGATATCACAATGGGCTCTGGTGACATAGGGGTCCCCAAGATGTCACAACGGGTCCTGGGGACAAGGGGGGTCCCAAGGATGTCACAATGGGCACTGGAGACAAAGGGGGGGTCCCCACGGTGCCACGATGGGCCCTGGGGACAAGGGGGTCCCCAGGATGTAACAATGTGCCCTTGGGACAACGGGGGCTCCTGCGATGTCACAATGGGCCCTGGGGACAAAGGGAGGCCCCAGGATGTCACAATGGACCCTGGGGACAAAAGGGGTCCCCGGGATGTCACAATGGGCCCAGGGGACAACGAAGCATCCTGGGACGCCACAATGGGCCCGGGGAAAAAGGGGGGTCCCCAGGTTGTTCACAATGGGCCCTGGGGACAATGGGGGTCCTGGGATGTCACAATGAACCCTAGGGACAAAGGGGGTCCCCAGGATGTCACAATGGGCCCTGGGGATAAAGGGTACTCCCCAGGATGTCACAATAGGCCCTGGGGACAAAGGGGGTCCCCAGGATGTCACAACGGGCCCTGGGTACAAGGGGGGTCCCACCCTGTCACAATGAGCACTGGGGACAAAGGGGGTCCCCAGGATGTCACAATGGGCACTGGAGACAAAGGGGGGGTCTCCACGGTGCCACAATGGGCCCTGGGGACAAGAGGGTCCCCACGGTTTCACAATGGGCCCTGGAGACAAGGGGGATCCCCGCCCTGTCACAATGGGCCCTGGGGCCAAAGGGATCCCCAGGATGTCACAATGGGCCCTGGGGACTGCGGGGGGTACTAGGATGTCACAATGGGTCTTGGGGACAAAGGGGGTACCCAGGATGTCACAATGGGCCCTGGGGACAATGGGGGGTCCCTTGAAGGTCACAATGGGCCCATGGGACAAAGAGGGTGCCCACGGTGTCACAGTGGGCCCTGGCGACAAAGGGGGATCCCCAGGATGTCACAATGGGCCCCGGGGACAAAGTAAAATCCTGGAATGTCACAATGGTCCCCAGTGACAAAGGCGCTCCCCATGGTGCCACAATGGGCCCTGGGGACAAAGTGGGTCCCCAGGATTTCACAATGAGCACTGGGGACAAAGGGGGGTCCCAGGATGTCACAATGGGCCCTGGGGACAAGGGGGGGTTCCCATGGAGTCACAATGGGTCCTGGGGACAACGAGGCGTCCTGGGACGTCACAATGGGACTTGGGGACAAAGGGGGTCTTCCACAGTCTCACAATGGGCCCTAGAGACAAGGGGAGATCCCCAGGATGACACAATAGGCCCTGGGGACAAAGAGGAGTCCCCCTGAATGTCACAATGGGCCCTGGGGACAAGGGGGGGTCCCCATGGTATCACAATAAGCCCTGGGGACAAAGTGGGGTCCTGGGATGTCACAACTGGCCCCAGTGACAAAGGGTGTCCCCATGGTGCCACAATGGGCCCTGGGGACAAAGAGGGTCCCCAGGATGTCACAATGGGCTTTGGGGACAAGGCGGGGTCCCCAGGATGTCACAATGGGGTCTTGGGACAAAGGGGGTCCCCAGGATGTCACAATGGTCCCTGGGGACAATGGGGGGTCCTGGGACATCACAATGGGCCCTGGGGACAAAGGCGGTCCCAGGGTGTCACAATAAGCCATGGGGACAAGGGGGGTCCCCAGGATGTCAGAATGGGCACTGGGGACAACGCAGGGTCCTGGGATGTCACAATGGGCCACGGGGACAAAGGCGATCCCCATGGTGTCACAATGGGCCCTGGGGACAACTTGGGGTCCTGGGATGTCACAATGGGCCCCGGTGACAAAGGGGGTCCCCGTGGTGCCACAATGTGCCCCTGGGACAAAGGGGGTCCCCAGAATGTCATAATGGGCACTGGGGACAAGGGGTGTCCCCAGGATGTCACAAGTGGCCCTGGGGATAAAGGGGGTCCCCATGGTGCCACAATGTGCCCCTAGGACAAAGGGGTCCCCAGGATGTCACAATAAGCCCTGGGGACAAGGGGGGTCCCCAGGATGTCAGAATGGGCCCTGGGGACAACGCGGGGTCCTGGGATGTCACAATGGGCCACGGGGACAAAGGCGATCCCCATGGTGTCACAATGGGCCCTGGGGACAAGGGGGTCCCCAGGATGTCACAATGGGCTCATGGGATAAAGGGGGTACTCACGGTGCCACTATAGGCCCTGGGGACAACGGGGGGTCCCCACGGTGCAACGATGGGCCCTGGGGACAAGGGGGTCCCCAGGATGTTCACAACGGGCCCTGAGGACAAAGGGGGTCCCCACGGTGTCACAATGGTCCCTGGGGACAACTTGGGGTCCTGGGATGTCACAATGGGCCCTGGGGACAAAGGCGGTCCCCAGGATGTCACAATAAGCCCTGGGGACAAGGGGGGTCCCCAGGATGTCACAATGGGCACTGGGGACAAAGGGGGTACCCACGGTGTCACTATAGGCCCTGGGGACAACGGGGGGTCCCCACGGTGCCACGATGGGCCCTGGGGACAAGGGGGTCCCCAGGATGTTCACAATGGGCCCTGGAGACAATGGGGTGTCCCCAGGATGTCACAATGGGCCCTGGGGACAAAGAGGGTCCCCAGGATGTCACAATCGGCCCTGGGCACAAAGGGGGGTGCACATGGTGTCAAAATGGGCCCTGGGGACAAAGGGCGTCCCCAGGATGTCACAGTGGGCCCTGGGGACAAAGTGGTCCCCATGGTATCAGAATGGGCTCTGGGGACAAAGAGGGGTGCCCTGAATGTCACAATGGGCCCTGAGGACAAAGGGGGGTCCCCAGGATGTCGCAATGGGCCTTGGGGACAATGGGGGGTCCTAGGATGTCACAATGGGCCCGAGTGACAAATGGGGTCTCCATGGTGTCACAATGGGCCCTGAAGACAAAGGGGGTCCCCTGAATGTCACAATGGGCCCTGAGGACAATCGGGGTTCCTGGAACGTCACAATGGGCCCTGGGGAGAAAGGGAGGTCCCCAGGATGTCACAATGGGCTCTGCAGACAATGGGGGGTCCTGGGATGTCACAATGGGCACCAGTGACAAAGGGGGTCCTCATGGTGCCACAATGGGCCCTGGGGAGTAAGTGGGGTCCTGGGATGTCACAATGGGTCCTGGGGACAAAGGGTGATCCTTTGATGTCACAAGGGGCCCTGGAGGCAAGGGGGTCCCCAGGATGTTACAATGGGCCCTGGGCACAAAGGGGGGCTCCCCATAGTGTCACAATGGGTCCCCAGTGACAAGGGGGTCCCCACGGTGCCACGATGGGCCCTGGGGACAAGAGGGGGTCCCCATGGTGTCACAATGGACCCTGGGGTCAAAGGGGGTTCCCAGGACATCACAATGGGCTCTGGGGACAATGGGGATCCTGGGACATCACAATGAGCCCTGGGGACAAGGGGGGGTCCTGGGACGTCACAATGGGTCCTGGCGACAAAGCGGTTCCCCAGGATGTCACAATGGGCCCCGGGGACAAAGCAGGGTCCTGGGACGTCACAATGGGCCCTGGAGACAAAGGGATTCCCTAGGATGTCACAATGGGCCCTGGGGACAAAGGGGGTCCCCACAGTGTCACAATGGTCCCTGGGGACAAAGGAGATCCCCACAGTGTCACAATGGGCCCAGGGGACAAAAGGGGGACCCCAGGATGTCACAATGGGCCCAGGGGACAATGGGGGGTCCTGGGACGTTATAATGGGCCCTCGGGAAAAAGGGGGTCCACATGGTGCCACAATGGGCCCTGGGGACAACGGGGGTCCCAGGATGCCACAATGGACACTGGGGACACTGGGGGTCCCCAGGATGTCACAATGGGCCCTGGGGACACAGGTGGTCCCCAGGATGTCACAATGGGCCCTGGGGACAAAGTGGGGTCCTAAGATGTCACAATGGGCACTGGGGACAAAGGGGGTCCCCATGGTGCCACAATGGGCCTTGGGGACAATGGGGTCTCCCCAGGATGTCACAATGGGCCTTGGGGACAAAGGGGTGTCCCCTGAATGTGCATAATGGGCCCTGGGGACAAAGGGTGGTCACCGGGATGTCTCAGTGGGCCCTGGGGACAATGGGGGGTCCTGGGATGTCACAATGGGCCCCAGTGACAAAGGGGGTCCCCATGGTGCGACAACGAGCTCTGGGGATAAAGAGGGTCTCCAGGATGTCACAATGGGCCCAAGTGATGAGTCCCCACAGTGCCACTATGGGCCCTGGAGACAAGGGGGGTCCCCAGGATGTCACGATGGGGCCTGGGGACAACGAGGGGTCCTGGGACGTCACAATGAGCCCTGGGGAAAAAGGGTGGTCCCCATGATGTCACAATGGGCACTGGAGACAGTGGGGTGTCCTGGGATGTCAAAATGGGCCCTGGGGACAAAGGGGGTCCCTTAATTGTCACAATGGGCCCTGGGGACAAGGGGGGTCCCCACGGTGTCACAATGGGCCCTGGGGACAAAGTGGGGTCCTGGAATGTCACAATGGGCCCAGAGGACAAAGGGGGTCCCCATGGTGCCACAGTGGGCCCTGGGGACAAAGGGGGTCCTGAGACGTCACAATGGGCCCTGGGTAAAAGGCGGGGTCCCCACGGTGTCACAATGGGCCCTGGGGACAATGGGGGGTCCTGGGATGTCACAATGGGCCCCAGTGACAAAGGGGGTCCCCATGGTGCGACAACAAGCTCTGGGGATGAAGGGGGTCTCCAGGATGTCACAATGGGCCCTGGGGACAAAGGAAGTCCCCAGAATGCCACAATGGGTCCTGGAAAGAAGTGGGGTCCCCAGGATGTCACAATGGGCACTGGGGACAACGAGGGGTCCTGGGACGTCACAATGAGCCCTGGGGAGAAAGGGGGGTCACCACCCTGTCAGAAGGGACCCTGGGGAGAAGGTGGGGTCCTGGGATGTCACAATGGGCCCTGGGCACAAAGGGGGTGTCCATGGTGCCACAATGGGCCCTGGAGACTAGGGGGGGGGGTCCCCTCGGTGCCACGATGGGCCCTGGGGACAAGGGGGTCCCGAGGATGTCACAATGGGCCCTGGGGACAAAGGGGGTCCCCATGGTGCCACAATGGGCCCTGGGGACAAAGAGGGGTCCCCAGAATGTCACAATGGGCCCTGGGGACATTTGGGGTCCCCAGAATGTCACAATGGGCCCTGGGAACAATAGGGGGTCCTGGGACGTCAGAATGGGCCCTGGAGTAAAGGGGGGTCCCCAGGATGTCACAATAGGCCCTGGGGACAAAGAGGAGTCCCCTGAATGTCATAATGGGCCCTGAGGACAAGGAGGGTCTCCACGGTGTCACAATGGGCCCTGGGGACAATGGGGGGTCCTGGGATGTCACAATAGGCCCTGGGGACAAAGGGGGTCCCCATGATTTCACAATGGGCCCAGGGGACAATGGGGCATCCTGGGACGTCACAATGGGCCCTGGGGACAAAGGGGGTCCCCATGGTGTCACAATGGCCCTGGGGATAAAGGGGGACCCCAGGATGTGTATAATGGGGCCTGGGGACAATGGGGGGTCCTGGGATGTCACAATGGGCTCTGGGGACAATAGGGGGTCCTGGGACGTCACAATGGGCCCTGGAGAAAAGGGGGGGTCCTGGCATGTCACAATAGGCCCTGGGGACAAAGGGGGTCTTCAGGATGTCACAATGGGCCCGGGGGACAAAGGGGGTCCCCAGGATGTCACAATAGGCCCTGGGGAAAAAGAGGGCTCCCCAGGATATCACAATGGGCCCTGGGGACAAAGAGGGGTCCACAGGATGTGCACAATGGGCCCTGGGGACAAAGGTGGCTCCCCAGGATATCACAATGGGCTCTGGTGACATAGGGGTCCCCAAGATGTCACAACGGGTCCTGGGGACAAGGGGGGTCCCAAGGATGTCACAATGGGCACTGGAGACAAAGGGGGGGTCCCCACGGTGCCACGATGGGCCCTGGGGACAAGGGGGTCCCCAGGATGTAACAATGTGCCCTTGGGACAATGGGGGCTCCTGCGATGTCACAATGGGCCCTGGGGACAAAGGGAGGCCCCAGGATGTCACAATGGACCCTGGGGACAAAAGGGGTCCCCGGGATGTCACAATGGGCCCAGGGGACAACGAAGCATCCTGGGACGCCACAATGGGCCCGGGGAAACAGGGGGGTCCCCAGGTTGTTCACAATGGGCCCTGGGGACAATGGGGGTCCTGGGATGTCACAATGAACCCTAGGGACAAAGGGGGTCCCCAGGATGTCACAATGGGCCCTGGGAACAATAGGGGGTCCTGGGACGTCACAATGGGCCCTGGAGTGAAGGGGCGTCCCCAGGATGTCACAATAGGCCCTGGGGACAAAGAGGAGTCCCCTGAATGTCATAATGGGCCCTGAGGACAAGGAGGGTCTCCACGGTGTCACAATGGGCCCTGGGGACAATGGGGGGTCCTGGGATGTCACAATAGGCCCTGGGGACAAAGGGGGTCCCCATGATTTCACAATGGGCCCAGGGGACAATGGGGCATCCTGGGACGTCACAATGGGTCCTGGGGACAAAGTGGGTGTCCATGGTGTCACAATGGCCCTGGGGATAAAGGGGGACCCCAGGATGTGTATAATGGGGCCTGGGGACAATGGGGGGTCCTGGGATGTCACAATGGGCTCTGGGGACAATAGGGGGTCCTGGGACGTCACAATGGGCCCTGGAGAAAAGGGGGGGTCCTGGCATGTCACAATAGGCCCTGGGGACAAAGGGGGTCTTCAGGATGTCACAATGGGCCCGGGGGACAAAGGGGGTCCCCAGGATGTCACAATAGGCCCTGGGGAAAAAGAGGGCTCCCCAGGATATCACAATGGGCCCTGGGGACAAAGAGGGGTCCACAGGATGTGCACAATGGGCCCTGGGGACAAAGGGGGCTCCCCAGGATATCACAATGGGCTCTGGTGACATAGGGGTCCCCAAGATGTCACAACGGGTCCTGGGGACAAGGGGGGTCCCAAGGATGTCACAATGGGCACTGGAGACAAAGGGGGGGTCCCCACGGTGCCACGATGGGCCCTGGGGACAAGGGGGTCCCCAGGATGTCACAATGGACCCTGGGGACAAAAGGGGTCCCCGGGATGTCACAATGGGCCCAGGGGACAACGAAGCATCCTGGGACGCCACAATGGGCCCGGGGAAAAAGGGGGGTCCCCAGGTTGTTCACAATGGGCCCTGGGGACAATGGGGGTCCTGGGATGTCACAATGAACCCTAGGGACAAAGGGGGTCCCCAGGATGTCACAATGGGCCCTGGGGATAAAGGGTACTCCCCAGGATGTCACAATGGGCCCTGGGGACAAAGGCGGTCCCAGGGTGTCACAATAAGCCATGGGGACAAGGGGGGTCCCCAGGATGTCACAATGGGCACTGGGGACAAAGGGGGGTCCCCACGGGGCCATGATGGGCCCTGGCGACAAGGGGGTCCCCAGGATGTCACAATTGGCCCATGGGACAAAGGGGGTACCCATGGTGTCACAATGGGCCCCGGTGACAAAGGGGGTCCCCGTGGTGCCACAATGTGCCCCTGGGACAAAGGGGGTCCCCAGAATTTCATAATGGGCACTGGGGACAAGGGGGGTCCCCAGGATGTCACAAGTGGCCCTGGGGATAAAGGGGGTCCCCATGGTGCCACAATGTGCCCCTGGGACAAAGGGGTCCCCAGGATGTCACAATAAGCCCTGGGGACAAGGGGGGTCCCCAGGATGTCAGAATGGGCCCTGGGGACAACGCGGGGTCCTGGGATGTCACAATGGGCCACGGGGACAAAGGCGATCCCCATGGTGTCACAATGGGCCCTGGGGACAAGGGGGTCCCCAGGATGTCACAATGGGCTCATGGGATAAAGGGGGTACCCACGGTGTCACTATAGGCCCTGGGGACAACGGGGGGTCCCCACGGTGCCACGATGGGTCGTGTGGACAAGGGGGTCCCCAGGATGTTCACAACGGGCCCTGAGGACAAAGGGGGTCCCCACGGTGTCACAATGGTCCCTGGGGACAACTTGGGGTCCTGGGATGTCACAATGGGCCCTGGGGACAAAGGCGGTCCCCAGGATGTCACAATAAGCCCTGGGGACAAGGGGGGTCCCCAGGATGTCACAATGGGCACTGGGGACAAAGGGGGTACCCACGGTGTCACTATAGGCCCTGGGGACAACGGGGGGTCCCCACGGTGCCACGATGGGCCCTGGGGACAAGGGGGTCCCCAGGATGTTCACAATGGGCCCTGGAGACAATGGGGTGTCCCCAGGATGTCACAATGGGCCCTGGGGACAAAGAGGGTCCCCAGGATGTCACAATCGGCCCTGGGCACAAAGCGGGGTGCACATGGTGTCAAAATGGGCCCTGGGGACAAAGGGCGTCCCCAGGATGTCACAGTGGGCCCTGGGGACAAAGTGGTCCCCATGGTATCAGAATGGGCCCTGGGGACAAAGAGGAGTGCCCTGAATGTCACAATGGGCCCTGAGGACAAAGGGGGGTCCCCAGGATGTCGCAATGGGCCTTGGGGACAATGGGGGGTCCTAGGATGTCACAATGCGCCCGAGTGACAAATGGGGTCTCCATGGTGTCACAATGGGACCTGAAGACAAAGGGGGTCCCCTGAATGTCACAATGGGCCCTGAGGACAATGGGGGTTCCTGGAACGTCACAATGGGCCCTGGGGAGAAAGGGAGGTCCCCAGGATGTCACAATGGGCCCTGGAGACAATTGGGGGTTTTGGGATGTCACGATGGGCTCTGACGACAAGGGGAGGTGCCCATGGTGTCACAATGGGTCCTCAGTGACAAGGGGGGTCCCTATAGTGTCACAATGGGCTCTGCAGACAATGGGGGGTCCTGGGATGTCACAATGGGCACCAGTGACAAAGGGGGTCCTCATGGTGCCACAATGGGCCCTGGGGAGTAAGTGGGGTCCTGGGATGTCACAATGGGTCCTGGGGACAAAGGGTGATCCTTTGATGTCACAAGGGGCCCTGGAGGCAAGGGGGTCCCCAGGATGTTACAATGGGCCCTGGGCACAAAGGGGGGTCCCCATAGTGTCACAATGGGTCCCCAGTGACAAGGGGGTCCCCACGGTGCCACGATGGGCCCTGGGGACAAGAGGGGGTCCCCATGGTGTCACAATGGACCCTGGGGTCAAAGGGGGTTCCCAGGACATCACAATGGGCTCTGGGGACAATGGGGATCCTGGGACATCACAATGAGCCCTGGGGACAAGGCGGGGGTCCTGGGACGTCACAATGGGTCCTGGGGACAAAGCGGTTCCCCAGGATGTCACAATGGGCCCCGGGGACAAAGCAGGGTCCTGGGACGTCACAATGGGCCCTGGAGACAAAGAGATTCCCCAGGATGTCACAATGGGCCCTGGGGACAAAGGGGGTCCCCACAGTGTCACAATGGTCCCTGGGGACAAAGGAGATCCCCACAGTGTCACAATGGGCCCAGGGGACAAAAGGGGGACCCCAGGATGTCACAATGGGCCCAGGGGACAATGGGGGGTCCTGGGACGTTATAATGGGCCCTCGGGAAAAAGGGGGTCCACATGGTGCCACAATGGGCCCTGGGGACAACGGGGGTCCCAGGATGCCACAATGGACACTGGGGACAAGGGGGTCCCCAGGATGTCACAATGGGCCCTGGGGACAACGGTGGCTCCTGGGATGTCACAATGGGCCCTGGGGACACAGGTGGTCCCCAGGATGTCACAATGGGCCCTGGGGACAAAGTGGGGTCCTAAGATGTCACAATGGGCACTGGGGACAAAGGGGGTCCCCATGGTGCCACAATGGGCCTTGGGGACAATGGGGTCTCCCCAGGATGTCACAATGGGCCTTGGGGACAAAGGGGTGTCCCCTGAATGTGCATAATGGGCCCTGGGGACAAAGGGTGGTCGCCGGGATGTCTCAGTGGGCCCTGGGGACAATGGGGTGTCCTGGGATGTCACAATGGGCCCCAGTGACAAATGGGGTCTCCACGGTGTCACAATGGGCCCTGGGGATAAAGGGGGGTCTCCAGGATGTCACAATGGGCCCAAGTGATGAGTCCCCACAGTGCCACTATGGGCCCTGGAGACAAGGGGGGTCCCCAGGATGTCACGATGGGGCCTGGGGACAACGAGGGGTCCTGGGACGTCACAATGAGCCCTGGGGAAAAAGGGTGGTCCCCATGATGTCACAATGGGCACTGGAGACAGTGGGGGGTCCTGGGATGTCACAATGGGCCCTGGGGACAAAGTAAGGTCCTCGGCTGTCACAATGAGCCCTGAGGACAAGGGGGGTCCCCAGAATTTCACAATGAGCACTGGGGACAAAGTGGGGTCCTGGGATGTCAAAATGGGCCCTGGGGACAAAGGGGGTCCCTTAATTGTCACAATGGGCCCTGGGGACAAGGGGGGTCCCCACGGTGTCACAATGGGCCCTGGGGACAAAGTGGGGTCCTGGAATGTCACAATGGGCCCAGAGGACAAAGGGGGTCCCCATGGTGCCACAGTGGGCCCTGGGGACAAAGGGGGTCCTGAGACGTCACAATGGGCCCTGGGGAAAAGGCGGGGTCCCCACGGTGTCACAATGGGCCCTGGGGACAATGGGGGGTCCTGGGATGTCACAATGGGCCCCACTGACAAAGGGGGTCCCCATGGTGCGACAACGAGCTCTGGGGATAAAGGGGGTCTCCAGGATGTCACAATGGGCCCTGGGGACAAAGGAAGTCCCCAGAATGCCACAATGGGTCCTGGAAAGAAGTGGGGTCCCCACGGTGTCACAATGGGCCTTGGGGACAAAGGGGGGTCCCCAGGATGTCACAATGGGCCCCGGGGACAAAGGGGTCCCCAGGATGTCACAATGGGTACTGGGGACAAAGGCGGGGTCCCCATGGTGTCACAATGGACCCAAGTGACAGGACGAGTCCCCACGGTACCACTATGGGCCCTGGAGACCAGGGGGTTCCCCGGATTTCACAATGGGCCCTGGGGACAAGGGGGGTCCCCAGGATGTCACAATGGGCACTGGGGACAACGAGGGGTCCTGGGACGTCACAATGAGCCCTGGGGAGAAAGGGGGGTCCCCACCCTGTCAGAAGGGACCCTGGGGACAAGGTGGGGTCCTGGGATGTCACAATGGGCCCTGGGGACAAAGGGGGTGTCCATGGTGCCACAATGGGCCCTGGGGACTGGGGGGGGGGTCCCCTCGGTGCCACGATGGGCCCTGGGGACAAAGGGGGTCCCCAGAATGTCACAATGGGCCCTGGGGACATTTGGGGTCCCCAGAATGTCACAATGGGCCCTGGGGACAATGGGGGATCCTGAGACGTCACAATGGGCCCTGGGGACAAAGTGGGTCCCCATGGTGTCACAACACCCTGGGGACAATGCAGGGTCCCCAGGATGTCACAATGGCCCCTGGGGACATTAGGGGTCCCCACGGTTTCACGATCTTAACCCTTGACACCCCCCAACTACTGGGTCCTTAGGGTTACTCCCGGGTCCCTCCTGAACTGAATCCCCGCCCGAACTCCTGGGTCTGATAGAGGGCACGAACATTTTAAGGGTTAACAAAACATAATTGGGTGCCCACTAACGAGCCAACACTTTAGGGCTGAGCCACACGAGCCCTTAGTTCAGAGCTTTAGGTGAACTCATGGTAAGGAAACCAGAACCCAGCAGTGCCAGGATCAGGAGTTTTACGGCACCAGCTGTGAACGCGAGGGGACGAGAGAACCGAGATTTACAGCAAAAAGGGGGCGCCAGGCTGGGTTCAACCGACCTGGAGCTTGGGTCCCAGTCCATTCAACACAAGGAGCCAAACCTGAGGAAGCTGAAGGAGCCTTCATCCAAAGACCCCTCCTCCAGAGCACCAGGTGGCGCCGCGCAGGCGAACAGGGGGCGTCCAGGCGGAGACTACGGCAGTGATGAGCGGGAAAGGTTCTGGATGTGTGCGGGCGCTCTGGGGTCGTTGGGACACGAGCACCTCGCTGTATTTAAACGCAGCTCCTGCCGCTCGGAGCGGCGCACGAGGGGTGGAACCATCGCTCCCCTTGCGCCCGACGGCGAAACGAACGCAGCTGCTCTGGAGCCCTGCGGGGTGTGAAGGTTCATGGCTCCGGAGGCTGTAAAGTTGTTTCTGCGCCTCCGTTCCCCTCATGCCCCCCCATTCCCTTCACACCGACCCTCAATCCACCCCCCACCCGACCCCCAGCTCCCCCCAAACCCCGACCCCCAGCTCCCCCCCACCGACCCCCAAATGCCCCCCCGACCCCCAATTCCTCCCCAGACTGACCCCCAATGCCCCCTCACACCGACCCCCAAGGCCGCCCCCGCACACCAACCCCCCAGTTCCCCCCTCAAACACCGACCCCCAATCCCCCCCCGGACCCTAATTCCCCCTCGCACTGACCCCCAACGCCCCCCACACCAACCCCTAATGCCCCTCACATCGACCCCCAAATCCTCCCCAGACTGACCCCTCAAATCCTCCCCAGACCAACCCCCAACTTCCCCCCCACACCGACCCCCAATTCCCCCTCACACCGACCCCCAATGTCCCCCCCCCCACACCAGACCCCAATTCCCCCACACACCGACCCCCAATTCCCCCCCACACTGATCCCCAATGCCCCCCCACACACCGACCCCCAATTCCTCCCCAGACTGACCCCCAATGCCCCCTCACACCGACCCCCAAGGCCCCCCCTGCACTGACCCCCCCACACCGACCCCCCAATTCCCCCCTCAAACACCGACCCCCAGTGCCCCCCCACTGGACCCTAATTCCCCCTCGCACCGACCCCCAATGCCCCCCCACACACTGACCCCCAGTTCCTGCCCCCCACACCAACCCCTAATGCCCCTCACATCGACCCCCAAATCCTCCCCACACTGACCCCTCAAATCCTCCCCAGACCAACCCCCAACTTCCCCCACACCGACCCCCAATTCCCCCTCACACCGACCCCCCAAGCCCCCCCCACCGATCCTCAATTCCTCCCCACACCGACCCCCAATGTCCCGCTCACACCGACCCTCAGTTCCTCCCCCACACCGCCCCCCAATTCCCCCCTCACACCGACCCCAAATCCCCACCACCACACTGCCCCCCAAATCCCCCCCTCACACCGACCCCCAATGCCCCTCACGCCGACCCCAATTCCTCCCCCCACACCGACCCCCAATGCCCCTCACGCCGACCCCCAGTTCCCCTCACAACCTCCACCAAAACGGCAGCGCCTCCCTCTCCTCCCTCCCGCCTTTTCCCGCCACACACTCCCGGACGTGACGCCGGCGAGGGGGCGTGGCCGGCGGCGAGGGGGCGTGGCCGCGGCGCCGGCGGGCGGGAAGCGCCGGGGCGGGAAACACCGGGTGGGGAGATCGCGTCCCCTCGGGTCCCTCGTGTCCCTTCATGTCCCCTCGTGTCCCCTCGTGTCCCCTCGTGTCCCTCGGGTCCCCTCATCGTCCCCTCGTGTCCCTCGGGGCCCCTCGTGTCCCCTCATCTCCTCAGCACCCCCACTGGAGCCCGCCCGTCCCTCCCCTCCAGGAGAGACCCCGGGGCTGGGGCGGATCCGCCATCAATCCCCCCACAGACTTTTTCTCTCTTTCATCCCCCTTTTCCCTCTTTTCCCTCTTTCCCCCTTTATCCCTCTTTCCCCCCTTTTTCCCTTCCCCCCCTTTTTCCCTCTTTTCCCTCTTTCCACCGTTTTTCCCTCTTTTCCCTCTTTCCCCCCTTTTCCCTCTTCCCCCTTTTCCCCCCCTTTTTCCCTCTTTTCCCTCTTTCCCCCTTTATCCCTGTTTCCCCCCTTTTTCTCCCTTTCCCCCCTTTTTCCCTCTTCCCCCTCTTTTCCCCCTTTTTCTCCCTTTTTCCTTCTTCCCCCCCTTTTCCGCCTTTTCCCTCTTTCCCCCTTTATCCCTCTTTTCCCTCTTTCCGCCCTTTTCCCTCTTCCCCCCTTTTTCCCTCTTTTCCCTCTTTCCCCTTTATCCCTCTTTGCCCCCTTTTTCCCTCTTTTTCCTCTTCCCCCCCTCTTCCCCCTCTTCCCCCTCTTCCCCCTTTTTCCCTTTTCCCCCCTTTTCCCCCTTTTTCCTCTTTCCCCCCTTTTCTCCCCTTTTCCCTCTTCCCTCTTTTCCCTTCTTTCCCCCCTTTCCCTCTTCCCCCCTCTTTCCATCTTATCCCTCTTTTCCCCCTTTATCCCTGTTTCTTCCCTTTTCCCCCCCTTTCCCTCTTTCCTCGCTTTTTCCCTATTTTTCCCTCTTTCCCCCCTTTTTCCCTCTTTTCCCTCTTTCCTCGCTTTTTCCCTCTTTTTCCCTCTTTCCCCCCTTTTTCCCTCTTTCCCCCCTTTTTCCCCCTTTTCCCTCTTTCCTTGCTTTTTCCCCCTTTTCCCTCTTTCCCCCCTTTTCCCCCCTTTTCCCTTTTTCCCCCTTTTCCCCCTTTTTCCCTCTTTCCCCCCTTTTTCCCCCTTTTCCCTCTTTCCTTGCTTTTTCCCCCTTTTCCTTCTTTCCCCCCTTTTCCCCTCTTTTCCCTTTTTCCCCCTTTTCCCTCTTTCCCCCCTTTTTCCCCCTTTCCCCCCTTTTCCCTCTTCCCCGTTTCCCTCTCCCGTTTTCCCGTCCCTCCTCCCATTCCCATGCAGCCCAACCCCTTCCCCCCTTTTCCCCAGAGCAGTTTTCATACAGATCCCCCCTTTCCCCCCAGCCCCGAACCCCCGGGGGTTTCTCAGCATCAGCAGCCACTTCACTCCCCCCAATTTAACTCTTTGTGTCCCTTTTCCAGGCTCTTTGGGAGCCCGGGTGTCCTGGGGCCGCTCTGGTTTTTGCTCCGGGGTGTTTGGAGCCCGGTGACCATGGACCTGTTTCCCTTGGGCGACGAGCTGCGTGGCTTTGCCCAGAGCCCCGGGCTGCTCTGCGGGGAAGCGCTGGACCTGAGCCTGGAGCCCAGTCTGAGCCTGGAGCCCGACCTGGAGCCCAACCTGAGCCTGGAGCCTGACCTGAGCCTGGAGCCCAACCTGGAGCCCAACCTGAACCTGGAGCCCAACCTGAGCCTTGAGCCTGACCTGGAGCCCAACCTGAGCCTGGAACCCAACCTAGAGCCCAACCTGAGCCTGGAGCCCAATCTGAGCCTTGAGCCCAACCTGGAGCCCAACCTGAGCCTGGTTACTAATGATCAGTATTTACCAATGATGGTCATAATTTATTAATAGTGATCAGTATTTATTAATAACAACCAGTATTTATTAATGATGGTTAGTATTTATTAATGACAATTAGTATTTATTAATAACCACCAGTATTTATTAATAACGGCCAGTATTTATTAATGGCGGTCAGTATTTCTTAATGACAATCAGTATTGATTAATGATGGTATTTATTAAGGATGATTATTATTTATTAATGATGATCAGTATTTGTTAATGGTGATCGGCATTTATTAATAATGGTTAGTATTTATTAATGACGATCAGTATTTATTAATGACCGTCACTATTAATGATGATCAGTATTGATTAATGATGGCGAGTATTTATTAATGATGATCAGTATTTATTAATAACAGTCAGTATTTATTAATGACAATCAGTATTGATTAATGATTGTGAGTATTTATTAATGATGATCAGTATTTATTAATGATGGTCAGTATTTATTAATAACGATCAGTATTTATTAGTGACGGTCACTATTTATTAATGACAATCAGTAATTATTAATGAGGGTCAGTATTTATTAATCCTTGCTATTTAACCCTTTTGGGTTGAAACCTTTGAGACCGAACGCCGATTGATTCCACCGGGCAAGCTCCACCTGCCTGGAGCTTCAGTGCCGACTACGCCATCTGTTCTAAAAGCGCCGCGGCTTTATCATGTTGATTTTTTTACCTATTTATCCTGATTTTTGTCACTTCAGCCACTTGGCGGCTGCTCCGGTTGAGGATGGCGGCGTCTCCATGTGCCGGAACCACGGGTGGTCGGTGGACGCCGAGAGGGGGCAGGTAACGGGCACCCATGGGTGCTGCTCATTGAGCGGGGATCTGAGCGAAGGCGGCGGGGGGGACGGCGGTGCCGTCGAAGCCCTTTGCGGGGGTCGTTACCAAATTGTGCGTAACTGGATGATTTGTGAAAGTCGCTGCCGATTGAGTGGAGACGACGGGGTGAGAAAACGAGAAACAGGGAATCGCTGCGGTGTAAAGATTCGCGTTGCGCGCTCCCGCCCGGTTTGGGTCGTGTTTAGCGTAGCGGGTTTTATTATCCTCGTTATATAATGGAGAAATAATTGGGAAGAGCAGTTTGCAAAGCGCTTTGATATCCTCCAGCGCCACCGACGCTCCCGGTTCCGTTTGTGCTCAGGTGCGCGACGCGGGCGATGCAAACACCGCGAAACCATCGTTGGGAGATGGAAACGGCGCCTCCGAACCCCCGACGCTGTCCGAAAACCCCCCTGGTGATCCCGGTGTTGGTTCCGGTGACAAGAAACAAGGTGGGTGAGGAGTACTTGGATGGTTGTGCGATGATTCGGCAACCGGCGGTGCCGGAGTCGCTTCCCGGAGCACCCGTGTGTGTGTCCCTGGCTGAACCAAGGGTGCTACGTGCCCCCAAACCCCCCATATTACACCCAAATAACGCTATGGGGACGCGCTCGGCGGCCGCTACCCCAGGGACGGGCTCTGGGAGGCTCCAGGCTCCCGCTGGGTTATTGATCCGAAATATGGAACCCGGCGATCGCCTCGAGTTGGGTGGAAGGGAGGAAGCATCAGCAGGACTGGAGGGTCCCCAGACCCCTCATTTTGGGGTTCGCCGCTTGCTTTTGAGCCAAAAAAGGAGGAAAAGCAGATAAACGCCCGTGTGATTTTGTGCGTTTTCCACCTTTAACCCTTTTCTCGTTCGATGTTGCCCAGATCACCGAAAATGCGTCTCCGGATGGGAAGATCTCGCAGCAAAAAGGCGACGGAGGCCGAAACCCCTCGTGATCCCGACACTGGGATTGAAGCGCTTTCGGCCGCCCCGCGGGGTTAATTCGGTGCGATGCGGATGTCCCCACGTAGCGCTTTGGGGGGAACACCCCGCTTTATGGTTGTGGTTTACGGGGGGTTTATCTCAACCCGGGCCGAGCGATCCCGGTGTAAAACCGCCCGGTGAACCCGGTTTGGGTTCGGCGTCCCCTCGCTGGTTTGTGGTGACAAACGCAGAGCTTGTGCTCCCCAAAAACCCCCAAAATGGGTGATTTTGTGGAATATGGGATGGAAACAACCCCCCCAGGGTTTCGCTGTGATATCGGGTGTAAAAACCACCCGAGTGCTGCGATCGACTGCAAAACCCCATTGGGATGATCCATCAGCGACCGATTTCACCAAAACGATGGGAATTGGGACAATTTGTGGTTGTGACGCCGAGGAACGGTCTCGGCACGATGATTTTGATCCCGAGCGTTGCTTTTCCCCTCTATTTCTCAATATCCCGCAGGCAGAATGGACGGCGACTTGGGATTGTGCCTGGTGAAGGACGCCCCCAAAATCAGCGTCCGGCCGTGAGTCCCCAAACCACCAAAAACGGGCGCAAAACGGGTGCGTCGCGCTTTTCCTGCCCCTCGTTTGGCCCACCAGGACCCATTGACGTCCATTCCGAACGGAACACGAGGCGCTGATGTCACCGGCGGCGCTGATGTCGCGGCGGAACCCCGGCAACGCTTTGTTGTTCCGAGCCCTCGCAGGGCGTCTCTCCCACTCTGCCGCGTCTCGGAGCGAATCCCTGTGGTTTTCGGCCGAACCGCGCGGTTTCGGTGCCGATCGGAGGGGACATGGACACCGACCCGCAGGCGCCCGACCCAGGTATCGCACGCATTGGGTGCCTGGCCCACCCCACCTGGGCCCCGGGGGGGTCGTCGCTGCTCTTGGGGCTCCCAACGCTGCCTTTTGGGTAGAAATAGTGACGTTTCTCCGTGTCTTTCTTGCTCTCCGCTCCACCTGGTTGGCTCGTTTTCCGCTGTCCCGTATCGCGCCTTTTGTCCCCAAAACCCAACTTTTCCTTCTCGTATCGTACCCATTATCATGTCGCACCTTTTCTTGACCAACCCCAACGTTTCCATTGTCCTATCGCACCTTTTCTTGACAAAACCCAACTTTTCCTTGTTGTAGCGCGTCTTTTCTTGACATAAACCCAACTTTTCCTTCTCGTATCGTACCCATTGTTGTATCGCACCTTTTCTTGACGAAACCTGACGTTTCCATTGTCCTATCGCATCTTTTCTCAACAAAACCCAACTTTTCCTTGTCCTATCGCATCTTTTCTCAACAAAACCCAACTTTTCCTTGTCTTATCACGTCTTTTCTTGACAGAACCCAACGTTTCTGTTGTCCTATCGCGTCTTTTCTTGACATACACCCAACTTTTCCTTGTCCTATTGGTTCTTATTTTGACCAACTCCAACTCTTCCTTGACCTATCGTGTCTTTTCTTGACAAAAGCCAACTTTTCCTTGTCCTATTGCACCTTTTCTTGACAAAAGCCAACTTTTCCTTGTCCTATTGTCTTTTCTTGACATAAACCCAACTTTTGCTTGTCCTATCGTGTCTTTTCTTGACAAAACCCAACGTTTCCATTGTCCTATCACGTCTTTTCTCAACAAAACCCAACTTTTCCTTGTCCTATTGCACCTTTTCTTGACAAACCCCAACATTTCCTTTATCATATCGCATCTTTTCTTGACCAACTCCAACTTTTCCTTGAATCGTACCCATTGTCGTATCACGCTTTTCCTTGAAAAACCCCAGCTTTTCCTTGTTGGATCCCATATTTCCACCCCCAAACCCCAACACCCCCATGTCACATCCCCCTTTCCCCAAACCCCAACACCCCCATGTCACATCCCCCTTTCCCCAAACCCCAACACCCCCATGTCACATCCCCCTTTCCCCCAACACCCCCATGTCACATCCCCCTTTCCCCAAACCCCAACACCCCCATGTCACATCCCCCTTTCCCCCCAACACCCCCATGTCACATCCCCCTTTCCCCCCCAAACCCCAACATCCCCACCTCATATCACCCCATTTCCCCCCCGAACCCCAACATCCCCATGTCCCATCACCCCGTTTCCCCCACCCCGTGTCGGTTGCAGTGTTGACCCTGCTGTCCATGGCAAGCTCCAGCACCATCCCCGGGAGCTCCAGCACCGTCCCCGGGAGCTCCAGCACCGTCCCCGGGAGCTCCAGCGCCATCCCCAGGAGCTCCAACGCCATCCTCAGGAGCTCCAGTGCCGTCCCTGGGAGCTCCAGTGCCATCCTCGGGAGCTCCAGTGCCATCCCTGGAAACTCCAGCGCCATCCCCAGGAGCTCCAGTGCCATCCCCGGGAGCTCCAGTGCCATCCCTGGGAGCTCCAGTGCCATCCCTGGAAACACGAGCGCCATCCCTGGGAGCTCCAGTGCCATCCTCGGGAGCTCCAGTGCTGTTCCCGGGAGCTCCAGTGCCGTCCCCGGGAGCTCCAGTGCCATCCCTGGGAGCTCCAGTGCCATCCCCAGGAGCTCCAGTGCCATCCCCAGGAGCTCCACTGCCATCCCTGGGAGCTCCAGTGCCATCCTCGGGAGCTCCAGTGCCATCCCTGGAAACTCCAGCGCCATCCCCAGGAGCTCCAGTGCCATCCCCGGGAGCTCCAGTGCCATCCCTGGGAGCTCCAGTGCCATCCCTGGAAACTCGAGCGCCATCCCCGGGAGCTCCAGTGCCATCCCTGGGAGCTCCAGTGCTGTCCCCGGGAGCTCCAGTGCCGTCCCCGGGAGCTCCAGTGCCATCCTCGGGAGCTCCAGTGCCATCCTCGGGAGCTCCAGTGCCGTCCCCGGGAGCTCCAGTGCCATCCTCGGGAGCTCCAGTGCCGTCCCCGGGAGCTCCAGTGCCGTCCCCGGGAGCTCCAGTGCCATCCTCGGGAGCTCCAGTGCCATCCTCGGGAGCTCCAGTGCCGTCCCCGGGAGCTCCAGTGCCGTCCCCGGAAGCTCCAGTGCCATGCTCGGGAGTGTGTGTGAAGATTGAGGAGAAAGCAGCTGAAATGGAGATGCCGGAGCCAGAGCCGCAGGCCGGGACTGAGCCACCACCAAAGTGCCTGAATATTGAGGAGAAACCAGCTAAAATGGAGATTGTGGTGCCAGCACCAGAGCCACCGGCCGGGACCGAGCCGCCCCCAAAATGCGTTAAAATTGAGGAGAAAGCAGCTGAAATGGTGATTGCAGCGCTGGTGCTGGAGCCGCAGGCCGGGACCAAGCAGCCCCCAAAACGCTGGAGAATTGAGGACAAACCATCCGAAATGGCGATGCCGGAGCCGCAAGCCGGGACCGAGCCGCCCCCGAAGCGCCTTAAAATGGAGGAACCAGCCGAAATGGGGATCGCGGCGCCGGAGCAGCGCCCGGGGTAGGTTTGCGCCCTCAGGAAACCCCCGCGCCGAAACCACCGTCGGCTTTCCCACCGGACGGCGCATCCAGAGGGGGTTTTTGGGGAGAAAAGGGGTGAATCTGCGCGTGTGTTTGAAGAAGCGACCGCGGGGGGTTTGGTTTCTCAGCATCGGGTTTGATGGGAAGAGCTGGCGCCCGATCGTCATCTCCGGCACCAGGGGGCGCACGGAACGGGGCCGGAATTGGGCTGAAATCCTGCGAGATTGGGAAAAAACGCCGCTGTGAGATCAACGGGCAGCGGCTGCTCGCGGTGGGAAGAACCGGAAAGGGAAATGGTGGCAAAATGGTGCCGTAAAGCGCCCCGATCTGAGCCGAGAAACAGGGGTTTTGGTGTTTTTCTTTCTATTTAACGCGCTTTCTGCTTTGCTTAATAAACTGGGTTCTGGAATGAGTTGAAGTTCGTTAATGCAGCGATTTGTGACAACGGGGGGGTTGAGTTGTTTGATTAATGAAATGTTAATTAAGGGTCTTGTCACACCAGGAGGGATGGAAGGGGGATTTATTTTGGGAGGTCTTGAGATTTATTGCTGTCACGATACCGGGGCCGTCGGTGCCACCCATTGCGATACCGGGGCTGTCGGTGCCACCCATCGCGATACCGGGGCTGTCGGTGCCACCCATTGCGATACCAGGGCCGTCGGTGCCACCCATTGCGATACCGGGGCTGTCGGTGCCACCCATTGCGATACCAGGGCCGTCGGTGCCACCCATTGCGATACCAGGGCCGTCGGTGCCACCCATTGCGATACCGGGGCTGTCGGTGCCACCCATCGCGATACCAGGGCCGTCGGTGCCACCCATTGCGATACCAGGGCCGTCGGTGCCACCCATCGCGCTACCAGGACCATCGTCGCTGCCCATCACGATACTGGGGCCGTCGTCACTGCTGTTGTGACGATACCAGCGCTGTTGTTGCCACCTGTCGCGATACCAGGACCATCAGTGCTCCCTATTGCGATACTGGGGCCGTCGGTGCCACCCTTCGCGATACCGGGGCTGTCGGTGCCACCCATCACGATACCGGGGCTGTCGGTGCCACCCATCGCAATACCGGGGCTGTCGGTGCCACCCATCGCGATACCGGGGCCGTCGGTGCCACCCATCGCGATACTGGGGCTGTCGGTGCCACCCATCGCGATACCGGGGCCGTCGGTGCCACCCATCGCAATACCGGGGCCGTCGGTGCCACCCATCGCGATACCGGGGCCGTCGGTGCCACCCATCGCGATACCGGGGCCGTCGGTGCCACCCATCGCAATACTGGGGCCGTTGGTGCCACCCATCGCGATACCGGGGCTGTCGGTGCCACCCATCGCGATACCGGGGCCGTCGGTGCCACCCATCGCGATACCGGGGCCGTTGGTGCCACCCATCGCGATACCGGGGCCGTCGGTGCCACCCATCGCGATACCGGGGCCGTCGGTGCCACCCATCGCGATAGCGGGGCTGTTGGTGCCACCCATCGCGATAGCGGGGCGATACCGGCCCCTCCTGGGGCAGCAGGGGTCCAGTACCAGCACGGTTTGGGGGTGGACCCGCTGGAAAGCAGCTCTGCAAGAAGGACTTGGGAGTTCTGGGTGACATCAGGTTGGCCACAAGTCACCAATGTGTCCTTGTGGTCACGAGGCCGAGGGTACCTGGGGGATATTTATTAAGAAGAGTGTGAGCAGCAGGTGAGAGAGGTGAATCCTCCCCCTCTGCTCCACCCTGGGGAAGCTGCATCTGCAGTTCTGGGTCCAGTTCTGGGCTCCCCAGTTGAAGAAGGACAAGGAGTTACTGGAGGGAGTCCAGTGGAGGGACACAGAGATGCTGAGGGGTCTGGAGCATCATTCTGATCAGGAGAGACTGAGAGAGATGGGGCTGTTGAGCTGGAGAAGAGAAGCTGAGAGGGATGTGATCAATGGGATCAATATCTCAGGTGGGTGTCAGGATGGAGCAGACTCTGTTCAGTGGTGCCCAGCGCCGGGGTGAGGGGCATCGGGCACAGACTGAAACCCAGGAGGCTCCATCTGAACGTAAGGAGAAACTTGCTTGCTGGGAGGTGCCAGAGCGCGGCCCAGGCTGCCCAGAGCGGGTGTGGAGTCTCCTTCTGTGAGACATTCAGACCCCTGGGATCCTGTGTGATCTGCTCTGGGACCCCGCGGGAGCAGGGGGGTTGGACTGGATGATCTCCAGAGGTCCCTTCATCCCAAACCAGAATGGGGTTCTGAGGGAAGGGGAGGGAAGGAAGGGGAGGGAAGGAAGGGGAGGGAAGGAAGGGGAGGGAAGGAAGGGGAGGGAAGGAAGGGGAGGGAAGGAAGGGGAGAGAAGAGAAGCCTCCGGGGAGACCCCATTGTGTCCCATGTTGGGCACATCTCCAGGACCGCCACGGCAACGCATTTTCAGCCCACTTGGTCCTGTCCTGAGAATTCAGATTTGCGGTTGACAGGACAGAACTAACTCCATCAGCTCAGCCAAGAAATAGATTCATTTTATGAATATACAGAATTCTATATGAATATATAGAATATGTGAATATGGATATATATTAATTACATATGGAGGAGAGGAGGAGATGGAAAGGGAGAGGGAGATGGAGAGAGGATGATGAAGACAGGAGGGAAGATGGGATCAAAAAACAGAAAGGAGAGAGGAAGAAAGAAGAGATGACAGCAGGGAAAGAGACTTGAGAGGGGTATAAGGCAGAAAAAGGGGAAATGATGAAGGAAAGGAAGAGGGGAGGAAATGAGAAAAAAGATACCTGTATGGGAGGAGCAGCAGGGGAGGATGAGACGCTCGCCCAGCAGCATCAAGAGGCTGTGACCAGCACGGCACCAGGACCCAGGGGCTCCTCAGGGCTCCGTGCCGGCCTGTCCAGGAGAGCAGCGAGCGCCTGCTGGCCGCGTCCTGCCCGCTGGCTCCGTCCTGCCCAGTGTTCCTGAACCACGTTCTCCAGCCGCCTGACACGAGCTGGGCGATCAGCGGGGCGGGAGGTGCTGGTGATGAAGGAGAAGGTGCGGAGCACAGCCGGGAGGGAGCTCGGGGGAAGCCGGATGTGGCATCTCGGGGCTGTCATCGTGTTTTCGGGATCTTTTCCTTCCCACGTGCCCTCGATCACCTCTTTGCCCCAGGAACCGTCGTCCACCTCGCGCTGGGGGACATCAGTGGCCGTTCTCTCCCTTCCCTCGGGCGCCTTCCTCCCAGCGAGTGACGAAGAGGATCAGCAGCAGCACGGTCCTTGACTCTTGGCCCCATTTCCCACGGGATCCAGCCCTCCCTTTCCGTTTTCCCTCGGCTCCCATCACGGCCGTGACCAACCCAGAAGTGTCGATCGTCTGGTGCCCTGCAGCAAAACGGCCGGGAAGGGACGAGGGACATCAGGCGCATGAAGGTGGTTTCCACAGCTTCCCCTTGCGCCAGAGCTGGGACGGTATCAGTGTCTGGAGTTACTTTTGCTTTCTCGGAGAGAACGCGGATAATGAGACGTCGACATCAACACCTCGTGAATGCATTACCACTATGGGGCCTGGAGACCAGGGGGTTCCCCGGATTTCACAATGGGCCCTGGGGACTAGGTGGGGGGGGTCCCCTCGGTGCCACGATGGGCCCTGGGGACAAGGGGGTCCCCAGGATGTCACAATGGGCCCTGAGGACAAATTGGGGTTCTGGGATGTCACAATGGGCCCTGGGGACAAAGGGGGTGTCCATGGTGCCACAATGGGCCCTGGGGACAAAGAGGGGTCCCCAGAATGTCACAATGGGCCCTGGGGACATTTGGGGTCCCCAGAATGTCACAATGGGCCCTGGGAACAATAGGGGGTCCTGGGACGTCACAATGGGCCCTGGAGTAAAGGGGGGTCCCCAGGATGTCACAATAGGCCCTGGGGACAAAGAGGAGTCCCCTGAATGTCATAATGGGCCCTGAGGACAAGGAGGGTCTCCACGGTGTCACAATGGGCCCTGGGGACAATGGGGGGTCCTGGGATGTCACAATAGGCCCTGGGGACAAAGGGGGTCCCCATGATTTCACAATGGGCCCAGGGGACAATGGGGCATCCTGGGACGTCACAATGGGCCCTGGGGACAAAGGGGGTCCCCATGGTGTCACAATGGCCCTGGGGATAAAGGGGGACCCCAGGATGTGTATAATGGGGCCTGGGGACAATGGGGGGTCCTGGGATGTCACAATGGGCTCTGGGGACAATAGGGGGTCCTGGGACGTCACAATGGGCCCTGGAGAAAAGGGGGGGTCCTGGCATGTCACAATAGGCCCTGGGGACAAAGGGGGTCTTCAGGATGTCACAATGGGCCCGGGGGACAAAGGGGGTCCCCAGGATGTCACAATAGGCCCTGGGGAAAAAGAGGGCTCCCCAGGATATCACAATGGGCTCTGGTGACATAGGGGTCCCCAAGATGTCACAACGGGTCCTGGGGACAAGGGGGGTCCCAAGGATGTCACAATGGGCACTGGAGACAAAGGGGGGGTCCCCACGGTGCCACGATGGGCCCTGGGGACAAGGGGGTCCCCAGGATGTAACAATGTGCCCTTGGGACAATGGGGGCTCCTGCGATGTCACAATGGGCCCTGGGGACAAAGGGAGGCCCCAGGATGTCACAATGGACCCTGGGGACAAAAGGGGTCCCCGGGATGTCACAATGGGCCCAGGGGACAACGAAGCATCCTGGGACGCCACAATGGGCCCGGGGAAAAAGGGGGGTCCCCAGGTTGTTCACAATGGGCCCTGGGGACAATGGGGGTCCTGGGATGTCACAATGAACCCTAGGGACAAAGGGGGTCCCCAGGATGTCACAATGGGCCCTGGGGATAAAGGGGACTCCCCAGGATGTCACAATAGGCCCTGGGGACAAAGGGGGTCCCCAGGATGTCACAACGGGCCCTGGGTACAAGGGGGGTCCCACCCTGTCACAATGAGCACTGGGGACAAAGGGGGTCCCCAGGATGTCACAATGGGCACTGGAGACAAAGGGGGGGTCTCCACGGTGCCACAATGGGCCCTGGGGACAAGAGGGTCCCCACGGTTTCACAATGGGCCCTGGGGACAAGGGGGATCCCCGCCCTGTCACAATGGGCCCTGGGGCCAAAGGGATCCCCAGGATGTCACAATGGGCCCTGGGGACTGCGGGGGGTACTAGGATGTCACAATGGGTCTTGGGGACAAAGGGGGTACCCAGGATGTCACAATGGGCCCTGGGGACAATGGGGGGTCCCTTGAAGGTCACAATGGGCCCATGGGACAAAGAGGGTGCCCACGGTGTCACAGTGGGCCCTGGCGACAAAGGGGGATCCCCAGGATGTCACAATGGGCCCCGGGGACAAAGTAAAATCCTGGAATGTCACAATGGTCCCCAGTGACAAAGGCGCTCCCCATGGTGCCACAATGGGCCCTGGGGACAAAGTGGGTCCCCAGGATTTCACAATGAGCACTGGGGACAAAGGGGGGTCCCAGGATGTCACAATGGGCCCTGGGGACAAGGGGGGGTTCCCATGGAGTCACAATGGGTCCTGGGGACAACGAGGCGTCCTGGGACGTCACAATGGGACTTGGGGACAAAGGGGGTCTTCCACAGTCTCACAATGGGCCCTAGAGACAAGGGGAGATCCCCAGGATGA
Organism: Patagioenas fasciata; assembly: GCF_037038585.1. Lineage (NCBI taxonomy): Eukaryota > Metazoa > Chordata > Aves > Columbiformes > Columbidae > Patagioenas > Patagioenas fasciata. Next base: position 368,034 of record NC_092545.1, read on the forward strand.
CACAATAGGCCCTGGGGACAAAGAGGAGTCCCCCTGAATGTCACAATGGGCCCTGGGGACAAGGGGGGTCCCCATGGTATCACAATAAGCCCTGGGGACAAAGTGGGGTCCTGGGATGTCACAATTGGCCCTGGGCACAAAGGGGGGTGCACATGGTGTCAAAATGGGCCCTGGGGACAAAGGGCGTCCCCAGGATGTCACAGTGGGCCCTGGGGACAAAGTGGTCCCCATGGTATCAGAATGGGCCCTGAGGACAAAGGGGGGTCCCCAGGATGTCACAATGGGGTCTTGGGACAAAGGGGGTCCCCAGGATGTCACAATGGTCCCTGGGGACAATGGGGGTTCCTGGGACATCACAGTGGGCCCTGGGGACAAAGGCGGTCCCAGGGTGTCACAATAAGCCATGGGGACAAGGGGGGTCCCCAGGATGTCAGAATGGGCCCTGGGGACAACGCGGGGTCCTGGGATGTCACAATGGGCCACGGGGACAAAGGCGATCCCCATGGTGTCACAATGGGCCCTGGGGACAAGGGGGTCCCCAGGATGTCACAATGGGCTCATGGGATAAAGGGGGTACCCACGGTGTCACTATAGGCCCTGGGGACAACGGGGGGTCCCCACGGTGCCACGATGGGTCGTGTGGACAAGGGGGTCCCCAGGATGTTCACAACGGGCCCTGAGGACAAAGGGGGTCCCCACGGTGTCACAATGGTCCCTGGGGACAACTTGGGGTCCTGGGATGTCACAATGGGCCCTGGGGACAAAGGCGGTCCCCAGGATGTCACAATAAGCCCTGGGGACAAGGGGGGTCCCCAGGATGTCACAATGGGCACTGGGGACAAAGGGGGTACCCACGGTGTCACTATAGGCCCTGGGGACAACGGGGGGTCCCCACGGTGCCACGATGGGCCCTGGGGACAAGGGGGTCCCCAGGATGTTCACAATGGGCCCTGGAGACAATGGGGTGTCCCCAGGATGTCACAATGGGCCCTGGGGACAAAGAGGGTCCCCAGGATGTCACAATCGGCCCTGGGCACAAAGGGGGGTGCACATGGTGTCAAAATGGGCCCTGGGGACAAAGGGCGTCCCCAGGATGTCACAGTGGGCCCTGGGGACAAAGTGGTCCCCATGGTATCAGAATGGGCCCTGGGGACAAAGAGGGGTGCCCTGAATGTCACAATGGGCCCTGAGGACAAAGGGGGGTCCCCAGGATGTCGCAATGGGCCTTGGGGACAATGGGGGGTCCTAGGATGTCACAATGGGCCCGAGTGACAAATGGGGTCTCCATGGTGTCACAATGGGCCCTGAAGACAAAGGGGGTCCCCTGAATGTCACAATGGGCCCTGAGGACAATGGGGGTTCCTGGAACGTCACAATGGGCCCTGGGGAGAAAGGGAGGTCCCCAGGATGTCACAATGGGCCCTGGAGACAATTGGGGGTTTTGGGATGTCACGATGGGCTCTGACGACAAGGGGAGGTGCCCATGGTGTCACAATGGGTCCTCAGTGACAAGGGGGGTCCCTATAGTGTCACAATGGGCTCTGCAGACAATGGGGGGTCCTGGGATGTCACAATGGGCACCAGTGACAAAGGGGGTCCTCATGGTGCCACAATGGGCCCTGGGGAGTAAGTGGGGTCCTGGGATGTCACAATGGGTCCTGGGGACAAAGGGTGATCCTTTGATGTCACAAGGGGCCCTGGAGGCAAGGGGGTCCCCAGGATGTTACAATGGGCCCTGGGCACAAAGGGGGGTCCCCATAGTGTCACAATGGGTCCCTAGTGACAAGGGGGTCCCCACGGTGCCACGATGGGCCCTGGGGACAAGAGGGGGTCCCCATGGTGTCACAATGGACCCTGGGGTCAAAGGGGGTTCCCAGGACATCACAATGGGCTCTGGGGACAATGGGGATCCTGGGACATCACAATGAGCCCTGGGGACAAGGGGGGGTCCTGGGACGTCACAATGGGTCCTGGGGACAAAGCGGTTCCCCAGGATGTCACAATGGGCCCCGGGGACAAAGCAGGGTCCTGGGACGTCACAATGGGCCCTGGAGACAAAGGGATTCCCCAGGATGTCACAATGGGCCCTGGGGACAAAGGGGGTCCCCACAGTGTCACAATGGTCCCTGGGGACAAAGGAGATCCCCACAGTGTCACAATGGGCCCAGGGGACAAAAGGGGGACCCCAGGATGTCACAATGGGGTCAGGGGACAATGGGGGGTCCTGGGACGTTATAATGGGCCCTCGGGAAAAAAGGGGTCCACATGGTGCCACAATGGGCCCTGGGGACAACGGGGGTCCACATGGATGCCACAATGGACACTGGGGACAAGGGGGTCCCCAGGATGTCACAATGGGCCCTGGGGACAACGGTGGCTCCTGATGTCACAATGGGCCCTGGGGACACAGGTGGTCCCCAGGATGTCACAATGGGCCCTGGGGACAAAGTGGGGTCCTAAGATGTCACAATGGGCACTGGGGACAAAGGGGGTCCCCATGGTGCCACAATGGGCCTTGGGGACAATGGGGTCTCCCCAGGATGTCACAATGGGCCTTGGGGACAAAGGGGTGTCCCCTGAATGTGCATAATGGGCCCTGGGGACAAAGGGTGGTCGCCGGGATGTCTCAGTGGGCCCTGGGGACAATGGGGTGTCCTGGGATGTCACAATGGGCCCCAGTGACAAATGGGGTCTCCACGGTGTCACAATGGGCCTTGGGGACAAAGGGGGGTCCCCAGGATGTCACAATGAGCCCCGGGGTCAAAGGGGTCCCCAGGATGTCACAATGGGTACTGGGGACAAAGGCGGGGTCCCCATGGTGTCACAATGGACCCAAGTGACAGGACGAGTCCCCACGGTACCACTATGGGCCCTGGACACCAGGGGGTTCCCCGGATTTCACAATGGGCCCTGGGGACAAGGGGGGTCCCCAGGATGTCACAATGGGCACTAAGGACAACGAGGGGTCCTGGGATGTCACAATGAACCCTAGGGACAAAGGGGGTCCCCAGGATGTCACAATGGGCCCTGGGGATAAAGGGTACTCCCCAGGATGTCACAATAGGCCCTGGGGACAAAGGGGGTCCCCAGGATGTCACAACGGGCCCTGGGGACATTTGGGGTCCCCAGAATGTCACAATGGGCCCTGGGAACAATAGGGGGTCCTGGGACGTCACAATGGGCCCTGGAGTAAAGGGGGGTCCCCAGGATGTCACAATAGGCCCTGGGGACAAAGAGGAGTCCCCTGAATGTCATAATGGGCCCTGAGGACAAGGAGGGTCTCCACGGTGTCACAATGGGCCCTGGGGACAATGGGGGGTCCTGGGATGTCACAATAGGCCCTGGGGACAAAGGGGGTCCCCATGATTTCACAATGGGCCCAGGGGACAATGGGGCATCCTGGGACGTCACAATGGGCCCTGGGGACAAAGGGGGTCCCCATGGTGTCACAATGGCCCTGGGGATAAAGGGGGACCCCAGGATGTGTATAATGGGGCCTGGGGACAATGGGGGGTCCTGGGATGTCACAATGGGCTCTGGGGACAATAGGGGGTCCTGGGACGTCACAATGGGCCCTGGAGAAAAGGGGGGGTCCTGGCATGTCACAATAGGCCCTGGGGACAAAGGGGGTCTTCAGGATGTCACAATGGGCCCGGGGGACAAAGGGGGTCCCCAGGATGTCACAATAGGCCCTGGGGAAAAAGAGGGCTCCCCAGGATATCACAATGGGCTCTGGTGACATAGGGGTCCCCAAGATGTCACAACGGGTCCTGGGGACAAGGGGGGGTCCCAAGGATGTCACAATGGGCACTGGAGACAAAGGGGGGGTCCCCACGGTGCCACGATGGGCCCTGGGGACAAGGGGGTCCCCAGGATGTAACAATGTGCCCTTGGGACAATGGGGGCTCCTGCGATGTCACAATGGGCCCTGGGGACAAAGGGAGGCCCCAGGATGTCACAATGGACCCTGGGGACAAAAGGGGTCCCCGGGATGTCACAATGGGCCCAGGGGACAACGAAGCATCCTGGGACGCCACAATGGGCCCGGGGAAAAAGGGGGGTCCCCAGGTTGTTCACAATGGGCCCTGGGGACAATGGGGGTCCTGGGATGTCACAATGAACCCTAGGGACAAAGGGGGTCCCCAGGATGTCACAATGGGCCCTGGGGATAAAGGGGACTCCCCAGGATGTCACAATAGGCCCTGGGGACAAAGGGGGTCCCCAGGATGTCACAACGGGCCCTGGGTACAAGGGGGGTCCCACCCTGTCACAATGAGCACTGGGGACAAAGGGGGTCCCCAGGATGTCACAATGGGCACTGGAGACAAAGGGGGGGTCTCCACGGCGCCACAATGGGCCCTGGGGACAAGAGGGTCCCCACGGTTTCACAATGGGCCCTGGGGACAAGGGGGATCCCCGCCCTGTCACAATGGGCCCTGGGGCCAAAGGGATCCCCAGGATGTCACAATGGGCCCTGGGGACTGCGGGGGGTACTAGGATGTCACAATGGGTCTTGGGGACAAAGGGGGTACCCAGGATGTCACAATGGGCCCTGGGGACAATGGGGGGTCCCTTGAAGGTCACAATGGGCCCATGGGACAAAGAGGGTGCCCACGGTGTCACAGTGGGCCCTGGCGACAAAGGGGGATCCCCAGGATGTCACAATGGGCCCCGGGGACAAAGTAAAATCCTGGAATGTCACAATGGTCCCCAGTGACAAAGGCGCTCCCCATGGTGCCACAATGGGCCCTGGGGACAAAGTGGGTCCCCAGGATTTCACAATGAGCACTGGGGACAAAGGGGGGGTCCCAGGATGTCACAATGGGCCCTGGGGACAAGGGGGGGTTCCCATGGAGTCACAATGGGTCCTGGGGACAACGAGGCGTCCTGGGACGTCACAATGGGACTTGGGGACAAAGGGGGTCTTCCACAGTCTCACAATGGGCCCTAGAGACAAGGGGAGATCCCCAGGATGACACAATAGGCCCTGGGGACAAAGAGGAGTCCCCCTGAATGTCACAATGGGCCCTGGGGACAAGGGGGGTCCCCATGGTATCACAATAAGCCCTGGGGACAAAGTGGGGTCCTGGGATGTCACAATTGGCCCTGGGCACAAAGGGGGGTGCACATGGTGTCAAAATGGGCCCTGGGGACAAAGGGCGTCCCCAGGATGTCACAGTGGGCCCTGGGGACAAAGTGGTCCCCATGGTATCAGAATGGGCCCTGGGGACAAAGAGGGGTGCCCTGAATGTCACAATGGGCCCTGAGGACAAAGGGGGGTCCCCAGGATGTCACAATGGGGTCTTGGGACAAAGGGGGTCCCCAGGATGTCACAATGAACCCTAGGGACAAAGGGGGTCCCCAGGATGTCACAATAGGCCCTGGGGACAAAGGGGGTCCCCAGGATGTCACAACGGGCCCTGGGGACATTTGGGGTCCCCAGAATGTCACAATGGGCCCTGGGAACAATAGGGGGTCCTGGGACGTCACAATGGGCCCTGGAGTAAAGGGGGGTCCCCAGGATGTCACAATAGGCCCTGGGGACAAAGAGGAGTCCCCTGAATGTCATAATGGGCCCTGAGGACAAGGAGGGTCTCCACGGTGTCACAATGGGCCCTGGGGACAATGGGGGGTCCTGGGATGTCACAATAGGCCCTGGGGACAAAGGGGGTCCCCATGATTTCACAATGGGCCCAGGGGACAATGGGGCATCCTGGGACGTCACAATGGGCCCTGGGGACAAAGGGGGTCCCCATGGTGTCACAATGGCCCTGGGGATAAAGGGGGACCCCAGGATGTGTATAATGGGGCCTGGGGACAATGGGGGGTCCTGGGATGTCACAATGGGCTCTGGGGACAATAGGGGGTCCTGGGACGTCACAATGGGCCCTGGAGAAAAGGGGGGGTCCTGGCATGTCACAATAGGCCCTGGGGACAAAGGGGGTCTTCAGGATGTCACAATGGGCCCGGGGGACAAAGGGGGTCCCCAGGATGTCACAATAGGCCCTGGGGAAAAAGAGGGCTCCCCAGGATATCACAATGGGCTCTGGTGACATAGGGGTCCCCAAGATGTCACAACGGGTCCTGGGGACAAGGGGGGTCCCAAGGATGTCACAATGGGCACTGGAGACAAAGGGGGGGTCCCCACGGTGCCACGATGGGCCCTGGGGACAAGGGGGTCCCCAGGATGTAACAATGTGCCCTTGGGACAATGGGGGCTCCTGCGATGTCACAATGGGCCCTGGGGACAAAGGGAGGCCCCAGGATGTCACAATGGACCCTGGGGACAAAAGGGGTCCCCGGGATGTCACAATGGGCCCAGGGGACAACGAAGCATCCTGGGACGCCACAATGGGCCCGGGGAAAAAGGGGGGTCCCCAGGTTGTTCACAATGGGCCCTGGGGACAATGGGGGTCCTGGGATGTCACAATGAACCCTAGGGACAAAGGGGGTCCCCAGGATGTCACAATGGGCCCTGGGGATAAAGGGGACTCCCCAGGATGTCACAATAGGCCCTGGGGACAAAGGGGGTCCCCAGGATGTCACAACGGGCCCTGGGTACAAGGGGGGTCCCACCCTGTCACAATGAGCACTGGGGACAAAGGGGGTCCCCAGGATGTCACAATGGGCACTGGAGACAAAGGGGGGGTCTCCACGGTGCCACAATGGGCCCTGGGGACAAGAGGGTCCCCACGGTTTCACAATGGGCCCTGGGGACAAGGGGGATCCCCGCCCTGTCACAATGGGCCCTGGGGCCAAAGGGATCCCCAGGATGTCACAATGGGCCCTGGGGACTGCGGGGGGTACTAGGATGTCACAATGGGTCTTGGGGACAAAGGGGGTACCCAGGATGTCACAATGGGCCCTGGGGACAATGGGGGGTCCCTTGAAGGTCACAATGGGCCCATGGGACAAAGAGGGTGCCCACGGTGTCACAGTGGGCCCTGGCGACAAAGGGGGATCCCCAGGATGTCACAATGGGCCCCGGGGACAAAGTAAAATCCTGGAATGTCACAATGGTCCCCAGTGACAAAGGCGCTCCCCATGGTGCCACAATGGGCCCTGGGGACAAAGTGGGTCCCCAGGATTTCACAATGAGCACTGGGGACAAAGGGGGGGTCCCAGGATGTCACAATGGGCCCTGGGGACAAGGGGGGGTTCCCATGGAGTCACAATGGGTCCTGGGGACAACGAGGCGTCCTGGGACGTCACAATGGGACTTGGGGACAAAGGGGGTCTTCCACAGTCTCACAATGGGCCCTAGAGACAAGGGGAGATCCCCAGGATGACACAATAGGCCCTGGGGACAAAGAGGAGTCCCCCTGAATGTCACAATGGGCCCTGGGGACAAGGGGGGTCCCCATGGTATCACAATAAGCCCTGGGGACAAAGTGGGGTCCTGGGATGTCACAATTGGCCCTGGGCACAAAGGGGGGTGCACATGGTGTCAAAATGGGCCCTGGGGACAAAGGGCGTCCCCAGGATGTCACAGTGGGCCCTGGGGACAAAGTGGTCCCCATGGTATCAGAATGGGCCCTGGGGACAAAGAGGGGTGCCCTGAATGTCACAATGGGCCCTGAGGACAAAGGGGGGTCCCCAGGATGTCACAATGGGGTCTTGGGACAAAGGGGGTCCCCAGGATGTCACAATGGTCCCTGGGGACAATGGGGGTTCCTGGGACATCACAGTGGGCCCTGGGGACAAAGGCGGTCCCAGGGTGTCACAATAAGCCATGGGGACAAGGGGGGTCCCCAGGATGTCAGAATGGGCCCTGGGGACAACGCGGGGTCCTGGGATGTCACAATGGGCCACGGGGACAAAGGCGATCCCCATGGTGTCACAATGGGCCCTGGGGACAAGGGGGTCCCCAGGATGTCACAATGGGCTCATGGGATAAAGGGGGTACCCACGGTGTCACTATAGGCCCTGGGGACAACGGGGGGTCCCCACGGTGCCACGATGGGTCGTGTGGACAAGGGGGTCCCCAGGATGTTCACAACGGGCCCTGAGGACAAAGGGGGTCCCCACGGTGTCACAATGGTCCCTGGGGACAACTTGGGGTCCTGGGATGTCACAATGGGCCCTGGGGACAAAGGCGGTCCCCAGGATGTCACAATAAGCCCTGGGGACAAGGGGGGTCCCCAGGATGTCACAATGGGCACTGGGGACAAAGGGGGTACCCACGGTGTCACTATAGGCCCTGGGGACAACGGGGGGTCCCCACGGTGCCACGATGGGCCCTGGGGACAAGGGGGTCCCCAGGATGTTCACAATGGGCCCTGGAGACAATGGGGTGTCCCCAGGATGTCACAATGGGCCCTGGGGACAAAGAGCGTCCCCAGGATGTCACAATCGGCCCTGGGCACAAAGGGGGGTGCACATGGTGTCAAAATGGGCCCTGGGGACAAAGGGCGTCCCCAGGATGTCACAGTGGGCCCTGGGGACAAAGTGGTCCCCATGGTATCAGAATGGGCCCTGGGGACAAAGAGGGGTGCCCTGAATGTCACAATGGGCCCTGAGGACAAAGGGGGGTCCCCAGGATGTCGCAATGGGCCCGAGTGACAAATGGGGTCTCCATGGTGTCACAATGGGCCCTGAAGACAAAGGGGGTCCCCTGAATGTCACAATGGGCCCTGAGGACAATGGGGGTTCCTGGAACGTCACAATGGGCCCTGGGGAGAAAGGGAGGTCCCCAGGATGTCACAATGGGCCCTGGAGACAATTGGGGGTTTTGGGATGTCACGATGGGCTCTGACGACAAGGGGAGGTGCCCATGGTGTCACAATGGCTCCTCAGTGACAAGGGGGGTCCCTATAGTGTCACAATGGGCTCTGCAGACAATGGGGGGTCCTGGGATGTCACAATGGGCACCAGTGACAAAGGGGGTCCTCATGGTGCCACAATGGGCCCTGGGGAGTAAGTGGGGTCCTGGGATGTCACAATGGGTCCTGGGGACAAAGGGTGATCCTTTGATGTCACAAGGGGCCCTGGAGGCAAGGGGGTCCCCAGGATGTTACAATGGGCCCTGGGCACAAAGGGGGGTCCCCATAGTGTCACAATGGGTCCCCAGTGACAAGGGGGTCCCCACGGTGCCACGATGGGCCCTGGGGACAAGAGGGGGTCCCCATGGTGTCACAATGGACCCTGGGGTCAAAGGGGGTTCCCAGGACATCACAATGGGCTCTGGGGACAATGGGGATCCTGGGACATCACAATGAGCCCTGGGGACAAGGGGGGGTCCTGGGACGTCACAATGGGTCCTGGGGACAAAGCGGTTCCCCAGGATGTCACAATGGGCCCCGGGGACAAAGCAGGGTCCTGGGACGTCACAATGGGCCCTGGAGACAAAGGGATTCCCCAGGATGTCACAATGGGCCCTGGGGACAAAGGGGGTCCCCACAGTGTCACAATGGTCCCTGGGGACAAAGGAGATCCCCACAGTGTCACAATGGGCCCAGGGGACAAAAGGGGGACCCCAGGATGTCACAATGGGGTCAGGGGACAATGGGGGGTCCTGGGACGTTATAATGGGCCCTCGGGAAAAAAGGGGTCCACATGGTGCCACAATGGGCCCTGGGGACAACGGGGGTCCACATGGATGCCACAATGGACACTGGGGACAAGGGGGTCCCCAGGATGTCACAATGGGCCCTGGGGACAACGGTGGCTCCTGATGTCACAATGGGCCCTGGGGACACAGGTGGTCCCCAGGATGTCACAATGGGCCCTGGGGACAACGGTGGCTCCTGATGTCACAATGGGCCCTGGGGACACAGGTGGTCCCCAGGATGTCACAATGGGCCCTGGGGACAAAGTGGGGTCCTAAGATGTCACAATGGGCACTGGGGACAAAGGGGGTCCCCATGGTGCCACAATGGGCCTTGGGGACAATGGGGTCTCCCCAGGATGTCACAATGGGCCTTGGGGACAAAGGGGTGTCCCCTGAATGTGCATAATGGGCCCTGGGGACAAAGGGTGGTCGCCGGGATGTCTCAGTGGGCCCTGGGGACAATGGGGTGTCCTGGGATGTCACAATGGGCCCCAGTGACAAATGGGGTCTCCACGGTGTCACAATGGGCCTTGGGGACAAAGGGGGGTCCCCAGGATGTCACAATGGGCCCCGGGGTCAAAGGGGTCCCCAGGATGTCACAATGGGTACTGGGGACAAAGGCGGGGTCCCCATGGTGTCACAATGGACCCAAGTGACAGGACGAGTCCCCACGGTACCACTATGGGCCCTGGACACCAGGGGGTTCCCCGGATTTCACAATGGGCCCTGGGGACAAGGGGGGTCCCCAGGATGTCACAATGGGCACTAAGGACAACGAGGGGTCCTGGGATGTCACAACGGGCCCTGGGGACATTTGGGGTCCCCAGAATGTCACAATGGGCCCTGGGAACAATAGGGGGTCCTGGGACGTCACAATGGGCCCTGGAGTAAAGGGGGGTCCCCAGGATGTCACAATAGGCCCTGGGGACAAAGAGGAGTCCCCTGAATGTCATAATGGGCCCTGAGGACAAGGAGGGTCTCCACGGTGTCACAATGGGCCCTGGGGACAATGGGGGGTCCTGGGATGTCACAATAGGCCCTGGGGACAAAGGGGGTCCCCATGATTTCACAATGGGCCCAGGGGACAATGGGGCATCCTGGGACGTCACAATGGGCCCTGGGGACAAAGGGGGTCCCCATGGTGTCACAATGGCCCTGGGGATAAAGGGGGACCCCAGGATGTGTATAATGGGGCCTGGGGACAATGGGGGGTCCTGGGATGTCACAATGGGCTCTGGGGACAATAGGGGGTCCTGGGACGTCACAATGGGCCCTGGAGAAAAGGGGGGGTCCTGGCATGTCACAATAGGCCCTGGGGACAAAGGGGGTCTTCAGGATGTCACAATGGGCCCATGGGACAAAGGGGGTCCCCAGGATGTCACAATAGGCCCTGGGGAAAAAGAGGGCTCCCCAGGATATCACAATGGGCCCTGGGGACAAAGGGGGCTCCCCAGGATATTACAATGGGCTCTGGTGACATAGGGGTCCCCAAGATGTCACAACGGGTCCTGGGGACAAGGCGGGTCCCAAGGATGTCACAATGGGCACTGGAGACAAAGGGGGGGTCCCCACGGTGCCACGATGGGCCCTGGGGACAAGGGGGTCCCCAGGATGTAACAATGTGCCCTTGGGACAATGGGGGCTCCTGCGATGTCACAATGGGCCCTGGGGACAAAGGGAGGCCCCAGGATGTCACAATGGACCCTGGGGACAAAAGGGGTCCCCGGGATGTCACAATGGGCCCAGGGGACAACGAAGCATCCTGGGACGCCACAATGGGCCCGGAGAAAAAGGGGGGTCCCCAGGTTGTTCACAATGGGCCCTGGGGACAATGGGGGTCCTGGGATGTCACAATGAACCCTAGGGACAAAGGGGGTCCCCAGGATGTCACAATGGGCCCTGGGGATAAAGGGGACTCCCCAGGATGTCACAATAGGCCCTGGGGACAAAGGGGGTCCCCAGGATGTCACAACGGGCCCTGGGTACAAGGGGGGGTCCCACCCTGTCACAATGAGCACTGGGGACAAAGGGGGTCCCCAGGATGTCACAATGGGCACTGGAGACAAAGGGGGGGTCTCCACGGTGCCACAATGGGCCCTGGGGACAAGAGGGTCCCCACGGTTTCACAATGGGCCCTGGGGACAAGGGGGATCCCCGCCCTGTCACAATGGGCCCTGGGGACAAGGGGGATCCCCGCCCTGTCACAATGGGCCCTGGGGCCAAAGGGATCCCCAGGATGTCACAATGGGCCCTGGGGACTGCGGGGGGTACTAGGATGTCACAATGGGTCTTGGGGACAAAGGGGGTACCCAGGATGTCACAATGGGCCCTGGGGACAATGGGGGGTCCCCAGGATGTCACAATGGGCCCCGGGGACAAAGTAAAATCCTGGAATGTCACAATGGTCCCCAGTGACAAAGGCGCTCCCCATGGTGCCACAATGGGCCCTGGGGACAAAGTGGGTCCCCAGGATTTCACAATGAGCACTGGGGACAAAGGGGGGTCCCAGGATGTCACAATGGGCCCTGGGGACAAGGGGGGGTTCCCATGGAGTCACAATGGGTCCTGGGGACAACGAGGTGTCCTGGGACGTCACAATGGGACTTGGGGACAAAGGGGGTCTTCCACAGTCTCACAATGGGCCCTAGAGACAAGGGGAGATCCCCAGGATGACACAATAGGCCCTGGGGACAAAGAGGAGTCCCCCTGAATGTCACAATGGGCCCTGGGGACAAGGGGGGTCCCCATGGTATCACAATAAGCCCTGGGGGCAAAGTGGGGTCCTGGGATGTCACAACTGGCCCCAGTGACAAAGGGTGTCCCCATGGTGCCACAATGGGCCCTGGGGACAAAGACGGTCCCCAGGATGTCACAATGGGCTTTGGGGACAAGGCGGGGTCCCCAGGATGTCACAATGGGGTCTTGGGACAAAGGGGGTCCCCAGGATGTCACAATGGTCCCTGGGGACAATGGGGGGTCCTGGGACATCACAATGGGCCCTGGGGACAAAGGCGGTCCCAGGGTGTCACAATAAGCCATGGGGACAAGGGGGGGTCCCCAGGATGTCACAATGGGCACTGGGGACAAAGGGGGGTCCCCACGGTGCCATGATGGGCCCTGGGGACAAGGGGGTCCCCAGGATGTCACAATGGGCCCATGGGACAAAGGGGGTACCCATGGTGTCACAATGGGCCCTGGGGACAACTTGGGGTCCTGGGATGTCACAATGGGCCCCGGTGACAAAGGGGGTCCCCGTGGTGCCACAATGTGCCCCTGGGACAAAGGGGGTCCCCAGAATGTCATAATGGGCACTGGGGACAAGGGGGGTCCCCAGGATGTCACAAGTGGCCCTGGGGATAAAGGGGGTCCCCATGGTGCCACAATGTGCCCCTGGGACAAAGGGGACCCCAGGATGTCACAATAAGCCCTGGGGACAAGGGGGGTCCCCAGGATGTCAGAATGGGCCCTGGGGACAACGCGGGGTCCTGGGATGTCACAATGGGCCACGGGGACAAAGGCGATCCCCATGGTGTCACAATGGGCCCTGGGGACTGCGGGGGGTACTAGGATGTCACAATGGGTCTTGGGGACAAAGGGGGTACCCAGGATGTCAGAATGGGCCCTGGGGACAATGGGGGGTCCCTTGAAGGTCACAATGGGCCCATGGGACAAAGAGGGTGCCCACGGTGTCACAGTGGGCCCTGGCGACAAAGGGGGATCCCCAGGATGTCACAATGGGCCCCGGGGACAAAGTAAAATCCTGGAATGTCACAATGGTCCCCAGTGACAAAGGCGCTCCCCATGGTGCCACAATGGGCCCTGGGGACAAAGTGGGTCCCCAGGATTTCACAATGAGCACTGGGGACAAAGGGGGGTCCCAGGTTGTCACAATGGGCCCTGGGGACAAGGGGGGGTTCCCATGGAGTCACAATGGGTCCTGGGGACAACGAGGCGTCCTGGGACGTCACAATGGGACTTGGGGACAAAGGGGGTCTTCCACAGTCTCACAATGGGCCCTAGAGACAAGGGGAGATCCCCAGGATGACACAATAGGCCCTGGGGACAAAGAGGAGTCCCCCTGAATGTCACAATGGGCCCTGGGGACAAGGGGGGTCCCCATGGTATCACAATAAGCCCTGGGGACAAAGTGGGGTCCTGGGATGTCACAATTGGCCCCAGTGACAAAGGGTGTCCCCATGGTGCCACAATGGGCCCTGGGGACAAAGAGGGTCCCCAGGATGTCACAATGGGCTTTGGGGACAAGGCGGGGTCCCCAGGATGTCACAATGGGGTCTTGGGACAAAGGGGGTCCCCAGGATGTCACAATGGTCCCTGGGGACAATGGGGGTTCCTGGGACATCACAGTGGGTCCTGGGGACAAAGGCGGTCCCAGGGTGTCACAATAAGCCATGGGGACAAGGGGGGTCCCCAGGATGTCAGAATGGGCCCTGGGGACAACGCGGGGTCCTGGGATGTCACAATGGGCCACGGGGACAAAGGCGATCCCCATGGTGTCACAATGGGCCCTGGGGACAAGGGGGTCCCCAGGATGTCACAATGGGCTCATGGGATAAAGGGGGTACCCACGGTGTCACTATAGGCCCTGGGGACAACGGGGGGGTCCCCACGGTGCCACGATGGGTCGTGTGGACAAGGGGGTCCCCAGGATGTTCACAACGGGCCCTGAGGACAAAGGGGGCCCCCACGGTGTCACAATGGTCCCTGGGGACAACTTGGGGTCCTGGGATGTCACAATGGGCCCTGGGGACAAAGGCGGTCCCCAGGATGTCACAATAAGCCCTGGGGACAAGGGGGGTCCCCAGGATGTCACAATGGGCACTGGGGACAAAGGGGGTACCCACGGTGTCACTATAGGCCCTGGGGACAACGGGGGGTCCCCACGGTGCCACGATGGGCCCTGGGGACAAGGGGGTCCCCAGGATGTTCACAATGGGCCCTGGAGACAATGGGGTGTCCCCAGGATGTCACAATGGGCCCTGGGGACAAAGAGCGTCCCCAGGATGTCACAATCGGCCCTGGGCACAAAGGGGGGTGCACATGGTGTCAAAATGGGCCCTGGGGACAAAGGGCGTCCCCAGGATGTCACAGTGGGCCCTGGGGACAAAGTGGTCCCCATGGTATCAGAATGGGCCCTGGGGACAAAGAGGGGTGCCCTGAATGTCACAATGGGCCCTGAGGACAAAGGGGGGTCCCCAGGATGTCGCAATGGGCCTTGGGGACAATGGGGGGTCCTAGGATGTCACAATGGGCCCGAGTGACAAATGGGGTCTCCATGGTGTCACAATGGGCCCTGAAGACAAAGGGGGTCCCCTGAATGTCACAATGGGCCCTGAGGACAATGGGGGTTCCTGGAACGTCACAATGGGCCCTGGGGAGAAAGGGAGGTCCCCAGGATGTCACAATGGGCCCTGGAGACAATTGGGGGTTTTGGGATGTCACGATGGGCTCTGACGACAAGGGGAGGTGCCCATGGTGTCACAATGGCTCCTCAGTGACAAGGGGGGTCCCTATAGTGTCACAATGGGCTCTGCAGACAATGGGGGGTCCTGGGATGTCACAATGGGCACCAGTGACAAAGGGGGTCCTCATGGTGCCACAATGGGCCCTGGGGAGTAAGTGGGGTCCTGGGATGTCACAATGGGTCCTGGGGACAAAGGGTGATCCTTTGATGTCACAAGGGGCCCTGGAGGCAAGGGGGTCCCCAGGATGTTACAATGGGCCCTGGGCACAAAGGGGGGTCCCCATAGTGTCACAATGGGTCCCCAGTGACAAAGGGGTCCCCACGGTGCCACGATGGGCCCTGGGGACAAGAGGGGGTCCCCATGGTGTCACAATGGACCCTGGGGTCAAAGGGGGTTCCCAGGACATCACAATGGGCTCTGGGGACAATGGGGATCCTGGGACATCACAATGAGCCCTGGGGACAAGGGGGGGTCCTGGGACGTCACAATGGGTCCTGGGGACAAAGCGGTTCCCCAGGATGTCACAATGGGCCCCGGGGACAAAGCAGGGTCCTGGGACGTCACAATGGGCCCTGGAGACAAAGGGATTCCCCAGGATGTCACAATGGGCCCTGGGGACAAAGGGGGTCGCCACAGTGTCACAATGGTCCCTGGGGACAAAGGAGATCCCCACAGTGTCACAATGGGCCCAGGGGACAAAAGGGGGACCCCAGGATGTCACAATGGGCCCAGGGGACAATGGGGGGTCCTGGGACGTTATAATGGGCCCTCGGGAAAAAGGGGGTCCACATGGTGCCACAATGGGCCCTGGGGACAACGGGGGTCCACATGGATGCCACAATGGACACTGGGGACAAGGGGGTCCCCAGGATGTCACAATGGGCCCTGGGGACAACGGTGGCTCCTGGGATGTCACAATGGGCCCTGGGGACACAGGTGGTCCCCAGGATGTCACAATGGGCCCTGGGGACAAAGTGGGGTCCTAAGATGTCACAATGGGCACTGGGGACAAAGGGGGTCCCCATGGTGCCACAATGGGCCTTGGGGACAATGGGGTCTCCCCAGGATGTCACAATAGGCCTTGGGGACAAAGGGGTGTCCCCTGAATGTGCATAATGGGCCCTGGGGACAAAGGGTGGTCGCCAGGATGTCTCAGTGGGCCCTGGGGACAATGGGGTGTCCTGGGATGTCACAATGGGCCCCAGTGACAAATGGGGTCTCCACGGTGTCACAATGGGCCCTGGGGATAAAGGGGGGTCTCCAGGATGTCACAATGGGCCCAAGTGATGAGTCCCCACAGTGCCACTATGGGCCCTGGAGACAAGGGGGGTCCCCAGGATGTCACGATGGGGCCTGGGGACAACGAGGGGTCCTGGGACGTCACAATGAGCCCTGGGGAAAAAGGGTGGTCCCCATGATGTCACAATGGGCACTGGAGACAGTGGGGGGTCCTGGGATGTCACAATGGGCCCTGGGGACAAAGTAAGGTCCTCGGCTGTCACAATGAGCCCTGAGGACAAGGGGGGTCCCCAGAATTTCACAATGAGCACTGGGGACAAAGTGGGGTCCTGGGATGTCAAAATGGGCCCTGGGGACAAAGGGGGTCCCTTAATTGTCACAATGGGCCCTGGGGACAAGGGGGGTCCCTTAATTGTCACAATGGGCCCTGGGGACAAAGTGGGGTCCTGGAATGTCACAATGGGCCCAGAGGACAAAGGGGGTCCCCATGGTGCCACAGTGGGCCCTGGGGACAAAGGGGGTCCTGAGACGTCACAATGGGCCCTGGGGAAAAGGCGGGGTCCCCACGGTGTCACAATGGGCCCTGGGGACAATGGGGGGTCCTGGGATGTCACAATGGGCCCCAGTGACAAAGGGGGTCCCCATGGTGCGACAACGAGCTCTGGGGATAAAGGGGGTCTCCAGGATGTCACAATGGGCCCTGGGGACAAAGGAAGTCCCCAGAATGCCACAATGGGTCCTGGAAAGAAGTGGGGTCCCCACGGTGTCACAATGGGCCTTGGGGACAAAGGGGGGTCCCCAGGATGTCACAACGGGCCCTGGGGACATTTGGGGTCCCCAGAATGTCACAATGGGCCCTGGGAACAATAGGGGGTCCTGGGACGTCACAATGGGCCCTGGAGTAAAGGGGGGTCCCCAGGATGTCACAATAGTCCCTGGGGACAATGGGGGGGTCCTGGGATGTCACAATAGGCCCTGGGGACAAAGGAGGTCCCCATGATTTCACAATGGGCCCAGGGGACAATGGGGCATCCTGGGACGTCACAATGGGCCCTGGGGACAAAGGGGGTCCCCATGGTGTCACAATGGCCCTGGGGATAAAGGGGGACCCCAGGATGTGTATAATGGGGCCTGGGGACAATGGGGGGTCCTGGGATGTCACAATGGGCTCTGGGGACAATAGGGGGTCCTGGGACGTCACAATGGGCCCTGGAGAAAAGGGGGGGTCCTGGCATGTCACAATAGGCCCTGGGGACAAAGGGGGTCTTCAGGATGTCACAATGGGCCCGGGGGACAAAGGGGGTCCCCAGGATGTCACAATAGGCCCTGGGGAAAAAGAGGGCTCCCCAGGATATCACAATGGGCCCTGGGGACAAAGAGGGGTCCACAGGATGTGCACAATGGGCCCTGGGGACAAAGGGGGCTCCCCAGGATATCACAATGGGCTCTGGTGACATAGGGGTCCCCAAGATGTCACAACGGGTCCTGGGGACAAGGGGGGTCCCAAGGATGTCACAATGGGCACTGGAGACAAAGGGGGGGTCCCCACGGTGCCACGATGGGCCCTGGGGACAAGGGGGTCCCCAGGATGTAACAATGTGCCCTTGGGACAATGGGGGCTCCTGCGATGTCACAATGGGCCCTGGGGACAAAGGGAGGCCCCAGGATGTCACAATGGACCCTGGGGACAAAAGGGGTCCCCGGGATGTCACAATGGGCCCAGGGGACAACGAAGCATCCTGGGACGCCACAATGGGCCCGGGGAAAAAGGGGGGTCCCCAGGTTGTTCACAATGGGCCCTGGGGACAATGGGGGTCCTGGGATGTCACAATGAACCCTAGGGACAAAGGGGGTCCCCAGGATGTAACAATGGGCCCTGGGCACAAACGGGATCCCCATGATGTCACAATGGGCCTTGGAGACAAGGGGTGTCCCGCCCTGTCACAATGGTGCCTGGGGACAAAGGGCTCCCCAGGATGTCACAATGGGTCCTGGGGACAAAGGGGTCCCCACGGTGTCACAATGGGCCCTGGGGACAAAGTGGAGTCCTGGTATGCCACAATGGGCCCCAGTGACAAAGGGGGTCCCACGGTGTCACAATGGGCCCTTGAGACAACAGGGTCCCCAGGATGTCACAATGGGCCCTGGGGACAAAGGGGGCTGCCCAGGATGTCACAATGGACTCTGGGGACAAGGGTGGGTCCTGGTATGTCACAATGGCCCCTGGGGACAAAGGGGGTCCCCAGGATGTCACAATGCGCCCTGGGGAAAATGGGGGGTCCTGGGATGTCACAATGGGCCCTGGGGACAAAGGGGGCTCCCCAGGATGTCACAATGGGCTCTGAGGACAAGAGGGGTCCCAAGGATGTCACAATTGGCACTGGAGAAAAAGGGGAGGGTCCCCACGGTGCCACGATGGGCCCTGGGGACAATGGGGGGTCCTGGGATGTCACAATGGGCCCTGGGGACAAAGTGAGTCCCCAGGATGTCACAATGGGCCCTGGGGACAAAGGGGGTTCACCTGAACGTCACAATGGGCCCTGGAGACAAAGGGGGGTCCCCAGGATGTCACAATGGGCACTGGAGAAAAAGGGGGGGTCCCCACGGTGTCACAATGAGCCCTGGGGACAATGGGGGATTCTGGGATGTCACAATAGGCCCTGGGGACAAAGGGGGTCCCCAGGATGTCACAATGGGTCCTGGGGACAACGGGGGTCCCCACAGTGTCAGAATGGGGCCGGGGGATAAAGGGGGACCGCAGGATGTGCATAATGGGGCCTAGGGGACAATGGGGGGTCGTGGGATGTCACAATGGGCCTTGGGGAAAAAGAGGGTATCTCCAGGATTTCACAATGGGCCGGGGGAACAACAGGGGGTCCTGGGACGTCACAATGGGCCCTGGAGAAAAGGGGGGTCCCCAGGATGTCACAATAGGCCCTGGGGACAAAGAGGAGTCCCCTGAATGTCATAATGGGCCCTGAGGACAAGGAGGGTCTCCACGGTGTCACAATGGGCCCTGGGGACAAAGGGAGTCCCCAGGATATCACAATGGGCCCTGGGGACAAAGAAGGTCCCCATGGTGTCAGAATGGGCCCTGGGGACAAAGGGGGGTCCCCAGGATGTCACAATGGGCCCTGGGGACAATGGGGGGTCCTGGGATGTCACAATAGGCCCTGGGGACAAAGGGGGTCCCCATGATTTCACAATGGGCCCAGGGGACAATGGGGCATCCTGGGACGTCACAATGGGCCCTGGGGACAAAGGGGGTCCCCATGGTGTCACAATGGCCCTGGGGATAAAGGGGGACCCCAGGATGTGTATAATGGGGCCTGGGGACAATGGGGGGTCCTGGGATGTCACAATGGGCTCTGGGGACAATAGGGGGTCCTGGGACGTCACAATGGGCCCTGGAGAAAAGGGGGGGTCCTGGCATGTCACAATAGGCCCTGGGGACAAAGGGGGTCTTCAGGATGTCACAATGGGCCCGGGGGACAAAGGGGGTCCCCAGGATGTCACAATAGGCCCTGGGGAAAAAGAGGGCTCCCCAGGATATCACAATGGGCCCTGGGGACAAAGAGGGGTCCACAGGATGTGCACAATGGGCCCTGGGGACAAAGGGGGCTCCCCAGGATATCACAATGGGCTCTGGTGACATAGGGGTCCCCAAGATGTCACAACGGGTCCTGGGGACAAGGGGGGTCCCAAGGATGTCACAATGGGCACTGGAGACAAAGGGGGGGTCCCCACGGTGCCACGATGGGCCCTGGGGACAAGGGGGTCCCCAGGATGTAACAATGTGCCCTTGGGACAATGGGGGCTCCTGCGATGTCACAATGGGCCCTGGGGACAAAGGGAGGCCCCAGGATGTCACAATGGACCCTGGGGACAAAAGGGGTCCCCGGGATGTCACAATGGGCCCAGGGGACAACGAAGCATCCTGGGACGCCACAATGGGCCCGGGGAAAAAGGGGGGTCCCCAGGTTGTTCACAATGGGCCCTGGGGACAATGGGGGTCCTGGGATGTCACAATGAACCCTAGGGACAAAGGGGGTCCCCAGGATGTCACAATGGGCCCTGGGGATAAAGGGGACTCCCCAGGATGTCACAATAGGCCCTGGGGACAAAGGGGGTCCCCAGGATGTCACAACGGGCCCTGGGTACAAGGGGGGTCCCACCCTGTCACAATGAGCACTGGGGACAAAGGGGGTCCCCAGGATGTCACAATGGGCACTGGAGACAAAGGGGGGGTCTCCTCGGTGCCACAATGGGCCCTGGGGACAAGAGGGTCCCCACGGTTTCACAATGGGCCCTGGGGACAAGGGGGATCCCTGCCCTGTCACAATGGGCCCTGGGGCCAAAGGGATCCCCAGGATGTCACAATGGGCCCTGGGGACTGCGGGGGGTACTAGGATGTCACAATGGGTCTTGGGGACAAAGGGGGTCCCCAGGATGTCACAAGTGGCCCTGGGGATAAAGGGGGTCCCCATGGTGCCACAACGTGCCCCTGGGACAAAGGGGTCCCCAGGATGTCACAATAAGCCCTGGGGACAAGGAGGGTCCCCAGGATGTCAGAATGGGCCCTGGGGACAACGCGGGGTCCTGGGATGTCACAATGGGCCACGGGGACAAAGGCGATCCCCATGGTGTCACAATGGGCCCTGGGGACAAGGGGGTCCCCAGGATGTCACAATGGGCTCATGGGATAAAGGGGGTACCCACGGTGTCACTATAGGCCCTGGGGACAACGGGGGGTCCCCACGGTGCCACGATGGGTCGTGTGGACAAGGGGGTCCCCAGGATGTTCACAACGGGCCCTGAGGACAAAGGGGGTCCCCACGGTGTCACAATGGTCCCTGGGGACAACACGGGGTCCTGGGATGTCACAATGGGCCCTGGGGACAAAGGCGGTCCCCAGGATGTCACAATAAGCCCTGGGGACAAGGGGGGTCCCCAGGATGTCACAATGGGCACTGGGGACAAAGGGGGTACCCACGGTGTCACTATAGGCCCTGGGGACAACGGGGGGTCCCCACGGTGCCACGATGGGCCCTGGGGACAAGGGGGTCCCCAGGATGTTCACAATGGGCCCTGGAGACAATGGGGTGTCCCCAGGATGTCACAATGGGCCCTGGGGACAAAGAGGGTCCCCAGGATGTCACAATCGGCCCTGGGCACAAAGGGGGGTGCACATGGTGTCAAAATGGGCCCTGGGGACAAAGGGCGTCCCCAGGATGTCACAGTGGGCCCTGGGGACAAAGTGGTCCCCATGGTATCAGAATGGGCACTGGGGACAAAGAGGGGTGCCCTGAATGTCACAATGGGCCCTGAGGACAAAGGGGGGTCCCCAGGATGTCGCAATGGGCCTTGGGGACAATGGGGGGTCCTAGGATGTCACAATGGGCTCGAGTGACAAATGGGGTCTCCATGGTGTCACAATGGGCCCTGAAGACAAAGGGGGTCCCCTGAATGTCACAATGGGCCCTGAGGACAATGGGGGTTCCTGGAACGTCACAATGGGCCCTGGGGAGAAAGGGAGGTCCCCAGGATGTCACAATGGGCCCTGGAGACAATTGGGGGTTTTGGGATGTCACGATGGGCTCTGACGACAAGGGGAGGTGCCCATGGTGTCACAATGGGTCCTCAGTGACAAGGGGGGTCCCTATAGTGTCACAATGGGCTCTGCAGACAATGGGGGGTCCTGGGATGTCACAATGGGCACCAGTGACAAAGGGGGTCCTCATGGTGCCACAATGGGCCCTGGGGAGTAAGTGGGGTCCTGGGATGTCACAATGGGTCCTGGGGACAAAGGGTGATCCTTTGATGTCACAAGGGGCCCTGGAGGCAAGGGGGTCCCCAGGATGTTACAATGGGCCCTGGGCACAAAGGGGGGTCCCCATAGTGTCACAATGGGTCCCCAGTGACAAGGGGGTCCCCACGGTGCCACGATGGGCCCTGGGGACAAGAGGGGGTCCCCATGGTGTCACAATGGACCCTGGGGTCAAAGGGGGTTCCCAGGACATCACAATGGGCTCTGGGGACAATGGGGATCCTGGGACATCACAATGAGCCCTGGGGACAAGGGGGGGTCCTGGGACGTCACAATGGGTCCTGGGGACAAAGCGGTTCCCCAGGATGTCACAATGGGCCCCGGGGACAAAGCAGGGTCCTGGGACGTCACAATGGGCCCTGGAGACAAAGGGATTCCCCAGGATGTCACAATGGGCCCTGGGGACAAAGGGGGTCCCCACAGTGTCACAATGGTCCCTGGGGACAAAGGAGATCCCCACAGTGTCACAATGGGCCCAGGGGACAAAAGGGGGACCCCAGGATGTCACAATGGGGTCAGGGGACAATGGGGGGTCCTGGGACGTTATAATGGGCCCTCGGGAAAAAGGGGGTCCACATGGTGCCACAATGGGCCCTGGGGACAACGGGGGTCCCAGGATGCCACAATGGACACTGGGGACAAGGGGGTCCCCAGGATGTCACAATGGGCCCTGGGGACAACGGTGGCTCCTGGGATGTCACAATGGGCCCTGGGGACACAGGTGGTCCCCAGGATGTCACAATGGGCCCTGGGGACAAAGTGGGGTCCTAAGATGTCACAATGGGCACTGGGGACAAAGGGGGTCCCCATGGTGCCACAATGGGTCCTGGAAAGAAGTGGGGTCCCCACGGTGTCACAATGGGCCTTGGGGACAAAGGGGGGTCCCCAGGATGTCACAACGGGCCCTGGGGACATTTGGGGTCCCCAGAATGTCACAATGGGCCCTGGGAACAATAGGGGGTCCTGGGACGTCACAATGGGCCCTGGAGTAAAGGGGGGTCCCCAGGATGTCACAATAGTCCCTGGGGACAAAGAGGAGTCCCCTGAATGTCATAATGGGCCCTGAGGACAAGGAGGGTCTCCACGGTGTCACAATGGGCCCTGGGGACAATGGGGGGTCCTGGGATGTCACAATAGGCCCTGGGGACAAAGGAGGTCCCCATGATTTCACAATGGGCCCAGGGGACAATGGGGCATCCTGGGACGTCACAATGGGCCCTGGGGACAAAGGGGGTCCCCATGGTGTCACAATGGCCCTGGGGATAAAGGGGGACCCCAGGATGTGTATAATGGGGCCTGGGGACAATGGGGGGTCCTGGGATGTCACAATGGGCTCTGGGGACAATAGGGGGTCCTGGGACGTCACAATGGGCCCTGGAGAAAAGGGGGGGTCCTGGCATGTCACAATAGGCCCTGGGGACAAAGGGGGTCTTCAGGATGTCACAATGGGCCCGGGGGACAAAGGGGGTCCCCAGGATGTCACAATAGGCCCTGGGGAAAAAGAGGGCTCCCCAGGATATCACAATGGGCCCTGGGGACAAAGAGGGGTCCACAGGATGTGCACAATGGGCCCTGGGGACAAAGGGGGCTCCCCAGGATATCACAATGGGCTCTGGTGACATAGGGGTCCCCAAGATGTCACAACGGGTCCTGGGGACAAGGGGGGTCCCAAGGATGTCACAATGGGCACTGGAGACAAAGGGGGGGTCCCCACGGTGCCACGATGGGCCCTGGGGACAAGGGGGTCCCCAGGATGTAACAATGTGCCCTTGGGACAATGGGGGCTCCTGCGATGTCACAATGGGCCCTGGGGACAAAGGGAGGCCCCAGGATGTCACAATGGACCCTGGGGACAAAAGGGGTCCCCGGGATGTCACAATGGGCCCAGGGGACAACGAAGCATCCTGGGACGCCACAATGGGCCCGGGGAAAAAGGGGGGTCCCCAGGTTGTTCACAATGGGCCCTGGGGACAATGGGGGTCCTGGGATGTCACAATGAACCCTAGGGACAAAGGGGGTCCCCAGGATGTCACAATGGGCCCTGGGGATAAAGGGGACTCCCCAGGATGTCACAATAGGCCCTGGGGACAAAGGGGGTCCCCAGGATATCACAACGGGCCCTGGGTACAAGGGGGGTCCCACCCTGTCACAATGAGCACTGGGGACAAAGGGGGTCCCCAGGATGTCACAATGGGCACTGGAGACAAAGGGGGGGTCTCCACGGTGCCACAATGGGCCCTGGGGACAAGAGGGTCCCCACGGTTTCACAATGGGCCCTGGGGACAAGGGGGATCCCTGCCCTGTCACAATGGGCCCTGGGGCCAAAGGGATCCCCAGGATGTCACAATGGGCCCTGGGGACTGCGGGGGGTACTAGGATGTCACAATGGGTCTTGGGGACAAAGGGGGTCCCCAGGATGTCACAAGTGGCCCTGGGGATAAAGGGGGTCCCCATGGTGCCACAACGTGCCCCTGAGACAAAGGGGTCCCCAGGATGTCACAATAAGCCCTGGGGACAAGGAGGGTCCCCAGGATGTCAGAATGGGCCCTGGGGACAACGCGGGGTCCTGGGATGTCACAATGGGCCACGGGGACAAAGGCGATCCCCATGGTGTCACAATGGGCCCTGGGGACAAGGGGGTCCCCAGGATGTCACAATGGGCTCATGGGATAAAGGGGGTACCCACGGTGTCACTATAGGCCCTGGGGACAACGGGGGGTCCCCACGGTGCCACGATGGGTCGTGTGGACAAGGGGGTCCCCAGGATGTTCACAACGGGCCCTGAGGACAAAGGGGGTCCCCACGGTGTCACAATGGTCCCTGGGGACAACACGGGGTCCTGGGATGTCACAATGGGCCCTGGGGACAAAGGCGGTCCCCAGGATGTCACAATAAGCCCTGGGGACAAGGGGGGTCCCCAGGATGTCACAATGGGCACTGGGGACAAAGGGGGTACCCACGGTGTCACTATAGGCCCTGGGGACAACGGGGGGTCCCCACGGTGCCACGATGGGCCCTGGGGACAAGGGGGTCCCCAGGATGTTCACAATGGGCCCTGGAGACAATGGGGTGTCCCCAGGATGTCACAATGGGCCCTGGGGACAAAGAGGGTCCCCAGGATGTCACAATCGGCCCTGGGCACAAAGGGGGGTGCACATGGTGTCAAAATGGGCCCTGGGGACAAAGGGCGTCCCCAGGATGTCACAGTGGGCCCTGGGGACAAAGTGGTCCCCATGGTATCAGAATGGGCCCTGGGGACAAAGAGGGGTGCCCTGAATGTCACAATGGGCCCTGAGGACAAAGGGGGGTCCCCAGGATGTCGCAATGGGCCTTGGGGACAATGGGGGGTCCTAGGATGTCACAATGGGCTCGAGTGACAAATGGGGTCTCCATGGTGTCACAATGGGCCCTGAAGACAAAGGGGGTCCCCTGAATGTCACAATGGGCCCTGAGGACAATGGGGGTTCCTGGAACGTCACAATGGGCCCTGGGGAGAAAGGGAGGTCCCCAGGATGTCACAATGGGCCCTGGAGACAATTGGGGGTTTTGGGATGTCACGATGGGCTCTGACGACAAGGGGAGGTGCCCATGGTGTCACAATGGGTCCTCAGTGACAAGGGGGGTCCCTATAGTGTCACAATGGGCTCTGCAGACAATGGGGGGTCCTGGGATGTCACAATGGGCACCAGTGACAAAGGGGGTCCTCATGGTGCCACAATGGGCCCTGGGGAGTAAGTGGGGTCCTGGGATGTCACAATGGGTCCTGGGGACAAAGGGTGATCCTTTGATGTCACAAGGGGCCCTGGAGGCAAGGGGGTCCCCAGGATGTTACAATGGGCCCTGGGCACAAAGGGGGGTCCCCATAGTGTCACAATGGGTCCCCAGTGACAAGGGGGTCCCCACGGTGCCACGATGGGCCCTGGGGACAAGAGGGGGTCCCCATGGTGTCACAATGGACCCTGGGGTCAAAGGGGGTTCCCAGGACATCACAATGGGCTCTGGGGACAATGGGGATCCTGGGACATCACAATGAGCCCTGGGGACAAGGGGGGGTCCTGGGACGTCACAATGGGTCCTGGGGACAAAGCGGTTCCCCAGGATGTCACAATGGGCCCCGGGGACAAAGCAGGGTCCTGGGACGTCACAATGGGCCCTGGAGACAAAGGGATTCCCCAGGATGTCACAATGGGCCCTGGGGACAAAGGGGGTCCCCACAGTGTCACAATGGTCCCTGGGGACAAAGGAGATCCCCACAGTGTCACAATGGGCCCAGGGGACAAAAGGGGGACCCCAGGATGTCACAATGGGGTCAGGGGACAATGGGGGGTCCTGGGACGTTATAATGGGCCCTCGGGAAAAAGGGGGTCCACATGGTGCCACAATGGGCCCTGGGGACAACGGGGGTCCCAGGATGCCACAATGGACACTGGGGACAAGGGGGTCCCCAGGATGTCACAATGGGCCCTGGGGACAACCGTGGCTCCTGGGATGTCACAATGGGCCCTGGGGACACAGGTGGTCCCCAGGATGTCACAATGGGCCCTGGGGACAAAGTGGGGTCCTAAGATGTCACAATGGGCACTGGGGACAAAGGGGGTCCCCATGGTGCCACAATGGGCCTTGGGGACAATGGGGTCTCCCCAGGATGTCACAATGGGCCTTGTGGGGAAAGGGGTGTCCCCTGAATGTGCATAATGGGCCCTGGGGACAAAGGGTGGTCGCCGGGATGTCTCAGTGGGCCCTGGGGACAATGGGGTGTCCTGGGATGTCACAATGGGCCCCAGTGACAAATGGGGTCTCCACGGTGTCACAATGGGCCCTGGGGATAAAGGGGGGTCTCCAGGATGTCACAATGGGCCCAAGTGATGAGTCCCCACAGTGCCACTATGGGCCCTGGAGACAAGGGGGGTCCCCAGGATGTCACGATGGGGCCTGGGGACAACGAGGGGTCCTGGGACGTCACAATGAGCCCTGGGGAAAAAGGGTGGTCCCCATGATGTCACAATGGGCACTGGAGACAGTGGGGGGTCCTGGGATGTCACAATGGGCCCTGGGGACAAAGTAAGGTCCTCGGCTGTCACAATGAGCCCGGAGGACAAGGGGGGTCCCCAGAATTTCACAATGAGCACTGGGGACAAAGTGGGGTCCTGGGATGTCAAAATGGGCCCTGGGGACAAAGGGGGTCCCTTAATTGTCACAATGGGCCCTGGGGACAAGGGGGGTCCCTTAATTGTCACAATGGGCCCTGGGGACAAAGTGGGGTCCTGGAATGTCACAATGGGCCCAGAGGACAAAGGGGGTCCCCATGGTGCCACAGTGGGCCCTGGGGACAAAGGGGGTCCTGAGACGTCACAATGGGCCCTGGGGAAAAGGCAGGGTCCCCACGGTGTCACAATGGGCCCTGGGGACAATGGGGGGTCCTGGGATGTCACAATGGGCCCCAGTGACAAAGGGGGTCCCCATGGTGCGACAACGAGCTCTGGGGATAAAGGGGGTCTCCAGGATGTCACAATGGGCCCTGGGGACAAAGGAAGTCCCCAGAATGCCACAATGGGTCCTGGAAAGAAGTGGGGTCCCCACCGTGTCACAATGGGCCTTGGGGACAAAGGGGGGTCCCCAGGATGTCACAATGGGCCCCGGGGACAAAGGGGTCCCCAGGATGTCACAATGAGTACTGGGGACAAAGGCGGGGTCCCCATGGTGTCACAATGGACCCAAGTGACAGGACGAGTCCCCACAGTACCACTATGGGCCCTGGAGACCAGGGGGTTCCCCGGATTTCACAATGGGCCCTGGGGACAAGGGGGGTCCCAGGATGTCACAATGGGTACTGGGGACAACGAGGGGTCCTGGGACTTCACAATGAGCCCTGGGGAGAAAGGGGGGTCCCCACCCTGTCAGAAGGGACCCTGGGGACAAGGTGGGGTCCTGGGATGTCACAATGGGCCCTGGGGACAAAGGGGGTGTCCATGGTGCCACAATGGGCCCTGGGGAGTAGGGGGGGGGGGGTCCCCTCGGTGCCACGATGGGCCCTGGGGACAAGGGGGTCCCCAGGATGTCACAATGGGCCTTGAGGACAAATTGGGGTTCTGGGATGTCACAATGGGCCCTGGGGACAAAGGGGGTCCCCAGAATGTCACAATGGGCCCTGGGGACATTTGGGGTCCCCAGAATGTCACAATGGGTCCTGGGGACAATGGGGGATCCTGAGACGTCACAATGGGCCCTGGGGACAAAGTGGGTCCC
The DNA here is from genome assembly GCF_037038585.1 of Patagioenas fasciata. NCBI lineage: Eukaryota > Metazoa > Chordata > Aves > Columbiformes > Columbidae > Patagioenas > Patagioenas fasciata. The sequence continues at coordinate 396,379 of NC_092545.1, forward strand.
CATGGTGTCACAATGGCCCTGGGGATAATGCAGGGTCCCCAGGATGTCATAATGGCCCCTGGGGACATTAGGGGTCCCCACAGTTTCACGATCTTAACCCTTGACACCCCCCAACTACTGGGTCCTTAGGGTTACTCCCGGGTCCCTCCTGAACTGAATCCCCGCCCGAACTCCTGGGTCTGATAGAGGGCACGAACATTTTAAGGGTTAACAAAACATAATTGGGTGCCCACTAACGAGCCAACACTTTAGGGCTGAGCCACACGAGCCCTTAGTTCAGAGCTTTAGGTGAACTCATGGTAAGGAAACCAGAACCCAGCAGTGCCAGGATCAGGAGTTTTACGGCACCAGCTGTGAACTCGAGGGGACGAGAGAACCGAGATTTACAGCAAAAAGGGGGTGCCAGGCTGGGTTCAACCGACCTGGAGCTTGGGTCCCAGTCCATTCAACACAAGGAGCCAAACCTGAGGAAGCTGAAGGAGCCTTCATCCAAAGACCCCTCCTCCAGAGCACCAGGTGGCGCCGCGCAGGCGAACAGGGGGCGTCCAGGCGGAGACTACGGCAGTGATGAGCGGGAAAGGTTATGGATGTGCGCGGGCGCTCTGGGGTCGTTGGGACACGAGCACCTCGCTGTATTTAAACGCAGCTCCTGCCGCTCGGAGCGGCGCACGAGGGGTGGAACCATCGCTCCCCTTGCGCCCGACGGCGAAACGAACGCAGCTGCTCTGGAGCCCTGCGGGGTGTGGAGGTTCATGGCTCCGGAGGCTGTAAAGTTGTTTTTGCGCCTCCGTTCCCCTCATGCCCCCCCATTCCCTTCACACCGACCCCCAATCCACCCCCCACCCGACCCCCAGCTCCCCCCCCCACCCCGACCCCCAATCCACCCCCCACCCCGACCCCCAGCTCCCCCCCCCCACCCCGACCCCCAATCCACCCCCCACCCGACCCCCAGCTCCCCCCACCCCGACCCCCCAATGCCCCCCAGTTCCTCCCCAGACTGACCCCCAATGCCCCCTCACACCGACCCCCAAGGCCGCCCCCGCACACCAACCCCCCAGTTCCCCCCTCAAACACCGACCCCCAATCCCCCCCCGGACCCTAATTCCCCCTCGCACTGACCCCCAACGCCCCCCACACCAACCCCTAATGCCCCTCACATCGACCCCCAAATCCTCCCCAGACTGACCCCTCAAATCCTCCCCAGACCAACCCCCAACTTCCCCCCCACACCGACCCCCAATTCCCCCTCACACCGACCCCCAATGTCCCCCCCCCCCACACCAGACCCCAATTCCCCCACACACCGACCCCCAATTCCCCCCCACACTGATCCCCAATGCCCCCCCACACACCGACCCCCAATTCCTCCCCAGACTGACCCCCAATGCCCCCTCACACCGACCCCCAAGGCCCCCCCTGCACTGACCCCCCCACACCGACCCCCCAATTCCCCCCTCAAACACCGACCCCCAGTGCCCCCCCACTGGACCCTAATTCCCCCTCGCACCGACCCCCAATGCCCCCCCACACACTGACCCCCAGTTCCTGCCCCCCACACCAACCCCTAATGCCCCTCACATCGACCCCCAAATCCTCCCCACACTGACCCCTCAAATCCTCCCCAGACCAACCCCCAACTTCCCCCACACCGACCCCCAATTCCCCCTCACACCGACCCCCCAAGCCCCCCCCACCGATCCCCAATTCCTCCCCACACCGACCCCCAATGTCCCGCTCACACCGACCCCCAGTTCCTCCCCCACACCGCCCCCCAATTCCCCCCTCACACCGACCCCAAATCCCCACCCCCACACTGCCCCCCAAATCCCCCCCTCACGCCGACCCCAATTCCTCCCCCCACACCGACCCCCAATGCCCCTCACGCCGACCCCCAGTTCCCCTCACAACCTCCACCAAAACGGCGGCGCCTCCCCCTACTCCCTCCCGCCTTTTCCCGCCACACACTCCCGGCACGTGACGCCGGCGAGGGGGCGTGGCCGGCGGCGAGGGGGCGTGGCCGCGGCGCCGGCGGGCGGGAAGCGCCGGGGCGGGAAGCACCGGGTGAGGAGATCGCGTCCCCTCGGGTCCCTCGTGTCTCTTCATGTCCCATCGCGTCCCCTCGGGTCCCTCGGGGCCCCTCGTGTCCCCTCATCTCCTCAGCACCCCCGCTGGAGCCCGCCCGTCCCTCCCCTCCAGGAGAGACCCCGGGGCTGGGGCGGATCCGCCATCAATCCCCCCACAGACTTTTTCTCTCTTTCATCCCCCTTTTCCCTCTTTTCCCTCTTTCCCCCTTTATCCCTCTTTCCCCCCTTTTTCCCTTCCCCCCCTTTTTCCCTCTTTTCCCTCTTTCCGCCGTTTTTCCCTCTTTTCCCTCTTTCCCCCCTTTTCCCTCTTCCCACTTTTCCCCCCCTTTTTCCCTCTTTTCCCTCTTTCCCCCTTTATCCCTGTTTCCCCCCTTTTTCTCCCTTTCCCCCCTTTTTCCCTCTTCCCCCTCTTTTCCCCCTTTTTCTCCCTTTTTCCTTCTTCCCCCCCTTTTCCGCCTTTTCCCTCTTTCCCCCTTTATCCCTCTTTTCCCTCTTTCCGCCCTTTTCCCTCTTCCCCCCTTTTTCCCTCTTTTCCCTCTTTCCCCTTTATCCCTCTTTGCCCCCTTTTTCCCTCTTTTTCCTCTTCCCCCCCTCTTCCCCCTCTTTTCCCTCTTCCCCCTTTTTCCCTTTTCCCCCCTTTTCCCCCTTTTTCCTCTTTCCCCCCTTTTCTCCCCTTTTCCCTCTTCCCTCTTTTCCCTTCTTTCCCCCCTTTCCCTCTTTCCCCCTCTTTCCATCTTATCCCTCTTTTCCCCCTTTATCCCTGTTTCTTCCCTTTTCCCCCCCTTTCCCTCTTTCCTCGCTTTTTCCCTATTTTTCCCTCTTTCCCCCCTTTTTCCCTCTTTTCCCTCTTTCCTCGCTTTTTCCCTCTTTTTCCCTCTTTCCCCCCTTTTTCCCTCTTTCCCCCCTTTTTCCCCCTTTTCCCTCTTTCCTTGCTTTTTCCCCCTTTTCCTTCTTTCCCCCCTTTTCCCCTCTTTTCCCTTTTTCCCCCTTTTCCCTCTTTCCCCCCTTTTTCCCCCTTTCCCCCCTTTTCCCTCTTCCCCGTTTCCCTCTCCCGTTTTCCCGTCCCTCCTCCCATTCCCGTGCAGCCCAACCCCTTCCCCCCTTTTCCCCAGAGCAGTTTTCATACAGATCCCCCCTTTCCCCCCAGCCCCGAACCCCCGGGGGTTTCTCAGCATCAGCAGCCACTTCACTCCCCCCAATTTAACTCTTTGTGTCCCTTTTCCAGGCTCTTTGGGAGCCCGGGTGTCCTGGGGCCGCTCTGGTTTTTGCTCCGGGGTGTTTGGAGCCCGGTGACCATGGACCTGTTTCCCTTGGGCGACGAGCTGCGTGGCTTTGCCCAGAGCCCCGGGCTGCTCTGCGGGGAAGCGCTGGAGCCCGACCTGGAGCCCAGTCTGAGCCTGGAGCCCGACCTGAGCCTGGAGCCCGACCTGGAGCCCAACCTGAGCCTGGAGCCCAACCTGAGCCTGGAGCCCGACCTGAGCCTGGAGCCCAACCTGAGCCTTGAGCTCAGTATTTACTACTGATCAGTATTTAGTAATGATGGTCAGTATTTATTAATGATGATCAGTATTTATTAATGGTGATCAGTAATTATTAATAACGGCTAGTATTTATTAATGACGCTCAGTATTTATTAATGATGGTCAGTATTTATTAATGATGGTCAGTATTTATTAATGACGATCAGTATTAGTGGTGATCAGTAATTATTAATAACGGTATTTATTAATGACGATCAGTATTTATTAATGATGGTCAGTATTTATTAGGGACAATCAGCATTTATTAATGATGGTCAGTATTTATTAATGACGATCAGCATTATTAATAAGGATCAATATTTATTAATGGTGATCAGTATTTATTAATAACGACCAGTGTTTATTAGTGATGGTCAGTATTTATTAATGGTGATCAGTATTTATTAATGATGGTCAGTATTTATTAAGGACGATCAGTATTTATTAATGGTGATCAGTAATTATTAATAACAGTCAGTATTTATTAATGACGATCACTATTTATTAATGATGGTCAGTATTTATTAATGACGATCAGTATTATTAATGATGATCATTATTTATTAATGATGATCAGTATTTATTAATAACAATCAGTATTTATTAGTGACAGTCAGCATTTATTAAGGACAGTCAGTATTTATGAATGGTGGTCAGTATTTATTAAGGACATCAGTATTTATTAATGATAGTCAGTATTTATTAAGGACAATCAGTATTTATTAATGATGGTCAGTTTTTATTAATGGTGATCAGTATTTATTAATAAGGATCAGTATTAATGATGATCAGTATTTATTAATGATGGTCAGTATTTATTAATGACAATCGGCATTATTAATAAGGATCAATATTTATTAATGGTGATCATTTATTAATAACGATCAGTATTTATTAGTGATGGTCAGTATTTATTAATGGCGATCAGTATTTATTAATGATGGTCAGTATTTATTAATAGCGATCAGTATTTATTAATGACAATCAGTATTTATTAATGATGGTCAGTATTTATTAATAACGATTGGTATTTATTAATGATGATCAGTATTTATTAATGATGGTCAGTATTTATTAATGATGATCAGCAATATGAATAAGGATCAATATTTATTAATGGTGATCAGCATTTATTAATAATGATCAGTATGTATTAATAACGATCAGTATTAATGATAACCAGTATTTATTAATGATGGTCAGTATTTATTAATGGCGATCAGTATTTATTAATAACGATCAGTATTAATGATGATCAGTATTCATTAATGATGATCAGTATTTATTAATGACAATCAGCATTATTAATAAAGACCAATATTTATTAATGGTGATCAGCATTTATTAATAATGATCAGTATTTATTAATGATGGTCGGTATTTATTAACGGCGATCAGTATTTATTAAGGATGATCAGTATTTACTAATGACGGTCAGTATTTATTAACGGTGGCTGGTATTTATCAACAATCGGTATTGATTAACGGTCGCTATCTATTAATGATGAGCATTTATTAACGGCAGAGCAACCCCTGCCCGCCACCGTTGCTTCTCTCGTGCAGGGTGGGAACATCTACCGCCTGCCGACCGCGGCTGGGAGGAAAACGCCTGCGCCGGGCGGTGAGTGAACCCGTGGGAGCTTGAGGGCACGTTTGCCTTAAATCCTTGTTATTTAACCCTTTTGGCTTGAAACCTTTGAGACCGAACGCCGATTGATTCCACCGGGCAAGCTCCACCTGCCTGGAGCTTCAGTGCCGACTACGCCATCTGTTCTAAAAGCGCCGTGACTTTATCATGTTGATTTTTTTACCTATTTATCCTGATTTTTGTCACTTTAGCCGCTTGGCGGCTACTCCGGTTGAGGATGGCGGCGTCTCCATGTGCCGGAACCACGGGTGGTCGGTGGACGCCGAGAGGGGGCAGGTAACGGGCACCCATGGGTGCTGCTCATTGAGCGGGGATCTGAGCGAAGGCGGCGAGGGGGACGGCGGTGCCGTCGAAGCCCTTTGCGGGGGTCGTTACCAAATTGTGCGTAACTGGATGATTTGTGAAAGTCGCTGCCGATTGAGTGGAGACGACGGGGTGAGAAAACGAGAAACAGGGAATCGCTGCGGTGTAAAGATTCGCGTTGCGCGCTCCCGCCCGGTTTGGGTCGTGTTTAGCGTAGCGGGTTTTATTATCCTCGTTATATAATGGAGAAATAATTGGGAAGAGCAGTTTGCAAAGCGCTTTGATATCCTCCAGCGCCACCGACGCTCCCGGTTCCGTTTGTGCTCAGGTGCGCGACGCGGGCGATGCAAACACCGCGAAACCATCGTTGGGAGATGGAAACGGTGCCTCCGAACCCCCGACGCTGTCCGAAAACCCCCCTGGTGATCCCGGTGTTGGTTCCAGTGACAAGGAACGAGGTGGGTGAGGAGTACTTGGATGGTTGTGCGATGATTCGGCAACCGGCGGTGCCGGAGTCGCTTCCCAGAGCACCCGTGTGTGTGTCCCTGGCTGAACCAAGGGTGCTACGTGCCCCAGAACCCCCCAAATTACACCCAAATAACACCCAAATACACCCGGGAGTAACCCTAAGGACCCAGTAGTTGGGGGGTGTCAAGGGTTAAGATCGTGAAACTGTGGGGACCCCTAATGTCCCCAGGGGCCATTGTGACATCCTGGGGACCCTGCATTGTCCCCAGGGCCATTGTGACACCATGGGGACCCACTTTGTCCCCAGGGCCCATTGTGACGTCTCAGGATCCCCCATTGTCCCCAGGGCCCATTATGACATTCTGGGGACCCCAAATGTCCCCAGGGCCCATTGTGACATTCTGGGGACCCCCTTTGTCCCCAGGGCCCATTGTGACATCCCAGAACCCCAATTTGTCCTCAGGGCCCATTGTGACATCCTGGAGACCCCCTTTATCCCCAGAGCTCGTTGTCGCACCATGGGGACCCCCTTTGTCACTGGGGCCCATTGTGACATCCCAGGACCCCCCATTGTCCCCAGGGCCCATTGTGACACCGTGGGGACACCGCCTTTTCCCCAGGGCCCATTGTGACGTCTCAGGACCCCCTTTGTCCCCAGGGCCCACTGTGGCACCATGGGGACCCCCTTTGTCCTCTGGGCCCATTGTGACATTCCAGGACCCCACTTTGTCCCCAGGGCCCATTGTGACACCGTGGGGACCCCCCTTGTCCCCAGGGCCCATTGTGACAATTAAGGGACCCCCTTTGTCCCCAGGGCCCATTTTGACATCCCAGGACCCCACTTTGTCCCCAGTGCTCATTGTGAAATTCTGGGGACCCCCCTTGTCCTCAGGGCTCATTGTGACAGCCGAGGACCTTACTTTGTCCCCAGGGCCCATTGTGACATCCCAGGACCCCCCACTGTCTCCAGTGCCCATTGTGACATCATGGGGACCACCCTTTTTCCCCAGGGCTCATTGTGACGTCCCAGGACCCCTCGTTGTCCCCAGGCCCCATCGTGACATCCTGGGGACCCCCCTTGTCTCCAGGGCCCATAGTGGCACTGTGGGGACTCATCACTTGGGCCCATTGTGACATCCTGGAGACCCCCCTTTATCCCCAGGGCCCATTGTGACACCGTGGAGACCCCATTTGTCACTGGGGCCCATTGTGACATCCCAGGACACCCCATTGTCCCCAGGGCCCACTGAGACATCCCGGCGACCACCCTTTGTCCCCAGGCCCATTATGCACATTCAGGGGACACCCCTTTGTCCCCAAGGCCCATTGTGACATCCTGGGGAGACCCCATTGTCCCCAAGGCCCATTGTGGCACCATGGGGACCCCCTTTGTCCCCAGTGCCCATTGTGACATCTTAGGACCCCACTTTGTCCCCAGGGCCCATTGTGACATCCCAGGAGCCACCGTTGTCCCCAGTGTCCATTGTGGCATCCTGGGACCCCCGTTGTCCCCAGGGCCCATTGTGGCACCATGTGGACCCCCTTTTTCCCGAGGGCCCATTATAACGTCCCAGGACCCCCCATTGTCCCCAGGGACCATTGTGACACTGTGGGGACCCCCTTTGTCCCCAGGGCCCATTGTGACATCCTGGGGAATCCCTTTGTCTCCAGGGCCCATTGTGACGTCCCAGGACCCTGCTTTGTCCCTGGGGCCCATTGTGACATCCTGGGGAACCGCTTTGTCCCCAGGACCCATTGTGACGTCCCAGGACCCCCCCTTGTCCCCAGGGCTCATTGTGATGTCCCAGGATCCCCATTGTCCCCAGAGCCCATTGTGATGTCCTGGGAACCCCCTTTGACCCCAGGGTCCATTGTGACACCATGGGGACCCCCTCTTGTCCCCAGGGCCCATCGTGGCACCGTGGGGACCCCCTTGTCACTGGGGACCCATTGTGACACTATGGGGACCCCCCCTTGTCCCCAGGGCCCATTGTGACATCCTGGGACCCCCCTTTGTCCCCAGTGCTCATTGTGAAATCCTGGGGACCCACTTTGTCCCCAGGGCCCATTGTGGCACCATGGGGAGCGCCTTTGTCACTGGGGACCATTGTGACATTCCAGGATTTTACTTTGTCCCCGGGGCCCATTGTGACATCCTGGGGATCCCCCTTTGTCGCCAGGGCCCACTGTGACACCGTGGGCACCCTCTTTGTCCCATGGGCCCATTGTGACCTTCAAGGGACCCCCCATTGTCCCCAGGGCCCATTGTGACATCCTGGGTACCCCCTTTGTCCCCAAGAAGCATTGTGACATCCTAGTACCCCCCGCAGTCCCCAGGGCCCATTGTGACATCCTGGGGATCCCTTTGGCCCCAGGGCCCATTGTGACAGGGCGGGGATCCCCCTTGTCCCCAGGGCCCATTGTGAAACCGTGGGGACCCTCTTGTCCCCAGGGCCCATTGTGGCACCGTGGAGACCCCCCCTTTGTCTCCAGTGCCCATTGTGACATCCTGGGGACCCCCTTTGTCCCCAGTGCTCATTGTGACAGGGTGGGACCCCCCTTGTACCCAGGGCCCATTGTGACATCCTGGGGACCCCCTTTGTCCCCAGGGCCTATTGTGACATCCTGGGGAGTCCCCTTTATCCCCAGGGCCCATTCTGGCACCATGTGGACCCCCTTTGTCCCTAGGGTTCATTGTGACATCCCAGGACCCCCATTGTCCCCAGGGCCCATTGTGAACAACCTGGGGACCCCCCTTTTTCCCCGGGCCCATTGTGGCGTCCCAGGATGCTTCGTTGTCCCCTGGGCCCATTGTGACATCCCGGGGACCCCTTTTGTCCCCAGGGTCCATTGTGACATCCTGGGGCCTCCCTTTGTCCCCAGGGCCCATTGTGACATCGCAGGAGCCCCCATTGTCCCAAGGGCACATTGTTACATCCTGGGGACCCCCTTGTCCCCAGGGCCCATCGTGGCACCGTGGGGACCCCCCCTTTGTCTCCAGTGCCCATTGTGACATCCTTGGGACCCCCCTTGTCCCCAGGACCCGTTGTGACATCTTGGGGACCCCTATGTCACCAGAGCCCATTGTGATATCCTGGGGAGCCCCCTTTGTCCCCAGGGCCCATTGTGCACATCCTGTGGACCCCTCTTTGTCCCCAGGGCCCATTGTGATATCCTGGGGAGCCCTCTTTTTCCCCAGGGCCTATTGTGACATCCCAGGACCCCCCATTGTCCCCAGGGCCCATTGTGACACCGTGGAGACCCTCCTTGTCCTCAGGGCCCATTATGACATTCAGGGGACTCCTCTTTGTCCCCAGGGCCTATTGTGACATCCTGGGGACCCCCCTTTTCTCCAGGGCCCATTGTGACGTCCCAGGACCCCCTGTTGTTCCCCCGGCCCATTGTGAAATCCTGGAGACACCCTCTTTTTCCCCAAGGCCCATTGTGACATCCCACGACCCCCCATTGTCCCCAGGCCCCATTATGCACATCCTGCGGTCCCCCTTTATCCCCCGTCCCCATTCTGACACTGTGGGGACCCCCGTTGTCCCCAGGACCCATTGTGACATCCTGGGGAGCCCCTTTGTCCCCAGGGCCTATTGTGACATCCCAAAATCCCCCATTGTCCCCAGGGCTCATTGTGACACCGTGGGGACCCCCCCTTTTTCTCCAGTGCCCATTGTGACATCCTGGGGACCCCCCTTTGTCTCCAGGGCCCATTGTGACGTTCAGGGGAACCCCCTTTGTCCCCAGGGCCCATTGTGACATCCTGGGGACTCACTTTGTCCCCAGGGCCCATTGTGACATCCCAGGACCCCCCATTGTACCCAGGGCCCATTGTGACATCCTGGGAACCCCCTTGTCCCCAGGGCCCATCGTGGCACCGTGGGGACCCTCCCCTTTTGCTCCAGTGCCAATTGTGACATCCTTGGGACCCCTCTTGTCCTCAGAGCCCATTGTGACATCCTGGGGAGACCCCTTTGTCCCCAGGGCCCATTGTGACATCCCAGGACCCCCCATTTTCCCCAGGGCGCATTGTGACATCCTGGGGACCCCCTTTGTCCCCAGGGGCCATTGTGACATACCAGGACCCACCCTTGTCCCCAGAGTCCATTGTGACATCCTGGGCAGCCCCCTTTGTCCCCAGGCCCATTGTGACATCCTGGGGACCCTGTTGTCTCAAGGGCCCATTGTGACACCGTGGGGACCCCCTTTGTCACTGGGGCCCATTGTGGCATACCAGGACTCCACTTTGTCCCCAGGGCCCATTGTGACATCCTGGGGACCCCTTTGTCCCCAGGCACCATTGTGACAGGGCGGGACACCCCTTGTCTCCAAGGCCCATTGTGACATCATGGGGATCCCATTTGTGCCCAGGGCCCATTGTTACATCCTGGGGACCCCCTTTGTCCCTAGGGTTCATTGTGACATCCCAGGACCCCTATTGTCCCCAGGGCCCATTGTGAACAACCTGGGGACCCCCATTTTTCCCCGGGCCCATTGTGGCGTCCCAGGATGCTTCGTTGTCCCCTGGGCCCATTGTGACATCCCGGGGACCCCTTTTGTCCCCAGGGTCCATTGTGACATCCTGGGGCCTCCCTTTGTCCCCAGGGCCCATTGTGACATCGCAGGAGCCCCCATTGTCCCAAGGGCACATTGTTACATCCTGGGGACCCCCTTGTCCCCAGGGCCCATCGTGGCACCGTGGGGACCCCCCCTTTGTCTCCAGTGCCCATTGTGACATCCTTGGGACCCCCCTTGTCCCCAGGACCCATTGTGCACATCCTGTGGACCCCTCTTTGTCCCCAGGGCCCATTGTGATATCCTGGGGAGCCCTCTTTTTCCCCAGGGCCTATTGTGACATCCTGGGGACCCCCTTTGTCCCCCGGGCCCATTGTGACATCCTGAAGACCCCCTTTGTCCCCAGGGCCTATTGTGACATCCCAGGACCCCCCCTTTTCTCCAGGGCCCATTGTGACGTCCCAGGACCCCCTATTGTCCCCAGAGCCCATTGTGACATCCCAGGACCCCCATTGTCCCCAGGCCCCATTATACACATCCTGGGGTCCCCCTTTATCCCCAGGGCCATTGTGACACCATGGGGACCCCCTTTGTCCCCAGGGCCCATTGTGACGTCCCAGGATGCCCCATTGTCCCCTGGGCCCATTGTGAAATCATGGGGACCCCCTTTGTCCCCAGGGCCTATTGTGACATCCCAGGACCCCCCATTGTCCCCAGGGCCCATTGTGACACCGTGGAGACCCTCCTTGTCCTCAGGGCCCATTATGACATTCAGGGGACTCCTCTTTGTCCCCAGGGACTATTGTGACATCCTGGGGACCCCCCTTGTCTCCAGGGCCCATAGTGGCACTGTGGGGACTCATCACTTGGGCCCATTGTGACATCCTGGAGACCCCCCTTTATCCCCAGGGCCCATTGTGACACCGTGGAGACCCCATTTGTCACTGGGGCCCATTGTGACATCCCAGGACACCCCATTGTCCCCAGGGCCCACTGAGACATCCCGGCGACCACCCTTTGTCCCCAGGGCCCATTATGCACATTCAGGGGACACCCCTTTGTCCCCAAGGCCCATTGTGACATCCTGGGGAGACCCCATTGTCCCCAAGGCCCATTGTGGCACCATGGGGACCCCCTTTGTCCCCAGTGCCCATTGTGACATCTTAGGACCCCACTTTGTCCCCAGGGCCCATTGTGACATCCCAGGAGCCACCGTTGTCCCCAGGGCCCATTGTGACATCCTGGGGACCCCCTTGTCCCCAGTGTCCATTGTGGCATCCTGGGACCCCCGTTGTCCCCAGGGCCCATTCTGGCACCATGTGGACCCCCTTTTACCCGAGGGCCCATTATAACGTCCCAGGACCCCCCATTGTCCCCTGGGCCCATTGTGACATCCTGGGGTCCCCCTTTTGTCCCCTGGGCCCATTGTGACACCATGGGTACCCCCTTTGTCCCATGGGCCCATTGTGACATCCTGAAGACCCCCTTTGTCCCCAGGGCCTATTGTGACATCCCAGGACCCCCCCTTTTCTCCAGGGCCCATTGTGACGTCCCAGGACCCCCTATTGTCCCCAGAGCCCATTGTGACATCCCAGGACCCCCCATTGTCCCCAGGCCCCATTATACACATCCTGGGGTCCCCCTTTATCCCCAGGGCCATTGTGACACCATGGGGACCCCCTTTGTCCCCAGGGCCCATTGTGACGTCCCAGGATGCCCCATTGTCCCCTGGGCCCATTGTGAAATCATGGGGACCCCCTTTGTCCCCAGGGCCTATTGTGACATCCCAGGACCCCCCATTGTCCCCAGGGCCCATTGTGACACCGTGGAGACCCTCCTTGTCCTCAGGGCCCATTATGACATTCAGGGGACTCCTCTTTGTCCCCAGGGACTATTGTGACATCCTGGGGACCCCCCTTTACTCCAGGGCCCATTGTGACGTCCCAGGACCCCCTATTGTTCCCAGGGCCCATTGTGACATTCTGGGGACCCCAAATGTCCCCAGGGCCCGTTGTGACATCCTGGGGACCCCCTTTGTCCCCAGGGCCTATTGTGACATCCTGGGGAGTACCCTTTATCCCCAGGGACCATTATGACACTGTGGGGATCTCCTTTGTACCCAGGGACCATTGTGACACTGTGGGGACCCCCTTTGTCCCCAGGGCCCATTGTGACATCCTGGGGACCCCCCTTGTCCCCAGGGCCCATTGTGAAATCCGGGGAACCCCCTGGTCTCCAGGGCCCATAGTGGTACCGTGGGGACTCGTCCTGTCACTTGGGTCCATTGTGACACCATGGGGACCCCGCCTTTGTCTCCAGTACCCATTGTGACATCCTGGGGACCCCTTTGTCCCCGGGGCCCATTGTGACATCCTGGGGACCCCCCTTTGTCCCCAGGGCCCATTGTGACATCCCAGAACCCCAATTTGTCCTCAGGGCCCATTGTGACATCCTGGGGACCCCCTTGTCCCCAGGGCCCATCGTGGCACCAAGGGGACCCCCCCCCCCCCCCTAGTCCCCAGGGCCCATTGTGGCACCATGGACACCCCCTTTGTCCCCAGGGCCCATTGTGACATCCCAGGACCCCACCTTCTCCCCAGGGTCCCTTCTGACAGGGTGGGGACCCCCCTTTCTCCCCAGGGCTCATTGTGACGTCCCAGGACCCCTCGTTGTCCCCAGTGCCCATTGTGACATCCTGGGGACCCACCTTGTCCCCAGGGCCCATTGTGAAATCCGGGGAACCCCCTGGTCTCCAGGGCCCATGGTGGTACCGTGGGGACTCGTCCTGTCACTTGGGTCCATTGTGACACCATGGGGACCCCGCCTTTGTCCCCAGTACCCATTGTGACATCCTGGGGACCCCTTTGTCCCCGGGGCCCATTGTGACATCCTGGGGACCCCCCTTTGTCCCCAAGGCCCATTGTGACACCGTGGGGACCCCACTTCTTTCCAGGACCCATTGTGGCATTCTGGGGACTTCCTTTGTCCCCAGGGCCCATTGTGACATCCTGGAGACCCCCTTTATCCCCAGAGCTCGTTGTCGCACCATGGGGACCCCCTTTGTCACTGGGGCCCATTGTGACATCCCAGGACCCCCCATTGTCCCCAGGGCCCATTGTGACACCGTGGGGACCCCGCCTTTTCCCCAGGGCCCATTGTGACGTCTCAGGACCCCCTTTGTCCCCAGGGCCCACTGTGGCACCATGGGGACCCCCTTTGTCCTCTGGGCCCATTGTGACATTCCAGGACCCCACTTTGTCCCCAGGGCCCATTGTGACAATTAAGGTACCCCCTTTGTCCCCAGGGCCCATTTTGACATCCCAGGACCCCACTTTGTCCCCAGTGCTCATTGTGAAATTCTGGGGACCCCCCTTGTCCTCAGGGCTCATTGTGACAGCCGAGGACCTTACTTTGTCCCCAGGGCCCATTGTGACATCCCAGGACCCCCCACTGTCTCCAGTGCCCATTGTGACATCATGGGGACCACCCTTTTTCCCCAGGGCTCATTGTGACGTCCCAGGACCCCTCGTTGTCCCCAGGCCCCATCGTGACATCCTGGGGACCCCCCTTGTCTCCAGGGCCCATAGTGGCACTGTGGGGACTCATCACTTGGGCCCATTGTGACATCCTGGAGACCCCCCTTTATCCCCAGGGCCCATTGTGACACCGTGGAGACCCCATTTGTCACTGGGGCCCATTGTGACATCCCAGGACACCCCATTGTCCCCAGGGCCCACTGAGACATCCCGGCGACCACCCTTTGTCCCCAGGGCCCATTATGCACATTCAGGGGACACCCCTTTGTCCCCAAGGCCCATTGTGACATCCTGGGGAGACCCCATTGTCCCCAAGGCCCATTGTGGCACCATGGGGACCCCCTTTGTCCCCAGTGCCCATTGTGACATCTTAGGACCCCACTTTGTCCCCAGGGCCCATTGTGACATCCTGGGGACCACCTGTGTCCCCAGGGCCCATTGTGACATCAGGAGCCACCGTTGTCCCCAGGGCCCATTGTGACATCCCAGGACCCCCCATTTTCCCCAGGGCGCATTGTGACATCCTGGGGACCCCCTTTGTCCCCAGGGGCCATTGTGACATACCAGGACCCACCCTTGTCCCCAGAGTCCATTGTGACATCCTGGGCAGCCCCCTTTGTCCCCAGGCCCATTGTGACATCCTGGGGACCCTGTTGTCTCAAGGGCCCATTGTGACACCGTGGGGACCCCCTTTGTCACTGGGGCCCATTGTGGCATACCAGGACTCCACTTTGTCCCCAGGGCCCATTGTGACATCCTGGGGACCCCTTTGTCCCCAGGCACCATTGTGACAGGGCGGGACACCCCTTGTCTCCAAGGCCCATTGTGACATCATGGGGATCCCATTTGTGCCCAGGGCCCATTGTTACATCCTGGGGACCCCCTTTGTCCCTAGGGTTCATTGTGACATCCCAGGACCCCCATTGTCCCCAGGGCCCATTGTGAACAACCTGGGGACCCCCCTTTTTCCCCGGGCCCATTGTGGCGTCCCAGGATGCTTCGTTGTCCCCTGGGCCCATTGTGACATCCCGGGGACCCCTTTTGTCCCCAGGGTCCATTGTGACATCCTGGGGCCTCCCTTTGTCCCCAGGGCCCATTGTGACATCGCAGGAGCCCCCATTGTCCCAAGGGCACATTGTTACATCCTGGGGACCCCCTTGTCCCCAGGGCCCATCGTGGCACCGTGGGGACCCCCCCTTTGTCTCCAGTGCCCATTGTGACATCCTTGGGACCCCCCTTGTCCCCAGGACCCATTGTGCACATCCTGTGGACCCCTCTTTGTCCCCAGGGCCCATTGTGATATCCTGGGGAGCCCTCTTTTTCCCCAGGGCCTATTGTGACATCCTGGGGACCCCCTTTGTCCCCCGGGCCCATTGTGACATCCTGAAGACCCCCTTTGTCCCCAGGGCCTATTGTGACATCCCAGGACCCCCCCTTTTCTCCAGGGCCCATTGTGACGTCCCAGGACCCCCTATTGTCCCCAGAGCCCATTGTGACATCCCAGGACCCCCATTGTCCCCAGGCCCCATTATACACATCCTGGGGTCCCCCTTTATCCCCAGGGTCATTGTGACACCATGGGGACCCCCTTTGTCCCCAGGGCCCATTGTGACGTCCCAGGATGCCCCATTGTCCCCTGGGCCCATTGTGAAATCATGGGGACCCCCTTTGTCCCCAGGGCCTATTGTGACATCCCAGGACCCCCCATTGTCCCCAGGGCCCATTGTGACACCGTGGAGACCCTCCTTGTCCTCAGGGCCCATTATGACATTCAGGGGACTCCTCTTTGTCCCCAGGGACTATTGTGACATCCTGGGGACCCCCCTTTACTCCAGGGCCCATTGTGACGTCCCAGGACCCCCTATTGTTCCCAGGGCCCATTGTGACATTCTGGGGACCCCAAATGTCCCCAGGGCCCGTTGTGACATCCTGGGGACCCCCTTTGTCCCCAGGGCCTATTGTGACATCCTGGGGAGTACCCTTTATCCCCAGGGACCATTATGACACTGTGGGGATCTCCTTTATCCCCAGGGACCATTGTGACACTGTGGGGATCTCCTTTGTCCCCAGGGCCCATTGTGACATCCTGGGGACCCCCCTTGTCCCCAGGGCCCATTGTGAAATCCGGGGAACCCCCTGGTCTCCAGGGCCCATAGTGGTACCGTGGGGACTCGTCCTGTCACTTGGGTCCATTGTGACACCATGGGGACCCCGCCTTTGTCCCCAGTACCCATTGTGACATCCTGGGGACCCCTTTGTCCCCGGGGCCCATTGTGACATCCTGGGGACCCCCCTTTGTCCCCAGGGCCCATTGTGACATCCCAGAACCCCAATTTGTCCTCAGGGCCCATTGTGACATCCTGGGGACCCCCTTGTCCCCAGGGCCCATCGTGGCACCGAGGGGACCCCCCCCCCCCCCTAGTCCCCAGGGCCCATTGTGGCACCATGGACACCCCCTTTGTCCCCAGGGCCCATTGTGACATCCCAGGACCCCACCTTCTCCCCAGGGTCCCTTCTGACAGGGTGGGGACCCCCCTTTCTCCCCAGGGCTCATTGTGACGTCCCAGGACCCCTCGTTGTCCCCAGTGCCCATTGTGACATCCTGGGGACCCACCTTGTCCCCAGGGCCCATTGTGAAATCCGGGGAACTCCCTGGTCTCCAGGGCCCATGGTGGTACCGTGGGGACTCGTCCTGTCACTTGGGTCCATTGTGACACCATGGGGACCCCGCCTTTGTCCCCAGTACCCATTGTGACATCCTGGGGACCCCTTTGTCCCCGGGGCCCATTGTGACATCCTGGGGACCCCCCTTTGTCCCCAAGGCCCATTGTGACACCGTGGGGACCCCACTTCTTTCCAGGACCCATTGTGGCATTCTGGGGACTTCCTTTGTCCCCAGGGCCCATTGTGACATCCTGGAGACCCCCTTTATCCCCAGAGCTCGTTGTCGCACCATGGGGACCCCCTTTGTCACTGGGGCCCATTGTGACATCCCAGGACCCCCCATTGTCCCCAGGGCCCATTGTGACACCGTGGGGACCCCGCCTTTTCCCCAGGGCCCATTGTGACGTCTCAGGACCCCCTTTGTCCCCAGGGCCCACTGTGGCACCATGGGGACCCCCTTTGTCCTCTGGGCCCATTGTGACATTCCAGGACCCCACTTTGTCCCCAGGGCCCATTGTGACAATTAAGGTACCCCCTTTGTCCCCAGGGCCCATTTTGACATCCCAGGACCCCACTTTGTCCCCAGTGCTCATTGTGAAATTCTGGGGACCCCCCTTGTCCTCAGGGCTCATTGTGACAGCCGAGGACCTTACTTTGTCCCCAGGGCCCATTGTGACATCCCAGGACCCCCCACTGTCTCCAGTGCCCATTGTGACATCATGGGGACCACCCTTTTTCCCCAGGGCTCATTGTGACGTCCCAGGACCCCTCGTTGTCCCCAGGCCCCATCGTGACATCCTGGGGACCCCCCTTGTCTCCAGGGCCCATAGTGGCACTGTGGGGACTCATCACTTGGGCCCATTGTGACATCCTGGAGACCCCCCTTTATCCCCAGGGCCCATTGTGACACCGTGGAGACCCCATTTGTCACTGGGGCCCATTGTGACATCCCAGGACACCCCATTGTCCCCAGGGCCCACTGAGACATCCCGGCGACCACCCTTTGTCCCCAGGGCCCATTATGCACATTCAGGGGACACCCCTTTGTCCCCAAGGCCCATTGTGACATCCTGGGGAGACCCCATTGTCCCCAAGGCCCATTGTGGCACCATGGGGACCCCCTTTGTCCCCAGTGCCCATTGTGACATCTTAGGACCCCACTTTGTCCCCAGGGCCCATTGTGACATCCTGGGGACCACCTGTGTCCCCAGGGCCCATTGTGACATCCTGGGGACCCCCTTGTCCCCAGGGCCCATTGTGGCACCATGTGGACCCCATTTTTCCCGAGGGCCCATTATAACGTCCCAGGACCCCCCATTGTCCCCTGGGCCCATTGTGACATCCTGGGGTCCCCCTTTTGTCCCCTGGGCCCATTGTGACACTGTGGGGATCTCCTTTGTCCCCAGGGACCATTGTGACACTGTGGGGACCCCCTTTGTCCCCAGGGCCCATTGTGACATCCTGGGGAATCCCTTTGTCTCCAGGGCCCATTGTGACGTCCCAGGACCCTGCTTTGTCCCCGGGGCCCATTGTGACATCCTGGGGAACCGCTTTGTCCCCAGGGTCCATTGAACATCCCAGGACCCCCCCTTGTCCCCAGGGCTCATTGTGATTTCCCAGGATCCCCATTGTCCCCAGAGCCCATTGTGATGTCCTGGGAACCCCCTTTGACCCCAGGGTCCATTGTGACACCATGGGGACCCCCTCTTGTCCCCAGGGACCATCGTGGCACCGTGGGGACCCCCTTGTCACTGGGGTCCCATTGTGACACTATGGGGACCCCCCTTTGTTCCCAGGGCCCATTGTAACATCCTGGGGACCCCCTTGCCTCCAGGGCCCCTTGTGACATCAAAGGATCACCCTTTGTCCCCAGGACCCATTGTGACATCCCAGGACCCCACTTACTCCCCAGGGCCCATTGTGGCACCATGAGGACCCCCTTTGTCACTGGTGCCCATTGTGACATCCCAGGACCCCCCATTGTCTGCAGAGCCCATTGTGACACTATAGGGACCCCCCTTGTCACTGAGGACCCATTGTGACACCATGGGCACCTCCCCTTGTCGTCAGAGCCCATCGTGACATCCCAAAACCCCCAATTGTCTCCAGGGCCCATTGTGACATCCTGGGGACCTCCCTTTCTCCCCAGGGCCCATTGTGACGTTCCAGGAACCCCCATTGTCCTCAGGGCCCATTGTGACATTCAGGGGACCCCCTTTGTCTTCAGGGCCCATTGTGACACCATGGAGACCCCATTTGTCACTCGGGCCCATTGTGACATCCTAGGACCCCCCATTGTCCCCAAGGCCCATTGCGACATCCTGGGGACCCCCCTTTGTCCTCAGGGCCCATTGTGACATTCAGGGCACCCCTCTTTGTCCCCAGGGCCCATTCTGATACCATGGGGACCACTTTGTCCCCAGGGCCCACTGTGACATCCTGGGGACGCCCTTTGTCCCCAGGGCCCATTTTGACACCATGTGCACCCCCCTTTGTGCCCAGGGCCGATTGTGACATCCTGGGGACCCTCTTTGTCCCCAGGGCCCATTGTGACATCCTGGGGACACCCCATTGTCTCCAGGGCCCATTGTGAACATCCTGGGGACCCCCTTGTCCCCAGGGCCCATCGTGGCACCGTGGGGACCCCCCGTTGTCCCCAGGGCCTATAGTGACACCGTGGGTACCCCCTTTATCCCATGAGCCCATTGTGACATCCTGGGGACCCCCCTTGTCCCCAGGGCTTATTGTGACATCCTGGGGACCGCCTTTGTCCCCAGGGCCCATTGTGACATCCCAGGACCCCAAGTTGTCCCCAGGGCCCATTGTGACATCCCAGGACCCCAAGTTGTCCCCAGGGACCATTGTGACACCGTGGGGACCCCCTTTGTCCTCAGGGCCCGTTGTGAACATCCTGGGGACCCCCTTGTCCACACGACCCATCGTGGCACCGTGGGGACCCCCCGTTGTCCCCAGGGCCTATAGTGACACCGTGGGTACCCCCTTTATCCCATGAGCCCATTGTGACATCCTGGGGACCCCCTTGTCCCCAGGGCCCATTGTGACACCATGGGGATCGCCTTTGTCCCTGTGGCCCATTGTGACATCCCAGGACCCCGCGTTGTCCCCAGGGCCCATTCTGACATCCTGGGGACCCCCCTTGTCTCCAGGGCTTATTGTGACATCCTGGGGACCCCTTTGTCCCAGGGGCACATTGTGGCACCATGGGGACCCCCTTTATCCCCAGGGCCACTTGTGACATCCTGGGGACCCCCCTTGTCCCCAGTGCCCATTATGACATTCTGGGGACCCCCTTTGTCCCAGGGGCACATTGTGGCACCACAGGGACCCCCTTTGTCACCGGGGCCCATTGTGACATCCCAGGACCCCAAGTTGTCCCCAGGGACCATTGTGACACCATGGGTACCCCCTTTGTCCCATGGGCCCATTGTGACATCCTGGGGACCCCCTTGTCGCCAGGGCCCATCATGGCACCGTGGGGACCCCCCTTTGTCCCCAGTGCCCATTGTGACATCCTGGGGACCCCCCTTGTCCCCATGGCTTATTGTGACACCCTGGGACCGCCTTTGTCCCCAGGGCCCATTGTGATGTCCCAGGACCCCCCATTGTCCCCAGGGACCATTGTGACATCCTGGGGACCCCCTTTGTCCCAAGACCCCATTGTGACATCCTGGGGACCCCGCCTTGTCCCCAAAGCCCATTGTGACATCCTGGGGACCCTCTTTGTCCCCAGGGCCCATTGTGGCACCATGGGGACACCCTTTGTCACTGGGGCCAGTTGTGACATCCCAGGACCCCACTTTGTCCCCAGGGCTTATTGTGATACCATGGGGACCCCCCTTGTCCCCAGGGCCCATTGTGACATTCAGGGGGACTCCTCTTTGTCCCCAGGGCCTATTGTGTCATCCTGGGGATCTCCCCTTGTCTCTAGGGCCCATTGTGAGACTGTGGAAGACCCCCTTTGTCCCCAAGTCCCATTGTGACGTCCCAGGACGCCTCGTTGTCCCCAGGACCCATTGTGACTCCATGGGAACCCCCCCTTGTCCCCAGGGCCCATTGTGATATCCTGGGACCCCCCTTTGTCCCCAGTGCTCATTGTGAAATCCTGGGGACCCACTTTGTCCCCAGGGCCCATTGTGGCACCATGGGGAGCGCCTTTGTCACTGGGGACCATTGTGACATTCCAGGATTTTACTTTGTCCCCGGGGCCCATTGTGACATCCTGGGGATCCCCCTTTGTCGCCAGGGCCCACTGTGACACCGTGGGCACCCTCTTTGTCCCATGGGCCCATTGTGACCTTCAAGGGACCCCCCATTGTCCCCAGGGCCCTTGTGACATCCTGGGTACCCCCTTTGTCCCCAAGACCCATTGTGACATCCTAGTACCCCCCGCAGTCCCCAGGGCCCATTGTGACATCCTGGAGATCCCTTTGGCCCCAGGGCCCATTGTGACAGGGCGGGGATCCCCCTTGTCCCCAGGGCCCATTGTGAAACCGTGGGGACCCTCTTGTCCCCAGGGCCCATTGTGGCACCGTGGAGACCCCCCCTTTGTCTCCAGTGCCCATTGTGACATCCTGGGGACCCCCTTTGTCCCCAGTGCTCATTGTGACAGGGTGGGACCCCCCTTGTACCCAGGGCCCGTTGTGACATCCTGGGGACCCCCTTTATCCCCAGGGCCCATTGTGACATCCTGGGGACCCCCTTTGTCCCTAGGGTTCATTGTGACATCCCAGGACCCCCATTGTCCCCAGGGCCCATTGTGAACAACCTGGGGACCCCCCTTTTTCCCCGGGCCCATTGTGGCGTCCCAGGATGCTTCGTTGTCCCCTGGGCCCATTGTGACATCCCGGGGACCCCTTTTGTCCCCAGGGTCCATTGTGACATCCTGGGGCCTCCCTTTGTCCCCAGGGCCCATTGTGACATCGCAGGAGCCCCCATTGTCCCAAGGGCACATTGTTACATCCTGGGGACCCCCTTGTCCCCAGGGCCCATCGTGGCACCGTGGGGACCCCCCCTTTGTCTCCAGTGCCCATTGTGACATCCTTGGGACCCCCCTTGTCCCCAGGACCCGTTGTGACATCTTGGGGACCCCTATGTCACCAGAGCCCATTGTGATATCCTGGGGAGCCCCCTTTGTCCCCAGGGCCCATTGTGCACATCCTGTGGACCCCTCTTTGTCCCCAGGGCCCATTGTGATATCCTGGGGAGCCCTCTTTTTCCCCAGGGCCTATTGTGACATCCTGGGGACCCCCTTTGTCCCCCGGGCCCATTGTGACATCCTGAAGACCCCCTTTGTCCCCAGGGCCTATTGTGACATGCCAGGACCCCCCCTTTTCTCCAGGGCCCATTGTGACGTCCCAGGACCCCCTATTGTCCCCAGAGCCCATTGTGACATCCCAGGACCCCCCATTGTCCCCAGGCCCCATTATACACATCCTGGGGTCCCCCTTTATCCCCAGGGCCATTGTGACACCATGGGGACCCCCTTTGTCCCCAGGGCCCATTGTGACACCATGGGGACCCCCTTTATCCCCAGGGCCATTGTGACACCATGGGGACCCCCTTTGTCCCCAGGGCCCATTGTGACACCATGGGGTCCCCCTTTATCCCCAGGGCCATTGTGACACCATGGGGACCCCCTTTATCCCCAGGGCCATTGTGATACCATGGGGACCCCCTTTGTCCCCAGGACCCATTGTGACGTCCCAGGATGCCCCATTGTCCCCTGGGCCCATTGTGAAATCATGGGGACCCCCTTTGTCCCCAGGGCCTATTGTGACATCCCAGGACCCCCCATTGTCCCCAGGGCCCATTGTGACACCGTGGAGACCCTCCTTGTCCTCAGGGCCCATTATGACATTCAGGGGACTCCTCTTTGTCCCCAGGGCCTATTGTGACATCCTGGGGACCCCCCTTTACTCCAGGGCCCATTGTGACGTCCCAGGACCCCCTATTGTTCCCAGGGCCCATTGTGACATTCTGGGGACCCCAAATGTCCCCAGGGCCCATTGTGACATTCTGGGGACCCCTCTTTGTCCCCAGGGCCCATTGTGGCACCATGGGGACCCCCTTTGTCCCCAGGGCCCATTGTGACATCCCAGAACCCCAATTTGTCCTCAGGGCCCATTGTGACATCCTGGGGACCCCCTTGTCCCCAGGGCCCATCGTGGCACCGAGGGGACCCCCCCCACCTAGTCCCCAGGGCCCATTGTGGCACCATGGACACCGCCTTTGTCCCCAGGGCCCATTGTGACATCCCAGGACCCCACCTTCTCCCCAGGGTCCCTTCTGACAGGGTGGGGACCCCCCTTTCTCCCCAGGGCTCATTGTGACGTCCCAGGACCCCTCGTTGTCCCCAGTGCCCATTGTGACATCCTGGGGACCCCACTTCTTTCCAGGACCCATTGTGGCATTCTGGGGACTTCCTTTGTCCCCAGGGCCCATTGTGACATCCTGGAGACCCCCTTTATCCCCAGAGCTCGTTGTCGCACCATGGGGACCCCCTTTGTCACTGGGGCCCATTGTGACATCCCAGGACCCCCCATTGTCCCCAGGGCCCACTGAGACATCCCGGCGACCACCCTTTGTCCCCAGGGCCCATTATGCACATTCAGGGGACACCCCTTTGTCCCCAAGGCCCATTGTGACATCCTGGGGAGACCCCATTGTCCCCAAGGCCCATTGTGGCACCATGGGGACCCCCTTTGTCCCCAGTGCCCATTGTGACATCCTGGGGACCACCTGTGTCCCCAGGGCCCATTGTGACATCCTGGGGACCCCCTTGTCCCCAGTGTCCATTGTGGCATCCTGGGACCCCCGTTGTCCCCAGGGCCCATTGTGGCACCATGTGGACCCCCTTTTTCCCGAGGGCCCATTATAACGTCCCAGGACCCCCCATTGTCCCCTGGGCCCATAGTGACATCCTGGGGTCCCCCTTTTGTCCCCTGGGCCCATTGTGACACTGTGGGGATCTCCTTTGTCCCCAGGGACCATTGTGACACTGTGGGGACCCCCTTTGTCCCCAGGGCCCATTGTGACATCCTGGGGAATCCCTTTGTCTCCAGGGCCCATTGTGACGTCCCAGGACCCTGCTTTGTCCCCGGGGCCCATTGTGACATCCTGGGGAACCGCTTTGTCCCCAGGGTCCATTGTGACACCATGGGGACCCCCTCTTGTCCCCAGGGCCCATCGTGGCACCGTGGGGACCCCCTTGTCACTGGGGACCCATTGTGACACTATGGGGACCCCCCTTTGTGCCCAGGGCCCATTGTAACATCCTGGGGACCCCCTTGCCTCCAGGGCCCCTTGTGACATCAAAGGATCACCCTTTGTCCCCAGGACCCATTGTGACATCCCAGGACCCCACTTACTCCCCAGGGCCCATTGTGGCACCATGAGGACCCCCTTTGTCACTGGTGCCCATTGTGACATCCCAGGACCCCCCATTGTCTGCAGAGCCCATTGTGACACTATAGGGAACCCCCTTGTCACTGAGGAGCCATTGTGACACCATGGGCACCTCCCCTTGTCGTCAGAGCCCATCGTGACATCCCAAAACCCCCAATTGTCTCCAGGGCCCATTGTGACATCCTGGGGACCTCCCTTTCTCCCCAGGGCCCATTGTGACGTTCCAGGAACCCCCATTGTCCTCAGGGCCCATTGTGACATTCAGGGGACCCCCTTTGTCTTCAGGGCCCATTGTGACACCATAGAGACCCCATTTGTCACTCGGGCCCATTGTGACATCCTAGGACCCCCCATTGTCCCCAAGGCCCATTGCGACATCCTGGGGACCCCCCTTTGTCCTCAGGGCCCATTGTGACATTCAGGGCACCCCTCTTTGTCCCCAGGGCCCATTCTGATACCATGGGGACCACTTTGTCCCCAGGGCCCACTGTGACATCCTGGGGACGCCCTTTGTCCCCAGGGCCCATTTTGACACCATGTGCACCCCCCTTTGTGCACAGGGCCGATTGTGACATCCTGGGGACCCTCTTTGTCCCCAGGGCCCATTGTGACATCCTGGGGACACCCCATTGTCTCCAGGGCCCATTGTGAACATCCTGGGGACCCCCTTGTCCCCAGGGCCCATCGTGGCACCGTGGGGACCCCCCGTTGTCCCCAGGGCCTATAGTGACACCGTGGGTACCCCCTTTGTCCCCAGTGCCCATTGTGACATCCTGGGGACCCCCCTTGTCCCCAGGGCTTATTGTGACATCCTGGGGACCGCCTTTGTCCCCAGGGCCCATTGTGACATCCCAGGACCCCAAGTTGTCCCCAGGGACCATTGTGACACCGTGGGGACCCCCTTTGTCCTCAGGGCCCGTTGTGAACATCCTGGGGACCCCCTTGTCCACACGACCCATCGTGGCACTGTGGGGACCCCCCGTTGTCCCCAGGGCCTATAGTGACACCGTGGGTCCCCCCTTTATCCCATGAGCCCATTGTGACATCCTGGGGACCCCCTTGTCCCCAGGGCCCATTGTGACACCATGGGGATCGCCTTTGTCCCCGTGGCCCATTGTGACATCCCAGGACCCCGCGTTGTCCCCAGTGCCCATTCTGACATCCTGGGGACCCCCCTTGTCCCCAGGGCTTATTGTGACATCCTGGGGACCCCTTTGTCCCAGGGGCACATTGTGGCACCATGGGGACCCCCTTTATCCCCAGGGCCACTTGTGACATCCGGGGGACCCCCCTTGTCCCCAGGGCCGATTGTGAAATCCGGGGAACCCCCTGGTCTCCAGGGCCCATAGTGGTACCGTGGGGACTCGTCCTGTCACTTGGGTCCATTGTGACACCATGGGGACCCCGCCTTTGTCCCCAGTACCCATTGTGACATCCTGGGGACCCCTTTGTCCCCGGGGCCCATTGTGACATCCTGGGGACCCCCCTTTGTCCCCAAGGCCCATTGTGACACCGTGGGGACCCCACTTCTTTCCAGGCCCCATTGTGGCATTCTGGGGACTTCCTTTGTCCCCAGGGCCCATTGTGACATCCTGGAGACCCCCTTTATCCCCAGAGCTCGTTGTTGCACCATGGGGACCCCCTTTGTCACTGGGGCCCATTGTGACATCCCAGGACCCCCCATTGTCCCCAGGGCCCATTGTGACACCGTGGGGACCCCGCCTTTTCCCCAGGGCCCATTGTGACGTCTCAGGACCCCCTTTATCCCCAGGGCCCACTGTGGCACCATGGGGACCCCCTTTGTCCTCTGGGCCCATTGTGACATTCCAGGACCCCACTTTGTCCCCAGGGCCCATTGTGACAATTAAGGGACCCCCTTTGTCCCCAGGGCCCATTTTGACATCCCAGGACCCCACTTTGTCCCCAGTGCTCATTGTGAAATTCTGGGGACCCCCCTTGTCCTCAGGGCTCATTGTGACAGCCGAGGACCTTACTTTGTCCCCAGGGCCCATTGTGACATCCCAGGACCCCCCACTGTCTCCAGTGCCCAGTGTTCAGTGTTCATTGGTTACTGGCCTTTTGCATTTGTTAGTATTTGGTTTATTATTTGTGAACGTTTTCTTGCAATAGTTGAGCCTTGCAGTAGCCAGCAGGCTCTGATTTAGGAGAAACATGGATGATCATTTTTTGCCCTGGTGCTCCATGCTCCCACGTTAGTGTGGGTTTCCTTTTGTGTGTGTGAGAGGTCTCCTGGTCAGAAGGCCCTGAGAGGCCCCGTGTTGGTCCATCTGGTCCTTGAGGGGTGTTGCATGTGGCCTGGACACAGTAGTTTGGAAGCTGCCAGGTCCCAGACAAGGGGTCTGCAGCCCCTCTGCAGCTTTGGCAATTTCAGCATGCGTCTGGGTCCCGTGTTGTTGCCTGACCCCCGTCCAGGCGCTGCAGGTCATTTCACAACGTGAAATGGAAACGCTTTTCCTTTCTGCTCGATTCCAGCCGTCCCTGTAGGCAGCGGCTCCTTGACTGCTTCACCTGAGTGTGTCCGTGAGCCTCGGGGCGATCCCACAGGTACGACCTGGGAACAAATGAGCGTTTCCATGTTAATTTTCCGTTCCTGTGAAATTTAGCTTGCTGCTTTCTTGGCTGACGCTCGGTCACGCAGAGGGGAAGTGGGTCCAGCTCAGTGCTGTGCCCCAGAGGGCTCTGCCTTGCAAAGCTCTTTGCCAACTGCTCCGTCTCTGCGCCGCTCGCAGTGCCGGCTGCCGAGGCAGCAGCAGGTTGGGGCTGAGTTTAGAGCTGGGTGAGCTCCAGGGAGTCCTTTCTCCTGACAGCTCCAGGCCTGCTTAGTGGCCACTGAGTTTGGGTTTGGGTTAGGGTTAGGCTTAGGTTTTGGAGTTTGGGTTAGGGTTAGGCTTAGGAGTTTGGGTTAGGCTTAGTCTTAAGCTTAGGAGTTTGGTTTAGGCTTAGACTTAGGGTTAGGAGTTTGAGTTAGGATTTAGGGTTAGTCTTAAGGCTAGGAGTTTGGGTTAGGGTTAGGAGTTTCCGTTAGGGTTAGGCTTAGTGTTAGGAGTTTGGCTTAGGCGTCTGGGTTGGGCTTAGGCGTCTGGGTTGGGCTTAGGCTTAGAGTTAGGAGTTTGGGTTAGGGTTAAGGGATTGGGATAAGGGTTAAGAGATTGGGTTAGGGTTAAGGGATTGGGTTAGGATTGGGTTTAGGGTTAGGAATTAGGCTTAGGTTTAGGATTAGGATTAGCGTTATGGTCTGGGTTAGGAGTTGGGGTTAGGAGTTGGGGTTAGGAATCTTAACCCTCGACAGGGACAAAGGGGGTCCCCAGGATGTCACAATGGGCCCTGGGGACAACATGGGGCCCTGGGAATTCACAATGGGCCCTGGGGACAAAGAGGGGTCCTCTGAATGTCACAATGGGCCCTGGGGACAAATGGGGGTCCCGATGGTGTCACAATGGGCCCTGGGGACAAAGTAAGGTCCTGGAATGTCACAATGGGACCCAGTAACAAAGGGGGTCCCCATGGTGCGAAAATGGGCCCTGGGGACAAAGGGGGTCCCTAGGATGTCACAATGGGCTCTGGGGACAATGGGGGGTCCTGGGATGTCACAATGGGCCCTGGGGACAAGGGGGTCCCCCGAATATCACAATGGGCCCTGGGGACAAAGGGGGTCCCCACGGTGTCCCAATGATCCCTGGGGACAATGGGGGGTCCTAGGAAGTCACAATGCGCCCAGGGGAGAAAGCGGGGTCCTGGGATGTCACAATGGGCCCTGGGGACAAGGGGGAGTCATGGGACGTCCAATGGGCCCTGGGGACAAAGGGGGTCCCCAGGATGTCACAATGGGCTCTGGGGACAAGGCGGGGTCCCCATGGTGTCACAAAACAACGTCCTCAGGGATACGGGTCAGTGCCAGGGGTGGGTTATGCTTGGCCTCCATGACCTCGAGGGTCTTTTCCAACCAAAATGAGTTTTTAGGGTTTATCCCAAATGATGGGAACCCCCGCTTCCAGCTCTGCTCTTCACCAAACACCTTTTAGAGGATGAAGAGGAAGGAGACGCAACACCTCAGCATACGGAGGGTCTTCCCCAAAGGGGTGGTCTGGGGTATCCAAAACACAAGGGGTGGTGTGGGCATCCGAAGCACAAGGGGTGGTCTGGGGTATCCAAAACACAAGGGGTGGTGTGGGCATCCGAAGCACAAGGGGTGGTCTGGGGTATCCAAAGCTCTCCTGGAGCGACTGCTGCTTCTTCTTGCTTTCCATCAGCTTCTTGATGTCTTCCTGCGTGGGGACACGCTCGTCATCTTCGTCATCTTCGTCATCTTCGTCATCTTCGTCATCTTCGTCATCTTCGCCATCAGATTCCGAGGATTCTGGAGGAGCGAACAGAGAGAAATGGGCTGGGGAGGGTCCAGCACCGGCCCTGGCTCTTCCTGCCCAGCATCCCAGGCCCATCCCCAGCTGCTCCAGCTTCATCCAAAAGAGGTGGCGAGCTCCAAAAACTCAGTGGCTCCTCCAAGAGCGTCCAATGGGAAGAGGCCCCAGGCAGAGAAGTCGTGGGCTCAAAGGAAAGCACCACGTTGCGAGGATCTCCAGAGGATCCCTGGCCTGCTCCAGAAGATCCCCATCATCAACAAGGTGAGGTCGTCCATGTTGTTTTCAAAGGCGAGGAGGAGCTCAAGGGCCCTCAGCATCGGGGCTCGCGTGCGGTTATGAGAGGGCAAGGAGGGAAGGAAGGAGGGAAGGAAGGAGGGAAGGAAGGAGGGAAGGAAGGAAGGAAGGAAGGAAGGAAGGAAGGAAGGAAGGAAGGAAGGAAGGAAGGAAGGAAGGAAGGAAGGAAGGAAGGAAGGAAGGAAGGAAGGAAGGAAGGAAGGAAGGAAGGAAGGAAGGAAGGAACCGGGGGTTCCCATCATTTGGGATAAACCCTAAAAACTCATTAATCACTTTGGTTGGAAAAAAGCACCCACCTCCATAGGACCCCATAGGGACCCATAGAGACCATAGAGGCCCATAGGGAGCCACAGAGCCCCATGGAACCCCATAGAGACCCATAGGGACCGTAAAGCCTGTAGAGACCCATAGGGACCCATAGAGACCCATAGAGCTCCATAGGACCCCATAGGGACCCATAGAGACCATAGAGGCCCATAGGGAGCCGCAGAGCCCCATGGAACCCCATAGGGACCCATAGAGACCCAAAGGGACCCATAGGGACCCATAGAGACCATAGAGACCCATAGGGACCCATAGGGACCGTAGAGCCTGTAGAGACCCATAGGGACCCATAGAGCTCCATAGGACCCCATAGGGACCCATAGAGACCATAGAGGCCCATAGGGAGCCACAGAGCCCCATGGAACCCCATAGGGACCCATAGAGACCCAAAGGGACCCATAGGGACCCATAGAGACCATAGAGACCCATAGGGACCCATAGGGACCGTAGAGCCTGTAGAGACCCATAGGGACCCATAGAGCTCCATAGGACCCCAGAGGGACACATAGAGACCATAGAGGCCCATAGGGAGCCACAGAGCCCCATGGAACCCCATAGAGACCCATAGGGACCGTAGAGCCTGTAGAGACCCATAGGGACCCATAGAGCTCCGTAGGACCCCATAGGGACCCATAGAGACCATAGAGGCCCATAGGGAGCCACAGAGCCCCATGGAACCCCATAGAGACCCATAGGGACCGTAGAGCCTGTAGAGACCCATAGGGACCCATAGAGCTCCGTAGGACCCCATAGGGACCCATAGAGACCATAGAGGCCCATAGGGAGCCACAGAGCCCCATGGAACCCCATAGAGACCCATAGGGACCCATAGAGACCCAAAGGGACCCATAGAGAGGGAGGGTTTTAGGACCCTGGGGGTTCCATAGAGACCCATAGAGCATCAAGGAGCCCCATAGGGACCCATAGAGCCTGTAGAGACCCATAGAGACCCATAGGGACCCGTAGAGACCCATAGAGACCCATAGGGACCCATAGAGAGCCAAGGAGCCCCATAGAGACCCATTAAGACCCATAAGGACCCATAGGGACCCATAGGGACCCATAGAGCCCCATGGAGGCCCATAGGAAACCACAGAGCCCCATGGAACCCCATAGGGACCTAGAGAGCTCCATAGGGACCCATAGAGCTCCATAGGGACCCATAGAGCCCCATAGGGACCCATAGAGAGGGAGGGTTTTAGGACCCCGGGGGTTCCTGCTGGGCTCAACTATGGCAAGAAAACCTTAACGAATAATTAACCGAATATTAATGAATGCAAAAGGCCAGGAACCAATGAGGAGTGAGCACTGAGCCCTGGGACAGCGGGGACAGGGACAGCGGGAATGCGACCCTGGGACCCATTGACCCCATTGACTCCCATTGACCCCATTGACTGACTCCATTGACCCCCATTGATCCCCATTGACCGATTGACCCCCATTGACCCATTGACCCCATTGACCCCATTGACCCATTGATCCCCATTGCCCCCCATTGATCCCCATTGACCCATTGACCCATTGATCCCCATTGACCCCATTGACCCATTGACCCCATTGATCCCCATTGACCCATTGACCCCCATTGACCCCATTGACCCCATTGACCCCCATTGACCCCATTGACACCCATTGACCCCACTGACCCCATTGACCCATTGATCCCCATTGACCCCCATTGAGTCATTGAGTCATTGACTTCATTGACCCCCCATTGCCCCCCATTGCCCCCCATTGATCACCATTGATCCCCATTGCCCCCCATTGCCCCCCATTGCCCCCCATTGATCCCCATTGCCCCCATTGCCCCCATTGACCCATTGACCCCCATTGACCCCCATTGACCCCGTTGACCCATTGATCCCCATTGCCCCCCATTGACTCCCATTGCCCCCATTGACCCCATTGACCCATTGACCCATTGACCGCATTGACTCCCATTGCCCCCATTGACCCCATTGCCCCCCATTGTCCCATTGCCCCCCATTGCCCCCCACTGCCCCCATTGCCCCCCATTGCCCCCATTGTACCCACTGCCCCCATTGTCCCCCATTGTCCCCCATTGCCCCCCACTGACCCCATTGCCCCCCACTGACCCCATTGCCCCCCATTGACCCCATTGCCCCCCATTGCCCCCATTGTCCCATTTCAGGTAAAAGAGGACATAAACAAGAGAGAAAAAACAAAACACAACACATTTGGGTACTCCTGGGTCCTTTGGGGCACTCCTGGGTCCCTCCTGAACTCCTGGGTCCTTTGGGGCACTCCTGGGTCCCTCCTGAACTCCTGGGTCCCTTGGGGCACTCCTGGGTCCCTTGGGGTACTCCTGGGTCCCTCCTGAACTCCCCATAGACCCCCATAATTTCCCCCTTAGGGACCCAGGAGTGCCCCATAGTGACCCATAAGTGACTCATGGAGCCCCCTAAGTGTGTTCGGGTCCCTTCGGGTCCCTTCGGGTGAGTGCGGGCCCCACTCGGGTCCCTTCGGGTCCCTTCGGGTGTGTTCGGGTCCCACTCGGGTCCCTTCGGGTGCGTTCGGGTCCCTTCGGGTGCGTTCGGGTCCCTTCGGGTGCCTTCGGGTGCCTTCGGGTCCCCTCGGGTGCGTTCGGGCCCCATTCGGGTCCCTTCGGGTGCGTTCGGGTCCCTTCGGGTGCGTTCGGGTCCCTTCGGGTCCCCTCGGGTCCCTTCGGCTCCCTTCGTGTATCTTCGGCTCCTCTCGGAGCCGCCTCCGCGCACGCCACGCACAGTGGGCGTGGCCACGCACCCCCCCCGCTTCCCATTGGCCGCCGCCTGAGGAAGGGGGCGTGGCCTCGCTCGCAGCCACCGCCGCGGCGGGAAACGATCGTGAGGCGGGAAAAGGGGAAGAAAGGGGGCGGGGGGAGGAAGAGGAGGGGCCGGGGGGGGAGCGGAACACGGGTTTTGGGGTAAAAAGGGGGGGATTTGGGAGTTTGGCGCCTTTTGGGGCACTTTCGGGTGGGTTCGGGTCCCTTCGGGGAGACTTCGGGTCCCTTCGGGGAGACTTCGGGCCCCTTCGGGTGGGTTCGGGCCCCTTCGGGGAGACTTCGGGTCCCTTCGGGTGCGTTCGGGTCCCTTCGGGTGCGTTCGGCTCCACTCGGACCCCTTCGGGTGCGTTCGGGTCCCTTCGGGTGGGTTCGGGTCCCTTCGGGTGGGTTCGGGTCCCTTCGGGTGGGTTCGGGTCCCTTCGGGTTTGTTCGGCTCCACTCGGGCCCCTTCGGGTGGGTTCGGGTCCCTTCGGGTGCGTTCGGCTCCACTCGGACCCCTTCGGGAAGACTTCGGGTCCCTTCGGGTGCGTTCGGCCCCTTCGGGTGCGTTCGGGTGCGTTCGGCTCCACTCGGACCCCTTCGGGAAGACTTCGGGTCCCTTCGGGTGCGTTCGGCCCCGGCCGGGACTCGGGCGCCGCTCGGGCGCCGCTCGGCTCCGCTCGGGCGCCGCTCGGCTCCGCTCGGGCGCCGTTCGGCTCCGCTCGGGCGCCGTTCGGCTCCGCTCGGGCCCATTCGGCTCAGCTCGGTTCTTTCCGTCTCCGCTCGTTTTCCCGCGCTTTCCCTCAGAGCGCGAAGCGAAGCGCGGGGACCCCCGGGGCCGCTTTTTTCGCGCTTTTCCCGAGGTGACAACAGCGGGGGCTTTGGGGACACAGCTCGGGGAGCCTCAGCGGGAGGGTTTTGGGTTGAAAAAGCGCTATTTTGGGTCAATTTTGAGGTGGTTTGTGGCCCTCCCGGCGGGGCAAGATGGCGGCTCCGGACATCGAGGGGCTGCTGGGTGAGTAATGAGGGGGAATTAGGGGTGATTAGCGCGAATTAGGGGGTAATTAGGGGGCAGCGGGGATACGGGGGGGTGGGGGGGGTGTTAATTAGAGCTGCTGAGGGTGTTAATTGTTAATGAATGCAGAGGAGGAGCCGTTGCAGGAGCTGCACCCCGGGCTGGCCCCGCTGAGGGGGATTGGGGGGGTGGGAGCGGAGCTGGAGAGGGAGGTGAGACAGGTAAGGGGGCATTGGGGACAATGGGGACAGAGAGAGAGAGTGTGTGCGGATCAGCAGTGATCACCCCAAACCTGCCCCGCAGACACGGCACCCAAAATCCTGCACCCCAAAATACTCTTCCCAAACCTGCACCCCAGATCCTGACCCCAAGCCCTGCACCAAAACCCTGCCCCTCAATCCTGCACCCCCAAATCCTCCACCCCCGATCCTGTCTTCCCAAACCCTGCAAGCCAGATCCTGCACCCCCAAATTCGGCCCTACCAAACTCTGCACCCCTAAACCCTACAACTGAAACCTTGCACCCCCTAATCCTGCCCTCCCTACCTTCCTGAACCCCGAAACCTGCACCCCAAACCCTGCATTCCCAAATCTTTCCGTCCTATACCCTACACCCCTAAACCTGCCCCCAAACCCTGCACCCCAAAGAATTCCCTCCCAAACCCTGCACCTCCAAATCCTGCACCTCAAAGGCCTGGCAACCCAAGCCCTTCAACCCCATACCTGCAACACCAAATCCTGTACCCCAAACCCAGCACCCCAGAATCCTGCACCCCAAATCCTGCCTACCAAACCTTTCACTGCAAACCCCTGCACCCCAAGATTGTGCTGCCCTAA
Organism: Patagioenas fasciata; assembly: GCF_037038585.1. Classification (NCBI taxonomy): domain Eukaryota; kingdom Metazoa; phylum Chordata; class Aves; order Columbiformes; family Columbidae; genus Patagioenas; species Patagioenas fasciata. Next base: position 430,160 of record NC_092545.1, read on the forward strand.
ACACTGAACCCCCAAATCCTGAAGACCCGGATCCTTGCCTCCCAAGACTCTGCACCCCCAAATCCTGCACCCAAATCTCTCACCCCCACCACCCTGCACTCCCAACCCCTGCACCCCAAAACTCCACACCTCCAAATCCTGAACCCTGAAACCCCGCACCCCCAAATCCTGTGCCCCAGTCCTGTGCACCCCACACTCTGCAACCTTAAATTTCCCCCCAAGCCCCTGCACCCCAAACGCTGCACTCTTAGACCTGACTTCTAAACCCCAAGGGCCCATTGTGACATCCCAGAACCTCCTATTGTCCCCAGGGCCCATTGTGACATCCTGGGGACCCCCATTGTCCCCAGGGCCCATTGTGACATTCAGGGGACTCCTCTTTGTCCCCAGGGCCCATTGTGACATCCTGGGGACCGCCCCTTGTCACTGGGGCCCATTGTGACGTCCCAGGACCCCCCGTTGTCCCCAGGGTTCATTGTGACGTCTTAGGACCCCCCATTGTCCCCAGGGCCCATTGTGACATCCACTGCACCCCCCTGTCCCCAGGGCCCATTGTGACATTCAGGGGACCCCTCTTTGTCCCCAGGGCCCATTGTGACATCCTGGGGACCCCCCCTTGTCCCCAGGGCCCATTGTGACGTCCCAGGACCCCCCATTGTCCCCAGGACCCATTGTGACATTCAGGGGACCCCCTTTGTCACTGGGTCCCGTTGTGAAATCCCAGGACCCCACATTGTCCCCAGGGCCCATTGTGACATCCTGGGGACCCCCCCTTTGTCCCCAGTGCCCATTGTGACATCCTGCGGACCCCCCTTTGTCCCCAGGGCCCATTTTGACATTCAGGGGACCCACCATTGTCCTCAGGGCCCATTGTGAGGTCCCAGGACCCCCCATTGTCCCCAGGGCCCATTGTGACATACTCGGCACCCCCTTGTCCCCAGGGTCCATTGTGACACTATGGGGACCCCCCCTTGTGCCCAGGGCCCATTGTGACACTGTGGGTACCACCCTTGTCTGCAGGGCTCATTGTGACATCCCAGGACCCCCCATTGTCCCCAGGGCCCATTGTGACATTCAGGGGACCCCCCTTGTCCCCAGGGCCCATTCTGATACCGTGGGGACCCCCTTTGTCCCCAGGGCCCATTGTGACATCCTGGGGACCCCCCTTGTCCTCAGGGTCCATTGTGACAGCCCAGGACCCCCCATTGTCCCCAGAGCCCATTGTGACATCCTCGGCACGCCCTTGTCCCCAGGGCCCATTGTGACATCCTGGGGACCCCCGCTTCTTCCCAGGGCCCATTGTGACGTCCCAGGACCCCCCATTGTCCCCAGGGCCCATTCTGACATCCTGGGGATCCCTCCTTGTCCCCAGGGCCCATTGTGACGTCCCAGGACCCCCCATTGTCCCCAGGACCTATTGTGACATTCAGGGGACCCCCTTTGTCACTGGGGCCCATTGTGACACCATGGAGACCCCCGCTTGTCCTCAGGGTCCATTGTGACATCCTGGGCACCCCCCATTTTCCCCAGGACCCATTGTGACATCCTGGCCACCCCCTTGCTCCCAGGGCCCGTTGTGGCACCATGGGGACACCCCCTTTGTCCCCAGGGCCCATTGTGACATCCCAGGACCCCCCTTTGACCCCAGGGCCCATTGTGGCACCATGGCAACCCCTTTTGTCCCCAGGGCCCATTGTGACATTCTTGGACCCCACTTTGTCCCCAGGGCCTATTGTGACACCATGGGGACCCCTCCTTGTCACTGGGGACCCATTGTGACACCATGGGGACCCCCCCTTGTCCTCAGGACTCATTCTCACATCCTGGACACCCCCCATTGTCCCCAGGGCCCATTGTAACATCCACTGCACCCCCTTGTCCCCAGGGCCCATTGTGACATTCAGGGGACCCCTCTTTGTCCCCAGGGCCCATTGTGACATCCTGGGGACCCCCCCTTGTCACTGGGGCCCATTGTGACGTCCCAGGATCCCTCCTTGTCCCCAGGGCCCATTGTGACGTCTTAGGACCCCCCATTGTCCCCAGGGCCCATTGCGACATTCAGGGCACCCCCTTGTCCCCAGGGCCCATTGTGACATCCTGGGGACCCCCCCTTGTCACTGGGGCCCATTGTGACGTCCCAGGACCCCACATTGTCCTCAGGGCCCATTGTGACATCCTGGGGACCCCACTTGTCCCCAGGACCCATTGTGACACTATGGGCACCCCGCCTTGTTCCCAGGGCCCATTGTGACACCGTGGGTACCACCCTTGTCCCCAGAGCCCATTGTGACATCCAGGGGACCCCCTTTGTCCCCAGGGCCCATTGTGACATCGCAGGACCCCCCCTGGTCACTAGGGCCCATTGTGACATCCTGCGGACCCCTTTTGTCCCCACGGCCCATTGTGGCACCATGGGGACCCCCTTTGTCACTGGGGCCCATTGTGACATCCCAGGACCCCACTTTGTCCCCAGGGCTTATTGTGACACCATGGGGACCTCCCTTGTCCCCAGGGCCCATTGTGACATCCCGTGACCCCCCTTTGTCCCCAGTGCTATTGTGAAATCCTGGGGACCCCCTTTGTGCCCAGGGCCCATTGTGGCACCATGGGGAACCCCTTTGTCACTGGGGGCCATTGTGACATCCCAGGATTCCACTTTGTCCCCAGGGCTCGTTCTGACACCTTGGGGACTCCCATTGTCCCCAGGGCCCATTGTGACACCATGGGGACGCCCCCTTTGTCCCCAGTACCCATTGTGACATCCTGCTACCCCCCTTTGTCCCCAGGGCCCATTTTGACATTCAGGGGACCCACCATTGTTCCCAGGGCCCATTGTGACATCCTGCTACCCCTCTTTATCCCCAGGGCCCATTTTGACATTCAGGGGACCCACCATTGTCCCCAGGGCCCATTGTGACATCCTGGGCAACCCCAATGTCCCCAGGGCCCATTGTGATATCTGGGGGACCCCCTTGTCCCCAGGACCCATCGTGGCACCGTGGGTGCCCTCCTTGTCACTTGGGCCCATTGTGACACCATGGGGACTCCCTCTTTGTCCCCAGTGCCCATTGTGACATCCTGCGGACCCCACCTTTGTCCCCAGGGCCCATTTTGACATTCAGGGGACCCACCATTGTCCCCAGGGCCCATTGTGACCTTCAAGGGACCCCCATTGTTCCTAGGGCCCATTGTGACGTCCTGGGGACCCCCTCTGTTCCCAGGGCTCATTGTGACTTTCAGGGGACCCCCCCCTTGTCCCCAGGGCTGATTGTGACGTCCTAGGGCCCCTCTGTGTCCCCAGGGCCCATTGTGACACTTTAGAGACCCCTCTTTGTACCCAGGGCCCATTGTGACATCCTGGGGACCCCCCCTTGTCCCCAGGGCCCATTGTGACATCCTCGGCACCCCCTTGTCCCCAGGGCCCATTGTGACATTCAGGGGACCCCTCTTTGTCCCCAGGGCCCATTGTGACATCCTGGGGACCCCCTCTTGTCCCCAGGGCCCATTGTGACGTCCCAGGACCCCCCATTGTCCCCAGGGCCCATTGTGACATCCTGGGGATCCCTCCTTGTCCCCAGGGCCCATTGTGACGTCCCAGGACCCCAGATTGTCCCCAGGGCCCATTGTGACATCCTGGGGACCCCCTTTGTCACTGGGGCCCATTGTGACGTCCCAGGACCCCACATTGTCCCCAGGGCCCATTGTGACATCCTGGGGACCCCCTTTGTCTCCAGGGCCCATTGTGACGTCCCAGGACCCCCCATTGTCCCCAGGGTCCATTGTTACATCCTGGGGACCCCCTTGTCCCCAGGACCCATCGTGACACCATGGGGACCCTCCTTGTCACTGGGGACCCATTCCGACACTCTGGGGAACCCCCTTGTCCTCAGGGCCCATTGTGATATCCTGGGCATCCCCCTTTTTGTCCCTGGACCATTGTAACACCGTGGGGACCCCCTTTGTCCCCAGGGCCCATTGTGACACTGTGGGACCCCCCCTTTGTCCCCAGGGCCTATTATTCCGTCCCGGGACCCCCATTGTCCCCAGGGCCCATTGTGACACTTGGGGACCCCCCTTGTCCCTGGGGACCCATTGTGACACCATGGGGACCACCTCTTGTCCTCAGGGCCTATTGTGAACATCCTGGGGAACCTCCATTGTCCCCAGAGCCCATTGTGAGTTCCTGGAGACCCCCTTGTCCCCAGGTCCCATTGTGACATCCTGGGGAGCCTCTTTGTCCCCACGGCCCATTGTGACATCCTGGGGACCTCCTTGTCCCCAGGACCCATCCTGGCACCGTGGAGACCTCCCTTGTCACTGGGGACCCATTGTGACACCATGGGGACCTCCCATTGTCCTCAGGGCCCATTGAGACATCCTGGGGACCCCCTTTGTCACTGGGGACCCATTGTGACATCCCAGGAACCCCATTGTCCCCATGGCCCATTGTGACATCCTGGGGACCCCTCTTTGTCTCCAGGACATATTGTGACACCGTGGGGACCACATTAGTCCCCAGGGCCCATTGTGACATCCTAGGAATCCCCTCTTGTCCCCAGGGCCCATTGTGACATCCCAGGACCCCCCTTTGTCCCCAGGGCTCATTGTGACATTCTAGGACCCCACTTTGTCCCCAGGGCCTATTGTGACACCATGGGGAACCCTCCTTGTCACTGGGGACCCATTGTGACACCATGGGGACCCCCCCTTTGTCCCCAGTGCCCATTGTGACATCCTGCCCACCCCCCTTTGTCCCCAGGGTCCATTGTGACATCCTGGGCAACCCCATTGTCCCCAGGGCCCATTGTGACATCTAGGGGGACGCCCTTGTCCCCAGGACCCATCGTGGCACCGTGGGGACCCCCATTGTCCCCAGGGCCCATTGTGACATCCCAGGAACCCCATTGTGCCAAGAGCAGATTGTAACATCCTGGGGACCCCCCTTTTTCTCCAGGACGCATTGTGACACCGTGGGGACCTCATTAGTCCCCAGGGCCCATTGTGACATTGTAGGGACCTCCCTTTGTCCCCAGGGCTCATTGTGGCACCATGGGGACCCCCCCGTGTCACTGGGGACCCATTGTGACACCATGGGGACCCCCCCATGTCCTCAGGGTCCATTGTGACATCCTGGGCACCCCCCATTGTCCCCAGGACCCATTGTGACATCCTGGCCACCACCTTGCTCCCAGGGCCCATTTTAGCACCATGGGGACCGCCTTTGACCCCAGGGCCCCTTGTGGCACCATGGCAACCACTTTTGTTCCCAGGGCCCATTGTGACATTCAGGGGACCCCATTGTCCCCAGGGCCTATTGTGACACCATGGGGACCCCTCCTTGTCACTGGGGACCCATTGTGACACCATGGGGACCCCCCCATGTCCTCAGGACTCATTTTCACATCCTGGGCACCCCCCCTTGTCCCCAGGGCCCATTGTGACATCCCAGAACCTCCTATTGTCCCCAAGGCCCATTGTGACATCCTGGGGACCCCCATAGTCCCCAGTGCCCATTGTGACATTCCAGGACCCCCCATTGTCCCCAGGGCCCATTGTGACATCCTCGGCACGCCCTTGTCCCCAGGGCCCATTGTGACATTCAGGGGACCCCTCTTTGTCCTCAGGGCCCATTGTGACATCCTGGGGACCCCCCCTTGTCACTGGGGCCCATTGTGACGTCCCAGGACCCCCCATTGTCCCCAGGGCCCATTGTGACATCCTGGGGATCCCTCCTTGTCCCCAGGGCCCATTGTGACGTCCCAGGACCCCACATTGTACCCAGGATCCATTGTGACATTCAGGGGACCCCCTTTGTCACTGGGGCCCATTGTGACATCCCAGGACCCCACATTGTCCCCAGGACCTATTGTGACATCCTGGGGACCCCACTTGTCCCCAGGACCCATTGTGACACTATGGGGACCACCCCTTGTGCCCAGGGCCCATTGTGACACTGTGGGTACCACCCTTGTCCGCAGGGCTCATTGTGACATCCCAGGACCCCCATTGTCCCCAGGGCCCATTGTGACATTCAGGGGACCCCCCTTTGTCCCCAGGGCCCATTCTGATACCGTGGGGACCCCCTTTCTCCCCAGGGCCCATTGTGACATTGCAGTACCCTCCCTGGTCCCCACGGCCCATTGTGGCACCATGGGGACCCCCTTTTGTCACTGGGGCCCATTGTGACATCCCAACACCCCACTTTGTCCCCAGGGCTTATTGTGACACCATGGGGACCTCCCTTGTCCCCAGGGCCCACTGTGACATCCCATGATCCCCATTTGTCCCCAGTGCTATTGTCAAATCCTGGGGACCCCCTTTGTCCCCAGGGACCATTGTGGCACCATGGGGAACCCCTTTGTCACTGGGGCCCATTGTGACATCCCAGGACCCCACATTGTCCCCAGGACCCATTGTGACATCCTGGGGACCCCACTTGTCCCCAGGACCCATTGTGACACTATGGGGACCCCACCTTGTTCCCAGGGCCCATTGTGAAACCATCGACACCCCCCTTGTCCGCAGGGGTCATTGTGACATCCTGGGGACCCTCCTTGTCCCCAGAGCCCATTGTGACATCCAGGGGACCCACTTTCTCCCCAGGGCCCATTGTGACATCGCAGGACCCCCCTGGTCCCCAGGGCCCATTGTGACATCCTGGGGATCCCCCTTTGTCCCCAGGGTCCATTGTGACATCCTGGGCAACCCCATTGTCCCCAGGGCCCATTGTGACATCTGGGGGACCCCCTTGTCCCCAGGACCCATCGTGGCACCGTGGGGACCCTCCTTGTCACTTGGGCCCATTGTGACACCATGGGGACCTCCCCTTTGTCCCCAGTGCCCATTGTGACATCCTGCGGACCCCCCTTTGTCCCCAGGGCCCATTTTGACATTCAGGGGACCCACCATTGTCCCCAGGGCCCATTGTGACCTTCAAGGGACCCCCATTGTTCCCAGGGCCCATTGTGACGTCCTGGGGAGCCCCCTCTGCTCCCAAGGCTCATTGTGACTTTCAGGGGATCCCCCCATGTACCCAGGGCTGATTGTGACGTTGTAGGGCCCCTCTTTGTCCCCAGGGCCCATTGTGACATCCTGGGGAACCCCCTTGTTCCCCGGGCCCATTGTGATGTCCCGGGACCCCCCATTGTCCCCATGGCCCATTGTGACATCCTGGGGATCCCTCCTTGTCCCCAGGGCCCATTGTGACGTCCCAGGACCCCCCATTGTCCCCAGGGCCTATTGTGACATCCTCTGCACCCCCTTGTCCCCAGGGCCCATTGTGACATTCAGGGGACACCTCTTTGTCCCCAGGGCCCATTGTGACATCCTGGGGACCCCCTCTTGTCCCCAGGGCCCATTGTGACGTCCCAGGACCCCCCATTGTCCCCAGGGCCCATTGTGACATCCTGGCGATCCCTCCTTGTCCCCAGGGCCCATTGTGACGTCCCAAGACCCCCCCATTGTCCCCAGGGCCCATTGTGACATTCAGGGCACCCCCTTTGTCACTGGGGCCCATTGTGACATCCCAGGACCCCACATTGTCCCCAGGGCCCATTGTGACATCCTGGGGACCCCTCTTTGTCCTAAGGACCCATTGTGACGTCCCAGGACCCTGCATTGTCCCCAGAGCCCATTGTGACATCCTGGAGACACCCTTTGTCCCCAGGACCCATTGTGACGTCCCAGGACCCCCCATTGTCCCCAGGGTTCATTCTTACATCCTGGGGACCCCCTTGTCCCCAGGACCCATCGTGACACCATGGAGACCCCTCCTTGCCTCAGGGCCCATTGTGACATCCTGGGCATCCCCCTTTGTCACCCGGGACCATTGTAACACCGTGGGGACCCCCTTTGTCCCTAGGGCCTATTGTTACGTCCCAGGACCCCCCGTTGTTCCCAGGGCCCATTGTGACACCTTGGGGACCCCCTTGTCACTGGGGACCCATTGTGACACCATGGGGACCACCCCTTGTCCTCAGGACCTATTGTGAACATCCTGGGGAACCTCCATTGTCCCCAGAGCCCATTGTGAGTTCCTGGGGACCCCCTTGTCCCCAGGTCCCATTGTGACATCCTGGGGAGTCTCTTTGTCCCCAGGGCCCATTGTGACATCCTGGGGACCCCCTTTGTCCCCAGGGCCCATGGTGACATCCTGGGGACCTCCTTGTCCGCAGGACCCATCCTGGCACCGTGGGGACCTCCCTTGTCACTGGGGACCCTTTGTGACACCATGGGGACCTCCCATTGTCCTCAGGGCCCATTGAGACATCCTGGGGACCCCCTTTGTCACTGGGGACCCGTTGTGACATCCCAGGAACCCCATTGTCCCAAGGGCCCATTGTGACATCCTAGGGACCTCCCTTTGTCCCCAGGGTTCATTGTGGCACCATGGGGACCCCCTTTGCACTGTGTCACATTGTGATATCCAAGAACCCCACTTTGTCCCCAAGGCCCATTTTGACATCCTGGGGACCCCCTTTCTCCCCAGGGCCCATTGTGACATTCAGGGGACACCCCCCTTGTCCCCAGGGCCCATTGTGACTTCCCAGGACCCCCCATTGTCCCTAGAGCCCATTGTGACATTCAGGGGACCCCCTTTGTCACTGGGGCCCATTGTGACATCCCAGGACCCCACATTGTCCCCAGGGCCCATTGTGACATTCAGGGGACACCCCCCTTGTCCCCAGGGCCCATTGTGACGTCCCAGGATCCCCCATTGTCCCCAGGGCCCATTGTGACATTCAGGGGACCCCCTTTGGCACTGGGGCCCATTGTGACATCCCAGGACCCCACATTGTCCCCAGGGCCCATTGTGACATTCAGGGGTCCCCCCCTTGTCCCCAGGACCCATTGTGATGTCCCAGGACCCCTCATTGTCCCCACGGCCCATTGTGACATCCTGGGGACCCCCCTTTGTCACTGGGGCTCATTGAGACATCGTGGGGACCAACTTTGTCCCCAGGGCCCATTGTGACGTCCCAGGACCTCCCGTTGTCCCCAGTGTCCATTGTGACATCCGAGGAGCCCACTTTGTCCCCAGGACCCATTTTGATATTGAGGGGAACCACGTTTGTCCCCAGGGCCCATTGTGACACCATGGGGACCCCCCCTTGTCACTGGGGACCCATTGTGACACCATGGAGACCCCTGCTTGTCCTCAGGGTCCATTGTGACATCTTGGGCACCTCCCATTGTCCCCAGGACCCATTGTGACATCCTGGGGACCCCCTTGCTCCCAGGGCCCATTGTGGCGCCATGTGGACATCCCCTTTGTCCCCAGGGCCCATTGTGACATTCCAGGACCCCCCATTGTCCCCAGGGCCCATTGTGACATCCACTGCACCCCCTTGTCCCCAGGGCCCATTCTGACGTCCCAGGACCCCCCATTGTCCCCAGGGCCCATTGTGACATCCTGGGGATCCCTCCTTGTCCTCAGGGCCCATTGTGACGTCTTAGGAACCCCCGTTGTCCCCAGGGCCCATTGTGACATTCAGGGGACGCCTCTTTGAAACCCAGGGCACATTGTGACATCCTGGGGACCCCCCCTTGTCCCCACAGCCCATTGTGACGTCCCAGGACCCCCCATTGTTCCCAGGGCCCATTGTGACACTATGGGGACCCCCCCTTGTTCCCAGGGCCCATTGTGACATCCTGGGTACCACCCTTGTCCGCAGGGCTCATTGTGACGTCCCAGGACCCCCCATTGTCCCCAGGGCCCATTGTGACATCCTGGGGATCCCTCCTTGTCCGCAGGGCCCATTGTGACGTCCCAGGACCCCCCATTGTCCCCAGGGCCCATTGTGACATCCTCTGCACCCCCTTGTCCCCAGGGCCCATTGTGACATTCCGGGGACCCCTGTTTGTTCCCAGGGCCCATTGTGACATCCTGGGGACCCCCTCTTGTCACTGGGGCCCATTGTGACGTCCCAGGACCCGCTATTGTCCCCAGGGCCGATTGTGACATTCAGGGGACCCCTCTTTGTCCCCAGGGCCCATTGTGAAGTCTAAGGACCCCCCATTGTCCCCAGGGCCCATTGTGACATCCTGGGGACCCTCCTTGTCCCCAGAGCCCATTGTGACATCCAAGGGACCCCCTTTGTCTCCAGGGCCCATTGTGGCACCATGGGGACCCCCTTTGACACTGGGGCCCATTGTGACACCGTCGACACCCCCCTTTGTCCCCAGGGCCCATTGTGACGTCCTGGGGACCCCCCTTGTCCCCAGAGCCCATTGTGACATCCAGGGGACCCCCTCTTGTCCCCAGGGCCCATTGTGACGTCCCAGGACCGCCCATTGTCCCCAGGGCCCATTGTGACATCCTGGGGATCCCTCCTTGTCCCCAGGGCCCATTGTGACGTCCCAGGACCCCCCATTGTCCCCAGGACGCATTGTGACATTCAGGGGACCCCCTTTGTCACTGGGGCCTATTGTGACATCGCAGGACCCCACATTGTCCCCAGGGCCCATTGTGACATCCTCTGCACCCCCTTGTCCCCAGGGCCCATTGTGACATTCAGGGGACCCCTCTTTGTCCCCAGGGCCCATTGTGACATCCTGGGGATCCCTCGTTGTCCCCAGGGCCCATTGTGACGTCCCAGCACCCCCCATTGTCCCCAGGACCTACTGTGACATTCAGGGGAGCCCCTTTGTCACTGGGGTCCATTGTGACACCATGGAGACCCCCGCTTGTCCTCAGGGTCCATTGTGACATCCTGGGCACCCCCCATTTTCCCCAGGACCCATTGTGACATCCTGGCCACCCCCTTGCTCCCAGGGCCCGTTGTGGCACCATGGGGACACCCCCTTTGTCCCCAGGGCCCATTGTGACATCCCAGGACCCCCCTTTGTCCCCAGGGCCATTGTGAAATCCTGGGGACCCCTTTTGTCCCCAGGGCCCATTGTGGCACCATGGAGAACCCCTTTGTCTCTGGGGACCATTGTGACATTCCAGGATTCCACTTTGTCCCCAGGGCTCGTTCTGACACCTTGGGGACTCCCATTGTCCCCAGGGCCCATTGTGACATCCCAGGACCCCACTTTGTCCCCAGGGCTTATTGTGACATCTGGGGGACGCCCTTGTCCCCAGGACCCATCCTGGCACCGTGGGGACCCTCCTTGTCACTTGGGCCCATTGTGACACCATGGGGACCCACCCTTTGTCCCCAGTGCCCATTGTGACATCCTGCGGACCCCCCGTTGTCCCCAGGGCCCATTGTGACATTCAGGGGACCCACCATTGTCCTCAGGCCCCATTGTGACATCCTCAGCACCCCCTTGTCCCCAGGGCCCATTGTGACATTCAGGGGACCCCTCTTTTTCCCCAGGGCCCATTGTGACATCCTGGGGACCCCCCTTGTCCCCAGGGCCCAATGTGACGTCCCAGAACCCGCCATTGTCCCCAGGGCCCATTGTGACATCCTGGGGATCCCTGCTTGTCCCCAGGGCCCATTGGGACGTCCCAGGACCCGCTATTGTCCCCAGGGCCCATTTTGACATCCTGGGGATCCCTCCTTGTCCCCAGGGCCCATTGGGACGTCCCAGGACCCCCATTGTCCCCAGGGCCCATTGTGACATTCAGGGGCCCCCGTTTGTCACGGGGGCCCATTGTGACATCCCAGGACCCCACATTGTCCCCAGGGCCCTTGTGACATCCTGGGGAGCCCACTTGTCCCCAGGACCCATTGTGACACTATAGGGACCCCCCCTTGTGCCCAGTGACCATTGTGACACCGTGGGTACCACCCTTGTCCGCAGGGCCCATTGTGACATCCTAGGGACACCCCCTTGTCTCCAGGGCCCATTGTGACATCCTGGGCACCCCCCATTTTCCCCAGGACCCATTGTGACATCCTGGGGATCCCTCCTTGTCCCCAGGGCCCATTGTGACGTCCCAGCACCCCCCATTGTCCCCAGGACCTACTGTGACATTCAGGGGAGCCCCTTTGTCACTGGGGCCCATTGTGACACCATGGAGACCCCCGCTTGTCCTCAGGGTCCATTGTGACATCCTGGGCACCCCCCATTTTTCCCAGGACCCATTGTGACATCCTGGCCACCCCCTTGCTCCCAGGGCCCGTTGTGGCACCATGGGGATACCCCCTTTGTCCCCAGGGCCCATTGTGACATCCCAGGACCCCCCTTTGTCCCCAGGGCCATTGTAGCACCATGGGGACCCCCTTTGACCCCAGGGCCCATTGTGGCACCATGGCAACCCCTTTTGTCCCCAGGGCCCATTGTGACATTCTTGGACCCCACTTTGTCCCCAGGGCCTATTGTGACACCATGGGGACCCCTCCTTGTCACTGGGGACCCATTGTGACACCATGGGGACCCCCCCTTGTCCTCAGGACTCATTCTCACATCCTGGACACCCCCCATTGTCCCCAGGGCCCATTGTGACATCCACTGCACCCCCTTGTCCCCAGGTCCCATTGTGACATTCAGGGGACCCCTCTTTGTCCCCAGGGCCCATTGTGACATCCTGGGGACCCCCCCTTGTCCCCAGGGCTCATTGAGACGTCCCAGGACCCCCCACTGTCCCCAGGGCCCATTGTGACATTCAGGGGACCCCCTTTGTCCCCAGGGCCCATTCTGATACCGTGGGGACCCCCCATTGTCCCCAGGGCCCATTGTGACATCCTGGGGACCCTCCTTGTCCCCAGAGCCCATTGTGACATCCAGGGGACCCCCTTTGTCCCCAGGGCCCATTGTGGCACCATGAGGACCCTCTTTGTCACTGGGGCCCATTGTGACATCCCAGGACCCCACTTTGTCCCCAGGGCTTATTGTGACGCCATGGGAATCTCCCTTGTCCCCAGGGCCCATTGTGACATCCCATGACCCCCCTTTGTCCCCAGTGCTATTGTGAAATCCTGGGGACCCCTTTTGTCCCCAGGGCCCATTGTGACACCGTGGGGAACCCCTTTGTCACTGGGGCCATTGTGACATTCCAGGATTTCACTTTGTCCCCAGGGCTCGTTCTGACACCTTGGGGACTCCCATTGTCCCCAGGGCCCATTGTGACATCCTGGGCAACCCCATTGTCCCCAGGGCCCATTGTGACATCCTGGGGACCCCCATTGTCCCCAAGGCCCATTGTGACATTCCAGGACCCCCCATTGTCCCCAGGGCCCATTGTGACATCCACTGCACCCCCTTGTCCCCAGGGCCCATTGTGACATTCAGGGGACCCCTCTTTGTCCCCAGAGCCCATTGTGACATCCTGGGGACCCCCCTTCTCACTGGGGCCCATTGTGACGTCCCAGGACCCCCCATTGTCCCCAGGGACCATTGTGACATCCTGGCGATCCCTCCTAGTCCCCAGGGCCCCCCATTGTCCCCAGGACCCATTGTGACATTCAGGGGGCCCCTTTGTCACTGGGGCCCATTGTGACATCCCAGGACCCCACATTGTCCCCAGGGCCCATTGTGACATCCTGGGGACCCTCCTTGTCCCCAGAGCCCACTCTGACATCCAGGGGACCCCCTTTGTCCCCATGGCCCATTGTGGCACCATAGGGACCCCCTTTGTCACTGGGGCCCATTGTGACATCCCAGGATACCCCCTGGTCCCCAGGCCCCATTGTGACATCCTGGGGACCCCCCTTGTCCTCAGGGTCCATTGTGACAGCCCAGGACCTTACATTGTCCCCAGGGCCCATTGTGACATCCCAGGACCCCCCATTGTCCCCAGGGCCCATTGTGACATCCCAGGACCCCCCATTGTCCCCAGGGCCCATTGTGACATCCTCGGCACCCCTTTGTCCCCCGGGCCCATTGTGACATCCTGGGGACCCCCCCTTGTCCCCAGGGCCCATTGTGACGTCCCAGGGCCCCCATTGTCCCCAGGGGCCATTGTGACATCCTAGGGATCCCTCCTTGTCCCCAGGGCCCATTGTGACATTCAGTGGACCCCTCTTTGTCCCTAGGGCCCATTGTGACATCCTGGGGATCCCTCCTTGTCCCCAGTACCCATTGTGACGTCCCAGGATCCCCATTGTCCCCAGGACCTATTGTGACATTCAGGGGACCCCCTTTGTCACTGGGGCCCATTGTGACACCATGGAGACCCCCGCTTGTCCCCAGGGCCCATTGTGACATCCCAGGACCCCCCTTTGACCCCAGGGCCCATTGTGGCACCATGGCAACCCCTTTTGTCCCTAGGGCCCATTGTGACATTCTTGGACCCCACTTTGTCCCCAGGACCTATTGTGACACCATGGGGACCCCCCCTTGTCCTCAGGACTCATTCTCACATCCTGGACACCCCCCATTGTCCCCAGGGCCCATTGTGACATCCACTGCACCCCATTGTCCCCAGGGCCCATTGTGACATTCAGGGGACCCCTCTTTGTCCCCAGGGCCCATTGTGACATGCTGGGGACGCTCTTTGTCCCCAGGGCCCATTGTGACATCCTGGGGACCCTCCTTGTCCCCAGAGCCCATTGTGACATCCAGGGGACCCCCTTTGTCCCCAGGGCCCATTGTGGCACCATGAGGACCCTCTTTGTCACTGGGCCCCATTGTGACATCCCAGGACCCCCCTTTGTCCCCAGGGCCCATTGTGACATCCCAGGACCCCACTTTGTCCCCAGGGCTTATTGTGACACCATGGGGATCTCCCTTGTCCCCAGGGCCCATTGTGACATCCCATGACCCCCCTTTGTCCCCAGTGCTATTGTGAAATCCTGGGGACCCCTTATGTCCCCAGGGCCCATTATGACACCATGGGGAACCCCTTTGTCACTGGGGGCCATTGTGACATTCCAGGACCCCCCATTGTCCCCAGGGCCCATTGTGACATTCAGGGCACCCCCTTGTCCCCAGGGCCCATTGTGACATTCAGGGCACCCCTCTTTGTCCCCAGGGCCCATTGTGACATCCTGGGGACCCCCACTTGTCACTGGGACCCATTGTGACATCCCAGGACCCCCCATTGTCCCCAGGGCCCATTGTGACATCCACTGCACCCCCTTGTCCCCAGGGCCCATTGTGACATTCAGGGCACCCCTCTTTGTACCCAGGGCACACTGTGACATCCTGAGGACCCCCCCTTGTCACTGGGGCCCATTGTGACGTCCCAGGACCCCCCATTGTCGCCAGGGCCCATTGTGACATCCTGGGGATCCCTTCTTGTCCCCAGGGCCCATTGTGACGTCCCAGGACCCCCCATTGTCCCCAGGACCCATTGTGACATTCAGGTGGCCCCTTTGTCACTGGGGCCCATTGTGACATCCCAGGACCCCACATTGTCCCCAGGACACATTGTCACATCCTGGGGACCCCACTTGTCCCCAGGACCCACTGTGACACTATGGGGACCCCCCCTTGTCCCCAGGGCCCATTGTGAGGTCCCAGGACCCGACATTGTCCCCAGGGCCCATTGTGACATCCTCTGCACCCCCTTGTCCCCAGGGCCCACTGTGACGTCCCAGGACCCACCCTTGTCCGCAGGGCTCATTGTGACATCGCAGGACCCCCCTTTGTCCCCAGGGCCCATTCTGATACCGTGGGGATCCCCTTTGTCCCCAGAATCCATTGTGACATCCAGGGGACCTCCTTTGTCCCCAGGGCCCATTGTGACATCGCAGGACCCCCCTGGGCCCCAGGGCGCATTTTGACATCCTGGGGATGCCCCCTTGTCAACGGGGCCCATTGTGACGTCCCAGGACCCCCCATTGTGTCCAGGGCCCATTGTGACATCCTGGGGATCCCTGCTTGTCCCCAGGGCCCATTGTGACGTCTTAGGACCCCCCGTTGTCCCCAGGGCCCATTGTGACATCCTGGGGATCCCTCCTTGTCCCCAGGGCCCATTGTGACGTCCCAGGACTCCCCACTGTCCTCAGGACCTATTGTAACATTCAGGGGACCCCCTTTGTCACTGGGGCCCATTGTGACATCCCAGGACCCCACATTGTCCCCAGGGCCCATTGTGACATCCTGGGGACCCCATTTTCCCCAGGACCCATTGTGACACTATGGGTACCCCCCCTTGTCCCCAGGGCCAATTGTGACGTCCCAGGACCCCCCATTGTTCCCAGGGCCCATTGTGATGTCCTTGGGAGCCCCCTCTCTTCCCAGGGCTCATTGTGACTCTCAGGGGACCCCACCTTGTCCCCAGGACTGATTGTGACGTCCTAGGGCCCCTCTGTGTCCCCAGGGCCCATTGTGACGTCCCAGGACCCCCATTGTCCCCAGGGCCCATTGTGACATCCTCGGCACCCCCTTGTCCCCAGGGCCCATTGTGACATTCAGGGGACCCCTCTTTGTCCCCAGGGCCCATTGTGACATCCTGGGGACCCCCTCTTGTCCCCAGGGCCCATTGTGACGTCCCAGGACCCCCCATTGTCCCCAGGGCCCATTGTGACATCCTGGGGATCCCTCCTTGTCACTGGGGCCCATTGTGACACCATGGGGACCCCTCCTTGTCACTGGGGACCCATTGTGACACCATGGGGACCCCCCTTGTCCTCAGGACTCATTCTCACATCCTGGACACCCCGCATTGTCCCCAGGGCCCATTGTGACATCCACTGCAACCCCTTGTCCCCAGGGCCCATTGTGACATTCAGGGGACCCCTCTTTGTCCCCAGGGCCCATTGTGACATCCTGGGGACCCCCCCTTGTCCCCAGGGCTCATTGAGACGTCCCAGGACCCCCCATTGTCCCCAGGACCCATTGTGACACTATGGGGACCCCCCGTTTTGCCCAGGGCCCATTGTGACCCCGTGGGTACCACCCTTGTCCCCAGGGCCCATTGTGACATTCAGGGGACCCCTCCTTGTCCCCAGGGCCCATTGTGACATCTTGGGGACCCTCTTTGTCACTGGGGCCTATTGTGACATCCCAGGACCCCCCTTTGTCCCCAGGGCCCATTGTAGCACCATGGGGACCCCCTTTGACCCCAGGGCCCATTGTGGCACCATGGCAACCGCTTTTGTCCCCAGGGCCCATTGTGACATTCTTGGACCCCACTTTGTCCCCAGGGCCTATTGTGACACCATGGGGACCCCTCCTTGTCACTGGGGACCCATTGTGATACCATGGGGACCCCGCCTTGTCCTCAGGACTCATTCTCACATCCTGGACGCCCCCCATTGTCCCCAGGGCCCATTGTGACATCCACTGCACCCCCATGACCCCAGGGCCCATTGTGACATTCAGGGGACCCCTCTTTGTCCCCAGGGCCCATTTTGACATTCAGGGGACCCACCATTGTCCTCAGGGCCCATTGTGAGGTCCCAGGACCCCCCATTGTCCCCAGGGCCCATTGTGACATCCTCGGCACCCCCTTGTCCCCAGGGTCCATTGTGACATCCCAGGACCCCCCATTGTCCCCAGGGCCCATTGTGACACCATGGAGACCCCCGCTTGTCCTCAGGCTCCATTGTGACATCCTGGGCACCCCCCATTTTCCCCAGGACCCGTTGTGACATCCTGGCCACCCCCTTGCTTCCAGGGCCCGTTGTGGCACCATGGGGACACCCCCTTTGTCCCCAGGGCCCATTGTGACATCCCAGGACCCCCCTTTGTCCCCAGGGCCCATTGTAGCACCATGGGGACCCCCTTTGACCCCAGGGCCCATTGTGGTACTATGGCAACCCCTTTTGTCCCCAGGGCCCATTGTGACATTCTTGGACCCCACTTTGTCCCCAGGGCCTATTGTGACACCATGGGGACCCCTCCTTGCCACTGGGGACCCATTGTGACACCATGGGGACCCCCCCTTGTCCTCAGGAGTCATTCTGACATCCTGGACACCCCCCATTGTCCCCAGGGCCCATTGTGACATCCACTGCACCCCCCTGTCCCCAGGGCCCATTGTGACATTCAGGGGACTCCTCTTTGTCCCCAGGGCCCATTGTGACATCCTGGGGATCCCTCCTTGTCTTCAGGGCCCATTGTGATGTCCGAGGACCCCCCATTGTCCCCAGGGCCCATTGTGACATCCTCTGCACCCCCTTGTCCCCAGGGCCCATTGTGACATTCAGGGGACCCCTCTTTGTCCCCAGGGCCCATTGTGACATCCTGGGGATCCCTCCTTGTCGCCAGGGCCCATTGTGACGTCCCAGGACCCCCCATTGTCCCCAGGACCTATTGTGACATTCAGGGGACCCCCTTTGTCACTGGGGCCCATTGTGACACCATGGGGACCCCTCCTTGTCACTGGGGACCCATTATGACACCATGGGGACCCCCCTTGTCCTCAGGACTCATTCTCACATCCTGGACACCCCGCATTGTCCCCAGGGCCCATTGTGACATCCACTGCAACCCCTTGTCCCCAGGGCCCATTGTGACATTCAGGGGACCCCTCTTTGTCCCCAGGGCCCATTGTGACATCCTGGGGACCCCCCCTTGTCCCCAGAGCCCATTGTGACG
This sequence comes from Patagioenas fasciata, assembly GCF_037038585.1. Taxonomy (NCBI): domain Eukaryota; kingdom Metazoa; phylum Chordata; class Aves; order Columbiformes; family Columbidae; genus Patagioenas; species Patagioenas fasciata. The sequence continues at coordinate 448,541 of NC_092545.1, forward strand.
TCCCAGGACCCCCCATTGTCCCCAGGACCCATTGTGACACTATGGGGACCCCCCCTTTTGCCCAGGGCCCATTGTGACCCCGTGGGTACCACCCTTGTCCCCAGGGCCCATTGTGACATCCTCTGCACCCCCTTGTCCCCAGGGCCCATTGTGACATTCAGGGGACCCCTCTTTGTCCCCAGGGCCCATTGTGACATCCTGGGGACCCTCTTTGTCACTGGGGCCTATTGTGACATCCCAGGACCCCCCTTTGACCCCAGGGCCCATTGTGGCACCATGGCAACCGCTTTTGTCCCCAGGGCCCATTGTGACATTCTTGGACCCCACTTTGTCCCCAGCGCCTATTGTGACACCATGGGGACCCCTCCTTGTCACTGGGGACCCATTGTGATACCATGGGGACCCTGCCTTGTCCTCAGGACTCATTCTCACATCCTGGACGCCCCCCATTGTTCCCAGGGCCCATTGTGACATCCACTGCACCCCCTTGTCCCCAGGGCCCATTGTGACATTCAGGGGACCCCTCTTTGTCCCCAGGGCCCATTGTGACATCCTGGGGACCCCCCCTTGTCCCCAGGGCCCATTGTGACGTCTCAGGACCCCCCATTGTCCCCAGGGCCCATTGTGACATCCTGTGGATCCCTCCTTGTCCCCAGGGCCCATTGTGACGTCCCAGGACCCCCCATTGTCCCCAGGGCCCATTGTGATATGTTGGGGAGCCCTCTTTGTCCCCAGGGCCCATTGTGAAATTCAGGGGACCCCAACTTGTCCTCAGGGCCCATTCTGATATCCTGGGGACACTCTTTGTCCCCAGGGCCCATTGTGACATCCTGGGGACCCCATTGTCACCAAAGCCCATTGTGATATCCTGGCGACCACCTTTTGTCCCCAGGGCCCATTGTGATATCCTGAGGACCGCCCTTTGTCCCCAGGGCCCATTGTGACGTCCCAGGACCCCCCATTGTCCCCAGGGCCCATTGTGACATTCAGGGGCCCCCGTTTGTCATTGGGGCCCATTGTGAGATCCCAGGACCCCACATTGTCCCAAGGGCCCATTGTGACTTTCAGGGGACTCCACTTGTCCCCAGGACCCATTGTGACACTATAGGGACCCCCCCTTGTGCCCAGTGCCCATTGTGACACCGTGGGTACCACCCTTGTCTGCAGGGCCCATTGTGACATCCTGGGGACACCCCCTTGTCCCCAGGGCCCATTGTGACATTTTGGGAATCCCTCCTTGTCCCCAGGGCCCATTGTGACGTCCCAGGAGCCCCCATTGTCCCCAGGACCCATTGTGACATTCAGGGGACCCCCTTTGTGACTGGGGCCCATTGTGACATCCCAGGACCCCACATTGTCCCCAGGGCCCATTGTGACATCCTGGGGACCCCCATGTCACTGGGACCCATTGTGACGTCCCAGGACCCCCCATTGTCCCCAGGGTCCATTGTTACATCCTGGGGACCCCCTTGTCCCCAGGACCCATCATGACACCATGGGGACCCTCCTTGTCACTGGGGACCCATTGTGACACCATGGGGACCCCCCCTTGTCCTCAGGGCCCATTGTGACATCCTGGGCATCCCCCTTTGTCCCCAGGGCCCATTGTGACACTGTGGGGAACCCCCTTGTCCCCAGGGCCTATTGTTACCTCCCAGGACCCCCCATTGTCCCCAGGGCCCATTGTGACACCTTGGGGACCCCCTTGTCACTGGAGACCCATTGTGACAGCATGGGGACCACCCCTTGTCCTCAGGGCCTATTGTGAACATCCTGGGGAACCTCCATTGTCCCCAGAGCCCATTGTGAGTTCCTGGAGACCCCCTTGTCCCCAGGTCCCATTGTGACATCCTGGGGAGCCTCTTTGTCCCCACGGCCCATTGTGACATCCTGGGGACCTCCTTGTCCCCAGGACCCATCCTGGCACTGTGGAGACCTCCCTTGTCACTGGGGACACATTGTGACACCATGGGGACCTCCCATTGTCCTCAGGGCCCATTGAGACATCCTGGGGACCCCCTTTGTCACTGGGGACCCATTGTGACATCCCAGGAACCCCATTGTCCCCATGGCCCATTGTGACATCCTGGGGACCCCTCTTTGTCTCCAGGATATATTGTGACACCGTGGGGACCACATTAGTCCCCAGGGCCCATTGTGACATCCTAGGAATCCCCTCTTGTCCCCAGGGCCCATTGTGACATCCCAGGACCCCCCTTTGTCCCCAGGGCTCATTGTGACATTCTAGGACCCCACTTTGTCCCCAGGGCCTATTGTGACACCATGGGGAACCCTCCTTGTCACTGGGGACCCATTGTGACACCATGGGGACCCCCGCTTTGTCCCCAGTGCCCATTGTGACATCCTGCCCACCCCCCTTTGTCCCCAGGGTCCATTGTGACATCCTGGGCAACCCCATTGTCCCCAGGGCCCATTGTGAAATCTAGGGGGACGCCCTTGTCCCCAGGACCCATCGTGGCACCATGGGGACCCCCATTGTCCCCAGGGCCCATTGTGACGTCCCAGGACCCCATTGTCCCCATGGCCCATTGTGACATCCCAGGACCCCACTTTGTCCCCAGGGCTTATTGTGACACCATGGGGATCTCCCTTGTCCCCAGGGCCCATTGTGACATTCAGGGGACGCCTCTTTGTCCCCAGGGCCCATTGTGACATCCTGGGGATCCCTCCTTGTCCCCAGGGCCCATTGTGACATTCAGGGGCCCCCGTTTGTCACTGGCGCCCATTGTGACATCCCAGGACCCCACATTGTCCCCAGGGCCCATTGTGACTTTCAGGGGACCCCACTTGTCCCCAGGACCCATTGTGACACTATAGGGACCCCACCTTGTGCCCAGTGCCCATTGTGACACCGTGGGTACCACCCTTGTCCGCAGGGCCCATTGTGACATCCTGGGAATCCCTCCTTGTCCCCAGGGCCCATTGTGACATCCAGGGGACCCCCCCTTGTCCCCAGGGCCCATTGTGACGTCCCAGGACCCGCCATTGTCCCCAGGGCCCATTGTGACATCCTGGGGATCCCTCCTTGTCCCCAGGGCCCATTGTGACGTCCCAGGACCCCCCATTGTCCCCAGGGCCCATTGTGACATTCAGGGGCCCCCGTTTGTCACTGGGGCCCATTTTGACATTCAGGGGACCCACCATTGTCCTCACGGCCCATTGTGACTTTCAGGGGACCCCACTTGTCCCCAGGACCCATTGCGACACTATAGGGACCCCCCCTTGTGCCCAGTGCCCATTGTGACACCGTGGGTACCACCCTTGTCCGCAGGGCCCATTGTGACATCCTGGGGACACCCCCTTGTCCCCAGGGCCCATTGTGACATCCTGGGGATCCCTCCTTGTCCCCAGGGCCCAGTGTGACGTCCCAGGACCCCCCATTGTCCCCAGGACCCATTGTGACATTTAGGGGACCCCCTTTGTCACTGGGGCCCATTGTGAAATCCCAGGACCCCACATTGTCCCCAGGGCCCATTGTGACATCCTGGGGACCCCCCCTTTGTCCCCAGGGCCCATTTTGACATTCAGGGGACCCACCATTGTCCTCAGGACCCATTGTGAGGTCCCAGGACCCCTCATTGTCCCCAGGGCCCATTGTGACATCCTCGGCACCCCCTTGTCCCCAGGGCCCATTGTGACATTCAGGGGACCCCACATTGTCCCCAGGGCCCATTGTGACATCCTCTGCACCCCCTTGTCCCCAGGGCCCATTGTGACATTCAGGGGACCCCTCTTTGTCCCCAGGGCCCATTGTGACATCCTGGGGACCCCCTTTGTCCCCAGGGCCCATTGTAGCACCATGGGGACCCCCTTTGACCCCAGGGCCCATTGTGGCACCATGGCAACCGCTTTTGTCCCCAGGGCCCATTGTGACATTCTTGGACCCCACTTTGTCCCCAGGGCCTATTGTGACACCATGGGGACCCCTCCTTGTCACTGGGGACCCATTGTGATACCATGGGGACCCCGCCTTGTCCTCAGGACTCATTCTCACATCCTGGACGCCCCCCATTGTCCCCAGGGCCCATTGTGACATCCACTGCACCCCCTTGTCCCCAGGGCCCATTGTGACATTCAGGGGACCCCTCTTTGTCCCCAGGGCCCATTGTGACATCCTGGGGACCCCCCCTTGTCCCCAGGGCCCATTGTGACGTCCCAAAACCCCCCATTGTCCCCAGGGCCCATTGTGACATCCTGTGGATCCCTCCTTGTCCCCAGGGCCCATTGTGACGTCCCAGGACCCCCCATTGTCCCCAGGGCCCATTGTGATATGTTGGGGAGCCCTCTTTGTCCCCAGGGCCCATTGTGAAATTCAGGGGAGCCCAACTTGTCCTCAGGGCCCATTCTGATATCCTGGGGACACTCTTTGTCCCCAGGGCCCATTGTGATATCCTGAGGACCGCCCTTTGTCCCCAGGGCCCATTGTGACGTCCCAGGACCCCCCATTGTCCCCAGGGCCCATTGTGACATTCAGGGGCCCCCGTTTGTCATTGGGGCCCATTGTGAGATCCCAGGACCCCACATTGTCCCAAGGGCCCATTGTGACTTTCAGGGGACTCCACTTGTCCCCAGGACCCATTGTGACACTATAGGGACCCCCCCTTGTGCCCAGTGCCCATTGTGACACCGTGGGTACCACCCTTGTCTGCAGGGCCCATTGTGACATCCTGGGGACACCCCCTTGTCCCCAGGGCCCATTGTGACATTTTGGGAATCCCTCCTTGTCCCCAGGGCCCATTGTGACGTCCCAGGAGCCCCCATTGTCCCCAGGACCCATTGTGACATTTAGGGGACCCCCTTTGTCACTGGGGCCCATTGTGAAATCCCAGGACCCCACACTGTCCCCAGGGCCCATTGTGACATCCTGGGGACCCCCCCTTTGTCCCCAGTGCCCATTGTGACATCCTGCGGACCCCCCTTTGTCCCCAGGGCCCATTTTGACATTCAGGGGACCCACCATTGTCCTCAGGGCCCATTGTGAGGTCCCAGGACCCCCCATTGTCCCCAGGGCCCATTGTGACATCCTCGGCACCCCCTTGTCCCCAGGGTCCATTGTGACATCCCAGGACCCCCCATTGTCCCCAGGGCCCATTGTGACATTCAGGGGACCCCCCTTTGTCCCCAGGGCCCATTGTGACATCGTGGGGACCCCCTTTGTCCCAAGACTTCATTGTGACATCCTGGGGTCCCCCCTTGTCCTCAGGGTCCATTGTGACAGCCCAGGACCTTACATTGTCCCCAGGGCCCATTGTGATATCTTCGGGACCCCCTTGTTCCCAAGGCCCATTGTGACATCCTGGGGACCCCCCCTTGTCCCCAGGGCCCATTGTGACATCCCAGGACCCCCCATTGTCCCCAGGGCCCATTGTGACATCCTCGGCACGCCCTTGTCCCCAGGGCCCATTGTGACATCCTGGGGACCCCCCCTTGTCCCCAGGGCCCATTGTGACGTCCCAGGACCCCCCATTGTCCCCAGGGCCCATTGTGACATCCTGGGGATCCCTCCATGTCCCCAGGGCCCATTGTGATGTCCCAGGACCCCCCATTGTCCCCAGGGCCCATTGTGACATCCTCTGCACCCCCTTGTCCCCAGGGCCCATTGTGACATTCAGGGGACCCCTCTTTGTCCCCAGGGCCCATTGTGACATCCTGGGGACCCCCCCTTGTCCCCAGGGCCCATTGTGACATCCTGGGTACCCCCCCTTGTCCCCAGGGCCCATTGTGACGTCCCAGGTCCCCCCATTGTCCCCAGGGCCCATTGTGACATCCTGGGGATCCCTCCTTGTCCCCAGGGCCCATTGTGACATCCCAGGACCCCCCATTGTCCCCAGGTCCTATTGTGACATTCAGAGGACCCCCTTTGTCACTGGGGCCCATTGTGACACCATGGGGACCCCCCCTTGTCCTCAGGACTCATTCTCACATCCTGGACGCCCCCCATTGTCCCCAGGGCCCATTGTGACATCCACTGCACCCCCATGACCCCAGGGCCCATTGTGACATTCAGGGGACCCCTCTTTGTCCCCAGGGCCCATTTTGACATTCAGGGGACCCACCATTGTCCTCAGGGCCCATTGTGAGGTCCCAGGACCCCCCATTGTCCCCAGGGCCCATTGTGACATCCTCGGCACCCCCTTGTCCCCAGGGTCCATTGTGACATCCCAGGACCCCCCATTGTCCCCAGGGCCCATTGTGACACCATGGAGACCCCCGCTTGTCCTCAGGCTCCATTGTGACATCCTGGGCACCCCCCATTTTCCCCAGGACCCGTTGTGACATCCTGGCCACCCCCTTGCTTCCAGGGCCCGTTGTGGCACCATGGGGACACCCCCTTTGTCCCCAGGGCCCATTGTGACATCCCAGGACCCCCCTTTGTCCCCAGGGCCCATTGTAGCACCATGGGGACCCCCTTTGACCCCAGGGCCCATTGTGGTACTATGGCAACCCCTTTTGTCCCCAGGGCCCATTGTGACATTCTTGGACCCCACTTTGTCCCCAGGGCCTATTGTGACACCATGGGGACCCCTCCTTGCCACTGGGGACCCATTGTGACACCATGGGGACCCCCCCTTGTCCTCAGGAGTCATTCTGACATCCTGGACACCCCCCATTGTCCCCAGGGCCCATTGTGACATCCACTGCACCCCCCTGTCCCCAGGGCCCATTGTGACATTCAGGGGACTCCTCTTTGTCCCCAGGGCCCATTGTGACATCCTGGGGATCCCTCCTTGTCTTCAGGGCCCATTGTGATGTCCGAGGACCCCCCATTGTCCCCAGGGCCCATTGTGACATCCTCTGCACCCCCTTGTCCCCAGGGCCCATTGTGACATTCAGGGGACCCCTCTTTGTCCCCAGGGCCCATTGTGACATCCTGGGGATCCCTCCTTGTCGCCAGGGCCCATTGTGACGTCCCAGGACCCCCCATTGTCCCCAGGACCTATTGTGACATTCAGGGGACCCCCTTTGTCACTGGGGCCCATTGTGACACCATGGGGACCCCTCCTTGTCACTGGGGACCCATTATGACACCATGGGGACCCCCCTTGTCCTCAGGACTCATTCTCACATCCTGGACACCCCGCATTGTCCCCAGGGCCCATTGTGACATCCACTGCAACCCCTTGTCCCCAGGGCCCATTGTGACATTCAGGGGACCCCTCTTTGTCCCCAGGGCCCATTGTGACATCCTGGGGACCCCCCCTTGTCCCCAGAGCCCATTGTGACGTCCCAGGACCCCCCATTGTCCCCAGGACCCATTGTGACACTATGGGGACCCCCCCTTTTGCCCAGGGCCCATTGTGACCCCGTGGGTACCACCCTTGTCCCCAGGGCCCATTGTGACATCCTCTGCACCCCCTTGTCCCCAGGGCCCATTGTGACATTCAGGGGACCCCTCTTTGTCCCCAGGGCCCATTGTGACATCCTGGGGACCCTCTTTGTCACTGGGGCCTATTGTGACATCCCAGGACCCCCCTTTGACCCCAGGGCCCATTGTGGCACCATGGCAACCGCTTTTGTCCCCAAGGCCCATTGTGACATTCTTGGACCCCACTTTGTCCCCAGCGCCTATTGTGACACCATGGGGACCCCTCCTTGTCACTGGGGACCCATTGTGATACCATGGGGACCCTGCCTTGTCCTCAGGACTCATTCTCACATCCTGGACGCCCCCCATTGTTCCCAGGGCCCATTGTGACATCCACTGCACCCCCTTGTCCCCAGGGCCCATTGTGACATTCAGGGGACCCCTCTTTGTCCCCAGGGCCCATTGTGACATCCTGGGGACCCCCCCTTGTCCCCAGGGCCCATTGTGACGTCCCAGGACCCCCCATTGTCCCCAGGGCCCATTGTGACATCCTGTGGATCCCTCCGTGTCCCCAGGGCCCATTGTGACGTCCCAGGACCCCCCATTGTCCCCAGGACCCATTGTGACATCCTGGGGACCCACCCTTTTGCCCAGGGCCCATTGTGACATCCTCTGCACCCCCTTGTCCCCAGGGCCCATTGTGACATTCAGGGGACCCCTCTTTGTCCCCAGGGCCCATTGTGACATCCTGGGGACCCTCTTTGTCACTGGGGCCTATTGTGACATCCCAGGAGCCCCCCTTTGTCCCCAGGGCCCATTGTAGCACCATGGGGACCCCCTTTGACCCCAGGGCCCATTGTGGCACCATGGCAACCGCTTTTGTCCCCAGGGCCCATTGTGACATTCTTGGACCCCACTTTGTCCCCAGGGCCTATTGTGACACCATGGGGACTCCTCCTTGTCACTGGGGACCCATTGTGATACCATGGGGATCCCGCCTTGTCCTCAGGACTCATTCTCACATCCTGGACGCCCCCCATTGTCCCCAGGGCCCATTGTGACATCCACTGCACCCCCTTGTCCCCAGGGCCCATTGTGACATTCAGGGGACCCCTCTTTGTCCCCAGGGCCCATTGTGACATCCTGGGGACCCCCCCTTGTCCCCAGGGCCCATTGTGACGTCCCAGGACCCCCCATTGTCCCCAGGGCCCATTGTGACATCCTGTGGATCCCTCCTTGTCCCCAGGGCCCATTGTGACGTCCCAGGACCCCCCATTGTCCCCAGGGCCCATTGTGATATGTTGGGGAGCCCTCTTTGTCCCCAGGGCCCATTGTGAAATTCAGGGGACCCCAACTTGTCCTCAGGGCCCATTCTGATATCCTGGGGACACTCTTTGTCCCCAGGGCCCATTGTGACATCCTGGGGACCCCATTGTCACCAAAGCCCATTGTGATATCCTGGCGACCACCTTTTGTCCCCAGGGCCCATTGTGATATCCTGAGGACCGCCCTTTGTCCCCAGGGCCCATTGTGACGTCCCAGGACCCCCCATTGTCCCCAGGGCCCATTGTGACATTCAGGGGCCCCCGTTTGTCATTGGGGCCCATTGTGAGATCCCAGGACCCCACATTGTCCCAAGGGCCCATTGTGACTTTCAGGAGACTCCACTTGTCCCCAGGACCCATTGTGACACTATAGGGACCCCCCCTTGTGCCCAGTGCCCATTGTGACACCGTGGGTACCACCCTTGTCCGCAGGGCCCATTGTGACATCCTGGGGACACCCCCTTGTCCCCAGGGCCCATTGTGACATTTTGGGAATCCCTCCTTGTCCCCAGGGCCCATTGTGACGTCCCAGGAGCCCCCATTGTCCCCAGGACCCATTGTGACATTCAGGGGACCCCCTTTGTCACTGGGGCCCATTGTGAAATCCCAGGACCCCACACTGTCCCCAGGGCCCATTGTGACATCCTGGGGACCCCCCCTTTGTCCCCAGTGACCATTGTGACATCCTGCGGACCCCCCTTTGTCCCCAGGGCCCATTTTGACATTCAGGGGACCCACCATTGTCCTCAGGGCCCATTGTGAGGTCCCAGGACCCCCCATTGTCCCCAGGGCCCATTGTGACATCCTCGGCACCCCCTTGTCCCCAGGGTCCATTGTGACACTATGGGGACCCCCCCTTGTGCCCAGGGCCCATTGTGACACTGTGGGTACCACCCTTGTCTGCAGGGCTCATTGTGACATCCCAGGACCCCCCATTGTCTCCAGGGCCCATTGTGACATTCAGGGGACCCCCCTTGTCCCCAGGGCCCATTCTGATACCGTGGGGACCCCCTTTGTCCCCAGGGCCCATTGTGACATCCTGGGGACCCTCCTTGTCCCCAGAGCCCATTGTGACATCCAGGGGACCCCCTTTGTCCCCAGGGCCCATTGTGGCACCATAGGGACCCCCTTTGTCACTGGGGCCCATTGTGACATCCCAGGACCCCCCCTGGTCCCCAGGGCCCATTGTGAACATCCTGGGGACCCCCTTTGTCCCAAGACTTCATTGTGACATCCTGGGGACCCCCCTTGTCCTCAGGGTCCATTGTGACAGCCCAGGACCTTACATTGTCCCCAGGGCCCATTGTGATATCTGGGGTACCCCCTTGTTCCCAAGGCCCATTGTGACATCCTGGGGACCCCCCCTTGTCCCCAGGGCCCATTGTGGCATCCCAGGACCTTACTTTGTCCCCAGGGCCCATTGTGACATCCCACGACCCCCCATTGTCCCCAGGGCCCATTGTGACATCCTCTGCACCCCCTTGTCCCCAGGGCCCATTGTGACATTCAGGGGACCCCTCTTTGTCCCCAGGGCCCATTGTGACATCCTGGGGACCCCCCCTTGTCCCCAGGTCCCATTGTGACATCCTGGGGATCCCTCCTAGTCCCCAGGGCCCATTGTGACGTCCCAGGACCCCCCATTGTCCCCAGGGCCCATTGTGACATTCAGGGGACCCCCTTTGTCACTGGGGCCCATTGTGACGTCCCAGGACCCCCCATTGTTCCCAGGGCCCATTGTGATGTCCTTGGGAGCCCCCTCTCTTCCCAGGGCTCATTGTGACTCTCAGGGGACCCCATCTTGTCGCCAGGGCTGATTGTGACGTCCTAGGGCCCCTCTGTGTCCCCAGGGCCCATTGTGACGTCCCAGGACCCCCATTGTCCCCAGGGCCCATTGTGACATCCTCGGCACCCCCTTGTCCCCAGGGCCCATTGTGACATTCAGGGGACCCCTCTTTGTCCCCAGGGCCCATTGTGACACCGTGGGTACCACACTTGTCTGCAGGGCTCATTGTGACATCCCAGGACCCCCCATTGTCCCCAGGGCCCATTCTGATACCGTGGGGACCCCCTTTGTCCCCAGGGCCCATTGTGACATGCTGGGGACGCTCTTTGTCCCCAGGGCCCATTGGGACATCCTGGGGACCCTCCTTATCCCCAGAGCCCATTGTGACATCCAGGGGACCCCCTTTGTCCCCAGGGCCCATTGTGGCACCATAGGGACCCCCTTTGTCACTAGGGCCCATTGTGACATCCCAGGACCCTCCCTAGTCCCCTGAGCCCATTGTGACATCCAGGGGACCCCCTTTGTCCCCAGGGCCCATTGTGGCACCATAGGGACCCCCTTTGTCACTGGGGCCCATTGTGACATCCTGGGGACCCCCCCTGGTCCCCAGGCCCCATTGTGACATCCTGGGGACCCCCTTTGTCCCAAGACTTCATTGTGACATCCTAGGGACCCCCCTTGTCCTCAGGGTCCATTGTGACAGCCCAGGACCTTACATTGTCCCCAGGGCCCATTGTGATATCTGGGGGACCCCCTTGTTCCCAAGGCCCATTGTGACATCCTGGGGACCCACCCTTGTCCCCAGGGCCCATTGTGACATCCTGGGGATCCCTCCTTGTCCCCAGGGCCCATTGTGACATCCTGGGGATCCCTCCTTGTCTCCAGGGCCCATTGTGATGTCCCAGGACCCCCCATTGTCCCCAGGGCCCATTGTGACATCCTCTGCACCCCCTTGTCCCCTGGGCCCTTTGTGACATTCAGGGGACCCCTCTTTGTCCCCAGGGCCCATTCTAACATCCTGGGGATCCCTCCTTGTCCCCAGGGCCCATTGTGACGTCCCAGGACCCCCCATTGTCCCCAGGACCTATTGTGACATTCAGGGGACCCCCTTTGTCACTGGGGCCCATTGTGACACCATGGAGACCCCCGCTTGTCCTCAGGGTCCATTGTGACATCCTGGGCACCCCCCATTTTCCCCAGTACCCATTGTGACATCCTGGCCACCCCCATGCTCCCAGGGCCCGTTGTGACACCATGGGGACACCCCCTTTGTCCCCAGGGCCCATTGTGACATCCCAGGACCCCCCTTTGTCCCCAGGGCCCATTGTGACATCCCAGGACCCCCCTTTGTCCCCAGGGCCCATTGTAGCACCATGGGGACCCCCTTTGACCCCAGGGCCCATTGTGGCACCATGGCAACCCCTTTTGTCCCCAGGGCCCATTGTGACATTCTTGGACCCCACTTTGTCCCCAGGGCCTATTGTGACACCATGGGGACCCCTCCTTGTCACTGGGGACCCATTGTGACACCATGGGGACCCCCCCTTGTCCTCAGGACTCATTCTCACATCCTGGACACCCCCCATTGTCCCCAGGGCCCATTGTGACATCCACTGCAACCCCTTGTCCCCAGGGCCCATTGTGACATTCAGGGGACCCCTCTTTGTCCCCAGGGCCCATTGTGACATCCTGGGGACCCCCCCTTGTCCCCAGGGCCCATTGTGACGTCCCAGGACCCGACATTGTCCCCAGGGCCCATTGTGACATCCTCTGCACCCCCTTGTCCCCAGGGCCCATTGTGACGTCCCAGGACCCCCCCTTGTCCCCAGGGCCCATTGTGACGTCCCAGGACCCCCCTTTGTCCCCAGGGCCCATACTGATACCGTGGGGACCCCCTTTGTCCCTAGGGCCCATTGTGACATGCTGGGGACCCTCCTTGTCCCCAGGGCCCATTGTGACATCCAGGGGACCCCCTTTGTCCCCAGGGCCCATTGTGGCACCATGAGGACCCTCTTTGTCACTGGAGCCCATTGTGACATCCCATGACCCCCCTTTGTCCCCAGTGCTATTGTGAAATCCTGGGGACCCCTTTTGTCCCCACGGCCCATTGTGACACCATGGGGAACCCCTTTGTCACTGGGGGCCATTGTGACATTCCAGGATTCCACTTTGTCCCCAGGGCTCGTTCTGACACCTTGGGGACTCCCATTGTCCCCAGGGCCCATTGTGACATCCTGGGCAACCCCATTGTCCTCAGGGCCCATTGTGACATCTGGGGGACGCCCTTGTCCCCAGGACCCATCGTGGCACCGTGGGGACCCTCCTTGTCACTTGGGCCCATTGTGACACCATGGGGACCCCCCCTTTATCCCTAGTGCCCATTGTGACATCCTGCGGACCCCCCTTTGTCCCCAGGGCCCATTTTGACATTCAGGGGACCCACCATTGTCCCCAGGGCCCATTGTGACATCCTCGGCACCCCCTTGTGCCCAGGGCCCATTGTGACATTCAGGGGACCCCTCTTTGTCCCAAGGGCCCATTGTGACGTCGTGGGGACCCCCCCTTGTCCCCAGGGCCCATTGTGACGTCCCAGGACCCGCCATTGTCCCCAGGGCCCATTGTGACATCCTGGGTATCCCTCCTTGTCCCCAGGGCCCATTGTGACGTCCCAGGACCCCCCATTGTCCCCAGGGCCCATTGTGACATTCAGGGGACCCACCATTGTCCTCAGGGCCCATTGTGACATCCCAGGACCCCACATTGTCCCCAGGGCCCATTGTGACTTTCAGGGGACCCCACTTGTCCCCAGGACCCATTGTGACACTATAGGGACCCCCCCTTGTCCCAGTGACCATTGTGACACCGTGGGTACCACCCTTGTCCGCAGGGCCCATTGTGACATCCTGGGGACACCCCCTTGTCCCCAGGGCCCATTGTGACATCCTGGGAATCCCTCCTTGTCCCCAGGGCCCATCGTGACGTGCCAGGACCCCCATTTTCCCCAGGGCCCATTGTGACATCCTCGGCACCCCCTTGTCCCCAGGGCCCATTGTGACATTCAGGGGACCCCTCTTTGTCCCCAGGGCCCATTGTGACATCCTGGGGACCCCCCCTTGTTCCCAGGGCCCACTGTGACGTCCCAGGACCCGCCATTGTTTCCAGGGCCCTGTGTGACATCCTGGGGTGCCCTCCTTGTCCCCAGGGCCCATTGTGACGTCCCAGGACCCCCCATTGTCCCCAGAGCCCATTGTGACATCCAGGGGACCCCCTTTGTCACTGGGGCCCATTGTGACATCCCAGGACCCCCCCTGGTCCCCAGGGCCCATTGTGACATCTGGGGGACCCCCCTTGTCCTCAGGGTCCATTGTGACAGCCCAGGACCTTACTTTGTCCCCAGGGCCCATTGCGATATCTGGGGGACCCCTTTGTCCCCAGGGCCCATTGTGACACCATGGGGACCCCCCTTTGTCCCCAGGGCCCATTGTGACATCCTGGGGTCCCCCCTTTGTCCCCAGGGCCCATTGAAATGTCCCAGGACCACCCTTTGTCCCCAGGGCTTATTGTGACACCATGGGGATCTCCCTTGTCCCCAGGGCCCATTGTGACATCCCACGACCCCCCTTTGTCCCCAGTGCTATTGTGAAATCCTGGGGACCCCTTTTGTCCCCAGGGCCCATTGTGGCACCATGGGGAACCCCTTTGTCACTGGGGGCCATTGTGACATTCCAGGATTCCACTTTGTCCCCAGGGCTCGTTCTGAACACCTTGGGGCCTCCCATTGTCCCCAGGGCCCATTGTGACATCTGGGGGACGCCCTTGTCCCCAGGACCCATCGTGGCACCGTGGGGACCCTCCTTGTCACTTGGGCCCATTGTGACACCATGGGGACCCCCCCTTTATCCCTAGTGCCCATTGTGACATCCTGCGGACCCCCCTTTGTCCCCAGGGCCCATTTTGACATTCAGGGGACCCACCATTGTCCTCAGGGCCCATTGTGAGGTCCCAGGACCCCCCATTGTCCCCAGGGCCCATTGTGACATCCTCGGCACCCCCTTGTCCCCAGGGTCCATTGTGACACTATGGGGACCCCCCCTTGTGCCCAGGGCCCATTGTGACACCGTGGGTACCACCCTTGTCCCCAGGGCTCATTGTGACATCCCAGGACCCCCCATTGTCCCCAGGGCCCATTGTGACACCGTGGGGACCCCCCTTGTCCCCAGGGCCCATTCTGACACCGTGGGGACCCCCTTTGCCACTGGGGCCCGTTGTGAAATCCTAGGACCCCACATTGTCCCCGGGGCCCATTGTGACATCCTGGGGACCCCCCCTTTGTCCCCAGGGCCCATTGTGACATCCTCGGCACCCCTTGTGCCCAGGGCCCATTGTGACATTCAGGGGACCCCTCTTTGTCCCAAGGGCCCATTGTGACGTCGTGGGGACCCCCCCTTGTCCCCAGGGCCCATTGTGACGTCCCAGGACCCGCCATTGTCCCCAGGGCCCATTGTGACATCCTGGGTATCCCTCCTTGTCCCCAGGGCCCATTGTGACGTCCCAGGACCCCCCATTGTCCCCAGGGCCCATTGTGACATTCAGGGGACCCACCATTGTCCTCAGGGCCCATTGTGACATCCCAGGACCCCCCATTGTCTCCAGGGCCCATCGTGACATCCTCTGCACCCCCTTGTCCCCAGGGCCCATTGTGACATTCAGGGGACCCCTCTTTGTCCCCAGGGCCCATTGTGACATCCTGGGGACCCCCCCTTGTCCCCAGGGCCCATTGTGACGTCCCAGGACCCCCCATTGTCCCCAGGGCCCATTGTGACATCCTGGGGATCCCTCCTTGTCCCCAGGGCCCATTGTGATGTCCCAGGACCCCCTATTGTCCCCACGACCTATTGTGACATGCAGGGGACCCCCTTTGTCACTGGGGCCCATTGTGACACCATGGAGACCCCCGCTTGTCCTCAGGGTCCATTGTGACATCCTGGGCACCCCCCTTTGTCCCCAGGGCTCATTGTGACATCCCAGGACCCCCCTATGTCCCCAGGGCCCATTGTAGCACCATGGGGACCCCCTTTGACCCCAGGGCCCATTGTGGCACTATGGCAACCCCTTTTGTCCCCAGGGCCCATTGTGACATTCTTGGACCCCACTTTGTCCCCAGGGCCTATTGTGACACCATGCGGACCCCTCCTTGTCACTGGGGACCCATTGTGACACCATGGGGACCCCCCCTTGTCCTCATGACTCATTCTGACATCCTGGATGCCCCCCATTGTCCCCAGGGCCCATTGTGACATCCACTGCACCCCCCTGTCCCCAGGGCCCATTGTGACATTCAGGGGACCCCTCTTTGTCCCCAGGGCCCATTGTGACATCCTGGGGACCCCCCCTTGTCCCCAGGGCCCATTGTGACGTCCCAGGACCCCCCGTTGTCCCCAGGACCCATTGTGACATTCAAGGGACCCCCTTTGTCACTGGGGCCCATTGTGAAATCCCAGGACCCCACATTGTCCCCGGGGCCCATTGTGACATCCTGGGGACCCCCCCTTTGTCCCCAGTGCCCATTGTGACATCCTGCGGACCCCCCTTTGTCCCCAGGGCCCATTTTGACATTCAGGGGACCCACCATTGTCCTCAGGGCCCATTGTGCGGTCCCAGGACCCCCCATTGTCCCCAGGGCCCATTGTGACATCCTCGGCACCCCCTTGTCCCCAGGGTCCATTGTGACACTATGGGGACCCCCCCTTGTGCCCAGGGCCCATTGTGACACTGTGGGTACCACCCTTGTCTGCAGGGCTCATTGTGACATCCCAGGACCCCCCATTGTCCCCAGGGCCCATTGTGACATTCAGGGGACCCCCCTTGTCCCCAGGGCCCATTCTGATACCGTGGGGACCCCCTTTGTCCCCAGGGCCCATTGTGACATCCTGGGGACCCTCCTTGTCCCCAGAGCCCATTGTGACATCCTGGGGACCCCCTTTGTCCCCAGGGCCCATTGTGGCACCATAGGGACCCCCTTTGTCACTGGGGCCCATTGTGAGATTCCAGGACCCCCGCTTTGTCCCCAGGGCCCATTGTGACATCCTGGGGACCCCCTTTGTCCCAAGACTTCATTGTGACATCCTGGGGACCCCCCTTGTCCTCAGGGTCCATTGTGACAGCCCAGGACCTTACATTGTCCCCAGGGCCCATTGTGATATCTGGGGGACCCCCTTGTTCCCAAGGCCCATTGTGACACCCTGGGGACTCCTATTGTCCCCAGGGCCCATTGTGACATCCCAGGACCCCCCATTGTCCCCAGGGCCCATTGTGACATCCTCTGCACCCCCTTGTCCCCAGGGCCCATTGTGACATTCAGGGGACCCCTCTTTTTCCCCAGGGCCCATTGTGACATCCTGGGGACCCCCCCTTGTCCCCAGGGCCCATTGTGACGTCCCAGGACCCCCCATTGTCCCCAGGACCCATTGTGACACTATGCGGACCCCCCGTTGTGCCCAGGGCCCATTGTGACACCGTGGGTACCACACTTGTCCGCAGGGCTCATTGAGACATCCCAGGACCCCCCATTGTCCCCAGGGCCCATTGTGACATTCAGGGGACCCCCCTTTGTCCCCAGGGCCCATTCTGATACCGTGGGGACCCCCTTTTTCCCCAGGGCCCATTGTGACATGCTGGGGACGCTCTTTGTCCCCAGGGCCCATTGTGACATCCTGGGGACCCCCCCTTGTCCCCAGGGCCCATTGTGACGTCCCAGGACCCCCCATTGTCCCCAGGGCCCATTGTGATATGCTGGGGAGCCCTCTTTGTCCCCAGGGCCCATTGTGAAATTCAGGGGACCCCAACTTGTCCCCAGGGCCCATTGTGACATCCTGGGGACCCCATTGTCACCAGAGCCCATTGTGATATCCTGGCGACCGCCCTTTGTCCCCAGGGCCCATTGTGACATCCTGGGTCCCCCTTTGTCCCTGTCGAGGGTTAGGATTGCGGGGTGACAATCAAACCCTGCCAGATGTGTTGTCAACCTCCTCTGCCCCCCACTTCCCCCTTTTGCCCCTCCCTCTCCCCCCTTCCCACTCAGCACAGGCGATCGGGAGGGGAAGAAGCACAGAGGGGAGAGAGTTGGAAAAGTTCAAGATGTTTTACTGATGCTACTGATGAGAACAGAGAAAATGATACAAATATACAAAACCCATCTTGTAAGTCTCAGCAACTGCAGAGCCAGCACTCAAAGTCCTGGATCAGACTCTGCAGCCAACCGGAGCTGGATTCAGTCTCTCACTGGCCTCCGTTCGCAGGGACGACCAGCAAGGTCCTCTCCTGATGTCGGCCATGAGGAAAAAAGGGAGAAAGGGAAAAGGGGCGAGATCCTCGTGATCTCCCACTTTTATATGAAGTATTCACGTGAATGGAATGTTATTCACCGTTGGTCAGTCTCTCGATCACCAGTTTCTCGTTGCCCCTCTCGCGAGATGTCCATCTGTGCTTGTCAATAAGTTTGCATTCCCTTGCTGGGTTTAACCAAAACATGTGTCGGGTTCTCCAGGAAAATGCAGCTGACATGAAGGCTTTGGCTGACAGGCAAATTCACTAAAAGAGAAACTTGTTTTTAACAAAACCAGGACATTCCACCCCTTATAATATGACATTCACTGAATACTTAAACCTTATCAATACAATCTATCAATACAATCTAATTAATCACTACTACTATATATATATACATATGTACATATATACACAGGAGTAATTAATCAGTGGACCATCCTTTGAAAAGTTCATTAAGTTCATTTTGTCACCACAGTCTCCCAGGGCAGGGAAAATGGTCCAAGTGCATCTCATGACCCCTGTTGGTGGGTTAAGGACACCAACTTCCAAGAAGGTGTCGGGCGCCACTCGAAGAAACCAGCGCTGGTTTCATCACCATTGTCTTGATCTGAAAGACACTTATTAAACATTGTTAGTGCGGCAATTCACATCATACAGTTCAGCATTGCACATTTTCACCTAAAATCAAATCCCCTTGAGGTGCACACCGAACTTCTCCATCCTTAAGCATCACCCACCAGGTGCTGCCAGGTCCCTGGGCAAAAACAATCCCACGAATAGGTTTGCCTGTGCCTGAGGCAGGAGGAACCCAGACTGCCTTTCCTAACATATTTTCCATGTGTACTACAGGGACTTTATCTCCTTCCACAGTCCATAGAATTTCTGATTGGGCAGGCCTGGCTCGATTGGTTGATCCCCTGGTGTTGCCCAACCAAGTGGCTTTTGCTAAATGTGAATCCCAGTTTTTAAAGGCTCCACCACCCAGTGCCTTTAGTGTAGTTTTTAACAAACCATTGTACCTTTCAGTTTTCCCAGAGGCTGGTGCATGATATGGAATATGATACACCCACTCAATACCATGTTCTTTGGCCCAATTGTCTATAATACTGGTTTTGAAATGAGTACCATTGTCTGATTCAGTTCTTTCTGGCGTACCCGGCCGCCAAAGGACTTGCTTCTCAAGGCCCAAGATGGTATTTCGGGCTGTAGCATGAGGTACGGCAGATGTTTCCAACCATCCAGTGGTTGCTTCCACCACTGTAAGTACATAACGCTTACCTTGACGTGTTTGTGGAAGTGTAATATAATCAATCTGCCAACCTTCCCCCAACACCCTGCAATCCCAAACCCTGCACCCCCAATTCTGGCGCTAAACCCTGCACCCCCAAAACCCTGCACCACTGAACCTTGCACCCCAAAACCCTGCTCCCCCAATCCTCCCCCCAAATACTCTGCACCCCAAAACCCTATACCCAAAACCCTGCACCCCACAAGTTGCACCCTGAAATCCCTGCACCCCCAAATCCTCCAAGCCCCAAGTCCTGCACCCCCAGGTGCTGAACACCTGAACCCCTCACCCCAGACCCCTCACCCCAAAACCCTGCACCCCAGTACCCCAGACCACCAAATCTTGCACCTCCAAATCCTGCCCCCTTTAGCCCTGCACTTCAAACCCTGCACCCCAAATCCTGCAACCAAACCCTGTACCCCAAATCCTGCAACCAGCCCTTGTACCCCTAAATCCTTGACCTCCACATCCCGAATCCCCAAAAGCAGCAACCCCAAAACCCTGCACCCCCAATCTCTGCACCTCCAAATAATTTTCTTTCAAATCCCACACCCAAAGCTCGTACACCCCAAGATTTTGCACCCCCACACACTGCACCCCAGATCCTGCACCCCCGAATCCTCCAGCCCCATGTCCCAAACCCCGAAACCCTGCAGCCTCAAATCTTGCATCCCCAAAACCCCAGCACCCCAAACTGTTCTCCCCCAAATCCTGCAAACCACAAATCCTGCACCTCCTGCACCCCAAAATTCAACACCTCCAAATCTTAAACCCTTAAACCCTGCATCCCCCAAATCCTTCCCCCCAACACAGAGCACCCCAAACCCTGCACCCCCAGTTCCTGCAGCCCCTAACTCTGCACCCCAAACGCTGCACCCTCAGATCCTGTGTCCCCCTAAATCTTCCACCTCCAAACCCTGCACCCCAACATCCGGCTGCCTTAAACCCTGAACCCCCATGTCCTGCACAGCCAAGCCCTACACCCCAAGATCCTTTCCTCCCGAACTCTGTACCCCTAGGTCCTGAACCTCAAAATCCTTCCACCCCCCCACCCCGCACCCTCAAACCCTGCACCAACATCCCTGCACCTGCAAATCCTTCCCCCCAACACCCTGCACCCCAAAATTCTACACCTCCAAATCCTAAACCCTTAAACCTGACCCTCCAAATCCTTCCCCCCAACACAGTGCCCCCCAAACCCTGCACCCCAGATCCTGCAGCCCCTAACTCTGCACCCCAAACGCTGCACCCTCAGATCCTGCGTCCCCCAACCCTGCACCCCAAGTCCTTTACCCCAAAATTCCCAAACCTGCAAACACAAATCCTGCACCCCCGGGTCCTGAACATGCGAACCCTGCACCCCAAAGCCTCAGCCTGAAGCCCTGCGCCCCCAAATCCTGCAGTACACAACCCTTCACCCCAAACCTCTTCAACCCAAGATACTGAAACCCTAAGCCCTGCCCCCCCAAACCTACATCCCCAAATCCTGCACCCCCAGGTCCTGAACACCCAAAATCTGCACCCCCAAATCCCTGAACTCCAAAAACCTGCACCCCCAATTCTGCCTCCCCAAGACCTCAACCCCCAAACCCTGCACCACTAAACCCTGCACCCCCAAACCCTGTACCCCAAATCCTGCCCCCCACAAGTTGCACCCTAAAAACCTGCACCCCAAATCCTGTCCTACCCAACCCTTCACCCCAAACCCCTTCACCCCAAGATCCTGCTGACCTAAACCCTGCACCCCAAAATCATCCCTCCCAACCCTGCCCCCCAAACCCTGTCCCCCTAAAGCCTGACCCCGAAACCCTGCTCCCCAAAACCCTGCTACCCCCAATCTTGCACCCCCAGATCCTGCTGCTCCAAACCCTGCACCCCCAAATCCTCCAGCCCCACGTACCGAACTCCCAAACCCTGCATCCCACAACCCTGCACCCCACAACCCCTTCACCCCCAAATCCTGCACCCCCAACCCTACCCCCTAAACTTTCCACCCCCAAATCCTGCCCTACCAAGCCCTCCACCCCAAACCCCTGCACCCCAAGATCCTGCACCCTGAAATCCCTGCACCCCCAAATCCTCCAACCCTCAGGTCCTGCACCCCCAGGTGCTGAACACCTGAACCCCTCACCCCAGACCCCTCACCCCAAATCCCTGCACCCCAAATCCTGCCTCTAAACGCTGAACTACAAGGTTCTGTACCCCAACAGCCTGCTCACCCAGATCCTGCACCCCAGAACCCTGCACCCCCATATTCTGATCCCTACAGCCTGCACCCCCAGCTCCTGCACCCCCAAAACCTGTACCCCTAAATCCTGCACCCTTCAACCCTGCAGCCCACAACGCTGCACCCCCAACCTCTGCAGCCCCAGTTCCTTAACGTGTGAAACCTGCACCCCCAAGTCCTGCACCTCAAAACCTTACACCCGGAATCCTGCCCCCCAAACCATGCACCCCAAAATCAAGGCCCCTCAAACTTGCACTCAAAAGTCCGCACCAAGAAACCCTCCCCGCCCAGTTCCTAAAGACATGGAACCTGCACCCCCAAATCCCGCACCCCAAAACCCTGCAGCCCAGTACCCCAGACCACCAAATCTTGCACCTCCAAATCCTGCCCCCTTTAGCCCTGCACTTCAAACCCTGCACCCCAAATCCTGCAACCAACCCTGTACCCCAAATCCTGCAACCAGCCCTTGTACCCCTAAATCCTTGACCTCCACATCCCGAATCTCCAAACGCAGCAACCCCAAAACCCTACACCCCCAATCCCTGCACCCCCAAATCATTGTCCTTCAAATCCCACACCCAACGCTCGTACACCCCAAGATCTTGCACCCCCACACACTGCACCCCAAATCCTGCACCCCCAAATCCTCCAGCCCCATGTCCCAAACCCCCAAACCCTGCACCCTCAAGTCTTGCACCCTAATTCTGCCTCCCCAAGACCTGCACCCCCAAACCCTGCACCACTAAACCCTGCACCCCCAAACCCTGTACCCCAAATCCTGACCCCCACAAGTTGCACCCTAAAAACCTGCACCCCAAATCCTGTCCTACCCAACCCTTCACACCAAACCCCTTCACCCCAAGATCCTGCTGACCTAAACCCTGCACCCCAAAATCATCCCTACCAACCCTGCCCCCCAAACCCTGTCCCCCTAAAGCCTGACCCCAAAACCCTGCTCCCCAAAACCCTGCTACCCCCAATCTTGCACCCCCAGATCCTGCTGCTCCAAACCCTGCACCCCCAAATCCTCCAGCCCCACGTACCGAACTCCCAAACCCTGCATCCCACAACCCTGCACCCCACAACCCCTTCACCCCCAAATCCTGCACCCCCAACCCTACCCCCTAAACTTTCCACCCCCAAATCCTGCCCTACCAAGCCCTCCACCCCAAACCCCTGCACCCCAAGATCCTGCACCCTAAACTCTGCACCCCCATATCCTCCTTCCCCAAACCCTGCACCCCAAAACACTGCACTCCAAACCACTGCACCCCTAAACCCTGAACCCCCAAATCCTGCACCCCTGGAACCTGCAACCCCAGACCCTGTAGCCCCAAATCAGGCCCCCCAAAATCCTGCTGCCCCAGCCTTGCACCCCCAAATCCTGCACCACCTAATCCTCCAACCCCCTAACACAACCCCCTAACCCCTTTGTCCCCAGGGCCCATTGTGACATCCCAGGACCCCCCATTGTCCCCAGGGCCCATTGTGACACCATGGGGAACCCCCTTGTCACTGGGGACCCATTGTGACACCATGGGGAGCTCCCCTTCTCCTCAGGGCCCATTGTGCCATCCTGGGGACCCCCATTATCCCCAGAGCTCACTGTGGCACCATGGGGACACCCTTTGTCACTGTGGCCCATTGTGACATCCAAGGACCTCCCATTGTCCCCAGGGCCCATTGCTACATCCTGGGGACCCCCTTGTCCCCAGGACCCATTGTGACACCATGGGGAGCCGCCCTTGTCCTCAGGGCCCATTGTGAACATCCTGGGGACCCTCCATTGTCCCCAGGGCCCATTCTGACATCCTGGGGAGCCCCTTTGTCCCCAGGGCCCATTGTGACGTCCCAGAACCCCCCATTGTCCCCAGGGCTCATTGTGACATCCTGGGGACCCCCTTGTCCCCAGGACCCATCGTGGCACCGTGGGGACCCCCCTTGTCACTGGGGACCCATTGTGACACCATGGGGACCTCCCGTTGTCCTCAGGGCCCATTGAGAAATCCTGGGGACCCCCTTTATCACTGGGGACCCATTGTGACAGCCCAGGACCCCCCATTGTCCCAAGGGCCCACTGTGACATCCTGGGGATCCCCCTTTATCCTCAGGGCCCATTGTGACACCCTGGGGACCCCATTAGCCCCCAGGGCCCATTGTGACATCCGGAGGACCTCCCTTTGTCCCCAGGGCTCATTGTGGCACTATGGGGACGCCCTTTGTCACTGGGGCACATTGTGATATCCTGGGACCCCACTTTGTCCCCAGGGCCCATTGTGACATCCTGGGCACCCCCTTGTCCCCAGGACCCATTTTGACATCCCAGGATCCCTTAATGTCCCCAGGACCCATTGTGAAACCATGGGGACCCTCTTGTCACTGGGGCCCATTGTGACACCATAGGGAACCCCCCCCTTGTCCTCAGGGCCCATCGTGACATCCTGGGGACATCTCTTGTCCCCAGGGCCCATTGTGACATCCTGGGGACCCCTCCTTCTCCCCAGGGCCCATTGTGACGTCCCAGGACCCCCCATTGTCCCCAGGGCCCATTGTGACACCATGGGGACCCCCGCCTTGTACTCAGGAGCCATTGTGACATCCTGGGCACCCCACATTGTCCCCAGGGCCCATTGTGACATACTGGGGACCCTCCTTTGTCCCCAGGGCCCATTGTGACTCCGTGGGGACTCCGCTTGTCCCCAGGGCCCATTGTCACATTCAGGGGACCCCTTTTTATCCCCTGGGCCAATTGTGACGTCCCAGGACACCCCGTTGTCCCCAGGGCCCATTGTGACATCCCAGGACCCCACTTTGTCCCCAGGGCCCGTTGTGGCACTGTGGGGATCCCCCTTGTCCCCAGGGCCCATTGTGACATCCCGGGGACCCCCTTAGTCCCCAGGGCCCATTATGACAGGGTGGGGACTCCACTTGTCCCCAGGGCCCATTGTGACAGCATGGGGTCCCCCCCTTGTCCCCAGGGCCCATAGCAGCTCCATAGGAACCCTACTTGTCACTGGGGACCCATTGTGACACCGTGGGGGTCCCCCCTTTGTCCCCAGTGTCCATTGTGACATCCCAGGACCCCCCTTTGTCTCTAGGGCCCATTGTGGCACCATGGGGACCCCCCATTGTCCCCAGGGTCCATTGTGACATCCTGGGGACCCCCTTTGAACCCAGGGCCCATCGCGACACCATGGGGCCCCCCTTGTCACTGGGGATCCATTTTGACACCATGGGGACCCCCCCTTTTCCTCAAGGTCCATTGTGACATCCTGGGCACCCCTCATTGTCCCCAGGGCCCACTTTGATATCCTGGGGACCCCCTTGTCCCCATGGGCTATCATGGCACCGTGGGGAACCCACCCTGTCCCCAGGGCCCATTGTGACACCGTGGGGACCCCCTTTGTCTCTAGGGCCCATTGGACGTCCCAGGACTCCCCGTTGTCCCCAGGGCCCACTGTGACATCTTGGGACCCCCCTTTGTCACTGGGGCCCATTCTGACACCATGGGGACCCCCTTTGTACCCAGGGCCCATTGTGACATCCTGGGGACCCCCCCTTGTCCCCAGGGTCCATTGTGACATCCCAAGACCCCCCTTGTCCCCAGTGCCCATTATGACATCCCAGGACCCCACTTTTTCCCCAGGGCCCATTGTGCCACCATGGGGACCCCCTTTGTCACTGGTGCCCATTGTGACATCCCAGGAACGCCCTTGTCCTCAGAGCCCATCGTGACATCCCAAAACCCCCCATTGTCTCCAGGGCCCATTGTGACACCATGGGGACGCCACTTGTTCCCAGGACCCATTGTGGCATTCTAGGGACTCCGTTTGTCCCCATGGCCCATGGTGAAACTGTCAGGATACCCCAGGTCCCCAGGGCCCACTGTGACCTCCTGGGGAGACCCCATTGTTCCCAAGGCCCATTGTGGCACCATGGGGACCCCCTTTGTCACTGGTGCCCATTGTGACATCCCAGGACCCCCCTTGTACTCAGAGCCCATCGTGACATCCCAAAACCCCCCATTGTCTCCAGGGCCCATTGTGACATTCAGGGGACACGCCTTTGTCCGCAGGGCCCATTGTGACACCGTCGAAATACCCCATGTCCCCAGGGCCCATTGTGACATCCTGGGGACCCCCCTTGTCCCCAGAGCCCATTGTGACATCCTGGGGAGCCCCCTTTGTCCCCAGGGGCCATTGTGACATCCCAGGACCCCCCATTGTCCCCAGGGCCCATTGTGACATCCTGGGGACACACTTTGTCCCCAGGGCCCATTGTGGCACCATGTGGACCCCCTTTGTCTCCAGGGCCCCTTGTGACATCACAGGATGCCTCTCTGTCCCCAGGGCCCATTGTGACACTGTGGGGACCTCCCTTGTCCCCAGGGCCCATTGTGACATTCAGGGGACACCCCTTGTCCCCAGGGCCCATCGTGGTACCATGGGGACCCCCTTTGTCACTGGGGCCCACTGTGGCATCCCAGGACCCCACTTTGTCCCCAGGGCCCATTGTGACACCATGTGGACGCCCTTGTCCCCAGGGCCCATCATGGCACTGTGGGGACCCTCCTTGTCCCCAGGGCCCATTGGGACATCCTGGGGACCCCCGTTGTCCCCAGGGCCCATTGTGGCACCATGGGGACCCTCTTTGTCACTGGGGCCCATTGTGACATCCCAGGACCCCCCGTGGTCCCCAGGGCCCATTGTGACATCCTGGGGACCCCTTTGTCCCAAGACCCCATTGTGACATCCTGTGGACCCCCCCATTGTCCCAAGGGCCCATTGTGACACCATAGGGATCCCCTTTGTCCCCAGGGCCCATTGCGATGTCCCAGGACCCCCCGTTGTCCCCAGGGCCCATTGTGACATTTTGGGGACCCCCCCTTGTCGCCAGAGCCCACTGTGACATCCTGGGGACCCCGTTTTTTCCCAGGACCCACTGTGGCACCATGGGGACCTCCTTTGTCCCCAGGGCTCATTGTGACACCGTGGGGACTCCCTTTGTCCACGGGACCCATTGTGACATCCTGGGGACCCCCTTGTCCCCAGGGCCCATCGTTGCACCGAGGGGATCCCCTCTTTGTCCCCAGGGACAATTGTGACACTGTGGGGACCCCCTTTGTCCCCAGGGCCCATTGTGACATCCTGGGGATCCTATTGTCCCCAGGTCCCGTCCTGGCACTGTGGGGACCCCCTTTGTCCCCAGGGCCCACTGTGACATTCAAGGGAACCCCCTTGTCCCCAGGGCCCATTGTGACCTTCAAGGGAGCCCCCATCGTCCCCAGGGCCCGTTATGACGTCCCAGGACGCCACTTTGTCCCCAGGGCCCATTGTAGACACCATGGGGACCACATTTGTCCCCAGAACCCATTGTGACATCCCAGGACCCCCTTTGTCCCCAGGGCTCATTGTGACATCCTGGGCACCCCGTTTGTCTCCAGGGCCCGTTGTGACACCATGGGGACCCCACTTGTTCCCAGGACCCATTGTGGCATTCTGGGGACTCCCTTTGTCCCCATGACCCATGGTGACACCATGGGGACCCGATTTGTCACTGGGGCCCATTGTGACATCCCAGGACCGCCCAATTGTCCCCAGGGCCCACTGAGACATCCTGGGGACCCCCGCTTTCTCCCCAGATCGCATTGTCACATGCTTGGGACCCTCATTATCCGCAGAACTCATTGTGGCTCCATGGGGACACCCTTTGTCACTGGGGCCCACTGTGACATCCCAGGACCCCCCATTGTCCCCAGGGCCCATTGTGACATCCTGGGGTCCCCCTTTTGTCCCCTGGGCCCATTGTGACACTGTGGGGACCTCCTTTGTTCCCAGGGCCAATTATCACATCCTGGCGACCCCCTTTGTCCCCAGGACCCATTGTGACATCCTGGGAACCCCCTCGTCTCCAGTGCCCACTGTGACATCCCAGGACTCCACTTTGTCCCCAGGTCCAACTGTGACACCGTAGGGACCCTCTTTGTCCCCAGGACCCATTGTGACAGAGTGGGGAACCCCGTTGTCCCCAGGGTCCATTGTGACTTCCCAAGATCCCCCTTGTCCCCAGTGCCCATTATGACATCCCAGGACCCCACTTTGTCCCCAGGGCCCATTGTGACACCATGGGGACCCCGCCTTGTCCCCAGGGCCCATAGTGGCACCATGGGGACCCCCCTTGTTACTGGGGAACCATTGTGACACCATGGGCCCCCCGCTTTGTCCCCAGTGCCTATTGTGACATCCCAGGACCCATCTTTGTCCCCAGGGCCCATTGTGGCACCATGGGGACCACCTTTGTCCCCAGGGCCCATTGTGACATCCCAGGACCTCCCATTGTCCCCAGGGCCAATTGTGACATCCTGGGGACCCCCCTTTGTCCCCAGATCCCATTGTGACATGCTGGGGACCCCCATTATCTCCAGAGCTCATTGTGGCACCATGGGGACACCCTGTGTCACTGGGGCCCACTGTGACATCCCAGTGTCCCCCTTGTCCCCAGGGCCCATTGTGACACTGTGGGGACCCCCCTTGTCCCCAGGGCCCATTGTGACATCCTGGGGACCCCCCCTTGTCCACAGGGCCCATTGTGACATTTTGGGACTCCACTTTGTCCCCAGTGCTCATTGTGAAATTCTGGGGACCCCCCTTGTCCTCAGGGCCCATTGTGACAGCCGAGGACCTTACTTTGTCCCCAGGGTCCTTTGTGTCATCCGGAGGACCCCCTCGTCTCCAGTGCCCATTGTGACATCCCAGGACTCCACTTTGTCCCCAGGTCCAACTGTGACACCGTAGGGACTCTCTTTGTCCCCAGGGCACATTGTGACAGAGTGTGGAACCCCCTTGTCCACAGGGCCTATTGTGACATCCTGGGGACCCTCTTTGACCCCAGTGCCCATTGTGACATCCTGGGGACCCCCTTGTCCCCAGGGCCCATCGTGGCACCATGGGGATCCTCCTTGTCCCCAGTGCCCATTGTGACACCGTGGGGACCCCCCCTTTGTCCCCAGGGCCCATTGTGACAGGGTTGGACACCCCTTCTCCCCAGAGCCCATTGTGATATCCTGGGGAGCCCCCTTTGTCCCCAGGGCCCATTGTGTCATCCCAGGACACCCCATTGTCCCCAGAGCCCATTGTGACATCCTGGGGACCCCCTGTTTGTCTCCAGTGCCCATTGTGACGTCCTTGGGACCCCCCTTGTCCCCAGGGCCTATTGTGACATCCTGGGGACCCCCCCTTATCTCCAGGGCCCATTGTGACATCCCAGGACCCCCTATTTTTCCCAGGGCCCATTGTGAAATCCTGGGGACCCCTTCTTTGTCCCCAGGGCCCATTGTGACACCCTGCGGACCCCCTTGTCCCCAGGGTCCATCGTGGCACCGTTGGGACCCCCCCTTTGTCTCCATTCCCCGTTGTGACATCTTTGGGACCCCTCTTGTCACCAGAGCCCATTGTGACATCCTGGGGACCCCCTCTGTCTCCAGGGTTCATTGTGACACCGTAGGGACCCCACTTGTCGTCAGAGCCCATTGTGATATTCAGGAGACCCGTCTTTGTTCCCAGGGCCTATTGTGACATCCTGGGGACCCCTCTTTGTCCCCAGGGACCATTGTAACATCCCAGAACCCCCCCTTGTCCCCAGGGCCAATTGTGACATCCCAGGACCTCCCATTGTCCCCAGGGCCATTGTGACATTTCAGGACGCCACTTTGTCCCCAGTGCTCATTGTGAAATTTTGGGGACCCCCCTTGTACTCAGGGCCCATTGTGACAGCCGAGGACCTTATCTTGTCCCCAGGGCCCATAGTGGCACCGTGGAGATCCCTCTTGTCACTTGAGCCCATTGTGACACCATGGGGACCCCTGCTTTGTCCCCAGAGCACATTGTGACATCCCAGGACCCCCCATTTTCCCCAGAGCCCATTGTGACATCCTGGGGACCCCTCTTTGTCCCCAGGGCCCATTGAGATGTCCTAGGACCCCCCTTTGTCCCCAGGGCCCATTGTAAGACCATGGAGACCCCATTTGTCACTGGGGCCCATTTTGACATGCCAGGACCCCGCTTTGTTCCCAGAGCCCGTTGTGATATCCTGGGGACCCCTTTTGTCCCAAGGGCCCATTGTGGCACCATGGGGACCCCTTTGTCCCCAGGGCCCATTGTGACGTCTCAGGATCCCCCGTTATCCCCTGGGCCCATTGTGACATTCTGAGGACCCCAAATGTCCCCAGGGCCCATTGTGACATTCTGGGGACCCCCTTTGTCCCCAGGGCCCATTGTGGCACCATGGGGATCCCCTTTGTCACTGGGCCCCATTGTGACATCCCAGGACCCCAATTTGTCTCCAGGGCCCATTGTGACATCCTGGGGACTCCGTTGTCCCCAGGGCCCATCATGGCACCGAGGGGACTTCCCCCTTTGTCCACTGGGACCATTTTGACACCGTGGGGACCCCCTTTGTCCCCAGGGCCCATTGTGACATCCTGGGGACCACCCTTTGTTCCCAGGGCCGACTGTGACATTCAAGGGACCCCCCCTTGTCTCCAGGGCCCATTGTGACGTCCCAGGACCCCCCATTGTCCCCAGGGCCCATTGTGACATCCTGGGGACCTCTTTTGTCCCCTGGGCCCATTGTGACACTGTGGGGACCTCCTTTGTCCCCAGAGCCCATTGTGACATCCTCGGGACAACCTTTGTCCCCAAGGCCCATCGTGACAGGGTGGGGACCCCCTTTGTCCCAAGGGCTCATTGTGATGTCCCAGGATCCCCATTGTCCCCAGAGCCCATTGTGGTGTCCTGGGGACCCCCTTTGTCACTGGGGCTCATTGTGACATCCCAGGACCCCGCCTGGTCCCAAGGGCCCATGGTGTCATCCTGGGCACCCCCTTTGTCCCAAGACCCAATTGTGACATCCTGGGGACCACCCATTGTCCCAAGGGCCCATTGTGACACCATGGGGATCCCCTTGTCCCCAGGGCCCATTGTGATATCCCAGGACACCCCTTTGTCCCCAGGGCCCATTGTGACATCCTGGGGACCACCCTTTGTCTCCAGGGCCCACTGTGACATTCAAGGGCCCCCCCCTTGTCCCCAGGGCCCATTGTGATGTCCCAGGACCCCTCATTGTCCCCAGGGCCCATTGTGACATCCTGGGCACCCCCTTTGTCCCCAGGACTCACTGTGGCACCATGGGGACCCCCTTTGTCACTAGGGCCCATTGTGGTACCATGGGGACCCCCTTTGTCACTGGGGCCCATTGTGACATCCCAGGACCCCCTGTTGTCCCCAGGGCCCATTGTGACATCCTGGAAACCCCCCTTGTCCCCATGGCCCATCGTGGCACCAAGGGGACACCCGCTTTGTCCCCAGGGACCATTGTGACACCGTGGGGACCCCCTCTGTCCCCAGGGCCCATTGTGACATCCTGGGGACCCTCTTGTCCCTAAGGCCCGTCGTGGCACCGTGGGGACCCCCTTTGTCCCCAGGGCCCATTGTGACATCCCAGGACCCCACTTTGTCCCCAGGGCCCACTGTGACATTCAAGGGAATCCCCCTTGTCCCCAGGGCCCATTGTGACGTCCCAGGAACCCTCATTGTCTGCAGGGCCCATTGTGACATTCTGGGCACCCCCTTTGTACCCAGGACTCACTCTGGCACCATAGGGACCCCCTTTGTCACTGGGGCCCATTGTGACATCCCAGGACCCCGCCTGGTCCCAAGGGCCCATGGCGTCATCCTGGGCACCCCCTTTGTCCCAAGACCCAATTGTGACATCCTGGGGACCACCCATTGTCCCAAGGGCCCATTGTGACACCATGGGGATCCCCTTGTCCCCAGGGCCCATTGTGATATCCCAGGACGCCCCTTTGACCCCAGGGCCCATTGTGACATCCTGGGGACCCCCTTTGTCCCCAGAGCCCATTGTGACATTCTGGGCACCCCAAATGTCCCCAGGGCCCATTGTGACATTCTGGGGAGCCCCTTTGTCCCCAGGGCCCAATGTGGCACCATGAGGACCCCCTTTGTCACTGGGGCTCATTGTGACATCCCAGGACCCCAATTTGTCCCCAGGGCCCATTCTGACATCCCGGGGACCCCCCTTGTCCCCATGGCCCATCGTGGCACCGAGGGGACCCCGCCTTTGTCCCCAGGGACCATTGTGACATCTTAGGGACCCTATTGTTCCTGGGGCCCATTGTGACGTCCCAGGAACCCTCGTTGTCTGCAGGGCCCATTGTGACATTCTGGGCACCCCCTTTGTCCCCAGGACTCACTGTGGCACCATAGGGACCCCCTTTGTCACTGGGGCCCATTGTGACATCCCAGGACTCCACTTTGTCCCGAGGGCCCATTGTAGACACCATGGGGACCACATTTGTCCCTGGGGCCCATTGTGACATCCCAGGACCCCCCATTGTTCCCAGGGTCCATTGTGACATTTTGGGGACCCCGTTTGTCTCCAGGGCCCGTTGTGACACCATGGGGACCCCCCCTATGTTCCCAGTGCCCATTGTGACATTCTGGGGACCCCCTTTGTCCCCAGGGCCCATTGTGACACCATGGGGACCCCACTTGTTCCCAGGACCCATTGTGGCATTCTGGGGACTCCCTTTGTCCCCATGGCCCATGGTGACACCATGGGGACCCCATTTGTCACTGGGGCCCATTGTGACATCCCAGGACCCCCCATTGTCCCCAGGGCCCATTGTGACATTCAGGGGACACCCCTTTGTCCCGAGGGCCCATTGTGACACCGTCAGGTTACTCATGTCCCCAGGGCCCGTTGTGACCTCCTGGGGAGACCCCATTGTCCCCAAGGCCCATTGTGGCACCATGGGGACCCCCTTTGTCACTGGTGCCCATTGTGGCATCCCAGGAACCCCCTTGTCCTCAGAGCCCATCGTGACATCCCAAAACCCCCCATTGTCTCCAGGGCCCATTGTGACATCCTGGGGACCCCCCTTTGTCCCCAGGGCCCATTGCGACACCATGCGGACGCCACTTGTTCCCAGGACCCATTGTGGCATTCTAGGGACTCCGTTTGTCCCCATGGCCCATGGTGAAACCGTCAGGATACCCCAGGTCCCCAGGGCCCATTGTGACCTCCTGGGGAGACCCCATTGTTCCCAAGGCCCATTGTGGCACCATGGGGACCTCCTTTGTCCCCAGGGCCCATTGTGACATCCCAGGACCCCACTTAGTCCCCAGGGCCCATTGTGGCACCATGTGGACCCCCTTTGTCTCCAGGGCCCCTTGTGACATCACAGGACGCCTCTTTGTCCCCAGGGCCCATTGTGACACTGTGGGGACCTCCCTTGTCCCCAGGGCCCATTGTGACATTCAGGGGACACCCCTTGTCCGCAGGGCCCATCGTGGCACCATGGGGACCCCCTTTGTCACTGGGGCCCACTGTGGCATCCCAGGACCCCACTTTGTCCCCAGGACCCATTGTGACACCATGTGGACACCCTTGTCCGCAGGGCCCATCGTGGCACTGTGGGGACCCTCCTTGTCCCCAGGGACCATTGTGACATCCTGGGGACCCCCTTTGTCCCCAGGGTCCATTGTGGCACCATGGGGACCCTCTTTGTCACTGGGGCCCATTGTGACATTCCAGGACCCCCCGTGGTCCCCAGGGCCCATTGTGACATCCTGGGGACCCTCTTTGTCCCAAGACCCCATTGTGACATCCTGTGGACCCCCCCATTGTCCCAAGGGCCCATTGTGACACCATAGGGATCCCCTTTGTCCCCAGGGCCCATTGCGACATCCCAGGACCCCCCGTTGTCCCCAGGGCCCATTGTGACATTTTGGGGACCCCCCCTTGTCGCCAGGGCCCATTGCGACATCTTGGGGACCCCGTTTTTTCCCAGGACCCACTGTGGCACCATGGGGACCTCCTTTGTCCCCAGGGCCCATTGTGATATCCGAGGGACCCCCTTGTCCCCAGGGCCCATAGTGTCACCTTGGGGACCACTCTTGTCACTTGGGCCCATTGTGACACCATGGGGACCCACTATGTGCCCAGGGCCCATTGTGACATTCTAGGACTCCCCATTTTCCCCAGAGCCCATTGTGACATCCTGGGGATCCCCCTTTGTCCCCTGGGTCCATTGTAATGTCCCAGGACCCCCTTGTCCCCAGTGTTCATTGTGAAATCCTGGGGATTCCCTTTGTCCCGAGGGCCCATTGTGGCACCATGGGACCGCCTTTGTCACTGGGGACCATTGTGACATTCCAGGATTCCACTTTGTCCCCAGGGCCCGTTCTGACACCGTGGGGACCCCCATTGTCCCCAGGGCCCATTGTGACATCCTGGGGATCACCCTTTGTCCCAAGGGCCCATTGTGACGGGGTGGGGACCTTTTTTGTCTCCAGGGCCCATTGTGACATCTTGGGTACCCCCTTGTCCCCAGTGTCCATTGTGACATCCTGGGGACCCCCAATTGTCCCAGGGCCCATTGTGACATTCCAGGACCCCCCTTGTCTCCAGGGCTCATTGTGACATCACAGGACGCCCCTTTGTCCCCAGGGCCCGTTGTGACACAGTGGGGACCCCCCTGTCCCCAGGGCCCATTGTGCCATCCTGGGGACTCTCTTTGTCCCCAGGGCCCATTGTGATATCCTGGCGACCCCCGCTTTGTCCCCAGGGCCCATTGTGAACATCCTGGGGACCCCCTTTGTCCCCAGGGCCCATTGTGACATCCCTGGACCCCCCATTGTCCCCAGGGCGCATTGTGACATTCAGGGGACCCCCCTTTGGCCCCCGGGGCCCATTGTGATATCGTGGGGACCGTCTTTGTCCCCAGGGCCCATTGTGACACCATCAAGACCCCTCTTTGTCCCCAGGGCCTATTGTGACATACTGGGGACCCCCCCTTGTCTCCAGGGCCCATTGTGACGTCCGAGGACCCCCCCTTGTCCCCAGGGTCCATTGTGACACCGTGGGGACCCCGCTTGTCCTCAGGGCCCATTGTGACATTCAGGGGACCTCTCTTTGTCCCCAGGGCCTATTGTGACATCCTGGGGAACCCCCTTGTCTCCAGTCCCATTGTGATGTCCCAGGACCCCCCATTTTCCTTAGGGCCCATTGTGAAATCCGGGGGAACCCCCCCTTTCTCCTCAGGGCCCATTGTGACGTCCTGGGGACCCCCCTTTGTCCCCAGGGCCCATTGTGACGTTCAGGGGAACCACCTCTGTCCCCAGGGCCTATTGTGACATCCTGGGACACCCCCTTTGTCCCCAGGGCTCATTGTGACGTCCCAGGACCCCCCATTGTTCCCAGGGCCCATTATGAAATCCTGGGGACCCCCCCTTTGTCCCCAGGGCCCATCGTGGCACCATGGGGATCCCACCTTTGTCCCCAGGGCCCATTGTGACAGGGTGGGACCCCCCTTGTTCCCAGGGCCCATTGTGACATCCTGAGGATCCCCCATTGTCCCCAGGGCCCATTGTGACATTCTTAGGATGCCCTTTGTCCCCAGGGCCCATTGTGATATCCCAGGACCCCCCCTTGTCCCCAGGGCCCATTGTGACATCCTGGGGACCCCCTTTGTCTGCAGAGCCCATTGTGACATCCTGGGGAGCCCCCTTTGTCCCCAGGGCCCATTGTTATGTCCAAGGACCCCCCGTTGTCCCCAGGGCCCATTGTGACATCCTGAGGATGCCCTTTGTCCCCAGAGCCTATTGTGACATCCTGGGGACCCCTCTTTGTCCCCAGGGCCCATTGTGACAGGGTGGGACCCCCCTTGTCCCCAGAGCCCATTGTGACATCCTGGGGACCCCTTTGTCACCAGAGCCCATTGTGATATCCTAGGGACCCCCGCTTTGTCCCCAGGGCCCATTGTGACATTCAGGGGACCCCCCTTTATCCCCAGGGCCCATTGTGACATCCTTGGGACCTCATTTGTCCGCAAGGCCCATTGTTGTACCATGGGGACCCCCTTTGTCCCCACGGCCCATTGTGACAGCGATGACAGCGGTGTCAGTGATCAGGACACGGAACCACGGGCGCAGCTCCATGCGGTGCTTTATTCCAGCGCTGGGAAACCCGGGGTTCGCACCCAGAGCTTCCAACAGCTGATTCAGACTCCACCTTATTTATACAAGTTGGTCACATACATATTCCTTATGACCCCTGACAACCATGAGCACATCCCACACCTATTCTAACACAAACTGTCTGTCTAAGAGATGTTAAGCAACAGTCGCATGTTTATCAGTTATTTCTAAGGTACCAACTTGAAAAGAATATATCATAAATGTATGTCAACCTTAAGAATAAGGCTTGGTTGCAGCTACCTGCTTTAGAAGAATATATCATAAATGTATGTCAACCATAAGAATAAAGCTTGGTTACAGCTACCTGCTTTAGAAGAATATATCATAAATGTATGTCAACCTTAAGAATAAAGCTTGGTTACAGCTACCTGCTTTAGAAGAATATATCATAAATGTATGTCAACCTTAAGAATAAGGCTTGGTTACAGCTACCTTTAAAAGAATATATCGTAAATCTACGTCAACTTTAAGAATAAGGTTTGGTTACTGTCTTAAAGTTAATCCAACCGTAACAGATCAGTGATACCCAGGGATCCAACCGTAACAGATCAGTGACACCCAGGGATCCAACCGTAACAGATCAGTGATACCCAGGGATCCAACCGTAACAGATCAGTGATACCCAGGGATCCAACTGTAACAGGTCAGTGATACCCAGGGATCCAACCGTAACAGATCAGTGATACCCAGGGATCCAACCGTAACAGGTCAGTGATACCCAGGGATCCAACCGTAACAGATCAGTGATACCCAGGGATCCAACCGTAACAGGTCAGTGATACCCAGGGATCCAACCGTAACAGATCAGTGATACCCAGGGATCCAACCGTAACAGGTCAGTGATACCCAGGGATCCAACCGTAACAGATCAGTGATACCCAGGGATCCAACCGTAACAGATCAGTGATACCCAGGGATCCAGCTGTAACAGGTCAGTGATACCCAGGGATCCAACCGTAACAGGTCAGTGATACCCAGGGATCCAGCTGTAACAGATCAGTGATACCCAGGGATCCAACCGTAACAGATCAGTGATACCCAGGGATCCAACCGTAACAGGTCAGTGATACCCAGGGATCCAACCGTAACAGATCAGTGATACCCAGGGATCCAACCGTAACAGGTCAGTGATACCCAGGGATCCAACCGTAACAGATCAGTGATACCCAGGGATCCAACCGTAACAGGTCAGTGATACCCAGGGATCCAACCGTAACAGATCAGTGATACCCAGGGATCCAACCGTAACAGGTCAGTGATACCCAGGGATCCAACCGTAACAGATCAGTGATACCCAGGGATCCAACCGTAACAGGTCAGTGATACCCAGGGATCCAACCGTAACAGATCAGTGATACCCAGGGATCCAACCGTAACAGATCAGTGATACCCAGGGATCCAACCGTAACAGGTCAGTGATACCCAGGGATCCAGCTGTAACAGGTCAGTGATACCCAGGGATCCAACCGTAACAGGTCAGTGATACCCAGGGATCCAGCTGTAACAGGTCAGTGATACCCAGGGATCCAACTGTAACAGATCAGTGGTACCCAGGGCAGAGCCAGCCAAGGCCCATCCCATACCTGTTCCAGAAGGGAACACCTTGTAAAACCGATCCCGTCACTAACACCTGCGGCTGAACTTCATCAAATGCCGAGATCAGAAGTTTCACGGCACCAGCTGCAACCTTGAGGAGACGAGATCGCCAAGATTTCCAGCAAAAAGGGGGCGCCAGGCCGGGTTCAACCGCCTTGGCCGCTTGGGTCCCACCAGTTCCTCACAATGAGCCAAAGGGGCAAAGCCCACTGTGAGGAGGCTGAGGAGCCTTCATCCAAAGACCCCAAGGACCCCTCCTCAAATGCACCCAGTGCCACTGCGCAGGAGAACAGGGGGCTCAGGGCTGTGGAAACGGTTCTGAGATCACCTCATGGACATGCACAGTTCTGGGGTCATTATGAACACTTACTGTAATTAACACACTTCCTGTTGTTAAAGGTGTGCGTGTTGGGCCGAGCGAATCTCCCGCGCACCCAGCGCTGTTTCGCTTGTGCTCTCATGAACCCGCGTTTAAACAACACAATTAAAGAATTGGATTAAACAGCAGCGAGAGCCCGCAACGGACGACGGCGCCACCGCGGGGCTGCGCGGGGGCTGCACTGCGCAGGCGCGGAGCCGTGTCGGGAAGGGGAGGGACTTCCCGCTGGAAGCGGCACAGCCAATGGGCATCAGGAGGCCGCCTCCAGGCCAATGGCGGCTCGGGACGGGTGCTGAGGGACGGTGACGAGCCGGCTGTGTGGCCAATGGGGGTGCCGGGGGCGTGGCCAGGCAGCCCGCCCCGGGAGCAGCGGCCCGGCCGTGGCGGTTCGTCCCCTCCTGCCGCCGGAGCGCCGCTGCCACGGGCGGGTCCTGCGGCTGCAGCGGCTGCGGGGGCGGGCGGGGGGCCCGGGGCTGCGGCCCCGCTGGCCGGGGCCGGGCGGTCGCCGTGTTGCCCCCGGGCGGCAGTGGGGGGGGCCCGCTGGTCGCCCCCGCAGTTCCGCGGTTGAAAATCCTCCTCACACCGCGCTGGGACCGCGATCGCCGCCAGTTCCGTCCTGGGTGAGCGGCGGGGACGGATTTGGTTGGTGCGGGGGTTGTGGGGGGCGCGGGGCGGGTCTGGGGGTGCAGGGGAGCTGTGGGGGTTGGGGTGCAGCCGGCAGGAGGGACCAGGTTTGGGGGGCCCTGGGTCCCTTTGCGGGGGAGGGGAGGCCCTGCTGACCCTGCCTCCCCCAGCAAATCCCCCTGCGGGGCTCCCCCCGCCCCCCCGATCGGTCCCCGCCCCCCGCGACTCCCTCAAGTCCCCCTGAACCTCAATGCCCCTTTTTGACCCCAAAACAGCCCCAAATGTGCCCCCCAATGTCCCTTTAACACACCCTCCCCCCAGCCCCCCCGCACCAAGGCCTCCAGTGTATAAATTAAATGTGTAACATTAAACGCGACATTTGAACGTTAACTAAAAAACAACGAATGTTGAAGTTTCGTTGAGGTTTTTGTTGAATTTTGGTTTCACGGAAGGGAGCGTTGTTGGAAATTTACTGGGATTAATGTTTTGCTTTAAAAACTTTTTGTATCTCAAAAGTGACCTGAACAGTTTGATAAAGAACATTTCAAATTAAATTA
Source organism: Patagioenas fasciata (assembly GCF_037038585.1). Lineage (NCBI taxonomy): Eukaryota > Metazoa > Chordata > Aves > Columbiformes > Columbidae > Patagioenas > Patagioenas fasciata. Next base: position 487,033 of record NC_092545.1, read on the forward strand.
ATTTCCCATTAAATTTCTTGGGATTAAACGTCCGTCAGAGGCAGTGGTGCTTAAACCCCACTTCGTTGGTCCCTCTCCGCATTAAAAATCCATCATTAAACAGTTAAATATTTCCCGTAATTAAACCCCTGTGATCTACATTCTGTAGTTTAAAAATGCGGTGACTGAGCGGTTGAACAGCCGATATCGCTCTGAGCGCGTGGCTCAATCTCTTGATTTCGGGCTCAGCTCAGTTCATCCCCACCAACCCCGTCGCCGTTCATGGGAACGTACCCGGGTGGATGGAGGGGGCGGGCGGTGGGTGTGGGCTCCCTGGGCTTCAGCAAAGCCTCTGACACCGTCTGCACAGCATCCGCACAGCTGAGCTGGGGAGGGGTGCTCTGGGCAGTGGGGAGTGGGGGGTGCAAACTGGCTGAGAGGGAGAAGCCAGAGAGTGGTGGTCAATGGGCAGAGTCCGGTTGAGGCCTGGATCCAGTGCAGGGCCTCAGGGGCCAATATTATTCAATATATTCGTTAACGATTCGGATGAGGGAATTGAGTGACTGTCAGCGAGTTTGCTGGGGACACCAAGCTGGGAGGAGTGGGTGACCCTGGAAGCTGTGCTGCCATCAGAGACCTGGACAGGCTGAGAGCTGGGGGGGGATAACCTGGTGAGATTTAACAAGGGGAAGTGCAGAGTGCTGCACCTGGGCAGGAACAACCCCAGGGTCAGTATAGGCTGGGAATGAGCTGTTAGAGAGCAGGGTAGGGAAAGGGAGCTGGGGTCCTGGGGACAGCAGGGTGAGCATGAGCCAGCACTGGGCCCTTGGGGCCAGGAAGCCAATGGGACCTGGGGTGGGTTAGAAGGGGGTGGTCAGTAGGTCAGAGAGGTTCTCCTGCCCCTCTGCTCTGCCCTGGGGAGACCACACCTGGAATATTGTGTCCAGTTGTGGCCCCTCAGTTCCAGAAGGACAGGGAACTGCTGGAGAGGGTCCAGCGCAGCCACCAAGATGCTGAAGGGAGTGGAGCATCTCCCGTGTGGGGAAAGGCTGAGGGAGCTGGGCTCTTTAGTTTGGAGAAGAGGAGACTGAGGGGTGACCTCATTAATATTTATAAATATATAAAGGGTGAGTGCCAGGAGGATGGAGCCGGGCTCTTCTCGGTGGCAAACAATGATAGGACGAGGGGCAATGGGATCAAGCTGGAACACAAGAGGTTCCACTTAAATTTGAGAAAGAACTTCTTCCCAGTGAGGGTGGCAGAGCCCGGCCCAGGCTGCCCAGGGGGCTGTGGGGTCTCCTTCCCTGCAGACGTTCAAACCCCCTGGACATGTTCCTGTGCGACCTCTCCTGGGCGTTCCTGCTCCATGGGGGGATTGCACTGGATGAGCTTTCGAGGTCCCTTCCAGTCCCAAACACACCGTGATACTGTGATACTGTGATTTCTGTGCTAAATCCTTTCCTTTCCCCCCGTGCCAGTGGGGGGGACCCAGAGGACCCACCCAGGCCCCCCCAGGTTTGTGGGAGCAGCACTGGGGAGGGGGTGCTTTTTCCCCCAGCTACGAATATAGAGACAATTTGTACAAAAGCTCTAAAGTGGGGGGACGGCAACTCAGGGACCCCCAAACCACCACAGGGGGATCCACATCACCCCATGCGCCCCATCACTTTTGGGGTGTCAGAGCCCCCCCCCATGCAGCTGCCCCTCGGGGGTCCTGGGTGGGTTGTGAGGTCCCTGGGGGCTGGAGGGGAGAAAGGGGGAAACCTGGGTTTGGGGGGGGGTCCCAGGGGTTCTTGCGAGTGGGTCTGGGGGGGTCTCAGTGGTTTCTGGGATCCCTGGGGGGTCCCTGAGATCAAAAAGAATTTGGAGGCTGGCAGGGAACTTTGTGAGGGGAAGATTGAAACATCCCTTTTCCCTCTGTTTCACAGCCCCAGCTTCTCTTCTCTGCCCTTCCTCCTCTGCCCTTCCTCCTCTGCCCTTCCTCCTCTCCCCTTCCTCCTCTCCCCTTCCTCCTCTCCCCTTCCTCCTCTCCCCTTCCTCCTCTCCCCTTCCTCCTCTCCCCTTCCTCCTCTCCCCTTCCCTCAGAACCCCATTCTGGTTTGGGATGAAGGGACCTCTGGAGATCATCCAGTCCAACCCCCCTGCTCCCGCGGGGTCCCAGAGCAGATCACACAGGATCCCAGGGGTCTGAATGTCTCACAGAAGGAGACTCCACACCCGCTCTGGGCAGCCTGGGCCGCGCTCTGGCACCTCCCAGCAAGCAAGTTTCTCCTTCCGTTCAGATGGAGCCTCCTGGGTTTCAGTCTGTGCCCGATGCCCCTCACCCCGGCGCTGGGCACCACTGAACAGAGTCTGCTCCATCCTGACACCCACCTGAGATATTGATCCCATTGATCACATCCCTCTCAGCTTCTCTTCTCCAGCTCAACAGCCCCAGCTCTCTCAGTCTCTCCTGATCAGAATGATGCTCCAGACCCCTCAGCATCTCTGTGTCCCTCCACTGGACTCCCTCCAGTAACTCCTTGTCCTTCTTCAACTGGGGAGCCCAGAACTGGACCCAGAACTGCAGATGCAGCTTCCCCAGGGTGGAGCAGAGGGGGAGGATTCACCTCTCTCACCTGCTGCTCACACTCTTCTTAATAAATATCCCCCAGGTACCCTCGGCCTCGTGACCACAAGGACACATTGGTGACTTGTGGCCAACCTGATGTCACCCAGAACTCCCAAGTCCTTCTCGCAGAGCTGCTTTCCAGCGGGTCCACCCCCAAACCGTGCTGGTACTGGACCCCTGCTGCCCCAGGAGGGGCCGGTATCGCCCCGGTATCGCGATGGGTGGCACCAACAGCCCTGGTATTGCGATGGGTGGCACCAACGGCCCCGGTATCGCGATGGGTGGCACCGACAGCCCCGGTATCGCGATGGGTGGCACCGACAGCCCCGGAATCGCGATGGGTGGCACCGACAGCCCCGGTATCGCAATGGGTGGCACCGACAGCCCGGTATCGCGATGGGTGGCACCGACAGCCCGGTATCGCGATGGGTGGCACCAACGGCCCCGGTATCGCGATGGGTGGCACCGACGGCCCCGGTATCGCAATAGCGAGCACTGATGGTCCTGGTATTGCGACAGGTGGCAACAACAGCGCTGGTATCGTCACAACAGCAGTGACGACGGCCCCGGTATCGCGATGGGTGGCACCGACGGCCCCGGTATCGCGATGGGTGGCACCGACGGCCCCGGTATCGCGATGGGTGGCACCGACGGCCCCGGTATCGCGATAGGTGGCACCGACAGCCCCGGTATCGCGATGGGTGGCACCGACGGCCCCGGTATCGCGATGGGTGGCACCGACGGCCCCGGTATCGCGATGGGTGGCACCGACGGCCCCGGTATCGCGATGGGTGGCACCGACGGCCCCGGTATCGCGATGGGTGGCACCGACGGCCCCGGTATCGTGATGGGTGGCACCGACGGCCCCGGTATCGTGATGGGTGGCACCGACAGCCCCGGTATCGCGATGGGTGGCACCAACAGCGCCCTAACGTGGTGCTCATCAATAAGAAGGGAGGGAAGGGGGTTGCAGGGCAGCCATCGCTCGGGGTCTGCGGGATCTCCCTGTGCTTGTGGGAGCCCACGAGTCTTTGCATCACGCCTTGCGTTTTATTCTCTCTTCCTCTTTCAATTACTTATCTCACTTGTGTTTTTTTATCTTAGCCCATGAGTTTTCTTACTTTTGCTCCTCATATTCTTCATTCCCATCCTACTGAGGGGTGCGTGGGGCTGCTCTGCCAGCCCCGGCTGCCCCACCGCAGCTCCCCAGGCCCTCACGTCTCCCATCCCAGCAACAGCAGTGGCCGCGGCACTGATTTCTTTCCTCTCCCTTTTGCAGCCTCCTTGCGCTCGTCCTCTCCACGCCGATCTCTCCTGGCTTCCTCCAGCTGCTGTGTCCTCTGGGTAAGTGCAGCTCGACCCCTCCCAAGATGCTCTCGAGTTGGCTGGGGTTTCTAAAACAGAGGGAAAAGGGATGTCTCACTTTTCCTCAGGCAGTTTCCTCCCAGACCCCTTTTACCCCCTGCGCTCTCCACAGACCCCAGTTACCGTTTCTGTTCGATGGGGAACATCTCACTGTGCTGTGCATGGCCAAGACGATGAGGACTCTGGACAGGAAATCCCTTCCAAGCGCAGCTTTCCTCTCACCGTTGGGCAGCGACAACAGCCCCGGTATCGCGACAGCAGCACCGACGGCCCCGGTATCGCGACAGCAGCACCGACGGCCCCAGTATCGCGACAGCAGCACCGACGGCCCCGGTATCGCGACAGCGGCACCGACAGCCCCGGTATCGCGACGGGCAGCAGTGATGGAGCTGGTATTGCGACGGCAGCACCGACGGCCCTGATATTGTGATGGGCAGTGACAGGGGCCCTGGTATCGTGATGGGCAGAACCAACAGCTCCAGTATCGTGATGGGCAGCACTGACGGTCCCGGTATTGCGACGGCAGCACCGACAGCACCGGTATCGCGATGGGTGGCACCAACAGCCCCGGTATCGCGAAGGGTGGCACCGACGGCCCCGGTATCGCAATAGCAAGCACTGATGGTCCTGGTATCACGACAGGTGGCAACAACAGCGCTGGTATCGTCACAACAGCAGTGACGACGGCCCCAGTATCGTGATGGGCAGCAATGATGGTCCTGGTAGCGCGATGGGTGGCACCGACGGCCCTGGTATCGCGATGGGTGGCACTGACGGCCCTGGTATCGCAATGGGTGGCACTGATGGCCCCGGTATCGTGATGGGCAGCGACAATGGCCCCGGTATCACGATGGGTGGCACCGACGGCCCCGGTATCGCGATGGGTGGCACCAACAGCCCCGGTATCGTGACAGCAATAAATCTCAAGACCTCCCAAAATAAATCCCCCTTCCATCCCTCCTGGTGTGACAAGACCCTTAATTAACTTTTCATTAATCAAACAACTCAACCCCCCCGTTGTCACAAATCGCTGCATTAACGAACTTCAACTCATTCCAGAACCCAGTTTATTAAGCAAAGCAGAAAGCGCGTTAAATAGAAAGAAAAACACCAAAACCCCTGTTTCTCGGCTCAGATCGGTGCGCTTTACGGCACCATTTTGCCACCATTTCCCTTTCCGGTTCTTCCCACCGCGAGCAGCCGCTGCCCGTTGATCTCACAGCGGCGTTTTTTCCCAATCTCGCAGGATTTCAGCCCAATTCCGGCCCCGTTCCGTGCGCCCCCTGGTGCCGGAGATGACGATCGGGCGCCAGCTCTTCCCATCAAACCCGATGCCGAGAAACCAAACCCCCCGCGGTCGCTTCTTCAAACACGCGCAGATTCACCCCTTTTCTCCCCAAAAACCCCCTCTGGATGCGCCGTCCGGTGGGAAAGCCGACGGTGGTTTCGGCGCGGGGGTTTCCTGAGGGCGCAAACCTACCCCGGGCGCTGCTCCGGCGCCGCGATCCCCATTTCGGCTGGTTCCTCCATTTTAAGGCGCTTCGGGGGCGGCTCGGTCCCGGCTTGCGGCTCCGGCATCGCCATTTCGGTTGGTTTCTCCTCTATTTTCATGCATTTTGGTGGTGGCTCGGTCTCAGCCGGCGGTTCCGGCGTCACAATCGCCATTTCGGTTGGTTTCTCAATTTCCAAGTGCTTCAGGGGCGGCTCGGTCCCGGCCCGTGGCTCTGGTGCCGCAATCACCGTTTCGGCTGGTTCCTCCTCAATTTTCAGGTATTTTGGTGGTGGCTCGGTCCCGTCCTGCAGCTCCGGTGCCGCAATCCCCATTTCGGCTGGTTCCTCCTCAATTTTCAGGCGCTTTGGGGGCGGCTCCATCCCAGCTTGCAGCTCCGACTCCGGCATCGCCATTTCACCTGGTTTCTTGATTTCAAAGCATTTTGGGGGCGGCTTGGTCCCCACCTGCAGCTCCAGTGCCACAATCACCATTTCAGCTGCTTTCTCCTCAATTTTAACGCATTTTGGGGGCGGCTCGGTCCCGGCCGGTGGCTCTGGTGCTGGCACCACAATCTCCATTTTAGCTGGTTTCTCCTCAATATTCAGGCACTTTGGTGGTGGCTCAGTCCCGGCCTGAGGCTCTGGCTCCGGCATCTCCATTTCAGCTGCTTTCTCCTCAATCTTCACACACGTTGGGGGCGGCTCGGTCCCGGCCTCCGGCTCTGGCTCCGCAATCGCCTTTTCAGCTGCTTTTTCCTCCATTTCCAGGCAATTTGGAGGCGGCTCGGTCCCGGCCTGCAGCTCCCGCACCGGCATCGCCATTTCGCCTGTTTTTTCCTCAATTTGAAAGCATTTTGGGGGCGGCTCGGTCCCCACCTGCGGCTCCGGTGCCACAATCACCATTTCCGCTGGTTTTCCCTCAATTTTCAGGCACTTTTCGGGCGGCTCGGTCCCGGCCTGTGGCTCTGGCACCGCAATCTCCATTTCGGCTGCTTTCTCCTCAATTTTCAAACACTTTGGCGGTGGCTCAGTCCCGGCCTGCAGCTCCAGTGCTGCAATCTCCATTTCAGCTGCTTTCTCCTCAATTCTTAAGCGCTTCAGGGGTGGCTCAGTCCCGGCCTCCGGCTCCGGCATCGCCATTTCCGCTGGTTTCTCTTCAATTTTAAAGCGCTTCAGGGTGGGCTCGGTCTCAGCCTGCGGCTCCGGCGCTGGCGCCGCAATCACCGTTTCAGCTGGTTTGTCCTCAATTTGCAGGTATTTTGGTGGTGGCTCAGTGTCAGCCTGCAGCTCCGGTCCCGCAATCACCATTTTGTCTCGTTTCTCCTCAATTTCCAAGCATCTTGGAGGCGGCTCAGTCCCGGCCTGCGGCTCCAGAACCGGCGCAGCAATCGCCATTTCAGCTGGTTTCTCCTCAATTTCCAGGCCCTTTGGGGGTGGCTCAGTGCCATCCTGCAGCTCTGGTCCCACAATCACCATTTTGGCTGGTTTGCCCTCAATTTTGAAGCACTTTAGGGGCAGCTTGGTCTCAGCCTGCGGCTCCAGCGCCACAGTCACCATTTCAGCTGGTTTCTCTTCAATTTTCACACATTTCAGGGGTGGCTCAGTCCCGGTCTGCGGCTCCAGCGCTGCAATCACCATTTCAGCTGGTTTCTCCTCGATATTCAGGCCCTTTGGGGGTGGCTCGGTGCCATCCTGCAGCTCCGGTCCCGCATTCACCATTTCGGCTGGTTTGTCCTCAATCTTCAAGCATTTTTGGGGCGGCTCGGTCCCCACCTGCGGTTCTGGCACCGCAATCTCCATTACGGCTGGTTTGTCCTCAATTTCCAAGGATCTTGGGGGCGGCTCGGTGCCATCCTGCAGCTCCGGTCCCGCAATCGCCATTTCAGCTGGTTTCTCCTCAATCTTCAAGCACTTTATGGGCAGCTCGGTCCCGGCCTGCGGCTCCAGAACCAGCGCAGCAATCACCATTTCGGCTGGTTTGTCCTCAATTTCCAAGCCCTTTGGGGTCAGCTCGGTCCCCGCCTGCAGCTCCCGCGCCCGGTGCCACCTCATGTGTGCGTTCTTGCCCCGCATCGTGGCAAACGCCCTGGAAACGGGGCGGAAAACCCAGGTTTTAGTGCTTTTTGGCTTCACCCTCTCTGGGTGCGTTTTGGCGCGGGTCCGGCGCCGTTTCTCGGCTCCGCGCCGGGTGGCTTTAACACCTTTTAACCTCTTTATCCCCAAATAAGCAACAACTCACCTGCCGCACTCCGTGCATGGAAAGGACTCCCCGGCGCCCTCATTTTGGGCCATTTGCTGCTTCATTTTGGCCCTTTCCTCGGGCGAGGGACGGGGCTTCTTCTTCGGGGGCTGGAAAGTGGCCTGGAAAGCAGAGATTCCCCTCATTCCCCCCTTTCACCAAAGGTCGAGAGCGCTGAGAATAAACCAGCTTGGAAACAAGACCCTATGGAACAGCCCATAGAGACAACTCAGCCAGGTGAGGCTAAAAGAGCCAAAACCGGCTCTTTTTGTGACACAAACCACCGCTTTTTGGCAGGGAACGCACAGCAATTCCCTTCGGCGGCGAAGCCAAAACCACAGAATATCCCCCAAACCATTCAAACCCCACCAGGATCGTTAATACCTGGAATCACTGCAATCAACCTGCAGCCAATCGAGCCCATTTCGGGCCCAAAAAGCCGCTTTTTTGGCCTCAAGGCGGTTTTCCTGCAGCGCAAATTCTGTGTAAACGCGTTTTCTACCTTCTCCTCGGCCTTTTCCTTGTTTCTCTTGGCTTTTTTGCCCGTCCCTTTTGCTCGGTAGGACTTGAGTTTGGTCGTTTTCTTCCAGATGTAGTAATATTCAACACACTGGGCCACAGTCTTAGTCTGGACCTAAGCGAGGGGATAGGGGCGGTTTAGGATGGAAACGCCGCGGTAAATCACATTTACGCCTCGTTTTGTCTCATTCCGGTGCCTTTTTTGCAGCGTTAAGCAGCAAAATGACATTTGGAGAATGGGAGTTCGATGCGTGACTCAAAAACGCGGCTTTTTGGGTTAAAACCCGATGATTTTGGGGGATTTACCTTCTTGTGGATGCGATAAAAGTCCTTCTTGTGGGTGGCAAAAGCACGGTGGAAAAGCTGCTGCTCCAATGGCGTCCACGTGTCCGAGCCTGCGGGGCAATGAGCGGGTTCGTTATGGGGAACGCAATTAGCAAACGGGGCGGGGGGGTCGTTATCGGCAGCCCAAGATGTTTAAATCGGCGTGGAAAGGGTATCGTGGTGTCTGTTTGTGTCCTGGGGGGGAATGGGCCCCGTTCCTCGTTTACCTGCGTAATGATAATTGGCCAGAGGGTCCGATTCGGACTTGGGGGGCCCCCCCGAAAGCAGCATCTCCAGCGCCTTCTGCAAGAGGAAGAGGCTCGGGGTTCGCCTTCCATTCGGAGCAGGACGCCCCAAGTTGTGATTTTGGGGGTTTTGGGGTGATATCGGGGGGTTTTGGGGAGATATCGGGGGGCTTGGGGAGATATCGGGGGGTTTTGGGGCGATATCAGGAGGTTTGGGGGTGATATCAGGGGGTTTTGGGGAGATATCGGGGGGTTTGGGGTGATATCGGGGGGTTTTGGGGAGATATCAGGAGGATTTGGGGTGATATCGGGGGGTTTTGGGGAGATATCAGGAGGTTTTGGAGTGATATCGGGGGGTTTGGCGGTGATATCGGGGGGTTTTGGGGTGATATCAAGGGGTTTTGGGGAGATATCAGGGGGTTTTGGGGTGATATCGAGGGGTTTTGGGGTGATATTGAGGGGTTTTGGGGAGATATCAGGGGGTGTGGGGTGATATCGAGGGGTTCTGGGGTGATATCAGGGGATTTGAGGAGATATCAGGGGGTTTTGGGGTGATATTGGGGGGTCTGGGGTGATATCGAGGTGTTTTGGGGAGATATCGGGGTGTTTTGGGGAGACATCGGGGGGTTTTGGGGTGATATCGGGGTTTGGGGGTGATATCGGGGGGTTTTGGGGTAACATTGAGGGGCTTTGGGGAGATATCAGGGGGTTTTGAAGAGATATCGAGGGGTTTTGGGGAGATATCAGGGGGTTTTGGGGTGATATCGAGGGGTTTTGGGGAGATATCGAGGGGTTTTGTGGTGATATCGGGATTTGGGGAGATATCAGGGGGTTTTGGGGTGATATCAAGGTGTTTTGGGGAGATATCAGGGTGTTTTGGGGAGATATCAGGGGGTTTTGGGGTGATATCAAGGTGTTTTGGGGAGATATCGGGGTGTTTTGGGGAGATATCAGGGGATTTTGGGGTGATATGAGGGGGTTTTGGGGTGATATCGGGGTTTTGGGGTGATACCGGGGGGTTTTGGGGTGATATCGGGGGCATGGGGGTGATATTGGGGCTTTTGGGGGTGATATCGGGTGGCTTGGGGGTGATATTGGGGGGTTCTGGGGTGATATCAGGGGGTTTGGGGAGATATCGGGAGATTTTGAGGTGATATCGGGGGGTTTTGGGGAGATACTGGGGGGGTTTGGAGTGATATCGGGGGGTTTTGGGGAGATATCATAGGGTTTTGGGGTGATATCGGGGGGTTCTGGGGTGATATCAAGGGGTTCTGGGGTGATATCAAGGGGATTTGGGCAGATGCCAAGTTGTTTTGGGGAGATATCGGGGTGTTTTGGGAAGATATCAGGGGGTTTTGGGGTGATATCGGGGGGTTTTGGGGTGATATCGGGGGGTTTTGGGGTGATATCGGGGGGCTTTGGGGAGATATCGGGGGTTTTGGGGAGATATCGGGGGGTTTTGGGGTGATATCAATGGGATTTGGGGAGATATCAGGGGGTTTTGGGGTGATATCGGGGGGTTTGGGGTGATATCGGGGACATGGGGGTGATACTGGGGCTTTTGGGGATGATATCGGTGGGTTTGGGGTGATATTAGGGGGTTCTGGGCTGGTATCAAGGGGTTTTGGGGAGATATCAGGAGGTTTTGGGGTGATATCAGGGGGGTTTGGGGAGATATCGGGGGTTTTGGGGAGATATCGGGGGTATGGGGGTGATATCGGGGGGCTTTGGGGGTGATATCGGGGGGTTTGGGGGTGATATCAGGGGGTTTGGGGTGATATCGGGTGGTTTTGGGGTCACTCACCATCAGGTCGCCGCGCGCCGCGTGCAGGCAGTGCAGGGCCAGCTCCAGGTTGGGGACGGCGCCGGGGACGGCGCTGGAGCTCCCAGGGACAGCACTGGAGCTCCCGAGGATGGCGCTGGAGCTCCCGGGGATGGCACTGGAGCTCCCAGGGACGGCACTGGAGCTCCCGGGGACGGCACTGGAGCTCCCGGGGACGGCACTGGAGCTCCCGGGGACGGCACTGGAGCTCCCGGGGACGGCACTGGAGCTCCCAGGGATGGCACTGGAGCTCCCGGGGATGGCACTGGAGCTCCCGGGGATGGCACTGGAGCTCCCGGGGACAGCACTGGAGCTCCCAGGAACAGCACTGGAGCTCCCGAAGATGGCGCTGGAGTTTCCAGGGATGGCACTGGAGCTCCCGAGGATGGCACTGGAGCTCCCGAGGATGGCACTGGAGCTCCCAGGGACGGCACTGGAGCTCCCGAGGATGGCGTTGGAGCTCCTGGGGATGGCGCTGGAGCTCCCGGGGACGGTGCTGGAGCTCCCGGGGATGGTGCTGGAGCTTGCCATGGACAGCAGGGTCAACACTGCAACCGACACGGGGTGGGGGAAACGGGGTGATGGGACATGGGGATGTTGGGGTTCGGGGGGGAAATGGGGTGATATGAGGTGGGGATGTTGGGGTTTGGGGGGGAAAGGGGGATGTGACATGGGGGTGTTGGGGTTTGGGGAAAGGGGGATGTGACATGGGGGTGTTGGGGTTTGGGGAAAGGGGGATGTGACATGGGGGTGTTGGGGTTTGGGGAAAGGGGGATGTGACATGGGGATGTTGGGGTTTGGGGAAAGGGGGATGTGACATGGGGGTGTTGGGGGAAAGGGGGATGTGACATGGGGGTGTTGGGGTTTGGGGAAAGGGGGATGTGACATGGGGGTGTTGGGGGAAAGGGGGATGTGACATGGGGGTGTTGGGGTTTGGGGGTGGAAATATGGGATCCAACAAGGAAAAGCTGGGGTTTGTCAAGGAAAAGCGTGATACGACAATGGGTACGATTCAAGGAAAAGTTGGAGTTGGTCAAGAAAAGATGCGATATGATAAAGGAAATGTTGGGGTTTGTCAAGAAAAGGTGCGATAGGACAAGGAAAAGTTGGGTTTTGTTGAGAAAAGACGCGATAGGACAAGGAAAAGTTGGGTTTATGTCAAGAAAAGACAATAGGACAAGGAAAAGTTGGCTTTTGTCACGAAAAGACACAATAGGTCAAGGAAAAGTTGGAGTTGGTCAAGATAAGAACCAATAGGACAAGGAAAAGTTGGGTGTATGTCAAGAAAAGACGCGATAGGACAACAGAAACGTTGGGTTCTGTCAAGAAAAGACGTGATAAGACAAGGAAAAGTTGGGTTTTGTTGAGAAAAGATGCGATAGGACAAGGAAAAGTTGGGTTTTGTTGAGAAAAGACGTGATAGGACAATGGAAACGTCAGGGTTGGTCAAGAAAAGGTGCGATACAACAATGGGTACGATACGAGAAGGAAAAGTTGGGTTTATGTCAAGAAAAGACGCGCTACAACAAGGAAAAGTTGGGTTTTATCAAGAAAAGTGTGATAGGACAAAGGAAACGTCGGGGTTGGTCAAGAAAAGGTGCGACATGATAATGGGTACGATACGAGAAGGAAAAGTTGGGTTTTGGGGACAAAAGGTGCGATACGGGACAGCGGAAAACGAGCCAACCAGGTGGAGCGGAGAGCAAGAAACACACGGAAAAACGTCACTATTTCTACCCAAAAGGCAGCGTTGGGAGCCCCAAGAGCAGCGACGACCCCCCCGGGGCCCAGGTGGGGTGGGCCAGGCACCCAATGCGTGCGATACCTGGGTCGGGCGCCTGCGGGTCGGTGTCCATGTCCCCCCAGGGCTTCCAGACCAGCTCCGCGCGCTCCTCGTCCTGCTGCGCCTGCGCTGGGTCGCGCAGGGCCGGCAGCTCCGCCTGGAAGCCGCTCCCCACGTTGATCTGCCTGGAGAGGGGACGGGAGGCGGTGACGGGGACCGCGGCGGCGCGGCGGGGGGGACGGGGGCGTTCTGAGCGCTCACGGCATCATCGTGCTCCGATCGGCACCGAAACCGCGCGGTTCGGCCGAAAACCACAGGGATTCGCTCCAAGACGCGGCAGAGTGGGAGAGACGCCCTGCGAGGGCTCGGAACAACAAAGCGTTGCCGGGGTTCCGCCGCGACATCAGCGCCGCCGGTGACATCAGCGCCTCGTGTTCCGTTCGGAATGGACGTCAATGGGTCCTGGCGGGCCAAACGAGGGGCAGGAAAAGCGCGACGCACCCGTTTTGCGCCCGTTTTTGGTGGTTTGGGGACTCACGGCCGGATGCTGATTTTGGGGGCGTCCTTCACCAGGCACAATCCCAAGTCGCCGTCCATTCTGCCTGCGGGATATTGAGAAATAAGGGGGGAAAAGCAAGGCTCAGGATCAAAATCATCGTGCCGAGACCGTTCCTCGGCATCACAACCACAAATTGTCCCAATTCCCATCGTTTTGGTGAAATCGGTCGCTGATGGATCATCCCAATGGGGTTTTGCAGTCGATCGCAGCACTCGGGTGGTTTTTACACCCGATATCACAGCGAAACGCTGGGGGGTTGTTTCCATCCCATATTCCACAAAAGCACCCATTTTGGGGGTTTTTGGGGAGCACAAGCTCTGCGTTTGTCACCACAAACCAGCGAGGGGACGCCGAACCCAAACCGGGTTCACCGGGCGGTTTTACACCGGGATCGCTCGGCCCGGGTTGAGATAAACCCCCCGTAAACCACAACCATAAAGCGGGGTGTTCCCCCCAAAGCGCTACGTGGGGACATCCGCATCGCACTGAATTAACCCCGCGGGGCGGCCGAAAGCGCTTCAATCCCGGTGTCGGGATCACGAGGGGTTTTGGCCTCCGTCGCCTTTTTGCTGCGAGATCTTCCCATCCGGAGACGCATTTTCGGTGATCTGGGCAACATCGAACGAGAAAAGGGTTAAAGGTGGAAAACGCACAAAATCACACGGGCGTTTATCTGCTTTTCCTCCTTTTTTGGCTCAAAAGCAAGCGGCGAACCCCAAAATGAGGGGTCTGGGGACCCTCCAGTCCTGCTGATGCTTCCTCCCTTTCACCCAACTCGAGGCGATCGCCGGGTTCCGTATTTCGGATCAATAACCCAGCGGGAGCCTGGAGCCTCCCAGAGCCCGTCCCTGGGGTAGTGGCCGCCGAGCGCGTCCCCATAGCGTTATTTGGGTGTAATTTGGGGGGTTTTGGGGCACGTAGCACCCTTGGTTCAGCCAGGGACACACACACGGGTGCTCCGGGAAGCGACTCCGGCGCCGCCGGTTGCCGAATCATCGCACAACCATCCAAGTACTCCTCACCCACCTCGTTCCTTGTCACTGGAACCAACACCGGGATCACCAGGGGGGTTTTCAGACAGCGTCGGGGGTTCGGAGGCGCCGTTTCCATCTCCCAACGATGGTTTCGCGGTGTTTGCATCGCCCGCGTCGCGCACCTGAGCACAAACGGAACCGGGAGCGTCGGTGGCGCTGGAGGATATCAAAGCGCTTTGCAAACTGCTCTTCCCAATTATTTCTCCGTTATATAACGAGGATAATAAAACCCGCTACGCTAAACACGACCCAAACCGGGCGGGAGCGCGCAACGTGAATCTTTACACCGCAGCGATTCCCTATTTCTCGTTTTCTCACCCCGTCGTCTCCACTCAATCGGCAGCGACGTTCACAAATCATCCAGTTACGCACAATTTGGTAACGACCCCCGCAAAGGGCTTCGACGGCACCGCCGTCCCCCCCGCCGCCTTCGCTCAGATCCCCGCTCAATGAGCAGCACCCATGGGTGCCCGTTACCTGCCCCCTCTCGGCGTCCACCGACCACCCGTGGTTCCGGCACATGGAGACGCCGCCATCCTCAACCGGAGTAGCCGCCAAGCGGCTAAAGTGACAAAAATCAGGATAAATAGGTAAAAAAATCAACATGATAAAGCCGCGGCGCTTTTAGAACAGATGGCGTAGTCGGCACTGAAGCTCCAGGCAGGTGGAGCTTGCCCGGTGGAATCAATCGGCGTTCGGTCTCAAAGGTTTCAACCCAAAAGGGTTAAATAGCAAGGATTAATAAATACTGACCCTCATTAATAATTACTGATTGTCATTAATAAATAGTGACCGTCACTAATAAATACTGATCGTTATTAATAAATACTGACCATCATTAATAAATACTGATCATCATTAATAAATACTCACAATCATTAATCGATACTGATTGTCATTAATAAATACTGACTGTTATTAATAAATACTGATCATCATTAATAAATACTCGCCATCATTAATCAATACTGATCATCATTAATAGTGACGGTCATTAATAAATACTGATCGTCATTAATAAATACTAACCATTATTAATAAATGCCGATCACCATTAACAAATACTGATCATCATTAATAAATAATAATCATCCTTAATAAATACCATCATTAATCAATACTGATTGTCATTAAGAAATACTGACCGCCATTAATAAATACTGGCCGTTATTAATAAATACTGGTGGTTATTAATAAATACTAATTGTCATTAATAAATACTAACCATCATTAATAAATACTGGTTGTTATTAATAAATACTGATCACTATTAATAAATTATGACCATCATTAGTAAATACTGATCATTAGTAACCAGGCTCAGGTTGGGCTCCAGGTTGGGCTCAAGGCTCAGATTGGGCTCCAGGTTGGGCTCCAGGCTCAGGTTGGGCTCCAGGTCAGGCTCAAGGCTCAGGATGGGCTCCAGGTTCAGGTTGGGCTCCAGGTTGGGCTCCAGGCTCAGGTCGGGCTCCAGGCTCAGGTTGGGCTCCAGGTCGGGCTCCAGGCTCAGACTGGGCTCCAGGTCGGGCTCCAGCGCTTCCCCGCAGAGCAGCCCGGGGCTCTGGGCAAAGCCACGCAGCTCGTCGCCCAAGGGAAACAGGTCCATGGTCACCGGGCTCCAAACACCCCGGAGCAAAAACCAGAGCGGCCCCAGGACACCCGGGCTCCCAAAGAGCCTGGAAAAGGGACACAAAGAGTTAAATTGGGGGGAGTGAAGTGGCTGCTGATGCTGAGAAACCCCCGGGGGTTCGGGGCTGGGGGGAAAGGGGGGATCTGTATGAAAACTGCTCTGGGGAAAAGGGGGGAAGGGGTTGGGCTGCACGGGAATGGGAGGAGGGACGGGAAAACGGGAGAGGGAAACGGGGAAGAGGGAAAAGGGGGGAAAGGGGGAAAAAGGGGGGAAAGAGGGAAAAGGGGGAAAAAGGGAAAAGGGGGGAAAAGGGGGGAAAGAGGGAAAAGGGGGAAAAAGGGAAAAGAGGGGAAAAGGGGGGAAAGAGGGAAAAGGGGGGAAAGAGGGAAAAGGGGGGAAAGAGGGAAAAGGGGGGAAAGAGGGAAAAGGGGGAAAAAGCAAGGAAAGAGGGAAAAGGGGGAAAAAGGGGGGAAAGAGGGAAAAAGGGGGGAAAGAGGGAAAAAGAGGGAAAAAGCGAGGAAAGAGGGAAAAGAGGGAAAAAGGGGGGAAAGAGGGAAAAATAGGGAAAAAGCGAGGAAAGAGGGAAAGGGGGGGAAAAGGGAAGAAACAGGGATAAAGGGGGAAAAGAGGGATAAGATGGAAAGAGGGGGGAAGAGGGAAAGGGGGGAAAGAAGGGAAAAGAGGGAAGAGGGAAAAGGGGAGAAAAGGGGGGAAAGAGGAAAAAGGGGGAAAAGGGGGGAAAAGGGAAAAAGGGGGAAGAGGGGGAAGAGGGGGAAGAGGGGGGGAAGAGGAAAAAGAGGGAAAAAGGGGGCAAAGAGGGATAAAGGGGAAAGAGGGAAAAGAGGGAAAAAGGGGGGAAGAGGGAAAAGGGCGGAAAGAGGGAAAAGAGGGATAAAGGGGGAAAGAGGGAAAAGGGAGAAAAGGGGGGGAAGAAGGAAAAAGGGAGAAAAAGGGGGAAAAGAGGGGGAAGAGGGAAAAAGGGGGGAAAGGGAGAAAAAGGGGGGAAACAGGGATAAAGGGGGAAAGAGGGAAAAGAGGGAAAAAGGGGGGGAAAAGGGGGAAGAGGGAAAAGGGGGGAAAGAGGGAAAAGAGGGAAAAACGGCGGAAAGAGGGAAAAGAGGGAAAAAGGGGGGGAAGGGAAAAAGGGGGGAAAGAGGGATAAAGGGGGAAAGAGGGAAAAGAGGGAAAAGGGGGATGAAAGAGAGAAAAAGTCTGTGGGGGGATTGATGGCGGATCCGCCCCAGCCCCGGGGTCTCTCCTGGAGGGGAGGGACGGGCGGGCTCCAGCGGGGGTGCTGAGGAGATGAGGGGACACGAGGGGACCCGAGGGACACGAGGGGACGATGAAGGGACCCGAGGGACGCGAGGGGACACGATGGGACATGAAGGGACACGAGGGACCCGAGGGGACGCGATGGGACATGAAGAGACGCGATGGGACATGAAGAGACACGAGGGACCCGAGGGGAGGCGATCTCCTCACCCGGTGTTTCCCGCCCCGGCGCTTCCCGCCCGCCGGCGCCGCGGCCACGCCCCCTCGCCGCCGGCCACGCCCCCTCGCCGGCGTCACGTCCGGGAGTGTGTGGCGGGAAAAGGCGGGAGGGAGGAGAGGGAGGCGCCGCCGTTTTGGTGGAGGTTGTGAGGGGAGCTGGGGGTCGGCGGGAGGGGCATTGGGGGTCGGTGTGGGGGGAGGAATTGGGGTCGGTGTGAGGGGCATTGGGGGGCCGGGGGGGGACATTGGGGGTCGGTGTGAGGGGGGGATTTGGGGGGCAGTGTGGGGGTGGGGATTTGGGGTCGGTGTGAGGGGGGAATTGGGGGGCGGTGTGGGGGAGGAACTGGGGGTCGGTGTGAGCGGGACATTGGGGGTCGGTGTGGGGAGGAATTGGGGATCGGTGGGGGGGGCTTGGGGGGTCGGTGTGAGGGGGAATTGGGGGTCGGTGGGGGGGGAAGTTGGGGGTTTGTGTGGGGAGGATTTGAGGGGTCAGTGTGGGGAGGATTTGGGGGTCGATGTGAGGGGCATTAGGGGTTGGTGTGGGGGGCAGGAACTGGGGGTCAGTGTGTGGGGGGCGTTGGGGGTCGGTGCGAGGGGGAATTAGGGTCCAGTGGGGGGGCACTGGGGGTCGGTGTTTGAGGGGGGAATTGGGGGGTCGGTGTGGGGGGGTCAGTGCAGGGGGGGCCTTGGGGGTCGGTGTGAGGGGGCATTGGGGGTCAGTCTGGGGAGGAATTGGGGGTCGGTTTGGAGGGGGGCATTGGGGATCAGTGTGGGGGGAATTGGGGGTCGGTGTGGGGGGGAATTGGGGTCTGGCGTGGGGGGGGACATTGGGGGTCAGTGTGGGGGGAATTGGGGCTCGGTGTGGGGGGAAAGTTGGGGCTCGTTCTGGGGAGGATTTGAGGGGTCAGTGTGGGGAGGATTTGGGGGTCAATGTGAGGGGCATTAGGGGTTGGTGTGGGGGGCGTTGGGGGTCGGTGCGAGGGGGAATTAGGGTCCCGGGGGGGGATTGGGGGTCGGTGTTTGAGGGGGGAACTGGGGGGTTGGTGTGCGGGGGCGGCCTTGGGGGTCGGTGTGAGGGGGCATTGGGGGTCAGTCTGGGGAGGAATTGGGGGTCGGGGGGGCATTTGGGGGTCGGTGGGGGGGAGCTGGGGGTCGGGGTTTGGGGGGAGCTGGGGGTCGGGTGGGGGGTGGATTGAGGGTCGGTGTGAAGGGAATGGGGGGCCATGAGGGGAACGGAGGCGCAGAAACAACTTTACAGCCTCCGGAGCCATGAACCTCCACACCCCGCAGGGCTCCAGAGCAGCTGCGTTCGTTTCGCCGTCGGGCGCAAGGGGAGCGATGGTTCCACCCCTCGTGCGCCGCTCCGAGCGGCAGGAGCTGCGTTTAAATACAGCGAGGTGCTCATGTCCCAGCGACCCCGGAGCGCCCGCGCACATCCATAACCTTTCCCGCTCATCACTGCTGTAGTCTCCGCCTGGACCCCCCCCGTTCGCCTGCGCGGCGCCACCTGGTGCTCTGGAGGAGGGGTCTTTGGATGAAGGCTCCTTCAGCTTCCTCAGGTTTGGCTCCTTGTGTTGAATGGACTGGGACCCAAGCTCCAGGTCGGTTGAACCCAGCCTGGCGCCCCCTTTTTGCTGTAAATCTCGGTTCTCTCGGCCCCTCGAGTTCACAGCTGGTGCCGTAAAACTCCTGATCCTGGCACTGCTGGGTTCTGGTTTCCTTACCATGAGTTCACCTAAAGCTCTGAACTGAGCACTCGTGTGGCTCAGCCCTAAAGTGTTGGCTCGTTAGTGGGCACCCAATTATGTTTTGTTAACCCTTAAAATGTTCGTGCCCTCTATCAGACCCAGGAGTTCGGGCGGGGATTCAATTCAGGAGGGACCCGGGAGTAACCCTAAGGACCCAGTAGTTGGGGGGTGTCAAGGGTTAAGATCGTGAAACCGTGGGGACCCCTAATGTCCCCAGGGGCCATTGTGACATCCTGGGGACCCTGCATTGTCCCCAGGGTGTTGTGACACCATGGGGACCCACTTTGTCCCCAGGGCCCATTGTGACGTCTCAGGATCCCCCATTGTCCCCAGGGCCCATTGTGACATTCTGGGGACCCCAAATGTCCCCAGGGCCCATTGTGACATTCTGGGGACCCCCTTTGTCCCCAGGGCCCATCGTGGCACCGAGGGGACCCCCCCCCCCTAGTCCCCAGGGCCCATTGTGGCACCATGGACACCCCCTTTGTCCCCAGGGCCCATTGTGACATCCCAGGACCCCACCTTGTGCCCAGGGTCCCTTCTGACAGGGTGGGGACCCCCCTTTCTCCCCAGGGCTCATTGTGACGTCCCAGGACCCCTCGTTGTCCCCAGTGCCCATTGTGACATCCTGGGGACCCCCCTTGTCCCCAGGGCCCATTGTGAAATCCGGGGAACCCCCTGGTCTCCAGGGCCCATAGTGGTACCGTGGGGACTCGTCCTGTCACTTGGGTCCATTGTGACACCATGGGGACCCCGCCTTTGTCCCCAGTACCCATTGTGACATCCTGGGGACCCCTTTGTCCCCGGGGCCCATTGTGACCCCCCTTTGTCCCCAAGGCCCATTGTGACACCGTGGGGACCCCACTTCTTTCCAGGACCCATTGTGGCATTCTGGGGACTTCCTTTGTCCCCAGGGCCCATTGTGACATCCTGGAGACCCCCTTTATCCCCAGAGCTCGTTATCGCACCATGGGGACCCCCTTTGTCACTGGGGCCCATTGTGACATCCCAGGACCCCCCATTGTCCCCAGGGCCCATTGTGACACCGTGGGGACCCCCCTTGTCCCCAGGGCCCATTGTGACGTCCCAGGACCCCACTTTGTCCCCAGTGCTCATTGTGAAATTCTGGGGACCCCCCCTTGTCCTCAGGGCTCATTGTGACAGCCGAGGACCTTACTTTGTCCCCAGGGCCCATTGTGACATCCCAGGACCCCCCACTGTCTCCAGTGCCCATTGTGACATCATGGGGACCACCCTTTTTCCCCAGGGCTCATTGAGACGTCCCAGGACCCCTCGTTGTCCCCAGGCCCCATCGTGACATCCTGGGGACCCCCCTTGTCTCCAGGGCCCATAGTGGCACTGTGGGGACTCATCACTTGGGCCCATTGTGACATCCTGGAGACCCCCCTTTATCCCCAGGGCCCATTGTGACACCGTGGAGACCCCATTTGTCACTGGGGCCCATTGTGACATCCCAGGACCCCCCATTGTCCCCAGGGCCCACTGAGACATCCCGGCGACCACCCTTTGTCCCCAGGGCCCATTATGCACATTCAGGGGACACCCCTTTGTCCCCAAGGCCCATTGTGACATCCTGGGGAGACCCCATTGTCCCCAAGGCCCATTGTGGCACCATGGGGACCCCCTTTGTCCCCAGTGCCCATTGTGACATCTTAGGACCCCACTTTGTCCCCAGGGCCCATTGTGACATCCTGGGGACCACCTGTGTCCCCAGGGCCCATTGTGACATCCCAGGAGCCACCGTTGTCCCCAGGGCCCATTGTGACATCCTGGGGACCCCCTTGTCCCCAGTGTCCATTGTGGCATCCTGGGACCCCCGTTGTCCCCAGGGCCCATTGTGGCACCATGTGGACCCCCTTTTTCCCGAGGGCCCATTATAACGTCCCAGGACCCCCCATTGTCCCCTGGGCCCATTGTGACATCCTGGGGTCCCCCTTTTGTCCCCTGGGCCCATTGTGACACTGTGGGGATCTCCTTTGTCCCCAGGGACCATTGTGACACTGTGGGGACCCCCTTTGTCCCCAGGGCCCATTGTGACATCCTGGGGAATCCCTTTGTCTCCAGGGCCCATTGTGACGTCCCAGGACCCTGCTTTGTCCCCGGGGCCCATTGTGACATCCTGGGGAACCGCTTTGTCCCCAGGACCCATTGTGACGTCCCAGGACCCCCCCTTGTCCCCAGGGCTCATTGTGATGTCCCAGGATCCCCATTGTCCCCAGAGCCCATTGTGATGTCCTGGGAACCCCCTTTGACCCCAGGGTCCATTGTGACACCATGGGGACCCCCTCTTGTCCCCAGGGCCCATCGTGGCACCGTGGGGACCCCCTTGTCACTGGGGACCCATTGTGACACTATGGGGACCCCCCTTTGTGCCCAGGGCCCATTGTAACATCCTGGGGACCCCCTTGCCTCCAGGGCCCCTTGTGACATCAAAGGATCACCCTTTGTCCCCAGGACCCATTGTGACATCCCAGGACCCCACTTACTCCCCAGGGCCCATTGTGGCACCATGAGGACCCCCTTTGTCACTGGTGCCCATTGTGACATCCCAGGACCCCCCATTGTCTGCAGAGCCCATTGTGACACTATAGGGACCCCCCTTGTCACTGAGGACCCATTGTGACACCATGGGCACCTCCCCTTGTCGTCAGAGCCCATCGTGACATCCCAAAACCCCCAATTGTCTCCAGGGCCCATTGTGACATCCTGGGGACCTCCCTTTCTCCCCAGGGCCCATTGTGACGTTCCAGGAACCCCCATTGTCCTCAGGGCCCATTGTGACTTTCAGGGGACCCCCTTTGTCTTCAGGGCCCGTTGTGACACCATGGAGACCCCATTTGTCACTCGGGCCCATTGTGACATCCTAGGACCCCCCATTGTCCCCAAGGCCCATTGCGACATCCTGGGGACCCCCCTTTGTCCTCAGGGCCCACTGTGACATTCAGGGCACCCCTCTTTGTCCCCAGGGCCCATTCTGATACCATGGGGACGCCTTTGTCCCCAGGGCCCACTGTGACATCCTGGGGACGCCCTTTGTCCCCAGGGCCCATTTTGACACCATGTGCACCCCCCTTTGTGCCCAGGGCCGATTGTGACATCCTGGGGACCCTCTTTGTCCCCAGGGCCCATTGTGACATCCTGGGGACACCCCATTGTCTCCAGGGCCCATTGTGAACATCCTGGGGACCCCCTTGTCCCCAGGGCCCATCGTGGCACCGTGGGGACCCCCCGTTGTCCCCAGGGCCTATAGTGACACCGTGGGTACCCCCTTTGTCCCCAGTGCCCATTGTGACATCCTGGGGACCCCCCTTGTCCCCAGGGCTTATTGTGACATCCTGGGGACCGCCTTAGTCCCCAGGGCCCATTGTGACATCCCAGGACCCCAAGTTGTCCCCAGGGACCATTGTGACACCGTGGGGACCCCCTTTGTCCTCAGGGCCCGTTGTGAACATCCTGGGGACCCCCTTGTCCACACGACCCATCGTGGCACCGTGGGGACCCCCCGTTGTCCCCAGGGCCTATAGTGACACCGTGGGTACCCCCTTTATCCCATGAGCCCATTGTGACATCCTGGGGACCCCCTTGTCCCCAGGGCCCATTGTGACACCATGGGGATCGCCTTTGTCCCCGTGGCCCATTGTGACATCCCAGGACCCCGCGTTGTCCCCAGGGCCCATTCTGACATCCTGGGGACCCCCCTTCTCCCCAGGGCTTATTGTGACATCCTGGGGACCCCTTTGTCCCAGGGGCACATTGTGGCACCATGGGGACCCCCTTTATCCCCAGGGCCACTTGTGACATCCTGGGGACCCCCCTTGTCCCCAGTGCCCATTATGACATTCTGGGGACCCCCTTTGTCCCAGGGGCACATTGTGGCACCACGGGGACCCCCTTTGTCACCGGGGCCCATTGTGACATCCCAGGACCCCAAGTTGTCCCCAGGGCCCATTGTGACACCATGGGTACCCCCTTTGTCCCATGGGCCCATTGTGACATCCTGGGGACCCCCTTGTCGCCAGGGCCCATCATGGCACCGTGGGGACCCGCCTTTGTCCCCAGTGCCCATTGTGACATCCTGGGGACCCCCCTTGTCCCCATGGCTTATTGTGACACCCTGGGACCGCCTTTGTCCCCAGGGCCCATTGTGACGTCCCAGGACCCCCCATTGTCCCCAGGGACCATTGTGACATCCTGGGGACCCCCTTTGTCCCAAGACCCCATTGTGACATCCTGGGGACCCCGCCTTGTCCCCAAAGCCCATTGTGACATCCTGGGGACCCTCTTTGTCCCCAGGGCCCATTGTGGCACCATGGGGACACCCTTTGTCACTGGGGCCAGTTGTGACATGCCAGGACCCCACTTTGTCCCCAGGGCTTATTGTGATACCATGGGGACCCCCCTTGTCCCCAGGGCCCATTGTGACATTCAGGGGGACTCCTCTTTGTCCCCAGGGCCTATTGTGTCATCCTGGGGATCTCCCCTTGTCTCTAGGGCCCATTGTGAGACTGTGGAAGACCCCCTTTGTCCCCAAGTCCCATTGTGACGTCCCAGGACGCCTCGTTGTCCCCAGGACCCATTGTGACTCCATGGGAACCCCCCCTTGTCCCCAGGGCCCATTGTGACATCCTGGGACCCCCCTTTGTCCCCAGTGCTCATTGTGAAATCCTGGGGACCCACTTTGTCCCCAGGGCCCATTGTGGCACCATGGGGAGCGCCTTTGTCACTGGGGACCATTGTGACATTCCAGGATTTTACTTTGTCCCCGGGGCCCATTGTGACATCCTGGGGATCCCCCTTTGTCGCCAGGGCCCACTGTGACACCGTGGGCACCCTCTTTGTCCCATGGGCCCATTGTGACCTTCAAGGGACCCCCCATTGTCCCCAGGGCCCATTGTGACATCCTGGGTACCCCCTTTGTCCCCAAGACCCATTGTGACATCCTAGTACCCCCCGCAGTCCCCAGGGCCCATTGTGACATCCTGGGGATCCCTTTGGCCCCAGGGCCCATTGTGACAGGGCGGGGATCCCCCTTGTCCCCAGGGCCCATTGTGAAACCGTGGGGACCCTCTTGTCCCCAGGGCCCATTGTGGCACCGTGGAGACCCCCTCTTTGTCTCCAGTGCCCATTGTGACATCCTAGGGACCCCTTTGTCCCCAGGCACCATTGTGACAGGGTGGGACCCCCCTTGTACCCAGGGCCCGTTGTGACATCCTGGGGACCCCCTTTGTCCCCAGGGCCTATTGTGACATCCTGGGGAGTCCCCTTTATCCCCAGGGCCCATTGTGACATCCTGGGGACCCCCTTTGTCCCTAGGGTTCATTGTGACATCCCAGGACCCCCATTGTCCCCAGGGCCCATTGTGAACAACCTGGGGACCCCCCTTTTTCCCCGGGCCCATTGTGGCGTCCCAGGATGCTTCGTTGTCCCCTGGGCCCATTGTGACATCCCGGGGACCCCTTTTGTCCCCAGGGTCCATTGTGACATCCTGGGGCCTCCCTTTGTCCCCAGGGCCCATTGTGACATCGCAGGAGCCCCCATTGTCCCAAGGGCCCATTGTGACATCCTGGGGACCCCCTTGTCCCCAGGGCCCATCGTGGCACCGTGGGGACCCCCCCTTTGTCTCCAGTGCCCATTGTGACATCCTTGGGACCCCCCTTGTCCCCAGGACCCGTTGTGACATCTTGGGGACCCCTATGTCACCAGAGCCCATTGTGATATCCTGGGGAGCCCCCTTTGTCCCCAGGGCCCATTGTGCACATCCTGTGGACCCCTCTTTGTCCCCAGGGCCCATTGTGATATCCTGGGGAGCCCTCTTTTTCCCCAGGGCCTATTGTGACATCCTGGGGACCCCCTTTGTCCCCCGGGCCCATTGTGACATCCTGAAGACCCCCTTTGTCCCCAGGGCCTATTGTGACATGCCAGGACCCCCCCTTTTCTCCAGGGCCCATTGTGACGTCCCAGGACCCCCTATTGTCCCCAGAGCCCATTGTGACATCCCAGGACCCCCCATTGTCCCCAGGCCCCATTATACACATCCTGGGGTCCCCCTTTATCCCCAGGGCCATTGTGACACCATGGGGACCCCCTTTGTCCCCAGGGCCCATTGTGACGTCCCAGGATGCCCCATTGTCCCCTGGGCCCATTGTGAAATCATGGGGACCCCCTTTGTCCCCAGGGCCTATTGTGACATCCCAGGACCCCCCATTGTCCCCAGGGCCCATTGTGACACCGTGGAGACCCTCCTTGTCCTCAGGGCCCATTATGACATTCAGGGGACTCCTCTTTGTCCCCAGGGACTATTGTGACATCCTGGGGACCCCCCTTTACTCCAGGGCCCATTGTGACACCGTGGAGACCCCATTTGTCACTGGGGCCCATTGTGACATCCCAGGACACCCCATTGTCCCCAGGGCCCACTGAGACATCCCGGCGACCACCCTTTGTCCCCAGGGCCCATTATGCACATTCAGGGGACACCCCTTTGTCCCCAAGGCCCATTGTGACATCCTGGGGAGACCCCATTGTCCCCAAGGCCCATTGTGGCACCATGGGGACCCCCTTTGTCCCCAGTGCCCATTGTGACATCTTAGGACCCCACTTTGTCCCCAGGGCCCATTGTGACATCCTGGGGACCACCTGTGTCCCCAGGGCCCATTGTGACATCCCAGGAGCCACCGTTGTCCCCAGGGCCCATTGTGACATCCTGGGGACCCCCTTGTCCCCAGTGTCCATTGTGGCATCCTGGGACCCCCGTTGTCCCCAGGGCCCATTGTGGCACCATGTGGACCCCCTTTTTCCCGAGGGCCCATTATAACGTCCCAGGACCCCCCATTGTCCCCTGGGCCCATTGTGACATCCTGGGGTCCCCCTTTTGTCCCCTGGGCCCATTGTGACACTGTGGGGATCTCCTTTGTCCCCAGGGACCATTGTGACACTGTGGGGACCCCCTTTGTCCCCAGGGCCCATTGTGACATCCTGGGGAATCCCTTTGTCTCCAGGGCCCATTGTGACGTCCCAGGACCCTGCTTTGTCCCCGGGGCCCATTGTGACATCCTGGGGAACCGCTTTGTCCCCAGGACCCATTGTGACGTCCCAGGACCCCCCCTTGTC
This sequence comes from Patagioenas fasciata, assembly GCF_037038585.1. NCBI lineage: Eukaryota > Metazoa > Chordata > Aves > Columbiformes > Columbidae > Patagioenas > Patagioenas fasciata. Next base: position 513,004 of record NC_092545.1, read on the forward strand.
CCCAGGGCTCATTGTGATGTCCCAGGATCCCCATTGTCCCCAGAGCCCATTGTGATGTCCTGGGAACCCCCTTTGACCCCAGGGTCCATTGTGACACCATGGGGACCCCCTCTTGTCCCCAGGGCCCATCGTGGCACCGTGGGGACCCCCTTGTCACTGGGGACCCATTGTGACACTATGGGGACCCCCTTTGTGCCCAGGGCCCATTGTAACATCCTGGGGACCCCCTTGCCTCCAGGGCCCCTTGTGACATCAAAGGATCACCCTTTGTCCCCAGGACCCATTGTGACATCCCAGGACCCCACTTACTCCCCAGGGCCCATTGTGGCACCATGAGGACCCCCTTTGTCACTGGTGCCCATTGTGACATCCCAGGACCCCCCATTGTCTGCAGAGCCCATTGTGACACTATAGGGACCCCCCTTGTCACTGAGGACCCATTGTGACACCATGGGCACCTCCCCTTGTCGTCAGAGCCCATCGTGACATCCCAAAACCCCCAATTGTCTCCAGGGCCCATTGTGACATCCTGGGGACCTCCCTTTCTCCCCAGGGCCCATTGTGACGTTCCAGGAACCCCCATTGTCCTCAGGGCCCATTGTGACTTTCAGGGGACCCCCTTTGTCTTCAGGGCCCGTTGTGACACCATGGAGACCCCATTTGTCACTCGGGCCCATTGTGACATCCTAGGACCCCCCATTGTCCCCAAGGCCCATTGCGACATCCTGGGGACCCCCCTTGTCCCCATGGCTTATTGTGACACCCTGGGACCGCCTTTGTCCCCAGGGCCCATTGTGACGTCCCAGGACCCCCCATTGTCCCCAGGGACCATTGTGACATCCTGGGGACCCCCTTTGTCCCAAGACCCCATTGTGACATCCTGGGGACCCCGCCTTGTCCCCAAAGCCCATTGTGACATCCTGGGGACCCTCTTTGTCCCCAGGGCCCATTGTGGCACCATGTGGACACCCTTTGTCACTGGGGCCAGTTGTGACATCCCAGGACCCCACTTTGTCCCCAGGGCTTATTGTGATACCATGGGGACCCCCCTTGTCCCCAGGGCCCATTGTGACATTCAGGGGGACTCCTCTTTGTCCCCAGGGCCTATTGTGTCATCCTGGGGATCTCCCCTTGTCTCTAGGGCCCATTGTGAGACTGTGGAAGACCCCCTTTGTCCCCAAGTCCCATTGTGACGTCCCAGGACGCCTCGTTGTCCCCAGGACCCATTGTGACTCCATGGGAACCCCCCCTTGTCCCCAGGGCCCATTGTGACATCCTGGGGATCCCCCTTGTCCCCAGGGCCCATTGTGAAACCGTGGGGACCCTCTTGTCCCCAGGGCCCATTGTGGCACCGTGGAGACCCCCCCTTTGTCTCCAGTGCCCATTGTGACATCCTGGGGACCCCCTTTGTCCCCAGTGCTCATTGTGACAGGGTGGGACCCCCCTTGTACCCAGGGCCCGTTGTGACATCCTGGGGACCCCCTTTGTCCCCAGGGCCTATTGTGACATCCTGGGGACCCCCTTTGTCCCTAGGGTTCATTGTGACATCCCAGGACCCCCATTGTCCCCAGGGCCCATTGTGAACAACCTGGGGACCCCCCTTTTTCCCCGGGCCCATTGTGGCGTCCCAGGATGCTTCGTTGTCCCCTGGGCCCATTGTGACATCCCGGGGACCCCTTTTGTCCCCAGGGTCCATTGTGACATCCTGGGGCCTCCCTTTGTCCCCAGGGCCCATTGTGACATCGCAGGAGCCCCCATTGTCCCAAGGGCACATTGTTACATCCTGGGGACCCCCTTGTCCCCAGGGCCCATCGTGGCACCGTGGGGACCCCCCCTTTGTCTCCAGTGCCCATTGTGACATCCTTGGGACCCCCCTTGTCCCCAGGACCCGTTGTGACATCTTGGGGACCCCTATGTCACCAGAGCCCATTGTGATATCCTGGGGAGCCCCCTTTGTCCCCAGGGCCCATTGTGCACATCCTGTGGACCCCTCTTTGTCCCCAGGGCCCATTGTGATATCCTGGGGAGCCCTCTTTTTCCCCAGGGCCTATTGTGACATCCTGGGGACCCCCTTTGTCCCCCGGGCCCATTGTGACATCCTGAAGACCCCCTTTGTCCCCAGGGCCTATTGTGACATGCCAGGACCCCCCCTTTTCTCCAGGGCCCATTGTGACGTCCCAGGACCCCCTATTGTCCCCAGAGCCCATTGTGACATCCCAGGACCCCCCATTGTCCCCAGGCCCCATTATACACATCCTGGGGTCCCCCTTTATCCCCAGGGCCATTGTGACACCATGGGGACCCCCTTTGTCCCCAGGGCCCATTGTGACGTCCCAGGATGCCCCATTGTCCCCTGGGCCCATTGTGAAATCATGGGGACCCCCTTTGTCCCCAGGGCCTATTGTGACATCCCAGGACCCCCCATTGTCCCCAGGGCCCATTGTGACACCGTGGAGACCCTCCTTGTCCTCAGGGCCCATTATGACATTCAGGGGACTCCTCTTTGTCCCCAGGGACTATTGTGACATCCTGGGGACGCCCCTTTACTCCAGGGCCCATTGTGACACCGTGGAGACCCCATTTGTCACTGGGGCCCATTGTGACATCCCAGGACACCCCATTGTCCCCAGGGCCCACTGAGACATCCCGGCGACCACCCTTTGTCCCCAGGGCCCATTATGCACATTCAGGGGACACCCCTTTGTCCCCAAGGCCCATTGTGACATCCTGGGGAGACCCCATTGTCCCCAAGGCCCATTGTGGCACCATGGGGACCCCCTTTGTCCCCAGTGCCCATTGTGACATCTTAGGACCCCACTTTGTCCCCAGGGCCCATTGTGACATCCTGGGGACCACCTGTGTCCCCAGGGCCCATTGTGACATCCCAGGAGCCACCGTTGTCCCCAGGGCCCATTGTGACATCCTGGGGACCCCCTTGTCCCCAGTGTCCATTGTGGCATCCTGGGACCCCCGTTGTCCCCAGGGCCCATTGTGGCACCATGTGGACCCCCTTTTTCCCGAGGGCCCATTATAACGTCCCAGGACCCCCCATTGTCCCCTGGGCCCATTGTGACATCCTGGGGTCCCCCTTTTGTCCCCTGGGCCCATTGTGACACTGTGGGGATCTCCTTTGTCCCCAGGGACCATTGTGACACTGTGGGGACCCCCTTTGTCCCCAGGGCCCATTGTGACATCCTGGGGAATCCCTTTGTCTCCAGGGCCCATTGTGACGTCCCAGGACCCTGCTTTGTCCCCGGGGCCCATTGTGACATCCTGGGGAACCGCTTTGTCCCCAGGACCCATTGTGACGTCCCAGGACCCCCCCTTGTCCCCAGGGCTCATTGTGATGTCCCAGGATCCCCATTGTCCCCAGAGCCCATTGTGATGTCCTGGGAACCCCCTTTGACCCCAGGGTCCATTGTGACACCATGGGGACCCCCTCTTGTCCCCAGGGCCCATCGTGGCACCGTGGGGACCCCCTTGTCACTGGGGACCCATTGTGACACTATGGGGACCCCCTTTGTGCCCAGGGCCCATTGTAACATCCTGGGGACCCCCCTTGCCTCCAGGGCCCCTTGTGACATCAAAGGATCACCCTTTGTCCCCAGGACCCATTGTGACATCCCAGGACCCCACTTACTCCCCAGGGCCCATTGTGGCACCATGAGGACCCCCTTTGTCACTGGTGCCCATTGTGACATCCCAGGACCCCCCATTGTCTGCAGAGCCCATTGTGACACTATAGGGACCCCCCTTGTCACTGAGGACCCATTGTGACACCATGGGCACCTCCCCTTGTCGTCAGAGCCCATCGTGACATCCCAAAACCCCCAATTGTCTCCAGGGCCCATTGTGACATCCTGGGGACCTCCCTTTCTCCCCAGGGCCCATTGTGACGTTCCAGGAACCCCCATTGTCCTCAGGGCCCATTGTGACTTTCAGGGGACCCCCTTTGTCTTCAGGGCCCGTTGTGACACCATGGAGACCCCATTTGTCACTCGGGCCCATTGTGACATCCTAAGACCCCCCATTGTCCCCAAGGCCCATTGCGACATCCTGGGGACCCCCCTTTGTCCTTAGGGCCCATTGTGACATTCAGGGCACCCCTCTTTGTCCCCAGGGCCCATTCTGATACCATGGGGACCACTTTGTCCCCAGGGCCCACTGTGACATCCTGGGGACGCCCTTTGTCCCCAGGGCCCATTTTGACACCATGTGCACCCCCCTTTGTGCCCAGGGCCGATTGTGACATCCTGGGGACCCTCTTTGTCCCCAGGGCCCATTGTGACATCCTGGGGACACCCCATTGTCTCCAGGGCCCATTGTGAACATCCTGGGGACCCCCTTGTCCCCAGGGCCCATCGTGGCACCATGGGGACCCCCCGTTGTCCCCAGGGCCTATAGTGACACCGTGGGTACCCCCTTTGTCCCCAGTGCCCATTGTGACATCCTGGGGACCCCCCTTGTCCCCAGGGCTTATTGTGACATCCTGGGGACCGCCTTTGTCCCCAGGGCCCATTGTGACATCCCAGGACCCCAAGTTGTCCCCAGGGACCATTGTGACACCGTGGGGACCCCCTTTGTCCTCAGGGCCCGTTGTGAACATCCTGGGGACCCCCTTGTCCACACGACCCATCGTGGCACCGTGGGGACCCCCCGTTGTCCCCAGGGCCTATAGTGACACCGTGGGTACCCCCTTTATCCCATGAGCCCATTGTGACATCCTGGGGACCCCCTTGTCCCCAGGGCCCATTGTGACACCATGGGGATCGCCTTTGTCCCCGTGGCCCATTGTGACATCCCAGGACCCCGCGTTGTCCCCAGGGCCCATTCTGACATCCTGGGGACCCCCCTTGTCCCCAGGGCTTATTGTGACATCCTGGGGACCCCTTTGTCCCAGGGGCACATTGTGGCACCATGGGGACCCCCTTTATCCCCAGGGCCACTTGTGACATCCTGGGGACCCCCCTTGTCCCCAGTGCCCATTATGACATTCTGGGGACCCCCTTTGTCCCAGGGGCACATTGTGGCACCACGGGGACCCCCTTTGTCACCGGGGCCCATTGTGACATCCCAGGACCCCAAGTTGTCCCCAAGTTGTCCCCAGCGCCCATTGTGACACCATGGGTACCCCCTTTGTCCCATGGGCCCATTGTGACATCCTGGGGACCCCCTTGTCGCCAGGGCCCATCATGGCACCATGGGGACCCCCCTTTGTCCCCAGTGCCCATTGTGACATCCTGGGGACCCCCCTTGTCCCCATGGCTTATTGTGACACCCTGGGACCGCCTTTGTCCCCAGGGGCCATTGTGACGTCCCAGGACCCCCCATTGTCCCCAAAGCCCATTGTGACATCCTGGGGACCCTCTTTGTCCCCAGGGCCCATTGTGGCACCATGGGGACACCCTTTGTCACTGGGGCCAGTTGTGACATCCCAGGACCCCACTTTGTCCCCAGGGCTTATTGTGATACCATGGGGACCCCCCTTGTCCCCAGGGCCCATTGTGACATTCAGGGGGACTCCTCTTTGTCCCCAGGGCCTATTGTGTCATCCTGGGGATCTCCCCTTGTCTCTAGGGCCCATTGTGAGACTGTGGAAGACCCCCTTTGTCCCCAAGTCCCATTGTGACGTCCCAGGACGCCTCGTTGTCCCCAGGACCCATTGTGACTCCATGGGAACCCCCCCTTGTCCCCAGGGCCCATTGTGACATCCTGGGGATCCCCCTTGTCCCCAGGGCCCATTGTGAAACCGTGGGGACCCTCTTGTCCCCAGGGCCCATTGTGGCACCGTGGAGACCCCCCCTTTGTCTCCAGTGCCCATTGTGACATCCTGGGGACCCCCTTTGTCCCCAGTGCTCATTGTGACAGGGTGGGACCCCCCTTGTACCCAGGGCCCGTTGTGACATCCTGGGGACCCCCTTTGTCCCCAGGGCCTATTGTGACATCCTGGGGACCCCCTTTGTCCCTAGGGTTCATTGTGACATCCCAGGACCCCCATTGTCCCCAGGGCCCATTGTGAACAACCTGGGGACCCCCCTTTTTCCCCGGGCCCATTGTGGCGTCCCAGGATGCTTCGTTGTCCCCTGGGCCCATTGTGACATCCCGGGGACCCCTTTTGTCCCCAGGGTCCATTGTGACATCCTGGGGCCTCCCTTTGTCCCCAGGGCCCATTGTGACATCGCAGGAGCCCCCATTGTCCCAAGGGCACATTGTTACATCCTGGGGACCCCCTTGTCCCCAGGGCCCATCGTGGCACCGTGGGGACCCCCCCTTTGTCTCCAGTGCCCATTGTGACATCCTTGGGACCCCCCCTTGTCCCCAGGACCCGTTGTGACATCTTGGGGACCCCTATGTCACCAGAGCCCATTGTGATATCCTGGGGAGCCCCCTTTGTCCCCAGGGCCCATTGTGCACATCCTGTGGACCCCTCTTTGTCCCCAGGGCCCATTGTGATATCCTGGGGAGCCCTCTTTTTCCCCAGGGCCTATTGTGACATCCTGGGGACCCCCTTTGTCCCCCGGGCCCATTGTGACATCCTGAAGACCCCCTTTGTCCCCAGGGCCTATTGTGACATGCCAGGACCCCCCCTTTTCTCCAGGGCCCATTGTGACGTCCCAGGACCCCCTATTGTCCCCAGAGCCCATTGTGACATCCCAGGACCCCCCATTGTCCCCAGGCCCCATTATACACATCCTGGGGTCCCCCTTTATCTCCAGGGCCATTGTGACACCATGGGGACCCCCTTTGTCCCCAGGGCCCATTGTGACGTCCCAGGATGCCCCATTGTCCCCTGGGCCCATTGTGAAATCATGGGGACCCCCTTTGTCCCCAGGGCCTATTGTGACATCCCAGGACCCCCCCATTGTCCCCAGGGCCCATTGTGACACCGTGGAGACCCTCCTTGTCCTCAGGGCCCATTATGACATTCAGGGGACTCCTCTTTGTCCCCAGGGACTATTGTGACATCCTGGGGACCCCCCTTTACTCCAGGGCCCATTGTGACACCGTGGAGACCCCATTTGTCACTGGGGCCCATTGTGACATCCCAGGACACCCCATTGTCCCCAGGGCCCACTGAGACATCCCGGCGACCACCCTTTGTCCCCAGGGCCCATTATGCACATTCAGGGGACACCCCTTTGTCCCCAAGGCCCATTGTGACATCCTGGGGAGACCCCATTGTCCCCAAGGCCCATTGTGGCACCATGGGGACCCCCTTTGTCCCCAGTGCCCATTGTGACATCTTAGGACCCCACTTTGTCCCCAGGGCCCATTGTGACATCCTGGGGACCACCTGTGTCCCCAGGGCCCATTGTGACATCCCAGGAGCCACCGTTGTCCCCAGGGCCCATTGTGACATCCTGGGGACCCCCTTGTCCCCAGTGTCCATTGTGGCATCCTGGGACCCCCGTTGTCCCCAGGGCCCATTGTGGCACCATGTGGACCCCCTTTTTCCCGAGGGCCCATTATAACGTCCCAGGACCCCCCATTGTCCCCTGGGCCCATTGTGACATCCTGGGGTCCCCCTTTTGTCCCCTGGGCCCATTGTGACACTGTGGGGATCTCCTTTGTCCCCAGGGACCATTGTGACACTGTGGGGACCCCCTTTGTCCCCAGGGCCCATTGTGACATCCTGGGGAATCCCTTTGTCTCCAGGGCCCATTGTGACGTCCCAGGACCCTGCTTTGTCCCCGGGGCCCATTGTGACATCCTGGGGAACCGCTTTGTCCCCAGGACCCATTGTGACGTCCCAGGACCCCCCCTTGTCCCCAGGGCTCATTGTGATGTCCCAGGATCCCCATTGTCCCCAGAGCCCATTGTGATGTCCTGGGAACCCCCTTTGACCCCAGGGTCCATTGTGACACCATGGGGACCCCCTCTTGTCCCCAGGGCCCATCGTGGCACCGTGGGGACCCCCTTGTCACTGGGGACCCATTGTGACACTATGGGGACCCCCTTTGTGCCCAGGGCCCATTGTAACATCCTGGGGACCCCCTTGCCTCCAGGGCCCCTTGTGACATCAAAGGATCACCCTTTGTCCCCAGGACCCATTGTGACATCCCAGGACCCCACTTACTCCCCAGGGCCCATTGTGGCACCATGAGGACCCCCTTTGTCACTGGTGCCCATTGTGACATCCCAGGACCCCCCATTGTCTGCAGAGCCCATTGTGACACTATAGGGACCCCCCTTGTCACTGAGGACCCATTGTGACACCATGGGCACCTCCCCTTGTCGTCAGAGCCCATCGTGACATCCCAAAACCCCCAATTGTCTCCAGGGCCCATTGTGACATCCTGGGGACCTCCCTTTCTCCCCAGGGCCCATTGTGACGTTCCAGGAACCCCCATTGTCCTCAGGGCCCATTGTGACTTTCAGGGGACCCCCTTTGTCTTCAGGGCCCGTTGTGACACCATGGAGACCCCATTTGTCACTCGGGCCCATTGTGACATCCTAGGACCCCCCATTGTCCCCAAGGCCCATTGCGACATCCTGGGGACCCCCCTTTGTCCTTAGGGCCCATTGTGACATTCAGGGCACCCCTCTTTGTCCCCAGGGCCCATTCTGATACCATGGGGACCACTTTGTCCCCAGGGCCCACTGTGACATCCTGGGGACGCCCATTGTCCCCAGGGCCCATTTTGACACCATGTGCACCCCCCTTTGTGCCCAGGGCCGATTGTGACATCCTGGGGACCCTCTTTGTCCCCAGGGCCCATTGTGACATCCTGGGGACCCCCCTTGTCCCCAGGGCTTATTGTGACATCCTGGGGACCGCCTTTGTCCCCAGGGCCCATTGTGACATCCCAGGACCCCAAGTTGTCCCCAGGGACCATTGTGACACCGTGGGGACCCCCTTTGTCCTCAGGGCCCGTTGTGAACATCCTGGGGACCCCCTTGTCCACACGACCCATCGTGGCACCGTGGGGACCCCCCGTTGTCCCCAGGGCCTATAGTGACACCGTGGGTACCCCCTTTATCCCATGATCCCATTGTGACATCCTGGGGACCCCCTTGTCCCCAGGGCCCATTGTGACACCATGGGGATCGCCTTTGTCCCCGTGGCCCATTGTGACATCCCAGGACCCCGCGTTGTCCCCAGGGCCCATTCTGACATCCTGGGGACCCCCCGTGTCCCCAGGGCTTATTGTGACATCCTGGGGACCCCTTTGTCCCAGGGGCACATTGTGGCACCATGGGGACCCCCTTTATCCCCAGGGCCACTTGTGACATCCTGGGGACCCCCCTTGTCCCCAGTGCCCATTATGACATTCTGGGGACCCCCTTTGTCCCAGGGGCACATTGTGGCACCACGGGGACCCCCTTTGTCACCGGGGCCCATTGTGACATCCCAGGACCCCAAGTTGTCCCCAAGTTGTCCCCAGCGCCCATTGTGACACCATGGGTACCCCCTTTGTCCCATGGGCCCATTGTGACATCCTGGGGACCCCCTTGTCGCCAGGGCCCATCATGGCACCGTGGGGACCCCCCTTTGTCCCCAGTGCCCATTGTGACATCCTGGGGACCCCCCTTGTCCCCATGGCTTATTGTGACACCCTGGGACCGCCTTTGTCCCCAGGGCCCATTGTGACGTCCCAGGACCCCCCATTGTCCCCAGGGACCATTGTGACATCCTGGGGACCCCCTTTGTCCCAAGACCCCATTGTGACATCCTGGGGACCCCGCCTTGTCCCCAAAGCCCATTGTGACATCCTGGGGACCCTCTTTGTCCCCAGGGCCCATTGTGGCACCATGGGGACACCCTTTGTCACTGGGGCCAGTTGTGACATCCCAGGACCCCACTTTGTCCCCAGGGCTTATTGTGATACCATGGGGACCCCCCTTGTCCCCAGGGCCCATTGTGACATTCAGGGGGACTCCTCTTTGTCCCCAGGGCCTATTGTGTCATCCTGGGGATCTCCCCTTGTCTCTAGGGCCCATTGTGAGACTGTGGAAGACCCCCTTTGTCCCCAAGTCCCATTGTGACGTCCCAGGACGCCTCGTTGTCCCCAGGACCCATTGTGACTCCATGGGAACCCCCCCTTGTCCCCAGGGCCCATTGTGACATCCTGGGACCCCCCTTTGTCCCCAGTGCTCATTGTGAAATCCTGGGGACCCACTTTGTCCCCAGGGCCCATTGTGGCACCATGGGGAGCGCCTTTGTCACTGGGGACCATTGTAACATTCCAGGATTTTACTTTGTCCCCGGGGCCCATTGTGACATCCTGGGGATCCCCCTTTGTCGCCAGGGCCCACTGTGACACCGTGGGCACCCTCTTTGTCCCATGGGCCCATTGTGACCTTCAAGGGACCCCCCATTGTCCCCAGGGCCCATTGTGACATCCTGGGTACCCCCTTTGTCCCCAAGACCCATTGTGACATCCTAGTACCCCCCGCAGTCCCCAGGGCCCATTGTGACATCCTGGGGATCCCTTTGGCCCCAGGGCCCATTGTGACAGGGCGGGGATCCCCCTTGTCCCCAGGGCCCATTGTGAAACCGTGGGGACCCTCTTGTCCCCAGGGCCCATTGTGGCACCGTGGAGACCCCCCCTTTGTCTCCAGTGCCCATTGTGACATCCTGGGGACCCCCTTTGTCCCCAGTGCTCATTGTGACAGGGTGGGACCCCCCTTGTACCCAGGGCCCGTTGTGACATCCTGGGGACCCCCTTTGTCCCCAGGGCCTATTGTGACATCCTGGGGAGTCCCCTTTATCCCCAGGGCCCATTGTGACATCCTGGGGACCCCCTTTGTCCCTAGGGTTCATTGTGACATCCCAGGACCCCCATTGTCCCCAGGGCCCATTGTGAACAACCTGGGGACCCCCCTTTTTCCCCGGGCCCATTGTGGCGTCCCAGGATGCTTCGTTGTCCCCTGGGCCCATTGTGACATCCCGGGGACCCCTTTTGTCCCCAGGGTCCATTGTGACATCCTGGGGCCTCCCTTTGTCCCCAGGGCCCATTGTGACATCGCAGGAGCCCCCATTGTCCCAAGGGCACATTGTTACATCCTGGGGACCCCCTTGTCCCCAGGGCCCATCGTGGCACCGTGGGGACCCCCCCTTTGTCTCCAGTGCCCATTGTGACATCCTTGGGACCCCCCTTGTCCCCAGGACCCGTTGTGACATCTTGGGGACCCCTATGTCACCAGAGCCCATTGTGATATCCTGGGGAGCCCCCTTTGTCCCCAGGGCCCATTGTGCACATCCTGTGGACCCCTCTTTTTCCCCAGGGCCTATTGTGACATCCTGGGGACCCCCTTTGTCCCCCGGGCCCATTGTGACATCCTGAAGACCCCCTTTGTCCCCAGGGCCTATTGTGACCACCCAGGACCCCCCATTGTCCCCAGGGCCCATTGTGACACCGTGGAGACCCTCCTTGTCCTCAGGGCCCATTATGACATTCAGGGGACTCCTCTTTGTCCCCAGGGCCTATTGTGACATCCTGGGGACCCCCCTTTACTCCAGGGCCCATTGTGACGTCCCAGGACCCCCTATTGTTCCCAGGGCCCATTGTGACATTCTGGGGACCCCAAATGTCCTCAGGGCCTATTGTGACATCCTGGGGAGCACCCTTTATCCCCAGGGCCCATTGTGACATCCTGGGGACCCCCTTTGTCCCTAGTGTTCACTGTGACATCCCAGGACCCCTCGTTGTCCCCAGTGCCCATTGTGACATCCTGGGGACCCCCCTTGTCCCCAGGGCCCATTGTGAAATCCGGGGAACCCCCTGGTCTCCAGGGCCCATAGTGGTACCGTGGGGACTCGTCCTGTCACTTGGGTCCATTGTGACACCATGGGGACCCCGCCTTTGTCCCCAGTACCCATTGTGACATCCTGGGGACCCTTTTGTCCCCGGGGCCCATTGTGACATCCTGGGGACCCCCCTTTGTCCCCAAGGCCCATTGTGACACCGTGGGGACCCCACTTCTTTCCAGGACCCATTGTGGCATTCTGGGGACTTCCTTTGTCCCCAGGGCCCATTGTGACATCCTGGAGACCCCCTTTATCCCCAGAGCTCGTTGTCGCACCATGGGGACCCCCTTTGTCACTGGGGCCCATTGTGACATCCCAGGACCCCCCATTGTCCCCAGGGCCCATTGTGACACCGTGGGGACCCCGCCTTTTCCCCAGGGCCCATTGTGACGTTTCAGGACCCCCTTTGTCCCCAGGGCCCACTGTGGCACCATGGGGACCCCCTTTGTCCTCTGGGCCCATTGTGACATTCCAGGACCCCACTTTGTCCCCAGGGCCCATTGTGACACCGTGGGGACCCCCCTTGTCCCCAGGGCCCATTGTGACAATTAAGGGACCCCCTATGTCCCCAGGGCCCATTTTGACATCCCAGGACCCCACTTTGTCCCCAGTGCTCATTGTGAAATTCTGGGGACCCCCCTTGTCCTCAGGGCTCATTGTGACAGCCGAGGACCTTACTTTGTCCCCAGGGCCCATTGTGACATCCCATGACCCCCCACTGTCTCCAGTGCCCATTGTGACATCATGGGGACCACCCTTTTTCCCCAGGGCTCATTGTGACATCCCAGGACCCCTCGTTGTCCCCAGGCCCCATCGTGACATCCTGGGGACCCCCCTTGTCCCCAGGGCCCATTGTGACATCCGTGGGACCCCCTTGTCTCCAGGGCCCATAGTGGCACTGTGGGGACTCATCACTTGGGCCCATTGTGACATCCTGGAGACCCCATTTGTCACTGGGGCCCATTGTGACATCCCAGGACACCCCACTGTCCCCAGGGCCCACTGAGACATCCTGGCGACCACCCTTTGTCCCCAGGGCCCATTATGCACATTCAGGGGACACCCCTTTGTCCCGAAGGCCCATTGTGACATCCTGGGGAGACCCCATTGTCCTCAAGGCCCATTGTGGCACCATGGGGACCCCCTTTGTCCCCAGTGCCCATTGTGACATCTTAGGACCCCACTTTGTCCCCAGGGCCCATTGTGACATCCTGGGGACCACCTGTGTCCCCAGGGCCCATTGTGACATCCCAGGAGCCTCCTGTGTCCCTAGGGCCCATTGTGACATCCTGGGACCCCCGTTGTCCCCAGGGCCCATTGTGGCACCATGTAGATCCCCTTTTTCCCGAGGGCCCATTATAACGTCCCAGGACCCCCCATTCTCCCCTGGGCCCATTGTGACATCCTGGGGTCCCCCTTTTGTCCCCTGGGCCCATTGTGACACTGTGGGGACCTCCTTTGTCCCCAGGGCCCATTGTGACACTGTGGGGACCCCCTTTGTCCCCAGGGCCCATTGTGACGTCCTGGGGAACCGCTTTGTCCTCAGGACCCATTGTGAGGTCCCAGGACCCCCACTTGTCCCCATGGCTCATGTCCCAGGATCCCCATTGTCCCCAGAGCCCATTGTGATGTCCTGGGAACCCCCTTTGACCCCAGGGTCCATTGTGACACCATGGGGACCCCCTCTTGTCCCCAGGGACCATCGTGGCACCGTGGGGACCCCCTTGTCACTGGGGACCCATTGTGACACTATGGGGACCCCCCTTTGTGCCCAGGGCCCATTGTAACATCCTGGGGACCCCCTTGCCTCCAGGGCCCCTTGTGACATCAAAGGATCACCCTTTGTCCCCAGGACCCATTGTGACATCCCAGGACCCCACTTACTCCCCAGGGCCCATTGTGGCACCATGAGGACCCCCTTTGTCACTGGTGCCCATTGTGACATCCCAGGACCCCCCATTGTCTGCAGAGCCCATTGTGACACTATAGGGACCCCCCTTGTCACTGAGGACCCATTGTGACACCATGGGCACCTCCCCTTGTCGTCAGAGCCCATCGTGACATCCCAAAACCCCCAATTGTCTCCAGGGCCCATTGTGACATCCTGGGGACCTCCCTTTCTCCCCAGGGCCCATTGTGACGTTCCAGGAACCCCCATTGTCCTCAGGGCCCATTGTGACATTCAGGGGACCCCCTTTGTCTTCAGGGCCCATTGTGACACCATGGAGACCCCATTTGTCACTCGGGCCCATTGTGACTCCTAGGACCCCCCATTGTCCCCAAGGCCCATTGCGACATCCTGGGGACCCTCCTTTGTCCTCAGGGCTTATTGTGACATCCTGGGGACCGCCTTTGTCCCCAGGGCCCATTGTGACATCCCAGGACCCCAAGTTGTCCCCAGGGACCATTGTGACACCGTGGGGACCCCCTTTGTCCTCAGGGCCCGTTGTGAACATCCTGGGGACCCCCTTGTCCACACGTCCCATCGTGGCACCGTGGGGACCCCCCGTTGTCCCCAGGGCCTATAGTGACACCGTGGGTACCCCCTTTATCCCATGAGCCCATTGTGACATCCTGGGGACCCCCTTGTCCCCAGGGCCCATTGTGACACCATGGGGATCGCCTTTGTCCCCGTGGCCCATTGTGACATCCCAGGACCCCGCATTGTCCCCAGGGCCCATTCTGACATCCCAGGACCCCCCGTTGTCCCCAGGGCCCATTGTGACACCATGGGTACCCCCTTTGTCCCATGGGCCCATTGTGACATCCTGGGGACCCCCTTGTCGCCAGGGCCCATCATGGCACCGTGGGGACCCCCCTTTGTCCCCAGTGCCCATTGTGACATCCTGGGGACCCCCCTTGTCCTCATAGCTTATTGTGGCACCCTGGGACCCCCTTTGTCCCCAGGGCCCATTGTGACGTCCCAGGACCCCCCATTGTCCGCAGGGACCATTGTGACATCCTGGGGACCCCCTTTGTCCCAAGACCCCATTGTGACATCCTGGGGACCCCGCCTTGTCCCCAAAGCCCATTGTGACATCCTGGGGACCCTCTTTGTCCCAGGGCCCATTGTGGCACCATGTGGACCCCCTTTGTCACTGGGGCCAATTGTGACATCCCAGGACCCCACTTTGTCCCCAGGGCTTATTGTGATACCATGGGGACCCCCCTTGTCCCCAGGGCCCATTGTGACATTCAGGGGGACTCCTCTTTGTCCCCAGGGCCTATTGTGTCATCCTGGGGATCTCCCCTTGTCTCTAGGGCCCATTGTGAGACTGTGGAAGACCCCCTTTGTCCCCAAGTCCCATTGTGACGTCCCAGGACGCCTCGTTGTCCCCAGGACCCATTGTGACTCCATGGGAACCCCCCCTTGTCCCCAGGGCCCATTGTGACATCCTGGGACCCCCCTTTGTCCCCAGTGCTCATTGTGAAATCCTGGGGACCCACTTTGTCCCCAGGGCCCATTGTGGCACCATGGGGAGCGCCTTTGTCACTGGGGACCATTGTGACATTCCAGGATTTTACTTTGTCCCCGGGGCCCATTGTGACATCCTGGGGATCCCCCTTTGTCGCCAGGGCCCACTGTGACACCGTGGGCACCCTCTTTGTCCCATGGGCCCATTGTGACCTTCAAGGGACCCCCCATTGTCCCCAGGGCCCATTGTGACATCCTGGGTACCCCCTTTGTCCCCAAGACCCATTGTGACATCCTAGTACCCCCCGCAGTCCCCAGGGTCCATTGTGACATCCTGGGGATCCCCGTTGTCCCCAGGGCCCATTGTGAAACCGTGGGGACCCTCTTGTCCCCAGGGCCCATCGTGGCACCGTGGAGACCCCCCCTTTGTCTCCAGTGCCCATTGTGACATCCTGGGGACCCCCTTTGTCCCCAGTGCTCATTGTGACAGGGTGGGACCCCCCTTGTACCCAGGGCCCGTTGTGACATCCTGGGGACCCCCTTTGTCCCCAGGGCCTATTGTGACATCCTGGGGAGTCCCCTTTATCCCCAGGGCCCATTGTGACATCCTGGGGACCCCCTTTGTCCCTAGGGTTCATTGTGACATCCCAGGACCCCCATTGTCCCCAGGGCCCATTGTGAACAACCTGGGGACCCCCCTTTTTCCCCGGGCCCATTGTGGCGTCCCAGGATGCTTCGTTGTCCCCTGGGCCCATTGTGACATCCCGGGGACCCCTTTTGTCCCCAGGGTCCATTGTGACTTCCTGGGGCCTCCCTTTGTCCCCAGGGCCCATTGTGACATCGCAGGAGCCCCCATTGTCCCAAGGGCACATTGTTACATCCTGGGGACCCCCTTGTCCCCAGGACCCGTTGTGACATCTTGGGGACCCCTATGTCACCAGAGCCCATTGTGATATCCTGGGGAGCCCCCTTTGTCCCCAGGGCCCATTGTGCACATCCTGTGGACCCCTCTTTTTCCCCAGGGCCTATTGTGACATCCTGGGGACCGCCTTTGTCCCCCGGGCTCATTGTGACATCCTGAAGACCCCCTTTGTCCCCAGGGCCTATTGTGACATGCCAGGACCCCCCCTTTTCTCCAGGGCCCATTGTGATGTCCCAGGACCCCCTATTGTCCCCAGAGCCCATTGTGACATCCCAGGACCCCCCATTGTCCCCAGGCCCCATTATACACATCCTGGGGTCCCCCTTTATCCCCAGGGCCATTGTGACACCATGGGGACCCACTTTGTCCCCAGGGCCCATTGTGACGTCCCAGGATGCCCCATTGTCCCCTGGTGCCATTGTCAAATCATGGGGACCCCCTTTATCCCCAGGGCCTGTTGTGACATCCCAGGACCCCCCATTGTCCCCAGGGCCCATTGTGACATCCCAGGACCCCCCATTGTCCCCAGGGCCCATTCTGACACCATGGGGACCCCCTTTGTCCCCAGGGCCCATTGTGATATCCTGGGGACTCCCTTTGTCCCCAGGGCCCATTGTGACACCGTGGAGACCCTCCTTGTCCTCAGGGCCCATTATGACATTCAGGGGACTCCTCTTTGTCCCCAGGGCCTATTGTGACATCCTGGGGACCCCCCTTTTCTCCAGGGCCCATTGTGACGTCCCAGGACCCCCTGTTGTTCCCCGGGGCCATTGTGAAATCCTGGGGACCCCCTCTTTTTCCCCAAGGCCCATTGTGACATCCCACGACCCCCCATTGTCCCCAGGCCCCATTATGCACATCCTGCGGTCCCCCTTTATCCCCCGGCCCCATTCTGACACTGTGGGGACCCCCGTTGTCCCCAGGGCCCATTGTGACATCCTGGGGACTCCCTTTGTCTCCAGGGCCCATTGTGACATCCCAGGACCCCCCATTGTCCCCAGGGCCCATTGTGACATCCTGGGAACCCCCTTGTCCCCAGGGCCCGTCGTGGCACCGTGGGGACCCTCCCCTTTTTCTCCAGTGCCAATTGTGACATCCTTGGGACCCCTCTTGTCCTCAGAGCCCATTGTGACATCCTGGGGAGCCCCCTTTGTCCCCAGGGCCGATTGTGACATCCTGGAGACCCCGTTTGTCCCTAGGGCCCATTGTGGCACCATGGGGACCCCCTTTGTCCCCAGGGCCCATTGTGACGTCCCAGGCCCCCCCATTTTCCCCAGGGCGCATTGTGACATCCTGGGGACCCCCTTTGTCCCCAGGGGCCATTGTGACGTACCAGGACCCACCCTTGTCCCCAGGGCCCTTTGTGACATCCTGGGGACCCCCATTGTCCCCAGAGTCCATTGTGACATCCTGGGCAGCCCCCTTTGTCCCCAGGGCCCATTGTGACATCCCAGGACCCCCCTTGTCTCCAGACCCCATTGTGACATCCTGGGGACCCTGTTGTCACAAGGGCCCATTGTGACACCGTGGGGACCCCCTTTGTCACTGGGGCCCATTGTGGCATACCAGGACTCCACTTTGTCCCCAGGGCCCATTGTGACACCGTGGGGACCCCTTTGTCCCCAGGACCCATTGTGACATCCCATGACCCCCCCTTGTCCCCAGGGCCCATTGTGACATCCTGGGGACCCCTTTGTCCCCAGGGACCATTGTGACAGGGTGGGACACCCCTTGTCTCCAAGGCCCATTGTGACATCATGGGGACCCCCCTTTGTCCCCAGGGCCCATTGTGACATCCTGGGGATCCCGTTTGTCCCCAGGGCCCATTGTTACATCCTGGGGACCCCCTTTGTCCCCAGGGGCCATTGTGACATCCTGGGGACCCCCCTTGTCCCCAGAGCCCATTGTGACATTCAGGGGACCCTCTCTTTGTCTCCAGGGCCGATTGTGACATCCTTGGGACCTCGTTTGTCCCCAGGGCCCATTGTTGTACCATGGGGACCCCCTTTGTCCCCAGGGCCCATTGTGGCACCATGGTGAACCCCTTTGTCACTGGGGCTCATTGTGACATCCCAGGACCCCCCGTTGTCCCCAGGGGCCATTGTGACATCCCAGGACCCCCCGGTGTCCCCAGGGCCCATTGTGACATCCTGGGTCCCCCTTTGTCCCTGTCGAGGGTTAAGATTGCGGGGTGACAATCAAACCCTGGCAGATGTGTTGTCAACCTCCTCTGCCCCCCACTTCCCCCTTCTGCCCCTCCCTCTCCCCCCTTCCCACTCAGGGCAGGCGATCGGGAGGGGAAGAAGCACAGAGGGGAGAGAGTTGGAAAAGTTCAAGATGTTTTACTGATGCTACTGATGAGAACAGAGAAAATAATACAAATATACAAAACCCATCTTGTAAGTCTGAGCAACTGCAGAGCCAGCACCCAAAGTCCTGGATCAGACTCTGCAGCCAACCGGAGCTGGATTCAGTCTCTCACTGGCCTCCGTTCGCAGGGACGACCAGCAAGGTCCTCTCCTGATGTCGGCCATGAGCAGAAGGGAAGGAAAAAGGCAAAAGGGAAGGAAAAGGGACGAGATTCTCGTGATCTCCCGCTTTTATATGAAGTATTCACGTGAACGGAATGTTATACACAGTTGCTCACCGGTTTCTCGTTGCCCCTCTCGCGAGATGTCCATCTGTGCTTGTCAATAAGTTTCCATTCCATTGCTGGGTTTGCCAAAACATGTGTCTGGTTCTCCAGGAAAATGCAGCTGACATGAAGGCTTTGGCTGACAGGCAAAATTCACTAAAAGAGAAACTTATTTTTACCAAAACCAGGACAGGTGGGGGCGCAGAGGCTGCTGAGACATGGAGATGGACTGGGACACGGGGGTGGGCTGGGACATAGAGATAGGCTGGGACATGGATGGCCTGGGTCACAGAGACTGCTGGGATGTGCAGACGGGCTGGGTCATGGGCACGAGTCAGAGCCAGCACAGGAGCAGGGAGGCTGGGGCAGCTCCATCCTGCAGACGTGCTTGTCCTGGCCATGCCAGCCATGGGATACGTGCCCCAGCACAGACACACACCCGTGGGACACACAGCTGGCCACAGGGACCCCAGAGACACACGCACGCCCCGTGCCATCATTCCAGTTCACTGGTGGAGCCGTGGGGGTCACTGGGGTGGCGGTGGCCAAGCGTGGCGAGGGTGGCACCAAGGTGCTCACAGTCCAAACTGATCACTGTGTTTAAAAAGATAATCGAGGGGGAAGGGCAACCAAAGAGCCAGGAATCCATATTTCAAATAAATCAATAAGGTGAGAGGGTTGTTAATTAGATGAATGAGACAGGTAAACTGAGGCCAGCCCTGGGGAGTCTGTAACCCCTGCAGTGCCAAGCGCTGGGGAGCAGGGCAGGGAATGTGCAGCTGGGGTTGGTGGATGTGTAAGCGGGGGCTTTTTGTCCCATTCCCTGTGCTGTCTTTGGGTAGAACACCTGGTCTTGCCAAATCGTTTATAAAATACGCTTTGCTGAGAGATCCTGCCTGGGGCTGTTCTCTTGGCAAGGGGATTGTTTCCCACAGCAGGGTTTGGCAGCAGAAGTTTGGCAGGACAAGAGGGCCCATGAGGTCAGAAAGCACAGCAGAGCTGGAACGTGGGGTCACGGGCACCAAACCCAGCTCGGGTGGAGCCAAGAGGGTCCCCTCGTGTGCAGGGCCCAAAGCACCATCTGTGGCATCTGCCCGTCCTTCTGAGCGCCCAGAGCCTCCCTCTTGGGGCCTAATCCTCATGTTTAGGGTCCCAACGTGTCTTTCATCACCCACGGCCTTTGGTCAGGGCCCGCAGCTTCATTTTCAGGTGGAGCCGCTGCCTGGCAACAACCGCCCGGAAGTCTGTGGACAGCCAGGGGATGAAATGCAGCCAATCACATTTGAGGAGGCGGGCAAGTCATGTGATTGAAACGTAAGCAGCCAATCGAGATTTGAGACCTGCAGGACAGTTGGCGACAGTTGGACAAACTGGGCAGCCCTCAGGGGCGGGCTGTGCTGGCTGCACCAATCACACCTGGTGGGAGTGCAGCAGAGGGATGATTGACAAATAACCTGACCAATCATTTGGTGGGGGGAGCCAGTGGGAAATCCCAGACAGCCAATCAGAGAAAAGAGCGGCTCAGGGAAGGCGGACACTGTGGGGGGAGTAACCCCTCAGGCCGCCAATCAGAGAGAGTATCACCTCAGGGCAGGGCGAGCCCCAAAGCAGGACAGAATCACTGCCTAGGCAGCCAATCAGCTCAGGGGAGGAGACTGACAGCCCTCCCGACCAATGGTGGCGCAGCCCAGGCTGAGCAGGCGGTTGCTCTGCAGGCGGCCAGCGTGAGCTTTGCCATGGCGCCCGTGGAGCTGCCCGAGGCCGAGCAGCGCCCGGCCCAGCCCTGGGGCCCTTTTTCCTCCCTCTGGGGCCCTGGAGATGTCTTGCTGCCTCTGGCCCAGGTGTGTGTGGGCTGCTCTGGCCTTGTTCTCCTGGGCGGGGGAGGGGGCAGGGGGCACTTTCTGGAGAGGAGCTGCTGGGGCTGGAGCTGGAGAGAGCAGGAGAAGGGGAAGCAGCTGGAGGGTGAAGTGCAGGGGATCCCCACAGCTGCTGCTGCAGCTGCACCAGAGACAGCTGCCCCTCTGGGTGAGGAAGAGTCCCTGTGAGCAGCCTCAGCAGAGCAGATCACAAACGTGCACCGCAGGGTCTGTGTAAGTGGGGAAAATCACTGTCCGGCCGTATAGTGTGTGTGTGTGTGGGGTGCGTCTGGGGAGCCTCGTGCTGTGAGAGCTGTCAGACACCCATGTGTTCTCTTAGGTGCGGGATGGACAAACGACTGGAGCTACAGAATAGGAGGGGAGGGAAAGACAGGCAGACAGAAGGGCCTGAACTGCACAGCTTGCCTGGCAGTGCAGAGAGCAGGAACTGTGGTGAGTGCTGGGCCCTTGGGCTCATTTCATCCTGTTTTGTGCTCCCCTCCCTCCCTCCCTGCTCCCTCCTCTTTCCTACCGTGTCCTTCTCCCTCTTCATCTCTTCTCTCTCTGCCCCTCTCTGCTTCTTCCTCACCGTTTCCTCCACCCGTCTCCACCTCTGTGCAGGGTTTCTCGTATCTCCCTCTCTGTCTCCGCTGCTCTGTGCTTCTCATCATCCCTGGTTTCTCTTTGTCACCATTCTGCTCTGTTGCTGTGTCCTGCTCCCTGCCCCATCATTTCTCACTGTATCCCTCTGTCCTGCTCCCTGCACCTATTCCTGCCCCTCTTCTTTTTTACTCCCTCTCCATCTTGCTGCCCGCCCCAGGATTTTTTCCCCAATCTCTATCCTGCCCCCAACCCTTGTTGTTCTTTCTCTCTCCTGCTCCCCTTCTGTCTTTCTGCCTGTCTTCCCTTTCCCGGCTGCTTCTTTCTCCAGCTCTGTCCAGATTACTGCTCCTCTTCCTTTTGATGTCTTTCTGTCCTGGTTTTCTTTCTGTCTCCCATCCCTGTTCCCAGTGCCATCCCTTCTCGCTATATCACCCCTGTCCAGCTGGCTCTGCCTTTTCGTTGTCTTCTCTTCCTCTTTCCTGCTGCTCAGCCCTCTTTTCCTCTTTCTCCAGCTCCTTGCTGCATGTTTCCCCTTTCCAGTCTCTTCATTTGGATCCCCACTTTGCTTTATTTCTCACTCCCTTTGTTCTGTTCCCTGTCTTTCTTTTTGTCTCTCCATCTGTGCATCCCCCTCCCTGTCTTTCTCCAGCCCCTTCCTGCTTCTCCTCCTCCCCCCTCCCCATCCCTCTGTCCTGCTCATCAGCCCTGCTGGTTCTTCCTCCCTGTCTCATCCCAGCTCATTGTCCCTTTTTGCCTTCATCTCTCCGTCCTTTTCCCTGTGTGTTTGTTTCTCTCTCAGCTCCTCTGTCTTCTCTCTTGTCTGATTTGTCTCTTGCTGGTCCTCTGTCCTTCTCCCCAGCAGCTTCAACTGAATGGCCAGGTGTCCCTGCACTCTGGTGGTTCCTCATCACTGCCCTGGGCTGTGTCTGTAGGGCTGGGGATCATTTAGGAGCTGCTCTCCTTCTGCAGACAGCAGAGCCTGGTGCAGCTACAGCAGAGGTTGTTCTCAGCTGCTGCTTATGCAGCTCGTTGGAAGAGCAGCTGTGGGCCTTCTTTGGAAGGGAGGTTTCTTGTTCTGTGCTTACTGCTCCTGGGGACCCTGCACAGGAGCGGTGTTGGGGTCTGCAGGGACGGGTGGGACCTGCTGTGATTCCTGGTGAACGTGAACTGAGCTTGTCCTGATGTACTCGAATGAAAACAGACTGACTGGAGATGGTTTACTGCCCTGTTTCAGTTCCAAACTACATGTTTGGCACTGGAGAACATGAGACTTTGTGCTGCTTTCCAGATGTCAGCTGAGAACATCACTGCCTTTGGTACCAGGGCAGGTGGTCTGTGATCAGGGGTGCGGACTTGCATGGCAGTGCTTTAATGAACATTTTATGGTCTTGCCACTTCAAAGCCCTTCATTTTCCTAGAAATTTGAAGATGGCATTTCTCATTCGGAGGTTCAGACTTCGGTTGGACTTGATGTTGAATGGTCCATACAATGGGGTGCATAAAAGAAGAATCTCGCTTCCTTGTTGTTGTTGTCTAACGCTGTCTGAATTTGGTAAGCAAGAGGAAGAGTGGCTTGCAGTGTCTGCTTTTGAGAGGAACGTATTCCTGACTGTCTCCATCTCTGTATGGTGAAGCTTTCTGCCTGCACTATGATTTTGCTGGGCTGTGAGGCTGTGTTGGAGCAGCAGAGCTCAGAAGTGGTGGCTTTAAAGGCGTTGAAGCTGTGGTCAAACTAGCAGGAAAAGCTGGTTTCTTCCCAGAGAGCTGCCTGACAAATATAGCTACAAGTAAAGACCCTTGAAGTTGGCTTTTTTTATTTAAATTTACTATTAATATGTAGCTTTTGGGATTGATTGATTGATTGATTGATTTCTGGGAAGCAAGAAGTGAGAGCCTGTGCACTCCCACAGGCAGAGCTGCCTCCCAAAATAGGTGCCCCCTTCTCCACTTCTGTTCCTTCCATGCTGGTGTAGCACAAGGCCATGCAGCAGTGTGCAGATGTGGTGATTCCAATGTGACTGTGAGGTCAGAGCCCCTCGGTGACGTGCTGTGCTGTGTCTTGGCAGCAGCAGCATCATGGGGCGAGCGTGGGGGCCATGGTCCTCACCCTGTTCCTCCTCCTGGTGTCCCTGCCAGCCCGGGACGCCCAGGCTGCTCCAGCCGAGCGCAGGGAGCAGGTGGGCGAGCAGGGGCAGCACCCAGCCCCGAGCAGCTCAGCAGGGCAGCAGTGGGGCCAGGGCTGGGGCTGGGGCCGGGAGAGCAGCCGGGCTGGGCCGGGCAGGGCGAGCCAGGCAGCACCAGGGTGTGGGCAGGGGGCAGACACCCGCAGGGAGGGGAGAGGGGCTGCGGCTGCTTCAGGGGCAGGTTCTGGGCAAGCAGGGGCTGGGAGTGCTGGCACAGGGCAGAAACCAGCACTGAGTCCCTGTGGGGCCCTCCCTGCCCCCCAGCCTCGTGCCACACGGCCCCATCCCAGGGCGCGCTTTGAGCCTTTGGGCCCGTTTCAAATCAAAGCTGGGATTGCTTTGGCACTTTGGGCCACTTTAGAGCTAAACCTGGGCACATTTGTGCCCTTTGGGATCGTTTCTGCCTATATCTGGGAGTTCTTTGGTTTTCCAGTTTTGTTTATACCCAAATCTGGGGGTGTTTGGGCCATTTTTGGCCATTTTTTTACCCAAATCTGGGCATACTTCGACTCTTTGGTCCAGTTTCACCCTGAATCTGGGGATGTTATACCCCTTTTTGGCCAGTTTTGCTCAAATCTAGTGGTGCTTTGGTTTTTCTGCCTCTCTTGACCCGATATACTCAGGTGCTTTTGCCCATTTTTTCCCCTGATATGGGCACTGTGATCCCAAATATGGGATGTTTTCATGTTTGCCGACAGCTTTGCACCCAAGTGTGGATGTTTTTGCCTCTTTGGGCCACTTTTTGCCCAAATACTCAGATTGTTTTGCCTGTGTTGACCAATTTAGCCCCCAAATATTTGGAATATTTTGTCGTTTTGCCAGTTTTTTCCCCAAATACGGCTATTTTTCTGCAAGATATGGGCACTGTTGTCCTAAATATGTTGTGTTGTGTTTTGTTTTTTCTCTCTTGTCTATGTCCTCTTTTACCTGGAATGCAGGAGTGTTGCTCGGTGAGCCTGGAAACCTCTCTGATCTGTGCTTGACTCCAGGACATGGCCTTGGCAGAGTTGATCGAGCTTCTCAGCTGGGTCCTGGTTAGGAGCCTTGGGCTGTCCCAGAGGTGAGTTGTCACTGTCTGTCTGCTTGAGCGAATAAACACTCGTGTTTTAATAGGTTATTCGTGTGTGATTGTACCCAAGATCCTCTCAGAGGCTTTCCAAAAGCTTTTTGTGCCTTGGTGGTATTACACAGACAAGTCATGAATGTTCAATTTGCCTGAAAACCTGCTAGGTCTCAGCAAAAAGGTCACCCGTGCTCTGTTTCTAGCTGTGGGAACACACACCTCTGTATGTGTCTCGTGTCATTATCTCACCCTCTCCCATCACAGCAGGTGACTGAGGAAGCAGGAGATCACAACGTGCCATGGAAGCTCCCACCCGTGTTTGACTCCCTGTTTGGTTCCTGCAGTCCATGCTGATCAAGCCTCTTGGTGTAATCCTGTTCCTGAGCCTGAGGGGAATCGCAGGGGTAAGTGTTCAGTGTTCATTGGTTACTGGCCTTTTGCGTTTGTTAGTATTTGGTTTATTATTTGTGAACGTTTTCTTGCAATAGTTGAGCCTTGCAGTAGCCAGCAGGCTCTGATTTAGGAGAAACATGGATGATCATTTTTTGCCCTGGTGCTCCATGCTCCCACGTTAGTGTGGGTTTCCTTTTGTGTGTGTGAGAGGTCTCCTGGTCAGAAGGCCCTGAGAGGCCCCGTGTTGGTCCATCTGGTCCTTGAGGGGTGTTGCATGTGGCCTGGACACAGTAGTTTGGAAGCTGCCAGGTCCCAGACAAGGGGTCTGCAGCCCCTCTGCAGCTTTGGCAATTTCAGCATGCGTCTGGGTCCCGTGTTGTTGCCTGACCCCCGTCCAGGCGCTGCAGGTCATTTCACAACGTGAAATGGAAACGCTTTTCCTTTCTGCTCGATTCCAGCCGTCCCTGTAGGCAGCGGCTCCTTGACTGCTTCACCTGAGTGTGTCCGTGAGCCTCGGGGCGATCCCACAGGTACGACCTGGGAACAAATGAGCGTTTCCATGTTAATTTTCCGTTCCTGTGAAATTTAGCTTGCTGCTTTCTTGGCTGACGCTCGGTCACGCAGAGGGGAAGTGGGTCCAGCTCAGTGCTGTGCCCCAGAGGGCTCTGCCTTGCAAAGCTCTTTGCCAACTGCTCCGTCTCTGCGCCGCTCGCAGTGCCGGCTGCCGAGGCAGCAGCAGGTTGGGGCTGAGTTTAGAGCTGGGTGAGCTCCAGGGAGTCCTTTCTCCTGACAGCTCCAGGCCTGCTTAGTGGCCACTGAGTTTGGGTTTGGGTTAGGGTTAGGCTTAGGTTTTGGAGTTTGGGTTAGGGTTAGGCTTAGGAGTTTGGGTTAGGCTTAGTCTTAAGCTTAGGAGTTTGGTTTAGGCTTAGACTTAAGGTTAGGAGTTTGAGTTAGGATTTAGGGTTAGTCTTAAGGCTAGGAGTTTGGGTTAGGGTTAGGAGTTTCCGTTAGGGTTAGGCTTAGTGTTAGGAGTTTGGCTTAGGCGTCTGGGTTGGGCTTAGGCGTCTGGGTTGGGCTTAGGCTTAGAGTTAGGAGTTTGGGTTAGGGTTAAGGGATTGGGATAAGGGTTAAGAGATTGGGTTAGGGTTAAGGGATTGGGTTAGGATTGGGTTTAGGGTTAGGAATTAGGCTTAGGTTTAGGATTAGGATTAGCGTTATGGTCTGGGTTAGGAGTTGGGGTTAGGAGTTGGGGTTAGGAATCTTAACCCTCGACAGGGACAAAGGGGGTCCCCAGGATGTCACAATGGGCCCTGGGGACAACATGGGGCCCTGGGAATTCACAATGGGCCCTGGGGACAAAGAGGGGTCCTCTGAATGTCACAATGGGCCCTGGGGACAAATGGGGGTCCCGATGGTGTCACAATGGGCCCTGGGGACAAAGTAAGGTCCTGGAATGTCACAATGGGACCCAGTAACAAAGGGGGTCCCCATGGTGCGAAAATGGGCCCTGGGGACAAAGGGGGTCCCTAGGATGTCACAATGGGCTCTGGGGACAATGGGGGGTCCTGGGATGTCACAATGGGCCCTGGGGACAAGGGGGTCCCCCGAATATCACAATGGGCCCTGGGGACAAAGGGGGTCCCCACGGTGTCCCAATGATCCCTGGGGACAATGGGGGGTCCTAGGAAGTCACAATGCGCCCAGGGGAGAAAGCGGGGTCCTCTGGATGTCACAATGGGCCCTGGGGACAAGGGGGAGTCATGGGACGTCCAATGGGCCCTGGGGACAAAGGGGGTCCCCAGGATGTCACAATGGGCTCTGGGGACAAGGCGGGGTCCCCATGGTGTCACAAAACACCGTCCTCAGGGATACGGGTCAGTGCCAGGGGTGGGTTATGCTTGGCCTCCATGACCTCGAGGGTCTTTTCCAACCAAAATGAGTTTTTAGGGTTTATCCCAAATGATGGGAACCCCCGCTTCCAGCTCTGCTCTTCACCAAACACCTTTTAGAGGATGAAGAGGAAGGAGACGCAACACCTCAGCATACGGAGGGTCTTCCCCAAAGGGGTGGTCTGGGGTATCCAAAACACAAGGGGTGCTGTGGGCATCCGAAGCACAAGGGGTGGTCTGGGGTATCCAAAACACAAGGGGTGGTGTGGGCATCCGAAGCACAAGGGGTGGTCTGGGGTATCCAAAGCTCTCCTGGAGCGACTGCTGCTTCTTCTTGCTTTCCATCAGCTTCTTGATGTCTTCCCGCGTGGGGACACGCTCGTCATCTTCGTCATCTTCATCATCTTCGTCATCTTCGTCATCTTCGTCATCTTCGTCATCTTCGTCATCTTCGTCATCTTCGTCATCTTCCTCATCTTCGCCATCAGATTCCGAGGATTCTGGAGGAGCGAACAGAGAGAAATGGGCTGGGGAGGGTCCAGCACCGGCCCTGGCTCTTCCTGCCCAGCATCCCAGGCCCATCCCCAGCTGCTCCAGCTTCATCCAAAAGAGGTGGCGAGCTCCAAAAACTCAGTGGCTCCTCCAAGAGCGTCCAATGGGAAGAGGCCCCAGGCAGAGAAGTCGTGGGCTCAAAGGAAAGCACCACGTTGCGAGGATCTCCAGAGGATCCCTGGCCTGCTCCAGAAGATCCCCATCATCAACAAGGTGAGGTCGTCCATGTTGTTTTCAAAGGCGAGGAGGAGCTCAAGGGCCCTCAGCATCGGGGCTCGCGTGCGGTTATGAGAGGGCAAGGAGGGAAGGAAGGAAGGAGGGAAGGAAGGAGGGAAGGAAGGAGGGAAGGAAGGAGGGAAGGAAGGAAGGAAGGAGGGAAGGAAGGAAGGAAGGAAGGAAGGAAGGAGGGAAGGAAGGAGGGAAGGAAGGAGGGAAGGAAGGAGGGAAGGAAGGAGGGAAGGAAGGAGGGAAGGAAGGAGGGAAGGAAGGAAGGAGGGAAGGAAGGAGGGAAGGAAGGAAGGAGGGAAGGAAGGAAGGAAGGAGGGAAGGAAGGAAGGAAGGAGGGAAGGAGGGAAGGAAGGAGGGAAGGAAGGAAGGAGGGAAGGAAGGAAGGAAGAAAGGAGGGAGGGAAGGAAGGAAGGAAGGAGGGAGGGACGGAAGGAAGGAGGGAGGGAAGGAAGGAGGGAGGGAAGGAAGGAAGGAAGGAGGGAGGGAAGGAAGGAGGGAGGGAAGGAGGGAGGGAGGGAAGGAAGGAAGGAGGGAGGGAGGGAAGGAAGGAAGGGAGGAAGGGGGGAAGGAAGGGAGGAAGGGAGGGAGGAAGGGAGGGAGGAAGGGAGGGAGGAAGGAAGGGAGGGAGGAAGGGAGGAAGGAAGGGAGGAAGGAAGGGAGGAAGGGAGGAAGGGAGGAAGGGAGGAAGGAAGGAAGGAAGGAAGGAGGGAGGGAGGGAGGGAAGGAAGGAAGGAGGGAAGGAAGGAGGGAAGGAAGGAGGGAAGGAGGGAAGGAAGGAAGGAAGGAAGGAAGGAAGGAAGGAAGGAAGGAAGGAAGGAACCGGGGGTTCCCATCATTTGGGATAAACCCTAAAAACTCATTAATCACTTTGGTTGGAAAAAAGCACCCACCTCCATAGGACCCCATAGGGACCCATAGAGACCATAGAGGCCCATAGGGAGCCACAGAGCCCCATGGAACCCCATAGAGACCCATAGGGACCGTAAAGCCTGTAGAGACCCATAGGGACCCATAGAGACCCATAGAGCTCCATAGGACCCCATAGGGACCCATAGAGACCATAGAGGCCCATAGGGAGCCGCAGAGCCCCATGGAACCCCATAGGGACCCATAGAGACCCAAAGGGACCCATAGGGACCCATAGAGACCATAGAGACCCATAGGGACCCATAGGGACCGTAGAGCCTGTAGAGACCCATAGGGACCCATAGAGCTCCATAGGACCCCATAGGGACCCATAGAGACCATAGAGGCCCATAGGGAGCCACAGAGCCCCATGGAACCCCATAGGGACCCATAGAGACCCAAAGGGACCCATAGGGACCCATAGAGACCATAGAGACCCATAGGGACCCATAGGGACCGTAGAGCCTGTAGAGACCCATAGGGACCCATAGAGCTCCATAGGACCCCAGAGGGACCCATAGAGACCATAGAGGCCCATAGGGAGCCACAGAGCCCCATGGAACCCCATAGAGACCCATAGGGACCGTAGAGCCTGTAGAGACCCATAGGGACCCATAGAGCTCCGTAGGACCCCATAGGGACCCATAGAGACCATAGAGGCCCATAGGGAGCCACAGAGCCCCATGGAACCCCATAGAGACCCATAGGGACCGTAGAGCCTGTAGAGACCCATAGGGACCCATAGAGCTCCGTAGGACCCCATAGGGACCCATAGAGACCATAGAGGCCCATAGGGAGCCACAGAGCCCCATGGAACCCCATAGAGACCCATAGGGACCCATAGAGACCCAAAGGGACCCATAGAGAGGGAGGGTTTTAGGACCCTGGGGGTTCCATAGAGACCCATAGAGCATCAAGGAGCCCCATAGGGACCCATAGAGCCTGTAGAGACCCATAGAGACCCATAGGGACCCGTAGAGACCCATAGAGACCCATAGGGACCCATAGAGACCCAAGGAGCCCCATAGAGACCCATTAAGACCCATAAGGACCCATAGGGACCCATAGGGACCCATAGAGCCCCATAGAGGCCCATAGGAAACCACAGAGCCCCATGGAACCCCATAGGGACCTAGAGAGCTCCATAGGGACCCATAGGGACCCATAGAGCTCCATAGGGACCCATAGAGCCCCATAGGGACCCATAGAGAGGGAGGGTTTTAGGACCCCGGGGGTTCCTGCTGGGCTCAACTATGGCAAGAAAACCTTAACGAATAATTAACCGAATATTAATGAATGCAAAAGGCCAGGAACCAATGAGGAGTGAGCACTGAGCCCTGGGACAGCGGGGACAGGGACAGCGGGAATGCGACCCTGGGACCCATTGACCCCATTGACTCCCATTGACCCCATTGACCCCATTGACTGACCCCATTGACCCCCATTGATCCCCATTGACCGATTGACACCCATTGACCCCATTGACCCCATTGACCCATTGATCCCCATTGACCCATTGACCCCATTGACCCATTGATCCCCATTGACCCCATTGACCCCATTGATCCCCATTGACCCATTGATCCCCATTGACCCCATTGACCCCCATTGACCCCATTGATTCCCATTGACCCATTGACCCCACTGACCCCATTGACCCATTGATCCCCATTGACCCCCATTGAGTCATTGACTTCATTGACCCCCCATTGACCCCCCATTGCCCCCCATTGCCCCCCATTGATCACCATTGATCCCCATTGCCCCCATTGCCCCCCATTGCCCCCATTGACCCCCATTGACCCCCATTGACCCCGTTGACCCATTGATCCCCATTGCCCCCCATTGACTCCCATTGCCCCCATTGACCCCATTGACCCATTGACCCATTGACCGCATTGACTCCCATTGCCCCCATTGACCCCATTGCCCCCCATTGTCCCATTGCCCCCCATTGCCCCCCACTGCCCCCATTGCCCCCCATTGCCCCCCATTGCCCCCATTGTACCCACTGCCCCCATTGTCCCCCATTGCCCCCCATTGCCCCCCACTGACCCCATTGCCCCCCACTGACCCCATTGCCCCCCATTGACCCCATTGCCCCCCATTGCCCCCATTGTCCCATTTCAGGTAAAAGAGGACATAAACAAGAGAGAAAAAACAAAACACAACACATTTGGGTACTCCTGGGTCCTTTGGGGCACTCCTGGGTCCCTCCTGAACTCCTGGGTCCTTTGGGGCACTCCTGGGTCCCTCCTGAACTCCTGGGTCCTTTGGGGCACTCCTGGGTCCCTTGGGGTACTCCTGGGTCCCTCCTGAACTCCCCATAGACCCCCATAATTTCCCCCTTAGGGACCCAGGAGTGCCCCATAGTGACCCATAAGTGACTCATGGAGCCCCCTAAGTGTGTTCGGGTCCCTTCGGGTCCCTTCGGGTGAGTGCGGGCCCCACTCGGGTCCCTTCGGGTGCGTTCGGGTCCCTTCGGGTGCGTTCGGGTCCCCTCGGGTGCGTTCGGGCCCCACTCGGGTCCCCTCGGGTGCGTTCGGGCCCCACTCGGGTCCCTTCGGGTGCGTTCGGGTCCCTTCGGGTGCGTTCGGGTCCCTTCGGGTCCCCTCGGGTCCCTTCGGCTCCCTTCGTGTATCTTCGGCTCCTCTCGGAGCCGCCTCCGCGCACGCCACGCACAGTGGGCGTGGCCACGCACCCCCCCCGCTTCCCATTGGCCGCCGCCTGAGGAAGGGGGCGTGGCCTCGCTCGCAGCCACCGCCGCGGCGGGAAACGATCGTGAGGCGGGAAAAGGGGAAGAAAGGGGGCGGGGGGAGGAAGAGGAGGGGCCGGGGGGGGAGCGGAACACGGGTTTTGGGGTAAAAAGGGGGGGATTTGGGAGTTTGGCGCCTTTTGGGGCACTTTCGGGTGGGTTCGGGTCCCTTCGGGGAGACTTCGGGCCCCTTCGGGTGGGTTCGGGCCCCTTCGGGGAGACTTCGGGTCCCTTCGGGTGCGTTCGGTTCCCTTCGGGTGCGTTCGGCTCCACTCGGACCCCTTCGGGTGCGTTCGGGTCCCTTCGGGTGCGTTCGGGTCCCTTCGGGTGCGTTCGGGTGCGTTCGGGTCCCTTCGGGTGGGTTCGGGTCCCTTCGGGTTTGTTCGGCTCCACTCGGGCCCCTTCGGGTGGGTTCGGGTCCCTTCGGGTGCGTTCGGCTCCACTCGGACCCCTTCGGGAAGACTTCGGGTCCCTTCGGGTGCGTTCGGCCCCTTCGGGTGCGTTCGGGTGCGTTCGGCTCCACTCGGACCCCTTCGGGAAGACTTCGGGTCCCTTCGGGTGCGTTCGGCCCCGGCCGGGACTCGGGCGCCGCTCGGCTCCGCTCGGGCGCCGCTCGGCTCCGCTCGGGCGCCGTTCGGCTCCGCTCGGGCCCATTCGGCTCAGCTCGGCTCTTTCCGTCTCCGCTCGTTTTCCCGCGCTTTCCCTCAGAGCGCGAAGCGAAGCGCGGGGACCCCCGGGGCCGCTTTTTTCGCGCTTTTCCCGAGGTGACAACAGCGGGGGCTTTGGGGACACAGCTCGGGGAGCCTCAGCGGGAGGGTTTTGGGTTGAAAAAGCGCTATTTTGGGTCAATTTTGAGGTGGTTTGTGGCCCTCCCGGCGGGGCAAGATGGCGGCTCCGGACATCGAGGGGCTGCTGGGTGAGTAATGAGGGGGAATTAGGGGTGATTAGCGCGAATTAGGGGGTAATTAGGGGGCAGCGGGGATACGGGGGGGTGGGGGGGGTGTTAATTAGCGCTGCTGAGGGTGTTAATTGTTAATGAATGCAGAGGAGGAGCCGTTGCAGGAGCTGCACCCCGGGCTGGCCCCGCTGAGGGGGATTGGGGGGGTGGGAGCGGAGCTGGAGAGGGAGGTGAGACAGGTAAGGGGGCATTGGGGACAATGGGGACAGAGAGAGAGAGTGTGTGCGGATCAGCAGTGATCACCCCAAACCTGCCCCGCAGACACGGCACCCAAAATCCTGCACCCCAAAATACTCTTCCCAAACCTGCACCCCAGATCCTGACCCCAAGCCCTGCACCAAAACCCTGCCCCTCAATCCTGCATCCCCAAATCCTCCACCCCCGATCCTGTCTTCCCAAACCCTGCACCCCAGATCCTGCACCCCCAAATTCGGCCCTACCAAACTCTGCACCCCTAAACCCTACAACTGAAACCTTGCACCCCCTAATCCTGCCCTCCCTACCTTCCTGAACCCCGAAACCTGCACCCCAAACCCTGCATTCCCAAATCTTTCCGTCCTATACCCTCCACCCCTAAACCTGCCCCCAAACCCTGTACCCCAAAGAATTCCCTCCCAAACCCTGCACCTCCAAATCCTGCACCTCAAAGGCCTGGAAACCCAAGCCCTTCAACCCCATCCCTGCAACACCAAATCCTGTACCCCAAACCCAGCACCCCAGAATCCTGCACCCCAAATCCTGCCTACCAAACCTTTCACTGCAAACCCCTGCACCCCAAGATTGTGCTGCCCTAAACACTGAACCCCCAAATCCTGAAGACCCGGATCCTTGCCTCCCAAGACTCTGCACCCCCAAATCCTGCACCCAAATCTCTCACCCCCACCACCCTGCACTCCCAACCCCTGCACCCCAAAACTCCACACCTCCAAATCCTGAACCCTGAAACCCCGCACCCCCAAATCCTGTGCCCCAGTCCTGTGAACCCCACACTCTGCAACCTTAAATTTCCCCCCAAGCCCCTGCACCCCAAACGCTGCACTCTTAGACCTGACTTCTAAACCCCAAGGGCCCATTGTGACATCCCAGAACCTCCTATTGTCCCCAGGGCCCATTGTGACATCCTGGGGACCCCCATTGTCCCCAGGGCCCATTGTGACATTCAGGGGACTCCTCTTTGTCCCCAGGGCCCATTGTGACATCCTGGGGACCCCCCCTTGTCACTGGGGCCCATTGTGACGTCCCAGGACCCCCCGTTGTCCCCAGGGTTCATTGTGACGTCTTAGGTCCCCCCATTGTCCCCAGGGCCCATTTTGACATCCTGGGGACCCCTCTTTGTCCCCAGGGCCCATTGTGACATCCTGGGGACCCCCCCTTGTCACTGGGGCCCATTGTGACGTCCCAGGATCCCTCCTTGTCCCCAGGGCCCATTGTGACGTCTTAGGACCCCCCATTGTCCCCAGGGCCCATTGTGACATTCAGGGCACCCCCTTGTCCCCAGGGCCCATTGTGACATTCCGGGGACGCCTCTTTGTCCCCAGGGCACATTGTGACATCCTGGGGACCCCCCCTTGTCACTGGGGCCCATTGTGACGTCCCAGGATCCCCCATTGTCCCCAGGGCCCATTGTGACATTCAGGGGACTCCTCTTTGTCCCCAGGGCCCATTGTGACATCCTGGGGATCCCTCCTTGTCCCCAGGGCCCATTGTGACGTCCCAGGACCCCCCATTTTCCCCAGGACCCATTGTGACATTCAGGGGGCCCCTTTGTCACTGGGGCCCATTGTGACATCCCAGGACCCCACATTGTCCCCAGGACACATTGTGACATCGTGGGGACCCCACTTGTCCCCAGGACCCATTGTGACACTGTGGGGTCCCCCCCTTGTTCCCAGGGCCCATTGTGACACCGTGGGTACCACCCTTGTCCGCAGGGCTCATTGAGACATCCCAGGACCCCCCTTTGTCCCCAGGGCGCATTGTGACATCCAGGGGACCCCCTTTGTCCCCAGGGCCCATTGTGACATCGAAGGACCCCCCTGGTCCCCAGGGCCCATTATGACATCCTGGGGATGCCCCCTTATCACTGGGGCCCATTGTGACGTCCCAGGACCCCCCATTGTCCCCAGGGCCCATTGTGACATCCTGGGGATCCCTGTTTGGCCCCAGGGCCCATTGTGACATCCCAGGACGCCCCCTTGTCCCCAGGGCCCATTGCGACATTCAGGGGACGCCTCTTTGTACCCAGGGCACATTGTGACATCCTGGGGACCCCCCCTTGTCCCCAGGGCCCATTGTGACGTCCCAGGACCCCCCATTGTCTTCAGGACCCATTGTGACATTCAGGGCACCCCCTTTGTCACTGGGGCCCATTGTGACATCCCAGGACCCCACATTGTCCTCAGGGCCCATTGTGACATCCTGGGGACCCCACTTGTCCCCAGGACCCATTGTGACACTATGGGCACCCCGCCTTGTTCCCAGGGCCCATTGTGACACCGTGGGTACCACCCTTGTCCCCAGAGCCCATTGTGACATCCAGGGGACCCCCTTTGTCCCCAGGGCCCATTGTGACATCGCAGGACCCCCCCTGGTCCCCAGGGCCCATTGTGACATCCTGCGGACCCCTTTTGTCCCCACGGCCCATTGTGGCACCATGGGGACCCCCTTTGTCACTGGGGCCCATTGTGACATCCCAGGACCCCACTTTGTCCCCAGGCCTTATTGTGACACCATGGGGACCTCCCTTGTCCCCAGGGCCCATTGTGACATCCCATGACCCCCCTTTGTCCCCAGTGCTATTGTGAAATCCTGGGGACCCCCTTTGTGCCCAGGGCCCATTGTGGCACCATGGGGAACCCCTTTGTCACTGGGGGCCATTGTGACATCCCAGGATTCCACTTTGTCCCCAGGGCTCGTTCTGACACCTTGGGGACTCCCATTGTCCCCAGGGCCCATTGTGACATCCTGGGGATCCCCCTTTGTCCCCAGGGTCCATTGTGACATCCTGGGCAACCCCATTGTCCCCAGGGCCCATTGTGACATCTGGGGGACCCCCTTGTCCCCAGGACCCATCGTGGCACCGTGGGGCCCTCCTTGTCACTTGGGCCCATTGTGACACCATGGGGACGCCCCCTTTGTCCCCAGTACCCATTGTGACATCCTGCTACCCCCCTTTGTCCCCAGGGCCCATTTTGACATTCAGGGGACCCACCATTGTCCCCAGGGCCCATTGTGACATCCTGGGCAACCCCAATGTCCCCAGGGCCCATTGCGACATCTGGGGGACCCCCTTGTCCCCAGGACCCATCGTGGCACCGTGGGTGCCCTCCTTGTCACTTGGGCCCATTGTGACACTATGGGGACCCCCCCTTTGTCCCCAGGGCCCATTTTGACATTCAGGGGACCCACCATTGTCCCCAGGGCCCATTGTGACCTTCAAGGGACCCCCATTGTTCCTAGGGCCCATTGTGACGTCCTGGGGACCCTCTCTGTTCCCAGGGCTCATTGTGACTTTCAGGGGACCCCCCCCTTGTCCCCAGGGCTGATTGTGACGTCCTAGGGCCCCTCTGTGTCCCCAGGGCCCATTGTGACACTTTAGAGACCCCTCTTTGTCCCCAGGGCCCATTGTGACATCCTGGGGACCACCCCTTGTCCCCAGGGCCCATTGTGACATCCTCGGCACCCCCTTGTCCCCAGGGCCCATTGTGACATTCAGGGGACCCCTCTTTGTCCCCAGGGCCCATTGTGACATCCTGGGGACCCCCTCTTGTCCCCAGGGCCCATTGTGACGTCCCAGGACCCCCCATTGTCCCCAGGGCCCATTGTGACATCCTGGGGATCCCTCTTTGTCCCCAGGGCCCATTGTGACGTCCCAGGACCCCAGATTGTCCCCAGGGCCCATTGTGACATCCTGGGGACCCCCTTTGTCTCCAGGGCCCATTGTGACGTCCCAGGACCCCCCATTGTCCCCAGGGTCCATGGTTACATCCTGGGGACCCCCTTGTCCCCAGGACCCATCGTGACACCATGGGGACCCTCCTTGTCACTGGGGACCCATTCCGACACCCTGGGGAGCCCCCCTTGTCCTCAGGGCCCATTGTGACATCCTGGGCATCCCCCTTTTTCCCCCTGGACCATTGTAACACCGTGGGGACCCCCTTTGTCCCCAGGGCCCATTGTGACACTGTGGGACCCCCGCTTTGTCCCCAGGGCCTATTATTCCGTCCCGGGACCCCCATTGTCCCCAGGGCCCATTGTGACACTTGGGGACCCCCCTTGTCACTGGGGACCAATTGTGACAGCATGGGGACCACCCCTTGTCCTCAGGGCCTATTGTGAACATCCTGGGGAACCTCCATTGTCCCCAGAGCCCACTGTGAGTCCTGGGGACCCCCTTGTCCCCAGGTCCCATTGTGACATCCTGGGGAGCCTCTTTGTCCCCAGGGCCCATTGTGACGTCCCAGGACCCCCCATTGTCCCCAGGGCCCATTGTGGCATCCTGGGGACCTCCTTGTCCCCAGGACCCATCGTGGCACCGTGGGGACCTCCCTTGTCACTGGGGACCCTTTGTGACACCATGGGGACCTCCCATTGTCCTCAGGGCCCATTGAGACATCCTGGGGACCCCCTTTGTCACTGGGGACCCATTGTGACATCCCAGGAACCCCATTGTCCCAAGGGCCCATTGTGACATCCTGGGGACCCCTCTTTGTCTCCAGGACATATTGTGACACCGTGGGGACCACATTAGTCCCCAGGGCCCATTGTGACATTGTAGGGACCTCCCTTTGTCCCCAGGGCTCATTGTGGCCCCATGGGGACCCCCCCGTGTCACTGGGGACCCATTGTGACACCATGGGGACCCCCCCATGTCCTCAGGGTCCATTGTGACATCCTGGGCACCCCCCATTGTCCCCAGGACCCATTGTGACATCCTGGCCACCCCCTTGCTCCCAGGGCCCATTTTAGCACCATGGGGACCGCCTTTGACCCCAGGGCCCCTTGTGGCACCATGGCAACCACTTTTGTTCCCAGGGCCCATTGTGACATTCAGGGGACCCCATTGTCCCCAGGGCCTATTGTGACACCATGGGGACCCCTCCTTGTCACTGGGGACCCATTGTGACACCATGGGGACCCCCCCATGTCCTCAGGACTCATTTTCACATCCTGGGCACCCCCCATTGTCCCCAGGGCCCATTGTGACATCCCAGAACCTCCTATTGTCCCCAAGGCCCATTGTGACATCCTGGGGACCCCCATAGTCCCCAGTGCCCATTGTGACATTCCAGGACCCCCCATTGTCCCCAGTGCCCATTGTGACATCCTCGGCACGCCCTTGTCCCCAGGGCCCATTGTGACATTCCGGGGACCCCTCTTTGTCCTCAGGGCCCATTGTGACATCCTGGGGACCCCCCCTTGTCACTGGGGCCCATTGTGACGTCCCAGGACCCCCCATTGTCGCCAGGGCCCATTGTGACATTCAGGGCACCCCCTTGTCCCCAGGGCCCATTGTGACATTCCGGGGACGCCTCTTTGTCCCCAGGGCACATTGTGACATCCTGGGGACCCCCCCTTGTCACTGGGGCCCATTGTGACGTCCCAGGATCCCCCATTGTCCCCAGGGCCCATTGTGACATTCAGGGGACTCCTCTTTGTCCCCAGGGCCCATTGTGACATCCTGGGGATCCCTCCTTGTCCCCAGGGCCCATTGTGACGTCCCAGGACCCCCCATTTTCCCCAGGACCCATTGTGACATTCAGGGGGCCCCTTTGTCACTGGGGCCCATTGTGACATCCCAGGACCCCACATTGTCCCCAGGACACATTGTGACATCGTGGGGACCCCACTTGTCCCCAGGACCCATTGTGACACTGTGGGGTCCCCCCCTTGTTCCCAGGGCCCATTGTGACACCGTGGGTACCACCCTTGTCCGCAGGGCTCATTGAGACATCCCAGGACCCCCCTTTGTCCCCAGGGCGCATTGTGACATCCAGGGGACCCCCTTTGTCCCCAGGGCCCATTGTGACATCGAAGGACCCCCCTGGTCCCCAGGGCCCATTATGACATCCTGGGGATGCCCCCTTATCACTGGGGCCCATTGTGACGTCCCAGGACCCCCCATTGTCCCCAGGGCCCATTGTGACATCCTGGGGATCCCTGTTTGGCCCCAGGGCCCATTGTGACATCCCAGGACGCCCCCTTGTCCCCAGGGCCCATTGCGACATTCAGGGGACGCCTCTTTGTACCCAGGGCACATTGTGACATCCTGGGGACCCCCCCTTGTCCCCAGGGCCCATTGTGACGTCCCAGGACCCCCCATTGTCTTCAGGACCCATTGTGACATTCAGGGCACCCCCTTTGTCACTGGGGCCCATTGTGACATCCCAGGACCCCACATTGTCCTCAGGGCCCATTGTGACATCCTGGGGACCCCACTTGTCCCCAGGACCCATTGTGACACTATGGGCACCCCGCCTTGTTCCCAGGGCCCATTGTGACACCGTGGGTACCACCCTTGTCCCCAGAGCCCATTGTGACATCCAGGGGACCCCCTTTGTCCCCAGGGCCCATTGTGACATCGCAGGACCCCCCCTGGTCCCCAGGGCCCATTGTGACATCCTGCGGACCCCTTTTGTCCCCACGGCCCATTGTGGCACCATGGGGACCCCCTTTGTCACTGGGGCCCATTGTGACATCCCAGGACCCCACTTTGTCCCCAGGCCTTATTGTGACACCATGGGGACCTCCCTTGTCCCCAGGGCCCATTGTGACATCCCATGACCCCCCTTTGTCCCCAGTGCTATTGTGAAATCCTGGGGACCCCCTTTGTGCCCAGGGCCCATTGTGGCACCATGGGGAACCCCTTTGTCACTGGGGGCCATTGTGACATCCCAGGATTCCACTTTGTCCCCAGGGCTCGTTCTGACACCTTGGGGACTCCCATTGTCCCCAGGGCCCATTGTGACATCCTGGGGATCCCCCTTTGTCCCCAGGGTCCATTGTGACATCCTGGGCAACCCCATTGTCCCCAGGGCCCATTGTGACATCTGGGGGACCCCCTTGTCCCCAGGACCCATCGTGGCACCGTGGGGCCCTCCTTGTCACTTGGGCCCATTGTGACACCATGGGGACGCCCCCTTTGTCCCCAGTACCCATTGTGACATCCTGCTACCCCCCTTTGTCCCCAGGGCCCATTTTGACATTCAGGGGACCCACCATTGTCCCCAGGGCCCATTGTGACATCCTGGGCAACCCCAATGTCCCCAGGGCCCATTGCGACATCTGGGGGACCCCCTTGTCCCCAGGACCCATCGTGGCACCGTGGGTGCCCTCCTTGTCACTTGGGCCCATTGTGACACTATGGGGACCCCCCCTTTGTCCCCAGGGCCCATTTTGACATTCAGGGGACCCACCATTGTCCCCAGGGCCCATTGTGACCTTCAAGGG
The DNA here is from genome assembly GCF_037038585.1 of Patagioenas fasciata. NCBI lineage: Eukaryota > Metazoa > Chordata > Aves > Columbiformes > Columbidae > Patagioenas > Patagioenas fasciata. Next base: position 552,563 of record NC_092545.1, read on the forward strand.
ACCCCCATTGTTCCTAGGGCCCATTGTGACGTCCTGGGGACCCTCTCTGTTCCCAGGGCTCATTGTGACTTTCAGGGGACCCCCCCCTTGTCCCCAGGGCTGATTGTGACGTCCTAGGGCCCCTCTGTGTCCCCAGGGCCCATTGTGACACTTTAGAGACCCCTCTTTGTCCCCAGGGCCCATTGTGACATCCTGGGGACCACCCCTTGTCCCCAGGGCCCATTGTGACATCCTCGGCACCCCCTTGTCCCCAGGGCCCATTGTGACATTCAGGGGACCCCTCTTTGTCCCCAGGGCCCATTGTGACATCCTGGGGACCCCCTCTTGTCCCCAGGGCCCATTGTGACGTCCCAGGACCCCCCATTGTCCCCAGGGCCCATTGTGACATCCTGGGGATCCCTCTTTGTCCCCAGGGCCCATTGTGACGTCCCAGGACCCCAGATTGTCCCCAGGGCCCATTGTGACATCCTGGGGACCCCCTTTGTCTCCAGGGCCCATTGTGACGTCCCAGGACCCCCCATTGTCCCCAGGGTCCATGGTTACATCCTGGGGACCCCCTTGTCCCCAGGACCCATCGTGACACCATGGGGACCCTCCTTGTCACTGGGGACCCATTCCGACACCCTGGGGAGCCCCCCTTGTCCTCAGGGCCCATTGTGACATCCTGGGCATCCCCCTTTTTCCCCCTGGACCATTGTAACACCGTGGGGACCCCCTTTGTCCCCAGGGCCCATTGTGACACTGTGGGACCCCCGCTTTGTCCCCAGGGCCTATTATTCCGTCCCGGGACCCCCATTGTCCCCAGGGCCCATTGTGACACTTGGGGACCCCCCTTGTCACTGGGGACCAATTGTGACAGCATGGGGACCACCCCTTGTCCTCAGGGCCTATTGTGAACATCCTGGGGAACCTCCATTGTCCCCAGAGCCCACTGTGAGTCCTGGGGACCCCCTTGTCCCCAGGTCCCATTGTGACATCCTGGGGAGCCTCTTTGTCCCCAGGGCCCATTGTGACGTCCCAGGACCCCCCATTGTCCCCAGGGCCCATTGTGGCATCCTGGGGACCTCCTTGTCCCCAGGACCCATCGTGGCACCGTGGGGACCTCCCTTGTCACTGGGGACCCTTTGTGACACCATGGGGACCTCCCATTGTCCTCAGGGCCCATTGAGACATCCTGGGGACCCCCTTTGTCACTGGGGACCCATTGTGACATCCCAGGAACCCCATTGTCCCAAGGGCCCATTGTGACATCCTGGGGACCCCTCTTTGTCTCCAGGACATATTGTGACACCGTGGGGACCACATTAGTCCCCAGGGCCCATTGTGACATTGTAGGGACCTCCCTTTGTCCCCAGGGCTCATTGTGGCCCCATGGGGACCCCCCCGTGTCACTGGGGACCCATTGTGACACCATGGGGACCCCCCCCATGTCCTCAGGGTCCATTGTGACATCCTGGGCACCCCCCATTGTCCCCAGGACCCATTGTGACATCCTGGCCACCCCCTTGCTCCCAGGGCCCATTTTAGCACCATGGGGACCGCCTTTGACCCCAGGGCCCCTTGTGGCACCATGGCAACCACTTTTGTTCCCAGGGCCCATTGTGACATTCAGGGGACCCCATTGTCCCCAGGGCCTATTGTGACACCATGGGGACCCCTCCTTGTCACTGGGGACCCATTGTGACACCATGGGGACCCCCCCATGTCCTCAGGACTCATTTTCACATCCTGGGCACCCCCCATTGTCCCCAGGGCCCATTGTGACATCCCAGAACCTCCTATTGTCCCCAAGGCCCATTGTGACATCCTGGGGACCCCCATAGTCCCCAGTGCCCATTGTGACATTCCAGGACCCCCCATTGTCCCCAGTGCCCATTGTGACATCCTCGGCACGCCCTCGTCCCCAGGGCCCATTGTGACATTCCGGGGACCCCTCTTTGTCCTCAGGGCCCATTGTGACATCCTGGGGACCCCCCCTTGTCACTGGGGCCCATTGTGACGTCCCAGGACCCCCCATTGTCGCCAGGGCCCATTGTGACATCCTGGGGATCCCTCCTTGTCCCCAGGGCCCATTGTGACTTCCCAGGACCCCACATTGTACCCAGGACCCATTGTGACATTCAGGGGACCCCCTTTGTCACTGGGGCCCATTGTGACATCCCAGGACCCCACATTGTCCCCAGGACCTATTGTGACATCCTGGGGACCCCACTTGTCCCCAGGACCCATTGTGACACTATGGGGACCCCCCCTTGTGCCCAGGGCCCATTGTGACAATGTGGGTACCACCCTTGTCTGCAGGGCTCATTGTGACATCCCAGGACCCCATTGTCCCCAGGGCCCATTGTGACATCCCATGACCCCCCTTTGTCCCCAGTGCTATTGTGAAATCCTGGGGACCCCCTTTGTGCCCAGGGCCCATTGTGGCACCATGGGGAACCCCTTTGTCACTGGGGGCCATTGTGACATCCCAGGATTCCACTTTGTCCCCAGGGCTCGTTCTGACACCTTGGGGACTCCCATTGTCCCCAGGGCCCATTGTGACATCTGGGGATCCCTCCTTGTCCCCAGGGCCCATTGTGACACTATGGGGACCCCCCCTTGTTCCCAGGGCCCATTGTGACATCCTGGGGATCCCTCCTTGTCCGCAGGGCCCATTGTGACGTCCCAGGACCCCCCATTGTCCCCAGGGCCCATTGTGACATCCTCTGCACCCCCTTGTCCCCAGGGCCCATTGTGACATTCCGGGGACCCCTGTTTGTTCCCAGGGCCCATTGTGACATCCTGGGGACCCCCTCTTGTCACTGGGGCCCATTGTGATGTCCCAGGACCCCCCATTGTCCCCAGGGCCCATTGTGACATTCAGGGGACCCCTCTTTGTCCCCAGGGCCCATTGTGAAGTCTAAGGACCCCCCATTGTCCCCAGGGCCCATTGTGACATCCTGGGGATCCCTCCTTGTCCCCACGACCCATTGTGACATCCTGGGGATCCCTCCTTGTCCCCAGAGCCCATTGTGACATCCAAGGGACCCCCTTTGTCTCCAGGGCCCATTGTGGCACCATGGGGACCCCCTTTGACACTGGGGCCCATTGTGACACCGTCGACACCCCCCTTTGTCCCCAGGGCCCATTGTGACGTCCTGGGGACCCCCCTTGTCCCCAGAGCCCATTGTGACATCCAGGGGACCCCCTCTTGTCCCCAGGGCCCATTGTGACGTCCCAGGACCCTCCATTGTCCCCAGGGCCCATTGTGACATCCTGGGGATTCCTCTTTGTCCTCAGGGCCCATTGTGACGTCCCAGGACCGCCCATTGTCCCCAGGGCCCATTGTGACATCCTGGGGATCCCTCCTTGTCCCCAGGGCCCATTGTGACGTCCCAGGACCCCCCATTGTCCCCAGGACCCATTGTGACATTCAGGGGACCCCTTTTGTCACTGGGGCCCATTGTGACATCCCAGGACCCCACATTGTCCCCAGGGCCCATTGTGACATCCTGGGGACCCCACTTGTCCCCAGGACCCATTGTGACACTATGGGGACCCCCCCTTGTCCGCAGGGCTCATTGTGACGTCTCAGGACCCCCCATTGTCCCCAGGGCTTATTGTGACATCCTGGGGATCCCTCCTTGTCCGCAGGGCCCATTGTGACGTCCCAGGACCCCCCATTGTCCCCAGGGCCCATTGTGACATCCTCGGCACCCCCTTGTCCCCAGGGCCCATTGTGACATTCAGGGGACCCCTGTTTGTCCCCAGGGCCCATTGTGACATCCTGGGGACCCCCTCTTGTCACTGGGGCCCATTGTGACGTCCCAGGACCCCCCATTGTCCCCAGGACCCATTGTGACATTCAGGGGACCCCCTTTGTCACTGGGGCCCATTGTGACATCCCAGGACCCCACATTGTCCCCAGGGCCCATTGTGACATCCTCTGCACCCCCTTGTCCCCAGGGCCCATTGTGACATTCAGGGGACCCCTCTTTGTCCCCAGGGCCCATTGTGACATCCTGGGGATCCCTCGTTGTCCCCAGGGCCCATTGTGACGTCCCAGCACCCCCCATTGTCCCCAGGACCTACTGTGACATTCAGGGGAGCCCCTTTGTCACTGGGGCCCATTGTGACACCATGGAGACCCCCGCTTGTCCTCAGGGTCCATTGTGACATCCTGGGCACCCCCCATTTTCCCCAGGACCCATTGTGACATCCTGGCCACCCCCTTGCTCCCAGGGCCCGTTGTGGCACCATGGGGATACCCCCTTTGTCCCCAGGGCCCATTGTGACATCCCAGGACCCCCCTTTGTCCCCAGGGCCATTGTGAAATCCTGGGGACCCCTTTTGTCCCCAGGGCCCATTGTGACACCGTGGGGAACCCCTTTGTCACTGGGGGCCATTGTGACATTCCAGGATTCCACTTTGTCCCCAGGGCTCGTTCTGACACCTTGGGGACTCCCATTGTCCCCAGGGCCCATTGTGACATCCCAGGACCCCACTTTGTCCCCAGGGCTTATTGTGACATCTGGGGGACGCCCTTGTCCCCAGGACCCATCCTGGCACCGTGGGGACCCTCCTTGTCACTTGGGCCCATTGTGACACCATGGGGACCCCCCCTTTGTCCCCAGTGCCCATTGTGACATCCTGCGGACCCCCCGTTGTCCCCAGGGCCCATTGTGACATTCAGGGGACCCACCATTGTCCTCAGGGCCCATTGTGACGTCCCAGGACCCCCCATTGTCCCCAGGGCCCATTGTGAGATCCTCAGCACCCCCTTGTCCCCAGGGCCCATTGTGACATTCAGGGGACCCCTCTTTTTCCCCAGGGCCCATTGTGACATCCTGGGGACCCCCCCTTGTCCCCAGGGCCCATTGTGACGTCCCAGAACCCGCCATTGTCCCCAGGGCGCATTGTGACATCCTCGGCACGCCCTTGTCCCCAGGGCCCATTGTGACATTCAGGGGACCCCTCTTTGTCCTCAGGCCCCATTGTGACATCCTGGGGACCCCCCCTTGTCACTGGGGCCCATTGTGACGTCCCAGGACCCCCCATTGTCCCCAGGGCCCATTGTGACATCCTGGGGATGCCTCCTTGTCCCCAGGGCCCATTGTGACGTCCCAGGACCCCACATTGTACCCAGGACCCATTGTGACATTCAGGGGACCCCCTTTGTCACTGGGGCCCATTGTGACATCCCAGGACCCCACATTGTCCCCAGGATCTATTGTGACATCCTGGGGACCCCACTTGTCCCCAGGACCCATTGTGACACTATGGGGACCACCCCTTGTGCCCAGGGCCCATTGTGACACTGTGGGTACCACCCTTGTCCGCAGGGCTCATTTTGACATCCCAGGACCCCCATTGTCCCCAGGGCCCATTGTGACATTCAGGGGACCCCCCTTTGTCCCCAGGGCCCATTCTGATACCGTGGGGACCCCCTTTGTCCCCAGGGCATATTGTGACATCCTGGGGACGCCCTTTGTCCCCAGGACCCATTTTGACACCGTCGACAACCCCGTTTGTCCCCAGGGCCCTTTGTGACATCCTGGGGACACTCCTTGTCCCCAGAGCCCATTGTGACATCCAGGGGACCCCCTTTCTCCCCAGGGCCCATTGTGACATTGCAGTACCCCCCCTGGTCCCCACGGCCCATTGTGGCACCATGGGGACCCCCTTTTGTCACTGGGGCCCATTGTGACATCCCAACACCCCACTTTGTCCCCAGGGCTTATTGTGACACCATGGGGACCTCCCTTGTCCCCAGGGCCCACTGTGACATCCCATGACCCCCATTTGTCCCCAGTGCTATTGTGAAATCCTGGGGACCCCTTTTGTCCCCAGGGACCATTGTGGCGCCATGGGGAACCCCTTTGTCACTGGGGCCCATTGTGACATCCCAGGACCCCACATTGTCCCCAGGACCCATTGTGACATCCTGGGGACCCCACTTGTCCCCAGGACCCATTGTGACACTATGGGGACCCCACCTTGTTCCCAGGGCCCATTGTGAAACCATCGACACCCCCCTTGTCCGCAGGGGTCATTGTGACATCCTGGGGACCCTCCTTGTCCCCAGGGCCCATTGTGACATCGCAGGACCCCCCTGGTCCCCAGGGCCCATTGTGACATCCTGGGGATCCCCCTTTGTCCCCAGGGTCCATTGTGACATCCTGGGCAACCCCATTGTCCCCAGGGCCCATTGTGACATCTGGGGGACCCCCTTGTCCCCAGGACCCATTGTGGCACCGTGGGGACCCTCCTTGTCACTTGGGCCCATTGTGACACCATGGGGACCCCCCCTTTGTCCCCAGGGCCCATTTTGACATTCAGGGGACCCACCATTGTCCCCAGGGCCCATTGTGACCTTCAAGGGACCCCCATTGTTCCCAGGGCCCATTGTGACGTCCTGGGGAGCCCCCTCTGCTCCCAAGGCTCATTGTGACTTTCAGGGGATCCCCCCATGTACCCAGGGCTGATTGTGACGTTGTAGGGCCCCTCTTTGTCCCCAGGGCCCATTGTGACATCCTGGGGAACCCCCTTGTTCCCCGGGCCCATTGTGATGTCCCGGGACCCCCCATTGTCCCCAGGGCCTATTGTGACATCCTCTGCACCCCCTTGTCCCCAGGGCCCATTGTGACATTCAGGGGACACCTCTTTGTCCCAAGGGCCCATTGTGACATCCTGGGGACCCCCTCTTGTCCCCAGGGCCCATTGTGACGTCCCAGGACCCCCCATTGTCCCCAGGGCCCATTGTGACATCCTGGGGATCCCTCCTTGTCCCCAGGGCCCATTGTGACGTCCCAAGACCCCCCCATTCTCCCCAGGGCCCATTGTGACATTCAGGGCACCCCCTTTGTCACTGGGGCCCATTGTGACATCCCAGGACCCCACATTGTCCCCAGGGCCCATTGTGACATCCTGGGGACCCCTCTTTGTCCTAAGGACCCATTGTGACGTTCCAGGACCCTGCATTGTCCCCAGAGCCCATTGTGACATCCTGGAGACACCCTTTGTCCCCAGGACCCATTGTGACGTCCCAGGACCCCCCATTGTCCCCAGGGTTCATTCTTACATCCTGGGGACCCCCTTGTCCCCAGGACCCATCGTGACACCATGGAGACCCCTCCTTGCCTCAGGGCCCATTGTGACATCCTGGGCATCCCCCTTTGTCACCCGGGACCATTGTAACACCGTGGGGACCCCCTTTGTCCCTAGGGCCTATTGTTACGTCCCAGGACCCCCCGTTGTTCCCAGGGCCCATTGTGACACCTTGGGGACCCCCTTGTCACTGGGGACCCATTGTGACAGCATGGGGACCACCCCTTGTCCTCAGGGCCTATTGTGAACATCCTGGGGAACCTCCATTGTCCCCAGAGCCCATTGTGAGTTCCTGGGGACCCCCTTGTCCCCAGGTCCCATTGTGACATCCTGGGGAGTCTCTTTGTCCCCAGGGCCCATTGTGACATCCTGGGGACCCCCTTTGTCCCCAGGGCCCATGGTGACATCCTGGGTACCTCCTTGTCCGCAGGACCCATCCTGGCACCGTGGGGACCTCCCTTGTCACTGGGGACCCTTTGTGACACCATGGGGACCTCCCATTGTCCTCAGGGCCCATTGAGACATCCTGGGGACCCCCTTTGTCACTGGGGACCCGTTGTGACATCCCAGGAACCCCATTGTCCCAAGGGCCCATTGTGACATCCTAGGGACCTCCCTTTGTCCCCAGGGTTCATTGTGGCACCATGGGGACCCCCTTTGTCACTGTGTCACATTGTGATATCCAAGAACCCCAGTTTGTCCCCAAGGCCCATTTTGACATCCTGGGGACCCCCTTTCTCCCCAGGGCCCATTGTGACATTCAGGAGACACCCCCCTTGTCCCCAGGGCCCATTGTGACTTCCCAGGACCCCACATTGTCCCCAGGGCCCCTTGTGACATTCAGGGGACACCCCCCTTGTCCCCAGGGCCCATTGTGACGTCCCAGGATCCCCCATTGTCCCCAGGGCCCATTGTGACATTCAGGGGACCCCCTTTGGCACTGGGGCCCATTGTGACATCCCAGGACCCCACATTGTCCCCAGGGCCCATTGTGACAATCAGGGGTCCCCCCCTTGTCCCCAGGACCCATTGTGATGTCCCAGGACCCCTCATTGTCCCCACGGCCCATTGTGACATCCTGGGGACCCCCCTTTGTCACTGGGGCTCATTGAGACATCGTGGGGACCAACTTTGTCCCCAGGGCCCATTGTGACGTCCCAGGACCTCCCGTTGTCCCCAGTGTCCATTGTGACATCCGAGGAGCCCATTTTGTCCCCAGGACCCATTTTGATATTGAGGGGAACCACGTTTGTCCCCAGGGCCCATTGTGACACCATGGGGACCCCCCCTTATCACTGGGGACCCATTGTGACACCATGGAGACCCCTGCTTGTCCTCAGGGTCCATTGTGACATCTTGGGCACCTCCCATTGTCCCCAGGACCCATTGTGACATCCTGGGGACCCCCTTGCTCCCAGGGCCCATTGTGGCACCATGTGGACATCCCCTTTGTCCCCAGGGCCCATTGTGACATTCCAGGACCCCCCATTGTCCCCAGGGCCCATTGTGACATCCACTGCACCCCCTTGTCCCCAGGGCCCATTGTGACATTCAGGGGACCCCTCTTTGTCCCCAGGGCCCATTGTGACATTCAGGGGATGCCTCTTTGAAACCCAGGGCACATTGTGACATCCTGGGGACCCCCCCTTGTCCCCACAGCCCATTGTGACGTCCCAGGACCCCCCATTGTTCCCAGGGCCCATTGTGACATCCTGGGGATCCCTCCTTGTCCCCAGGGCCCATTGTGACGTCCCAGGACCCCCCATTGTCCCCAGGGCCCATTGTGACATCCTCTGCACCCCCTTGTCCCCAGGGCCCATTGTGACATTCCGGCGACCCCTGTTTGTCCCCAGGGCCCATTGTGACATCCTGGGGACCCCCTCTTGTCACTGGGGCCCATTGTGACGTCCCAGGACCCGCTATTGTCCCCAGGGCCGATTGTGACATTCAGGGGACTCCTCTTTGTCCCCAGGGCCCATTGTGAAGTCTAAGGACCCCCCATTGTCCCCAGGGCCCATTGTGACATCCTGGGGATCCCTCCTTGTCCCCACGACCCATTGTGACATCCTGGGGACCCTCCTTGTCCCCAGAGCCCATTGTGACATCCAAGGGACCCCCTTTGTCTCCAGGGCCCATTGTGGCACCATGGGGACCCCCTTTGACACTGGGGCCCATTGTGACACCGTCGACACCCCCCTTTGTCCCCAGGGCCCATTGTGACGTCCTGGGGACCCCCCTTGTCCCCAGAGCCCATTGTGACATCCAGGGGACCCCCTCTTGTCCCCAGGGCCCATTGTGACGTCCCAGGACCCTCCATTGTCCCCAGGGCCCATTGTGACATCGTGGGGATCCCTCCTTGTCCCCAGGGCCCATTGTGACGTCCCAGGACCCCCCATTGTCCCCAGGACCCATTGTGACATTCAGGGGACCCCCTTTGTCACTGGGGCCCATTGTGACATCCCAGGACCCCACATTGTCCCCAGGGCCCATTGTGACATCCTCTGCACCCCCTTGTCCCCAGGGCCCATTGTGACATCCTGGGGATCCCTCGTTGTCCCCAGGGCCCATTGTGACGTCCCAGCACCCCCCATTGTCCCCAGGACCTACTATGACATTCAGGGGAGCCACTTTGTCACTGGGGCCCATTGTGACACCATGGAGACCCCCGCTTGTCCTCAGGGTCCATTGTGACATCCTGGGCACCCCCCATTTTCCCCAGGACCCATTGTGACATCCTGGCCACCCCCTTGCTCCCAGGGCCCGTTGTGGCACCATGGGGATACCCCCTTTGTCCCCAGGGCCCATTGTGACATCCCAGGACCCCCATTTGTCCCCAGGGCCATTGTGGAATCCTGGGGACCCCTTTTGTCCCCAGGGCCCATTGTGGCACCATGGGGAACCCCTTTGTCACTGGGGACCATTGTGACATTCCAGGATTCCACTTTGTCCCCAGGGCTCGTTCTGACACCTTGGGGACTCCCATTGTCCCCAGGGCCCATTGTGACATCCCAGGACCCCACTTTGTCCCCAGGGCGTATTGTGACATCTGGGGGACGCCCTTGTCCCCAGGACCCATCCTGGCACCGTGGGGACCCTCCTTGTCACTTGGGCCCATTGTGACACCATGGGGACCCACCCTTTGTCCCCAGTGCCCATTGTGACATCCTGCGGACCCCCCGTTGTCCCCAGGGCCCATTGTGACATTCAGGGGACCCACCATTGTCCTCAGGGCCCATTGTGACGTCCCAGGACCCCCCATTGTCCCCAGGGCCCATTGTGACATCCTCAGCACCCCCTTGTCCCCAGGGCCCATTGTGACATTCAGGGGACCCCTCTTTGTCCCCAGGGCCCATTGTGACATCCTGGGGACCCCCCCTTGTCCCCAGGGCCCATTGTGACGTCCCAGAACCCACCATTGTCCCCAGGGCCCATTGTGACATCCTGGGGATCCCTGCTTGTCCCCAGGGCCCATTGGGACGTCCCAGGACCCGCTATTGTCCCCAGGGCCCATTTTGACATCCTGGGGATCCCTCCTTGTCCCCAGGGCCCATTGGGACGTCCCAGGACCCCCATTGTCCCCAGGGCCCATTGTGACATTCAGGGGCCCCCGTTTGTCACGGGGGCCCATTGTGACATCCCAGGACCCCACATTGTCCCCAGGGCCCTTGTGACATCCTGGGGAGCCCACTTGTCCCCAGGACCCATTGTGACACTATAGGGACCCCCCCTTGTGCCCAGTGACCATTGTGACACCGTGGGTACCACCCTTGTCCGCACGGCCCATTGTGACATCCTAGGGACATCCCCTTGTCTCCAGGGCCCATTGTGACATCCTGGGAATCCCTCCTTGTCCCCAGGGCCCATTTTGACTTTCAGGGGACCCCCCATTGTCCCCAGGGCCCATTGTGACATCCTCTGCACCCCCTTGTCCCCAGGGCCCATTGTGACATTCAGGGGACCCCTCTTTGTCCCCAGGGCCCATTGTGACATCCTGGGGATCCCTCGTTGTCCCCAGGGCCCATTGTGACGTCCCAGCACCCCCCATTGTCCCCAGGACCTACTGTGACATTCAGGGGTGCCCCTTTGTCACTGGGGCCCATTGTGACACCATGGAGACCCCCGCTTGTCCTCAGGGTCCATTGTGACATCCTGGGCACCCCCCATTTTCCCCAGGACCCATTGTGACATCCTGTCCACCCCCTTGCTCCCAGGGCCCGTTGTGGCACCATGGGGACACCCCCTTTGTCCCCAGGACCCATTGTGACATCCCGGGACCCCCCTTTGTCCCCAGGGCCATTGTAGCACCATGGGGACCCCCTTTGACCCCAGGGCCCATTGTGGCACCATGGCAACCCCTTTTGTCCCCAGGGCCCATTGTGACATTCTTGGACCCCACTTTGTCCCCAGGGCCTATTGTGACACCATGGGGACCCCTCCTTGTCACTGGGGACCCATTGTGACACCATGGGGACCCCCCCTTGTCCTCAGGACTCATTCTCACATCCTGGACACCCCCCATTGTCCCCAGGGCCCATTGTGACATCCACTGCACCCCCTTGTCCCCAGGGCCCATTGTGACATTCAGGGGACCCCTCTTTGTCCCCAGGGCCCATTGTGACATCCTGGGGACCCCCCCTTGTCCCCAGGGCTCATTGAGACGTCCCAGGACCCCCCACTGTCCCCAGGACCCATTGTGACATTCAGGGGCCCCCGTTTGTCCCCAGGGCCCATTCTGATACCGTGGGGACCCCCCATTGTCCCCAGGGCCCATTGTGACATGCTGGGGACGCTCTTTGTCCACAGGGCCCATTGTGACATCCTGGGGACCCTCCTTGTCCCCAGAGCCCATTGTGACATCCAGGGGACCCCCTTTGTCCCCAGGGCCCATTGTGGCACCATGAGGACCCTCTTTGTCACTGGGGCCCATTGTGACATCCCAGGACCTCCCTTTGTCCCCAGGGCCCATTGTGACATCCTGGGGACCCTCCTTGTCCCCAGAGCCCATTGTGACATCCCAGGACCCCACTTTGTCCCCAGGGCTTATTGTGACGCCATGGGGATCTCCCTTGTCCCCAGGGCCCATTGTGACATCCCATGACCCCCCTTTGTCCCCAGTGCTATTGTGAAATCCTGGGGACCCCTTTTGTCCCCAGGGCCCATTGTGGCACCATGGGGAACCCCTTTGTCACTGGGGGCCATTGTGACATTCCAGGATTCCACTTTGTCCCCAGGGCTCGTTCTGACACCTTGGGGACTCCCATTGTCCCCAGGGCCCATTGTGACATCTTGGGGACCCCCATTGTCCCCAGGGCCCATTGTGACACCATGGGGACCCCCCCTTGTCCTCAGGACTCATTCTCACATCCTGGACACCCCCCATTGTCCCCAGGGCCCATTGTGACATCCACTGCACCCCATTGTTCCCAGGGCCCATTGTGACATTCAGGGGACCCCTCTCTGTCCCCAGGGCCCATTGTGACATGCTGGGGACGCTCTTTGTCCCCAGGGCCCATTGTGACATTCTGGGGACCCTCCTTGTCCCCAGAGCCCATTGTGACATCCAGGGGACCCCCTTTGTCCCCAGGGCCCATTGTGGCACCATGAGGACCCTCTTTGTCACTGGGGCCCATTGTGACGTCCCAGGACCCCCCATTGTCGCCAGGGCCCATTGTGACATCCTGGGGATCCCTTCTTGTCCCCAGGGCCCATTGTGACGTCCCAGGACCCCCCATTGTCCCCAGGACCCATTGTGACATTCAGGTGGCCCCTTTGTCACTGGGGCCCATTGTGACATCCCAGGACCCCACATTGTCCCCAGGACCCATTGTGACACTATGGGGACCCCCCCTTGTTCCCACGGCCCATTGTGACACCGTGGGTACCACCCTTGTCCGCAGGGCTCATTGTGACATCCCAGGACCCCCCTTTGTCCCCAGGGCCCATTCTGATACCGTGGGGATCCCCTTTGTCCCCAGAGTCCATTGTGACATCCAGGGGACCCCCTTTGTCCCCAGGGCCCATTGTGACATCGCAGGACCCCCCTGGGCCCCAGGGCGCATTTTGACATCCTGGGGATGCCCCCTTGTCAACGGGGCCCATTGTGACGTCCCAGGACCCCCCATTGTTTCCAGGGCCCATTGTGACATCCTGGGGATCCCTGCTTGTCCCCAGGGCCCATTGTGACGTCTTAGGACCCCCCGTTGTCCCCAGGGCCCATTGTGACATCCTGGGGATCCCTCCTTGTCCCCAGGGCCCATTGTGACGTCCCAGGACTCCCCACTGTCCTCAGGACCTATTGTAACATTCAGGGGACCCCCTTTGTCACTGGGGCCCATTGTGACATCCCAGGACCCCACATTGTCCCCAGGGCCCATTGTGACATCCTGGGGACCCCATTTTCCCCAGGACCCATTGTGACACTATGGGTACCCCCCCTTGTCCCCAGGGCCAATTGTGACGTCCCAGGACCCCCCATTGTTCCCAGGGCCCATTGTGATGTCCTTGGGAGCCCCCTCTCTTCCCAGGGCTCATTGTGACTCTCAGGGGACCCCACCTTGTCCCCAGGACTGATTGTGACGTCCTAGGGCCCCTCTGTGTCCCCAGGGCCCATTGTGACGTCCCAGGACCCCCATTGTCCCCAGGGCCCATTGTGACATTCAGGGGACCCCTCTTTTTCCCCAGGGCCCATTGTGACATCCTGGGGACCCCCTCTTGTCCCCAGGGCCCATTGTGACGTCCCAGGACCCCCCATTGTCCCCAGGGCCCATTGTGACATCCTGGGTATCCCTCCTTGTCCCCAGGGCCCATTGTGACGTCCCAGGAACCCCCATTGTCCCCAGGACCCATTGTGACATTCAGGGGACCCCCTTTGTCACTGGGGCCCATTGTGACATCCCAGGACCCCACATTGTCCCCAGGGCCCATTGTGACATCCTGGGGACCCCCATGTCACTGGGGCCCATTGTGACGTCCCAGGACCCCGCATTGTCCCCAGGGCCCATTGTGACACCTTGGGGACCCCCTTGTCACTGGAGACCCGTTGTGACATCATGGGGACCACCCCTTGTCCTCAGGGCCTATTGTTACGTCCCAGGACCCCCCATTGTCCCCAGGGCCTATTGTGACACCTTGGGGACCCCCTTGTCACTGGAGACCCGTTGTGACAGCATGGGGACCACCCCTTGTCCTCAGGGCCTATTGTTACGTCCCAGGACCCCCCATTGTCCCCAGGGCCCATTGTGACACCTTGGGGACCCCCTTGTCACTGGAGACCCATTGTGACACCATGGGGACCACCCCTTGTCCTCAGGGCCTATTGTGAACATCCTGGGGAACCTCCATTGTCCCCAGAGCCCATTGTGAGTTCCTGGAGACCCCCTTGTCCCCAGGTCCCATTGTGACATCCTGGGCAGCCTCTTTGTCCCCAGGGCCCATTGTGACATCCTGGGGACCTCCTTGTCCCCAGGACCCATCCTGGCACCGTGGAGACCTCCCTTGTTACTGGGGACCCATTGTGACACCATGGGGACCTCCCATTGTCCTCAGGGCCCATTGAGACATCCTGGGGACCCCCTTTGTCACTGGGGACCCAATGTGACATCCCAGGAACCCCATTGTCCCAAGGGCCCATTGTGACATCCTGGGGACCCCCCTTTGTCTCCAGGACATATTGTGACACCGTGGGGACCACATTAGTCCCCAGGGCCCATTGTGACATCCTAGGGATCCCCTCTTGTCCCCAGGGCCCATTGTGACGTCCCAGGACCCCCCATTGTCCCCAGGGCCCATTGTGACCTCCTCGGCACCCCCTTGTCCCTAGGGCCCATTGTGACATTCACGGGACCCCCCTTTGTCCCCAGGACCCATTGTGACATCCTGGGGACCCTCCTTGTCCCCAGAGCCCATTGTGACATCCAGGGGACCCCCTTTGTCCCCAGGGCCCATTGTGACATCCTGGGGTCCCCCCTTTGTCCCCAGGGCCCATTGAAATGTCCCAGGACCACCGTTTGTCCCCAGGGTTCATTATGACATCCTGGGAACCCCATTTGTCCCCACGGCCCATTATGGCACCATGGGGACCCCCTTTGTCACTGGGGCCCATTGTGACATCCCAGGACCCCACATTGTCCCCAGGGCCCATTGTGACATCCTGGGGGCCCCATTTTCCCCAGGACCCATTGTGACACTATGGGGACCCCCCCTTGTTCCCAGGGCCCTTTGTGAAAACCAGGGGACACCCTTTGTCCCCAGGGCCCATTGTGACATCGCAGGACCACCCTGGTCCCCAGGGCCCATTGTGACATCCTGGGCACCCCTTTTGTCCCCACGGCCCATTGTGGCACTATGGGGACCCCCTTTGTCACTGGGGCCCATTGTGACATCCCAGGACCCCACTTTGTCCCCAGGGCTGATTGTGACGTCCCAGGGCCACTCTGTGTCCCCATTGTGACACTTTAGGGACCCCTCTTTGTCCCCAGGGCCCATTGTGACATCCTGGAGACCCCCCCTTGTCCCCAGGGCCCATTGTGACGTCCCAGGACCCCCCATTGTTCCCAGGGCCCATTGTGATGTCCTGGGGAGCCCCCTCTGTTCCCAGGGCTCATTGTGACTTTCAGGGGACCCCCCCTTGTCCCCAGGGCTGATTGTTCCGTCCTAGGGCCCCTCTGTGTCCCCAAGGCCCATTGTGACATCCCATGACCCCCCTTTGTCCCCAGTGCTATTGCGAAATCCTGGGGACCCCTTTTGTCCCCAGGGCCCATTGTGACACCATGGGGAACCCCTTTGTCACTGGGGGCCATTGTGACATCCCAGGACCCCACATTGTCCCCAGGGCCCTTGTGACATCCTGGGGATACCCCCTTATCTCCAGGGCCCATTGTGACATCCTGGGAATCCCTCCTTGTCACTGGGGCCCATTTTGACATTCAGGGGACCCCCCATTGTCCCCAGGGCCCATTGTGACATCCTCTGCACCCCCTTGTCCCCAGGGCCCATTGTGACATTCAGGGGACCCCTCTTAGTCCCCAGGGCCCATTGTGACATCCTGGGGACCCCACTTGTCCCCAGGACCCATTGTGACACTATGGGGACCCCCCCTTGTGCCCAGTGCCCATTGTGACACCGTGGGTACCACCCTTGTCTGCAGGGCTCATTGTTTCATCCCAGGACCCCCCATTTTCCCCAGGGCCCATTGTGACATTCAGGGGACCCCCCTTTGTCCCCAGGGCCCATTCTGATACCGTGGGGACCCCCTTTGTCCCCAGGGTCCATTGTGACATGCTGGGGACGCTCTTTGTCCCCAGGGCCCATTGTGACATCCTGGGGACCCTCCTTGTCCCCAGAGCCCATTGTGACATCCAGGGGACCCCCTTTGTCCCCAGGGCCCATTGTGGCACCATAGGGACCCCCTTTGTCACTGGGGCCCATTGTGACATCCCAGGACCCCCCCTGGTCCCCAGGCCTCATTGTGACATCCTGGGGACCCCTTTGTCCCAAGACTTCATTGTGACATCCTGGGGACCACCCTTGTCCTCAGGGTCCATTGTGACAGCCCAGGACCTTACATTTTCCCCAGGACCCATTGTGACATCCTGGGGCCACCCCCTTGCTCCCAGGGCCCGTTGTGGCACCGTGGGGACACCCCCTTGTCCTCAGGACTCATTCTCACATCCTGGACACCCCCCATTGTCCCCAGGGCCCATTGTGACATCCACTGCACCCCCTTGTCCCCAGGGCCCATTGTGACATTCAGGGGACCCCTCTTTGTCCCCAGGGCCCATTGTGACATCCTGGGGACCCCCCCTTGTCCCCAGGGCCCATTGTGACGTCCCAGGACCCCCCACTGTCCCCAGGGCCCATTGTGACATCCTGGGGATCCCTCCTTGTCCCCAGGGCCCATTGTGACATCCTGGGGACCCCCCCTTGTCCCCAGGGCCCATTGTGACGTCCCAGGACCCCCCACTGTCCCCAGGGCCCATTGTGACATCCCAGGACCCCACATTGTCCCCAGGGCCCATTGTGACATCCTGGGGACCCCATTTTCCCCAGGACCCATTGTGACACTATGGGTACCCCCCCTTGTCCCCAGGGCCAATTGTGACGTCCCAGGACCCCCCATTGTTCCCAGGGCCCATTGTGATGTCCTTGGGAGCCCCCTCTCTTCCCAGGGCTCATTGTGACTCTCAGGGGACCCCACCTTGTCCCCAGGACTGATTGTGACGTCCTAGGGCCCCTCTGTGTCCCCAGGGCCCATTGTGACGTCCCAGGACCCCCATTGTCCCCAGGGCCCATTGTGACATTCAGGGGACCCCTCTTTTTCCCCAGGGCCCATTGTGACATCCTGGGGACCCCCTCTTGTCCCCAGGGCCCATTGTGACGTCCCAGGACCCCCCATTGTCCCCAGGGCCCATTGTGACATCCTGGGTATCCCTCCTTGTCCCCAGGGCCCATTGTGACGTCCCAGGAACCCCCATTGTCCCCAGGACCCATTGTGACATTCAGGGGACCCCCTTTGTCACTGGGGCCCATTGTGACATCCCAGGACCCCACATTGTCCCCAGGGCCCATTGTGACATCCTGGGGACCCCCATGTCACTGGGGCCCATTGTGACGTCCCAGGACCCCGCATTGTCCCCAGGGCCCATTGTGACACCTTGGGGACCCCCTTGTCACTGGAGACCCGTTGTGACATCATGGGGACCACCCCTTGTCCTCAGGGCCTATTGTTACGTCCCAGGACCCCCCATTGTCCCCAGGGCCTATTGTGACACCTTGGGGACCCCCTTGTCACTGGAGACCCGTTGTGACAGCATGGGGACCACCCCTTGTCCTCAGGGCCTATTGTTACGTCCCAGGACCCCCCATTGTCCCCAGGGCCCATTGTGACACCTTGGGGACCCCCTTGTCACTGGAGACCCATTGTGACACCATGGGGACCACCCCTTGTCCTCAGGG
This sequence comes from Patagioenas fasciata, assembly GCF_037038585.1. Taxonomy (NCBI): domain Eukaryota; kingdom Metazoa; phylum Chordata; class Aves; order Columbiformes; family Columbidae; genus Patagioenas; species Patagioenas fasciata. The sequence continues at coordinate 570,605 of NC_092545.1, forward strand.
CCTATTGTGAACATCCTGGGGAACCTCCATTGTCCCCAGAGCCCATTGTGAGTTCCTGGAGACCCCCTTGTCCCCAGGTCCCATTGTGACATCCTGGGCAGCCTCTTTGTCCCCAGGGCCCATTGTGACATCCTGGGGACCTCCTTGTCCCCAGGACCCATCCTGGCACCGTGGAGACCTCCCTTGTTACTGGGGACCCATTGTGACACCATGGGGACCTCCCATTGTCCTCAGGGCCCATTGAGACATCCTGGGGACCCCCTTTGTCACTGGGGACCCAATGTGACATCCCAGGAACCCCATTGTCCCAAGGGCCCATTGTGACATCCTGGGGACCCCCCTTTGTCTCCAGGACATATTGTGACACCGTGGGGACCACATTAGTCCCCAGGGCCCATTGTGACATCCTAGGGATCCCCTCTTGTCCCCAGGGCCCATTGTGACGTCCCAGGACCCCCCATTGTCCCCAGGGCCCATTGTGACCTCCTCGGCACCCCCTTGTCCCTAGGGCCCATTGTGACATTCACGGGACCCCCCTTTGTCCCCAGGACCCATTGTGACATCCTGGGGACCCTCCTTGTCCCCAGAGCCCATTGTGACATCCAGGGGACCCCCTTTGTCCCCAGGGCCCATTGTGACATCCTGGGGTCCCCCCTTTGTCCCCAGGGCCCATTGAAATGTCCCAGGACCACCGTTTGTCCCCAGGGTTCATTATGACATCCTGGGAACCCCATTTGTCCCCACGGCCCATTATGGCACCATGGGGACCCCCTTTGTCACTGGGGCCCATTGTGACATCCCAGGACCCCACATTGTCCCCAGGGCCCATTGTGACATCCTGGGGGCCCCATTTTCCCCAGGACCCATTGTGACACTATGGGGACCCCCCCTTGTTCCCAGGGCCCTTTGTGAAAACCAGGGGACACCCTTTGTCCCCAGGGCCCATTGTGACATCGCAGGACCACCCTGGTCCCCAGGGCCCATTGTGACATCCTGGGCACCCCTTTTGTCCCCACGGCCCATTGTGGCACTATGGGGACCCCCTTTGTCACTGGGGCCCATTGTGACATCCCAGGACCCCACTTTGTCCCCAGGGCTGATTGTGACGTCCCAGGGCCACTCTGTGTCCCCATTGTGACACTTTAGGGACCCCTCTTTGTCCCCAGGGCCCATTGTGACATCCTGGAGACCCCCCCTTGTCCCCAGGGCCCATTGTGACGTCCCAGGACCCCCCATTGTTCCCAGGGCCCATTGTGATGTCCTGGGGAGCCCCCTCTGTTCCCAGGGCTCATTGTGACTTTCAGGGGACCCCCCCTTGTCCCCAGGGCTGATTGTTCCGTCCTAGGGCCCCTCTGTGTCCCCAAGGCCCATTGTGACATCCCATGACCCCCCTTTGTCCCCAGTGCTATTGCGAAATCCTGGGGACCCCTTTTGTCCCCAGGGCCCATTGTGACACCATGGGGAACCCCTTTGTCACTGGGGGCCATTGTGACATCCCAGGACCCCACATTGTCCCCAGGGCCCTTGTGACATCCTGGGGATACCCCCTTATCTCCAGGGCCCATTGTGACATCCTGGGAATCCCTCCTTGTCACTGGGGCCCATTTTGACATTCAGGGGACCCCCCATTGTCCCCAGGGCCCATTGTGACATCCTCTGCACCCCCTTGTCCCCAGGGCCCATTGTGACATTCAGGGGACCCCTCTTAGTCCCCAGGGCCCATTGTGACATCCTGGGGACCCCACTTGTCCCCAGGACCCATTGTGACACTATGGGGACCCCCCCTTGTGCCCAGTGCCCATTGTGACACCGTGGGTACCACCCTTGTCTGCAGGGCTCATTGTTTCATCCCAGGACCCCCCATTTTCCCCAGGGCCCATTGTGACATTCAGGGGACCCCCCTTTGTCCCCAGGGCCCATTCTGATACCGTGGGGACCCCCTTTGTCCCCAGGGTCCATTGTGACATGCTGGGGACGCTCTTTGTCCCCAGGGCCCATTGTGACATCCTGGGGACCCTCCTTGTCCCCAGAGCCCATTGTGACATCCAGGGGACCCCCTTTGTCCCCAGGGCCCATTGTGGCACCATAGGGACCCCCTTTGTCACTGGGGCCCATTGTGACATCCCAGGACCCCCCCTGGTCCCCAGGCCTCATTGTGACATCCTGGGGACCCCTTTGTCCCAAGACTTCATTGTGACATCCTGGGGACCACCCTTGTCCTCAGGGTCCATTGTGACAGCCCAGGACCTTACATTTTCCCCAGGACCCATTGTGACATCCTGGGGCCACCCCCTTGCTCCCAGGGCCCGTTGTGGCACCGTGGGGACACCCCCTTGTCCTCAGGACTCATTCTCACATCCTGGACACCCCCCATTGTCCCCAGGGCCCATTGTGACATCCACTGCACCCCCTTGTCCCCAGGGCCCATTGTGACATTCAGGGGACCCCTCTTTGTCCCCAGGGCCCATTGTGACATCCTGGGGACCCCCCCTTGTCCCCAGGGCCCATTGTGACGTCCCAGGACCCCCCACTGTCCCCAGGGCCCATTGTGACATCCTGGGGATCCCTCCTTGTCCCCAGGGCCCATTGTGACATCCTGGGGACCCCCCCTTGTCCCCAGGGCCCATTGTGACGTCCCAGGACCCCCCACTGTCCCCAGGGCCCATTGTGACATCCTGGGGATCCCTCCTTGTCCCCAGAGCCCATTGTGACATCCCAGGACCACACTTTGTCCCCAGGGCTTATTGTGACACCATGGGGATCTCCCTTGTCCCCAGGGCCCATTGTGACATCCCATGACCCCCCTTTGTCCCCAGTGCTATTGTGAAATCCTGGGGACCCCTTTTGTCCCCAGGGCCCATTGTGACACCATGGGGAACCCCTTTGTCACTGGGGGCCATTGTGACATTCCAGGATTCCACTTTGTCCCCAGGGCTCGTTCTGACACCTTGGGGACTCCCATTGTCCCCAGGGCCCATTGTGACATCCTGGGCAACCCCATTGTCCCCAGGGCCCATTGTGACATCCTGGGGACCCCCATTGTCCCCAGGGCCCATTGTGACATTCCAGGACCCCCCATTGTCCCCAGGGCCCATTGTGACATCCACTGCACCCCCTTGTCCCCAGGGCCCATTGTGACATTCAGGGGACCCCTCTTTGTCCCCAGGGCCCATTGTGACATCCTGGGGACCCCCCCTTGTCCCCAGGGCCCATTGTGACGTCCCAGGACCCCCCATTGTCCCCAGGGCCCATTGTGACATCCTGGGGATCCCTCCTTGTCCCCAGGGCCCGTTGTGACGTCCCAGGACCCCCCATTGTCCCTAGGACCCATTGTGACATTCAGGGGGCCCCTTTGTCACTGGGGCCCATTGTGACATCCCAGGACCCCACATTGTCCCCAGGACACATTGTCACATCCTGGGGACCCCACTTGTCCCCAGGACCCATTGTGACAGCGTGGGTACCACCCTTGTCCGCAGGGCTCATTGTGACATCCCAGGACCCCCCTTTGTCCCCAGGGCCCATTCTGATACCGTGGGGATCCCCTTTGTCCCCAGAGTCCATTGTGACATCCAGGGGACTCCCTTTGTCCCCAGGGCCCATTGTGACATCGCAGGACCCCCCTGGGCCCCAGGGCGCATTTTGACATCCTGGGGATGCCCCCTTGTCAACGGGGCCCATTGTGACGTCCCAGGACCCCCCATTGTCCCCAGGGCCCATTGTGACGTCCCAGGACCCCCCATTGTCTTCAGGACACATTGTGACATTCAGGGCACCCCCTTTGTCACTGGGGCCCATTGTGACATCCCAGGACCCCACATTGTCCCCAGGGCCCATTGTGACATCCTGGGGACCCCATTTTCCCCAGGACCCATTGTGACACTATGGGTACCCCCCCTTGTCCCCAGGGCCAATTGTGACGTCCCAGGACCCCCCATTGTTCCCAGGGCCCATTGTGATGTCCTTGGGAGCCCCCTCTCTTCCCAGGGCTCATTGTGACTCTCAGGGGACCCCACCTTGTTCCCAGGACTGATTGTGACGTCCTAGGGCCCCTCTGTGTCCCCAGGGCCCATTGTGACGTCCCAGGACCCCCATTGTCCCCAGGGCCCATTGTGACATCCTCGGCACCCCCTTGTCCCCAGGGCCCATTGTGACATTCAGGGGACCCCTCTTTGTCCCCAGGGCCCATTGTGACATCCTGGGGACCCCCTCTTGTCCCCAGGGCCCATTGTGACGTCCCAGGACCCCCCATTGTCCCCAGGGCCCATTGTGACATCCTGGGGATCCCTCCTTGTCCCCAGGGCCCATTGTGACGTCCCAGGACCCCCCATTGTCCCCAGGGCCCATTGTGACATTCAGGGGACCCCCTTTGTCACTGGGGCCCATTGTGACATCCCAGGACCCCCCTTTGTCCCCAGGGCCCATTGTGACATCCTGGGGATCCCCATGTCACTGGGGCCCATTGTGACGTCCCAGGACCCCCCATTGTCCCCAGGGTCCATTGTTACATCCTGGGGACCCCCTTGTCACTGGGACCCATCAAGACACCATGGGGACCCTCCTTGTCACTGGGGACCCATTGTGACACCATGGGGACCCCCCCTTGTCCTCAGGGCCCATTGTGACATCCTGGGCATCCCCCCTGTCCCCCGGGACCATTGTAACACCGTGCGGACCCCCTTTGTCCCCAGGGCCCATTGTGACACTGTGGGGAACCCCCTTGTCCCCAGGTCCTATTGTTACGTCCCAGGAACCCCCGTTGTCCCCAGGGCCCATTGTGACACCTTGGGGACCCCCTTGTCACTGGAGACCCATTGTGACAGCATGGGGACCACCCCTTGTCCTCAGGGCCTATTGTGAACATCCTGGGGAACCTCCATTGTCCCCAGAGCCCATTGTGAGTTCCTGGAGACCCCCTTGTCCCCAGGTCCCATTGTGACATCCTGGGGAGCCTCTTTGTCCCCACGGCCCATTGTGACATCCTGGGGACCTCCTTGTCCCCAGGACCCATCCTGGCACCGTGGAGACCTCCCTTGTCACTGGGGACCCATTGTGACACCATGGGGACCTCCCATTGTCCTCAGGGCCCATTGAGACATCCTGGGGACCCCCTTTGTCACTGGGGACCCATTGTGGCATCCCAGGAACCCCATTGTCCCAAGGGCCCATTGTGACATCCTGGGGACCCCCCTTTGTCTCCAGGACATATTGTGACACCGTGGGGACCACATTAGTCCCCAGGGCCCATTGTGACATCCTAGGGATCCCCTCTTGTCCCCAGGGCCCATTGTGACGTCCCAGGACCCCCCATTGTCCCCAGGGCCCATTGTGACATCCTGGGGACGCCCTTTGTCCCCAGGGCCCATTTTGACACCGTCGACACCCCCCTTTGTCTCTAGGGCCCATTGTGACATCCTGGGGACCCTCCTTGTCCCCAGAGGCCATTGTGACATCTAGGGGACCCCCTTTGTCCCCAGGGCCCATAGTGACATCCTGGGGTCCCCCCTTTGTCCCCGGGGCCCATTGTGACATCCTGGGGATCCCTCCTTGTCCCCAGGGCCCATTGTGACGTCCCAGGACCCCCCATTGTCCCCAGGGCCCATTGTGACATTCAGGGGACCCCCTTTGTCACTGGGGCCCATTGTGACATCCCAGGACCCCCCTTTGTCCCCAGGGCCCATTGTGACATCCTGGGGACCCCCTTGTCACTGGGACCCATCATGACACCATGGGGACCCTCCTTGTCACTGAAGACACATTGTGACACCATGGGGACCCCCACTTGTCCTGAGGGCCCATTGTGACATCCTGGGCATCCCCCCTGTCCCCCGGGACCATTGTAACACCGTGCGGACCCCCTTTGTCCCCAGGGCCCATTGTGACACTGTGGGGAACCCCCTTGTCCCCAGGGCCTATTGTGACACCTTGGGGACCCCCTTGTCACTGGGGACCCATTGTGACACCATGGGGACCACCCCTTGTCCTCAGGGCCTATTGTGAACATCCTGGGGAACCTCCATTGTCCCCAGAGCCCATTGTGATTTCCTGGAGACCCCCTTTTTCCCCAGGGCCCATTGAAATGTCCCAGTATCACCGTTTGTCCCCAGGGTTCATTGTGACATCCTGGGGACCCCATTTGTCCCCACGTCCCATTGTGGCACCATGGGGAACCCCTTTGTCACTGGGGCCCATTGTGACATATCAGGACCCCACTTTGTCCCCAGGGCTTATTGTGACACCATGGGGATCTCCCTTGTCCCCAGGGCCCATTGTGACATCCCATGACCCCCCTTTATCCCCAGTGCTATTGTGAAATCCTGGGGACCCCTTTTGTCCCCAGGGCCCATTGTGGCACCATGGGGAACCCCTTTGTCACTGGGGGCCATTGTGACATCCCAGGATTCCACTTTGTCCCCAGGGCTCGTTCCGACACCTTGGGGACTCCCATTGTCCCCAGGGCCCATTGTGACATCCTGGGCAACCCCATTGTCCCCAGGGCCCATTGTGACATCTGGGGAACGCCCTTGTCCCCAGGAGCCATCGTGGCACTGTGGGGACCCTCCTTGTCACTTGGGCCCATTGTGACACCATGGGGACCCCCCCTTTGTCCCCAGGGTCCATTGTGACATCCTGGGCAACCCCATTGTCCCCAGGGCCCATTGTGACATCTGGGGAACGCCCTTGTCCCCAGGAGCCATCGTGGCACCGTGGGGACCCTCCTTGTCACTTGGGCCCATTGTGACACCATGGGGACCCCCCCTTTCTCCCCAGGGCCCATTGTGACATCCTGGGGATCCCTCCTTGTCCCCAGGGCCCATTGTGACGTCCCAGTACCCCCCATTGTCCCCAGGACCCATTGTGACATTCAGGGGACCCCCTTTGTCACTGGGGCCCATTGTGACATCCCAGGACCCCACATCGTCCCCAGGGCCCATTGTGACATCCTGGGGACCCCACTTGTCCCCAGGACCCATTGTGACACTATGGGAACCCCCCTTTGTGCCCAGAGCCCATTGTGACACTGTGGGTACCACCCTTGTCCGCAGGGCTCATTGTGACATCCCAGGACCCCCCTTTGTCCCCAGGGCTCATTGTGACATTCTAGGACCCCACTTTGTCCCCAGGGCCTATTGTGACACCATAGGGAACCCTCCTTGTCACTGGGGACCCATTGTGACACCATGGGGACCCCCCCCTTGTCCCCAGTGCCCATTGTGACATCCTGGGCAACCCCATTGTCCCCAGGGCCCATTGTGACATCTAGGGGGACGCCCTTGTCCCCAGGACCCATCGTGGCACCGTGGGGACCCCCATTGTCCCCAGGGCCCATTGTGACGTCCCAGGACCCCCATTGTCCCCAGGGCCCATTGTGACATCCCAGGACCCCACTTTGTCCCCAGGGCTTATTGTGACACCATGGGAATCTCCCTTGTCCCCAGGGCCCATTGTGACATTCAGGGGCCCCCGTTTGTCACTGGGGCCCATTGTGACATCCCAGGACCCCACATTGTCCCCAGGGCCCATTGTGACTTTCAGGGGACCCCACTTGTCCCCAGGACCCATTGTGACACTATAGGGACCCCCCCTTGTGCCCAGTGCCCATTGTGACACCGTGGGTACCACCCTTGTCCGCAGGGCCCATTGTGACATCCTGGGGACACCCCCTTGTCCCCAGGGCCCATTGTGACATCCTGGGGATCCCTCCTTGTCCCCAGGGCCCATTGTGACGTCCCAGGACCCCCCATTGTCCCCAGGACCCATTGTGACATTCAGGGGACCCCCTTTGTCACTGGGGCCCATTGTGAAATCCCAGGACCCCACATTGTCCCCAGGGCCCATTGTGACATCCTGGGGACCCCCCCTTTGTCCCCAGTGCCCATTGTGACATCCTGCGGACCCCCCTTTGTCCCCAGGGTGCATTGTGACATCCTGGGGACCCCATTGTCACCAAAGCCCATTGTGATATCCTGGCGACCACCTTTTGTCCCCAGGGCCCATTGTGATATCCTGAGGACCGCCCTTTGTCCCCAGGGCCCATTGTGACATCCTGGGGACCCCCCTTGTCCTCAGGGTCCATTGTGACAGCCCAGGACCTTACATTGTCCCCAGGGCCCATTGTGATATCTGGGGGACCCCCTTATTCCCAAGGCCCATTGTGACATCCTGGGGACCCCCCCTTGTCCCCCGGGCCCATTGTGACATCCCAGGACCTTACTTTGTCCCCAGGGCCCATTGTGACATCCTGGAGACCCCCCCTTGTCCCCAGGGCCCATTGTGACATCCTGGGGATCCCTCCTTGTCCCCAGGGCCCATTGTGACATCCCAGGACCCCCATTGTCCCCAGGGCCCATTGTGACATCCTCTGCACCCCCTTGTCCCCAGGGCCCATTGTGACATTCAGGGGACCCCTCTTTGTCCCCAGGGCCCATTGTGACATCCTGGGGACCCCCCCTTGTCCCCAGGGCCCATTGTGACATCCTGGGGATCCCTCCTAGTCCCCAGGGCCCATTGTGACGTCCCAGGACCCCCCATTGTCCCCAGGGCCCATTGTGACATTCAGGGGACCCCCTTTGTCACTGGGGCCCATTGTGACGTCCCAGGACCCCCCATTGTTCCCAGGGCCCATTGTGATGTCCTTGGGAGCCCCCTCTCTTCCCAGGGCTCATTGTGACTCTCAGGGGACCCCATCTTGTCGCCAGGGCTCATTGTGACGTCCTAGGGCCCCTCTGTGTCCCCAGGGCCCATTGTGACGTCCCAGGACCCCCATTGTCCCCAGGGCCCATTGTGACATCCTCGGCACCCCCTTGTCCCCAGGGCCCATTGTGACATTCAGGGGACCCCTCTTTGTCCCCAGGGCCCATTGTGACATCCTGGGGACCCCCTCTTGTCCCTAGGGCCCATTGTGACGTCCCAGGACCCCCCATTGTCCCCAGGGCCCATTGTGACATCCTGGGGATCCCTCCTTGTCCCCAGGGCCCATTGTGATGTCCCAGGACCCCCCATTGTCCCCAGGGCCCATTGTGACATTCAGGGGACCCCCTTTGTCACTGGGGCCCATTGTGACATCCCAGGACCCCACATTGTCCCCAGGGCCCATTGTGACATCCTGGGGACCCCCATGTCACTGGGACCCATTGTGACGTCCCAGGACCCCCCATTGTCCCCAGGGTCCATTGGTACATCCTGGGGACCCCCCCTTGTCCTCAGGGCCCATTGTGACATCCTGGGCATCCCCCTTTGTCCCCCGGGACCATTGTAACACCGTGCGGACCCCCTTTGTCCCCAGGGCCCATTGTGACACTGTGGGGAACCCCCTTGTCCCCAGGACCTATTGTTACGTCCCAGGACCCCCCATTGTCCCCAGGGCCCATTGTGACACCTTGGGGACCCCCTTGTCACTGGAGTCCCATTGTGACAGCATGGGGACCACCCCTTGTCCTCAGGGCCTATTGTGAACATCCTGGGGAACCTCCATTGTCCCCAGAGCCCATTGTGAGTTCCTGGAGACCCCCTTGTCCCCAGGTCCCATTGTGACATCCTGGGGAGCCTCTTTGTCCCCAGGGCCCATTGTGACATCCTGGGGACCTCCTTGTCCCCAGGACCCATCCTGGCACTGTGGAGACCTCCCTTGTCACTGGGGACCCATTGTGACACCATGGGGACCTCCCATTGTCCTCAGGGCCCATTGAGACATCCTGGGGACCCCCTTTGTCACTGGGGACCCATTGTGACATCCCAGGAACCCCATTGTCCCAAGGGCCCATTGTGACATCCTGGGGACCCCTCTTTGTCTCCAGGACATATTGTGACACCGTGGGGACCACATTAGTCCCCAGGGCCCATTGTGACATCCTAGGAATCCCCTCTTGTCCCCAGGGCCCATTGTGACATCCCAGGACCCCCCTTTGTCCCCAGGGCTCATTGTGACATTCTAGGACCCCACTTTGTCCCCAGGGCCTATTGTGACACCATGGGGAACCCTCCTTGTCACTGGGGACCCATTGTGACACCATGGGGACCCCCGCTTTGTCCCCAGTGCCCATTGTGACATCCTGGGCAACCCCATTGTCCCCAGGGCCCATTGTGACATCTAGGGGGACGCCCTTGTCCCCAGGACCCATCGTGGCACCGTGGGGACCCCCATTGTCCCCAGGGCCCATTGTGACGTCCCAGGACCCCCATTGTCCCCAGGGCCCATTGTGACATCCCAGGACCCCACTTTGTCCCCAGGGCTTATTGTGACACCATGGGGATCTCCCTTGTCCCCAGGGCCCATTGTGACATTCAGGGGACGCCTCTTTGTCCCCAGGGCCCATTGTGACATCCTGGGGATCCCTCCTTGTCCCCAGGGCCCATTGTGACGTCCCGGGACCCCCCATTGTCCCCAGGGCCCATTGTGACATTCAGGGGCCCCCGTTTGTCACTGGGGCCCATTTTGACATTCAGGGGACCCACCATTGTCCTCAGGGCCCATTGTGACTTTCAGGGGACCCCACTTGTCCCCAGGACCCATTGCGACACTATAGGGACCCCCCCTTGTGCCCAGTGCCCATTGTGACACCGTGGGTACCACCCTTGTCCGCAGGGCCCATTGTGACATCCTGGGGACACCCCCTTGTCCCCAGGGCCCATTGTGACATCCTGGGGATCCCTCCTTGTCCCCAGGGCCCATTGTGACGTCCCAGGACCCCCCATTGTCCCCAGGACCCATTGTGACATTTAGGGGACCCCCATTGTCACTGGGGCCCATTGTGAAATCCCAGGACCCCACATTGTCCCCAGGGCCCATTGTGACATCCTGGGGACCCCACTTGTCCCCAGGACCCATTGTGACATCCTGCGGACCCCCCTTTGTCCCCAGTGCCCATTGTGACATCCTGCGGACCCCCCTTTGTCCCCAGGGCCCATTTTGACATTCAGGGGACCCACCATTGTCCTCAGGGCCCATTGTGAGGTCCCAGGACCCCCCATTGTCCCCAGGACCCATTGTGACATCCTCGGCACCCCCTTGTCCCCAGGGCCCATTGTGACACTATGGGGACCCCCCCTTGTGCCCAGGGCCCATTGTGACACTGTGGGTACCACCCTTGTCTGCAGGGCTCATTGTGACATCCCAGGACCCCCCATTGTCCCCAGGGCCCATTGTGACATTCAGGGGACCCCCCTTGTCCCCAGGGCCCATTCTGATACCGTGGGGACCCCCTTTGTCTTCAGGACCCATTGTGACATGCTGGGGACCCTCCTTGTCCCCAGAGCCCATTGTGACATCCAGGGGACCCCCTTTGTCCCCAGGGCCCATTGTGGCACCATAGGGACCCCCTTTGTCACTGGGGCCCATTGTGACATCCCAGGACCCCCCCTGGTCCCCAGGGCCCATTGTGAACATCCTGGGGACCCCCTTTGTCCCAAGACTTCATTGTGACATCCTGGGGACCCCCCTTGTCCTCAGGGTCCATGGTGACAGCCCAGGACCTTACATTGTCCCCAGGGCCCATTGTGACATCCCAGGACCTTACTTTGTCCCCAGGGCCCATTGTGACATCCCAGGACCCCCCATTGTCCCCAGGGCCCATTGTGACATCCTCTGCACCCCCTTGTCCCCAGGGCCCATTGTGACATTCAGGGGACCCCTCTTGGTCCCCAGGGCCCATTGTGACATCCTAGGAATCCCCTCTTGTCCCCACGGCCCATTGTGACATCCCAGGACCCCCCTTTGTCCCCAGGGCTCATTGTGACATTCTAGGACCCCACTTTGTCCCCAGGGCCTATTGTGACACCATGGGGAACCCTCCTTGTCACTGGGGACCCATTGTGACACCATGGGGACCCCCCCATTGTCCCCAGTGCCCATTGTGACATCCTGCCCACCCCCCTTTGTCCCCAGGGTCCATTGTGACATCCTGGGCAACCCCATTGTCCCCAGGGCCCATTGTGACATCTAGGGGGACGCCCTGGTCCCCAGGACCCATCGTGGCACCGTGTGGACCCCCATTGTCCCCAGGGCCCATTGTGACGTCCCAGGACCCCCATTGTCCCCAGGGCCCATTGTGACATCCCAGGACCCCACTTTGTCCCCAGGGCTTATTGTGACACCATGGGGATCTCCCTTGTCCCCAGGGCCCATTGTGACATCCTCAGCACCCCCTTGTCCCCAGGGCCCATTGTGACATCCTGGGGACCCCCCCTTTGTCCCCAGGGCCCATTGTGACATCCTGGGGATCCCTCCTTGTCCCCAGGGCCCATTGTGACATCCTCTGCACCCCCTTGTCCCCAGGGCCCATTGTGACATTCAGGGGACCCCTCTTTGTCCCCAGGGCCCATTGTGACATCCTGGGGACCCCCCTTGTCCCCAGGGCCCATTGTGACATCCTGGGGATCCCTCCTAGTCCCCAGGGCCCATTGTGACGTCCCAGGACCCCCCATTGTCCCCAGGGCCCATTGTGACATCCTGGGGACGCTCTTTGTCCCCAGGGCCCACTGTGACATCCTGGGGACCCTCCTTGTCCCCAGAGCCCATTGTGACATCCAGGGGACCCCCTTTGTCCACAGGGCCCATTGTGGCACCATAGGGACCCCCTTTGTCACTGGGGCCCATTGTGACATCCTGGGGACCCCCTTTGTCCCAAGACTTCATTGTGACATCCTAGGGACCCCCCTTGTCCTCAGGGTCCATTGTGACATCCCAGGACCTTACATTGTCCCCAGGGCCCATTGTGATATCTGGGGGACCCCCTTGTTCCCAAGGCCCATTGTGACATCCTGGGGACCCACCCTTGTCCCCAGGGCCCATTGTGACATCCTGGGGATCCCTCCTTGTCCCCAGGGCCCATTGTGACATCCTGGGGATCCCTCCTTGTCTCCAGGGCCCATTGTGACGTCCCAGGACCCCCCATTGTCCCCAGGACCTTTTGTGACATTCAGGGGACCCCCTTTGTCACTGGGGCCCATTGTGACACCATGGAGACCCCTGCTTGTCCTCAGGGTCCATTGTGACATCCTGGGCACCCCCCATTTTCCCCAGGACCCATTGTGACATTCTGGCCACCCCCTTGCTCCCAGGGCCCGTTGTGACATCCTCTGCACCCCTTTGTCCCCAGGGCTCATTGTGACATCCCAGGACCCCCCTTTGTCCCCAGGGCCCATTGTAGCACCATGGGGACCCCCTTTGACCCCAGGGCCCATTGTGGCACCATGGCAACCCCTTTTGTCCCCAGGGCCCATTGTGACATTCTTGGACCCCACTTTGTCCCCAGGGCCTATTGTGACACCATGGGGACCCCCCCTTGTCCTCAGGACTCATTCTCACATCCTGGACACCCCCCATTGTCCCCAGGGCCCATTGTGACATCCTGGGGACCCCTCTTTGTCCCCAGGGCCCATTGTGACATCCTGGGGACCCCCCCTTGTCCCCAGGGCCCATTGTGACGTCCCAGGACCCGACATTGTCCCCAGGGCCCATTGTGACATCCTCTGCACCCCCTTGTCCCCAGGGCCCATTGTGACGTCCCAGGATCCCCCCTTGTCCCCAGGGCCCATTGTGACGTCCCAGGACCCCCCTTTGTCCCCAGGGCCCATACTGATACCGTGGGGACCCCCTTTGTCCCCAGGGCCCATTGTGACATGCTGGGGACCCTCCTTGTCCCCAGGGCCCATTGTGACATCCAGGGGACCCTCTTTGTCACTGGAGGCCATTGTGACATCCCATGACCCCCCTTTGTCCCCAGTGCTATTGTGAAATCCTGGGGACCCCTTTTGTCCCCACGGCCCATTGTGACACCATGGGGAACCCCTTTGTCACTGGGGGCCATTGTGACATCCCAGGATTCCACTTTGTCCCCAGGGCTCGTTCTGACACCTTGGGGACTCCCATTGTCCCCAGGGCCCATTGTGACATCCTGGGCAACCCCATTGTCCCCAGGGCCCATTGTGACATCTGGGGGACGCCCTTGTCCCCAGGGCCCATTGTGACATTCAGGGGACCCCTCTTTGTCCCCAGGGCCCATTGTGACGTCCCAGGACCCCCCATTGTCCCCAGGACCCATTGTGACATTCAGGGGACCCCTCTTTTTCCCCAGGGCCCATTGTGACATCCTGGGGACCCCCCCTTGTCCCCAGGGCCCATTGTGACGTCCCAGAACCCGCCATTGTCCCCAGGGCCCATTGTGACATCCTGGGGATCCCTGCTTGTCCCCAGGGCCCATTGGGACGTCCCAGGACCCGCTATTGTCCCCAGGGCCCATTTTGACATCCTGGGGATCCCTCCTTGTCCCCAGGGCCCATTGGGACGTCCCAGGACCCCCATTGTCCCCAGGGCCCATTGTGACATTCAGGGGCCCCCGTTTGTCACTGGGGCCCATTGTGACATCCCAGGACCCCACATTGTCCCCAGGGCCCTTGTGACATCCTGGGGAGCATACTTGTCCCCAGGACCCATTGTTACACTATAGGGACCCCCCCTTGTGCCCAGTGCCCATTGTGACACCGTGGGTACCACCCTTGTCCGCACGGCCCATTGTGACATCCTAGGGACACCCCCTTGTCTCCAGGGCCCATTGTGACATCCTGGGAATCCCTCCTTGTCCCCAGGGCCCATTTTGACATTCAGGGGACCCCCCATTGTCCCCAGGGCCCATTGTGACATCCTGCGGACCCCCCGTTGTCCCCAGGGCCCATTGTGACATTCAGGGGACCCACCATTGTCCTCAGGGCCCATTGTGACGTCCCAGGACCCCCTGTTGTCCCCAGGGGTCATTGTGACGTCTTAGGACCGCCCATTGTCCCCAGGGCCCATTGTGACATCCACTGCACCCCCCTGTCCCCAGGGCCCATTGTGACATTCAGGGGACCCCTCTTTGTCCCCAGGGCCCATTGTGACATCCTGGGGACCCCCCCTTGTCCCCAGGGCCCATTGTGACGTCCCAGGACCCCCCATTGTCCCCAGGACCCATTGTGACATTCAGGGGACCCCCTTTGTCATTGGGGCCCATTGTGAAATCCCAGGACCCCACATTGTTCCCAGGGCCCATTGTGACATCCTGGGGACCCCCCCTTTGTCCCCAGTGCCCATTGTGACATCCTGTGGACCCCCTTTGTCCCCAGGGCCCATTTTGACATTCAGGGGACCCACCATTGTCCTCAGGGCCCATTGTGCGGTCCCAGGACCCCCCATTGTCCCCAGTGCCCATTGAGACATCCTCGGCACCCCCTGGTCCCCAGGGTCCATTGTGACACTTTGGGTACCACCCTTGTCTGCAGGGCTCATTGTGACATCCCAGGACCCCCCTTGTCCCCAGGGCCCATTCTGATACCGTGGGGACCCCCTTTGTCCCCAGGGCCCATTGTGACATCCTGGGGACCCCCCTTGTCCTCAGGGTCCATTGTGACAGCCCAGGACCTTACATTGTCCCCAGGGCCCATTGTGATATCTGGGGGACCCCCTTGTTCCCAAGGCCCATTTTGACATCCTGGGGACCCACCCTTGTCCCCAGGGCCCATTGTGACATCCCAGGACCCCCCATTGTCCCCAGAGCCCATTGTGACATCCTCGGCACCCCCTTGTCCCCAGGGCCCATTGTGACATCCTGGGGACCCCCCCTTCTTCCCAGGGCCCATTGTGACGTCCCAGGACCCCCCATTGTCCCCAGGGCCCATTGTGACATCCTGGGGATCCCTCCTTGTCCCCAGGGCCCATTGTGATGTCCCAGGACCCCCCATTGTCCCCAGGGCCCATTGTGACATCCTCTGCACCCCCTTGTCCTCAGGGCCCATTGTGACATTCAGGGGACCCCTCTTTGTCCCCAGGGCCCATTCTGACATCCTGGGGATCCCTCCTTGTCCCCAGGGCCCATTGTGACGTCCCAGGACCCCCCATTGTCCCCAGGACCTATTGTGACATTCAGGGGACCCCCTTTGTCACTGGGGCCCATTGTGACACCATGGAGACCCCCGCTTGTCCTCAGGGTCCATTGTGACATCCTGGGCACCCCCCATTTTCCCCAGGACCCATTGTGACATCCTGGCCACCCCCTTGCTCCCAGGGCCCGTTGTGGCACCATGGGGACACCCCCTTTGTCCCCAGGGCCCATTGTGACATCCCAGGACCCCCCTTTGTCCCCAGGGCCCATTGTAGCACCATGGGGACCCCCTTTGACCCCAGGGCCCATTGTGGCACCATGGTAACCCCTTTTGTCCCCAGGGCCCATTGTGACATTCTTGGACCCCACTTTGTCCCCAGGGCCTATTGTGACACCATGGGGACCCCTCCTTGTCACTGGGGACCCATTGTGACACCATGGGGACCCCCCCTTGTCCTCAGGACTCATTCTCACATCCTGGACACCCCCCATTGTCCCCAGGGCCCATTGTGACATCCACTGCACCCCCTTGTCCCCAGGGCCCATTGTGACATTCAGGGGACCCCTCTTTGTCCCCAGGGCCCATTGTGACATCCTGGGGACCCCCCCTTGTCCCCAGGGCTCATTGAGACGTCCCAGGACCCCCCACTGTCCCCAGGGCCCATTGTGACATTCAGGGGACCCCCTTTATCCCCAGGGCCCATTCTGATACCGTGGGGACCCCCCATTGTCCCCAGGGCCCATTGTGACATGCTGGGGACGCTCTTTGTCCACAGGGCCCATTGTGACATCCTGGGGACCCTCCTTGTCCCCAGAGCCCATTGTGACATCCAGGGGACCCCCTTTGTCCCCAGGGCCCATTGTGGCACCATGAGGACCCTCTTTGTCACTGGGGCCCATTGTGACATCCCAGGACCCCCCTTTGTCCCCAGGGCCCATTGTGACATCCTGGGGACCCTCCTTGTCCCCAGAGCCCATTGTGACATCCCAGGACCCCACTTTGTCCCCAGGGCTTATTGTGACGCCATGGGGATCTCCCTTGTCCCCAGGGCCCATTGTGACATCCCATGACCCCCCTTTGTCCCCAGTGCTATTGTGAAATCCTGGGGACCCCTTTTGTCCCCAGGGCCCATTGTGACACCGTGGGGAACCCCTTTGTCACTCGGGCCATTGTGACATTCCAGGATTTCACTTTGTCCCCAGGGCTCGTTCTGACACCTTGGGGACTCCCATTGTCCCCAGGGCCCATTGTGACATCCTGGGCAACCCCATTGTCCCCAGGGCCCATTGTGACATCCTGGGGACCCCCATTGTCCCCAAGGCCCATTGTGACATTCTAGGACCCCCCATTGTCCCCAGGGCCCATTGTGACATCCACTGCACCCCCTTGTCCCCAGGGCCCATTGTGACATTCAGGGGACCTCTCTTTGTCCCCAGAGCCCATTGTGACATTCTGGGGACCCCCCTTCTTACTTGGGCCCATTGTGACGTCCCAGGACCCCCCATTTTCCCCAGGGCCCATTGTGACATTCAGGGGGCCCCTTTGTCACTGGGGCCCATTGTGACATCCCAGGACCCCACATTGTCCCCAGGACCCATTGTGACATGCTGGGGACGCTCTTTGTCCCCAGGGCCCATTGTGACATCCTGGGGACCCTCCTTGTCCCCAGAGCCCACTCTGACATCCAGGGGACCCCCTTTGTCCCCATGGCCCATTGTGGCACCATAGGGACCCCCTTTGTCACTGGGGCCCATTGTGACATCCCAGGATACCCCCTGGTCCCCAGGCCCCATTGTGACATCCTGGGGACCCCATTTGTCCCAGGACTTCATTGTGACATCCTGGGGACCCCCCTTGTCCTCAGGGTCCATTGTGACAGCCCAGGACCTTACATTGTCCCCAGGGCCCATTGTGATATCTGGGGGACCCCCTTGTCCCCAGGGCCCATTGTGACATCCCAGGACCCCCCATTGTCCCCAGGGCCCATTGTGACATCCTCGGCACCCCTTTGTCCCCCGGGCCCATTGTGACATCCTGGGGACCCCCCCTTGTCCCCAGGGCCCATTGTGACGTCCCAGGATCCCCATTGTCCCCAGGACCTATTGTGACATTCAGGGGACCCCCTTTGTCACTGGGGCCCATTGTGACACCATGGAGACCCCCGCTTGTCCTCAGGGTCCATTGTGACATCCTGGGCACCCCCCATTTTCCCCAGGACCCATTGTGACATCCTGGCCACCCCCTTGCTCCCAGGGCCCATTGTGGCACCATGGCAACCCCTTTTGTCCCCAGGGCCCATTGTGACATTCTTGGACCCCACTTTGTCTCCAGGGCCTATTGTGACACCATGGGGACCCCTCCTTGTCACTGGGGACCCATTGTGACACCATGGGGACCCCCCCTTGTCCTCAGGACTCATTCTCACATCCTGGACACCCCCCATTGTCCCCAGGGCCCATTGTGACATCCTGGGGACCCTCCTTGTCCCCAGAGCCCATTGTGACATCCCAGGACCCCACTTTGTCCCCAGGGCTTATTGTGACACCATGGGGATCTCCCTTGTCCCCAGGGCCCATTGTGACATCCCATGACCCCCCTTTGTCCCCAGTGCTATTGTGAAATCCTGGGGACCCCTTTTGTCCCCAGGGCCCATTGTGACACCATGGGGAACCCCTTTGTCACTGGGGGCCATTGTGACATTCCAGGATTCCACTTTGTCCCGAGGGCTCGTTCTGACACCTTGGGGACTCCCATTGTCCCCAGGGCCCATTGTGACATCCACTGCACCCCCTTGTCCCCAGGGCCCATTGTGACATTCAGGGGACCCCTCTTTGTCCCCAGGGCCCATTGTGACATCCTGGGGACCCCCCCTTGTCCCCAGGGCTCATTGAGACGTCCCAGGACCCCCCACTGTCCCCAGGGCCCATTGTGACATTCAGGGGACCCCCTTTATCCCCAGGGCCCATTCTGATACCGTGGGGACCCCCCATTGTCCCCAGGGCCCATTGTGACATGCTGGGGACGCTCTTTGTCCACAGGGCCCATTGTGACATCCTGGGGACCCTCCTTGTCCCCAGAGCCCATTGTGACATCCAGGGAACCCCCTTTGTCCCCAGGGCCCATTGTGGCACCATGAGGACCCTCTTTGTCACTGGGGCCCATTGTGACATCCCAGGACCCCCCTTTGTCCCCAGGGCCCATTGTGACATCCTGGGGACCCTCCTTGTCCCCAGGGCCCATTGTGACATCCCATGACCCCCCTTTGTCCCCAGTGCTATTGTGAAATCCTGGGGACCCCTTTTGTCCCCAGGGCCCATTGTGACACCGTGGGGAACCCCTTTGTCACTGGGGCCATTGTGACATTCCAGGATTCCACTTTGTCCCCAGGGCTCGTTCTGACACCTTGGGGACTCCCATTGTCCCCAGGGCCCATTGTGACATCCTGGGCAACCCCATTGTCCCCAGGGCCCATTGTGACATCCTGGGGACCCCCATTGTCCCCAAGGCCCATTGTGACATTCTAGGACCCCCCATTGTCCCCAGGGCCCATTGTGACATCCACTGCACCCCCTTGTCCCCAGGGCCCATTGTGACATTCAGGGGACCCCTCTTTGTCCCCAGAGCCCATTGTGACATTCTGGGGACCCCCCTTCTTACTTGGGCCCATTGTGACGTCCCAGGACCCCCCATTTTCCCCAGGGCCCATTGTGACATTCAGGGGGCCCCTTTGTCACTGGGGCCCATTGTGACATCCCAGAACCCCACATTGTCCCCAGGACCCATTGTGACATGCTGGGGACGCTCTTTGTCCCCAGGGCCCATTGTGACATCCTGGGGACCCTCCTTGTCCCCAGAGCCCACTCTGACATCCAGGGGACCCCCTTTGTCCCCATGGCCCATTGTGGCACCATAGGGACCCCCTTTGTCACTGGGGCCCATTGTGACATCCCAGGATACCCCCTGGTCCCCAGGCCCCATTGTGACATCCTGGGGACCCCCTTTGTCCCAGGACTTCATTGTGACATCCTGGGGACCCCCCTTGTCCTCAGGGTCCATTGTGACAGCCTAGGACCTTACATTGTCCCCAGGGCCCATTGTGATATCTGGGGGACCCCCTTGTCCCCAGGGCCCATTGTGACATCCCAGGACCCCCCATTGTCCCCAGGGCCCATTGTGACATCCTCGGCACCCCTTTGTCCCCCGGGCCTATTGTGACATCCTGGGGACCCCCCCTTGTCCCCAGGGCCCATTGTGACGTCCCAGGATCCCCATTGTCCCCAGGACCTATTGTGACATTCAGGGGACCCCCTTTGTCACTGGGGCCCATTGTGACACCATGGAGACCCCCGCTTGTCCTCAGGGTCCATTATGACATCCTGGGCACCCCCCATTTTCCCCAGGACCCATTGTGACATCCTGGCCACCCCCTTGCTCCCAGGGCCCATTGTGGCACCATGGCAACCCCTTTTGTCCCCAGGGCCCATTGTGACATTCTTGGACCCCACTTTGTCTCCAGGGCCTATTGTGACACCATGGGGACCCCTCCTTGTCACTGGGGACCCATTGTGACATCCCAGGATTCCACTTTGTCCCGAGGGCTCGTTCTGACACCTTGGGGACTCCCATTGTCCCCAGGGCCCATTGTGACATCCTGGGCAACCCCATTGTCCCCAGGGCCCATTGTGACATCCTGGGCAACCCCATTGTCCCAAGGGCCCATTGTGACATCCTGGGGACCCCCATTGTCCCCAAGGCCCATTGTGACATTCCAAGACCCCCCATTGTCCCCAGGGCCCATTGTGACATCCTCTGCACCCCCTTGTCCCCAGGGCCCATTGTGACATTCAGGGGACCCCTGTTTGTCCCCAGGGCCCATTGTGACATCCTGGGGACCCCCCCTTGTCACTGGGGCCCATTGTGACGTCCCAGGACCCCCCACTGTCCCCAGGGCCCATTGTGACATCCTGGGGATCCCTCCATGTCCCCAGGGCCCATTGTGACGTCCCAGGACCCCCCATTGTCCCCAGGACCCATTGTGACATTCAGGGGGCCCCTTTGTCACTGGGGCCAATTGTGACATCCCAGGACCCCACATTGTCCCCAGGACACATTGTGACATCCTGGGGACCCCACTTGTCCCCAGGACCCATTGTGACACTGTGGGGACCCCCCCTTGTTCCCAGGGCCTATTGTGACACCGTGGGTACCACCCTTGTCCGCAGGGCTCATTGTGACATCCCAGGACCCCCCTTTGTCCCCAGGGCCCATTCTGATACCGTGGGGATCCCCTTTGTCCCCAGAGCCCATTGTGACATCCAGGGAACCCCCTTTGTCCCCAGGGCCCATTGTGACATCGCAGGACCCCCCTGGGCCCCAGGGCGCATTTTGACATCCTGGGGATGCCCCCTTGTCACCGGGACCCATTGTGTCGTCCCAGGACCCCCCATTGTCCCCAGGGCCCATTGTGGCATCCTGGGGACCTCCTTGTCCCCAGGACCCATCGTGGCACCGTGGGGACCTCCCTTGTCACTGGGGACCCTTGGTGACACCATGGGGACCTCCCATTGTTCTCAGGGCCCATTGAGACATCCTGGTGACCCCCTTTGTCACTGGGGACCCATTGTGACATCCCAGGAACCCCATTGTCCCAAGGGCCCATTGTGACATCCTGGGGACCCCTCTTTGTCTCCAGGACATATTGTGATACCGTGGGGACCACATTAGTCCCCAGGGCCCATTGTGACATCCTAGGAATCCCCTCTTGTCCCCAGGGCCCATTGTGACATCCCAGGACCCCCCTTTGTCCCCAGGGCTCATTGTGACATTCTAGGACCCCACTTTGTCCCCAGGGCCTATTGTGACACCATGGGGAACCCTCCTTGTCACTGGGGACCCATTGTGACACCATGGGGACCCCCCCTTTGTCCCCAGTGCCCATTGTGACATCCTGCCCACCCCCCTTTGTCCCCAGGGTCCATTGTGACATCCTGGGCAACCCCATTGTCCCCAGTGCCCATTGTGACATCTAGGGGGACGCCCTTGTCCCCAGGACCCATCGTGGCACCGTGGGGACCCCCATTGTCCCCAGGGCCCATTGTGACATCCCAGGAACCCCATTGTGCCAAGAGCAGATTGTAACATCCTGGGGACCCCCCTTTTTCTCCAGGACGCATTGTGACACCGTGGGGACCTCATTAGTCCCCAGGGCCCATTGTGACATTGTAGGGACCTCCCTTTGTCCCCAGGGCTCATTGTGGCACCATGGGGACCCCCCCGTGTCACTGGGGACCCATTGTGACACCATGGGGACCCCCCCATGTCCTCAGGGTCCATTGTGACATCCTGGGCACCCCCCATTGTCCCCAGGACCCATTGTGACATCCTGGCCACCCCCTTGCTCCCAGGGCCCATTTTAGCACCATGGGGACCGCCTTTGACCCCAGGGCCCCTTGTGGCACCATGGCAACCACTTTTGTTCCCAGGGCCCATTGTGACATTCAGGGGACCCCATTGTCCCCAGGGCCTATTGTGACACCATGGGGACCCCTCCTTGTCACTGGGGACCCATTGTGACACCATGGGGACCCCCCCATGTCCTCAGGACTCATTTTCACATCCTGGGCACCCCCCATTGTCCCCAGGGCCCATTGTGACATCCCAGAACCTCCTATTGTCCCCAAGGCCCATTGTGACATCCTGGGGACCCCCATAGTCCCCAGTGGCCATTGTGACATTCCAGGACCCCCCATTGTCCCCAGGGCCCATTGTGACATCCACTGCACCCCCTTGTCCCCAGGGCCCATTGTGACATTCAGGGGACCCCTCTTTGTCCTCAGGGCCCATTGTGACATCCTGGGGACCCCCCCTTGTCACTGGGGCCCATTGTGACGTCCCAGGACCCCCCATTGTCCCCAGGGCCCATTGTGACATCCTGGGGATCCCTCCATGTCCCCAGGGCCCATTGTGACGTCCCAGGACCCCACATTGTACCCAGGACCCATTGTGACATTCAGGGGACCCCCTTTGTCACTGGGGCCCATTGTGACATCCCAGGACCCCACATTGTCCCCAGGGCCCATTGTGACATCCTGGGGACCCCACTTGTCCCCAGGACCCATTGTGACACTATGGGGACCACCCCTTGTGCCCAGGGCCCATTGTGACACTGTGGGTACCACCCTTGTCCGCAGGGCTCATTGTGACATCCCAGGACCCCCATTGTCCCCAGGGCCCATTGTGACATTCAGGGGACCCCCCTTTGTCCCCAGGGCCCATTCTGATACCGTGGGGACCCCCTTTGTCCCCAGGGCATATTGTGACATCCTGGGGACGCCCTTTGTCCCCAGGACCCATTTTGACACCGTCGACACCCCCGTTTGTCCCCAGGGCCCATTGTGACATCCTGGGGACACTCCTTGTCCCCAGAGCCCATTGTGACATCCAGGGGACCCCCTTTCTCCCCAGGGCCCATTGTGACATTGCAGTACCCTCCCTGGTCCCCACGGCCCATTGTGGCACCATGGGGACCCCCTTTTGTCACTGGGGCCCATTGTGACATCCCAACACCCCACTTTGTCCCCAGGGCTTATTGTGACACCATGGGGACCTCCCTTGTCCCCAGGGCCCACTGTGACATCCCATGACCCCCATTTGTCCCCAGTGCTATTGTCAAATCCTGGGGACCCCCTTTGTCCCCAGGGACCATTGTGGCACCATGGGGAACCCCTTTGTCACTGGGGCCCATTGTGACATCCCAGGACCCCACATTGTCCCCAGGACCCATTGTGACATCCTGGGGACCCCACTTGTCCCCAGGACCCATTGTGACACTATGGGGACCCCACCTTGTTCCCAGGGACCATTGTGAAACCATCGACACCCCCCTTGTCCGCAGGGGTCATTGTGACATCCTGGGGACCCTCCTTGTCCCCAGAGCCCATTGTGACATCCAGGGGACCCACTTTCTCCCCAGGGCCCATTGTGACATCGCAGGACCCCCCTGGTCCCCAGGGCCCATTGTGACATCCTGGGGATCCCCCTTTGTCCCCAGTGCTATTGTCAAATCCTGGGGACCCCCTTTGTCCCCAGGGACCATTGTGGCACCATGGGGAACCCCTTTGTCACTGGGGCCCATTGTGACATCCCAGGACCCCACATTGTCCCCAGGACCCATTGTGACATCCTGGGGACCCCACTTGTCCCCAGGACCCATTGTGACACTATGGGGACCCCACCTTGTTCCCAGGGCCCATTGTGAAACCATCGACACCCCCCTTGTCCGCAGGGGTCATTGTGACATCCTGGGGACCCTCCTTGTCCCCAGAGCCCATTGTGACATCCAGGGGACCCACTTTCTCCCCAGGGCCCATTGTGACATCGCAGGACCCCCCTGGTCCCCAGGGCCCATTGTGACATCCTGGGGATCCCCCTTTGTCCCCAGGGTCCATTGTGACATCCTGGGCAACCCCATTGTCCCCAGGGCCCATTGTGACATCTGGGGGACCCCCTTGTCCCCAGGACCCATCGTGGCACCGTGGGGACCCTCCTTGTCACTTGGGCCCATTGTGACACCATGGGGACCTCCCCTTTGTCCCCAGTGCCCATTGTGACATCCTGCGGACCCCCCTTTGTCCCCAGGGCCCATTTTGACATTCAGGGGACCCACCATTGTCCCCAGGGCCCATTGTGACCTTCAAGGGACCCCCATTGTTCCCAGGGCCCATTGTGACGTCCTGGGGAGCCCCCTCTGCTCCCAAGGCTCATTGTGACTTTCAGGGGATCCCCCCATGTACCCAGGGCTGATTGTGACGTTGTAGGGCCCCTCTTTGTCCCCAGGGCCCATTGTGACATCCTGGGGAACCCCCTTGTTCCCCGGGCCCATTGTGATGTCCCGGGACCCCCCATTGTCCCCATGGCCCATTGTGACATCCTGGGGATCCCTCCTTGTCCCCAGGGCCCATTGTGACGTCCCAGGACCCCCCATTGTCCCCAGGGCCTACTGTGACATCCTCTGCACCCCCTTGTCCCCAGGGCCCATTGTGACATTCAGGGGACACCTCTTTGTCCCCAGGGCCCATTGTGACATCCTGGGGACCCCCTCTTGTCCCCAGGGCCCATTGTGACGTCCCAGGACCCCCCATTGTCCCCAGGGCCCATTGTGACATCCTGGCGATCCCTCCTTGTCCCCAGGGCCCATTGTGACGTCCCAAGACCCCCCCATTGTCCCCAGGGCCCATTGTGACATTCAGGGCACCCCCTTTGTCACTGGGGCCCATTGTGACATCCCAGGACCCCACATTGTCCCCAGGGCCCATTGTGACATCCTGGGGACCCCTCTTTGTCCTAAGGACCCATTGTGACGTCCCAGGACCCTGCATTGTCCCCAGAGCCCATTGTGACATCCTGGAGACACCCTTTGTCCCCAGGACCCATTGTGACGTCCCAGGACCCCCCATTGTCCCCAGGGTTCATTCTTACATCCTGGGGACCCCCTTGTCCCCAGGACCCATCGTGACACCATGGAGACCCCTCCTTGCCTCAGGGCCCATTGTGACATCCTGGGCATCCCCCTTTGTCACCCGGGACCATTGTAACACCGTGGGGACCCCCTTTGTCCCTAGGGCCTATTGTTACGTCCCAGGACCCCCCGTTGTTCCCAGGGCCCATTGTGACACCTTGGGGACCCCCTTGTCACTGGGGACCCATTGTGACACCATGGGGACCACCCCTTGTCCTCAGGGCCTATTGTGAACATCCTGGGGAACCTCCATTGTCCCCAGAGCCCATTGTGAGTTCCTGGGGACCCCCTTGTCCCCAGGTCCCATTGTGACATCCTGGGGAGTCTCTTTGTCCCCAGGGCCCATTGTGACATCCTGGGGACCCCCTTTGTCGCCAGGGCCCATGGTGACATCCTGGGGACCTCCTTGTCCGCAGGACCCATCCTGGCACCGTGGGGACCTCCCTTGTCACTGGGGACCCTTTGTGACACCATGGGGACCTCCCATTGTCCTCAGGGCCCATTGAGACATCCTGGGGACCCCCTTTGTCACTGGGGACCCGTTGTGACATCCCAGGAACCCCATTGTCCCAAGGGCCCATTGTGACATCCTAGGGACCTCCCTTTGTCCCCAGGGTTCATTGTGGCACCATGGGGACCCCCTTTGCACTGTGTCACATTGTGATATCCAAGAACCCCACTTTGTCCCCAAGGCCCATTTTGACATCCTGGGGACCCCCTTTCTCCCCAGGGCCCATTGTGACATTCAGGGGACACCCCCCTTGTCCCCAGGGCCCATTGTGACTTCCCAGGACTCCCCATTGTCCCTAGAGCCCATTGTGACATTCAGGGGACCCCCTTTGTCACTGGGGTCCATTGTGACATCCCAGGACCCCACATTGTCCCCAGGGCCCATTGTGACATTCAGGGGACACCCCCCTTGTCCCCAGGGCCCATTGTGACATTCAGGGGACCCCCTTTGGCACTGGGGCCCATTGTGACATCCCAGGACCCCACATTGTCCCCAGGGCCCATTGTGACATTCAGGGGTCCCCCCCTTGTCCCCAGGACCCATTGTGATGTCCCAGGACCCCTCATTGTCCCCACGGCCCATTGTGACATCCTGGGGACCCCCCTTTGTCACTGGGGCTCATTGAGACATCGTGGGGACCAACTTTGTCCCCAGGGCCCATTGTGACGTCCCAGGACCTCCCGTTGTCCCCAGTGTCCATTGTGACATCCGAGGAGCCCACTTTGTCCCCAGGACCCATTTTGATATTGAGGGGAACCACGTTTGTCCCCAGGGCCCATTGTGACACCATGGGGACCCCCCCTTGTCACTGGGGACCCATTGTGACACCATGGAGACCCCTGCTTGTCCTCAGGGTCCATTGTGACATCTTGGGCACCTCCCATTGTCCCCAGGACCCATTGTGACATCCTGGGGACCCCCTTGCTCCCAGGGCCCATTGTGGCACCATGTGGACATCCCCTTTGTCCCCAGGGCCCATTGTGACATTCCAGGACCCCCCATTGTCCCCAGGGCCCATTGTGACATCCACTGCACCCCCTTGTCCCCAGGGCCCATTGTGACATTCAGGGGACCCCTCTTTGTCCCCAGGGCCCATTGTGACGTCCCAGGACCCCCCATTGTCCCCAGGGCCCATTGTGACATCCTGGGGATCCCTCCTTGTCCTCAGGGCCCATTGTGACGTCTTAGGACCCCCCATTGTCCCCAGGGCCCATTGTGACATTCAGGGGACGCCTCTTTGAAACCCAGGGCACATTGTGACATCCTGGGGACCCCCCCTTGTCCCCACAGCCCATTGTGACGTCCCAGGACCCCCCATTGTTCCCAGGGCCCATTGTGACATCCTGGGGATCCCTCCTTGTCCCCAGGGCCCATTGTGACACTATGGGGACCCCCCCTTGTTCCCAGGGCCCATTGTGACATCCTGGGTACCACCCTTGTCCGCAGGGCTCATTGTGACGTCCCAGGACCCCCCATTGTCCCCAGGGCCCATTGTGACATCCTGGGGATCCCTCCTTGTCCGCAGGGCCCATTGTGACGTCCCAGGACCCCCCATTGTCCCCAGGGCCCATTGTGACATCCTCGGCACCCCCTTGTCCCCAGGGCCCATTGTGACATTCAGGGGACCCCTGTTTGTCCCCAGGGCCCATTGTGACATCCTGGGGACCCCCTCTTGTCACTGGGGCCCATTGTGACGTCCCAGGACCCCCCATTTTCCCCAGGGCCCATTGTGACATTCAGGGGACCCCTCTTTGTCCCCAGGGGCCATTGTGACGTCTAACGACCCCCCATTGTCCCCAGGGCCCATTGTGACATCCTGGGGATCCCTCCTTGTCCTCAGGGCCCATTGTGACGTCCCAGGACCGCCCATTGTCCCCAGGGCCCATTGTGACATCCTGGGGATCCCTCCTTGTCCCCAGGGCCCATTGTGACGTCCCAGGACCCCCCATTGTCCCCAGGACCCATTGTGACATTCAGGGGACCCCCTTTGTCACTGGGGCCTATTGTGACATCGCAGGACCCCACATTGTCCCCAGGGCCCATTGTGACATCCTCTGCACCCCCTTGTCCCCAGGGCCCATTGTGACATTCAGGGGACCCCTCTTTGTCCCCAGGGCCCATTGTGACATCCTGGGGATCCCTCGTTGTCCCCAGGGCCCATTGTGACGTCCCAGCACCCCCCATTGTCCCCAGGACCTACTGTGACATTCAGGGGAGCCCCTTTGTCACTGGGGCCCATTGTGACACCATGGAGACCCCCGCTTGTCCTCAGGGTCCATTGTGACATCCTGGGCACCCCCCATTTTCCCCAGGACCCATTGTGACATCCTGGCCACCCCCTTGCTCCCAGGGCCCGTTGTGGCACCATGGGGACACCCCCTTTGTCCCCAGGGCCCATTGTGACATCCCAGGACCCCCCTTTGTCCCCAGGGCCATTGTAGCACCATGGGGACCCCCTTTGACCCCAGGGCCCATTGTGGCACCATGGCAACTCCTTTTGTCCCCAGGGCCCATTGTGACATTCTTGGACCCCACTTTGTCCCCAGGGCCTATTGTGACACCATGGGGACCCCTCCTTGTCACTGGGGACCCATTGTGACACCATGGGGACCCCCCCTTGTCCTCAGGACTCATTCTCACATCCTGGACACCCCCCATTGTCCCCAGGGCCCATTGTGACATCCACTGCACCCCCTTGTCCCCAGGGCCCATTGTGACATTCAGGGGACCCCTCTTTGTCCCCAGGGCCCATTGTCACATCCTGGGGACCCCCCCTTGTCCCCAGGGCTCATTGAGACGTCCCAGGACCCCCCACTGTCCCCAGGGCCCATTGTGACATTCAGGGGACCCCCTTTGTCCCCAGGGCCCATTCTGATACCGTGGGGACCCCCCATTGTCCCCAGGGCCCATTGTGACATCCTGGGGACCCCCCTTGTCCCCAGGGCCCATTGTGACATGCTGGGGACGCTCTTTGTCCACAGGGCCCATTGTGACATCCTGGGGACCCTCCTTGTCCCCAGAGCCCATTGTGACATCCAGGGGACCCCCTTTGTCCCCAGGGCCCATTGTGGCACCATGAGGACCCTCTTTGTCACTGGGGCCCATTGTGACATCCCAGGACCCCCCTTTGTCCCCAGGGCCCATTGTGACATCCTGGGGACCCTCCTTGTCCCCAGAGCCCATTGTGACATCCCAGGACCCCACTTTGTCCCCAGGGCCCATTGTGGCACCATGGGGATCTCCCTTGTCTCCAGGGCCCATTGTGACATCCCATGACCCCCCTTTGTCCCCAGTGCTATTGTGAAATCCTGGGGACCCCTTTTGTCCCCAGGGCCCATTGTGACACCGTGGGGTACCCCTTTGTCACTGGGGCCATTGTGACATTCCAGGATTTCACTTTGTCCCCAGGGCTCGTTCTGACACCTTGGGGACTCCCATTGTCCCCAGGGCCCATTGTGACATCCTGGGCAACCCCATTGTCCCCAGGGCCCATTGTGACATCCTGGGGACCCCCATTGTCCCCAAGGCCCATTGTGACATTCCAGGACCCCCCATTGTCCCCAGGGCCCATTGTGACATCCACTGCACCCCCTTGTCCCCAGGGCCCATTGTGACATTCAGGGGACCCCTCTTTGTCCCCAGAGCCCATTGTGACATCCTGGGGACCCCCCTTCTCACTGGGGCCCATTGTGACGTCCCAGGACCCCCCATTGTCCCCAGGGACCATTGTGACATCCTGGCGATCCCTCCTAGTCCCCAGGGCCCATTGTGACATCCCAGGACCCCCCATTGTCCCCAGGACCCATTGTGACATTCAGGGGGCCCCTTTGTCACTGGGGCCCATTGTGACATCCCAGGACCCCACATTGTCCCCAGGACACATTGTGACATGCTGGGGACGCTCTTTGTCCCCAGGGCCCATTGTGACATCCTGGGGACCCTCCTTGTCCCCAGAGCCCACTCTGACATCCAGGGGACCCCCTTTGTCCCCATGGCCCATTGTGGCACCATAGGGACCGCCTTTGTCACTGGGGCCCATTGTGACATCCCAGGACACCCCCTGGTCCCCAGGCCCCATTGTGACATCCTGGGGACCGCCCTTGTCCTCAGGGTCCATTGTGACAGCCCAGGACCTTACATTGTCCCCAGGGCCCATTGTGATATCTGGGGGACCCCCTTGTCCCCAGGGCCCATTGTGACATCCCAGAACCCCCCATTGTCCCCAGGGCCCATTGTGACATCCTCGGCACCCCTTTGTCCCCCGGGCCCATTGTGACATCCTGGGGACCCCCCCTTGTCCCCAGGGCCCATTGTGACGTCCCAGGACCCCCCATTGTCCCCAGGGGCCATTGTGACATCCTAGGGATCCCTCCTTGTCCCCAGGGCCCATTGTGACATTCAGGGGACCCCTCTTTGTCCCTAGGGCCCATTGTGACATCCTGGGGATCCCTCCTTGTCCCCAGGACCCATTGTGACGTCCCAGGATCCCCATTGTCCCCAGGACCTATTGTGACATTCAGGGGACCCCCTTTGTCACTGGGGCCCATTGTGACACCATGGAGACCCCCGCTTGTCCCCAGGGCCCATTGTGACATCCCAGGACCCCCCTTTGTCCCCAGGGCCCATTGTAGCACCATGGGGACCCCCTTTCACCCCAGGGCCCATTGTGGCACCATGGCAACCCCTTTTGTCCCCAGGGCCCATTGTGACATTCTTGGACCCCACTTTGTCCCCAGGACCTATTGTGACACCATGGGGACCCCCCCTTGTCCTCAGGACTCATTCTCACATCCTGGACACCCCCCATTGTCCCCAGGGCCCATTGTGACATCCACTGCACCCCATTGTCCCCAGGGCCCATTGTGACATTCAGGGGACCCCTCTTTGTCCCCAGGGCCCATTGTGACATGCTGGGGACGCTCTTTGTCCCCAGGGCCCATTGTGACATCCTGGGGACCCTCCTTGTCCCCAGAGCCCATTGTGACATCCAGGGGACCCCCTTTGTCCCCAGGGCCCATTGTGGCACCATGAGGACCCTCTTTGTCACTGGGCCCCATTGTGACATCCCAGGACCCCCCTTTGTCCCCAGGGCCCATTGTGACATCCCAGGACCCCACTTTGTCCCCAGGGCTTATTGTGACACCATGGGGATCTCCCTTGTCCCCAGGGCCCATTGTGACATCCCATGACCCCCCTTTGTCCCCAGTGCTATTGTGAAATCCTGGGGACCCCTTATGTCCCCAGTGCCCATTGTGACACCATGGGGAACCTCTTTGTCACTGGGGGCCATTGTGACATTCCAGGATTCCACTTTGTCCCCAGGGCTCGTTCTGACACCTTGGGGACTCCCATTGTCCCCAGGGCCCATTGTGACATCCTGGGGACCCTCCTTGTCCCCAGAGCCCATTGTGACATCCAGGGGACCCCCTTTGTCCCCAGGGCCCATTGTGGCACCATGAGGACCCTCTTTGTCACTGGGCCCCATTGTGACATCCCAGGACCCCCCTTTGTCCCCAGGGCCCATTGTGACATCCCAGGACCCCACTTTGTCCCCAGGGCTTATTGTGACACCATGGGGATCTCCCTTGTCCCCAGGGCCCATTGTGACATCCCATGACCCCCCTTTGTCCCCAGTGCTATTGTGAAATCCTGGGGACCCCTTATGTCCCCAGTGCCCATTGTGACACCATGGGGAACCTCTTTGTCACTGGGGGCCATTGTGACATTCCAGGATTCCACTTTGTCCCCAGGGCTCGTTCTGACACCTTGGGGACTCCCATTGTCCCCAGGGCCCATTGTGACATCCTGGGGACCCCCATTGTCCCCAGGGCCCATTGTGACATTCCAGGACCCCCCATTGTCCCCAAGGCCCATTGTGACATCCACTGCACCCCCTTGTCCCCAGGGCCCATTGTGACATTCAGGGCACCCCTCTTCGTCCCCAGGGCCCATTGTGACATCCTGGGGACCCCCACTTGTCACTGGGGCCCATTGTGACATCCCAGGACCCCCCATTGTCTCCAGGGCCCATTGTGACATTCAGGGCACCCCCTTGTCCCCAGGGCCCATTGTGACATTCAGGGCACCCCTCTTTGTCCCCAGGGCCCATTGTGACATCCTGGGGACCCCCACTTGTCACTGGGGCCCATTGTGACATCCCAGGACCCCCCATTGTCCCCAGGGCCCATTGTGACATCCACTGCACCCCCTTGTCCCCAGGGCCCATTGTGACATTCAGGGCACCCCTCTTTGTACCCAGGGCACACTGTGACATCCTGGGGACCCCCCCTTGTCACTGGGGCCCATTGTGACGTCCCAGGACCCCCCATTGTCGCCAGGGCCCATTGTGACATCCTGGGGATCCCTTCTTGTCCCCAGGGCCCATTGTGACGTCCCAGGACCCCCCATTGTCCCCAGGACCCATTGTGACATTCAGGTGGCCCCTTTGTCACTGGGGCCCATTGTGACATCCCAGGACCCCACATTGTCCCCAGGACACATTGTCACATCCTGGGGACCCCACTTGTCCCCAGGACCCATTGTGACACTATGGGGACCCCCCCTTGTTCCCACGGCCCATTGTGACACCGTGGGTACCACCCTTGTCCGCAGGGCTCATTGTGACATCGCAGGACCCCCCTTTGTCCCCAGGGCCCATTCTGATACCGTGGGGATCCCCTTTGTCCCCAGAGTCCATTGTGACATCCAGGGGACCCCCTTTGTCCCCAGGGCCCATTGTGACATCGCAGGACCCCCCTGGGCCCCAGGGCGCATTTTGACATCCTGGGGATGCCCCCTTGTCAACGGGGCCCATTGTGACGTCCCAGGACCCCCCATTGTGTCCAGGGCCCATTGTGACATACTGGGGATCCCTGCTTGTCCCCAGGGCCCATTGTGACGTCTTAGGACCCCACGTTGTCCCCAGGGCCCATTGTGACATTCAGGGGACTCCTCTTTGTCCCCAGGGCCCATTGTGACATCCTGGGGATCCCTCCTTGTCTTCAGGGCCCATTGTGATGTCCGAGGACCCCCCATTGTCCCCAGGGCCCATTGTGACATCCTCTGCACCCCCTTGTCCCCAGGGCCCATTGTGACATTCAGGGCACCCCTCTTTGTACCCAGGGCACACTGTGACATCCTGGGGACCCCCCCTTGTCACTGGGGCCCATTGTGACGTCCCAGGACCCCCCATTGTCCCCAGGGCCCATTGTGACATCCTGGGGATCCCTTCTTGTCCCCAGGGCCCATTGTGACGTCCCAGGACCCCCCATTGTCCCCAGGACCCATTGTGACATTCAGGTGGCCCCTTTGTCACTGGGGCCCATTGTGACATCCCAGGACCCCACATTGTCCCCAGGACACATTGTCACATCCTGGGGACCCCACTTGTCCCCAGGACCCATTGTGACACTATGGGGACCCCCCCTTGTTCCCACGGCCCATTGTGACACCGTGGGTACCACCCTTGTCCGCAGGGCTCATTGTGACATCGCAGGACCCCCCTTTGTCCCCAGGGCCCATTCTGATACCGTGGGGATCCCCTTTGTCCCCAGAGTCCATTGTGACATCCAGGGGACCCCCTTTGTCCCCAGGGCCCATTGTGACATCGCAGGACCCTCCTGGGCCCCAGGGCGCATTTTGACATCCTGGGGATGCCCCCTTTTCAACGGGGCCCATTGTGACGTCCCAGGACCCCCCATTGTGTCCAGGGCCCATTGTGACATACTGGGGATCCCTGCTTGTCCCCAGGGCCCATTGTGACGTCTTAGGACCCCACGTTGTCCCCAGGGCCCATTGTGACATCCTGGGGATCCCTCCTTGTCCCCAGGGCCCATTGTGACGTCCCAGGACTCCCCACTGTCCTCAGGACCTATTGTAACATTCAGGGGACCCCCTTTGTCACTGGGGCCCATTGTGACATCCCAGGACCCCACATTGTCCCCAGGGCCCATTGTGACATCCTGGGGACCCCATTTTCCCCAGGACCCATTGTGACACTATGGGTACCCCCCCTTGTCCCCAGGGCCAATTGTGACGTCCCAGGACCCCCCATTGTTCCCAGGGCCCATTGTGATGTCCTTGGGAGCCCCCTCTCTTCCCAGGGCTCATTGTGACTCTCAGGGGACCCCACCTTGTCCCCAGGACTGATTGTGACGTCCTAGGGCCCCTCTGTGTCCCCAGGGCCCATTGTGACGTCCCAGGACCCCCATTGTCCCCAGGGCCCATTGTGACATCCTTGGCACCCCCTTGTCCCCAGGGCCCATTGTGACATTCAGGGGACCCCTCTTTGTCCCCAGGGCCCATTGTGACATCCTGGGGACCCCCTCTTGTCCCCAGGGCCCATTGTGACGTCCCAGGACCCCCCATTGTCCCCAGGGCCCATTGTGACATCCTGGGGATCCCTCCTTGTCCCCAGGGCCCATTGTGACGTCCCAGGAACCCCCATTGTCCCCAGGACCCATTGTGACATTCAGGGGACCCCCTTTGTCACTGGGGCCCATTGTGACATCCCAGGACCCCACATTGTCCCCAGGGCCCATTGTGACATCCTGGGGACCCCCATGTCACTGGGGCCCATTGTGACGTCCCAGGACCCCGCATTGTCCCCAGGGCCCATTGTGACACCTTGGGGACCCCCTTGTCACTGGAGACCCGTTGTGACATCATGGGGACCACCCCTTGTCCTCAGGGCCTATTGTTACGTCCCAGGACCCCCCATTGTCCCCAGGGCCCATTGTGACACCTTGGGGACCCCCTTGTCACTGGAGACCCGTTGTGACAGCATGGGGACCACCCCTTGTCCTCAGGGCCTATTGTGAACATCCTGGGGAACCTCCATTGTCCCCAGAGCCCATTGTGACTTCCTGGAGACCCCCTTGTCCCCAGGTCCCATTGTGACATCCTGGGGATTCCTCTTTGTCCCCACGGCCCATTGTGACATCCTGGGGACCTCCTTGTCCCCAGGACCCATCCTGGCACCGTGGAGACCTCCCTTGTTACTGGGGACCCATTGTGACACCATGGGGACCTCCCATTGTCCTCAGGGCCCATTGAGACATCCTGGGGACCCCCTTTGTCACTGGGGACCCAATGTGACATCCCAGGAACCCCATTGTCCCAAGGGCCCATTGTGACATCCTGGGGACCCCCCTTTGTCTCCAGGACATATTGTGACACCGTGGGGACCACATTAGTCCCCAGGGCCCATTGTGACATCCTAGGGATCCCCTCTTGTCCCCAGGGCCCATTGTGACGTCCCAGGACCCCCCATTGTCCCCAGGGCTTATTGTGACACCATGGGGATCTCCCTTGTCCCCAGGGCCCATTGTGACATCCCATGACCCCCCTTTATCCCCAGTGCTATTGTGAAATCCTGGGGACCCGTTTTGTCCCCAGGGCCCATTGTGGCACCATGGGGACCCCCTTTGTCACTGGGGCCCATTGTGACATCCCAGGACCCCACTTTGTCCCCAGGGCTTATTGTGACACCATGGGGATCTCCCTTGTCCCCAGGGCCCATTGTGACATCCCATGACCCCCCTTTATCCCCAGTGCTATTGTGAAATCCTGGGGACCCCTTTTGTCCCCAGGGCCCATTGTGACACCGTGGGGTACCCCTTTGTCACTGGGGCCATTGTGACATTCCAGGATTCCACTTTGTCCCCAGGGCTCGTTCTGACACCTTGGGGACTCCCATTGTCCCCAGGGCCCATTGTGACATCCTGGGCAACCCCATTGTCCCCAGGGCCCATTGTGACATCTGGGGGACGCCCTTGTCCCCAGGACCCATCGTGGCACCGTGGGGACCCTCCTTGTCACTTGGGCCCATTGTGACATCCTGGGCACCCCTTTTGTCCCCACAGCCCATTGTGGCACCATGGGGACCCCCTTTGTCACTGGGGCCCATTGTGACATCCCAGGACCCCACATTGTCCCCAGGGCCCTTGTGACATCCTGGGGACCCCACTTGTCCCCAGGACCCATTGTGACACTATAGGGACCCCCCCTTGTGCCCAGTGACCATTGTGACACCGTGGGTACCACCCTTGTCCGCAGGGCCCATTGTGACATCCTGGGGACACCCCCTTGTCTCCAGCGCCCATTGTGACATCCTGGGAATCCCTCCTTGTCCCCAGGGCCCATTTTGACATTCAGGGGACCCCCCATTGTCCCCAGGGCCCATTGTGACATCCTCGGCACCTCCTTGTCCCCAGGGCCCATTGTGACATTCAGGGGACCCCACATTGTCCCCAGGGCCCATTGTGAAATCCTGGGGACCCCCCTTTGTCCCCAGGGCCCATTGTGACATCCAAGGGACCCCCCCTTGTCCCCAGGGCCCATTGTGACGTCCCAGGACCCCCCACTGTCCCCAGGGCCCATTGTGACATTCAGGGGACCCCCCATTGTCCCCAGGGCCCATTCTGATACCGTCGGGACCCCCTTTGTCCCCAGGGCCCATTGTGACATGCTGGGGACCCTCCTTGTCCCCAGAGCCCATTGTGACATCCAGGGGACCCCCTTTGTCCCCAGGGCCCATTGTGGCACCGTGAGGACCCTCTTTATCACTGGGGCCCATTGTGACATCCCGGGACCCCCTTTGTCCCCAGGGCCCATTCTGATACCGTGGGGATCCCCTTTGTCCCCAGAGCCCATTGTGACATCCAGGGGACCCCCTTTGTCCCCAGGGCCCATTGTGACATCGCAGGACCCCCCTGGGCCCCAGGGCGCATTTTGACATCCTGGGGATGCCCCCTTGTCACCGGAACCCATTGTGACGTCCCAGGACCCCCCATTGTCCCCAGGGCCCATTGTGACATCCTGGGGATCCCTGCTTGGCCCCAGAGCCCATTGTGACGTCCCAGGACCCCCATTGTCCTTAGGACCCATTGTAACATTCAGGGAACCCCTTTGTCACTGGGGCCCATTGTGACATCCCAGGACCCCACATTGTCCCCAGGGCCCATTGTGACATCCTGGGGACCCCATTTTCCCCAGGACCCATTGTGACACTATGGGGAACCCCCCTTGTTCCCAGGGCCCATTGTGACACCGTGGGTACCACCCTTGACCGCAGGGCTCATTGTGACATCGCAGGACCCCCCTTTGTCCCCAGGGCCCATTGTGACATCGCTGGACCACCCTGGTCCCCAGGGCCCATTGTGACATCCTGGGCACCCCTTTTGTCCCCACGGCCCATTGTGGCACTATGGGGACCCCCTTTGTCACTGGGGCTCATTGTGACATCCCAGGACCCCACTTTGTCCCCAGGACACATTGTCACATCCTGGGGACCCCACTTGTCCCCAGGACCCATTGTGACACTATGGGGACCCCCCCTTGTTCCCACGGCCCATTGTGACACCGTGGGTACCACCCTTGTCCGCAGGGCTCATTGTGACATCGCAGGACCCCCCTTTGTCCCCAGGGCCCATTCTGATACCGTGGGGATCCCCTTTGTCCCCAGAGTCCATTGTGACATCCAGGGGACCCCCTTTGTCCCCAGGGCCCATTGTGACATCGCAGGACCCTCCTGGGCCCCAGGGCGCATTTTGACATCCTGGGGATGCCCCCTTTTCAACGGGGCCCATTGTGACGTCCCAGGACCCCCCATTGTGTCCAGGGCCCATTGTGACATACTGGGGATCCCTGCTTGTCCCCAGGGCCCATTGTGACGTCTTAGGACCCCACGTTGTCCCCAGGGCCCATTGTGACATCCTGGGGATCCCTCCTTGTCCCCAGGGCCCATTGTGACGTCCCAGGACTCCCCACTGTCCTCAGGACCTATTGTAACATTCAGGGGACCCCCTTTGTCACTGGGGCCCATTGTG
Source organism: Patagioenas fasciata (assembly GCF_037038585.1). NCBI lineage: Eukaryota > Metazoa > Chordata > Aves > Columbiformes > Columbidae > Patagioenas > Patagioenas fasciata. Next base: position 608,316 of record NC_092545.1, read on the forward strand.
ACATCCCAGGACCCCACATTGTCCCCAGGGCCCATTGTGACATCCTGGGGACCCCATTTTCCCCAGGACCCATTGTGACACTATGGGTACCCCCCCTTGTCCCCAGGGCCAATTGTGACGTCCCAGGACCCCCCATTGTTCCCAGGGCCCATTGTGATGTCCTTGGGAGCCCCCTCTCTTCCCAGGGCTCATTGTGACTCTCAGGGGACCCCACCTTGTCCCCAGGACTGATTGTGACGTCCTAGGGCCCCTCTGTGTCCCCAGGGCCCATTGTGACGTCCCAGGACCCCCATTGTCCCCAGGGCCCATTGTGACATCCTTGGCACCCCCTTGTCCCCAGGGCCCATTGTGACATTCAGGGGACCCCTCTTTGTCCCCAGGGCCCATTGTGACATCCTGGGGACCCCCTCTTGTCCCCAGGGCCCATTGTGACGTCCCAGGACCCCCCATTGTCCCCAGGGCCCATTGTGACATCCTGGGGATCCCTCCTTGTCCCCAGGGCCCATTGTGACGTCCCAGGAACCCCCATTGTCCCCAGGACCCATTGTGACATTCAGGGGACCCCCTTTGTCACTGGGGCCCATTGTGACATCCCAGGACCCCACATTGTCCCCAGGGCCCATTGTGACATCCTGGGGACCCCCATGTCACTGGGGCCCATTGTGACGTCCCAGGACCCCGCATTGTCCCCAGGGCCCATTGTGACACCTTGGGGACCCCCTTGTCACTGGAGACCCGTTGTGACATCATGGGGACCACCCCTTGTCCTCAGGGCCTATTGTTACGTCCCAGGACCCCCCATTGTCCCCAGGGCCCATTGTGACACCTTGGGGACCCCCTTGTCACTGGAGACCCGTTGTGACAGCATGGGGACCACCCCTTGTCCTCAGGGCCTATTGTGAACATCCTGGGGAACCTCCATTGTCCCCAGAGCCCATTGTGACTTCCTGGAGACCCCCTTGTCCCCAGGTCCCATTGTGACATCCTGGGGATTCCTCTTTGTCCCCACGGCCCATTGTGACATCCTGGGGACCTCCTTGTCCCCAGGACCCATCCTGGCACCGTGGAGACCTCCCTTGTTACTGGGGACCCATTGTGACACCATGGGGACCTCCCATTGTCCTCAGGGCCCATTGAGACATCCTGGGGACCCCCTTTGTCACTGGGGACCCAATGTGACATCCCAGGAACCCCATTGTCCCAAGGGCCCATTGTGACATCCTGGGGACCCCCCTTTGTCTCCAGGACATATTGTGACACCGTGGGGACCACATTAGTCCCCAGGGCCCATTGTGACATCCTAGGGATCCCCTCTTGTCCCCAGGGCCCATTGTGACGTCCCAGGACCCCCCATTGTCCCCAGGGCTTATTGTGACACCATGGGGATCTCCCTTGTCCCCAGGGCCCATTGTGACATCCCATGACCCCCCTTTATCCCCAGTGCTATTGTGAAATCCTGGGGACCCGTTTTGTCCCCAGGGCCCATTGTGGCACCATGGGGACCCCCTTTGTCACTGGGGCCCATTGTGACATCCCAGGACCCCACTTTGTCCCCAGGGCTTATTGTGACACCATGGGGATCTCCCTTGTCCCCAGGGCCCATTGTGACATCCCATGACCCCCCTTTATCCCCAGTGCTATTGTGAAATCCTGGGGACCCCTTTTGTCCCCAGGGCCCATTGTGACACCGTGGGGTACCCCTTTGTCACTGGGGCCATTGTGACATTCCAGGATTCCACTTTGTCCCCAGGGCTCGTTCTGACACCTTGGGGACTCCCATTGTCCCCAGGGCCCATTGTGACATCCTGGGCAACCCCATTGTCCCCAGGGCCCATTGTGACATCTGGGGGACGCCCTTGTCCCCAGGACCCATCGTGGCACCGTGGGGACCCTCCTTGTCACTTGGGCCCATTGTGACATCCTGGGCACCCCTTTTGTCCCCACAGCCCATTGTGGCACCATGGGGACCCCCTTTGTCACTGGGGCCCATTGTGACATCCCAGGACCCCACATTGTCCCCAGGGCCCTTGTGACATCCTGGGGACCCCACTTGTCCCCAGGACCCATTGTGACACTATAGGGACCCCCCCTTGTGCCCAGTGACCATTGTGACACCGTGGGTACCACCCTTGTCCGCAGGGCCCATTGTGACATCCTGGGGACACCCCCTTGTCTCCAGCGCCCATTGTGACATCCTGGGAATCCCTCCTTGTCCCCAGGGCCCATTTTGACATTCAGGGGACCCCCCATTGTCCCCAGGGCCCATTGTGACATCCTCGGCACCTCCTTGTCCCCAGGGCCCATTGTGACATTCAGGGGACCCCACATTGTCCCCAGGGCCCATTGTGAAATCCTGGGGACCCCCCTTTGTCCCCAGGGCCCATTGTGACATCCAAGGGACCCCCCCTTGTCCCCAGGGCCCATTGTGACGTCCCAGGACCCCCCACTGTCCCCAGGGCCCATTGTGACATTCAGGGGACCCCCCATTGTCCCCAGGGCCCATTCTGATACCGTCGGGACCCCCTTTGTCCCCAGGGCCCATTGTGACATGCTGGGGACCCTCCTTGTCCCCAGAGCCCATTGTGACATCCAGGGGACCCCCTTTGTCCCCAGGGCCCATTGTGGCACCGTGAGGACCCTCTTTATCACTGGGGCCCATTGTGACATCCCGGGACCCCCTTTGTCCCCAGGGCCCATTCTGATACCGTGGGGATCCCCTTTGTCCCCAGAGCCCATTGTGACATCCAGGGGACCCCCTTTGTCCCCAGGGCCCATTGTGACATCGCAGGACCCCCCTGGGCCCCAGGGCGCATTTTGACATCCTGGGGATGCCCCCTTGTCACCGGAACCCATTGTGACGTCCCAGGACCCCCCATTGTCCCCAGGGCCCATTGTGACATCCTGGGGATCCCTGCTTGGCCCCAGAGCCCATTGTGACGTCCCAGGACCCCCATTGTCCTTAGGACCCATTGTAACATTCAGGGAACCCCTTTGTCACTGGGGCCCATTGTGACATCCCAGGACCCCACATTGTCCCCAGGGCCCATTGTGACATCCTGGGGACCCCATTTTCCCCAGGACCCATTGTGACACTATGGGGAACCCCCCTTGTTCCCAGGGCCCATTGTGACACCGTGGGTACCACCCTTGACCGCAGGGCTCATTGTGACATCGCAGGACCCCCCTTTGTCCCCAGGGCCCATTGTGACATCGCTGGACCACCCTGGTCCCCAGGGCCCATTGTGACATCCTGGGCACCCCTTTTGTCCCCACGGCCCATTGTGGCACTATGGGGACCCCCTTTGTCACTGGGGCTCATTGTGACATCCCAGGACCCCACTTTGTCCCCAGGGCTGATTGTGACGTCCCAGGGCCACTCTGTGTCCCCAGGGCCCATTGTGACACTTTAGGGACCCCTCTTTGTCCCCAGGGCCCATTGTGACATCCTGGAGACCCCCCCTTGTCCCCAGGGCCCATTGTGACGTCCCAGGACCCCCCATTGTTCCCAGGGCCCATTGTGATGTCCTGGGGAGCCCCCTCTGTTCCCAGGGCTCATTGTGACTTTCAGGGGACCCCCCCTTGTCCCCAGGGCTGATTGTGACGTCCTAGGGCCCCTCTTGTCCCCAAGGCCCATTGTGACATCCCATGACCCCCCTTTGTCCCCAGCGCTATTGTGAAATCCTGGGGACCCCTTTTGTCCCCAGGGCCCATTGTGACACCATGGGGAACCCCTTTGTCACTGGGGGCCATTGTGACATTCCAGGATTCCACTTTGTCCCCAGGGCTCGTTCTGACACCTTGGGGACTCCCATTGTCCCCAGGGCCCATTGTGACGTCTTAGGACCCCCCATTTTCCCCAGGCCCCATTGTGACATTCAGGGCACCCCCTTGTCCCCAGGGCCCATTGTGACATTCCGGGGACGCCTCTTTGTACCCAGGGCACACTGTGACATCCTGGGGACCCCCCCTTGTCACTGGGGCCCATTGTGACGTCCCAGGACCCCCCATTGTCCCCAGGGCCCATTGTGACATCCTGGGGATCCCTCCTTGTCCCCAGGGCCCATTGTGACGTCCCAGGACCCACCATTGTCCCCAGGGCCCATTGTGACATCCTCAGCACCCCCTTGTCCCCAGGGCGCATTGTGACATTCAGGGGACGCCTCTTTGTCCCCAGGGCCCATTGTGACATCCTGGGGATCCCTCCTTGTCCCCAGGGCCCATTGTGACGTCCCAGGACCCGCCATTGTCCCCAGGGCCCATTGTGACATTCAGAGGGCCCCTTTGTCCCCAGGGCCCATTGTGACATCCCAGGACCACCCCTTGTCCCCAGGGCCCATTGTGACGTCCCAGGACCCGCCATTGTCCCCAGGGCCCATTGTGACATCCTGGGGATCCCTGCTTGTCCCCAGGGCCCATTGGGACGTCCCAGGACCCGCCATTGTCCCCAGGGCCCATTGTGACATTCTGGGGATCCCTCCTTGTCCCCAGGGCCAATTGGGACGTCCCAGGACCCCCATTGTCCCCAGGGCCCATTGTGACATTCAGGGGCCCCCGTTTGTCACTGGGGCCCATTGTGACATCCCAGGACCCCACATTGTCCCCAGGGCCCTTGTGACATCCTGGGGACACCCCCTTATCTCCAGGGCCCATTGTGACATCCTGGGAATCCCTCCTTGTCACTGGGGCCCATTGTGACATTCAGGGGACCCCACTTGTCCCCAGCACCCATTGTGACACTATGGGGACCCCCCCTTGTGCCCAGTGCCCATTGTGACACCGTGGGTACCACCCTTGTCTGCAGGGCTCATTGTATCATCCCAGGACCCCCCATTGTCCCCAGGGCCCATTGTGACATTCAGGGGACCCCCCTTTGTCCCCAGGGCCCATTCTGATACCGTGGGGACCCCCTTTGTCCCCAGGGCCCATTGTGACATGCTGGGGACGCTCTTTGTCCCCAGGGCCCATTGTGACATCCAGGGGACCCCCTTTGTCCCCAGGGCCCATTGTGGCACCATAGGGACCCCCTTTGTCACTAGGGCCCATTGTGACATCCCAGGACCCCCCCTAGTCCCCAGGGCCCATTGTGACATCCTGGGGACCCTCCTTGTCCCCAGAGCCCATTGTGACATCCAGGGGACCCCCTTTGTCCCTAGGGCCCATTGTGGCACCATAGGGACCCCCTTTGTCACTGGGGCCCATTGTGACATCCCAGGACCCCCCCTGGTCCCCAGGCCTCATTGTGACATCCTGGGGACCCCTTTGTCCCAAGACTTCATTGTGACATCCTGGGGAACCCCCTTGTCCTCAGGGTCCATTGTGACAGCCCAGGACCTTACATTTTCCCCAGGACCCATTGTGACATCCTGGGGCCACCCTTTGCTCCCAGGGCCCATTGTGGCACCGTGGGGACACCCCGTTTGTCCCCAGGGCCCATTGTGACATCCCAGGACCCCGCTTTGTACCCAGGGCCATTGTAGCACCATGGGGTCCCCTTTGACCCCATGGCCCATTGTGGCACCATGGCAACCCCTTTTGTCCCCAGGGCCCATTGTGACATTCTTGGACCCCACTTTGTCCCCAGGGCCTATTGTGACACCATGGGGACCCCTCCTTGTCACTGGGGACCCATTGTGACACCATGGGGACCCCCCCTTGTCCTCAGGACTCATTCTCACATCCTGGACACCCCCCATTGTCCCCAGGGCCCATTGTGACATCCACTGCACCCCCTTGTCCCCAGGGCCCATTGTGACATTCAGGGGACCCCTCTTTGTCCCCAGGGCCCATTGTGACATCCTGGGGACCCCCCCTTGTCCCCAGGGCCCATTGTGACATCCTGGGGACTCTCCTTGTCCCCAGAGCCCATTGTGACATCCTGGGGACCCCCTTTGTCCCCAGGGCCCATTGTGGCACCATGAGGACCCTCTTTGTCACTGGGGGCCATTGTGACATCCTGGGGATCCTCCTTGTCCCCAGAGCCCATTTTGACATCCCAGGACCACACTTTGTCCCCAGGGCTTATTGTGACACCATGGGGATCTCCCTTGTCCCCAGGGCCCATTGTGACATCCCATGACCCCCCTTTGTCCCCAGCGCTATTGTGAAATCCTGGGGACCCCTTTTGTCACCAGGGCCCATTGTGGCACCATGGGGAACCCCTTTGTCACTGGGGGCCATTGTGACATTCCAGGATTCCACTTTGTCCCCAGGGCTCGTTCTGACACCTTGGGGACTCCCATTGTCCCCATGGCCCATTGTGACATCCTGGGCAACCCCATTGTCCCCAGGGCCCATTGTCACATCCTGGGGACCCCCATTGTCCCCAGGGCCCATTGTGACATTCCAGGACCCCCCATTGTCCCCAGGGCCCATTGTGACATCCACTGCACCCCCTTGTCCCCAGGGCCCATTGTGACATTCAGGGGACCCCTCTTTGTCCCCAGGGCCCATTGTGACATTCAGGGGACCCCCCCTTGTCCCCAGGGCCCATTGTGACGTCCCAGGACCCCCCATTGTCCCCAGGGCCCATTGTGACATCCTGGGGATCCCTCCTTGTCCCCAGGGCCCGTTGTGACGTCCCAGGACCCCCCATTGTCCCTAGGACCCATTGTGACATTCAGGGGGCCCCTTTGTCACTGGGGCCCATTGTGACATCCCAGGACCCCCCTTGTCCCCAGGACACATTGTCACATCCTGGGGACCCCACTTGTCCCCAGGACCCATTGTGACACTATGGGGTCCCCCACTTGTGCCCAGGGCCCATTGTGACACCGTGGGTACCACCCTTGTCCGCAGGGCTCATTGTGACATCCCAGGACCCCCCTTTGTCCCCAGGGCCCATTCTGATACCGTGGGGATCCCCTTTGTCCCCAGAGTCCATTGTGACATCCAGGGGACTCCCTTTGTCCCCAGGGCCCATTGTGACATCGCAGGACCCCCCTGGGCCCCAGGGCGCATTTTGATATCCTGGGGATGCCCCCTTGTCAACGGGGCCCATTGTGACGTCCCAGGACCCCCCATTGTCCCCAGGGCCCATTGTGACATCCTGGGGATCCCTCCTTGTCCCCAGGGCCCATTGTGACGTCCCAGGACCCCCCACTGTCCTCAGGACCTATTGTAACATTCAGGGGACCCCCTTTGTCACTGGGGCCCATTGTGACATCCCAGGACCCCACATTGTCCCCAGGGCCCATTGTGACATCCTGGGGACCCCATTTTCCCCAGGACCCATTGTGACACTATGGGTACCCCCCCTTGTCCCCAGGGCCAATTGTGACGTCCCAGGACCCCCCATTGTTCCCAGGGCCCATTGTGATGTCCTTGGGAGCCCCCTCTCTTCCCAGGGCTCATTGTGACTCTCAGGGGACCCCACCTTGTCCCCAGGACTGATTGTGACGTCCTAGGGCCCCTCTGTGTCCCCAGGGCCCATTGTGACGTCCCAGGACCCCCATTGTCCCCAGGGCCCATTGTGACATCCTCGGCACCCCCTTGTCCCCAGGGCCCATTGTGACATTCAGGGGACCCCTCTTTGTCCCCAGGGCCCATTGTGACATCCTGGGGACCCCCTCTTGTCCCTAGGGCCCATTGTGACGTCCCAGGACCCCCCATTATCCCCAGGGCCCATTGTGACATCCTGGCGATCCCTCCTTGTCCCCAGGGCCCATTGTGATGTCCCAGGACCCCCCATTGTCCCCAGGGCCCATTGTGACATTCAGGGGACCCACTTTGTCACTGGGGCCCATTGTGACATCCCAGGACCCCACATTGTCCCCAGGGTCCATTGTTACATCCTGGGAACCCCCATGTCACTGGGACCCATTGTGACGTCCCAGGACCCCCCATTGTCCCCAGGGTCCATTGTTACATCCTGGGGACCCCCTTGTCCCCAGGACCCATCATGACACCATGGGGACCCTCCTTGTCACTGGGGACCCATTGTGACACCATGGGGACACCCCCTTGTCCTCAGGGCCCATTGTGACATCCTGGGCATCCCCCTTTGTCCCCCGGGACCATTGTAACACCGTGCGGACCCCCTTTGTCCCCAGGGCCCATTGTGACACTGTGGGGAACTCCCTTGTCCCCAGGGCCTATTGTTACGTCCCAGGACCCCCCATTGTCCCCAGGGCCCATTGTGACACCTTGGGGACCCCCTTGTCACTGGAGACCCATTGTGACAGCATGGGGACCACCCCTTGTCCTCAGGGCCTATTGTGAACATCCTGGGGAACCTCCATTGTCCCCAGAGCCCATTGTGAGTTCCAGGAGACCCCCTTGTCCCCAGGTCCCATTGTGACATCCTGGGGAGCCTCTTTGTCCCCACGGCCCATTGTGACATCCTGGGGACCTCCTTGTCCCCAGGACCCATCCTGGCACTGTGGAGACCTCCCTTGTCACTGGGGACCCATTGTGACACCATGGGGACCTCCCATTGTCCTCAGGGCCCATTGAGACATCCTGGGGACCCCCTTTGTCACTGGGGACCCATTGTGACATCCCAGGAACCCCATTGTCCCAAGGGCCCATTGTGACATCCTGGGGACCCCTCTTTGTCTCCAGGACATATTGTGACACCGTGGGGACCACATTAGTCCCCAGGGCCCATTGTGACATCCTAGGAATCCCCTCTTGTCCCCAGGGCCCATTGTGACATCCCAGGATCCCCCTTTGTCCCCAGGGCTCATTGTGACATTCTAGGACCCCACTTTGTCCCCAGGGCCTATTGTGACACCATGGGGAACCCTCCTTGTCACTGGCGTCCCATTGTGACACCATGGGGACCCCCCCTTTGTCCCCAGTGCCCATTGTGACATCCTGCCCACCCCCCTTTGTCCCCAGGGCCCATTGTGACATCCTGGGCAACCCCATTGTCCCCAGGGCCCATTGTGACATCTAGGGGGACGCCCTTGTCCCCAGGACCCATCGTGGCACCGTGGGGACCCCCATTGTCCCCAGGGCCCATTGTGACGTTCCAGGACCCCCATTGTCCCCAGGGCCCATTGTGACATCCCAGGACCCCACTTTGTCCCCAGGGCTTATTGTGACACCATGCGGATCTCCCTTGTCCCCAGGGCCCATTGTGACATCCTCGGCACCCCCTTGTCCCCAGGGCCCATTTTGACATACAGGGGACGCCTCTTTGTCCCCAGGGCCCATTGTGACATCCCGGGACCCCCATTGTCCCCAGGGCCCATTGTGACATTCAGGGGCCCCCGTTTGTCACTGGCGCCCATTTTGACATCCCAGGACCCCACATTGTCCCCAGGGCCCATTGTGACTTTCAGGGGACCCCACTTGTCCCCAGGACCCATTGTGACACTATAGGGACCCCACCTTGTGCCCAGTGCCCATTGTGACACCGTGGGTACCACCCTTGTCCGCAGGGCCCATTGTGACATCCTGGGTACACCCCCGTGTCCCCAGGGCCCATTGTGACGTCCTGGGAATCCCTCCTTGTCCCCAGGGCCCATTGTGACATCCAGGGGACCCCCCCTTGTCCCCAGGGCCCATTGTGACGTCCCAGGACCCGCCATTGTCCCCAGGGCCCATTGTGACATCCACTGCACCCCCTTGTCCCCAGGGCCCATTGTGACATCCACTGCACCCCCTTGTCCCCAGGGCCCATTGTGACATCCTGGGGACCCCCTTTGTCCCCAGGGCCCATTGTGGCACCATAGGGACCCCCTTTGTCACTGGGGCGCATTGTGACATCCCAGGACCCCCCCTGGTCCCCAGGGCCCATTGTGACATCCTGGGGACCCCCCTTGTCCTCAGGGTCCATTGTGACAGCCCAGGACCTTACATTGTCCCCAGGGCCCATTGTGATATCTGGGGGACCCCCTTGTTCCCAAGGCCCATTGTGACACCATGGGGACCCCCCCTTTATCCCCAGTGCCCATTGTGACATCCTGCGGACCCCCCTTTGTCCCCAGGGCCCATTTTGACATTCAGGGGACCCACCATTGTCCTCAGGGCCCATTGTGAGGTCCCAGGACCCCCCATTGTCCCCAGGGCCCATTGTGACATCCTCGGCACCCCCTTGTCCCCAGGGTCCATTGTGACATCCCAGGACCCCCCATTGTCCCCAGGGCCCATTGTGACATTCAGGGGACACCCCTTTGTCCCCAGGGCCCATTGTGACATCGTGGGGACCCCCTTTGTCCCAAGACTTCATTGTGACATCCTGGGTTCCCCCCTTGTCCTCAGGGTCCATTGTGACAGCCCAGGACCTTACATTGTCCCCAGGGCCCATTGTGACATCCTGGGGACCCCCCCTTGTCCCCAGGGCCCATTGTGACATCCCAGGACCCCCCATTGTCCCCAGGGCCCATTGTGACATCCTCGGCACGCCCTTGTCCCCAGGGCCCATTGTGACATCCTGGGGACCCCCCCTTGTCCCCAGGGCCCATTGTGACATCCCAGGACCCCCCATTGTCCCCAGGACCTATTGTGACATTCAGGGGACCCCCTTTGTCACTGGGGCCCATTGTGACACCATGGAGACCCCCGCTTGTCCTCAGGCTCCATTGTGACATCCTGGGCACCCCCCATTTTCCCCAGGACCCGTTGTGACATCCTGGCCACCCCCTTGCTTCCAGGGCCCGTTGTGGCACCATGGGGACACCCCCTTTGTCCCCAAAGCCCATTGTGACATCCCAGGACCCCCCTTTGTCCCCAGGGCCCATTGTAGCACCATGGGGACCCCCTTTGACCCCAGGGCCCATTGTGGTACTATGGCAACCCCTTTTGTCCCCAGGGCCCATTGTGACATTCTTGGACCCCACTTTGTCCCCAGGGCCTATTGTGACACCATGGGGACCCCTCCTTGCCACTGGGGACCCATTGTGACACCATGGGGACCCCCCCTTGTCCTCAGGAGTCATTCTGACATCCTGGACACCCCCCATTGTCCCCAGGGCCCATTGTGACATCCTCTGCACCCCCTTGTCCCCAGGGCCCATTGTGACATTCAGGGGACCCCTCTTTGTCCCCAGGGCCCATTGTGACATCCTGGGGATCCCTCCTTGTCGCCAGGGCCCATTGTGACGTCCCAGGACCCCCCATTGTCCCCAGGACCTATTGTGACATTCAGGGGACCCCCTTTGTCACTGGGGCCCATTGTGACACCATGGGGACCCCTCCTTGTCACTGGGGACCCATTATGACACCATGGGGACCCCCCTTGTCCTCAGGACTCATTCTCACATCCTGGACACCCCGCATTGTCCCCAGGGCCCATTGTGACATCCACTGCAACCCCTTGTCCCCAGGGCCCATTGTGACATTCAGGGGACCCCTCTTTGTCCCCAGGGCCCATTGTGACATCCTGGGGACCCTCTTTGTCACTGGGGCCTATTGTGACATCCCAGGACCCCCCTTTGTCCCCAGGGCCCATTGTAGCACCATGGGGACCCCCTTTGACCCCAGGGCCCATTGTGGCACCATGGCAACCGCTTTTGTCCCCAGGGCCCATTGTGACATTCTTGGACCCCACTTTGTCCCCAGGGCCTATTGTGACACCATGGGGACCCCTCCTTGTCACTGGGGACCCATTGTGATACCATGGGGACCCCCCCTTGTCCTCAGGACTCATTCTCACATCCTGGACGCCCCCCATTGTCCCCAGGGCCCATTGTGACATCCACTGCACCCCCTTGTCCCCAGGGCCCATTGTGACATTCAGGGGACCCCTCTTTGTCCCCAGGGCCCATTGTGACATCCTGGGGACCCCCCCTTGTCCCCAGAGCCCATTGTGACGTCCCAGGACCCCCCATTGTCCCCAGGGCCCATTGTGACATCCTGTGGATCCCTCCTTGTCCCCAGGGCCCATTGTGACGTCCCAGGACCCCCCATTGTCCCCAGGGCCCATTGTGATATGTTGGGGAGCCCTCTTTGTCCCCAGGGCCCATTGTGAAATTCAGGGGACCCCAACTTGTCCTCAGGGCCCATTCTGATATCCTGGGGACACTCTTTGTCCCCAGGGCCCATTGTGACATCCTGGGGACCCCATTGTCACCAAAGCCCATTGTGATATCCTGGCGACCACCTTTTGTCCCCAGGGCCCATTGTGATATCCTGAGGACCGCCCTTTGTCCCCAGTGCCCATTGTGACGTCCCAGGACCCCCCATTGTCCCCAGGGCCCATTGTGACATTCAGGGGCCCCCGTTTGTCATTGGGGCCCATTGTGAGATCCCAGGACCCCACATTGTCCCAAGGGCCCATTGTGACTTTCAGGGGACTCCACTTGTCCCCAGGACCCATTGTGACACTATAGGGACCCCACCTTGTGCCCAGTGCCCATTGTGACACTGTGGGTACCACCCTTGTCCGCAGGGCCCATTGTGACATCCTGGGGACACCCCCTTGTCCCCAGGGCCCATTGTGACATTTTGGGAATCCCTCCTTGTCCCCAGGGCCCATTGTGACGTCCCAGGAGCCCCCATTGTCCCCAGGACCCATTGTGACATTCAGGGGACCCCCTTTGTCACTGGGGCCCATTGTGAAATCCCAGGACCCCACACTGTCCCCAGGGCCCATTGTGACATCCTGGGGACCCCCCCTTTGTCCCCAGTGCCCATTGTGACATCCTGCGGACCCCCCTTTGTCCCCAGGGCCCATTTTGACATTCAGGGGACCCACCATTGTCCTCAGGGCCCATTGTGAGGTCCCAGGACCCCCCATTGTCCCCAGGGCCCATTGTGACATTCAGGGGACCCCTCTTTGTCCCCAGGGCCCATTGTGACATCCTGGGGACCCCCCCTTGTCCCCAGGGCCCATTGTGACATCCTCGGCACCCCCTTGTGCCCAGGGCCCATTGTGACATTCAGGGGACCCCTCTTTGTCCCAAGGGCCCATTGTGACGTCGTGGGGACCCCCCCTTGTCCCCAGGGCCCATTGTGACGTCCCAGGACCCGCCATTGTCCCCAGGGCCCATTGTGACATCCTGGGTATCCCTCCTTGTCCCCAGGGCCCATTGTGACGTCCCAGGACCCCCCATTGTCCCCAGGGCCCATTGTGACATTCAGGGGCCCCCGTTTGTCACTGGGGCCCATTGTGACATCCCAGGACCCCACATTGTCCCCAGGGCCCATTGTGACTTTCAGGGGACCCCACTTGTCCCCAGGACCCATTGTGACACTATAGGGACCCCCCCTTGTCCCAGTGACCATTGTGACACCGTGGGTACCACCCTTGTCCCCAGGGCCCATTGTGACATCCTGGGGACACCCCCTTGTCCCCAGGGCCCATTGTGACATCCTGGGGATCCCTCCTTGTCCCCAGGGCCCATTGTGATGTCCCAGGACCCCCCATTGTCCCCAGGGCCCATTGTGACATTCAGGGGACCCCTCTTTGTCCCCAGGGCCCATTCTGACATCCTGGGGATCCCTCCTTGTCCCCAGGGCCCATTGTGACGTCCCAGGACCCCCCATTGTCCCCAGGACCTATTGTGACATTCAGGGGACCCCCTTTGTCACTGGGGCCCATTGTGACACCATGGAGACCCCCGCTTGTCCTCAGGGTCCATTGTGACATCCTGGGCACCCCCTTGCTCCCAGGGCCCGTTGTGGCACCATGGGGACACCCCCTTTGTCCCCAGGGCCCATTGTGACATGCCAGGACCCCCCTTTGTCCCCAGGGCCCATTGTAGCACCATGGGGTCCCCTTTGACCCCAGGGCCCATTGTGGCACCATGGCAACTCCTTTTGTCCCCAGGGCCCATTGTGACATCCTCGGCACCCCCTTGTCCCCAGGGCCCATTGTGACATTCAGGGGACCCCTCTTTGTCCCCAGGGCCCATTGTGACATCCTGGGGACCCCCCCTTGTTCCCAGGGCCCACTGTGACGTCCCAGGACCCCCCATTGTCCCCAGGGCCCTGTGTGACATCCTGGGGTGCCCTCCTTGTCCCCAGGGCCCATTGTGACGTCCCAGGACCCCCCATTGTTCCCAGAGCCCATTGTGACATCCAGGGGACCCCCTTTGTCACTGGGGCCCATTGTGACATCCCAGGACCCCCCCTGGTCCCCAGGGCCCATTGTGACATCTGGGGGACCCCCCTTGTCCTCAGGGTCCATTGTGACAGCCCAGGGCCTTACTTTGTTCCCAGGGCCCATTGCGATATCTGGGGGACCCCCTTGTCCCCAGGGCCCATTGTGACACCATGGGGACCCCCCTTTGTCCCCAGGGCCCATTGTGACATCCTGGGGTCCCCCGTTTGTCCCCAGGGCCCATTGAAATGTCCCAGGACCACCCTTTGTCCCCAGGGCTTATTGTGACACCATGGGGATCTCCCTTGTCCCCAGGGCCCATTGTGACATCCCATGAACCCCCTTTGTCCCCAGTGCTATTGTGAAATCCTGGGGACCCCTTTTGTCCCCAGGGCCCATTGTGGCACCATGGGGAACCCCTTTGTCACTGGGGGCCATTGTGACATTCCAGGATTCCACTTTGTCCCCAGGGCTCGTTCTGAACACCTTGGGGCCTCCCATTGTCCCCAGGGCCCATTGTGACATCTGGGGGACGCCCTTGTCCCCAGGACCCATCGTGGCACCGTGGGGACCCTCCTTGTCACTTGGGCCCATTGTGACACCATGGGGACCCCCCCTTTATCCCCAGTGCCCATTGTGACATCCTGCGGACCCCCCTTTGTCCCCAGGGCCCATTTTGACATTCAGGGGACCCACCATTGTCCTCAGGGCCCATTGTGAGGTCCCAGGACCCCCCATTGTCCCCAGGGCCCATTGTGACATCCTCGGCACCCCCTTGTCCCCAGGGTCCATTGTGACACTATGGGGACCCCCCCTTGTGCCCAGGGCCCATTGTGACACCGTGGGTACCACCCTTGTCCCCAGGGCTCATTGTGACATCCCAGGACCCCCCATTGTCCCCAGGGCCCATTGTGACACCGTGGGGACCCCCCTTGTCCCCAGGGCCCATTCTGACACCGTGGGGACCCCCTTTGTCCCCAGGGCCCATTGTGACATCCTGGGGACCCCACCTTGTCCCCAGGGCCCATTGTGACATCCCAGGACCCCCCATTGTCCCCAGGGCCCATTGTGACATCCTCGGCACGCCCTTGTCCCCAGGGCCCATTGTGACATCCTGGGGACCCCCCCTTGTCCCCAGGGCCCATTGTGACGTCCCAGGACCCCCCATTGTCCCCAGGGCCCATTGTGACATCCTGGGGATCCCTCCTTGTCCCCAGGGCCCATTGTGACGTCCCAGGACCCCCTATTGTCCCCACGACCTATTGTGACATTCAGGGGACCCCCTTTGTCACTGGGGCCCATTGTGACACCATGGAGACCCCCGCTTGTCCTCAGGGTCCATTGTGACATCCTGGGCACCCCCCTTTGTCCCCAGGGCTCATTGTGACATCCCAGGACGCCCCTTTGTCCCCAGGGCCCATTGTAGCACCATGGGGACCCCCTTTGACCCCAGGGCCCATTGTGGCACTATGGCAACCCCTTTTGTCCACAGGGCCCATTGTGACATTCTTGGACCCCACTTTGTCCCCAGGGCCTATTGTGACACCATGGGGACCCCTCCTTGTCACTGGGGACCCATTGTGACACCATGGGGACCCCCCCTTGTCCTCAGGACTCATTCTGACATCCTGGATGCCCCCCATTGTCCCCAGGGCCCATTGTGACATCCACTGCACCCCCCTGTCCCCAGGGCCCATTGTGACATTCAGGGGACCCCTCTTTGTCCCCAGGGCCCATTGTGACGTCCCAGGACCCCCCGTTGTCCCCAGGACCCATTGTGACATTCAGGGGACCCCCTTTGTCACTGGGGCCCATTGTGAAATCCCAGGACCCCACATTGTCCCCGGGGCCCATTGTGACATCCTGGGGACCCCCCCTTTGTCCCCAGTGCCCATTGTGACATCCTGCGGACCCCCCTTTGTCCCCAGGGCCCATTTTGACATTCAGGGGACCCACCATTGTCCTCAGGGCCCATTGTGCGGTCCCAGGACCCCCCATTGTCCCCAGGGCCCATTGTGACATCCTCGGCACCCCCTTGTCCCCAGGGTCCATTGTGACACTATGGGGACCCCCCCTTGTGCCCAGGGCCCATTGTGACACTGTGGGTACCACCCTTGTCTGCAGGGCTCATTGTGACATCCCAGGACCCCCCATTGTCCCCAGGACCCATTGTGACACTATGGGGACCCCCCCTTGTCCCCAGGGCCCATACTGATACCGTGGGGACCCCCTTTGTCCCCAGGGCCCATTGTGACATCCTGGGGACCCTCCTTGTCCCCAGAGCCCATTGTGAGATTCCAGGACCCCCGCTTTGTCCCCAGGGCCCATTGTGACATCCTGGGGACCCCCATTGTCCCAAGACTTCATTGTGACATCCTGGGGACCCCCCTTGTCCTCAGGGTCCATTGTGACAGCCCAGGACCTTACATTGTCCCCAGGGCCCATTGTGATATCTGGGGGACCCCCTTGTTCCCTAGGCCCATTGTGACACCCTGGGGACTCCCATTGTCCCCAGGGCCCATTGTGACATCCTCTGCACCCCCTTGTCCCCAGGGCCCATTGTGACATTCAGGGGACCCCTCTTTTTCCCCAGGGCCCATTGTGACATCCTGGGGACCCCCCCTTGTCCCCAGGGCCCATTGTGACGTCCCAGGACCCCCCATTGTCCCCAGGACCCATTGTGACACTATGGGGACCCCCCGTTGTGCCCAGCGCCCATTGTGACACCGTGGGTACCACCCTTGTCTGCAGGGCTCATTGAGACATCCCAGGACCCCCCATTGTCCCCAGGGCCCATTGTGACATTCAGGGGACCCCCCTTTGTCCCCAGGGCCCATTCTGATACCGTGGGGACCCCCTTTGTCCCTAGGGCCCATTGTGACATGCTGGGGACGCTCTTTGTCCCCAGGGCCCATTGTGACATCCTGGGGACCCCCCCTTGTCCCCAGGGCCCATTGTGACGTCCCAGGACCCCCCATTGTCCCCAGGGCCCATTGTGATATGCTGGGGAGCCCTCTTTGTCTCCAGGGCCCATTGTGAAATTCAGGGGACCCCAACTTGTCCCCAGGGCCCATTGTGACATCCTGGGGACCCCATTGTCACCAGAGCCCATTGTGATATCCTGGCGACCGCCCTTTGTCCCCAGGGCCCATTGTGACATGCCAGGACCCCCCTTTGTCCCCAGGGCCCATTGTAGCACCATGGGGTCCCCTTTGACCCCAGGGCCCATTGTGGCACCATGGCAACTCCTTTTGTCCCCAGGGCCCATTGTGACATCCTCGGCACCCCCTTGTCCCCAGGGCCCATTGTGACATTCAGGGGACCCCTCTTTGTCCCCAGGGCCCATTGTGACATCCTGGGGACCCCCCCTTGTTCCCAGGGCCCACTGTGACGTCCCAGGACCCCCCATTGTCCCCAGGGCCCTGTGTGACATCCTGGGGTGCCCTCCTTGTCCCCAGGGCCCATTGTGACGTCCCAGGACCCCCCATTGTTCCCAGAGCCCATTGTGACATCCAGGGGACCCCCTTTGTCACTGGGGCCCATTGTGACATCCCAGGACCCCCCCTGGTCCCCAGGGCCCATTGTGACATCTGGGGGACCCCCCTTGTCCTCAGGGTCCATTGTGACAGCCCAGGGCCTTACTTTGTTCCCAGGGCCCATTGCGATATCTGGGGGACCCCCTTGTCCCCAGGGCCCATTGTGACACCATGGGGACCCCCCTTTGTCCCCAGGGCCCATTGTGACATCCTGGGGTCCCCCGTTTGTCCCCAGGGCCCATTGAAATGTCCCAGGACCACCCTTTGTCCCCAGGGCTTATTGTGACACCATGGGGATCTCCCTTGTCCCCAGGGCCCATTGTGACATCCCATGAACCCCCTTTGTCCCCAGTGCTATTGTGAAATCCTGGGGACCCCTTTTGTCCCCAGGGCCCATTGTGGCACCATGGGGAACCCCTTTGTCACTGGGGGCCATTGTGACATTCCAGGATTCCACTTTGTCCCCAGGGCTCGTTCTGAACACCTTGGGGCCTCCCATTGTCCCCAGGGCCCATTGTGACATCTGGGGGACGCCCTTGTCCCCAGGACCCATCGTGGCACCGTGGGGACCCTCCTTGTCACTTGGGCCCATTGTGACACCATGGGGACCCCCCCTTTATCCCCAGTGCCCATTGTGACATCCTGCGGACCCCCCTTTGTCCCCAGGGCCCATTTTGACATTCAGGGGACCCACCATTGTCCTCAGGGCCCATTGTGAGGTCCCAGGACCCCCCATTGTCCCCAGGGCCCATTGTGACATCCTCGGCACCCCCTTGTCCCCAGGGTCCATTGTGACACTATGGGGACCCCCCCTTGTGCCCAGGGCCCATTGTGACACCGTGGGTACCACCCTTGTCCCCAGGGCTCATTGTGACATCCCAGGACCCCCCATTGTCCCCAGGGCCCATTGTGACACCGTGGGGACCCCCCTTGTCCCCAGGGCCCATTCTGACACCGTGGGGACCCCCTTTGTCCCCAGGGCCCATTGTGACATCCTGGGGACCCCACCTTGTCCCCAGGGCCCATTGTGACATCCCAGGACCCCCCATTGTCCCCAGGGCCCATTGTGACATCCTCGGCACGCCCTTGTCCCCAGGGCCCATTGTGACATCCTGGGGACCCCCCCTTGTCCCCAGGGCCCATTGTGACGTCCCAGGACCCCCCATTGTCCCCAGGGCCCATTGTGACATCCTGGGGATCCCTCCTTGTCCCCAGGGCCCATTGTGACGTCCCAGGACCCCCTATTGTCCCCACGACCTATTGTGACATTCAGGGGACCCCCTTTGTCACTGGGGCCCATTGTGACACCATGGAGACCCCCGCTTGTCCTCAGGGTCCATTGTGACATCCTGGGCACCCCCCTTTGTCCCCAGGGCTCATTGTGACATCCCAGGACCCCCCTTTGTCCCCAGGGCCCATTGTAGCACCATGGGGACCCCCTTTGACCCCAGGGCCCATTGTGGCACTATGGCAACCCCTTTTGTCCACAGGGCCCATTGTGACATTCTTGGACCCCACTTTGTCCCCAGGGCCTATTGTGACACTATGGGGACCCCTCCTTGTCACTGGGGACCCATTGTGACACCATGGGGACCCCCCCTTGTCCTCAGGACTCATTCTGACATCCTGGATGCCCCCCATTGTCCCCAGGGCCCATTGTGACATCCACTGCACCCCCCTGTCCCCAGGGCCCATTGTGACATTCAGGGGACCCCTCTTTGTCCCCAGGGCCCATTGTGACGTCCCAGGACCCCCCGTTGTCCCCAGGACCCATTGTGACATTCAGGGGACCCCCTTTGTCACTGGGGCCCATTGTGAAATCCCAGGACCCCACATTGTCCCCGGGGCCCATTGTGACATCCTGGGGACCCCCCCTTTGTCCCCAGTGCCCATTGTGACATCCTGCGGACCCCCCTTTGTCCCCAGGGCCCATTTTGACATTCAGGGGACCCACCATTGTCCTCAGGGCCCATTGTGCGGTCCCAGGACCCCCCATTGTCCCCAGGGCCCATTGTGACATCCTCGGCACCCCCTTGTCCCCAGGGTCCATTGTGACACTATGGGGACCCCCCCTTGTGCCCAGGGCCCATTGTGACACTGTGGGTACCACCCTTGTCTGCAGGGCTCATTGTGACATCCCAGGACCCCCCATTGTCCCCAGGACCCATTGTGACACTATGGGGACCCCCCCTTGTCCCCAGGGCCCATACTGATACCGTGGGGACCCCCTTTGTCCCCAGGGCCCATTGTGACATCCTGGGGACCCTCCTTGTCCCCAGAGCCCATTGTGAGATTCCAGGACCCCCGCTTTGTCCCCAGGGCCCATTGTGACATCCTGGGGACCCCCATTGTCCCAAGACTTCATTGTGACATCCTGGGGACCCCCCTTGTCCTCAGGGTCCATTGTGACAGCCCAGGACCTTACATTGTCCCCAGGGCCCATTGTGATATCTGGGGGACCCCCTTGTTCCCTAGGCCCATTGTGACACCCTGGGGACTCCCATTGTCCCCAGGGCCCATTGTGACATCCTCTGCACCCCCTTGTCCCCAGGGCCCATTGTGACATTCAGGGGACCCCTCTTTTTCCCCAGGGCCCATTGTGACATCCTGGGGACCCCCCCTTGTCCCCAGGGCCCATTGTGACGTCCCAGGACCCCCCATTGTCCCCAGGACCCATTGTGACACTATGGGGACCCCCCGTTGTGCCCAGCGCCCATTGTGACACCGTGGGTACCACCCTTGTCTGCAGGGCTCATTGAGACATCCCAGGACCCCCCATTGTCCCCAGGGCCCATTGTGACATTCAGGGGACCCCCCTTTGTCCCCAGGGCCCATTCTGATACCGTGGGGACCCCCTTTGTCCCTAGGGCCCATTGTGACATGCTGGGGACGCTCTTTGTCCCCAGGGCCCATTGTGACATCCTGGGGACCCCCCCTTGTCCCCAGGGCCCATTGTGACGTCCCAGGACCCCCCATTGTCCCCAGGGCCCATTGTGATATGCTGGGGAGCCCTCTTTGTCTCCAGGGCCCATTGTGAAATTCAGGGGACCCCAACTTGTCCCCAGGGCCCATTGTGACATCCTGGGGACCCCATTGTCACCAGAGCCCATTGTGATATCCTGGCGACCGCCCTTTGTCCCCAGGGCCCATTGTGACATCCCAGGACCCCCTTTGTCCCTGTCGAGGGTTAGGATTGCGGGGTGACAATCAAACCCTGGCAGATGTGTTGTCAACCTCTTCTCTCCCCCCCAATTCCCCCTTTTGCCCCTCCCTCTCCCCCCTTCCCACTCAGCACAGGCGATCGGGAGGGGAAGAAGCACAGAGGGGAGAGAGCTGGAAAAGTTCAAGATGTTTTACTGATGCTACTGATGAGAACAGAGAAAATGATACAAATATACAAAACCCATCTTGTAAGTCTGAGCAACTGCAGAGCCAGCACCCAAAGTCCTGGATCAGACTCTGCAGCCAACCGGAGCTGGATTCAGTCTCTCACTGGCCTCCGTTCGCAGGGACGACCAGCAAGGTCCTCTCCTGATGTCGGCCATGAGGAAAAAAGGGAGAAAGGGAAAAGGGGCGAGATCCTCGTGATCTCCCACTTTTATATGAAGTATTCACGTGAATGGAATGTTATTCACCGTTGGTCAGTCTCTCGATCACCAGTTTCTCGTTGCCCCTCTCGCGAGATGTCCATCTGTGCTTGTCAATAAGTTTGCATTCCCTTGCTGGGTTTAACCAAAACATGTGTCGGGTTCTCCAGGAAAATGCAGCTGACATGAAGGCTTTGGCTGACAGGCAAATTCACTAAAAGAGAAACTTGTTTTTAACAAAACCAGGACATTCCACCCCTTATCATATGACATTCACTGAATACTTAAACCTTATCAATACAATCTATCAATACAATCTAATTAATCACTACTACTATATATATATACATATGTACATATATACACAGGAGTAATTAATCAGTGGACCATCCTTTGAAAAGTTCATTAAGTTCATTTTGTCACCACAGTCTCCCAGGGCAGGGAAAATGGTCCAAGTGCATCTCATGACCCCTGTTGGTGGGTTAAGGACACCAACTTCGAAGAAGGTGTCGGGCGCCACTCGAAGAAGCCAGCGCTGGTTTCATCACCATTGTCTTGATCTGAAAGACACTTATTAAACATTGTTAGTGCGGCAATTCACATCGTACAGTTCAGCATTGCATATTTTCACCTAAAATCAAATCCCCTTGAGGTGCACACTGAACTTCTCCATCCTTAAGCATCACCCACCAGGTGCTGCCAGGTCCCTGGGCAAAAACAATCCCACGAATAGGTTTGCCTGTGCCTGAGGCAGGAGGAACCCAGACTGCCTTTCCTAACATATTTTCCATGTGTACTACAGGGACTTTATCTCCTTCCACAGTCCATAGAATTTCTGATTGGGCAGGCCCGGCTCCATTGGTTGATCCCCTGGTGTTGCCCAACCAAGTGGCTTTTGCTAAATGTGAATCCCAGTTTTTAAAGGCTCCACCACCCAGTGCCTTTAGTGTAGTTTTTAACAAACCATTGTACCTTTCAGTTTTCCCAGAGGCTGGTGCATGATATGGAATATGATACACCCACTCAATACCATGTTCTTTGGCCCAATTGTCTATAATACTGGTTTTGAAATGAGTACCATTGTCTGATTCAATTCTTTCTGGCGTACCCGGCCACCAAAGGACTTGCTTCTCAAGGCCCAAGATGGTATTTCGGGCTGTAGCAGGAGGTACGGCAGATGTTTCCAACCATCCAGTGGTTGCTTCCACCATTGTAAGTACATAACGCTTACCTTGACGTGTTTGTGGAAGTGTAATATAATCAATCTGCCAAGCTTCTCCATACATCACCCCCCACATAAGGACCCCCCATCTAAGGACCCCCCAGTTGCGCCCAGGGCTCATTGTAACGTATCAGGACGCCCCATTGTCCCCAGGGCCCATTGTGACGTCCCAGGACCTCCCGTCATCCCCAGGGCCCATTGTGACATCCTGGGGACCTCCCTTTGTCCCCAGGGCCCATTTTGACACCGTGGGTATCCCCCTTGTCCCCAGGGCCCATTGTGACATCCTGGGGACCCCCAGTTGTCCCCAGGACCCATTGTGACAACCTGGGGACCAACCTTTGTCCCTAGGGCCCATTGTGACATTCCAGGACCCCCCATTGTCCCCACAGCCCATTGTGACATCCTGGGCACCATCCTTGATCCCCAGGGCCCATTGTGACATCCCAGGACCCCACTTTATACTGAAGGCCCATTGTGACATCCTGGTGACCCCCATTGTCCCCAGGGCCCATTGTGACATTCAGGGGACAGCCTTTTTCCCAAGGGCCCATTGTGACATCCCAGGACCCCCCTTTTTCCCCAGGGCCCATTGTGGCATCCTGGGGACCCCCTTTATCCCCAGGGCCCATTGTGACATCCTGGGGACTCCCCTTGTCACTGGGAACCCATTGTGGCACCGTGGGGACCCCCCATTGTCCCCAGGGCCCATTGCGACATCTCAGGACCCCCCAGTTGTCCCGAGGGCCCATTGTGGCATCCGAGGACCCCCCTTTGTCCCCATGGCCCATTGTGACACCATGGGGACCCCCTTTGTCACTGGGGCCCATTGTGACATCCCAGGACCCCCTTTGTCCCCAGCTCCCATTGTGACAGTCAGGGGACCCCACTTTGTCCCCAGGGCCCACTGTGACATCCTAGGACCTCCCTTTGTCCCCAGGGCCCATTGTGACATCCGGTGGACCCCGTTGTCCGCAGGGCCCATCGTGGAACCATGGGGACCCTCCTTGTCACTTGGGCCCATTGTGACACCATGGGGACCACCCCTTTCTCCCCAGAGCCCATTGTGACATCCTGGGGACCCCCATTGTCCCCAGGGCCCATTGTGACATTCAGGGGACAGCCTTTTTCCCAAGGGCCCATTGTGACACCGTCGGAACCCTCGTTGTCCCCAGGGCCCATTGTGATATCCTGGGGACCCTCTTGTCCCCAGGGCCCATAGTGGCACCCTGGGGACCCCCTCTTTCTTCCCAGTGCCCATTGTGACATCCCAGGACCCCACATTGTCCTCAGGGCCCATTGTGACACCATGGGGACACCCCTTTGCCCCCAGGGCCCATTGTGACCTCCTGGGGACCCGCCCTTGTACGCAGGGCCCATTGTGAAGTCCCAGGACCCCCTTTGTCCCCAGGGCCCATTGTGACATCCTGGGGACCCCCCTTTGTCCCAAGGACCCATTGTGACATCTCAGGACCCCACTTGTCACTGGGGACCCATTGTGACACCATTGGGACCCCCGTTTGTCCCCAGGGTCCATTGTGACACCATGTGAACCCCCCTTGTCACTGGTAACGCATTGTGACAGCATGGGGACCCCCCCTTGTCCTCAGGGCCCATTGTGACATCCTGGGCACACCTCATTGTCCCCAGGGCCCATTGTGACATCATGGGGACCGCCTCGTCCCTCTGGCCCATTGTGGCACCGTGGGGACCCCCCTTATCACTCGGGACCCATTGTGACACCATGGGGACCCCCTCTTTCTCCCCAGGGCCCATTGTGACATCCTGGGGACCCCCTTTGTCCCCAGGGCCCATTGTGGCACCATGGGGCCCCCTTTTGTCACTGTGGCCCAGTGTGACACCCCAGGACCCCAGTTTGTACCCAAGGCCCATTGTGACACCGTGGGGACCCCCTTTGTCACTGGGGCCCACTGTGGCACCATGGGGACCTCCTTTGTCCCCAGGGCCCATTGGGGCACCATGGGGACCCCTTTTGTCACTGTGGCCCAATGTGACATCCCAGGACCCCACTTTGTACCCAAGACCCATTGTGACACCATGGGGAACCCCCTTGTCCCCAGAGCCCATTGTGACATCCTGGGGACGCCCTTTTTCCCCAGGACCCATTGTGGCACCATTGGGACCCCCTTTGTCCCCAGGGCCCATTGTGACGTTCCCGGACCCCCCATGGTCCCCAGAGCCCATTGTGACATCCTGGGGACCCCCATTGTCCCCAGGGCCCATTTTGACATTCAGGGGAACCCTTTGTCCCCAGGGCCCATTGTGACGTCCCAGGACCCCCCATTGTCCCCAGGGTCCATTGTGACATCCTGGGGACCCCTCTTTGTCTCCACGGCCCATTGTGAGATCCTGGGGGCCCCCTTGTCCCCAGGGCCCATTGTGACATCCTGGGGACCCCCTTTGTCCCCAGGGCCCATTGCAACATCTCCGGACCCCCCAATTGTCCCCAGGGCCCATTGTGGCACCATGGGGACCCCCATTGTCCCCAGGGCCCATTGTGTCACCCTGGGGATCCCCCATTATCCCCAGGGGCCATTGTGACGTCCCAGGTCACCCCGTTATCCCCAGGGCCCATTGTGACATCCTGGGGACCCCCTTAGTCCCCAGAACCTATTGTGACATTGCAGGTCCCCCCTTGTCCCCAGGGCCCATTTTGAGATCCTGGGGACCCTCCTTTGTCCCCAGGGCCTATTGTGACGTCCCAGGACCCCCTTTGTCCCCAGGGCCCATTGTGACATCCTGGGGACCCACTTTGTCCTGAGGGCCCATTTTGGCACCATGGGGACCCCCTTTGTCACTGGAGCCCATTGTGACATCCCAGGACCCCCTTTGTCCCCAGGTCCCATTCTGACATTCAGGGTACCCCACTTTGTCCCCAGGGCCCATTGTGACATTCAGGGGACCCCTCTTTGTCTCCAGGGCCCAT
Organism: Patagioenas fasciata; assembly: GCF_037038585.1. Taxonomy (NCBI): domain Eukaryota; kingdom Metazoa; phylum Chordata; class Aves; order Columbiformes; family Columbidae; genus Patagioenas; species Patagioenas fasciata. The sequence goes on from NC_092545.1 coordinate 633,595, forward strand.
TGTGACACCATGGGGTCCCCCCTTGTCCCCAGGGCCCATTTTGACATTCAGGAGACCCCACTTTGTCCCCAGGGCCCATTGTTGCATCCTGGGGACCCTCCCTTTTCCCCAGGGCACATTGTTACGTCCCAGGACCCCACTTTGTCCCCAGGGCCCATTGTGATGTTCCAGGACTCCCCATTGTCTCTAGGGCCCATTGAGACATCTTGGGGAACCCCCTTTGTCCCCAGGGCCCATTGTGACGCCATGGGGACCCCCTTTGTCACTGGGGCCCATTGTGACATCCCAGGACCCCCTTTGTCCCCAGGTCCCATTCTGACATTCAGGGCACCCTACTTTGTCCCCAGGGCCCACTGTGACATCCTAGGACCTCCCTATGTCCCCAGGGCCCATTGTGACATCCAGTGGACCCCGTTGTCCCCAGGGCCCATCGTGGAACCGTGGGGACCCTCCTTGTCACTTGGGCCCATTGTGACACCATGGGGACCACCCCTTTCCCCCCAGTGCCCATTGTGACATCCTGGGGACCCCACTTGTCCCCAGAACCCATTATCACATCCTGGGGACCCCTGTGTCCCCAGGGCCCATTGTGACATCCCAGGACCCCCCATTGTCCTCAGGGTGCATTGTGACATTCAGGGGACCCCCATTTGTCCCCAGGGCCCATTGTGACACCGTGGGGACCCCCTCTGTCCCCAGAGCCCATTGTGACATCCTGGGGAGCCCCCTTTGTCCCCAGGGCCCATTGTGACATTTCTGAACTCCCCACTGTCTCCAGGGCCCATTGTGAACATCCTGGGGACCCCTCTTTGTCCCCAGGGCCCATTGTGACATCCTGGGGAGCCCCCTTTGTCCCCAGGGCCCATTGCGACACCATGGGGACCCCCCCTTTGTCCCCAGTGCCCATTGTGACATCCTGGGTACCCCTATGTCCCCAGGGCCCATTGTGACGTCCCAGGACCCCCCATTGTCTCCAGGGCGCATTGTGACATTCAGGGGACCCCTCTTTGTCCCCAGGGCCCATTGTGACATCCTGGGGACCCCTTTGTCCCCAGAGCCCATTGTGACATCCTGGGGAGCCCCCTTTGTCTCCAGGGCCCATTGTGACGTCCCAGGACCCCCCTTTTTCCCTAGGGCCCATTGTGCCGTCCCAGAACCCCTCATTGTCCCCAGGGCCCATTGTGACATCCTGGCAACCTCCCTTTGTCCCCAGGGCCCATAGTGACATCCCAGGACCCCCAATTGTCCCCAAGGCCCATTGTGACACCATGGGGAACCCCCTTGTCACTGGCGATGCATTGTGACACAATGGGGACCCCCCCTTTGTCTCAGGTGCCCATTGTGACATCCTGGGGACCCCCCTTGTCCCCAGGGTCTATTGTGACATCCTGGGGACCCCTCTTTGTCCCCTGGGCCCATTATGACATCCTGGGCCCCCCGTTTGTCCCCAGGGCCCATTGTGACATCCCAGGGCCCCACTTTGTCCCCAGGGCCCATTGTGGCACCATGGGGACCCTCTTTGTCATTGGGGCCCATTGTGACATCCCAGGACCCCACTTTGTCTTAGAAGGTCACTGATCGGACTACTGGTACATCCTGACTCTGCTTTCTCAATAAACATTGAAGAACACCTGGGGTTTGTTTGCTCCAAGGGAAAACTTCCCTGCCACGGTTCCTGGTTCCCGGTCCTGTTTCCCGGTCCGGTTTGGCTTCGCTATCAGAACAGCTGCTGCCTCCACAGCCGCGCTCAAAGTCCCCGTTGTGACACCGGGATGGCGGGAGAAGGGGGGTGGCGGGGGCGGCAGCGGCGGCGATTGGGGGGGGGCAGTCGGGGCTGGGCGGACAAGCGGCGGCTGCTGCGGCTCCTCAGGCAGCGACAGCAGCAGCGATCGGGGGGACGTGGGGGGCGGACAAGCGGCGGCTGCTGCGGCTCCTCAGGCAGCGACAGCAGCAGCGATCGGGGGGACGTGGGGGGCGGACAAGCGGCGGCTGCTGCGGCTCCTCAGGCAGCGACAGCAGCAGCGATCGGGGGGACGTGGGGGGCGGACAAGCGGCGGCTCCTGCGGCTCCTCAGGCAGCGACAGCAGCAGCGATCGGGGGGACGTGGGGGGCGGACAAGCGGCGGCTCCTGCGGCTCCTCAGGCAGCGACAGCAGCAGCGATCGGGGGGACGTGGGGGGCGGACAAGCGGCGGCTGCTGCGGCTCCTCAGGCAGCGACAGCAGCAGCGATCGGGGGGACGTGGGGGGCGGACAAGCGGCGGCTGCTGCGGCTCCTCAGGCAGCGACAGCAGCAGCGATCGGGGGGACGTGGGGGGCGGACAAGCGGCGGCTCCTCCGGCCGCGGCCAGGACGTGGCTTCGCCGGCACCGGGGCCCGAGACCGCGCGCTGTGGGGCTGCGGGGCGGGTGTGGGGCCGGGGGTCTCCGGGGGTCCCGCAGCGGCCGCTGTGGGGCGGGATGGGGCGGCTGTGGAATTACCTGTGGGGCACTCATGGGGCTGCTGTAGGGGCTCTTAAGAGGCATGTCTGGAGCACTTATGGGGCGACTATGGGGCAGGTGCTGGGCTGCTACAGCGGGACCTGTGGGGCAGCCATAGGGCTGCTATGGGGTTGGTTATGGGTCACAGATGGGAGGGGGCAGCTGGGTGTGGCCCCGCCTACATGGGGTGGGGTCAGTGCCGAGGGGCGGGTACTGAGAGGGCACGCCCACGGGGAGCCCCTCGGGGGGGCGGAGCCTCTGTGTCACGCCCCATGGGAGGTGGTCTGGGGGCGGGCATTCTCTGGGGCACGCCCCCATGGGAGGAGCCTCTTGGGGTAGGGAGAGGGTGCGGTCAACATGGCACGGCCCCAAGGGGGCGTGGCTTAGCTCGGGAAGAGGTGGAGCCGAGAAGGGGCTGCCCGACCCGGCTCTCCAGGCGGCTCTGAGACGGAGCGGAGCGGGCCGGGCGGGGCCGGGCCGGGCACTCCCCGGGGCCTCGCAGAAACAGCGGCGCAGCGAGTCCGCTCCGGGCTCCAACGGTGCGCGCACGTGGCCGCCGAGAGCGCCCCGTGCACCTCGCAGCGCCCATTTCTGCGCATGCGCATTGGGAAGCCCTCGAGACAACCCTTCCCCCGCGGCCCGCCCCTTCTCTTCCCTCTCCGCAATCTGATTGGCCAGCTAAGCACGTCAATTTCCATTCTCTCCGCCTATCATCACCCGTCCCCGTTTGTCCCGCGCTGCGCTCTGATCCAGTGTCTATTTACACTTAAATACATTTAAACTTCCATTTTAACACTCAGGTATCTTTTCAAATTTACAGATTTTGACATATTTACAATTATATATATTTAGACTGGGATATCGATTTACATTTATTAATAAATTAAAGGTATGTATACGGGTGTGAGTGGATATATATAGATGATGTTTATTACCTATTTAGACTATGTAACACGTAGTAATTATACAGAGCTCTGCCTACTCACACTTTTTTCTATTTTAAGTTCCTATCTAGATATTTTTTTCTTTTTCAAGTCCTTCACTTTTTAATCTACAAATAGATAAGATGTTTGTATTCTTAAAACCATCAACAGAAATTTTTTACATTCTAAAATCCTTTATATAACAGAGTAGAAAAGGGGTTTTATTTTAAAATCATTTTATATCTACATGAATACCATTCTGCAATATATAAATACAAACGACAGACTTCTCTCTGTTTGAAATTCTCACGCTCATATTTACAGGGTTTAATAAGTTTTATCCTCCCCCAGGAATTTTCAGGCATTTTTGGACTGTGACCCCCTCTTTTCAGGGGGACTCCCTTTTGAGCCCCACATTGTGGGGGATTTGAGGGATTTTCTTGCAGTCAGTGAACATTGTATGGAACTGAACTGAACTGAACAGGGCTCTGAGGCCTCTGTGTCCTGCAAGAGAGCAGGAGAGCAGGAGTGGAGCAGCCCCCGTGTCTACGTGACTGTACAGCCTTCTTCAGTGTTGGAACCGAGCTGCTTCGCCTTCTGTTTGTCCACGTGCACACACACCATTCCTCACTGGAAAACAGGCAGAAACCTTCCCACACGCACCCAGGTCTGTGCACCCAGGCCTTGTCTGTTCCTGTCGGGTTTGCTGGGCTCTGTCAGGCTCCTCTGGCTCTGTCGTGCTGTGACAGCCTCTGTCAGGCCCTGCCAGACTCCACTGTTCGCTGTCAGGCGCTGTCGGGATTTGTCGGCCCCTGTTGAGTTCTATCAGGCTCTGTCAAGCCCTGTTGGGCTCTGTCGCGCTTTGTCAGGCTCTGCCTGGCTTTATCATGTTCCACAAGTGCTCCAAAAACTGGATGCTCTTGCGATGCTTGTATTCACACAATTATCGCATATTCATTACAATTTGGGGGAATTTTTAGCATCAAACGCATCTATAGTAAGAAAAAATGTCATAAACCTAGGGTTAGACTGAGGTTAATAATTTCATGGTCTTTGCTGCCATCTAGCGTCCCTTAAGAGAATGCACAGAACACACATTCGGAGGTGCCTGCAGGTATGTGCCTGTTCTTGGACGAACCTGTGCGCGAAAGCCTTAGTGCCTATAAACGTTGGTCTGTCCACATGTGAGTGCCTTGATGTCAGCTCCATTTATGCTAAAGCTGGAGCATCATCGTTCAGACGTGTGCGTGTGTGCAGTGTGCCAAACATCCACGCACGTGTTTACCCTCAAGCATGTCAGTACATTTCACGTACGCCTTTCTGTCAATAGATGGGACTGGGCACGCTTGTGGAAGTGTGCGTGTGTGTGGCCACGTGTTTGCTTACACATCAGTGTGTAGCTGCGTGTGCGTGCACGCGGTGCTGGGTGCACATACCTGGGTGCCCCACAGGTCCCGCTGTAGCAGCCCAGCACCTGCCCCATAGTCGCCCCATAAGTGCTCCAGACATGCCTCTTAAGACCCCTACAGCAGCCCCATGAGTGCCCCACAGGTAATTCCACAGCCGCCCCATCCCGCCCCACAGCGGCCGCTGCGGGACCCCCGGAGACCCCCGGCCCCACACCCGCCCCGCAGCCCCACAGCGCGCGGTCTCGGGCCCCGGTGCCGGCGAAGCCACGTCCTGGCCGCGGCCGGAGGAGCCGCCGCTTGTCCGCCCCCCACGTCCCCCCGATCGCTGCTGCTGTCGCTGCCTGAGGAGCCGCAGCAGCCGCCGCTTGTCCGCCCCCCACGTCCCCCCGATCGCTGCTGCTGTCGCTGCCTGAGGAGCCGCAGCAGCCGCCGCTTGTCCGCCCCCCCACGTCCCCCCGATCGCTGCTGCTGTCGCTGCCTGAGGAGCCGCAGCAGCCGCCGCTTGTCCGCCCCCCCACGTCCCCCCGATCGCTGCTGCTGTCGCTGCCTGAGGAGCCGCAGCAGCCGCCGCTTGTCCGCCCCCCCACGTCCCCCCGATCGCTGCTGCTGTCGCTGCCTGAGGAGCCGCAGCAGCCGCCGCTTGTCCGCCCCCCACGTCCCCCCGATCGCTGCTGCTGTCGCTGCCTGAGGAGCCGCAGCAGCCGCCGCTTGTCCGCCCCCCACGTCCCCCCGATCGCTGCTGCTGTCGCTGCCTGAGGAGCCGCAGCAGCCGCCGCTTGTCCGCCCAGCCCCGACTGCCCCCCCCCCCCATCGCCGCCGCTGCCGCCCCCGCCACCCCCCTTCTCCCGCCATCCCGGTGTCACAACGGGGACTTTGAGCGCGGCTGTGGAGGCAGCAGCTGTTCTGATAGCGAAGCCAAACCGGACCGGGAAACAGGACCGGGAACCAGGAACCGTGGCAGGGAAGTTTTCCCTTGGAGCAAACAAACCCCAGGTGTTCTTCAATGTTTATTGAGAAAGCAGAGTCAGGATGTACCAGTAGTCCGATCAGTGACCTTCTAAGACAAAGTGGGGTCCTGGGATGTCACAATGGGCCCCAGTGACAAAGAGGGTCCCCATGGTGCCACAATGGGCTCTGGGGACAAAGGGAGTCACCAGGATGTCACAATGGGCCCTGGGGACAAGGGGGGTCCCACCCTGTAACAATGGGCCCTGGGGACAAAGTGGGGCCCTGGGATGTCACAATGGGCCCTGGGGACAAATGGGGTCCTGGGACGTCACAATGGGTCCTGGGGATAAAGGGGGTCCCCAGGATGTCACAATGGGCACTTGAGACAAAGGTGGGGTCCCCATTGTGTCACAATGCGTCCCCAGTGACAAGAGGGTTCCACATGGTGTCACAATGGGCCCTGGGGACAATTGGGGGTCCTGGGATGTCACAATGGGCCCTGAGGACAACAGGGGGTCCTCACGGTGTCAAAATGGGCCCTGGTGACATACGGGGCAGCCCAGGATGTCACAATGGGCCCTGGGGACAAAGAGGGGTCCCCAGGATGTTCACAATGGGCCCTGGAGACAGTGGGGGGTCCAGAAATGTCACAATGGGCCCTGGGGACAAAGGGGGCTCCCCAGGATGTCACAATGCACCCTGGGGACAATGGGGGGTCCTGGGACGTCACAATGGGCCCTGGGGACACAGGGGTCCCGAGGATGTGATAATGTGCTCTGGGGACAAGTGGGGTCCCCAGGATGTCACAATGGGCACTGGGGAGAAAGGGGTGGTCCCCATGGTGTCACAATGGGCCCTAGTGACAAAGAGGGTCCCCACGGTGTCACAATGGGCCCTGGGGACAAAGGGAGGTCCTAGGACGTCACAGTGGGCCCTGGGGACAAAGTGGGGTCCCCTGAGTGTCACATTGGGACCTGCAGACAAAGGGGGGTCCTGGGATGCCACAATGGGCCCCAGTGACAAAGGGGGTCCCCAGGATGTCACAACAGGCCCTGGGGACAAAGAGGGCTCTCCTGAATGTCAAAATGGGCCCTGGGGACAAGGGGGGACCCCAGGATGCAACAACGGGCCCTGGGGACAAAGAGGGGTCCCCTGAATGTCACAAAGGGCCCTGGGGACAAGGGGGTGTCCTGGGATGTCACAATGGACCCTGGGGACAAATAGCAGTTCCCTGAATATCACAATGGGCCCTGGAGACAAGGGGTGTCCTGGGATGTCACAATGGGCCCCCCTTTTTGCCTTCATCTCTCCGTCCTTTTCCCTGTGTGTTTGTTTCTCTCTCAGCTCCTCTGTCTTCTCTCTTGTCTGATTTGTCTCTTGCTGGTCCTCTGTCCTTCTCCCCAGCAGCTTCACCTGAATGGCCAGGTGTCCCTGCACTCTGGTGGTTCCTCATCACTGCCCTGGGCTGTGTCTGTAGGGCTGGGGATCATTTAGGAGCTGCTCTCCTTCTGCAGACAGCAGAGCCTGGTGCAGCTACAGCAGAGGTTGTTCTCAGCTGCTGCTTATGCAGCTCGTTGGAAGAGCAGCTGTGGGCCTTCTTTGGAAGGGAGGTTTCTTGTTCTGTGCTTACTGCTCCTGGGGACCCTGCACAGGAGCGGTGTTGGGGTCTGCAGGGACGGGTGGGACCTGCTGTGATTCCTGGTGAACGTGAACTGAACTTGTCCTGATGTACTCGAATGAAAACAGACTGACTGGAGATGGTTTACTGCCCTGTTTCAGTTCCAAACTACATGTTTGGCACTGGAGAACATGAGACTTTGTGCTGCGTTCCAGATGTCAGCTGAGAACATCACTGCCTTTGGTACCAGGGCAGGTGGTCTGTGATCAGGGGTGCGGACTTGCATGGCAGTGCTTTAATGAACATTTTATGGTCTTGCCACTTCAAAGCCCTTCATTTTCCTAGAAATTTGAAGATGGCATTTCTCATTCGGAGGTTCAGACTTCGGTTGGACTTGATGTTGAATGGTCCATACAATGGGGTGCATAAAAGAAGAATCTCGCTTCCTTGTTGTTGTTGTCTAACGCTGTCTGAATTTGGTAAGCAAGAGGAAGAGTGGCTTGCAGTGTCTGCTTTTGAGAGGAACGTATTCCTGACTGTCTCCATCTCTGTATGGTGAAGCTTTCTGCCTGCACTATGATTTTGCTGGGCTGTGAGGCTGTGTTGGAGCAGCAGAGCTCAGAAGTGGTGGCTTTAAAGGCGTTGAAGCTGTGGTCAAACTAGCAGGAAAAGCTGGTTTCTTCCCAGAGAGCTGCCTGACAAATATAGCTACAAGTAAAGACCCTTGAAGTTGGCTTTTTTTATTTAAATTTACTATTAATATGTAGCTTTTGGGATTGATTGATTGATTGATTTCTGGGAAGCAAGAAGTGAGAGCCTGTGCACTCCCACAGGCAGAGCTGCCTCCCAAAATAGGTGCCCCCTTCTCCACTTCTGTTCCTTCCATGCTGGTGTAGCACAAGGCCATGCAGCAGTGTGCAGATGTGGTGATTCCAATGTGACTGTGAGGTCAGAGCCCCTCGGTGACGTGCTGTGCTGTGTCTTGGCAGCAGCAGCATCATGGGGCGAGCGTGGGGGCCATGGTCCTCACCCTGTTCCTCCTCCTGGTGTCCCTGCCAGCCCGGGACGCCCAGGCTGCTCCAGCCGAGCGCAGGGAGCAGGTGGGCGAGCAGGGGCAGCACCCAGCCCCGAGCAGCTCAGCAGGGCAGCAGTGGGGCCGGGGCTGGGGCTGGGGCCGGGAGAGCAGCCGGGCTGGGCCGGGCAGGGCGAGCCAGGCAGCACCAGGGTGTGGGCAGGGGGCAGACACCCGCAGGGAGGGGAGAGGGGCTGCGGCTGCTTCAGGGGCAGGTTCTGGGCAAGCAGGGGCTGGGAGTGCTGGCACAGGGCAGAAACCAGCACTGAGTCCCTGTGGGGCCCTCCCTGCCCCCCAGCCTCGTGCCACACGGCCCCATCCCAGGGCGCGCTTTGAGCCTTTGGGCCCGTTGCAAATCAAAGCTGGGATTGCTTTGGCACTTTGGGCCACTTTAAAGCTAAACCTGGGCACATTTGTGCCCTTTGGGATCGTTTCTGCCTATATCTGGGAGTTCTTTGGTTTTCCAGTTTTGTTTATACCCAAATCTGGGGGTGTTTGGGCCATTTTTGGCCATTTTTTTACCCAAATCTGGGCATACTTCGACTCTTTGGTCCAGTTTCACCCTGAATCTGGGGATGTTATACCCCTTTTTGGCCAGTTTTGCTCAAATCTAGTGGTGCTTTGGTTTTTTCTGCCTCTCTTGACCCGATATACTCAGGTGCTTTTGCCCATTTTTTCCCCTGATATGGGCACTGTGATCCCAAATATGGGATGTTTTCATGTTTGCCGACAGCTTTGCACCCAAGTGTGGATGTTTTTGCCTCTTTGGGCCACTTTTTGCCCAAATACTCAGATTGTTTTGCCTGTGTTGACCAATTTAGCCCCCAAATATTTGGAATATTTTGTCGTTTTGCCAGTTTTTTCCCCAAATACGGCTATTTTTCTGCAAGATATGGGCACTGTTGTCCTAAATATGTTGTGTTGTGTTTTGTTTTTTCTCTCTTGTCTATGTCCTCTTTTACCTGGAATGCAGGAGTGTTGCTCGGTGAGCCTGGAAACCTCTCTGATCTGTGCTTGGCTCCAGGACATGGCCTTGGCAGAGTTGATCGAGCTTCTCAGCTGGGTCCTGGTTAGGAGCCTTGGGCTGTCCCAGAGGTGAGTTGTCACTGTCTGTCTGCTTGAGCGAATAAACACTCGTGTTTTAATAGGTTATTCGTGTGTGATTGTACCCAAGATCCTCTCAGAGGCTTTCCAAAAGCTTTTTGTGCCTTGGTGGTATTACACAGACAAGTCATGAATGTTCAATTTGCCTGAAAACCTGCTAGGTCTCAGCAAAAAGGTCACCCGTGCTCTGTTTCTAGCTGTGGGAACACACACCTCTGTATGTGTCTCGTGTCATTATCTCACCCTCTCCCATCACAGCAGGTGACTGAGGAAGCAGGAGATCACAACGTGCCATGGAAGCTCCCACCCGTGTTTGACTCCCTGTTTGGTTCCTGCAGTCCATGCTGATCAAGCCTCTTGGTGTAATCCTGTTCCTGAGCCTGAGGGGAATCGCAGGGGTAAGTGTTCAGTGTTCATTGGTTACTGGCCTTTTGCGTTTGTTAGTATTTGGTTTATTATTTGTGAACGTTTTCTTGCAATAGTTGAGCCTTGCAGTAGCCAGCAGGCTCTGATTTAGGAGAAACATGGATGATCATTTTTTGCCCTGGTGCTCCATGCTCCCACGTTAGTGTGGGTTTCCTTTTGTGTGTGTGAGAGGTCTCCTGGTCAGAAGGCCCTGAGAGGCCCCGTGTTGGTCCATCTGGTCCTTGAGGGGTGTTGCATGTGGCCTGGACACAGTAGTTTGGAAGCTGCCAGGTCCCAGACAAGGGGTCTGCAGCCCCTCTGCAGCTTTGGCAATTTCAGCATGCGTCTGGGTCCCGTGTTGTTGCCTGACCCCCGTCCAGGCGCTGCAGGTCATTTCACAACGTGAAATGGAAACGCTTTTCCTTTCTGCTCGATTCCAGCCGTCCCTGTAGGCAGCGGCTCCTTGACTGCTTCACCTGAGTGTGTCCGTGAGCCTCGGGGCGATCCCACAGGTACGACCTGGGAACAAATGAGCGTTTCCATGTTAATTTTCCGTTCCTGTGAAATTTAGCTTGCTGCTTTCTTGGCTGACGCTCGGTCACGCAGAGGGGAAGTGGGTCCAGCTCAGTGCTGTGCCCCAGAGGGCTCTGCCTTGCAAAGCTCTTTGCCAACTGCTCCGTCTCTGCGCCGCTCGCAGTGCCGGCTGCTGAGGCAGCAGCAGGTTGGGGCTGAGTTTAGAGCTGGGTGAGCTCCAGGGAGTCCTTTCTCCTGACAGCTCCAGGCCTGCTTAGTGGCCACTGAGTTTGGGTTTGGGTTAGGGTTAGGCTTAGGTTTTGGAGTTTGGGTTAGGGTTAGGCTTAGGAGTTTGGGTTAGGCTTAGTCTTAAGCTTAGGAGTTTGGTTTAGGCTTAGACTTAGGGTTAGGAGTTTGAGTTAGGATTTAGGGTTAGTCTTAAGGCTAGGAGTTTGGGTTAGGGTTAGGAGTTTCCGTTAGGGTTTGGCTTAGGCGTCTGGGTTGGGCTTAGGCGTCTGGGTTGGGCTTAGGCTTAGAGTTAGGAGTTTGGGTTAGGGTTAAGGGATTGGGATAAGGGTTAAGAGATTGGGTTAGGGTTAAGGGATTGGGTTAGGATTGGGTTTAGGGTTAGGAATTAGGCTTAGGTTTAGGATTAGGATTAGCGTTATGGTCTGGGTTAGGAGTTGGGGTTAGGAGTTGGGGTTAGGAATCTTAACCCTCGACAGGGACAAAGGGGGTCCCCAGGATGTCACAATGGGCCCTGGGGACAACATGGGGCCCTGGGAATTCACAATGGGCCCTGGGGACAAAGAGGGGTCCTCTGAATGTCACAATGGGCCCTGGGGACAAATGGGGGTCCCGATGGTGTCACAATGGGCCCTGGGGACAAAGTAAGGTCCTGGAATGTCACAATGGGACCCAGTAACAAAGGGGGTCCCCATGGTGCGAAAATGGGCCCTGGGGACAAAGGGGGTCCCTAGGATGTCACAATGGGCTCTGGGGACAATGGGGGGTCCTGGGATGTCACAATGGGCCCTGGGGACAAGGGGGTCCCCCGAATATCACAATGGGCCCTGGGGACAAAGGGGGTCCCCACGATGTCCCAATGATCCCTGGGGACAATGGGGGGTCCTAGGAAGTCACAATGCGCCCAGGGGAGAAAGCGGGGTCCTCTGGATGTCACAATGGGCCCTGGGGACAAGGGGGAGTCATGGGACGTCCAATGGGCCCTGGGGACAAAGGGGGTCCCCAGGATGTCACAATGGGCTCTGGGGACAAGGCGGGGTCCCCATGGTGTCACAAAACACCGTCCTCAGGGATACGGGTCAGTGCCAGGGGTGGGTTATGCTTGGCCTCCATGACCTCGAGGGTCTTTTCCAACCAAAATGAGTTTTTAGGGTTTATCCCAAATGATGGGAACCCCCGCTTCCAGCTCTGCTCTTCACCAAACACCTTTTAGAGGATGAAGAGGAAGGAGACGCAACACCTCAGCATACGGAGGGTCTTCCCCAAAGGGGTGGTCTGGGGTATCCAAAACACAAGGGGTGGTGTGGGCATCCGAAGCACAAGGGGTGGTCTGGGGTATCCAAAACACAAGGGGTGGTGTGGGCATCCAAAACACAAGGGGTGGTCTGGGGTATCCAAAACACAAGGGGTGGTGTGGGCATCCGAAGCACAAGGGGTGGTCTGGGGTATCCAAAGCTCTCCTGGAGCGACTGCTGCTTCTTCTTGCTTTCCATCAGCTTCTTGATGTCTTCCCGCGTGGGGACACGCTCGTCATCTTCATCATCTTCATCATCTTCGTCATCTTCGTCATCTTCGTCATCTTCGTCATCTTCGCCATCAGATTCCGAGGATTCTGGAGGAGCGAACAGAGAGAAATGGGCTGGGGAGGGTCCAGCACCGGCCCTGGCTCTTCCTGCCCAGCATCCCAGGCCCATCCCCAGCTGCTCCAGCTTCATCCAAAAGAGGTGGCGAGCTCCAAAAACTCAGTGGCTCCTCCAAGAGCGTCCAATGGGAAGAGGCCCCAGGCAGAGAAGTCGTGGGCTCAAAGGAAAGCACCACGTTGCGAGGATCTCCAGAGGATCCCTGGCCTGCTCCAGAAGATCCCCATCATCAACAAGGTGAGGTCGTCCATGTTGTTTTCAAAGGCGAGGAGGAGCTCAAGGGCCCTCAGCATCGGGGCTCGCGTGCGGTTATGAGAGGGCAAGGAGGGAAGGAAGGAGGGAAGGAAGGAGGGAAGGAGGGAAGGAAGGAAGGAGGGAAGGAAGGAGGGAAGGAAGGAGGGAAGGAGGGAAGGAAGGAAGGAGGGAAGGAAGGAAGGAGGGAAGGAAGGAAGGAGGGAAGGAAGGAAGGAAGGAAGGAAGGAAGGAAGGAAGGAAGGAAGGAAGGAAGGAAGGAAGGAAGGAAGGAAGGAAGGAAGGAAGGAACTGGGGGTTCCCATCATTTGGGATAAACCCTAAAAACTCATTAATCACTTTGGTTGGAAAAAAGCACCCACCTCCATAGGACCCCATAGGGACCCATAGAGACCATAGAGGCCCATAGGGAGCCACAGAGCCCCATGGAACCCCATAGAGACCCATAGGGACCGTAAAGCCTGTAGAGACCCATAGGGACCCATAGAGACCCATAGAGCTCCATAGGACCCCATAGGGACCCATAGAGACCATAGAGGCCCATAGGGAGCCGCAGAGCCCCATGGAACCCCATAGGGACCCATAGAGACCCAAAGGGACCCATAGGGACCCATAGAGACCATAGAGACCCATAGGGACCCATAGGGACCGTGGAGCCTGTAGAGACCCATAGGGACCCATAGAGCTCCATAGGACCCCATAGGGACCCATAGAGACCATAGAGGCCCATAGGGAGCCACAGAGCCCCATGGAACCCCATAGGGACCCATAGAGACCCAAAGGGACCCATAGGGACCCATAGAGACCATAGAGACCCATAGGGACCCATAGGGACCGTAGAGCCTGTAGAGACCCATAGGGACCCATAGAGCTCCATAGGACCCCAGAGGGACCCATAGAGACCATAGAGGCCCATAGGGAGCCACAGAGCCCCATGGAACCCCATAGAGACCCATAGGGACCGTAGAGCCTGTAGAGACCCATAGGGACCCATAGAGCTCCGTAGGACCCCATAGGGACCCATAGAGACCATAGAGGCCCATAGGGAGCCACAGAGCCCCATGGAACCCCATAGAGACCCATAGGGACCGTAGAGCCTGTAGAGACCCATAGGGACCCATAGAGCTCCGTAGGACCCCATAGGGACCCATAGAGACCATAGAGGCCCATAGGGAGCCACAGAGCCCCATGGAACCCCATAGAGACCCATAGGGACCCATAGAGACCCAAAGGGACCCATAGAGAGGGAGGGTTTTAGGACCCTGGGGGTTCCATAGAGACCCATAGAGCATCAAGGAGCCCCATAGGGACCCATAGAGCCTGTAGAGACCCATAGAGACCCATAGGGACCCGTAGAGACCCATAGAGACCCATAGGGACCCATAGAGACCCAAGGAGCCCCATAGAGACCCATTAAGACCCATAAGGACCCATAGGGACCCATAGGGACCCATAGAGCCCCATAGAGGCCCATAGGAAACCACAGAGCCCCATGGAACCCCATAGGGACCTAGAGAGCTCCATAGGGACCCATAGGGACCCATAGAGCTCCATAGGGACCCATAGAGCCCCATAGGGACCCATAGAGAGGGAGGGTTTTAGGACCCCGGGGGTTCCTGCTGGGCTCAACTATGGCAAGAAAACCTTAACGAATAATTAACCGAATATTAATGAATGCAAAAGGCCAGGAACCAATGAGGAGTGAGCACTGAGCCCTGGGACAGCGGGGACAGGGACAGCGGGAATGCGACCCTGGGACCCATTGACCCCATTGACTCCCATTGACCCCATTGACCCCATTGACTGACCCCATTGACCCCCATTGATCCCCATTGACCGATTGACCCCCATTGACCCATTGACCCCATTGACCCCATTGACCCATTGATCCCCATTGCCCCCCATTGATCCCTATTGACCCATTGACCCCATTGACCCATTGATCCCCATTGACCCCATTGACCCATTGACCCCATTGACTCCCATTGACCCATTGATCCCCATTGACCCCATTGACCCCCATTGACCCCATTGACTCCCATTGACCCATTGACCCCACTGACCCTATTGACCCATTGATCCCCATTGACCCCCATTGAGTCATTGAGTCATTGACTTCATTGACCCCCCATTGACCCTCATTGCCCCCCATTGATCACCATTGATCCCCATTGCCCCCCATTGATCCCCATTGCCCCCATTGCCCCCATTGACCCATTGACCCCCATTGACCCCGTTGACCCATTGATCCCCATTGCCCCCCATTGACTCCCATTGCCCCCATTGACCCCATTGACCCATTGACCCATTGACCGCATTGACTCCCATTGCCCCCATTGACCCCATTGCCCCCCATTGTCCCATTGCCCCCCATTGCCCCCCACTGCCCCCATTGCCCCCCACTGCCCCCATTGTCCCCCACTGACCCCATTGCCCCCCATTGACCCCATTGCCCCCCATTGCCCCCATTGTCCCATTTCAGGTAAAAGAGGACATAAACAAGAGAGAAAAAACAAAACACAACACATTTGGGTACTCCTGGGTCCTTTGGGGCACTCCTGGGTCCCTCCTGAACTCCTGGGTCCTTTGGGGCACTCCTGGGTCCCTCCTGGACTCCTGGGTCCTTTGGGGCACTCCTGGGTCCCTTGGGGTACTCCTGGGTCCCTCCTGAACTCCCCATAGACCCCCATAATTTCCCCCTTAGGGACCCAGGAGTGCCCCATAGTGACCCATAAGTGACTCATGGAGCCCCCTAAGTGTGTTCGGGTCCCTTCGGGTCCCTTCGGGTGAGTGCGGGCCCCACTCGGGTCCCTTCGGGTCCCTTCGGGTGTGTTCGGGTCCCACTCGGGTCCCTTCGGGTGCGTTCGGGTCCCTTCGGGTGCGTTCGGGTCCCTTCGGGTGCCTTCGGGTCCCCTCGGGTGCGTTCGGGTCCCTTCGGGTCCCCTCGGGTCCCTTCGGCTCCCTTCGTGTATCTTCGGCTCCTCTCGGAGCCGCCTCCGCGCACGCCACGCACAGTGGGCGTGGCCACGCACCCCCCCCGCTTCCCATTGGCCGCCGCCTGAGGAAGGGGGCGTGGCCTCGCTCGCAGCCACCGCCGCGGCGGGAAACGATCGTGAGGCGGAAAAAGGGGAAGAAAGGGGGCGGGGGGAGGAAGAGGAGGGGCCGGGGGGGGAGCGGAACACGGGTTTTGGGGTAAAAAGGGGGGGATTTGGGAGTTTGGCGCCTTTTGGGGCACTTTCGGGTGGGTTCGGGTCCCTTCGGGGAGACTTCGGGTCCCTTCGGGGAGACTTCGGGTCCCTTCGGGGAGACTTCGGGCCCCTTCGGGTGGGTTCGGGCCCCTTCGGGGAGACTTCGGGTCCCTTCGGGTGCGTTCGGGTCCCTTCGGGTGCGTTCGGCTCCACTCGGACCCCTTCGGGTGCGTTCGGGTCCCTTCGGGTGCGTTCGGGTCCCTTCGGGTGCGTTCGGGTCCCTTCGGGTGCGTTCGGGTCCCTTCGGGTGCGTTCGGGTCCCTTCGGGTGGGTTCGGGTCCCTTCGGGTTTGTTCGGCTCCACTCGGGCCCCTTCGGGTGGGTTCGGGTCCCTTCGGGTGCGTTCGGCTCCACTCGGACCCCTTCGGGAAGACTTCGGGTCCCTTCGGGTGCGTTCGGCCCCTTCGGGTGCGTTCGGGTGCGTTCGGCTCCACTCGGACCCCTTCGGGAAGACTTCGGGTCCCTTCGGGTGCGTTCGGCCCCGGCCGGGACTCGGGCGCCGTTCGGCTCCGCTCGGGCGCCGTTCGGCTCCGCTCGGGCGCCGCCCGGCTGCGCTCGGGCGCCGCTCGGCTCCGCTCGGGCGCCGCTCGGCGCCGCTCGGCTCCGCTCGGGCGCCGCTCGGCTCCGCTCGGGCGCCGTTCGGCTCCGCTCGGGCCCATTCGGCTCCGCTCGGGCCCATTCGGCTGCGCTCGGCTCTTTCCGTCTCCGCTCGTTTTCCCGCGCTTTCCCTCAGAGCGCGAAGCGAAGCGCGGGGACCCCCGGGGCCGCTTTTTTCGCGCTTTTCCCGAGGTGACAACAGCGGGGGCTTTGGGGACACAGCTCGGGGAGCCTCAGCGGGAGGGTTTTGGGTTGAAAAAGCGCTATTTTGGGTCAATTTTGAGGTGGTTTGTGGCCCTCCCGGCGGGGCAAGATGGCGGCTCCGGACATCGAGGGGCTGCTGGGTGAGTAATGAGGGGGAATTAGGGGTGATTAGCGCGAATTAGGGGGTAATTAGGGGGCAGCGGGGATACGGGGGGGTGGGGGGGGTGTTAATTAGCGCTGCTGAGGGTGTTAATTGTTAATGAATGCAGAGGAGGAGCCGTTGCAGCAGCTGCACCCCGGGCTGGCCCCGCTGAGGGGGATTGGGGGGGTGGGAGCGGAGCTGGAGAGGGAGGTGAGACAGGTAAGGGGGCATTGGGGACAATGGGGACAGAGAGAGAGAGTGTGTGCGGATCAGCAGTGATCACCCCAAACCTGCCCCGCAGACACGGCACCCAAAATCCTGCACCCCAAAATACTCTTCCCAAACCTGCACCCCAGATCCTGACCCCAAGCCCTGCACCAAAACCCTGCCCCTCAATCCTGCATCCCCAAATCCTCCACCCCCGATCCTGTCTTCCCAAACCCTGCACCCCAGATCCTGCACCCCCAAATTCGGCCCTACCAAAGTCTGCACCCCTAAACCCTACAACTGAAACCTTGCACCCCCTAATCCTGCCCTCCCTACCTTCCTGAACCCCGAAACCTGCACCCCAAACCCTGCATTCCCAAATCTTTCCGTCCTATACCCTCCACCCCTAAACCTGCCCCCAAACCCTGTACCCCAAAGAATTCCCTCCCAAACCTTGCACCTCCAAATCCTGCACCTCAAAGGCCTGGAAACCCAAGCCCTTCAACCCCATCCCTGCAACACCAAATCCTGTACCCCAAACCAGCACCCCAGAATCCTGCACCCCAAATCCTGCCTACCAAAACTTTCACTGCAAACCCCTGCACCCCAAGATTGTGCTGCCCTAAACACTGAACCCCCAAATCCTGAAGACCCGGATCCTTGTCTCCCAAGACTCTGCACCCCCAAATCCTGCACCCAAATCTCTCACCCCCACCACCCTGCACTCCCAACCCCTGCACCCCAAAACTCCACACCTCCAAATCCTGAACCCTGAAACCCCGCACCCCCAAATCCTGTGCCCCAGTCCTGTGCACCCCACACTCTGCAACCTTAAATTTCCCCCCAAGCCCCTGCACCCCAAACGCTGCACTCTTAGACCTGACTTCTAAACCCCAAGGGCCCATTGTGACATCCCAGAACCTCCTATTGTCCCCAGGGCCCATTGTGACATCCTGGGGACCCCCATTGTCCCCAGGGCCCATTGTGACATTCAGGGGACTCCTCTTTGTCCCCAGGGCCCATTGTGACATCCTGGGGACCGCCCCTTGTCACTGGGGCCCATTGTGACGTCCCAGGACCCCCCGTTGTCCCCAGGGCCCATTGTGACATCCACTGCACCCCCCTGTCCCCAGGGCCCATTGTGACATTCAGGGGACCCCTCTTTGTCCCCAGGGCCCATTGTGACATCCTGGGGACCCCCCCTTGTCCCCAGGGCCCATTGTGACGTCCCAGGACCCACCATTGTCCCCAGGACCCATTGTGACATTCAGGGGACCCCCTTTGTCACTGGGGCCCATTGTGAAATCCCAGGACCCCACATTGTCCCCAGGGCCCATTGTGACATCCTGGGGACCCCCCCTTTGTCCCCAGTGCCCATTGTGACATCCTGCGGACCCCCCTTTGTCCCCAGGGCCCATTTTGACATTCAGGGGACCCACCATTGTCCTCAGGGCCCATTGTGCGGTCCCAGGACCCCCCATTGTCCCCAGGGCCCATTGTGACATCCTCGGCACCCCCTTGTCCCCAGGGTCCATTGTGACACTATGGGGACCCCCCCTTGTGCCCAGGGCCCATTGTGACACTGTGGGTACCACCCTTGTCTGCAGGGCTCATTGTGACATCCCAGGACCCCCCATTGTCCCCAGGGCCCATTGTGACATTCAGGGGACCCCCCCTTGTCCCCAGGGCCCATTCTGATACCGTGGGGACCCCCTTTGTCCCCAGGGCCCATTGTGACATCCTGGGGACCCCCCTTGTCCTCAGGGTCCATTGTGACAGCCCAGGACCCCCTATTGTCCCCAGAGCCCATTGTGACATCCTCGGCACCCCCTTGTCCCCAGGGCCCATTGTGACATCATGGGGACCCCCCTTTCTTCCCAGGGCCCATTGTGACGTCCCAGGACCCCCCATTGTCCCCAGGGCCCATTCTGACATCCTGGGGATCCCTCCTTGTCCCCAGGGCCCATTGTGACGTCCCAGGACCCCCCATTGTCCCCAGGACCTATTGTGACATTCAGGGGACCCCCTTTGTCACTGGGGCCCATTGTGACACCATGGAGACCCCCGCTTGTCCTCAGGGTCCATTGTGACATCCTGGGCATCCCCCATTTTCCCCAGGACCCATTGTGACATCCTGGCCACCCCCTTGCTCCCAGGGCCCGTTGTGGCACCATGGGGACACCCCCTTTGTCCCCAGGGCCCATTGTGACATCCCAGGACCCCCCTTTGACCCCAGGGCCCATTGTGGCACCATGGCAACCCCTTTTGTCCCCAGGGCCCATTGTGACATTCTTGGACCCCACTTTGTCCCCAGGGCCTATTGTGACACCATGGGGACCCCCCCTTGTCCTCAGGACTCATTCTCACATCCTGGACACCCCCCATTGTCCCCAGGGCCCATTGTGACATCCACTGCACCCCATTGTCCCCAGGGCCCATTGTGACATTCAGGGGACCCCTCTTTGTCCCCAGGGCCCATTGTGACATCCTGGGGACCCTCCTTGTCCCCAGAGCCCATTGTGACATCCAGGGGACCCCCTTTGTCCCCAGGGCCCATTGTGGCACCATGAGGACCCTCTTTGTCACTGGGCCCCATTGTGACATCCCAGGACCCCCCTTTGTCCCCAGGGCTTATTGTGACACCATGGGGACCTCCCTTGTCCCCAGGGCCCATTGTGACGTCCCAGGACCCCCCATTGTCTTCAGGACCCATTGTGACATTCAGGGCACCCCCTTTGTCACTGGGGCCCATTGTGACATCCCAGGACCCCACTTTGTCCCCAGGGCTTATTGTGACACCATGGGGACCTCCCTTGTCCCCAGGGCCCATTGTGACATCCCGTGACCCCCCTTTGTCCCCAGTGCTATTGTGAAATCCTGGGGACCCCCTTTGTGCCCAGGGCCCATTGTGGCACCATGGGGAACCCCTTTGTCACTGGGGGCCATTGTGACATCCCAGGATTCCACTTTGTCCCCAGGGCTCGTTCTGACACCTTGGGGACTCCCATTGTCCCCAGGGCCCATTGTGACATCCTGGGGATCCCCCTTTGTCCCCAGGGCCCATTGTGACACCATGGGGACGCCCCCTTTGTCCCCAGTACCCATTGTGACATCCTGCTACCCCCCTTTGTCCCCAGGGCCCATTTTGACATTCAGGGGACCCACCATTGTCCCCAGGGCCCATTGTGACATCCTGGGCAACCCCAATGTCCCCAGGGCCCATTGTGACATCTGGGGGACCCCCTTGTCCCCAGGACCCATCGTGGCACCGTGGGTGCCCTCCTTGTCACTTGGGCCCATTGTGACACCATGGGGACTCCCCCTTTGTCCCCAGTGCCCATTGTGACATCCTGCGGACCCCCCCTTTGTCCCCAGGGCCCATTTTGACATTCAGGACACCCACCATTGTCCCCAGGGCCCATTGTGACCTTCAAGGGACCCCCATTGTTCCTAGGGCCCATTGTGACGTCCTGGGGACCCCCTCTGTTCCCAGGGCTCATTGTGACTTTCAGGGGACCCCCCTTTGTCCCCAGGGCCCATTCTGATACCGTGGGGACCCCCTTTGTCCCCAGGGCATATTGTGACATCCTGGGGACGCCCTTTGTCCCCAGGACCCATTTTGACACCGTCGACACCCCCGTTTGTCCCCAGGGCCCATTGTGACATCCTGGGGACACTCCTTGTCCCCAGAGCCCATTGTGACATCCAGGGGACCCCCTTTCTCCCCAGGGCCCATTGTGACATTGCAGTACCCCCCCTGGTCCCCACGGCCCATTGTGGCACCATGGGGACCCCCTTTTGTCACTGGGGCCCATTGTGACATCCTAACACCCCACTTTGTCCCCAGGGCTTATTGTGACACCATGGGGACCTCCCTTGTCCCCAGGGCCCACTGTGACATCCCATGACCCCCATTTGTCCCCAGTGCTATTGTCAAATCCTGGGGACCCCCTTTGTCCCCAGAGACCATTGTGGCACCATGGGGAACCCCTTTGTCACTGGGGCCCATTGTGACATCCCAGGACCCCACATTGTCCCCAGGACCCATTGTGACATCCTGGGGACCCCACTTGTCCCCAGGACCCATTGTGACACTATGGGGACCCCACCTTGTTCCCAGGGCCCATTGTGAAACCATCGACACCCCCCTTGTCCGCAGGGGTCATTGTGACATCCTGTGGACCCTCCTTGTCCCCAGAGCCCATTGTGACATCCAGGGGACCCCCTTTCTCCCCAGGGCCCATTGTGACATCGCAGGACCCCCCTGGTCCCCAGGGCCCATTGTGACATCCTGGGGATCCCCCTTTGTCCCCAGGGTCCATTGTGACATCCTGGGCAACCCCATTGTCCCCAGGGCCCATTGTGACATCTGGGGGACCCCCTTGTCCCCAGGACCCATCGTGGCACCGTGGGGACCCTCCTTGTCACTTGGGCCCATTGTGACACCATGGGGACCTCCCCTTTGTCCCCAGTGCCCATTGTGACATCCTGCGGACCCCCCATTTGTCCCCAGGGCCCATTTTGACATTCAGGGGACCCACCATTGTCCCCAGGGCCCATTGTGACCTTCAAGGGACCCCCATTGTTCCCAGGGCCCATTGTGACGTCCTGGGGAGCCCCCTCTGCTCCCAAGGCTCATTGTGACTTTCAGGGGATCCCCCCATGTACCCAGGGCTGATTGTGACGTTGTAGGGCCCCTCTTTGTCCCCAGGGCCCATTGTGACATCCTGGGGAACCCCCTTGTTCCCCGGGCCCATTGTGATGTCCCGGGACCCCCCATTGTCCCCATGGCCCATTGTGACATCCTGGGGATCCCTCCTTGTCCCCAGGGCCCATTGTGACGTCCCAGGACCCCCCATTGTCCCCAGGGCCTATTGTGACATCCTCTGCACCCCCTTGTCCCCAGGGCCCATTGTGACATTCAGGGGACACCTCTTTGTCCCCAGGGCCCATTGTGACATCCTGGGGACCCCCTCTTGTCCCCAGGGCCCATTGTGACGTCCCAGGACCCCCCATTGTCCCCAGGGCCCATTGTGACATCCTGGCGATCCCTCCTTGTCCCCAGGGCCCATTGTGACGTCCCAAGACCCCCCCATTGTCCCCTGGGCCCATTGTGACATTCAGGGCACCCCCTTTGTCACTGGGGCCCATTGTGACATCCCAGGACCCCACATTGTCCCCAGGGCCCATTGTGACATCCTGGGGACCCCTCTTTGTCCTAAGGACCCATTGTGACGTCCCAGGACCCTGCATTGTCCCCAGAGCCCATTGTGACATCCTGGAGACACCCTTTGTCCCCAGGACCCATTGTGACGTCCCAGGACCCCCCATTGTCCCCAGGGTTCATTCTTACATCCTGGGGACCCCCTTGTCCCCAGGACCCATCGTGACACCATGGAGACCCCTCCTTGCCTCAGGGCCCATTGTGACATCCTGGGCATCCCCCCTGTCCCCCGGGACCATTGTAACACCGTGGGGACCCCCTTTGTCCCTAGGGCCTATTGTTACGTCCCAGGAACCCCGTTGTTCCCAGGGCCCATTGTGACACCTTAGGGACCCCCTTGTCACTGGGGACCCATTGTGACACCATGGGGACCACCCCTTGTCCTCAGGGCCTATTGTGAACATCCTGGGGAACCTCCATTGTCCCCAGAGCCCATTGTGAGTTCCTGGGGACCCCCTTGTCCCCAGGTCCCATTGTGACATCCTGGGGAGTCTCTTTGTCCCCAGGGCCCATTGTGACATCCTGGGGACCCCCTTTGTCCCCAGGGCCCATTGAGACATCCTGTGGACCCCCTTTGTCACTGGGGACCCGTTGTGACATCCCAGGAACCCCATTGTCCCAAGGGCCCATTGTGACATCCTAGGGACCTCCCTTTGTCCCCAGGGTTCATTGTGGCACCATGGGGACCCCCTTTGCACTGTGTCACATTGTGATATCCAAGAACCCCACTTTGTCCCCAAGGCCCATTTTGACATCCTGGGGACCCCCTTTCTCCCCAGGGCCCATTGTGACATTCAGGGGACACCCCCCTTGTCCCCAGGGCCCATTGTGACTTCCCAGGACCCCCCATTGTCCCTAGAGCCCATTGTGACATTCAGGGGACCCCCTTTGTCACTGGGGCCCATTGTGACATCCCAGGACCCCACATTGTCCCCAGGGCCCATTGTGACATTCAGGGGACACCCCCCTTGTCCCCAGGGCCCATTGTGACGTCCCAGGATCCCCCATTGTCCCCAGGGCCCATTGTGACATTCAGGGGACCCCCTTTGTCACTGGGGCCCATTGTGACATCCCAGGACCCCACATTGTCCCCAGGGCCCATTGTGACATTCAGGGGTCCCCCCCTTGTCCCCAGGACCCATTGTGATGTCCCAGGACCCCTCATTGTCCCCACGGCCCATTGTGACATCCTGGGGACCCCCCTTTGTCACTGGGGCTCATTGAGACATCGTGGGGACCAACTTTGTCCCCAGGGCCCATTGTGACGTCCCAGGACCTCCCGTTGTCCCCAGTGTCCATTGTGACATCCGAGGAGCCCACTTTGTCCCCAGGACCCATTTTGATATTGAGGGGAACCACGTTTGTCCCCAGGGCCCATTGTGACACCATGGGGACCCCCCCTTGTCACTGGGGACCCATTGTGACACCATGGAGACCCCTGCTTGTCCTCAGGGTCCATTGTGACATCTTGGGCACCTCCCATTGTCCCCAGGACCCATTGTGACATCCTGGGGACCCCCTTGCTCCCAGGGCCCATTGTGGCACCATGTGGACATCCCCTTTGTCCCCAGGGCCCATTGTGACATTCCAGGACCCCCCATTGTCCCCAGGGCCCATTGTGACATCCACTGCACCCCCTTGTCCCCAGGGCCCATTGTGACATTCAGGGGACCCCTCTTTGTCCCCAGGGCCCATTGTGACGTCCCAGGACCCCCCATTGTTCCCAGGGCCCATTGTGACATCCTGTGGATCCCTCCTTGTCCTCAGGGCCCATTGTGACACTATGGGGACCCCCCCTTGTTCCCAGGGCCCATTGTGACATCCTGGGTACCACCCTTGTCCGCAGGGCTCATTGTGACGTCCCAGGACCCCCCATTGTCCCCAGGGCCCATTGTGACATCCTGGGGATCCCTCCTTGTCCGCAGGGCCCATTGTGACGTCCCAGGACCCCCCATTGTCCCCAGGGCCCATTGTGACATCCTCTACACCCCCTTGTCCCCAGGGCCCATTGTGACATTCAGGGGACCCCTGTTTGTTCCCAGGGCCCATTGTGACATCCTGGGGACCCCCTCTTGTCACTGGGGCCCATTGTGATGTCCCAGGACCCCCCATTGTCCCCAGGGCCCATTGTGACATTCAGGGGACCCCTCTTTGTCCCCAGGGCCCATTGTGAAGTCTAAGGACCCCACATTGTCCCCAGGGCACATTGTGACATCCTGGGGACCCTCCTTGTCCCCAGAGCCCATTGTGACATCCAAGGGACCCCCTTTGTCTCCAGGGCCCATTGTGGCACCATGGGGACCCCCTTTGACACTGGGGCCCATTGTGACACCGTCGACACCCCCCTTTGTCCCCAGGGCCCATTGTGACGTCCTGGGGACCCCCCTTGTCCCCAGGGCCCATTGTGACGTCCCAGGACCCTCCATTGTCCCCAGGGCCCATTGTGACATCCTGGGGATTCCTCCTTGTCCTCAGGGCCCATTGTGACGTCCCAGGACCGCCCATTGTCCCCAGGGCCCATTGTGACATCCTGGGAATCCCTCCTTGTCCCCAGGGCCCATTGTGACATCCCAGGACCCCCCATTGTCCCCAGGACCCATTGTGACATTCAGGGGACCCCCTTTGTCACTGGGGCCCATTGTGACATCCCAGGACCCCACATTGTCCCCAGGGCCCATTGTGACATCCTTGGGACCCCACTTGTCCCCAGGACCCATTGTGACACTATGGGGACCCCTCCTTGTCCCCAGGGCCCATTGTGACATCCTGGGGATCCCTCCTTGTCCGCAGGGCCCATTGTGACGTCCCAGGACCACCCATTGTCCCCAGGGCCCATTGTGACATCCTCGGCACCCCCTTGTCCCCAGGGCCCATTGTGACATTCAGGGGACCCCTGTTTGGCCCCAGGGCCCATTGTGACATCCTGGGGACCCCCTCTTGTCACTGGGGTCCATTGTGACATTCAGGGGACCCCTCTTTGTCCCCAGGGGCCATTGTGACGTCTAACGACCCCCCATTGTCCCCAGGGCCCATTGTGACATCCCGGGGATCCCTCCTTGTCCTCAGGGCCCATTGTGACGTCCCAGGACCGCCCATTGTCCCCAGGGCCCATTGTGACATCCTGGGGATCCCTCCTTGTCCCCAGGGCCCATTGTGACGTCCCAGGACCCCCCATTGTCCCCAGGACCCATTGTGACATTCAGGGGACACCCTTTGTCACTGGGGCCCATTGTGACATCCCAGGACCCCACATTGTCCCCAGGGCCCATTGTGACATCCTCTGCACCCCCTTGTCCCCAGGGCCCATTGTGACATTCAGGGGACCCCTCTTTGTCCCCAGGGCCCATTGTGACATCCTGGGGATCCCTCCTTGTCCCCAGGGCCCATTGTGACGTCCCAGCACCCCCCATTGTCCCCAGGACCTACTGTGACATTCAGGGGAGCCCCTTTGTCACTGGGGCCCATTGTGACACCATGGAGACCCCCGCTTGTCCTCAGGGTCCATTGTGACATCCTGGGCACCCCCCATTTTCCCCAGGACCCATTGTGACATCCTGGCCACCCCCTTGCTCCCAGGGCCCGTTGTGGCACCATGGGGACACCCCCTTTGTCCCCAGGGCCCATTGTGACATCCCAGGACCCCCCTTTGTCCCCAGGGCCATTGTGAAATCCTGGGGACCCCTTTTGTCCCCAGGGCCCATTGTGGCACCATGGGGAACCCCTTTGTCACTGGGGACCATTGTGACATTCCAGGATTCCACTTTGTCCCCAGGGCTCGTTCTGACACCTTGGGGACTCCCATTGTCCCCAGGGCCCATTGTGACATCCCAGGACCCCACTTTGTCCCCAGGGCTTATTGTGACATCTGGGGGACGCCCTTGTCCCCATGACCCATCCTGGCACCGTGGGGACCCTCCTTGTCACCAGGGCCCATTGTGACACCATGGGGACCCACCCTTTGTCCCCAGTGCCCATTGTGACATCCTGCGGACCCCCCATTGTCCTCAGGGCCCATTGTGACATCCTCAGCACCCCCTTGTCCCCAGGGCCCATTGTGACATTCAGGGGACCCCTCTTTTTCCCCAGGGCCCATTGTGACATCCTGGGGACCCCCCCTTGTCCCCAGGGCCCATTGTGACGTCCCAGAACCCGCCATTGTCCCCAGGGCCCATTGTGACATCCTGGGGATCCCTCCTTGTCCCCAGGGCCCATTGGGACGTCCCAGGACCCCCATTGTCCCCAGGGCCCATTGTGACATCCTGGGGATCCCTGCTTGTCCCCAGGGCCCATTGGGACGTCCCAGGACCCGCTATTGTCCCCAGGGCCCATTTTGACATCCTGGGGATCCCTCCTTGTCCCCAGGGCCCATTGGGACGTCCCAGGACCCCCATTGTCCCCAGGGCCCATTGTGACATTCAGGGGCCCCCGTTTGTCACTGGGGCCCATTGTGACATCCCAGGACCCCACATTGTCCCCAGGGCCCTTATGACATCCTGGGTAGCCCACTTGTCCCCAGGACCCATTGTGACACTATAGGGACACCCCCTTGTGCCCAGTGACCATTGTGACACCGCGGGTACCACCCTTGTCCGCACGGCCCATTGTGACATCCTAGGGACACCCCCTTGTCTCCAGGGCCCATTGTGACATCCTGGGAATCCCTCCTTGTCCCCAGGGCCCATTTTGACATTCAGGGGACCCCCCATTGTCCCCAGGGCCCATTGTGACATCCTGCGGACCCCCCATTGTCCCCAGGGCCCATTGTGACATCCACTGCACCCCCCTGTCCCCAGGGCCCATTGTGACATTCAGGGGACCCCTCTTTGTCCCCAGGGCCCATTGTGACATCCTGGGGACCCCCCCTTGTCCCCAGGGCCCATTGTGACGTCCCAGGACCCCCCATTGTCCCCAGGACCCATTGTGACATTCAGGGGACCCCCTTTGTCATTGGGGCCCATTGTGAAATCCCAGGACACCACATTGTCCCCAGGGCCCATTGTGACATCCTGGGGACCCCCCCTTTGTCCCCAGTGCCCATTGTGACATCCTGCGGACCCCCCTTTGTCCCCAGGGCCCATTTTGACATTCAGGGGACCCACCATTGTCCTGAGGGCCCATTGTGCGGTCCCAGGACCCCCCATTGTCCCCAGGGCCCATTGTGACATCCTCGGCACCCCCTTGTCCCCAGGGTCCATTGTGACACTGTGGGTACCACCCTTGTCTGCAGGGCTCATTGTGACATCCCAGGACCCCCCATTGTCTCCAGGGCCCATTGTGACATTCAGGGGACCCCCCTTGTCCCCAGGGCCCATTCTGATACCGTGGGGACTCCCTTTGTCCCCAGGGCCCATTGTGACATCCTGGGGACCCCCCTTGTCCTCAGGGTCTATTGTGACAGCCCAGGACCTTACATTGTCCCTAGGGCCCATTGTGATATCTGGGGGACCCCCTTGTTCCCAAGGCCCATTGTGACATCCTGGGGACCCACCCTTGTCCCCAGGGCCCATTGTGACATCCCAGGACCCCCCATTGTCCCCAGAGCCCATTGTGACATCCTCGGCACCCCCTTGTCCCCAGGGCCCATTGTGACATCCTGGGGACCCCCCCTTCTTCCCAGGGCCCATTGTGACGTCCCAGGACCCCCCATTGTCCCCAGGGCCCATTGTGACATCCTGGGGATCCCTCCTTGTCCCCAGGGCCCATTGTGATGTCCCAGGACCCCCCATTGTCCCCAGGGCCCATTGTGACATCCTCTGCACCCCCTTGTCCCCAGGGCCCATTGTGACATTCAGGGGACCCCTCTTTGTCCCCAGGGCCCATTCTGACATCCTGGGGATCCCTCCTTGTCCCCAGGGCCCTTTGTGACGTCCCAGGACCCCCCATTGTCCCCAGGACCTATTGTGACATTCAGGGGACCCCCTTTGTCACTGGGGCCCATTGTGACACCATGGAGACCCCCGCTTGTCCTCAGGACCCATTGTGACATCCTGGCCACCCCCTTGCTCCCAGGGCCCGTTGTGGCACCATGGGGACACCACCTTTGTCCCCAGGGCCCATTGTGACATCCCAGGACCCCCCTTTGTCCCCAGGGCCCATTTTGACATTCAGGGGACCCACCATTGTCCCCAGAGCCCATTGTGACCTTCAAGGGACCCCCATTGTTCCCAGGGCCCATTGTGACGTCCTGGGGAGCCCCCTCTGCTCCCAAGGCTCATTGTGACTTTCAGGGGATCCCCCCATGTACCCAGGGCTGATTGTGACGTTGTAGGGCCCCTCTTTGTCCCCAGGGCCCATTGTGACATCCTGGGGAACCCCCTTGTTCCCCGGGCCCATTGTGATGTCCCGGGACCCCCCATTGTCCCCATGGCCCATTGTGACATCCTGGGGATCCCTCCTTGTCCCCAGGGCCCATTGTGACGTCCCAGGACCCCCCATTGTCCCCAGGGCCTACTGTGACATCCTCTGCACCCCCTTGTCCCCAGGGGCCATTGTGACATTCAGGGGACACCTCTTTGTCCCCAGGGCCCATTGTGACATCCTGGGGACCCCCTCTTGTCCCCAGGGCCCATTGTGACGTCCCAGGACCCCCCATTGTCCCCAGGGCCCATTGTGACATCCTGGCGATCCCTCCTTGTCCCCAGGGCCCATTGTGACGTCCCAAGACCCCCCCATTGTCCCCAGGGCCCATTGTGACATTCAGGGCACCCCCTTTGTCACTGGGGCCCATTGTGACATCCCAGGACCCCACATTGTCCCCAGGGCCCATTGTGACATCCTGGGGACCCCTCTTTGTCCTAAGGACCCATTGTGACGTCCCAGGACCCTGCATTGTCCCCAGAGCCCATTGTGACATCCTGGAGACACCCTTTGTCCCCAGGACCCATTGTGACGTCCCAGGACCCCCCATTGTCCCCAGGGTTCATTCTTACATCCTGGGGACCCCCTTGTCCCCAGGACCCATCGTGACACCATGGAGACCCCTCCTTGCCTCAGGGCCCATTGTGACATCCTGGGCATCCCCCCTGTCCCCCGGGACCATTGTAACACCGTGGGGACCCCCTTTGTCCCTAGGGCCTATTGTTACGTCCCAGGACCCCCCGTTGTTCCCAGGGCCCATTGTGACACCTTGGGGACCCCCTTGTCACTGGGGACCCATTGTGACACCATGGGGACCACCCCTTGTCCTCAGGGCCTATTGTGAACATCCTGGGGAACCTCCATTGTCCCCAGAGCCCATTGTGAGTTCCTGGGGACCCCCTTGTCCCCAGGTCCCATTGTGACATCCTGGGGAGTCTCTTTGTCCCCAGGGCCCATTGTGACATCCTGGGGACCCCCTTTGTCCCCAGGGCCCATGGTGACATCCTGGGGACCTCCTTGTCCGCAGGACCCATCCTGGCACCGTGGAGACCTCCCTTGTCACTGGGGACCCTTTGTGACACCATGGGGACCTCCCATTGTCCTCAGGGCCCATTGAGACATCCTGGGGACCCCCTTTGTCACTGGGGACCCGTTGTGACATCCCAGGAACCCCATTGTCCCAAGGGCCCATTGTGACATCCTAGGGACCTCCCTTTGTCCCCAGGGTTCATTGTGGCACCATGGGGACCCCCTTTGCACTGTGTCACATTGTGATATCCAAGAACCCCACTTTGTCCCCAAGGCCCATTTTGACATCCTGGGGACCCCCTTTCTCCCCAGGGCCCATTGTGACATTCAGGGGACACCCCCCTTGTCCCCAGGGCCCATTGTGACTTCCCAGGACCCCCCATTGTCCCTAGAGCCCATTGTGACATTCAGGGGACCCCCTTTGTCACTGGGGCCCATTGTGACATCCCAGGACCCCACATTGTCCCCAGGGCCCATTGTGACATTCAGGGGACACCCCCCTTGTCCCCAGGGCCCATTGTGACGTCCCAGGATCCCCCATTGTCCCCAGGGCCCATTGTGACATTCAGGGGACCCCCTTTGGCACTGGGGCCCATTGTGACATCCCAGGACCCCACATTGTCCCCAGGGCCCATTGTGACATTCAGGGATCCCCCCCTTGTCCCCAGGACCCATTGTGATGTCCCAGGACCCCTCATTGTCCCCACGGCCCATTGTGACATCCTGGGGACCCCCCTTTGTCACTGGGGCTCATTGAGACATCGTGGGGACCAACTTTGTCCCCAGGGCCCATTGTGACGTCCCAGGACCTCCCGTGGTCCCCAGTGTCCATTGTGACATCCGAGGAGCCCACTTTGTCCCCAGGACCCATTTTGATATTGAGGGGAACCACGTTTGTCCCCAGGGCCCATTGTGACACCATGGGGACCCCTGCTTGTCCTCAGGGTCCATTGTGACATCTTGGGCACCTCCCATTGTCCCCAGGACCCATTGTGACATCCTGGGGACCCCCTTGCTCCCAGGGCCCATTATGGCACCATGTGGACATCCCCTTTGTCCCCAGGGCCCATTGTGACATTCCAGGACCCCCCATTGTACCCAGGGCCCATTGTGACATCCACTGCACCCCCTTGTCCCCAGGGCCCATTGTGACATTCAGGGGACCCCTCTTTGTCCCCAGGGCCCATTGTGACGTCCCAGGACCCCCCATTGTCCCCAGGGCCCATTGTGACATCCTGGGGATCCCTCCTTGTCCTCAGGGCCCATTGTGACGTCTTAGGACCCCCCATTGTCCCCAGGGCCCATTGTGACATTCAGGGGACGCCTCTTTGAAACCCAGGGCACATTGTGATATCCTGGGGACCCCCCCTTGTCCCCACAGCCCATTGTGATATCCCAGGACCCCCCATTGTCCCCAGGGCCCATTGTGACACTATGGGGACCCCCCCTTGTTCCCAGGGCCCATTGTGACATCCTGGGTACCACCCTTGTCCGCAGGGCTCATTGTGACGTCCCAGGACCCCCCATTGTCCCCAGGGCCCATTGTGACATCCTGGGGATCCCTCCTTGTCCGCAGGGCCCATTGTGACGTCCCAGGACCCCCCATTGTCCCCAGGGCCCATTGTGACATCCTCTGCACCCCCTTGTCCCCAGGACCCATTGTGACATTCCGGGGACCCCTGTTTGTTCCCAGGGCCCATTGTGACATCCTGGGGACCCCCTCTTGTCACTGGGGCCCATTGTGACGTCCCAGGACCCGCTATTGTCCCCAGGGCCGATTGTGACATTCAGGGGACCCCTCTTTGTCCCCAGGGCCCATTGTGAATTCTAAGGACCCCCCATTGTCCCCAGGGCCCATTGTGACATCCTGGGGATCCCTCCTTGTCCCCACGACCCATTGTGACATCCTGGGGACCCTCCTTGTCCCCAGAGCCCATTGTGACATCCAAGGGACCCCCTTTGTCTCCAGGGCCCATTGTGGCACCATGGGGACCCCCTTTGACACTGGGGCCCATTGTGACACCGTCGACACCCCCCTTTGTCCCCAGAGCCCATTGTGACGTCCTGGGTACCCCCCTTGTCCCCAGAGCCCATTGTGACATCCAGGGGACCCCCTCTTGTCCCCAGGGCCCATTGTGACGTCCCAGGACCCTCCATTGTCCCCAGGGCCCATTGTGACATCCTGGGGATCCCTCCTTGTCCCCAGGGCCCATTGTGACGTCCCAGGACCCCCCATTGTCCCCAGGGCCCATTGTGACATCCTGGGGATCCCTCCTTGTCCCCAGGGCCCATTGTGACGTCCCAGAACCCCCCATTGTCCCCAGGACCCATTGTGACATTCAGGGGACCCCCTTTGTCACTGGGGCCCATTGTGACATCCCAGGACCCCACATTGTCCCCAGGGCCCATTGTGACATCCTGGGGACCCCACTTGTCCCCAGGACCCATTGTGACACTATGGGGACACCCCCTTGTCCGCAGGGCTCATTGTGACGTCTCAGGACCCCCCATTGTCCCCAGGGCCCATTGTGACATCCTGGGGATCCCTCCTTGTCCGCAGGGCCCATTGTGACGTCCCAGGACCCCCCATTGTCCCCAGGGCCCATTGTGACATCCTCGGCACCCCCTTGTCCCCAGGGCCCATTGTGACATTCAGGGGACCCCTGTTTGTCCCCAGGGCCCATTGTGACATCCTGGGGACCCCCTCTTGTCACTGGGGCCCATTGTGACGTCCCAGGACCCCCCATTGTCCCCAGGGCCCATTGTGACATCCTGGGGATCCCTCCTTGTCCTCAGGGCCCATTGTGACGTCCCAGGACCGCCCATTGTCCCCAGGGCCCATTGTGACATCCTGGGGATCCCTCCTTGTCCCCAGGGCCCATTGTGACGTCCCAGGACCCCCCATTGTCCCCAGGACCCATTGTGACATTCAGGGGACCCCCTTTGTCACTGGGGCCCATTGTGACATCCCAGGACCCCACATTGTCCCCAGGGCCCATTGTGACATCCTCTGCACCCCCTTGTCCCCAGGGCCCATTGTGACATTCAGGGGACCCCTCTTTGTCCCCAGGGCCCATTGTGACATCCTGGGGATCCCTCGTTGTCCCCAGGGCCCATTGTGACGTCCCAGCACCCCCCATTGTCCCCAGGACGTACTGTGACATTCAGGGGAGCCCCTTTGTCACTGGGGCCCATTGTGACACCATGGAGACCCCCGCTTGTCCTCAGGGTCCATTGTGACATCCTGGGCACCCCCCATTTTCCCCAGGACCCATTGTGACATCCTGGCCACCCCCTTGCTCCCAGGGCCCGTTGTGGCACCATGGGGATACCCCCTTTGTCCCCAGGGCCCATTGTGACACCATGGGGACCCACCCTTTGTCCCCAGTGCCCATTGTGACATCCTGCGGGCCCCCCGTTGTCCCCAGGGCCCATTGTGACATTCAGGGGACCCCTCTTTTTCCCCAGGGCCCATTGTGACATCCTGGGGACCCCCCCTTGTCCCCAGGGCCCATTGTGATGTCCCAGAACCCGCCATTGTCCCCAGGGCCCATTGTGACATCCTGGGGATCCCTGCTTGTCCCCAGGGCCCATTGGGACGTCCCAGGACCCGCTATTGTCCCCAGGGCCCATTTTGACATCCTGGGGATCCCTCCTTGTCCCCAGGGTCCATTGGGACGTCCCAGGACCCCCATTGTCCCCAGGGCCCATTGTGACATTCAGGGGCCCCCGTTTGTCACTGGGGCCCATTGTGACATCCCAGGACCCCACATTGTCCCCAGGGCCCTTGTGACATCCTGGGGAGCCCACTTGTCCCCAGGACCCATTGTGACACTATAGGGACACCCCCTTGTGCCCAGTGACCATTGTGACACCGTGGGTACCACCCTTGTCCGCACGGCCCATTGTGACATCCTAGGGACACCCCCTTGTCTCCAGGGCCCATTGTGACATCCTGGGAATCCCTCCTTGTCCCCAGGGCCCATTTTGACATTCAGGTGACCCCCCAGTGTCCCCAGGGCCCATTGTGACATCCTCTGCACCCCCTTGTCCCCAGGGCCCATTGTGATATTCAGGGGACCCCTCTTTGTCCCCAGGGCCCATTGTGACATCCTGGGGATCCCTCGTTGTCCCCAGGGCCCATTGTGACGTCCCAGGACCTCCCATTGTCCCCAGGACCTACTGTGACATTCAGGGGAGCCCCTTTGTCACTGGGGCCCATTGTGACACCATGGAGACCCCCGCATGTCCTCAGGGTCCATTGTGACATCCTGGGCACCCCCCATTTTCCCCAGGACCCATTGTGACATCCTGGCCACCCCCTTGCTCCCAGGGCCCGTTGTGGCACCATGGGGATACCCCCTTTGTCCCCAGGGCCCATTGTGACATCCCAGGACCCCCCTTTGTCCCCAGGGCCATTGTGAAATCCTGGGGACCCCTTTTGTCCCCAGGGCCCATTGTGGCACCATGGGGAACCCCTTTGTCACTGGGGACCATTGTGACATTCCAGGATTCCACTTTGTCCCCAGGGCTCGTTCTGACACCTTGGGGACTCCCATTGTCCCCAGGGCCCATTGTGACATCCCAGGACCCCACTTTGTCCCCAGGGCTTATTGTGACATCTGGGGGACGCCCTTGTCCCCAGGACCCATCCTGGCACCGTGGGGACCCTCCTTGTCACCAGGGCCCATTGTGACACCATGGGGATCCCTCCTTGTCCCCACGACCCATTGTGACATCCTGGGGACCCTCCTTGTCCCCAGAGCCCATTGTGACATCCAAGGGACCCCCTTTGTCTCCAGGGCCCATTGTGGCACCATGGGGACCCCCTTTGACACTGGGGCCCATTGTGACACCGTCGACACCCCCCTTTGTCCCCAGAGCCCATTGTGACGTCCTGGGGACCCCCCTTGTCCCCAGAGCCCATTGTGACATCCTGGGGATCCCTCCTTGTCCCCACGACCCATTGTGACATCCTGGGGACCCTCCTTGTCCCCAGAGCCCATTGTGACATCCAAGGGACCCCCTTTGTCTCCAGGGCCCATTGTGGCACCATGGGGACCCCCTTTGACACTGGGGCCCATTGTGACACCGTCGACACCCCCCTTTGTCCCCAGAGCCCATTGTGACGTCCTGGGGACCCCCCTTGTCCCCAGAGCCCATTGTGACATCCAGGGGACCCCCTCTTGTCCCCAGGGCCCATTGTGATGTCCCAGGACCCTCCATTGTCCTCAGGGCCCATTGTGACGTCCCAGGACCGCCCATTGTCCCGAGGGCCCATTGTGACATCCTGGGGATCCCTCCTTGTCCCCAGGGCCCATTGTGACGTCCCAGGACCCCCCATTGTCCCCAGGACCCATTGTGACATTCAGGGGACCCCCTTTGTCACTGGGGCCCATTGTGACATCCCAGGACCCCACATTGTCCCCAGGGCCCTTGTGACATCCTGGGGAGCCCACTTGTCCCCAGGACCCATTGTGACACTATAGGGACACCCCCTTGTGCCCAGTGACCATTGTGACACCGTGGGTACCACCCTTGTCCGCACGGCCCATTGTGACATCCTAGGGACACCCCCTTGTCTCCAGGGCCCATTGTGACATCCTGGGAATCCCTCCTTGTCCCCAGGGCCCATTTTGACATTCAGGTGACCCCCCAGTGTCCCCAGGGCCCATTGTGACATCCTCTGCACCCCCTTGTCCCCAGGGCCCATTGTGATATTCAGGGGACCCCTCTTTGTCCCCAGGGCTCATTGTGACATCCTGGGGATCCCTCCTTGTCCCCAGGGCCCATTGTGACGTCCCAGGACCTCCCATTGTCCCCAGGACCTACTGTGACATTCAGGGGAGCCCCTTTGTCACTGGGGCCCATTGTGACACCATGGAGACCCCCGCTTGTCCTCAGGGTCCATTGTGACATCCTGGGCACCCCCCATTTTCCCCAGGACCCATTGTGACATCCTGGCCACCCCCTTGCTCCCAGGGCCCGTTGTGGCACCATGGGGACACCCCCTTTGTCCCCAGGGCCCATTGTGACATCCCAGGACCCCCCTTTGTCCCCAGGGCCATTGTGAAATCCTGGGGACCCCTTTTGTCCCCAGGGCCCATTGTGGCACCATGGGGAACCCCTTTGTCACTGGGGACCATTGTGACATTCCAGGATTCCACTTTGTCCCCAGGGCTCGTTCTGACACCTTGGGGACTCCCATTGTCCCCAGGGCCCATTGTGACATCCCAGGACCCCACTTTGTCCCCAGGGCTTATTGTGACATCTGGGGGACGCCCTTGTCCCCAGGACCCATCCTGGCACCGTGGGGACCCTCCTTGTCACCAGGGCCCATTGTGACACCATGGGGATCCCTCCTTGTCCCCACGACCCATTGTGACATCCTGGGGACCCTCCTTGTCCCCAGAGCCCATTGTGACATCCAAGGGACCCCCTTTGTCTCCAGGGCCCATTGTGGCACCATGGGGACCCCCTTTGACACTGGGGCCCATTGTGACACCGTCGACACCCCCCTTTGTCCCCAGAGCCCATTGTGACATCCTGGGGATCCCTCCTTGTCCTCAGGGCCCATTGTGACGTCCCAGGACCGCCCATTGTCCCCAGGGCCCATTGTGATATCCTGGGGATCCCTCCTTGTCCCCAGGGCCCATTGTGACGTCCCAGGACCCCCCATTGTCCCCAGGACCTATTGTGACATTCAGGGGACCCCCTTTGTCACTGGGGCCCATTGTGACATCCCAGGACCCCACATTGTCCCCAGGGCCCATTGTGACATCCTCTGCACCCCCTTGTCCCCAGGGCCCATTGTGACATTCAGGGGACCCCTCTTTGTCCCCAGGGCCCATTGTGACATCCTGGGGATCCCTCGTTGTCCCCAGGGCCCATTGTGACGTCCCAGCACCCCCCATTGTCCCCAGGACCTACTGTGACATTCAGGGGACCCCCTTTGTCACTGGGGCCCATTGTGACACCATGGAGACCCCCACTTGTCCTCAGGGTCCATTGTGACATCCTGGGCACCCCCCATTTTCCCCAGGACCCATTGTGACATCCTGGCCACCCCCTTGCTCCCAGGGCCCGTTGTGGCACCATGGGGATACCCCATTGTCCCCAGGGCCCATTGTGACACCATGGGGACCCACCCTTTGTCCCCAGTGCCCATTGTGACATCCTGCGGACCCCCCGTTGTCCCCAGGGCCCATTGTGACATTCAGGGGACCCACCATTGTCCTCAGGGCCCATTGTGACGTCCCAGGACCCCCCATTGTCCCCAGGGCCCATTGTGACATCCTCAGCACCCCCTTGTCCCCAGGGCCCATTGTGACATTCAAGGGACCCCTCTTTTTCCCCAGGGCCCATTGTGACATCCTGGGGACCCCCCCTTGTCCCCAGGGCCCATTGTGACGTCCCAGAACCCGCCATTGTCCCCAGGGCCCATTGTGACATCCTGGGGATCCCTGCTTGTCCCCAGGGCCCATTGGGACGTCCCAGGACCCGCTATTGTCCCCAGGGCCCATTTTGACATCCTGGGGACCCCCCCTTGTCCCCAGGGCCCATTGTGACGTCCCAGAACCCGCCATTGTCCCCAGGGCCCATTGTGACATCCTGGGGATCCCTGCTTGTCCCCAGGGCCCATTGGGACGTCCCAGGACCCCCATTGTCCCCAGGGCCCATTGTGACATTCAGGGGCCCCCGTTTGTCACTGGGGCCCATTGTGACATCCCAGGACCCCACATTGTCCCCAGGGCCCTTGTGACATCCTGGGGAGCCCACTTGTCCCCAGGACCCATTGTGACACTATAGGGACCCCACCTTGTGCCCAGTGACCATTGTGACACCGTGGGTACCACACTTGTCCGCACGGCCCATTGTGACATCCTAGGGACACCCCCTTGTCTCCAGGGCCCATTGTGACATCCTGGGAATCCCTCCTTGTCCCCAGGGCCCATTTTGACATCCTCTGCACCCCCTTGTCCCCAGGGCCCATTGTGACATTCAGGGGACCCCTCTTTGTCCCCAGGGCCCATTGTGACATCCTGGGGATCCCTCGTTGTCCCCAGGGCCCATTGTGACGTCCCAGGACCTCCCATTGTCCCCAGGACCTATTGTGACATTCAGGGGTGCCCCTTTGTCACTGGGGCCCATTGTGACACCATGGAGACCCCCGCTTGTCCTCAGGGTCCATTGTGACATCCTGGGCACCCCCCATTTTCCCCAGGACCCATTGTGACATCCTGTCCACCCCCTTGCTCCCAGGGCCCGTTGTGGCACCATGGGGACACCCCCTTTGTCCCCAGGACCCATTGTGACATCCCAGGACCCCCCTTTGTCCCCAGGGCCATTGTAGCACCATGGGGACCCCCTTTGACCCCAGGGCCCATTGTGGCACCATGGCAACCCCTTTTGTCCCCAGGGCCCATTGTGACATTCTTGGACCCCACTTTGTCCCCAGGGCCTATTGTGACACCATGGGGACCCCTCCTTGTCACTGGGGACCCATTGTGACACCATGGGGACCCCCCCTTGTCCTCAGGACTCATTCTCACATCCTGGACACCCCCCATTGTCCCCAGGGCCCATTGTGACATCCACTGCACCCCCTTCTCCCCAGGGCCCATTGTGACATTCAGGGGACCCCTCTTTGTCCCCAGGGCCCATTGTGACATCCTGGGGACCCCCCCTTGTCCCCAGGGCTCATTGAGACGTCCCAGGACCCCCCACTGTCCCCAGGGCCCATTGTGACATTCAGGGGACCCCCTTTGTCCCCAGGGCCCATTCTGATACCGTGGGGACCCCCCATTGTCCCCAGGGCCCATTGTGACATCCTGGGGACCCCCTTTGTCCCCAGGGCCCATTGTGGCACCATGAGGACCCTCTTTGTCACTGGGGCCCATTGTGACATCCTGGGGACCCTCCTTGTCCCCAGAGCCCATTGTGACATCCCAGGACCCCACTTTGTCCCCAGGGCTTATTGTGATGCCATGGGGATCTCCCTTGTCCCCAGGGCCCATTGTGACATCCCATGACCCCCCTTTGTCCCCAGTGCTATTGTGAAATCCTGGGGACCCCTTTTGTCCCCAGGGCCCATTGTGACACCGTGGGGAACCCCTTTGTCACTGGGGCCATTGTGACATTCCAGGATTTCACTTTGTCCCCAGGGCTCGTTCTGACACCTTGGGGACTCCCATTGTCCCCAGGGCCCATTGTGACATCCTGGGCAACCCCATTGTCCCCAGGGCCCATTGTGACATCCTGGGGACCCCCATTGTCCCCAAGGCCCATTGTGACATTCCAGGACCCCCCATTGTCCCCAGGGCCCATTGTGACATCCACTGCACCCCCTTGTCCCCAGGGCCCATTGTGACATTCAGGGGACTCCTCTTTGTCCCCAGAGCCCATTGTGACATCCTGGGGACCCCCCTTCTCACTGGGGCCCATTGTGACGTCCCAGGACCCCCCATTGTCCCCAGGGCCCATTGTGACATCCTGGCGATCCCTCCTAGTCCCCAGGGCCCATTGTGACATCCCAGGACCCCCCATTGTCCCCAGGACCCATTGTGACATTCAGGGGGCCCCTTTGTCACTGGGGCCCATTGTGACATCCCAGGACCCCACATTGTCCCCAGGACACATTGTGACATGCTGGGGACGCTCTTTGTCCCCAGGGCCCATTGTGACATCCTGGGGACCCTCCTTGTCCCCAGAGCCCACTCTGACATCCAGGGGACCCCCTTTGTCCCCATGGCCCATTGTGGCACCATAGGGACCCCCTTTGTCACTGGGGCCCATTGTGACATCCCAGGACACCCCCTGGTTCCCAGGCCCCATTGTGACATCCTGGGGACCCCCCTTGTCCTCAGGGTCCATTGTGACAGCCCAGGACCTTACATTGTCCCCAGGGCCCATTGTGATATCTGGGGGACCCCCTTGTCCCCAGGGCCCATTGTGACATCCCAGGACCCCCCATTGTCCCCAGGGCCCATTGTGACATCCCAGGACCCCCCATTTTCCCCAGGGCCCATTGTGACATCCTCGGCACCCCTTTGTCCCCCGGGCCCATTGTGACATCCTGGGGACCCCCCCTTGTCCCCAGGGCCCATTGTGACGTCCCAGGACCCCCCATTGTCCCCAGGGGCCATTGTGACATCCTAGGGATCCTTCCTTGTCCCCAGGGCCCATTGTGACATTCAGGGGACCCCTCTTTGTCCCTAGGGCCCATTGTGACATCCTGGGGATCCCTCCTTGTCCCCAGGACCCATTGTGACGTCCCAGGATCCCCATTGTCCCCAGGACCTATTGTGACATTCAGGGGACCCCCTTTGTCACTGGGGCCCATTGTGACATCCCAGGACCCCCCTTTGTCCCCAGGGCCCATTGTAGCACCATGGGGACCCCCTTTGACCCCAGGGCCCATTGTGGCACCATGGCAACCCCTTTTGTCCCCAGGGCCCATTGTGACATTCTTGGACCCCACTTTGTCCCCAGGACCTATTGTGACACCATGGGGACCCCCCCTTGTCCTCAGGACTCATTCTCACATCCTGGACACCCCCCATTGTCCCCAGGGTCCATTGTGACATCCACTGCACCCCATTGTCCCCAGGGCCCATTGTGACATTCAGGGGACCCCTCTTTGTCCCCAGGGCCCATTGTGACATGCTGGGGACGCTCTTTGTCCCCAGGGCCCATTGTGACATCCTGGGGACCCTCCTTGTCCCCAGAGCCCATTGTGACATCCAGGGGACCCCCTTTGTCCCCAGGGCCCATTGTGGCACCATGAGGACCCTCTTTGTCACTGGGCCCCATTGTGACATCCCAGGACCCCCCTTTGTCCCCAGGGCCCATTGTGACATCCCAGGACCCCACTTTGTCCCCAGGGCTTATTGTGACACCATGGGGATCTCCCTTGTCCCCAGGGCCCATTGTGACATCCCATGACCCCCCTTTGTCCCCAGTGCTATTGTGAAATCCTGGGGACCCCTTATGTCCCCAGGGCCCATTATGACACCATGGGGAACCCCTTTGTCACTGGGGGCCATTGTGACATTCCAGGATTCCACTTTGTCCCCAGGGCTCGTTCTGACACCTTGGGGACTCCCATTGTCCCCAGGGCCCATTGTGACATCCTGGGGACCCCCATTGTCCCCAGGGCCCATTGTGACATTCCAGGACCCCCCATTGTCCCCAAGTCCCATTGTGACATCCACTGCACCCCCTTGTCCCCAGGGCCCATTGTGACATTCAGGGCACCCCTCTTTGTCCCCAGGGCCCATTGTGACATCCTGGGGACCCCTACTTGTCACTGGGGCCCATTGTGACATCCCAGGACCCCCCATTGTCCCCAGGGCCCATTGTGACATTCAGGGCACCCCCTTGTCCCCAGGGCCCATTGTGACATTCCGGGGACGCCTCTTTGTACCCAGGGCACACTGTGACATCCTGGGGACCCCCCCTTGTCACTGGGGCCCATTGTGACGTCCCAGGACCCCCCATTGTCGCCAGGGCCCATTGTGACATCCTGGGGATCCCTTCTTGTCCCCAGGGCCCATTGTGACGTCCCAGGACCCCCCATTGTCCCCAGGACCCATTGTGACATTCAGGTGGCCCCTTTGTCACTGGGGCCCATTGTGACATCCCAGGACCCCACATTGTCCCCAGGACACATTGTCACATCCTGGGGACCCCACTTGTCCCCAGGACCCATTGTGACACTATGGGGACCCCCCCTTGTTCCCACGGCCCATTGTGACACCGTTTGTACCACCCTTGTCCGCAGGGCTCATTGTGACATCGCAGGACCCCCCTTTGTCCCCAGGGCCCATTCTGATACCGTGGGGATCCCCTTTGTCCGCAGAGTCCATTGTGACATCCAGGGGACCCCCTTTGTCCCCAGGGCCCATTGTGACATCGCAGGACCCACCTGGGCCCCAGGGCGCATTTTGACATCCTGGGGATGCCCCCTTGTCAACGGGGCCCATTGTGACGTCCCAGGACCCCCCATTGTCCCCAGGGCCCATTGTGACATCCTGGGGATCCCTCCTTGTCCCCAGGGCCCATTATGACGTCCCAGGACTCCCCACTGTCCTCAGGACCTATTGTAACATTCAGGGGACCCCCTTTGTCACTGGGGCCCATTGTGACATCCCAGGACCCCACATTGTCCCCAGGGCCCATTGTGACATCCTGGGGACCCCATTTTCCCCAGGACCCATTGTGACACTATGGGTACCCCCCCTTGTCCCCAGGGCCAATTGTGACGTCCCAGGACCCCCCATTGTTCCCAGGGCCCATTGTGATGTCCTTGGGAGCCCCCTCTCTTCCCAGGGCTCATTGTGACTCTCAGGGGACCCCACCTTGTCCCCATGACTGCTTGTGACGTCCTAGGGCCCCTCTGTGTCCCCAGGGCCCATTGTGACGTCCCAGGACCCCCATTGTCCCCAGGGCCCATTGTGACATCCTCGGCACCCCCTTGTCCCCAGGGCCCATTGTGACATTCAGGGGACCCCTCTTTGTCCCCAGGGCCCATTGTGACATCCTGGGGACCCCCTCTTGTCCCCAGGGCCCATTGTGACGTCCCAGGACCCCCCATTGTCCCCAGGGCCCATTGTGACATCCTGGGGATCCCTCCTTGTCCCCAGGGCCCATTGTGACGTCCCAGGAACCCCCATTGTCCCCAGGACCCATTGTGACATTCAGGGGACCCCCTTTGTCACTGGGGCCCATTGTGACATCCCAGGACCCCACATTGTCCCCAGGGCCCATTGTGACATCCTGGGGACCCTCATGCCACTGGGGCCCATTGTGACGTCCCAGGACCTCGCATTGTCCCCAGGGCCCATTGTGACACCTTGGGGACCCCCTTGTCACTGGAGACCCGTTGTGACATCATGGGGACCACCCCTTGTCCTCAGGGCCTATTGTTACGTCCCAGGACCCCCCATTGTCCCCAGGGCCCATTGTGACATCCTGGGCAACCCCATTGTCCCCAGGGCCCATTGTGACATCCTGGGGACCCCCATTGTCCCCAAGGCCCATTGTGACATCCACTGCACCCCCTTGTCCCCAGGGCCCACTGTGACATTCAGTGGACCCCTCTTTGTCCCCAGGGCCCATTGTCACATCCTGGGGACCCCCGTTGTCACTGGGGCCCATTGTGACATCTAAGGGACCCCCCCTTGTCCCCAGGGCCCATTGTGACGTCCCAGGACCCCCCATTGTCCCCAGGACCCATTGTGACATTCGGGGG
Organism: Patagioenas fasciata; assembly: GCF_037038585.1. Lineage (NCBI taxonomy): Eukaryota > Metazoa > Chordata > Aves > Columbiformes > Columbidae > Patagioenas > Patagioenas fasciata. The sequence continues at coordinate 676,461 of NC_092545.1, forward strand.
CCCCTTTGTCACTGGGACCCATTGTGACATCCCAGGACCCCACATTGTCCCCAGGACACATTGTGACATCCTGGGGACCCCACTTGTCCCCAGGACCCATTGTGACACTATGGGGACCCCCCCTTGTTCCCAGGGCCCGTTGTGACACCGTGGGTACCACCCTTGTCCGCAGGGCTCATTGTGACATCCCAGGACCCACCTTTGTCCCCAGGGCCCATTCTGATATCGTGGGGATCCCCTTTGTCCCCAGGTCCCATTGTGACATCCAGGGGACCCCCTTTGTCCCCAGGGCCCATTGTGACATCGCAGGACCCCCCTGGGCCCCAGGGCGCATTTTCACATCCTGGGGATGCCCCCTTGTCACCGGGACCCATTGTGACGTCCCAGGACCCCCCATTGTCTCCAGGGCCCATTGTGACATCCTGGGGATCCCTGCTTGGCCCCAGAGCCCATTGTGACGTCTTATGACCCCCCCTTGTCCCCAGGGCCCATTGTGACATCCTGGGGATCCCTCCTTGTCCCCAGGGCCCATTGTGACGTCCCAGGACCCCCATTGTCCTTAGGACCCATTGTAACATTCAGGGAACCCCTTTGTCACTGGGGCCCATTGTGACATCCCAGGACCCCACATTGTCCCCAGGGCCCATTGTGACATCCTGGGGACCCCATTTTCCCCAGGACCCATTGTGACACTATGGGGAACCCCCCTTGTTCCCAGGGCCCATTGTGACACCGTGGGTACCACCCTTGACCGCAGGGCTCATTGTGACATCGCAGGACCCCCCTTTGTCCCCAGAGCCCATTGTGAAAACCAGGGGACACCCTTTGTCCCCAGGGCCCATTCTGACATCGCAGGACCACCCTGGTCCCCAGGGCCCATTGTGACATCCTGGGAACCCCTTTTGTCCCCACGGCCCATTGTGGCACTATGGGGACCCCCTTTGTCACTGGGGCCCATTGTGACATCCCAGGACCCCACTTTGTCCCCAGGGCTGATTGTGATGTCCCAGGGCCACTCTGTGTCCCCAGGGCCCATTGTGACACTTTAGGGACCCCTCTTTGTCCCCAGGGCCCATTGTGACATCCTGGAGACCCCCCCTTGTCCCCAGGGCCCATTGTGACGTCCCAGGACCCCCCATTGTTCCCAGGGCCCATTGTGATGTCCTGGGGAGCCCCCTCTGTTCCCAGGGCTCATTGTGACTTTCAGGGGACCCCCCCTTGTCCCCAGGGCTGATTGTGACGTCCTAGGGCCCCTCTGTGTCCCCAAGGCCCATTGTGACATCCCATGACCCCCCTTTGTCCCCAGTGCTATTGCGAAATCCTGGGGACCCCTTTTGTCCCCAGGGCCCATTGTGACACCATGGGGAACCCCTTTGTCACTGGGGGCCATTGTGACATTCCAGGATTCCACTTTGTCCCCAGGGCTCGTTCTGACACCTTGGGGACTCCCATTGTCCCCAGGGCCCATTGTGACGTCTTAGGACCCCCCATTTTCCCCAGGCCCCATTGTGACATTCAGGGCACCCCCTTGTCCCCAGGGCCCATTGTGACATTCCGGGGACGCCTCTTTGTACCCAGGGCACACTGTGACATCCTGGGGACCCCCCCTTGTCACTGGGGCCCATTGTGACGTCCCAGGACCCCCCATTGTCCCCAGGGCCCATTGTGACATCCTGGGGATCCCTCCTTGTCCCCAGGGCCCATTGTGACGTCCCAGGACCCACCATTGTCCCCAGGACCCATTGTGACATTCAGGGGGCCCCTTTGTCCCCAGGGCCCATTATGACATCCCAGGACCCCCCATTGTCCCCAGGGCCCATTGTGACGTCCCAGGACCCCCCATTGTCCCCAGGGCCCATTGTGACATCCTCAGCACCCCCTTGTCCCCAGGGCCCATTGTGACATTCAGGGGACCCCTCTTTTTCCCCAGGGCCCATTGTGACATCCTGGGGACCCCCCCTTGTCCCCAGGGCCCATTGTGACGTCCCAGGACCCGCCATTGTCCCCAGGGCCCATTGTGACATCCTGGGGATCCCTGCTTGTCCCCAGGGCCCATTGGGACGTCCCAGGACCCGCCATTGTCCCCAGGGCCCATTGTGACATTCTGGGGATCCCTCCTTGTCCCCAGGGCCAATTGGGACGTCCCAGGACCCCCATTGTCCCCAGGGCCCATTGTGACATTCAGGGGCCCCCGTTTGTCACTGGGGCCCATTGTGACATCCCAGGACCCCACATTGTCCCCAGGGCCCATTGTGACATCCTGGGGACACCCCCTTATCTCCAGGGCCCATTGTGACATCCTGGGAATCCCTCCTTGTCACTGGGGCCCATTTTGACATTCAGGGGACCCCCCATTGTCCCCAGGGCCCATTGTGACATCCTGCGGACCCCACTTGTCCCCAGGACCCATTGTGACACTATGGGGACCCCCCCTTGTGCCCAGTGCCCATTGTGACACCGTGGGTACCACCCTTGTCTGCAGGGCTCATTGTTTCATCCCAGGACCCCCCATTGTCCCCAGGGCCCATTGTGACATTCAGGGGACCCCCTTTGTCACTGGGGCCCATTGTGAAATCCCAGGACCCCACACTGTCCCCAGGGCCCATTGTGACATGCTGGGGACGCTCTTTGTCCCCAGGGCCCATTGTGACATCCTGGGGACCCTCCTTGTCCCCAGAGCCCATTGTGACATCCAGGGGACCCCCTTTGTCCCCAGGGCCCATTGTGGCACCATAGGGACCCCCTTTGTCACTGGGGCCCATTGTGACATCCCAGGACCCCCCCTGGTCCCCAGGCCTCATTGTGACATCCTGGGGACCCCTTTGTCCCAAGACTTCATTGTGACATCCTGGGGACCCCCCTTGTCCTCAGGGTCCATTGTGACAGCCCAGGACCTTACATTGTCCCCAGGACCCATTGTGACATCCTGGGGCCACCCCCTTGCTCCCAGGGCCCATTGTGGCACCATGGCAACCCCTTTTGTCCCCAGGGCCCATTGTGACATTCTTGGACCCCACTTTGTCCCCAGGGCCTATTGTGACACCATGGGGACCCCTCCTTGTCACTGGGGACCCATTGTGACACCATGGGGACCCCCCCTTGTCCTCAGGAGTCATTCTGACATCCTGGACACCCCCCATTGTCCCCAGGGCCCATTGTGACATCCACTGCACCCCCTTGTCCCCAGGGCCCATTGTGACATTCAGGGGACCCCTCTTTGTCCCCAGGGCCCATTGTGACATCCTGGGGACCCCCCCTTGTCCCCAGGGCCCATTGTGACATCCTGGGGACCCTCCTTGTCCCCAGAGCCCATTGTGACATCCTGGGGACCCCCTTTGTCCCCAGGGCCCATTGTGGCACCATGAGGACCCTCTTTGTCACTGGGGGCCATTGTGACATCCTGGGGATCCTCCTTGTCCCCAGAGCCCATTTTGACATCCCAGGACCACACTTTGTCCCCAGGGCTTATTGTGACACCATGGGGATCTCCCTTGTCCCCAGGGCCCATTGTGACATCCCATGACCCCCCTTTGTCCCCAGTGCTATTGTGAAATCCTGGGGACCCCTTTTGTCCCCAGGGCCCATTGTGACACCATGGGGAACCCCTTTGTCACTGGGGGCCATTGTGACATTCCAGGATTCCACTTTGTCCCCAGGGCTCGTTCTGACACCTTGGGGACTCCCATTGTCCCCAGGGCCCATTGTGACATCCTGGGCAACCCCATTGTCCCCAGGGCCCATTGTGACATCCTGGGGACCCCCATTGTCCCCAGGGCCCATTGTGACATTCCAGCACCCCCCATTGTCCCCAGGGCCCATTGTGACATCCACTGCACCCCCTTGTCCCCAGGGCCCATTGTGACATTCAGGGGACCCCTCTTTGTCCCCAGGGCCCATTGTGACATTCAGGGGACCCCCCCTTGTCACTGGGGCCCATTGTGACGTCCCAGGACCCCCCATTGTCCCCAGGGCCCATTGTGACATCCTGGGGATCCCTCCTTGTCCCCAGGGCCCGTTGTGACGTCCCAGGACCCCCCATTGTCCCTAGGACCCATTGTGACATTCAGGGGGCCCCTTTGTCACTGGGGCCCATTGTGACATCCCAGGACCCCACATTGTCCCCAGGACACATTGTCACATCCTGGGGACCCCACTTGTCCCCAGGACCCATTGTGACACTATGGGGACCCCCCCTTGTGCCCAGGGCCCATTGTGACACCGTGGGTACCACCCTTGTCCGCAGGGCCCATTGTGACATCCCAGGACCCCCCTTTGTCCCCAGGGCCCATTCTGATACCGTGGGGATCCCCTTTGTCCCCAGAGTCCATTGTGACATCCAGGGGACTCCCTTTGTCCCCAGGGCCCATTGTGACATCGCAGGACCCCCCTGGGCCCCAGGGCGCATTTTGACATCCTGGGGATGCCCCCTTGTCAACGGGGCCCATTGTGACGTCCCAGGACTCCCCATTGTCCCCAGGGCCCATTGTGACGTCCCAGGACCCCCCACTGTCCTCAGGACCTATTGTAACATTCAGGGGACCCCCTTTGTCACTGGGGCCCATTGTGACATCCCAGGACCCCACATTGTCCCCAGGGCCCATTGTGACATCCTGGGGACCCCATTTTCCCCAGGACCCATTGTGACACTATGGGTACCCCCCCTTGTCCCCAGGGCCCATTGTGACGTCCCAGGACCCCCCCATTGTCCCCAGGGCCCATTGTGACATTCAGGGGACCCCCTTTGTCACTGGGTCCCATTGTGACATCCCAGGACCCCCCTTTGTCCCCAGGGCCCATTGTGACATCCTGGGGATCCTCATGTCACTGGGGCCCATTGTGACGTCCCAGGACCCCGCATTGTCCCCAGAGCCCATTGTGACATCCTGGAGACCCCCTTTGTCTCCAGGGCCCATTGTGACGTCCCAGGACCCCCCATTGTCCCCAGGGTCCATTGTTACATCCTGGGGACCCCCTTGTCACTGGGACCCATCATGACACCATGGGGACCCTCCTTGTCACTGGGGACCCATTGTGACACCATGGGGACCCCCCCTTGTCCTCAGGGCCCATTGTGACATCCTGGGGACCCTCCTTGTCCCCAGAGGCCATTGTGACATCCAGGGGACCCCCTTTGTCCCCAGGGCCCATTGTGACATCCTGGGGTCCCCCCTTTGTCCCCGGGGCCCATTGTGATATCCTGGGGATCCCTCCTTGTCCCCAGGGCCCATTGTGACGTCCCAGGACCCCCCATTGTCCCCAGGGCCCATTGTGACATCCTGGGGACCCCCTTTGTCACTGGGGCCCATTGTGACATCCCAGGACCCCCCTTTGTCCCCAGGGCCCATTGTGACATCCTGGGGATCCCCATGTCACTGGGGCCCATTGTGACGTCCCAGGACCCCGCATTGTCCCCAGAGCCCATTGTGACATCCTGGGGACCCCCTTGTCACTGGGACCCATCATGACACCATGGGGACCCTCCTTGTCACTGGGGACACATTGTGACACCATGGGGACCCCCCCTTGTCCTCAGGGCCCATTGTGACATCCTGGGCATCCCCCCTGTCCCCCGGGACCATTGTAACACCGTGCGGACCCCCTTTGTCCCCAGGGCCCATTGTGACACTGTGGGGAACCCCCTTGTCCCCAGGACCTATTGTTACGTCCCAGGACCCCCCATTGTCCCCAGGGCCCATTGTGACACCTTGGGGACCCCTTTGTCACTGGAGACCCATTGTGACAGCATGGGGACCACCCCTTGTCCTCAGGGCCTATTGTGAACATCCTGGGGAACCTCCATTGTCCCCAGAGCCCATTGTGATTTCTTGGAGACCCCCTTTGTCCCCAGGGCCCATTGTGACATCCTGGGGTCCCCCCTTTGTCCCCAGGGCCCATTGAAATGTCCCAGGATCACCGTTTGTCCCCAGGGTTCATTGTGACATCCTGGGGACCCCATTTCTCCCCACGTCCCATTGTGGCACCATGGGGAACCCCTTTGTCACTGGGGCCCATTGTGACATCCCAGGACCCCACTTTGTCCCCAGGGCTTATTGTGACACCATGGGGATCTCCCTTGTCCCCAGGGCCCATTGTGACATCCTGGGCAACCCCATTGTCCCCAGGGCCCATTGTGACATCTGGGGAACGCCCTTGTCCCCAGGAGCCATCGTGGCACTGTGGGGACCCTCCTTGTCACTTGGGCCCATTGTGACACCATGGCGACCCCCCCTTTGTCCCCAGTGCCCATTGTGACATCCTGTGCGCCCCCCTTTGTCCCCAGGGTCCATTGTGACATCCTGGGCAACCCCATTGTCCCCAGGGCCCATTGTGAAATCTGGGGGACGCCCTTGTCCCCAGGACCCATCGTGGCACCATGGGGACCCTCCTTGTCACTTGGGCCCATTGTGACACCATGGGGACCCCCCCTTTGTCTCCAGTACCCATTGTGACATCCTGGGGATCCCTCATTGTCCCCAGGGCCCATTGTGACGTCCCAGGACCCCCCATTGTCCCCAGGACCCATTGTGACATTCAGGGGACCCCCTTTGTCACTGGGGCCCATTGTGACATCCCAGGACCCCACATTGTCCCCAGGGCCCATTGTGACATCCTGGGGACCCCACTTGTCCCCAGGACCCATTGTGACACTATGGGAACCCCCCTTTGTGCCCAGAGCCCATTGTGACACTGTGGGTACCACCCTTGTCCGCAGGGCTCATTGTGACATCCCAGGACCCCCCTTTGTCCCCAGGGCTCATTGTGACATTCTAGGACCCCACTTTGTCCCCAGGGCCTATTGTGACACCATGGGGAACCCTCCTTTGTCCCCAGTGCCCATTGTGACATCCTGCGCACCCCCCTTTGTCCCCAGGGTCCATTGTGACATCCTGGGCAACCCCATTGTCCCCAGGGCCCATTGTGACATCTAGGGGGACGCCCTTGTCCCCAGGACCCATCGTGGCACCGTGGGGACCCCCATTGTCCCCAGGGCCCATTGTGACATCCCAGGACCCCCATTGTCCCCAGGGCCCATTGTGACATCCCAGGACCCCACTTTGTCCCCAGGGCTTATTGTGACACCATGGGAATCTCCCTTGTCCCCAGGGCCCATTGTGACATTCAGGGGCCCCCGTTTGTCACTGGGGCCCATTGTGAAATCCCAGGACCCCACATTGTCCCCAGGGCCCATTGTGACATCCTGGGGATCCCTCCTTATCCCCAGGGCCCATTGTGACGTCCCAGGACCCCCCATTGTCCCCAGGACCCATTGTGACATTCAGGGGACCCCCTTTGTCACTGGGGCCCATTGTGAAATCCCAGGACCCCACATTGTCCCCAGGGCCCATTGTGACATCCTGGGGACCCCCCCTTTGTCCCCAGTGCCTATTGTGACATCCTGCGGACCCCCCTTTGTCCCCAGGGCCCATTTTGACATTCAGGGGACCCACCATTGTCCTCAGGGCCCATTGTGAGGTCCCAGGACCCCCCATTGTCCCCAGGGCCCATTGTGACATCCTCGGCACCCCCTTGTCCCCAGGGCCCATTGTGACATCCCAGGACCCCCCATTGTCCCCAGGGCCCATTGTGACATCCTCGGCACCCCCTTGTCCCCAGGGCTCATTGTGACATCCCAGGACCCCCCATTGTCCCCAGGGCCCATTGTGACATTCAGGGGACCCACCATTGTCCTCAGGGCCCATTGTGAGGTCCCAGGACCCCCCATTGTCCCCAGGGCCCATTGTGACATCCTCTGCACCCCCTTGTCCCCAGGGCCCATTGTGACGTCCCAGGACCCCCCATTGTCCCCACGGCCCATTGTGACATTCAGGGGACCCCACTTTGTCCCCAGGGCCCATTGTGACATCCTGGGGACCCCCTTTGTCGCCAGGGCCCATTGTGGCACCATGAGGACCCTCTTTGTCACTGGAGCCCATTGTGACATCCCATGACCCCCCTTTGTCCCCAGTGCTATTGTGAAATCCTGGGGACCCCTTTTGTCCCCAGGGCCCATTGTGGCACCATGGGGAACCCCTTTGTCACTGGGGGCCATTGTGACATCCCAGGATTCCACTTTGTCCCCAGGGCTCGTTCTGAACACCTTGGGGCCTCCCATTGTCCCCAGGGCCCATTGTGACATCCTGGGCAACCCCATTGTCCCCAGGGCCCATTGTGACATCTGGGGGACGCCCTTGTCCCCAGGACCCATCGTGGCACCGTGGGGAGCCTCCTTGTCACTTAGGCCCATTGTGACACCATGGGGACCCCCCCTTTATCCCCAGTGCCCATTGTGACATCCTGCGGACCCCCCTTTGTCCCCAGGGCCCATTTTGACATTCAGGGGACCCACCATTGTCCTCAGGGCCCATTGTGAGGTCCCAGGACCCCCCATTGTCCCCAGGGCCCATTGTGACATCCTCGGCACCCCCTTGTCCCCAGGGTCCATTGTGACATCCCAGGACCCCCCATTGTCCCCAGGGCCCATTGTGACATTCAGGGGACCCCCCTTTGTCCCCAGGGCCCATTGTGAACATCCTGGGGACCCCCTTTGTCCCAAGACTTCATTGTGACATCCTAGGGACCCCCCTTGTCCTCAGGGTCCATTGTGACAGCCCAGGACCTTACATTGTCCCCAGGGCCCATTGTCATATCTTGGGGACCCCCTTGTTCCCAAGGCCCATTGTGACATCCTGGGGACCCCCCCTTGTCCCCAGGGCCCATTGTGACATCCCAGGACCCCCCATTGTCCCCAGGGCCCATTGTGACATCCTCGGCACGCCCTTGTCCCCAGGGCCCATTGTGACATCCTGGGGACCCCCCCTTGTCCCCAGGGCCCATTGTGACATTCAGGGGACCCCTCTTTGTCCCCAGGGCCCATTGTGACATCCTGGGGACCCCCCCTTGTCCCCAGGGCCCATTGTGACATCCTGGGGACCCCCCCTTGTCCCCAGGGCCCATTGTGACGTCCCAGGTCCCCCCATTGTCCCCAGGGCCCATTGTGACATCCTGGGGATCCCTCCTTGTCCCCAGGGCCCATTGTGACATCCCAGGACCCCCCATTGTCCCCAGGACCTATTGTGACATTCAGGGGACCGCCTTTGTCACTGGGGCCCATTGTGACACCATGGAGACCCCCGCTTGTCCTCAGGCTCCATTGTGACATCCTGGGCACCCCCCATTTTCCCCAGGACCCATTGTGACATCCTGGCCACCCCCTTGCTTCCAGGGCCCGTTGTGGCACCATGGGGACACCCCCTTTGTCCCCAGGGCCCATTGTGACATCCCAGGACCCCCCTTTGTCCCCAGGGCCCATTGTAGCACCATGGGGACCCCCTTTGACCCCAGGGCCCATTGTGGTACTATGGCAACACCTTTTGTCCCCAGGGCCCATTGTGACATTCTTGGACCCCACTTTGTCCCCAGGGCCTATTGTGACACCATGGGGACCCCTCCTTGCCACTGGGGACCCATTGTGACACCATGGGGACCCCCCCTTGTCCTCAGGAGTCATTCTGACATCCTGGACACCCCCCATTGTCCCCAGGGCCCATTGTGACATCCACTGCACCCCCCTGTCCCCAGGGCCCATTGTGACATTCAGGGGACTCCTCTTTGTCCCCAGGGCCCATTGTGACATCCTGGGGATCCCTCCTTGTCTTCAGGGCCCATTGTGATGTCCGAGGACCCCGCATTGTCCCCAGGGCCCATTGTGACATCCTCTGCACCCCCTTGTCCCCAGGGCCCATTGTGACATTCAGGGGACCCCTCTTTGTCCCCAGGGCCCATTGTGACATCCTGGGGATCCCTCCTTGTCGCCAGGGCCCATTGTGACGTCCCAGGACCCCCCATTGTCCCCAGGACCTATTGTGACATTCAGGGGACCCCCTTTGTCACTGGGGCCCATTGTGACACCATGGGGACCCCTGCTTGTCACTGGGGACCCATTATGACACCATGGGGACCCCCCTTGTCCTCAGGACTCATTCTCACATCCTGGACACCCCGCATTGTCCCCAGGGCCCATTGTGACATCCACTGCAACCCCTTGTCCCCAGGGCCCATTGTGACATTCAGGGGACCCCTCTTTGTCCCCAGGGCCCATTATGACATCCTGGGGACCCCCCCTTGTCCCCAGAGCCCATTGTGACGTCCCAGGACCCCCCATTGTCCCCAGGACCCATTGTGACACTATGGGGACCCCCCCTTTTGCCCAGGGCCCATTGTGACCCCGTGGGTACCACCCTTGTCCCCAGGGCCCATTGTGACATCCTCTGCACCCCCTTGTCCCCAGGGCCCATTGTGACATTCAGGGGACCCCTCTTTGTCCCCAGGGCCCATTGTGACATCCAGGGGACCCTCTTTGTCACTGGGGCCTATTGTGACATCCCAGGACCCCCCTTTGTCCCCAGGGCCCATTGTAGCACCATGGGGACCCCCTTTGACCCCAGGGCCCATTGTGGCACCATGGCAACCGCTTTTGTCCCCAGGGCCCATTGTGACATTCTTGGACCCCACTTTGTCCCCAGGGCCTATTGTGACACCATGGGGACCCCTCCTTGTCACTGGGGACCCATTGTGATACCATGGGGACCCCGCCTTGTCCTCAGGAGTCATTCTGACATCCTGGACACCCCCCATTGTCCCCAGGGCCCATTGTGACATCCACTGCACCCCCCTGTCCCCAGGGCCCATTGTGACATTCAGGGGACTCCTCTTTGTCCCCAGGGCCCATTGTGACATCCTGGGGATCCCTCCTTGTCGCCAGGGCCCATTGTGATGTCCGAGGACCCCCCATTGTCCCCAGGGCCCATTGTGACATCCTCTGCACCCCCTTGTCCCCAGGGCCCATTGTGACATTCAGGGGACCCCTCTTTGTCCCCAGGGCCCATTGTGACATCCTGGGGATCCCTCCTTGTCGCCAGGGCCCATTGTGACGTCCCAGGACCCCCCATTGTCCCCAGGACCTATTGTGACATTCAGGGGACCCCCTTTGTCACTGGGGCCCATTGTGACACCATGGGGACCCCTCCTTGTCACTGGGGACCCATTATGACACCATGGGGACCCCGCCTTGTCCTCAGGACTCATTCTCACATCCTGGACGCCCCCCATTGTCCCCAGGGCCCATTGTGACATCCACTGCACCCCCTTGTCCCCAGGGCCCATTGTGACATTCAGGGGACCCCTCTTTGTCCCCAGGGCCCATTGTGACATCCTGGGGACCCCCCCTTGTCCCCAGGGCCCATTGTGACGTCCCAGGACCCTCCATTGTCCCCAGGGCCCATTGTGACATCCTGTGGATCCCTCCTTGTCCCCAGGGCCCATTGTGACGTCCCAGGACCCCCCATTGTCCCCAGGGCCCATTGTGATATGTTGGGGAGCCCTCTTTGTCCCCAGGGCCCATTGTGAAATTCAGGGGACCCCAACTTGTCCTCAGGGCCCATTCTGATATCCTGGGGACACTCTTTGTCCCCAGGGCCCATTGTGACATCCTGGGGACCCCATTGTCACCAAAGCCCATTGTGATATCCTGGCGACCACCTTTTGTCCCCAGGGCCCATTGTGATATCCTGAGGACCGCCCTTTGTCCCCAGGGCCCATTGTGACATTCAGGGGCCCCCGTTTGTCATTGGGGCCCATTGTGAGATCCCAGGACCCCACATTGTCCCAAGGGCCCATTGTGACACTATAGGGACCCCCCCTTGTGCCCAGTGCCCATTGTGACACCGTGGGTACCACCCTTGTCCGCAGGGCCCATTGTGACATCCTGGGGACACCCCCTTGTCCCCAGGGCCCATTGTGACATCCTGGGGATCCCTCCTTGTCCCCAGGGCCCATTGTGACGTCCCAGGAGCCCCCATTGTCCCCAGGACCCATTGTGACAGTCAGGGGACCCCCATTTGGGCCCATTGTGAAATCCCAGGACCCCACACTGTCCCCAGGGCCCATTGTGACATCCTGGGGACCCCCCCTTTGTCCCCAGTGCCCATTGTGACATCCTGCGGACCCCCCTTTGTCCCCAGGGCCCATTTTGACATTCAGGGGACCCACCATTGTCCTCAGGGCCCATTGTGAGGTCCCAGGACCCCCCATTGTCCCCAGGGCCCATTGTGACATCCTGCGGACCCCCTTGTCCCCAGGGTCCATTGTGACACTATGGGGACCCCCCCTTGTGCCCAGGGCCCATTGTGACACTGTGGGTACCACCCTTGTCTGCAGGGCTCATTGTGACATCCCAGGACCCCCCATTGTCCCCAGGGCCCATTGTGACATCCTGGGGACCCTCCTTGTCCCCAGAGCCCATTGTGACATCCAGGGGACCCCCTTTGTTCCCAGGGCCCATTGTGGCACCATAGGGACCCCCTTTGTCACTGGGGCCCATTGTGACATCCCAGGACCCCCCCTGGTCCCCAGGGCCCATTGTGAACATCCTGGGGACCCCCCTTGTCCTCAGGGTCCATTGTGACAGCCCAGGACCTTACATTGTCCCCAGGGCCCATTGTGATATCTGGGGGACCCCCTTGTTCCCAAGGCCCATTGTGACATCCTGGGGACCCCCCCTTGTCCCCAGGGCCCATTGTGACATCCCAGGACCTTACTTTGTCCCCAGGGCCCATTGTGACATCCTGGGGACCCCCCCTTGTCCCCAGGGCCCATTGTGACATCCTGGGGATCCCTCCTTGTCCCCAGGGCCCATTGTGACATCCCAGGACCCCCCATTGTCCCCAGGGCCCATTGTGACATCCTCTGCACCCTCTTGTCCCCAGGGCCCATTGTGACATTCAGGGGACCCCTCTTTGTCCCCAGGGCCCATTGTGACATCCTGGGGACCCCCCCTTGTCCCCAGGGCGCATTGTGACATCCTGGGGATCCCTCCTAGTCCCCAGGGCCCATTGTGACGTCCCAGGACCCCCCATTGTCCCCAGGGCCCATTGTGACATTCAGTGGACCCCCTTTGTCACTGGGGCCGATTGTGACGTCCCAGGACCCCCCATTGTTCCCAGGGCCCATTGTGATGTCCTTGGGAGCCCCCTCTCTTCCCAGGGCTCATTGTGACTCTCAGGGGACCCCATCTTGTCGCCAGGGCTGATTGTGACGTCCTAGGGCCCCTCTGTGTCCCCAGGGCCCATTGTGACGTCCCAGGACCCCCATTGTCCCCAGGGCCCATTGTGACATCCTCGGCACCCCCTTGTCCCCAGGGCCCATTGTGACATTCAGGGGACCCCTCTTTGTCCCCAGGGCCCATTGTGACATCCTGGGGACCCCCTCTTGTCCCTAGGGCCCATTGTGACGTCCCAGGACCCCCCATTGTCCCCAGGGCCCATTGTGACATCCTGGGGATCCCTCCTTGTCCCCAGGGCCCATTGTGACGTCCCAGGACCCCCCATTGTCCCAAGGGCCCATTGTGACATTCAGGGGACCCCCTTTGTCACTGGGGCCCATTGTGACATCCCAGGACCCCACATTGTCCCCAGGGCCCATTGTGACATCCTGGGGACCCCCATGTCCCCAGGACCCATCATGACACCATGGGGACCCTCCTTGTCACTGGGGACCCATTGTGACACCATGGGGACCCCCCCTTGTCCTCAGGGCCCATTGTGACATCCTGGGCATCCCCCTTTGTCCCCCGGGACCATTGTAACACCGTGCGGACCCACTTTGTCCCCAGGGCCCATTGTGACACTGTGGGGAACCCCCTTGTCCCCAGGGCCTATTGTTACGTCCCAGGACCCCCCATTGTCCCCAGGGCCCATTGTGACACCTTGGGGACCCCCTTGTCACTGGAGACCCATTGTGACAGCATGGGGACCACCCCTTGTCCTCAGGGCCTATTGTGAACATCCTGGGGAACCTCCATTGTCCCCAGAGCCCATTGTGAGTTCCTGGAGACCCCCTTGTCCCCAGGTCCCATTGTGACATCCTGGGGAGCCTCTTTGTCCCCACGGCCCATTGTGACATCCTGGGGACCTCCTTGTCCCCAGGACCCATCCTGGCACTGTGGAGACCTCCCTTGTCACTGGGGACCCATTGTGACACCATGGGGACCTCCCATTGTCCTCAGGGCCCATTGAGACATCCTGGGGACCCCCTTTGTCACTGGGGACCCATTGTGACATCCCAGGAACCCCATTGTCCCAAGGGCCCATTGTGACATCCTGGGGACCCCTCTTTGTCTCCAGGACATATTGTGACACCGTGGGGACCACATTAGTCCCCAGGGCCCATTGTGACATCCTAGGAATCCCCTCTTGTCCCCAGGGCCCATTGTGACATCCCAGGACCCCCCTTTGTCCCCAGGGCTCATTGTGACATTCTAGGACCCCACTTTGTCCCCAGGGCCTATTGTGACACCATGGGGAACCCTCCTTGTCACTGGGGACCCATTGTGACACCATGGGGACCCCCGCTTTGTCCCCAGTGCCCATTGTGACATCCTGCCCACCCCCCTTTGTCCCCAGGGTCCATTGTGACATCCTGGGCAACCCCATTGTCCCCAGGGCCCATTGTGACATCTAGGGGGACGCCCTTGTCCCCAGGACCCATCGTGGCACCGTGGGGACCCCCATTGTCCCCAGGGCCCATTGTGACGTCCCAGGACCCCCATTGTCCCCAGGGCCCATTGTGACATCCCAGGACCCCACTTTGTCCCCAGGGCTTATTGTGACACCATGGGGATCTCCCTTGTCCCCAGGGCCCATTGTGACATCCTCGGCACCCCCTTGTCCCCAGGGCCCATTGTGACATTCAGGGGACGCCTCTTTGTCCCCAGGGCCCATTGTGACATCCTGGGGATCCCTCCTTGTCCCCAGGGCCCATTGTGACGTCCCGGGACCCCCCATTGTCCCCAGGGCCCATTGTGACATTCAGGGGCCCCCGTTTGTCACTGGCGCCCATTGTGACATCCCAGGACCCCACATTGTCCCCAGGGCCCATTGTGACTTTCAGGGGACCCCACTTGTCCCCAGGACCCATTGTGACACTATAGGGACCCCACCTTGTGCCCAGTGCCCATTGTGACACCGTGGGTACCACCCTTGTCCGCAGGGCCCATTGTGACATCCTGGGGACACTCCCTTGTCCCCAGGGCCCATTGTGACGTCCCAGGACCCGCCATTGTCCCCTGGGCCCATTGTGACATCCTGGGGATCCCTCCTTGTCCCCAGGGCCCATTGTGACGTCCCGGGACCCCCCATTGTCCCCAGGGCCCATTGTGACATTCTTGGGCCCCTGTTTGTCACTGGGGCCCATTTTGACATTCAGGGGA
The DNA here is from genome assembly GCF_037038585.1 of Patagioenas fasciata. Lineage (NCBI taxonomy): Eukaryota > Metazoa > Chordata > Aves > Columbiformes > Columbidae > Patagioenas > Patagioenas fasciata. The sequence goes on from NC_092545.1 coordinate 691,726, forward strand.
CCCACCATTGTCCTCAGGGCCCATTGTGACATCCTGGGGACACCCCCTTGTCCCCAGGGCCCATTGTGACATCCTCGGCACCCCCTTGTCCCCAGGGCCCATTGTGACATTCAGGGGACCCCACATTGTCCCCAGGGCCCATTGTGACATCCTCTGCACCCCCTTGTCCCCAGGGCCCATTGTGACATTCAGGGGACCCCTCTTTGTCCCCAGGGCCCATTGTGACATCCTGGGGACCCTCTTTGTCACTGGGGCCTATTGTGACATCCCAGGACCCCACTTTGTCCCCAGGGCCCATTGTAGCACCATGGGGACCCCCTTTGACCCCAGGGCCCATTGTGGCACCATGGCAACCGCTTTTGTCCCCAGGGCCCATTGTGACATTCTTGGACCCCACTTTGTCCCCAGGGCCTATTGTGACACCATGGGGACCCCTCCTTGTCACTGGGGACCCATTGTGATACCATGGGGACCCCGCCTTGTCCTCAGGACTCATTTTCACATCCTCGACGCCCCCCATTGTCCCCAGGGCCCATTGTGACATCCACTGCACCCCCTTGTCCCCAGGGCCCATTGTGACATTCAGGGGACCCCTCTTTGTCCCCAGGGCCCATTGTGACATCCTGGGGACTCCCCCTTGTCCCCAGGGCCCATTGTGACGTCCCAGGACCCCCCATTGTCCCCAGGGCCCATTGTGACATCCTGGGGATCCCTCCTTGTCCCCAGGGCCCATTGTGACGTCCCAGGACCCCCCATTGTCCCCAGGGCCCATTGTGACATTCAGGGGACCCCAACTTGTCCTCAGGGCCCATTCTGATATCCTGGGGACACTCTTTGTCCCCAGGGCCCATTGTGACATCCTGGGGACCCCATTGTCACCAAAGCCCATTGTGATATCCTGGCGACCACCTTTTGTCCCCAGGGCCCATTGTGATATCCTGAGGACCGCCCTTTGTCCCCAGGGCCCATTGTGACATTCAGGGGCCCCCGTTTGTCATTGGGGCCCATTGTGAGATCCCAGGACCCCACATTGTCCCAAGGGCCCATTGTGACTTTCAGGGGACTCCACTTGTCCCCAGGACCCATTGTGACACTATAGGGACCCCCCCTTGTGCCCAGTGCCCATTGTGACACCGTGGGTACCACCCTTGTCCGCAGGGCCCATTGTGACATCCTGGGGACACCCCCTTGTCCCCAGGGCCCATTGTGACATTTTGGGAATCCCTCCTTGTCCCCAGGGCCCATTGTGACGTCCCAGGAGCCCCCATTGTCCCCAGGACCCATTGTGACATTCAGGGGACCCCCTTTGTCACTGGGGCCCATTGTGAAATCCCAGGACCCCACACTGTCCCCAGGGCCCATTGTGACATGCTGGGGACGCTCTTTGTCCCCAGGGCCCATTGTGACATCCTGGGGACCCCCTCTTGTCCCTAGGGCCCATTGTGACGTCCCAGGACCCCCCATTGTCCCCAGGGCCCATTGTGACATCCTGGGGATCCCTCCTTGTCCCCAGGGCCCATTGTGACGTCCCAGGACCCCCCATTGTCCCCAGGGCCCATTGTGACATTCAGGGGACCCCCTTTGTCACTGGGACCCATTGTGACGTCCCAGGACCCCCCATTGTCCCCAGGGTCCATTGTTACATCCTGGGGACCCCCTTGTCCCCAGGACCCATCATGACACCATGGGGACCCTCCTTGTCACTGGGGACCCATTGTGACACCATGGGGACCCCCCCTTGTCCTCAGGGCCCATTGTGACATCCTGGGCATCCCCCTTTGTCCCCCAGGACCATTGTAACACCGTGCGGACCCCCTTTGTCCCCAGGGCCCATTGTGACACTGTGGGGAACCCCCTTGTCCCCAGGGCCTATTGTTACGTCCCAGGACCCCCCATTGTCCCCAGGGCCCATTGTGACACCTTGGGGACCCCCTTGTCACTGGAGACCCATTGTGACAGCATGGGGACCACCCCTTGTCCTCAGGGCCTATTGTGAACATCCTGGGGAACCTCCATTGTCCCCAGAGCCCATTGTGAGTTCCTGGAGACCCCCTTGTCCCCAGGTCCCATTGTGACATCCTGGGGAGCCTCTTTGTCCCCACGGCCCATTGTGACATCCTGGGGACCTCCTTGTCCCCAGGACCCATCCTGGCACTGTGGAGACCTCCCTTGTTACTGGGGACCCATTGTGACACCATGGGGACCTCCCATTGTCCTCAGGGCCCATTGAGACATCCTGGGGACCCCCTTTGTCACTGGGGACCCATTGTGACATCCCAGGAACCCCATTGTCCCCAGGGCCCATTGTGACATCCTGGGGACCCCTCTTTGTCTCCAGGACATATTGTGACACCGTGGGGACCACATTAGTCCCCAGGGCCCATTGTGACATCCTAGGAATCCCCTCTTGTCCCCAGGGCCCATTGTGACATCCCAGGACCCCCCTTTGTCCCCAGGGCTCATTGTGACATTCTAGGACCCCACTTTGTCCCCAGGGCCTATTGTGACACCATGGGGAACCCTCCTTGTCACTGGGGACCCATTGTGACACCATGGGGACCCCCCCTTTGTCCCCAGTGCCCATTGTGACATCCTGCCCACCCCCCTTTGTCCCCAGGGTCCATTGTGACATCCTGGGCAACCCCATTGTCCCCAGGGCCCATTGTGACATCTAGGGGGACGCCCTTGTCCCCAGGACCCATCGTGGCACCGTGGGGACCCCCATTGTCCCCAGGGCCCATTGTGACGTCCCAGGACCCCCATTGTCCCCAGGGCCCATTGTGACATCCCAGGACCCCACTTTGTCCCCAGGGCTTATTGTGACACCATGGGGATCTCCCTTGTCCCCAGGGCCCATTGTGACATCCTCGGCACCCCCTTGTCCCCAGGGCCCATTGTGACATTCAGGGGACGCCTCTTTGTCCCCAGGGCCCATTGTGACATCCTGGGGATCCCTCCTTGTCCCCAGGGCCCATTGTGACGTCCTGGGACCCCCCATTGTCCCCAGGGCCCATTGTGACATTCAGGGGCCCCCGTTTGTCACTGGCGCCCATTGTGACATCCCAGGACCCCACATTGTCCCCAGGGCCCATTGTGACTTTCAGGGGACCCCACTTGTCCCCAGGACCCATTGTGACACTATAGGGACCCCACCTTGTGCCCAGTGCCCATTGTGACACCGTGGGTACCACCCTTGTCCGCAGGGCCCATTGTGACATCCTGGGGACACCCCCTTGTCCCCAGGGCCCATTGTGACATCCCAGGACCTTACTTTGTCCCCAGGGCCCATTGTGACATCCTGGGGACCCCCCCTTGTCCCCAGGGCCCATTGTGACATCCTGGGGATCCCTCCTTGTCCCCAGGGCCCATTGTGACATCCCAGGACCCCCCATTGTCCCCAGGGCCCATTGTGACATCCTCTGCACCCTCTTGTCCCCAGGGCCCATTGTGACATTCAGGGGACCCCTCTTTGTCCCCAGGGCCCATTGTGACATCCTGGGGACCCCCCCTTGTCCCCAGGGCGCATTGTGACATCCTGGGGATCCCTCCTAGTCCCCAGGGCCCATTGTGACGTCCCAGGACCCCCCATTGTCCCCAGGGCCCATTGTGACATTCAGGGGACCCCCTTTGTCACTGGGGCCGATTGTGACGTCCCAGGACCCCCCATTGTTCCCAGGGCCCATTGTGATGTCCTTGGGAGCCCCCTCTCTTCCCAGGGCTCATTGTGACTCTCAGGGGACCCCATCTTGTCGCCAGGGCTGATTGTGACGTCCTAGGGCCCCTCTGTGTCCCCAGGGCCCATTGTGACGTCCCAGGACCCCCATTGTCCCCAGGGCCCATTGTGACATCCTCGGCACCCCCTTGTCCCCAGGGCCCATTGTGACATTCAGGGGACCCCTCTTTGTCCCCAGGGCCCATTGTGACATCCTGGGGACCCCCTCTTGTCCCTAGGGCCCATTGTGACGTCCCAGGACCCCCCATTGTCCCCAGGGCCCATTGTGACATCCTGGGGATCCCTCCTTGTCCCCAGGGCCCATTGTGACGTCCCAGGACCCCCCATTGTCCCAAGGGCCCATTGTGACATTCAGGGGACCCCCTTTGTCACTGGGGCCCATTGTGACATCCCAGGACCCCACATTGTCCCCAGGGCCCATTGTGACATCCTGGGGACCCCCATGTCCCCAGGACCCATCATGACACCATGGGGACCCTCCTTGTCACTGGGGACCCATTGTGACACCATGGGGACCCCCCCTTGTCCTCAGGGCCCATTGTGACATCCTGGGCATCCCCCTTTGTCCCCCGGGACCATTGTAACACCGTGCGGACCCACTTTGTCCCCAGGGCCCATTGTGACACTGTGGGGAACCCCCTTGTCCCCAGGGCCTATTGTTACGTCCCAGGACCCCCCATTGTCCCCAGGGCCCATTGTGACACCTTGGGGACCCCCTTGTCACTGGAGACCCATTGTGACAGCATGGGGACCACCCCTTGTCCTCAGGGCCTATTGTGAACATCCTGGGGAACCTCCATTGTCCCCAGAGCCCATTGTGAGTTCCTGGAGACCCCCTTGTCCCCAGGTCCCATTGTGACATCCTGGGGAGCCTCTTTGTCCCCACGCCCATTGTGACATCCTGGGGACCTCCTTGTCCCCAGGACCCATCCTGGCACTGTGGAGACCTCCCTTGTCACTGGGGACCCATTGTGACACCATGGGGACCTCCCATTGTCCTCAGGGCCCATTGAGACATCCTGGGGACCCCCTTTGTCACTGGGGACCCATTGTGACATCCCAGGAACCCCATTGTCCCAAGGGCCCATTGTGACATCCTGGGGACCCCTCTTTGTCTCCAGGACATATTGTGACACCGTGGGGACCACATTAGTCCCCAGGGCCCATTGTGACATCCTAGGAATCCCCTCTTGTCCCCAGGGCCCATTGTGACATCCCAGGACCCCCCTTTGTCCCCAGGGCTCATTGTGACATTCTAGGACCCCACTTTGTCCCCAGGGCCTATTGTGACACCATGGGGAACCCTCCTTGTCACTGGGGACCCATTGTGACACCATGGGGACCCCCGCTTTGTCCCCAGTGCCCATTGTGACATCCTGCCCACCCCCCTTTGTCCCCAGGGTCCATTGTGACATCCTGGGCAACCCCATTGTCCCCAGGGCCCATTGTGACATCTAGGGGGACGCCCTTGTCCCCAGGACCCATCGTGGCACCGTGGGGACCCCCATTGTCCCCAGGGCCCATTGTGACGTCCCAGGACCCCCATTGTCCCCAGGGCCCATTGTGACATCCCAGGACCCCACTTTGTCCCCAGGGCTTATTGTGACACCATGGGGATCTCCCTTGTCCCCAGGGCCCATTGTGACATCCTCGGCACCCCCTTGTCCCCAGGGCCCATTGTGACATTCAGGGGACGCCTCTTTGTCCCCAGGGCCCATTGTGACATCCTGGGGATCCCTCCTTGTCCCCAGGGCCCATTGTGACGTCCCGGGACCCCCCATTGTCCCCAGGGCCCATTGTGACATTCAGGGGCCCCCGTTTGTCACTGGCGCCCATTGTGACATCCCAGGACCCCACATTGTCCCCAGGGCCCATTGTGACTTTCAGGGGACCCCACTTGTCCCCAGGACCCATTGTGACACTATAGGGACCCCACCTTGTGCCCAGTGCCCATTGTGACACCGTGGGTACCACCCTTGTCCGCAGGGCCCATTGTGACATCCTGGGGACACTCCCTTGTCCCCAGGGCCCATTGTGACGTCCCAGGACCCGCCATTGTCCCCTGGGCCCATTGTGACATCCTGGGGATCCCTCCTTGTCCCCAGGGCCCATTGTGACGTCCCGGGACCCCCCATTGTCCCCAGGGCCCATTGTGACATTCTTGGGCCCCTGTTTGTCACTGGGGCCCATTTTGACATTCAGGGGACCCACCATTGTCCTCAGGGCCCATTGTGACATCCTGGGGACACCCCCTTGTCCCCAGGGCCCATTGTGACATCCTCGGCACCCCCTTGTCCCCAGGGCCCATTGTGACATTCAGGGGACCCCACATTGTCCCCAGGGCCCATTGTGACATCCTCTGCACCCCCTTGTCCCCAGGGCCCATTGTGACATTCAGGGGACCCCTCTTTGTCCCCAGGGCCCATTGTGACATCCTGGGGACCCTCTTTGTCACTGGGGCCTATTGTGACATCCCAGGACCCCACTTTGTCCCCAGGGCCCATTGTAGCACCATGGGGACCCCCTTTGACCCCAGGGCCCATTGTGGCACCATGGCAACCGCTTTTGTCCCCAGGGCCCATTGTGACATTCTTGGACCCCACTTTGTCCCCAGGGCCTATTGTGACACCATGGGGACCCCTCCTTGTCACTGGGGACCCATTGTGATACCATGGGGACCCCGCCTTGTCCTCAGGACTCATTTTCACATCCTCGACGCCCCCCATTGTCCCCAGGGCCCATTGTGACATCCACTGCACCCCCTTGTCCCCAGGGCCCATTGTGACATTCAGGGGACCCCTCTTTGTCCCCAGGGCCCATTGTGACATCCTGGGGACTCCCCCTTGTCCCCAGGGCCCATTGTGACGTCCCAGGACCCCCCATTGTCCCCAGGGCCCATTGTGACATCCTGGGGATCCCTCCTTGTCCCCAGGGCCCATTGTGACGTCCCAGGACCCCCCATTGTCCCCAGGGCCCATTGTGACATTCAGGGGACCCCAACTTGTCCTCAGGGCCCATTCTGATATCCTGGGGACACTCTTTGTCCCCAGGGCCCATTGTGACATCCTGGGGACCCCATTGTCACCAAAGCCCATTGTGATATCCTGGCGACCACCTTTTGTCCCCAGGGCCCATTGTGATATCCTGAGGACCGCCCTTTGTCCCCAGGGCCCATTGTGACATTCAGGGGCCCCCGTTTGTCATTGGGGCCCATTGTGAGATCCCAGAACCCCACATTGTCCCAAGGGCCCATTGTGACTTTCAGGGGACTCCACTTGTCCCCAGGACCCATTGTGACACTATAGGGACCCCCCCTTGTGCCCAGTGCCCATTGTGACACCGTGGGTACCACCCTTGTCCGCAGGGCCCATTGTGACATCCTGGGGACACCCCCTTGTCCCCAGGGCCCATTGTGACATTTTGGGAATCCCTCCTTGTCCCCAGGGCCCATTGTGACGTCCCAGGAGCCCCCATTGTCCCCAGGACCCATTGTGACATTCAGGGGACCCCCTTTGTCACTGGGGCCCATTGTGAAATCCCAGGACCCCACACTGTCCCCAGGGCCCATTGTGACATGCTGGGGACGCTCTTTGTCCCCAGGGCCCATTGTGACATCCTGGGGACCCCCTCTTGTCCCTAGGGCCCATTGTGACGTCCCAGGACCCCCCATTGTCCCCAGGGCCCATTGTGACATCCTGGGGATCCCTCCTTGTCCCCAGGGCCCATTGTGACGTCCCAGGACCCCCCATTGTCCCCAGGGCCCATTGTGACATTCAGGGGACCCCCTTTGTCACTGGGACCCATTGTGACGTCCCAGGACCCCCCATTGTCCCCAGGGTCCATTGTTACATCCTGGGGACCCCCTTGTCCCCAGGACCCATCATGACACCATGGGGACCCTCCTTGTCACTGGGGACCCATTGTGACACCATGGGGACCCCCCCTTGTCCTCAGGGCCCATTGTGACATCCTGGGCATCCCCCTTTGTCCCCCAGGACCATTGTAACACCGTGCGGACCCCCTTTGTCCCCAGGGCCCATTGTGACACTGTGGGGAACCCCCTTGTCCCCAGGGCCTATTGTTACGTCCCAGGACCCCCCATTGTCCCCAGGGCCCATTGTGACACCTTGGGGACCCCCTTGTCACTGGAGACCCATTGTGACAGCATGGGGACCACCCCTTGTCCTCAGGGCCTATTGTGAACATCCTGGGGAACCTCCATTGTCCCCAGAGCCCATTGTGAGTTCCTGGAGACCCCCTTGTCCCCAGGTCCCATTGTGACATCCTGGGGAGCCTCTTTGTCCCCACGGCCCATTGTGACATCCTGGGGACCTCCTTGTCCCCAGGACCCATCCTGGCACTGTGGAGACCTCCCTTGTTACTGGGGACCCATTGTGACACCATGGGGACCTCCCATTGTCCTCAGGGCCCATTGAGACATCCTGGGGACCCCCTTTGTCACTGGGGACCCATTGTGACATCCCAGGAACCCCATTGTCCCCAGGGCCCATTGTGACATCCTGGGGACCCCTCTTTGTCTCCAGGACATATTGTGACACCGTGGGGACCACATTAGTCCCCAGGGCCCATTGTGACATCCTAGGAATCCCCTCTTGTCCCCAGGGCCCATTGTGACATCCCAGGACCCCCCTTTGTCCCCAGGGCTCATTGTGACATTCTAGGACCCCACTTTGTCCCCAGGGCCTATTGTGACACCATGGGGAACCCTCCTTGTCACTGGGGACCCATTGTGACACCATGGGGACCCCCCCTTTGTCCCCAGTGCCCATTGTGACATCCTGCCCACCCCCCTTTGTCCCCAGGGTCCATTGTGACATCCTGGGCAACCCCATTGTCCCCAGGGCCCATTGTGACATCTAGGGGGACGCCCTTGTCCCCAGGACCCATCGTGGCACCGTGGGGACCCCCATTGTCCCCAGGGCCCATTGTGACGTCCCAGGACCCCCATTGTCCCCAGGGCCCATTGTGACATCCCAGGACCCCACTTTGTCCCCAGGGCTTATTGTGACACCATGGGGATCTCCCTTGTCCCCAGGGCCCATTGTGACATCCTCGGCACCCCCTTGTCCCCAGGGCCCATTGTGACATTCAGGGGACGCCTCTTTGTCCCCAGGGCCCATTGTGACATCCTGGGGATCCCTCCTTGTCCCCAGGGCCCATTGTGACGTCCTGGGACCCCCCATTGTCCCCAGGGCCCATTGTGACATTCAGGGGCCCCCGTTTGTCACTGGCGCCCATTGTGACATCCCAGGACCCCACATTGTCCCCAGGGCCCATTGTGACTTTCAGGGGACCCCACTTGTCCCCAGGACCCATTGTGACACTATAGGGACCCCACCTTGTGCCCAGTGCCCATTGTGACACCGTGGGTACCACCCTTGTCCGCAGGGCCCATTGTGACATCCTGGGGACACCCCCTTGTCCCCAGGGCCCATTGTGACGTCCTGGGAATCCCTCCTTGTCCCCAGGGCCCATTGTGACATCCAGGGGACCCCACCTTGTCCCCAGGGCCCATTGTGACGTCCCAGGACCCGCCATTGTCCCCAGGGCCCATTGTGACATCCTGGGGATCCCTCCTTGTCCCCAGGGCCCATTGTGACGTCCCGGGACCCCCCATTGTCCCCAGGGCCCATTGTGACATTCAGGGGCCCCCGTTTGTCACTGGGGCCCATTTTGACATTCAGGGGACCCACCATTGTCCTCAGGGCCCATTGTGAGGTCCCAGGTCCCCCCATTGTCCCCAGGGCCCATTGTGACATCCTGGGGACACCCCCTTTGTCCCCAGTGCCCATTGTGACATCCTGCGGACCCCCCTTTGTCCCCAGGGCCCATTTTGACATTCAGGGGACCCACCATTGTCCTCAGGGCCCATTGTGAGGTCCCAGGTCCCCCCATTGTCCCCAGGGCCCATTGTGACATCCTCGGCACCCCCTTGTCACTGGGGCCCATTGTGACATTCAGGGGACCCCACATTGTCCCCAGGGCCCATTGTGACATCCTGGGGACCCCACTTGTCCCCAGGACCCATTGTGACACTATGGGGACCCCCCCTTGTGCCCAGGGCCCATTGTGACACCGTGGGTACCACACTTGTCTGCAGGGCTCATTGTGACATCCCAGGACCCCCCATTGTCCCCAGGGCCCATTCTGTTACCATAGGGACCCCCTTTGTCACTAGGGCCCATTGTGACATCCCAGGACCCCCCCTAGTCCCCAGGGCCCATTGTGACATCCTGGGGACGCTCTTTGTCCCCAGGGCCCATTGTGACATCCTGGGGACCCTCCTTGTCCCCAGAGCCCATTGTGACATCCAGGGGACCCCCTTTGTCCCCAGGGCCTATTGTGGCACCATAGGGACCCCCTTTGTCACTGGGGCCCATTGTGACATCCTGGGGACCCCCCCTGGTCCCCAGGCCCCATTGTGACATCCTGGGGACCCCCTTTGTCCCAAGACTTCATTGTGACATCCTAGGGACCCCCCTTGTCCTCAGGGTCCATTGTGACAGCCCAGGACCTTACATTGTCCCCAGGGCCCATTGTGATATCTGGGGGACCCCCTTGTTCCCAAGGCCCATTGTGACATCCTGGGGACCCACCCTTGTCCCCAGGGCCCATTGTGACATCCTGGGGATCCCTCCTTGTCCCCAGGGCCCATTGTGACATCCTGGGGATCCCTCCTTGTCTCCAGGGCCCATTGTGATGTCCCAGGACCCCCCATTGTCCCCAGGGCCCATTGTGACATCCTCTGCACCCCCTTGTCCCCAGGGCCCTTTGTGACATTCAGGGGACCCCTCTTTGTCCCCAGGGCCCATTCTAACATCCTGGGGATCCCTCCTTGTCCCCAGGGCCCATTGTGACGTCCCAGGACCCCCATTGTCCCCAGGACCTATTGTGACATTCGGGGACCCCCTTTGTCACTGGGGCCCATTGTGACACCATGGAGACCCCCGCTTGTCCTCAGGGTCCATTGTGACATCCTGGGCACCCCCCATTTTCCCCAGGACCCATTGTGACATCCTGGCCACCCCCTTGCTCCCAGGGCCCGTTGTGACATCCTCTGCACCCCTTTGTCCCCAGGGCCCATTGTGACATCCCAGGACCCCCCTTTGTCCCCAGGGCCCATTGTAGCACCATGGGGACCCCCTTTGACCCCAGGGCCCATTGTGGCACCATGGCAACCCCTTTTGTCCCATGGGCCCATTGTGACATTCTTGGACCCCACTTTGTCCCCAGGGCCTATTGTGACACCATGGGGACCCCTCCTTGTCACTGGGGACCCATTGTGACACCATGGGGACCCCCCCTTGTCCTCAGGACTCATTCTCACATCCTGGACACCCCCCATTGTCCCCAGGGCCCATTGTGACATCCACTGCAACCCCTTGTCCCCAGGGCCCATTGTGACATTCAGGGGACCCCTCTTTGTCCCCAGGGCCCATTGTGACATCCTGGGGACCCCCCCTTGTCCCCAGGGCCCATTGTGACCTCCCAGGACCCGACATTGTCCCCAGGGCCCATTGTGACATCCTCTGCACCCCCTTGTCCCCAGGGCCCATTGTGACGTCCCAGGACCCCCCCTTGTCCCCAGGGCCCATTGTGACGTCCCAGGACCCCCCTTTGTCCCCAGGGCCCATACTGATACCGTGGGGACCCCCTTTGTCCCCAGGGCCCATTGTGACATGCTGGGGACCCTCCTTGTCCCCAGGGCCCATTGTGACATCCAGGGGACCCCCTTTGTCCCCAGGGCCCATTGTGGCACCATGAGGACCCTCTTTGTCACTGGAGCCCATTGTCACATCCCATGACCCCCCTTTGTCCCCAGTGCTATTGTGAAATCCTGGGGACCCCTTTTGTCCCCACGGCCCATTGTGACACCATGGGGAACCCCTTTGTCACTGGGGGCCATTGTGACATTCCAGGATTCCACTTTGTCCCCAGGGCTCGTTCTGACACCTTGGGGACTCCCATTGTCCCCAGGGCCCATTGTGACATCCTGGGCAACCCCATTGTCCTCAGGGCCCATTGTGACATCTGGGGGACGCCCTTGTCCCCAGGACCCATCGTGGCACCGTGGGGACCCTCCTTGTCACTTGGGCCCATTGTGACACCATGGGGACGCCCCCCTTTGTCCCCAGTGCCCATTGTGACATCCTGCGGACCCCCCTTTGTCCCCAGGGCCCATTGTGACATTCAGGGGACCCACCATTGTCCCCAGGGCCCATTGTGACATCCTCGGCACCCCCTTGTGCCCAGGGCCCATTATGACATTCAGGGGACCCCTCTTTGTCCCCAGGGCCCATTGTGACGTCCTGGGGACCCCCCCTTGTCCCCAGGGCCCATTGTGACTTCCCAGGACCCGCCATTGTCCCCAGGGCCCATTGTGACATCCTGGGTATCCCTCCTTGTCCCCAGGGCCCATTGTGACGTCCCAGGACCCCCCATTGTCCCCAGGGCCCATTGTGACATTCAGGGGCCCCCGTTTGTCACTGGGGCCCATTGTGACATCCCAGGACCCCACATTGTCCCCAGGGCCCATTGTGACTTTCAGGGGACCCCACTTGTCCCCAGGACCCATTGTGACACTATGGGGACCCCCCCTTGTGCCCAGGGCCCATTGTGACACCGTGGGTACCACACTTGTCTGCAGGGCTCATTGTGACATCCCAGGACCCCCCATTGTCCCCAGGGCCCATTCTGATACCGTGGGGACCCCCTTTGTCCCCAGGGCCCATTGTGACATGCAGGGGACGCCTCTTTGTCCCCAGGGCCCATTGTGACATCCTGGGTATCCCTCCTTGTCCCCAGGGCCCATTGTGACGTCCCAGGACCCCCCATTGTCCCCAGGGCCCATTGTGACATTCAGGGGCCCCCGTTTGTCACTGGGGCCCATTGTGACATCCCAGGACCCCACATTGTCCCCAGGGCCCATTGTGACTTTCAGGGGACCCCACTTGTCCCCAGGACCCATTGTGACACTATGGGGACCCCCCCTTGTGCCCAGGGCCCATTGTGACACCGTGGGTACCACACTTGTCTGCAGGGCTCATTGTGACATCCCAGGACCCCCCATTGTCCCCAGGGCCCATTCTGATACCGTGGGGACCCCCTTTGTGACATGCTGGGGACGCTCTTTGTCCCCAGGGCCCATTGTGACATCCTGGGGACCCTCCTTATCCCCAGAGCCCATTGTGACATCCAGGGGACCCCCTTTGTCCCCAGGGCCCATTGTGGCACCATAGGGACCCCCTTTGTCACTAGGGCCCATTGTGACATCCCAGGACCCCCCCTAGTCCCCAGGGCCCATTGTGACATCCTGGGGACGCTCTTTGTCCCCAGGGCCCATTGTGACATCCTGGGGACCCTCCTTGTCCCCAGAGCCCATTGTGACATCCAGGGGACCCCTTTTGTCCCCAGGGCCCATTGTGGCACCATAGGGACCCCCTTTGTCACTGGGGCCCATTGTGACAGCCTGGGGACCCCCCCTGGTCCCCAGGCCCCATTGTGACATCCTGGGGACCCCCTTTGTCCCAAGACTTCATTGTGACATCCTGGGGACCCCCCTTGTCCTCAGGGTCCATTGTGACAGCCCAGGACCTTACATTGTCCCCAGGGCCCATTGTGATATCTGGGGGACCCCCTTGTTCCCAAGGCCCATTGTGACATCCTGGGGACCCCCCCTTGTCCCCAGGGCCCATTGTGACATCCCAGGACCCCCCATTGTCCCCAGGGCCCATTGTGACATCCTGGGGATCCCTCCTTGTCTCCAGGGCCCATTGTGATGTCCCAGGACCCCCCATTGTCCCCAGGGCCCATTGTGACATCCTCTGCACCCCCTTGTCCCCAGGGCCCTTTGTGACATTCAGGGGACCCCTCTTTGTCCCCAGGGCCCATTCTGACATCCTGGGGATCCCTCCTTGTCCCCAGGGCCCATTGTGACGTCCCAGGACCCCCCATTGTCCCCAGGACCTATTGTGACATTCGGGGACCCCCTTTGTCACTGGGGCCCATTGTGACACCATGGAGACCCCCGCTTGTCCTCAGGGTCCATTGTGACATCCTGGGCACCCCCCATTTTCCCCAGGACCCATTGTGACATCCTGGCCACCCCCTTGCTCCCAGGGCCCGTTGTGACATCCTCTGCACCCCTTTGTCCCCAGGGCCCATTGTGACATCCCAGGACCCCCCTTTGTCCCCAGGGCCCATTGTAGCACCATGGGGACCCCCTTTGACCCCAGGGCCCATTGTGGCACCATGGCAACCCCTTTTGTCCCCAGGGCCTATTGTGACACCATTGGGACCCCCCCTTGTCCTCAGGACTCATTCTCACATCCTGGACACCCCCCATTGTCCCCAGGGCTCATTGTGACATCCACTGCAACCCCTTGTCCCCAGGGCCCATTGTGACATCCTGCGGACCCCTCTTTGTCCCCAGGGCCCATTGTGACATCCTGGGGACCCCCCCTTGTCCCCAGGGCCCATTGTGACGTCCCAGGACCCGACATTGTCCCCAGGGCCCATTGTGACATCCTCTGCACCCCCTTGTCCCCAGGGCCCATTGTGACGTCCCAGGACCCCCCCTTGTCCCCAGGGCCCATTGTGACGTCCCAGGACCCCCCTTTGTCCCCAGGGCCCATACTGATACCGTGGGGACCCCCTTTGTCCCCAGGGCCCATTGTGACATGCTGGGGACCCTCCTTGTCCCCAGGGCCCATTGTGACATCCAGGGGACCCCCTTTGTCCCCAGGGCCCATTGTGGCACCATGAGGACCCTCTTTGTCACTGGAGCCCATTGTGACATCCCATGACCCCCCTTTGTCCCCAGTGCTATTGTGAAATCCTGGGGACCCCTTTTGTCCCCACGGCCCATTGTGACACCATGGGGAACCCCTTTGTCACTGGGGGCCATTGTGACATTCCAGGATTCCACTTTGTCCCCAGGGCTCGTTCTGACACCTTGGGGACTCCCATTGTCCCCAGGGCCCATTGTGACATCCTGGGCAACCCCATTGTCCTCAGGGCCCATTGTGACATCCTGGGGACGCCCTTGTCCCCAGGACCCATCGTGGCACCGTGGGGACCCTCCTTGTCACTTGGGCCCATTGTGACACCATGGGGACCCCCCCTTTGTCCCCAGTGCCCATTGTGACATCCTGCGGACCCCCCTTTGTCCCCAGGGCCCATTGTGACATTCAGGGGACCCACCATTTTCCTCAGGGCCCATTGTGACATCCCAGGACCCCCCATTGTCCCCAGGGCCCATTGTGACATCCTCGGCACCCCCTTGTGCCCAGGGCCCATTGTGACATTCAGGGGACCCCCCCTTGTGCCCAGGGCCCATTGTGACGTCCTGGGGACCCCCCCTTGTCCCCAGGGCCCATTGTGACGTCCCAGGACCCGCCATTGTCCCCAGGGCCCATTGTGACATCCTGGGTATCCCTCCTTGTCCCCAGGGCCCATTGTGACGTCCCAGGACCCCCCATTGTCCCCAGGGCCCATTGTGACATTCAGGGGCCCCCACTTGTCCCCAGGACCCATTGTGACACTATAGGGACCCCCCCTTGTCCCAGTGACCATTGTGACACCGTGGGTACCACCCTTGTCCGCAGGGCCCATTGTGACATCCTGGGGACACCCCCTTGTCCCCAGGGCCCATTGTGACATCCTGGGAATCCCTCCTTGTCCCCAGGGCCCATCGTGACGTGCCAGGACCCCCATTTTCCCCAGGGCCCATTGTGACATCCTCGGCACCCCCTTGTCCCCAGGGCCCATTGTGACATTCAGGGGACCCCTCTTTGTCCCCAGGGCCCATTGTGACATCCTGGGGACCCCCCCTTGTTCCCAGGGCCCACTGTGACGTCCCAGGACCCGCCGTTGTCCCCAGGGCCCTGTGTGACATCCTGGGGTGCCCTCCTTGTCCCCAGGGCCCATTGTGACGTCCCAAGACCCCCCATTGTCCCCAGAGCCCATTGTGACATCCAGGGGACCCCCTTTGTCACTGGGGCCCATTGTGGCACCATGAGGACCCTCTTTGTCACTGGGGCCCATTGTGACATCCCAGGACCCCCCCTGGTCCCCAGGGCCCATTGTGACATCTGGGGGACCCCCCTTGTCCTCAGGGTCCATTGTGACAGCCCAGGACCTTACTTTGTCCCCAGGGCCCATTGCGATATCTGGGGGACCCCCTTGTCCCCAGGGCCCATTGTGACACCATGGGGACCCCCCTTTGTCCCCAGGGCCCATTGTGACATCCTGGGGTCCCCCCTTTGTCCCCAGGGCCCATTGAAATGTCCCAGGACCACCCTTTGTCCCCAGGGCTTATTGTGACACCATGGGGATCTCCCTTGTCCCCAGGGCCCATTGTGACATCCCACGACCCCCCTTTGTCCCCAGTGCTATTGTGAAATCCTGGGGACCCCTTTTGTCCCCAGGGCCCATTGTGGCACCATGGGGAACCCCTTTGTCACTGGGGGCCATTGTGACATTCCAGGATTCCACTTTGTCCCCAGGGCTCGTTCTGAACACCTTGGGGCCTCCCATTGTCCCCAGGGCCCATTGTGACATCTGGGGGACGCCCTTGTCCCCAGGACCCATCGTGGCACCGTGGGGACCCTCCTTGTCACTTGGGCCCATTGTGACACCATGGGGACCCCCCCTTTATCCCCAGTGCCCATTGTGACATCCTGCGGACCCCCCTTTGTCCCCAGGGCCCATTTTGACATTCAGGGGACCCACCATTGTCCTCAGGGCCCATTGTGAGGTCCCAGGACCCCCCATTGTCCCCAGGGCCCATTGTGACATCCTCGGCACCCCCTTGTGCCCAGGGCCCCTTGTGACACCGTGGGTACCACCCTTGTCCCCAGGGCTCATTGTGACATCCCAGGACCCCCCATTGTCCCCAGGGCCCATTGTGACACCGTGGGGACCCCCCTTGTCCCCAGGGCCCATTCTGACACCGTGGGGACCCCCTTTGTCCCCAGGGCCCATTGTGACATCCTGGGGACCCCACCTTGTCCCCAGGGCCCATTGTGACATCCCAGGACCCCCCATTGTCCCCAGGGCCCATTGTGACATCCTCGGCACGCCCTTGTCCCCAGGGCCCATTGTGACATCCTGGGGACCCCACCTTGTCCCCAGGGCCCATTGTGACATCCCAGGACCCCCCATTGTCCCCAGGGCCCATTGTGACATCCTTGGCACGCCCTTGTCCCCAGGGCCCATTGTGACATCCTGGGGACCCCCCCTTGTCCCCAGGGCCCATTGTGACGTCCCAGGACCCCCCATTGTCCCCAGGGCCCATTGTGACATCCTGGGGATCCCTCCTTGTCCCCAGGGCCCATTGTGATGTCCCAGGACCCCCCATTGTCTCCAGGGGCCATCGTGACATCCTCTGCACCCCCTTGTCCCCAGGGCCCATTGTGACATTCAGGGGACCCCTCTTTGTCCCCAGGGCCCATTGTGACATCCTGGGGATCCCTCCTTGTCCCCAGGGCCCATTGTGACGTCCCAGGACCCCCTATTGTCCCCACGACCTATTGTGACATTCAGGGGACCCCCTTTGTCACTGGGGCCCATTGTGACACTATGGAGACCCCCGCTTGTCCTCAGGGTCCATTGTGACATCCTGGGCACCCCCCATTTTCCCCAGGACCCATTGTGACATCCTGGCCATCGCCTTCCTCCCAGGGCCCGTTGTGGCACCATGGGGACACCCCCTTTGTCCCCAGGGCCCATTGTGACATCCCAGGACCCCCCTTTGTCCCCAGGGCCCATTGTAGCACCATGGGGACCCCCTTTGACCCCAGGGCCCATTGTGGCACTATGGCAACCCCTTTTGTCCCCAGGGCCCATTGTGACATTCTTGGACCCCACTTTGTCCCCAGGGCCTATTGTGACACCATGGGGACCCCTCCTTGTCCTCAGGACTCATTCTGACATCCTGGATGCCCCCCATTGTCCCCAGGGCCCATTGTGACATCCACTGCACCCCCCTGTCCCCAGGGCCCATTGTGACATTCAGGGGACCCCTCTTTGTCCCCAGGGCCCATTGTGACATCCTGGGGACCCCCCCTTGTCCCCAGGGCCCATTGTGACGTCCCAGGACCCCCCATTGTCCCCAGGACCCATTGTGACATTCAGGGGACCCCCTTTGTCACTGGGGCCCATTGTGAAATCCCAGGACCCCACATTGTCCCCGGGGCCCATTGTGACATCCTGGGGACCCCCCCTTTGTCCCCGGTGCCCATTGTGACATCCTGCGGACCCCCCTTTGTCCCCAGGGCCCATTTTGACATTCAGGGGACCCACCATTGTCCTCAGGGCCCATTGTGCGGTCCCAGGACCCCCCATTGTCCCCAGGGCCCATTGTGACATCCTCGGCACCCCCTTGTCCCCAGGGTCCATTGTGACACTATGGGGACCCCCCCTTGTGCCCAGGGCCCATTGTGACACTGTGGGTACCACCCTTGTCTGCAGGGCTCATTGTGACATCCCAGGACCCCCCATTGTCCCCAGGGCCCATTGTGACATTCAGGGGACCCCCCTTGTCCCCAGGGCCCATTCTGATACCGTGGGGACCCCCTTTGTCCCCAGGGCCCATTGTGACATGCTGGGGACCCTCCTTGTCCCCAGAGCCCATTGTGACATCCAGGGGACCCCCTTTGTCCCCAGGGCCCATTGTGGCACCATAGGGACCCCCTTTGTCACTGGGGCCCATTGTGAGATTCCAGAACCCCCGCTTTGTCCCCAGGGCCCATTGTGACATCCTGGGGACACCCTTTGTCCCAAGACTTCATTGTGACATCCTGGGGACCCCCCTTGTCCTCAGGGTTCATTGTGACAGCCCAGGACCTTACATTGTCCCCAGGGCCCATTGTGATATCTGGGGGACCCCCTTGTTCCCAAGGCCCATTGTGACACCCTGGGGACTCCCATTGTTCCCAGGGCCCATTGTGACATCCCAGGACCCCCCATTGTCCCCAGGGCCCATTGTGACATCCTCTGCACCCCCTTGTCCCCAGGGCCCATTGTGACATTCAGGGGACCCCTCTTTTTTCCCAGGGCCCATTGTGACATCCTGGGGACCCCCCCTTGTCCCCAGGGCCCATTGTGACGTCCCAGGACCCCCCATTGTCCCCAGGACCCATTGTGACACTATGGGGACACCCCCTTGTGCCCAGGGCCCATTGTGACCCCGTGGGTACCACCCTTGTCTGCAGGGCTCATTGAGACATCCCAGGACCCCCCATTGTCCCCAGGGCCCATTGTGACATTCAGGGGACCCCTCTTTGTCCCCAGGGCCCATTCTGATACCGTGGGGACCCCCTTTGTCCCCAGGGCCCATTGTGACATCCTGGGGACCCCCCCTTGTCCCCAGGGCCCATTGTGACGTCCCAGGACCCCCCATTGTCCCCAGGGCCCATTGTGATATGCTGGGGAGCCCTCTTTGTCCCCAGGGCCCATTGTGAAATCCCAGGACCCCCTTTGTCCCTGTCGAGGGTTAGGATTGCGGGGTGACAATCAAACCCTGGCAGATGTGTTGTCAACCTCCTCTCCCCCCCCCAATTCCCCCTTTTGCCCCTCCCTCTCCCCCCTTCCCACTCAGCACAGGCGATCGGGAGGGGAAGAAGCACAGAGGGGAGAGAGCTGGAAAAGTTCAAGATGTTTTACTGATGCTACTGATGAGAACAGAGAAAATGATACAAATATACAAAACCCATCTTGTAAGTCTCAGCAACTGCAGAGCCAGCACCCAAAGTCCTGGATCAGACTCTGCAGCCAACCGGAGCTGGATTCAGTCTCTCACTGGCCTCCGTTCGCAGGGACGACCAGCAAGGTCCTCTCCTGATGTCGGCCATGAGGAAAAAAGGGAGAAAGGGAAAAGGGGCGAGATCCTCGTGATCTCCCACTTTTATATGAAGTATTCACGTGAATGGAATGTTATTCACCGTTGGTCAGTCTCTCGATCACCAGTTTCTCGTTGCCCCTCTCGCGAGATGTCCATCTGTGCTTGTCAATAAGTTTGCATTCCCTTGCTGGGTTTACCAAAACATGTGTCTGGTTCTCCAGGAAAATGCAGCTGACATGAAGGCTTTGGCTGACAGGCAAATTCACTAAAAGAGAAACTTGTTTTTAACAAAACCAGGACATTCCACCCCTTATCATATGACATTCACTGAATACTTAAACCTTATCAATACAATCTATCAATACAATCTAATTAATCACTACTACTATATATATATACATATGTACATATATACACAGGAGTAATTAATCAGTGGACCATCCTTTGAAAAGTTCATTAAGTTCATTTTGTCACCACAGTCTCCCAGGGCAGGGAAAATGGTCCAAGTGCATCTCATGACCCCTGTTGGTGGGTTAAGGACACCAACTTCCAAGAAGGTGTCGGGCGCCACTCGAAGAAGCCAGCGCTGGTTTCATCACCATTGTCTTGATCTGAAAGACACTTATTAAACATTGTTAGTGCGGCAATTCACATCGTACAGTTCAGCATTGCATATTTTCACCTAAAATCAAATCCCCTTGAGGTGCACACCGAACTTCTCCATCCTTAAGCATCACCCACCAGGTGCTGCCAGGTCCCTGGGCAAAAACAATCCCACGAATAGGTTTGCCTGTGCCTGAGGCAGGAGGAACCCAGACTGCCTTCCCTAACATATTTTTCATGTGTACTACAGGGACTTTATCTCCTTCCACAGTCCATAGAATTTCTGATTGGGCAGGCCCGGCTCGATTGGTTGATCCCCTGGTGTTGCCCAACCAAGTGGCTTTTGCTAAATGTGAATCCCAGTTTTTAAAGGCTCCACCACCCAGTGCCTTTAGTGTAGTTTTTAACAAACCATTGTACCTTTCAATTTTCCCAGAGGCTGGTGCATGATATGGAATATGATATACCCACTCAATACCATGTTCTTTGGCCCAATTGTCTATAATACTGGTTTTGAAATGAGTACCATAGTCTGATTCAATTCTTTCTGGTGTACCGTGCCTCCAAAGGACTTGCTTCTCAAGGCCCAAGATGGTATTTCGGGCTGTAGCAGGAGGTACGGCAGATGTTTCCAACCATCCAGTGGTTGCTTCCACCATTGTAAGTACATAACGCTTACCTTGACGTGTTTGTGGAAGTGTAATATAATCAATCTGCCAAGCTTCTCCATACTTACACTTTAACCATCGCCCCCCATACCATACAGGCTTTAACCGTTTTGCTTGTTTGATTTCGGCGCAAGTTTCACATTCATGAATAACCTGTGAAACAGTGTCCATAGTTAAATCCACCCCTCGATCACGAGCCCATTTTCATGTTGCATCTCTACCTTGATGCCCTGAAGCACCATGGGCCCACCGAGCTAGGAAAAGTTCACCTTTATGTTGCCAGTCCAAGTCCACCTCAGCTACTTTAATCTTAGCAGCTTGATCTGCTTGTTGGTTGTTTCGATGTTCCTTGGTGGCTCGACTTTTAGGCACATGAGCATCTACATGACCAACTTCCCCAGGCAGGCTCTCCAGCCGAGCAGCAATGTCTTCCCACAGCGTGGTTCCCAATGGTTTCACCTCTGCGCTGCCAGTTGCTTTTCTTCCATTGCCGTAGCCACCCCCACAAGGCATTTGCTCCCATCCATGAGTCAGTATAGAGACAAAGCATTGGCCACTTCTCTCGTTCGGCAATGTCCAAAGCCAGCTGGATGGCTTTCACTGCTGCAAACTGACTGGATTCACCTTGTCCTTCAGTGGCTTCTGTAACTTGTCGTGTGGGACTCCACACAGCAGCTTTCACCGTCGATGTTTTCCTACAGACGACAGGATCCATCTGTGAACAGTGCACACTGCTTATCAGTCTCTGAAAGCGGATTATATGGTGGTGCTTCTTCAGCACGTTTTACTTCCTCCTCATCTGCAGACATCCCAAAGTCTTTGCTTTCTGGCCAGTCTGTAATCACTTCTAATATCCCTGGACGGTTGGGACTTCCAATCCGAGCTCATTGCGTGATCAGTGCAATCCATTTACTCCATGTAACTTCGGCTGCATGATGTGGAGAGGGAACCGTCCCTTTGCACACCCAGCTCAGCACCGGCAGTCGAGGTGCAGGAGGAGCTGTGCTTCAGTGCCCATCACTTCTGAAGCAGCTCCAACTCCTTCATATGCTGCCAGTCTCTCCTTTTCAGTTGCAGTACAGTTGGCCTCAGATCCTTTGTATCCTCGACTCCAAAAACCTAAGGTTCGACCTCGGGTTTCTCCTGGTGCTTTGTGCCAGAGGCTCCAGGTAAGTCCATTATCTCCGGCTGCGGTGTAGAGCACATTTTTAACATCTGGTCCAGTTCGGACTGGTCCCAGGGCCACCGCATGAGTTATCTCACGCTTCATTTGTTCAAAGGCTTGGCGTTGTTCAGGGCCCCACTCAAATTGGTTCCTTTTACGAGTCACTCGATAGAGAGGCTCACAATGTGGCTGTGGTCAGGAATGTGCATTCTCCAAAAACCTACAACGCCCAAGAAAGTCTGTGTCTCCTTTTTATTAGTAGGTGGAGACATTGCTGCAGTTTTGTTGATCACATCCACTGGGATCTGACGACGGCCATCTTGCCATTTTATTCCTAAAAACTGGATCTCCCGTGCATGTCCCTTGACCTTGCTTCGTTTTATGGCAAAACCAGCATCCAAAAGAATAGGAATTATTCTCTCACCTTTTTTGAAGACTTCTTTCGCTGTGTCGCCCCATACGATGATGTCATCAATGTATTGCAAGTGTTCTGGAGCTTCACCTTGCTCCAGCGTGGTCTGGATCAGCCCATGGCAGATGGTAGCACTGTGGTCCCTGGGGTCATTGGTTGGGTCATGGAGTCACTGGTTGGGTGATGGGGTCATTAGTTGAATAATGGGGTCATTGGTTGAATGATGGGGTCATTGGTTGGGTCATGGGGTCACTGATTGGGTGATGGGGTCATTGGTTGAATGATGGGGTCATTGGTTGGGTTGTGGAGTCACTGATTGGGTGATGGGGTCATTGGTTGGGTTCAGGATTGGTTGGTTGGATGATGATGATGATGGTTGGATGATGATGGTGGTTGGATGATGATGGTGGTGGTTGGATGATGATGGTGGTGGTTGGATGATGATGATGGTGGTTGGATGATGATGGTGGTTGGATGATGATGGTGGTGGTTGGATGATGATGGTGGTGGTTGGATGATGATGGTGCTCTATGCCAAGGATGCACGGAGCATCTGGGCCAGTCACAAGAGGATGCTTTTGGATATTGGGGTGCAGGGCTTTGGTGTGAAGGTTCGGGAGACAGACTTTTGGGTGCAGGGATTTGGGCACCAAGAGTTCTGGGTGCAGCATTTGGGTCTGCAGGGTTCAGGTGTTCAGGACCTGGGGGTGCAGGACTTGTGGGCTGGAGGATTTGAGGGTGCAGGGATTTGGGGTGAGGGATTTCAGGGTGCCAGTTATGGGGGGGAAGGATCTGGGGTACAGGTTTTGGGGGTGCAGGGTTAAGGGGTTTAGGATTTTGGGGTGCACAGTTTAGGGTGCACGTTCTGGGCATGTATGATTTGAGAGTGCAGGGCTTTGGGGTACAGGATTTGGGATGCAGGGTTTTGGGGTCAGGATCTGGGGGTGCAGGATGTTGGGGAGAAGGATTTGGGGGTGCAGCATTTTGAAGTGCAGGGTTTGGAGGAGGGAGGTTTTGGGGGTGAAGGATTTGGTGGTGCTGGTTTTGGGGGTGCAGTGTTAAGGGCGTGGAAGATTAGTGGTGCAGGATTTGTGGGGGTTCAGGATTTGGGGGTGCAGGGTATGGGAGGGAAGGATCTGGGGTTGCAGGATTTGGGGGTGCACTGTTGGGGGTGCAGGGTTTAGAAGTCAGGTCTCAGAGTGCAGCGTTTGGGGTGCAGGGGCTTGGGGGGAAATTTAAGGTTGCAGAGTGTGGGGTGCACAGGACTGGGGCACAGGATTTGGGGGTGCGGGGTTTCAGGGTTCAGGATTTGGAGGTGTGGAGTTTTGGGGTGCAGGGGATGGGGTGAAGGATTTGAGGCTGCAGGGTGGTGGGGGAAGGATTTGGGGGTGAGAGATTTGGGGTGCAGGATTTGGGGGTGCAGAGTTTTGGGAGGCAAGGATCTGGGGCTGCAGGACTTGGGGGTTCAGTGTTTAGGGCAGCACAATCTTGGGGTGCAGGGGTCTGCACTGAAGGGTTTGGTAGAGCAGGATACGCAGGTGCAGGACTTTTGGGTGAGGTTTGGGGGTGCAGGGTTCAGGTGTTCAGGAACTGGGGGTGCAGGATTTGAGGGTGCAGGGCTCTGGGTGCAGAGTTTGGGAGTTCAGGGTTTGGGGTGCAGGGTTTTTGGCAGGAGGATCTGAGGGTGCAGGATCTGGGGGGCAGGATTTGGGGTTCAGCATTTTCAGTGCAGGTTTTGGGGGGACTTGATTTTAGGGTGCTCGCTTTGGGCTGCAGGATCTGGGTGCAGGATTTGGGGTTTCAGGGTTTAGGGTAACCGGAATTTGGGGTGCAGGGGCTTGGGGTGAAGAGGATGGTAGAGCAGGATTGGTGGGGGCAGGATCTAGGGTTCGGGGTTCAGGGATGCAGTGTTTTGAAGTGCGGGATCTGGGGTGCTTGATTTTGGGGTGCAGAGTCTTGCAGGAAGGATCTGGGGGTGCAGGGTTTAGGGTGCAGAATTTGGGTTTGTAGGGTTTTAGGGAGAAAGGCTTGGGGGTGCAGGTCTAGGGGGGTAAAATTTGGGGGCAAAGGGTTTGAAGGAGCAGGATTTGGGGTGCAGGATTTGGGGGTGCAGGGTTTGGGCGTGCAGTGTTAAGGTGGTGGAGGGTGCAGGGTTTGTGGTGAAGGTTTTGGGGTGCAGGATCTGGGGGTGCAGGATTTGGGAATGCGGCATCTGGGGTACCTGATTTGGGGTGCAGGATTTAGGGTGCAGGTTTTTGGGTTTCATGGTTTTGGGGCACAGGGCTGGGTGAGGCCAGATTTGGGATGCAGGTCTGGGTGAGGGATCTGGGGGTGCAGGGTTTGGTAGTGCAGGAATTGAGGGTGCAGAGTTTGGGGGGCAGGGCTTGGGGGAGCAGGAGTTTGGGGTTCAGAACCTGTGGGTGCAGAGTTTGGGGTGCAGAACCCGTGGGTACCGGGTTTGGGGAGGCAGAATTGGGGGTGCAGGGTTTTGGGGTTCAGGACATGGGGTTGAGGATTTGGGGGTGCAAGGTTTGGAAGTGCATTGATTAGGGGGAAGGATTTAGGGTGGTGGGATTTGGGGGCACGGGGTTTGGGGGTCAGCATTTGGGGGTGCAAAGCTTAGGGGGCAGTGTTTTGAGTGCAAGTTGGGGGAGGACTTGATTTTGGGGTGCAGGGTTTGGGGTGCAAGTTTGGGGATGGCAGCATTTCGGGTATACAGTTTGGGGGTGCAGGGTTTTGGGGAGCAGTATCTGGGGGTACAGGATTATGGGATGTGCAGGGTTTGGGGGCGCAGGGTTCAGGGTTGCAGGGTTTGGTATCACAGGTTTGAGGGGTTCATGGCTTGGGAGGAAGGATTTGGGGGTGCAGAATTTAGGGGTGCACGTTTTAAGGGTGCAGAGCTTAGGGGGAAGAATCGGAGATGTAGGGGTTTTGGGGACATTATCTGGGGGTCAGGATTTGGGGTGCAGGGTTTTGAGGTGCAGGGTTCAGGTGTTCAGGGTTTGAGGGAAGGATCTGGAGGTGCAGGGCTTTGGAGTGGAGGATTTTGGGGTGCAGGGTTAGTTGGGATTTGGGGTTGCAGGGATTTGGGGTGCAGGGTTTGGTGGTGCATTGGTTTTGGGGGTGGAGGACTGGGGGACACAGGGTTTCAGGGTGCAGGATGTGGGGGTGCAGGATTTGGGAGTGCAGAGTTGGGGGGCAGAATTTTTGGTGCAGGGCTTTGGGGTACAGGACTTGGGGGTGCAGGGGTTTGGGTGGGGAATTTGGGGTGCAGGGTGTTGAGGAAGGATCTGGGGGTGCATTGTTTGGGGGGCTGGATGAGGAGGTGCACGATTTAGGGCTGCAGAGCCTGGGGGGCAGGGGTTTGTTGGCAGAATGTGGGGGTGCGGGGTTCTGGGGTGCAGAGTTTGGGAGATCAGGGGTTTGGGGTGCAGGGGTTTGGGGGGAAATTTAACGTTGCGCAGTGTGGGTTGCATTGGTTTTGGGGTGAAGGGTTTGGGGGTGCGGGGTTTGGGGGTCAGGATCTGGGGGTGAAAGGCAGTGGGGAAGGATCTGGGGGTGAGATATTTGGGGTGCAGGGTTTGGGATGCCAGGTTTGGGGGTGAAGGGTTTGGGGGCAAGGATCTGGGGTGCAGGATTAGGGCAATCAGGGCTGGGGGGATAAGTTTGTGTGGGGCAGAATTTCGGGGTGCAGGGTCTGGGTGGGCAGGATTTCGGGGGATCCGGGCTTGCGAGTGCAGGATTTTGGAGTACAGGGTTTGGGGGTGCAGGCTTGGGGAGGCAGAATTTGGGGGTGCAGGTTTGGAAGGGTCAGGACCTCGGGGGGCACAGTTTGGACAGCACAATGGGGGGTGCAGGATTTGGGAGAGAAGGATCTGGGGGGGCAGGGTTTGGGCTGAAGGGTTTGGTAGGGCAGGGGTTGGGGGGGCAGGATTTGCGGGTTCAGAACCTGAGGGTGCAGGGTATTGGGGAGCAGGATCTAGAAGGGCAGGGTTTGGGGGTGCAGGATTTTGGGGAGCAGAGTTTGGGGGTTCATGACGTGGGGATGGAGGAATTCGGGGCGCAGGGTTTGTGGGTGCAGGGTTCACATGTTTAGGACCTGGGGGTGCAGAATTTAGGTGTGCAGGGGTCTGGGGTGCTGGGTTTTGGGGTGCAGGATCAGGGGGTGCAAGGTTTGGAAGTGCAGGGTTTTGGGGTGCAGGGTTTGGGAAATCAAGGTTTGGGGTTCCAGGATTTGGGGGTGCAGTGTTAGGGGGTGAATGCTTTCGAGGGGCAGGGTTTGGGGGTGTATGATCTGGGGGTGAAGGGTTTCAGGGTGCAGGGTCAGGGGGAAGGATTTGGGGGGCAGGGTTAGGTGGGATGTGGGGCTGCAGGGTTTAAGCGTGCAGGATTTTGGGGTGTAGGGGTTTGTAGTGCAAGGTTCGGTAGGGCAGGATTTGGGGGTGCAGGGCTTTGGGGTGAGGGATTTCAGGGTGCCGGGTTTGGGAGGGAAGGATCTGGGGGTACAGGTTTTGGGGCTTCGGGCTTTTAGGGTGCAACTTGTGGAGCACGGGGTTTCAGGGTGCAAGGTTCCGTGGTGTGGGGTTTGAGGGTGAAGGGTTTGGGGAGACAGAATTGGGGGTGCAGGGTTTGGGATTGCAGGGTGTGGGGGAAGGATCTAGGGGTACAAGGTTTGGGGTAGCAGGGTTTTGGGGAGCAGGGTTTCGGGGTCAGGCTTTAGGGGACAGGGTTTGGGGGGCAGGGCTGGGAGGGATGATGTGGGGGTGCAGGGTTTAGGGCAGCAGGATCTTGGGGTGAAGGGGTTTGGGCTGAAGGGTTGGGTAGGACAGGATTTGGGGTGCAGGATTTTAGGGTGCAACTTGTGGGGGCAGGATTTGGGGTACAGGAGGTTGGGGGTGCAGGGTTTGGGGTGTAGGATTTGTGGAGCAGGGACTGGGGGTGAAGGTCTTGTGGAGGCAGAATTGGGGGTGCAGATTTTGGGTGTTCAGGACCTGGGCCTTCAGGATTTGGGGGTGCACTGTTTGGGGGTGCAGGGTTTAGAAGTCAGGTCTAAGAGTGCAGCGTTTGGGGTGCAGAGTGTGGGGTGCACAGGACTGGGGCACAGGATTTGGGGGTGCAGGGTTTCAGGGTTCAGGATTTGGAGGTGTGGAGTTTTGGGGTGCAGGGGATGGGGGTGAAGGATCTGAGGGTGTAGGGTGGTGGGGGAAGGATTTGGGGGTGAGAGATTTGGGGTGCAGGATTTGGGGGTGCAGAGTTTTGGGAGGCAAGGATCTGGGGCTGCAGGATTTGGGGGTTCAGTGTTTAGGGCAGCACAACCTCGGGGTGCAGGGGTTTGCAGTGAAAGGTTTGGTAGGCAGGATTTGGGGTGCAGGATTCTGGGGTGCTGGGTTTGGGGTACAGGATTTGGTGTTGCAGGGATGGGGTTGAAGGGCTTGGGTTTCCAGGCCTTTGAGGTGCAGGATTTGGAGGTGCAGGGTTTGGGAGGGAATTCTTTGGGGTGCAGGGTTTGGGGGCAGGGTTTGGGGCTGTAGGCAACGAGAAGAGAGGAGATGGAGAGAACAGTGGGGAGGTGGAGGAGCAGGAGTGGAGGTGAATACCAGAGAGAGCGAGTGTGTGCGGATCAGCAGTGATCACCCCAAACCTGCCCCGCAGACACGGCACCCAAAATCCTGCACCCCAAAATACTCTTCCCAAACCTGCACCCCAGATCCTGACCCCAAGCCCTGCACCAAAACCCTGCCCCTCAGTCCTGCACCCCCAAATCCTCCACCCCCGATCCTGACTTCCCAAACGCTGCACCCCAAATCCTGCACCCCCAAATTCGGCCCTACCAAACTCTGCACCCCTAAACCCTACAACTGAAACCTTGCACCCCCTAATCCTGCCCTCCCTACCTTCCTGAACCCCGAAACCTGCACCCCAAACCCTGCATTCCCAAATCTTTCCGTCCTATACCCTCCACCCCTAAACCTGCCCCCAAACCCTGCACCCCAAAGAATTCCCTCCCAAACCTTGCACCTCCAAATCCTGCACCTCAAAGGCCTGGCAACCCAAGCCCTTCAACCCCATCCCTGCAACACCAAATCCTGTACCCCAAACCCAGCACCCCAGAATCCTGCACCCCAAATCCTGCCTGCCAAACCTTTCACTGCAAACCCCTGCACCCCAAGATTGTGCTGCCCTAAACACTGAACCCCCAAATCCTGAAGACCCGGATCCTTGCCTCCCAAGACTCTGCACCCCCAAATCCAGCACCCAAATCTCTCACCCCCACCACCCTGCACTCCCAACCCCTGCACCCCAAAACTCCACACCTCCAAATCCTGAACCCTGAAACCCCGCACCCCCAAATCCTGTGCCCCAGTCCTGTGCACCCCACACTCTGCAACATTAAATTTCCCCCCAAGCCCCTGCACCCCAAACGCTGCACTCTGAGACCTGACTTCTAAACCCTGCACCCCCAAACAGTGCACCCCCAAATCCTGAAGCCCCAGATCCTTCCCTCCCATACCCTGCAGCCCCAAATCCTGAACCCCCAGATCCTGAATTCCAGGATCTTGCACCCCCAGACCCTGCACCCCCAAATCAGACACACGAACACCCTGCACCCCCAAATCTTGCACCTCTAAGCCTCCACCCCTTAACACTGCATCCCCAAATCTTTCACCCCAAAACCTCAACCCAGAACCCTTTACCCCAAAACCCTACACCTCCAAATCCTGAACCCTTAAACCCTGCACCCCCAGATCCTCCCCCCAAATGAATGAACCCCCAAAACCTACACCCCCAGATCCTGCTGCCCCATACCCAGCACCCCAAACTCTGCACCCAGAAATCCTGCACTCTCATAACCCTGCACCTCAAATAATTCCCTCGACCCTGCACCCCCAGAAACTGTAACCCCAATCGCTGCACCCCCAGGTCCTGTCCCCAAACTCTGCACTGCCAGATCCTGCCCCCCTAAACCCTTAAAGCCCAAATATTGTACCCTCAGATCCTTCCTCAACACCCTGCACCCCCAAATTCCCCACCGAAAACCTGCACCCCCAGATCCTGCACCACCAAGTTCTGTGCCCTGAAACCCTGCACTGAAAATCCTGCCCCCTAACTCTGCACCCCCGAATCCTGCACCCCCAAATCCTGCATCCCTAAACCCTGCACCCCCAAATCCTTCAACCCCCAAAGCCAATGCACTGCCAAACCCTGGACCCCCAGATACTGCACCCCAGAACCCTGCACGTTGAAATCCTGCACCCCCAAACCCTGCAGCCCAGAACCCTGTACCCGATATCCTGCCGCCCCACAACTTGCACCCCCCAAACCTGCAACCCCAAATACTGCACCCCAAATCCTACATCTTGAAACCCTGCACCCCTAAATCCTTCCTCCCAAGCCATGATTCCCCAAAACCTGTAATACCAAATCCTGCACCCCTAAATTCAGCCCTACCATACTTTGCACCCCTGTAATTCAGCCCTACCATACTTTGCACCCCTAAACCCTGAAATCTTACACCCCCTGATCCTGCCCTCCCAAATCCTGAGCCCTGCACCCCCAAAGCCTGCATTCCCAAACGCAGCAACCCCAGGTCCTGAACACCCAAACACTGCACCCCCAAATTAGGCAGCCCCAAACCCAGCACCCCAAAATCCTCCATTCACAAACTCTGCATCCCCCAAACCTGGACCCCCACATGTGCACCCCCAAAACCATGCCCCCCTGAAACGCTGCACTTCAAAACCCTGCACCCCTAAATCCTTCCCCCAAAACCCTGCCCCCCCAAACCCTACACCCCAAGGTCCTTCCCCCACCTCCTGGAACCCCAAACCCTGCACCCCAAAGAATTCCCTCCCAAACCTTGCACCTCCAAATCCTGCACCTCAAAGGCCTGGAAACCCAAGCCCTTCAACCCCATCCCTGCAACACCAAATCCTGTACCCCAAACCCAGCACCCCAGAATCCTGCACCCCAAATCCTGCCTACCAAACCTTTCACTGCAAACCCCTGCACCCCGAGGTTGTGCTGCCCTAAACACTGAACCCCCAAATCCTGCAGCCCCAGTCCTGTGCACCCCACACTCTGCAACCTTAAATTTCCCCCCAAGCCCCTGCACCCCAAACGCTGCACTCTGAGACCTGACTTCTAAACCCTGCACCCCCAAACAGTGCACCCCCAAATCCTGCACCCCTAATCCTCCACCCTTTTAACACTGCACCCCCAAAACCTGAACCACCAAATCTTTCACCCCCAAAACCTCCCTCCTCCAAACCCTGCACTTCAAAATGCTGCACCCCCAAATCCTTCTCCCCAACACCCTGCACCCCCAGATCCTGACCCCAAAACCCTGCACCCCAAATCCTGTACCCCAAAGCCCTGCACTCTCAAATCATACATGCCCAGAACGTGCACCCTAAACTGTGCACCCCAAAATCCTAAACCCCTTAACCCTGCACCCCCAAATCCTCCAGACCCATGTGCCGAACCCAGCACCCCAAAATCTACCCCCCAAAACCTACATCCCCAAATCCTGCACCCCCAGGTCCTGAACAGCCAAAATCTGCACCCCCAATTCTGCCTCCCCAAGATCTGCACCCCCAATTCTGCCTCCACAAGACCTTCACCCCCAGTCCCTGCTCCACTAAATCCTACACCCCAAACCCTGCACCCCCAACCTCCTGTACCCCAAATCCTGCCCCCACAAGTTGCACCCCAAAACCCTGCTAGCCCAAATCTTGTACCCCCAGATCCTTCCCCCAACACCCTGCAATCCCAAACCCTGCACCCCCAATTCTGGCGCTAAACCCTGCACCCCCAGAACCCTGCACCACTGAACCTTGCACCCTGAAACCCTGCTCCCCCAATCCCCCCCCCCAAAACTCTGCACCCCAAAATCCTATACCCAAAACTCTGCACCCCACAAGTTGCACCCCATATCCCTGCACCCCCAAATCCCTGCACCCCCAAATCCTCCAACCCTCAGGTCCTGCACCCCCAGGTGCTGAACACCTGAACCCCTCACCCCAGACCCCTCACCCCAAAGCCCTGCACCCCCAAATCCTGCCTCTAAACGCTGACCTACAAGGTTCTGTACCCCAACAGCCTGCTCACCCAGATCCTGCACCCCAGAACCCTGCACCCCCATATTCTGATCCCTACAGCCTGCACCCCCAGCTCCTGCACCCCCAAAACCTGTACCCCTAAATCCTGCACCCTTCAACCCTGCAGCCCACAACGCTGCACCCCCAACCTCTGCAGCCCCAGTTCCTTAACGTGTGAAACCTGCGCCCCCAAGTCCTGCACCCCAAAACCTTACACCCGGAATCCTGCCCCCCAAACCATGCACCCCAAAATCAAGGCCCCTCAAACTTGCACTCAAAAGTCCGCACCAAGAAACCCTCCCCGCCCAGTTCCTAAAGACATGGAACCTGCACCCCCAAATCCCGCACCCCAAAACCCTGCACCCCAGTACCCCAGACCACCAAATCTTGCACCTCCAAATCCTGCCCCCTTTAGCCCTGCACTTCAAACCCTGCACCCCAAATCCTGCAACCAAACCCTGCACCCCAAATCCTGCAGCCAGCCCTTGTACCCCTAAATCCTTGACCTCCGCATCCCGAATCTCCAAACGCAGCAACCCCAAAACCCTACACCCCCAATCCCTGCACCCCCAAATCATTGTCCTTCAAATCCCACACCCAACGCTCGTACACCCCAAGATCTTGCACCCCCACACACTGCACCCCAAATCCTGCACCCCCAAATCCTCCAGCCCCATGTCCCAAACCCCCAAACCCTGCACCCTCAAGTCTTGCACCCCTAAACCATTCTCCCCGAAATCCTGCAACCCCAAACCCCACACCTCCTGCACCCCAAAATTCGACACCTCCAATTCTAAACCTTAAACCCTGCATCTCGCAAATCCTTCCCCCCAAAACAGTGCCCCCCAAACCCTGCACCCCAGATCCTGCAGCCCCTACCTCTGCACCACTAAACCCTGCACCCCAAACCCTGTACCCCAAATCCTGACCCCCAGAAGTTGCACCCTAAAAACCTGCACCCCAAATCCTGTCCTACCCAACCCTTCACCCCAAACCCCTTCACCCCAAGATCCTGAACACCCAAAATCTGCACCCCCAAATCCCTTAACTCCAAAAACTTGAACCCTCAATTCTGCCTCCCCAAGACCTGCACCCCCAAACCCTGCACCACTAAACCCTGCACCCCAAACCCTGTACCCCAAATCCTGACCCCCACAAGTTGCACCCTAAAAACCTGCACCCCAAATCCTGTCCTACCCAACCCTTCACCCCAAACCCCTTCACCCCAAGATCCTGCTGACCTAAACCCTGCACCCCCACATCATCCCTCCCAGCCCTGCCCCCCAAACCCTGTCCCCCTAAAGCCTGACCCCTAAACCCTGCTCCCCAAAACCCTGCTACCCCCAATCTTGCACCCCCCAACTCTGCACCCTCAGATCCTGCTGCTCCAAACCCTGCACCCCCAAATCCTCCAGCCCCACGTCCCGATCTCCCAAACCCTGCACCCCACAACCCTGCACCCCACAACCCCTTCACCCCCAAATCCTGCACCCCCAGCCCTACCCAATAAAATTTCCACCCCCAAATCCTGCCCTACCAAGCCCTCCACCCCAAACCCCTGCACCCCAAGATCCTGCTCTCCTATACCCTGCACCCCCATATCCTCCTTCCCCAAACCCTGCACCCCAAAACACTTCACTCCAAACCACTGCACCCCTAAATCCTGCAACCCCAAATCCTGGCCCCCAAACCCGGCAACCCAAACTCCTGCACCCAAATATCCTACTGCCCTAAACCCTGAACCCCCAAATCCTGCACCCCTGGAACCTGCAACCCCAGACTCTGCAGCCACAAATCAGGCGCCGCAAAATCCTTGCACCCCCAAATCCTGCACCACCTAATCCTCCAACCCCCTAACACAAACACCTAACCCCTTCTCCCCAGGGTCCATTGTGACACCCTGGGGATCCCCCTTGTCCCCAGGGCCCATTGTGACACCATGGGGGACCCCCTTCTCACTGAGGACCGATTGTGACATCGCAGGACCCACCCTGGTCCCCAGGGCCCATTGTGACATCCTGGGCACCCCTTTTGTCCCCAGGGCCCATTGTGGCACCATGGGGACCCCCTTTGTCCCCAGGGCCCATTGTGACATCCCAGGACCCCCCTTTGACCCAGGGCCCATTGTGACAGGGTGGAGATCCCCCTTGTCCCCAGGCCTGTTGTGATGTCCCAGGACTCCCCATTGTCCCCAGGGCCCATTGTGACACCTTGGGGACCCCCCTTGTCCTAAGGGCCCATTGTGACATCCTGGGGACCCCCTTGTCCCCAGGGCCCATAGTGAAGTCCCAGGACCCCCTTTGTCCCAAGGGCCCATTGTGACGTCCCCGGATCCCCCATAGTCCCCAGAGCCCATTGTGACATCCTGGGGACCCCCATTGTCCACAGGGCCCATTGTGACATTCAGGGGACAGCCTTGGTCCCTAGGGCCCATTGTGACACCGTCGGGACCCCCGTTGTCCCCAGGGCCCATTGTGACATCCCAGGACCCCCCATTGTCTCCAGGGCCCATTGTGACATACTGGGGACTCCCCTTTGTCCCCAGAGCCCATTGTGACACCGTGGGGACCCCCTTTGTCCACAGGGCCCATTGTGGCATCTAAGGACCCCCCAATTGTGCCCAGGGTTCATTGTAACATATCAGGACGTCCCATTGTCCCCAGGGCCCATTGTGACGTCCCAGGACCCCCCGTCATCCCCAGGGCCCATTGTGTCATCCTGGGGACCTCCTTTGTCCCCAGAGCCCATTGTGACATCCTGGGGAACCCTTTGTCCCCAGGGCCCATTGTGACGTCCCAGGACCCCCCTTTGTCCCCAGGGTCCATTGTAAAATCCTGGGGACCCCTCTTTGTTCCCAGGGCCCATTTTGAAACCGTGGGTATCCCCCTTGTCCCCAGGACCCATTGTGACATCCTGAGGACCCCCTTTGTCCCCAGGGCCATTGTGACACCGTGGGGTCCTTTTGTCCCCAGGGCCCATTGTGACAACCTGGGGACCCCCTTTGTCCCCAGGGCGCATTGTGACATCCCAGGACACCCTTTGTCCCCAGCCCCATTGTGACATCCAAGGGACCCCCCTTTGTCCCTAGGGCCCATTGTGACATTCCAGGACCCCCCATTGTCCCCAGAGCCCATTGTGATATCCAGGGCACCATCCTTGATCCGCAGGGCCCATTGTGACGTCCCAGGACCCCCCTTTGTCCCCAGGGCCCATTGTGACATCCCAGGACCCCACTTTATACTGAAGGCCCATTGTGACATCCTGGGGACCCCCTTTGCCCCAGGGCCCATTGTGACATTCAGGGGACAGCCTTTGTCCCAAGGGCCCATTGTGACACCGTTGGGACCCCTGTTGTCCCCAGAGCCCATTGTGACATCCTGGAAACCCCCTTTGTGCCCAGGGCACATTGTGACCTCCCAGGACCCCACTTTGTCCCCAGGGCCCATTGTGACATCCTCGGGACGCCCCTGGTCCCCAGAGCCCGTTGTGACATCCTGGGGACTCCCCTCTGTCCCCTGGGCCCATTGTGACACCGTGGGGACCCCCTTTGTCCCCAGGGCCCATTGTGACATTTAGGGACCTCCCAGTTGTGCCCAGGGCTCATTGTGACATCCCAAGACCCCCCATTGTCCCCAGGGCCCATTGTGACGTCCCAGGACCCCCCGTCATCCCCAGGGCCCATTGTGACAGGGTGGGGACTCCCTTTGTCCTCAGGGGCCATTGTGATGTCCCAGGATCCCCCTTTGTCCCCAGGGCCCATTGTGACATCTCAGGACACCCGAATTGTTTCCAGGGCCCATTGTGACATCCTGGGGACCGCCCAGTTGTCCCCAGGGCCCATTGTGGCATCCTGGGTACCCCTTTTATCCCCAGGGCCCATTGTGACATCCTGGGGACTCCCCTTGTCACTGGGGACCCATTGTGACACCATGGGGACCACCCCTTTCTCCCCAGTGCCCATTGTGACATCCTGGGGACCCCTTTGTCCCCAGGGCCCATTGTGACATCCCAGGACCCCCCTTTGTCACCAGGGCCCATTGTGACGTCCCAGGACCCCTCTTTGTCCCCAGGGCCCATTGTGACATCCCCGGACCCCTCATTGTCCCCAGAACCCATTGTGACATCCTGGGGACCCCCCTTGTCACTGGGGACCCATTGTATACACCATGGGGACCCCCATTGTCCCCAGGGCCCATTGTGACATCCTGGGGACCCCCCCTTGTCACTGGTGACCCATTGTGACACCATGGGGACCCCCGTTTGTCCCCAGGGCTCATTGTGACATCCCAGGACCCCCCATTGTCCCAAGGACCCATTGTGACATATCAGGACCCCACTTGTCACTGGGGACCCATTGTGACACCATAGGGACCCCCGTTTGTCCCCAGGGCTCATTGTGACATCCCAGGACCTCCCATTGTCCCCAGGGCCCATTGTGACATCATGGGGACCGCCTTGTCCCTCTGGCCCGTTGTGGCAACGTGGGGACCTCCTTTGTCCCCAGGGCCCATTGTGACACCATGGGGACCCCTTTTGTCACTGTGGTCCAATGTGACATCCCAGGACCCCACTTTGTACCCAAGGCCCATTGTGACACCGTGGGGACCCCCCTTGTCTCCAGGGCCCATTGTGACATCCTGGGGACCCCCTTGTTCCCCAGGGCCCACTGTGATGTCCCAGGACCCCCCCTTGTCCCCAGAGCCCATTGTGACATCCTGGGGACCCCCTTGTTCCCCAGGGCCCACTGTGATGTCCCAGGACCCCCCCTTGTCCCCAGAGCCCATTGTGACATCCTGGGGACGCCCTTTTTCCCCAGGACCCATTGTGGCACCATTGGGACCCCCTTTGTCACTGGGGCCCATTGTGACTTCCCAGGACCTCACTTTGTCCCCAGGGCCCATTGTGACTTCCGGGGGACCCCCTTTGTCACCAGGGCCCATTGTGACGTCCCCGGACCCCCCATTGTCCCCAGACCCATTGTGACATCCTGGGGACCCCCTTTGTCCCCAGGGCCCATTGTGAAATTCAGGGGACAGCCTTTGTCCCAAGGGCCCATTGTGACATCACAGGACCCCCTTTGTCCCCAGGACCCATTGTGACATCCTGGGCACCCCCTTTGTCCCCAGGGCCTATTGTGACAGTGTGGGGACTCCCTTTGTCCCCAGGGTCCATTGTGAAATTCTGGGGACCCCCTTTGTCCCCAGGGCCCATTGTGACATCTCAGGACCCCCCAATTGTTTCCAGGGCTTATTGTGACATCCTGGGGACCCCCCTTTGTCCCCAAGGCCCATTGTGATAGGGTGGGGAACCCCTTTGTCTCCAGGGCCCATTGTGCCATCCTGGGGACCCCACTTTGTTCCCAGGACCCATTGTGATGTCCACAATGGCCCCGTTGTCCCAAGGGGTCATTGTGACATCCTGGGGACCTCCTTTGTCCCCAGGGCCCATTGTGACGTCCCAGGACCCTCCATTTTTCCAAGAGCCCATTGTGACATCCTGGCGACCCCGCTTTTTCCTCAGGGCCCATTGTGGCACCATGGGGAGCCCCGCTGTCTCCAGGGCCCATTGTGACATTTAGGGGACTCCTCTTTGTCCCCAGGGCCCATTGTGACATCCCAGGATCCCCCAATTGTCCCCAGGGCCCATTGTGACATCCTCGGGAACCCCCTTTGTCCCCAGGGCCCACTGTGACACCGTGGGTACCCTGCTTGTCCCCAGGGCTCATTGTGACATCCTGGGGACCCCCCGTTGTCCCAGGTCCCATTGTGACATCCCAGGACCCCCCTTTTTCCCCAGGGCCTATTGTGACTTCCTGGGGACCCCCTTTGTCCCCAGGGCCCATTTTGGCACCATAGGGACGCCCTTTGTCACTGGGGCCCATTGTGACATCCCAGGACACCCCTTGTCTCCAGGGCCCATTGTGATATTCACGGAACTGCTATTTGTCCCCAGGGTCCATTGTGACATCCCAGGACACCCCCTTGTCCCCAGGGCCCTTTGTGACATTCAGGGGACCCCTCTTTGTCCCCAGGGCCCGTTGTTGCATCCTCGGGTCCCCCCTTGTCCCCAGGGCCCATTTTGACATTCAGGAGAGCCCTCTTTGTCCCCAGGGCCTGTTGTGACATCCTGGGGACCCCCTTTGTCACTGGGGCCCATTGTTACATCCCAGGACCCCCCTTTGTCTGCAGGTCCCATTGTGACATTCAGGGGACCCCACTTTGTCCCCAGGGCCCACTGTGACGTCCTAGGACCTCCCTTTGTCCCCAGGGCCCATTGTGACACCGTGGGGACCCCCTGTTTTCCCCAGGACCCATTGTGACATCTGGTGGACCCCCTTGTCCCCAGGGCCCATTGTGGAACCGTGGGGACCCTCCTTGTCACTAGGGCCCATTGTGACACCATGGGGACCACCCCTTTCTCCCCAGTGCCCATTGTGACATCCTGGGGACCCCACTTATCCCCAGAGCCCATTATCACATCCTTGGGACCCCTGTGTCCCCAGAGCCCATTGTGACATCCTGGGGAGCCCCCTTTGTCCCCAGAACCCATTATCACATCCTGGGGACCCCTGTGTCCCCAGGGCCCATTGTGACGTCCCAGGAACCCCCATTGTCCTCAGGGTGCATTGTGACATTTAGGGGACCCCCATTTGTCCCCAGGGCCTATTGTGACATCCTGGGGAGCCCCCTTTGTCCCCAGCGCCCATTGTGACATCCTGGGTACCCCTATGTCCCCAGGGCCCATTGTGACATCCCAGGACCCCCCCTTGTCCTCAGGACCCATTGTGACATCCTGGGGAGCCCCCTTTGTCCCCCGGGCCCATTGTGACACCATGGGGAACCCCCTTGTCACTGGGGACGCATTGTGACACAATGGGGACCCCCCCTTTGTCTCAGGTGCCCATTGTGACATCCTGGGGACCCCCTTTATCCCCAGGACCCATTGTGACGTCCCAGGACCCTCCATAGTCCCCAGAGCCCATTGTGACATCCTGGGGTCCCCCCTTTCCCCCAGGGCCCATTGTGACATCCTGGGGACTCCTCTGTGTCCCCTGGGCCCATTATGACATCCTGGGCACCCCGTTTGTCCCCAGGGCCCATTGTGACATCCCAGGGCCCCACTTTGTCCCCAGGGCC
Source organism: Patagioenas fasciata (assembly GCF_037038585.1). Classification (NCBI taxonomy): domain Eukaryota; kingdom Metazoa; phylum Chordata; class Aves; order Columbiformes; family Columbidae; genus Patagioenas; species Patagioenas fasciata. The sequence goes on from NC_092545.1 coordinate 730,405, forward strand.
CATTGTTACAGGGTGGGACCCCCCTTGTCCCCAGGGCCCATTGTGACATCCTGGTGACTCCCTTTGTCCCCAGGGCCCATTGTGGCACCATGGGGACCCTCTTTTTCACTGGGGCCCATTGTGACATCCCAGGACCCCACTTTGTCTTAGAAGGTCACTGATCGGACTACTGGTACATCCTGACTCTGCTTTCTCAATAAACATTGAAGAACACCTGGGGTTTGTTTGCTCCAAGGGAAAACTTCCCTGCCACGGTTCCTGGTTCCCGGTCCTGTTTCCCGGTCCGGTTTGGCTTCGCTATCAGAACAGCTGCTGCCTCCACAGCCGCGCTCAAAGTCCCCGTTGTGACACCGGGATGGCGGGAGAAGGGGGGTGGCGGGGGCGGCAGCGGCGGCGATGGGGGGGGGGCAGTCGGGGCTGGGCGGACAAGCGGCGGCTGCTGCGGCTCCTCAGGCAGCGACAGCAGCAGCGATCGGGGGGACGTGGGGGGCGGACAAGCGGCGGCTGCTGCGGCTCCTCAGGCAGCGACAGCAGCAGCGATCGGGGGGACGTGGGGGGGCGGACAAGCGGCGGCTGCTGCGGCTCCTCAGGCAGCGACAGCAGCAGCGATCGGGGGGACGTGGGGGGCGGACAAGCGGCGGCTGCTGCGGCTCCTCAGGCAGCGACAGCAGCAGCGATCGGGGGGACGTGGGGGGCGGACAAGCGGCGGCTGCTGCGGCTCCTCAGGCAGCGACAGCAGCAGCGATCGGGGGGACGTGGGGGGGCGGACAAGCGGCGGCTGCTGCGGCTCCTCAGGCAGCGACAGCAGCAGCGATCGGGGGGACGTGGGGGGCGGACAAGCCGCGGCTGCTGCGGCTCCTCAGGCAGCGACAGCAGCAGCGATCGGGGGGACGTGGGGGGCGGACAAGCGGCGGCTCCTCCGGCCGCGGCCAGGACGTGGCTTCGCCGGCACCGGGGCCCGAGACCGCGCGCTGTGGGGCTGCGGGGCGGCTGTGGGGCCGGGGGGCTCCGGGGGTCCCGCAGCGGCCGCTGTGGGGCGGGATGGGGCGGCTGTGGAATTACCTGTGGGGCACTCATGGGGCTGCTGTAGGGGTCTTAAGAGGCATGTCTGGAGCACTTATGGGGCGACTATGGGGCAGGTGCTGGGCTGCTACAGCGGGACCTGTGGGGCAGCCATAGGGCTGCTATGGGGTTGGTTATGGGTCACAGATGGGAGGGGGCAGCTGGGTGTGGCCCCGCCTACATGGGGTGGGGTCAGTGCCGAGGGGCGGGTACTGAGAGGGCACGCCCACGGGGAGCCCCTCGGGGGGGCGGAGCCTCTGTGTCACGCCCCATGGGAGGTGGTCTGGGGGTGGGCATTCTCTGGGGCACGCCCCCATGGGAGGAGCCTCTTGGGGTAGGGAGAGGGTGCGGTCAACATGGCACGGCCCCAAGGGGGCGTGGCTTAGCTCGGGAAGAGGTGGAGCCGAGAAGGGGCTGCCCGACCCGGCTCTCCAGGCGGCTCTGAGGCGGAGCGGAGCGGGCCGGGCGGGGCCGGGCCGGGCACTCCCCGGGGCCTCGCAGAAACAGCGGCGCAGCGAGTCCGCTCCGGGCTCCAACGGTGCGCGCACGTGGCCGCCGAGAGCGCCCCGTGCACCTCGCAGCGCCCATTTCTGCGCATGCGCATTGGGAAGCCCTCGAGACAACCCTTCCCCCGCGGCCCGCCCCTTCTCTTCCCTCTCCGCAATCTGATTGGCCAGCTAAGCACGTCAATTTCCATTCTCTCCGCCTATCATCACCCGTCCCCGTTTGCCCTGCGCTGCGCTCTGATCCAGTGTCTATTTACACTTAAATACATTTAAACTTCCATTTTAACACTCAGGTATCTTTTCAAATTTACAGATTTTGACATATTTACAATTATATATATTTAGACTGGGATATCGATTTACATTTATTAATAAATTAAAGGTATGTATACGGGTGTGAGTGGATATATATAGATGATATTTATTACCTATTTAGACTATGTAACACGTAGTAATTATACATAGCTCTGCCTACTCACACTTTTTTCTATTTTAAGTTCCTATCTAGATATTTTCTTCTTTTTCAAGTCCTTCACTTTTTAATCTACAAATAGATAAGATGTTTGTATTCTTAAAACCATCAACAGAAATTTTTTACATTCTAAAATCCTTTATATAACAGAGTAGAAAAGGGGTTTTATTTTAAAATCATTTTATATCTACATGAATACCATTCTGCAATATATAAATACAAACGACAGACTTCTCTCTGTTTGAAATTCTCACGCTCATATTTACAGGGTTTAATAAGTTTTATCCTCCCCCAGGAATTTTCAGGCATTTTTGGACTGTGACCCCCTCTTTTCAGGGGGACTCCCTTTTGAGCCCCACATTGTGGGGGATTTGAGGGATTTTCTTGCAGTCAGTGAACATTGTATGGAACTGAACTGAACTGAACAGGCTCTGAGGCCTCTGTGTCCTGCAAGAGAGCAGGAGAGCAGGAGCGGAGCAGCCCCCGTGTCTACGTGACTGTACAGCCTTCTTCAGTGTTGGAACCGAGCTGCTTCGCCTTCTGTTTGTCCACGTGCACACACACCATTCCTCACTGGAAAACAGGCAGAAACCTTTCCACACGCACCCAGGTCTGTGCACCCAGGCCTTGTCTGTTCCTGTCGGGTTTGCTGGGCTCTGTCAGGCTCCTCTGGCTCTGTCGTGCTGTGACAGCCTCTGTCAGGCCCTGCCAGACTCCACTGTTCGCTGTCAGGCGCTGTCGGGATTTGTCGGCCCCTGTTGAGTTCTATCAGGCTCTGTCAAGCCCTGTTGGGCTCTGTCGCGCTTTGTCAGGCTCTGCCTGGCTTTATCATGTTCCACAAGTGCTCCAAAAACTGGATGCTCTTGCGATGCTTGTATTCACACAATTATCGCATATTCATTACAATTTGGGGGAATTTTTAGCATCAAACGCATCTATAGTAAGAAAAAACGTCATAAACCTAGGGTTCGACTGAGGTTAATAATTTCATGGTCTTTGCTGCCATCTAGCGTCCCTTAAGAGAATGCACAGAACACACGTTCGGAGGGTGCCTGCAGGTATGTGCCTGTTCTTGGACGAACCTGTGCGCGAAAGCCTTAGTGCCTATAAACGTTGGTCTGTCCACATGTGAGTGCCTTGATGTCAGCTCCATTTATGCTAAAGCTGGAGCATCATCGTTCAGACGTGTGCGTGTGTGCAGTGTGCCAAACATCCACGCACGTGTTTACCCTCAAGCATGTCAGTGCATTTCACGTACGTCTTTCTGTCAGTAGATGGGACTGGGCACGCTTGTGGAAGTGTGCGTGTGTGTGGCCACGTGTTTGCTTACACATCAGTGTGTAGCTGCGTGTGCGTGCACGCGGTGCTGGGTGCACATACCTGGGTGCCCCACAGGTCCCGCTGTAGCAGCCCAGCACCTGCCCCATAGTCGCCCCATAAGTGCTCCAGACATGCCTCTTAAGACCCCTACAGCAGCCCCATGAGTGCCCCACAGGTAATTCCACAGCCGCCCCATCCCGCCCCACAGCGGCCGCTGCGGGACCCCCGGAGACCCCCGGCCCCACACCCGCCCCGCAGCCCCACAGCGCGCGGTCTCGGGCCCCGGTGCCGGCGAAGCCACGTCCTGGCCGCGGCCGGAGGAGCCGCCGCTTGTCCGCCCCCCACGTCCCCCCGATCGCTGCTGCTGTCGCTGCCTGAGGAGCCGCAGCAGCCGCCGCTTGTCCGCCCCCCACGTCCCCCCGATCGCTGCTGCTGTCGCTGCCTGAGGAGCCGCAGCAGCCGCCGCTTGTCCGCCCCCCACGTCCCCCCGATCGCTGCTGCTGTCGCTGCCTGAGGAGCCGCAGCAGCCGCCGCTTGTCCGCCCCCCACGTCCCCCCGATCGCTGCTGCTGTCGCTGCCTGAGGAGCCGCAGGAGCCGCCGCTTGTCCGCCCAGCCCCGACTGCCCCCCCCCAATCGCCGCCGCTGCCGCCCCCGCCACCCCCCTTCTCCCGCCATCCCGGTGTCACAACGGGGACTTTGAGCGCGGCTGTGGAGGCAGCAGCTGTTCTGATAGCGAAGCCAAACCGGACCGGGAAACAGGACCGGGAACCAGGAACCGTGGCAGGGAAGTTTTCCCTTGGAGCAAACAAACCCCAGGTGTTCTTCAATGTTTATTGAGAAAGCAGAGTCAGGATGTACCAGTAGTCCGATCAGTGACCTTCTAAGGCAAAGTGGGGTCCTGGGATGTCACAATGGGCCCCAGTGACAAAGAGGGTCCCCATGGTGCCACAATGGGCCCTGGGGACAAAGGGAGTCACCAGGATGTCACAATGGGCCCTGGGGACAAGGGGGGTCCCACCCTGTAACAATGGGCCCTGGGGACAAAGTGGGGCCCTGGGATGTCACAATGGGCCCTGGGGACAAATGGGGTCCTGGGACGTCACAATGGGTCCTGGGGATAAAGGCGGTCCCCAGGATGTCACAATGGGCACTTGAGACAAAGGTGGGGTCCCCATTGTGTCACAATGCATCCCCAGTGACAAGAGGGTTCCCCATGGTGTCACAATGGGCCCTGGGGACAATTGGGGGTCCTGGGATGTCACAATGGGCCCTGAGGACAACAGGGGGTGCCCACGGTGTCAAAATGGGCCCTGGTGACATACGGGGCAGCCCAGGATGTCACAATGGGCCCTGGGGACAAAGAGGGGTCCCCAGGATGTTCACAATGGGCCCTGGAGACAGTGGGGGGTCCAGAAATGTCACAATGGGCCCTGGGGACACAGGGGGTCCCCACGGTGTCACAATGCACCCTGGGGACAATGGGGGGTCCTGGGATGTCACAATGGGCCCTGGGGACAAAGGGGGTCCCCCGGAAGTCACAATGAGCCCTGGGGACAAAGTGAGGTCCTGGGAAGTCACAATGGGCCCCAGTGACAAAGGGGGTCCCAATGGTGCCACAATGGGTCCTGGGGAAAAAGGGCGTCCCCAGGATGTCACAATGGGCTCTGGGGACAAGGGGGGGTCCTGGGACATCACAGTGGGCCCTGGGGAACAAGGGGGTCCCCAGGATGTCACAATGGGCTCTGGGGACAAGGGGGGATCCCCATAGTGTTACAATGGGTCCCAGTGACAAGGGTGGTCCCCACGGTGCCACGGTGGGCCCTGGAGACAAGGGGGGTCCCCACGGTGTCACAATGGGCCTTGGGTACAAAGTGGGGTCCTGGGATGTCACATTGGACCACAGTGACAAAAGGGGTCCCCATGGTGTCACAATGGGCCCTGGGGACAAAGGAGGTCCCCACGGTGCCACAACGGGCCAGAGGGACAAGGCGGTCCCCATGATGTCACAATGGGCCCTGGGGACAATGGGAGGTCCTGGGATGTCACAATGAGCACTGGGGACAAACGGGGGTCCCCATGGTGTCACAATGGGTCACCAGTGACAAGGGGGGTCCCCAGGATGTCACAATGGGCCCTGGGGACAATGGGGGTCCCCATGGTGTATACAATGGGTCCCCAGTGACAAGGGGGGTCCCCAGGATGTCACAATGGGCCCTGGGGACAAAGGGGGTCCTGGGACTTCACAATGGGCCCTGCGGACAAGAGCGGGTCCCCAGGATGTCACAATGGGCCCTGGGGACAATTGTGAGGTCCTGGGATGTGACAATGGGCCCTGGAGTCAAAGGGGTGTCCCCATGGTGTCACAATGGGCCCTGGGGACATAGGGGGGTCCTGGGATGTCACAATGGGCACTGGGAATAAAGAGGGGGTCCCCAGGGTGCAACTATGGGCCCTGGGGACAAGAGGGTCCCCAGGATGTCACAATGGGCCCTGAGGACAAGGGCAGGTCCCCATGGTGTCACAATGGGTCCGCAGTGACGAGGAGGGTCCCCATGGTGTCACAATTGGCCCTGGGGACAACGGGGGTCCTGATGGTGTCACAATGGGCCCTTGGGAAAAAGGCTGTCCCCTGAATGTCACAATGGGCCCTGGGGACAATGGGGGTCCCAAGGATGTCACAATGGGCTCTGGGGACAATGGGGGGTCCGGGGATGTCACAATGGGCCCTGGGGACAATGGGGGTCCCAAGGATGTCACAATGGGCTCTGGGGACAATGGGGGGTCCGGGGATGTCACAATGGGCCCTGGGGACAAAGGGGGGTCCTGGGATGTCACAATGGGCCCCTGGGACAAAGGGGGCTCACCAGGATGTCACAATGGGCTCTGGGGACAAAGGGGTCCCCAGGATGTCACAATGGCAACTGGGGAGAAAGGGGTGGTCCCCATGGTGTCACAATGGGTCCCCAGTGACAAGGGGAGTCCCCAGGATGTCACAATGGGCCCCGGGGATAAAAGGGGTACCCAGGATGCCACAATGGGTCCTGGGGACAACTGGGCGGTCCCCAGGATGTCACAATGGGCCCTGGAAACAATTGAGGTGTCCTGAGATGTCACAATGGGCCCTGGGGACAAAGGGGGATCCTGGGACATCACAATGGCCCCTGGGGACAAAGGGAGTCCCCACCCTGTCACAATGGGCCCTGGGGACAAAGGGGGGTCCTGGAACGTCACAATGGGCCCTGGGGACAAAGGAGGTCCCCAGGATTTCACAATGGGCCATGGGGACAAGGGGTGTCCTGGAATGTCACAATGGGCCCTGGGGACAAAGGGGGGGCCCAGGATTTCACAATAGGCACTGGGGACAAGGGGGTCCCCAGGATGTCACAATGGGCCCTGGGGATGACGGGGGGTCCTGGGACGTCACAATGGGCCCTGGGGACAATGGGGGGTCTTGGGATGTCACAATGAGCCCTGGGCACAACTGGGAGGTCCCTAAATGTCACAATGGGCCCTGGGGACAAAGGGGGTCCCCACGGTGTCACAATGGGCCCAGGGGACAGAGGGGAGTCCCCAGGATGTCACAACGGGCTCTGGGGACCAGGGGCGTCCCGAGGATGTCACAATGGGCCCTGGGGACAAAGTGGGGTCCTGGGAGGTCACAATGTGCCCTGGGCACAAAGGGGGTTTCCAGGATGTCACAATGGGCTCTGGGGACAACAGGGGTCCCGACGGTGTCACAATGGGCCCTTGGGACAAAGGCTGTCCCCTGAATGTCACAATGGGCCCTGGGGACAATGGGGGGTCCGGGGACGTCAAAATGGGCCCTGGGGACAAAGGGGGTCCCCAGGATGTCACAATGGGCCTTCAGTATAAAGTGGGGTCCTGGGATGTCACAATGGGCCCTGGGGACAAAGGGGGGTCCTGGGACGTCACAATGGGCCCTGCGGATCAAGGATGGTGCCCTGGATATCACAATGGGCTCTGGGGACAATGGGGGGTCCTGGAATGTCACAATGGTCCCTAGGGACAAAAGGGGGTCCCTTGGATGTCACAATGGGGCTGGGGACAAAGGGGTTCCTGGGATGTCACTATGGGCCCTGGGGACAAAGGGGGTCCCCAGGTTGTCACAATGGGCCCTGGGGACAAAGGGGGTCCCCACGGTGTCACAATGGGCCCTGAGGACAAAGGGGGTCCCCAGGTTGTTACAATGGGCCCTGGGGACAAAGGGGGTCCCGACGGTGTCACAATGGGCCCTGGGGACAAGGGGGTCCTCAGGATGTCACATTGGGCCGTGGGGACAAAGAGGGGTCCCCAGGATTTCACAATGGACACTGGGGACAAAGGGGGGTCCTGGGACGTCACAATGGGCCCTGGGGACAAAGGGTTCCCCAGGATGCCACAATGGGCTCTGGGGACAAAGGAGGTCCCCAGGATGACACAATGGGCCCTGGGGATGACGGGGTGTCCTGGGACGTCACAATGGGCCCTGGGGACAATGGGACGTCCTGATATGTTACAATGAACCCTGGGCACAATTGGGGGGTCCTTAGATACCACAATGGGCCCTGTGGACAAAGGGGGTCCCCATGGTGTCACAATGGGCTCTGGGGACAAAGGGGAGTCCCCAGTATGTCACAATGGGCCCTGGAGACAATGGGGGGTCCTGGGATGTCACAATGGGCCCTGGGGACAACGGGGGTCCCGACGGTGTCACAATGGGCCCTAGGGACAAAGGCTGTCCCCTGAATGTCACAATGGGCCCTGTGGACAATGGGGGTCCCCAGGATGTCACAATGGGCTCTGGTGACAATGGGGGATCCGGGGACGTCACAATGGGCCCTGGGGACAAAGGGGGTCCCCAGGATGTCACAATGGGCTCTGGGGACAAGGGGGGGTCCCCAGGATGTCACAATGGGCTCTGGGGACAAGGGGGGGTCCCCATAGTGTTACAATGGGTCCCCAGTGACAAGGGTGGTCCCCAGGATGTCACAATGGGCCCTGGGGACAAAGGGGGTCCTGGGACTTCACTATGGGCCCTGGGGACAAGGGGGTCCCCAGGATGTCACAATGGGCCCTTAGGACAAGGGGGGTCCCCAAGGTGTCACAATGGGCCCTGGGGACAATGGGGAGTCCTGGGACATCACAACAGGCCTGGGTACAAGGGGGATCTCCACCCTGTCACAATGGGCCCTGGGGACAAAGGGGGGTCCTGGGATGTCACAATTGGCCCTGGGGACAAAGGGGGTCCCCATGGTGCCACAATGGGCCCTGGGGACAAAGGGGAGTCCCCAGGATGTCACAATGGGCCCTGAGGACAAGGGGAGGTCCCCATGGTGTCACAATGGTCCTCAGTGAGAAGGGGGTCCCCCATGGTGTCACAATGGGCCCTGGGGACAAGGGGGATCCCCAGGGTGTCACAATGGACCCTGGGGAGAAGGGTTTAGGGGGTTGTGTTAGGGGGTTGGAGGATTAGGTGGTGCAGGATTTGGGGGTGCAAGGATTTTGCGGCGCCTGATTTGTGGCTGCAGAGTCTGGGGTTGCAGGTTCCAGGGGTGCAGGATTTGGGGGTTCAGGGTTTAGGGCAGTAGGATCTTTGGGTGCAGGAGTTTGGGGTGCCGGGTTTGGGGGCCACGATTTGGGGTTGCAGGATTTAGGGGTGCAGTGGTTTGGAGTGCAGTGTTTTGGGGTGCAGGGTTTGGGGAAGGAGGATATGGAGGTGCAGGGTTTAGGGTGCAGGATCTTGGGGTGCAGGGGTTTGGGGTGGGGGGCTTGGTAGGGCAGGATTTGGGGGTGGAAAGTTTATTGGGTAGGGCTGGGGGTGCAGGATTTGGGGGTGAAGGGGTTGTGGGGTGCAGGGTTGTGGGGTGCAGGGTTTGGGAGATCGGGACGTGGGGATGGAGGATTTGGGGGTGCAGGGTTTGGAGCAGCAGGATCTGGGGGTGCAGAGTTGGGGGGTGCAAGATTGGGGGTAGCAGGGTTTTGGGGAGCAGGGTTTCGGGGTCAGGCTTTAGGGGGACAGGGTTTGGGGGGCAGGGTTGGGAGGGATGATTTTGGGGTGCAGGGTTTAGGGCAGCAGGATCTTGGGGTGAAGGGGTTTGGGGTGAAGGGTTGGGTAGGACAGGATTTGGGGTGCAGGTTTTTAGGGTGCAACTTGTGGGGGTCAGGATTTGGGGTACAGGGTTTGGGGGTGCAGGGTTTAGTGGTGCAGGGTTTGGGGGTTCAGGTCTTGGGGAGGCAGAATTAGGGTGCAAGACTTGAGGGTGCAGGGTTTGGGGGTTTGGGACATGGGGCTGGAGGATTTGGGGGTGCAGGATTTGGGGTGCAGTGTGTGGGGGTGTGTCCTGGTTTTGGTAAAAACAAGTTTCTTTTTTAGTGAATTTGCCTGTCAGCCAAAGCCTTCATGTCAGCTGCATTTTCCTGGAGAACCAGACACATGTTTTGGTTAAACCCAGCAAGGGAATGGAAACTTATTGATAAGCACGGATGGACATCTCGCGAGAGGGGCAACGAGAAACTGGTGATCGAGAGACTGACCAACGGTGAATAACATTCCATTCACGTGAATACTTCATATAAAAGTGGGAGATCACGAGGATCTCGTCCCCTTTGCCTTTTCCCTTTTCTCCTCATGGCCGACATCAGGAGAGGACCTTGCTGGTCGTCCCTGCGAACGGAGGCCAGTGACAGACTGAATCCAGCTCCGGTTGGCTACAGAGTCCAGTCCAGGACTTTGGGTGCTGGCTCTGCAGTTGCTCAGACTTACAAGATGGGTTTTGTATATTTGTATTATTTTCTCTGTTCTCATCAGTAGCATCAGTAAAACATCTTGAACTTTTCCAGCTCTCTCCCCTCTGTGCTTCTTCCCCTCCCGATCGCCTGTGCTGAGTGGGAAGGGGGGAGAGGGAGGGGCAAAAGGGGGAAGTGGGGGGGAGAGGAGGTTGACAACACATCTGCCAGGGTTTGATTGTCACCCCGCAATCCTAACCCTCGACAGATAATTGGCGCCCAACGTGGGGCCAGAGAACGGGGTAAATTTGGAGATTTTTGGCTTTTCTACTGCTCTGACGTACCTTTCAATTTTCTTGGCACGGTGCTAGCTCATAGAGTTGTGATACTCGCGCGTCTGTTTGATTCGGATATTATTTAGTCGTGATGATGATCCTGTGTGGTATGGCACTGGTTTATTTCATTATACTGCAGCCGCTAATGAATTTCTACTCGCTTCTGCTTTACCTTGAAAAACCTCCAGGAGAGATGAAAGAGCAGAATGGCTCTATATTTGCTAATTGGTCAAGCGAATCTTTAGAAAGGCTGACTAACAATACTTTTGTGATTTCGCTGGGACAGTTTGCAAATGTTTTAGAGAACTTTGAATACCCTTGGAGCTTTGATAGAACTGTGATGGTGTTATCTGGTTTGCTGAATGTGTGTCAGTTTGCGTTACTGTTAAGAGAAATGAGGTTCAATAGGAGGTTTGCGTCTCTTTTTAGTCCTGAGATTTGCGGTGCGCCTTCGGAAGCTTTAGCAAAAAGCACTCCTGGCCGCTCGAGAAAAGGCAAAACAGCCAAAGCTGCTGCTGCAGCCACTGCCCCCCAACCGCGGCTTCGCAGGCTGAAGCTCCAGCTCCTCCGCATTGCTCCTCTGCCAAGGGCGCTGCAGATAACGTTACCTCTCCAGCCTCAAAGGCTGACAAGGCAGCCCCCCCGCCTTCACACACTGGGCACTGTTGCTGCTGTAACCACAGCAATCACTGTGACAGTCATTCAGACTCTGGAAATGAATCAGATGATGGTGAACCCATATCAGCATCAGTTGCTGGTTGTAAGAAAGTCACTAGAAAGACCACTCGTGCAGCAGGTGATGGCACAGGGCCAACATCAACCCAAGAGGCATCATCACTAGGACAGGGTGGAGATGAAGTGACCACCACTCGGTCCTTTTCTCCAGGTGAGCTGAGAGACCTGCGAAAAGACTTCAGTCGTCGTGAAGGCGAGAATATTTTAACCTGGCTGCTGCGATGCTGGGACAATGGGGCAGAAACAATTGAATTAGAAGGTGGTGAAGCCAGGCAGCTGGGATCTCTGTCAAAAGATTCCACCATTGATAGGGCAATTTCAAGAGAGTCTAATGCCGCTACTCTCTGGACCCGACTCCTGCAGCTATGAAAGTCAGATTTCCCTACAAGGAAGATTGTGTATCCAAGTTAGGGAAATGGAATACTATGGAGAGAGGTATCCAGTTCCTGAGAGAATGAGCTGTGCGAGAGATCATCTATCTAGGACCAAACAGCCAAGAGGGGACAGACCCAGATAGAATCAATTGTACAAAATCTATGTGGCGCAGATTTGTACAAAGTGCACCACCTGCATATGCTAAGTCATTGGCAGGAATGGTCTGGTCAGCTAGAGGTATACAAGAAATTAATGAAGTGATTGAGCAGCTCCGGAACTTTGAGGACAGCCTTGCTGGTTCTCTACGGGCTTGTGTCTCCGCTGTGGAGAAACTGTGTGAAAAATCTGATGACCGGTTTGAAAAGCTGTTGCAAGAAATCCAAGAGCTCAGAGCAGACTCGTACCGTTCACGACCTGCACAAACCTATGTTTCAGCTGTTAGGAGAAGGCGTTTCCAATCTCGAGAGAGAGGGCAGAGACAGCCCACAAAAAGAGGTTCACTGTGGTTCTTCCTACATGAGCAGGGAGAAAACATGAACAAGTGGCATGGAAGGCCGACCTCAGAACTTCAGGAACGAGTACGTGAGATAAAAGGAAAAACTCCTAGGAAGGTGGCTGCTCCAGTTTACAAAAGGAGCAGAAGAGATTCTGATGCTCTTGAAGGAACCTCTAATTCACACCCAGAGACTGTGCAAAACAGGAATTAGAGGTGCCCTGCCTCCAACCAGGTGGAGGAAAGGGATAACAGAGTTTATTGGACTGTACAAATACTATGGCCTGGTACAACACAACCCCAGGAGTACAAAGCTTTAGTGGACACTGGTGCTCAGTGCACAATAATTCCTTCTGATTATAAAGGAACGCAATCCATCAATATTGTTGGAGTGACTGGGGGATCCCAGGAGCTGACTGTTGTAGAGGCTGAAATGAGCCTAACTGGAAAAAACTGGCAAAAGCATCCCATTGTGACTGGTCCAGATGCTCCGTGCATCCTTGGCATAGACTACCTCAGGAGAGGGTATTTTAAGGACCCAAAAGGGTATAGGTGGGCATTTGGTATAGCAGCTGTGGACACTGAGAAAATTGAACAACTGTCTCATTTACCGGGTCTTTCAGATGACCCCTCTGTTGTAGGACTGCTGATGGTTGACGATCAGCAGGTGCCAATTGCTACCACGACGGTGCATCGCCGGCAATATCGCACCAGTCGAGACTCTTTGATTCCTATCCAGAAGCCGATCCGTCAATTGGAAAGCCAGGGTGTGATCAGTAAGACCCGCTCACCTTTTAACAGCCCAATCTGGCCAGTGCGTTAGTCTGGTGATGAGTGGAGACCAACTGTAGGCTATCGTGGCCTGAATGAAGTTACAGCACACTGAATGCTGCTGTGCCTGACATGCTAGAACTGCAATTTGAACTGGAGTCAAAGGCAGTGAAGTGCGATGCTACAATTGACATTGCTCATGCATTTTTCTCTATTCCTGCAGCAGCAGAGTGCAGGCTGCAGTTTGCTTTCACCTGGAGGGGCATCCAGTATACATGGAATCGCTTGCCCCAGGGGTGGAAACACAGTCCTACCATCTGCCATGGGCTGATCCAGACCACGCTGGAGCAAGGTGAAGCTCCAGAACACTTGCAATATATTGATGACATCATCGTATGGGGCGACACAGCGAAAGAAGTCTTCAAAAAAGGTGAGAGAATAATTCCTATTCTTTTCGATGCTGGTTTTGCCATAAAACGGAGCAAGGTCAAGGCACCTGCACGAGAGATCCATTTTTTAGGAGTAAAATGGCAAGATGGCCGTCGTCAGATCCCAATGGAGGTGATCAACAAAACTGCAGCAATGTCTCCACCTACTAATAAAAAGGAGACACAGACTTTCTTGGGCATTGTAGGTTTTTGGAGAATGCACATTCCTGACTACAGCCACATTGTGAGCCCTCTCTATCGAGTGACTCGTAAAAAGAACCAATTTGAGTGGGGCCCTGAACGCCAAGCCTTTGAACAAATGAAGCGTGAGATAACTCATGCGGTGGCCCTTGGACCAGTCCGAACTGGACTAGGTGTTAAAAATGTGCTCTACACCGCAGCCGGAGATAATGGACTTACCTGGAGCCTCTGGCAGAAAGCACCAGGAGAAACCCGAGGTCGACCCTTAGGTTTTTGGAGTCGAGGATACAAAGGATATGAGGCCAACTGTACTGCAACTGAAAAGGAGATACTGGCAGCATATGAAGGAGTTGGAGCTGCTTCAGAAGTGATGGGCACTGAAGCACAGCTCCTCCTGCACCTCGACTGCCGGTGCTGAGCTGGGTGTGCAAAGGGACGGTTCCCTCTCCACATCATGCAGCCGAAGTTACATGGAGTAAATGGATTGCACTGATCATGCAATGAGCTCGGATTGGAAGTCCCAACCGTCCAGGGATATTAGAAGTGATTACAGACTGGCCAGAAAGCAAAGACTTTGGGATGTCTGCAGATGAGGAGGAAGTAAAACGTGCTGAAGAAGCACCACCATATAATCCGCTTTCAGAGACTGATAAGCAGTGTGCACTGTTCACAGATGGATCCTGTCGTCTGTAGGAAAACATCGACGGTGAAAGCTGCTGTGTGGAGTCCCACACGACAAGTTACAGAAGCCACTGAAGGACAAGGTGAATCCAGTCAGTTTGCAGCAGTGAAAGCCATCCAGCTGGCTTTGGACATTGCCGAACGAGAGAAGTGGCCAATGCTTTGTCTCTATACTGACTCATGGATGGGAGCAAATGCCTTGTGGGGGTGGCTACGGCAATGGAAGAAAAGCAACTGGCAGCGCAGAGGTGAAACCATTGGGAACCACGCTGTGGGAAGACATTGCTGCTCGGCTGGAGAGCCTGCCTGGGGAAGTTGGTCATGTAGATGCTCATGTGCCTAAAAGTCGAGCCACCGAGGAACATCGAAACAACCAACAAGCAGATCAAGCTGCTAAGATTAAAGTAGCTGAGGTGGACTTGGACTGGCAACATAAAGGTGAACTTTTCCTAGCTCGGTGGGCCCATGATGCTTCAGGGCATCAAGGTAGAGATGCAACATACAAATGGGCTCGTGATCGAGGGGTGGATTTAACTATGGACACTGTTTCACAGGTTATTCATGAATGTGAAACTTGCGCCGAAATCAAACAAGCAAAACAGTTAAAACCTGTATGGTATGGGGGGCGATGGTTAAAGTGTAAGTATGGAGAAGCTTGGCAGATTGATTATATTACACTTCCACAAACACGTCAAGGTAGGCGTTATGTACTTACAGTGGTGGAAGCAACCACTGGATGGTTGGAAACATCTGCCGTACCTCCTGCTACAGCCCGAAATACCATCTTGGGCCTTGAGAAGCAAGTCCTTTGGTGGCCGGGTACGCCAGAAAGAATTGAATCAGACAATGGTACTCATTTCAAAACCAGTATTATAGACAATTGGGCCAAAGAACATGGTATTGAGTGGGTGTATCATATTCCATATCATGCACCAGCCTCTGGGAAAACTGAAAGGTGCAATGGTTTGTTAAAAACTACACTAAAGGCACTGGGTGGTGGAGCCTTTAAAAACTGGGATTCACATTTAGCAAAAGCCACTTGGTTGGGCAACACTAGGGGATCAACCAATCGAGCCGGGCCTGCCCAATCAGAAATTCTATGGACTGTAGAAGGAGATAAAGTCCCTGTAGTACACATGGAAAATATGTTAGGAAAGGCAGTCTGGGTTCCTCCTGCCTCAGGCACAGGCAAACCTATTCGTGGGATTGTTTTTGCCCAGGGACCTGGCAGCACCTGGTGGGTGATGCTTAAGGATGGAGAAGTTCGGTGTGCACCTCAAGGGGATTGGATTTTAGGTGAAAATATGCAATGCTGAACTGTACGATGTGAATTGCCGCACTAACAATGTTTAATAAGTGTCTTTCAGATCAAGACAATGGTGATGAAACCAGCGCTGGCTTCTTCGAGTGGCGCCCGACACCTTCTTGGAAGTTGGTGTCCTTAACCCACCAACAGGGGTCATGAGATGCACTTGGACCATTTTCCCTGCCCTGGGAGACTGTGGTGACAAAATGAACTTAATGAACTTTTCAAAGGATGGTCCACTGATTAATTACTCCTGTGTATATATGTACATATGTATATATATATATATATATATATATAGTAGTAGTGATTAATTAGATTGTATTGATAGATTGTATTGATAAGGTTTAAGTATTCAGTGAATGTCATATGATAAGGGGTGGAATGTCCTGGTTTTGTTAAAAACAAGTTTCTCTTTTAGTGAATTTGCCTGTCAGCCAAAGCCTTCATGTCAGCTGCATTTTCCTGGAGAACCCAACACACGTTTTGGTTAAACCCAGCAAGGGAATGAAAACTTATTGATAAGCACGGATGGACATCTCGCGAGGGGGGCAATGAGAAAACTGATGACTGAGAGACTGACCAACGGTGAATAACATTCCGTTCACGTGAATACTTCATATAAAAGTGGGAGATCACGAGGATCTCGCCCCTTTTCCCTTTTTTTCCTCATGGCCGACATTAGGAGAGGACCTTGCTGGTCGTCCCTGCGAACGGAGGCCAGTGAGAGACTGAATCCAGCTCCGGTTGGCTACAGAGTCTAATCCAGGACTTTGGGTGCCGGCTCTGCAGTTGCTGAGACTTAGAAGATTGGTTTTGTATATTTTGTATTATTTTCTCTATTCTTATTACTAGCATTAGTAAAACATCTTTAACTTTTCCAACTCTCTTCTCTCTGTCCTTCTTTCCCTCTTGATCGCCTGTGCTGAGTGGGAAGGGGGGAGAGGGAGGGGCAAAAGGGGGAAGTGGGGGGGAGAGGAGGTTGACAACACATCTGCCAGGGTTTGATTGTCACCCCGCAATCCTAACCCTCGACAGGCTGGGACATAGAAAAGGATGAGAAGGAAATAAGGCAACGCAAGGCAAGGCTAGGCCAAAGGACATTTCCTTGGTTACATATTTTGTACCAGATTCATCTGGAGACGAGGAGGAAAGCCATCTGACCTGATGGATTAGGCCCAATCAAAAACCCCGGCTACTTGAGACACTTAGACTAAGCCTAAAATGCAAAGATCTCTCCATAAGGATGGGTTTTATACTCTACTTCCACAATCTGCTGGCAGTACAAAAGAATAAGCGGCAGATCTCCTTAGGCTGAGTCACGGTGCTTTGCTCCTAAGACCATGCATACCATGGGAATATTTCAGCATTTCTGCTCTGGTTTTCAGTGTATTACACCAAAACACCCACCTGATGACATCATTTCAAGAGCAACAGCAGCAATTTGCAGAATTCAGCTTCTTTGGGGAACTGAGAAATTGCTGAGCTGACACCAAGTCCGGCTGTGTCCCTGTCACCCGCAGAGTGAGAAAAGGAGAGCTGGGTGTGGCAGCCGAGCACCCCATGCAGCCAGACGAGGGGTCAGTGAGAGAGGCTGGGACAGAGAACAGGATGAGAAAGAAATAAGGCAAGGCTGGGCCAAAGGACGTTTCCTTGCTTTATATTTTCTACCACATACATCTGGAGACGAGCAGGGAAGCCATCAGACCTGATGGATTAGGCCCAGTCAAAAACCCCGGCTACTTGAGACACTTAGACTAAGCCTAAAATGCAAAGATCTCTCCATAAGGATGGGTTTTATACTCTACTTCCACAATCTGCTGGCACTACAAAAGAATAAGCGGCAGATCTACTTAGGCTGAGTCACGGTGGTTTTGTGCAGAAGGATATGGAACAAAGGGAGAAAGCAAAGGGAGCAGGACAAAGGGAGGGAAGAGGAAAAACTAGTGCTGAGCTGCAGGACTGAAATGGAGGAGGTTTTGCATTTTCTTATGATACAGTTGTATAGGTGGCTTCAAGCCTAGACAACACGATTTCACGTTTTTCTTCTGGAGTTATGCATTTGCTGTTCTTTCTTTCTTCTTGTTCTTCTAGCAGGATCATTTTATCTGAGCATGGCAGTGGCCCTAAAGGCACTTGCTTTGATAGAGCTGTCCAATAAGGTGTTGAACAAGTCCTCGCAGACACGGAATGATGTAGCATGCTATAGAAATCAGTGCTTCTGTTACTTCGATTAAAGAAGTAATTTCTCTCAATATTCCAAACCAAGATTCTAACAATCCCATGAGTGGACTATCTACACCTGAATTCTCAGCCAATTCTTCTGCTGAAGCTGTGGTTAGACATATATCACCTTTTTCTGCCAACATCCTATCTGGGACCATGTTATTTTCCCATGCCATTCTACTAGTAGCATCTAATTGTTTGGTGATTCATTTAACTGCTTGTCTAGTATAACTTATAAATAAATGTTATTTATCCCGTCTACATTCTTGTTTGTAGTTACCTACCAAAACAAAAAGGACTCAGAACCCGCAGCTAACTTGACTTCTTGCTTTGTGTTCCTTGGGGACTCCTCTGGGGACCCCAATCTAATTGAAATAAACCCTGTCATCAGAGGAAAGCCCTCAACTCCTTTTTCTGTTGCCCTGATGGATCACAGTGTTCAAATGCCAGGGTAAAAGGAATTTCCAATTGTACGACGTCACAGGTACCTTCCCAGTGGGGGATAAAATGGAATGAAGTGTCATCTTCCCACAGTACCACCAAAGATCCACTCAAGAAGCATCTGAGGACATATGAGGACCAACTTCCCGTGTCTCTGCACACCTACTCATGTTCCTAGGAACTTGGTATCATTCCTGCCGCGTCGTGAGAGACAGGCAGTATGATTTTCAATTATTCCTGAAAATGCCAGGGGAATTTTGATATTTTTCCCTGCAAAGCTGGAAACAGTAGGGAGAGAGTATGACACGACTTATTTCTCCATGCCGTAGAGTCTTGGCATAAGGCTAAGACGCACTCCATCCCCTGTCAATCTTCGCTCCACCCCAGAGGGAAGGGTACCACTTGGGCCACAGGCCTTCCTGCTGCACAGGCACAGCAATTGCTCGTTTAGGCTTTGCACCATATATTTGATCCATTCTACCCAGGCATTTGTACCTCCATATATTTTGAACCTTCCCAGGGCATCTTTTCTACTAATGTCTATTTGTGATCCATAAACCCCACTTACTGAATCATCTGCTCTCTGTCTTGCAATTAGCAAAGGGTTGCACTGCAGAGACTCACATCCTGGGAGAGACTGTCCTTTAGATAGGGTCATTTTTCTTTGCAACTCTATAACCGTTCATTGCTCACGGTCCATCCCCTAAACTCTGTGCTCCAAATAACACTGTACCAGGAGGGGCAATGAGAGACAGTAACAAAAACTGTGCACTTCTTTAAATCATCCTTAGACTCAGGCCCCTTGGACACGTTTCTTTTCATAACTCCATTCTCTTTAGCTCTGTACATCCCCACAGTTAAGGATGTGGCAATCATCTACTCAAATTGTTAGGGAACCTTCAGTTTCAGTGACGTTTGTTAAGTAACCCATTTGTAAATTCTACATACACAGGATGAACAATCCCCAAAGGTTTCATTTCATTTTCATCTCTGTATCTTTAGTCGAAGGGGGTCATCAGTTGTCAATACTTGCCACTCGTCATTGTCCTTTGGAGGTTCGATTGGCTCTTTAACCCGTGTCTAATGAGTCCACCCTTTCTCAGCTGGTCGTACCACTGTCTCGGTGAGCAGCAGAACTTGAAATGCTCCTTCCCAATCTGGCTGAAGCTTCCGTTTTTTTCCAGGATTTGACCAGGACCCAGTTTTCAGGCTGAAACTTGTGAGCTGAAAACTCTAAAGGCAGAGTTTGTGCCAGACGGCCTTGTGCCTGAGAGAAGATAGGCAAGACAACCCGAGTATACAGTTTTTGAGAAATCAATCCTTAGTTTCAAACTGTGGAGGTCCACCTGTTATTAAACTTTTGCTACCACTGCTGCTGCGGCAGTGCTCAGGAGGAAAGCTTCTCCCAGCTGGCAAGGTGATCAACCAACACTAGTATGTATTTAATTCGACCAGCTACAGGCAAATCACCTTGAATATTTTGAGAGAGTTGTAAACTTGGACCCTGCCCTCCTGCAGGCTGCTTTTTAAGTGCCTTTTTATTTCTTCTTTTACAAACCACCCATCTTTCACAAATTTGCTTGGCTATAGCATAAATTCCCGTATTACGTCACACATTGCTGGTGTTCCCCAATAACTCTCCTGATGTAGAATCGCTAATACCTCCCTCATGATTTGCTTATTTAACATTTCTCTACCATCTGGGAGTACCCATTTCCCACTCTGTTCCCTGGCTCCTAATTCTTGGAGGACTTCTTCTTATTTTTCATCAAAAACTGGAATTTCCTGTGAGGCCAGGACCTCAAGCGTGAGATAACTTACAGTTATCACTTCAGGTTTTAAGGCTGCTTCTCAGGCCATTTCATCTGATAACCAATCTCCCCTGACACAAAAGGAGTTTCCCCTCTGATGTCCCAATGGACATCATGTACTACAGCCACTTCTATTGGTGACATCAGATTATGTAACACTTGTCCAACTGGTTCTTCACAAACCAATTCTTTCCCTTTGCTATTAATTAGACCCCATTCTTCCCAGATTTTCCCAAAGGTGTGCACTACTCCAAATGCATATCTAGAACCGTTACAGATGGTACCTTCTTTTCCATCTAACATCTGCAGTGCCTGATTGACAGCGTATAGCTGGCATGTTTGAGCTGACCAGTTATTAGGTAACCTGCCCGTTTCTTATTTCACCACTCACACCTTCAACGATGGCACACCCATTGTGTCTTTTCCCCTGAATTATCCCTGAAGTCCCATCTATGAGGAGGTGCAGCCCATTGTCATCTCTCCTCAGGAAAGCAGCAGGGTTTAATTTCCTGCTTTCTTTCACCAGAAGAGCGGTGACTGCTGCAGTTTGCACACACTCAAGACACTGGCTCTAAGAGCTTAGATAAGTGTGCCACTGGCTGTCGCTTCCCCCCAGCCCACTTGCTGGTGGAGCAGCGTGGGAGGCAGAACAGGCCACCCTGTGCAAGCATTGCTCAACAGTACCAAAAACATCTCTGTATTATCAACACTGGTTTTAGCACGAATCAAAAAACATAGTCCCATACTAGGTACCACAAAGAACATTAACTCCACCCTGGCCAAAACCAACACAAACTTCCAGGTAATAGAATAGCTCTCAAATTTTCTCCTTATCACCCCCCCAGGCAGTAACTGTGCTTCCACACCCAGAGCCTGTAAAACGTTTGTCTCTAATAAATAAGCTGGGGAATCTTCCACTCATATATTCCTTCCCCATACACTTTTAATTCTTATTATCACAGATAGGGCTGGAGCGCCGCTCCCCGCGGCCGCCGTCCTGTCCGCGCCAGAGACCGCCCCGCCGCCATCTCTAGTGAGGGCACAGCGGCCGCGCTCTCCCCGCCCCGCCACAGACACCTCATCAGCCACCGCCCGATCGGCGCCGGTACCCGAGGAGGAGGACTCGAAGGACGTTAACTCCCCCTCCTCGGCGGGGTGCGCCGCCCGCTTCCCAAGAGCGGCTCCCAGAGCGACCAGCTCCCCTCCTCCCCGGCGGCACAGGGCACGGCCTCAGTGCGGCGGCTTCACTGCCCGCGCCCAAGATGGCGGCGCGACGGGAGCGGGAAAGCGTGAGGCGCTGCAGGCGTCAGGCCCGGCCCGGGAGCCCCCAGCCGCTCCTGCTCCCACGCACCCCCCCCGTTTGCTTTACATTTGTGTATCGTATATAAATGCGGGGACAAGGAGCAGCGGCACGGAGCAGGCTGCTGGGTACGAGGTGTTCCCTCAGCACACACACCCACACCCCCCCGTCCCGGGCCGGGCCGGGCCGCTCCGCACGAAAGGGAAGGTGAGGGAAAAACAAAAACTAAAGGCACAGAGGCGTCCTGGCTGAAGCCGAGCTGTGCTCATGTACCCTTTGAATGACAATTCCAAAGGCACATCCCCACTCACGAAAGCTGGCGGCTCCGCAGGGTCCCCAGCAGACACAACCACCGGCCGGCGGGGCGGGGGGGGCTCTGCCCGGGCAGCTCCCGCAGGGTCCGCAGTCTGAGGACAACGCTCCGCCCGCAGCCCCGCACCGAAACCGCCGGAAGGTCCCACAGCCTCCTTGTCAAGCCCAAGGGAATCCGAGCTGGGCCCGTATACGGTCAGTGCTCCAGAAGCTTCTCCGCTCCCAGGCGTTTCACTAAACGAGGGCCCCGTCTGCCAGCCGAGGGCTGTGGGCGTGACCAGAGCGCCCATCAACCGGAAGTGCCGGGCGCTTTCCTGCGGCTGCAAAGTGCTGCGAGATGGGGCTGTGGGTCCCCCGGGGCGGGGCGCGGAGCTGCTGCGTCCCCCCAGTTCTGGGTCCCCCGACCCAGAGCAAAGCGCTCCCCTCCTCCGGCTGCCGACAGTCAGCCCGGCTTCTTGCACAGCCCCCTGGTTACCCCCTCACCCCGTCCCCCCAGTTAGTCCCAGGGGGTGTTTCCCTGTACGTTGCTGCATCCGCCCGCACCTCGCTGCATCCCCTGTACGTTGCTGCATCCCCCCGCACCTCGCTGCATCCCCTGTACGTTGCTGCATCCCACCGCACCTCGCTGCATCCCCTGTACGTTGCTGCATCCCCCCGCACCTCGCTGCATCCCCTGTACGTTGCTGCATCCCACCACACCTCGCTGCATCCCCTGTACGTTGCTGCATCCCACCGCACCTCGCTGCATCCCCCTATGCCTCACTCCATCCCCCACACCTCGTTGCATCCCTCTGCGCCTCACTGCATCCCCCTACTCCTCGCTGCAGCCCCTTGTGCCTCCAACGCTCCCTCGAAGCTCCCTCACCCTCTATCTGCCTGACTTCCCTGACACCCACAGCCCAAGATTTCTGCCTCCGCTCCACTGTCTCTGTTCCTCGGAAGCTTTTGGCAGAGCTCAGGCATGCACACAGCTGAGGAGAGTGGAAATTGCAATGCGTCCCTGCCCTGTATTCCCTGTGGAGAGATGCAAATATTCATGTCCCACACAGAGCTGCTGGCTAAAGTGTAAAACACACCAATCTCCTTCCAAAACAGTCACTGCTTTTCCTTCAAATCACCTCTGCCTAGATAATGGTTGTTTGCTGCTGCCTGACAGAAGACAATGTTAGGTGCTCACAGCAGGGGGGTTCACCCCAGCTGAGGCCAAATCCACAGCCGCCTCTGCTCTCAGCGTCGCGGGGCAGCAAGGCCGAGCATCGCGCTCCCCTCGCAGGCTTTGCACTGGGACCACAGTCACAAGCCACAGCAAGAGCAGAGCAAAGCTCCTCTCAACCCAGCTATGAGTAAGCAATCAAGCGGTATTAAAGAAGCGATGGACAACGTCCTCGGACACACGGTGTGAACTGTGGGGTTGTCCTGTGCAGGGACAGGAGCTGGACTCGATGATCCTTGCGGGTCCCTTCCAGCTCAGGACGTTTTGTGATTCTAAGTGAATTTGTTTGCTGGGGACAGGGGAAGCCCTGAGGGTGCTCAACTCTCAGTTCACCCAGAGCCTCCCAACCAGCTCTAGCCCAGCAGTATGCAATGGGAAGAGGGACCCACGCTTTGAGATTCTCTCAAACCCACTCCCCAGCACTGGAGCTGAACAAAAAGGTCTCCGACAACCAAGCCCAAGCAGGCTCCTACCAGTGGCCGTAGTCCAGGTGCTGCCGGATCAGCGTATGGGGCTGCACTGTCCCGTAAGCGTCCACCTCGGGCATGTTGAGATCATCAATGAAGTACACGAGCTTCTTGGTACCTGGAGGGCCATAATTCCTACCAGCCTTTTTCTCCAGAGGTTTCTCAAGCATACCTGTAGGGAGGCAGAGGTGCAAAGCTCATCTACTGGGAGAGCAACTGCTGCAAAATAAAAATGATTTCTCAGCCCAGCTCAATGCTGTGCTGTGTGTAGCTACAGCGGCCCCTCAAGGAGCTGAGATGTCCCCCAGCTGCAGCTGTATGAGGAGCAGCTGAGGGGCCTGGGGGTTCAGCTGGAGAACAGGAGCTGAGGGGAGACCTTCTGATCTCTGAACTGCCTGAAAGGAGCTTGGAGCCAGGGGAGGTCAGGCTCTGCTCCCCAGGAACAAGCGCCAGGAGCAGAGGAAATGGTCTCAAGTTGCACCAGGGGAGGCTGAGGCTGGATCTGGGGAACAATTTCTTCCCCAAAGGGCTGTGGGGCATTGGAACAGGCTGCCCAGGGCAGTGCTGGAGTCACCAGCCCTGGAGGGTTGGACAGACGTGGAGATGAGGTTCTCAGGGACTAGAGTGCTAGAGCTGGGTTACGGTTGGACTCGATGATCCTGAAGGTCTCTTCCAACCAAACTGATTCTATGATTCTACAGTGCAGCTGGGAGCCCTGCAGGGACCCTTGGTCAGCACTTTGGTTTGACTTAAATCAGAAAGCTCTCAACTCTTCCTTCCAAACAAAAATACAACAAACTTCGTCTGCTACAAAACATGTCTACCTCAGAGCAAACAAGAGCTTTTCATGCAAGATAAAGCCTTTTGAATCTCTTCTGCATAATTTTTTAAACGAAATCTTGCTTGCAGAGGTGGCTGTGCCAGAGCAGTGAGCATCCCCTGCTGCCTGCCCCGGCGATGCGGCAACTGCAGCGTGGCCAGGGCAGCAGGCACTGGGCGCTGCGATGGAGAAAGGGAGATGGATGCTGTGGGCACAGAAGCCCACGAGCAAAGCTGCTGGTTTTGTGAATATATGCATCTTTTACCCTGTTAGACAAAAATAGGCGATCTCAGGGCCAAATTCCTGGACATCTTCAGAACAACCAACATGACACTTTTATTTAAATGCATCAAATAATCATAAGTTCCCTGATCTTCTCACCAGCGTTACCCAACCCTCCAGATAACGTGACAAGACTTAATTCCAACACGAGCTGTCAAATTACCACCTAGTTTCAAGTAGGGTCACGCACACGCAAAGGAAAGCACGGAGAGAACAGTTTCGCATTTCAAAGCCTTGGAAGACTTTAATTTGTTTTAGCAGAAGGCTGGGGTCATATGTTGCTCTAGCTCATAAAACGTGGGGAATATTTATAATCCTGGGCTGATATTTAATAAAAATCACCCCACGTCGCTGCACATCATGTTCTATAGGTTATTGATTCCTCTGATTGCAGCCCAGGCAACCTTTACTGTCTCAGTAAGTGGAAAAGCAAACGGAAGCAACGCTCCTCTGCCCAGACCCCGGGTGGGTTTTCTGCCCTGTGCTTACTCGAAGAATTTGTTTCATTAGCAGTTTTGGGTTGGCAACAGACCTATAAGGTGCTATAAAGCAGCACACGGTAAGTAGCAATTCTTTGTAATTAGGGAAGACTGGCAAATGTAAACGGGACTGGGAGTTTTTTTAAGCCATTTATTATCACGTGCAAAAGTTGTTAAGGAAGATTTATATTCCGTTGGTTTGTTTCAGATCACAGACCTTTCAAAACGCTGGGTTTTTCCTGCTTGGGTGCACTGCAGACAGCTCGCCTTGCTCACCACTCAAAACGCAGCTGATTTCTTGTCACAGACAGGTGCTGCACAAAGGAATGGATTGTGCTACGAAAAATGATGAATCTTTCCTCAGCGGAGCCTCTCTCCCCGTTCAATAAAACCACAATATTTGAAATTTCTGGTAGCAAGTTAAATTAAGTGTTTCAAATAAGCATTTAATTTAAATTTAATTAGTCCCTAATTAACATATAAAATCAGCCCTTTTTGAGGTTAAACAAGTATGCAAGAGATTCATCACACTGAAATGCAATTACTGGGGATCAAGTGACATGTTCGTGGAAGTGGTATTTTAATTCAAAGCCGTATCTCACAATAATAATAAGGGGCGGTGTGTCTGTGTGAGATCCTGACACATACTCAAACCAGCACCTCAAAGAAACAGTCTGGACACCTCGTACCTTCTGGTTGGTGAGCAAGGGAGAGGGAAAAAAAGAACCCAAACAAAAAAAACCACAAGATTTATTGCAATTTCTCTGAATGACAGAAGTCAGGGCTACATCTGATGGAGGGGCAGAGGCCCAAGAGGGCACGAAGCAGAGCGAGGCCCAGGGCAAATGCCACAGAATGTGGTATTTAGTCACAATAAACTACAGAAAATCCCCAAACTGGCCCCAGGTTCAGGCAGAGAGAGTGTTGGGCTCCTTTTAACCCCTGTGCACATGGCGCTTCTGGAAGCCACAGGATGCAGGGATGGGTTGAACAACAACTCTGCTTCCCCTAAGGGCTGCATCTTATACATCTCTGCAGCAACAGGCACCTTGTCTAAGGAACTACTGGAACTCAGGTTAGGATCTTTTTTAAGTAAGAAAAAATCCAAAATTACTTTGTGCCCATGTTTTACAAATTTAAAGATGTGCCTGCTGGGGAAAAGAATAAAGCAGCCAAGTGACAAACTACACAAAAAGGGACAAATTAACTCTAAAAAATGAGCAGCAGGGATCCAGGCCAAGCAGTATAAATCATGCTTCTCAATGCAAATCTCACGACCACATCTTCATCCACACACAAGACAACTTGCTCCTCTGTGCAGGGGAAGAAAATCACTGACTCAGCCCACAGCTCATGACCAGGGACACGGTGCCAGGTCTGCCTGTACAAATAACACCTGCACACACTCGCCCATCCAGCTGGAGACAAACGGCTGCACATTCACAGAATCACAGGATCCCAGGCTGGTTGGGCTGAAGGGACCTCTGCAGATCCCCAGTCCAAGCCCTGCTCACGCAGGGTCACAGAGCAGATCACACAGGTGGGTCCAGGCGGGTTTCAATGTCTCAGAGAAGGAGACTCCACACCCGCTCTGGGCAGCCTGGGCCAGGCTCTGGCACCTCCCAGCAAACAAGTTTCTGCTCATGTTCAGATGGAGCCTCCTGTGTTTCAGTCTGTGCCCGCTGCCCCTCACCCTGGCGTTGGGCACCACTGAACAGAGTCTGGTCCATCCTCTGACAGCCACCCTGAGATATTGATCCCATTGATCAGATCCCTCTCAGCTTCTCTTCTCCAGCTCAACAGCCCCAGAGCTCTCAGTCTCTCCCCATAAGAAAGAATCTCTAGGTCCCTCAGCATCTTTGTCCCCCACCCAGGCAGCTGGACAGAGAGACAGACAGACAGACAGACAGACAGACAGACAGCTCAGCCCATTTAGCAGCTCAAGGGCATTTTGCAGAGACCCCAACACAGGGAAAAAAGCAAAGGGGCACCTGGGAGGGAGGAGGGAGACTGCAGCCATCACACACTAGCAAGACCCAAAACCCTTCAGA
This sequence comes from Patagioenas fasciata, assembly GCF_037038585.1. Classification (NCBI taxonomy): domain Eukaryota; kingdom Metazoa; phylum Chordata; class Aves; order Columbiformes; family Columbidae; genus Patagioenas; species Patagioenas fasciata. The sequence goes on from NC_092545.1 coordinate 757,219, forward strand.
CCTGCCCCAGAAAGCTGCCGTGACTCCACGACACAGCCCCAGGTGACACAGCGTGGGCTGAGCCTGTGCTGTCACCTCTGCGAGTGGATCAGTCCCACAGGGCAACTTTAAACTCTGACACCTTCCTTAAAACATCTGCAGTGTCGGGAGCCCAGCAGAGCACAGACAGGGGCTGTGATGCTCATGGCCGTGAGCGTGTTCGCCCCAGGGCCACCTGGCCAGGAAAAACCCACATGGTGAAGGTTAAAACCTTGGTCTCACTGGTGCTGGTCCTGTAGAGGGAGTAAAGGGATTTCAGGACAGTTGGGTCAGACCAAACTCCATAAAGGAAGTTATTTTGGTTTACAGTGACCCACAGCTGTTGTTCAACTCAAAACAAGCAAGGTTGTTTCATTCCTGATTAATAAATACATGTAGAAAATTATCCTCTCTCTTTAGGTCAACTGAAAGTGAAAATACCATTCCAAAATGAGTCACTTTTCAACAATTCCCTCTTTCTCTTCATCTGTGAAAAGACTACACAGCAGAACTGACCTTATCCTGGTCTCAAACTTCATCTTTCACTGATGTGCCAAAATCCTCATCAAAGATATTCTCATGGGCTTCCCCAGGTCAGAGCCTCCCAGGGTCAGCAGCCGTGTCCCCTGGGGCGGTGGGATGTGGCACCCGCTCCGTGGGAGCACACGGGGCTGCATCAGGATGCGGGGGACAGCCCAGGAACCAGCAGCACCTGCACATCCCCATTAGCACTGTCCTCACTGACAACTGGGATGCAATTCCCATCATTGCACTCTGAGGACAGCTTAGATCCCAGCCAAGCAACCCATTCTATTCAGCACGGGCTTAAATTCAAGCGTATTAAAGACACACCTCAAGTCAAGTACGAGCTGTGTGCTGTAGAGAACAGCAGCAGATTTAAGTGTGTGCTTTGCACAGCCCTGAACCAGAGTCGTGGTGTTCAGAATTCAACCCCTCATGTTGGGAAATGCCATTTTCCATAAAACCAGGAGTCTGCGGACCAGTGAGTTTCACAGTGGGATTTAAGAGTCAGTGGGTGCCAGTGCAGTGCCCACAGTGCACACCCAGCTCCAAACCCCGACGGACACCCCAGGAATTTGGTGACCTGCCAGGCAGAAGTCCCACATCTCAGCCATTGTCTTACCTTGCAGCATGGCAGAGGTGGCGTAGTAGTTAAACGGGACCTTCTTCACCACATAGGCGTCTGTATCCAGTGAGCAGAGCTTGTCCCCCACCAGCACAGACTTCCCCGTGCCGGCGTTGCCCACCAGCATCACGGGGCGCCGGCGCTCCAGGAGCCTGTCCATGAAGTACCGCACACGGACCGTCTCGGTGGTGGGCACCAGGCAAGCCTGAGAGGGGCAAAACCAGCAGGTAAGTGTACCCATCTGTGGCACCACCCCACTGCCATGTTCTGAGGAGACATCAAACTGGGAGAGCCAGGAATGAGTGCGGTGACCTGAGTTTCTAGATGGCGCTAGGAAGGGAACAATACACTGCTACCAACCATTCAAGTCAAACTATCTGTACAGACGAAACAATGACAGCGGGATGCTGAGAGCAACATCTGGATCTCCCCGCAAACACACATTTTGCTAAAATGGTAACAATTTTTACAAGTCATCTGCTCACTGTGGCACCTCTAAAAGGAAAGAAAGGCATAGCTGGCAAACGCAATTCACTACCTGCAGCAACTCTCATTTTTCGTCCAAATCATATAAACAACCCTATTTTCAGCCACGCAGAATGACGAGATGGTGTCTCAGGGACTTTGTCACTACGTTGTCCCACATCCTGCTTCTCTCTGCAGGCCAAACGCACCTCCATCCCGCACCCTGGGCACACCAGCCCTGGCTCATAGGTGTCTCTGAGCCTGCGCCTCATGTACATCACTCAGCTCTGGAAGATGGATGGAGGATGAGTCTTCACAGTCAAAGTACAGTAAAGAAAGATGGGTAATTGAGTTGTACTTCATAAAGAATGTGTCAAGGGTTTTGATTGTGGGGTGACAATACAACCATGGCAGATGTGTTGTTAGCCCCCTCTCCCCCACCTTCAGCCCCTCTCTCTCCCCCATTCCCACTCAGGACAGGTGATTGGGAGGGAAAGAAGGATAGATAGAAGAGAATTGGAAAAATTAAAGATGTTTTACTAATGCTACTAATAAGAATAGAGAAAATAATACAAAATATACAAAACCAATCTTGAAAGCCCCAGCAACTGCAGAGCTGGCACCTGAAGTCCTGGACTGGACTGTGCAGCCAACCGGAGCTGGATTCAGTCTGTCATGAGGCCTCAGTTCGCAGGGACGACCAGCAAGGTCCTCTCCTAATCTCGGCCATAAGCAAAATGGACGAGATCCTCGTGATCTCCCACTTTTATATGAAGTATTCACGTGAATGGGATGTTATACTCTGTTTGTCAGTTTCTTGGTCACCTGTTTCTCATTGCCCCTCTCGCGAGATGCGAATCTGTCCTTATCAATAACCTCACATTCCATTGCTATGTTTACCAAAACATGGATCTGGTTCTCCAGGAAAACGCAGCTGATATGAAGGTTTTACCTGACAGGCAAATTCACTAAAAGAGAAACTTGTTTTTAACAAAACCAGGACGGAATGCCATTCTTATTATGAAGTGCTTGACCTCGAATGAGACTTCAATTGAAATGCCTGCATACAGTCACTAAAATGCATGTGCTCTTCCCAGACAAAACACGTGCAAGGTTCACATACCTGTAAGGGCATTTCTGGATCAAATTCAAACTGAGGAATAAGTTTAGACCAAGGTTCAAACTTCTTCGTTTCTGGATCAATGTAGAAGTCAAAGACTGTGCCCTGAGAGGGAAACTTGATAGTCTTGAATTCTGCCACCCACCACTTGCTGAACTCCACTCTGTAGTCCACAAGCTATAAGACAAAAAGTGGAGAAAATACACTAATCTGGATCAATTAATTAGTAATGGAGAATGTTATCTATCCCAGTCCACCAGAGCGGGATTAGTCCTTAAAATATATTCCACAGCATAAAGTTCTTATCATTTTTCCTGCTATTAAGCCTAATTTTTCATTTTCTTCATTTCTGCTCATCAGTCCTATTTATTCATCTAAATAATTCATCCTCTGTGTTGATCACTCTTGGTATGTCTGAGACTAGATAGATGGATCAATTTGAAAAAGAGAAATACGTGCCTATGACTAAACAGACCACTTGATTGATTCTTGGTGCCTACTTCTTCCAACAGACAAGGACACAACATCCGTCTACATCTGTGCTCATGGTCAGTCACAGCATGCATACCAAAGCCTTTCCTCATCAATCACACCACTCTATCCAGAGTGAGTTGTTGTCTTCTGGCTTCTTTTCAAGCCACAACGTTTCAGACAAGCAGGACTGCAGACACCAGCGTACCAAAGCAGCAGCGAGGGTCTGCCCCTCTGACCCCGCCGTGATTCTGCGCTGCCACATTCCCCTCAAAGCACCCGTTTCCTTGCTTTTCCCCATTGTATCTTTCTACACATGGAGATTTTGGAGCATCTGAATTTTTTCAACTGGGGTGACAGTTTTGCTTTAGATGCTGGGTCAGGACTCACAAAATGTGCTTAGTCCCCTCCTCTGCCCTAGGTCTCCTGTATGACATTGGGCCAGCCATTCTGCCCAAACACCTTCCCATGTGGACAATGGGAACTGGAGAGAGGTGGAGGGGAGGAGGAGAGGAAAATTGCTGTGAGAAAGATGTTTGTGAAATACCGGACGCATCATTTAGCCCGTTTTAACAGCACAGTTTGTTCCTGGGGTGTCTGCGGGTCTCTCCTCCCCATAGCCATACAATGTGGGGTCACCAACACATTGTCCATAGGCTGCTCGGCCTCCATAAGGAAACCTGGGTTTGTTGCTGAACTGAACCAAGTGTCCTCCATAAAGCCTCCTGAGCCACAGTCCCTCAAAAGACCAGTGGATTTGAAAAACACATTAATAGTATCCACGATTTTGCAGACTCATGCTATTCAGAGAGGCAGAATCCCTGTAATTCTCCGTTCTCCTGTTGTTATAACTCCTCAGCAGCGGCAGCAGAGTAGCCCGCAGTGGAGCGGGACGTGCGTGGCTGCTAAAAGCTTTCCCACAAGGGTGCCCTTACCCCGCACAGCCAGACCGCCTGCAAGCGCGCTGTGCCGCGCTGCCCGCCCTCCCTGACCCCGCGGTTAAATGGAGCCACTCCAGCCCCAGCTCTATTGCCAGAACGGTGTGGAATTCAAACCACTTCCTTAATAAAAACCCCATATGGATTACCGCTAATTTCAGAGCCAGGAAATGGCAAATCTATCATCTGTTTTTATACAGGGGCCCCGCTACCCACCAACAAGCACCGAGTAGTGGGAAGCCTCCCAGACTGTTTCTCCTGACATTTCGGCCGCGAAAGGTCAGCGCGAAGGGCACCTTCGGTGGAAAGCAATAAACAGATTTTATATTGGATCATTTTTCATCAGGCTCCCCATTGCTCGGACTGCTGTATCCTCGCACTCTCAGCTCTGACATTCACAGAGCACCGCGGGCAGTAATGCACAGCCAGGCTCCCGGCGGAGCCTCCCGGAGGGTCGCTGTGCCTGCAGCTGCTCCTGCAGCCCACCCAGAGCCACCACCGCAGGCAGGAGCCCGGCCTGATGCACCCGAGACTGACTGTGCGGCACGGGGAACACAGCGGCCAGCTGCCACAGCACCGCACACCAGCATACTTGCGCTTGTACTGCTGAAGCAAAGACAAGTAGTGCTTCCCAGGCTTTATTGTGTTTTGTTTTGTTTCTTTAAGTCATCCTAGACTGGCAACACTAAGGCTGAGTATTTCCCAGCTGGCACATGGGAAATGGAGGCTCCACAAGGACCAAGGAAGCTGGTCTCGCACAGGTCATTCAATGGTCACAAGGTGTGATGGCACCAAGTGAGCACCCAGCTGAGCTTGAGCTGTGTTGTTCAGCACTTCCTGAAGCATCTGATCCTTGGCATGGAGCAAATCTGAAGAGACCAGCAGACACTCTAGGTCTGGCGTTAAGGTACATGAAAACACACAAAGAGACCCCTGGGAGCACTTGAGCAGCCATCAAGAACGGCAGTGCCTCCACCCGAGCTGGGGAGGGGTGTCTGGTGTTACATTCGTGGAGAGACCTCCCGCATAGTCCAGACAACACAGAGTTTGACACAAGCCCAGCGGAGATCAGACGTGGATCTCCAAGCCCTTGACAGCAGTGCAGTGTGGGCAGACCCAGACATCAGGACTACACACTTTAGATCTGAGGATAAGGCGTCCTCTGACTAGGGGATGCAACCACCCAAGAGTAGGTGTGCCCCTGTGGCCACGAAAGTCAATGGCACCTGGGGTGCCTTAGGAAAAGTATGACCAGCAGGTCAAGGGAGGTTGTTCCTCCGGCTCTGCTCTGCCCTGGTGACAAAACACCGGCTGGTTTGTGTTATGTAGCACGTCTACCTGTGCAGTCAGAAGGCTGAAAGACTGCTCCACTGATACATCCATCTGATAAATCAGTCTTAATTTGATCACATTATGCACATCCACAGGCTTCTATAAGTTAACCTTATGCTTCTCCCCAGTGAAATGCATCTGCATAAGCAAACATCCCTCCACCTTTACCACTGACCCCTCAGCTGTTCTCCGGTGGTGTTACACCCTGGATAACGAGGCCTTTCGTAAAAGGAATTGTTGTGTTTCTAGTTTATTATCACCTATATGAGAGCCCCAGGAAAACAGCATTACTGGCATAGCACTATGTTTCAGAAAGTATGAAGAAATCAAAACAACACAAAACCACACAAACAAACTGTGTGAAAGATGCTGAAGAGGCATCTTCCGTCTTACCTGATCTCGAAACATTGATCCACCAAAGGCCCAGACGGCAGCAAAGACAAAGTAAAGTTCATAAAGCTCCTTGGGACAGTCAGGAGGTGTGTTCTCCTCTGCCAGGAGACATTCAAGGAGGTAGCACAACATCTGAACCATACTCTGTTCAGGAATGGGAATAATCTTCTTAAATCTAAGGGATGGAAATTAGAAAGCAATACGTCCATCACAACCCAGGAAGACTAGAAATGCTCTTCCAGAACACTGGCATTCTGCTTGTCAGCGGTACGTGTCCTATTCCCAGGTACAATAAAGAGAACACCCATTCTCACACTCAGACCCGCTGGCACCGGCACATATACAAGTAATAACAATAATCAGAAGTTTCAAGCATTTTAAAACTTTGATCTTCTTGAAAGAAGCAGAATGGAAGACTTGCTAAAGGCAATGATTTCCTGCGAGCACGATGAGTTCAAAAGCGGTCAAATAGAGGAGTAATAAAATAAACCCTTTCATCTTGCCATTTTACATTCATTTAAGCTACACTTACAGAATTCCAAACTAATATTGTAGCTGCACTGAAGTCCTCCATAAAGTAATTATAGCTATTTGAAAGGTTGGTTCTACGATTTCTGAATTAAGCAAGCTACCAAAACACTCAGCTCAGGGTTGCCTGCAGCTAATCCCGTGGATTTCACGCTCTGAGACAATGTTCAGCAAACAGAATGGGAAACGTCCGATTGACTTTGCTACCAACAGTCAAAACCAACTTGGTCCCACAGAGAGAAGTTCCCTAGCACAATGTTTAAGTCCTGATTCCAGACCCTTCTGACACATCCCCCTTTTGGCTGACATCTCCCATGCTCACTGATTTTTCTTTTGTTTTTAAAGGAAAGTGCAACTATAGGAAGCAAGTAGAGGATGGGAGATGCTCCCTTAAGTTTTCTGGGACTCTACTTTGGCCAGTCCTCACCACAGTATGAGAAAGAGAATGGTTTCACATGATGATAAGCAAGAACCACATGACTTCCCTGTGGACACTGCTTTAAAGCCAAATCAAGCCAAGAAGCACTAGGACCCTTCCAAATACCCAAGTTCTTAATGAAAAATAACTTGTGGAGTGGGCTCAGGTCTAGCCTGACACATCAGGAGGCTGAAAAGCTTTCTCTTTGGGATCTGCCGGAATTATTTTCCAAGAGATAGAGAGTTGATACAGGAAATACAATAAAAATCAAATCAAAATCAGATGAAAACCAGATCTGACCAACACGATACAGGCAGGAGCGTCACTTTGCCCACCTCGCCCTGCTGGTTCTCTGAGCTTAAGCCAATGATGCTCAGGGCTTCCAGGGGCAAGGAGGATCATGTGCAGCACAACCCAGCGCAGCACAGCTGGGCTGGACAGTGGCAGGTGTCCCCATGCCCTCACCACGGGTGACACAATCACTCATCAGATGGTACCTTGTTCTGAGGGTGTCCAGGCAAATGGGCAGGTACTTATCAAACAAAATGGTCAGGTTGGCTCTTTCGGACTGGATCTCTCGCCTGTCGATCCAGCTGCTCACTGGAGGATTCCAGCCCAGATCCGACGGGTTGATGTACAGGATCCCTTTAGGCCCAGGGTAAGAGAGAACATATAGTAAAGACATAGCAGAAACTGTTCCTTTCTTCCAGCAGAGTTTACCAGGTACTTTCACACAACTAAAACCCTATCAAATATGACGGGACGTCCCATTACCTGCCCCCTTTTCCTGCCCCACTGCAGAGTAGAAACATGAACAGTGAAGAAACTTCACCCTTGAAACCACGGCACTTTTCATGACCTTGCCCTAAATTCAGAACATTGTCTTGTCTGAGCAGTTTCATTGCTCTGGGCCCCATTTCCCCATGTGTAAAACTAGGGGACACCTCCATTCCCTTCTCCCATACTTCATGCACTTCTTCAGAAGATCAAGAACTCTTTGAGACAGATACTGTCCTTCTCCTCATAAAGTCCATCCAAAGGGCTTTGCACAACAGGAGCACTCAGCAACGCTGAAGCCATGATCACCCACCAACAGTCAGAGTGCTCTGGGTAAATCTCCAGGATGATGACAGCTCCACATGTGCATTTGGGGTCAGGATCCTCAGTTTGTCTGTCAGAAACCTGCCCTGTCCACCCACGGCCGCTGTGATCTCAGGTTGGGTACTTGCAACAGGAGTCAAGTTGGCCAACAGAAGACTGGTTAATGGCACTAGATCCTCCTGGGTTCACGGCAAATCCCAGTGCGGAGCTCAGGCCAGGACTCACCCGCTCGGGACACGGCTGCTGGGGTGGCTGTGCGCAGGTGGCTGATCTCAAACACCAACCGCATCGTTGGGTTCAGAGGGATTCTCTCATTGCTCGCCAGGGTCAGCACCTGCATTGGGCAGACAGACAGACAGACAGAATGACATCTTCCCCAGGAACAGGAATGAAAAGCATTCAGCACTTTGCACTAAAAAGCTTGGTTGCTGCCAGCACAGTTCCTTGAGGGAATGCAGCTGATTTCCAGCAGGTAGCAGAACTGTCTTCCATGACTCAAAGGAACAGCACTCCCTTCGAGCGGCGGAAAAAGGTGTGGAATTATGACCCCACCCTATTTTTGAAGGGCCTGGAGTTACAATCAGGACATCTGTGATTATCCATGAGCCCAGTTCCAGGAAGGGAAATTACAATGAAACCATGATTTGAGCTATTTCCCCTCATGCACCATTTTCTATATGTGATATTGTTTGGTGTATCTGAAGAAACACAACCGCATTATTCTAGGAGGTGTTATTTCAGCATCTGCATTTTTAGGCTGAACCATGCCATGCAGTCAAAGAATATCTCCTTCTTTAACTTATATTCATTACCTTATTATCATCCATCACAGTATTAAGAGACTCAATCCACATTGGATCAATACCTCCATCTAGTACCATCCACTTGGGACCGTCATGCGTGATGTTGGCCAGCTCTCGCATGACTGATGAAAACAGGCCTGGGAGGGTGACAGGAAGATGGTGATGAACACTGAACTTGACACCTGCTCTAACGGTTTTCTCCAGCAACACAGTAAAAATTACTCTAATTAATGCTTTCCTCTCAAACATGCACAACTCTATGTGCCTATACGTAAATATTACTATATCACAATACGGTTCTAGTTTGCTTTAAAGTGAAAAAAGGGTTATCAGTTATCACTACTGAAAATGATTGCAGACCTACGCACGAGCTTCATTCCCACCGAGAATCATAAGGGATAAGAAAAACGTAGAGTAGCTACTCAAAGGCAAAAGGCGGCATGAATTATACAATGCAGAGAAAACCACCTGAATATGCCTAGGAAATCCTTATAAATATTTTTTTGTGGCTCAAAGTATATCAGGGCAATCAAGATGCATTAAACGCTGGGTCATGGCTTTAGTGAGACTGAGGGGAGAACAAGCACAGAATGACATTGAATGACAGAACAAAATGTTGGTAAAATCAAGGAGAGAGAGGATACAGAGTCTCAAGGGGAGTAAATAATGAATGTTAAGAAGACCACGAAGGCTGGGAATAGAGCAGCAGCACTGCAGAGCAAATGAAAACTCCACAAAACTATTGCTCTCCTCTGCATGTGAAAATACCTCGGGAGATGCTGGTCTTCATGAAAAAACATCAGGCAAACATTAAAAAAAAGCCTCTCTTCCAGTGAATTGTGACAAGAACTCTTTTTTTTTTTCTTTTTTTCTCCAGGACAAGCTATTTCTTTGTGATCCAGATCAGGAACAGCTGGTGGCACCATCTGACTGAAGACAAAGCTTGTGCTCAGCAAATGCAGAACGGCTCACCTGGAACAGGTGTGTGATCCCGAGACTGGGTCAACAAAAATAACGCTTCAGCGCCTCTGCCTCCAGCCAGTTCCTTACGTGTTGGACACACGCCTTGGGAACCACTCCGACATTATTAGCATCAGAAACAGTTGCTGTCTCAGGGCATCAGGGCTTCCCTCGGATACACCGCGGCAGCGGGGAGAGGAAAGCGCCTCTGTCCTGACCTTGTGCATCCACAGCACACGGCTCTCTTGGGGTTTAAAAGAAGAGTTTTGTTCTGCAAAGAACACTTTTGGGATTCCCATATGGGACCTTTTACCACCTAACATGTAGGACCTTTTCAACTTCTGATAATGTGACAGGATAAAACTGGGGAGCGGAAAAGCAGGGGCTGATCTGTAAGGGAACAGGTCACCTCTTGCTAGGCTGTGGTGAAGATTGCCTTGCTGGTCTTTGACAACATGAAACAACATTTTCAGGAATGGTTACTGCAGAAAATATCTGCCTTGAAAGCTCAGGGAGGAGTGCCACTATTTCATTTAAACCATCGCAGGCCAGAAACCACTGGACAGTCACCTGTAAAATGTCCCTCCTGCTGTTCGGTGTCACCGCTGCCCTCGATCTGCAGCCACTGCTGCAGCCAGTCTGCACAGTTCAGGCTGTACCCTGCACGTCCCTCTGCCACTTTGATTTAGGCTCCCTAATTACAATTAGAAAGAAATTAACCTGGCATTGGAGCAAAGCAGGGGGTCGGGAAGGGTCCATGGCGGGGCCAGGGGAGGTGGGTGGCAGCTCATCTGCTGCTGTGGATGATTCATGGTAATGTCTTCCCTCACCTCCCCCACACCTCCCAAACCCGCCGCACACGTAAATCGAAGCTGCCTTTATGTATCAGTCACAACCCAACATTTCCACTCCAGATTTTCTGTAATCTTCCAGCAAGTTTGAAATGTTCCTCAGGAGTAAGCAGGATCAACAGCTTGGCAAACGCTGGTGTGCTACAGAGATCGGGCAGCCATACTGAGTGGAAAAACTGACGTTAAGGCTGCTGTGCGTGCTATCAGCAATGAAAACCTGGGGATGGGACATTTTTTGGGGTCCCAGTGCACACCACAGTGCAGGAGGGACATCTCTTCCATCACTGGTCCAGCCAACTCCCAAAACCTGCCTGCCCCACTTAGGAACTGGTAAGTGTTGGTATTAATGGGCATTAAAATTATTCTTAGGGCAATAGGATCAAGTAGGCTTATGCTATATTTCCCATGTGAAGATCAAAGAGCTAAAACATCCTGTGTATCCTTTCAACAACAAACTGTCATGTGGCTGTAGGCAGCAGACAAGCACCTGGGCTCTCAGACCTGCACATGAAGAACCAGTCACCCTGCTGCTGCTCGGGAAATTCATTAAAAATACCCGTCTTTATCTACATATTTCAGACATGAAATGACATTTACCGTCTTTCCATTCTCTTGTTGCTGGGTTAATGATGCCAAAGAGCTCATCATTGGTGACTGCCTTGGGGTTGAGGTCTGTCCAGACAGGACGTCGCTTCATTATCTGGTAAGTCCTGTTCAGGGATCTCATCACCTGAGACTTGCCCGTGCCCGCGTCACCCACCACGAAGACAGAGTGCCGCACCGTCAGCAACTCCTCCAGCTGCACCACCTGAGAAAAACACTCCCAAATTTTAGACAAAGATGCCAAACTGAAGTTCAGGTCTATAAAATAGGTCCCACTGGGCCACCTCTTTAGAAAGACGTGACCCTGAGACACAAGCAGATTTGACAATTGAGTTTGGTCCAGCCACTCTAATCACAATGGGTGAAATCCTCAGCCTGCAGATAAACTTTCAGCGCTGTTTATACTTGACAACCACCACCTGATGAGGCCCTGCTCTCCAGGGGCTACACTTTCATGAGCCTACAAAAGTTGGCCCCTTTGGAAGCCCAGAGACTGATCCAGTGCTGACTTCAGGAGCAGGTGCAACTGCCTCAGACCCAGCACAGCTGACTGCCCTCCAGCGAGATCTGCCTGCAAGGACAATGCTGTGCAGAGCTCTCTTTGTAGAAGCAAAGCTGTTTGAGAAAACCCAAATGATTTGATGGCGATGTGGGTGTAGCAGAAGATCTCTTGGTCTTACTTCGAGCACAAAGTTGTCCTCAGCCTGCAGCCGGAGGTCCAGCACAGCCTGCCTCACAAACGACTCAAAATTCAGGTCACGCTTCCGAGGCACATCCAGTGCAGGGAATAGATCCCCAATCAGCCCCATAAACACCGGCACATCATCCGTCACAATCTTGGGGATGTTGAAGTCACGAAGAGAGCGCATCAGAACCTGGTCTTCGGGTCGCTCTGGGTCATCTCGCTTGAGGGAGCCAGCAACAACTAGCACTGACTTAATGGCACGCAAGCCCCAGTCGTAGTGATCCTACACCAGAGGAAGAAAAAAAAAGAGGCATGAGTTTATGCTTAGACAGCACCATGTAGGGTGAAGAACCACCATTCCCAAATTGCCAGACTAGTAAGCAATGAAAATACATCTAAATCTGTTATTTGCATTGTGGCCAGAGACCTTCTCCAGCCTGAGTGACCTGGTTTCCATCTCAGTAGGTGAGATTCCCGTCAGGGACAGTATTAAAGAGTCAAATAATTCAGCTGTTCAGACCATCACATGGGCTCACAGTTGGCAGTAAGACAGCAGCAGGATTTGCACTCCAGAGACCAAAGCAATTTGTTTCACCCAAATCATAAAGCACCTATAGCAAGGCCAGCCAGCCCCCTGCATCTGCAGGAGCCACCAAGGTGAAAGGCTTGTTAGTCCATTATGAGGCCCCAAAGACCCAAGTTTCTCCACCCTGCCCATCACAAGATGACAAGCCTGTTTGGTCTCAGAGGAGGTCCAGGAATAAGGGGTCAGTAAAGACATTGCTGAAAAAGTACCACAAAACGGCATGAGAAGAACTCTCAAGCCAACAAACAACTGTTCATATTTCTGTCCTGTTAACACCCTCCAGAGCACAGCTCGACAGCTGACTGCTCTGTGTGGGAGGCCATGGCTTCCACCAGGCCCCTCAAGGCACAGCACCAAGTTTCTGCGACAGAGCATATCCCACCCAGCCTCATGCTGGCACAGCCAAGATCAGGTTTGTATCATCAGGAATCCTGATTCAGGTCTCCTCTGGACCCAGCTTCGATCTACACAAATAATGACAAGGAAAAATCTGATTTGCTTTGCACTGACAGTAACTCTAACAAGACCTGGAACCAGCCTAAGGCTGAACTCAGAGAGGGACACCATAAACCCTTTGCAGGCAGGAGAATCAATAGGAAGAGACTGGAAAGCAAAAGGTCACTGAATACTACCCCAAACATGGTGTCATTTAAACTCACTGAAAGGTCTCCCATTAATGCAGCTGGTCAAATGCTTTTGTCCCTGCAGATGCTCCAGTAAAGCAGTCTGAAAATTTTATTGCTCCGATGATCACCAACCCTCTCCTCCCCCAGCAGCCAGTGCAAATGCAGCCATTAAATAAAAGCTGTGAAACGTTAGCCATGGAGCTGAGCAGCACAGTGCCATGTTTCTGCTGATTTTGGAGATTCATCATACCACTCAGCCACAGAACCAGGCTCACCTGCTTGGACAGGAGCTCTTTGCAGAGTTGGTAGAGAGTAATGAACTTCCTGGCTAACACCCGGGCCTCGATGAATCCCTCAGCCACCAACATAATTTCACAGATCAGCTCAAAGTCTGGCACAACCATCGCACACGGCCTAAAATGACAGGTGAGGAGGCATTGCAGAACAAGTATTTCTTGACTACAGGTCTTACAGGCAGCGCATTTGCAGCTTCATCTTCTAGGCCTTCTTTTATGAGCCAGGTCACCCTCTGCCTTCCCCACGACAAGGGACAGAGCTCCTTTGCCCTGCCTGTGCGTGCCCAGACCCAGGCCTGTTGTGCAAGGCTTAAACTACCTGCGAATGCCCTGTGCAAGTGAATTCCCCAAGGACATGAGGTCGAGCCTGGATGTTCCAAAAGACAGTTTCTGCCAGGTCACAAACCCTGACCTGGACTCACCTGAAGAGAGCTTTTAAATTCTCAGGTAGCTCTGTTCGCCCTGCGTAACCAGGGTTCATGGTGATGAAAATGCCTACTGATGGTACTAAGTTGATGTCTTCTCCAAGAAAATGGAAGGATTTCTTCTTCTCCCGTATTGCATCCTGCACGCTCTTCACCTAGAAATCAAGACAGTACTATAGTATCAGCGTTCACTTATGAAAAACACATCAGACAACGGTGCTTCCTTCGTTACTCTTGGCCTCGTGACAAATGGGGCTAATCACTGTTTTATTTTTTACCGGCAGCATAAAGCTTTATACACTGTTTGGAGTACATCAGCATGGCAATATCAATTTCCCATCTCAGTCAAACTCTGGCAAAGCAGAAAAAAGAGCTGAAGAGAGTGGAAAGTCAAAATGCAAAGGAGTTGCAAGACTTCACACCTTTGCTCCATGAGACAATGATGAACGTGGGTCAGGAAGAGCAACTCAGGAGCGGGAAATGTCCCCAGCACTGCCTGCATTCACCTTGGCTTTTGACATCACCTGTGGGACACTGCTCAGCACATCTCACAGCAAAAACACCACCAGAGGCTCCACCATCTCTGAACCAGCCAGCCCAGCAGAGGTCTGATGTGTGAGAGAGACACAGGGCAGTACAGGTATCCACAACACAGCCAACACCCAAACGCACTCCCCAAAGTCTATCACAATATGGGCCCATTATTCCCTTTACCCATCTCACCTCTCCCCACACAGCGTTGCTCTTCAGGACATCCCAAAACCCTCCTGTGCCTGCTCCGTTCCCTGACCAGGCCCAGAGAAGGGGTAGCACCTCCCAATAAGCTTGGCCTCAGCTCAGTTGTAAAATGACCACTTGATATCACTTTTAAAGATTTTGGGACATCAGACGTTTGATTTAAAACCAAAACCAGAAGGCAGAAGCTGTAAAACCTCTCCTAACACCTTCACTCACTAATATTATATTGTTTTTTATATTTGCCTGATTGCAGCTTTGTTCTGCTCATTCCTCTCCTTCCGAAGAGTTCACCTCTCTGCAAACAGCACCTCAGCGAGGGGCAAATCTCTCTCTATTCACCGCTCTAACCTCACTACTGTTTGCCATCTCAAAGTAAAGCAATTAATCGAATTTTTCCCTGTAAGGAACCATATCGACATCAGCTGCATGAGTAAGACAGCCAATTAAACATCGCCATGGTAACACTCCTAATAGCAGCCAGGAGACACCATGATGGAATGACGGCCGTGCCGCTTTCTTCAGCTGCCACGCTCCAGCCAGGAGCGAGGGAACCATTAGCAGTTGAGTCATTCCTGGGCTTCTTTTGTTCAGCTTCCCTTTTTATTTCAAGATCCTCAAAGACTTTTTTTCAATGACAACTTTAAACTAGGACCTGACGGAAGAGAAATTGAGAGGGAATGATACATAAACTCTTGTACCTGCCTGGGGCTTCTCTGGGATGCCACATAAGGTACCAATTATGAGTGAAACAGATGAGAAGAATGAGGAGTTCATGGAGGGGCTAAGAACAATGTCTTTGACCGAAACATTTACACAAGTGTAGAAACTTCTGAGCTTTATATCTTTCTATAACACTGAGCCCAAAAGGGAGTCCAGGAACAATTCAGCACCTCAATCAGATATTAGGATCCTAAAACACGCACTCAGCTGACAGTTGGATCCTGAAGAACTTGGGCACTTTGGCACCTCAGTTTTCTGCACTGAAGCCCCCCAAGGCTTCCCCTGTATAAAATAATGCCAGGTTTCCTCATGGGCTGGTAAGAGGAGGGGAAGGAGGACGCGAAGTGACAGATTATATATATAAGCACGAGAGCACAGGACTTTCTGGCACGATGGGGAGGCCAGTCTCCCTTCCAGCCCTTCTCCAGGGATGCTGCTGCGCTTCACACGAGACTCACCAACACAATGCACTGAGCAGCTGAACTACAGAGGAGATGAGAAACCATTCGCCAGGGGAAACACCCATGCCCAGCTGGGCACCGCTCCAATAGCTCTGTCCCAGGTTTAATCCCACGGTGTCAGGGTACCCTGGGCACGCGCGTCAGCAAGGGCCGCAGATCTGCCCCAGATTCCAGCTCCCGAGTGTCACCAGCTGACACTGGCTTTTGGGAGCACCACGGGGCTGCACACATTCCTCCAAGGAATGGTGCCAGTTGGCCAGGAATACCTTCCAAAGCCACTTGGCAGAGCTGTCGTTACAGACACCAGAACTAAATCCACAGCCGTATAGTTTTGGAGACAGGTTAAGAAAATTAATCCTGAATGTATTCCCATTTCCTGAGTATGACACACAACCTGTGCCTGACCAGGGGTGATAAGGAACCCCCAGAAGTCCAGCGGATCTGCCCCAAACACCCCTCTTCCCCTCTGTGAAAATTATTCCCTACATTGCAGACTGAGCAGCCGCAAGTCAAGGCAGCTTCTCTGTCTTGAAACGATGTGCTGCAATTATCTCACAGCAGATTAATGACACGAGTGCTTTCCTGAGGAGGAACAGGTACAGAGCCATGGTGCGTAGTGGTCTGGGAAAAGATGCTACAAAGAATTGTCTTGGCACAAATGCTGTAACTGGGGCAAGAAAAGTGACAAATATCTTTGCAGCACGTAACTGCGACATCTTGGCAGTGCTGTGATATTCATGTGATTAATCTTGAGATCTAATCCCACACCTGCCTATACACAGAACTGAAACCGGCAATATGCAATTGCCATTTTTACCCTTGCTCCAAAGACTGCAGAATGGCTCTGCTCTGTTTGTATTTATTTATGAGTGTTTCTCCACTCACCTGTACAGCAACCACAGAAAGGACCTCAACTGAGATCCTGTTAAATTCATCAAAACAGCCCCAGGCTCCCGTCTGGGAAAGGCCTTTGTAAATATTCCCACAAGACTGGAAAAACAAAACAAAAACAAAGATTACAAGAGTGAAATCATAAATGGAATCAACTCCAGCAAAAAATTGATTTTATTTCCCAGCCTGTTTATTTATAGCAATTTACAGTCTATTGTGGGTATTTAGAAAAGTGCATGGAAACAGCAGGCACAACTCAATTATAATATTTATAGCTCTGCGCAGCTTGCCACTTTATCTGCTAATTGCACTTTCTCGATATATCTGTGCACCAGTTTCATTTAAAGGTCACTTGTGCTGAATTACTGATGGCCCCGTTTCCTGGGAGAGCCCATAAGCTAAATGAAATATGATCCGAGGCTACCAAAATCACTGTACCGTGCCAGACTGGCAGAGAGCAAGACTCAGCCTAATGATTCAGTGCTCTGTAGCGGCTGAAGGTTCACTATGTTTTGGGTTTATTCTGGGAGAGGATCCTGAGAAAACCAGGACAGGTCCCTCCCCGTGCCAGGGGCTGCCAGGTCGCGAGCACGCCGAGAAGAAACGACCAGGGTCCAACTATCAGCACAGCCTTGGTCTCAACTGAACAGACCAACATTTTTGAAGAATTACACATGAAATCTAACTCCAGAAAGGAAGGGAAATGCATAATGAGGCAGAGAAGATAGTTCGGGTCTCTGCCTCCTGAAGAACCTTGTGCAAATCTTAGAGAAGGAACGGGAGGAGAAGGAAAAGGCATTCAGCTTAAAGGAGTGTAGCAGGGATTTGGAGAGAGGTGATCACAGGATCCCAGGCTGGTGGGGCTGAAGGGACCTCTGCAGATCCCCCAGTCCAAGCCCTGCTCACGCAGGGTCACAGAGCAGATCACACAGGTGGGTCCAGGCGGGTTTCAATGTCTCAGAGAAGGAGACTCCACACCCGCTCTGGGCAGCCTGGGCCAGGCTCTGGCACCTCCCAGCAAACAAGTTTCTGCTCATGTTCAGATGGAGCCTCCTGTGTTTCAGTCTGTGCCCGTTGCCCCTCACCCTGGCGTTGGGCACCACTGAACAGAGTCTGGTCCATCCTCTGACAGCCACCCTGAGATATTGATCCATTGATCAGATCCCTCTCAGCTTCTCTTCTCCAGCTCAACAGCTCCAGCTCTCTCAGTCTCTCCTCACAAGAAAGAAGCTCCAGACCCCTCAGCATCTTTGTAGCCCACTGCTGGACTCTGTGCAGTTATTCCTTCTTAAACTGGGGAGCCCAGAACTGGACACAACTCCAGATGTGGCATCACCAGGGCAGAGCAGAGCGGAAGGAACAACCTCCCTTGACCTGCTGGTCATACCTCTCCTAATGCACCCCAGGTACCATTGGATTACTCTCATCCTTCAGGTTTGCTCGGGCCCTGAGCATCCCCAGCCCCATGCGACCGCACTGCAGCCGAGGTGGGAGCCATACCTTGTAGTCCATCTGCTCGGAGCAGTTAAACACGTACACCATGATGCCCAGGGCTCGCCCCAAATCTTTCGTAGTCTCCGTCTTGCCAGTGCCCGCAGGGCCTGCAGGTGCTCCGCTCATGGTCAGGTGCAGTGACTGGGTCAGGGTGATGTAACATCTGTCACAGTGAATGATGAATGAAAAAAGGAAATATGTCCAATAGGTCAACTGTGGGCTGCAGGGCAATAGCACTAGAGCATTGCACTCAGCAGAGCCTCTCCTCTGAAAAGCTGTACGTGAGCAGGGGTCATGTCTGAGCTGAAAGCCTTCTTGGCATTAATTACCACCTCTGCTCAGCTCTGTTTTCTCCAAGAGATACTCATCTTCCACCAAGGTCTGCCCAAACCTCTTCATGTCCAGCTTGTGTTCTCTCTGGATCCTCATACAACTCATGGATATTGGGCACATCTCAGGCAGTATGAGAAAAGGACAGCTTTTCTGGAAGACCTGTCACTGACAGAAACCTGCTCAGGTGGCCTATGAGTGAACCCAACTCAAAGCTGCAGCAAGTCCCAAAGTTTCTCCATCATGTTGATGATGGACACTGGGGTGGTGTCCACATGTGAGTATCTATACTACCTGTATAAGCCACAGAGGTGTAGTCAATATAGCCAACAAAACCTGATGATACCTGGGGGCTTGACGCAGCTGACTAACACAGGTGACTAGAGCCACCTGAGATGCTCTTGGTTGCTGAAATGTCACATAGGGTGGAGAGATATGACAAGGGGTCCATAGGAGACTTTTACACTTCTGGATTGGCAGCTGGAAGCCAGGTGGGACAACACAGAGTATCTCAAGTAACCCTAGGTGTCCCCACTGAGGCAACCAGGTAGATGTCTGCTTCAAGATGGGATGAAAGCTCTCTAGACTCACCAGCTTTATGGACTGTGGACATCTTGTGCACAGGAAGACACCCACAAGTGTTTTAATGTGTGAGCTGAATCCCACCCAGGGATCCGATGTACAAATTCCCCAGAGGGTACCACCAAAAACCAGATAAGAGTTAGAGCTCGACCACTGGAGTGCTGGGACATGGAGACAGAACAAGAGGGATACAGGTGTCTGAACTAAATCCATCTTTGGTTGGCATCTCTCTCTCTACCTGTGTGGCAAAGCCCAGCTATGACATTGTGTCCCAGGGACTTACCTGTCGGTCAGCGGAGTGATCACAAGCCGAGGGGTACTGCCAAGGTATTCATAGGAGTACAGGAACTGGGCGTCACAGATGTTGGCAAAGCAGTGCCGTTCCTCATCTGACCATCTGTGCCGGAGCTGTGACAGCCAAATGAAGGCCTGGGCATTGTCCACCTGCAACACACCCACAAACACCATCACAGGAAGGCCGGGGATGCCAGACACATGCAGCTCGGGGGCCAAAATAGCGACTGCTATAAAATTTTCATGGGGGATGACTGGTCCTCACTGCAAGGCAGGTGTGGTGAGGAAGGCCGCCTCCTTGCAATGCGGTGAGAAATGTCACCTCCCCATCTCCCATCAGTAAAGGGGAGGAACCAAATTAGTGACCACATTGGTGGGAGAGGAAAAAATTAATGGCCAAGAGAAAGAGCCTTACAAAAAGACTCCTGAATAGATTTAAGAAGCAGCAAGTCATGAAGAAGGTCTCATAACGCAACCAGAGTGAGAGAAGGAGCAGAGGCCATCTAAACAAGGAAGAGGTTGCAGACAGCACCAAGGAAACAGACTGGGGACAGGTGGACAAAGACAGGCATGGCCAGCGCTCTCTGCACAACCAGCAGGCAGGTCCAGATGCATCACTTCACCCCAGGCTGGACCGAGGCACCACTGAGCCCAGCTGAGCCTTGAAGACAGAAACCCTGTGAGCAGCCTGGCTGCCTCTGAGATGACACAGATGAGGGAAGAGCCACAACCCAATACATTCAGGGCATCTTCCCACCCACCTGCAAGGCTAAACACTTGGCATGGTGTCAGGGACAGGGGAGTAGTGTGGGAGAGGTGTTGCAGGAGAAGGGAGTCCCACATAAGTCCCTGTGGCCCCACACCAGACAAAGGACGCTACAAAGAACAAAGCTTGAATGCTTTTTCTTACTTTCTAAAGTCAAAACTGAGACTGAGTCCAGCAGCCTCCCAACACACCACCATCATCCACCAGCACATGTCTTGGCACCAGGACGCAGTGCCGCGCTCTCACTCCTGGTGTGAATCTGCAGCAACTACAAGTTGGTGTTGCAGGGCCATGACACAGCACAGCTCTGCAGGCTTACAGGGGCTTTCTGCACACTTACTACAAACATTGTAGAAATAAATTTAGTCATACGTCTCCCACTGAGACCGGCAGTGATCTGAATGGCCAGTGGTTGGGCCCCCTGAAGCCCCCTCTCCAGCACCCACAGAACTGTGCTGAACTGCCAACACCAACCTTCTGTGCTATCATCTTTGCCACCACATCCCGAGCATGCACGTCGATGGTGCAAATGGTCATGATTTTCTGTCTGTCGCCCTTGGAGAGCTGCCCGATCAGCATGGTAACGAGGGTGTTCAGCTGGGTCACTTGCTTCTTGTGCTATTCCTTCATCGCATTCTCGTAGCCTTCCTCCACCCTGGCAAAGGCAATCCCAACCTCGGTTGTCCACCAGATCGGGGTGCAGCAAAGCGCCACCTAGGGAAATAGGCTGGTTCAGTATCAGGGAAAATACCAAAGCTTCCTTATGTTCAAGAGTGTCGGATCCACAGGGAGATCAAGGATGAAACATCCGTGACATGAAATTAAGTATTTTTTCATACAGTAGTCACAGCAGACAGTACAACAAGGACCTGCTCCATGACATTCATTTAAAACACCATATCAGTGATAGACACATTTAGCAGCTAGTTATAAGTAAATCAGCACCTTTCACATGCCTGACACAGCAGAGGAGGAAGAGTTGGAGACCACGAGGTTGTCAGAGGTGCATCTGAGGGGCTCTTCACTCTTATCAGGCCTCACCACTTTGCCTTCCTGCTGCACCTCTCACTGCTCTGGCTGTACAGACTGCACTGCCCAAGCCCCTGGGCTCTGTCACCCAACCAAGAGCCCCAACCAGAGCATGGAGCTCAGCCTGAAAACTCCATCAGGAGACCGCCAGGATAAAGGACAACTCATCCTCCCTCTCTCCTGGATAGCAAGGTGGAGGCCAGAAACATGCCTGTCCACAGCTGCTGAAAGAAGGGAAGGGCAGGACTGATGGGGAACCCAAGAGCTACCTTTCCACGAGCCAGCCTGAGTGGTGATAAGAAGCAGTGGCAGATACCTGGGCAGGATAGTCAAAGAGCCATTGTTCCCTTGGTTTTTCCTCATAAGCCATGACGGCTTCTGTCATCTCATCTCTCACAGTAGCCCTCATGCTGTCTAGTACATGACTGAGCCAGACTTCAACCTGGAAAAGAGATTAAATCCCAGTAACACATTTGCTCTTCTTAAGTGCCTTTGGTAATTAGTGAAGATAGGAAATGAGGCAAGCATCTCAGTTCTCTTTAGACTGGACATGAGGGAAAGGTTCTTCACCCAGAGGTGCTGGACACTGAACAGGCTCCCAGGGAGGTGTCACAGCCCCAACCTGACAGTGTTCAAGGAGAGACTGGACAGCGTCCTCAGACACACGGGGTGACCTGTGGGGTTGTCACTGCAGGGACAGGACTTGGACTCCATGATCCTGGTGGGTCCCTTCCAGCTCAGGACATTCTATGAGTTAACCAAACCTCACAGCCTCCTTCAGACTGGGTAGATTTGGCTAATTCTGGTACTGTAGGATTAGCATCTACTTCCAGACACCAAGAACAGAAGACAGATTTTTTTCTTGAACTCTAGCTACAGGAGGAACCAAAATGAACTCCGTCAATGAATAATTTGGTCAGGTGTGTTCCACCTCCAGGCCATGACAGAATCCCTGGTGGGATGTGGGCAGTCTGCCAGCAGCAGAAGAAAGATGCTGCCAAACTTGGGAACACAATTCCTGCTGAATTTCACATTTCACAGGCAAAGCCCTCAACAAGAAGACAGACTGAACGCAGCAAGCTCCATTGCTGGGGAGCTCAGTAGCCGGTATTACGTACTTTAGCTTCCTGTAATAGACCATGCAGAAAGGTGAAACTACCAGGATAGATAAGCTGAGCAGTAGCTTGATTCTTACATTTCATACTTTCACTCGTGGTATGAAATAATGAAGACTTGAGAAACAGGTAAAAGGCCTTCTCCTGCCAAACACACCCGTGCAGAGGTACTATGGAATAGCTTAGTCTCTTTTCAGTCTGCATCCCCTCCCTCACCGAGGATATTTGTAGCAAGCTTTAAGACTAACCTTCAAAAGGTCTTAGAAAAAATCAAATTAAAAACCTAGTCAGAAAAATGGCACAGCTCTTTCTCTCACAGTGGACTGCGACATCCACGTCCCCCCTTAGTGAGGACCTATCCAGAGTGACACGAAAGGTTGTGGTGTAAGGAGGTACTAAATCACCACCTCTTCCAGCTTTTCTCATGCACCAGGGGAGAGCAGTGAAGCTCTATGACGTCTTGGCAAGGGATCTCACACGAGGGGCAGGGGAGCAGACTCCACCGGACAGTTTTGATAGACAAGGACTTCCCTCTCACCTGCCCACTGCAGTCACAGGCTCGCTGAAGCTGACGTACTCCTCCTCTCTACTGTACATTCCCAGGCCAACCTTGGTTGGCTTTTGCTCAGAGTCCAGCTGGAATTTCATCCTGGCCAAGCTGTCAAAGAGTTTGGAAAGATGACGTTGCACCTGCAAAACGGGTTGTATAAATAAAGCAACCGAGATAGGACGAGCGGAATGAAGATCACTATACATGTCACAAGCAAAATCATGTTAACAAAATATCTTGGATATTTAGGTAGCACCACATCTTCTCAAATGTGGCCAACATACTGCCAACAAAAGCCTCTTGCTGTCTCTTGTAATACTTTCACCTATTTCTACGTAATTTAGAAAACAGACATGCCTTAATAAATCATGTTTCTCCATTGGGAAATCTTCCATACAGAGCAAAAGCATAGAAAACATTGAAACACCTCATGACTCCTACCCCAAATTTCCCTACATGTAGTGATGAGAAGTCTGTAGCCATTTCTCCACCTCATCCTATTCTCAGCACAACGTGGAGTTTTCTTCACTATGAACTTTCCTGTTTTTCCACTACTAGAAACTGATTTTGTGCTAGTGAAATATCCTAAATTCTCTTTCATGGAGAAGAAAGATCTTTATTTCTGCCTAAGACCTATGATAAACAGCCCAGACCTCCTATAGAACAACCATGTTCACCAAAAGCACTCTTCCAGAAGGAAAAGAATAATTCAGTTCTTTCCTGTTCACCTCCATCTGAGTCTGCAAAGCCAACAGGGAGATGCTGTGGGCTCTCAACATCAGCATCTGCCTGCTGGGAGCTGAGCAGGTCACCAGCACTTCTTCCAGACCACTGCGTAACACACAACTGCATCACTGCGCGCCCCACGCCAATGAAGGTGAGATTCTCCTAGGACTGACGTCCCCACAGAAAGGGGAAGCTCCCAAAGCAGTCCCAGACAGGAGCTGCCTCTCTCAATTACAGCAGAGAGGTAGAAAAACTCCCATAGGGGAGATGAGAAATGAGGGAAAGGGAGCTGGGGGTCCTGGGGACAGCAGGGTGACCATGAGCCAGCACTGGGCCCTTGTGGCCAGGAAGGCCAATGGTACCTGGGGTGGGTTAGAAGGGGGTGGTCAGTAGGTCAGAGAGGTTCTCCTGCCCCTCTGCTCTGCCCTGGGGAGACCACACCTGGAATATTGTGTCCAGTTGTGGCCCCTCAGCTCCAGAAGGACAGGGAACTGCTGGAGAGAGTCCAGCGCAGCCACCAAGATGCTGGAGGGAGTGGAGCATCTCCCGTGTGAGGAAAGGCTGAGGGAGCTGGGGCTCTGGAGCTGGAGGAGAGGAGACTGAGGGGGGACTCATTCATGTTTACAGATATATAAAGGGGGAGTGTCAGGAGGATGGAGCCAGGCTCTCCTCGGTGACAACCAGTGATAGGACAAGGGGGAATGGGTTCAAACTGGAACACAGGAGGTTTCACTTAAATTTGAGAAGAAACTTCTTCTCAGTGAGGGTGGCAGAGCCTGGCCCAGGCTGCCCAGGGAGGTTGTGGAGTCTCCTTCTCTGCAGACATTCAAACCCCCTGGACCCCTTCCTGTGGAACCTCAGCTGGGTGTTCCTGCTCCATGGGGGGATTGCACTGGAGGAGCTTTCCAGGTCCCTTCCAACCCTGACATTCTGGGATTCTGCGTGAGATGCCCAATGCTCTGATGCTTTCAGAGAAGGAAGGGTGGAGGTGGATTTGTCCATCTAATTCTGACTCACTGACTCACAAAGAACTACAACCCTCCCTCTCATGAGCTGTGCTGCAAGTGGACGCAGCTTCTCACACACATACAAGCAGGGCCAAACCCTGGGAGGTGCTAAGTGACTCTGAGAAGCACAGGGCACTCAGCATCCCCCCAGATCACAGAATCATTTTGGGTGGAAGAAACCCTCAGGATCAAGTCCAGCCATACCCTAGCTCTGGCACTAATCCATGTCCCTAAGAACCTCGTCTAAATGTCTTTTAAACCCCTCCAGGGATGGTGACTCCAGCACTGCCCTGGGCAGCCTGTTCCCATGCCCCACAGCCCTTTCTGGGAAGAATTTTTTTACAATATCCAATCTGAACCTCCCCTGGCACAACTTGAGGCCATTAAGCGTATCTTGAGGCCATAAGCTTATCTCTTTTCAAACCGTAAGTAAACCGTAGAAACTTTTTCTTACATGTAGAAGCTTCTGGTCACAAATCCCCAGCTGCCGCTTCCCAGACCCTGTCCAGTCTGGAGGGTTCGGACACAACCCCAGCACTTGCTGCGATCCTGCTGCCAGAGCCCGAGCGCACCTGAATCTGCACAAGTTCAGCACCCAGTTCACGAGGATAATGTCATTGTGTATTTAATCCTCCTTTAGGATTTTTTGTGCTTGTGAAGCCTGAAAAGAAACTTGTTTGCTCCGTTCTAAAATGAATCTCTCAGTGTTTACATGTTAAACTGCTGCTGAGCTTTCAAAGTTCATAAATAACATGCAGTTAGTCCTCTGTGGGGAACACGGGCCTTATCTGTTTAGGAAGTAAAATTAGATCTCTATTTTAAATGGATAGTTATTACTGACACAACAGCTATCACGTTAACTTGTTAGGTGTGTTCCAGGTAGAGTAGCTCATATGTTAGGTGAGAACTGTATCCATCTCTGGACATTAAGGTCTTTCTCAGGGAGTTTAGTTATACCATCTGTGAAGGGTACACACACAAAGATAATTTTGTTAACTAAAGCACATGGGATCAGCTCTGCTGCAGATATCCCTGCTTGGACTGCTAAATAGATATTTAAGACACCAAATTTGGGGTGGCAGTGAGGCCACATGTTATTAAAACCAACTGAGTGCCTAGCTTTGTATGTGTGCAAATCAATATTCAAGATAAGAGTTTGCACATACGCAAAGCCAGAATCCACCTTGGGGGCTTCAGGGTGATGGATCATGAATAAAAAGACTCAATGTGTGAATGCAAAGAACGCACAGTCCAGAAGGAAAGCCTTGGAGCACAGGTTAAACCAACTTATCAGAGCTGATCGCAGTCTCTGACAAAATCCTGGGACTGAAGTTGTACCTACCTACTCTGAATGTCCTCCAGTTGTTGGGACAGACCTGGTTTATTGGTGGCCTCAACCACATTTGGGGTTTTCTGAGTTTCATAGGCCAGTTCTTTAAAGTCCACATCAATCCCTTCAAAGCGTTTGGAGTCCTAAAAAGCAACACAAACATGTTCATGGTAAAACATGGATTTTGTGCTAAAGGTCTCCATCCTCTGGGTGCTGTCTTTGGGTTGAGGGGAAAACCTTCTGTCCAGTGCAGACAGGGACCCCTCCACCATTCCAGAATGGCTCTTCCACTGACTTGCCTGAAACTAGTCTGCAAACAGGCACTTGCCTTCTTGTCACTGTATCCCAAAGGGGTTGTGGATAAAGTGCTCCATGCAGGAGGCAATGTCTAGGACCAACCATTTTCATGGGATTTAATTCCCCTTGGAAAACCTCATAAATCTCTCTCTCCCATGTCCAGGTGAAGTACCAAGTTTCCCTGGCTGCAGCAGCAGGAGATGCTCCCACACCGTGGAAAGGCTCCCAGCCTCATGTGAGTGCACTCCTCCCCTCCTGCTACAGCACAGGAATCCCAACACCCATCCACAAAACGGGTATGATGACTCTTGTAGAGGAGAGCCCTTCCTTGCCTTCAATGAGGGTATGGAAACCCCACGTCAGCACCGGAGGCCCACATCAACAATTATGCTCCATATCTAACAGGGACTCTGAATTTCTGGAGCTAAACACTGAAGAATAAAACAAGCTATGTTCAAAACATCTCTGCTCCTCCCTTCTTCCCAGGTCAGGCCTCCTAAGTGAGGCGGGACACTGAACAAGTGTTCCAAGCAGCCCAGGTAACACTTCCACGCTACCCTGTGTTCAGCCCCAGGAGCAAGGCTCCATCTGGAAGGTTGAGCCCTCCCTACACTCACGCCACAGATCCAGCTCCAGGTGAGCATCCCACAGCCTGTCAGCACATCCCCCCAGCCCTGGATGCATCCTGAGGGTGCTCAGCTACAGAGACTTTGAGCTTCAGTCTTTCTTTTACGGAAGAGAAGCTGCTGACTGAGCCACCTGTGTCCCTGGAGCCAAGAGGGCCCCGTGTCCTGGTGCATCCAGCACAGCACGGCCAGCCGGGCAGGGAGGGGATTGTCCCGCTCTGCTCTGTGCTGGGGCGGCCTCACCTGGAGCATTCACTGTGTGCAGGGCTGGGGACACAGGAGAAAAGGAGATAAAGCTACTGGAGGGTGTCCAGAGGAGGGACATGAACTTGGTGAAGGGTTCGGAGGGGAAACCGTATGAGGAGCGGCTGAAGTCCCTGGGTTTGCTCAGCTGGAGCAGAGCAGACTGAGGGCAGAGCTCATGGGGCTGCAGGTTCCTCAGCAGGAGCAGGAGGGGCAGGGCTGAGCTCTTCTCTGTGACAGTGACAGAACCCAGGGAATGGCAGAAGATGTGTCAGGGAGGGTCAGTGGGACATGAGGACAAGGTTCTTCCCCCAGAGGTGCTGGACACTGAACAGGCTCCCAGGGAGGGGTCACAGCCCCAACCTGACAGTGTTCAAGGAGAGACTGGACAACGTCCTCAGACACATGGGGTGAATTGTGGGGTGTCCTGTGCAGGGACAGGAGTTGGACTTGACAATCCTGATGGGTCCTTCCAAGTCAGGACATCCTATGGTTCTATGGTTCATACCACTGCCAGACAGCTACTGAGATGCAGACAGCTGCCCAGCAGGATGCAAATGTAAATCATGATGCAATTTCATACATGACATTAGATAGCTCCTGGATATTAAGAGCTTGCTGGCACATGGTACAGCCTCAGGGCACTGGTTATCAGCACCTGTATATATTGCCCAGTGAGCGAGGTGTGCCCAGAATCACAGAATCATTTAGCTGGAGGAGACCATTGAGATCACTGAGTCCAACCATAACCTAAATCTAGTACTAAACCATGTTCCTCATCTATACATCTTCCAGGGATGGTGACTCCAGCACTGCCCTGGGCAGCCTGTTCCAATGCCCCACAGCCCTTTGGGGAAGAAATTGTTCCCCACATCCAACCTCAGCCTCCCCTGGCGCAACTTGAGGCCGTTTCCTCTGCTCCTGGCGCTTGTTCCTGGGGAGCAGAGCCCGACCCCCCTGGCTCCAAGCTCCCTTCAGGCAGTTCAGAGATCAGAAGGTCTCCCCTCAGCTCCTGTTCTCCAGCTGAATCCCCCAGGTCCCTCAGCCGCTCCCATCACACTTGTGCTCCAGCCCCTCACCAGCTCCATTCCCTTCTCTCAACTTGCTCCAGCACCACAAGGGCTTTCTTGGTGTGAGGGGCCAAAAACTGCCCCCAGGACACTCAGCACAGCGTGCTCTCTGAAGCAGATGGAGGAACAGTCCAAGCAGAGCAGAGTGCAGGGTTGGAGACAGAACAGTGTGTTGTCCAGGGGTCAATGGGCTGCGCACATCCCCTCGTGGGTGTTCGTCCCACAGTGGTGCTGTCAGCGATGCTGCTCGTGAACAGGGACGGGGGTCACACAGCCAACTGTGGGTCACTCGTGAGTGAAAGGCAGGTTCCTCCACAGGGCTGCGAGTGGTCCAGCGGGGCCAGGAACAAGCTTGGAAGATTTTCTAAATAATCAAGAGAATAGGGAATAAGACTGGAAGCTGGACTCAAAGACAGCCCTGAGGAGGTCACAACCCTGAGGGGGGCATCAATGACAACTCTGCTCAATTTTCTGAAGCTGAAGTGGGAGAAGAGCTGCTCTCCTGCTGCACCAGCACTGGAGGCAGGGAAGCGGATACTGCAAAGCTGCCTGGTCCAGCTCTGATTTGACAATTTGCACCATCTGAGTAATTATCTCCGTCTTCTCCCCTCCAAGGAAAGAGGGAACATGCCTGTACCACTGAAGGAAGCCAGCAGCCTCCTGCTCAGCCTCCAGGAACTCTGCATCTGCTGTGCAATGGTGGAGGGGAGGAAAAACAGTTTCTCAGCAGGGTTCAGGCACAACCAACAGTACAAAAACATCCTGGGGCAACACTGGGGAAACTGCTGTAGCATTAAGGGAGCCTCCAAGAAAGCAATGCAGCAAGAGAACAGTCCTGCTTGGGGGAACACGGCAATATAGACAACCTTCTTCTGTTTAATGGAGGCTCTTCTTCAACGCTTTCCACACAGGAAAAATAGGATTTGGGATTTCATACCTTAGGAAGCTGTGCCCGTATATCTTCTGAGCCTATGAATATGCTCTCCAAGTGAGACCACGTACGCTGCACTTCGAACCAGAGAGAAATGACAGAATCTGTTGTGGACAGCTTCCTCTGCCATATGGACACTTCCTCCAAGAAGAAAGCAATACATTTGGATGTCATTAAATTCTGCAGCTGCACCTGGTTGTCTTCTAAAGTTTCTATGAGTTCCTCGTCTGACTTCAGCAACGGGATGTTCGTCCGGGGGTGAGGCTCATACTGAAACTCCATGGTGCTCCAAGTCATTTTTAGCTCCTTCAGGACTTTCTCCATACTCATTTCTCGTACCGCTTTGTCCACAATGCCACGAACCTCATCCTCAAAGTTATGGAGGTTGAGCTTCAGGAGGTCAGCCAGCGCGGTGTCCGAGTCCATCACAAACCTCACACCCGTCACCTGCATCAGCTGATTCCAGTGCCTTTCCCTAATGGCGGGATTTTGAAGTTCTGCCACAGCTTTCAGGGCCGTCAGCATGTTCTTCACCTTGCTGTCCAGCCCAGTGAAAGCATCCCACGCCCTCACCTCCTTATCCAAATTCCGAATCTCTCTTGCAAACTTTTTACACTCCAGATCCATGTTTTCCACGTTAATATCCGCCCATTTGGTGGTCTGCCAGTCATCAAGGCAAGTGCCCACAAGGGAGATCATATCCCAGAGCTCTTTGAGAAGACACAGCTCCTTTCGGCACTGCTTCAGTTGTTTATAGTCTGGCACTATGACTTCAAACAGACCAGCTGATTCATAAATCGAGGTCATGGCTGACTCCATTTGTTTAATCTCAATGTGCTTTGTATCCAGCAGTTGATAAGGCTTTTTGGTGTCAAACCTAGAAAGAAATGTTTATTCTTCATAAGTGATATTGTAACAACTTCTAAAGAAAACATAGAACAAATGGTGCCTCTGAGACACAAAGCAGACATGATACATCTATAGTACCCATTGATGGTGCAGCCACATGGCACTGCTGACAACCCCTTTAAGCAATATTGTGCACTCAGCATCCAGATTGAATCTCTTGCTAACACCTTACAGTGTTTGCAGGGACAAAACACCCAGGGCATAACAGATACAACACCGTGAGCAGGTAGGAAATGTATGCAAGGGTTCAAGAACACATCCTCAGGACACTCCGAGATGATCCCATGAAGCTTTTCTTCCTCAGGGCTTCTCTGATGTTATAATTTCACTGTACCTGAATGGTGCTTCTTTCCGAAATCGCTCTCTGAATCTGTGTTGCTCAACATCAAACGCCGCACAGCTCTTGCGCACAACTGTCATTTCGTTCGCCTGCAGAGGAGCCACATGCTGCTTCACAGCTATCGCCAGCTTCTTTATATTGTTCCATTTTTCTGGCAGCTCCTGCAAGCAAAATTTAAATGACGGTAGGCAGTATTTGCTATTTGATATAAGATGTGACTGATCTGTTTATGGACAATCACAGAACAGGAAAAGCAACAGATTCCATGCCTAAAACTGCAAGGAAGTTTTGTTGTGATGCAAAAGCTAAACACAATTTGGGATAAAACTTATCAGTTATCCACAATTTTGAAGACGAATGAAGACTGAGACTTTAAAACTGACTGCTCTGATTGCAAAAACATGTTAAATAACTTCAGAAGAAGGGTCCCAGACCAGATCCTGGGCTCCCAGGATGGCTCAGTGGTTGAGAGAGCACAGTTCTCCTGACACCGAGCCCAGCGGGACCCAGAGCTGGCTGGAGGCAGGAGGGTGGGCTGAGGATGCAAGTTCATCAGATCGTCCGGCTTCCCAGAGCTAATTAAGAAACAGAGCCTGGGAAATTTCCAGCCAGCTCTTAGAGCAGAAGATATTATGCCAGAAGGACTTCTACAGAGCTTTCTGGGGCAAATCCCTCCAGCCTGCCTGTATAATATTAGTACTAAATAAGACAGTTTCTTTCTCAGGACTGCATCCAAGCTGCTGGTGCACAGCACTGCTAACAATCCACCCTTTGCACCTGGGATTTTATTCAGAAAGAGATTTGATTTCTTCTCTTCTCACTAGACTTCTCGAGCCAAATCCTCACCCCAGACAGTGACACCAGCCAGGGCTCTGCTGTCCTCAAGTCCCACAGCTTTGCTCTCCCACTTCCCCAGGTACTGTGCCAGCCTACAGGAAAGACTTTGGGCTTCTTTTCATCCCAGTGCACATAGTTGAGAAGACTAATGGAGATGCACCAACACTATGCAAAGAAGCGAAATAACCTGGAGGCAGCAGAGGCGGCCAGAGCAGGGCCAGTCCCTCCTGAGGGGTCTCTTTCTGGCACTTCATGTTCCAGTCTCTGTAGAAATCACTATCCATGACCATAGCAGGGCACACATGGAGCTGCTTCCTTGTCCTTCTCATACAAACTATCAGCTCCAGCCCATCCATCTTCATGGCCATGGAGGGAGCGGTACCTGGAGGAACTTACTTTGGTTTTCCTACTGTGTACAGCAGTGAATGAATTATTCAACTATGTGTTGCTGTCACTTGACAGAAAGAACGAAACTGTTTTGTTATCTCCTACATCTGAATGGCTGCCCTGCATACCTCATTTCTTCTGTCAGAAAAATAAATCAGTTGTTCAAATCTACACGCACAAACAGGCACCAAGCAAGCAGCTCTTGGGCAGAGGAATCAGCAGAGCTGGGTTCCCCATAGCACCATTTTTTATGCTGAACTGAAGCTGCTGTAGCAGCCAAAACATTCATTTAATGCGGCTCTTCTGTTTTTCAGGGTGTCTGTAGGAATCCAGTTATCTTTAGGACCCTTACCCGTGTCAGATTTGGTGATACAACCATCCGTGGATCACGGCTGCACCAGCAGAAAACTGGGGGATTGCTGAACCCCGCTCAGGTCCCATCCAAGCCTGCAGCAGAGGGAGGAACTTCTCCCCAAAAAGCTCTGCCTTAAACCTGGTGTCCTACACAGAGCCCTCTGCACACAACGCCCCGTGACTAAGGGGTATCCATCAGTACGCAGCCACACGCTCCTCCACCGTAACATGGTGACTGCTGCCAGTTCCCCAAGGCTGGCTGGGCATCCCACAGGCTTTTCCAACCGTCACCTCATGGTCCCCTGTCCAGAAATGAGAAGAATTCCCCAAAGAAAAATTGATTCATCAGGGCCAGATGTGGAAAGGTGCTGAAATACTTTCATAACGTGCTCCCAGTGATGTCCTTTGGGTCAAGCAGACTGGGTGTTATAGACCTAGTGGAGGACTGAAGTCCTATGAGAAGGCGACTCCTCTGCCAACATTATCCTTCCCATCTCCACAGTTGCCAAGAACTGGCTTATTTAAAAATAATTATAATTCAAACTAATTAACAGATGTATTTGAAAATGCATTAATTTTTTTCAAGAGTAATCGCTGAGAGTTGGAGCAGGCAATTCTATGTTTTTCATACATAACAAAAGGCTTAATCTCTGCTTTAAAAGAAAAACCTCAATATAACTCCAAAATTTAGAGCTATTAAGGCACATCCCACAATAGTAAAATACTATCCACTGAGGCCCTCTAATGACAGGGAGTGGGGCTTTAAATATTCCTGCAATGCTCTTAAGCTCATACTCTTTGACGCTGGCTACTTGGCAAACCGCCGTGTCCACCGCAGCTTTTCACCCACCTCCAGTTGCTTATAGACTTCCTCCGGCAGCTCTTGCTCATACGTCTTCAGCAGTTCGACGGTTTGCTTCAGGGGCTCGAACATGGCATCGGTGACACTGTGCCTTTCCTTAACGGCCAGGAGATGCCCCATGATCTCCACCAAACCATCATAATCGCCTTTTTCAACCTTTTTGCTCAAACCTTTGTCAGCAGTTTTTATGAACTCGTCCAGGTCAGACAAGCTGTAGAACACAAAACAGGAAAGCACCAAATGAGAGCAGTTCCTACCGGAATCATCCAGGCAGCTGGACTGGCATGGAGAGGGAAAGGCCTGGCTAACTCTGCCCATCACATGGCAACATGCTGAGGGCATCAGAACCACAGTTCATGCTCACAGGGATCCATAGATGTGGTACAGCTTCCTGTGAGGAACGGATAAATGGGTTGGGACTTCACAGCTTGGAGAAAAGGCATTTGAGGAGCACAAGTCTTACGAGGAGCAGCTGAGGGAGCTGGGGCTGTTCAGCCTGGAGAACAGGAGATGAGGGGAGACCTGATCTCTGCAACTGTCTGAAAGGAGGTTGGAGCATGGAGGGGGTTGGTCTCTTCTCTCAGGTAGCAAGTGATAAGATAAAATGGCCTCAAATTTCTCCAGGGGAGGTTCAGATTGGGTATTAGGAAAAAAATTATTCACAGAAATGGCTGTCGGGCCTTGGAACAGGCTGCCCTGGGCAGTGGTGGAGTCACCATCCCTGGAGGGGTTGGATAGACATATAGATGAGGTTCTCAGGGACATGGGGTAGTGCCAGAGTTAGGTTATGGTTGGACTCTGTGATCTTGATGGTCTCTTCCAACCAAACAGATTCTATGACTCTATCCTATGATTCTATAAGGGAGACCTGTGAGCTCGGGTCTGTGGTCTGAAGAGAGTGAATTTGAAAGGACAGTTTTCATGTCATCTCTTCCAATACAAGAATTCAACAAATGAACCTGGCAGGTTGTAAAGCTACAACAAACAGGGATTCTTCTTCGCACGCTGCCTTATTTCAGAGGGTAAGTCTCTGCTGCAGAAGGATGCAGATGTTAAAAATTCACAGCGGTTCAGAAAAGCAACCGAACATTTGTGGGAGAAAAAAAAATCCATCCAGGTCTTTAGATACAAAGGTACAACCCATGACTCTCAAAGTCCTCAGGTATGAATGGTTAGAGACAAGGAGACTATTTGGGGGAAGTTTCCCTACCTGCTTCTTGATCTCACCAGCTGCTGGACACTGTTAGCAGAGCTTGATGGGCTCCTGGATCTTTGGTCCTTTCCATTCTTCCCTTCTCAAAACGCTTACTTTTGAAGTGCCCGCTTAAATTCTGTGGATGCTGCTGGACCAAAACATAGCCCTAAACACTTCACCTATTAAAGACTAAACTGCTGAGTCAGGAGCTCTTAATAAGAACTCCTAAATGCCTGTTCTAACCTATGCAAAAACCTCTTTGCACAGGAATTATCGTGCTGAAAAGAACACAAGAGATCACAGCAGCCACCACACGCAGCAGCCTTCACTAGTACATATGTCTGTAAATATTTCTTCGTAAGCATCCAAGCCCTGTGGCATCCTTCAGCTGCTACTACTCAAATAAATCACCTAACACATCATCCTGCAGAGACCAGGCGGCTGAGCAGCTATTCAGAGCAGGGAACACATGTTAATGCAAAACTTACATCCAAAGCTCCTCCTTTTTGTAACCTTGAAACTGCCTCCCCATGACTGCTCATGCCAGGCAACCCAAATTACTTTTTTTACAAAGAGTGCACTCAAAAGAGCACTGCATTTAGAAACGGAGCAAGTATCTCATGGCATTAATGCAGCTTTACTGATGGCAAATTCAACAAAATAAGCATAGAGCCCTAGAAGAGATTAGATTAGTTGGACCAGGATGAACAGACAAACAGACACCCTGTCCAACACCACACAGTAGGTCGTAGGAGCATCAGCTCGCAGGATGTCGATGGTACCGAGTTCGTGGAACTGTTTGCACTTTACACACTCAGCTGGACCAGCTGCTCCCAGCAGAGACGAGGGGATGAAAGTTAGCAGAGATGCGATGGAGCTGGCAGGGGGTGTGTGCCCCCTCCTCTTGCTCCTGTATTAGCCTTTTGCTTATCAGTGTGAAATGATACAGCCCAGCCAACACAAGAGAAACCCACTTTGGTTCTGGGAAGAAGAGGTAGAACGGTTCCTACCTGTGCATGACGTGGTCCATGAGATGCTGCTTGAACACCAAGCTCCACCGTTTAATCACATTCAGCAGAGACGCTTTGAAAGGCCGAGCATCAACTTTCATCCAACTCTGGAAAATGCTGGTGGGCTCGATGCGATTCACCTCCTCATAGATCTTCTCGTAGGAGTCAATCTGCTCTCGGAACTGCTGCAGCGTGGGAGGTGACTCAGGGACCCCGTTCTCTGCATGGGCCTCGATTTCTGCCGCAGTGAGAATGTGCCCGTAGAGGAGGAACTGGCGGAAGAACTCCTTTCTGTCCTCTCCGTACAGGTAGGAGTAGTGGTCGAAGGCACTGCGGTAATCACAGCAGGCCGCCATCACGGCCTGCACACGCCCCATCAGCTCATGGCGCATGTCGGCCAGGTCAGCCATGTCCTCCACGTCAGCCTGGAGAGAAGAGGAGAGGAGCTCGCAGTGATGCGGGGGCAGCGTGGCACCTCCTCACTGCCACACAGCGTGAGGGAGCTCCACAGCCACAGACCTGGTAGTGGAGGAAGCCGCTGTGCTCAGCCAGCCTGGGCACCAGCGATGAGATCCGGTAGATGTCGTTGAGAAGACCTTCCACCACGTCGTAGAAGCCATCGTTTGTGCCAGGGTCCAAGGAGGGTTGAAATATCAAATCTGGGATCACCAAATCCAGCTGTACCTCAAACAGGGGAGGAAGCCCTGCCTTGGGATCTGGTAGGGAAGAACAGAGGTGCCAGGTTATTTTTGAAGGGGAGAAAAGTGATCTAGAGCCACCACTAACATCCCACCACAAGACACACACATGCCCCACAGGGACACCAGGCAGGTGGGACACCCACTCGCTGGGTCCAGTGACATTGTGTCTGCATACAACGCAGAGGGGAGGCTGCCAAACCAGCTGGTGTTCTGGTACCCACAGGAGATACTGGAGAACAGATGAGACACAAGTGATTTAAGGACCGGAAAAATGCTGTGGAGGGAAGCCTTAAAGAGACCAGGCTCTTCAGCTAATCAAAAGGGAGTCTGAGAGCTGAACAATTACAGCGCATAAGTACTTAAAGAGGAGAAAAACAACAGGAACCAAGAGGCTCTTTAATTTAGTGGAGAAAGGCATGAAAAAATAAAACACCAACTGGTTTCACAAATGTGAAATTATGTGCTTGTTTTTAACAAGATGGTGAGGAACTGGATGCAATTCTCCAGCTCAGTGTGCCTCCACATCCAGGAGGGAAGCGTTCTGAAGATGTGCTTTAGCTGGACACAGCTGCTCTCAGCAGAGTGACCCTCCGTGGCAGCCTTAGGCAGGAGCTCTGCTTTGGTGACCCCTCTCCTCACTCCTCAGTGATGGAGGTTTTTCTTTCATGTCTTTCATCCACAGAACCAACTCTTGAGACTCTCCACAAACGAAAGGTTGTGTCACCTTGATGCTTTGTGCATGGGAGGTCAGGAGATGGCTGATGCCCAAGAACAGACTTGGAATGATGCCTCAATTTTGTCTGTTCACAAATCCCAGCAAATGGTGCACAGTCATCTCTGTCCCTTCCCTTGAGCAAGGCTTTGCTCCAGTGACCAGGGGACAGAGTTACCCTCTGAGTCTGGAGGCTCCTCCAGCACTTGCTGTAGACAATGCAAGAGGCAGAGTAGAAAGACCACCACAAGTCAAAGCACAAAACAGAAACTTCCTTTTGGTGAGACTGAAGATGGTATCACGGCCAGAGCTGAGGAACCAGCAGTTACCTGTGTTTTCGAGGAGGTACTTGAGTGAGCACTCAATGGCAGTGAAGAATCCATCCAGAACTATCTCATCCACGTAATCCACATAGGCCTTCCAGATGTCAGATGCTGGGTCTGCAAGTAAGAGGCTCTGGTTTTCCTGGAAGAAAAAGACGACACTTTGAAATACAGCGGGGCTGAGTCTGTCCTACAAGAGCTGCCCACAGCTGAGGACTCATGGCAATGAGCACACAGGTACCAGCCCTGCGGGGGGAGAGAAACCAGACAGACGGATGTTGCTGCCGGTAGCATGGCCACAATTTTCTCCTTCTGTCAAGGGCTGCTTTGTCATCTGAAGCAACTCAAAATAATCACAAGGTAAAAATGGAGTGCGTGAGAGACTTAGCAGCCCTGCAACCTTCTCCTCCCTCTTCTCTGAGGCCAAAGGGCTCAAGGCTGCTTTGCAGACCTGGGCCAAAGGCTCATCCCAATGCATGAAGCCTCAGTCCTTGTGGCCTGTATAATGTTACCTTGGGTGGATGAGTCCTTCCAAGTGGACTGCTTACACCTCTGCCCTACAAATGGTCATCTCAAAACAAGAGAACTTTAAAATTCAGAAAAGGGTTTTTAAATAAACCAAGTGAAAATAGTTAAAGATTGGGATCAGAAGACAAAGGGTTGGCTTACAGCCTCCCTTCTCAGCTTATTGCGTTCCTTACCTCCAGGCAAGTTCACAGTCAGGAAATTCACGGTTTTCTAGGCCACAGAATGGCCCCATCCTTCTTGCGTCTCCTCTTCCACACCCACAAGACCAGCCTGGGTATCCATCCCCTGCACCTCCCAGGCTCTGCCGTGATCCTGTTCCGGCCTTGCTATGCCCTCTGAGGGCTCTTTCTCCTAAGCCTGCCAGGGGCTCTCAACACAGGCACGGGCTCAAAAAAAACGTAAGGTCCAGCTTGCAGTCTGCTGCCAGGGGTTCAAAGCTGGCTGTATTTCATCTCTGGGGACACAGGAGAGGGTGCCATTCCCAGTGGCATGGCAGCTTGGCACACATGAGATCATAGAATCATTCTGGTTGGAAGAGACCCTCAAGATCATCGAATCCAACCATAACCTAACTCCACCACTAACCCATGTCCCTAAGAACCCCATCTGTACATTTGTTAACACCTCCAGGGATGTGACTCCACCACTGCTCTGGGCAGCCTATTCCAAAGCTTCACAATCCTCTCTGTGAATTATTTTTTCCTAATATCCAATCTGAACTTTCCTTGGTGCAACTTGAGGCCACTTCCTCTCATCCTATCTCTTACTACTTGGGAGAAGAGACCAACCCCCTCCATGCTCCAACCTCCTTTCAGACAGTTGCAGAGAGCAAGAAGGTCTGGCCTCAGCCTCCTCAAGATAGAGTGGCATTGCCAGTTGGGCTTGAGTCAACCCAGAGTTGCTGCTCCCCAACTTTACACATCAACGCTGAGTGATTAAACTGTTAACAGAGCAAGCCAGGGCTCTGGTGCCTTGCAGACTCACCTCCACATTTTGCTGACACAAGAGAAAGGGGAACTTCACAGGACTGAACACTATGGGAATGCCCATTTGAAAGCACCACCCCCTCTTCACCGTCCCATGCCCTTGTATTTGACAATGCCCCCTTGTCACTGGTGTTCTACTGAACCTTTACTCCAGAGGCCTCATCCTGGTGCAAAAGGGCAATGCAAGCCAGCAACTCACTGTCCTGCCTGTGCTTGTGGGTGCACGTACCCAAACTCTCTGTGCTCTTCTCTCAGCAGCCTCAAGACTCACCTGCTCAAAAGAAGACCTGAACACCCAAGGGAAACACAGCAGACCAGCTCTTGGCCCCTTTGCTGCTGTTCCTCCAGGTTTGACCAGCACAGCAGGACAGAGGCATGGGGACATCCTATTTTGGGCCACGGTGCCTTTCCCTCCCCAGGACCTTCATGCTGCTTTGCAGTTGGTCCTGCCCTGTGAGCCACCAGAGCAGCGGTGCCAGCCCTTCTGCCTTGGCCACAGCCCCATGTTCTCTCCGGTCAATTTAGGAAGTGTTCCCATCTTTTGGGTGTAGCTGGAGGTGGTTGAGCCTGTCACAGCTGTAGCAGCAGGACAACGTGGGCATAGTAAAATCCTCGCCGTGGGTTCAGAGGGTACAGAAGTGGGTCAGAAGCCCAAGGCTGAGTGCAGACAGTGAAGTAAGGTGAGCAACAAGGGCTCAGTGTCCCAGAGAGGGTCAGCCCAGTCTCTCCAGAGTCCAAGGCCAGATGGTGACCCTCAGGAGTGGGCTGGACCTAAAATCCATCTGCCTTCCAGCCAAGGTGCTGTCCCTGACACGCTAAAACCTCTGGGCAGGTGAGGCGCAGAGATTTGGGCTTTCTCCTGCTCTGCAAAGAGGACTCTCAGCTCTGGCAAAGCCACTGGAAAAAACCCAGGGTTCAGACAGCAGCTTTTTCTTGTTACTCAGCTTCTCCCTGGACTGACAGCGTCACCTCCTGCTCCCACAGAGGAACAACAAGCCTAAAGCAGAAAGGTCAGCCACAGCCAGCTGCCTCTCCATTTTAAGGTGAATATTTCGGAGGAGTTTTTCCTCTGAGCAGGATCCCAAAGCCTGATGCACGACTCCCCTCTAGTGGCTTCACAAGAACCAGGACTGGGAGCCAGACTGGGCTGCATCGGCTCCCACTCCTGCTCCAAACTCGGTGCCTGGTCAGCAGCCCCGCACACTCAGCTGTACCAGCTCACCCATCAAAGTATTCCTTAATCAACAACAGGTAAGTTTTTCAAATGAGTTAAGGGAGTTAATTTTAAGGTGAAGCAGCTCTGGACATTTTCACCAGAGCGGAGAGACACCCAGAGCCTATGAAGAGTCAACAAACCCCTGGAGAAGGTCCCCCCTCACCTTCACCAGCAGATGAATCCTCTGCCCTGACTCTCGGACAAGGCTGTAACGCCGTTCCAGGCGGTCCTGACAGTCCTCCAGGCTCAGCAGCGATTCTCTTTTACAATCTCTTCTCACAAATATGGGCGACGCCCACGATCCCACGATGGTCTGGATCTCCTCAACATTGTTTTTGGCTTTCTGTATCCTCTGCTCGAGGTCATGGACATCATCCATCACCATGGAGATGTGATCCCAGACACCTGGTAAAAAATGAGATGATTGACTACTTTTTTTCAGAGCTGCATGGCCAAGCTCTTGTGCACTCTCCATAAGACTTTTCCCCCACGGTTTCATGTATTTCTCACCCATCATTAACACAAGAGACTTACCACCTCAACCAAAAGAGTCACTTCTAGCTCCCTCCTACCCCAACAATCCATGGTACAGCTGCAGCCTCTGTTTTCTGCCAGGAGCACCAGCACCGTGGGGACGTCTGACACTTCCCCCTTTCCCGTACCCAGATTTAATCTGCTACCAGAGAGAGAACAAGGACAACAGGCTGAGTGTTCCTGCCACTGTCACCAGAGCAGGGACCCACAGCCCCACAAACACAGGCTGTGACAGCCCAAGGTACCAGCGAGGGCTGCATTTAGATTCAGGGAACTTCATCTGCAGGAAAGTCCCTTCATCTTTGTTGTGCAATGGAGAAAGAGTTTTTCAGCATGAGGAATTCTGCTTTGCAAGTTCCCAAGGGAGGACACTTGTTCCTGTTCATACCACAAGCCTGATGACAGAAATATATATTCCAACAGCGAGCAGTTTGCTTTCACCAAGAGGAAACAAATTGTCTTCCTCCATTCTGCTTTGCAGTTAAAACTGATCAAGCAAGAACACTGGTTAAATCATCCCAAAGTCACGGTGCACAAACCTCACCACTAACCACAGTATTTCATCTGGCTGGAAAGGATAACGAGGTGGCCCTGGCCCCCACCGGGAGAAGTCTGTCCCAAGCCAGATGGCTGGGCCAAGGGGTCCCAGTCCCTGCACAACTCAGGGAGAAAGCAGTGCCTTGGGGACACAGGGACATGACCACACAGTGGGTCACTTGGGCTGGCACGGGCAGGGAGCAGACTCTTCAACCCCAGCCTTGCCAGCTCTCACAAACCCCAATCTTGCCGTTTCCCCAGCATCACTGCTTACAGGGCAGCCTCTCTTCCCCAAAAGCCCAGAGGGAAGCTGAAGGGATCAGGATCCTGTCCCCAGCCCAAGCAGATCAAGGTAAGATGGGAAGGAGCAGGCAGGCTGGGGGCTGCCCTTTGTCTCCCCAGTGCTGGCTCTGCTGGAGAGTCCCCTGCCCTGCTGTGAACTGTCACTGGGAACCAGGTGATGGAGGCTGGGGACATGGGAGGAATCTGATGAGACCCAAGTGAGCAGGTTAACCATGAGCAATGTGCCCTGTGGCCAAGAAGGTTGATGGTACCTGGGCTGCGTGAGTAGGAGTGTGGCCAGCAGGTCGAGGGAGGTGAATCCTCCCCCTCTGCTCTGCACTCGTGAGGCCCCATCTGAGTGGTGTGTCCAGTTCTGGGCACCCCAGTTTAAGAAGGACAAGGAATTACTGGGGAGAGCCCAGCGGTGGCTACCAAGATGCTGAGGGGTCTAGAGCATTTTTCTTCTGAGGA
Source organism: Patagioenas fasciata (assembly GCF_037038585.1). Classification (NCBI taxonomy): domain Eukaryota; kingdom Metazoa; phylum Chordata; class Aves; order Columbiformes; family Columbidae; genus Patagioenas; species Patagioenas fasciata. The sequence goes on from NC_092545.1 coordinate 798,369, forward strand.
AAGGCTGAGAGAGCTGGGGCTGTTGAGCTGGAGAAGAGAAGCTGAGAGGGATCTGATCAATGGGATCAATATCTCAGGGTGGCTGTCAGAGGATGGACCAGACTCTGTTCAGTGGTGCCCAGCACCAGGGTGAAGGGCAGCGGGCACAGACTGAAACACAGGAGGCTCCATCTGAACATGAGCAGAAACTTGTTTGCTGGGAGGTGCCAGAGCCTGGCCCAGGCTGCCCAGAGCGGGTGTGGAGTCTCCTTCTCTGAGACATTGAAACCCGCCTGGACCCACCTGTGTGATCTGCTCTGTGACCCTGCGTGAGCAGGGGGGTTGGACTGGGAGATCTCCAGAGGTCTCTTCAGCCCTCACCAGTCTGGGATTCTGTGAAATCCTGTACGGCCTCTTTTGCCCTAACACAGAGCTAGCTCACCCTCCATCTTCCAGTTGAGTGTTTCTTCTGCCTTCTTCAGCTTCAAGTTAATATCCCACAGCTGCTCCTGTATGAGAGGGTATTCGACCTCCAGGACTGTCTTCAGGACCTTGTTGTATCTGTTCACCATCAGCTCCAAGTTGGCCGCCAGCTGCCGGTATGACTCCTTGGAGGAACAGATTTCTGCTGCCGTGGGTGGGATGGCTCCCAGCCGGCTGCCAGACAGGTAGCTCAGCTCCCTCAGCACCGACACCAGCTGCAGAAACAAGGCAGAGAGCTGAATGTGAGACAATCCTCCCCATTCACCTGGTAGACACCCTCCCGTCAATTCTGGGGATCTTAGGGGGTTCCTGCTGTTTTATTCACAAAGCAGTACGCTCTGAGAAGGGCCTGGACACCTCCTAGTCCAGACCATCTCCCTCCCATTGATCTTTGCCTCTGATTTGCTTCCCAATCAAAGACATATAGCTCTGTTAACTACCCAGCCAGCAAACCCTGTGCAGCCTCTAAAAGCCATGATGATCTCTGGTCTTCTCAGCTATCCTCATCAATACAGTCTTTCAGCAATACTGTGCCTGCAGGAGGAGGCACAACCAAAAGCATCTTTGAGTTGTGATGGAACGGGATTGAGTGGGTTATTAAACTATAAACCCAAGTAGAAGTGAGTCCCTGCAACAAACGGAGCAGCAAGGTCTTCCAACGCAATATATCACTTCTAAGACAAAAAAAAAAAATCTTTGCTCAGTTTAGTGGCTTGTGAGAGGGAAAATGCTCCTGAAACTGCACATTTTGGCTGGGTGACAGAAATTCAGTCTATTGTATGGGCAATGGCAGGGGTGAGGAGTATCTACAATACTAAAGTGACTATGTCCACAATGACAAGAAGAGGAAAGAAAGACGGAGCGCAGAAGGGTGAAGGGAGCAGTTTGAGGAGGTGGATGGAAGAGGATGGGATGGGAGGAAGGGAAAAGCAGGGGATTGAGGGAGCAGGAGGCCAAGTGAGATAGAACCAAACTCCCCTCCCTTTTATGCACTGGAATGTCTGAGACATCCCCACCATGGTGTCAAGGATGTCTTACCCTCTTTCCCTCTCCTCCATGGAAGGTGAGCTCTGGAAGATTCTTTAATGTTGAAGGGTTGCAAACACATCCTCCCTTTAGGCAAAATGAGGTGCTCCTATCTGCTCTGAAGGGCATGAAGGGGCTGCTAAGCAGGCACCTGAGGACATGAGGCAGTCCTCAGTATGGAAAGCTGAGAGCAGCGCAGAAGCACTCAGAGACTGGAGCTGAGAACATGCTCAGCACGTCACAGGCTCCAAACCCTGGCACCAGGGTGAAGGGTGGAAAACATCCCCTGGGGCCATTTGCTTCCCACCTTAGCAAGGAGATTCCAAGGAGCTGGACAAATCCTTTGTCTGAGAGCCAAGCTGGAATGAGCTCTGGAACCTCAACACTTTTCTCTAACAGCAGCAAGTCCCAGGGAAAGGGGGAAGTGTTTGATGTTTTCCCAGGCCCCTGAGATTCAGCACCTCCGCAGCAAATGGCATTTCACATTTGAGAGGCCCCAGCTCTCATCAGGCCCCAGAACCTTTGAATCCACCTCTGCACTCTGCTGGCTTGGACCCTGCCTCTGCTTTGGGCAGGGGGATGGTCAGGCCTCCCTGTGCTGGAGAGGGCAGCCCTAGGGAACAGAGACCTACTGGAAGCCTCCTGCACCACAATTAAGGAAATCCAACAGCCACAACACTGAAGTAACAAAACAAACCTTTCCTGGGATTTTTATACCCTTTCAGGAAGCTCAGATTTCAGGTAAACATAACACGAACCCACGTCTGTAGGATGATGCTCCTACGCTCCCCACACCAGCGTCAAACCAACCTGCTCTGGAGATGTTGACACCAGTTAACATCTGGCTACTCACAGACTTTCTGGCTTTAATTACAATCTGCGCTGCTTAAACTGTAATCCTGATATTTTACCAGGAGACAGAGCCCACAAAGGGGATGGTTAATTCATGTCACCCATCACAGATGCTCCAGGGACCTCAGCAGAACAGATCTAGTAGCGATCCCACCAGACTTGCCATGCACGGTGGGGCACAGCTTGGAGACGTGCCCTCCAGCAGGCAGGAAAGCTAGTTCTTACCTGGGGATCAAAATTAACTGTGATCAGTTTGGTTTCTGGATCTCGCCGGATAAGCGGTTGAGTAAGGTTGTACTGTGATTTTTCAGAGACTGTCTGGGACCAGTCTGCATAGAGCTTCTCCTGATACCTGCCGAAAAACAAACAAACAAATTAAAACATCCACCACGTAGCTGCCAAGCCCGCACACCAAGACATAGAACCAAATAAAAGCCAAGTCCACTTCTGAGGGCTGAAGAACATCAAGGAATATTTAAAACCCACCCACACCACCTCCATAAAGATCTTGGCTTCAAAGACAAACACCTGAAAACCAGTGACAGCATCAAGTCAGGAAAACAAAGATCCCCCAAGTACCATTCTTAGCAGAGGATTCAAATTTGGGGACAAACATTCAACAGCTCAGAGCAATCAGTTCAGTTTTAGCATCAAACATTAAGATATTAAGTGAGGTGCAACGAATCCCACTCCCACTTGTGGAATACACACATTACAGCCACGGTAAGTACACTGTGAATGGGCACAAGTGGATTGAGACTTCTGGTCAGCTCAGGTTTTCTACCACAGCATCTCCTACATCCAAAAGAATCTCGTTCCAACATTTCTGCTGGGCTGCACAGCCCCTGTCCCTCCCATGCAAACTTCTCATTTCAAGATATCACAGAAAGACTGTGGTGTGTAGCAAAGGATTCCTCCTCCTCTCTCATCACAAAATTCCTTCTGGCTTAGAAAGAGACATTCTCAGGCCCTGGGCTTGCAAATGTGCTGAAAGGTGGTTTAGAGAAGGAGAAGGAAATGGCCTCAAGTTGCACCAGGGGAGGTTCAGACTGGATATTAGGAAACATTTCTTCCCCAAAGGGCTGTCGGGCATTGGAACAGGCTGCGAGGGCAGTGGTGGAGTCATCATCCCTGGAGGGGTGGACAGACGTGGAGACGAGGTTCTCAGGGACACGGGGCAGTGCCAGGGTTGTGTTAATGGATGGACATGAGGGTCTCTTCCAACCAAAACAATTCTATGATTCTATAAGGTTTGGCTTTTTTTCATATAGTTACAGTCATGCCTGAGCCACCACTTACCTGTCGAGCAGCTGGATCATTTCTTCATACTTCTCTATCACCCTTCTTCCTTCAGCAGAGTCCAAGCAGCTGGTGGCACAACAGACAAGCTCAGCGTTACATTTAGCCCTGTGAGGCTGCAGTCTCTATTTACCCCTTCCCAAAACCACCCACCACCTTGCAGGCAGAGCCTGGCTGGGGATCTTACATTCCAACCCCACCATATCGCCCAAAACCATTTCACTGCACAAAAGCTCTCCAAGCCCCAGTGCGCCCTTTTGCGGGTGTTTGCATGGCAACTGGCAAATGAGAACCACGTCCTGGGGGAAGAACAAGGGCCCAGAGCTGCTGGAGGAACACTGGTCTCCGTAACATACTCAATGCTCCGGTGTTTGCACAGAGCAGGGCAACCTCTGCTCACCAGCCACCACTTTCTGAGGTCAAAGAGGCACAGAAAGAAGCAGAGTGTGGCTCCCGGCAGACGAAGCTCTTGGCGGTGCCCAATTCATGCCCCTCAAACCGAAGAGCAAAGGTGTCCCAGAGTGCGGGAGGCAGAGCCCTGGCCACGCTGCCAGGGCTGTACAGCCCAGGGAACAGCAGGCCAGAGGAATTCTTATCATGCTGTCTTTTCCCCACTGTTTCATCTACAGTATCCAAGTTTTCCTCAAGATGGTTGTTGATTTTGGAGGACATATTGACAAAACTTGAATTAACTTAACCAAAAGCTGGAAAAAAGGAGCGCCTGAGCAGTCACCGCTGGGCAAGTGCTGAGAAACCTGCTGCAAGTAAACAAGTCCTCTGAGCAAATCCAAGTAAATCCCAGCAAAACCACTTTTGTTTCTCCTTTTTAATCCTTTTTCCCTTTCAACAGCATCATGTCACCACCGTTGCAGAGCATGTTATTAACTACTCTAAACAGAGGACAGAAAATCAGTGTGAAATGCAGATCTGGGTCCTTCATGGTGGACAAAAATTTGCCATTTAGGTTCAAATCAGACATGATAACTTGGGCTCTGTGCTGGGAACAGCCCAAGAGTTTGTTTCATTGCACCAATGTCTTTGCTGCTGCAGAATAACTGTGCACTTAAAGACACTTAATGGCAAGATACAGTGAGAGAAGGTTACAAACATGGTACAGTGACGGTCAAGTACATTAAAAAAGTGGATCCATTTACACAGAATCCTGACCAGCACACGTGAAGCCATTCCTGTGAGCTACCAGGTGCAGTCCCTAGAACACCCTCAGTTGTCATAAGTCCAACACCGCCTTGCTTACAGAGCTCTTAAATGTTGTCTCAGGTGGTGCCAGCTGTGAGTATGAGGCCATACTTCCCTGACACCATCCGTTATAACAAGCATTTGGGTGATAAATATACCAGCATTGGTTTCTTTCCTTGATCTTGGGAGATGGCTCCTTTGTTTAACGCTGAGAAAGTTTTCTTCTGCCCAACAAAATGCTCGTCTGCTCCCCAACATGCAAACCCAGCTCCATCGACCCATCTCAGCTGAGTCCAGCCCAGCACTTCTCTGCTATTCACAGTTTGGATGATGCCAGAACCAGGACTTGCAGCTGAGGAGGTCCTGGAGAACATGCTGAGTGGGATTGCAGCAGGAAAGGTTCTGATACCTCTTTCAATTGCAACCCGGGAACTATGTCTGAAAGCTGAATAGCCCACTGTGCCTCTTAATCGCTTCAAAACAAATCCAGTTAATGAGTTTCTTAAAAAAAATAATGATCACAAGGAAGCTGAAAAGCACCAGTGCAACCACTTCACACCTCTTTGACTAAGAATTATTTCAGCTATAACCATGGGATAATGTTCACCACAGAAAGAAAATCAGATTGATTACAGAGAAGATAGCAAGGTGGTCATAAAGCAACTTAGCTGGAACAGACACGCACAGATGTGGGATGTGCCTGAAGTGATCAAACGGCACCTGGATTCGCGCTCGCAGCTCCTGCGCCCAGCGCAGCGCTCCAGCCACCGGCGGCATGTTCTTGTGCACAGGGGGGATCCTGGGGAGGGCACACTGGAACAGCATTTGACTGAACACTGCACTTGTAACCCCAAAGATGCAACAACAGAACCTCATTTGCAGAAAACTGCTCTGATTTCCCAGCTTCCTTCCTTAAATCCAACATCTGCCACACTGATGTAGGTCTGTGACCAAGGCAAGTGCCTCTGGATCTTGAATAAGGAGCTGAGATCGAACGAGAAGCCCAGACTATGTCCAAACCTGAGCTGATGTGAGGTGTCCCTTGCCTGGGACACATTCCCCGCCCCTCACAAACACTGACATAGGGATTTCTGACCAGGAGTTACTTCTGTCCGCCTTATCTAACAGCCACAGAACAATAACCACAAATTCACAGCAAATGATTCTCTCCATGATTCTCTCCAGTCCAGGACTTGTCTCGTTCCAGTATGATCTTTCTGAGGCAAGTAAATAGGTTATTGTTCAAAATGACACACTTGAATCCTCATAATCTGATAGAAATCCACCCATTCCCCCCTGTGCCAACAGTCACGGGGAATAATAAACTTGGAAAAGGCTGATTAAACCCTTGGTTACAAAGTCCCACTCGCATACTTTGCATTTTAAGCATTGTAAGGGAAACAAAATAAATTCATTCTGAGGAGCACATGAGTGGGTTTGCAGGTCCCATGGGGTGTTGGAGGCAGCACACAAATGTGGAGAGAAACCTCCTGTCACAGCCTCGCTGGGAGAAAAGCTCAGCATGTGTCTCCATTCCCAGTCACATATCATGCATACACATTTGAAAAAGGGTATTTTTACTCCTAACCAATTATTGGCTTTAATACTAAGAACAGAGCTTTCCCAGGCATTTCCATTGCCACTAGGAGCTACAGAGGCTGAAAACATCTGCAATTTGTAAAGTTTTGGGTTCCTTAGAAAAATAAATCATTTCCCCCCCAAATTAATCTCAATCAAACTCCCTGTAAAACCCATTTTACTCAGCACGTTCTACCTACCGAGCCTCAGCTCTGCCTGGATGTGCCGGGAGTAGATCAGCCTGGCGTGGTCCAGGGCCCTGCTGAACATGCTGATGAGGACGGAGTATTTGCCAGCAGCATCTGCAGCGACTACCGGTCGCTCCAAAAGGCTCCCGAACATGTCCAGCAGCTGTTGGGGTGAACACGCAGGAAAAGAAGAGGGGAAAAATTTACAACCCCGACTCCTGCAGAGAGATCAGCTGGGACCTTCCTCCCCAGCCCAGAGGCTTCAATACTGTCCGCACCGATGGGCACTTTGGAAAAAGGAAATTTGCTCCCTTTGTTACGGGGCCTCTCAGACTTTCTCTGGGGTTGGACCACATTCCAACTGTTGTTCTTCAAATGCTTCAAGATTTTCTATTTTTTTCAAAAAACTTACAAAGATAAACACTGTCACTTGCTAAAGTCTTTTCTACAAATGCTTATATTGATTTTTTTAAAAAAATACCATTTATTATTTCTGCAAGATAGATTAATTGATAAATAAACCAGCTTTGTTTCTAGAAAACCTGTTTCCAAAACTGAAACAGATCCATGTATTAATAATATTAACAAATTGATACTAACAATATCAATTCTCACCAGGAAATCCTAGAAAAAGCATGATTTCCCCCAACTTGCAGAGAGAGACACAAATATATCTCCTGGCATCCAAAAGCTTTGTGAGGGACCCACCAGCCTGAGCATCCCAAACCAAGAGCAGCCCAAAAGCTACAAGTCCCACTGTCCCACCAGCAAACACCAGCCCCATGTGCCTGTGGCTCCAGCACTGCCTGGTCTCCTCAGCGTGATTCTCACCGAGCCGGGTGCCCTGATTTCCCTTTTAGGGAAGAGCAAGGGAGCGATAAACAAACCTTGAAGGCGTGGTCCAAGTTGGAGGCGTCATCAAAAGCCTGGATGAAAATGGTGCCCAGCCGACGGTCCATGTCTTCTACTTTCTGCTGGAAACCAAAGGCATCCTGCTCAAAGTCCTGCACAAAGGCAAAACACAAGCTGTGAGGCTGCAAGATGGCACTAGGAAGGTACCTGTAACTCCTCGATCCAGAGATGCCCTCTCTTATTCACCGTGAACTAAGCCACTCCTCTGGCCAATCTTCAGCCATCGCAACGTGGCAAAGTCCTCACGAAGCTTGAGAACATTTCTGTGCTGTCCCATGGCTGAGATGTTGGCCCTTTCTCTGGGAGGGACCCTTTGGTCCTGAGGGCTTTCCACAGCCCACATGGCACTATCTTCAGCCTACAGGCAAGATGGACTATTTCCACACCCTCTCCCCCACCACTTGGCCTGAAGACCACACCATCATCCAGAAAACCCACGGATGCACCTGCTGAGTCCCAAATCCAACCTACTTTCAAGTCAAAACAAGCCTGTGGTTCCATGGTGAGCTGGTTGTGAGTGAGGCAGTTTCAAAACACTCGCACAGGTTGCCCAGAGAGGCTGTGGAGTCTCCACACTTGGACATAGGTAATCTTGGAGATATTTCACCTGACCAGTCACAGTCCTGCTCTAGCTGAGCCTGCTTTGAGCAGGGAAGGTGGACTGGGTGATCTCCAGAGGTCCTTTTCAAACTCAACAGTACTGGGTTTCTGTAATTTCCATCATCTTCTTGCACTGCTTTTCTTGCTTCAATTGTAATAAATCCTTTGAACTTCAAGAGTAACATCTATATTTGTTTTCCTACACGTAAAAGAGTCCAAATCAAAGACTGAACTTGACAGTCCGTGACAGTCCTTCTGTTCTAGCTTGGACAAAACCACTAAAAATGAGGTCATGTGTCTCTTTTCCAAAGGACAAAGTGCAAGGAAATAGCTTTTACTATTGCTACTGCTGAGCTCCAGCAGATCCAGATGCCATGTTTTAGCTAAAAAAAACGGCTCCAGCAGTGGCAGAGGGTGCAAAACTAGAGCACTGAAAGAACAAACATGACTCAGAGTCACACAAATGGCCATGGGGTCACCAAACCCAAGCCACCTCCTGCAGAGCCACTGTCACCTCTCCTCTGTGCCTGCCCTGCTGAAGGAGGGGTGCTATGGAGCAAGCAGCTTTCCAGCAAGAAACACTGGGGACGTGCCACCCCCTGCAGAGATGTACTGGGAGCTGCAGGAAGCAAAGCACGAGCCACCCATCCCCACACCAGGCAGGTCCCAGAGGGCTGGGAATATTCCTTTAATTAAAGCACTACTGATAATAAAATAGAGCATCCTTGAATTCTGAGAGCCCCAGATGCCATGTGTTCATCTAGGCAGGAGCGAACACATCCCAGAGATGATCTGAGTTGGCCCTCATCAGGCAAACTACCTTGTTTTTCCAAAACTAAGACAGAGTCTTATATTAATTTTTGCTGCAAAAGATGCTTACTTTTTTACATGTATAGCTGCCTGGACCCTATTTAAATTGACTTTTTTATGAACTGTAACTAGGGCTAATTTTTTGAATAGGGTTCATATTTCAAGCATCCTGAAAAATCATGCTATAGCTTGTTTTTGGGGTAGGTCTTATTTTTGGGGAAACATGGTAAATACCAAGAGCAGGAAAGCAAAGAGATGTGGGTGTTGGTATAGCTCTTATACCTCAGCAAGCACCATGTACAGCAAAAGCTTGTGCATAACTCATGGAAATCCCAGTTTCCCAGCTGCACTGATCTAAGGTGCTGATCTAGCAAGATATGTTAGATATAGACGTGCAAGAAGTCCCAAATCTCTGCAGGAAAGGCCAGCGGCTCCCTGTTCCCTCCAGTACCAGATCAGATCATAACGAAAGGAGGAAAGAGCTGGGAAGAAGATAGCAGGAAACTGCTGCTTTGGAAACATGCACATGTTCCTGATGTTCCCGCAAACTGGTCCCACCTACCGTGTTGGTCAGGTCAAGACAGTCATAGGTTCGCTCTGAAAACACCTTGTATGCCTCCTGGAATTCCTCATACATGTCCAGGACCTGCTGGCCCAGGGTCTTCCCTTTAATCCCACTGAATTCAATTTTCTCCAGCTTCATCAAGTCCAAGGAAGTTGCCAGGAGATCCTTCAAAGTCAACGGAGGGAGACACAGGTCATGATGTTGACAAAAGAAGATGACAACAGTTGTCACGACAGAGTTGCACTTGCTGAGGGACCTTCCCAAGCACAGCGCTGGTGCTCAGGCTGGGTGGCAGGGATGGGAAGGGGGGAGCCTGATCTGCCTGTCCTGAGCATCAGTGGCTGCTCATAACACGTCCCTGCCCAGTGAGACCTGCTGCAGCCACTAGAAATACCATGACAACTGTAAAATCGCTTTTAAGTGTATTTAAAGGACAGATCCAAAGCAGGATATGAGACTCTTATATGTCATCCAGCATAGCTAAGAATCCCAATTTTATAGGTATTAACCAAGGACAGATTTCTAATGTTTACAGGTACCCAAACTGTCCAAAGCTCCTGCGCAGTCAAACCTCCACGTGTCCAAGTGGGTGTTGCAGCACCTGCCCCGCTGGCCCTCTCTGCTGAGGTGGCACACGGGTCCTTCCCTTCCCTTCCCTTCCCATCCTCTGCAGCCTGGCAGTGTCACCTCTTGGGAAAATGTCCCGCTCCCCCAGTGGTGGTGGCAGCACTGGGCAGCTCTGCTGCCATCCCACCTCATCTGTCTCCCTAGGTAGGGCCAAGTAAGGGCTGGTTGAACATCCACTGTCTCAGAGGACCAGGAGAAATGTGCACAGGAATGTACTGGTGGCCACTCTCTGCTTGCACTTGTCCTGGGGCCACCCGAGCAGGGCAGCAGGTTTTACCACAGACACGTAATATGAAACAGTGCAACGAACCAAAGGAAAGGGATCCTTCCCTCTTCACGTGCTCATGGGCTACCCATGCACCAGTGTAACTGCAGCTTTTATGAAAATTCGAAAACAAATGCACATATGCATTCATATTCACTTCGACACACCAGCACATCCGCTTGAACAAATACCTAGTAAGGCAAAAAAATAATGTGGAAATACCAGTTGTCCCTTGCTTTGTCTTGCAAGGTTGCTTGAAATGAAGTGATGAGGGGAAATTGAGACGGAGAGAGATGCAGCAGTTTTCCTCATTAACAGGCTGGTGTGCACTATGCTTTTAATTATTGTTTTACAGCTCACTCCGCAGGCTCTCCCTCTGACTCCAGATACTGCAGCTTCTACTGTCCCTGGAGTGTGGGACAGCCACGGAAGGAGGAAACAGACACTGGTCAAAACGCACAGTGCCCCAGCTCAAAACCTCCCCACTGGCTTTTGTCTGCAGCCCATATCCACAGTGTGCCCATGGCATCCATGGAATCCCAGCAGTCAGTGCCCCAGAGCCTTTACAGGGTCCCAGTAAACCTGTCACCAACACTGTCCTCATGATAACCTGCAGTTATTCCTGTGTCTATTTATATTCCTCTCTACACTGACCAGCCTAATTTGGTTTATTTCACATCAAACCCTACTGGAAACCATCATTATGAATACTTTTAAAATAGGCACCAGTCATGACAGTTTTCAACATAGTTAATTAAGGAACACATAAAAGTATATGGCACATTTAAAGCAGTAAAACTGCAAACACCAGCAACCTGTACACTGGCCATCCAACCCTACACACTGAGAACGCAGCAACAATCAACAAAGAAATTCATTTGGGATGTGTGTGGAGAGCAGATGAATGTGTGTGGTTAGCCACGTGAGAGATAACAGGTACATGCAAGGTCTGTACAAGAGGTACATACAGTATCTGTATAAGAGGTATATACAGTGTCTGTATAACAGGTACATATGGTGTCTGTATGTCTGTGGTCTCCAGACACAGCCATGTGGTAAGGAGAGCATAGGGAGCTCCCACATTCACACTCAGACCTGCTCTCTGCAGAACATCTCCTGTGGCTCAAGGAGCCCTTGGCCACACTGGGAGCTCAGGGATGACACCCCAATGTCCCTGCCTCAGGTGACAGATCTGGCAAACAGGGACACCCCTGAGCCACAGCACCCCAGTTTGATGGACTATGAGGATGCGAAGGGACAACCTGGTGAGGAACGTGTCCCTGCTCCTCCCCAGGCCCACGTGGCACAGCCAAGGGGATCCTGCCATCTGGCCTCTCCAAGACAGGCAGGACCCAGCTCTAGGGTGTCATAGAATCATAGAACCATTTCAGTTGGAGGAGACCCTTAAGATCATTGAGTCCAACCATAACCTAAATCTGTCTCTGATGGCACCAGGAGACCTGGGAGATTACATTGCTTTATTTACAGCTGTGCAAACCACACCTCCAGTAATCCTCCTTTTCTTGCCCCAACAGGAGCAAGGAGTCCAACGGGACTCCTGAGAGCAAAAAACACACCTATCAACCTGACCAGCTTACATATGCACTGAGCAGGACATAGTAAAACACAGTCTTAGACTCGCTGTAACAGGAGACCTAACAGCAAAAGAGTGGCCCCATTCCCTGGTATCAGGTGAAGCTATAGAAAGGAAAGATGCCAGCAAGTGATCTCCTGGCTACAGAGTTCTCCTGACGGTTTGCAATGTTTTTCAAGACCAGAGTCTCACCTCCACCATCTCCAGTCTCTTCAGGAAGGTGTCCAGCCTCGCAAACACCATCGTGGAGCTGAAGTCCCACTCCCTCACTTCTTGGCCTGGTTCATAATACATGTGCAGTTTTTCCCTTCTCTCCTCAAATGCCTCTTTGAACATGTTCAGGATACCGAGCACCATTCGCACCTTGCCCAGGCTCTCCTCCATGTCCCCTTTCAGAAGGTCTTCTGGAGACAGGTACACCAGGGCCTGGAAGAGCAAAATCACACCTGAGAGGTCACTAATGCCATCATGGAAAACAAGGACTTCTTGTGTTGAACACATTTGAACCTGTTTATTAAGTTAAATGTTGCCTAAAGAATCACTTTTCCAGGGAAGGACAATAGGAAGAAGGGGAGAGGGGACACAGGGGACTGCAAACACAGGCATCACAGCCACAGACCTGCTCAATGAGAAGGTTGCAGATCTCCTGGAGCAGCACCACTATCCGCACGGGCATGTTGTAGTGCTTGGAGGTGACCCAGATCAAACACACCACGTGGAGCAGGGGGAGCAGGAAAGGCTTCACCTCGCTGAACTCAACCCTCTCTACGTCTTCCAAGCGGCGCTTGAGGGGTGTCAGGTGCAGGTGAACGTCCTGAGCTTCAGTCAAAGCTGTGTTGAGAGACGTGAGAAGCGGTAAGAACCACCCAGCTGCGGTGTGCTGGGTTCCCAGCTAGGTGCTGGCCTCACCACATGGAAAAGTGCCTGGGAAAAGAAACTGTCCTGACAAGCACTGAGCACCCTCAGCCACCTGTGTGCTGCAGGTCACTCACTCGTGAACATCACTCACCTGCGGCAGTAACCAGAACAGAAATAAGCTGATGTGATGGCAGGGGACAGGGAGCTGGGACAGGGCTTCGTGGAGAGCCTGAGTCCACAACTGCTAAAAAGTCACACGGAATTTGCCCAACAGCACCAAAAATACAGTGCTGCCATGGCTGTGAGCCATGGCCTTGCTGTACAGCACGACAGGCTGTACAGCCTTGGCCTGAGCCCTTTTTAGCTCAGTTTTGGCTCAAGCAACTCCTTGTCCAGTGGGCAGATGACGACGGCCCCACCAGTCCTGACTGTAATAGAAAACCTGTCAACAGTAAAGCAACTGATGTCTGACTCGTCGAAAGCTTTAGCTTAGCTCTGTACAGCTGTGTGGTTTTACCCTGAAGAATTACCCCAGAGCGCAAGCATTAATAAAACCAGATCGTTGTGCAATTAAACCTGTGGACCAACAAGAAGTGACAGAAGTGCTTGAATGCATGCAAAAATAACCCCTAAGGCCCAAGACCAAGGAAGAAGAGACTCCCACTATCAGCATCACCCTCCCAGCAAATCCACCAACAGCAGCCACACCAGTACAATGCCAGGGAAAGGGGCAGAGACTTAAAAGCAGGTGCACACAAATCTGAACTGCGCTGTAATGGAAATTAACAATTATAGTCCAAATTATCCAATTAGGGTTAGTATCGCTGTAGCCGGATTAAAACCAAATATTTGTTGTATTTTGATTAAACCCTTAAAGTATTAATTAGTTTAACAATGAACCCTTGGCTCCTTATATAAGGGGTGTTTCTCCAGCCCATTTAAACGGCACAATGCAGAGTGTGACACAGATCCTTAAGAGATTCAATGTTTGCACGTGAAGTGGTGAAGAACAGTGTTTTCTGCCAGCACGTGCACAGCTAACACAGTCTAGATGGTTTCATTGTGCCAGAGAGCAGCTGGGTTGGACATGGATGTCCAGCTGTGTTGGTCTGCAGGGACAGACCAGCAGGACTACACTGTTTTTCACTACAGACAGGGATTTGCAATATTTCCTTGGGCTGCGCTCAACTCCCCTAAGCAAAGCAAAGCAAGGAAATTCGGGCTGCAGTGGCCAAAGCCTGAGAAGCAGCGCTCTAACAAAGCAGTCTTAGGTACAAGATCTGTCCTCTTAGTCTGAACTCCCATTCCTGCATAATAACACCAGAGGAGCTGGTGGAAGTTGAGGTGAGTCCTGTTAGAGTAATGCAAACACTTTATTACAGCAGAATAAATTCCCAAACCCATTCACCCTGAACTTTGGCAAGAGTCTGGCTCAACAGACCAGCGATGGAGCTTGTCCCAGCCTGGAAACAAAAGCCTAGACTCAAGCACAAGCAGCCCAGTCTCAATTCACAAACTAGAAAGATTTGGCTTGAAATCAGTCACACCAGGCCATGAAGAAAGGCCAGAAGCCAGCACTGTGGTAAAGTTGCCCCAGCATCTCACCTGCCTCAACATCCATTAGCATGGTTTTGAAGGCTGGGATGTAGCTGCTCTCAACTCTCTCCAGCAGCTCCATCATGTTCCTGACCTTCCTCGTTGTCAGCTGGTTGTAAATGCATTCCAGGTCATCACACCTACAGCAACCGAGACACAGAATCACAGAATCAGTTGGTTGGAAGAGACCCTCAAGATCATCGAGTCCAACCATAACCTAACCCCTGGCACTGCCCCATGTCCCTGAGAATGTCATCTCTGTGACTGTTCAACCCCTCCAGGAATGGTGACTCCACCACTGCCCTGGGCAGCCTGTTCCAATGCTTCACAACCCCTTCTAGGAAGAAATGTTTCCTAATATCCAACCTCAGCCTCCCCTGGCGCAACTTGAGGCCGTTTCCTCTCATCCTGGCGCTTGTTCCTGGGGAGCAGAGCCCGACCCCCCCTGGCTCCAAGCTCCTTTCAGGCAGTGCAGAGATCAGAAGGTCTCCCCTCAGCTCCTGTTCTCCAGCTGAACCCCCCAGGTCCCTCAGCCACTCCCATCACACTTGTGCTCCAGCCCCTCACCAGCTCTATTCCCTTCTCTCAACTCACTCCACTACCTCAAGGTCTTTCTTGGCCTGAGGGGCCCAAAACTGATTTGAGGTTTGGCTTCCCCAGCGCTGAGTACAGTGGGACAGTCATTGCCCTGGGCCTGCTGGCCACACTGTTCTTGATGCACACCAGGATGCTGGTGGCCATGTTACCCACCTACACTGGGCCATCAGCTGTCCCCCAACATCATCTGTTTCCCCTGGGCCTGATTCAGGGCTTCCTCCAGCTACACATGGACTGTGGAAATGGGAGAAAGCTGCATGAGGCACAGACAAACCCTACAGGACAGAAAGTGCTGAGTTCAGCATGACAGCAGCTCTGCTACTGACAGAACATCGCTGAAAAAAAGCCATCGTGTTTCTGCAGGCATTAGCAACAGCTCTCCAGCCAGCAGGGCTTTGCCCCGAGTCAGCCTGAACCAGTACAGCACAAAGGTTTTCAAAGGGCAGGAGGAAATACCACTCCCAGGCTCCTGAGCATCTAAAGCCCCTCTGGCCCTGACAGATGAACAGCAGCCAGCTGAGATGCACCATTTCCAGACAGCCCCCAGCAGGTGTCCATCAGCAATTACTCCTGTGGATGGCTCCTAGTGAACAGTGACCAAAGAGTGCCCAGAGCGGGTGTGGAGTCTCCTTCTCTGAGACATTCGAACCCACCTGGACCCACCTGTGTGATCTGCTCTGTGACCCTGCGTGAGCAGGGCTTGGACTGGGGGATCTGCAGAGGTCCCTTCAGCCCAGCCAGCCTGGGATCCTGTAAAGGGCATTTCTGAAAAAAGTCCCTTGAGGTGTAGCCCCTGTGGTGGGGCTAAGTTAAAACACAGCCAGCTGCCCAGTGACCTCCCAGGCACTTTGCAGATCATGATGATTTTCTGTGCGGGAGCAATTTTCCTTAGTTGAAGCCTACATGAACCCCAAGTGGCCTGTTCTTCTCAACTCATGGAATTAGCAGCTCCACCACCAGCACTCTCCCTCTACACAAAACCAGCACCACAGGGCACCATGCACTGGCCAGGCTGCTCTGGGTACCTGTTCTTCCAGAACTCCAGCTCCACCTTCGGGTTCGGATTGCTGCCTTGCAGGAGAGGCTCTGAAGACTCTTTCTTCAGTGCCTCCTGGATCTGGTGGCTCCAGTCTATGATGGCCGACTCCATGGCATACACCAGAGATTTATCTATCCGTTCCATGCTGTAGTAAACAGAGTACGTGATTAACTTTGTTGATGTGCATTGCTCAGTTGGATCTACTTCCAATGGCCGTGTGGGCAGCTGGATTTTACAGGGTTTCACATTTCAAAACCACAAAACAATCAAACCCCATAAGATTTTGTCACTGGTTTAATATAGGAATTACACTCTGGAGAAAATGGCTGAATGTCTGCAGCAGTGTGGGCAACAACACTGTTCATAAAGTGAATGGTGGAAATGAAGAGCCAGTCGCCACCTCTCTGCACAGCCAGTCATTGTCACATCAGATCCATTCAGGTTCAGGATCTGACCTGGAGACTCACACATCCAGCAAGATTCTCTCTCCCCATACCATTCTCCCTCAAAATATTCTACATCCCTGCAGTCATTAACTCACTTAATTCAGCAAGAAACACCACCAAGTGGGCTGGGAAGCTGAGGACAGGTCACCCCACTGCCTTGGAAGCAGTAACTTCTCACAAAATCCCACCCGCACCACGTCCTGTCTGAGGAGTGATTCATTCCACTGCACCCACACATCTCCTGGGGTTCCACAGGGGCACGCACGCAGCCCAGACACGATGACAACTTGATGTACAAACGCATCTGCTTCTCTGGACCTTCCAGAACCTGTTATTTTGGGGTGGTACTCACGATTTCTCATTTTCCAGATCAATGTCCTCAATTCCCTCTGAGCCAGCTGGGAGAGGCAGCAAGGTCTTGCCGTCTACTTGGCCAACAACTGTGAAAATGGTACTTTTGAGGTTGTGGACATGACGCACGATGTCTTGTGACACCACTTGTGGCCAGCCCTGATGGTTCTTCTTGTTCGTTAGGATGGGCACGATCACCTACAGCGGGAGTCACGGAAGACCAATGGAGAAAAAAGTGCAGCAGGAGACGGACGGGCCACCAGGCTCTGAGGTCTGTGCTTGGCCAAGCCTGGAGACCCATATTCATTGCTGTCTCAAGCAGTTCCCATGTGAAATAGAGGCAGCTGATGATGAATGGGCATCTCTACAGGCCCACTTTATACAGCAGAACACCCTTTTCCCCAAATCCAAGCAGCCAAGGAGGGTGGAAGCCAGTAGGCAAAGTGAGCAGCCCCATCCCCAGGCTCTCCCAGCCTTTCAAGCCCGCAACTGGAGATGGCCCCATGGGCTGCTGTCCCTTGCCCTCACAACTGTCCCCGGTGCTTGGTCCCCATGTCCCTGCCCATGGGCACAGCCGTCAGGCTGCCCTTTGAGCCTGCCAGGGCTGGGCTGAGCTCAGTGTGCTGCAAGGGAAGGTCTGCTGGTACCCCCTGGGATACACTGGTGGTGAGGGTCCCCCAGGTCCCAGCTGCAGCCCACCAAACAGGAGCTTTGCCTTTATCAGCACTTTTACTGACCCGGCAGCATGGGGTTGTGGGGCTGGTCGGGGTTTGCCCAGATTTGAGCTGCTTTTGGCTTGTTTGAGCTGTGACAGCAACACCGTGTCTGTCACCTATCCTGGCTGGCTCTGCACTGGGACCAGCCTGTGGCAACAGCCTAACAAAGCCAGGTTGTCCCTAGTGACAAACAACAGCCCTTTGTGTTACTGGACTCAGGGTGGGGGTAGGGGAGGGGGGGGAGGTGACTAAAGGCATAAAAATAGCTGCAAATGGACATAAAATTGAAACGCAATAAAGCAGCTCAGCACCTCCATGGTGCTGTCCCAGGATGCTGAAGACTCTTTGGAACTGTGGCTGGCTCTGTAGACCCGAAGAAGACCCGACCAGCCACCTTCGTGCCCAGGGAGCCGTGGGAAGGGGGAGCACAACCCCAGGGAACACACGGGCAGGTGCTGACGAGTTCACCTTCAGCAGTTTTAGCTGCATTATTAGCAAGATGTGTCTCTATTACTTAAAGCATGTGGACTGCTAATGCCAGTGATGTTGTAACCAGGCAAATGATAGCCGTTCATTTTCTTTCTGACTGTTAAAATGATAACTGGACTCAGGATGAAGCCCCAGCCCACAGAGCAGGTGTGTTCCCTTCGGCACCGCAGGAGTGAAGCAACAAGTGGACAAGGTCACCAGCTGTGACCCCTCACTGAATAAAGACAAAGTGTGGGCAGAGGAACACACGACCCCAACCCCAGGAAATTCAAGACCTTTTTCACCTTCACGCAGACCCACCCCATCTGCCTGACCCAGCACCACCGCTGCTTTTGCCTTCAAGTGAAGCTTGAGAGGAAAATAGGATGAAAACCAGGCACAATCTGCTCCCTGCAGAAATACTGCATGTCTGCACAGGGGAGAGCAAAGCCTGCAAACACGCAGCTGGGACGCACAATCCCGGCTCCCAAAGGCATTCAGAAAACAGGATTTAACAGGATCTGCCAAAGTGTTCCTACCCCACCATCTACCCATAGCAGACGGTGCTTGCAATGCTATTGGCCAGCCGTGATGCAAAACCACTGTTTGTGCAGACTTCGCAAGACCACGGGGCTCATCAAAACAAAAGCTCCCCGTATAAATAATGTGTTTTCTCACAAAACCAGGATAACCAGTCTGGCAGCCTGCTCTTGGGAATCCAATCTATCAGTCACCATCTTAATATACCAAACATCATGATCAGAGCTTCTCAAATCCAGCAGCTCCTCTGCTTTCCCATTACAGCCTCATTCCTGAGACTTCTCCCGGTGAGGAGCCATCAGGAATAAACCGAAACAACATTGTCTAGTTCAGGCTAATAACACAGCAAAGCAAAAGCACTCGAACCTCTTGACGATCTCTTTAAGAAAACATCAGCCCACCTGAGATAACCCGACACTGAGCTACAGGAGGCTCCTGAACATCACAAAACACTTTTTCACTATGAGAGTAATCGAGCACTGGCCCAGGTTGCTCAAAGAGGTTGTGAAGTCTCCATCCTTAGAGATAATGAAGAGCTACCTGGACATGGCCCTGGGCAACTGGCTCTGGATGGCCCTGCTTGAGCAGGGGTTTGGAGTAGGTGACCTGCAGATGTCCCCTCCAGCACCTGTGGGTACATCAGTCCCACAAGGACCCCACTGATAGACAGAGCTGATGTGGATCAGCATTCAGGTGGTTTATATGAGTTCTAAAGCCGTCCATGGTACTGCAAAGGGCAGAGTTAAGGGTACAAGTGCATCAGCAGAGAAGGGAGGGAGGCCAAGGAGCCTGTCTGTAGGAGGGGACACCTTCCCCGCTGCCATGTGCGAGGGGCACCCGGTACTCATGGGTGCCAGGGCTCCCTCTGCACCTCCGGGGCTGCCCAGGCCTCACAGGATCCCAGCCTGGTTAGGTTGAAGGGATCTCTGCAGATCCCCCAGTCCAAGCCCTGCTCACGCAGGGTCACAGAGCAGATCACACAGGTGGGTCCAGGCGAGTTTCAATGTCTCAGAGAAGGAGACTCCACACCCGCCCTGGGCAGCCTGGGCCAGGCTCTGCCATCTCCCAGCAAACAAATTTCTCCTCATGTTGAGCCTGCCCCCGTGGCCCCTCATCCTCACCTCCTCCACGAGGGCGGCAAAGTGCCGCAGGGCATCGGCGGGCAGGTCCCCGCAGAGCAGCTCCCCGGGGCCGGCGCCGGGGGCCCGCAGGAAGAACAGCCCCTTGCGGCGGGCGGCGGGGGGCGGCGGGGGCGGCCCCAGCTCCAGCTCCCCGGCCGGGCCCCGCCAGAGCAGCAGCGCCGGCCCCGCCGGCCCCGCCAGGAAGCTCCGCAGCAGCGGCCCCGCCGCCTCCCCGCCTGCCCAGCGCTCCCAGCGCTCCGCCGGCACCCCCAGCCCCCGCGCCGCGCACCGGCACAGCCGCTCGGCGCCGGGCACCGGCTCCACCGCCTGCTCCATCCGGCCGGCACCGGCGGGTGTTTGCGGGGAAGAGCCGCGTTGCCCGGGGGAAGGGACACTGCGAGGAGCCGGGGGCGGGCCGGGGCGGGACCCAGCTCGCCTGGGAGACGCAGCTGCCCCGGGCAACCACGGGTATCAACACAAGCTGGGGATGGAGGGCCTGAGAGCAGCCCTGCGAAGGACTTGGGGGTGCTGGGGGATGCTCCCTCTGGGGGGGGTCTGGATACCACTGGATCCACCTGGGCACCCCCAAAGTGGCTTTTTAGCACTTATTTTTCTCCTGAAAAAGCAAACACAGTGGGGCTTTCTCCCATCCTGCCCCATGGAACCCCACTCAGACCACACCAGTGCTTGGTTGCCCATCACCATTTATTGCAGCTGCTGCCTGCTCAGCGCCCAGGGCAGTGGGACCGGGCCCGAGACCCCCATCCTGCCCGGCTGTCAGGGAGTGATTCACTGCGGGGGGTGGAAACTGGGGATCCCGTACCCCTATATATATGCTAAACCAAATTATTCGGTTGCAAGCAGTGGTTGAAATAATAAGCAACCAGACGGCTGAGGCACCGAATCTCATAGCGAGACAATTGTCTCAGACCAGAGCTGCAGTGTACCAAAATCAGGGAGCGTGAGATTGGCTTTTAGCTGAAGAGAGGGGGGCGTCTGTGGGAAACTGAATACTTCGGAGTGTTGTTTGGAAAGAGATAACGATGGGGAAGCCATAATGAAAATAGCAGAGGAGATAAAACGCGTTGCACATGTACCAGTACAGAAATGGAATTCTATACTTACTAGCCATTGGTGGGGTAACTTATTTGGGGGAGCCTGGTGGAAGAAAATAGGCTTCATGATAGTATGTGCATTTCTGGGTTTACTGTTTGTGCCACGTACGACCCCGTGCTTTGTTCAGTTAATACATTCAGTAGTCCAAGTCCTCCCCACCCCCCGCCAGCGAGTTCGCCTCCCCCCCGGGAAGCCGGGGCGTCCCTGCCGGCTCCGTGCCCGGGGTGGACGGGGGTGGACGGCGGGGGGGGGTGGACGGGGGCGGGGGGGGCACGCGGGCGTCCCGCGGTTTCTCAGCCCCGCTGTCGGAGGCCTAACCCCCTCACCTGCCCGTGCTGCCGCCTCCCGCGCTTCTTCCTCGGTGGCTCGCTCGCTCGGTCCCTCGGCCCGCTGCCCGCCCCGGCCGCGGGCTGAAGAAGAAACCGACCCCGCCAGCGGCTTTGCCTCCCCCCGGGGAGGCATAGAGACACCGCGTCCCCGTCCCCGTCTCCCCGTCCCGGCCCGCCTGCCTCCCTGCCTACCCGCGCGCGGGGTTCCTCGGCCGATCGGCAAGACGCTCCCGCGCTGGCCTCCCCGCGACCGCCCGCCCGACGGGCTTGACTCCGAGCGACTGACCGTTGGGCACCTGGCGGGGGGCAGGGGGCCGGTTGCCGGGCGGCGGGGAGAGCGCGCATGCGCGGCGCGCGCAGTTGCCGACCCCCTCCGGCCCTTCCCGCGGGTGGGCCGGAGGGGGCGGGGGGCAAGGCGAGGGCGGGAGAGACCGCGCTTTGGGGTGCGGGCGGGGAGGGGGGGTGTTTGTGCTCGCCGTGCAGTCTGAGCCGGAAGACGAAGTGAAATTATACGGCGGCGGCGGCGGCAGGTGCGGGTGGGGGGCACGACGACACCACCACGACCCCGCCGCCCCTGCCGAAATAAACCCCCACCAAAAAAAAAAAAAACACCGCCACGAAACCCGCATCCCCACGCCACGCGCGAGCCCCGAAACTCCAGACACGGACTCGCCGAGCGTGTGCACGGATCGCGAGGGTCGAAAAGCTCGACTCGTAGAGTCGCGTACACTGTCCCGCAGCCACCCGCGAGAGGCTCGCTCGGTCGCGTCCAGATCCTGTCCCTGCGTAGGACCAACCGCCCCGCCGTTCCGGTTCAGTCCTTGCCCGCCGGTCCCACTTACTTAGACTAAGCCTAAAATGCACAGATCTCTCCATAAGGATGGGTTTTATACTCTACTTCCACAATCTGCTGGCAGTACAAAAGAATAAGCGGCAGATCTACTTAGGCTGAGTCACGGTGCTTTGCTCCTAAGACCATGCATACCATGGGAATATTTCAGCTGCATGTCCCACCCCAACCCCAGAGAGCAAGAGCTCCAGGAACAGGTGGAGAAACAGGGAAGGACACTGCAGTGCTTCTGAGAAATAAAGCAAGGACAGAAAGGCAGACGGGCATGCTGTGGAACCTTCTCCTTACCCGACTGTGCTGCTGCCACTCATGAAATGACACTGTAGAGCAAGTGCTTTTAGCACCTTTTTTGTGTTCCACGTTCCAGGAACCCTGCCCCTGGAGGTCCAGCTGCTGAGGTGGAGACTCAGGACCTGGACCCCATGGCTTCGGGGCAGAGGCTCTGATGGAGAGGAGAGGAGACCAGGGGTTGCACTGGGAAATGTGTCTGCACTGCAGGGGATGTGAGAGAGGTTCCTAAATCCCATCCCCAGCATTTCTGGTAGCAGTTAACTCTTCCTGCCCATGGCTGTGCTCCTGCAGCTGTGTCTCTGTCCCTGGGTCTGCTCCCTGTCCGTGTCACAGACCCCGTCCCACCCGCTGTGTGCTCAGCTCTGTCCTGCTCACACCGCCTGGCACTGCCCAGGTGTTGCTTTATCCATGCGAGCCACGGAACCTGACACACCAATATGATGTTCACAGAGTTCGCTTTATTGTCGGACCGGGCTGGCTTTATAGCAAAGCTGCCCTGTCCACGCGCCTTACAACAACGTGATTGGTTGTAACTCGTGCTATACAATAACATGATAGGCTGCATGTACTGTCCACGCGCTCTGCACGCATGTGTCCGGCGATTGCTCACTCATTATTACATTCTAATGGTGCTCCTTTAGTCTCTTTTGTCTCTGGCTTCACCTCTCAGCCAGGCTGGGGACAACCCCATCCCCCTGGGGCGGGGGGGGCTCTGCCACTACATCTCCCCCTCTTTTATTTAATATTAACAATACGCCATATCATGCTTTAAATACAGTGTGAAATACAGGGTAAGAACATTAAGGCTAATACAATTACAATTAACAAGAACAAACCTGTTTTCAATATTCCTTTTAACCAAACAAGGCATTCACCCCAAAAAACCCAGTATCTTCTGTTATTTTCTTGTTCTGCAAATCTTCTATCTTTTTAACTTTTAAGTTCAAACAACACATACAATCAAACTCTTCATAACTGTGAACATGTCCAATAACAAAAAATTAATTGCTGCTCTGTTTTACAAAGTGGTATTCTCAACATTGGCTACATTCGTTGCTTAAAGCGATAACATGTCTGAGGTTAAGGGTTGTCATCACTGCAACCGGTTTCTTCTCTGTTAGCTAGCCAAGGTCTCACCCACTTTGCTGGGATCCATGAATTTTTGTGGTTACCTGTAGAAACACAAGCATATCCCCTTCCCCAGGTTATTAGTGACATAGGACCTCCCCATTGTTGTGTTGTCGGATTAAACACACTAACCTTAGGCACATTTTCGGAAAAATCTTTGACATTTTTGATTTGGTGCATAACAACCGGTTCCATTTCAGTTTCACTTTTAGGATTAAGCCAGTTCAGCACATACAATGCCTTCATCAATACCTCTTCTGGGCTCACACCAATTCCCCCTTGTTTTTTCAAAACAGACAAGAGATTTTTAATGCACGGTGTGCACGCTCAATAATTGCTTGGCCAGTAGAATTATAAGGGATTCCAAACAGGTGCTGTACCTTCCACTGGGTGAGGAAGGCTGCAAGTCTGTCAGAGCGGTATGCAGGACCATTATCTGTTTTGATTTGTGTAGGGACACCCATGACAGCAAAAGCTTGTAGTAAATGACGTTTTACTGCCTTTGTATTTGCTGAGGTCAAGGCTGTAGCCCACAGCAGTCCTGAACAGGTATCTATGGAGACATGAATGTACTTTTGTCTGCCAAATGGTGCAAATTCAGTAATATCAGTTTGCCATAACTGACCTGGCTGCAAGCCCCGAGGATTTACTCCCTTTTGTTGGAGAGGGACTATGCGGGCACAATCAGGACAAGCTGCGATAATGGCTCGAGCTTGTTCCTTTGTAATTGTAAACTGCTTTCGGAGTGCTGCTGAGGATTGATGAAAGAATTCGTGAGCTTGTCTGGCTTGTTCAAAAGGGGATATATCTGCTACTGCCACAAGTTTGTCTATGGTGCTGTTTCCCTCTACTAGACCACCTGGTATGTTAGTATGGCTTTTTATATGCATGATAAATACTGGTGCTGTCCTATAATCTAATACGTTCCACAAATCTAACAATGCTTCAAACAATAAGGAATTGGAAACTCGCTGCAAAAGTGCTCTATGTATTCTTTGTACAATTCCCACAACATAAAGAGAATCTGTTACCAGATTAACTGGAGAGTTATGCCATTTTTGCAATGCTGCTGTCACCGCTCGCAATTCTAAAATTTGAACCGATCCTTCAGCTATGACAATCTGTGAATGCCACTGACCATTCTCAAACCATACAAAGCCTCCTTTGCATGAGCGACTACTCGCATCTGTGAAAATGGTTATAGCATCTAGTGGATGCTCACTAAAAATTGACATAGGCTCTAAGGGGAGGTTGGTCTTAAATATAGGATGTGGTGGATAATGATTGTCCACCTGCACCGGAATCCGGGCAAGAGCTGAGGCAAGATCGTCATGTTTGAGAAGGATCTGTTCAAACAAATTGAGGGAAATAGGGATCACAATTTTAGCAACATATAGTCCAGACAATGTCAGAAATCTGCTTAGTCCTTTCACTATCACTTGGGCAATGGCTTCCCACCTCTGAATGATGGTTTTTTGTTTTTGGCTGTTTAAAAATATCCATTCTAATATTACCAATGGATCCTTTTCTTCCGTGCTCCACTGGGCCAAAAGTCCTGCCACTTCCTTATTGGTATTATAGACATAGAGAGTAACAGGCAATTCTGATCTTACCCGCTGAGCAGTATTCTGTGAAACTTTTCTTGCAATCTGCTCAAGCGCTTTCTGTGCTTCTGGTGTGAGGCACCGTGGTTCTTGGGGGTCTCGTCCCCCACGGAGGAGACTAAACAGCGGTTGCAAATCTGTATTTGTAATACCCACAACATTTCTTATCCACTGTAAGTCCCCTACTAACTTCATTGCATCGTGAAGGGTTGCTATCTTTGCTTTCACAGTAAGCTTCTGAGGTCTAATCATGGCCTGAGTTAGTTCATATCCTAAATATTTCCATGGTGCGGTTTGCTGTACCTTTTCTGGTGCCACAACCAGACCCCATTGACCTAATTGCTTTGTCAACTGAGTTATTATGTCCTTACTAATTTTCTCTTTATTGCACAAAAGGATATCATCCATATAATGATAGATGATCATCTGAGGGTGTTGTTGCCTGAATGATTTTAAAGCCAAATCTACATACCATTGGCAAATAGTAGGAGAATTTTTCATTCCCTGAGGTAGCACTACCCAATGATATCTTTTTGTGGGAGCTTGATGATTAAGCACTGGAACAGTAAAGGCAAATTTTTCACAATCCTCTGGGTGTAAAGGAATCGTGAAAAAACAATCCTTCAGATCAATGACAGTTATATCCCAATCTTTTGGAAGCATGGTTGGGGTAGGAAGACCTGGTTGTAGTGCCCCCATATCTTTCATTACTGCATTAATTGCCCTGAGGTCCTGTAACAAACGCCACTTCCCTGATTTCTTCTGGATAGTAAAAACAGGTGTATTCCACGGGCTGGTGGAAGGGACCAAATGTCCGAGACTGAGTTGCTCTTCAACCAGCTCCTCTAAATGTGCGAGCTTTTCTTTTGGTAATGGCCATTGATCCACCCAGACAGGATCATTTGTTTCCCAACTCAGCTTCATACATGGCCGGGTGTCGCTCGCTGCAATGGCCATTATTAAAAAGGTGACTGCATAACTATTCCCCACTGAGACATCACATCCCTTCCCAATAATGCAATTGTTGTGTTTAGAACATAAGGTCGTACCCATGCCTCTAAGCCCTCGCCCTCCTCCCTTATCTTAACCATATGTGTGCTGATGTGGGTGGGAGTGGCCCCCCCTATCCCCACTACCATGGTATTTACTGCTTCTAAAGGCCAACACAAAGGCCAGTCAGTGCGAGGGATAATCGTCACATCTGCGCCTGAATCTAAAAGCATTCTTTTCCTCTTAATCTCACTGCCAGGCCCAATAATGGAAACTACCCTAGATGGTTTGTCCAAAGTCAGTTTTTCCGTGAAAGCAACCACAGGGGCTCCAGTAGAACCAAAACCTTTCTGACCGCTTTCTGTATTTAAAGCCTTTGGAACACATGCTTTAAAAGGTACCAATTGTGCTATACGGGTCCCCTGTTTAATAGTCACAGGGGGTGTTAAGACTTGCAACATAATACCTATGGGTCCAACATAATCAGAGTCTATTAATCCTGGCAAAACAAACAACCCCTGTCTTGAAGCAGAAGAACGACCTATTAAAAGTGCACTCAATCCATACCCTAGGGGCCCTGTTACTGTAGATGGAACTACATGTACAGACCGGTCTGTTATTGTGACATCTGTTCCCACGGCCAGATCGACGCCTGCGCTTCCTGAGGTTGCTGCCCTGAGCTCAGACAAGCAACCATGGCTGTTCCCCCTCTCGGCTGGTATTGTGGTGTCATCGCGCCCCAGCCCCTGGCGCTGGTCCTCCCGTTTCCCGGCAGCGGTGTCCCATCTTTTTTAAATCTTGATCGACACTCCACTACTCGGTGTCCATACTTATCACACCGACTGCACGTGCCATCAAAGCGCAAATTATTGAGAGGGGCTGGTGACTGACTAGTGCCATTACTAGGTCCCCCTCTCCGAGTATACTGAGGGCAATTTCTTCTAATATGTCCTGTTTGTCCACAAGTAAAACATGCTAGGCCGCGAGAAGAAGGGCTTCGACCTTTCATTGCAGGCTTAAGTGCTGCAGCCAAGGCCGCAGCGTGGGCTTGAGCATGTATTTTTGCTTTTTCTACCTCCTGTTGCATAATTGGTACCCGTGTGCAAGCTTCCACCATCTCTGCTAAAGAAGCACTTTTTCCCAAACCGGCTAATATCTGTTGGCATTGGGTGTTTGCATTCATCATAGCCAAATCTTTCCCCACAGCAGCTTTTGCCTCTGGAGTCAAGTTAGGACAGGCATCTATAGCTTCTTTCAAACGATCTACAAACTTCATATATGGTTCCCCAGGATCCTGCTTTATTGTAGAATAGGGTGGCACAGGGTTACCTCTATTTGGCAATTCTTTCACTGCTGCCAAGGCAAGCCCTTGCGTTTGCTGCAAAATCCTTGGATGAAGTGCTGCCTGAGTAGCACCATCCGCATATTGCCCACGACCCAGTAACTGGTCCATGCTAGCTAACCGCAACGGATCATCAGCTGGTAAACGAACATTTTCTAATACTGCCAATTCCACTTTCCCCTGCCACGTGTCCAAGAACAGCAAATACCCCGTTGGAGGAAGCAATAACTCCATCAATGCCCTAATATCTGTTTGAGTTAGTACTTGCCCCTTGAAAAATGAATTGATTAGCTGCATCACATGCTTATTATCCATACCATATTGCATAACTGCACTTTGCAATTGCTTAACCGTTTTCCAATCAAAAGGCGACCACTGCCTTTGTCCTCTATTATCTATGTGCACTGGCATTGCTGTAATACTACCAGGTAACATGATCCCTTCAATAGTTGCATCTCTGATTACCCCTTGCCAACGTTGCCCTGCATTATAAGAATGATCTCGAGGAATATCTCTACCCTGATGCACAGGGGCAGCACCCAAATTATCATTATTATCACTGCTATACAATTCCCTTGTGTTTCCCTGTGGATCAGTAAGTCGACGCATATTTGCAAACCGATCTGCTAACCCAGTCTCCAGCCCTTTTCCATATCGCGCTCTCAAATATTCATCTGCTTCTCTTACAGACCACATCCCATCTTCAACACATTGTCTAGCCCATTTTTGTATTCGCTCCCTTTTGATACGGAGCTCCTCCGGAGTGAGGTCTAATTCCACCCCCTCCCTTTCCTGTTTTCCCCGTTTTTCACATTCCCTGCCAATTGCCTCCAGCCCGTCCTTAATTGCATCTGACGCCTTTTTATATGCTATTAACCGCGAAGTTTTACTGTTACCGCCATCTAGTCGTTTCATAGCTTCTAGAACTTCTTGCATCTGGCTCTCCTGCCGTCTCAGTAAGTCCTTCAGGCTCTGCACGTGGCTCTCCTCCTGGCAGTCAGGGCGATTCTGCGGGGCTCCGTCCTGGTGTTCCATCGGGTCCTCCGGCAAAGGCACGTCGGCTGGATTAACTTGTCCTGGCTTGTTGAAACTTGCCGGTTGCTGCCATTCGTTGTCGGAGCCAGGCAATGGCTCAACGGGCGCAGAGGGTAGAATTTGCTCTCCGCCCCAGAACTCCAGATCTGATACGGGACATACCAGCGGTGTTGATTCTTCGGAGTTCTTGGAGGGTGGGCAGCTCGCGGCGGGCGGCTCCGAGGGGACGGCACACAGCTCGGCTCCTCTGAGACTTCCTGCACCAGCTGCCTGACCTCCCGCCAGGGTCCGGCGAGATCGCAAGCCTCGCGGCTCCCCCTTGTAACCGCTTCCCATAGTTCGGTCCCTATGTCCTCCCATGTACCGGGAGAAAAAAATTCGTCCGTCGAACGAACACAGCCCTTACGCTGGGCGAATAGTAAAAGGCGCTCCACCGCGTCTTTTTCCAAAATTCTTCCTGTTCTTGCAGCCAGCTGCAGAATACTTCTCACTATTATTTTTTCTTCCACGGATGCCGTGTTTCCCATGCCACCTGCTTCTTCGTAGGCCTACTTTCCGCTATGATTGAGCGCTGGGCTGGTGTCGCCCCCAGGTGGCGTCCTCGCGTCTTCACTTCCGGCGATCTTGCTTCGATACGAAGGATCACGTCGGGGTCACCAAAGTGTTGCTTTATCCATGCGAGCCACGGAACCTGACACACCAATATGATGTTCACAGAGTTCGCTTTATTGTCGGACCGGGCTGGCTTTATAGCAAAGCTGCCCTGTCCACGCGCCTTACAACAACGTGATTGGTTGTAACTCGTGCTATACAATAACATGCTAGGCTGCATGTACTGTCCACGCGCTCTGCACGCATGTGTCCGGCGATTGCTCACTCATTATTACCTTCTAATGGTGCTCCTTTAGTCTCTTTTGTCTCTGGCTTCACCTCTCAGCCAGGCTGGGGACAACCCCATCCCCCTGGGGCGGGGGGGGCTCTGCCACTACAGGTGAGCTGTGGCCAAGTCCCAGGAAGGGACAGGGCTGGAGCCAGAGCCTTGTTGGGGACAGGGACACTGGGACCCACCATGTGGGATCAGCTCTACAGGGCAGGACCCGGGTTGTCTGGGAGGGCACAGTGACCCCGGACAGGGACAGGTGAGAGCCAGGGCAGGGGATGTTCCCTCTGCTCTGTTCTCAGCTGTGGCTGCAGACTGGACCAGTTGGGGGCTGGCGGTGCAGGGGAAATGGGGTGGGCTGGAGCTGGGCACTGACACCACCCCAGCACTTCCCCCAAGCCCAGCCCTCCTCTCCCAGAGCCCAGGATTCACCAGTGCTCCCCATTGGCAGTGCCACCAGTGACTGAGGATCCCAGTCACCAGCTGTCCACATTGCCCCAGCTGTCCTCCCACCTCCCAGAGTTCCCTAATCCTGGGGTCCCTGGTGCCCCAAGAAGAGGAGTGACTCCCAGACCCTCATTTATTTAAGGGGCTGGAAAGGGCTCAGAGATAATTGTGCTTAGAGACCCCAGATTTGAGGCTGGTGTCATCTCTAGGGGGGGTTCCATAGGGAAAGACTGGCCTGGGAGTTGAGGGGCACTGGGAGATGGTGGTGCTGGGAGGTGAGGGGCACTGGCAGGTGGGGGGATCAGGCTTTTGGGGTTGTTGCAGGATGGTTTCGAGTTGGAGCAGTGGGTCATCACCATAGGGTGTCTGGCTGTCAGGGACACACTGCTGTCCCCCCTCACCACTGTGGATGCCCGGGCCCTTCCCCGTGCAGCTGCCCCATGCAGGAAGCGGCACTGATGCCAGGGAAGGCAGCTGGATCAGTGCTCAAGGCGGGGGTGACTCTGTGCCAAGGCTGGGTTGCCAGGGCGGGTGTCTCTGCCAAGCTTTGCCCTGGGGGCTGGAGGCGTGGGGAGGGGCAGGGAGTCCTCCTGGGAGGGATAAAGGTGCCCTCACCTTTTCTGGCATCACCCAGGACTCGCTGCACCGCAGAGGAAGATGAAGGTCGCAGTGCTCAGCGTGGCCCTGCTCTTCACCATCCTGCTGTGCACCCCAGAGGATGCGCAGGTGAGGCTCCAGTGAGGGCCCCCACCGGTTTCTTGTCTTGGTGCCCCCACACCCCTCCTCTTTGGGCCTCCCCATTCCATCCTTTAAGACCCCTCAGGTATCTCCTCCTCAGGATCTCCTCTGTGTCCTATAGAGGGTCCCCAAATGCTCTCCCTTTGATGGATGCCAACGCCTTTCTTTCCATCTTTCCACTCCGCCCTTTGCCTTTCACCCTGTCCCCTGCGGTAGTGCCCCCAGATCCCCCTCCTTGAACACCCCCTCCCAAACACTTTCCCGATCCCCGCGTTTTGTTCCTCTGCTGTCCTCTTCCTCCTGCCCCCACCAACAACCTCACCTGAATTCCCCGTGTCCCCTCCCCTTGAATTCTTTACCCCTCACTTGCATCCCATGCAGTCCTGTCCCTCCAGCACCCCCAGCCCGGTCCCTTGGGTTCTGCGAGTTCACAACAGTGCCCTGCCTCTGGGTCCCCCCCAGCCACCGTCCTCCTTGGAGGCCCCAAATTCCCATGTTATCCTTTTCTCCAACCCAAGCCCTGGTCCGCCATGAACAGGTATCCCAGGTGAAACTTGGAGGAATGAGGTTGGGGGGAGCAGAAGGGATTTTCACGCTCAGATGAGGGAGAATCCAGGGGCCTTGGTGGGGCTGGGGACACCTGTGCCCCACCCACAGCCCCATTTGTCTCCAACCCCTTTCTCTTCTTTCATAGGCATTTCCAGGAACATTGCTGGAAGCAAGTGGAGGGTCTCTCCTGCATGTGAGTAGTGGGGCGGACTTGGAGGGCATCCAGTCACAGTATCACAGTATCACAGTATGTTTGGGATTGGAAGGGACCTCAAAAGATCATCTAGTCCAATCCCCCTGCTGGAGCAGGAACGCCTAGGTGAGGTCGCATAGGAAGGTGTCCAGGCGGGCTTTGAATGTCTCCAGGGAAGGAGACTCCACAACCTCCCTGGGCAGCCTGTTCCAGTGCTCTGTTACCCTCACTGAGAAGAAGTTCTTTCTCAAATTTAAGTGGAACCTCTTGTGTTCCAGCTTGATCCCATTGCCCCTTGTCCTATCATTGTTTGCCACTGAGAAGAGCCTGACTCCATCCTCATGGCACTCACCCTTTATATATTTATAAACATTAATAAGGTCACCCCTCAGTCTCCTCTTCTCCAAACTAAAGAGCCCCAGCTCCCTCAGCCTTTCTTCATAAGGGAGATGCTCCACTCCCTTAATCATCTTTGTTGCCCTACGCTGGACCCTCTCCAGCAGTTCCCTGTCCTTCTTGAACTGAGGGGCCCAGAACTGGACACAATATTCCAGATGGGGTCTCACCAGGGCGGAGTAGAGGGGAAGGAGGACCTCTCTCGATCTACTGACCACCCACCTTGTAATACACCCAAGGATGCCATTAGCCTTCCTGGCCACAAGGGAACAGTGCTGGCTCATGGTCATCCTGTTGTCCACCAGGACCCCCAGGTCCCTTTCCCCTACACTGCTCTCTAATAGGTCATTCCCCAACCTATACTGACCCTGGGGTTGTTCCTGCCCAGATGCAGGACTCCACACTTTCCCTTGTTAAATTCCATCAGATTATCCCCCGCCCAACTCTCCAGCCTGTCCAGGTCCCGCTGGATGGCAGCACAGCTTCCAGTGTCAGCCACTCCTCCCAGCTTGGTGTCACCAGCAAACTTGCTGATAGTACACTCAATTCCCTCGTCTAAATCATTAATGAATATATTGAATAATATTGGCCCCAGTACTGACCCCTGAGGCACTCCACTAGATACTGGCCTCCAACTGGACTCCGCACCATTGACCGCCACTCTCTGGCTTCTCTCTTTAAGCCAGTTTGCAACCCAACTCACTACTCTGTTGTCGAGACCACACCTCCTCAATTTAGCTGTGAGGATGCTGTGAGGGACTGTGTCAAAGGCTTTACTGAAGTCAAGGTAGACCACATCCACCGCTCTGCCATCATCCATCCACCTTGTTACATTCTCATAAAAGGCTATGAGGTTGGTCAAGCATGACTTCCCCTTGGTAAAGCCATGCTGACTGCCCCTAATGACCCTCTTATCCCTGATGTGCCTTCAGATGGCACCAAGGATAAGCTGTTCCATTACTTTCCCAGGGACAGAGGTGAGGCTGACCGCTCTATAATTACCCGGGTCCTCCTTCTTGCCCTTTTTGAAGCCTGCAGTGACATTTGCTTTCCTCCAATCCTCGGGCACCTCTCCCGTTTCCCGAGACTTGGCAAAAATGATGGAGAGCGGTCCAGCAATGACTTCAGCCAGCTCCCTCAGCACCCGCGGATGCATCCCATCTGGACCCAGGGATTTATGGATGTCCAGACTATTTAATTGTTCCCTAACCCAGTCCTCATCGACTAAAGCAAACTCCTCCATTGACCTGGCTTCATCCGGGGTCTCAGGGGTACAGGGTTCCCCAGGACAGCCTCCAGCGGAGTAGACAGAGACAAAGGCGGCATTCAGCAATTCTGCCTTCTCTGTGTCTTCTGCCACCAGGGCACCCACCTCATTCATCAGTGGGCCTACATTGCCTCTGGTATTAGTTTTATCTGCTGTGTATTTGGAAAAGTTCTTCTTGCTGTCCTTGACCCCTCTCGCCAGCTGTAATTCTAAGGAGGCCTTGGCTATCCTGGCTGCCTTCCTGCATCCTCTATCAGCAGCCTTATATTCCTCCCAAGTGGCCAGTCCCTGCTTCCATGACCTGTAAACTCGCCTCTTCTGCTTGAGCATACCCAACAGATCCCTATTGAACCACGCAGGCCTTCTGGCTCCCTTCCTCGACTTCCTACGTGTGGGGATGCTCTGATCCTGAGCATGGAAGAAGCAATCTCTGAATGCAATCCAGCTCTCTTGGGCCCCTTTTCCTTCAAGCAGTCTTGCCCATGGGATTTCTCCCAGCAATTGCTTGAAAAGGCCGAAATTAGCCCTGCCAAAGTCCAGGGTTGCAATTCTACTTGCTGTTCTGTTCCTGCCACACGAGATGCTGAACTCCACCATCTTGTGGTCACTGCAACCCAGGCAGCCCTCGACCTTTACTGCTTCGACCAGACCCTCTTTGTTAGTGAGGATGAGATCCAGCAGTGCACCTCTCCTGGTCGGCTCCTCCACCATCTGCATGAGGAAGTTATCATCAATGCGCTGGAGGAACCTCCTGGACTGTGGCTGGCTGGCTGAATGGTCCTTCCAGCCATTAATAAATACTGGCCATCATTAATAAATACTGATCGCCATTAATAAATACTGACCATCATTAATAAATACTGATCCTTATTAATAAATGCTCATCACCATTAATAAATATTGATCCTTATTCATAATGCTGATCATCATTAATAAATACTGGCCATCATTAATAAATACTGATCATCATTAATAAATACCAATCGTTATTAATAAATACTGACCGTCATTAATAAATACTGATTGTCATTAATAAATACCGATCGTTACTAATAAATACTGACCACCATTAATACATACTGATCGCCATTAATAAATACTGACCATCACTAATAAATACTGATCGTTATTAATAAATGCTGATCACCATTAATAAATATCAATCCTTATTAATAATGCTGATTGTCATGAATAAATACTGACCATCATTAATAAATGCTGATTGTCCTTAATAAATACTGGCCATCATTAATAACTACTGATCGTCATTAATAAATACTGACCGTTATTAATAATTACTGATCACCATTAATAAATACTGATCGTCCTTAATAAATACTGACCATCATTAATAAATACTGATCACCATTAATAAATACTGACCATCACTAATAAATACTGATTGTTATTAACAAATACTGATCACCATTAATAAATATTGATCCTTATTAATAATGCTGATCATCATTAATAAATACTGACCATCATTAATAAATGCTGATTGTCCTTAATAAATACTGACCATCATTAATAAATACTGATTGTCATTAATAAATACTGACCATCATTAATAAATTCTGATCGTCATCAATAAATACTGACCGTTATTAATAATTACTGATCACCACTAATAAATACTGATCATCATTAATAAATACTGACCATCATTAATAAATACTGACCATCATTAATAAATACTGATCGTCACTAATAAATACTAGCCGTTATTAATAATTACTGATCACCATTAATAAATACTGATCATCATTAATAAATACTGACCATCATTAGTAAATACTGATCATTAGCAAATACTGAGCTCAAGGCTCAAGTTGGGCTCCAGGTCAGGCTCCAGGCTCAGGTTGGGCTCCAGGTCAGGCTCCAGGCTCACGTTGGGCTCCAGGTCAGGCTCCAGGCTCACGTTGGGCTCCAGGTTGGGCTCCAGGCTCAGGTTGGGCTCCAGGTCGGGCTCCAGGCTCAGGTCGGGCTCCAGGCTCAGGTTGGGCTCCAGGTCGGGCTCCAGGCTCAGACTGGGCTCCAGGCTCAGACTGGGCTCCAGGCTCAGGTCGGGCTCCAGGCTCAGGTCGGGCTCCAGGCTCAGGTTGGGCTCCAGGCTCAGGTTGGGCTCCAGGCTCAGGTCCAGCACTTCCCCGCAGAGCAGCCCGGGGCTCTGGGCAAAGCCACGCAGCTCGTCGCCCAAGGGAAACAGGTCCATGGTCACCGGGCTCCAAACACCCCGGAGCAAAAACCAGAGCGGCCCCAGGACACCCGGGCTCCCAAAGAGCCTGGAAAAGGGACACAAAGAGTTAAATTGGGGGGAGTGAAGTGGCTGCTGATGCTGAGAAACCCCCGGGGGTTCGGGGCTGGGGGGAAAGGGGGGATCTGTATGAAAACTGCTCTGGGGAAAAGGGGGGAAGGGGTTGGGCTGCATGGGAATGGGAGGAGGGACGGGAAAACGGGAGAGGGAAACGGGGAAGAGGGAAAAGGGGGGAAAGGGGGAAAAAGGGGGGAAAGAGGGAAAAGGGGGAAAAAGGGAAAAGAGGGGAAAAGGGGGGAAAGAGGGAAAAGGGGGAAAAAGGGAAAAGAGGGGAAAAGGGGGGAAAGAGGGAAAAGGGGGAAAAAGCAAGGAAAGAAGGAAAAGGGGGAAAAAGGGGGGAAAGAGGGAAAAAGAGGGAAAAAGCGAGGAAAGAGGGAAAAGAGGGAAAAAGGGGGGAAAGAGGGAAAAATAGGGAAAAAGCGAGGAAAGAGGGAAAGGGGGGGAAAAGGGAAGAAACAGGGATAAAGGGGGAAAAGAGGGATAAGATGGAAAGAGGGGGGAAGAGGGAAAGGGGGGAAAGAAGGGAAAAGAGGGAAGAGGGAAAAGGGGAGAAAAGGGGGGAAAGAGGAAAAAGGGGGAAAAGGGGGGAAAAGGGAAAAAGGGGGAAGAGGGAAAAGAGGGGGAAGAGGGGGGGAAGAGGAAAAAGAGGGAAAAAGGGGGCAAAGAGGGATAAAGGGGAAAGAGGGAAAAGAGGGAAAAAGGGGGGAAGAGGGAAAAGGGCGGAAAGAGGGAAAAGAGGGATAAAGGGGGAAAGAGGGAAAAGGGAGAAAAGAGGGGGAAGAGGGAAAAAGGGGGGAAAGGGGGAAAAAGGGGGGAAACAGGGATAAAGGGGGAAAGAGCGAAAAGAGGAAAAAACGGTGGAAAGAGGGAAAAGAGGGAAAAAGGGGGGAAGGGAAAAAGGGGGGAAAGAGGCATAAAGGGGGAAAGAGGGAAAAGAGGGAAAAGGGGGAGGAAAGAGAGAAAAAGTCTGTGGGGGGATTGATGGCGGATCTGCCCCAGCCCCGGGGTCTCTCCTGGAGGGGAGGGACGGGCGGGCTCCAGCGGGGGTGCTGAGGAGATGAGGGGACACGAGGGGACCCGAGGGACACGAGGGGACGATGAGGGGACCCGAGGGACACGAGGGGACACGAGGGGACACGATGGGACATGAAGGGACACGAGGGACCCGAGGGGACGCGATCTCCTCACCCGGTGTTTCCCGCCCCGGTGCTTCCCGCCCGCCGGCGCCGCGGCCACGCCCCCTCGCCGCCGGCCACGCCCCCTCGCCGGCGTCACGTGCCGGGAGTGTGTGGCGGGAAAAGGCGGGAGGGAGGAGAGGGAGGCGCCGCCGTTTTGGTGGAGGTTGTGAGGGGACCTGGGGGTCGGCGTGAGGGGCATTGGGGGTCGGTGTGGGGGGAGGAATTGGGGTCGGCGTGAGGGGCATTGGGGGTCGGTGTGAGGGGGGGATTTGGGGGGCAGTGTGGTGGTGGGGATTTGGGGTCGGTGTGAGGGGGGAATTGGGGGGCGGTGTGGGGGAGGAACTGAGGGTCGGTGTGAGCGGGACATTGGGGGTCGGTGTGGGGAGGAATTGAGGATCGGTGGGGGGGGCTTGGGGGGTCGGTGTGAGGGGGAATTGGGGGTCGGTGTGGGGGAAGTTGGGGGTTGGTCTGGGGAGGATTTGAGGGGTCAGTGTGGGGAGGATTTGGGGGTCGATGTGAGGGGCATTAGGGGTTGGTGTGGGGGGCAGGAACTGGGGGTCAGTGTGTGGGGGGGCATTGGGGGTCGGTGCGAGGGGGAATTAGGGTCCAGTGGGGGGGCACTGGGGGTCGGTGTTTGAGGGGGGAATTGGGGGGTCGGTGTGGGGGGGTCAGTGCAGGGGGGGCCTTGGGTGTCGGTGTGAGGGGGCATTGGGGGTCAGTCTGGGGAGGAATTGGGGGTCGGTGTGGGGGGGGGCATTGGGGATCAGTGTGGGGGGAATTGGGGGTCGGTGGGGGGGGGAATTGGGGTCTGGTGTGGGGGGGGGGACATTGGGGGTCGGTGTGAGGGGGAATTGGGGGTCGGTGGGGGGGGGAAGTTGGGGGTTGGTCTGGGGAGGATTTGAGGGGTCAGTCTGGGGAGGATTTGGGGGTCGATGTGAGGGGCATTAGGGGTTGGTGTGGGGGGCGTTGGGGGTCAGTGCGAGGGGGAATTAGGGTCCGGGGGGGGATTGGGGGTCGGTGTTTGAGGGGGGAACTGGGGGGTTGGTGTGCGGGGGCGGCCTTGGGGGTCGGTGTGAGGGGGCATTGGGGGTCAGTCTGGGGAGGAATTGGGGGTCGGTGGGGGGGAGCTGGGGGTCGGGGTTTGGGGGGAGCTGGGGGTCGGGTGGGGGGTGGATTGAGGGTCGGTGTGAAGGGAATGGGGGGGCCATGAGGGGAACGGAGGCGCAGAAACAACTTTACAGCCTCCGGAGCCATGAACCTCCACACCCCGCAGGGCTCCAGAGCAGCTGCGTTCGTTTCGCCGTCGGGCGCAAGGGGAGCGATGGTTCCACCCCTCGTGCGCCGCTCCGAGCGGCAGGAGCTGCGTTTAAATACAGCGAGGTGCTCGTGTCCCAACGACCCCGGAGCGCCCGCGCACATCCATAACCTTTCCCGCTCATCACTGCCGTAGTCTCCGCCTGGACGCCCCCTGTTCGCCTGCGCGGCGCCACCTGGTGCTCTGGAGGAGGGGTCTTTGGATGAAGGCTCCTTCAGCTTCCTCAGGTTTGGCTCCTTGTGTTGAATGGACTGGGACCCAAGCTCCAGGTCGGTTGAACCCAGCCTGGCGCCCCCTTTTTGCTGTAAATCTCGGTTCTCTCGTCCCCTCGAGTTCACAGCTGGTGCCGTAAAACTCCTGATCCTGGCACTGCTGGGTTCTGGTTTCCTTACCATGAGTTCACCTAAAGCTCTGAACTAAGGGCTCGTGTGGCTCAGCCCTAAAGTGTTGGCTCGTTAGTGGGCACCCAATTATGTTTTGTTAACCCTTAAAATGTTCGTGCCCTCTATCAGACCCAGGAGTTCGGGCGGGGATTCAGTTCAGGAGGGACCCGGAAGTAACCCTAAGGACCCAGTAGTTGGGGGGTGTCAAGGGTTAAGATCGTGAAACTGTGGGGACCCCTAATGTCCCCAGGGGCCATTGTGACATCCTGGGGACCCCCTTTGTCCCCAGGGCCCATCGTGGCACTGAGGGGACCCCCCCCCCCCTAGTCCCCAGGGCCCATTGTGGCACCATGGACACCCCCTTTGTCCCCAGGGCCCATTGTGACATCCCAGGACCCCACCTTGTCCCCAGGGTCCCTTCTGACAGGGTGGGGACCCCCCTTTCTCCCCAGGGCTCATTGTGACGTCCCAGGACCCCTTGTTGTCCCCAGTGCCCATTGTGACATCCTGGGGACCCCCCTTGTCCCCAGGGCCCATTGTGAAATCCGGGGAACCCCCTGGTCTCCAGGGCCCATAGTGGTACCGTGGGGACTCGTCCTGTCACTTGGGTCCATTGTGACACCATGGGGACCCCGCCTTTGTCCCCAGTACCCATTGTGACATCCTGGGGACCCCTTTGTCCCCGGGGCCCATTGTGACATCCTGGGGACCCCCCTTTGTCCCCAAGGCCCATTGTGACACCGTGGGAACCCCACTTCTTTCCAGGACCCATTGTGGCATTCTGGGGACTTCCTTTGTCCCCAGGGCCCATTGTGACATCCTGGAGACCCCCTTTATCCCCAGAGCTCGTTGTCGCACCATGGGGACCCCCTTTGTCACTGGGGCCCATTGTGACATCCCAGGACCCCCCATTGTCCCCAGGGCCCATTCTGACACCGTGGGGACCCCGCCTTTTCCCGAGGGCCCATTGTGACATCTCAGGACCCCCTTTGTCCCCAGGGCCCACTGTGGCACCATGGGGACCCCCTTTGTCCTCTGGGCCCATTGTGACATTCCAGGACCCCACTTTGTCCCCAGGGCCCATTGTGACACCGTGGGGACCCCCCTTGTCCCCAGGGCCCATTATGACAATTAAGGGACCCCCTTTGTCCCCAGGGCCCATTGTGACATCCCAGGACCCCCCACTGTCTCCAGGCCCCATCGTGACATCCTGGGGACCCCCCTTGTCCCCAGGGCCCATAGTGGCACTGTGGGGACTCATCACTTGGGCCCATTGTGACATCCTGGAGACCCCCCTTTATCCCCAGGGCCCATTGTGACACCGTGGAGACCCCATTTGTCACTGGGGCCCATTGTGACATCCCAGGACACCCCATTGTCCCCAGGGCCCACTGAGACATCCCGGCGACCACCCTTTGTCCCCAGGGCCCATTATGCACATTCAGGGGACACCCCTTTGTCCCCAAGGCCCATTGTGACATCCTGGGGAGACCCCATTGTCCCCAAGGCCCATTGTGGCACCATGGGGACCCCCTTTGTCCCCAGTGCCCATTGTGACATCTTAGGACCCCACTTTGTTCCCCAGGGCCCATTGTGACATCCTGGGGACCACCTGTGTCCCCAGGGCCCATTGTGACATCCCAGGAGCCACCGTTGTCCCCAGGGCCCATTGTGACATCCTGGGGACCCCCTTGTCCCCAGTGTCCATTGTGGCATCCTGGGACCCCCGTTGTCCCCAGGGCCCATTGTGGCACCATGTGGACCCCCTTTTTCCCGAGGGCCCATTATAACGTCCCAGGACCCCCCATTGTCCCCTGGGCCCATTGTGACATCCTGGGGTCCCCCTTTTGTCCCCTGGGCCCATTGTGACACTGTGGGGATCTCCTTTGTCCCCAGGGACCATTGTGACACTGTGGGGACCCCCTTTGTCCCCAGGGCCCATTGTGACATCCTGGGGAATCCCTTTGTCTCCAGGGCCCATTGTGACGTCCCAGGACCCTGCTTTGTCCCCGGGGCCCATTGTGACATCCTGGGGAACCGCTTTGTCCCCAGGACCCATTGTGACGTCCCAGGACCCCCCCTTGTCCCCAGGGCTCATTGTGATGTCCCAGGATCCCCATTGTCCCCAGAGCCCATTGTGATGTCCTGGGAACCCCCATTGTCCCCATGGCTTATTGTGACACCCTGGGACCGCCTTTGTCCCCAGGGCCCATTGTGACGTCCCAGGACCCCCCATTGTCCCCAGGGACCATTGTGACATCCTGGGGACCCCCTTTGTCCCAAGACCCCATTGTGACATCCTGGGGACCCCGCCTTGTCCCCAAAGCCCATTGTGACACTATGGGGACCCTCTTTGTCCCCAGGGCCCATTGTGGCACCATGGGGACACCCTTTGTCACTGGGGCCAGTTGTGACATCCCAGGACCCCACTTTGTCCCCAGGGCTTATTGTGATACCATGGGGACCCCCCTTGTCCCCAGGGCCCATTGTGACATTCAGGGGGACTCCTCTTTGTCCCCAGGGCCTATTGTGTCATCCTGGGGATCTCCCCTTGTCTCTAGGGCCCATTGTGAGACTGTGGAAGACCCCCTTTGTCCCCAAGTCCCATTGTGACGTCCCAGGACGCCTCGTTGTCCCCAGGACCCATTGTGACTCCATGGGAACCCCCCCTTGTCCCCAGGGCCCATTGTGACATCCTGGGACCCCCCTTTGTCCCCAGTGCTCATTGTGAAATCCTGGGGACCCACTTTGTCCCCAGGGCCCATTGTGGCACCATGGGGAGCGCCTTTGTCACTGGGGACCATTGTGACATTCCAGGATTTTACTTTGTCCCCGGGGCCCATTGTGACATCCTGGGGATCCCCCTTTGTCGCCAGGGCCCACTGTGACACCGTGGGCACCCTCTTTGTCCCATGGGCCCATTGTGACCTTCAAGGGACCCCCCCATTGTCCCCGGGGCCCATTGTGACATCCTGGGGATCCCCCTTTGTCGCCAGGGCCCACTGTGACACCGTGGGCACCCTCTTTGTCCCATGGGCCCATTGTGACCTTCAAGGGACCCCCCATTGTCCCCAGGGCCCATTGTGACATCCTGGGTACCCGCTTTGTCCCCAAGACCCATTGTGACATCCTAGTACCCCCCGCAGTCCCCAGGGCCCATTATGACATCCTGGGGATCCCTTTGGCCCCAGGGCCCATTGTGACAGGGCGGGGATCCCCCTTGTCCCCAGGGCCCATTGTGAAACCGTGGGGACCCTCTTGTCCCCAGGGCCCATTGTGGCACCGTGGAGACCCCCCCTTTGTCTCCAGTGCCCATTGTGACATCCTGGGGACCCCCTTTGTCCCCAGTGCTCATTGTGACAGGGTGGGACCCCCCTTGTACCCAGGGCCCGTTGTGACATCCTGGGGACCCCCTTTGTCCCCAGGGCCTATTGTGACATCCTGGGGAGTCCCCTTTATCCCCAGGGCCCATTGTGACATCCTGGGGACCCCCTTTGTCCCTAGGGTTCATTGTGACATCCCAGGACCCCCATTGTCCCCAGGGCCCATTGTGAACAACCTGGGGACCCCCCTTTTTCCCCGGGCCCATTGTGGCGTCCCAGGATGCTTCGTTGTCCCCTGGGCCCATTGTGACATCCCGGGGACCCCTTTTGTCCCCAGGGTTCATTGTGACATCCTGGGGCCTCCCTTTGTCCCCAGGGCCCATTGTGACATCGCAGGAGCCCCCATTGTCCCAAGGGCACATTGTTACATCCTGGGGACCCCCTTGTCCCCAGGGCCCATCGTGGCACCGTGGGGACCCCCCCTTTGTCTCCAGTGCCCATTGTGACATTCTTGGGACCCCCCTTGTCCCCAGGACCCGTTGTGACATCTTGGGGACCCCTATGTCACCAGAGCCCATTGTGATATCCTGGGGAGCCCCCTTTGTCCCCAGGGCCCATTGTGCACATCCTGTGGACCCCTCTTTGTCCCCAGGGCCCATTGTGATATCCTGGGGAGCCCTCTTTTTCCCCAGGGCCTATTGTGACATCCTGGGGACCCCCTTTGTCCCTCGGGCCCATTGTGACATCCTGAAGACCCCCTTTGTCCCCAGGGCCTATTGTGACATCCCAGGACCCCCCCTTTTCTCCAGGGCCCATTGTGACGTCCCAGGACCCCCTATTGTCCCCAGAGCCCATTGTGACATCCCAGGACCCCCCATTGTCCCCAGGCCCCATTATACACATCCTGGGGTCCCTCTTTATCCCCAGGGCCATTGTGACACAAAGGGGGATCCCCTTTGTCCCCAGGGCCCATTGTGACGTCCCAGGATGCCCCATTGTCCCCTGGGCCCATTGTGAAATCATGGGGACCCCCTTTGTCCCCAGGGCCTATTGTGACATCCCAGGACCCCCCATTGTCCCCAGGGCCCATTGTGACACCGTGGAGACCCTCCTTGTCCTCAGGGCCCATTATGCATATTCTGGGGACACCCCTTTGTCCCCAAGGCCCATTGTGACATCCTGGGGAGACCCCATTGTCCCCAAGGCCCATTGTGGCACCATGGGGACCCCCTTTGTCCCCAGTGCCCATTGTGACATCTTAGGACCCCACTTTGTCTCCAGGGCCCATTGTGACATCCTGGGGACCACCTGTGTCCCCAGGGCCCATTGTGACATCCCAGGAGCCACCGTTGTCCCCAGGGCCCATTGTGACATCCTGGGGACCCCCTTGTCCCCAGTGTCCATTGTGGCATCCTGGGACCCCCGTTGTCCCCAGGGCCCATTGTGGCACCATGTGGACCCCCTTTTTCCCGAGGGCCCATTATAACGTCCCAGGACCCCCCATTGTCCCCTGGGCCCATTGTGACATCCTGGGGTCCCCCTTTTGTCCCCTGGGCCCATTGTGACACTGTGGGGATCTCCTTTGTCCCCAGGGACCATTGTGACACTGTGGGGACCCCCTTTGTCCCCAGGGCCCATTGTGACATC
Organism: Patagioenas fasciata; assembly: GCF_037038585.1. Taxonomy (NCBI): domain Eukaryota; kingdom Metazoa; phylum Chordata; class Aves; order Columbiformes; family Columbidae; genus Patagioenas; species Patagioenas fasciata. The sequence continues at coordinate 841,394 of NC_092545.1, forward strand.
CTGGGGAATCCCTTTGTCTCCAGGGCCCATTGTGACGTCCCAGGACCCTGCTTTGTCCCCGGGGCCCATTGTGACATCCTGGGGAACCGCTTTGTCCCCAGGACCCATTGTGATGTCCCAGGACCCCCCCTTGTCCCCAGGGCTCATTGTGATGTCCCAGGATCCCCATTGTCCCCAGAGCCCATTGTGATGTCCTGGGAACCCCCTTTGACCCCAGGGTCCATTGTGACACCATGGGGACCCCCTCTTGTCCCCAGGGCCCATCGTGGCACCGTGGGGACCCCCTTGTCACTGGGGACCCATTGTGACACTATGGGGACCCCCCTTTGTGCCCAGGGCCCATTGTAACATCCTGGGGACCGCCTTGCCTCCAGGGCCCCTTGTGACATCAAAGGATCACCCTTTGTCCCCAGGACCCATTGTGACATCCCAGGACCCCACTTACTCCCCAGGGCCCATTGTGGCACCATGAGGACCCCCTTTGTCACCAGGGCCCATTGTGACATCCCAGGACCCCAAGTTGTCCCCAAGACCCATTGTGACATCCTAGTACCCCCCGCAGTCCCCCGGGCCCATTGTGACACCATGGGGATCGCCTTTGTCCCCGTGGCCCATTGTGACATCCCAGGACCCCGCGTTGTCCCCAGGGCCCATTCTGACATCCTGGGGACCCCCCTTGTCCCCAGGGCTTATTGTGACATCCTGGGGACCCCTTTTGTCCCAGGGGCACATTGTGGCACCATGGGGACCCCCTTTATCCCCAGGGCCACTTGTGACATCCTGGGGACCCCCCTTGTTCCCAGTGCCCATTATGACATTCTGGGGACCCCCTTTGTCCCAGGGGCACATTGTGGCACCACGGGGACCCCCTTTGTCACCGGGGCCCATTGTGACATCCCAGGACCCCAAGTTGTCCCCAGGGCCCATTGTGACACCATGGGTACCCCCTTTGTCCCATGGGCCCATTGTGACATCCTGGGGACCCCCTTGTCGCCAGGGCCCATCATGGCACCGTGGGGACCCCCCTTTGTCCCCAGTGCCCATTGTGACATCCTGGGGACCCCCCTTGTCCCCATGGCTTATTGTGACACCCTGGGACCGCCTTTGTCCCCAGGGCCCATTGTGATGTCCCAGGACCCCCCATTGTCCCCAGGGACCATTGTGACATCCTGGGGACCCCCTTTGTCCCAAGACCCCATTGTGACATCCTGGGGACCCCGCCTTGTCCCCAAAGCCCATTGTGACATCCTGGGGACCCTCTTTGTCCCCAGGGCCCATTGTGGCACCATGGGGACACCCTTTGTCACTGGGGCCAGTTGTGACATCCCAGGACCCCACTTTGTCCCCAGGGCTTATTGTGATACCATGGGGACCCCCCCTTGTCCCCAGGGCCCATTGTGACATTCAGGGGGACTCCTCTTTGTCCCCAGGGCCTATTGTGTCATCCTGGGGATCTCCCCTTGTCTCTAGGGCCCATTGTGAGACTGTGGAAGACCCCCTTTGTCCCCAAGTCCCATTGTGACGTCCCAGGACGCCTCGTTGTCCCCAGGACCCATTGTGACTCCATGGGAACCCCCCCTTGTCCCCAGGGCCCATTGTGACATCCTGGGACCCCCCTTTGTCCCCAGTGCTCATTGTGAAATCCTGGGGACCCACTTTGTCCCCAGGGCCCATTGTGGCACCATGGGAAGCGCCTTTGTCACTGGGGACCATTGTGACATTCCAGGATTTTACTTTGTCCCCGGGGCCCATTGTGACATCCTGGGGATCCCCCTTTGTCGCCAGGGCCCACTGTGACACCGTGGGCACCCTCTTTGTCCCATGGGCCCATTGTGACCTTCAAGGGACCCCCCATTGTCCCCAGGGCCCATTGTGACATCCTGGGTACCCCCTTTGTCCCCAAGACCCATTGTGACATCCTAGTACCCCCCGCAGTCCCCAGGGCCCATTGTGACATCCTGGGGATCCCTTTGGCCCCAGGGCCCATTGTGACAGGGCGGGGATCCCCCTTGTCCCCAGGGCCCATTGTGAAACCGTGGGGACCCTCTTGTCCCCAGGGCCCATTGTGGCACCGTGGAGACCCCCCCTTTGTCTCCAGTGCCCATTGTGACATCCTGGGGACCCCCTTTGTCCCCAGTGCTCATTGTGACAGGGTGGGACCCCCCTTGTACCCACGGCCCGTTGTGACATCCTGGGGACCCCCTTTGTCCCCAGGGCCTATTGTGACATCCTGGGGAGTACCCTTTATCCCCAGGGCCCATTGTGACATCCTGGGGACCCCCTTTGTCCCTAGGGTTCATTGTGACATCCCAGGACCCCCATTGTCCCCAGGGCCCATTGTGAACAACCTGGGGACCCCCCTTTTTCCCCGGGCCCATTGTGGCGTCCCAGGATGCTTCGTTGTCCCCTGGGCCCATTGTGACATCCCGGGGACCCCTTTTGTCCCCAGGGTCCATTGTGACATCCTGGGGCCTCCCTTTGTCCCCAGGGCCCATTGTGACATCGCAGGAGCCCCCATTGTCCCAAGGGCACATTGTTACATCCTGGGGACCCCCTTGTCCCCAGGGCCCATCGTGGCACCGTGGGGACCCCCCCTTTGTCTCCAGTGCCCATTGTGACATCCTTGGGACCCCCCTTGTCCCCAGGACCCGTTGTGACATCTTGCAGACCCCTATGTCACCAGAGCCCATTGTGATACCCTGGGGAGCCCCCTTTGTCCCCAGGGCCCATTGTGCACATCCTGTGGACCCCTCTTTGTCCCCAGGGCCCATTGTGATATCCTGGGGAGCCCTCTTTTTCCCCAGGGCCTATTCTGACATCCTGGGGACCCCCTTTGTCCCCCGGGCCCATTGTGACATCCTGAAGACCCCCTTTGTCCCCAGGGCCTATTGTGACATGCCAGGACCCCCCCTTTTCTCCAGGGCCCATTGTGACGTCCCAGGACCCCCTATTGTCCCCAGAGCCCATTGTGACATCCTGGGGAACCGCTTTGTCCCCAGGACCCATTGTGACGTCCCAGGACCCCCCTTGTCCCCAGGGCTCATTGTGATGTCCCAGGATCCCCATTGTCCCCAGAGCCCATTGTGATGTCCTGGGAACCCCCTTTGACCCCAGGGTCCATTGTGACACCATGGGGACCCCCTCTTGTCCCCAGGGACCATCGTGGTACCGTGGGGACCCCCTTGTCACTGGGGACCCATTGTGACACTATGGGGACCCCCCTTTGTGCCCAGGGCCCATTGTAACATCCTGGGGACCCCCTTGCCTCCAGGGCCCCTTGTGACATCAAAGGATCACCCTTTGTCCCCAGGACCCATTGTGACATCCCAGGACCCCACTTACTCCCCAGGGCCCATTGTGGCACCATGAGGACCCCCTTTGTCACTGGTGCCCATTGTGACATCCCAGGACCCCCCATTGTCTGCAGAGCCCATTGTGACACTATAGGGACCCCCCTTGTCACTGAGGACCCATTGTGACACCATGGGCACCTCCCCTTGTCGTCAGAGCCCATCGTGACATCCCAAAACCCCCAATTGTCTCCAGGGCCCATTGTGACATCCTGGGGACCTCCCTTTCTCCCCAGGGCCCATTGTGACGTTCCAGGAACCCCCATTGTCCTCAGGGCCCATTGTGACATTCAGGGGACCCCCTTTGTCTTCAGGGCCCATTGTGACACCATGGAGACCCCATTTGTCACTCGGGCCCATTGTGACATCCTAGGACCCCCCATTGTCCCCAAGGCCCATTGCGACATCCTGGGGACCCCCCTTTGTCCTCAGGGCCCATTGTGACATTCAGGGCACCCCTCTTTGTCCCCAGGGCCCATTCTGATACCATGGGGACCACTTTGTCCCCAGGGCCCACTGTGACATCCTGGGGACGCCCTTTGTCCCCAGGGCCCATTTTGACACCATGTGCACCCCCCTTTGTGCCCAGGACCGATTGTGACATCCTGGGGACCCTCTTTGTCCCCAGGGCCCATTGTGACATCCTGGGGACACCCCATTGTCTCCAGGCCCCATTGTGAACATCCTGGGGACCCCCTTGTCCCCAGGGCCCATCGTGGCACCGTGGGGACCCCCCGTTGTCCCCAGGGCCTATAGTGACACCGTGGGTACCCCCTTTATCCCATGAGCCCATTGTGACATCCCAGGACCCCGCGTTGTCCCCAGTGCCCATTGTGACATCCTGGGGACCCCCCTTGTCCCCAGGGCTTATTGTGACATCCTGGGGACCGCCTTTGTCCCCAGGGCCCATTGTGACATCCTGGGGACCCCCCTTGTCCCCAGGGCTTATTGTGACATCCTGGGTACCCCCTTTGTCCCCAGTGCCCATTGTGACATCCTGGGGACCCCCCTTGTCCCCAGGGCTTATTGTGACATCCTGGGGACCGCCTTTGTCCCCAGGGCCCATTGTGACATCCCAGGACCCCAAGTTGTCCCCAGGGACCATTGTGACACCGTGGGGACCCCCTTTGTCCTCAGGGCCCGTTGTGAACATCCTGGGGACCCCCTTGTCCACACGACCCATCGTGGCACCGTGGGGACCCCCGGTTGTCCCCAGGGCCTATAGTGACACCGTGGGTACCCCCTTTATCCCATGAGCCCATTGTGACATCCTGGGGACCCCCTTGTCCCCAGGGCCCATTGTGACACCATGGGGATCGCCTTTGTCCCCGTGGCCCATTGTGACATCCCAGGACCCCGCGTTGTCCCCAGGGCCCATTCTGACATCCTGGGGACCCCCCTTGTCCCCAGGGCTTATTGTGACATCCTGGGGACCCCTTTGTCCCAGGGGCACATTGTGGCACCATGGGGACCCCCTTTATCCCCAGGACCACTTGTGACATCCTGGGGACCCCCCTTGTCCCCAGTGCCCATTATGACATTCTGGGGACCCCCTTTGTCCCAGGGGCACATTGTGGCACCACGGGGACCCCCTTTGTCACCGGGGCCCATTGTGACATCCCAGGACCCCAAGTTGTCCCCAGGGCCCATTGTGACACCATGGGTACCCCCTTTGTCCCATGGGCCCATTGTGACATCCTGGGGACCCCCTTGTCGCCAGGGCCCATCATGGCACCGTGGGGACCCCCCTTTGTCCCCAGTGCCCATTGTGACATCCTGGGGACCCCCCTTGTCCCCATGGCTTATTGTGACACCCTGGGACCGCCTTTGTCCCCAGGGCCCATTGTGACGTCCCAGGACCCCCCATTGTCCCCAGGGACCATTGTGACATCCTGGGGACCCCCTTTGTCCCAAGACCCCATTGTGACATCCTGGGGACCCCGCCTTGTCCCCAAAGCCCATTGTGACATCCTGGGGACCCTCTTTGTCCCCAGGGCCCATTGTGGCACCATGGGGACACCCTTTGTCACTGGGGCCAGTTGTGACATCCCAGGACCCCACTTTGTCCCCAGGGCTTATTGTGATACCATGGGGACCCCCCTTGTCCCCAGGGCCCATTGTGACATTCAGGGGGACTCCTCTTTGTCCCCAGGGCCTATTGTGTCATCCTGGGGATCTCCCCTTGTCTCTAGGGCCCATTGTGAGACTGTGGAAGACCCCCTTTGTCCCCAAGTCCCATTGTGACGTCCCAGGACGCCTCGTTGTCCCCAGGACCCATTGTGACTCCATGGGAACCCCCCCTTGTCCCCAGGGCCCATTGTGACATCCTGGGACCCCCCTTTGTCCCCAGTGCTCATTGTGAAATCCTGGGGACCCACTTTGTCCCCAGGGCCCATTGTGGCACCATGGGGAGCGCCTTTGTCACTGGGGACCATTGTGACATTCCAGGATTTTACTTTGTCCCCGGGGCCCATTGTGACATCCTGGGGATCCCCCTTTGTCGCCAGGGCCCACTGTGACACCGTGGGCACCCTCTTTGTCCCATGGGCCCATTGTGACCTTCAAGGGACCCCCCATTGTCCCCAGGGCCCATTGTGACATCCTGGGTACCCCCTTTGTCCCCAAGACCCATTGTGACATCCTAGTACCCCCCGCAGTCCCCAGGGCCCATTGTGACATCCTGGGGATCCCTTTGGCCCCAGGGCCCATTGTGACAGGGCGGGGATCCCCCTTGTCCCCAGGGCCCATTGTGAAACCGTGGGGACCCTCTTGTCCCCAGGGCCCATTGTGGCACCGTGGAGACCCCCTCTTTGTCTCCAGTGCCCATTGTGACATCCTGGGGACCCCCTTTGTCCCCAGTGCTCATTGTGACAGGGTGGGACCCCCCTTGTACCCAGGGCCCGTTGTGACATCCTGGGGACCCCCTTTGTCCCCAGGGCCTATTGTGACATCCTGGGGAGTCCCCTTTATCTCCAGGGCCCATTGTGACATCCTGGGGACCCCCTTTGTCCCTAGGGTTCATTGTGACATCCCAGGACCCCCATTGTCCCCAGGGCCCATTGTGAACAACCTGGGGACCCCCCTTTTTCCCCGGGCCCATTGTGGCGTCCCAGGATGCTTCGTTGTCCCCTGGGCCCATTGTGACATCCCGGGGACCCCTTTTGTCCCCAGGGTCCATTGTGACATCCTGGGGCCTCCCTTTGTCCCCAGGGCCCATTGTGACATCGCAGGAGCCCCCATTGTCCCAAGGGCACATTGTTACATCCTGGGGACCCCCTTGTCCCCAGGGCCCATCGTGGCACCGTGGGGACCCCCCCTTTGTCTCCAGTGCCCATTGTGACATCCTTGGGACCCCCCTTGTCCCCAGGACCCGTTGTGACATCTTGCAGACCCCTATGTCACCAGAGCCCATTGTGATATCCTGGGGAGCCCCCTTTGTCCCCAGGGCCCATTGTGCACATCCTGTGGACCCCTCTTTGTCCCCAGGGCCCATTGTGATATCCTGGGGAGCCCTCTTTTTCCCCAGGGCCTATTCTGACATCCTGGGGACCCCCTTTGTCCCCCGGGCCCATTGTGACATCCTGAAGACCCCCTTTGTCCCCAGGGCCTATTGTGACATGCCAGGACCCCCCCTTTTCTCCAGGGCCCATTGTGACGTCCCAGGACCCCCTATTGTCCCCAGAGCCCATTGTGACATCCTGGGGAACCGCTTTGTCCCCAGGACCCATTGTGACGTCCCAGGACCCCCCTTGTCCCCAGGGCTCATTGTGATGTCCCAGGATCCCCATTGTCCCCAGAGCCCATTGTGATGTCCTGGGAACCCCCTTTGACCCCAGGGTCCATTGTGACACCATGGGGACCCCCTCTTGTCCCCAGGGACCATCGTGGTACCGTAGGGACCCCCTTGTCACTGGGGACCCATTGTGACACTATGGGGACCCCCCTTTGTGCCCAGGGCCCATTGTAACATCCTGGGGACCCCCTTGCCTCCAGGGCCCCTTGTGACATCAAAGGATCACCCTTTGTCCCCAGGACCCATTGTGACATCCCAGGACCCCACTTACTCCCCAGGGCCCATTGTGGCACCATGAGGACCCCCTTTGTCACTGGTGCCCATTGTGACATCCCAGGACCCCCCATTGTCTGCAGAGCCCATTGTGACACTATAGGGACCCCCCTTGTCACTGAGGACCCATTGTGACACCATGGGCACCTCCCCTTGTCGTCAGAGCCCATCGTGACATCCCAAAACCCCCAATTGTCTCCAGGGCCCATTGTGACATCCTGGGGACCTCCCTTTCTCCCCAGGGCCCATTGTGACGTTCCAGGAACCCCCATTGTCCTCAGGGCCCATTGTGACATTCAGGGGACCCCCTTTGTCTTCAGGGCCCATTGTGACACCATGGAGACCCCATTTGTCACTCGGGCCCATTGTGACATCCTAGGACCCCCCATTGTCCCCAAGGCCCATTGCGACATCCTGGGGACCCCCCTTTGTCCTCAGGGCCCATTGTGACATTCAGGGCACCCCTCTTTGTCCCCAGGGCCCATTCTGATACCATGGGGACCACTTTGTCCCCAGGGCCCACTGTGACATCCTGGGGACGCCCTTTGTCCCCAGGGCCCATTTTGACACCATGTGCACCCCCCTTTGTGCCCAGGACCGATTGTGACATCCTGGGGACCCTCTTTGTCCCCAGGGCCCATTGTGACATCCTGGGGACACCCCATTGTCTCCAGGCCCCATTGTGAACATCCTGGGGACCCCCTTGTCCCCAGGGCCCATCGTGGCACCGTGGGGACCCCCCGTTGTCCCCAGGGCCTATAGTGACACCGTGGGTACCCCCTTTATCCCATGAGCCCATTGTGACATCCCAGGACCCCGCGTTGTCCCCAGTGCCCATTGTGACATCCTGGGGACCCCCCTTGTCCCCAGGGCTTATTGTGACATCCTGGGGACCGCCTTTGTCCCCAGGGCCCATTGTGACATCCTGGGGACCCCCCTTGTCCCCAGGGCTTATTGTGACATCCTGGGTACCCCCTTTGTCCCCAGTGCCCATTGTGACATCCTGGGGACCCCCCTTGTCCCCAGGGCTTATTGTGACATCCTGGGGACCGCCTTTGTCCCCAGGGCCCATTGTGACATCCCAGGACCCCAAGTTGTCCCCAGGGACCATTGTGACACCGTGGGGACCCCCTTTGTCCTCAGGGCCCGTTGTGAACATCCTGGGGACCCCCTTGTCCACACGACCCATCGTGGCACCGTGGGGACCCCCGGTTGTCCCCAGGGCCTATAGTGACACCGTGGGTACCCCCTTTATCCCATGAGCCCATTGTGACATCCTGGGGACCCCCTTGTCCCCAGGGCCCATTGTGACACCATGGGGATCGCCTTTGTCCCCGTGGCCCATTGTGACATCCCAGGACCCCGCGTTGTCCCCAGGGCCCATTCTGACATCCTGGGGACCCCCCTTGTCCCCAGGGCTTATTGTGACATCCTGGGGACCCCTTTGTCCCAGGGGCACATTGTGGCACCATGGGGACCCCCTTTATCCCCAGGACCACTTGTGACATCCTGGGGACCCCCCTTGTCCCCAGTGCCCATTATGACATTCTGGGGACCCCCTTTGTCCCAGGGGCACATTGTGGCACCACGGGGACCCCCTTTGTCACCGGGGCCCATTGTGACATCCCAGGACCCCAAGTTGTCCCCAGGGCCCATTGTGACACCATGGGTACCCCCTTTGTCCCATGGGCCCATTGTGACATCCTGGGGACCCCCTTGTCGCCAGGGCCCATCATGGCACCGTGGGGACCCCCCTTTGTCCCCAGTGCCCATTGTGACATCCTGGGGACCCCCCTTGTCCCCATGGCTTATTGTGACACCCTGGGACCGCCTTTGTCCCCAGGGCCCATTGTGACGTCCCAGGACCCCCCATTGTCCCCAGGGACCATTGTGACATCCTGGGGACCCCCTTTGTCCCAAGACCCCATTGTGACATCCTGGGGACCCCGCCTTGTCCCCAAAGCCCATTGTGACATCCTGGGGACCCTCTTTGTCCCCAGGGCCCATTGTGGCACCATGGGGACACCCTTTGTCACTGGGGCCAGTTGTGACATCCCAGGACCCCACTTTGTCCCCAGGGCTTATTGTGATACCATGGGGACCCCCCTTGTCCCCAGGGCCCATTGTGACATTCAGGGGGACTCCTCTTTGTCCCCAGGGCCTATTGTGTCATCCTGGGGATCTCCCCTTGTCTCTAGGGCCCATTGTGAGACTGTGGAAGACCCCCTTTGTCCCCAAGTCCCATTGTGACGTCCCAGGACGCCTCGTTGTCCCCAGGACCCATTGTGACTCCATGGGAACCCCCCCTTGTCCCCAGGGCCCATTGTGACATCCTGGGACCCCCCTTTGTCCCCAGTGCTCATTGTGAAATCCTGGGGACCCACTTTGTCCCCAGGGCCCATTGTGGCACCATGGGGAGCGCCTTTGTCACTGGGGACCATTGTGACATTCCAGGATTTTACTTTGTCCCCGGGGCCCATTGTGACATCCTGGGGATCCCCCTTTGTCGCCAGGGCCCACTGTGACACCGTGGGCACCCTCTTTGTCCCATGGGCCCATTGTGACCTTCAAGGGACCCCCCATTGTCCCCAGGGCCCATTGTGACATCCTGGGTACCCCCTTTGTCCCCAAGACCCATTGTGACATCCTAGTACCCCCCGCAGTCCCCAGGGCCCATTGTGACATCCTGGGGATCCCATTGGCCCCAGGGCCCATTGTGACAGGGCGGGGATCCCCCTTGTCCCCAGGGCCCATTGTGAAACCGTGGGGACCCTCTTGTCCCCAGGGCCCATTGTGGCACCGTGGAGACCCCCCCTTTGTCTCCAGTGCCCATTGTGACATCCTGGGGACCCCCTTTGTCCCCAGTGCTCATTGTGACAGGGTGGGACCCCCCTTGTACCCAGGGCCCGTTGTGACATCCTGGGGACCCCCTTTGTCCCCAGGGCCTATTGTGACATCCTGGGGAGTCCCCTTTATCTCCAGGGCCCATTGTGACATCCTGGGGACCCCCTTTGTCCCTAGGGTTCATTGTGACATCCCAGGACCCCCATTGTCCCCAGGGCCCATTGTGAACAACCTGGGGACCCCCCTTTTTCCCCGGGCCCATTGTGGCGTCCCAGGATGCTTCGTTGTCCCCTGGGCCCATTGTGACATCCCGGGGACCCCTTTTGTCCCCAGGGTCCATTGTGACATCCTGGGGCCTCCCTTTGTCCCCAGGGCCCATTGTGACATCGCAGGAGCCCCCATTGTCCCAAGGGCACATTGTTACATCCTGGGGACCCCCTTGTCCCCAGGGCCCATCGTGGCACCGTGGGGACCCCCCCTTTGTCTCCAGTGCCCATTGTGACATCCTTGGGACCCCCCTTGTCCCCAGGACCCGTTGTGACATCTTGCAGACCCCTATGTCACCAGAGCCCATTGTGATATCCTGGGGAGCCCCCTTTGTCCCCAGGGCCCATTGTGCACATCCTGTGGACCCCTCTTTGTCCCCAGGGCCCATTGTGATATCCTGGGGAGCCCTCTTTTTCCCCAGGGCCTATTCTGACATCCTGGGGACCCCCTTTGTCCCCCGGGCCCATTGTGACATCCTGAAGACCCCCTTTGTCCCCAGGGCCTATTGTGACATGCCAGGACCCCCCCTTTTCTCCAGGGCCCATTGTGACGTCCCAGGATCCCCTATTGTCCCCAGAGCCCATTGTGACATCCTGGGGAACCGCTTTGTCCCCAGGACCCATTGTGACGTCCCAGGACCCCCCTTGTCCCCAGGGCTCATTGTGATGTCCCAGGATCCCCATTGTCCCCAGAGCCCATTGTGATGTCCTGGGAACCCCCTTTGACCCCAGGGTCCATTGTGACACCATGGGGACCCCCTCTTGTCCCCAGGGACCATCGTGGTACCGTGGGGACCCCCTTGTCACTGGGGACCCATTGTGACACTATGGGGACCCCCCTTTGTGCCCAGGGCCCATTGTAACATCCTGGGGACCCCCTTGCCTCCAGGGCCCCTTGTGACATCAAAGGATCACCCTTTGTCCCCAGGACCCATTGTGACATCCCAGGACCCCACTTACTCCCCAGGGCCCATTGTGGCACCATGAGGACCCCCTTTGTCACTGGTGCCCATTGTGACATCCCAGGACCCCCCATTGTCTGCAGAGCCCATTGTGACACTATAGGGACCCCCCTTGTCACTGAGGACCCATTGTGACACCATGGGCACCTCCCCTTGTCGTCAGAGCCCATCGTGACATCCCAAAACCCCCAATTGTCTCCAGGGCCCATTGTGACATCCTGGGGACCTCCCTTTCTCCCCAGGGCCCATTGTGACGTTCCAGGAACCCCCATTGTCCTCAGGGCCCATTGTGACATTCAGGGGACCCCCTTTGTCTTCAGGGCCCATTGTGACACCATGGAGACCCCATTTGTCACTCGGGCCCATTGTGACATCCTAGGACCCCCCATTGTCCCCAAGGCCCATTGCGACATCCTGGGGACCCCCCTTTGTCCTCAGGGCCCATTGTGACATTCAGGGCACCCCTCTTTGTCCCCAGGGCCCATTCTGATACCATGGGGACCACTTTGTCCCCAGGGCCCACTGTGACATCCTGGGGACGCCCTTTGTCCCCAGGGCCCATTTTGACACCATGTGCACCCCCCTTTGTGCCCAGGACCGATTGTGACATCCTGGGGACCCTCTTTGTCCCCAGGGCCCATTGTGACATCCTGGGGACACCCCATTGTCTCCAGGCCCCATTGTGAACATCCTGGGGACCCCCTTGTCCCCAGGGCCCATCGTGGCACCGTGGGGACCCCCCGTTGTCCCCAGGGCCTATAGTGACACCGTGGGTACCCCCTTTATCCCATGAGCCCATTGTGACATCCCAGGACCCCGCGTTGTCCCCAGTGCCCATTGTGACATCCTGGGGACCCCCCTTGTCCCCAGGGCTTATTGTGACATCCTGGGGACCGCCTTTGTCCCCAGGGCCCATTGTGACATCCTGGGGACCCCCCTTGTCCCCAGGGCTTATTGTGACATCCTGGGTACCCCCTTTGTCCCCAGTGCCCATTGTGACATCCTGGGGACCCCCCTTGTCCCCAGGGCTTATTGTGACATCCTGGGGACCGCCTTTGTCCCCAGGGCCCATTGTGACATCCCAGGACCCCAAGTTGTCCCCAGGGACCATTGTGACACCGTGGGGACCCCCTTTGTCCTCAGGGCCCGTTGTGAACATCCTGGGGACCCCCTTGTCCACACGACCCATCGTGGCACCGTGGGGACCCCCGGTTGTCCCCAGGGCCTATAGTGACACCGTGGGTACCCCCTTTATCCCATGAGCCCATTGTGACATCCTGGGGACCCCCTTGTCCCCAGGGCCCATTGTGACACCATGGGGATCGCCTTTGTCCCCGTGGCCCATTGTGACATCCCAGGACCCCGCGTTGTCCCCAGGGCCCATTCTGACATCCTGGGGACCCCCCTTGTCCCCAGGGCTTATTGTGACATCCTGGGGACCCCTTTGTCCCAGGGGCACATTGTGGCACCATGGGGACCCCCTTTATCCCCAGGACCACTTGTGACATCCTGGGGACCCCCCTTGTCCCCAGTGCCCATTATGACATTCTGGGGACCCCCTTTGTCCCAGGGGCACATTGTGGCACCACGGGGACCCCCTTTGTCACCGGGGCCCATTGTGACATCCCAGGACCCCAAGTTGTCCCCAGGGCCCATTGTGACACCATGGGTACCCCCTTTGTCCCATGGGCCCATTGTGACATCCTGGGGACCCCCTTGTCGCCAGGGCCCATCATGGCACCGTGGGGACCCCCCTTTGTCCCCAGTGCCCATTGTGACATCCTGGGGACCCCCCTTGTCCCCATGGCTTATTGTGACACCCTGGGACCGCCTTTGTCCCCAGGGCCCATTGTGACGTCCCAGGACCCCCCATTGTCCCCAGGGACCATTGTGACATCCTGGGGACCCCCTTTGTCCCAAGACCCCATTGTGACATCCTGGGGACCCCGCCTTGTCCCCAAAGCCCATTGTGACATCCTGGGGACCCTCTTTGTCCCCAGGGCCCATTGTGGCACCATGGGGACACCCTTTGTCACTGGGGCCAGTTGTGACATCCCAGGACCCCACTTTGTCCCCAGGGCTTATTGTGATACCATGGGGACCCCCCTTGTCCCCAGGGCCCATTGTGACATTCAGGGGGACTCCTCTTTGTCCCCAGGGCCTATTGTGTCATCCTGGGGATCTCCCCTTGTCTCTAGGGCCCATTGTGAGACTGTGGAAGACCCCCTTTGTCCCCAAGTCCCATTGTGACGTCCCAGGACGCCTCGTTGTCCCCAGGACCCATTGTGACTCCATGGGAACCCCCCCTTGTCCCCAGGGCCCATTGTGACATCCTGGGACCCCCCTTTGTCCCCAGTGCTCATTGTGAAATCCTGGGGACCCACTTTGTCCCCAGGGCCCATTGTGGCACCATGGGGAGCGCCTTTGTCACTGGGGACCATTGTGACATTCCAGGATTTTACTTTGTCCCCGGGGCCCATTGTGACATCCTGGGGATCCCCCTTTGTCGCCAGGGCCCACTGTGACACCGTGGGCACCCTCTTTGTCCCATGGGCCCATTGTGACCTTCAAGGGACCCCCCATTGTCCCCAGGGCCCATTGTGACATCCTGGGTACCCCCTTTGTCCCCAAGACCCATTGTGACATCCTAGTACCCCCCACAGTCCCCAGGGCCCATTGTGACATCCTGGGGATCCCTTTGGCCCCAGGGCCCATTGTGACAGGGCGGGGATCCCCCTTGTCCCCAGGGCCCATTGTGAAACCGTGGGGACCCTCTTGTCCCCAGGGCCCATTGTGGCACCGTGGAGACCCCCCCTTTGTCTCCAGTGCCCATTGTGACATCCTGGGGACCCCCTTTGTCCCCAGTGCTCATTGTGACAGGGTGGGACCCCCCTTGTACCCAGGGCCCGTTGTGACATCCTGGGGACCCCCTTTGTCCCCAGGGCCTATTGTGACATCCTGGGGAGTCCCCTTTATCTCCAGGGCCCATTGTGACATCCTGGGGACCCCCTTTGTCCCTAGGGTTCATTGTGACATCCCAGGACCCCCATTGTCCCCAGGGCCCATTGTGAACAACCTGGGGACCCCCCTTTTTCCCCGGGCCCATTGTGGCGTCCCAGGATGCTTCGTTGTCCCCTGGGCCCATTGTGACATCCCGGGGACCCCTTTTGTCCCCAGGGTCCATTGTGACATCCTGGGGCCTCCCTTTGTCCCCAGGGCCCATTGTGACATCGCAGGAGCCCCCATTGTCCCAAGGGCACATTGTTACATCCTGGGGACCCCCTTGTCCCCAGGGCCCATCGTGGCACCGTGGGGACCCCCCCTTTGTCTCCAGTGCCCATTGTGACATCCTTGGGACCCCCCTTGTCCCCAGGACCCGTTGTGACATCTTGGGGACCCCTATGTCACCAGAGCCCATTGTGATATCCTGGGGAGCCCCCTTTGTCCCCAGGGCCCATTGTGCACATCCTGTGGACCCCTCTTTGTCCCCAGGGCCCATTGTGATATCCTGGGGAGCCCTCTTTTTCCCCAGGGCCTATTGTGACATCCTGGGGACCCCCTTTGTCCCCCGGGCCCATTGTGACATCCTGAAGACCCCCTTTGTCCCCAGGGCCTATTGTGACATCCCAGGACCCCCCCTTTTCTCCAGGGCCCATTGTGACGTCCCAGGACCCCCTATTGTCCCCAGAGCCCATTGTGACATCCCAGGACCCCCCATTGTCCCCAGGCCCCATTATACACATCCTGGGGTCCCCCTTTATCCCCAGGGCCATTGTGACACCATGGGGACCCCCTTTGTCCCCAGGGCCCATTGTGACGTCCCAGGATGCCCCATTGTCCCCTGGGCCCATTGTGAAATCATGGGGACCCCCTTTGTCCCCAGGGCCTATTGTGACATCCCAGGACCCCCCATTGTCCCCAGGGCCCATTGTGACACCGTGGAGACCCTCCTTGTCCTCAGGGCCCATTATGACATTCAGGGGACTCCTCTTTGTCCCCAGGGACTATTGTGACATCCTGGGGACCCCCCTTTACTCCAGGGCCCATTGTGACACCGTGGAGACCCCATTTGTCACTGGGGCCCATTGTGACATCCCAGGACACCCCATTGTCCCCAGGGCCCACTGAGACATCCCGGCGACCACCCTTTGTCCCCAGGGCCCATTATGCACATTCAGGGGACACCCCTTTGTCCCCAAGGCCCATTGTGACATCCTGGGGAGACCCCATTGTCCCCAAGGCCCATTGTGGCACCATGGGGACCCCCTTTGTCCCCAGTGCCCATTGTGACATCTTAGGACCCCACTTTGTCCCCAGGGCCCATTGTGACATCCTGGGGACCACCTGTGTCCCCAGGGCCCATTGTGACATCCCAGGACCCCCCATTTTCCTCAGGGCGCATTGTGACATCCTGGGGACCCCCTTTGTCCCCAGGGGCCATTGTGACATACCAGGACCCATTCTTGTCCCCAGAGTCCATTGTGACATCGTGGGCAGCCCCCTTTGTCCCCAGGCCCATTGTGACATCCTGGGGACCCTGTTGTCTCAAGGGCCCATTGTGACACCGTGGGGACCCCCTTTGTCACTGGGGCCCATTGTGGCATACCAGGACTCCACTTTGTCCCCAGGGCCCATTGTGACACCGTGGGGACCCCTTTGTCCCCAGGACCCATTGTGACATCCCATGACCCCCCTTGTCCCCAGGGCCCATTGTGACATCCTGGGGACCCCTTTGTCCCCAGGCACCATTGTGACAGGGTGGGACCCCCCTTGTACCCAGGGCCCGTTGTGACATCCTGGGGACCCCCTTTGTCCCCAGGGCCTATTGTGACATCCTGGGGAGTCCCCTTTATCCCCAGGGCCCATTGTGACATCCTCGGGACCCCCTTTGTCCCTAGGGTTCATTGTGACATCCCAGGACCCCCATTGTCCCCAGGGCCCATTGTGAACAACCTGGGGACCCCCCTTTTTCCCCGGGCCCATTGTGGCGTCCCAGGATGCCTAGTTGTCCCCTGGGCCCATTGTGACATCCCGGGGACCCCTTTTGTCCCCAGGGTCCATTGTGACATCCTGGGGCCTCCCTTTGTCCCCAGGGCCCATTGTGACATCGCAGGAGCCCCCATTGTCCCAAGGGCACATTGTTACATCCTGGGGACCCCCTTGTCCCCAGGGCCCATCGTGGCACTGTGGGGACCCCCCCTTTGTCTCCAGTGCCCATTGTGACATCCTTGGGACCCCCCTTGTCCCCAGGACCCGTTGTGACATCTAGGGGACCCCTATGTCACCAGAGCCCATTGTGATATCCTGGGGAGCCCCCTTTGTCCCCAGGGCCCATTGTGCACATCCTGTGGACCCCTCTTTGTCCCCAGGGCCCATTGTGATATCCTGGGGAGCCCTCTTTTTCCCCAGGGCCTATTGTGACATCCTGGGGACCCCCTTTGTCCCCCGGGCCCATTGTGACATCCTGAAGACCCCCTTTGTCCCCAGGGCATATTGTGACATCCCAGGACCCCCCCTTTTCTCCAGGGCCCATTGTGACGTCCCAGGACCCCCTATTGTCCCCAGAGCCCATTGTGACATCCCAGGACCCCCCATTGTCCCCAGGCCCCATTATACACATCCTGGGGTCCCCCTTTATCCCCAGGGCCATTGTGACACCATGGGGACCCCCTTTGTCCCCAGGGCCCATTGTGACGTCCCAGGATGCCCCATTGTCCCCTGGGCCCATTGTGAAATCATGGGGACCCCCTTTGTCCCCAGGGCCTATTGTGACATCCCAGGACCGCCCATTGTCCCCAGGGCCCATTGTGACACCGTGGAGACCCTCCTTGTCCTCAGGGCCCATTATGACATTCAGGGGACTCCTCTTTGTCCCCAGGGCCTATTGTGACATCCTGGGGACCCCCCTTTTCTCCAGGTCCCATTGTGACATCCCAGGACCCCCTCTTTTTCCCCAAGGCCCATTGTGACATCCCACGACCCCCCATTGTCCCCAGGCCCCATTATGCACATCCTGCGGTCCCCCTTTATCCCCCGGCCCCATTCTGACACTGTGGGGACCCCCGTTGTCCCCAGGACCCATTGTGACATCCTGGGGACCCCCTTTGTCCCCAGGGCCTATTGTGACATCCCAGAATCCCCCATTGTCCCCAGGGCTCATTGTGACATCGTGGGGACCCCCCCTTTTTCTCCAGTGCCCATTGTGACATCCTGGGGACCCCCCTTTGTCTCCAGGGCCCATTGTGACGTTCAGGGGAACCCCCTTTGTCCCCAGGGCCCATTGTGACATCCTGGGGACTCCCTTTGTCCCCAGGGCCCATTGTGACATCCCAGGACCCCCCATTGTCCCCAGGGCCCATTGTGACATCCTGGGAACCCCCTTGTCTCCAGGGCCCATCGTGGCACCGTGGGGACCCTCCCCTTTTTCTCCAGTGCCAATTGTGACATCCTTGGCACCCCTCTTGTCCTCAGAGCCCATTGTGACATCCTGGGGAGCCCCCTTTGTCCCCAGGGCCCATTGTGACATCCCAGGACCCCCCATTTTCCCCAGGGCGCATTGTGACATCCTGGGGACCCCCTTTGTCTTCAGGGGCCATTGTGACATACCAGGACCCACCCTTGTCCCCAGAGTCCATTGTGACATCCTGGGCAGCCCCCTTTGTCCCCAGGCCCATTGTGACATCCTGGGGACCCTGTTGTCTCAAGGGCCCATTGTGACACCGTGGGGACCCCCTTTGTCACTGGGGCCCATTGTGGCATACCAGGACTCCACTTTGTCCCCAGGGCCCATTGTGACACCGTGGGGACCCCTTTGTCCCCAGGACCCATTGTGACATCCCATGACCCCCCTTGTCCCCAGGGCCCATTGTGACATCCTGGGGACCCCTTTGTCCCCAGGCACCATTGTGACAGGGCGGGACACCCCTTGTCTCCAAGGCCCATTGTGACATCATGGGGATCCCGTTTGTGCCCAGGGCCCATTGTTACATCCTGGGGACCCCCTTTGTCCCCAGAGGCCATTGTGACATCCGGGGGACCCCCCTTGTCCCCAGAGCCCATTGTGATATTCAGGGGACCCCCTCTTTTTCCCCAGGGCCTATTGTGACATCCTTGGGACCTCGTTTGTCCCCAGGGCCCATTGTTGTACCATGGGGACCCCCTTTGTCCCCAGGGCCCATTGTGGCACCATGGTGAACCCCTTTGTCACTGGGGCTCAGTGTGACATCCCAGGACCCCCCGTTGTCCCCAGGGCCCATTGTGACATCCTGGGTCCCCCTTTGTCCCTGTCGAGGGTTAGGATTGCGGGGTGACAATCAAACCCTGGCAGATGTGTTGTCAACCTCCTCTGCCCCCCACTTCCCCCTTTTGCCCCTCCCTCTCCCCCCTTCCCACTCAGCACAGGCGATCGGGAGGGGAAGAAGCACAGAGGGGAGAGAGTTGGAAAAGTTCAAGATGTTTTACTGATGCTACTGATGAGAACAGAGAAAATAATACAAATATACAAAACCCATCTTGTAAGTCTGAGCAACTGCAGAGCCAGCACCCAAAGTCCTGGACTGGACTCTGCAGCCAACCGGAGCTGGATTCAGTCTCTCACTGGCCTCCGTTCGCAGGGACGACCAGCAAGGTCCTCTCCTGATGTCGGCCATGAGCAGAAGGGAAGAAAAAAGGCAAAAGGGAAGGAAAAGGGACGAGATTCTCGTGATCTCCCGCTTTTATATGAAGTATTCACGTGAACGGAATGTTATACACAGTTGCTCACCGGTTTCTCGTTGCCCCTCTCGCGAGATGTCCACCCGTGCTTATCAATAAGTTTCCATTCCATTGCTGGGTTTGCCAAAACATGTGTCTGGTTCTCCAGGAAAATGCAGCTGACATGAAGGCTTTGGCTGACAGGCAAAATTCACTAAAAGAGAAACTTGTTTTTTACCAAAACCAGGACAGGTGGGGGCGCAGAGGCTGCTGAGACATGGAGATGGACTGGGACACGGGGGTGGGCTGGGACATAGAGATAGGCTGGGACATGGATGGCCTGGGTCACAGAGACTGCTGGGATGTGCAGACGGGCTGGGTCATGGGCACGAGTCAGAGCCAGCACAGGAGCAGGGAGGCTGGGGCAGCTCCATCCTGCAGACGTGCTTGTCCTGGCCATGCCAGCCATGGGATACGTGCCCCAGCACAGACACACACCCGTGGGACACACAGCTGGCCACAGGGACCCCAGAGACACACGCACGCCCCGTGCCATCATTCCAGTTTATTGGTGGAGCCATGGTGGTCACTGGTGTGGCGGTGGCGGTGGCCAAGGCTCTGCCGGTTCCGCAGACGCCAGTGCTGGGGTTGGCTCAGCGGCGGCGGCGCCATGTCCCCCTGTGGCGGCGGCTGCTCCTGTACCGCCGGCGTCGGCTCCGCCCAGAGCGGCGGCCAGAGCGGCTCCGGTAGCGGCGCCGGCCGTGGCGGCGGCTGCGGCTGCGGCTCCTGCTTCGCCGGTACCGGGCCATGGTGGGGTGGCCGCCGCCCTGTGCTGCCAGAGGATGCCGCTCTGCACCCACGGCCCTGCTTTTATAGGGGTGCCTGGGCGGGGCCCTTGGTGACATCAGCAGTGACGTCACAATGCCCACTGTGGCAGTCGCACATCCCCCATGATCCGGAGCCTCCAACGGGGCAGTCGATGGCTCCTTAGCACCTTCTGTGCCCCACTGTGCCTGTCCCCACGTGCACACCGAGGGTGGCACCGAGGTGCTCACAGTCCAAACTGATCACTGTGTTTAAAAAGATAATCGAGGGGGAAGGGCAACCAAAGAGCCAGGAATCCATATTTCAAATAAATCAATAAGGTGAGAGGGTTGTTAATTAGATGAATGAGACAGGTAAACTGAGGCCAGCCCTGGGGAGTCTGTAACCCCTGCAGTGCCAAGCGCTGGGGAGCAGGGCAGGGAATGTGCAGCTGGGGTTGGTGGATGTGTAAGCGGGGGCTTTTTGTCCCATTCCCTGTGCTGTCTTTGGGTAGAACACCTGGTCTTGCCAAATCGTTTATAAAATACGCTTTGCTGAGAGATCCTGCCCGGGGCTGTTCTCTTGGCAAGGGGATTGTTTCCCACAGCAGGGTTTGGCAGCAGAAGTTTGGCAGGACAAGAGGGCCCATGAGGTCAGAAAGCACAGCAGAGCTGGAACGTGGGGTCACGGGCACCAAACCCAGCTCGGGTGGAGCCAAGAGGGTCCCCTCGTGTGCAGGGCCCAAAGCGCCATCTGTAGCATCTGCCCGTCCTTCTGAGCGCCCAGAGCCCTCTTCTTGGGGCCAAATCCTCATGTTTAGGGTCCCAACGCATCTTTCATCACCCACGGCCTTTGGTCAGGGTCCACAGCTTCATTTTCAGGTGGAGCCGCTGCCTGGCAACAACCGCCCGGAAGTCTGTGGACAGCCAGGGGATGAAATGCAGCCAATCACATTTGAGGAGGCGGGGCAAGTCATGTGATTGAAACGTAAGCAGCCAATCGAGCTTTGAGACCTGCAGGACAGTTGGCGACAGTTGAACAAACTGGGCAGCCCTGAGGGGTGGGCTGTGCTGACTGCACCAATCACACCTGGTGGGAGTGCAGCACAGGATGATTGACAAATAGTCTGACCAATCATTTGGTGGGGGGAGCCAGTGGGAAATCCCAGACAGCCAATCAGAGGAAACAGCGGCTCAGGGAAGGCGGACACTGTGGAGGGAGTAACCCCTCAGGTTGCCAATCAGAGAGAGTATCACCTCAGGGCAGGGTGAGCCCCAAACCAGGACAGAATCACTGCCCAGGCAGCCAATCAGCTGCAGGATCAGCTCAGGGGGGGAGACTGACAGCCCTCCTGACCAATGGTGGCGCAGCCCAGGCTGAGCAGGCGGTTGCTCTGCAGGCGGCCAGCGTGAGCTTTGCCATGGCGCCCGTGGAGCTGCCCGAGGCCGAGCAGCCCCCGGCCCAGCCCTGGGGCCCTTTTTCCTCCCTCTGGGGCCCTGGAGATGTCTTGCTGCCTCTGGCCCAGGTGTGTGTGGGCTGCTCTGGCCTTGTTCTCCTGGGCGGGGGAGGGGGCAGGGGGCACTTGCTGGAGAGGAGCAGCTGGGGCTGGAGCTGGAGAGAGCAGGAGAAGGGGAAGCAGCTGGAGGGTGGAGTGCAGGGGATCCCCACAGCTGCTGCTGCAGCTGCACCAGAGACAGCTGCCCCTCTGGGTGAGGAAGAGTCCCTGTGAGCAGCCTCAGCAGAGCAGATCACAAACGTGCACCGCAGGGTCTGTGTAAGTGGGGAAAATCACTGTCCGGCCGTATAGTGTGTGTGTGTGTGGGGTGCGTCTGGGGAGCCTCGTGCTGTGAGAGCTGTCAGACACCCATGTGTTCTCTTAGGTGCGGGATGGACAAACGGCTGGAGCTACAGAATAGGAGGGGAGGGAAAGACAGGCAGACAGAAGTGCCTGAACTGCACAGCTTGCCTGGCAGTGCAGAGAGCAGGAACTGTGGTGAGTGCTGGGCCCTTGGGCTCATTTCGTCCTGTTTTGTGCTCCTCTCCCTCCCTCCCTGCTCCCTCCTCTTTCCTACCGTGTCCTTCTCCCTCTTCATCTCTTCTCTCTCTGCCCCTCTCTGCTTCTTCCTCACCGTTTCCTCCACCCGTCTCCACCTCTGTGCAGGGTTTCTCGTATCTCCCTCTCTGTCTCCGCTGCTCTGTGCTTCTCATCATCCCTGGTTTCTCTTTGTCACATTCTGCTCTGTTGCTGTGTCCTGCTCCCTGCCCCATCATTTCTCACTGTATCCCTCTGTCCTGCTCCCTGCACCTATTCCTGCCCCTCTTCTTTTTTACTCCCTCTCCATCTTGCTGCCCGCCCCAGGATTTTTTCCCCAATCTCTGTCCTGCCCCCAACCCTTGTTGTTCTTTCTCTCTCCTGCTCCCCTTCTGTCTTTCTGCCTGTCTTCCCTTTCCCGGCTGCTTCTTTCTCCATTTCTGTCCAGATTACTGCCCCTCTTCCTTTTGATGTCTTTCTGTCCTGGTTTTCTTTCTGTCTCCCATCCCTGTTCCCAGTGCCATCCCTTCTCACTATATCACCCCTGTCCAGCTGGCTCTGCCTTTTCGTTGTCTTCTCTTCCTCTTTCCTGCTGCTCAGCCCTCTTTTCCTCTTTCTCCAGCTCCTTGCTGCATGTTTCCCCTTTCCAGTCTCTTCATTTGGATCCCAACTTTGCTTTATTTCTCATTCCCTTTGTTCTGTTCCCTGTCTTTCTTTTTGTCTCTCCATCTGTGCATCCCCCTCCCTGTCTTTCTCCAGCCCCTTCCTGCTTCTCCTCCTCCCCCCTCCCCATCCCTCTGTCCTGCTCATCAGCCCTGCTGGTTCTTCCTCCCTGTCTCATCCCAGCTCATTGTGCCTTTTTGCCTTCATCTCTCCGTCCTTTTCCCTGTGTGTTTGTTTCTCTCTCAGCTCCTCTGTCTTCTCTCTTGTCTGATTTGTCTCTTGCTAGTCCTCTGTCCTTCTCCCCAGCAGCTTCAACTGAATGGCCAGATGTCCCTGCACTCTGGTGGTTCCTCATCACTGCCCTGGGCTGTGTCTGTAGGGCTGGGGATCATTTAGGAGCTGCTCTCCTTCTGCAGACAGCAGAGCCTGGTGCAGCTACAGCAGAGGTTGTTCTCAGCTGCTGCTTATGCAGCTCGTTGGAAGAGCAGCTGTGGGCCTTCTTTGGAAGGGAGGTTTCTTGTTCTGTGCTTACTGCTCCTGGGGACCCTGCACAGGAGCGGTGTTGGGGTCTGCAGGGACGGGTGGGACCTGCTGTGATTCCTGGTGAACGTGAACTGAACTTGTCCTGATGTACTCGAATGAAAACAGACTGACTGGAGATGGTTTACTGCCCTGTTTCAGTTCCAAACTACATGCTTGGCACTGGAGAACATGAGACTTTGTGCTGCTTTCCAGATGTCAGCTGAGAACATCACTGCCTTTGGTACCAGGGCAGGTGGTCTGTGATCAGGGCTGCGGACTTGCA
This sequence comes from Patagioenas fasciata, assembly GCF_037038585.1. Lineage (NCBI taxonomy): Eukaryota > Metazoa > Chordata > Aves > Columbiformes > Columbidae > Patagioenas > Patagioenas fasciata. Next base: position 864,878 of record NC_092545.1, read on the forward strand.
TGGCAGTGCTTTAATGAACATTTTATGGTCTTGCCACTTCAAAGCCCTTCATTTTCCTAGAAATTTGAAGATGGCATTTCTCATTCGGAGGTTCAGACTTCGGTTGGACTTGATGTTGAATGGTCCATACAATGGGGTGCATAAAAGAAGAATCTCGCTTCCTTGTTGTTGTTGTTTTCTAACGCTGTCTGAATTTGGTAAGCAAGAGGAAGAGTGGCTTGCAGTGTCTGCTTTTGAGAGGAACGTATTCCTGACTGTCTCCATCTCTGTATGGTGAAGCTTTCTGCCTGCACTATGATTTTGCTGGGCTGTGAGGCTGTGTTGGAGCAGCAAAGCTCAGAAGTGGTGGCTTTAAAGGCGTTGAAGCTGTGGTCAAACTAGCAGGAAAAGCTGGTTTCTTCCCAGAGAGCTGCCTGACAAATATAGCTACAAGTAAAGACCCTTGAAGTTGGCTTTTTTTATTTAACTTTACTATTAATATGTAGCTTTTGGGATGGATTGATTGATTGATTTCTGGGAAGCAAGAAGTGAGAGCCTGTGCACTCCCACAGGCAGAGCTGCCTCCCAAAATAGGTGCCCCCTTCTCCACTTCTGTTCCTTCCATGCTGGTGTAGCACAAGGCCATGCAGCAGTGTGCAGATGTGGTGATTCCAATGTGACTGTGAGGTCAGAGCCCCTCGGTGACGTGCTGTGCTGTGTCTTGGCAGCAGCAGCATCATGGGGCGAGCGTGGGGGCCATGGTCCTCACCCTGTTCCTCCTCCTGGTGTCCCTGCCAGCCCGGGACGCCCAGGCTGCTCCAGCCGAGCGCAGGGAGCAGGTGGGCGAGCAGGGGCAGCACCCAGCCCCGAGCAGCTCAGCAGGGCAGCAGTGGGGCCAGGGCTGGGGCTGGGGCCGGGAGAGCAGCCGGGCTGGGCCGGGCAGGGCGAGCCAGGCAGCACCAGGGTGTGGGCAGGGGGCAGACACCCGCAGGGAGGGGAGAGGGGCTGCGGCTGCTTCAGGGGCAGGTTCTGGGCAAGCAGGGGCTGGGAGTGCTGGCACAGGGCAGAAACCAGCACTGAGTCCCTGTGGGGCCCTCCCTGCCCCCCAGCCTCGTGCCACACGGCCCCATCCCAGGGCGCGCTTTGAGCCTTTGGGCCCGTTGCAAATCAAAGCTGGGATTGCCTTGGCACTTTGGGCCACTTTAGAGCTAAACCTGGGCACATTTGTGCCCTTTGGGATCGTTTCTGCCTATATCTGGGAGTTCTTTGGTTTTCCAGTTTTGTTTATACCCAAATCTGGGGGTGTTTGGGCCATTTTTGGCCATTTTTTTACCCAAATCTGGGCATACTTCGACTCTTTGGTCCAGTTTCACCCTGAATCTGGGGATGTTATACCCCTTTTTGGCCAGTTTTGCTCAAATCTAGTGGTGCTTTGGTTTTTTCTGCCTCTCTTGACCCGATATACTCAGGTGCTTTTGCCCATTTTTTCCCCTGATATGGGCACTGTGATCCCAAATATGGGATGTTTTCATGTTTGCCGACAGCTTTGCACCCAAGTGTGGATGTTTTTGCCTCTTTGGGCCACTTTTTGCCCAAATACTCAGATTGTTTTGCCTGTATTGACCAATTTAGCCCCCAAATATTTGGAATATTTTGTCATTTTGCCAGTTTTTTCCCCAAATACGGCTATTTTTCTGCAAGATATGGGCACTGTTGTCCTAAATATGTTGTGTTGTGTTTTGTTTTTTCTCTCTTGTCTATGTCCTCTTTTACCTGGAATGCAGGAGTGTTGCTCGGTGAGCCTGGAAACCTCTCTGATCTGTGCTTGACTCCAGGACATGGCCTTGGCAGAGTTGATCGAGCTTCTCAGCTGGGTCCTGGTTAGGAGCCTTGGGCTGTCCCAGAGGTGAGTTGTCACTGTCTGTCTGCTTGAGCGAATAAACACTCGTGTTTTAATAGGTTATTCGTGTGTGATTGTACCCAAGATCCTCTCAGAGGCTTTCCAAAAGCTTTTTGTGCCTTGGTGGTATTACACAGACAAGTCATGAATGTTCAATTTGCCTGAAAACCTGCTAGGTCTCAGCAAAAAGGTCACCCGTGCTCTGTTTCTAGCTGTGGGAACACACACCTCTGTATGTGTCTCGTGTCATTATCTCACCCTCTCCCATCACAGCAGGTGACTGAGGAAGCAGGAGATCACAACGTGCCATGGAAGCTCCCACCCGTGTTTGACTCCCTGTTTGGTTCCTGCAGTCCATGCTGATCAAGCCTCTTGGTGTAATCCTGTTCCTAAGCCTGAGGGGAATCGCAGGGGTAAGTGTTCAGTGTTCATTGGTTACTGGCCTTTTGCGTTTGTTAGTATTTGGTTTATTATTTGTGAACGTTTTCTTGCAATAGTTGAGCCTTGCAGTAGCCAGCAGGCTCTGATTTAGGAGAAACATGGATGATCATTTTTTGCCCTGGTGCTCCATGCTCCCACGTTAGTGTGGGTTTCCTTTTGTGTGTGTGAGAGGTCTCCTGGTCAGAAGGCCCTGAGAGGCCCCGTGTTGGTCCATCTGGTCCTTGAGGGGTGTTGCATGTGGCCTGGACACAGTAGTTTGGAAGCTGCCAGGTCCCAGACAAGGGCTCTGCAGCCCCTCTGCAGCTTTGGCAATTTCAGCATGCGTCTGGGTCCCGTGTTGTTGCCTGACCCCCGTCCAGGCGCTGCAGGTCATTTCACAACGTGAAATGGAAACGCTTTTCCTTTCTGCTCGATTCCAGCCGTCCCTGTAGGCAGCGGCTCCTTGACTGCTTCACCTGAGTGTGTCCGTGAGCCTCGGGGCGATCCCACAGGTACGACCTGGGAACAAATGAGCGTTTCCATGTTAATTTTCCGTTCCTGTGAAATTTAGCTTGCTGCTTTCTTGGCTGACGCTCGGTCACGCAGAGGGGAAGTGGGTCCAGCTCAGTGCTGTGCCCCAGAGGGCTCTGCCTTGCAAAGCTCTTTGCCAACTGCTCCATCTCTGCGCCGCTCGCAGTGCCGGCTGCCGAGGCAGCAGCAGGTTGGGGCTGAGTTTAGAGCTGGGTGAGCTCCAGGGAGTCCTTTCTCCTGACAGCTCCAGGCCTGCTTAGTGGCCACTGCAAGTGCTGGATAAATGTTGGCAAGATGCTCCTGACTGGAAGGAGAGAGGAGCTGCCACTGGGATGGGTTTGGATCCTGCGGTGGCTCACGGAGGTGGCCATTGCGGAGGGGCAGTGTGAGCTCTGGTGCTGCTGTCTCCAGGTTGGATCACCAGACCACCGTGCTGGTTCACCAGATCTTTGGCAGATCCCTGTGCTCCCGTGGTGAGCGCTGGCTGCCAGGTCCTGGGCCTGTGACTCTCAGGGCAGTGGTTTCCCTGAGAGCCTTGGAGCAAAAACCTTTTGGGAAAACTGCTGAGTGTGTGTAACTTCTCCAGAGCTGCAGCTGGTCAGTCTGGATGTTCCTGTGGGTTGTGGGGTGTGTTGTGGTGATGGAAAATGCTGTTGGCTGTGGGCCCCAGCTCTTTGCCACCAGCTGAAGAACCCACGTTGGCAGTTACGGAGCAACACTTGCTGTCCCAGCACGCAGTGGAATTGCACGCTGTGAATCCTGGTGCCGACATCCCAGAGCCCAAAGCTGGAGAGGGGGAACACGGCAGCTGCCTGTGCTGTGCTGGGGTGGTGTTGGGTGCAGGTGTTGTGCCAGGGTGTGCTTACTGCTCTTGCTTTTGCAGTGAAGTTCTCAGTGTGCAGGAGCATCTGGGAGACCTCTGACCCTTTCCTGGACCTGGCGCTGGAGATCAGGTACTGGGGCAGGGTCTGGGTGGGGGGAGCTCTGCTCTCACAGGGGATGTTCCTGCAGCTGCACCGTTCCTGCTCTCAAGGCTGCTTAACTGCCAGTGTCAGGCAGGGTGTGGGCAAGAGGGAAGCAGCTGCTGTTGTTGTGCTGCCTCTGTCTGGCAAAGCAGAGCCCGTTGCCTGAGCATGAGCCACGACTCCTCCAGTGAGGCTCCGTGCTGTGGGGGACAGTGCAGCCGTCCCTCACGGCATGCTGGCCAGGGCCTGGCTGGGGGCAGGCTCAGGGCTTTGGTGCAGTCTGGGGCCCTGTGCTCATGCTCTGTTTTATCTCTTGGGGCCAGCGTCTCTGATCAGGTGAAAAAAGCTGTGACCAACAGACCCGTGTCTTCCCCAGTGACAGGCCAGGTGAGTCCTGAAGGCTGTTCAGGGCCAGAGCACCATGTCACCACTACCAGCCAAGAAGCTGGTGTTTTGTGCCAAAAGGTGAGTCTGAGCTTCTGCCTGGGGTCTTCAATAGGTGCCTTGTGTCTTGTGATCTGGAGATTGTGTTGGGGACAGTGTAGACCAGATGCTGGGTGTCTTGCTCAGCTGGAGGCAGACAGGGAGAGCCCCTCAGCCCCAGGGCTGCAGCAATTGCTCTGGTTTGGGGTGCAGGGCCAGGTCCCTGCTGTTGTTCCCATCCCGGATTAAGGCTGGAGGAACGCCTCCTGTCTTCTTGCTCAGGACAGAGGGGCGGGGGTGCCAGTCCCTGGAGCGGGGTGGCCTCGCCAATCTTCTCTGGGTATCCTGTCCCCTGGGGTGATGGGAGGAGGAGACTCTGCAGCCTCCAGTCAGTGGCTGGGACCGGCCCTCTGGGCGCCGCTGTGCAGCCAGGGCTCAGGACAGTGCGCTGGGGTTTCTGTTGTTTACATTTCCCTCCTTCCTTTTTCCCTTTCTGCTTCTAACAGAAAACACTTCTGATTTGTTGACCACCCCCACTTTCCTCTCCCCTGCTGTGTCTTTACCCTTCCTTTTTCTCTGGGCTCTCCTTCTTATTTTCTTCTCTTGGCTCATGGAAACCTCTTTTCTTTAGATCGCCAAGTTTGTTGTGTTTTTTTTTTTCATGTCAATAGCTGCAGCGCAGCATCCTGTGGAAGGCGAGCAGAAGCGACCATTGCACACCACCTCATTCCCAATTTGCCAAGCACACCTTCCCCATGGACAGCACCCAGCCCAACTCCTGGGCCTTTTGGCAAGTCGAGGTTAGTGGTGCCAGTCGCTCTCAGGCTCCTGACTGGCAGCAAGGCCAGTACTCCACGAGACAACTGCATGGCAGGTGGCCCGGGGGAGGGAGTGATTTCAGCAGCCACCTCTCCTGTTCTCTTGGGTTGGCTAAGATGGTAGCAATTGAGTGCTGTGCTTGTGCACTGTGGAGTGTGGAGGAAGAGGGGGGCTCCTGACCTGGCCTTCAGATCATGTCAGCCTCTTTTCCTGTTCTGCAGGCTGTCCTCATCTGCACTGCATCAGGCAAATCCTGAAAAGCCGACCTTCAGCTGCGTCCTCAGCTCAGCCTTTTGGCTCCCAGCTGTCCTAGGGTTAGGATTTACAGTAAAGGTTAGAGTTAGGGTAAAAATTAGGGCTTAGTTTAAGGGTTAAGTTAGGGTTAGATTTAGAGTTAGGGTTAGGATTAGGTTTAGGTTTAGCATTTAGATAAGGGTTAGGTTTTAGTTAAGGTTGAGGGTTAGTGTTAGGTAAGGTTTTGGGTTAGGGGATAGAGTTAGGGTTAGAGTTTGGGATAGGCTTAGGGAGCATGGTTAGGGTTTTGAGTGAGGGTTATGGGTCAGGTTTTGGGTTAGACTTAGTGTTAGAGTTAGGATTAAACTTTGGGCAAGAGGTTAGAGCATAGCGTTAAGGGTTAGGATTAGAAGTTTGTGATTGGGTTCTATGAGGTTTAAGTTAGGGTTAAGTAGTAGGGTTAAGGTATAGGGTTCGATTTAGGGTAAAGGTAAGTGTTAGGAGTTACAGTTAGGGTTAGGCTTAGGAATTAGGGAGTGGGGTTAGACTTTGGGGTTACGGGTTTGATTTATGTTTAAGGGGGAGGGTTAGATCGAAGGTTAGAAATAGGGTTAAACGTAGGGCAAGGGTCAGAGTTAGGGTTAGAATTACTGTTAGGGTTAGGAGTATGTGTTTCAGTTAGGTGATGTTTGGGATTAGGGTTATGTGTTAGAGTTAGGCTTTAGGGTTAGGAATTATGGTTAGTGCTAGACTTAGGAGCTAGGGATTAGTCTGAGAGTTAGGATTTTAGGTTCGGGTATGTGTTTGCATTTGGGTTTAGGTTAGGTGTTCATGTGTTAGGGTTAGGATTTGATTAGTGTTAGGGATAGAGAGTAGTGTCAGTGGAAGTGGTTGGGGTTAGGGGTTGGTTTTAGGAAGTAGGGCTGGGGTTAGGGTTACGTTTGGGTTAGAGTTAGTGGTAGGGTCAGGGTTTGATTAGGATTAGGGTTAGAGTTAAGGTGAGGGGTTTTGGGTGAGGGATAGAGTTTGGTTTTAGGTTTAGGCATAGATTTCTGATTAGAGTAAGAGGGCTAAGCATTAGGTTTAGAGTTGGAGTTAGGGGTAGAGGTTGGTCTTCGATTTAGCCTTGCTTTAGGATTACAGTAAGTGATTGGACTAATACTAGAAGTTTAGATGAAGGGATAGGTGTTAGGGGTAGGTTTAGGGTTATTATTAGGGTTTGATTAGGATTAGGTTTAGGGCTTATGGGTAGGGATGTGGTTAGTGATAAGGGTTAGTATTAGGGTTAATGTTAGGAGTAAGGATTAAGGTTAGGGGTTAGGGAATAGTGTTTGTGTAAGCAGTAAGACTTCAGGTTTAGGGGGAAAGGGTAGGAATATGGTTAAGGTTGGCATAGGGTTAGGAGTTTGGGTTAGGGTTAGGCTTAGGTTTTGGAGTTTGGGTTAGGGTTAGGCTTAGGAGTTTGGGTTAGGCTTAGACTTAGGGTTAGGAGTTTGAGTTAGGATTTAGGGTTAGTCTTAAGGCTAGGAGTTTGGGTTAGGGTTAGGGTTGGGCGTCTGGGTTGGGCTTAGGCGTCTGGGTTGGGCTTAGGCGTCTGGGTTGGGCTTAGGCGTCTGGGTTGGGCTTAGGCGTCTGGGTTGGGCTTAGGCTTAGAGTTAGGAGTTTGGGTTAGGGTTAAGGGTTTGGGTTTGGCTTAGAGTTAAGGATTTGGGTTAGGGTTAAGGGATTGGGTTAGGATTGGGTTTAGGGTTAGGAATTAGGCTTAGGTTTAGGATTAGGATTAGCGTTATGGTCTGGGTTAGGAGTTTGGGTTAGGGTTAGAGGTTAGGGTTAAGAGTTAGGGATTAGGGTTAGGAGTTGGGGTTAGGAGTTGGGGTTAGGAATCTTAACCCTCGACAGGGACAAAGGGGGTCCCCAGGATGTCACAATGGGCCCTGGGAAGTCACAATGGGCCCTGGGGACAACGGGCGGTCCTGGGATGTCACAATGGGCCCTGGGGACAAATGGGGGTCCCGATGGTGTCACAATGGGCCCTGGGGACAAGTTGGGGTCCTGGGATGTCACAATGGACCCTGGCGACAAAGGGAGTCCGCAGCATGTCACAATGGGCCCTGGGAACAAAGGAGGCGTCCCCAGGATTTCACAATGGGCCCTAAGGACAATGGGGGGTCCTGCGACGTCACAATGGGCACTGGAGCCAAGGGGGGTCCCCAGGATGTCACAATAGGCCCTGGGGACAAAGAGGGTCCCCAGCATGTCACAATGGGCCCTAAGGGCAAGGGGGGGTCCTTGGATGTCACAGTGGGCCCCAGTGACAAAGGGATCCCCCATGGTGCGAAAATGGGCCCTGGGGACAAAGGGGGTCCCTAGGATGTCACAATGGGCTCTGGGGACAATGGGGGGTCCTGGGATGTCACAATGGGACCTGGGGACAAAGGGGGTCCCCACGGTGTCACAATGGACCCTGGGGACAACAGGGAGTCATGGGACGTCCAGTGGGCCCTGGGGACAATGGGGGGTCCTGTGAAGTCATAATGGGCCCTGGAGAAAAGGGTGGGTCCCCAGGATGTTACAATGGGCTCTGGGGACAATGGGGGGTGTCCAGGATGTCACAATGGGCCCTGAGGACAAGGCGGGGTCCCCATGGTGTCACAATGGGTTCCCAGTGAAAAGGGGGGGTCCCCATAGTGTCACAATGGTCCCTGGGGACAAAGAGGGGTCCCCTGAATGTCATAATGGGCCCTGGGGACAAAGTGGAGTCCTGGGATGTCACAGTGGGCTCCAGTGACAAAGGGGGTCCCCATTGTGCCACAACGGGCCCTGGGGACAAACGGGATCCCCAGGATGTCACAATGGGCCCTGACGACAAAGGGGGTCCCCAGCATGTCACAATGGGCCCTGAGGACAAGGTGTGGTCTCCATGGTGTCACAATGGGCCCTGGGGACAAAGTGGGGTCCTGGGATGTCAGAAGAGGCACTGGGGACAACGAGGGGTCCTGGGAAGCCTCGATGGTCCCTGGGGACAAAGGGGGTCCCCACAGTGTCCCAATGGGCCCTGGGGACAAAGGGGGGTCCCCAGGATGTCACAATAAGTCCTGGGGACAAAGGGGGTCCCCAGGATGTCACAATAAGTCCTGGGGACAAAGGGGGTCCTGGGACGTCACAATGGGCCCATGGGATAAAGAGTGGTCCCCTGAATGTCACAATGGGCTGTGGGGACAAGCGGGGTCCCCACGGTGTCAGAATGGGTCCTGGGGACAAAGGGGGGTCCTGGATTGTCACAATGTGCACCAGTGACAAAGGGGGTCCCCTGAATGTCACAATGGGCCCTGGGGACAAGAGGGGTCTCCACGGTGTCACAGTGGGCCCTGGGGACAAAGAGGTGTCCCAAGGATGTCACAATAGGCCCTGGGAACAAAGGGGGTCACCATGGTGCCACAATGGGCCCTGGGGACAAGGGGTTAGGGGGTTGTGTTAGGGGTTTGGAGGATTAGGTGGTGCAGGATTTGGGGGTTCAGGGTTTAGGGGTGCAGTGGTTTGGAGTGCAGTGTTTTGGGGTGCAGGGTTTGGGGAAGGAGGCTATGGAGGTGCAGGGTTTAGGGTGCAGGATCTTGGGGTGCAGGGGTTTGGGGTGGAGGGCTTGGTAGGGCAGGATTTGGGGGTGGAAAGTTTATTGGGTAGGGCTGGGGGTGCAGGATTTGGGGGTGAAGGGGTTGTGGGGTGCAGGGTTGTGGGGTGCAGGGTTTGGGAGATCGGGACGTGGGGCTGGAGGATTTGGGGGTGCAGGGTTTGGAGCAGCAGGATCTGAGGGTGCAGAGTTGGGGGGTGCAAGATTGGGGGTAGCAGGGTTTTGGGGAGCAGGGTTTCGGGGTCAGGCTTTAGGGGGACAGGGTTTGGGGGGCAGGGTTGGGAGGGATGATTTTGGGGTGCAGGGTTTAGGTCAGCAGGATCTTGGGGTGAAGGGGTTTGGGGTGAAGGGTTGGGTAGGACAGGATTTGGGGTGCAGGTTTTTAGGGTGCAACTTGTGGGGGTCAGGATTTGGGGTACAGGGTTTGGGGGTGCAGGATTTAGTGGTGCAGGGTTTGGGGGTGCAGGTCTTGGGGACGCAGAATTGGGGGTGCAGGTTATTGGAGTTAAGGGATTTGGGGGTGCAGATTTTGGGTGTTCAGGACCTGGGGGTGCAGGATTTGGGGATGTAGGTTTGGGGGGGCAGGGCTTAGGGTTTCAGTATCTTGGGTTGAAGAGGTTTGGAGTGAAGGGTTGTGTACGGCAGGATTTGGGGGTGCAGGGCTTTGGGCTGAAGGTTTGGGGGTGCAGGGTTCGCATGTTCAGGAACTGGGGGTGCAGGATTTGTGTTTGCAGGTTTGGGGAATTTTGCGGTAAAGGATTTGGGGTGCAGGGTTGGGGGACGCAGGATCTGAGGGTGCAGCGTTTGGGGTGCAGAGTTAGGGGCTGCAGGATCTGGGGTGCAGGGTTTGGGGGGCACTGTTTTGGGGGGAAGGATTTGCGAGATGCAGGGTTTAAGGGTTTAGAATTTGGAGGTGTCGAATTTTGGGGTGCAGGAGGTGTGGGGTTTGGGGTTGCAGGATTTGGGGCAGAATGGTTTGGGGGTGCAAGACTTGAGGGCGCAGGGTTTGGGGGTTTGGGACATGGGGCTGGAGGATTTGGGGGTGCAGGATTTGGGGTGCAGTGTGTGGGGGTGCAAGATCTTGGGGTGTACGAGCTTTGGGTGTGGGATTTGAAGGACAATGATTTGGGGGTGCAGGGATTGGGGGTGTAGGGTTTTGGGGTTGCTGCGTTTGGAGATTCGGGATGTGGAGGTCAAGGATTTAGGGCTACAAGGGCTGGTTGCAGGATTTGGGGTACAGGGTTTGAAGTGCAGGGCTAAAGGGGCCAGGATTTGGAGGGCCCATTGTGACAGGGTGGGGACCCCCTTTGTCTCCAGGACCCATTGTGAACATCCTGGGGACCCCTTTGTCCCCAGGGCCCGTTGTGACACCGTGGGTACCCCCTTGTCCCCCAGGGCCCATTGTGACGTCCCAGGACCCTCCATTGTTCCCAGGGACCATTGTGACACTGTGGGGACTCCCCGTTGTCCCCAGGGCCCATTGTGACATCCCAGGACTCCCCATTGTCCCCAGGACCCATTGTGACACCATGGGGACCCCCCTTTTCCTCAGGACCCATTGTGACATCCTAGGGACCCCCTTTGTCCCCAGGGCCCATTGTGGCACCATGGGGACTGCCTTTGTCACTGGGGCCCATTGTGACATTCCAGAATTCCACTTTGTCCCTAGGGCCCGTTCTGACACCGTGGGGACCCCCATTGTCCCCAGGGCCCATTGTGACACTGTGGGGACGCCCTCTTGTCCCCAGGACCCATTGTGACGTCCCAGCACTCCCCGTTGTCCCCAGGGCCCATTGTGACACCGTGGGGACCAACCTTGTTAGTGGGGCCCATTTTGACATCCTGGGTGACCTCCTTTGTCCCCAGGCCCCAGTGTGACAGGGTGGGGACCCCCCTTGTCCCCAGGGCCCATTGTGACATCCTGGGGACCCCCCTTGTCACTGGGGACCCATTGTGATACCATGGGGACCCCCCCTTGTTCTCAGGGCACATTGTGACACAGTAGGGACCCCTGTTGTCCCCAGGGCCCATTGTGACATCCGAGGACCCCCCATTGTCCCCAGGGTCCATTGTGACATCCTGGGCACCCCCTTTGTCCCCAGGGCCCATTGTGGCACCATGGGACCCCATTTTGTCACAGTGGCCCAGTGTGACATCCCAGGACCCCACTTTGTACCCAAGGCCCATTGTGACACCGTGGAGACCCACCTTGTCACTTGGGCCCATTGTGACACCATGGGAACCCACCCTTGTCCCCAGGGCCCATTTTGAGATCCTGGGGACCTCCTTGTCCCCAGGGACCATTGTGACACCGTGGAGACCCCCCTGGTCCCCAGGGCTCGTTGTGACATCCTTGGGAACCTCTTTGTCCCCAGAGCCCATTGTGACACCGTGGAGACCCCCCCTTGTCCCCAGGTCCCATTGTGACATCCCAGGACCCCCCATTGTCCCCAGTGCCCATTGTGACACCATGGAGACCCCCATTTTTCCCCAGGGCCCATTGTGACATCCTGGGCACCCCCTTTGTCCCCAGGGCCCATTGTGACATCCTGGGGACCCTCTTTGTCGCCCCGGCCCATTTTGGCACCATGGGGACCCACCTTGTCCCCACAGACTGTTGTGACGTCCCAGGACCCTCCTTTGTCCCCAGGGCCCATTGTGACACCGTGGGGACCCTCCTTTGTCCCCAGGGCCTATTGTGACATCCCAGTACCCCACTTTGTCCCCAGGGCCCATTGTGACACCGTGGGGACCCTCCTTTTTCCCCAGGGCCCATTGTGACGTCCCAGGAGCCCCCGTTATCCCCAGGGCCCATTGTGACATCCTGGTAACCCCCTTTGTCCCCAGGGCCCATTGTGAGCTTCAAGGGACCCCCCATTGTCCCCAAGGCCCATTGTGACATCCTGGGGACTCCCCTTTGTATCCAGGGCCCATTGTGTCATTCAGGGGACCCCTCTTTGTCCCCAGGGCCCATTGTGACATCCCAGGACCCCACCATGTCCCCAGGACACATTGTGACATCCTGTGGACCCCCTTTGTGCCCAGAACCCGTTGTGACATCCTTGGGAGCCCCCTTTGTTCCCAGGGCCCATTGTGTCATTCAGGGGACCCCTCTTTGTTCCCAGGGCCCATTGCGACATCCCAGGACCCCCCATTGTCCCCAGGGTCCATTGCGACATCCTGGGGACCCGCTTTGTCCCCAGGGCCCATTGTAACATCCCAGGACCCCCACTTGTCCCCAGGGCCCATTGTGACATCCTTGGGACCCCCTTGTCCCCAGGGCCCATTGTGACATCCTGGGGACTCCCTTTGTCCCCAGGGCCCATGGTGACATCCCAGGACCCCCCTAGTCCTCAGGGCCCGATTGTGAAATTCAGGGGACCCTCCTTTCTCCCCAGGGCCCATTGTGACATCCTGTGGCCCCCGTTTGTCCCCAGGGCCCGTTGTGACAGGGTGGACACCCCCTTTGTGCCCAGGGCCCATTGTGACATCTCAGGACCCCCCATTGTCCCCAGGGCCCCTTGTGAGTAGCCTGGGGACCACCCTTTGTCCCCAGGGCCTATTCTGACATCCCAGGACCCCCATTGTCCCCAGGGTCCATTGTGAAAGTGTGGGGACCCTCTTGTCCCCAGGGCCCATCGTGGCACCGTGGAGACTCCCCCTTTGTCTCCAGTGCCCAATGTGACATCTTGTGGACCCCCCTTGTCCCCAGAGCCCATTGTGACATCCCAGGACACCCATTGTCTCCAGGGCCCATTGTGAACATCCTGGGAACCCCCATTTATCCACAGGGTCCATTGTGACATCCCAGGACCCCGCATTGTCCCAAGGGCCCATTGTGACATCATGAGGCCGCCCTTTGTCCCCAGGGCCCATTGTGACATCCTGGGGACCCCCTTTGTCCCCAGGGCTCATTGTGGCACCATGAGGACGCCCCTTGTCATTGGGGCCCATTGTGACATCCCAGGACCCCACTATGTCCCCAAGGCCCATTGTGACATTGAGGGGACCCCTGTTTTTCCCCAGGGCCCAATGTGACATCCCAGGACCCCCTCTTGTCCGCAGAGCCCATTGTGACATCCAGGGGAGCCCCCTTTCTCCCCAGGGCCCATTGTGACATCCTGAGGACGCCCCTTGTCTCCAGGGTCCATTGTGATGTCCAAAGACTCCCAGTTGTCTGCAGGGCCGATTGTGACATCCTGGGGATCCCCCTTGTCACCAGAGCCCATTGTGACATTCAGGGGACCCCTCTTTGTCCCCAGGGCCCCTTGTGACATCCTGGGGACCCCGTTTGTCCCCAGGGCCCATTGTGACATCCCAGGACCTCCCATTGTCCCCAGGGCCCATTGTGAACATCCTGGGGACCCTCCTTGTCCACAGAGCCCATTGTGAACACCATGGGGACCCCCTTTGTCCCCAGGTCCCATTGTGACAGGGTGGGACCCCCCTTTTCCCCAGGGTCCATTGTGACATTCAGGGGACCTCTCTTTGTCTCCAGAGCCTATTGTGACATCCTGGGGACCCCGCCTTGATTCCAGGGCCCAGTGTGACATCCCAGGACCCCCTTTGTCCCCAGGGGCCATTGTGACATCCTTGGGACCCCTTTTGTCCCCAGGACCCATTGTGATGTCCCAGGACCCCCGTTGTCCCCAGGGCCCATTGTGACACCATGGGGACGCCCTTTGTCCCCAGGGACCATTGTGACATCCTTGGGACCTCGTTTGTCCCCATGGGCCATTGTGACGTCCCAGGAACCCCCGTTTTCCCCAGGGCCCATTGTGACATTCTGGGGACCCCTCTGTCACCAGAGCCCATTGTGATATCCTAGAGAGCCCCCTTTGTCCCCAGTGTCCGTTGTGACGTCCCAGGACCCCCCGTTGTCCCCAGGGGCCATTGTGACATCCTGGGGACCCCCTTTGTCCCCAGGGTCCATTGTGACACCGTGGGTACCCCCTTTGTCCCCAGGGCCCATTGTGACGTCCCAGGACCCCCAGTTGTCCACAGGGCCCATTGTGAACATCCTGGGGACCCCTCTTTCTCCCCAGGGCCCATTGTGACATTGCAGGACCCCCCATTGTCCCCAGGGCACATTGTGACATCGCAGGACCCCCCATTGTCCCCGGGGCACATTGTGACATCCTGGGGACCCCCCTTTGTCCCCAGGGGCCATTGTGACATCCCAGGACCCCACCTTGTCCCGAGGGCCATCGTGACATCCTGGGGACCCTATTGTCACCAGAGCCCATTGTGATATCCTGGGGACCCCCCTTTGTCCCCAGGGCCCATTGTGACATGCCAGGACCCCTATTGTCCCCAGGGCCCATTGTGAACATCCTGGGGACCCCCCTTTGTCCCCAGGGCCCGTTGTGATATCCTGTGTTCCCCCCCTTGTCCCCAGGGCCCATTGTGACATCCCAGGACCCCCTTTGTCCCTGTCGAGGGTTAAGATTGCGGGGTGACAATCAAACCCTGGCAGATGTGTTGTCAACCTCCTCTCCCCCCCACTCCCCCTTTTGCCCCTCCCTCTCCCCCCTTCCCACTCAGCACAGGCGATCGGGAGGGGAAGAAGCACAGAGGGGAGAGAGTTGGAAAAGTTCAAGATGTTTTACTGATGCTACTGATGAGAACAGAGAAAATAATACAAATATACAAAACCCATCTTGTAAGTCTGAGCAACTGCAGAGCCAGCACCCAAAGTCCTGGATCAGACTCTGCAGCCAACCGGAGCTGGATTCAGTCTGTCACTGGCCTCCGTTCGCAGGGACGACCAGCAAGGTCCTCTCCTGATGTCGGCCATGAGCAGAAGGGAAGGAAAAAGGCAAAAGGGAAGGGAAAAAGGGACGAGATCCTCGTGATCTCCCACTTTTATATGAAGTCTTCACGTGAACGGAATGTTATACACAGTTGGTCACCGGTTTCTCGTTGCCCCTCTCGCGAGATGTCCATCTGTGCTTGTCAATAAGTTTCCATTCCATTGCTGGGTTTGCCAAAACATGTGTCTGGTTCTCCAGGAAAATGCAGCTGACATGAAGGCTTTGGCTGACAGGCAAAATTCACTAAAAGAGAAACTTGTTTTTAACAAAACCAGGACAGGTGGGGGCGCAGAGGCTGCTGAGACATGGAGATGGACTGGGACACGGGGGTGGGCTGGGACATAGAGATAGGCTGGGACATGGATGGCCTGGGTCACAGAGACTGCTGGGATGTGCAGACGGGCTGGGTCATGGGCACGAGTCAGAGCCAGCACAGGAGCAGGGAGGCTGGGGCAGCTCCATCCTGCAGACGTGCTTGTCCTGGCCATGCCAGCCATGGGATACGTGCCCCAGCACAGACACACACCCGTGGGACACACAGCTGGCCACAGGGACCCCAGAGACACACGCACGCCCCGTGCCATCATTCCAGTTCACTGGTGGAGCCGTGGGGGTCACTGGGGTGGCGGTGGCCAAGGGTGGCGAGGGTGGCACCGAGGTGCTCACAGTCCAAACTGATCACTGTGTTTAAAAAGATAATCGAGGGGGAAGGGCAACCAAAGAGCCAGGAATCCATATTTCAAATAAATCAATAAGGTGAGAGGGTTGTTAATTAGATGAATGAGACAGGTAAACTGAGGCCAGCCCTGGGGAGTCTGTAACCCCTGCAGTGCCAAGCGCTGGGGAGCAGGGCAGGGAATGTGCAGCTGGGGTTGGGGGATGTGTAAGCGGGGGCTTTTTGTCCCATTCCCTGTGCTGTCTTTGGGTAGAACACCTGGTCTTGCCAAATCGTTTATAAAATACGCTTTGCTGAGAGATCCTGCCCGGGGCTGTTCTCTTGGCAAGGGGATTGTTTCCCACAGCAGGGTTTGGCAGCAGAAGTTTGGCAGGACAAGAGGGCCCATGAGGTCAGAAAGCACAGCAGAGCTGGAACGTGGGGTCACGGGCACCAAACCCAGCTCGGGTGGGAGCCAAGAGGGTCCCCTCGTGTGCAGGGCCCAAAGCGCCATCTGTGGCATCTGCCCGTCCTTCTGAGCGCCCAGAGCCTCCCTCTTGGGGCCAAATCCTCATGTTTAGGGTCCCAACGCGTCTTTCATCACCCACGGCCTTTGGTCAGGGCCCGCAGCTTCATTTTCAGGTGGAGCTTGCTGCCTGGCAACAACCGCCCGGAAGTCTGTGGACAGCCAGGGGATGAAATGCAGCCAATCACATTTGAGGAGGCGGGGCAAGTCATGTGATTGAAACGTAAGCAGCCAATCGAGCTTTGAGACCTGCAGGACAGTTGGCGACAGTTGGACAAACTGGGCAGCGCTCAGGGGCGGGCAGTGCTGGCTGCACCAATCACACCTGGTGGGAGTGCAGCAGAGGGATGATTGACAAATAACCTGACCAATCATTTGGTGGGGGGAGCCAGTGGGAAATCCCAGACAGCCAATCAGAGAAAAGAGCGGGTCAGGGAAGGCGGACACTGTGGGGGCAGTAACCCCTCAGGCCGCCAATCAGAGAGAGTATCACCTCAGGGCAGGGCGAGCCCCAAAGCAGGACAGAATCACTGCCCAGGCAGCCAATCAGCTCAGGGGAGGAGACTGACAGCCCTCCCGACCAATGGTGGCGCAGCCCAGGCTGAGCAGGCGGTTGCTCTGCAGGCGGCCAGCGTGAGCTTTGCCATGGCGCCCGTGGAGCTGCCCGAGGCCGAGCAGCGCCCGGCCCAGCCCTGGGGCCCTTTTTCCTCCCTCTGGGGCCCTGGAGATGTCTTGCTGCCTCTGGCCCAGGTGTGTGTGGGCTGCTCTGGCCTTGTTCTGCTGGGCGGGGGAGGGGGCAGGGGGCACTTGCTGGAGAGGAGCTGCTGGGGCTGGAGCTGGAGAGAGCAGGAGAAGGGGAAGCAGCTGGAGGGTGAAGTGCAGGGGATCCCCACAGCTGCTGCTGCAGCTGCCCCAGAGACAGCTGCCCCTCTGGGTGAGGAAGAGTCCCTGTGAGCAGCCTCAGCAGAGCAGATCACAAACGTGCACCGCAGGGTCTGTGTAAGTGGGGAAAATCACTGTCCGGCCGTATAGTGTGTGTGTGTGTGGGGTGCGTCTGGGGAGCCTCGTGCTGTGAGAGCTGTCAGACACCCATGTGTTCTCTTAGGTGCGGGATGGACAAACGGCTGGAGCTACAGAATAGGAGGGGAGGGAAAGGCAGGCAGACAGAAGTGCCTGAACTGCACAGCTTACCTGGCAGTGCAGAGAGCAGGAACTGTGGTGAGTGCTGGGCCCTTGGGCTCATTTCGTCCTGTTTTGTGCTCCCCTCCCTGCCTCCCTGCTCCTTCCTCTTTCCTACCGTGTCCTTCTCCCTCTTCATCTCTTCTCTCTCTGCCCCTCTCTGCTTCTTCCTCACCGTTTCCTCCACCCGTCTCCACCTCTGTGCAGGGTTTCTCGTATCTCCCTCTCTGTCTCCGCTGCTCTGTGCTTCTCATCATCCCTGGTTTCTCTTTGTCACCATTCTGCTCTGTTGCTGTGTCCTGCTCCCTGCCCCATCATTTCTCACTGTATCCGTCTGTCCTGCTCCCTGCACCTATTCCTGCCCCTCTTCTTTTTTACTCCCTCTCCATCTTGCTGCCCGCCCCAGGATTTTTTCCCCAATCTCTGTCCTGCCCCCAACCCTTGTTGTTCTTTCTCTCTCCTGCTCCCCTTCTGTCTTCTGCCTGTCTTCCCTTTCCCGGCTGCTTCTTTCTCCAGCTCTGTCCAGATTACTGCCCCTCTTCCTTTTGATGTCTTTCTGTCCTGGTTTTCCTTCTGTCTCCCATCCCTGTTCCCAGTGCCATCCCTTCTCACTATATCACCCCTGTCCAGCTGGCTCTGCCTTTTCTTTGTCTTCTCTTCCTCTTTCCTGCTGCTCAGCCCTCTTTTCCTCTTTCTCCAGCTCCTTGCTGCATGTTTCCCCTTTCCAGTCTCTTCATTTGGATCCCAACTTTGCTTTATTTCTCACTCCCTTTGTTCTGTTCCCTGTCTTTCTTTTTGTCTCTCCATCTGTGCATCCCCCTCCCTGTCTTTCTCCAGCCCCTTCCTGCTTCTCCTCCTTCCCCCTCCCCATCCCTCTGTCCTGCTCATCAGCCCCGCTGGTTCTTCCTCCCTGTCTCATCCCAGCTCATTGTGCCTTTTTGCCTTCATCTCTCCGTCCTTTTCCCTGTGTGTTTGTTTCTCTCTCAGCTCCTCTGTCTTCTCTCTTGTCTGATTTGTCTCTTGCTAGTCCTCTGTCCTTCTCCCCAGCAGCTTCAACTGAATGGCCAGGTGTCCCTGCACTCTGGTGGTTCCTCATCACTGCCCTGGGCTGTGTCTGTAGGGCTGGGGATCATTTAGGAGCTGCTCTCCTTCTGCAGACAGCAGAGCCTGGTGCAGCTACAGCAGAGGTTGTTCTCAGCTGCTGCTTATGCAGCTCGTTGGAAGAGCAGCTGTGGGCCTTCTTTGGAAGGGAGGTTTCTTGTTCTGTGCTTACTGCTCCTGGGGACCCTGCACAGGAGCGGTGTTGGGGTCTGCAGGGACGGGTGGGACCTGCTGTGATTCCTGGTGAACGTGAACTGAACTTGTCCTGATGTACTCGAATGAAAACAGACTGACTGGAGATGGTTTACTGCCCTGTTTCAGTTCCAAACTACATGCTTGGCACTGGAGAACATGAGACTTTGTGCTGCGTTCCAGATGTCAGCTGAGAACATCACTGCCTTTGGTACCAGGGCAGGTGGTCTGTGATCAGGGCTGCGGACTTGCATGGCAGTGCTTTAATGAACATTTTATGGTCTTGCCACTTCAAAGCCCTTCATTTTCCTAGAAATTTGAAGATGGCATTTCTCATTCGGAGGTTCAGACTTCGGTTGGACTTGATGTTGAATGGTCCATACAATGGGGTGCATAAAAGAAGAATCTCGCTTCCTTGTTGTTGTTGTTTTCTAACGCTGTCTGAATTTGGTAAGCAAGAGGAAGAGTGGCTTGCAGTGTCTGCTTTTGAGAGGAACGTATTCCTGACTGTCTCCATCTCTGTATGGTGAAGCTTTCTGCCTGCACTATGATTTTGCTGGGCTGTGAGGCTGTGTTGGAGCAGCAGAGGTCAGAAGTGGTGGCTTTAAAGGCGTTGAAGCTGTGGTCAAACTAGCAGGAAAAGCTGGTTTCTTCCCAGAGAGCTGCCTGACAAATATAGCTACAAGTAAAGACCCTTGAAGTTGGCTTTTTTTATTTAACTTTACTATTAATATGTAGCTTTTGGGATTGATTGATTGATTGATTTCTGGGAAGCAAGAAGTGAGAGCCTGTGCACTCCCACAGGCAGAGCTGCCTCCCAAAATAGGTGCCCCCTTCTCCACTTCTGTTCCTTCCATGCTGGTGTAGCACAAGGCCATGCAGCAGTGTGCAGATGTGGTGATTCCAATGTGACTGTGAGGTCAGAGCCCCTCGGTGACGTGCTGTGCTGTGTCTTGGCAGCAGCAGCATCATGGGGCGAGCGTGGGGGCCATGGTCCTCACCCTGTTCCTCCTCCTGGTGTCCCTGCCAGCCCGGGACGCCCAGGCTGCTCCAGCCGAGCGCAGGGAGCAGGTGGGCGAGCAGGGGCAGCACCCAGCCCCGAGCAGCTCAGCAGGGCAGCAGTGGGGCCAGGGCTGGGGCTGGGGCCGGGAGAGCAGCCGGGCTGCAATAGTTGAGCCTTGCAGTAGCCAGCAGGCTCTGATTTAGGAGAAACATGGATGATCATTTTTTGCCCTGGTGCTCCATGCTCCCACGTTAGTGTGGGTTTCCTTTTGTGTGTGTGAGAGGTCTCCTGGTCAGAAGGCCCTGAGAGGCCCCGTGTTGGTCCATCTGGTCCTTGAGGGGTGTTGCATGTGGCCTGGACACAGTAGTTTGGAAGCTGCCAGGTCCCAGACAAGGGCTCTGCAGCCCCTCTGCAGCTTTGGCAATTTCAGCATGCGTCTGGGTCCCGTGTTGTTGCCTGACCCCCGTCCAGGCGCTGCAGGTCATTTCACAACGTGAAATGGAAACGCTTTTCCTTTCTGCTCGATTCCAGCCGTCCCTGTAGGCAGCGGCTCCTTGACTGCTTCACCTGAGTGTGTCCGTGAGCCTCGGGGCGATCCCACAGGTACGACCTGGGAACAGATGAGCGTTTCCATGTTAATTTTCTGTTCCTGTGAAATTTAGCTTGCTGCTTTCTTGGCTGACGCTCGGTCACGCAGAGGGGAAGTGGGTCCAGCTCAGTGCTGTGCCCCAGAGGGCTCTGCCTTGCAAAGCTCTTTGCCAGCTGCTCCATCTCTGCGCCGCTCGCAGTGCCGGCTGCCGAGGCAGCAGCAGGTTGGGGCTGAGTTTAGAGCTGGGTGAGCTCCAGGGAGTCCTTTCTCCTGACAGCTCCAGGCCTGCTTAGTGGCCACTGAGTTTGGGTTTGGGTTAGGGTTAGGCTTAGGTTTTGGAGTTTGGGTTAGGGTTAGGCTTAGGAGTTTGGGTTAGGCTTAGTCTTAAGCTTAGGAGTTTGGTTTAGGCTTAGACTTAGGGTTAGGAGTTTGAGTTAGGATTTAGGGTTAGTCTTAAGGCTAGGAGTTTGGGTTAGGGTTAGGAGTTTCCGTTAGGGTTAGGCTTAGTGTTAGGAGTTTGGCTTAGGCGTCTGGGTTGGGCTTAGGCGTCTGGGTTGGGCTTAGGCTTAGAGTTAGGAGTTTGGGTTAGGGTTAAGGGATTGGGATAAGGGTTAAGAGATTGGGTTAGGGTTAAGGGATTGGGTTAGGATTGGGTTTAGGGTTAGGAATTAGGCTTAGGTTTAGGATTAGGATTAGCGTTATGGTCTGGGTTAGGAGTTGGGGTTAGGAGTTGGGGTTAGGAATCTTAACCCTCGACAGGGACAAAGGGGGTCCCCAGGATGTCACAATGGGCCCTGGGGACAACATGGGGCCCTGGGAATTCACAATGGGCCCTGGGGACAAAGAGGGGTCCTCTGAATGTCACAATGGGCCCTGGGGACAAATGGGGGTCCCGATGGTGTCACAATGGGCCCTGGGGACAAAGTAAGGTCCTGGAATGTCACAATGGGACCCAGTAACAAAGGGGGTCCCCATGGTGCGAAAATGGGCCCTGGGGACAAAGGGGGTCCCTAGGATGTCACAATGGGCTCTGGGGACAATGGGGGGTCCTGGGATGTCACAATGGGCCCTGGGGACAAGGGGGTCCCCCGAATATCACAATGGGCCCTGGGGACAAAGGGGGTCCCCACGGTGTCCCAATGATCCCTGGGGACAATGGGGGGTCCTAGGAAGTCACAATGCGCCCAGGGGAGAAAGCGGGGTCCTCTGGATGTCACAATGGGCCATGGGGACAAGGGGGAGTCATGGGACGTCCAATGGGCCCTGGGGACAAAGGGGGTCCCCAGGATGTCACAATGGGCTCTGGGGACAAGGCGGGGTCCCCATGGTGTCACAAAACACCGTCCTCAGGGATACGGGTCAGTGCCAGGGGTGGGTTATGCTTGGCCTCCATGACCTCGAGGGTCTTTTCCAACCAAAATGAGTTTTTAGGGTTTATCCCAAATGATGGGAACCCCCGCTTCCAGCTCTGCTCTTCACCAAACACCTTTTAGAGGATGAAGAGGAAGGAGACGCAACACCTCAGCATACGGAGGGTCTTCCCCAAAGGGGTGGTCTGGGGTATCCAAAACACAAGGGGTGCTGTGGGCATCCGAAGCACAAGGGGTGGTCTGGGGTATCCAAAACACAAGGGGTGGTGTGGGCATCCGAAGCACAAGGGGTGGTCTGGGGTATCCAAAGCTCTCCTGGAGCGACTGCTGCTTCTTCTTGCTTTCCATCAGCTTCTTGATGTCTTCCCGCGTGGGGACACGCTCGTCATCTTCGTCATCTTCGTCATCTTCGTCATCTTCGTCATCTTCGTCATCTTCGTCATCTTCGCCATCAGATTCCGAGGATTCTGGAGGAGCGAACAGCGAGAAATGGGCTGGGGAGGGTCCAGCACCGGCCCTGGCTCTTCCTGCCCAGCATCCCAGGCCCATCCCCAGCTGCTCCAGCTTCATCCAAAAGAGGTGGCGAGCTCCAAAAACTCAGTGGCTCCTCCAAGAGTGTCCAATGGGAAGAGGCCCCAGGCAGAGAAGTCGTGGGCTCAAAGGAAAGCACCACGTTGCGAGGATCTCCAGAGGATCCCTGGCCTGCTCCAGAAGATCCCCATCATCAACAAGGTGAGGTCGTCCATGTTGTTTTCAAAGGCGAGGAGGAGCTCAAGGGCCCTCAGCATCGGGGCTCGCGTGCGGTTATGAGAGGGCAAGGAGGGAAGGAAGGAGGGAAGGAAGGAGGGAAGGAAGGAGGGAAGGAAGGAGGGAAGGAAGGAGGGAAGGAGGGAAGGAAGGAAGGAGGGAAGGAAGGAGGGAAGGAAGGAGGGAAGGAAGGAAGGAGGGAAGGAGGGAAGGAAGGAAGGAGGGAAGGAAGGAAGGAAGGAAGGAGGAAAGGAAGGAAGGAAGGAGGGAGGGAAGGAGGAAAGGAAGGAAGGAGGGAAGGAAGGAAGGAGGGAAGGAAGGAGGGAAGGAGGGAAGGAAGGAGGGAAGGAAGGAGGGAAGGAAGGAGGGAAGGAAGGAGGGAAGGAAGGAAGGAAGGAAGGAAGGAGGGAAGGAGGGAAGGAAGGAAGGAGGGAAGGAAGGAAGGAGGGAAGGAGGGAGGGAAGGAGGGAGGGAAGGAGGGAGGGAAGGAGGGAGGGAAGGAAGGAAGGAAGGAAGGAAGGAAGGAAGGAAGGAAGGAAGGAAGGAAGGAAGGAAGGAACCGGGGGTTCCCATCATTTGGGATAAACCCTAAAAACTCATTAATCACTTTGGTTGGAAAAAAGCACCCACCTCCATAGGACCCCATAGGGACCCATAGAGACCATAGAGGCCCATAGGGAGCCACAGAGCCCCATGGAACCCCATAGAGACCCATAGGGACCGTAAAGCCTGTAGAGACCCATAGGGACCCATAGAGACCCATAGAGCTCCATAGGACCCCATAGGGACCCATAGAGACCATAGAGGCCCATAGGGAGCCGCAGAGCCCCATGGAACCCCATAGGGACCCATAGAGACCCAAAGGGACCCATAGGGACCCATAGAGACCATAGAGACCCATAGGGACCCATAGGGACCGTAGAGCCTGTAGAGACCCATAGGGACCCATAGAGCTCCATAGGACCCCATAGGGACCCATAGAGACCATAGAGGCCCATAGGGAGCCGCAGAGCCCCATGGAACCCCATAGGGACCCATAGAGACCCAAAGGGACCCATAGGGACCCATAGGGACCGTAGAGCCTGTAGAGACCCATAGGGACCCATAGAGCTCCATAGGACCCCAGAGGGACCCATAGAGACCATAGAGGCCCATAGGGAGCCACAGAGCCCCATGGAACCCCATAGAGACCCATAGGGACCGTAGAGCCTGTAGAGACCCATAGGGACCCATAGAGCTCCGTAGGACCCCATAGGGACCCATAGAGACCATAGAGGCCCATAGGGAGCCACAGAGCCCCATGGAACCCCATAGAGACCCATAGGGACCGTAGAGCCTGTAGAGACCCATAGGGACCCATAGAGCTCCGTAGGACCCCATAGGGACCCATAGAGACCATAGAGGCCCATAGGGAGCCACAGAGCCCCATGGAACCCCATAGAGACCCATAGGGACCCATAGAGACCCAAAGGGACCCATAGAGAGGGAGGGTTTTAGGACCCTGGGGGTTCCATAGAGACCCATAGAGCATCAAGGAGCCCCATAGGGACCCATAGAGCCTGTAGAGACCCATAGAGACCCATAGGGACCCGTAGAGACCCATAGAGACCCATAGGGACCCATAGAGACCCAAGGAGCCCCATAGAGACCCATTAAGACCCATAAGGACCCATAGGGACCCATAGGGACCCATAGAGCCCCATAGAGGCCCATAGGAAACCACAGAGCCCCATGGAACCCCATAGGGACCTAGAGAGCTCCATAGGGACCCATAGGGACCCATAGAGCTCCATAGGGACCCATAGAGCCCCATAGGGACCCATAGAGAGGGAGGGTTTTAGGACCCCGGGGGTTCCTGCTGGGCTCAACTATGGCAAGAAAACCTTAACGAATAATTAACCGAATATTAATGAATGCAAAAGGCCAGGAACCAATGAGGAGTGAGCACTGAGCCCTGGGACAGCGGGGACAGGGACAGCGGGAATGCGACCCTGGGACCCATTGACTCCCATTGACCCCATTGACCCCATTGACTGACCCCATTGACCCCCATTGATCCCCATTGACCGATTGACCCCCATTGACCCATTGACCCCATTGACCCCATTGACCCATTGATCCCCATTGCCCCCCATTGATCCCCATTGCCCCATTGACCCCATTGACCCATTGATCCCCATTGACCCCATTGACCCATTGACCCCATTGATCCCCATTGACCCATTGATCCCCATTGACCCCATTGACCCCCATTGACCCCATTGATTCCCATTGACCCCACTGACCCCATTGACCCATTGATCCCCATTGACCCCCATTGAGTCATTGAGTCATTGACTTCATTGACCCCCCATTGACCCCCATTGCCCCCCATTGATCCCCATTGCCCCCATTGATCGCCATTGACCCCCATTGACCCCCATTGACCCCGTTGACCCATTGATCCCCATTGCCCCCCATTGACTCCCATTGCCCCCATTGCCCCCATTGACCCCATTGACCCATTGACCCATTGACCGCATTGACTCCCATTGCCCCCATTGCCCCCCATTGCCCCCCATTGCCCCCCATTGCCCCCCATTGCCCCCCATTGCCCCCATTGTACCCACTGCCCCCATTGTCCCCCATTGTCCCCCATTGCCCCCCACTGACCCCATTGCCCCCCATTGACCCCATTGCCCCCCATTGACCCCATTGCCCCCCATTGCCCCCATTGTCCCATTTCAGGTAAAAGAGGACATAAACAAGAGAGAAAAAACAAAACACAACACATTTGGGTACTCCTGGGTCCTTTGGGGCACCCCTGGGTCCCTCCTGAACTCCTGGGTCCTTTGGGGCACTCCTGGGTCCCTCCTGAACTCCTGGGTCCTTTGGGGCACTCCTGGGTCCCTTGGGGTACTCCTGGGTCCCTCCTGAACTCCCCATAGACCCCCATAATTTCCCCCTTAGGGACCCAGGAGTGCCCCATAGTGACCCATAAGTGACTCATGGAGCCCCCTAAGTGTGTTCGGGTCCCTTCGGGTCCCTTCGGGTGAGTGCGGGCCCCACTCGGGTCCCTTCGGGTCCCTTCGGGTGTGTTCGGGTCCCACTCGGGTCCCTTCGGGTGCGTTCGGGTCCCTTCGGGTGCGTTCGGGTCCCTTCGGGTGCCTTCGGGTGCCTTCGGGTCCCCTCGGGTGCGTTCGGGCCCCACTCGGGTCCCTTCGGGTGCGTTCGGGTCCCTTCGGGTCCCCTCGGGTCCCTTCGGCTCCCTTCGTGTATCTTCGGCTCCTCTCGGAGCCGCCTCCGCGCACGCCACGCACAGTGGGCGTGGCCACGCACCCACCCCGCTTCCCATTGGCTGCCGCCTGAGGAAGGGGGCGTGGCCTCGCTCGCAGCCACCGCCGCGGCGGGAAACGATCGTGAGGCGGGAAAAGGGGAAGAAAGGGGGCGGGGGGAGGAAGAGGAGGGGCCGGGGGGGGAGCGGAACACGGGTTTTGGGGTAAAAAGGGGGGGATTTGGGAGTTTGGCGCCTTTTGGGGCACTTTCGGGTGGGTTCGGGTCCCTTCGGGGAGACTTCGGGTCCCTTCGGGGAGACTTCGGGCCCCTTCGGGTGGGTTCGGGCCCCTTCGGGGAGACTTCGGGTCCCTTCGGGTGCGTTCGGGTCCCTTCGGGTGCGTTCGGCTCCACTCGGAACCCTTCGGGTGCGTTCGGGTCCCTTCGGGTGCGTTCGGGTCCCTTCGGGTGGGTTCGGGTCCCTTCGGGTGCGTTCGGCTCCACTCGGGCCCCTTCGGGTGGGTTCGGGTCCCTTCGGGTGCGTTCGGCTCCACTCGGACCCCTTCGGGAAGACTTCGGGTCCCTTCGGGTGCGTTCGGCTCCACTCGGACCCCTTCGGGAAGACTTCGGGTCCCTTCGGGTGCGTTCGGCCCCGGCCGGGACTCGGGCGCCGCTCGGCTCCGCTCGGGCGCCGCTCGTCTCCGCTCGGGCCCATTCGGCTCCGCTCGGCTCTTTCCGTCTCCGCTCGTTTTCCCGCGCTTTCCCTCAGAGCGCGAAGCGAAGCGCGGGGACCCCCGGGGCCGCTTTTTTCGCGCTTTTCCCGAGGTGACAACAGCGGGGGCTTTGGGGACACAGCTCGGGGAGCCTCAGCGGGAGGGTTTTGGGTTGAAAAAGCGCTATTTTGGGTCAATTTTGAGGTGGTTTGTGGCCCTCCCGGCGGGGCAAGATGGCGGCTCCGGACATCGAGGGGCTGCTGGGTGAGTAATGAGGGGGAATTAGGGGTGATTAGCGCGAATTAGGGGGTAATTAGGGGGCAGCGGGGATACGGGGGGGTGGGGGGGGTGTTAATTAGCGCTGCTGAGGGTGTTAATTGTTAATGAATGCAGAGGAGGAGCCGTTGCAGGAGCTGCACCCCGGGCTGGCCCCGCTGAGGGGGATTGGGGGGGTGGGAGCGGAGCTGGAGAGGGAGGTGAGACAGGTAAGGGGGCATTGGGGACAATGGGGACAGAGAGAGAGAGTGTGTGCGGATCAGCAGTGATCACCCCAAACCTGCCCCGCAGACACGGCACCCAAAATCCTGCACCCCAAAATACTCTTCCCAAACCTGCACCCCAGATCCTGACCCCAAGCCCTGCACCAAAACCCTGCCCCTCAATCCTGCACCCCCAAATCCTCCACCCCCGATCCTGTCTTCCCAAACCCTGCACCCCAGATCCTGCACCCCCAAATTCGGCCCTACCAAACTCTGCACCCTTAAACCCTACAACTGAAACCTTGCACCCCCTAATCCTGCCCTCCCTACCTTCCTGAACCCCGAAACCTGCACCCCAAACCCTGCATTCCCAAATCTTTCCGTCCTATACCCTACACCCCTAAACCTGCCCCCAAACCCTGTACCCCAAAGAATTCCCTCCCAAACCCTGCACCTCCAAATCCTGCACCTCAAAGGCCTGGCAACCCAAGCCCTTCAACCCCATCCCTGCAACACCAAATCCTGTACCCCAAACCCAGCACCCCAGAATCCTGCACCCCAAATCCTGCCTACCAAACCTTTCACTGCAAACCCCTGCACCCCAAGATTGTGCTGCCCTAAACACTGAACCCCCAAATCCTGAAGACCCGGATCCTTGCCTCCCAAGACTCTGCACCCCCAAATCCTGCACCCAAATCTCTCACCCCCACCACCCTGCACTCCCAACCCCTGCACCCCAAAACTCCACACCTCCAAATCCTGAACCCTGAAACCCCGCACCCCCAAATCCTGTGCCCCAGTCCTGTGAACCCCACACTCTGCAACCTTAAATTTCCCCCCAAGCCCCTGCACCCCAAACGCTGCACTCTTAGACCTGACTTCTAAACCCAAGGGCCCATTGTGACATCCCAGAACCTCCTATTGTCCCCAGGGCCCATTGTGACATCCTGGGAACCCCCATTGTCCCCAGGGCGCATTGTGACATTCAGGGGACTCCTCTTTGTCCCCAGGGCCCATTGTGACATCCTGGGGACCGCCCCTTGTCACTGGGGCCCATTGTGACGTCACAGGACCCCCCGTTGTCCCCAGGGTTCATTGTGACGTCTTAGGACCCCCCATTGTCCCCAGGGCCCATTGTGACATCCTGGGGAACCCCCTTGTCCCCAGGGCCCATTGTGACGTCCCAGAACCCGCCATTGTCCCCAGGGCCCATTTTGACATCCTGGGGATCCCTCCTTGTCCCCAGGGCCCATTGGGACGTCCCAGGACCCCCATTGTCCCCAGGGCCCATTGTGACATCCCAGGACCCCACATTGTCCCCAGGGCCCTTGTGAGATCCTGGGGAGCCCACTTGTCCCCAGGACCCATTGTGACACTATAGGGACCCGCCCTTGTGCCCAGTGACCATTGTGACACCGTGGGTACCACCCTTGTCCGCAGGGCCCATTGTGACATCCTGAGGACACCCCCTTGTCTCCAGGGCCCATTGTGACATCCTGGGAATCCCTCCTTGTCCCCAGGGCCCATTTTGACATTCAGGGGACCCCCCATTGTCCCCAGGGCCCATTGTGACATCCTGCGGACCCCCCGTTGTCCCCAGGGCCCATTGTGACATTCAGGGGACCCACCATTGTCCTCAGGGCCCATTGTGACGTCCCAGGACCCCCCGTTGTCCCCAGGGTTCATTGTGACGTCTTAGGACCCCCCATTGTCCCCAGGGCCCATTGTGACATCCACTGCACCCCCCTGTCCCCAGGGCTCATTGTGACATGCAGGGGACCCCTCTTTGTCCCCAGGGCCCATTGTGACATCCTGGGGACCCCCCCTTGTCCCCAGGGCCCATTGTGACGTCCCAGGACCCCCCATTGTCCCCAGGACCCATTGTGACATTCAGGGGACCCCCTTTGTCATTGGGGCCCATTGTGAAATCCCAGGACCCCACATTGTCCCCAGGGCCCATTGTGACATCCTGGGGACCCCCCCTTTGTCCCCAGTGCCCATTGTGACATCCTGCGGACCCCCCTTTGTCCCCAGGGCCCATTTTGACATTCAGGGGACCCACCATTGTCCTCAGGGCCCATTGTGCGGTCCCAGGACCCCCCATTGTCCCCAGGGCCCATTGTGATATCCTCGGCACCCCCTTGTCCCCAGGGTCCATTGTGACACTGTGGGTACCACCCTTGTCTGCAGGGCTCATTGTGACATCCCAGGACCCCCCATTGTCCCCAGGGCCCATTGTGACATTCAGGGGACCCCCCTTGTCCCCAGGGCCCATCCTGATACCGTGTGGACCCCCTTTGTCCCCAGGGCCCATTGTGACATCCTGCGGACCCCCCTTGTCCTCAGGGTCCATTGTGACAGCCCAGGACCTTACATTGTCCCCAGGGCCCATTGTGATATCTGGGGGACCCCCTTGTTCCCAAGGCCCATTGTGACATCCTGGGGACCCACCCTTGTCCCCAGGGCCCATTGTGACATCCCAGGACCCCCCATTGTCCCCAGAGCCCATTGTGACATCCTCGGCACCCCCTTGTCCCCAGGGCCCATTGTGACATCCTGGGGACCCCTCTTTGTCCCCAGGGCCCATTCTGACATCCTGGGGATCCCTCCTTGTCCCCAGGGCCCATTGTGACGTCCCAGGACCCCCCATTGTCCCCAGGACCTATTGTGACATTCAGGGGACCCCCTTTGTCACTGGGGCCCATTGTGACACCATGGAGACCCCCGCTTGTCCTCAGGGTCCATTGTGACATCCTGGGTACCCCCCATTTTCCCCAGGACCCATTGTGACATCCTGGCCACCCCCTTGCTCCCAGGGCCCGTTGTGGCACCATGGGGACACCACCTTTGTCCCCAGGGCCCATTGTGACATCCCAGGACCCCCCTTTGTCCCCAGGGCCCATTGTAGCACCATGGGGACCCCCTTTGACCCCAGGGCCCATTGTGGCACCATGGCAACCCCTTTTGTCCCCAGGGCCCATTGTGACATTCTTGGACCCCACTTTGTCCCCAGGGCCTATTGTGACATCATGGGGACCCCTCCTTGTCACTGGGGACCCATTGTGACACCATGGGGACCCCCCCTTGTCCTCAGGACTCATTCTCACATCCTGGACACCCCCCATTGTCCCCAGGGCCCATTGTGACATCCACTGCACCCCCTTGTCCCCAGGGCCCATTGTGACATTCAGGGGACCCCTCTTTGTCCCCAGGGCCCATTGTGACATCCTGGGGACCCCCCCTTGTCCCCAGGGCTCATTGAGACGTCCCAGGACCCCCCACTGTCCCCAGGGCCCATTGTGACATTCAGGGGACCCCCTTTGTCACTGGGGCCCATTGTGACATGCTGGGGACGCTCTTTGTCCACAGGGCCAATTGTGACATCCTGGGGACCCTCCTTGTCCCCAGAGCCCATTGTGACATCCAGGGGACCCCCTTTGTCCCCAGGGCCCATTGTGGCACCATGAGGACCCTCTTTGTCACTGGGGCCCATTGTGACACCGTCGACACCCCCCTTTGTCCCCAGGGCCCATTCTGATACCGTGGGGACCCCCCATTGTCCCCAGGGCCCATTGTGACATGCTGGGGACGCTCTTTGTCCACAGGGCCCATTGTGACATCCTGGGGACCCTCCTTGTCCCCAGAGCCCATTGTGACATCCAGGGGACCCCCTTTGTCCCCAGGGCCCATTGTGGCACCATGAGGACCCTCTTTGTCACTGGGGCCCATTGTGACATCCCAGGACCCCCCTTTGTCCCCAGGGCCCATTGTGACATCCTGGGGACCCTCCTTGTCCCCAGAGCCCATTGTGACATCCCAGGACCCCACTTTGTCCCCAGGGCTTATTGTGACGCCATGGGGATCTCCCTTGTCCCCAGGGCCCATTGTGACATCCCATGACCCCCCTTTGTCCCCAGTGCTATTGTGAAATCCTGGGGACCCCTTTTGTCCCCAGAGCCCATTGTGACACCGTGGGGAACCCCTTTGTCAGTGGGGGCCATTGTGACATTCCAGGATTTCACTTTGTCCCCAGGGCTCGTTCTGACACCTTGGGGACTCCCATTGTCCCCAGGGCCCATTGTGACATCCTGGGCAACCCCATTGTCCCCAGGGCCCATTGTGACATCCTGGGGACCCCCATTGTCCCCAAGGCCCATTGTGACATTCCAGGACCCCCCATTGTCCCCAGGGCCCATTGTGACATCCACTGCACCCCCTTGTCCCCAGGGCCCATTGTGACATTCAGGGGACCCCTCTTTGTCCCCAGAGCCCATTGTGACATCCTGGGGACCCCCCTTCTCACTGGGGCCCATTGTGACGTCCCAGGACCCCCCATTGTCCCCAGGACCCATTGTGACATTCAGGGGGCCCCTTTGTCACTGGGGCCCATTGTGACATCCCAGGACCCCACATTGTCCCCAGGACACATTGTGACATCCTGGGGACGCTCCTTGTCCCCAGGGCCCATTGTGACATCCTGGGGACCCTCCTTGTCCCCAGAGCCCACTCTGACATCCAGGGGACCCCCTTTGTCCCCATGGCCCATTGTGGCACCATAGGGACCCCCTTTGTCACTGGGGCCCATTGTGACATCCCAGGACACCCCCTGGTCCCCAGGCCCCATTGTGACATCCTGGGGACCCCCTTTGTCCCAGGACTTCATTGTGACATCCTGGGGACCCCCCTTGTCCTCAGGGTCCATTGTGACAGCCCAGGACCTTACATTGTCCCCAGGGCCCATTGTGATATCTGGGGGACCCCCTTGTCCCCAGGGCCCATTGTGACATCCCAGGACCCCCCATTGTCCCCAGGGCCCATTGTGACATCCCAGGACCCCCCATTGTCCCCAGGGTTCATTCTTACATCCTGGGGACCCCCTTGTCCCCAGGACCCATCGTGACACCATGGAGACCCCTCCTTGCCTCAGGGCCCATTGTGACATCCTGGGCATCCCCCTTTGTCACCCGGGACCATTGTAACACCATGGGGACCCCCTTTGTCCCTAGGGCCTATTGTTACGTCCCAGGACCCCCCGTTGTTCCCAGGGCCCATTGTGACACCTTGGGGACCCCCTTGTCACTGGGGACCCATTGTGACACCATGGGGACCACCCCTTGTCCTCAGGGCCTATTGTGAACATCCTGGGGAACCTCCATTGTCCCCAGAGCCCATTGTGAGTTCCTGGGGACCCCCTTGTCCCCAGGTCCCATTGTGACATCCTGGGGAGTCTCTTTGTCCCCAGGGCCCATTGTGACATCCTGGGGACCCCCTTTGTCCCCAGGGCCCATGGTGACATCCTGGGGACCTCCTTGTCCGCAGGACCCATCCTGGCACCGTGGGGACCTCCCTTGTCACTGGGGACCCTTTGTGACACCATGGGGACCTCCCAATGTCCTCAGGGCCCATTGAGACATCCTGGGGACCCCCTTTGTCACTGGGGACCCATTGTGACATCCCAGGAACCCCATTGTCCCAAGGGCCCATTGTGACATCCTAGGGACCTCCCTTTGTCCCCAGGGTTCATTGTGGCACCATGGGGACCCCCTTTGTCACTGTGTCACATTGTGATATCCAAGAACCCCACTTTGTCCCCAAGGCCCATTTTGACATCCTGGGGACCCCCTTTCTCCCCAGGGCCCATTGTGACATTCAGGGGACACCCCCCTTGTCCCCAGGGCCCATTGTGACTTCCCAGGACCCCCCATTGTCCCTAGAGCCCATTGTGACATTCAGGGGACCCCCTTTGTCACTGGGGCCTATTGTGACATCCCAGGACCCCACATTGTCCCCAGGGCCCATTGTGACATTCAGGGGACACCCCCCTTGTCCCCAGGGCCCATTGTGACGTCCCAGGATCCCCCATTGTCCCCAGGGCCCATTGTGACATTCAGGGGACCCCCTTTGGCACTGGGGCCCATTGTGACATCCCAGGACCCCACATTGTCCCCAGGGCCCATTGTGACATTCAGGGGTCCCCCCCTTGTCCCCAGGACCCATTGTGATGTCCCAGGAGCCTCATT
This sequence comes from Patagioenas fasciata, assembly GCF_037038585.1. NCBI lineage: Eukaryota > Metazoa > Chordata > Aves > Columbiformes > Columbidae > Patagioenas > Patagioenas fasciata. The sequence goes on from NC_092545.1 coordinate 897,416, forward strand.
GTCCCCACGGCCCATTGTGACATCCTGGGGACCCCCCTTTGTCACTGGGGCTCATTGAGACACCATGGAGACCCCTGCTTGTCCTCAGGGTCCATTGTGACATCTTGGGCACCTCCCATTGTCCCCAGGACCCATTGTGACATCCTGGGGACCCCCTTGCTCCCAGGGCCCATTGTGGCACCATGTGGACATCCCCTTTGTCCCCAGGGCCCATTGTGACATTCCAGGACCCCCCATTGTCCCCAGGGCCCATTGTGACATCCACTGCACCCCCTTGTCCCCAGGGCCCATTGTGACATTCAGGGGACCACTCTTTGTCCCCAGTGCCCATTGTGACGTCCCAGGACCCCCCATTGTCCCCAGGGCCCATTGTGACATCCACTGCACCCCCTTGTCCCCAGGGCCCATTGTGACATTCAGGGGACCCCTCTTTGTCCCCAGGGCCCATTGTGACGTCCCAGGACCCCCCATTGTCCCCAGGGCCCATTGTGACATCCTGGGGATCCCTCCTTGTCCTCAGGGCCCATTGTGACGTCTTAGGACCCCCCATTGTCCCCAGGGCCCATTGTGACATTCAGGGGACGCCTCTTTGAAACCCAGGGCACATTGTGACATCCTGGGGACCCCCCCTTGTCCCCACAGCCCATTGTGACGTCCCAGGACCCCCCATTGTTCCCAGGGCCCATTGTGACATCCTGGGGATCCCTCCTTGTCCCCAGGGCCCATTGTGACACTATGGGGACCCCCCGTTGTTCCCAGGGCCCATTGTGACATCCTGGGTACCACCCTTGTCCGCACGGCTCATTGTGACGTCCCAGGACCCCCCATTGTCCCCAGGGCCCATTGTGACATCCTGGGGATCCCTCCTTGTCCGCAGGGCCCATTGTGACGTCCCAGGACCCCCCATTGTCCCCAGGGCCCATTGTGACATCCTCTGCACCCCCTTGTCCCCAGGGCCCATTGTGACATTCCGGGGACCCCTGTTTGTTCCCAGGGCCCATTGTGACATCCTGGGGACCCCCTCTTGTCACTGGGGCCCATTGTGACGTCCCAGGACCCGCTATTGTCCCCAGGGCCGATTGTGACATTCAGGGGACCCCTCTTTGTCCCCAGGGCCCATTGTGACATCCTGGGGATCCCTCCTTTTCCCCACGACCCATTGTGACATCCTGGGGACCCTCCTTGTCCCCAGAGCCCATTGTGACATCCAAGGGACCCCCTTTGTCTCCAGGGCCCATTGTGGCACCATGGGGACCCCCTTTGACACTGGGGCCCATTGTGACACCGTCGACACCCCCCTTTATCCCCAGAGCCCATTGTGACGTCCTGGGGACCCCCCTTGTCCCCAGAGCCCATTGTGACATCCAGGGGACCCCCTCTTGTCCCCAGGGCCCATTGTGACGTCCCAGGACCCTCCATTGTCCCCAGGACCCATTGTGACATCCTGGGGATCCCTCCTTGTCCCCAGGGCCCATTGTGACGTCCCAGGACCCCCCATTGTCCCCAGGACCCACTGTGACATTCAGGGGACCTCCTTTGTCACTGGGGCCCATTGTGACATCCCAGGAGCCCACATTGTCCCCAGGGCCCATTGTGACATCCTGGGGACCCCACTTGTCCCCAGGACCCATTGTGACACTATGGGGACCCCCCCTTGTCCCCAGGGCCCATTGTGACATTCAGGGGACCCCTCTTTGTCCGCAGGGCTCATTGTGACGTCTCAGGACCCCCCATTGTCCCCAGGGCCCATTGTGACATCCTGGGGATCCCTCCTTGTCCGCAGGGCCCATTGTGACGTCCCAGGACCCCCCATTGTCCCCAGGGCCCATTGTGACATCCTCGGCACCCCCTTGTCCCCAGGGCCCATTGTGACATTCAGGGGACCCCTGTTTGTCCCCAGGGCCCATTGTGACATCCTGGGGACCCCCTCTTGTCACTGGGGCCCATTGTGACGTCCCAGGACCCCCCATTTTCCCCAGGGCCCATTGTGACATTCAGGGGACCCCTCTTTGTCCCCAGGGGCCATTGTGACGTCTAACGACCCCCCATTGTCCCCAGGGCCCATTGTGACATCCTGGGGATCCCTCCTTGTCCTCAGGGCCCATTGTGACGTCCCAGGACCCCCCATTGTTCCCAGGGCCCATTGTGATGTCCTTGGGAGCCCCCTCTCTTCCCAGGGCTCATTGTGACTCTCAGGGGACCCCACCTTGTCCCCAGGACTGCTTGTGACATCCTGGGGATCCCTCCTTGTCACTGGGGACCCATTGTGACACCATGGAGACCCCTGCTTGTCCTCAGGGTCCATTGTGACATCTTGGGCACCTCCCATTGTCCCCAGGACCCATTGTGACATCCTGGGGACCCCCTTGCTCCCAGGGCCCATTGTGGCACCATGGGGACATCCCCTTTGTCCCCAGGGCCCATTGTGACGTCCCAGGACCCCCATTGTCCCCAGGGCCCATTGTGACATCCACTGCACCCCCTTGTCCCCAGGGCCCATTGTGACATTCAGGGGACCCCTCTTTGTCCCCAGGGCCCATTGTGACGTCCCAGGACCCCCCATTGTCCCCAGGGCCCATTGTGACGTCCCAGGACCCCCCATTGTCCCCAGGGCCCATTGTGACATCCTGGGGATCCCTCCTTGTCCCCAGGGCCCATTGTGACGTCCCAGGAACCCCCATTGTCCCCAGGACCCATTGTGACATTCAGGGGACCCCCTTTGTCACTGGGGCCCATTGTGACATCCTGGGGACCCCCATGCCACTGGGGCCCATTGTGACGTCCCAGGACCTCGCATTGTCCCCAGGGCCCATTGTGACACCTTGGGGACCCCCTTGTCACTGGAGACCCGTTGTGACATCATGGGGACCACCCCTTGTCCTCAGGGCCTATTGTTACGTCCCAGGACCCCCCATTGTCCCCAGGGCCCATTGTGACATTCAGGGGACCCCTTTTGTCACTGGGGCCCATTGTGACATCCCAGGACCCCACATTGTCCCCAGGGCCCATTGTGAGTTCCTGGAGACCCCCTTGTCCCCAGGTCCCATTGTGACATCCTGGGCAGCCTCTTTGTCCCCAGGGCCCCTTGTGACATCCTGGGGACCTCCTTGTCCCCAGGACCCATCCTGGCACCGTGGAGACATCCCTTGTTACTGGGGACCTATTGTGACACCATGGGGACCTCCCATTGTCCTCAGGGCCCATTGAGACATCCTGGGGACACCCTTTGTCACTGGGGACCCAATGTGACATCCCAGGAACCCCATTGTCCCAAGGGCCCATTGTGACATCCTGGGGACCCCCCTTTGTCTCCAGGACATATTGTGACACCGTGGGGACCACATTAGTCCCCAGGGCCCATTGTGACATCCTAGGGATCCCCTCTTGTCCCCAGGGCCCATTGTGACGTCCCAGGACCCCCCATTGTCCCCAGGGCCCATTGTGACCTCCTCGGCACCCCCTTGTCCCTAGGGCCCATTGTGACATTCACGGGACCCCCCTTTGTCCCCAGGACCCATTGTGACATCCTGGGGACCCTCCTTGTCCCCAGAGCCCATTGTGACATCCAGGGGACCCCCTTTGTCCCCAGGGCCCATTGTGACATCCAGGGGACCCCCTTTGTCCCCAGGGCCCATTGTGACATTCAGGGGACCCCACATTGTCCCCAGGGCCCATTGTGACATCCTGGGGACCCCCCTTTGTCCCCAGGGCCCATTGTGACATCCAAGGGACCCCCCCTTGTCCCCAGGGCCCATTGTGACGTCCCAGGACCCCCCACTGTCCCCAGGGCCCATTGTGACATTCAGGGGACCCCCCTTTGTCCCCAGGGCCCATTCTGATACCGTCGGGACCCCCTTTGTCCCCAGGGCCCATTGTGACATCCTGGGGGACTCTCCTTGTCCCCAGAGCCCATTGTGACATCCAGGGGACCCCCTTTGTCCCCAGGGCCCATTGTGGCACCGTGAGGACCCTCTTTATCACTGGGGCCCATTGTGACATCCCGGGACCCCCTTTGTCCCCAGGGCCCATTGTGACATCCTGGGGGACCCTCCTTGTCCCCAGAGCCCATTGTGACATCCCAGGACCCCACTTTGTCCCCAGGGCTTATTGTGACACCATGGGAATCTCCCTTGTCCCCAGGGCCCATTGTGACATCCCATGACCCCCCTTTGTCCCCAGTGCTATTGTGAAATCCTGGGGACCCCTTTTGTCCCCAGGGCCCATTGTGGCACCATGGGGAACCCCTTTGTCACTGGGGGCCATTGTGACATTCCAGGATTCCACTTTGTCCCCAGGGCTCGTTCTGACACCTTGGGGACTCCCATTGTCCCCAGGGCCCATTGTGACATCCTGGGCAACCCCATTGTCCCCAGGGCCCATTGTGACATCCTGGGGACCCCCATTGTCCCCAAGGCCCATTGTGACATTCCAGGACCCACCATTGTCCCCAGGGCCCATTGTGACATCCACTGCACCCCCTTGTCCCTAGGGCCCACTGTGACATTCAGTGGACCCCTCTTTGTCCCCAGGGCCCATTGTCACATCCTGGGGACCCCCGTTGTCACTGGGGCCCATTGTGACATTCAGGGGACCCCTCTTTGTCCCCAGGGCCCATTGTGACATCCTGGGGACCCCCTCTTGTCCCCAGGGCCCATTGTGACGTCCCAGGACCCCCCATTGTCCCCAGGGCCCATTGTGACATCCTGGGGATCCCTCCTTGTCCCCAGGGCCCATTGTGACGTCCCAGGAACCCCCATTGTCCCCAGGACCCATTGTGACATTCAGGGGACCCCCTTTGTCACTGGGGCCCATTGTGACATCCTGGGGACCCCACATTGTCCCCAGGGCCCATTGTGACATCCTGGGGACCCCCATGCCACTGGGGCCCATTGTGACGTCCCAGGACCTCGCATTGTCCCCAGGGCCCATTGTGACACCTTGGGGACCCCCTTGTCACTGGAGACCCGTTGTGACATCATGGGGACCACCCCTTGTCCTCAGGGCCTCTAGTTACGTCCCAGGACCCCCCATTGTCCCCAGGGCCCATTGTGACATTCAGGGGACCCCCTTTGTCACTGGGGCCCATTGTGACATCCCAGGACCCCACATTGTCCCCAGGGCCCATTGTGAGTTCCTGGAGACCCCCTTGTCCCCAGGTCCCATTGTGACATCCTGGGCAGCCTCTTTGTCCCCAGGGCCCCTTGTGACATCCTGGGGACCTCCTTGTCCCCAGGACCCATCCTGGCACCGTGGAGACATCCCTTGTTACTGGGGACCTATTGTGACACCATGGGGACCTCCCATTGTCCTCAGGGCCCATTGAGACATCCTGGGGACACCCTTTGTCACTGGGGACCCAATGTGACATCCCAGGAACCCCATTGTCCCAAGGGCCCATTGTGACATCCTGGGGACCCCCCTTTGTCTCCAGGACATATTGTGACACCGTGGGGACCACATTAGTCCCCAGGGCCCATTGTGACATCCTAGGGATCCCCTCTTGTCCCCAGGGCCCATTGTGACGTCCCAGGACCCCCCATTGTCCCCAGGGCCCATTGTGACCTCCTCGGCACCCCCTTGTCCCTAGGGCCCATTGTGACATTCACGGGACCCCCCTTTGTCCCCAGGACCCATTGTGACATCCTGGGGACCCTCCTTGTCCCCAGAGCCCATTGTGACATCCAGGGGACCCCCTTTGTCCCCAGGGCCCATTGTGACATCCTGGGGTCCCCCCTTTGTCCCCAGGGCCCATTGAAATGTCCCAGGACCACCGTTTGTCCCCAGGGTTCATTATGACATCCTGGGGACCCCATTTGTCCCCACGGCCCATTGTGGCACCATGGGGACCCCCTTTGTCACTGGGGCCCATTGTGACATCCCAGGACCCCACTTTGTCCCCAGGGCTTATTGTGACACCATGGGGATCTCCCTTGTCCCCAGGGCCCATTGTGACATCCCATGACCCCCCTTTATCCCCAGTGCTATTGTGAAATCCTGGGGACCCCTTTTGTCCCCAGGGCCCATTGTGGCACCATGGGGAACCCCTTTGTCACTGGGGGCCATTGTGACATCCCAGGATTCCACTTTGTCCCCAGGGCTCGTTCTGACACCTTGGGGACTCCCATTGTCCCCAGGGCCCATTCTGACATCCTGGGCAACCCCATTGTCCCCAGGGCCCATTGTGACATCTGGGGGACGCCCTTGTCCCCAGGACCCATCGTGGCACCGTGGGGACCCTCCTTGTCACTTGGGCCCATTGTGACATCCTGGGCACCCCTTTTGTCCCCACAGCCCATTGTGGCACCATGGGGACCCCCTTTGTCACTGGGGCCCATTGTGACATCCCAGGACCCCACATTGTCCCCAGGGCCCTTGTGACATCCTGGGGACCCCACTTGTCCCCAGGACCCATTGTGACACTATAGGGACCCCCCTTGTGCCCAGTGACCATTGTGACACCGTGGGTACCACCCTTGTCCGCAGGGCCCATTGTGACATCCTGGGGACACCCCCTTGTCTCCAGGGCCCATTGTGACATCCTGGGAATCCCTCCTTGTCCCCAGGGCCCATTTTGACATTCAGGGGACCCCCCATTGTCCCCAGGGCCCATTGTGACATCCTCGGCACCTCCTTGTCCCCAGGGCCCATTGTGACATTCAGGGGACCCCACATTGTCCCCAGGGCCCATTGTGACATCCTGGGGACCCCCCTTTGTCCCCAGGGCCCATTGTGACATCCAAGGGACCCCCCCTTGTCCCCAGGGCCCATTGTGACGTCCCAGGACCCCCCACTGTCCCCAGGGCCCATTGTGACATTCAGGGGACCCCCCTTTGTCCCCAGGGCCCATTCTGATACCGTCGGGACCCCCTTTGTCCCCAGGGCCCATTGTGACATCCTGGGGGACTCTCCTTGTCCCCAGAGCCCATTGTGACATCCAGGGGACCCCCTTTGTCCCCAGGGCCCATTGTGGCACCGTGAGGACCCTCTTTATCACTGGGGCCCATTGTGACATCCCGGGACCCCCTTTGTCCCCAGGGCCCATTGTGACATCCTGGGGGACCCTCCTTGTCCCCAGAGCCCATTGTGACATCCCAGGACCCCACTTTGTCCCCAGGGCTTATTGTGACACCATGGGAATCTCCCTTGTCCCCAGGGCCCATTGTGACATCCCATGACCCCCCTTTGTCCCCAGTGCTATTGTGAAATCCTGGGGACCCCTTTTGTCCCCAGGGCCCATTGTGGCACCATGGGGAACCCCTTTGTCACTGGGGGCCATTGTGACATTCCAGGATTCCACTTTGTCCCCAGGGCTCGTTCTGACACCTTGGGGACTCCCATTGTCCCCAGGGCCCATTGTGACATCCTGGGCAACCCCATTGTCCCCAGGGCCCATTGTGACATCCTGGGGACCCCCATTGTCCCCAAGGCCCATTGTGACATTCCAGGACCCACCATTGTCCCCAGGGCCCATTGTGACATCCACTGCACCCCCTTGTCCCTAGGGCCCACTGTGACATTCAGTGGACCCCTCTTTGTCCCCAGGGCCCATTGTCACATCCTGGGGACCCCCGTTGTCACTGGGGCCCATTGTGACATCCAAGGGACCCCCCCTTGTCCCCAGGGCCAATTGTGACGTCCCAGGACCCCCCATTGTTCCCAGGGCCCATTGTGATGTCCTGGGGAGCCCCCTCTGTTCCCAGGGCTCATTGTGACTTTCAGGGGACCCCCCCTTGTCCCCAGGGCCCATTGTGACGTCCCAGGACCCACCATTGTCCCCAGGACCCATTGTGACATTCAGGGGGCCCCTTTGTCCCCAGGGCCCATTATGACATCCCAGGACCCCCCATTGTCCCCAGGGCCCATTGTGACGTCCCAGGACCCCCCATTGTCCCCAGGGCCCATTGTGACATCCTCAGCACCCCCTTGTCCCCAGGGCCCATTGTGACATTCAGGGGACCCCTCTTTTTCCCCAGGGCCCATTGTGACATCCTGGGGACCCCCCCTTGTCCCCAGGGCCCATTGTGACGTCCCAGGACCCGCCATTGTCCCCAGGGCCCATTGTGACATCCTGGGGATCCCTGCTTGTCCCCAGGGCCCATTGGGACGTCCCAGGACCCGCCATTGTCCCCAGGGCCCATTGTGACATTCTGGGGATCCCTCCTTGTCCCCATGGCCAATTGGGACGTCCCAGGACCCCCATTGTCCCCAGGGCCCATTGTGACATTCAGGGGCCCCCGTTTGTCACTGGGGCCCATTGTGACATCCCAGGACCCCACATTGTCCCCAGGGCCCATTGTGACATCCTGGGGACACCCCCTTATCTCCAGGGCCCATTGTGACATCCTGGGAATCCCTCCTTGTCACTGGGGCCCATTTTGACATTCAGGGGACCCCTCTTAGTCCCCAGGGCCCATTGTGACATCCTGGGGACCCCACTTGTCCCCAGGACCCATTGTGACACTATGGGGACCCCCCCTTGTGCCCAGTGCCCATTGTGACACCGTGGGTACCACCCTTGTCTGCAGGGCTCATTGTTTCATCCCAGGACCCCCCATTGTCCCCAGGGCCCATTGTGACATTCAGGGGACCCCCCTTTGTCCCCAGGGCCCATTCTGATACCGTGGGGACCCCCTTTGTCCCCAGAGCCCATTGTGACATGTTGGGGACGCTCTTTGTCCCCAGGGCCCATTGTGACATCCTGGGGACCCTCCTTGTCCCCAGAGCCCATTGTGACATCCAGGGGACCCCCTTTGTCCCCAGGGCCCATTGTGGCACCATAGGGACCCCCTTTGTCACTAGGGCCCATTGTGACATCCCAGGACCCCCCCTAGTCCCCAGGGCCCATTGTGACATCCTGGGGACCCTCCTTGTCCCCAGAGCCCATTGTGACATCCAGGGGACCCCCTTTGTCCCCAGGGCCCATTGTGGCACCATAGGGACCCCCTTTTTCACTGGGGCCCATTGTGACATCCCAGGACCCCCCCTGGTCCCCAGGCCCCATTGTGACATCCTGGGGACCCCTTTGTCCCAAGACTTCATTGTGACATCCTGGGGACCCCCCTTGTCCTCAGGGTCCATTGTGACAGCCCAGGACCTTACATTGTCCCCAGGGCCCATTGTGATATCTGGGGGACCCCCTTGTTCCCAAGGCCCATTGTGACATCCTGGGGACCCACCCTTGTCCCCAGGGCCCATTGTGACATCCTGGGGACCCCCCCTTGCTCCCAGGGCCCGTTGTGGCACCGTGGGGACACCCCGTTTGTCCCCAGGGCCCATTGTGACATCCCAGGACCCCCCTTTGTACCCAGGGCCATTGTAGCACCATGGGGTCCCCTTTGACCCCATGGCCCATTGTGGCACCATGGCAACCCCTTTTGTCCCCAGGGCCCATTGTGACATTCTTGGACCCCACTTTGTCCCCAGGGCCTATTGTGACACCATGGGGACCCCTCCTTGTCACTGGGGACCCATTGTGACACCATGGGGACCCCCCCTTGTCCTCAGGACTCATTCTCACATCCTGGACACCCCCCATTGTCCCCAGGGCCCATTGTGACATCCACTGCACCCCCTTGTCCCCAGGGCCCATTGTGACATTCAGTGGACCCCTGTTTGTCCCCAGGGCCCATTGTGACATCCTGGGGACCCCCCCTTGTCCCCAGGGCCCATTGTGACGTCCCAGGACCCCCCTTTGTCCCCAGTGCTATTGTGAAATCCTGGGGACCCCTTTTGTCCCCAGGGCCCATTGTGACACCATGGGGAACCCCTTTGTCACTGGGGGCCATTGTGACATTCCAGGATACCACTTTGTCCCCAGGGCTCGTTCTGACACCTTGGGGACTCCCATTGTCCCCAGGGCCCATTGTGACATCCTGGGCAACCCCATTGTCCCCAGGGCCCATTGTGACGTCTCACGAGCCCCCATTGTCCCCAGGGCCCATTGTGACATCCTGGGGATCCCTCCTTGTCCCCAGGGCCCATTGTGATGTCCCAGGACCCCCCATTGTCCCCAGGGCCCATTGTGACATCCTCTGCACCCCCTTGTCCCCAGGGCCCATTGTGACATTCAGGGGACCCCTCTTTGTCCCCAGGGCCCATTCTGACATCCTGGGGATCCCTCCTTGTCCCCAGGGCCCATTGTGACATCCCAGGACCCCCCATTGTCCCCAGGACCTATTGTGACATTCAGGGGAGCCCCTTTGTCACTGGGGCCCATTGTGACACCATGGAGACCCCCGCTTGTCCTCAGGGTCCATTGTGACATCCTGGCCACCCCCTTGCTCCCAGGGCCCGTTGTGGCACCATGGGGACACCCCCTTTGTCCCCAGGGCCCATTGTGACATCCCAGGACCCCCCTTTGTCCCCAGGGCCATTCTAGCACCATGGGGACCCCCTTTGACCTCAGGGCCAATTGTGGCACCATGGCAACCCCTTTTGTCCCCAGGGCCCATTGTGACATTCTTGGACCCCACTTTGTCCCCAGGGCCTATTGTGACACCATGGGGACCCCTCCTTGTCACTGGGGACCCATTGTGACACCATGGGGACCCCCCCTTGTCCTCAGGACTCATTCTCACATCCTGGACACCCCCCATTGTCCCCAGGGCCCATTGTGACATCCAGGGGACCCCCTTTGTCCCCAGGGCCCATTGTGGCACCATGAGGACCCTCTTTGTCACTGGGGCCCATTGTGACATCCCAGGACCCCCCTTTGTCCCCAGGGCCCATTGTGACATCCTGGGGACCCTCCTTGTCCCCAGAGCCCATTGTGACATCCCAGGACCCCACTTTGTCCCCAGGGCTTATTGTGACACCATGGGGATCTCCCTTGTCCCCAGGGCCCATTGTGACATCCCATGACCCCCCTTTGTCCCCAGTGCTATTGTGAAATCCTGGGGACCCCTTTTGTCCCCAGGGCCCATTGTGACACCATGGGGAACCCCTTTGTCACTGGGGGCCATTGTAACATTCCAGGATTCCACTTTGTCCCCAGGGCTCGTTCTGACACCTTGGGGACTCCCATTGTCCCCAGGGTCCATTGTGACATCCTGGGCAACCCCATTGTCCCCAGGGCCCATTGTGACATCCTGGGGACCCCCATTGTCCCCAAGGCCCATTGTGACATTCCAAGACCCCCCATTGTCCCCAGGGCCCATTGTGACATCCTCTGCACCCCCTTGTCCCCAGGGCCCATTGTGACATTCAGGGGACCCCTCTTTGTCCCCAGGGCCCATTGTGACATCCTGGGGACCCCCCCTTGTCACTGGGGCCCATTGTGACGTCCCAGGACCCCCCACTGTCCCCAGGGCCCATTGTGACATCCTGGGGATCCCTCCCTGTCCCCAGGGCCCATTGTGACGTCCCAGGACCCCCCATTGTCCCCAGGACCCATTGTGACATTCAGGGGGCCCCTTTGTCACTGGGGCCAATTGTGACATCCCAGGACCCCACATTGTCCCCCGGGCCCATTGTGACACCGTGGGTACCACCCTTGTCCGCAGGGCTCATTGTGACATCCCAGGACCCCCCTTTGTCCCCAGGGCCCATTCTGATACCGTGGGGATCCCCTTTGTCCCCAGAGCCCATTGTGACATCCAGGGGACCCCTTTGTCCCCAGGGCCCATTGTGACATCGCAGGACCCCCCTGGGCCCCAGGGCGCATTTTGACATCCTGGGGATGCCCCCTTGTCACCGGGACCCATTGTGTCGTCCCAGGACCCCCCATTGTCTCCAGGGCCCATTGTGACATCCTGGGGATCCCTGCTTGGCCCCAGGGCCCATTGTGACGTCTTAGGACCCCCCATTGTCCCCAGGGCCCATTGCGACATTCAGGGGACGCCTCTTTGTCCCCAGAGCCCATTCTGACATCCAGGGGACCCCCTTTGTCCCCAGGGCCCATTGTGACATCGCAGGACCCACCCTGGTCCCCAGGGCCCATTGTGACATCCTGGGCACCCCTTTTATCCCCACAGCCCATTGTGGCACCATGGGGACCCCCTTTGTCACTGGGGCCCATTGTGACATCCCAGGACCCCACATTGTCCCCAGGGCCCTTGTGACATCCTGGGGACCCCACTTGTCCCCAGTACCCATTGTGACACTATAGGGAACCCCCCTTGTGCCCAGTGACCATTGTGACACCGTGGGTACCACCCTTGTCCGCAGGGCCCATTGTGACATCCTGGGGACACCCCCTTGTCCCCAGGGCCCATTTTGACATTTAGGGGACCCCCCATTGTCCCCAGGGCCCATTGTGACATCCTCGGCACCTCCTTGTCCCCAGGGCCCATTGTGACATTCAGGGGACCCCACATAGTCCCCAGGGCCCATTGTGACATCCTGGGGACCCCCCTTTGTCCCCAGGGCCCATTGTGACATGCTGGGGACCCTCCTTGTCCCCAGAGCCCATTGTGACATCCAGGGGACCCCCTTTGTCCCCAGGGCCCATTGTGGCACCGTGAGGACCCTCTTTATCACTGGGGCCCATTGTGACATCCCAGGACCCCCTTTGTCACCAGGGCCCATTGTGACATCCTGGGGGACCCTCCTTGTCCCCAGAGCCCATTGTGACATCCCAGGACCCCACTTTGTTCCCAGGGCTTATTGTGACACCATGGGAATCTCCCTTGTCCCCAGGGCCCATTGTGACATCCCATGACCCCCCTTTGTCCCAAGTGCTATTGTGAAATCCTGGGGACCCCTTTTGTCCCCAGGGCCCATTGTGACACCATGGGGAACCCCTTTGTCACTGGGGGCCATTGTAACATTCCAGGATTCCACTTTGTCCCCAGGGCTCGTTCTGACACCTTGGGGACTCCCATTGTCCCCAGGGTCCATTGTGACATCCTGGGCAACCCCATTGTCCCCAGGGCCCATTGTGACATCCTGGGGACCCCCATTGTCCCCAAGGCCCATTGTGACATTCCAAGACCCCCCATTGTCCCCAGGGCCCATTGTGACATCCTCTGCACCCCCTTGTCCCCAGGGCCCATTGTGACATTCAGGGGACCCCTCTTTGTCCCCAGGGCCCATTGTGACATCCTGGGGACCCCCCCTTGTCACTGGGGCCCATTGTGACGTCCCAGGACCCCCCACTGTCCCCAGGGCCCATTGTGACATCCTGGGGATCCCTCCCTGTCCCCAGGGCCCATTGTGACGTCCCAGGACCCCCCATTGTCCCCAGGACCCATTGTGACATTCAGGGGGCCCCTTTGTCACTGGGGCCAATTGTGACATCCCAGGACCCCACATTGTCCCCCGGGCCCATTGTGACACCGTGGGTACCACCCTTGTCCGCAGGGCTCATTGTGACATCCCAGGACCCCCCTTTGTCCCCAGGGCCCATTCTGATACCGTGGGGATCCCCTTTGTCCCCAGAGCCCATTGTGACATCCAGGGGACCCCTTTGTCCCCAGGGCCCATTGTGACATCGCAGGACCCCCCTGGGCCCCAGGGCGCATTTTGACATCCTGGGGATGCCCCCTTGTCACCGGGACCCATTGTGTCGTCCCAGGACCCCCCATTGTCTCCAGGGCCCATTGTGACATCCTGGGGATCCCTGCTTGGCCCCAGGGCCCATTGTGACGTCTTAGGACCCCCCATTGTCCCCAGGGCCCATTGCGACATTCAGGGGACGCCTCTTTGTCCCCAGAGCCCATTCTGACATCCAGGGGACCCCCTTTGTCCCCAGGGCCCATTGTGACATCGCAGGACCCACCCTGGTCCCCAGGGCCCATTGTGACATCCTGGGCACCCCTTTTATCCCCACAGCCCATTGTGGCACCATGGGGACCCCCTTTGTCACTGGGGCCCATTGTGACATCCCAGGACCCCACATTGTCCCCAGGGCCCTTGTGACATCCTGGGGACCCCACTTGTCCCCAGTACCCATTGTGACACTATAGGGAACCCCCCTTGTGCCCAGTGACCATTGTGACACCGTGGGTACCACCCTTGTCCGCAGGGCCCATTGTGACATCCTGGGGACACCCCCTTGTCCCCAGGGCCCATTTTGACATTTAGGGGACCCCCCATTGTCCCCAGGGCCCATTGTGACATCCTCGGCACCTCCTTGTCCCCAGGGCCCATTGTGACATTCAGGGGACCCCACATAGTCCCCAGGGCCCATTGTGACATCCTGGGGACCCCCCTTTGTCCCCAGGGCCCATTGTGACATGCTGGGGACCCTCCTTGTCCCCAGAGCCCATTGTGACATCCAGGGGACCCCCTTTGTCCCCAGGGCCCATTGTGGCACCGTGAGGACCCTCTTTATCACTGGGGCCCATTGTGACATCCCAGGACCCCCTTTGTCACCAGGGCCCATTGTGACATCCTGGGGGACCCTCCTTGTCCCCAGAGCCCATTGTGACATCCCAGGACCCCACTTTGTTCCCAGGGCTTATTGTGACACCATGGGAATCTCCCTTGTCCCCAGGGCCCATTGTGACATCCCATGACCCCCCTTTGTCCCAAGTGCTATTGTGAAATCCTGGGGACCCCTTTTGTCCCCAGGGCCCATTGTGACACCATGGGGAACCCCTTTGTCACTGGGGGCCATTGTAACATTCCAGGATTCCACTTTGTCCCCAGGGCTCGTTCTGACACCTTGGGGACTCCCATTGTCCCCAGGGTCCATTGTGACATCCTGGGCAACCCCATTGTCCCCAGGGCCCATTGTGACATCCTGGGGACCCCCATTGTCCCCAAGGCCCATTGTGACATTCCAAGACCCCCCATTGTCCCCAGGGCCCATTGTGACATCCTCTGCACCCCCTTGTCCCCAGGGCCCATTGTGACATTCAGGGGACCCCTCTTTGTCCCCAGGGCCCATTGTGACATCCTGGGGACCCCCCCTTGTCACTGGGGCCCATTGTGACGTCCCAGGACCCCCCACTGTCCCCAGGGCCCATTGTGACATCCTGGGGATCCCTCCCTGTCCCCAGGGCCCATTGTGACGTCCCAGGACCCCCCATTGTCCCCAGGACCCATTGTGACATTCAGGGGGCCCCTTTGTCACTGGGGCCAATTGTGACATCCCAGGACCCCACATTGTCCCCCGGGCCCATTGTGACACCGTGGGTACCACCCTTGTCCGCAGGGCTCATTGTGACATCCCAGGACCCCCCTTTGTCCCCAGGGCCCATTCTGATACCGTGGGGATCCCCTTTGTCCCCAGAGCCCATTGTGACATCCAGGGGACCCCTTTGTCCCCAGGGCCCATTGTGACATCGCAGGACCCCCCTGGGCCCCAGGGCGCATTTTGACATCCTGGGGATGCCCCCTTGTCACCGGGACCCATTGTGTCGTCCCAGGACCCCCCATTGTCTCCAGGGCCCATTGTGACATCCTGGGGATCCCTGCTTGGCCCCAGGGCCCATTGTGACGTCTTAGGACCCCCCATTGTCCCCAGGGCCCATTGCGACATTCAGGGGACGCCTCTTTGTCCCCAGAGCCCATTCTGACATCCAGGGGACCCCCTTTGTCCCCAGGGCCCATTGTGACATCGCAGGACCCACCCTGGTCCCCAGGGCCCATTGTGACATCCTGGGCACCCCTTTTATCCCCACAGCCCATTGTGGCACCATGGGGACCCCCTTTGTCACTGGGGCCCATTGTGACATCCCAGGACCCCACATTGTCCCCAGGGCCCTTATGACATCCTGGGGACCCCACTTGTCCCCAGTACCCATTGTGACACTATAGGGAACCCCCCTTGTGCCCAGTGACCATTGTGACACCGTGGGTACCACCCTTGTCCGCAGGGCCCATTGTGACATCCTGGGGACACCCCCTTGTCCCCAGGGCCCATTTTGACATTTAGGGGACCCCCCATTGTCCCCAGGGCCCATTGTGACATCCTCGGCACCTCCTTGTCCCCAGGGCCCATTGTGACATTCAGGGGACCCCACATAGTCCCCAGGGCCCATTGTGACATCCTGGGGACCCCCCTTTGTCCCCAGGGCCCATTGTGACATGCTGGGGACCCTCCTTGTCCCCAGAGCCCATTGTGACATCCAGGGGACCCCCTTTGTCCCCAGGGCCCATTGTGGCACCGTGAGGACCCTCTTTATCACTGGGGCCCATTGTGACATCCCAGGACCCCCTTTGTCACCAGGGCCCATTGTGACATCCTGGGGGACCCTCCTTGTCCCCAGAGCCCATTGTGACATCCCAGGACCCCACTTTGTTCCCAGGGCTTATTGTGACACCATGGGAATCTCCCTTGTCCCCAGGGCCCATTGTGACATCCCATGACCCCCCTTTGTCCCAAGTGCTATTGTGAAATTCTGGGGACCCCTTTTGTCCCGAGGGCCCATTGTGGCACCCTGGGGAACCCCTTTGTCACTGGGGGCCATTGTGACATTCCAGGATTCCACTTTGTCCCCAGGGCTCGTTCTGACACCTTGGGGACTCCCATTGTCCCCAGGGCCCATTGTGACATCCTGGGCAACCCCATTGTCCCCAGGGCCCATTGTGACATCCTGGGGACCCCCATTGTCCCCAAGGCCCATTGTGACATTCCAGGACCCCCCATTGTCCCCAGGGCCCATTGTGACATCCACTGCACCCCCTTGTCCCCAGGGCCCATTGTGACATTCAGTGGACCCCTCTTTGTCCCCAGGGCCCATTGACACATCCTGGGGACCCTCCTTGTCCCCAGGGCCCATTGTGACGTCGCAGGACCCCCTGTTGTCCCCAGGACCCATTGTGACATTCAGGGGGCCCCTTTGTCACTGGGACCCATTGTGACACCGTGGGTACCACCCTTGTCCGCAGGGCTCATTGTGACATCCCAGGACCCACCTTTGTCCCCAGGGCCCATTCTGATACCGTGGGGATCCCCTTTGTCCCCAGAGCCCATTGTGACATCCAGGGGACCCCCTTTGTCCCCAGGGCCAATTGTGACATCGCAGGACCCCCCTGGGCCCCAGGGCGCATTTTGACATCCTGGGGATGCCCCCTTGTCACCGGGACCCATTGTGACGTCCCAGGACCCCCCATTGTCTCCAGGGCCCATTGTGACATCCTGGGGATCCCTGCTTGGCCCCAGAGCCCATTGTGACGTCTTAGGACCCCCCCTTGTCCCCAGGGCCCATTGCGACATTCAGGGGACGCCTCTTTGTACCCAGGGCACATTGTGACATCCTGGGGACCCCCCCTTGTCCCCAGGGCCCATTGTGACATCCTGGGGATCCCTCCTTGTCCCCAGGGCCCATTGTGACGTCCCAGGACCCCCATTGTCCTTAGGACCCATTGTAACATTCAGGGAACCCCTTTGTCACTGGGTCCCATTGTGACATCCCAGGACCCCACATTGTCCCCAGGGCCCATTGTGACATCCTGGGGACCCCATTTTCCCCAGGACCCATTGTGACACTATGGGGAACCCCCCTTGTTCCCAGGGCCCATTGTGACACCGTGGGTACCACCCTTGACCGCAGGGCTCATTGTGACATCGCAGGACCCCCCTTTGTCCCCAGAGCCCATTGTGAAAACCAGGGGACACCCTTTGTCCCCAGGGCCCATTGTGACATCGCAGGACCACCCTGGTCCCCAGGGCCCATTGTGACATCCTGGGCACCCCTTTTGTCCCCACGGCCCATTGTGGCACTATGGGGACCCCCTTTGTCACTGGGGCCCATTGTGACATCCCAGGACCCCACTTTGTCCCCAGGGCTGATTGTGACGTCCCAGGGCCCCTCTGTGTCCCCAGGGCCCATTGTGACACTTTAGGGACCCCTCTTTGTCCCCAGGGCCCATTGTGACATCCTGGAGACCCCCCCTTGTCCCCAGGGCCCATTGTGACGTCCCAGGACCCCCCATTGTTCCCAGGGCCCATTGTGATGTCCTGGGGAGCCCCCTCTGTTCCCAGGGCTCATTGTGACTTTCAGGGGACCCCCCCTTGTCCCCAGGGCTGATTGTGACGTCCTAGGGCCCCTCTGTGTCCCCAAGGCCCATTGTCACATCCCATGACTCCCCTTTGTCCCCAGTGCTATTGCGAAATCCTGGGGACCCCTTTTGTCCCCAGGGCCCATTGTGACACCATGGGGAACCCCTTTGTCACTGGGGGCTATTGTGACATTCCAGGATTCCACTTTGTCCCCAGGGCTCGTTCTGAACACCTTGGGGCCTCCCATTGTCCCCAGGGCCCATTGTGACATCCTGGGCAACCCCATTGTCCCCAGGGCCCATTGTGACATCTGGGGGACGCCCTTGTCCCCAGGACCCATCGTGGCACCGTGGGGACCCTCCTTGTCACTTGGGCCCATTGTGACACCATGGGGACCCCCCCTTTATCCCCAGTGCCCATTGTGACATCCTGCGGACCCCCCTTTGTCCCCAGGGCCCATTTTGACATTCAGGGGACCCACCATTGTCCTCAGGGCCCATTGTGAGGTCCCAGGACCCCCCATTGTCCCCAGGGCCCATTGTGACATCCTCGGCACCCCCTTGTCCCCAGGGTCCATTGTGACATCCCAGGACCCCCCATTGTCCCCAGGGCCCATTGTGACATTCAGGGGACCCCCCTTTGTCCCCAGGGCCCATTGTGACATCGTGGGGACCCCCTTTGTCCCAAGACTTCATTGTGACATCCTGGGGTCCCCCCTTGTCCTCAGGGTCCATTGTGACAGCCCAGGACCTTACATTGTCCCCAGGGCCCATTGTGATATCTTGGGGACCCTCTTGTTCCCAAGGCCCATTGTGACATCCTGGGGACCCCCCCTTGTCCCCAGGGCCCATTGTGACGTCCCAGGACCCCCCATTGTCCCCAGGGCCCATTGTGACATCCTGGGGATCCCTCCTTGTCCCCAGGGCCCATTGTGATGTCCCAGGACCCCCCATTGTCCCCAGGGCCCATTGTGACATCCTCTGCACCCCTTTGTCCCCAGGGCCCATTGTGACATTCAGGGGACCCCTCTTTGTCCCCAGGGCCCATTGTGACATCCTGGGGACCCCCCCTTGTCCCCAGGGCCCATTGTGACGTCCCAGGTCCCCCCATTGTCCCCAGGGCCCACTGTGACATCCTGGGGATCCCTCCTTGTCCCCAGGGCCCATTGTGACATCCCAGGACCCCCCATTGTCCCCAGGACCTATTGTGACATTCAGGGGACCCCCTTTGTCACTGGGGCCCATTGTGACACCATGGAGACCCCCGCTTGTCCTCAGGCTCCATTGTGACATCCTGGGCACCCCCCATTTTCCCCAGGACTCATTGTGACATCCTGGCCACCCCCTTGCTTCCAGGGCCCGTTGTGGCACCATGGGGACACCCCCTTTGTCCCCAGGGCCCATTGTGACATCCCAGGACCCCCCTTTGTCCCCAGGGCCCATTGTAGCACCATGGGGACCCCCTTTGACCCCAGGGCCCATTGTGGTACTATGGCAACCCCTTTTGTCCCCATTGCCCATTGTGACATTCTTGGACCCCACTTTGTCCCCAGGGCCTATTGTGACACCATGGGGACCCCTCCTTGCCACTGGGGACCCATTGTGACACCATGGGGACCCCCCCTTGTCCTCAGGACTCATTCTCACATCCTGGACACCCCGCATTGTCCCCAGGGCCCATTGTGACATCCACTGCACCCCCCTGTCCCCAGGGCCCATTGTGACATCCAGGGGACTCCTCTTTGTCCCCAGGGCCCATTGTGACATCCTGGGGACCCCCCCTTGTCCCCAGGGCCCATTGTGACGTCCCAGGACCCGCCATTGTCCCCAGGGCCAATTGTGACATCCTGGGGATCCCTCCTTGTCTTCAGGGCCCATTGTGATGTCCGAGGACCCCCCATTGTCCCCAGGGCCCATTGTGACATCCTCTGCACCCCCTTGTCCCCAGGGCCCATTGTGACATTCAGGGGACCCCTCTTTGTCCCCAGGGCCCATTGTGACATCCTGGGGATCCCTCCTTGTCCCCAGGGCCCATTGTGACGTCCCAGGACCCCCCATTGTCCCCAGGACCTATTGTGACATTCAGGGGACCCCCTTTGTCACTGGGGCCCATTGTGACACCATGGGGACCCCTCCTTGTCACTGGGGACCCATTATGACACCATGGGGACCCCCCTTGTCCTCAGGACTCATTCTCACATCCTGGACACCCTGCATTGTCCCCAGGGCCCATTGTGACATCCACTGCATCCCCTTGTCCCCAGGGCCCATTGTGACATTCAGGGGACCCCTCTTTGTCCCCAGGGCCCATTGTGACATCCTGGGGACCCCCCCTTGTCCCCAGAGCCCATTGTGACGTCCCAGGACCCCCCATTGTCCCCAGGACCCATTGTGACACTATGGGGACCCCCCCTTTTGCCCAGGGGCCATTGTGACCCCGTGGGTACCACCCTTGTCCCCAGGGCCCATTGTGACATCCTCTGCACCCCCTTGTCCCCAGGGCCCATTGTGACATTCAGGGGACCCCTCTTTGTCCCCAGGGCCCATTGTGACATCCTGGGGACCCTCTTTGTCACTGGGGCCTATTGTGACATCCCAGGACCCCCCTTTGTCCCCAGAGCCCATTGTGACATGTTGGGGACGCTCTTTGTCCCCAGGGCCCATTGTGACATCCTGGGGACCCTCCTTGTCCCCAGAGCCCATTGTGACATCCAGGGGACCCCCTTTGTCCCCAGGGCCCATTGTGGCACCATAGGGACCCCCTTTGTCACTAGGGCCCATTGTGACATCCCAGGACCCCCCCTAGTCCCCAGGGCCCATTGTGACATCCTGGGGACCCTCCTTGTCCCCAGAGCCCATTGTGACATCCAGGGGACCCCCTTTGTCCCCAGGGCCCATTGTGGCACCATAGGGACCCCCTTTTTCACTGGGGCCCATTGTGACATCCCAGGACCCCCCCTGGTCCCCAGGCCCCATTCTGACATCCTGGGGACCCCTTTGTCCCAAGACTTCATTGTGACATCCTGGGGACCCCCCTTGTCCTCAGGGTCCATTGTGACAGCCCAGGACCTTACATTGTCCCCAGGGCCCATTGTGATATCTGGGGGACCCCCTTGTTCCCAAGGCCCATTGTGACATCCTGGGGACCCACCCTTGTCCCCAGGACCCATTGTGACATCCTGGGGACCCCCCCTTGCTCCCAGGGCCCGTTGTGGCACCGTGGGGACACCCCGTTTGTCCCCGGGCCCATTGTGACATCCCAGGACCCCCCTTTGTACCCAGGGCCATTGTAGCACCATGGGGTCCCCTTTGACCCCATGGCCCATTGTGGCACCATGGCAACCCCTTTTGTCCCCAGGGCCCATTGTGACATTCTTGGACCCCACTTTGTCCCCAGGGCCTATTGTGACACCATGGGGACCCCTCCTTGTCACTGGGGACCCATTGTGACACCATGGGGACCCCCCCTTGTCCTCAGGACTCATTCTCACATCCTGGACACCCCCCATTGTCCCCAGGGCCCATTGTGACATCCACTGCACCCCCTTGTCCCCAGGGCCCATTGTGACATTCAGTGGACCCCTGTTTGTCCCCAGGGCCCATTGTGACATCCTGGGGACCCCCCCTTGTCCCCAGGGCCCATTGTGACGTCCCAGGACCCCCCTTTGTCCCCAGTGCTATTGTGAAATCCTGGGGACCCCTTTTGTCCCCAGGGCCCATTGTGACACCATGGGGAACCCCTTTGTCACTGGGGGCCATTGTGACATTCCAGGATACCACTTTGTCCCCAGGGCTCGTTCTGACACCTTGGGGACTCCCATTGTCCCCAGGGTCCATTGTGACATCCTGGGCAACCCCATTGTCCCCAGGGCCCATTGTGACATCCTGGGGACCCCCATTGTCCCCAAGGCCCATTGTGACATTCCAAGACCCCCCATTGTCCCCAGGGCCCATTGTGACATCCTCTGCACCCCCTTGTCCCCAGGGCCCATTGTGACATTCAGGGGACCCCTCTTTGTCCCCAGGGCCCATTGTGACATCCTGGGGACCCCCCCTTGTCACTGGGGCCCATTGTGACGTCCCAGGACCCCCCACTGTCCCCAGGGCCCATTGTGACATCCTGGGGATCCCTCCCTGTCCCCAGGGCCCATTGTGACGTCCCAGGACCCCCCATTGTCCCCAGGACCCATTGTGACATTCAGGGGGCCCCTTTGTCACTGGGGCCAATTGTGACATCCCAGGACCCCACATTGTCCCCAGGGCCCATTGTGACACCGTGGGTACCACCCTTGTCCGCAGGGCTCATTGTGACATCCCAGGACCCCCCTTTGTCCCCAGGGCCCATTCTGATACCGTGGGGATCCCCTTTGTCCCCAGAGCCCATTGTGACATCCAGGGGACCCCTTTGTCCCCAGGGCCCATTGTGACATCGCAGGACCCCCCTGGGCCCCAGGGCGCATTTTGACATCCTGGGGATGCCCCCTTGTCACCGGGACCCATTGTGTCGTCCCAGGACCCCCCATTGTCTCCAGGGCCCATTGTGACATCCTGGGGATCCCTGCTTGGCCCCAGGGCCCATTGTGACGTCTTAGGACCCCCCATTGTCCCCAGGGCCCATTGCGACATTCAGGGGACGCCTCTTTGTCCCCAGAGCCCATTCTGACATCCAGGGGACCCCCTTTGTCCCCAGGGCCCATTGTGACATCGCAGGACCCACCCTGGTCCCCAGGGCCCATTGTGACATCCTGGGCACCCCTTTTATCCCCACAGCCCATTGTGGCACCATGGGGACCCCCTTTGTCACTGGGGCCCATTGTGACATCCCAGGACCCCACATTGTCCCCAGGGCCCTTGTGACATCCTGGGGACCCCACTTGTCCCCAGTACCCATTGTGACACTATAGGGAACCCCCCTTGTGCCCAGTGACCATTGTGACACCGTGGGTACCACCCTTGTCCGCAGGGCCCATTGTGACATCCTGGGGACACCCCCTTGTCCCCAGGGCCCATTTTGACATTTAGGGGACCCCCCATTGTCCCCAGGGCCCATTGTGACATCCTCGGCACCTCCTTGTCCCCAGGGCCCATTGTGACATTCAGGGGACCCCACATAGTCCCCAGGGCCCATTGTGGCACCGTGAGGACCCTCTTTATCACTGGGGCCCATTGTGACATCCCAGGACCCCCTTTGTCACCAGGGCCCATTGTGACATCCTGGGGGACCCTCCTTGTCCCCAGAGCCCATTGTGACATCCAGGGGACCCCCTTTGTCCCCAGGGCCCATTGTGGCACCGTGAGGACCCTCTTTATCACTGGGGCCCATTGTGACATCCCAGGACCCCCTTTGTCACCAGGGCCCATTGTGACATCCTGGGGGACCCTCCTTGTCCCCAGAGCCCATTGTGACATCCCAGGACCCCACTTTGTTCCCAGGGCTTATTGTGACACCATGGGAATCTCCCTTGTCCCCAGGGCCCATTGTGACATCCCATGACCCCCCTTTGTCCCAAGTGCTATTGTGAAATTCTGGGGACCCCTTTTGTCCCGAGGGCCCATTGTGACACCATGGGGAACCCCTTTGTCACTGGGGGCCATTGTGACATTCCAGGATTCCACTTTGTCCCCAGGGCTCGTTCTGACACCTTGGGGACTCCCATTGTCCCCAGGGCCCATTGTGACATCCTGGGCAACCCCATTGTCCCCAGGGCCCATTGTGACATCCTGGGGACCCCCATTGTCCCCAAGGCCCATTGTGACATTCCAGGACCCCCCATTGTCCCCAGGGCCCATTGTGACATCCACTGCACCCCCTTGTCCCCAGGGCCCATTGTGACATTCAGTGGACCCCTCTTTGTCCCCAGGGCCCATTGACACATCCTGGGGACCCTCCTTGTCCCCAGGGCCCATTGTGACGTCGCAGGACCCCCTGTTGTCCCCAGGACCCATTGTGACATTCAGGGGGCCCCTTTGTCACTGGGACCCATTGTGACACCGTGGGTACCACCCTTGTCCGCAGGGCTCATTGTGACATCCCAGGACCCACCTTTGTCCCCAGGGCCCATTCTGATACCGTGGGGATCCCCTTTGTCCCCAGAGCCCATTGTGACATCCAGGGGACCCCCTTTGTCCCCAGGGCCAATTGTGACATTGCAGGACCCCCCTGGGCCCCAGGGCGCATTTTGACATCCTGGGGATGCCCCCTTGTCACCGGGACCCATTGTGACGTCCCAGGACCCCCCATTGTCTCCAGGGCCCATTGTGACATCCTGGGGATCCCTGCTTGGCCCCAGAGCCCATTGTGACGTCTTAGGACCCCCCCTTGTCCCCAGGGCCCATTGCGACATTCAGGGGACGCCTCTTTGTACCCAGGGCACATTGTGACATCCTGGGGACCCCCCCTTGTCCCCAGGGCCCATTGTGACATCCTGGGGATCCCTCCTTGTCCCCAGGGCCCATTGTGACGTCCCAGGACCCCCATTGTCCTTAGGACCCATTGTAACATTCAGGGAACCCCTTTGTCACTGGGTCCCATTGTGACATCCCAGGACCCCACATTGTCCCCAGGGCCCATTGTGACATCCTGGGGACCCCATTTTCCCCAGGACCCATTGTGACACTATGGGGAACCCCCCTTGTTCCCAGGGCCCATTGTGACACCGTGGGTACCACCCTTGACCGCAGGGCTCATTGTGACATCGCAGGACCCCCCTTTGTCCCCAGAGCCCATTGTGAAAACCAGGGGACACCCTTTGTCCCCAGGGCCCATTGTGACATCGCAGGACCACCCTGGTCCCCAGGGCCCATTGTGACATCCTGGGCACCCCTTTTGTCCCCACGGCCCATTGTGGCACTATGGGGACCCCCTTTGTCACTGGGGCCCATTGTGACATCCCAGGACCCCACTTTGTCCCCAGGGCTGATTGTGACGTCCCAGGGCCCCTCTGTGTCCCCAGGGCCCATTGTGACACTTTAGGGACCCCTCTTTGTCCCCAGGGCCCATTGTGACATCCTGGGCACCCCTTTTGTCCCCACGGCCCATTGTGGCACTATGGGGACCCCCTTTGTCACTGGGGCCCATTGTGACATCCCAGGACCCCCCCTTGTCCCCAGGGCTGATTGTGACGTCCTAGGGCCCCTCTGTGTCCCCAAGGCCCATTGTCACATCCCATGACTCCCCTTTGTCCCCAGTGCTATTGCGAAATCCTGGGGACCCCTTTTGTCCCCAGGGCCCATTGTGACACCATGGGGAACCCCTTTGTCACTGGGGGCTATTTTGACATTCCAGGATTCCACTTTGTCCCCAGGGCTCGTTCTGAACACCTTGGGGCCTCCCATTGTCCCCAGGGCCCATTGTGACATCCTGGGCAACCCCATTGTGCCCAGGGCCCATTGTGACATCTGGGGGACGCCCTTGTCCCCAGGACCCATCGTGGCACCGTGGGGACCCTCCTTGTCACTTGGGCCCATTGTGACACCATGGGGACCCCCCCTTTATCCCCAGTGCCCATTGTGACATCCTGCGGACCCCCCTTTGTCCCCAGGGCCCATTTTGACATTCAGGGGACCCACCATTGTCCTCAGGGCCCATTGTGAGGTCCCAGGACCCCCCATTGTCCCCAGGGCCCATTGTGACATCCTTGGCACCCCCTTGTCCCCAGGGTCCATTGTGACATCCCAGGACCCCCCATTGTCCCCAGGGCCCATTGTGACATTCAGGGGACCCCCCTTTGTCCCCAGGGCCCATTGTGACATCGTGGGGACCCCCTTTGTCCCAAGACTTCATTGTGACATCCTGGGGTCCCCCCTTGTCCTCAGGGTCCATTGTGACAGCCCAGGACCTTACATTGTCCCCAGGGCCCATTGTGATATCTTGGGGACCCTCTTGTTCCCAAGGCCCATTGTGACATCCTGGGGACCCCCCCTTGTCCCCAGGGCCCATTGTGACGTCCCAGGACCCCCCATTGTCCCCAGGGCCCATTGTGACATCCTGGGGATCCCTCCTTGTCCCCAGGGCCCATTGTGATGTCCCAGGACCCCCCATTGTCCCCAGGGCCCATTGTGACATCCTCTGCACCCCTTTGTCCCCAGGGCCCATTGTGACATTCAGGGGACCCCTCTTTGTCCCCAGGGCCCATTGTGACATCCTGGGGACCCCCCCTTGTCCCCAGGGCCCATTGTGACATCCTGGGGACCCCCCCTTGTCCCCAGGGCCCATTGTGACGTCCCAGGTCCCCCCATTGTCCCCAGGGCCCACTGTGACATCCTGGGGATCCCTCCTTGTCCCCAGGGCCCATTGTGACATCCCAGGACCCCCCATTGTCCCCAGGACCTATTGTGACATTCAGGGGACCCCCTTTGTCACTGGGGCCCATTGTGACACCATGGAGACCCCCGCTTGTCCTCAGGCTCCATTGTGACATCCTGGGCACCCCCCATTTTCCCCAGGACTCATTGTGACATCCTGGCCACCCCCTTGCTTCCAGGGCCCGTTGTGGCACCATGGGGACACCCCCTTTGTCCCCAGGGCCCATTGTGACATCCCAGGACCCCCCTTTGTCCCCAGGGCCCATTGTAGCACCATGGGGACCCCCTTTGACCCCAGGGCCCATTGTGGTACTATGGCAACCCCTTTTGTCCCCATTGCCCATTGTGACATTCTTGGACCCCACTTTGTCCCCAGGGCCTATTGTGACACCATGGGGACCCCTCCTTGCCACTGGGGACCCATTGTGACACCATGGGGACCCCCCCTTGTCCTCAGGACTCATTCTCACATCCTGGACACCCCGCATTGTCCCCAGGGCCCATTGTGACATCCACTGCACCCCCCTGTCCCCAGGGCCCATTGTGACATCCAGGGGACTCCTCTTTGTCCCCAGGGCCCATTGTGACATCCTGGGGACCCCCCCTTGTCCCCAGGGCCCATTGTGACGTCCCAGGACCCGCCATTGTCCCCAGGGCCAATTGTGACATCCTGGGGATCCCTCCTTGTCTTCAGGGCCCATTGTGATGTCCGAGGACCCCCCATTGTCCCCAGGGCCCATTGTGACATCCTCTGCACCCCCTTGTCCCCAGGGCCCATTGTGACATTCAGGGGACCCCTCTTTGTCCCCAGGGCCCATTGTGACATCCTGGGGATCCCTCCTTGTCCCCAGGGCCCATTGTGACGTCCCAGGACCCCCCATTGTCCCCAGGACCTATTGTGACATTCAGGGGACCCCCTTTGTCACTGGGGCCCATTGTGACACCATGGGGACCCCTCCTTGTCACTGGGGACCCATTATGACACCATGGGGACCCCCCTTCTCCTCAGGACTCATTCTCACATCCTGGACACCCTGCATTGTCCCCAGGGCCCATTGTGACATCCACTGCATCCCCTTGTCCCCAGGGCCCATTGTGACATTCAGGGGACCCCTCTTTGTCCCCAGGGCCCATTGTGACATCCTGGGGACCCCCCCTTGTCCCCGGAGCCCATTGTGACGTCCCAGGACCCCCCATTGTCCCCAGGACCCATTGTGACACTATGGGGACCCCCCCTTTTGCCCAGGGGCCATTGTGACCCCGTGGGTACCACCCTTGTCCCCAGGGCCCATTGTGACATCCTCTG
Source organism: Patagioenas fasciata (assembly GCF_037038585.1). NCBI lineage: Eukaryota > Metazoa > Chordata > Aves > Columbiformes > Columbidae > Patagioenas > Patagioenas fasciata. The sequence goes on from NC_092545.1 coordinate 924,915, forward strand.
CACCCCCTTGTCCCCAGGGCCCATTGTGACATTCAGGGGACCCCTCTTTGTCCCCAGGGCCCATTGTGACATCCTGGGGACCCTCTTTGTCACTGGGGCCTATTGTGACATCCCAGGACCCCCCTTTGTCCCCAGGGCCCATTGTAGCACCATGGGGACCCCCTTTGACCCCAGGGCCCATTGTGGCACCATGGCAACCGCTTTTGTCCCCAGGGCCCATTGTGACATTCTTGGACCCCACTTTGTCCCCAGGGCCTATTGTGACACCATGGGGACGCCTCCTTGTCACTGGGGACCCATTGTGATACCATGGGGACCCCGCCTTGTCCTCAGGACTCATTCTCACATCCTGGACGCCCCCCATTGTCCCCAGGGCCCATTGTGACATCCACTGCACCCCCTTGTCCCCAGGGCCCATTGTGACATTCAGGGGACCCCTCTTTGTCCCCAGGGCCCATTGTGACATCCTGGGGACCCCCCCTTGTCCCCAGGGCCCATTGTGACGTCCCAGGACCCCCCATTGTCCCCAGGGCCCATTGTGACATCCTGTGGATCCCTCCTTGTCCCCAGGGCCCATTGTGACGTCCCAGGACCCCCCATTGTCCCCAGGGCCCATTGTGATATGTTGGGGAGCCCTCTTTGTCCCCAGGGCCCATTGTGAAATTCAGGGGACCCCAACTTGTCCTCAGGGCCCATTCTGATATCCTGGTGACACTCTTTGTCCCCAGGGCCCATTGTGACATCCTGGGGACCCCATTGTCACCAAAGCCCATTGTGATATCCTGGCGACCACCTTTTGTCCCCAGGGCCCATTGTGATATCCTGAGGACCGCCCTTTGTCCCCAGGGCCCATTGTGACGTCCCAGGACCCCCCATTGTCCCCAGGGCCCATTGTGACATTGAGGGGCCCCCGTTTGTCATTGGGGCCCATTGTGAGATCCCAGGACCCCACATTGTCCCAAGGGCCCATTGTGACTTTCAGGTGACTCCACTTGTCCCCAGGACCCATTGTGACACTATAGGGACCCCCCCTTGTCCCCAGTGCCCATTGTGACACCGTGGGTACCACCCTTGTCCGCAGGGCCCATTGTGACATCCTGGGGACACCCCCTTGTCCCCAGGGCCCATTGTGACATTCAGGGGACCCCTCTTTGTCCCCAGGGCCCATTGTGACATCCTGGGGACCCCCCCTTGTCCCCAGAGCCCATTGTGATGTCCCAGGAGCCCCCATTGTCCCCAGGACCCATTGTGACATTCAGGGGACCCCCTTTGTCACTGGGGCCCATTGTGAAATCCCAGGACCCCACACTGTCCCCAGGGCCCATTGTGACATCCTGGGGACCCCCCCTTTGTCCCCAGTGGCCATTGTGACATCCTGCGGACCCCCCTTTGTCCCCAGGGCCCATTTTGACATTCAGGGGACCCACCATTGTCCTCAGGGCCCATTGTGAGGTCCCAGGACCCCCCATTGTCCCCAGGGCCCATTGTGACATCCTCGGCACCCCCTTGTCCCCAGGGTCCATTGTGACACTGTGGGTACCACCCTTGTCTGCAGGGCTCATTGTGACATCCCAGGACCCCCCATTGTCCCCAGGGCCCATTGTGACATTCAGGGGACCCCCCTTGTCCCCAGGGCCCATTCTGATGCCGTGGGGACCCCCTTTGTCCCCAGGGCCCATTGTGACATGCTGGGGATCCTCTCTGTCCCCAGGGCCCATTGTGACATCCTGGGAACCCTCCTTGTCCCCAGAGCCCATTGTGACATCCAGGGGACCCCCTTTGTCCCCAGGGCCCATTGTGGCACCATAGGGACCCCCTTTGTCACTGGGGCCCATTGTGACATCCCAGGACCCCCCCTGGTCCCCAGGGCCCATTGTGACATCCTGGGGACCCCCTTTGTCCCAAGACTTCATTGTGACATCCTGGGGACCCCCCTTGTCCTCAGGGTCCATTGTGACAGCCCAGGACCTTACATTGTCCCCAGGGCCCATTGTGATATCTGGGGGACCCCCTTGTTCCCAAGGCCCATTGTGACATCCTGGGGACCCCCCCTTGTCCCCAGGGCCCATTGTGACATCCCAGGACCATACTTTGTCCCCAGGGCCCATTGTGACATCCTGGCGACCCCCCCTTGTCCCCAGGATCCATTGTGACATCCTGGGGATCCCTCCTTGTCCCCAGGGCCCATTGTGACATCCCAGGACCCCCCATTGTCCCCAGGGCCCATTGTGACATCCCCTGCACCCCCTTGTCCCCAGGGCCCATTGTGACATTCAGGGGACCCCTCTTTGTCCCCAGGGCCCATTGTGACATCCTGGGGACCCCCCCTTGTCCCCAGGGCCCATTGTGACATCCTGGGGATCCCTCCTAGTCCCCAGGGCCCATTGTGACGTCCCAGGACCCCCCATTGTTCCCAGGGCCCATTGTGATGTCCTTGGGAGCCCCCTCTCTTCCCAGGGCTCATTGTGACTCTCAGGGGACCCCATCTTGTCGCCAGGGCTGATTGTGACGTCCTAGGGCCCCTCTGTGTCCCCAGGGCCCATTGTGACGTCCCAGGACCCCCATTGTCCCCAGTGCCCATTGTGACATCCTCGGCACCCCCTTGTCCCCAGGGCCCATTGTGACATTCAGGGGACCCCTCTTTGTCCCCAGGGCCCATTGTGACATCCTGGGGACCCCCTCTTGTCCCTAGGGCCCATTGTGACGTCCCAAGACCCTCCATTGTCCCCAGGGCCCATTGTGACATCCTGGGGATCCCTCCTTGTCCCCAGGGCCCATTGTGACGTCCCAGGACCCCCCATTGTCCTCAGGGCCCATTGTGACATTCAGGGGACCCCCTTTGTCACTGGGGCCCATTGTGACATCCCAGGACCCCACATTATCCCCAGGGTCCATAGTTACATCCTGGGGACCCCCTTGTCCCCAGGACCCATCATGACATCATGGGGACCCTCCTTGTCACTGGGGACCCATTGTGACACCATGGGGACCCCCCCTTGTCCTCAGGGCTCATTGTGACATCCTGTGCATCCCCCTTTGTCCCCCGGGACCATTGTAACACCGTGCGGACCCCCTTTGTCCCCAGGACCCATTTTGACACTGTGGGGAACCCCCTTGTCCCCAGGGCCTATTGTTACGTCCCAGGACCCCCCATTGTCCCCAGGGCCCATTGTGACACCTTGGGGACCCCCTTGTCACTGGAGACCCATTGTGACAGCATGGGGACCACCCCTTGTCCTCAGGGCCTATTGTGAACATCCTGGGGAACCTCCATTGTCCCCAGAGCCCATTGTGAGTTCCTGGAGACCCCCTTGTCCCCAGGTCCCATTGTGACATCCTGGGGAGCCTCTTTGTCCCCACGGCCCATTGTGACATCCTGGGGACCTCCTTGTCCCCAGGACCCATCCTGGCACTGTGGAGACCTCCCTTGTCACTGAGGACCCATTGTGACACCATGGGGACCTCCCATTGTCCTCAGGGCACATTGAGACATCCTGGGGACCCCCTTTGTCACTGGGGACCCATTGTGACATCCCAGGAACCCCATTGTCCCAAGGGCCCATTGTGACATCCTGAGGACCCCTCTTTGTCTCCAGGACATATTGTGACACCGTGGGGACCACATTAGTCCCCAGGGCCCATTGTGACATCCTAGGAATCCCCTCTTGTCCCCAGGGCCCATTGTGACATCCCAGGACCCCCCTTTGTCCCCAGGGCTCATTGTGACATTCTAGGACCCCACTTTGTCCCCAGGGCCTATTGTGACACCATGGGGAACCCTCCTTGTCACTGGGGACCCATTGTGACACCATGGGGACCCCCCCTTTGTCCCCAGTACCCATTGTGACATCCTGCCCACCCCCCTTTGTCCCCAGGGTCCATTGTGACATCCTGGGCAACCCCATTGTCCCCAGGGCCCATTGTGACATCTAGGGGGACGCCCTTGTCCCCAGGACCCATCGTGGCACCGTGGGGACCCCCATTGTCCCCAGGGCCCATTGTGACGTCCCAGGACCCCCATTGTCCCCAGGGCCCATTGTGACATCCCAGGACCCCACTTTGTCCCCAGGGCTTATTGTGACACCATGGGGATCTCCCTTGTCCCCAGGGACCATTGTGACATTCAGGGGACGCCTCTTTGTCCCCAGGGCCCATTGTGACATCCTGGGGATCCCTCCTTGTCCCCAGGGCCCATTGTGACGTCCCGGGACCCCCCATTGTCCCCAGGGCCCATTGTGACATTCAGGGGCCCCCGTTTGTCACTGGCGCCCATTGTGACATCCCAGGACCCCACATTGTCCCCAGGGCCCATTGTGACTTTCAGGGGACCCCACTTGTCCCCAGGACCCATTGTGACACTATAGGGACCCCACCTTGTGCCCAGCGCCCATTGTTACACCGCGGGTACCACCCTTGTCCGCAGAGCCCATTGTGACATCCTGGGGACACCCCCTTGTCCCCAGGGCCCATTGTGACATCCAGGGGACCCCCCCTTGTCCCCAGGGCCCATTGTGACGTCCCAGGACCCGCCAATGTCCCCAGGGCCCATTGTGACATCCTGGGGATCCCTCCTTGTCCCCAGGGCCCATTGTGACGTCCCGGGACCCCCCATTGTCCCCAGGGCCCATTGTGACATTCAGGGGCCCCCGTTTGTCACTGGGGCCCATTTTGACATTCAGGGGACCCCACTTGTCCCCAGGACCCATTGCGACACTATACGGACCCCCCCTTGTGCCCAGTGCCCATTGCGACACCGTGGGTACCACCCTTGTCCGCAGGGCCCATTGTGACATCCTGGGGACACCCCTTTGTCCCCAGGGCCCATTGTGACATCCTGGGGATCCCTCCTTGTCCCCAGGGCCCATTGTGACGTCCCAGGACCCCCCATTGTCCCCAGGACCCATTGTGACATTTAGGGGACCCCCTTTGTCACTGGGGCCCATTGTGAAATCCCAGGACCCCACATTGTCCCCAGGGCCCATTGTGACATCCTGGGGACACCCCCTTTGTCCCCAGTGCCCATTGTGACATCCTGCGGACCCCCCTTTGTCCCCAGGGCCCATTTTGACATTCAGGGGACCCACCATTGTCCTCAGGGCCCATTGTGAGGTCCCAGGACCCCCCATTGTCCCCAGGGCCCATTGTGACATCCTCGGCACCCCCTTGTCCCCAGGGCCCATTGTGACATTCAGGGGACCCCACATTGTCCCCAGGGCCCATTGTGACATCCTGGGGACCCCACTTGTCCCCAGGACCCATTGTGACACTATGGGGACCCCCCCTTGTGCCCAGGTCCCATTGTGACACCGTGGGTACCACACTTGTCTGCAGGGCTCATTGTGACATCCCAGGACCCCCCATTGTCCCCAGGGCCCATTGTGACATTCAGGGGACCCCCCTTTGTCCCCAGGGCCCATTCTGATACCGTGGGGACCCCCTTTGTCCCCAGGGCCCATTGTGACATGCTGGGGACGCTCTTTGTCCCCAGGGCCCATTGTGACATCCAGGGGACCCCCTTTGTCCCCAGGGCCCATTGTGGCACCATAGGGACCCCCTTTGTCACTAGGGCCCATTGTGACATCCCAGGACCCCCCCTAGTCCCCAGGGCCCATTGTGACATCCTGGGGACCCTCCTTGTCCCCAGAGCCCATTGTGACATCCAGGGGACCCCCTTTGTCCCCAGGGCCCATTGTGGCACCATAGGGACCCCCTTTGTCACTGGGGCCCATTGTGACATCCTGGGGACCCACCCTGGTCCCCAGGCCCCATTGTGACATCCTGGGGACCCCCTTTGTCCCAAGACTTCATTGTGACATCCTAGGGACCCCCCTTGTCCTCAGGGTCCATTGTGACAGCCCAGGACCTTACATTGTCCCCAGGGCCCATTGTGATATCTGGGGGACCCCCTTGTTCCCAAGGCCCATTGTGACATCCTGGGGACCCACCCTTGTCCCCAGGGCCCATTGTGACATCCCAGGACCCCCCATTGTCCCCAGGGCCCATTGTGATATCTGGGGGACCCCCTTGTTCCCAAGGCCCATTGTGACATCCTGGGGACCCACCCTTGTCCCCAGGGCCCATTGTGACATCCCAGGACCCCCCATTGTCCCCAGAGCCCATTGTGACATCCTCGGCACCCCCTTGTCCCCAGGGCCCATTGTGACATGCTGGGGACCCCCCCTTCTTCCCAGGGCCCATTGTGACGTCCCAGGACCCCCCATTGTCCCCAGGGCCCATTGTGACATCCTGGGGATCCCTCCTTGTCTCCAGGGCCCATTGTGATGTCCCAGGACCCCCCCTTGTCCCCAGGGCCCATTGTGACATTCAGGGGACCCCTCTTTGTCCCCAGGGCCCATTCTGACATCCTGGGGATCCCTCCTTGTCCCCAGGGCCCATTGTGACGTCCCAGGACCCCCCATTGTCCCCAGGACCTATTGTGACATTCAGGGGACCCCCTTTGTCACTGGGGCCCATTGTGACACCATGGAGACCCCCGCTTGTCCTCAGGGTCCATTGTGACATCCTGGGCACCACCCATTTTCCCCAGGACCCATTGTGACATCCTGGCCACCCCCTTGCTCCCAGGGCCCGTTGTGGCACCATGGGGACACCCCCTTTGTCCCCAGGGCCCATTGTGACATTCTTGGACCCCACTTTGTCCCCAGGGCCTATTGTGACACCATGGGGACCCCTCCTTGTCCCCAGGGCCCATTGTGACGTCCTGGGGACCCCCCCTTGTCCCCAGGGCCCATTGTGACGTCCCAGGACCCGACATTGTCCCCAGGGCCCATTGTGACATCCTCTGCACCCCCTTGTCCCCAGGGCCCATTGTGACGTCCCAGGACCCCCCCTTGTCCCCAGGGCCCATTGTGACGTCACAGGACCCCCTTTGTCCCCAGGGCCCATTGTGACATGCTGGGGACCCCCTTTGTCCCCAGGGCCCATTGTGGTACCATGAGGACCCTCTTTGTCACTGGAGCCCATTGTGACATCCCATGACCCCCCTTTGTCCCCAGTGCTATTGTGAAATCCTGGGGACCCCTTTTGTCCCCACGGCCCATTGTGACACCATGGGGAACCCCTTTGTCACTGGTGGCCATTGTGACATTCCAGGATTCCACTTTGTCCCCAGGGCTCGTTCTGACACCTTGGGGACTCCCATTGTCCCCAGGGCCCATTGTGACATCCTGGGCAACCCCATTGTCCCCAGGGCCCATTGTGACATCTGGGGGACGCCCTTGTCCCCAGGACCCATCGTGGCACCGTGGGGACCCTCCTTGTCACTTGGGCCCATTGTGACACCATGGGGACGCCCCCCTTTGTCCCCAGTGCTCATTGTGACATCCTGCGGACCCCCCTTTGTCCCCAGGGCCCATTGTGACATTCAGGGGACCCACCATTGTCCTCAGGGCCCATTGTGACATCCCAGGACCCCCCATTGTCCCCAGGGCCCATTGTGACATCCTCGGCACCCCCTTGTGCCCAGGGCCCATTGTGACATTCAGGGGACCCCTCTTTGTCCCCAGGGCCCATTGTGACGTCCTGGGGACCCCCCCTTGTCCCCAGGGCCCATTGTGACGTCCCAGGACCCGCCATTGTCCCCAGGGCCCATTGTCACATCCTGGGGATCCCTCCTTGTCCCCAGGGCCCATTGTGACATCCCAGGACCCCCCATTGTCCCCAGGGCCCATTGTGACATTCAGGGGCCCCCGTTTGTTCACTGGGGCCCATTGTGACATCCCAGGACCCCACATTGTCCCCAGGGCCCATTGTGACTTTCAGGGGACCCCACTTGTCCCCAGGACCCATTGTGACACTATAGGGACCCCCCCTTGTCCCAGTGACCATTGTGACACCGTGGGTACCACCCTTGTCCGCAGGGCCCATTGTGACATCCTGGGGACCCCCCCTTGTCCCCAGGGCCCATTGTGACATCCTGGGAATCGCTCCTTGTCCCCAGGGCCCATCGTGACATTCAGGGGACCCGTCTTTGTCCCCAGGGCCCATTGTGACATCCTGGGGACCCCCCCTTGTTCCCAGGGCCCACTGTGACGTCCCAGGACACGCCATTGTCCCCAGGGCCCTGTGTGACATCCTGGGGTGCCCTCCTTGTCCCCAGGGCCCATTGTGACGTCCCAGGACCCCCCATTGTCCCCAGAGCCCATTGTGACATCCAGGGGACCCCCTTTGTCACTGGGGCCCATTGTGGCACCATGAGGACCCTCTTTGTCACTGGGGCCCATTGTGACATCCCAGGACCCCCCCTGGTCCCCAGGGCCCATTGTGACATCTGGGGGACCCCCCTTGTCCTCAGGGTCCATTGTGACAGCCCAGGACCTTACTTTGTCCCCAGGGCCCATTGCGATATCTGGGGGACCCCCTTGTCCCCAGGGCCCATTGTGACACCATGGGGACCCCCCTTTGTCCCCAGGGCCCATTGTGACATCCTGGGGTCCCCCCTTTGTCCCCAGGGCCCATTGAAATGTCCCAGGACCACCCTTTGTCCCCAGGGCTTATTGTGACACCATGGGGATCTCCCTTGTCCCCAGGGCCCATTGTGACATCCCACGACCCCCCTTTGTCCCCAGTGCTATTGTGAAATCCTGGGGACCCCTTTTGTCCCCAGGGCCCATTGTGGCACCAGGGGGAACCCCTTTGTCACTGGGGGCCATTGTGGCATTCCAGGATTCCACTTTGTCCCCAGGGCTCGTTCTGAACACCTTGGGGCCTCCCATTGTCCCCAGGGCCCATTGTGACATCTGGGGGACGCCCTTGTCCCCAGGACCCATCGTGGCACCGTGGGGACCCTCCTTGTCACTTGGGCCCATTGTGACACCATGGGGACCCCCCCTTTATCCCCAGTGCCCATTGTGACATCCTGCGGACCCCCCTTTGTCCCCAGGGCCCATTTTGACATTCAGGGGACCCACCATTGTCCTCGGGGCCCATTGTGAGGTCCCAGGACCCCCCATTGTCCCCAGGGCCCATTGTGACATCCTCGGCATCCCCTTGTCCCCAGGGTCCATTGTGACACTATGGGGACCCCCCCTTGTCCCCAGGGCTCATTGTGACATCCCAGGACCCCCCATTGTCCCCAGGGCCCATTGTGACATTCAGGGGACCCCCCTTGTCCCCAGGGCCCATTCTGACACCGTGGGGACCCCCTTTGTCCCCAGGGCCCATTGTGACATCCTGGGGACCCCCTTTGTCCCAAGATTTCATTGTGACATCCTGGGGACCCCCCTTGTGCTCAGGGTCCATTGTGACAGCCCAGGACCTTACATTGTCCCCAGGGCCCATTGTGATATCTGGGGGACCCCCTTGTTCCCAATGCCCATTGTGACTTCCTGGGGACCCCACCTTGTCCCCAGGGCCCATTGTGACATCCCAGGACCCCCCATTGTCCCCAGGGCCCATTGTGACATCCTCGGCACGCCCTTGTCCCCAGGGCCCATTGTGACATCCTGGGGACCCCCCCTTGTCCCCAGGGCCCATTGTGACGTCCCAGGACCCCCCATTGTCCCCAGGGCCCATTGTGACATCCTGGGGATCCCTCCTTGTCCCCAGGGCCCATTGTGATGTCCCAGGACCCCCCATTGTCTCCAGGGCCCATCGTGACGTCCTCTGCACCCCCTTGTCCCCAGGGCCCATTGTGACATTCAGGGGACCCCTCTTTGTCCCCAGGGCCCATTGTGACATCCTGGGGACCCCCCCTTGTCCCCAGGGCCCATTGTGACGTCCCAGGACCCCCCATTGTCCCCAGGGCCCATTGTGACATCCTGGGGATCCCTCCTTGTCCCCAGGGCCCATTGTGACGTCTCAGGACCCCCTATTGTCCCCACGACCTATTGTGACATTCAGGGGACCCCCTTTGTCACTGGGGCCCATTGTGACACCATGGAGACCCCCGCTTGTCCTCAGGGTCCATTGTGACATCCTGGGCACCCCCCATTTTCCCCAGGACCCATTGTGACATCCTGGCCATCCCCTTCCTCTCAGGGCCCGTTGTGGCACCATGGGGACACCCCCTTTGTCCCCAGGGCTCATTGTGACATCCCAGGACCCCCCTTTGTCCCCAGGGCCCATTGTAGCACCATGGGGACCCCCTTTGACCCCAGGGCCCATTGTGGCACCATGGCAACCCCTTTTGTCCCCAGGGCCCATTGTGACATTCTTGGACCCCACTTTGTCCCCAGGGCCTATTGTGACACCATGGGGACCCCTCCTTGTCACTGGGGACCCATTGTGACACCATGGGGACCCCCCCTTGTCCTCATGACTCATTCTGACATCCTGGATGCCCCCCATTGTCCCCAGGGCCCATTGTGACATCCACTGCACCCCCCTGTCCCCAGGGCCCATTGTGACATTCAGGGGACCCCTCTTTGTCCCCAGGTCCCATTGTGACATCCTGGGGACCCCCCCTTGTCCCCAGGGCCCATTGTGACGTCCCAGGACCCCCCATTGTCCCCAGGACCCATTGTGACATTCAGGGGACCCCCTTTGTCACTGGGGCCCATTGTGAAATCCCAGGACCCCACATTGTCCCCAGGGCCCATTGTGACATCCTGGGGACCCCCCCTTTGTCCCCAGTGCCCATTGTGACATCCTGCGGACCCCCCTTTGTCCCTAGGGCCCATTTTGACATTCAGGGGACCCACCATTGTCCTCAGGGCCCATTGTGCGGTCCCAGGACCCCCCATTGTCCCCAGGGCCCATTGTGACATCCTCGGCACCCCCTTGTCCCCAGGGTCCATTGTGACACTATGGGGACCCCCCCTTGTGCCCAGGGCCCATTGTGATACTGTGGGTACCACCCTTGTCTGCAGGGCTCATTGTGACATCCCAGGACCCCCCATTGTCCCCAGGGCCCATTGTGACATTCAGGGGACCCCCCTTGTCCCCAGGGCCCATTCTGATACCGTGGGGACCCCCTTTGTCCCCAGGGCCCATTGTGACATCCTGGGGACCCTCCTTGTCCCCAGAGCCCATTGTGACATCCAGGGGACCCCCTTTGTCCCCAGGGCCCATTGTGGCACCATAGGGACCCCCTTTGTCACTGGGGCCCATTGTGAGATTCCAGGACCCCCGCTTTGTCCCCAGGGCCCATTGTGACATCCTGGAGACCCCCTTTGTCCCAAGACTTCATTGTGACATCCTGGGGACCCCCCTTGTCCTCAGGGTCCATTGTGACAGCCCAGTACCTTCCATTGTCCCCAGGGCCCATTGTGATATCTGGGGGACCCCCTTGTTCCCAAGGCCCATTGTGACACCCTGGGGACTCCCATTGTCCCCAGGGCCCATTGTGACATCCCAGGACCCCCCATTGTCCCCAGGGCCCATTGTGACATCCTCTGCACCCCCTTGTCCCCAGGGCCCATTGTGACATTCAGGGGACCCCTCTTTTTCCCCAGGGCCCATTGTGACATCCTGGGGACCCCCCCCTTGTCCCCAGGGCCCATTGTGACGTCCCAGGACCCCCCATTGTCCCCAGGACCCATTGTGACACTATGGGGACCCCCCGTTGTGCCCAGGGCCCATTGTGACACCGTGGGTACCACCCTTGTCCGCAGGGCTCATTGAGACATCCCAGGACCCCCCATTGTCCCCAGGGCCCATTGTGACATTCAGGGGACCCCCCCTTGTCCCCAGGGCCCATTGTGACGTCCCAGGACCCCCCATTGTCCCCAGGACCCATTGTGACACTATGGGGACCCCCCGTTGTGCCCAGGGCCCATTGTGACACCGTGGGTACCACCCTTGTCCGCAGGGCTCATTGAGACATCCCAGGACCCCCCATTGTCCCCAGGGCCCATTGTGACATTCAGGGGACCCCCCTTTGTCCCCAGGGCCCATTCTGATACCGTGGGGACCCCCTTTGTCCCCGGGGCCCATTGTGACATGCTGGGGACGCTCTTTGTCCCCAGGGCCCATTGTGACATCCTGGGGACCCCCCCTTGTCCCCAGGGCCCATTGTGACGTCCCAGGACCCCCCATTGTCCCCAGGGCCCATTGTGATATGCTGGGGACCCCCCTTGTCCCCAGGGCCCATTGTGACATCCTGGGGACCCCATTGTCACCAGAGCCCATTGTGATATCCTGGCGACCGCCCTTTGTCCCCAGGGCCCATTGTGACATCCCAGGACCCTCTTTGTCCCTGTCGAGGGTTAAGATTGCGGGGTGACAATCAAACCCTGGCAGATGTGTTGTCAACCTCCTCTCCCCCCCCCAATTCCCCCTTTTGCCCCTCCCTCTCCCCCCTTCCCACTCAGCACAGGCGATCGGGAGGGGAAGAAGCACAGAGGGGAGAGAGTTGGAAAAGTTCAAGATGTTTTACTGATGCTACTGATGAGAGCAGAGAAAATAATACAAATATACAAAACCCATCTTGTAAGTCTCAGCAACTGCAGAGCCAGCACCCAAAGTCCTGGATCAGACTCTGCAGCCAACCGGAGCTGGATTCAGTCTCTCACTGGCCTCAGTTCGCAGGGACGACCAGCAAGGTCCTCTCCTGATGTCGGCCATGAGGAAAAAAGGGAGAAAGGGAAAAGGGGCGAGATCCTCGTGATCTCCCACTTTTATATGAAGTATTCACGTGAATGGAATGTTATTCACCGTTGGTCAGTCTCTCGATCACCAGTTTCTCGTTGCCCCTCTCGCGAGATGTCCATCTGTGCTTGTCAATAAGTTTTCATTCCATTGCTGGGTTTGCCAAAACATGTGTCTGGTTCTCCAGGAAAATGCAGCTGACATGAAGGCTTGAGCTGACAGGCAAATTCACTAAAAGAGAAACTTGTTTTTAACAAAACCAGGACATTCCACCCCTTATCATATGACATTCACTGAATACTTAAACCTTATCAATACAATCTATCAATACAATCTAATTAATCACTACTACTATATATATATACATATATATATGTACATATATACACAGGAGTAATTAATCAGTGGACCATCCTTTGAAAAGTTCATTAAGTTCATTTTGTCACCACAGTCTCCCAGGGCAGGGAAAATGGTCCAAGTGCATCTCATGACCCCTGTTGGTGGGTTAAGGACACCAACTTCCAAGAAGGTGTCGGGCGCCACTCGAAGAAGCCAGCGCTGGTTTCATCACCATTGTCTTGATCTGAAAGACACTTATTAAACATTGTTAGTGCGGCAATTCACATCGTACAGTTCAGCATTGCATATTTTCACCTAAAATCAAATCCCCTTGAGGTGCACACCGAACTTCTCCATCCTTAAGCATCACCCACCAGGTGCTGCCAGGTCCCTGGGCAAAAACAATCCCACGAATAGGTTTGCCTGTGCCTGAGGCAGGAGGAACCCAGACTGCCTTTCCTAACATATTTTTCATGTGTACTACAGGGACTTTATCTCCTTCTACAGTCCATAGAATTTCTGATTGGGCAGGCCCGGCTCGATTGATTGATCCCCTAGTGTTGACCAACCAAGTGGCTTTTGCTAAATGTGAATCCCAGTTTTTAAAGGCTCCACCACCAAGTGCCTTTAGTGTAGTTTTTAACAAACCATTGCACCTTTCAGTTTTCCCAGAGGCTGGTGCATGATATGGAATATGATACACCCACTCAATACCATGTTCTTTGGCCCAATTGTCTATAATACTGTTTTTGAAATGAGTACCATTGTCTGATTCAATTCTTTCTGGCGTACCCGGCCACCAAAGGACTTGCTTCTCAAGGCCCAAGATGGTATTTCGGGCTGTAGCATGAGGTACGGCAGATGTTTCCAACCATCCAGTGGTTGCTTCCACCATTGTAAGTACATAACGCTTACCTTGACGTGTTTGTGGAAGTGTAATATAATCAATCTGCCAAGCTTCTCCATACTTACACTTTAACCATCGCCCCCCATACCATACAGGCTTTAACCGTTTTGCTTGTTTGATTTCGGCGCAAGTTTCACATTCATGAATAACCTGTGAAACAGTGTCCATAGTTAAATGCACCCCTCGATCACGAGCCCATTTTCATGTTGCATCTCTACCTTGATGCCCTGAAGCACCATGGGCCCACCGAGCTAGGAAAAGTTCACCTTTATGTTGCCAGTCCAAGTCCACCTCAGCTACTTTAATCTTAGCAGCTTGATCCGCTTGTTGGTTGTTTCGATGTTCCTCGGTGGCTTGACTTTTAGGCACATGAGCATCTACATGACCAACTTCCCCAGGCAGGCTCTCCAGCCGAGCAGCAATGTCTTCCCACAGCGTGGTTCCCAATGGTTTCACCTCTGCGCTGCCAGTTACTTTTCTTCCATTGCCGTAGCCACCCCCACAAGGCATTTGCTCCCATCCATGAGTCAGTATAGAGACAAAGCATTGGCCACTTCTCTCGTTCAGCAATGTCCAAAGCCAGCTGGATGGCTTTCACTGCTGCAAACTGACTGGATTCACCTTGTCCTTCAGGGGCTTCTGTAACTTGTCGTGTGGGACTCCACACAGCAGCTTTCACCTTCGATGTTTTCCTACAGACGACAGGATCCACCTGTGAACAGTGCACACTGCTTATCAGTCTCTGAAAGCGGATTATATGGTGGTGCTTCTTCAGCACGTTTTACTTCCTCCTCATCTGCAGACATCCCAAAGTCTTTGCTTTCTGGCCAGTCTGTAATCACTTCTAATATCCCTGGACGGTTGGGACTTCCAATCCGAGCTCATTGCGTGATCAGTGCAATCCATTTACTCCATGTAACTTCGGCTGCATGATGTGGAGAGGGAACCGTCCCTTTGAACACCCAGCTCAGCACCGGCAGTCGAGGTGCAGGAGGAGCTGTGCTTCAGTGCCCATCACTTCTGAAGCAGCTCGAACTCCTTCATATGCTGCCAGTCTCTCCTTTTCAGTTGCAGTACAGTTGGCCTCAGATCCTTTGTATCCTCGACTCCAAAAACCTAAGGGTCGACCTCGGGTTTCTCCTGGTGCTTTCTGCCAGAGGCTCCAGGTAAGTCCATTATCTCCGGCTGCGGTGTAGAGCACATTTTTAACACCTAGTCCAGTTCGGACTGGTCCCAGGGCCACCGCATGAGTTATCTCACGCTTCATTTGTTCAAAGGCTTGGCGTTGTTCAGGGCCCCACTCAAATTGGTTCTTTTTACGAGTCACTCGATAGAGAGGGCTCACAATGTGGCTGTGGTCAGGAATATGCATTCTCCAAAAACCTACAATGCCCAAGAAAGTCTGTGTCTCCTTTTTATTAGTAGGTGGAGACATTGCTGCAATTTTGTTGATCACATCCATTGGGATCTGACGACGACCATCTTGCCATTTTATTCCTAAAAACTGGATCTCTCGTGCAGGTCCCTTGACCTTGCTTCGTTTTATGGCAAAACCAGCAAGGTCCTCTCCTAATGTCAGCCATGAGGAAAAAGGGAAAAAAGGCAAAGGGGACGAGATCCTCGTGATCTCCCACTTTTATATGAAGTATTCACGTGAACGGAATGTTATTCACCATTGGTCAGTCTCTCGGACATCAGTTTTCTCGTTGCCCCTCTCGCGAGATGTCCATCCGTGCTTATCAATAAGTTTCCATTCCATTGCTGGGTTTGCCAAAACATGTGTCGGGTTCTCCAGGAAAATGCAGCTGACATGAAGGCTTTAGCTGACAGGCAAATTCACTAAAAGAGAAACTTGTTTTTAACAAAACCAGGACACACCCCCACACACTGCACCCCAAATCCTGCACCCCCAAATCCTCCAGCCCCATGTCCCAAACCCCCAAACCCTGCACCCTCAAGTCTTGCACCCTAATTCTGCCCCCCCAAGACCTGCACCCCCAAACCCTGCACCACTAAACCCTGCACCCCCAAACCCTGTACCCCAAATCCTGGCCCCCACAAGTTGCACCCTAAAAACCTGCACCCCAAATCCTGTCCTACCCAACCCTTCACACCAAACCCCTTCACCCCAAGATCCTGCTGCCCTAAACCCTGCACCCCAAAATCATCCCTCCCAACCCTGCCCCCCAAACCCTGTCCCCCTAAAGCCTGACCCCGAAACCCTGCTCCCCAAAACCCTGCTACCCCCAATCTTGCACCCCCCAACTCTGCACCCCCAGATCCTGCTGCTCCAAACCCTGCACCCCCAAATCCTCCAGCCCCACGTACCGATCTCCCAAACCCTGCACCCCACAACCCTGCACCCCACAACCCCTTCACCCCCAAATCCTGCACCCCCAGCCCTACCCAATAAACTTTCCACCCCCAAACCCTGCCCTACCAAGCCCCCCACCCCAAACCCCTGCACCCCAAGATCCTGCACCCTAAACCCTGCACCTCCATATCCTCCTTCCCCAAACCCTGCACCCCAAAACACTGCACTCCAAACCACTGCACCCCTAAATCCTGCAACCCCAAATCCTGGCCCCCAAACCCGGCACCCCAAACTCCTGCACCCAAATATCCTACTGCCCTAAACCCTGAACCCCCAAATCCTGCACCCCTGGAACCTGCAACCCCAGACTCTGCAGCCACAAATCAGGCCCCGCAAAATCCTTGCACCCCCAAATCCTGCACCACCTAATCCTCCAACCCCCTAACACAACCCCCTAAACCCTTCTCCCCAGGGTCCATTGTGACACCCTGGGGATCCCCCTTGTCCCCAGGGCCCATTGTGACACCATGGGGGACCCCCTTCTCACTGAGGACCCATTGTGACACCATGGGGACCTCCCCTTGTCCTCAGGGCCCATTGTGACATCCTGGGGACTCCCCTTTGTCCCCAGGGCCCATTGTGGCACCATGGGGACCCCCTTTGTCCCCAGGGCCAATTGTGACATCCTAGGACCCCCCTTTGTCCCCAGGGCCCATTGTGACAGGGTGGAGATCCCCCTTGTCCCCAGGCCTGTTGTGATGTCCCAGGACTCCCCATTGTCCCCAGGGCCCATTGTGACACCTTGGGGACCCCCCTTGTCCTAAGGGCCCATTGTGACATCCTGGGGACCCCCTTGTCCCCAGGGCCCATAGTGAAGTCCCAGGACCCCCTTTGTCCCCAGGGCCCATTGTGACATCCTGGGGACCACCCTTGTCACTGGGGACCCATTGTAACACTATGGGGACCCCCCCTTGTCCCCAGAGCCCATTGTGACATCCTGGGGACCCCCCCTTGTCCCCAGAGCCCATTGTGACATCCTGGGGACCCACTTTGTCACTGGGGCCCATTGTGACGTCCTGGGGACCCCCTTTGTCCCCAGGGCCCATTGTGACGTCCCCGGATCCCCCATTGTCCCCAGAGCCCATTGTGACATCCTGGGGACCCCCATTGTCCACAGGGCCCATTGTGACATTCAGGGGACAGCCTTTGTCCCTAGGGCCCATTGTGACACCGTCGGGACCCCCGTTGTCCCCAGGGCCCATTGTGACATCCCAGGACCCCCCATTGTCTCCAGGGCCCATTGTGACATACTGGGGACTCCCCTTTGTCCCCAGAGCCCATTGTGACACCATGGGGACCCCCTTTGTCCACAGGGCCCATTGTGGTATCTAAGGACCCCCCAATTGTGCCCAGGGTTCATTGTAACATATCAGGACGTCCCATTGTCCCCAGGGCCCATTGTGACGTCCCAGGACCCCCCGTCATCCCCAGGGCCCATTGTGTCATCCTGGGGACCTCCTTTGTCCCCAGAGCCCATTGTGACATCCTGGGGAACCCTTTGTCCCCAAGGCCCATTGTGACGTCCCAGGACCCCCCTTTGTCCCCAGGGTCCATTGTGAAATCCTGGGGACCCCTCTTTGTCCCCACGGCCCAATGTGACATCCTGAGGACCCCCTTGTCCCCAGGGCCCATTGTGACGTCTCAGGAGCCCCCATTGTCCCCAGGACCCATTGTGACATTCAGGGGACCCCCTTTGTCACTGGGCCCATTGTGAGATCCCAGGACCCCACATTGTCCCAAGGGCCCATTGTGACTTTCAGGGGACTCCACTTGTCCCCAGGACCCATTGTGACACTATGGGGACCCCCCCTTGTGCCCAGTGCCCATTGTGACACCGTGGGTACCACCCTTGTCCGCAGGGCCCATTGTGACATCCTGGGGACACCCCCTTGTCCCCAGGGCCCATTGTGACATTTTGGGAATCCCTCCTTGTCCCCAGGGCCCATTGTGACGTCTCAGGAGCCCCCATTGTCCCCAGGACCCATTGTGACATTCAGGGGACCCCCTTTGTCACTGGGCCCATTGTGAAATCCCAGGACCCCACACTGTCCCCAGGGCCCATTGTGACATCCTGCGGACCCCCCCTTTGTCCCCAGTGCCCATTGTGACATCCTGCGGACCCCCCTTTGTCCCCAGGGCCCATTTTGACATTCAGGGGACCCACCATTGTCCTCAGGGCCCATTGTGAGGTCCCAGGACCCCCCATTGTCCCCAGGGCCCATTGTGACATCCTCGGCACCCCCTTGTCCCCAGGGTCCATTGTGACACTATGGGGACCCCCCCTTGTGCCCAGGGCCCATTGTGACACTGTGGGTACCACCCTTGTCTGCAGGGCTCATTGTGACATCCCAGGACCCCCCATTGTCCCCAGGGCCCATTGTGACATTCAGGGGACCCCCCTTGTCCCCAGGGCCCATTCTGATACCATGGGGACCCCCTTTGTCCCCAGGGCCCATTGTGACATGCTGGGGATCCTCTTTGTCCCCAGGGCCCATTGTGACATCCTGGGGACCCTCCTTGTCCCCAGAGCCCATTGTGACATCCAGGGGACCCCCTTTGTCCCCAGGGCCCATTGTGGCACCATAGGGACCCCCTTTGTCACTGGGGCCCATTGTGACATCCCAGGACCCCCCCTGGTCCACAGGGCCCATTGTGACATCCTGGGGACCCCCTTTGTCCCAAGACTTCATTGTGACATCCTGGGGAACCCCCTTGTCCTCAGGGTCCATTGTGACAGCCCAGGACCTTACATTGTCCCCAGGGCCCATTGTGATATCTGGGGGACCCCCTTGTTCCCAAGGCCCATTGTGACATCCTGGGGACCCCCCCTTGTCCCCAGGGCCCATTGTGACATCCCAGGACCTTACTTTGTCCCCAGGGCCCATTGTGACATCCTGGCGACCCCCCGTTGTCCCCAGGGCCCATTGTGACATCCTCGGCACCCCCTTGTCCCCAGGGCCCATTGTGACATTCAGGGGACCCCTCTTTGTCCCCAGGGCCCATTGTGACATCCTGGGGACCCCCTCTTGTCCCTAGGGCCCATTGTGACGTCCCAGGACCCCCCATTGTCCCCAGGGCCCATTGTGACATCCTGGGGATCCCTCCTTGTCCCCAGGGCCCATTGTGACGTCCCAGGACCCCCCATTGTCCCCAGGGCCCATTGTGACATTCAGGGGACCCCCTTTGTCACTGGGGCCCATTGTGACATCCCAGGACCCCACATTGTCCCCAGGGCCCATTGTGACATCCTCGGGACCCCCATGTCACTGGGACCCATTGTGACGTCCCAGGACCCCCCATTGTCCCCAGGGTCCATTGTTACATCCTGGGGACCCCCTTGTCCCCAGGACCCATCATGTACACCATGGGGACCCTCCTTGTCACTGGGGACCCATTGTGACACCATGGGGACCCCCCCTTGTCCTCAGGGCCCATTGTGACATCCTGGGCATCCCCCTTTGTCCCCCGGGACCATTGTAACACCGTGCGGATCCCCTTTGTCCCCAGGGCCCATTGTGACACTGTGGGGAACCCCCTTGTCCCCAGGGCCTATTGTTACGTCCCAGGACCCCCCATTGTCCCCAGGGCCCATTGTGACACCTTGGGGACCCCCTTGTCACTGGAGACCCATTGTGACAGCATGGGGACCACCCCTTGTCCTCAGGGCCTATTGTGAACATCCTGGGGAACCTCCATTGTCCCCAGAGCCCATTGTGAGTTCCTGGAGACCCCCTTGTCCCCAGGTCCCATTGTGACATCCTGGGGAGCCTCTTTGTCCCCACGGCCCATTGTGACATCCTGGGGACCTCCTTGTCCCCAGGACCCATCCTGGCACTGTGGAGACCTCCCTTGTCACTGGGGACCCATTGTGACACCATGGGGACCTCCCATTGTCCTCAGGGCCCATTGAGACATCCTGGGGACCCCCTTTGTCACTGGGGACCCATTGTGACATCCCAGGAACCCCATTGTCCCAAGGGCCCATTGTGACATCCTGGGGACCCCTCTTTGTCTCCAGGACATATTGTGACACCGTGGGGACCACATTAGTCCCCAGGGCCCATTGTGACATCCTAGGAATGCCCTCTTGTCCCCAGGGCCCATTGTGACATCCTGGGGACACCCCCTTTGTCCCCAGTGCCCATTGTGACATCCTGCGGACCCCCCTTTGTCCCCAGGGCCCATTTTGACATTCAGGGGACCCACCATTGTCCTCAGGGCCCATTGTGAGGTCCCAGGACCCCCCATTGTCCCCAGGGCCCATTGTGACATCCTCGGCACCCCCTTGTCCCCAGGGCCCATTGTGACATTCAGGGGACCCCACATTGTCCCCAGGGCCCATTGTGACATCCTGGGGACCCCACTTGTCTGCAGGACCCATTGTGACACTATGGGGACCCCCCCTTGTGCCCAGGGCCCATTGGGACACCGTGGGTACCACACTTGTCTGCAGGGCTCATTGTGACATCCCAGGACCCCCCATTGTCCCCAGGGCCCATTGTGACATTCAGGGGACCCCCCTTTGTCCCCAGGGCCCATTCTGATACCGTGGGGACCCCCTTTGTCCCCAGGGCCCATTGTGACATGCTCTGGACGCTCTTTGTCCCCAGGGCCCATTGTGACATCCTGGGGACCCTCCTTATCCCCAGAGCCCATTGTGACATCCAGGGGACCCCCTTTGTCCCCAGGGCCCATTGTGGCACCATAGGGACCCCCTTTGTCACTAGGGCCTATTGTGACATCCCAGGACCCCCCCTAGTCCCCAGGGCCCATTGTGACATCCTGGGGACGCTCTTTGTCCCCAGGGCCCATTGTGACATCCTGGGGACCCCCCCTGGTCCCCAGGCCCCATTGTGACATCCTGGGGACCCCCTTTGTCCCAAGACTTCATTGTGACATCCTAGGGACCCCCCTTGTCCCCAGGGCCCATTGTGATATCCCAGGACCCCCCATTGTCCCCAGAGCCCATTGTGACATCCTGGGGACCCCCCCTTCTTCCCAGGGCCCATTGTGACATCCCAGGACCCCCCATTGTCCCCAGAGCCCATTGTGACATCCTGGGGACCCCCCCTTCTTCCCAGGGCCCATTGTGACGTCCCAGGACCCCCCATTGTCACCAGGGCCCATTGTGACATCCTGGGGATCCCTCCTTGTCTCCAGGGCCCATTGTGATGTCCCAGGACCCCCCATTGTCCCCAGGGCCCATTGTGACATCCTCTGCACCCCCTTGTCCCCAGGGCCCATTGTGACATTCAGGGGACCCCTCTTTGTCCCCAGGGCCCATTCTGACATCCTGGGGATCCCTCCTTGTCCCCAGGGCCCATTGTGACGTCCCAGGACCCCCCATTGTCCCCAGGACCTATTGTGACATTCAGGGGACCCCCTTTGTCACTGGGGCCCATTGTGACACCATGGAGACCCCCGCTTGTCCTCAGGGTCCATTGTGACATCCTGGACACCCCCCATTTTCCCCAGGACCCATTGTGACATCCTGGCCACCCCCTTGCTCCCAGGGCCCGTTGTGACATCCTCTGCACCCCTTTGTCCCCAGGGCCCATTGTGACATCCCAGGACCCCCCTTTGTCCCCAGGGCCCATTGTAGCACCATGGGGACCCCCTTTGACCCCAGGGCCCATTGTGGCACCATGGCAACCCGTTTTGTCCCCAGGGCCCATTGTGACATTCTTGGACCCCACTTTGTCCCCAGGGCCTATTGTGACACCATGGGGACCCCTCCTTGTCACTGGGGACCCATTGTGACACCATGGGGACCCCCCCTTGTCCTCAGGACTCATTCTCACATCCTGGACACCCCCCATTGTCCCCAGGGCCCATTGTAACATCCACTGCACCCCCTTGTCCCCAGGGCCCATTGTGACATTCAGGGGACCCCTCTTTGTCCCCAGGGCCCATTGTGACATCCTGGGGACCCCCCCTTGTCCCCAGGGCCCATTGTGACGTCCCAGGACCCCCCCTTGTCCCCAGGGCCCATTGTGACGTCCCAGGATCCCCCTTTGTCCCCAGGGCCCATACTGATACCGTGGGCACCCCCTTTGTCCCCAGGGCCCATTGTGACATGCTGGGGACCCTCCTTGTCCCCAGGGCCCATTGTGACATCCAGGGGACCCCCTTTGTCCCCAGGGCCCATTGTGGCACCATGAGGACCGTCTTTGTCACTGGAGCCCATTGTGACATCCCATGACCCCCCTTTGTCCCCAGTGCTATTGTGAAATCCTGGGGACCCCTTTTGTCCCCACGGCCCATTGTGACACCATGGGGAACCCCTTTGTCACTGGGGGCCATAGTGACATTCCAGGATTCCACTTTGTCCCCAGGGCTCGTTCTGACACCTTGGGGACTCCCATTGTCCCCAGGGCCCATTGTGACATCCTGGGCAACCCCATTGTCCCCAGGGCCCATTGTGACATCTGGGGGACGCCCTTGTCCCCAGGACCCATCGTGGCACCGTGGGGACCCTCCTTGTCACTTGGGCCCATTGTGACACCATGGGGACGCCCCCCTTTGTCCCCAGTGCCCATTGTGACATCCTGCGGACCCCCCTTTGTCCCCAGGGCCCATTGTGACATTCAGGGGACCCACCATTGTCCTCAGGGCCCATTGTGACATCCCAGGACCCCCCATTGTCCCCAGGGCCCATTGTGACATCCTCGGCACCCCCTTGTGCCCAGGGCCCATTGTGACATTCAGGGGACCCCTCTTTGTCCCCAGGGCCCATTGTGACGTCCTGGGGACCCCCCCTTGTCCCCAGGGCCCATTGTGACGTCCCAGGACCCGCCATTGTCCCCAGGGCCCATTGTGACATCCTGGGGATCCCTCCTTGTCCCCAGGGCCCATTGTGACGTCCCAGGACCCCCCATTGTCCCCAGGGCCCATTGTGACATTCAGGGGCCCCCATTTGTCACTGGGGCCCATTGTGACATCCCAGGACCCCACATTGTCCCCAGGGCCCATTGTGACACCGTGGGTACCACCCTTGTCCTCAGGGTCCATTGTGACAGCCCAGGACCTTACTTTGTCCCCAGGGCCCATTGTGACATCCTGGGGACCCCCCCTTGTCCCCAGGGCCCATTGTGACGTCCCAGGACCCCCCATTGTCCCCAGGGCCCATTGTGATATGCTGGGGAGCCCTCTTTGTCCCCAGGGCCCATTGTGAAATTCAGGGGACCCCAACTTGTCCCCAGGGCCCATTGTGACATCCTGGGGACCCCATTGTCACCAGAGCCCATTGTGATATCCTGGCGACCGCCCTTTTTCCCCAGGGCCCATTGTGACATCCCAGGACCCCCTTTGTCCCTGTCGAGGGTTAAGATTGCGGGGTGACAATCAAACCCTGGCAGATGTGTTGTCAACCTCCTCTCCCCCCCCCAATTCCCCCTTTTGCCCCTCCCTCTCCCCCCTTCCCACTCAGCACAGGCGATCGGGAGGGGAAGAAGCACAGAGGGAAGAGAGCTGGAAAAGTTAAAGATGTTTTACTGATGCTACTGATAAGAACAGAGAAAATAATACAAATATACAAAACCCATCTTGTAAGTCTCAGCAACTGCAGAGCCAGCACCCAAAGTCCTGGATCAGACTCTGCAGCCAACCGGAGCTGGATTCAGTCTCTCACTGGCCTCCGTTCGCAGGGACGACCAGCAAGGTCCTCTCCTAATGTCAGCCATGAGGAAAAAAGGGAGAAAGGGAAAAGGGGCGAGATCCTCGTGATCTCTCGCTTTTATATGAAGTATTCACATGAATGGAATGTTATTCACCGTTGGTCAGTCTCTCGATCACCAGTTTCTCGTTGCCCCTCTCGCGAGATGTCCATCCGTGCTTATCAATAAGTTTGCATTCCCTTGCTGGGTTTAACCAAAACATGTGTTGGGTTCTCCAGGAAAATGCAGCTGACATGAAGGCTTGAGCTGACAGGCAAATTCACTAAAAGAGAAACTTGTTTTTAACAAAACCAGGACATTCCACCCCTTATCATATGACATTCACTGAATACTTAAACCTTATCAATACAATCTATCAATACAATCTAATTAATCACTACTACTATATATATATACATATGTACATATATACACAGGAGTAATTAATCAGTGGACCATCCTTTGAAAAGTTCATTAAGTTCATTTTGTCACCACAGTCTCCCAGGGCAGGGAAAATGGTCCAAGTGCATCTCATGACCCCTGTTGGTGGGTTAAGGACACCAACTTCGAAGAAGGTGTCGGGCGCCACTCGAAGAAGCCAGCGCTGGTTTCATCACCATTGTCTTGATCTGAAAGACACTTATTAAACATTGTTAGTGCGGCAATTCACATCGTACAGTTCAGCATTGCATATTTTCACCTAAAATCAAATCCCCTTGAGGTGCACACCGAACTTCTCCATCCTTAAGCATCACCCACCAGGTGCTGCCAGGTCCCTGGGCAAAAACAATCCCACGAATAGGTTTGCCTGTGCCCGAGGCAGGAGGAACCCAGACTGCCTTTCCTAACATATTTTTCATGTGTACTACAGGGACTTTATCTCCTTCCACAGTCCATAGAATTTCTGATTGGGCAGGCCCGGCTCGATTGGTTGATCCCCTGGTGTTGACCAACCAAGTGGCTTTTGCTAAATGTGAATCCCAGTTTTTAAAGGCTCCACCACCAAGTGCCTTTAGTGTAGTTTTTAACAAACCATTGTACCTTTCAATTTTCCCAGAGGCTGGTGCATGATATGGAATATGATACACCCACTCAATACCATGTTCTTTGGCCCAATTGTCTATAATACTGGTTTTGAAATGAGTACCATTGTCTGATTCAATTCTTTCTGGCGTACCCGGCCTCCAAAGGACTTGCTTCTCAAGGCCCAAGATGGTATTTCGGGCTGTAGCAGGAGGTACGGCAGATGTTTCCAACCATCCAGTGGTTGCTTCCACCACTGTAAGTACATAACGCTTACCTTGACGTGTTTGTGGAAGTGTAATATAATCAATCTGCCAAGCTTCTCCATACTTACACTTTAACCATCGCCCCCCATACCATACAGGCTTTAACCGTTTCGCTTGTTTGATTTCGGCGCAAGTTTCACATTCATGAATAACGTGTGAAACAGTGTCCATAGTTAAATCCACCCCTCGATCACGAGCCCATTTTCATGTTGCATCTCTACCTTGATGCCCTGAAGCACCATGGGCCCACCGAGCTAGGAACAGTTCACCTTTATGTTGCCAGTCCAAGTCCACCTCAGCTACTTTAATCTTAGCAGCTTGATCCGCTTGTTGGTTGTTTCGATGTTCCTCGGTGGCTTGACTTTTAGGCACATGAGCATCTACATGACCAACTTCCCCAGGCAGGCTCTCCAGCCGAGCAGCAATGTCTTCCCACAGCGTGGTTCCCAATGGTTTCACCTCTGCGCTGCCAGTTGCTTTTCTTCCATTGCCGTAGCCACCCCCACAAGGCATTTGCTCCCATCCATGAGTCAGTATAGAGACAAAGCATTGGCCACTTCTCTCGTTCGGCAATGTCCAAAGCCAGCTGGATGGCTTTCACTGCTGCAAACTGACTGGATTCACCTTGTCCTTCAGTGGCTTCTGTAACTTGTCGTGTGGGACTCCACACAGCAGCTTTCACCTTCGATGTTTTCCTACAGACGACAGGATCCATCTGTGAACAGTGCACACTGCTTATCAGTCTCTGAAAGCGGATTATATGGTGGTGCTTCTTCAGCACGTTTTACTTCCTCCTCATCTGGAGACATCCCAAAGTCTTTGCTTTCTGGCCAGTCTGTAATCACTTCTAATATCCCTGGACGGTTGGGACTTCCAATCCGAGCTCATTGCGTGATCAGTGCAATCCATTTACTCCATGTAACTTCGGTTGCATGATGTGGAGAGGGAACCGTCCCTTTGCACACCCAGCTCAGCACCGGCAGTCGAGGTGCAGGAGGAGCTGTGCTTCAGTGCCCATCACTTCTGAAGCAGCTCCAACTCCTTCATATGCTGCCAGTCTCTCCTTTTCAGTTGCAGTACAGTTGGCCTCAGATCCTTTGTATCCTCGACTCCAAAAACCTAAGGGTCGACCTCGGGTTTCTCCTGGTGCTTTCTGCCAGAGGCTCCAGGTAAGTCCATTATCTCCGGCTGCGGTGTAGAGCACATTTTTAACACCTAGTCCAGTTCGGACTGGTCCCAGGGCCACCGCATGAGTTATCTCACGCTTCATTTGTTCAAAGGCTTGGCGTTGTTCAGGGCCCCACTCAAATTGGTTCTTTTTACGAGTCACTCGATAGAGAGGCTCACAATGTGGCTGTGGTCAGGAATGTGCATTCTCCAAAAACCTACAACGCCCAAGAAAGTCTGTGTCTCCTTTTTATTAGTAGGTGGAGACATTGCTGCAGTTTTGTTGATCACCTCCATTGGGATCTGATGACGGCCATCTTGCCATTTTACTCCTAAAAACTGGATCTCTCGTGCAGGTCCCTTGACCTTGCTTCGTTTTATGGCAAAACCAGCAAGGTCCTCTCCTAATGTCAGCCATGAGGAAAAAGGGAAAAAAGGCAAAGGGGACGAGATCCTCGTGATCTCCCACTTTTATATGAAGTATTCACGTGAATGGAATGTTATTCACCGTTGGTCAGTCTCTCGGACATCAGTTTTCTCGTTGCCCCTCTCGCGAGATGTCCATCCGTGCTTATCAATAAGTTTCCATTCCATTGCTGGGTTTAACCAAAACATGTGTTGGGTTCTCCAGGAAAATGCAGCTGACATGAAGGCTTTAGCTGACAGGCAAATTCACTAAAAGAGAAACTTGTTTTTAACAAAACCAGGACACACCCCCACACACTGCACCCCAAATCCTGCACCCCCAAATCCTCCAGCCCCATGTCCCAAACCCCCAAACCCTGCACCCTCAAGTCTTGCACCCTAATTCTGCCCCCCCAAGACCTGCACCCCCAAACCCTGCACCACTAAACCCTGCACCCCCAAACCCTGTACCCCAAATCCTGACCCCCACAAGTTGCACCCTAAAAACCTGCACCCCAAATCCTGTCCTACCCAACCCTTCACACCAAACCCCTTCACCCCAAGATCCTGCTGCCCTAAACCCTGCACCCCAAAATCATCCCTCCCAACCCTGCCCCCCAAACCCTGTCCCCCTAAAGCCTGACCCCGAAACCCTGCTCCCCAAAACCCTGCTACCCCCAATCTTGCACCCCCCAACTCTGCACCCCCAGATCCTGCTGCTCCAAACCCTGCACCCCCAAATCCTCCAGCCCCACGTACCGATCTCCCAAACCCTGCACCCCACAACCCTGCACCCCACAACCCCTTCACCCCCAAATCCTGCACCCCCAGCCCTACCCAATAAACTTTCCACCCCCAAACCCTGCCCTACCAAGCCCCCCACCCCAAACCCCTGCACCCCAAGATCCTGCACCCTAAACCCTGCACCTCCATATCCTCCTTCCCCAAACCCTGCACCCCAAAACACTGCACTCCAAACCACTGCACCCCTAAATCCTGCAACCCCAAATCCTGGCCCCCAAACCCGGCACCCCAAACTCCTGCACCCAAATATCCTACTGCCCTAAACCCTGAACCCCCAAATCCTGCACCCCTGGAACCTGCAACCCCAGACTCTGCAGCCACAAATCAGGCCCCGCAAAATCCTTGCACCCCCAAATCCTGCACCACCTAATCCTCCAACCCCCTAACACAACCCCCTAAACCCTTCTCCCCAGGGTCCATTGTGACACCCTGGGGATCCCCCTTGTCCCCAGGGCCCATTGTGACACCATGGGGGACCCCCTTCTCACTGAGGACCCATTGTGACACCATGGGGTCCTCCCCTTGTCCTCAGGGCCCATTGTGACATCCTGGGGACTCCCCTTTGTCCCCAGGGCCCATTGTGGCACCATGGGGACCCCCTTTGTCCCCAGGGCCAATTGTGACATCCTAGGACCCCCCTTTGTCCCCAGGGCCCATTGTGACAGGGTGGAGATCCCCCTTGTCCCCAGGCCTGTTGTGATGTCCCAGGACTCCCCATTGTCCCCAGGGCCCATTGTGACACCTTGGGGACCCCCCTTGTCCTAAGGGCCCATTGTGACATCCTGGGGACCCCCTTGTCCCCAGGGCCCATAGTGAAGTCCCAGGACCCCCTTTGTCCCCAGGGCCCATTGTGACATCCTGGGGACCACCCTTGTCACTGGGGACCCATTGTAACACTATGGGGACCCCCCCTTGTCCCCAGAGCCCATTGTGACATCCTGGGGACCCCCCCTTGTCCCCAGAGCCCATTGTGACATCCTGGGGACCCACTTTGTCACTGGGGCCCATTGTGACGTCCTGGGGACCCCCTTTGTCCCCAGGGCCCATTGTGACGTCCCCGGATCCCCCATTGTCCCCAGAGCCCATTGTGACATCCTGGGGACCCCCATTGTCCACAGGGCCCATTGTGACATTCAGGGGACAGCCTTTGTCCCTAGGGCCCATTGTGACACCGTCGGGACCCCCGTTGTCCCCAGGGCCCATTGTGACATCCCAGGACCCCCCATTGTCTCCAGGGCCCATTGTGACATACTGGGGACTCCCCTTTGTCCCCAGAGCCCATTGTGACACCATGGGGACCCCCTTTGTCCACAGGGCCCATTGTGGTATCTAAGGACCCCCCAATTGTGCCCAGGGTTCATTGTAACATATCAGGACGTCCCATTGTCCCCAGGGCCCATTGTGACGTCCCAGGACCCCCCGTCATCCCCAGGGCCCATTGTGTCATCCTGGGGACCTCCTTTGTCCCCAGAGCCCATTGTGACATCCTGGGGAACCCTTTGTCCCCAGGGCCCATTGTGACGTCCCAGGACCCCCCTTTGTCCCCAGGGTCCATTGTGAAATCCTGGGAACCCCTCTTTGTCCCCACGGCCCAATGTGACATCCTGAGGACCCCCTTGTCCCCAGGGCCCATTGTGACACCGTGGGGACCCCCTTTGTCCCCAGGGCCCATTGTGACAACCTGGGGACCCCCTTTGTCCTCAGGGCCCATTGTGACACCGTGGGGACCCCCTTTGTCCCCAGGGCCCATTGTGACAACCTGGGGACCCCCTTTGTCCCCAGGGCCCGTTGTGACATCCCAGGACCCCCTTTGTCCCCAGCCCCATTGTGACATCCAAGGGACCCCCCTTTGTCCCTAGGGACCATTGTGACATTCCAGGACCCCCCATTGTCCCCAGAGCCCATTGTGATATCCAGGGCACCATCCTTGATCCGCAGGGCCCATTGTGACGTCCCAGGACCCCCCTTTGTCCCCAGGGCCCATTGTGACATCCCAGGACCCCACTTTATACTGAAGGCCCATTGTGGCATCCTGGGGACCCCCTTTGTCCCCAGGGCCCATTGTGACGTCCCCGGACCCCCCATTGTCCCCAGGGTCCATTGTGACAACCTGGGGACCCCCATTGTCCCCAGGGCCCATTGTGACATTCAGGGGACAGCCTTTGTCCCAAGGGCCCATTGTGACACCGTCGGGACCCCTGTTGTCCCCAGAGCCCATTGTGACATCCTGGAAACCCCCTTTGTGCCCAGGGCACATTGTGACCTCCCAGGACCCCACTTTGTCCCCAGGGCCCATTGTGACATCCTCGGGACGCCCCTGGTCCCCAGAGCCCGTTGTGACATCCTGGGGACTCCCCTCTGTCCCCTGGGCCCATTGTGACACCGTGGGGACCCCCTTTGTCCCCAGGGCCCATTGTGACATTTAGGGACCTCCCAGTTGTGCCCAGGGCCCATTGTGACATCCCAGGACCCCCCGTCATCCCCAGGGCCCATTGTGACATCCTGGGGACCCCCTTGTCCCCAGTGCCTATTGTGAAATCCTGGGGACCCCCTTTGTCCCCAGGGCCCATTGTGACATTCCAGGACACCCCTTGTCCCCATGGCCCATTGTGAAATCCTGGGGACCTCCTTTGTCCCCAGGGCCCATTGTGACGTCCCAGGACCCCCCTTTGTCCCCAGGGCCCATTGTGACAGGGTGGGGACTCCCTTTGTCCCCAGGGGCCATTGTGATGTCCCAGGATCCCCCTTTGTCCCCAGGGCCCATTGTGACATCTCAGGACACCCCAATTGTTTTTTTAGGGCCCATTGTGACATCCTGGGGACCGCCCAGTTGTCCCCAGGGCCCATTGTGGCATCCTGGGTACCCCTTTTATCCCCGGGGCCCATTGTGACATCCTGGGGACTCCCCTTGTCACTGGGGACCCATTGTGACACCATGGGGACCACCCCTTTCTCCCCAGTGCCCATTGTGACATCCTGGGGACCCCTTTGTCCCCAGAGCCCATTGTGACATCCTGGTGAGCCCCCTTTGTCCCCAGGGCCCATTGTGACATCCCAGGACCCCCCTTTGTCACCAGGGCCCATTGTGACGTCCCAGGACCCCTCTTTGTCCCCAGGGCCCATTGTGACATCCCCGGACCCCCCATTGTCCCCAGAGCCCATTGTGACATCCTTGGGACCCCCATTGTCCCCAGGGCCCATTGTGACATTCAGGGGACAGCCTTTTTCCCAAGGGCCCATTGTGACACCATCGGGACCCCCGTTGTCCCCAGGGCCAATTGTGACACCATGGGGACCCTCCTCGTCACTGCGGACCCATTGTGACACCATGGGGACCTGCCCTTGTCCTCAGGGCCAATTGTGACATCCTGGGGACCCTCTTGTCCCCAGGGCCCATAGTTGCACCCTGGGGACCCCCTCTTTTTTCCCAGTGCCCATTGTGACATCCCAGGACCCCCCTATGTCCCCAGGGCCCATTGTGACACCATGGGGACACCCCTTTGACTCCAGGGCCCATTGTCACATCCCGGGACCTCCCAATTGTCCCCAGGGCCCATTGTGACATCCTGGGGACCCGCCCTTGTCCGCAGGGCCCATAGTGAAGTCCCAGGACCCCCTTTGTCCCCAGGGCCCATTGTGACATCCTGGGGACCCCCCTTGTCACTGGGGACCCATTGTATACACCATGGGGACCCCCATTGTCCCCAGGGCCCATTGTGACATCCTGGGGACCCCCCCTTGTCACTGGTGACCCATTGTGACACCATGGGGACCCCCGTTTGTCCCCAGGGCTCATTGTGACATCCCAGGACCCCCCATTGTCCCAAGGACCCATTGTGACATCTCAGGACCCCACTTGTCACTGGGGACCCATTGTGACACCATAGGGACCCCCGTTTGTCCCCAGGGCTCATTGTGACATCCCAGGACCTCCCATTGTCCCCAGGGCCCATTGTGACATCATGGGGACCGCCTTGTCCCTCTGGCCCGTTGTGGCACCGTGGGGACCTCCTTTGTCCCCAGGGCCCATTGTGACACCATGGGGACCCCTTTTGTCACTGTGGTCCAATGTGACATCCCAGGACCCCACTTTGTACCCAAGGCCCATTGTGACATCCTGGGGACCCCCCTTGTCTCCAGGGCCCACCGTGGCACCGTGGGGACCACCCTTGTCACTGGGACCCATTGTAACACTATGGGGATCCCCCCTTGTCCCCAGAGCCCATTGTGACATCCTGGGGACCCCCTTGTTCCCCAGGGCCCACTGTGATGTCCCAGGACCCCCCCTTGTCCCCAGAGTCCATTGTGACATCCTGGGGACGCCCTTTTTCCCCAGGACCCATTGTGGCCCCATTGGGACCCCCTTTGTTCACTGGGGCCCATTGTGACTTCCCAGGACCTCACTTTGTCCCCAGGGCCCATTGTGACTTCCGGGGGACCCCCTTTCTCACCAGGGCCCATTGTGACATTTCTGGACCCCCCACTGTCTCCAGGGCCCATTGTGAACATCCTGGGGACCCCTCTTTGTCCCCAGGGCCCATTGTGACATCCTGGGCTGCCCCGTATGTCACCAGGGCCCATTTTGACACCGTGGGGACCCCCTGTTGTCCTCAGGGCCCATTGTGACATCCCAGGACCCCCAATTGTCCCCAGGGCCTATTGTGACACCATGGGGAACCCTCTTGTCACTGGGGATGCATTGTGACACAATGGGGACCCCACCTTTGTCTCAAGTGCCCATTGTGACATCCTGGGGACCCCCTTTATCCCCAGGACCCCATTTGTCCCCAGGGCCCATTGTGACATCCCAGGGCCCCACTTTGTCCCCAGGGCCCATTGTTACAGGGTGGGACCCCCCTTGTCCCCAGGGCCCATTGTGACATCCTGGTGACTCCCTTTGTCCCCAGGGCCCATTGTGGCACCATGGGGACCCTCTTTGTCACTGGGGCCCATTGTGACATCCCAGGACCCCACTTTGTCTTAGAAGGTCACTGATCGGACTACTGGTACATCCTGACTCTGCTTTCTCAATAAACATTGAAGAACACCTGGGGTTTGTTTGCTCCAAGGGAAAACTTCCCTGCCACGGTTCCTGGTTCCCGGTCCTGTTTCCCGGTCCAGTTTGGCTTCGCTATCAGAACAGCTGCTGCCTCCACAGCCGCGCTCGAAGTCCCCGTTGTGACACCGGGATGGCGGGAGAAGGGGGGTGGCGGGGGCGGCAGCGGCGGCGATTGGGGGGGGGCAGTCGGGGCTGGGCGGACAAGCGGCGGCTGCTGCGGCTCCTCAGGCAGCGACAGCAGCAGCGATCGGGGGGACGTGGGGGGCGGACAAGCGGCGGCTGCTGCGGCTCCTCAGGCAGCGACAGCAGCAGCGATCGGGGGGACGTGGGGGGCGGACAAGCGGCGGCTCCTGCGGCTCCTCAGGCAGGACAGCAGCAGCGATCGGGGGGACGTGGGGGGCGGACAAGCGGCGGCTCCTCCGGCCGCGGCCAGGTCGTGGCTTCGCCGGCACCGGGGCCCGAGACCGCGCGCTGTGGGGCTGCGGGGCGGGTGTGGGGCCGGGGGTCTCCGGGGGTCCCGCAGCGGCCGCTGTGGGGAGGGATGGGGCGGCTGTGGAATTACCTGTGGGGCACTCATGGGGCTGCTGTAGGGGCTCTTAAGAGGCATGTCTGGAGCACTTATGGGGCGACTATGGGGCAGGTGCTGGGCTGCTACAGCGGGACCTGTGGGGCAGCCATAGGGCTGCTATGGGGTTGGTTATGGGTCACAGATGGGAGGGGGCAGCTGGGTGTGGCCCCGCCTACATGGGGTGGGGTCAGTGCCGAGGGGCGGGTACTGAGAGGGCACGCCCACGGGGAGCCCCTCGGGGGGGCGGAGCCTCTGTGTCACGCCCCATGGGAGGTGGTCTGGGGGTGGGCATTCTCTGGGGCACGCCCCCATGGGAGGAGCCTCTTGGGGTAGGGAGAGGGTGCGGTCAACATGGCACGGCCCCAAGGGGGCGTGGCTTAGCTCGGGAAGAGGTGGAGCCGAGAAGGGGCTGCCCGACCCGGCTCTCCAGGCGGCTCTGAGACGGAGCGGAGCGGGCCGGGCGGGGCCGGGCCGGGCACTCCCCGGGGCCTCGCAGAAACAGCGGCGCAGCGAGTCCGCTCCGGGCTCCAACGGTGCGCGCACGGGGCCGCCGAGAGCGCCCCGTGCACCTCGCAGCGCCCATTTCTGCGCATGCGCATTGGGAAGCCCTCGAGACAACCCTTCCCCCGCGGCCCGCCCCTTCTCTTCCCTCTCCGCAATCTGATTGGCCAGCTAAGCACGTCAATTTCCATTCTCTCCGCCTATCATCACCCGTCCCCGTTTGCCCCGCGCTGCGCTCTGATCCAGTGTCTATTTACACTTAAATACATTTAAACTTCCATTTTAACACTCAGGTATCTTTTCAAATTTACAGATTTTGACATATTTACAATTATATATATTTAGACTGGGATATCGATTTACATTTATTAATAAATTAAAGGTATGTATACGGGTGTGAGTGGATATATATAGATGATATTTATTACCTATTTAGACTATGTAACACGTAGTAATTATACAGAGCTCTGCCTACTCACACTTTTTTCTATTTTAAGTTCCTATCTAGATATTTTTTTCTTTTTCAAGTCCTTCACTTTTTAATCTACAAATAGATAAGATGTTTGTATTCTTAAAACCATCAACAGAAATTTTTTACATTCTAAAATCCTTTATATAACAGAGTAGAAAAGGGGTTTTATTTTAAAATCATTTTATATCTACATGAATACCATTCTGCAATATATAAATACAAACGACAGACTTCTCTCTGTTTGAAATTCTCACGCTCATATTTACAGGGTTTAATAAGTTTTATCCTCCCCCAGGAATTTTCAGGCATTTTTGGACTGTGACCCCCTCTTTTCAGGGGGACTCCCTTTTGAGCCCCACATTGTGGGGGATTTGAGGGATTTTCTTGCAGTCAGTGAACATTGTATGGAACTGAACTGAACTGAACAGGGCTCTGAGGCCTCTGTGTCCTGCAAGAGAGCAGGAGCGGAGCAGCCCCCGTGTCTACGTGACTGTACAGCCTTCTTCAGTGTTGGAACCGAGCTGCTTCGCCTTCTGTTTGTCCACGTGCACACACACCATTCCTCACTGGAAAACAGGCAGAAACCTTCCCACACGCACCCAGGTCTGTGCACCCAGGCCTTGTCTATTCCTGTCGGGTTTGCTGGGCTCTGTCAGGCTCCTCTGGCTCTGTCGTGCTGTGACAGCCTCTGTCAGGCCCGGCCAGACTCCACTGTTCGCTGTCAGGCGCTGTCGGGATTTGTCGGCCCCTGTTGAGTTCTATCAGGCTCTGTCAAGCCCTGTTGGGCTCTGTCGCGCTTTGTCAGGCTCTGCCTGGCTTTATCATGTTCCATAAGTGCTCCAAAAACTGGATGCTCTTGCGATGCTTGTATTCACACAATTATCGCATATTCATTACAATTTGGGGGAATTTTTAGCATCAAACGCATCTATAGTAAGAAAAAATGTCATAAACCTAGGGTTAGACTGAGGTTAATAATTTCATGGTCTTTGCTGCCATCTAGCGTCCCTTAAGAGAATGCACAGAACACACATTCGGAGGTGCCTGCAGGTATGTGCCTGTTCTTGGACGAACCTGTGCGCGAAAGCCTTAGTGCCTATAAACGTTGGTCTGTCCACATGTGAGTGCCTTGATGTCAGCTCCATTTATGCTAAAGCTGGAGCATTATCGTTCAGACGTGTGCGTGTGTGCAGTGTGCCAAACATCCACGCACGTGTTTACCCTCAAGCATGTCAGTACATTTCACGTACGTCTTTCTGTCAATAGATGGGACTGGGCACGCTTGTGGAAGTGTGCGTGTGTGTGGCCACGTGTTTGCTTACACATCAGTGTGTAGCTGCGTGTGCGTGCACGCGGTGCTGGGTGCACATACCTGGGTGCCCCACAGGTCCCGCTGTAGCAGCCCAGCACCTGCCCCATAGTCGCCCCATAAGTGCTCCAGACATGCCTCTTAAGACCCCTACAGCAGCCCCATGAGTGCCCCACAGGTAATTCCACAGCCGCCCCATCCCGCCCCACAGCGGCCGCTGCGGGACCCCCGAAGACCCCCGGCCCCACACCCGCCCCGCAGCCCCACAGCGCGCGGTCTCGGGCCCCGGTGCCGGCCAAGCCACGTCCTGGCCGCGGCCGGAGGAGCCGCCGCTTGTCCACCCCCCACGTCCCCCCGATCGCTGCTGCTGTCGCTGCCTGAGGAGCCGCAGCAGCCGCCGCTTGTCCGCCCCCCACGTCCCCCCGATCGCTGCTGCTGTCGCTGCCTGAGGAGCCGCAGCAGCCGCCGCTTGTCCGCCCAGCCCCGACTGCCCCCCTCCAATCGCCGCCGCTGCCGCCCCCGCCACCCCCCTTCTCCCGCCATCCCGGTGTCACAACGGGGACTTTGAGCGCGGCTGTGGAGGCAGCAGCTGTTCTGATAGCGAAGCCAAACCGGACCGGGAAACAGGACCGGGAACCAGGAACCGTGGCAGGGAAGT
The DNA here is from genome assembly GCF_037038585.1 of Patagioenas fasciata. NCBI lineage: Eukaryota > Metazoa > Chordata > Aves > Columbiformes > Columbidae > Patagioenas > Patagioenas fasciata. The sequence continues at coordinate 960,971 of NC_092545.1, forward strand.
TTTCCCTTGGAGCAAACAAACCCCAGGTGTTCTTCAATGTTTATTGAGAAAGCAGAGTCAGGATGTACCAGTAGTCCGATTAGTGACCTTCTAAGACAAAGTGGGGTCCTGGGATGTCACAATGGGCCCCAGTGACAAAGAGGGTCCCCATGGTGCCACAATGGGCCCTGGGGACAAAGGGAGTCACCAGGATGTCACAATGGGCCCTGGGGACAAGGGGGGTCCCACCCTGTAACAATGGGCCCTGGGGACAAAGTGGGGCCCTGGGATGTCACAATGGGCCCTGGGGACAAATGGGGTCCTGGGACGTCACAATGGGTCCTGGGGATAAAGGGGGTCCCCAGGATGTCACAATGGGCACTTGAGACAAAGGTGGGGTCCCCATTGTGTCACAATGCGTCCCCAGTGACAAGAGGGTTCCCCATGGTGTCACAATGGGCCCTGGGGACAATTGGGGGTCCTGGGATGTCACAATGGGCCGTGAGGACAACAGGGGGTCCCCACGGTGTCAAAATGGGCCCTGGTGACATACGGGGCAGCCCAGGATGTCACAATGGGCCCTGGGGAAAAGAGGGGTCCCCAGGATGTTCACAATGGGCCCTGGAGACAGTGGGGGGTCCAGAAATGTCACAATGGGCCCTGAGGACAAAGGGGGCTCCCCAGGATGTCACAATGGGCTCTGGGGACAAAGGGGGTCCCCACGGTGTCACAATGCACCCTGGGGACAATGGGGGGTCCTGGGACGTCACAATGGGCCCTGGGGACACAGGGGTCCCAAGGATGTGATAATGGGCTCTGGGGACAAGTGGGGTCCCCAGGACGTCACAATGGGCACTGGGGAGAAAGGGGTGGTCCCCATGGTGTCACAATGGGCCCTAGTGACAAGGAGGGTCCCCACGGTTCCACGATGGGCCCTGGGGACAAGGGGGTCCACCAGATGTCACAATGGGCCCTGGGGAAAACAGGGGGTCCCCACGGTGTCACAATGGGCCCTGGGGACAAAGGGAGGTCCTAGGACGTCACAGTGGGCCCTGGGGACAAAGTGGGGTCCCCTGAATGTCACATTGGGGCCTGCAGACAAAGGGGGGTCCTGGGATGTCACAATGGGCCCCAGTGACAAAGGGGGTCCCCAGGATGTCACAACAGGCCCTGGGGACAAAGAGGGCTCTCCTGAATGTCAAAATGGGCCCTGGGGACAAGGGGGGACCCCAGGATGCAACAACGGGCCCTGGGGACAAAGAGGGGTCCCCTGAATGTCACAAAGGGCCCTGGAGACAAGGGGTGTCCTGGGATGTCACAATGGGCCCCAGTGACAAAGGGCGTCCCTGTGGTGCCAAAATGGGCCCTGGGGACAAAGGGGGTCCCCAGGATGTCACAATGGGTCCTGGGGACAAAGGGCATCCCCATGGTGCCACAATGGACCCTAGTGACAAACGAGGTCCCCAGGATGTCACAACGGGCCCTGGGGACAAAGGGGGGTCCTGGGATGTCACAGTGGGCCCTGGGGACAAAGATGAGTCCCCTAAATGTCACAATGGGCCCTGGAGACAGAGGGGCTCCCCATGGTGCCACAATGGGCCCTGAGGAAAAAGCGGGGTCGCCAGGATGTCACAATGGGCTCTTGGAAAAATGGAGGGTCCAGGGACGTCACAATGGGCCCTGGGGACAAAGGAGGTCCCCAGTATGTCACAATGACCCCTTGGGACAACGGGGCCATTGTGGACATCACAATGGGTCCTGGGAACAAAGTGGGGTCCCCAGGATGTCACAATGGGCCTTTGGGACAAAGGGGGTCCGCAGAATTTCACAATGGACCCTGGGGACAAAGGGAGTCCCCACACTGTCACAATAGGCCCTGGGGACAAAGGGTGTGCCCAGGATGTCACAATGGGTCCTGGGGACAAAGGGGGTCCCCAGGATTTCACAATGGGCCCTGGGGACAAAGGGGGTCCCCATGGTGCCACAATGGACCCTGGGGACAAACGAGGTCCCCAGGATGTCACAATGGGCCCTAGGGACAAAGGGAGTCCCCACCCTGTCACAATAGGCCCTGGGGACAAAGGGGGTGCCCAGGATGTCACAATGGGTCCTGGGGACAAAGGGCATCCCCATGGTGCCACAATGGACCCTAGTGACAAACGAGGTCCCCAGGATGTCACAACGGGCCCTAGGGACAAAGGGGGGTCCCCAGGATGTCAAAATAGGCCCTGGGGACAAAGGGGGGGCCTAGGACATCACAATGGGCCCTGGGGACAATGGGGGGTCCTGGGATGTCACAATGAGCCCTGGGCACAATTGGGGGGTCCTTAGATGTCACAACGGGCTCTGGGGACAAAGGGCGTCTCCAGGATGTCACAATGGGCCCTGGGGACAAAATGGGGTCCTGAAATGTCACAATGGGCCCTGGGCACAAAGGGGGTTCCCAGGATGTCACAATGGGCTCTGAGGACAACGGGGATTCCAACGGTGTCACAATGGGCCCTTGGGACAAAGGCTGTCCCCTGAATGTCACAATGGGCCCTGGGGACAAAGCGGGTCCCCAAGATGTCACAATGGGTCTGGGGACAATGGGGGGTCCGGGGACGTCACAATGGGCCCTGGTGACAAAGGGGGTCCCCCGGAAGTCACAATGGGCCCTGGGGACAAAGTGAGGTCCTGGGAAGTCACAATGGGCCCCAGTGACAAAGGGGGTCCCAATGGTGCCACAATGGGTCCTGGGGAAAAAGGGCGTCCCCAGGATGTCACAATGGGCTCTGGGGACAAGGGGGGGGTCCTGGGACATCACAGTGGGCCATGGGGAACAAGGGGGTCCCCAGGATGTCACAATGGGCTCTGGGGACAAGGGGGGATCCCCATAGTTTTACAATGGGTCCCAGTGACAAGGGTGGTCCCCACGGTGCCACGGTGGGTCCTGGAGACAAGGGGGGTCCCCACGGTGTCACAATGGGCCTTGGGTACGAAGTGGGGTCCTGGGATGTCACATTGGACCACAGTGACAAAAGGGGTCCCCATGGTGTCACAATGGGCCCTGGGGACAAAGGAGGTCCCCACGGTGCCACAACGGGCCAGAGGGACAAGGCGGTCCCCATGATGTCACAATGGGCCCTGGGGACAATGGGAGGTCCTGGGATGTCACAATGAGCCCTGGGGACAAACGGGGGTCCCCATGGTGTCACAATGGGTCACCAGTGACAAGGGGGGTCCCCAGGATGTCACAATGGGCCCTGGGGACAATGGGGGTCCCCATGGTGTATACAATGGGTCCCCAGTGACAAGGGGGGTCCCCAGGATGTCACAATGGGCCCTGGGGACAAAGGGGGTCCTGGGACTTCACAATGGGCCCTGCGGACAAGGGCGGGTCCCCAGGATGTCACAATGGGCCCTGGGGACAATTGGGAGGTCCTGGGATGTGACAATGGGCCCTGGAGTCAAAGGGGTGTCCCCATGGTGTCACAATGGGCCCTGGGGACATAGGGGGGTCCTGGGATGTCACAATGGGCACTGGGAATAAAGAGGGGGTCCCCAGGGTGCAACTATGGGCCCTGGGGACAAGAGGGTCCCCAGGATGTCACAATGGGCCCTGAGGACGAGGGCAGGTCCCCATGGTGTCACAATGGGTCCGCAGTGACGAGGAGGGTCCCCATGGTGTCACAATTGGCCCTGGGGACAACGGGGGTCCCGATGGTGTCACAATGGGCCCTTGGGAAAAAGGCTGTCCCCTGAATGTCACAAAGGGCCCTGGGGACAATGGGGGTCCCAAGGATGTCACAATGGGCTCTGGGGACAATGGGGGGTCCGGGGATGTCACAATGGGCCCTGGGGACAAAGAGGGGTCCTGGGATGTCACAATGGGCCCTGGGGAGAAAGGGGTGGTCCCCATGGTGTCACAATGGGTCCCCAGTGACAAGGGGAGTCCCCAGAATGTCACAATGGGCCCCGGGGATAAAAGGGGTACCCAGGATGCCACAATGGGCCCTGGAGACAACTGGGCGGTCCCCAGGATGTCACAATGGGCCCTGGAAACAATTGGGGTGTCCTGAGATGTCACAATGGGCCCTGGGGACAAAGGGGGATCCTGAGATGTCACAATGGGCCCTGGGGACAAAGGGAGTCCCCACCCTGTCACAATGGGCCCTGGGGACAAAGAGGGTCCCCAGGATGTCACAATGGACCCTGGGGACAAAGGGGGGTCCTGGGACGTCACAATGGGCCCTGGGGACAAAGGAGGTCCCCAGGATTTCACAATGGGCCATGGGGACAAGGGGTGTCCTGGAATGTCACAATGGGCCCTGGGGATAAAGGGGGTGCCCAGGATTTCACAATAGGCACTGGGGACAAGGGGGTCCCCAGGATGTCACAATGGGCCCTGGGGACAAAGAGCATCCCCAGCATGTCACAATGGGCCCTGGGGACAAAGAGGGGTCCCCTGAATGTCACAATGGGCCCTGGGGACAAGGGGGTGCAGTGGATGTCACGATGGGCCCTGGGGACAATGGGGGGTGTCCAGGATGTGAGAATGAGTCCTGAGGACAAGGGGGGGTCCCCATGGTGTCACAATGGGTCCCCAGTGACAAGGAGGTGTCCCCATGGTGTCACAATAGGCCCTGGGGACAAAGTGGGGTCCAAGAATGTCACAATGGGCCCTGGGGACAAAAGGGCTTGCCATGGTGCCACAATGGGCCCTGGGGTCAAAGGGGGTGTCCCCATGGTGCCACAACGGGCCCTGGGAGCAAGGGGGTGGCCAGGATGTCACAATGGGTCCTGGGGAAAATGGGGGGTGCCCAGGATGTCACAATGGACCCTGAGGACAATGAGGGTCCCCAGGATGTCACAATGGGCCCTGGGGACAATGGCGTGTGCCCAGGATGTGAGAATGAGTCCTGAGGACAAGGAGGGGTCCCCATGGTGTCACAATAGGCCCTGGGGACAAAGTGGGGTCCTAGAATGTCACAATGGGCCCTGGGGACAAAAGTGGTCCCCATGGTGCTACAATGGCTCCTGGGGACAAAGGGGGGTCCTGGGATGTCACAATGGGCACCGGGGACAAGGGGGTGTCCCCATGGTGCCACAATGGGCCCTGGGAGCAAGGGGGTGGCCAGGATGTCACAATAGGTCCTGGGGACAATGGGGGGTCCTGGGATGTCACAATGGGCCTTGGGGTCAAGGAGGGATCCCCAGGATGTCACAATGGGCCCTGGGGACAAAGAGGGGTCCCCTGAATGTCACAATGGGCCCTGGGGACAAGGGGGTGCCGAGGATGTCACAATGGGCCCTGGGGACAATGGGGGTCCTGGGATGTCACAATGGGCCCTGGGGACAAGGGTGGGTCCCCAGGATGTCACAATGAAGTCCTGGGACAAAGGGGGTCCCCAGGATGTCATAATGGGGCCTGGGGACCAGGGGGGGTCCTGGGATGTCACAATGGGCCCCAGTGACAAAGGGGGTCCCTATGGTGCCACAATGGGCCCTGGGGACAAAGGGGGTCCCCAGGATGTCACAATGGGCCCTGGGGACAAAGAGCGTCCCCAGCATGTCACAATGGGCTCTGGGGACAAAGGGGGTCCCCTGAATGTCACAATGGGCCCTGGGGACAATGGGGGGTCCTGGGATGTCACAATGAGCCCTGCAGACAAGGGTGGTACCCACGGTGTCACAATGGGCCCTGGGCACAAGGGGGGGTCCCATAGTGTCACAATGGACACTGGGGACAAGTGGGGTCCCCACGATGTCACAATGCGCCCTGGGGACAATGGGGGGTACCCAGGATGTGAGAATGAGTCCTGAGGACAAGGAGGGGTCCCCATGGTGTCACAATAGGCCCTGGGGACAAAGTGGGGTCCTAGAATGTCACAATGGGCCCTGGGGACAAGGGGGTATCCCCATGGTGCCACAATGGGCCCTGGGAGCAAGGGGGTACCCAGGATGTCACAATGGACCCTGAGGACAAGCAGGGGTCTCCATGGTGTCACAATGGGCCCCCAGTGACAAGGGGGAGTCCCCATGGTGCCACAATACGCCGTGGGGAGAAACGGGTCCCCAGGATGTCACAATGGGCCCTAGGGACAAAGGGGGGTCCGCCGGATGTCACAATGGGCCCTGGGGACCAGGGGGGGTCCTGGGATGTCACAATGGGCCCCAGTGACAAAGTGGGTCCCTATGGTGCCACAATGGGCCCTGGGGACAAAGGGGGTCCCCTGGATGTCACAATGGGCTCTGGAGACACGGAGGATCCCCAGGATGTCACAATGGGCCCTGGGGACAAACAAGGTCCCCACGGTATCAGAACGGGCCCTGGCGACAAAGGGGGGTCCCCTGAATGTCACAATGGGCCCTGGGGACAATGGGGGGTCCTGGGATGTCACAATGAGCCCTGCGGACAAGGGTGGTACCCACAGTGCCACAATGGGCCCTGGGCACAAGTGGATGTCCACATAGTGTCACAATGGGTCCTGGGGACAAGTGGGGTCCCCAGGATGTCACAATGGGCCCTGGGGACAATGTGGGGTCCTGGGATGTCACAATGGGCCCCAGAGACAAAGGGGGTCCCCCTGCATGTCACAATGGGTCCTGGGGACAATGGGGGGTCCTAGGACGTCAAAATGGGCCCTGGGGACAAGGAGCGATCCCCAGGATGTCACAATGGGCCCTGCGGACTATGGGGGGTCCTGGGATGTCACAATGGGCCCTGGGGATAAGGGGGGGTCCCCAGGATGTCACAGTGTGCCCTGGGTACAAAGAGGCGTCCCTGGAATGTCACAATGGGCCCTGGGGACAAGGGGGTGCCCTGAATGTCACAATGGGCCCTGGGGACAATGGGGGGTCCTGGGACATCACAATGGGCCCGAGTGACAAGGGGGGGTCCCCAGGATGTCACAATGGGCCCTGGGGACAATGGCGGGTCCCCTGAATATCACAATGGGCCCTGGGGACAAGGGGGTGCAGTGGATGTCAAAATGGGCCCTAGGGACAATGGGGGTCCCCAGGATGTCACAATGGGCCCTGGGGACAAAGGGGGGTCCTGGGATGTCACAATGGGCCCCGGTGACAAAGGGGGTCCCCATGGTGCCACAATGGGCCCTGGGGACAAGGGGGTTCCCCTGGATGTCACAATGGGCTCTGGGGACAAGGAGGGTCCCCAGGATTTCACAATGGGCCCTGGGGACAATGGGGGGTCCCGTGAATGTCACAATGGGCCCTAGGGACAAGGGGGTGCCGAGGAGGTCACAATGGGCCCTGGGGACAATGGGGGGTCCTGGGACGTCACAATGGGCCCGGGAGACAAGAGGGGATCCCTAGGATGTCACAATGGGCCCTGGGGACTAATGAGGTCCCCACGGTCTCACAATATGTCCTGGAGACAAAGGGGGGTCCCCTGAATGTCACAATGGGCCCTGGTGACAAGGGGGGATCCCCAGGATGTCACAATGGGCCCTGGGGACAATGGGGGGTCCTGGGACGTCACAATGGGCCCTGGGGACAAGAGGGGGTCCCCAGGATGTCACAATGGGCCCTGGGGACAAAGAGGGGTCCCCTGAATGTCACAATGGGCCCTGGGGACAAGGGGGTGCCGAGGATGTCACAATGGGCCCTGGGGACAATGGGGGTCCTGGGACGTCACAATGGGCCTTGGGGACACAGAGGGGCCCTAGGACGTCACAATCAGCCCTGGGGACAAGGGGGGATCCCCTGAAAGTCACAATGAGCCCTGGGAACAGAGGGGGGTCCTGGGACGTCACAATGGGCCCTGGGGACAAGGGGGGGTCTCCAGGATGTCACAAAGGGCCCTGGGGACAAAGAGGGGTCCCTAAAGTGTCATAATGGGCCCTGGGGACACAGAGGGGCCCTGGGACGTCACAATCAGCCCTGGGGACAAAGTGGGGTCCTGGGATGTCACAATGGGCCCCAGTGACAAAGGGGGTCCCCATGGTGCCACAATGGGCCGTGGGGACAAAAGGGGTGCCCAGGATGTCACAATGGGCCCTGGGGACCAGGGTGGGTCCTGCGATGTCACAATGGGCCCTGGGGACAAAGGGGGTCCCCTGTATGTCACAATGGGCTCTGGGGACAAAGGGGGGTCCTGCGATGTCACAATGAGCCCTGCGGTCAAGGGTGGTACCCACGGTGTCACAATGGGCCCTGGGAACAAGGGGGGGTCCCCATAGGGTCACAATGGGTCCTGGGGAAAATGGGGTCCCCAGGATGTCACAATGGGCCCTGGGGACAATGGGCGGTCCTGGGATGTCACAATGGGCCCCAGTGACAAAGGGGTTCCCTGAATGTTACAATGGGTCCGGAGGACAATGGGGGGTCCTGGGACATCACAATAGGTCCTGGGGACAAGGAGGGATCCCCAGGATGTCACAATGGGCCCTGGGGACAATGGGGGGTCCTGGGACGTCACAATGGGCCCCAGTGACAACGGGGGTCCCCAGGATGTCACAATGGGCCCTGGGGACAAAGAGGGGTCCCCTGAATGTCACAATGGGCCCTGGGGACAAGGGGGTGCAGTGGATGTCACAATGGGCCCTGGGGACAATGGGGGGTCCTGGAATGTCACAATGGGCCTTGGGGACAATGGGGGTCCCCAGGATGTCACAATGGGCCCTGGGGACAATGGGGTTGCCCAGGATGTCACAATGGGCCCTGGGGACAATGGGAGTCCCCAAGGTGTCAGAACGAGCCCTGGGGACAAAGTGAAATCCTGGAATGTCACAATGGCCCCCAGTGACAAAGGGGTTCCCCACGGTGTCACAATGGGCCCTGGGGACAAAAGGGGTCCCCAGGATTTCACAATAGCACTGGGGACAAAGGGGGGTCATGGGATGTCACAATGGGCCCTGGGGACAAGGGAGATCCCCATGGTGTCACAATAAGCCCTGGGGACAAAGTGGGGTCCTGGGATGTCACAATGGGCTCTGGGGACAAGGAGGGTCCCCAGGATGTCACAATGGGCCCTGGGGACAAAGGGGGGTCCTGTGATGTCACAGTGGGCCCCAGTGACAAAGAGGGTCCTCATGGTGCCACAATGGGCCCTGGGGACAAAGGGGGTCCCCTGGATGTCACGATGGGCTCTGGGGACAAGGAGGGTCCCCAGGATGTCACAATGGGCCCTGTGGACAAAGAGCGTCCCCTGAATGTCACAATGGGCCCTGGGGACAAAGGGGGTCCCCACGGTATCAGAATGGGCCCTGGGGACTAAGGGGGTCCCCTGAATGTCACAATGGGCCCTGGGGACAGTGGGGGGTCCTGGGACGTCTCAATGGGCCCTGGGGACAAACAGGGGTCCCCTGAATGTCACAATGGGCCCTGGGGACAAGGGGGTGCCGAGGATGTCACAATGGGCCCTGGGGACAATGGGGGGTCCTGGGACGTCACAATGGGCCCTGCGGACAAGGAGGGATCCCCAGGATGTCACAATGGGCCCTGGGGACAAACAGGGGTCCCCTGAATGTCACAATGGGCCCTGGGGACAAGGGGGTGCCGAGGATGTCACAATGGGCCCTGGGGACAATGGGGGGTCCTGGGACGTCACAATGGGCCCTGCAGACAAGGAGGGATCCCCAGGATGTCACAATGGGCCCTGGGGACAATGGGGGGTCCTGGGACGTCACAATGAGCCCTGCGGACAAGGGTGGTACCCAGGACGTCACAATGGGCCCTGGGGACAAGGGGGTTCCCCATAGTGTCACAATGGGTCCTGGGGACAAGTGGGGTCCCCACGATGTCACAATGGGCCCTGGGGACAATGGGCGGTCCTGGGATGTCACAATGGGCCCCAGTGACAAAGGGGGTCCCCTGAATGTCACAATGGGTCCTGTGGACAATGGGGGGTCCTGGGACGTCACAATGGGCCCTGGGGACAAGGAGGGATCCCCAGGATGTCACAATGGGCCCTGGGGACAATGGGCGGTCCTGGGACATCACAATGGGCCCTGAGGACAAGGAGGGATCCCCAGGATGTCACAATGGGCCCTGGGGACAATGGAGGGTCCTGGGACGTCACAATGGGCCCTGGGGACAAGAGGGGGTCCCCTGGATGTCACAATGGGCTCTGGGGACAAGGGGGGTCCTCAGGATGTCACAATGGGCCCTGGGGACAAAGGGGGGTGTCGACGGTGTCACAATGGGCCCCAGTGTCAAAGGGGGTCCCCATGGTGCCACAATGGGCCCTGGAGACAAAGGGGGTCCCTTGGATGTCACAATGGGCTCTGGGGACAAGGAGGGTCCCCAGGATGTCACAATGGGCCCTGGGGACAAGGAGGGATCCCCAGGATGTCACAATGGGCCCTGGGGACAATGGGGGGTCCTTTGACTTCACAATGGGTCCTGGGGACAAAGAGGGGTCCCCTGAATGTCACAATGGGCCCTGGGGACAATGGGGGGTCCTGGGACGTCACAATGGGCCCCAGTGACAAGAGGGGGTCCCCAGGATGTCACAATGGGTCCTGGGAACAAAGGGGGTCCCCTGAATGTCACAATGGGCCCTGGGGACAAGGGGGTGCCGAGGATGTCACAATGGGCCCTGGGGACAATGGGGGTTCCTGGGACGTCACAATGGGCCCTGCGGACAAGGAGGGATCCCCAGGATGTCACAATGGGCCCTGGGGACAATGGGGGGTCCTGGGACGTCACAATGAGCCCTGCGGACAAGGGTGGTACCCAGGATGTCACAATGGGCCCTGGGAACAAGGGGGGGTCCCCATAGTGTCACAATGGGTCCTGGGGACAAGTGGGGTCCCCAGGATGTCACAATAGGTCCTGGGGACAATGTGGGGTCCTGGGATGTCACAATGGGCCCCAGTGACAAAGGGGCCCCCTGACTGTCACAATGGGCCCTGGGGACAATGGGGTGTCCTGGGACGTCACAATGGGCCCTGGGGACAAGGAGGGATCCCCAGGATGTCACAATGGGCCCTGGGGACAATGGGGGGTCCTGGGACGTCACAATGGCCTCTGGGGACAAGGGGGGGTCCCCAGGATGTCACAATGTGCCCTGGGTTTCAAAGAGGCGTCCCCTGAATGTCACAATGGGCCCTGGGGACAATGGGGGGTCCTAAGACGTCACAATGGACCCTGAGGACAAGGAGGGATCCCCAGGATGTCACAATGGGTCCTGGGGACAATGGGGGGTCCTGGGACGTCACAATGGGCCCCAGTGACAAGGGGGGGTCTCCAGGATGTCAGAATGGGCCCTGGGGACAAAGAGGGGTCCCCTGAATGTCACAATGGGCCCTGGGGAGAAAGGGGGTCCCCAGGATGTCAAAATGGGCCTTGGGGACAAAGTGGGGTTCTTGGATATCACATTGTGACACAGTGACAAAGGGGGTCCCCATGGTGCCGCAATGAGCCCTGGGGACAAAGGGAGGTCCCTAGGATGTCACAATGGGCCCTTGGGACAATGGGGTTCCTGGGATGTCACAATGGGTCCCCAGTGACAAAGGGGGTCCCCAGGATGTCTCAATGGGCCCTGAGGACAATGGGAGGTCCCCATGGTGTCACAAAGGGTCCCCAGTGACAAGGGAGGTCCCCACGGTGCCAGGATGGGTCCTGCGGACAAGGACGTCCCCAGGATGCCACAATGGGCCCTGGGGACAAAGAGACTCCCCAGGATGTCACAATGGGACCTGGGGACAAGGGGGTCCCCAGGAACTCACAATGGGCTCTGGGGACAATGGAGGTTCCCCAGGATGTTCACAATAGGCCCTGAGGACAAGGGGTGGTCCCCATGGTGTCACAATGGGTCCCCAGTGACAAGGGGGTCCCCAAGGTGTCACAATGGGCCCTGGGAACAATGGGGGGTCCTGGGACGTAACAATAGGCCCTAGGGACAAAGGGGGTCCCCACGGTGTTACTATGGTCCCGGGTGACAAAGGGGGATGCCCAGAATGTCACAATGGGCCCTGAGGACAAGGAGGGGTCTCCATGGTGTCACAATGGGTCCCCAGTGACAAGGAGGGTCCCCATGGTGTCACGATGGGTCCTGGGGACAAGGGGGTCCCCAGGATGTGAGAATGAACCCTGGGGACAATGGGGGGTCCTGGGACGTCACAATGGGTCCTGGGGACAAAGGGTGTCTCCAGGATGTCACAATGGGCTCTGGGGACAATGCAGGGTCCTGGGACATCACAATGGGTCCTTAGGACAAAGAGGGGTCCCCAGGATGTCACAATGGGCCCTGGGGACAATGTGGGGTCCTGGGATGTCACAATGGGCCCCAGTGACAAAGGGGGTCCCCTGAATGTCACAATGGGCCCTGGGGACAATGGGGGGGTCCTGGGACGTCACAATGGGCCCTGGGGACAAGGAGGGATCCCCAGGATGTCACAATGGGCCCTGGGGACAATGGGGGGTCCTGGGACGTCACAATGGGCCCTGGGGACAAGGGGGGGTCCCCAGGATGTCACAATGGGCCCTGGGGACAAAGAGGTGTCCCCTGAATGTCACAATGGGCCCTGGGGACAAGGGGGTGCAGAGGATGTCACAATAGGCCCTGGGGACAATGGGGGGTCCTGGGACGTCACAATGGGCCCTGGGGACAAGGAGGGATCCCCAGGATGTCACAATGGGCCATGGGGACAATGGGGGGTCCCAGGACATCACAATGGGCCCGGGGAACAAGGGGGTTCCCCAGGATGTCACAATGGGCCCTGGGGACAAAGAGGGGCCCTACAACGTCACAATCAGCCCTGGGTACAAGGGGGGATCCCCTGAAAGTCACAATGAGCCTTGGGATCAGAGGGGGCTCCCCAGGACGTCACAATGGGCCCTGGGAACAATGAGGGTCCCTTGAAGGTCACAATGGGCCCTGGGGACAATGGTGGGTCCCCTGAATGTCAAAATGGGCCCTGGAGACATAGGGGGGTCCGCAGGATGTCACAATGGGCACTGGGGACAAAGGGGAGGTCCCCATGGTGTCACAATGGGCCCAAGTGACAAGGAGGGTCCCCACGGTGCCACGATGGGTCCTGGGGACAAGGGGGTCCCCCAGATGTCACAATGGGCCGTGGGGACAATGGGGTTGCCCAGGATGTCACAATGGACCCTGGGGACAAAGGGGGATCCCCAGGATGTCACAATGGGCCCTGGGGACCAGGGGGGTCCTGCGATGTCACAATGGGCCCTGGGGACAATGGAGTTGCCCAGGATGTCACAATGGACCCTGGGGACAAAGAGGGATCCCCAGGATGTCACAATGGGCCCTGGGGACCAGGGGGGTCCTGCCATGTCACAATGGGCCCTGGGGAGAAAGGGGGTCCCCTGGATGTCACAATGGGCTCTGGGGACAAGGAGGGTCCCCAGGATGTCACAATGACCCCTGCGGACAAGGGGGGTGTCGATGGTGTCACAATGGGCCCTGGGAACAAGGGGGGGTCCCCATAGTGTTCACAATGGGTCCTGGGGACAAGTGGGGTCCCCAGGATGTCACAATGGGTCTTGGGGACAATGTGGAGTCCTGGGATGTCACAATGGGCCCTAGTGACAAAGGGGTTCCCCATGGTGCCACAATGGCCCCTGGGGACAAAGGGGGTCCCCAGGATTTGACAATAGCACTGGGGACAAATGGGGGTCATGGGATGTCACAGTGGGCCCTGGGGACAAGGGAGGTCCCCATGGTGTCACAATAAGCCCTGGGGACAAAGTGGGGTGCTGGGATGTCACAATGGGCCCCAGTGACAAAAGGGGGTCCCCATGGTGCCACAATGGGCCGTGGGGACCAGGGGGGGTACTGCGATGTCACAATGGGCCCTGGGGATAAAGGGGGTCCCCTGGATGTCACAATGGGCTCTGGGGACAAGGAGTGTCCCCAGGATGTCACAATGGGCCCTGGGGACAAACGGGGGTGTCGACGGTGTCAAAATGGGTCCTGGGGACAAAGGGCGTCCCCAGGATGTCACAATATGCCCTGGGGACAAAGGGGGTCCCCACGGTATCAGAATGGGCCCTGGGGACAAAGGGGGGTCCCCTGAATGTCACAATGGGCCCTGGGGACAATGGGGGTCCTGGGATGTCACAATGAGCCCTGCGGACAAGGGTGGTACCCACAGTGTCATAATGGGCCCTGGGCACAAGGGGTGGTCCCCATAGTGTCACAATGGGTCCTGGGGACAAGTGGGGTCCCCAGGATGTCACAATAGGTCCTGGGGACAATGTGGGGTCCTGGGATGTCACAATGGGCCCCAGTGACAAAGGGGGTCCCCTGAATGTCACAATGGGTCCTGGGTACAATGTGGGGTCCTGGGACGTCACAATGGGCCCTGGGGACAAGGAGGGATCCCCAAAATGTCACAATGGGCCCTGGGGACAATGGGGGGTCCTGGGACGTCACAATGGCCCCAGTGACAAGGGGGGGTCCCCAGGATGTCACAATGGGCCCTGAGGACAAAGAGGGGTCCCCTGAATGTCACAATGGGCCCTGGGGACAAGGGCGTGCCGAGGATGTCACAATGGGCCCTGGGGACAATGGGGGGTCCTGGAATGTCACAATAGGCACTGGGGACTATGGGGGTCCCCAGGATGTCACTATGGGCCTTGGGGACAATAGGAGGTTCTGGGATGTCACAATGGGCCCTGGGGACAATGGGGGGTGCCCAGGATGTGAAAATGAGTCCTGAGGACATGGGGGGGTCCCCATGTTGTCACAATGGGTCCCCAGTGACAAGGAGGGGTCCCCATGGTGTCACAATAGGCCCTGGGGACAATGGGGTCCCCTGAATGTCACAATGGGCCCTGGGAACAAAAGTGGTTGCCATGCTGCCACAAGGGGCCCTGGGGTCAAAGGCGGTCCCCATGGTGCTAAAATGGGCCCTGGGAGCAAGGGGGTGGCCAGGATGTCACAATGGGTCCCGGGGACAATGGGGGGTGCCCAGGATGTCACAATGGACCCTGAGGACAAGGGGGGGTCTCCATGGTGTCACAATGGGTCCCCAGTGACAAGGGGGGGTCCCCATGGTGCCACAATGAGCCCTGGGGACAAAGGGAGGTCCCTATGATGTCACAATGGGCCCTGGGGACTAATGAGGTCCCCACGGTGTCACAATGTGTCCTGGAGAAAAAGGGGGGTCCCCAGGATGTTACAATGGGCTCTTGGCACAATGGGGTTCCTGGGATGTCACAATGGGTCCCCAGTGACAAAGGGGGTCCCCAGGATGTCTCAATGGGCCCTGAGGACAATGGGAGGTCCCCATGGTGTCACAAAGGGTCCCCAGTGACAAGGGAGGTCCCCACGGTGCCACGATGGGTCCTGGGGACAAGGAGGTCCCCAGGATGCCACAACGGGCCCTGGGGATAAAGGGGGTCCCCAGGATGTCACAATGGGACCTGGGGACAAGGGGCTCCACAGGATCTCACAATGGGCTCTGGGGACAATGGAGGTTCCCCAGGATGTTCACAATAGGCCCTGAGGACAAGGGGTGGTCCCCATGGTGTCACAATGGGCCCTGGGGACAATGGGGGTCCTGGGACGTAACAATAGGCCCTGGGGAGAAGGGGGGGGTCCCCTGAATGTCACAATGGCCCCTGGGGAGAAAGGGGGTCCCCAGGATGTCCAAATGGGCCATGGGGACAAAGTGGGGTTCTGGGATATCACAATGTGCCACAGTGACAAAGGGGGACCCCATGGTGCCACAATGAGCCCTGGGGACAAAGGGAGGTCCCTAGGATGTCACAATGGTCCCCGGGGACTAATGAGGTCCCCACGGTGTCACAATGCGTCCTGGAGACAAAGGGGGGTCCCCTGGATGTCACAATGGGCCCTTGGGACAATGGGGTTCCTGGGATGTCGCAATGGGTCCCCAGTGACAAAGGGGGTCCCCAATATGTCTCAATGGGCACTGAGGACAATGGGAGATCCCCAGGATGTCACAATGGGCCCTGGCGACAATGGGGGGTCCTGGGACGTCACAATAGGCCCTGGGGACAAAGGGGGTCCCCTGAATGTCACAATGGGCCCTGGGGACAAAGAGGCTCCCCAGGATGTCACAATGGGCCCTGGGGAAAATGTGGGGTCCTGGGACATCACAATGGGCCCTGGGGACAAAGGGGGTCCCCAGGATGTCACAATGGGCCCTGGGGACAAAGAGGCTCCCCAGGATGTCACAATGGGACCTGGGGACAAGGGGGTCCCCAGGACTAACAGTGGGCTCTGGGGACAATGGAGGTTCCCCAGGATGTTCACAATGGGCCCTGAGGACAAGGGGTGGTCCCCAAGGTGTCACAATGGGCCCTGGGGACAATGGGGGTCCCGGGACGGAATAATAGGCCCTGGGGACAAGGGGGGTCCCCACAGTGTCACAATGGGCCCTGGGGACAAAGGGGGTCCCCACGGTGTTACAATGGTCCCGGGGGACAAAGGGGGATGCCCAGGATGTCACAATGGGCCCTGAGGACAAGGGGGGCTCCCCAGGGTGTCGGAATGGGTCCCCAGTGACAAGGAGGGTCCCCATGGTGTCACGATGGGTCCTGGGGACAAGGGGGTCCCCAGGATGTAACAATGGACCCTGGGGACAATGGGGGGTCCTGGGACGTCACAATGGGCCCTGGAGACAAAGGGGGTCCCCAGGATGTCACAATGAGCCCTGGGGACAATGTGGGGTCCTGGGACGTCACAATGGGCCCCAGTGACAAAGGGGGTCCCCAGGATGTCACAATGGGCCCTGGGGACAATCTGGGGTCCTGGGACGTCACAATGGGCCCTGGGGACAGGGAGGGATCCCCAGGATGTCACAATGGGCCCTGGGGACAATGAGGGGTCCTGGGACGTCACAATGGGCCCTGGGGACAAGAGGGGGTCCCCAGGATGTCACAATGGGCCCTGGGGACAAAGAGGGGTCCCCTGAATATCACAATGGGCCCTGGGGACAAGGGGGTGCCGAGGATGTCACAATGGGCCCTGGGGACAAGGGGGGGTCCCCAGGATGTCACAATGGGCCCTGGGGACAAAGAGGGGTCTCTAAAGTGTCACAATGGGCCCTGGGGACACAGAGGGGCCCTAGGACATCACAATCAGCCCTGGGGACAAGGGGGGGGTCCCCTGAAAGTCACAATGAGCCCTGGGAACAGAGGGGGTCCCCAGGACGTCACAATGGGCCCTGGGAACAATGGGGGTCCCTTGAAGGTCACAATGGGCCCTGGGGACAATGGTGGGTCCCCTGAATGTCAAAATGGGCCCTGGGGACAAAGGGGGGGTCCGCAGGATGTCACAGTGGGCACTGGGGACAAAGGGGGCATCCCCATGGTGTCACAATGGGCCCAAGTGACAATGAGGGCACCCACGGTGCCACGATGGGTCCTGGGGACAAGGGGGTCCCCCAGATGTCACAATGGGCCCTGGGGACATTGGGGTTGCCCAGGATGTCACAATGGGCCCTGGGGACAATGGTGGGTCCCCTGAATGTCAAAATGGGCCCTGGGGACAAAGGGGGGTCGCAGGATGTCACAATGGGCACTGGGGACAAAGGGGGCGTCCCCATGGTGTCACAATGGGCCCAAGTGACAAGGAGGGCCCCACGGTGCCACGATGGGTCCTGGGGACAAGGGGGTCCCCTAGATGTCACAATGGGCCGTGGGGACAATGGGGTTGCCCAGGATGTCACAATGGACCCTGGGGACAAAGGGGGATCCCCAGGATGTCACAATGGGCCCTGGGGACAAGGGGGTCCCCAGGACTAACAGTGGGCTCTGGGGACAATGGAGGTTCCCCAGGATGTTCACAATAGGCCCTGAGGACAAGGGGTGGTCCCCAAGGTGTCACAATGGGCCCTGGGGACAATGGGGGTCCCGGGACGGAATAATAGGCCCTGGGGACAAGGGGGGTCCCCACAGTGTCACAATGGGCCCTGGGGACAAAGGGGGTCCCCACGGTGTTACAATGGTCCCGGGGGACAAAGGGGGATGCCCAGGATGTCACAATGGGCCCTGAGGACAAGGGGGGCTCCCCAGGGTGTCGGAATGGGTCCCCAGTGACAAGGAGGGTCCCCATGGTGTCACGATGGGTCCTGCGGACAAGGGGGTCCCCAGGATGTAACAATGACCCTGGGGACAATGGGGGGTCCTGGGACGTCACAATGGGCCCTGGAGACAAAGGGGGTCCCCAGGATGTCACAATGAGCCCTGGGGACAATGTGGGGTCCTGGGACGTCACAATGGGCCCCAGTGACAAAGGGGGTCCCCAGGATGTCACAATGGGCCCTGGGGACAATCTGGGGTCCTGGGACGTCACAATGGGCCCTGGGGACAGGGAGGGATCCCCAGGATGTCACAATGGGCCCTGGGGACAATGAGGGGTCCTGGGACGTCACAATGGGCCCTGGGGACAAGAGGGGGTCCCCAGGATGTCACAATGGGCCCTGGGGACAAAGAGGGGTCCCCTGAATATCACAATGGGCCCTGGGGACAAGGGGGTGCCGAGGATGTCACAATGGGCCCTGGGGACAAGGGGGGGTCCCCAGGATGTCACAATGGGCCCTGGGGACAAAGAGGGGTCTCTAAAGTGTCACAATGGGCCCTGGGGACACAGAGGGGCCCTAGGACATCACAATCAGCCCTGGGGACAAGGGGGGGGTCCCCTGAAAGTCACAATGAGCCCTGGGAACAGAGGGGGTCCCCAGGACGTCACAATGGGCCCTGGGAACAATGGGGGTCCCTTGAAGGTCACAATGGGCCCTGGGGACAATGGTGGGTCCCCTGAATGTCAAAATGGGCCCTGGGGACAAAGGGGGGGTCCGCAGGATGTCACAGTGGGCACTGGGGACAAAGGGGGCGTCCCCATGGTGTCACAATGGGCCCAAGTGACAATGAGGGCACCCACGGTGCCACGATGGGTCCTGGGGACAAGGGGGTCCCCCAGATGTCACAATGGGCCCTGGGGACATTGGGGTTGCCCAGGATGTCACAATGGGCCCTGGGGACAATGGTGGGTCCCCTGAATGTCAAAATGGGCCCTGGGGACAAAGGGGGGTCGCAGGATGTCACAATGGGCACTGGGGACAAAGGGGGCGTCCCCATGGTGTCACAATGGGCCCAAGTGACAAGGAGGGCCCCACGGTGCCACGATGGGTCCTGGGGACAAGGGGGTCCCCTAGATGTCACAATGGGCCGTGGGGACAATGGGGTTGCCCAGGATGTCACAATGGACCCTGGGGACAAAGGGGGATCCCCAGGATGTCACAATGGGCCCTGGGGACAATGGGAGTGCCCAAGGTGTCAGAACGAGCCCTGGGGACAAAGTGGAATCCTGGAATGTCACAATGGCCCCCAGTGACAAAGGGGTTCCCCATGGTGCCACAATGGGCCCTGGGCACAAAGGGGGTCCCCAGGATTTCACAATAGCACTGGGGACAAAGGGGGGTCACGGGATGTCACAATGGGCCCTGGGGACAAAGTGGGGTCCTGGGATGTCACAATGGGCCCCAGTGACAAAGGGGGTCCCCATGGTGCCACAATGGGCCGTGGGGACAAAAGGGGTCCCCTGGGTGTCACAATGGGCCCTGGGGACCAGGGGGGGGTCCTGCGATGTCACAATGGGCCCTGGGGACAAAGGGGGTCCCCTGGATGTCACAATGGGCTCTGGGGACAAGGGTGGTACCCACGGTGTCACAATGGGCCCTGGGAACAAGGCGGGGTGCCCATAGTGTCACAATGGGTCCTGGGGACAAGTGGGGTCCCCAGGATGTCACAATGGACCCTGGGGACAATGTGGGGTCCTGGGATGTCACAATGGGCCCTGGGGACAAGGGGGGGTCCCCAGGATGTCACAATGTGCCCTGGGTACAAAGAGGCGTCTCCTGAATGTCGCAATGGGCCCTGGGGACAATGGGGGGTCCTGGGATGTCACAATGGGCCCTGGGGCCAAACAGGGATCCCCAGGATGTCACAATGGGCCCTGGGGACAATGGGGGGTCCTGGGAACGTCACAATGGGCCCCAGTGATAAGGGGGCATCCCCAGGATGTCATAATGGGCCCTGGGGACCAGAGGGGTCCTTCAATATCACAATGGGCCCTGGGGACAAAGGGGGTCCCCTGGATGTCACAATGGGCCCTGGGGACAAAGGGGGGTCCTGGGATGTCACAATGGGCCCCAGTGACAAAGGGGCCCCCTGAATGTCACAATGGGTCCTGGGGACAATGGGGGGTCCTGGGACGTCACAATGGGCCCTGGGGACAAAGAGGCGTCCCCGGAATGTCACAGTGGGCCCTGGGGACAAGGGGGTGCCCTGAATGTCACAATGGGCCCTGGGGACAATGGGGGATCCTGGGACGTCACAATGGGCCCCAGTGACAAGGGGGGGTCCCCAGGATGTCACAATGTGCCCTGGGGACAAAGAGGCGTCCCCGGAATGTCACAATGGGCCCTGGGGACAAGGGGGTGCCCTGAATGTCACAATGGGCCCTGGGGACAAGTGGGGTCCTAAGACTTCACAATGGGCCCTGGGGACAAGGAGGGATCCTGGGACGTCACAATGGGCCCCAGTGACAAGGGGGGGTCCTCAGGATGTCACAATGGGCCCTGGGGACAAAGAGGGGTCCCCAGGATGTCACAATGGGCCCTGGGGACAATGGGGGGTCCTAAGACGTCACAATGAACCCTGGGGACAACGGGGGGTCCTGGGACGTCACAATGGGCCCCAGTGACAAGGGGGGGTCCCCAGGATGTCACAATGGGCCCTGGGGACAAAGAGGGGTCCCCTGAATGTCACAATGGGCCCTGGGGACAAGGGGGTGCAGTGGATGTCACAATGGGCCCTGGGGACAATGGGGGTTCCTGGAATGTCACAATGGGCCCTGGGGACAATGGGGGTCCCCAGGATGTCACAATGGGCCCTGGGGACAATAGGAGGTTCTGGGATGTCACAATGGGCCCTGGGGACAATGAGGGTCCCCAGGATGTCACAATGGGCCCTGGGGACAATGGGGGGTGCCCAGGATGTGAGAATGAGTCCTGAGAAGAAGGGGGGGTCCCCATGGTGTCATAATGGGTCCCCAGTGACAAGGAGGGGTCCCCATGGTGTCACAATAGGCCCTGGGGACAAAGTGGGGTCCTAGAATGTCACAATGGGCCCTGGGGCAAAAGGGGTTGCCATGGTGCCACAATGGGCCCTGGGGTAAAAGGGGGTCCCCATGGTGCTAAAATGGGCCCTGGGGACAAAGCGGGGTCCTGGGATGTCACAATGGTTCCTGGGGACAAAGGTGATGTCCTCATGGTGCCATAATGGGCCCTGGGAGCAAGGGGGTCCCCAGGATGTCACAATAGGTCCTGGGGACAATGGGAGGTGCCCAAGATGTCACAATGGACCCTGAGGACAAGCGGGGGTATCCATGGTGTCACAATGGGCCCCCAGTGACAAGGGGGGGTCCCCATGGTGTCACAATGGGTCCTGGGGTCAATGGGAGGTGCCCAAGATGTCACAATGGACCCTGAGGACAAGCGGGGGTCTCCATGCCCGACAGATCCTGACAGGGCCCGAGCAAACCTGACAGGGCCCGACGGAGCCCGACAGGGCACGAGCAAACCCGACAGGGCCCGAGCAAACCCGACAGGGCCCGAGCAAACCCGACAGGGTTTGACAAAGCCTGACAGGGCTCGATGGAGCCCGACAGGGCCCGAGGAAACCCGACAGGGCCCGACGGAGCCTGACAGGGCCCGAGCAAACCCGACAGGGCTCGACGGAGCCTGACAGGGCCCGAGCAAACCCGACAGGGCCCGAGCAAACCTGACAGGGCACGAAGGAGCCCGACAGGGCCCGAGCAAACCCGACAAGGCCCAACGGATCCCGACAGGGCCTGAGCAAACCTGACAGGGCCCGACGGAGCCCGACAGGGCACGAGCAAACCCGACAGGGCCTGACGGAGCCTGACAGGGCCTGAGCAAACCCGACAGGGCCCGAGCAAATCTGACAGGGCCCGACGGAGCCCGACAGGACGCAGGCAAACCCGACAGGTCCCGAGCAAACCCGACAGGGCCTGACAAGGCCTGACAGGGCCCGAGCAAACCCGACAGGGCCCGAGCAAACCTGATAGGGCACGAAGGAGCCCGACAGGGCCCGAGCAAACCCGACAAGGCCCACTGGATCCCGACAGGGCCCGAGCAAACCTGACAGGGCCCGAGAGAACCTGACAGGGCCCGACGGAGCCCGACAGGGCGCGAGCAAACCCGACAGAGGCTGACAAGGCCCGACAGGGCCTGAGCAAACCCGACAGGACCCGCCAAAGCCTGATAGGGTCCGATGGAGCCCGACAGGGCCCGAGCAAACCCGACAGGGCCCGAGCAAACCTGACAGGGCTCGATGGAGCCCGACAGGGCCCGAGGAAACCCGACAGAGCGCGACGGAGCCTGACAGGGCCCGAGCAAACCCGACAGGGTTCGACGGAGCCCGACAGGGCCCGAGCAAACCCGACAGGGTCCGACGAAGCCTGACAGGGCTTCAGCAAACCCGACAGGGCCCAAGCAAACCCGACAGGGCCCGAGCAAACCCGACAGGGCCAGACGGAGCCCGACAGGGCCCGAGGAAACCAGACAGGGCCCGACAGAGCCCGACAGGACCCGAGCAAACCCGAGAGGGCCCGAGCAAACCCGACAGGGTTCGACAAAGCCTGACAGGGCTTGATGGAGCCCGACAGGGCCCGAGGAAACCCGACAGGGCCCGACGGAGCCTGACAGAGCCCGAGCAAACCCGACAGGGCTCGACGGAGCCCGATAGGGCCCGAGCAAACCCGACAGGGCCTGACGGAGCCCGACAGGGCCCGAGCAAACCCGAAAGGGCCCGACGAAGCCTGACAGGGCTCGATGGAGCCCGACAGGGCCCGAGGAAACCCGACAGGGCCCGAGGAAACCCGACAGGGCCCGACGGAGCCCGATAGGGCCCGAGCAAACCCGACAGGGCCCGATGGAGCCCGACAGGGCTCGAGCAAACCCGACAGGGTCCGACGAATCCTGACAGGGCTTCAGCAAACCCGACATGGCCCGAGCAAACCCGACAGGGCCCGACGGAGCCCAACAGAGCCCGAGGAAACCAGACAGGGCCCGATGGAGCCCGACAGGGCCCGAGCAAACCCGACAGGGCCCGACAGAGCCCGACAGGGCCCGAGCAAACCCGAAAGGGCCCGACAGAGCCTGACAGGGCTCGATGGAGCCAGACAGGGCCCGAGGAAACCCGACAGGGCCTGATTGAACCCGATAGGGCCCGAGCAAACCCGACAGGGCCTGACGGAGCCTGACAGGGCCCGGGCAAACCCGACAGGACCCGACAAAGCCTGACGGGGTCCGATGGTGCCCGACAGGGCCTGATCAAACCCGACAGGGCTCGATGGAGCCCGACAGGGCCCGAGGAAACCCGACAGGGCGCGACGGAGCCTGACAGGGCCCGAGCAAACCCGACAGGGCTCGACGGAACCCGACAGGGCCTGAGGAAACCAGACAGGGCCCGACGGAGCCCGACAGGGCCCTAGCAAACCCGACAGGGCCTGGGCAAACCCGACAGGGCTCGACGGAGCCCGACAGGGCCTGAGGAAACCAGACAGGGCCCAACGGAGCCCGACAGGGCCCTAGCAAACCCGACAGGGCTTGACAAAGCCTGACAGGGCCCGAGCAAACCCGACAGGACCCGAGCAAACCCGACAGGGCCCGAGCAAACCCGACAGGGCCCGAGCAAACCCGAAAGGGCCCGACGGAGCCTGACAGGGCTCGATGGAGCCCGACAGGGCCCGATCAAACCCGACAGGGCTCGACGGACCCCGATAGGGCCCGAGCAAACCCGACAGGGCCTGACAAAGCCCGACAGGGCCCGAGCAAACCCGAAAGGGCCCGACGAAGCCTGACAGGGCTCGATGGAGCCCGACAGGGCCCGAGGAAACCCGACAGGGCCCGACAGAGCCCGATAGGGCCCGAGCAAACCCGACAGGACCCGATGGAGCCCGACAGGGCTCAAGCAAACCCGACAGGGCCTGAGCAAATCCGACAGGGCCCGACGGAGCCCGACAGGTCTTGAGCAAACCCGAAAGGGCCCGACGGAGCCTGACATGGCTCGATGGAGCCCGACAGGGCCCGAGGAAACCCGACAGGGCCTGATTGAGCCCGATAGGGCCCGAGAAACCCGACAGGGCCTGACGGAGCCTGACAGGGCCCGGGCAAACCCGACAGGGCACGCTGGAGCCCGACAGAGCCCGAGCAAACCCGACAGGGCCCGACAAGGCCCGACAGGGCCCGAGCAAACCTGACACGTCCTGACAAAGCCTGACAGGGCCCGACGGAGCCCGGCAGGGCCCGAGCAAACCCGAAAGAGCCTGACGGAGCCTGACAGGGCTCAGTGGAGTCCGACAGGGCCCGAGGAAACCCGACAGGGCCCGACGGAACCCGACAGGGCCCGAGCAAACCCGACAGGGCCCGACAAAGCCTGACAAGGCCCGAGAAAACCTGACAGGGCTCGACGGAGCCCGACAGGGCCCGAGCACACTCGACAGGGTCCGACGAAGCCTGACAGGGCTTCAGAAACCCCGACAGGGCCCGAGCAAACCGACAGGGCCCAACGGAGCCCGACAGGGCCCGAGGAAACCAGACAGGGCCCGACAGAGCCCGACAGGGCCCGAGCAAACCCGACAGGACCTGAGCAAACCCGACAGGGTTCGACAAAGCCTGACAGGGCTCGATGGAGCCCGACAGGGCCCAAGGAAACCCGACAGGGCCCGACAGAGCCCAACAGTGCCCAAGCAAACCTGACAGGGCCCGACGGAGCCCGACAGGGCACGAGCAAACCAGACAGGGCCTGACGGAGCCTGACAGGGCCCGAGCAAACCCGACAGGGCTCGACGGAGCCTTACAGGGCCCGAGCAAACCCGACAGGGCCCGAGCAAACCTGACAAAGCTCGACGGAGCCTGACAGGGCCCGAGCAAACCCGAAAGTGCCCGAGCAAACCTGACAGGGCACGAAGGAGCCCGACAGGGCCCGAGCAAACCCGACAGGGCCCAAAGGATCCCGACAGGGCCTGAGCAAACCTGACAGGGCCCGACGGAGCCCGACAGGACGCGGGCAAACCCGACAGGGCCCGAGCAAACCCGACAGGGCCTGAGAAGGCTTGACGGTGCCTGAGGAAACCCGACAGGACCCGACAAAGCCTGACAGGGTCCGATGGAGCCCGACAGGGCCCGAGCAAACCCGACAGGGCTCGATGGAGCCCGACAGGGCCCGAGGAAACCCGACAGGGCGCGACGGAGCCTGACAGGGCCCGAGCAAACCCGACAGGGCTCGACGGAGCCCAACAGGGCCTGAGGAAACCAGACAGGGCCCGACGGAGCCCGACAGGGCCCTAGCAAACCCGGCAGGGCCTGAGCAAACCCGACAGGGCCCGACGGAGCCCGACAGGGCCTGAGGAAACCAGACAGGGCCCGACGGAGCCCGACAGGGCCCTAGCAAACCCGACAGGGCTTGACAAAGCCTGACAGGGCCCGAGCAAACCCGACAGCGCCCGACGGAGCCCGACAGGGCCAGAGCAAACCCGTAAGGGCCCGACGGAGCCTGACAGGGCTCGATGGAGCCCAACAGGGCCCAAGGAAACCCGACAGGGCCCGAGGGAGCCCGATAGGGCCCGAGCAAACCCGACAGGGCCTGACGGAGCCCGACAGGGCGCGAGCAACCCCGACAGGGCCTGACGGAGCCTGACAGGGCCCGGGCAAACCCGACAGGGCACGCTGGAGCCCGACAGAGCCCGAGAAAACCCGACAGGGCGCGACAAGGCCCGACAGGGCCCGAGCAAACCTGACAGGGCCTGACGGAGCCCGACAGGGCCCGAGCAAACCCGAAAGGGCCCGACGAAGCCTGACAGGGCTCGATGGAGCCCGACAGGGCCCGAGGAAACCCGACAGGGCCCGATGGAGCCCGATAGGGCCCGAGCAAACCCGACAGGACCCGATGGAGGCCGACAGGGCTCGAGCAAACCCGACAGGGCCTGAGCAAATCCGACAGGGCCCGACGAAGCCCGACAGGGCCCGAGCAAACCCGAAAGGGCCCAACGGAGCCTGACAGGGCTCGATGGAGCCCGACAGGGCCCGAGGAAACCCGACAGGGCCCCACGGAGCCCGATAGGGCTCGAGCAAACCCGACAGGGCCTGATGGAGCCTGACAGGGCCCGGGCAAACCCGACAGGGCACGCTGGAGCCCGACAGAGCCCGAGCAAACCCGACAGGGCCCGACAAGGCCCGACAGGGCCCGAGCAAACCTGACAGGACCTGACAAAGCCTGACAGGGCCCGACGGAGCCCGACAGGGCCTGAGCAAACCCGAAAGGGCCCGACGGAGCCTGACAGGGCTCGATGGAGCCCAACAGGGCCCAAGGAAACCCGACAGGGCCCGAGGGAGCCCGATAGGGCCCGAGCAAACCCGACAGGGCCTGACGGAGCCCGACAGGGCGCGAGCAACCCCGACAGGGCCTGACGGAGCCTGACAGGGCCCGGGCAAACCCGACAGGGCACGCTGGAGCCCGACAGAGCCCGAGAAAACCCGACAGGGCCCGACAAGGCCCGACAGGGCCCGAGCAAACCTGACAGGGCCTGACGGAGCCCGACAGGGCCCGAGCAAACCCGAAAGGGCCCGACGAAGCCTGACAGGGCTCGATGGAGCCCGACAGGGCCCGAGGAAACCCGACAGGGCCCGATGGAGCCCGATAGGGCCCGAGCAAACCCGACAGGACCCGATGGAGGCCGACAGGGCTCGAGCAAACTCGACAGGGCCTGAGCAAATCCGACAGGGCCCGACGAAGCCCGACAGGGCCCGAGCAAACCCGACAGGGCCTGAGCAAATCCGACAGGGCCCGACGAAGCCCGACAGGGCCCGAGCAAACCCGAAAGGGCCCAACGGAGCCTGACAGGGCTCGATGGAGCCCGACAGGGCTCGAGGAAACCCGACAGGGCCCCACGGAGCCCGATAGGGCTCGAGCAAACCCGACAGGGCCTGATGGAGCCTGACAGGGCCCGGGCAAACCCGACAGGGCACGCTGGAGCCCGACAGAGCCCGAGCAAACCCGACAGGGCCCGACGGAGCCCGACAGGGCCTGAGCAAACCCGAAAGAGCCCGACGGAGCCTGACAGGGCTCGATAGAGTCCGACAGGGCCCGAGGAAACCCGACAGGGCCCGACGGAACCCGAGAGGGCCCGAGGGAATCCGACAGGGCCCGACGGAGCCTGACAGGGCCCGAGCAAACCCGACAGGGCCCGACAGAGCCCGACAGGACCCGAGCAAACCCGACAGGGCCCGAGCAAACCCGACAGGGCCCGACGGAGCCTGACAGGGCCCGAGCAAACCCGACAGGGCCCGAGCAAACCTGACAGGGCACGAAGGAGCCCGACAGGGCCCGAGCAAACCCGACAAGGCCCAACGGATCCCGACAGGGCCTGAGCAAACCTGACAGGGCCCAACAGAGCCCGACAGGGCACTAGCAAATCCGACAGGGCCTGACAAAGCCTGACAGGGCCCGAGCAAACCCGACAGGGCCCGAGCGAATCTGACAGGGCCCGACGGAGCCCGACAGGGCCCGAGCAAACCCGACAGGGCCTGAGCAAACCCGACAGGGTTCGACAAAGCCTGACAGGGCCCGACGGAGCCCGACAGTGCCCGAGCGAATCTGACAGGGCCCGACGGAGCCCGACAGGACGCGGGCAAACCCGACAGGTCCCGAGCAAACCCGACAGGGCCTGACAAGTCCCGACAGGGCCCGAGCAAACCTGACAGGGCTCGATGGAGCCCGACAGGGCCCGAGGAAACCCGATAGGGCCTGACGGAGCCTGACAGGGCCCGAGCAAACCCGACAGGGTTTGACGGAGCCCGACAGGGCCCGAGCAAACCCGACAGGGTCGGACGAAGCCTGACAGCGCTTCAGCAAACCCGACAGGGCCCGAGCAAACCCGACAGGGCCCAACGGAGCCCGACAGGGCCCGAGGAAACCAGACAGGGCCCGACAGAGCCCGACAGGGCCCGAGCAAACCCGACAGGGCCTGAGCAAACCCGACAGGGTTCGACAAAGCCTGACAGGGCCCGACGGAGCCCGACAGTGCCCAAGCAAACCTTACAGGGCCCGACGGAGCCCGACAGGGTACGAGCAAACCAGACAGGGCCTGACGGAGCCTGACAGGGCCCGAGCAAACCCGACAGGGCTCGACGGAGCCTGACAGGGCCTGAGCAAACCCAACAGGGCCCGAGCAAACCTGACAGGGCTCGACGGAGCCTTACAGGGCCCGAGCAAACCCGACAGGGCCCGAGCAAACCTGACAGGGCACGAAAGAGCCCGACAGGGCCCGAGCAAACCCGACAGGGCCCAACGGATCCCGACAGGGCCTGAGCAAACCTAACAGGGCCCGACGGAGCCTGACAGGGCCCGAGCAAACCCGACAGGGCCTGACGGAGCCTGACAGGGCCCGAGCAAACCCGACAGGGCCCGAGCGAATCTGACGGGGCCCGACGGAGCCCCACAGGACGCGGGCAAACCCGACAAGGCCCGAGCAAACCCGAAAGGGCCTGACAAGGCCCGACAGGGCCTGAGCAAACCCGACAGGACCCGACAAAGCCTGACGGGGTCCGATGGTGCCCGACAGGGCCTGAGCAAACCCGACAGGGCTCGATGGAGCCCGACAGGGCCCGAGGAAACCCGACAGGGCGCGACGGAGCCTGACAGGGCCCGAGCAAACCCGACAGGGCTCGACGGAACCCGACAGGGCCTGAGGAAACCAGACAGGGCCCGACGGAGCCCGACAGGGCCCTAGCAAACCCGACAGGGCCTGAGCAAACCCGACAGGGCTCGACGGAGCCCGACAGGGCCTGAGGAAACCAGACAGGGCCCAACGGAGCCCGACAGGGCCCTAGCAAACCCGACAGGGCTTGACAAAGCCTGACAGGGCCCGAGCAAACCCGACAGGGCCCGACGGAGCCCGACAGGGCCCGAGCAAACCCGAAAGGGCCCGACGGAGCCTGACAGGGCTCGATGGAGCCCGACAGGGCCCGAGCAAACCCGACAGGGCTCGACGGACCCCGATAGGGCCCGAGCAAACCCGACAGGGCCTGACAAAGCCCGACAGGGCCCGAGCAAACCCGAAAGGGCCCGACGAAGCCTGACAGGGCTCGATGGAGCCCGACAGGGCCCGAGGAAACCCGACAGGGCCCGATGGAGCCCGATAGGGCCCGAGCAAACCCGACAGGACCCGATGGAGCCCGACAGGGCTCAAGCAAACCCGACAGGGCCTGAGCAAATCCGACAGGGCCCGACGGAGCCCGACAGGTCTTGAGCAAACCCGAAAGGGCCCGACGGAGCCTGACAGGGCTCGATGGAGCCCGACAGGGCCCGAGGAAACCCGACAGGGCCTGATTGAGCCCGATAGGGCCCGAGAAACCCGACAGGGCCTGACGGAGCCTGACAGGGCCCGGGCAAACCCGACAGGGCACGCTGGAGCCCGACAGAGCCCGAGCAAACCCGACAGGGCCCGACAAGGCCCGACAGGGCCCGAGCAAACCTGACACGTCCTGACAAAGCCTGACAGGGCCCGACGGAGCCCGGCAGGGCCCGAGCAAACCCGAAAGAGCCTGACGGAGCCTGACAGGGCTCAGTGGAGTCCGACAGGGCCCGAGGAAACCCGACAGGGCCCGACGGAACCCGACAGGGCCCGAGCAAACCCGACAGGGCCCGACAAAGCCTGACAAGGCCCGAGAAAACCTGACAGGGCTCGACGGAGCCCGACAGGGCCCGAGCACACTCGACAGGGTCCGACGAAGCCTGACAGGGCTTCAGAAACCCCGACAGGGCCCGAGCAAACCGACAGGGCCCAACGGAGCCCGACAGGGCCCGAGGAAACCAGACAGGGCCCGACAGAGCCCGACAGGGCCCGAGCAAACCCGACAGGACCTGAGCAAACCCGACAGGGTTCGACAAAGCCTGACAGGGCTCGATGGAGCCCGACAGGGCCCAAGGAAACCCGACAGGGCCCGACAGAGCCCAACAGTGCCCAAGCAAACCTGACAGGGCCCGACGGAGCCCGACAGGGCACGAGCAAACCAGACAGGGCCTGACGGAGCCTGACAGGGCCCGAGCAAACCCGACAGGGCTCGACGGAGCCTTACAGGGCCCGAGCAAACCCGACAGGGCCCGAGCAAACCTGACAAAGCTCGACGGAGCCTGACAGGGCCCGAGCAAACCCGAAAGTGCCCGAGCAAACCTGACAGGGCACGAAGGAGCCCGACAGGGCCCGAGCAAACCCGACAGGGCCCAAAGGATCCCGACAGGGCCTGAGCAAACCTGACAGGGCCCGACGGAGCCTGACAGGACGCGGGCAAACCCGACAGGGCCCGAGCAAACCCGACAGGGCCTGAGAAGGCTTGACGGTGCCTGAGGAAACCCGACAGGACCCGACAAAGCCTGACAGGGTCCGATGGAGCCCGACAGGGCCCGAGCAAACCCGACAGGGCTCGATGGAGCCCGACAGGGCCCGAGCAAACCCGACAGGGCGCGACGGAGCCTGACAGGGCCCGAGCAAACCCGACAGGGCTCGACGGAGCCCAACAGGGCCTGAGGAAACCAGACAGGGCCCGACGGAGCCCGACAGGGCCCTAGCAAACCCGGCAGGGCCTGAGCAAACCCGACAGGGCCCGACGGAGCCCGACAGGGCCTGAGGAAACCAGACAGGGCCCGACGGAGCCCGACAGGGCCCTAGCAAACCCGACAGGTCTTGACAAAGCCTGACAGGGCCCGAGCAAACCCGACAGCGCCCGACGGAGCCCGACAGGGCCAGAGCAAACCCGTAAGGGCCCGACGGAGCCTGACAGGGCTCGATGGAGCCCAACAGGGCCCAAGGAAACCCGACAGGGCCCGAGGGAGCCCGATAGGGCCCGAGCAAACCCGACAGGGCCTGACGGAGCCCGACAGGGCGCGAGCAACCCCGACAGGGCCTGACGGAGCCTGACAGGGCCCGGGCAAACCCGACAGGGCACGCTGGAGCCCGACAGAGCCCGAGAAAACCCGACAGGGCCCGACAAGGCCCGACAGGGCCCGAGCAAACCTGACAGGGCCTGACGGAGCCCGACAGGGCCCGAGCAAACCCGAAAGGGCCCGACGAAGCCTGACAGGGCTCGATGGAGCCCGACAGGGCCCGAGGAAACCCGACAGGGCCCGATGGAGCCCGATAGGGCCCGAGCAAACCCGACAGGACCCGATGGAGGCCGACAGGGCTCGAGCAAACCCGACAGGGCCTGAGCAAATCCGACAGGGCCCGACGAAGCCCGACAGGGCCCGAGCAAACCCGAAAGGGCCCAACGGAGCCTGACAGGGCTCGATGGAGCCCGACAGGGCCCGAGGAAACCCGACAGGGCCCCACGGAGCCCGATAGGGCTCGAGCAAACCCGACAGGGCCTGATGGAGCCTGACAGGGCCCGGGCAAACCCGACAGGGCACGCTGGAGCCCGACAGAGCCCGAGCAAACCCGACAGGGCCCGACAAGGCCCGACAGGGCCCAAGCAAACCTGACAGGACCTGACAAAGCCTGACAGGGCCCGACGGAGCCCGACAGGGCCTGAGCAAACCCGAAAGAGCCCGACGGAGCCTGACAGGGCTCGATAGAGTCCGACAGGGCCTGAGGAAACCCGACAGGGCCCGACGGAACCCGAGAGGGCCCGAGGGAATCCGACAGGGCCCGACGGAGCCTGACAGGGCCCGAGCAAACCCGACAGGGCCCGACAGAGCCCGACAGGACCCGAGCAAACCCGACAGGGCCCGAGCAAACCCGACAGGGCCCGACGGAGCCTGACAGGGCCCGAGCAAACCCGACAGGGCCCGAGCAAACCTGACAGGGCACGAAGGAGCCCGACAGGGCCCGAGCAAACCCGACAAGGCCCAACGGATCCCGACAGGGCCTGAGCAAACCTGACAGGGCCCAACAGAGCCCGACAGGGCACTAGCAAATCCGACAGGGCCTGACAAAGCCTGACAGGGCCCGAGCAAACCCGACAGGGCCCGAGCGAATCTGACAGGGCCCGACGGAGCCCGACAGGACGCGGGCAAACCCGACAGGTCCCGAGCAAACCCGACAGGGCCTGACAAGGCCCGACAGGGCCCAAGGAAACCTGACAGGGCCTGACGGTGCCCGACAGGGCTCGAGCAAACCCGATAGGGCCTGACGGAGCCTGACAGGGCCCGAGCAAACCTGACAGGGCCCGAGAGAACCTTACAGGGCCCGACATAGCCCGACAGGGCGCGAGCAAACCCGACAGGGGCTGACAAGGCCGACAGGGCCTGAGCAAACTTGACAGGACTCGCCAAAGCCTGATAGGGTCCGATGGAGCCCGACAGGGCCCGAGGAAACCCGACAGGGCGCGATGGAGCCTGACAGGGCCCGAGCAAACCCGACAGGGTTCGACGGAGCCCGACAGGGCCCGAGCAAACCCGACAGGGTCCGACGAAGCCTGACAGGGCTTCAGCAAACCCGACAGGGCCCAAGCAAACCCGACAGGGCCCGACGGAGCCCGACAGGGCCGGAGGAAACCAGAAAGGGCCCGACAGAGCCCGACAGGGCCCGAGCAAACCCGACAGGGCCCGAGCAAACCCGACAGGGTTCGACAAAGCCTGACAGGGCTTGATGGAGCCCGACAGGGCCCAAGGAAACCCGACAGGGCCCGACGGAGCCTGACAGAGCCCGAGCAAACCCGACAGGGCTCGACGGAGCCCGATAGGGCCCGAGCAAACCCGACAGGGCCTGACGGAGCCCGACAGGGCCCGAGCAAACCCGGAAGGGCCCGACGAAGCCTGACAGGGCTCGATGGAGCCCGACAGGGCCCGAGGAAACCCGACAGGGCCCGACGGAGCCCAATAGGGCCCGAGCAAACCCGGAAGGGCCCGACGAAGCCTGACAGGGCTCGATGGAGCCCGACAGGGCCCGAGGAAACCCGACAGGGCCCGACGGAGCCCAATAGGGCCCGAGCAAACCCGACAGGGCCCGATGGAGCCCGACAGGGCTCGAGCAAACCCGACAGGGTCCGACGGAGCCTGACAGGGCCCGGGCAAACCCGACAGGGCACGCTGGAGCCCGACAGAGCCCGAGCAAACCCGACAGGGCCCGACAAGGCCCGACAGGGCCCGAGCAAACCTGACACGTCCTGACAAAGCCTGACAGGGCCCGACGGAGCCCGGCAGGGCCCGAGCAAACCCGAAAGAGCCTGACGGAGCCTGACAGGGCTCAGTGGAGTCCGACAGGGCCCGAGGAAACCCGACAGGGCCCGACGGAACCCGACAGGGCCCGAGCAAACCCGACAGGGCCCGACAAAGCCTGACAAGGCCCGAGAAAACCTGACAGGGCTCGACGGAGCCCGACAGGGCCCGAGCACACTCGACAGGGTCCGACGAAGCCTGACAGGGCTTCAGAAAACCCGACAGGGCCCGAGCAAACCGACAGGGCCCAACGGAGCCCGACAGGGCCCGAGGAAACCAGACAGGGCCCGACAGAGCCCGACAGGGCCCGAGCAAACCCGACAGGACCTGAGCAAACCCGACAGGGTTCGACAAAGCCTGACAGAGCTCGATGGAGCCCGACAGGGCCCAAGGAAACCCGACAGGGCCCGACAGAGCCCAACAGTGCCCAAGCAAACCTGACAGGGCCCGACGGAGCCCGACAGGGCACGAGCAAACCAGACAGGGCCTGACGGAGCCTGACAGGGCCCGAGCAAACCCGACAGGGCTCGACGGAGCCTTACAGGGCCCGAGCAAACCCGACAGGGCCTGAGCAAACCTGACAAAGCTCGACGGAGCCTGACAGGGCCCGAGCAAACCCGAAAGTGCCCGAGCAAACCTGACAGGGCACGAAGGAGCCCGACAGGGCCCGAGCAAACCCGACAGGGCCCAAAGGATCCCGACAGGGCCTGAGCAAACCTGACAGGGCCCGACGGAGCCCGACAGGACGCGGGCAAACCCGACAGGGCCCGAGCAAACCCGACAGGGCCTGAGAAGGCTTGACGGTGCCTGAGGAAACCCGACAGGACCCGACAAAGCCTGACAGGGTCCGATGGAGCCCGACAGGGCCCGAGCAAACCCGACAGGGCTCGATGGAGCCCGACAGGGCCCGAGGAAACCCGACAGGGCGCGACGGAGCCTGACAGGGCTCGATGGAGCCCGACAGGGCCCGAGGAAACCCGACAGGGCCCCACGGAGCCCGATAGGGCTCGAGCAAACCCGACAGGGCCTGATGGAGCCTGACAGGGCCCGGGCAAACCCGACAGGGCACGCTGGAGCCCGACAGAGCCCGAGCAAACCCGACAGGGCCCGACAAGGCCCGACAGGGCCCAAGCAAACCTGACAGGACCTGACAAAGCCTGACAGGGCCCGACGGAGCCCGACAGGGCCTGAGCAAACCCGAAAGAGCCCGACGGAGCCTGACAGGGCTCGATAGAGTCCGACAGGGCCCGAGGAAACCCGACAGGGCCCGACGGAACCCGAGAGGGCCCGAGGGAATCCGACAGGGCCCGACGGAGCCTGACAGGGCCCGAGCAAACCCGACAGGGCCCGACAGAGCCCGACAGGTCCTGAGCAAACCCGACAGGGCCCGAGCAAACCCGACAGGGCCCGACGGAGCCTGACAGGGCCCGAGCAAACCCGACAGGGCCCGAGCAAACCTGACAGGGCACGAAGGAGCCCGACAGGGCCCGAGCAAACCCGACAAGGCCCAACGGATCCCGACAGGGCCTGAGCAAACCTGACAGGGCCCAACAGAGCCCGACAGGGCACTAGCAAATCCGACAGGGCCTGACAAAGCCTGACAGGGCCCGAGCAAACCCGACCTGGCCCGAGCGAATCTGACAGGGCCCGACGGAGCCCGACAGGACGCGGGCAAACCCGACAGGTCCCGAGCAAACCCGACAGGGCCTGACAAGGCCCGACAGGGCCCAAGGAAACCTGACAGGGCCTGACGGTGCCCGACAGGGCTCGAGCAAACCCGATAGGGCCTGACGGAGCCTGACAGGGCCCGAGCAAACCTGACAGGGCCCGAGAGAACCTTACAGGGCCCGACATAGCCCGACAGGGCGCGAGCAAACCCGACAGGGGCTGACAAGGCCGACAGGGCCTGAGCAAACTTGACAGGACTCGCCAAAGCCTGATAGGGTCCGATGGAGCCCGACAGGGCCCGAGCAAACCCGACAGGGCGCGACGGAGCCTGACAGGGCCCGAGCAAACCCGACAGGGTTCGACGGAGCCCGACAGGGCCCGAGCAAACCCGACAGGGTCCGACGAAGCCTGACAGGGCTTCAGCAAACCCGACAGGGCCCGAGCAAACCCGACAGGGCCCGACGGAGCCCGACAGGGCCGGAGGAAACCAGACAGGGCCCGACAGAGCCCGACAGGGCCCGAGCAAACCCGACAGGGCCCGAGCAAACCCGACAGGGTTCGACAAAGCCTGACAGGGCTTGATGGAGCCCGACAGGGCCCAAGGAAACCCGACAGGGCCCGACGGAGCCTGACAGAGCCCAAGCAAACCCGACAGGGCTCGACGGAGCCCGATAGGGCCCGAGCAAACCCGACAGGGCCTGACGGAGCCCGACAGGGCCCGAGCAAACCCGGAAGGGCCCGACGAAGCCTGACAGGGCTCGATGGAGCCCGACAGGGCCCGAGGAAACCCGACAGGGCCCGACGGAGCCCAATAGGGCCCGAGCAAACCCGACAGGGCCCGATGGAGCCCGACAGGGCTCGAGCAAACCCGACAGGGTCCGACGAAGCCTGACAGGGCTTCAGCAAACCCGACATGGCCCGAGCAAACCCGACAGGGCCCGACGGAGCCCGACAGAGCCCGAGGAAACCCGACAGGGCCCGACGGAGCCCGACAGGGCTCGAGCAAACCCGACAGGGCCCAACGGAGCCCGACAGGGCCCGAGCAAACCCGAAAGGGCCCGACGGAGCCTGACAGGGCTCGATGGAGCCCGACAGGGCCCGAGGAAACCCGACAGGGCCTGATTGAGCCCGATAGGGCCCGAGCAACCCCGACAGGGCCTGACGGAGCCTGACAGGGCCCGGGCAAACCCGACAGGGCACGCTGGAGCCCGACAGAGCCCGAGCAAACCCGACAGGGCCCGACAAGGCCCGACAGGGCCCGAGCAAACCTGACACGTCCTGACAAAGCCTGACAGGGCCCGACGGAGCCCGACAGGGCCCGAGCAAACCCGAAAGAGCCCGACGGAGCCTGACAGGGCTCAGTGGAGTCCGACAGGGCCCGAGGAAACCCGACAGGGCCCGACGGAGCCCGATAGGGCCCGAGCAACCCCGACAGGGCCTGACGGAGCCTGACAGGGCCCGGGCAAACCCGACAGGGCACGCTGGAGCCCGACAGAGCCCGAGCAAACCCGACAGGGCCCGACAAGGCCCGACAGGGCCCGAGCAAACCTGACACGTCCTGACAAAGCCTGACAGGGCCCGACGGAGCCCGGCAGGGCCCGAGCAAACCCGAAAGAGCCTGACGGAGCCTGACAGGGCTCAGTGGAGTCCGACAGGGCCCGAGGAAACCCGACAGGGCCCGACGGAACCCGACAGGGCCCGAGCAAACCCGACAGGGCCCGACAAAGCCTGACAAGGCCCGAGAAAACCTGACAGGGCTCGACGGAGCCCGACAGGGCCCGAGCACACTCGACAGGGTCCGACGAAGCCTGACAGGGCTTCAGAAAACCCGACAGGGCCCGAGCAAACCGACAGGGCCCAACGGAGCCCGACAGGGCCCGAGGAAACCAGACAGGGCCCGACAGAGCCCGACAGGGCCCGAGCAAACCCGACAGGACCTGAGCAAACCCGACAGGGTTCGACAAAGCCTGACAGAGCTCGATGGAGCCCGACAGGGCCCAAGGAAACCCGACAGGGCCCGACAGAGCCCAACAGTGCCCAAGCAAACCTGACAGGGCCCGACGGAGCCCGACAGGGCACGAGCAAACCAGACAGGGCCTGACGGAGCCTGACAGGGCCCGAGCAAACCCGACAGGGCTCGACGGAGCCTTACAGGGCCCGAGCAAACCCGACAGGGCCCGAGCAAACCTGACAAAGCTCGACGGAGCCTGACAGGGCCCGAGCAAACCCGAAAGTGCCCGAGCAAACCTGACAGGGCACGAAGGAGCCCGACAGGGCCCGAGCAAACCCGACAGGGCCCAAAGGATCCCGACAGGGCCTGAGCAAACCTGACAGGGCCCGACGGAGCCCGACAGGACGCGGGCAAACCCGACAGGGCCCGAGCAAACCCGACAGGGCCTGAGAAGGCTTGACGGTGCCTGAGGAAACCCGACAGGACCCGACAAAGCCTGACAGGGTCCGATGGAGCCCGACAGGGCCCGAGCAAACCCGACAGGGCTCGATGGAGCCCGACAGGGCCCGAGGAAACCCGACAGGGCGCGACGGAGCCTGACAGGGCTCGATGGAGCCCGACAGGGCCCGAG
Organism: Patagioenas fasciata; assembly: GCF_037038585.1. Lineage (NCBI taxonomy): Eukaryota > Metazoa > Chordata > Aves > Columbiformes > Columbidae > Patagioenas > Patagioenas fasciata. The sequence goes on from NC_092545.1 coordinate 998,386, forward strand.
GAAACCCGACAGGGCCCCACGGAGCCCGATAGGGCTCGAGCAAACCCGACAGGGCCTGATGGAGCCGGACAGGGCCCGGGCAAACCCGACAGGGCACGCTGGAGCCCGACAGAGCCCGAGCAAACCCGACAGGGCCCGACAAGGCCCGACAGGGCCCAAGCAAACCTGACAGGACCTGACAAAGCCTGACAGGGCCCGACGGAGCCCGACAGGGCCTGAGCAAACCTGAAAGAGCCCGACGGAGCCTGACAGGGCTCGATAGAGTCCGACAGGGCCCGAGGAAACCCGACAGGGCCCGACGGAACCCGAGAGGGCCCGAGGGAATCCGACAGGGCCCGACGGAGCCTGACAGGGCCCGAGCAAACCCGACAGGGCCCGACAGAGCCCGACAGGTCCCGAGCAAACCCGACAGGGCCCGAGCAAACCCGACAGGGCCCGACGGAGCCTGACAGGGCCCGAGCAAACCCGACAGGGCCCGAGCAAACCTGACAGGGCACGAAGGAGCCCGACAGGGCCCGAGCAAACCCGACAAGGCCCAACGGATCCCGACAGGGCCTGAGCAAACCTGACAGGGCCCAACAGAGCCCGACAGGGCACTAGCAAATCCGACAGGGCCTGACAAAGCCTGACAGGGCCCGAGCAAACCCGACCTGGCCCGAGCGAATCTGACAGGGCCCGACGGAGCCCGACAGGACGCGGGCAAACCCGACAGGTCCCGAGCAAACCCGACAGGGCCTGACAAGGCCCGACAGGGCCCAAGGAAACCTGACAGGGCCTGACGGTGCCCGACAGGGCTCGAGCAAACCCGATAGGGCCTGACGGAGCCTGACAGGGCCCGAGCAAACCTGACAGGGCCCGAGAGAACCTTACAGGGCCCGACATAGCCCGACAGGGCGCGAGCAAACCCGACAGGGGCTGACAAGGCCGACAGGGCCTGAGCAAACTTGACAGGACTCGCCAAAGCCTGATAGGGTCCGATGGAGCCCGACAGGGCCCGAGCAAACCCGACAGGGCGCGACGGAGCCTGACAGGGCCCGAGCAAACCCGACAGGGTTCGACGGAGCCCGACAGGGCCCGAGCAAACCCGACAGGGTCCGACGAAGCCTGACAGGGCTTCAGCAAACCCGACAGGGCCCGAGCAAACCCGACAGGGCCCGACGGAGCCCGACAGGGCCGGAGGAAACCAGACAGGGCCCGACAGAGCCCGACAGGGCCCGAGCAAACCCGACAGGGCCCGAGCAAACCCGACAGGGTTCGACAAAGCCTGACAGGGCTTGATGGAGCCCGACAGGGCCCAAGGAAACCCGACAGGGCCCGACGGAGCCTGACAGAGCCCAAGCAAACCCGACAGGGCTCGACGGAGCCCGATAGGGCCCGAGCAAACCCGACAGGGCCTGACGGAGCCCGACAGGGCCCGAGCAAACCCGGAAGGGCCCGACGAAGCCTGACAGGGCTCGATGGAGCCCGACAGGGCCCGAGGAAACCCGACAGGGCCCGACGGAGCCCAATAGGGCCCGAGCAAACCCGACAGGGCCCGATGGAGCCCGACAGGGCTCGAGCAAACCCGACAGGGTCCGACGAAGCCTGACAGGGCTTCAGCAAACCCGACATGGCCCGAGCAAACCCGACAGGGCCCGACGGAGCCCGACAGAGCCCGAGGAAACCCGACAGGGCCCGACGGAGCCCGACAGGGCTCGAGCAAACCCGACAGGGCCCAACGGAGCCCGACAGGGCCCGAGCAAACCCGAAAGGGCCCGACGGAGCCTGACAGGGCTCGATGGAGCCCGACAGGGCCCGAGGAAACCCGACAGGGCCTGATTGAGCCCGATAGGGCCCGAGCAACCCCGACAGGGCCTGACGGAGCCTGACAGGGCCCGGGCAAACCCGACAGGGCACGCTGGAGCCCGACAGAGCCCGAGCAAACCCGACAGGGCCCGACAAGGCCCGACAGGGCCCGAGCAAACCTGACACGTCCTGACAAAGCCTGACAGGGCCCGACGGAGCCCGACAGGGCCCGAGCAAACCCGAAAGAGCCCGACGGAGCCTGACAGGGCTCAGTGGAGTCCGACAGGGCCCGAGGAAACCCGACAGGGCCCGACGGAGCCCGATAGGGCCCGAGCAAACCCGACAGGGCCCGATGGAGCCTGACAGGGCTCGAACAAACCCGACAGGGCCTGAGCAAATCCGACAGGGCCCGACGGAGCCCGACAGGGCCCGAGCAAACCCGAAAGGGCCCGACGGAGCCTGACACGGCTTGATGGAGCCCGACAGGGCCCGAGGAAACCCGACAGGGCCCCACGGAGCCCGACAGGGCCCGAGCAAACCCGACAGGGCCTGACGGAGCCCGACAGGGCCCGAGCAAACCCGACAGGGCACGCTGGAGCCCGACAGAGCCCGAGCAAACCCGACAGGGCCCGACAAGGCCCGACAGGGCCCGAGCAAACCTGACACGACCTGACAAAGCCTGACAGGGCCCGACGGAGCCCGACAGGGCTTGAGCAAACCCGAAAGAGCCCGACGGAGCCTGACAGGGCTCGATAGAGTCCGACAGGGCCCGAGGAAACCCGACAGGGCCCGACAGAACCCGAGAGGGCCCGACGGAACCCGAGAGAGCCCGAGGAAATCCGACAGGGCTTGACAGAGCCCGACAGGACCCGAGCAAACCCGACAGGGCCCGAGCAAACCCGACAGGGTTCGACAAAGCCTGACAGGGCTCGATGGAGCCCGACAGGGCCCGAGGAAACCCGACAGGGCCCGACGGAGCCTGACAGGGCCCGAGCAAACCCGACAGGGCTCGACGGAACCCGAGAGGGCTCGACGGAACCCGAGAGGGCCCGAGGGAATCCGACAGGGCCTGACGGAGCCTGACAGGGCCCGAGCAAACCCGACAGGGCCCGACAGAGCCCGACAGGACCCGAGCAAACCCGACAGGGCCCGAGCAAACCCGACAGGGTTCGACAAAGCCTGACAGGGCTCGATGGAGCCCGACAAGGCCTGAGGAAACCCGACAGGGCTTGACGGAGCCTGACAGGGCCCGAGCAAACCCGACAGGGCTCGACGGAGCCTGACAGGGCCCGAGCAAACCCGACAGGGCACGAGCAAACCTGACAGGGCACGAAGGAGCCCGACAGGGCCTGAGCAAACCTGACAGGGCCCAACAGAGCCCGACAGGGCTCTAGCAAATCCGACAGGGCCTGACGGAGCCTGACAGGGCCTGAGCAAACCCGACAGGGCTCGACGGAGCCTTACAGGGCTCGAGCAAACCCGACAGGGCCCGAGCAAACCTGACAGGGCACGAAGGAGCCCGACAGGGCCCGAGCAAACCCGACAAGGCCCAACGAAACCCGACAGGGCCTGAGCAAACCTGACAGGGCCCGACGGATCCCGACAGGGCACGAGCAAACCCGACAGGGCCTGACGGAGCCTGACAGGGCCCGAGCAAACCCGACAGGGCCCGAGCGAATCTGACAGGGCCTGACGGAGACCGACAGGACGCGGGCAAACCCGACAGGTCCCGAGCAAACCCGACAGGGCCTGACAAGGCCCGACAGGGCCCGAGCAAACCTGACAGGGCCTGACGGAGCCCGACATGACTCGAGCAAACCCGATAGGGCCTGACGGAGCCTGACAGGGCCCGAGCAAACCTGACAGGGCCCAAGAGAACCTGACAGGGCCCGACGGAGCCCGACAGGGCGCGAGGAAACCCGACAGGGGCTGACAAGGCCCGACAGGGCCTAGGCAAACCCGACAGGACCCGCCAAAGCCTGATAAGGTCCGATGGAGCCCGACAGGGCCCGAGCAAACCCGACAGGGCCCCACGGAGCCCGATAGGGCTCGAGCAAACCCGACAGGGCCTGATGGAGCCGGACAGGGCCCGGGCAAACCCGACAGGGCACGCTGGAGCCCGACAGAGCCCGAGCAAACCCGACAGGGCCCGACAAGGCCCGACAGGGCCCAAGCAAACCTGACAGGACCTGACAAAGCCTGACAGGGCCCGACGGAGCCCGACAGGGCCTGAGCAAACCTGAAAGAGCCCGACGGAGCCTGACAGGGCTCGATAGAGTCCGACAGGGCCCGAGGAAACCCGACAGGGCCCGACGGAACCCGAGAGGGCCCGAGGGAATCCGACAGGGCCCGACGGAGCCTGACAGGGCCCGAGCAAACCCGACAGGGCCCGACAGAGCCCGACAGGTCCCGAGCAAACCCGACAGGGCCCGAGCAAACCCGACAGGGCCCGACGGAGCCTGACAGGGCCCGAGCAAACCCGACAGGGCCCGAGCAAACCTGACAGGGCACGAAGGAGCCCGACAGGGCCCGAGCAAACCCGACAAGGCCCAACGGATCCCGACAGGGCCTGAGCAAACCTGACAGGGCCCAACAGAGCCCGACAGGGCACTAGCAAATCCGACAGGGCCTGACAAAGCCTGACAGGGCCCGAGCAAACCCGACCTGGCCCGAGCGAATCTGACAGGGCCCGACGGAGCCCGACAGGACGCGGGCAAACCCGACAGGTCCCGAGCAAACCCGACAGGGCCTGACAAGGCCCGACAGGGCCCAAGGAAACCTGACAGGGCCTGACGGTGCCCGACAGGGCTCGAGCAAACCCGATAGGGCCTGACGGAGCCTGACAGGGCCCGAGCAAACCTGACAGGGCCCGAGAGAACCTTACAGGGCCCGACATAGCCCGACAGGGCGCGAGCAAACCCGACAGGGGCTGACAAGGCCGACAGGGCCTGAGCAAACTTGACAGGACTCGCCAAAGCCTGATAGGGTCCGATGGAGCCCGACAGGGCCCGAGCAAACCCGACAGGGCGCGACGGAGCCTGACAGGGCCCGAGCAAACCCGACAGGGTTCGACGGAGCCCGACAGGGCCCGAGCAAACCCGACAGGGTCCGACGAAGCCTGACAGGGCTTCAGCAAACCCGACAGGGCCCGAGCAAACCCGACAGGGCCCGACGGAGCCCGACAGGGCCGGAGGAAACCAGACAGGGCCCGACAGAGCCCGACAGGGCCCGAGCAAACCCGACAGGGCCCGAGCAAACCCGACAGGGTTCGACAAAGCCTGACAGGGCTTGATGGAGCCCGACAGGGCCCAAGGAAACCCGACAGGGCCCGACGGAGCCTGACAGAGCCCAAGCAAACCCGACAGGGCTCGACGGAGCCCGATAGGGCCCGAGCAAACCCGACAGGGCCTGACGGAGCCCGACAGGGCCCGAGCAAACCCGGAAGGGCCCGACGAAGCCTGACAGGGCTCGATGGAGCCCGACAGGGCCCGAGGAAACCCGACAGGGCCCGACGGAGCCCAATAGGGCCCGAGCAAACCCGACAGGGCCCGATGGAGCCCGACAGGGCTCGAGCAAACCCGACAGGGTCCGACGAAGCCTGACAGGGCTTCAGCAAACCCGACATGGCCCGAGCAAACCCGACAGGGCCCGACGGAGCCCGACAGAGCCCGAGGAAACCCGACAGGGCCCGACGGAGCCCGACAGGGCTCGAGCAAACCCGACAGGGCCCAACGGAGCCCGACAGGGCCCGAGCAAACCCGAAAGGGCCCGACGGAGCCTGACAGGGCTCGATGGAGCCCGACAGGGCCCGAGGAAACCCGACAGGGCCTGATTGAGCCCGATAGGGCCCGAGCAACCCCGACAGGGCCTGACGGAGCCTGACAGGGCCCGGGCAAACCCGACAGGGCACGCTGGAGCCCGACAGAGCCCGAGCAAACCCGACAGGGCCCGACAAGGCCCGACAGGGCCCGAGCAAACCTGACACGTCCTGACAAAGCCTGACAGGGCCCGACGGAGCCCGACAGGGCCCGAGCAAACCCGAAAGAGCCCGACGGAGCCTGACAGGGCTCAGTGGAGTCCGACAGGGCCCGAGGAAACCCGACAGGGCCCGACGGAGCCCGATAGGGCCCGAGCAAACCCGACAGGGCCCGATGGAGCCTGACAGGGCTCGAACAAACCCGACAGGGCCTGAGCAAATCCGACAGGGCCCGACGGAGCCCGACAGGGCCCGAGCAAACCCGAAAGGGCCCGACGGAGCCTGACACGGCTTGATGGAGCCCGACAGGGCCCGAGGAAACCCGACAGGGCCCCACGGAGCCCGACAGGGCCCGAGCAAACCCGACAGGGCCTGACGGAGCCCGACAGGGCCCGAGCAAACCCGACAGGGCACGCTGGAGCCCGACAGAGCCCGAGCAAACCCGACAGGGCCCGACAAGGCCCGACAGGGCCCGAGCAAACCTGACACGACCTGACAAAGCCTGACAGGGCCCGACGGAGCCCGACAGGGCTTGAGCAAACCCGAAAGAGCCCGACGGAGCCTGACAGGGCTCGATGGAGCCCGACAGGGCCCGAGGAAACCCGACAGGGCCCCACGGAGCCCGATAGGGCCCGAGCAAACCCGACAGGGCCTGATGGAGCCTGACAGGGCCTGGGCAAACCCGACAGGGCACGCTGGAGCCCGACAGAGCCCGAGCAAACCCAACAGGGCCCGACAAGGCCCGACAGGGCCCAAGCAAACCTGACAGGACCTGACAAAGCCTGACAGGGCCCGACGGAGCCCGACAGAGCCCGAGCAAACCCGAAAGAGCCCGATGGAGCCTGACAGGGCTCGATAGAGTCCGACAGGGCCCGAGGAAACCCGACAGGGCCCGACAGAACCCGAGAGGGCCCGACGGAACCCGAGAGAGCCCGAGGAAATCCGACAGGGCTTGACAGAGCCCGACAGGACCCGAGCAAACCCGACAGGGCCCGAGCAAACCCGACAGGGTTCGACAAAGCCTGACAGGGCTCGATGGAGCCCGACAGGGCCCGAGGAAACCCGACAGGGCCCGACGGAGCCTGACAGGGCCCGAGCAAACCCGACAGGGCTCGACGGAACCCGAGAGGGCTCGACGGAACCCGAGAGGGCCCGAGGGAATCCGACAGGGCCTGACGGAGCCTGACAGGGCCCGAGCAAACCCGACAGGGCCCGACAGAGCCCGACAGGACCCGAGCAAACCCGACAGGGCCCGAGCAAACCCGACAGGGTTCGACAAAGCCTGACAGGGCTCGATGGAGCCCGACAAGGCCTGAGGAAACCCGACAGGGCTTGACGGAGCCTGACAGGGCCCGAGCAAACCCGACAGGGCTCGACGGAGCCTGACAGGGCCCGAGCAAACCCGACAGGGCACGAGCAAACCTGACAGGGCACGAAGGAGCCCGACAGGGCCTGAGCAAACCTGACAGGGCCCAACAGAGCCCGACAGGGCTCTAGCAAATCCGACAGGGCCTGACGGAGCCTGACAGGGCCTGAGCAAACCCGACAGGGCTCGACGGAGCCTTACAGGGCTCGAGCAAACCCGACAGGGCCCGAGCAAACCTGACAGGGCACGAAGGAGCCCGACAGGGCCCGAGCAAACCCGACAAGGCCCAACGAAACCCGACAGGGCCTGAGCAAACCTGACAGGGCCCGACGGATCCCGACAGGGCACGAGCAAACCCGACAGGGCCTGACGGAGCCTGACAGGGCCCGAGCAAACCCGACAGGGCCCGAGCGAATCTGACAGGGCCTGACGGAGACCGACAGGACGCGGGCAAACCCGACAGGTCCCGAGCAAACCCGACAGGGCCTGACAAGGCCCGACAGGGCCCGAGCAAACCTGACAGGGCCTGACGGAGCCCGACATGACTCGAGCAAACCCGATAGGGCCTGACGGAGCCTGACAGGGCCCGAGCAAACCTGACAGGGCCCAAGAGAACCTGACAGGGCCCGACGGAGCCCGACAGGGCGCGAGGAAACCCGACAGGGGCTGACAAGGCCCGACAGGGCCTAGGCAAACCCGACAGGACCCGCCAAAGCCTGATAAGGTCCGATGGAGCCCGACAGGGCCCGAGCAAACCCGACAGGGCCCGAGCAAACCTGACAGGGCTCGATGGAGCCCGACAGGGCCCGAGGAAACCCGACAGGGCGCGACAGAGCCTGACAGGGCCCGAGCAAACCCGAAAGGGTTCGACGGAGCCCGACAGGGCCCGAGCAAACCCGACAGGGTCCGACGAAGCCTGACAGGGCTTCAGCAAACCCGACAGGGCCCGAGGAAACCCGACAGGACCCGAGCAAACCCGACAGGGTCCGAGGGAGCCCGACAGGGCCCGAGGAAACCGGACAGGGCCCGACAGAGCCCGACAGGGCCCGAGCAAACCCGACAGGGCCCGAGCAAACCCGACAGGGTTCGACAAAGCCTGACAGGGCTCGATGGAGCCCGACAAAGCCCGAGGAAACCCGACAGGGCCCGACGGAGCCTGACAGGGCCCGAGCAAACCCGACAGGGCTCGACGGAGCCTGACAGGGCCCGAGCAAACCCGACAGGGCCCGAGCAAACCTGACAGGGCACGAAGGAGCCCGACAGGGCCCGAGCAAACCCGACAAGGCCCAACGAAACCCGACAGGGCCTGAGCAAACCTGACAGGGCCCGACGGAGCCCGACAGGGCACGAGCAAACCCGACAGGGCCTGACGGAGCCTGACAGGGCCCGAGCAAACCCGACAGGGCCCGAGCGAATCTGACAGGGCCCGACGGAGCCCGACAGGACGCGGGCAAACCCGACAGGTCCCGAGCAAACCCGACAGGGCCTGACAAGGCCCGACAGGGCCCAAGCAAACCTGACAGGGCCTGACGGAGCCCGACAGGGCTCGAGCAAACCCGATAGGGCCTGAAGGAGCCTGACAGGGCCCGAGCAAACCTGACAGGGCCCAAGAGAACCTGACAGGGCCCGACGGAGCCCGACAGGGCGCGAGCAAACCCGACAGGGGCTGACAAGGCCCGACAGGGCCCGAGCAAAACCGACAGGACCCGCCAAAGCCTGACAGGGTCCGATGGAGCCCGACAGGGCCCGAGCAAACCCGACAGGGCCCGAGCAAACCTGACAGGGCTCGATGGAGCCCGACAGGGCCCGAGGAAACCCGACAGGGCGCGACGGAGCCTGACAGGGCCTGAGCAAACCCGACAGGGTTCGACGGAGCCCGACAGGGCCCGAGCAAACCCGACAGGGCCCGAGCAAACCCGACAGGGTCCGACGAAGCCTGACAGGGCTTCAGCAAACCCGACAGGGCCCGAGCAAAACCGACAGGACCCGAGCAAACCCGACAGGGTCCGAGGGAGCCCGACAGGGCCCGAGGAAACCAGACAGGGCCCGACAGAGCCCGACAGGGCCCGAGCAAACCCGACAGGGCCCGAGCAAACCCGACAGGGTTCGACAAAGCCTGACAGGGCTTGATGGAGCCCGACAGGGCCCGAGGAAGCCCGACAGGGCCCGACGGAGCCTGACAGAGCCCGAGCAAACCCGACAGGGCTCGACGGAGCCCGATAGGGCCCGAGCAAACCCGACAGGGCCCGATGGAGCCCGACAGGGCTCGAACAAACCCGACAGGGCCTGAGCAAATTCGACAGGGCCCGACGGAGCCCGACAGGGCCCAAGCAAACCCGAAAGGGCCCGACGGAGACTGACACGGCTCGATGGAGCCCGACAGGGCCCGAGGAAACCCGACAGGGCCCCACGGAGCCCGATAGGGCCCGAGCAAACCCGACAGGGCCTGACGGAGCCCGACAGGGCCCGAGCAAACCCGACAGGGCACGCTGGAGCCCGACAGAGCCCGAGCAAACCCGACAGGGCCCGACAAGGCTTGACAGGGCCCGAGCAAACCTGACACGACCTGACAAAGCCTGACAGGGCCCGACGGAGCCCAACAGGGCTTGAGCAAACCCGAAAGAGCCCGACGGAGCCTGACAGGGCTCGATGGAGCCCGACAGGGCCCGAGGAAACCCGACAGGGCCCCACGGAGCCCGATACGGCCCGAGCAAACCCGACAGGGCCTGATGGAGCCTGACAGGGCCCGGGCAAACCCGACAGGGCACGCTGGAGCCCGACAGAGCCCGAGCAAACCCAACAGGGCCCGACAAGGCCCGACAGGGCCCGAGCAAACCTGACAGGACCTGACAAAGCCTGACAGGGCCCGACGGAGCCCGCCAGGGCCTGAGCAAACCCGAAAGAGCCCGACGGAGCCTGACAGGGCTCGATAGAGTCCGACAGGGCCTGAGGAAACCCGACAGGGCCCGACGGAACCCGACAGGGCCCGACAGAACCCGAGAGGGCCTGAGGAAATCCGACAGGGCTTGACAGAGCCTGACAGGACCCGAGCAAACCCGACAGGGCCCGAGCAAACCCGACAGGGTTCGACAAAGCCTGACAGGGCTCGATGGAGCCCGACAGGGCCCGAGGAAACCCGACAGGGCCCGACGGAGCCTGACAGGGCCCGAGCAAACCCGACAGGGCTCGACGGAGCCTTACAGGGCCCGAGCAAACCCGACAGGGCCCGAGCAAACCTGACAGGGCACGAAGGAGCCCGACAGGGCCCGAGCAAACCCGACAAGGCCCAACGAAACCCGACAGGGCCTGAGCAAACCTGACAGGGCCCGACGGAGCCCGACAGGGCACGAGCAAACCCGACAGGGCCTGACGGAGCCTGACAGGGCCCGAGCAAACCCGACAGGGCCCGAGTGAATCTGACAGGGCCTGAAGGAGCCCGACAGGACGCGGGCAAACCCGACAGGTCCCGAGCAAACCTGACAGGGCCTGACAAGGCCCGACAGGGCCCGAGCAAACCTGACAGGGCCTGACGGAGCCCGACATGGCTCGAGCAAACCCGATAGGGCCTGACGGAGCCTGACAGGGCCCGAGCAAACCTGACAGGGCCCAAGAGAACCTGACAGGGCCCGACGGAGCCCGACAGGGCGCGAGCAAACCCGACAGGGGCTGACAAGGCCTGACAGGGCCTGAGCAAACCCGACAGGACCCGCCAAAGCCTGATAGGGTCCGATGGAGCCCGACAGGGCCCGAGCAAACCCGACAGGGCCCGAGCAAACCTGACAGGGCTCGATGGAGCCCGACAGGGCCCGAGGAAACCCAACAGGGCGCGACAGAGCCTGACAGGGCCCGAGCAAACCCGACAGGGTTCGACGGAGCCCGACAGGGCCCGAGCAAACCCGACAGGGTCCGACGAAGCCTGACAGGGCTTCAGCAAACCCAACAGGGCCCGAGGAAACCCGACAGGACCCGAGCAAACCCGACAGGGTCCGAGGGAGCCCGACAGGGCCCGAGGAAACCGGACAGGGCCCGACAGAGCCCGACACGGCCCGAGCAAACCCGACAGGGCCCGAGCAAACCCGACAGGGTTCGACAAAGCCTGACAGGGCTCGATGGAGTCCGACAGGGCCCGAGGAAACCCGACAGGGCCCGACGGAGCCTGACAGGGCCCGAGCAAACCCGACAGGGCTCGACGGAGCCTTACAGGGCCCGAGCAAACCCGACAGGGCCCGAGCAAACCTGACAGGGCACGAAGGAGCCCGACAGGGCCCGAGCAAACCCGACAGAGCCTGAGCAAACCTGACAGGGCCCGACGGAGCCCGACAGGGCACGAGCAAACCCGACAGGGCCTGACGGAGCCTGACAGGGCCCGAGCAAACCCGACAGGGCCCGAGCGAATCTGACAGGGCCCGACGGAGCCCGACAGGACGCGGGCAAACCCGACAGGTCCCGAGCAAACCCGACAGGGCCTGACAAGGCCCGACAGGGCCCGAGCAAACCTGACAGGGCCTGACGGAGCCCGACAGGGGTCGAGCAAACCCGATAGGGCCTGACGGAGCCTGACAGGGCCCGAGCAAACCTGACAGGGCCCGAGAGAACCTGACAGGGCCCGACGGAGCCCGACAGGGCGCGAGCAAACCCGACAGGGGCTGACAAGGCCCGACAGGGCCTGAGCAAACCCGACAGGACCCGCCAAAGCCTGATAGGGTCCGATGGAGCCCGACAGGGCCTGAGGAAACCCGACAGGGCGCGACGGAGCCTGACAGGGCCCGAGCAAACTTGACAGGGTTCGACGGAGCCCGACAGGGCCCGAGCAAACCCGACAGGGTCCGACGAAGCCTGACAGGGCTTCAGCAAACCCAACAGGGCCCGAGGAAACCCGACAGGACCCGAGCAAACCCGACAGGGTCCGAGGGAGCCCGACAGGGCCCGAGGAAACCGGACAGGGCCCGACAGAGCCCGACAGGGCCCGAGCAAACCCGACAGGGCCCGAGCAAACCCGACAGGGTTCGACAAAGCCTGACAGGGCTCGATGGAGCCCGACAGGGCCCGAGGAAACCCGACAGGGCCCGACGGAGCCTGACAGGGCCCGAGCAAACCCGACAGGGCTCGACGGAGCCTTACAGGGCCCGAGCAAACCCGACAGGGCCCGAGCAAACCTGACAGGGCACGAAGGAGCCCGACAGGGCCCGAGCAAACCCGACAGGGCCCGAGCAAACCTGACAGGGCACGAAGGAGCCCGACAGGGCCCGAGCAAACCCGACAAGGCCCAACGAAACCCGACAGGGCCTGAGCAAACCTGACAGGGCCCGACGGAGCCCGACAGGGCACGAGCAAACCCGACAGGGCCTGACGGAGCCTGACAGGGCCCGAGCAAACCCGACAGGGTTCGACGGAGCCCGACAGGGCCCGAGCAAACCGACAGGGCCCAACGGAGCCCGACAGGGCCCGAGGAAACCAGACAGGGCCCGACAGAGCCCGACAGGGCCCGAGCAAACCCGAGAGGGCCTGAGCAAACCCGACAGGGTTCGACAAAGCCTGACAGGGCTCGATGGAGCCCGACAGGGCCCAAGGAAACCCGACAGGGCCTGACGGAGCCCGACAGTGCCCAAGCAAACCTGACAGGGCCCGACGGAGCCCGACAGGGCACGAGCAAACCAGACAGGGCCTGACGGAGCCTGACAGGGCCCGAGCAAACCCGACAGGGCCCAACGGATCCCGACAGGGCCCAAGCAAACCTGACAGGGCCCGACGGAGCCCGACAGGGCACGAGCTAACTCGACAGAGCCTGACGTAGCCTGACAGGGCCCGAGCAAACCCGACAGGGCCCGAGCGAAACTGACAGTGCCCGACGGAGCCCGACAGGACGTGGGCAAACCCGACAGGGCCCGAGCAAACCCGACAGGGCCAGACAAGACCCGACAGCGCCTGAGCAAACCCGACAGGACCCGACAAAGCCTGACAGGGCTCGATGGAGCCCGACAGGGCCCAAGGAAACCCGACAGGGCCCGACGGAGCCCGATAGGGCCCGAGCAAACCCGACAGGGCCTGACGGAGCCCGACAGGGCCCGAGCAAACCTGAAAGGGCCCGACGAAGCCTGACAGGGCTCGATGGAGCCCGACAGGGCCCGAGGAAACCCGACAGGGCCCGACGGAGCCCGATAGGGCCCGAGCAAACCCGACAGGGCCCGATGGAGCCCGACAGGGCTCGAACAAACCCGACAGGGCCTGAGCAAATCCGACAGGGCCCGACAGAGCCCGACAGAGCCCGACAGGGCCCGAGCAAACCCGAAAGAGCCCGACGGAGCCTGACAGGGCTCGATGGAGCCCGACAGGGCCCGAGGAAACCCGACAGTCCCCCAGGGAGCCCGATAGGGCCCGAGCAAACCCGACAGGGCCTGACGGAGCCCGACAGGGCCCGAGCAAACCCGACAGGGCACGATGGAGCCCGACAGAGCCCGAGCAAACCCGACAGGGCCCGACAAGGCCCGACAGGGCCCGAGCAAACCTGACAGGACCTGACAAAGCCTGACAGGGCCCGACGGAGCCCGACAGGGCTTGAGCAAACCCGAAAGAGCCCGACGGAGCCTGACAGGGCTCGATGGAGCCCGACAGGGCCTGAGGAAACCCGACAGGGCCCGATGGAGCCTGACAGGGCCCGAGCAAACCCGAAAGGGCCCGACAGAGCCCGACAGGACCCGAGCAAACCCGACAGGGCCCGAGCAAACCCGACAGGGTTCGACAAAGCCTGACAGGGCTCGATGGAGACCGACAGGTCCCGAGGAAACCCGACAGGGCCCGACGGAGCCTGACAGGGCCCGAGCAAACCCGACAGGGCTCGACAGAGCCTTGCAGGGCCCGAGCAAACCCGACAGGGCCCGAGCAAACCTGACAGGGCACGAAGGAGCCCGACAGGGCCCGAGCAAACCCGACAAGGCCCAACGGATCCCGACAGGGCCTGAGCAAACCTGACAGGGCCCGACGGAGCCCGACAGAGCCCGAGCAAACCCGACAGGGCCCGAGCGAATCTGACAGGGCCCGACGGAGCCCGACAGGATGCGGGCAAACCCGACAGGTCCCGAGCAAACCGGACAAAGCCTGACAAGGCCTGACAGGGCCCGAGCAAACCAGACAGGGCCTGACGGAGCCCGACAGGGATCCAGCAAACCCGATAGGGCCTGACGGAGCCTGGCAGGGCCCGAGTAAACCTGAAAGGGCCCGAGAGAACCTGACAGGGCCCGACGGAGCCCGACAGGGCGCGAGCACACCCGACAGGGGCTGACAAGGCCCGACAGGGCCTGAGCAAACCCGACAGGACCCGCCAAAGCCTGATAGGGTCCGATGGAGCCCGACAGGGCCTGAGGAAACCCGACAGGGCGCGACGGAGCCTGACAGGGCCCGAGCAAACCCGACAGGGTTCGACGGAGCCCGACAGGGCCCGAGCAAACCGACAGGGCCCAACGGAGCCCGACAGGGCCCGAGGAAACCAGACAGGGCCCGACAGAGCCCGACAGGGCCCGAGCAAACCCGAGAGGGCCTGAGCAAACCCGACAGGGTTCGACAAAGCCTGACAGGGCTCGATGGAGCCCGACAGGGCCCAAGGAAACCCGACAGGGCCTGACGGAGCCCGACAGTGCCCAAGCAAACCTGACAGGGCCCGACGGAGCTTGACAGGGCACGAGCAAACCAGACAGGGCCTGACGGAGCCTGACAGGGCCCGAGCAAACCCGACAGGGCTCGACGGAGCCTTACAGGGCCCGAGCAAACCCGACAGGGCCCGAGAAAACCTGACAGGGCACGAAGGAGCCCGACAGGGCCCGAGCAAACCCGACAAGGCCCAACGAAACCCGACAGGGCCTGAGCAAACCTGACAGGGCCCGACGGAGCCCGACAGGGCACGAGCAAACCCGACAGGGCCTGACGGAGCCTGACAGGGCCCGAGCAAACCCGACAGGGCCCGAGTGAATCTGACAGGGCCTGACGGAGCCCGACAGGACGCGGGCAAACCCGACAGGTCCCGAGCAAACCTGACAGGGCCTGACAAGGCCCGACAGGGCCCGAGCAAACCTGACAGGGCCTGACGGAGCCCGACAGGGCTCGAGCAAACCCGATAGGGCCTGACGGAGCCTGACAGGGCCCGAGCAAACCTGACAGGGCCCAAGAGAACCTGACAGGGCCCGACGGAGCCCGACAGGGCGCGAGCAAACCCGACAGGGGCTGACAAGGCCTGACAGGGCCTGAGCAAACCCGACAGGACCCGCCAAAGCCTGATAGGGTCCGATGGAGCCCGACAGGGCCCGAGCAAACCCGACAGGGCCCGAGCAAACCTGACAGGGCTCGATGGAGCCCGACAGGGCCCGAGGAAACCCAACAGGGCGCGACAGAGCCTGACAGGGCCCGAGCAAACCCGACAGGGTTCGACGGAGCCCGACAGGGCCCGAGCAAACCCGACAGGGTCCGACGAAGCCTGACAGGGCTTCAGCAAACCCAACAGGGCCCGAGGAAACCCGACAGGACCCGAGCAAACCCGACAGGGTCCGAGGGAGCCCGACAGGGCCCGAGGAAACCGGACAGGGCCCGACAGAGCCCGACACGGCCCGAGCAAACCCGACAGGGCCCGAGCAAACCCGACAGGGTTCGACAAAGCCTGACAGGGCTCGATGGAGCCCGACAGGGCCCGAGGAAACCCGACAGGGCCCGACGGAGCCTGACAGGGCCCGAGCAAACCCGACAGGGCTCGACGGAGCCTTACAGGGCCCGAGCAAACCCGACAGGGCCCGAGCAAACCTGACAGGGCACGAAGGAGCCCGACAGGGCCCGAGCAAACCCGACAGAGCCTGAGCAAACCTGACAGGGCCCGACGGAGCTCGACAGGGCACGAGCAAACCCGACAGGGCCTGACGGAGCCTGACAGGGCCCGAGCAAACCCGACAGGGCCCGAGCGAATCTGACAGGGCCCGACGGAGCCCGACAGGACGCGGGCAAACCCGACAGGTCCCGAGCAAACCCGACAGGGCCTGACAAGGCCCGACAGGGCCCGAGCAAACCTGACAGGGCCTGACGGAGCCCGACAGGGGTCGAGCAAACCCGATAGGGCCTGACGGAGCCTGACAGGGCCCGAGCAAACCTGACAGGGCCCGAGAGAACCTGACAGGGCCCGACGGAGCCCGACAGGGCGCGAGCAAACCCGACAGGGGCTGACAAGGCCCGACAGGGCCTGAGCAAACCCGACAGGACCCGCCAAAGCCTGATAGGGTCCGATGGAGCCCGACAGGGCCTGAGGAAACCCGACAGGGCGCGACGGAGCCTGACAGGGCCCGAGCAAACCCGACAGGGTTCGACGGAGCCCGACAGGGCCCGAGCAAACCGACAGGGCCCAACGGAGCCCGACAGGGCCCGAGGAAACCAGACAGGGCCCGACAGAGCCCGACAGGGCCCGAGCAAACCCGAGAGGGCCTGAGCAAACCCGACAGGGTTCGACAAAGCCTGACAGGGCTCGATGGAGCCCGACAGGGCCCAAGGAAACCCGACAGGGCCTGACGGAGCCCGACAGTGCCCAAGCAAACCTGACAGGGCCCGACGGAGCCCGACAGGGCACGAGCAAACCAGACAGGGCCTGACGGAGCCTGACAGGGCCCGAGCAAACCCGACAGGGCCCAACGGATCCCGACAGGGCCCAAGCAAACCTGACAGGGCCCGACGGAGCCCGACAGGGCACGAGCTAACTCGACAGAGCCTGACGTAGCCTGACAGGGCCCGAGCAAACCCGACAGGGCCCGAGCGAAACTGACAGTGCCCGACGGAGCCCGACAGGACGTGGGCAAACCCGACAGGGCCCGAGCAAACCCGACAGGGCCAGACAAGACCCGACAGGGCCTGAGCAAACCCGACAGGACCCGACAAAGCCTGACAGGGCTCGATGGAGCCCGACAGGGCCCAAGGAAACCCGACAGGGCCCGACGGAGCCCGATAGGGCCCGAGCAAACCCGACAGGGCCTGACGGAGCCCGACAGGGCCCGAGCAAACCTGAAAGGGCCCGACGAAGCCTGACAGGGCTCGATGGAGCCCGACAGGGCCCGAGGAAACCCGACAGGGCCCGACGGAGCCCGATAGGGCCCGAGCAAACCCGACAGGGCCCGATGGAGCCCGACAGGGCTCGAACAAACCCGACAGGGCCTGAGCAAATCCGACAGGGCCCGACAGAGCCCGACAGAGCCCGACAGGGCCCGAGCAAACCCGAAAGAGCCCGACGGAGCCTGACAGGGCTCGATGGAGCCCGACAGGGCCCGAGGAAACCCGACAGTCCCCCAGGGAGCCCGATAGGGCCCGAGCAAACCCGACAGGGCCTGACGGAGCCCGACAGGGCCCGAGCAAACCCGACAGGGCACGATGGAGCCCGACAGAGCCCGAGCAAACCCGACAGGGCCCGACAAGGCCCGACAGGGCCCGAGCAAACCTGACAGGACCTGACAAAGCCTGACAGGGCCCGACGGAGCCCGACAGGGCTTGAGCAAACCCGAAAGAGCCCGACGGAGCCTGACAGGGCTCGATGGAGCCCGACAGGGCCTGAGGAAACCCGACAGGGCCCGATGGAGCCTGACAGGGCCCGAGCAAACCCGAAAGGGCCCGACAGAGCCCGACAGGACCCGAGCAAACCCGACAGGGCCCGAGCAAACCCGACAGGGTTCGACAAAGCCTGACAGGGCTCGATGGAGACCGACAGGGCCCGAAGAAACCCGACAGGGCCCGACGGAGCCTGACAGGGCCCGAGCAAACCCGACAGGGCTCGACAGAGCCTTGCAGGGCCCGAGCAAACCCGACAGGGCCCGAGCAAACCTGACAGGGCACGAAGGAGCCCGACAGGGCCCGAGCAAACCCGACAAGGCCCAACGAATCCCGACAGGGCCTGAGCAAACCTGACAGGGCCCGACGGAGCCCGACAGAGCCCGAGCAAACCCGACAGGGCCCGAGCGAATCTGACAGGGCCCGACGGAGCCCGACAGGATGCGGGCAAACCCGACAGGTCCCGAGCAAACCGGACAAAGCCTGACAAGGCCTGACAGGGCCCGAGCAAACCAGACAGGGCCTGACGGAGCCCGACAGGGCTCCAGCAAACCCGATAGGGCCTGACGGAGCCTGGCAGGGCCCGAGTAAACCTGAAAGGGCCCGAGAGAACCTGACAGGGCCCGACGGAGCCCGACAGGGCGCGAGCACACCCGACAGGGGCTGACAAGGCCCGACAGGGCCTGAGCAAACCCGACAGGACCCGCCAAAGCCTGATAGGGTCCGATGGAGCCCGACAGGGCCCGAGCAAACCCGACAGGGCTCGAGCAAACCTGACAGGGCTCGATGGAGCCCGACAGGGCCCGAGGAAACCCGGCAGGGCCCCACGGAGCCCGATAGGGCCCGAGCAAACCTGACAGGGCACGAAGGAGCCCGACAGGGCCTGAGCAAACCTGACAGGGCCCAACAGAGCCCGACAGGGCACTAGCAAATCCGACAGGGCCTGACGGAGCCTGACAGGGCCCGAGCAAACCCGACAGGGCTCGACGGAGCCTTACAGGGCCCGAGCAAACCCGACAGTGCCCGAGCAAACCTGACAGGGCACGAAGGAGCCCGACAGGGCCCGAGCAAACCCGACAAGGCACAACGAAACCCGACAGGGCCTGAGCAAACCTGACAGGGCCCGACGGAGCCCGACAGGGCACGAGCAAACCCGACAGGGCCTGACGGAGCCTGACAGGGCCGGAGCAAACCCAACAGGGCCCGAGCGAATCTGACAGGGCCCGACGGAGCCCGACAGGACGCGGGCAAACCCGACAGGTCCCGAGCAAACCCAACAGGGCCTGACAAGGCCCGACAGGGCCCGAGCAAACCTGACAGGGCCTGATGGAACCCGACATGGCTCGAGCAAACCCGATAGGGCCTGACGGAGCCTGACAGGGCCCGAGCAAACCTGACAGGGCCCAAGAGAACCCGACAAGGCCCAACGAAACCCGACAGGGCCTGAGCAAACCTGACAGGGCCCGACGGAGCCCGACAGGGCGCGAGCAAACCCGACAGGGCCCGAGCAAACCTGACAGGGCTCGATGGAGCCCGACAGGGCCCGAGGAAACCCGACAGGGCGCGACAGAGCCTGACAGGGCCCGAGCAAACCCGACAGGGTTCGAGGGAGCCCGACAGGGCCCGAGCAAACCCGACAGGGTCCGACGAAGCCTGACAGGGCTTCAGCAAACCCGACAGGGCCCGAGGAAACCCGACAGGACCCGAGCAAACCCGACAGGGTCCGAGGGAGCCCGACAGGGCCCGAGGAAACCGGACAGGGCCCGACAGAGCCCGACAGGGCCCGAGCAAACCCGACAGGGCCTGAGCAAACCCGACAGGGTTCGACAAAGCCTGACAGGGCTCGATGGAGCCCGACAGGGCCCGAGGAAACCCGACAGGGCCTGACGGAGCCTGACAGGGCCCGAGCAAACCCGACAGGGTTCGACGGAGCCCGACAGGGCCCGAGCAAACCCGACAGGGTCCGACGAAGCCTGACAGGGCTTCAGCAAACCCGACAGGGCCCGAGCAAAACCGACAGGACCCGAGCAAACCCGACAGGGTCCGAGGGAGCCCGACAGGGCCCGAGGAAACCAGACAGGGCCCGACAGATCCCGACAGGGCCCGAGCAAACCCGACAGGGCCCGAGCAAACCCAACAGGGTTCGACAAAGCCTGACAGGGCTTGATGGAGCCCGACAGGGCCCGAGGAAGCCCGACAGGGCCCGACGGAGCCTGACAGAGCCCGAGCAAACCCGACAGGGCTCGACGGAGCCCGATAGGGCCCGAGCAAAGCCGACAGGGCCCGATGGAGCCCGACAGGGCTCGAACAAACCCGACAGGGCCTGAGCAAATTCAACAGGGCCCGACGGAGCCCGACAGGGCCCAAGCAAACCCGAAAGGGCCCGACGGAGACTGACACGGCTCGATGGAGCCCGACAGGGCCCGAGGAAACCCGACAGGGCCCCACGGAGCCCGATAGGGCCCGAGCAAACCCGACAGGGCCTGACGGAGCCCGACAGGGCCCGAGCAAACCCGACAGGGCACGCTGGAGCCCGACAGAGCCCGAGCAAACCCGACAGGGCCCGACAAGGCTTGACAGGGCCCGAGCAAACCTGACACGACCTGACAAAGCCTGACAGGGCCCGGCGGAGCCCAACAGGGCTTGAGCAAACCCGAAAGAGCCCGACGGAGCCTGACAGGGCTCGATGGAGCCCGACAGGGCCCGAGGAAACCCGACAGGGCCCCACGGAGCCCGATACGGCCCGAGCAAACCCGACAGGGCCTGATGGAGCCTGACAGGGCCCGGGCAAACCCGACAGGGCACGCTGGAGCCCGACAGAGCCCGAGCAAACCCAACAGGGCCCGACAAGGCCCGACAGGGCCCGAGCAAACCTGACAGGACCTGACAAAGCCTGACAGGGCCCGACGGAGCCCGACAGGGCCTGAGCAAACCCGAAAGAGCCCGACGGAGCCTGACAGTGCTCGATAGAGTCCGACAGGGCCCAAGGAAACCCGACAGGGCCTGACGGAGCCCGACAGTGCCCAAGCAAACCTGACAGGGCCCGACGGAGCCCGACAGGGCACGAGCAAACCAGACAGGGCCTGACGGAGCCTGACAGGGCCCGAGCAAACCCGACAGGGCCCAACGGATCCCGACAGGGCCCAAGCAAACCTGACAGGGCCCGACGGAGCCCGACAGGGCACGAGCTAACTCGACAGAGCCTGACGTAGCCTGACAGGGCCCGA
Organism: Patagioenas fasciata; assembly: GCF_037038585.1. Taxonomy (NCBI): domain Eukaryota; kingdom Metazoa; phylum Chordata; class Aves; order Columbiformes; family Columbidae; genus Patagioenas; species Patagioenas fasciata. The sequence continues at coordinate 1,019,300 of NC_092545.1, forward strand.
GCAAACCCGACAGGGCCCGAGCGAAACTGACAGTGCCCGACGGAGCCCGACAGGACGTGGGCAAACCCGACAGGGCCCGAGCAAACCCGACAGGGCCAGACAAGACCCGACAGGGCCTGAGCAAACCCGACAGGACCCGACAAAGCCTGACAGGGCTCGATGGAGCCCGACAGGGCCCAAGGAAACCCGACAGGGCCCGACGGAGCCCGATAGGGCCCGAGCAAACCCGACAGGGCCTGACGGAGCCCGACAGGGCCCGAGCAAACCTGAAAGGGCCCGACGAAGCCTGACAGGGCTCGATGGAGCCCGACAGGGCCCGAGGAAACCCGACAGGGCCCGACGGAGCCCGATAGGGCCCGAGCAAACCCGACAGGGCCCGATGGAGCCCGACAGGGCTCGAACAAACCCGACAGGGCCTGAGCAAATCCGACAGGGCCCGACAGAGCCCGACAGAGCCCGACAGGGCCCGAGCAAACCCGAAAGAGCCCGACGGAGCCTGACAGGGCTCGATGGAGCCCGACAGGGCCCGAGGAAACCCGACAGTCTCCCAGGGAGCCCGATAGGGCCCGAGCAAACCCGACAGGGCCTGACGGAGCCCGACAGGGCCCGAGCAAACCCGACAGGGCACGATGGAGCCCGACAGAGCCCGAGCAAACCCGACAGGGCTCGACAAGGCCCGACAGGGCCCGAGCAAACCTGACAGGACCTGACAAAGCCTGACAGGGCCCGACGGAGCCCGACAGGGCTTGAGCAAACCCGAAAGAGCCCGACGGAGCCTGACAGGGCTCGATGGAGCCCGACAGGGCCTGAGGAAACCCGACAGGGCCCGATGGAGCCTGACAGGGCGCGAGCAAACCCGAAAGGGCCCGACAGAGCCCGACAGGACCCGAGCAAACCCGACAGGGCCCGAGCAAACCCGACAGGGTTCGACAAAGCCTGACAGGGCTCGATGGAGACCGACAGGTCCCGAGGAAACCCGACAGGGCCCGACGGAGCCTGACAGGGCCCGAGCAAACCCGACAGGGCTCGACAGAGCCTTGCAGGGCCCGAGCAAACCCGACAGGGCCCGAGCAAACCTGACAGGGCACGAAGGAGCCCGACAGGGCCCGAGCAAACCCGACAAGGCCCAACGGATCCCGACAGGGCCTGAGCAAACCTGACAGGGCCCGACGGAGCCCGACAGAGCCCGAGCAAACCCGACAGGGCCCGAGCGAATCTGACAGGGCCCGACGGAGCCCGACAGGATGCGGGCAAACCCGACAGGGCTCGACGGAGCCTTACAGGGCCCGAGCAAACCCGACAGTGCCCGAGCAAACCTGACAGGGCACGAAGGAGCCCGACAGGTCCCGAGCAAACCCGACAAGGCACAACGAAACCCGACAGGGCCTGAGCAAACCTGACAGGGCCCGACGGAGCCCGACAGGGCACGAGCAAACCCGACAGGGCCTGACGGAGCCTGACAGGGCCCGAGCAAACCCAACAGGGCCCGAGCGAATCTGACAGGGCCCGACGGAGCCCGACAGGACGCGGGCAAACCCGACAGGTCCCGAGCAAACCCGACAGGGCCTGACAAGGCCCGACAGGGCCCGAGCAAACCTGACAGGGCCTGATGGAACTTGACATGGCTCGAGCAAACCCGATAGGGCCTGACGGAGCCTGACAGGGCCCGAGCAAACCTGACAGGGCCCAAGAGAACCCGACAAGGCCCAACGAAACCCGACAGGGCCTGAGCAAACCTGACAGGGCCCGACGGAGCCCGACAGGGCGCGAGCAAACCCGACAGGGCCCGAGCAAACCTGACAGGGCTCGATGGAGCCCGACAGGGCCCGAGGAAACCCGACAGGGCGCGACAGAGCCTGACAGGGCCCGAGCAAACCCGACAGGGTTCGAGGGAGCCCGACAGGGCCCGAGCAAACCCGACAGGGTCCGACGAAGCCTGACAGGGCTTCAGCAAACCCGACAGGGCCCGAGGAAACCCGACAGGACCCGAGCAAACCCGACAGGGTCCGAGGGAGCCCGACAGGGCCCGAGGAAACCGGACAGGGCCCGACAGAGCCCGACAGGGCCCGAGCAAACCCGACAGGGCCTGAGCAAACCCGACAGGGTTCGACAAAGCCTGACAGGGCTCGATGGAGCCCGACAGGGCCCGAGGAAACCCGACAGGGCCTGACGGAGCCTGACAGGGCCCGAGCAAACCCGACAGGGTTCGACGGAGCCCGACAGGGCCCGAGCAAACCCGACAGGGTCCGACGAAGCCTGACAGGGCTTCAGCAAACCCGACAGGGCCCGAGCAAAACCGACAGGACCCGAGCAAACCCGACAGGGTCCGAGGGAGCCCGACAGGGCCCGAGGAAACCAGACAGGGCCCGACAGATCCCGACAGGGCCCGAGCAAACCCGACAGGGCCCGAGCAAACCCAACAGGGTTCGACAAAGCCTGACAGGGCTTGATGGAGCCCGACAGGGCCCGAGGAAGCCCGACAGGGCCCGACGGAGCCTGACAGAGCTCGAGCAAACCCGACAGGGCTCGACGGAGACCGATAGGGCCCGAGCAAAGCCGACAGGGCCCGATGGAGCCCGACAGGGCTCGAACAAACCCGACAGGGCCTGAGCAAATTCAACAGGGCCCGACGGAGCCCGACAGGGCCCAAGCAAACCCGAAAGGGCCCGACGGAGACTGACACGGCTCGATGGAGCCCGACAGGGCCCGAGGAAACCCGACAGGGCCCCACGGAGCCCGATAGGGCCCGAGCAAACCCGACAGGGCCTGACGGAGCCCGACAGGGCCCGAGCAAACCCGACAGGGCACGCTGGAGCCCGACAGAGCCCGAGCAAACCCGACAGGGCCCGACAAGGCTTGACAGGGCCCGACCAAACCTGACACGACCTGACAAAGCCTGACAGGGCCCGGCGGAGCCCAACAGGGCTTGAGCAAACCCGAAAGAGCCCGACGGAGCCTGACAGGGCTCGATGGAGCCCGACAGGGCCCGAGGAAACCCGACAGGGCCCCACGGAGCCCGATACGGCCCGAGCAAACCCGACAGGGCCTGATGGAGCCTGACAGGGCCCGGGCAAACCCGACAGGGCACGCTGGAGCCCGATAGAGCCCGAGCAAACCCAACAGGGCCCGACAAGGCCCGACAGGGCCCGAGCAAACCTGACAGGACCTGACAAAGCCTGACAGGGCCCGACGGAGCCCGACAGGGCCTGAGCAAACCCGAAAGAGCCCGACGGAGCCTGACAGTGCTCGATAGAGTCCGACAGGGCCCAAGGAAACCCGACAGGGCCTGACGGAGCCCGACAGTGCCCAAGCAAACCTGACAGGGCCCGACGGAGCCCGACAGGGCACGAGCAAACCAGACAGGGCCTGACGGAGCCTGACAGGGCCCGAGCAAACCCGACAGGGCCCAACGGATCCCGACAGGGCCCAAGCAAACCTGACAGGGCCCGACGGAGCCCGACAGGGCACGAGCTAACTCGACAGAGCCTGACGTAGCCTGACAGGGCCCGAGCAAACCCGACAGGGCCCGAGCGAAACTGACAGTGTCCGACGGAGCCCGACAGGACGTGGGCAAACCCGACAGGGCCCGAGCAAACCCGACAGGGCCAGACAAGACCCGACAGGGCCTGAGCAAACCCGACAGGACCCGACAAAGCCTGACAGGGCTCGATGGAGCCCGACAGGGCCCAAGGAAACCCGACAGGGCCCGACGGAGCCCGATAGGGCCCGAGCAAACCCGACAGGGCCTGACGGAGCCCGACAGGGCCCGAGCAAACCTGAAAGGGCCCGACGAAGCCTGACAGGGCTCGATGGAGCCCGACAGGGCCCGAGGAAACCCGACAGGGCCCGACGGAGCCCGATAGGGCCCGAGCAAACCCGACAGGGCCCGATGGAGCCCGACAGGGCTCGAACAAACCCGACAGGGCCTGAGCAAATCCGACAGGGCCCGACAGAGCCCGACAGAGCCCGACAGGGCCCGAGCAAACCCGAAAGAGCCCGACGGAGCCTGACAGGGCTCGATGGAGCCCGACAGGGCCCGAGGAAACCCGACAGTCCCCCAGGGAGCCCGATAGGGCCCGAGCAAACCCGACAGGGCCTGACGGAGCCCGACAGGGCCCGAGCAAACCCGACAGGGCACGATGGAGCCCGACAGAGCCCGAGCAAACCCGACAGGGCCCGACAAGGCCCGACAGGGCCCGAGCAAACCTGACAGGACCTGACAAAGCCTGACAGGGCCCGACGGAGCCCGACAGGGCTTGAGCAAACCCGAAAGAGCCCGACGGAGCCTGACAGGGCTCGATGGAGCCCGACAGGGCCTGAGGAAACCCGACAGGGCCCGATGGAGCCTGACAGGGCCCGAGCAAACCCGAAAGGGCCCGACAGAGCCCGACAGGACCCGAGCAAACCCGACAGGGCCCGAGCAAACCCGACAGGGTTCGACAAAGCCTGACAGGGCTCGATGGAGACCGACAGGTCCCGAGGAAACCCGACAGGGCCCGACGGAGCCTGACAGGGCCCGAGCAAACCCGACAGGGCTCGACAGAGCCTTGCAGGGCCCGAGCAAACCCGACAGGGCCCGAGCAAACCTGACAGGGCACGAAGGAGCCCGACAGGGCCCGAGCAAACCCGACAAGGCCCAACGGATCCCGACAGGGCCTGAGCAAACCTGACAGGGCCCGACGGAGCCCGACAGAGCCCGAGCAAACCCGACAGGGCCCGAGCGAATCTGACAGGGCCCGACGGAGCCCGACAGGATGCGGGCAAACCCGACAGGTCCCGAGCAAACCGGACAAAGCCTGACAAGGCCTGACAGGGCCCGAGCAAACCAGACAGGGCCTGACGGAGCCCGACAGGGCTCCAGCAAACCCGATAGGGCCTGACGGAGCCTGGCAGGGCCCGAGTAAACCTGAAAGGGCCCGAGAGAACCTGACAGGGCCCGACGGAGCCCGACAGGGCGCGAGCACACCCGACAGGGGCTGACAAGGCCCGACAGGGCCTGAGCAAACCCGACAGGACCCGCCAAAGCCTGATAGGGTCCGATGGAGCCCGACAGGGCCCGAGCAAACCCGACAGGGCCCGAGCAAACCTGACAGGGCTCGATGGAGCCCGACAGGGCCCGAGGAAACCCAACAGGGCGCGACAGAGCCTGACAGGGCCCGAGCAAACCCGACAGGGTTCGACGGAGCCCGACAGGGCCCGAGCAAACCCGACAGGGTCCGACGAAGCCTGACAGGGCTTCAGCAAACCCAACAGGGCCCGAGGAAACCCGACAGGACCCGAGCAAACCCGACAGGGTCCGAGGGAGCCCGACAGGGCCCGAGGAAACCGGACAGGGCCCGACAGAGCCCGACACGGCCCGAGCAAACCCGACAGGGCCCGAGCAAACCCGACAGGGTTCGACAAAGCCTGACAGGGCTCGATGGAGCCCGACAGGGCCCGAGGAAACCCGACAGGGCCCGACGGAGCCTGACAGGGCCCGAGCAAACCCGACAGGGCTCGACGGAGCCTTACAGGGCCCGAGCAAACCCGACAGGGCCCGAGCAAACCTGACAGGGCACGAAGGAGCCCGACAGGGCCCGAGCAAACCCGACAGAGCCTGAGCAAACCTGACAGGGCCCGACGGAGCCCGACAGGGCACGAGCAAACCCGACAGGGCCTGACGGAGCCTGACAGGGCCCGAGCAAACCCGACAGGGCCCGAGCGAATCTGACAGGGCCCGACGGAGCCCGACAGGACGCGGGCAAACCCGACAGGTCCCGAGCAAACCCGACAGGGCCTGACAAGGCCCGACAGGGCCCGAGCAAACCTGACAGGGCCTGACGGAGCCCGACAGGGGTCGAGCAAACCCGATAGGGCCTGACGGAGCCTGACAGGGCCCGAGCAAACCTGACAGGGCCCGAGAGAACCTGACAGGGCCCGACGGAGCCCGACAGGGCGCGAGCAAACCCGACAGGGGCTGACAAGGCCCGACAGGGCCTGAGCAAACCCGACAGGACCCGCCAAAGCCTGATAGGGTCCGATGGAGCCCGACAGGGCCTGAGGAAACCCGACAGGGCGCGACGGAGCCTGACAGGGCCCGAGCAAACCCGACAGGGTTCGACGGAGCCCGACAGGGCCCGAGCAAACCGACAGGGCCCAACGGAGCCCGACAGGGCCCGAGGAAACCAGACAGGGCCCGACAGAGCCCGACAGGGCCCGAGCAAACCCGAGAGGGCCTGAGCAAACCCGACAGGGTTCGACAAAGCCTGACAGGGCTCGATGGAGCCCGACAGGGCCCAAGGAAACCCGACAGGGCCTGACGGAGCCCGACAGTGCCCAAGCAAACCTGACAGGGCCCGACGGAGCCCGACAGGGCACGAGCAAACCAGACAGGGCCTGACGGAGCCTGACAGGGCCCGAGCAAACCCGACAGGGCCCAACGGATCCCGACAGGGCCCAAGCAAACCTGACAGGGCCCGACGGAGCCCGACAGGGCACGAGCTAACTCGACAGAGCCTGACGTAGCCTGACAGGGCCCGAGCAAACCCGACAGGGCCCGAGCGAAACTGACAGTGCCCGACGGAGCCCGACAGGACGTGGGCAAACCCGACAGGGCCCGAGCAAACCCGACAGGGCCAGACAAGACCCGACAGGGCCTGAGCAAACCCGACAGGACCCGACAAAGCCTGACAGGGCTCGATGGAGCCCGACAGGGCCCAAGGAAACCCGACAGGGCCCGACGGAGCCCGATAGGGCCCGAGCAAACCCGACAGGGCCTGACGGAGCCCGACAGGGCCCGAGCAAACCTGAAAGGGCCCGACGAAGCCTGACAGGGCTCGATGGAGCCCGACAGGGCCCGAGGAAACCCGACAGGGCCCGACGGAGCCCGATAGGGCCCGAGCAAACCCGACAGGGCCCGATGGAGCCCGACAGGGCTCGAACAAACCCGACAGGGCCTGAGCAAATCCGACAGGGCCCGACAGAGCCCGACAGAGCCCGACAGGGCCCGAGCAAACCCGAAAGAGCCCGACGGAGCCTGACAGGGCTCGATGGAGCCCGACAGGGCCCGAGGAAACCCGACAGTCCCCCAGGGAGCCCGATAGGGCCCGAGCAAACCCGACAGGGCCTGACGGAGCCCGACAGGGCCCGAGCAAACCCGACAGGGCACGATGGAGCCCGACAGAGCCCGAGCAAACCCGACAGGGCCCGACAAGGCCCGACAGGGCCCGAGCAAACCTGACAGGACCTGACAAAGCCTGACAGGGCCCGACGGAGCCCGACAGGGCTTGAGCAAACCCGAAAGAGCCCGACGGAGCCTGACAGGGCTCGATGGAGCCCGACAGGGCCTGAGGAAACCCGACAGGGCCCGATGGAGCCTGACAGGGCCCGAGCAAACCCGAAAGGGCCCGACAGAGCCCGACAGGACCCGAGCAAACCCGACAGGGCCCGAGCAAACCCGACAGGGTTCGACAAAGCCTGACAGGGCTCGATGGAGACCGACAGGGCCCGAGGAAACCCGACAGGGCCCGACGGAGCCTGACAGGGCCCGAGCAAACCCGACAGGGCTCGACAGAGCCTTGCAGGGCCCGAGCAAACCCGACAGGGCCCGAGCAAACCTGACAGGGCACGAAGGAGCCCGACAGGGCCCGAGCAAACCCGACAAGGCCCAACGAATCCCGACAGGGCCTGAGCAAACCTGACAGGGCCCGACGGAGCCCGACAGAGCCCGAGCAAACCCGACAGGGCCCGAGCGAATCTGACAGGGCCCGACGGAGCCCGACAGGATGCGGGCAAACCCGACAGGTCCCGAGCAAACCGGACAAAGCCTGACAAGGCCTGACAGGGCCCGAGCAAACCAGACAGGGCCTGACGGAGCCCGACAGGGCTCCAGCAAACCCGATAGGGCCTGACGGAGCCTGGCAGGGCCCGAGTAAACCTGAAAGGGCCCGAGAGAACCTGACAGGGCCCGACGGAGCCCGACAGGGCGCGAGCACACCCGACAGGGGCTGACAAGGCCCGACAGGGCCTGAGCAAACCCGACAGGACCCGCCAAAGCCTGATAGGGTCCGATGGAGCCCGACAGGGCCCGAGCAAACCCGACAGGGCTCGAGCAAACCTGACAGGGCTCGATGGAGCCCGACAGGGCCCGAGGAAACCCGGCAGGGCCCCACGGAGCCCGATAGGGCCCGAGCAAACCTGACAGGGCACGAAGGAGCCCGACAGGGCCTGAGCAAACCTGACAGGGCCCAACAGAGCCCGACAGGGCACTAGCAAATCCGACAGGGCCTGACGGAGCCTGACAGGGCCCGAGCAAACCCGACAGGGCTCGACGGAGCCTTACAGGGCCCGAGCAAACCCGACAGTGCCCGAGCAAACCTGACAGGGCACGAAGGAGCCCGACAGGGCCCGAGCAAACCTGACAAGGCACAACGAAACCCGACAGGGCCTGAGCAAACCTGACAGGGCCCGACGGAGCCCGACAGGGCACGAGCAAACCCGACAGGGCCTGACGGAGCCTGACAGGGCCCGAGCAAACCCAACAGGGCCCGAGCGAATCTGACAGGGCCCGACGGAGCCCGACAGGACGCGGGCAAACCCGACAGGTCCCGAGCAAACCCGACAGGGCCTGACAAGGCCCGACAGGGCCCGAGCAAACCTGACAGGGCCTGATGGAACCCGACATGGCTCGAGCAAACCCGATAGGGCCTGACGGAGCCTGACAGGGCCCGAGCAAACCTGACAGGGCCCAAGAGAACCCGACAAGGCCCAACGAAACCCGACAGGGCCTGAGCAAACCTGACAGGGCCCGACGGAGCCCGACAGGGCGCGAGCAAACCCGACAGGGCCCGAGCAAACCTGACAGGGCTCGATGGAGCCCGACAGGGCCCGAGGAAACCCGACAGGGCGCGACAGAGCCTGACAGGGCCCGAGCAAACCCGACAGGGTTCGAGGGAGCCCGACAGGGCCCGAGCAAACCCGACAGGGTCCGACGAAGCCTGACAGGGCTTCAGCAAACCCGACAGGGCCCGAGGAAACCCGACAGGACCCGAGCAAACCCGACAGGGTCCGAGGGAGCCCGACAGGGCCCGAGGAAACCGGACAGGGCCCGACAGAGCCCGACAGGGCCCGAGCAAACCCGACAGGGCCTGAGCAAACCCGACAGGGTTCGACAAAGCCTGACAGGGCTCGATGGAGCCCGACAGGGCCCGAGGAAACCCGACAGGGCCTGACGGAGCCTGACAGGGCCCGAGCAAACCCGACAGGGTTCGACGGAGCCCGACAGGGCCCGAGCAAACCCGACAGGGTCCGACGAAGCCTGACAGGGCTTCAGCAAACCCGACAGGGCCCGAGCAAAACCGACAGGACCCGAGCAAACCCGACAGGGTCCGAGGGAGCCCGACAGGGCCCGAGGAAACCAGACAGGGCCCGACAGATCCCGACAGGGCCCGAGCAAACCCGACAGGGCCCGAGCAAACCCAACAGGGTTCGACAAAGCCTGACAGGGCTTGATGGAGCCCGACAGGGCCCGAGGAAGCCCGACAGGGCCCGACGGAGCCTGACAGAGCCCGAGCAAACCCGACAGGGCTCGACGGAGCCCGATAGGGCCCGAGCAAAGCCGACAGGGCCCGATGGAGCCCGACAGGGCTCGAACAAACCCGACAGGGCCTGAGCAAATTCAACAGGGCCCGACGGAGCCCGACAGGGCCCAAGCAAACCCGAAAGGGCCCGACGGAGACTGACACGGCTCGATGGAGCCCGACAGGGCCCGAGGAAACCCGACAGGGCCCCACGGAGCCCGATAGGGCCCGAGCAAACCCGACAGGGCCTGACGGAGCCCGACAGGGCCCGAGCAAACCCGACAGGGCACGCTGGAGCCCGACAGAGCCCGAGCAAACCCGACAGGGCCCGACAAGGCTTGACAGGGCCCGAGCAAACCTGACACGACCTGACAAAGCCTGACAGGGCCCGGCGGAGCCCAACAGGGCTTGAGCAAACCCGAAAGAGCCCGACGGAGCCTGACAGGGCTCGATGGAGCCTGACAGGGCCCGAGCAAACCCAACAGGGCCCCACGGAGCCCGATACGGCCCGAGCAAACCCGACAGGGCCTGATGGAGCCTGACAGGGCCCGGGCAAACCCGACAGGGCACGCTGGAGCCCGACAGAGCCCGAGCAAACCCAACAGGGCCCGACAAGGCCCGACAGGGCCCGAGCAAACCTGACAGGACCTGACAAAGCCTGACAGGGCCCGACGGAGCCCGACAGGGCCTGAGCAAACCCGAAAGAGCCCGACGGAGCCTGACAGTGCTCGATAGAGTCCGACAGGGCCCAAGGAAACCCGACAGGGCCTGACGGAGCCCGACAGTGCCCAAGCAAACCTGACAGGGCCCGACAAAGCCCGACAGGGCACGAGCAAACCAGACAGGGCCTGACGGAGCCTGACAGGGCCCGAGCAAACCCGACAGGGCCCAACGGATCCCGACAGGGCCCAAGCAAACCTGACAGGGCCCGACGGAGCCCGACAGGGCACGAGCTAACTCGACAGAGCCTGACGTAGCCTGACAGGGCCCGAGCAAACCCGACAGGGCCCGAGCGAAACTGACAGTGCCCGACGGAGCCCGACAGGACGTGGGCAAACCCGACAGGGCCCGAGCAAACCCGACAGGGCCAGACAAGACCCGACAGGGCCTGAGCAAACCCGACAGGACCCGACAAAGCCTGACAGGGCTCGATGGAGCCCGACAGGGCCCAAGGAAACCCGACAGGGCCCGACGGAGCCCGATAGGGCCCGAGCAAACCCGACAGGGCCTGACGGAGCCCGACAGGGCCCGAGCAAACCTGAAAGGGCCCGACGAAGCCTGACAGGGCTCGATGGAGCCCGACAGGGCCCGAGGAAACCCGACAGGGCCCGACGGAGCCCGATAGGGCCCGAGCAAACCCGACAGGGCCCGATGGAGCCCGACAGGGCTCGAACAAACCCGACAGGGCCTGAGCAAATCCGACAGGGCCCGACAGAGCCCGACAGAGCCCGACAGGGCCCGAGCAAACCCGAAAGAGCCCGACGGAGCCTGACAGGGCTCGATGGAGCCCGACAGGGCCCGAGGAAACCCGACAGTCCCCCAGGGAGCCCGATAGGGCCCGAGCAAACCCGACAGGGCCTGACGGAGCCCGACAGGGCCCGAGCAAACCCGACAGGGCACGATGGAGCCCGACAGAGCCCGAGCAAACCCGACAGGGCCCGACAAGGCCCGACAGGGCCCGAGCAAACCTGACAGGACCTGACAAAGCCTGACAGGGCCCGACGGAGCCCGACAGGGCTTGAGCAAACCCGAAAGAGCCCGACGGAGCCTGACAGGGCTCGATGGAGCCCGACAGGGCCTGAGGAAACCCGACAGGGCCCGATGGAGCCTGACAGGGCCCGAGCAAACCCGAAAGGGCCCGACAGAGCCCGACAGGACCCGAGCAAACCCGACAGGGCCCGAGCAAACCCGACAGGGTTCGACAAAGCCTGACAGGGCTCGATGGAGACCGACAGGGCCCGAGGAAACCCGACAGGGCCCGACGGAGTCTGACAGGGCCCGAGCAAACCCGACAGGGCTCGACAGAGCCTTGCAGGGCCCGAGCAAACCCGACAGGGCCCGAGCAAACCTGACAGGGCACGAAGGAGCCCGACAGGGCCCGAGCAAACCCGACAAGGCCCAACGGATCCCGACAGGGCCTGAGCAAACCTGACAGGGCCCGACGGAGCCCGACAGAGCCCGAGCAAACCCGACAGGGCCCGAGCGAATCTGACAGGGCCCGACGGAGCCCGACAGGATGCGGGCAAACCCGACAGGTCCCGAGCAAACCGGACAAAGCCTGACAAGGCCTGACAGGGCCCGAGCAAACCAGACAGGGCCTGACGGAGCCCGACAGGGCTCCAGCAAACCCGATAGGGCCTGACGGAGCCTGGCAGGGCCCGAGTAAACCTGAAAGGGCCCGAGAGAACCTGACAGGGCCCGACGGAGCCCGACAGGGCGCGAGCACACCCGACAGGGGCTGACAAGGCCCGACAGGGCCTGAGCAAACCCGACAGGACCCGCCAAAGCCTGATAGGGTCCGATGGAGCCCGACAGGGCCCGAGCAAACCCGACAGGGCTCGAGCAAACCTGACAGGGCTCGATGGAGCCCGACAGGGCCCGAGGAAACCCGGCAGGGCCCCACGGAGCCCGATAGGGCCCGAGCAAACCTGACAGGGCACGAAGGAGCCCGACAGGGCCTGAGCAAACCTGACAGGGCCCAACAGAGCCCGACAGGGCACTAGCAAATCCGACAGGGCCTGACGGAGCCTGACAGGGCCCGAGCAAACCCGACAGGGCTCGACGGAGCCTTACAGGGCCCGAGCAAACCCGACAGTGCCCGAGCAAACCTGACAGGGCACGAAGGAGCCCGACAGGGCCCGAGCAAACCCGACAAGGCCCAACGAAACCCGACAGGGCCTGAGCAAACCTGACAGGGCCCGACGGAGCCCGACAGGGCACGAGCAAACCCGACAGGGCCTGACGGAGCCTGACAGGGCCCGAGCAAACCCGACAGGGCCCGAGCGAATCTGACAGGGCCCGACGGAGCCCGACAGGACGCGGGCAAACCCGACAGGTCCCGAGCAAACCCGACAGGGCCTGACAAGGCCCGACAGGGCCCGAGCAAACCTGACAGGGCCTGATGGAGCCCGACATGGCTCGAGCAAACCCGATAGGGCCTGACGGAGCCTGACAGGGCCCGAGCAAACCTGACAGGGCCCAAGAGAACCTGACAAGGCCCGACGGAGCCCGACAGGGCGCGAGCAAACCCGACAGGGCCCGAGCAAACCTGACAGGGCTCGATGGAGCCCGACAGGGCCCGAGGAAACCCGACAGGGCGCGACAGAGCCTGACAGGTCCCGAGCAAACCCGACAGGGTTCGAGGGAGCCCGACAGGGCCCGAGCAAACCCGACAGGGTCCGACGAAGCCTGACAGGGCTTCAGCAAACCCGACAGGGCCCGAGGAAACCCGACAGGACCCGAGCAAACCCGACAGGGTCCGAGGGAGCCCGACAGGGCCCGAGGAAACCGGACAGGGCCCGACAGAGCCCGACAGGGCCCGAGCAAACCCGACAGGGCCTGAGCAAACCCGACAGGGTTCGACAAAGCCTGACAGGGCTCGATGGAGCCCGACAGGGCCCGAGGAAACCCGACAGGGCCTGACGGAGCCTGACAGGGCCCGAGCAAACCCGACAGGGTTCGACGGAGCCCGACAGGGCCCGAGCAAACCCGACAGGGTCCGACGAAGCCTGACAGGGCTTCAGCAAACCCGACAGGGCCCGAGCAAAACCGACAGGACCCGAGCAAACCCGACAGGGTCCGAGGGAGCCCGACAGGGCCCGAGGAAACCCGACAGGGCCCGAGCAAACCCGACAGGGTTCGACAAAGCCTGACAGGGCTTGATGGAGCCCGACAGGGCCCGAGGAAGCCCGACAGGGCCTGACGGAGCCTGACAGAGCCCGAGCAAACCCGACAGGGCTCGACGGAGCCCGATAGGGCCCGAGCAAAGCCGACAGGGCCCGATGGAGCCCGACAGGGCTCGAACAAACCCGACAGGGCCTGAGCAAATTCAACAGGGCCCGACGGAGCCCGACAGGGCCCAAGCAAACCCGAAAGGGCCCGACGGAGACTGACACGGCTCGATGGAGCCCGACAGGGCCCGAGGAAACCCGACAGGGCCCCACGGAGCCCGATAGGGCCCGAGCAAACCCGACAGGGCCTGACGGAGCCCGACAGGGCCCGAGCAAACCCGACAGGGCACGCTGGAGCCCGACAGAGCCCGAGCAAACCCGACAGGGCCCGACAAGGCTTGACAGGGCCCGAGCAAACCTGACACGACCTGACAAAGCCTGACAGGGCCCGGCGGAGCCCAACAGGGCTTGAGCAAACCCGAAAGAGCCCGACGGAGCCTGACAGGGCTCGATGGAGCCCGACAGGGCCCGAGGAAACCCGACAGGGCCCCACGGAGCCCGATACGGCCCGAGCAAACCCGACAGGGCCTGATGGAGCCTGACAGGGCCCGGGCAAACCCGACAGGGCACGCTGGAGCCCGACAGAGCCCGAGCAAACCCAACAGGGCCCGACAAGGCCCGACAGGGCCCGAGCAAACCTGACAGGACCTGACAAAGCCTGACAGGGCCCGACGGAGCCCGACAGGGCCTGAGCAAACCCGAAAGAGCCCGACGGAGCCTGACAGTGCTCGATAGAGTCCGACAGGGCCCGAGGAAACCCGACAAGGCCCGACGGAACCCGAGAGGGCCCGACAGAACCCGAGAGGGCCCGAGGAAATCCGACAGGGCTTGACAGAGCCCGACAGGACCCGAGCAAACCCGACAGGGCCCGAGCAAACCCGACAGGGTTCGACAAAGCCTGACAGGGCTCGATGGAGCCCGACAGGGCCCGAGGAAACCCGACAGGGCCCGACGGAGCCTGACAGGGCCCGAGCAAACCCGACAGGGCTCGACGGAGCCTTACAGGGCCCGAGCAAACCCGACAGGGCCCGAGCAAACCTGACAGGGCCCAAGAGAACCTGACAGGGCCCGAGCAAACCCGACAAGGCCCAACGAAACCCGACAGGGCCTGAGCAAACCTGACAGGGCCCGACGGAGCCCGACAGGGCACGAGCAAACCCGACAGGGCCTGACGGAGCCTGACAGGGCCCGAGCAAACCCGACAGGGCCCGAGCAAACCTGACAGGGCCCAAGAGAACCTGACAGGGCCCGACGGAGCCCGACAGGGCGCGAGCAAACCCGACAGGGGCTGACAAGGCCTGACAGGGCCTGAGCAGACCCGACATGACCCGCCAAAGCCTGATAGGGTCCGACGGAGCCCGACAGGGCCCGAGCAAACCCGACAGGGCCCGAGCAAACCTGACAGGGCTCGATGGAGCCCGACAGGGCCCGAGGAAACCCAACAGGGCGCGACAGAGCGTGACAGGGCCCGAGCAAACCCGACAGGGTTCGACGGAGCCGGACAGGGCCCGAGCAAACCCGACAGGGTCCGACGAAGCCTGACAGGGCTTCAGCAAACTCGACAGGGCCCGAGGAAACCCGACAGGATTCGACGGAGCCGGACAGGGCCCGAGCAAACCCGACAGGGTCCGACGAAGCCTGACAGGGCTTCAGCAAACTCGACAGGGCCCGAGGAAACCCGACAGGACCCGAGCAAACCCGACAGGGTCCGAGGGAGCCCGACAGGGCCCGAGGAAACCGGACAGGGCCCGACAGAGCCCGACACGGCCCGAGCAAACCCGACAGGGCCCGAGCGAAACCGACAGGGTTCGACAAAGCCTGACAGGGCTCGATGGAGCCCGACAGGGCCCGAGGAAACCCGACAGGGCCCGACGGAGCCTGACAGGGCCCGAGCAAACCCGACAGGGCTCGACGGAGCCTTACAGGGCCCGAGCAAACCCGACAGGGCCCGAGCAAACCTGACAGGGCACGAAGGAGCCCGACAGGGCCCGAGCAAACCCGACAGAGCCTGAGCAAACCTGACAGGGCCCGACGGAGCCCGACAGGGCACGAGCAAACCCGACAGGGCCTGACGGAGCCTGACAGGGCCCGAGCAAACCCGACAGGGCCCGAGCGAATCTGACAGGGCCCGACGGAGCCCGACAGGGCGCGGGCAAACCCGACAGGTCCCGAGCAAACCTGACAGGGCCTGACGGAGCCCGACAGGGGTCGAGCAAACCCGACAGGGCCTGACGGAGCCTGACAGGGCCCGAGCAAACCTGACAGGGCCCGAGAGAACCTGACAGGGCCCGAGAGAACCTGACAGGGCCCGACGGAGCCAGACAGGGCGCGAGCAAACCCGACAGGGGCTGACAAGGCCCGACAGGGCCTGAGCAAACCCGACAGGACCCGCCAAAGCCTGATAGGGTCCGATGGAGCCCGACAGGGCCTGAGGAAACCCGACAGGGCGCGACGGAGCCTGACAGGGCCTGAGCAAACCCGACAGGGTTCGACGGAGCCCGACAGGGCCCGAGCAAACCGACAGGGCCCAACGGAGCCCGACAGGGCCCGAGGAAACCAGACAGGGCCCGACAGAGCCCGACAGGGCCCGAGCAAACCCGAGAGGGCCTGAGCAAACCCGACAGGGTTCGACAAAGCCTGACAGGGCTCGATGGAGCCCGACAGGGCCCAAGGAAACCCGACAGGGCTTGACGGAGCCCGACAGTGCCCAAGCAAACCTGACAGGGCCCGGGCAAACCCGACAGGGCACGAGCAAACCAGACAGGGCCTGACGGAGCCTGACAGGGCCCGAGCAAACCCGACAGGGCCCAACGGATCCCGACAGGGCCCAAGCAAACCTGACAGGGCCCGACGGAGCCCGACAGGGCACGAGCTAACTCGACAGAGCCTGACGTAGCCTGACAGGGCCCGAGCAAACCCGACAGGGCCCGAGCGAAACTGACAGTGCCCGACGGAGCCCGACAGGACGTGGGCAAACCCGACAGGGCCCGAGCAAACCCGACAGGGCCAGACAAGACCCGACAGGGCCTGAGCAAACCCGACAGGACCCGACAAAGCCTGACAGGGCTCGATGGAGCCCGACAGGGCCCAAGGAAACCCGACAGGGCCCGACGGAGCCCGATAGGGCCCGAGCAAACCCGACAGGGCCTGACGGAGCCCGACAGGGCCCGAGCAAACCTGAAAGGGCCCGACGAAGCCTGACAGGGCTCGATGGAGCCCGACAGGGCCCGAGGAAACCCGACAGGGCCCGAGGGAGCCCGATAGGGCCCGAGCAAACCCGACAGGGCCCGATGGAGCCCGACAGGGCTCGAACAAACCCGACAGGGCCTGAGCAAATCCGACAGGGCCCGACAGAGCCCGACAGAGCCCGACAGGGCCCGAGCAAACCCGAAAGAGCCCGACGGAGCCTGACAGGGCTCGATGGAGCCCGACAGGGCCCGAGGAAACCCGACAGTCCCCCAGGGAGCCCGATAGGGCCCGAGCAAACCCGACAGGGCCTGACGGAGCCTGACAGGGCCCGAGCAAACCCGACAGGGCACGATGGAGCCCGACAGAGCCCGAGCAAACCCGACAGGGCCCGACAAGGCCCGACAGGGCCCGAGCAAACCTGACACGACCTGACAAAGCCTGACAGGGCCCGACGGAGCCCGACAGGGCTTGAGCAAACCCGAAAGAGCCCGACGGAGCCTGACAGGGCTCGATGGAGCCCGACAGGGCCTGAGGAAACCCGACAGGGCCCGATGGAGCCTGACAGGGCCCGAGCAAACCCGAAAGGGCCCGACAGAGCCCGACAGGACCCGAGCAAACCCGACAGGGCCCGAGCAAACCCGACAGGGTTCGACAAAGCCTGACAGGGCTCGATGGAGACCGACAGGTCCCGAGGAAACCCGACAGGGCCCGACGGAGCCTGACAGGGCCCGAGCAAACCCGACAGGGCTCGACAGAGCCTTGCAGGGCCCGAGCAAACCCGACAGGGCCCGAGCAAACCTGACAGGGCACGAAGGAGCCCGACAGGGCCCGAGCAAACCCGACAAGGCCCAACGGATCCCGACAGGGCCTGAGCAAACCTGACAGGGCCCGACGGAGCCCGACAGAGCCCGAGCAAACCAGACAGGGCCCGAGCGAATCTGACAGGGCCCGACGGAGCCCGACAGGATGCGGGCAAACCCGACAGGTCCCGAGCAAACCGGACAAAGCCTGACAAGGCCTGACAGGGCCCGAGCAAACCAGACAGGGCCTGACGGAGCCCGACAGGGCTCCAGCAAACCCGATAGAGCCTGACGGAGCCTGACAGGGCCCGAGTAAACCTGAAAGGGCCCGAGAGAACCTGACAGGGCCCGACGGAGCCCGACAGGGCGCGAGCAAACCCGACAGGGGCTGACAAGGCCCGACAGGGCCTGAGCAAACCCGACAGGACCCGCCAAAGCCTGATAGGGTCCGATGGAGCCCGACAGGGCCCGAGCAAACCCGACAGGGCTCGAGCAAACCTGACAGGGCTCGATGGAGCCCGACAGGGCCCGAGGAAACCCGACAGGGCCCCACGGAGCCCGATAGGGCCCGAGCAAACCTGACAGGGCACGAAGGAGCCCGACAGGGCCTGAGCAAACCTGACAGGGCCCAACAGAGCCCGACAGGGCACTAGCAAATCCGACAGGGCCTGACGGAGCCTGACAGGGCCCGAGCAAACCCGACAGGGCTCGACGGAGCCTTACAGGGCCCGAGCAAACCCGACAGGGCCCGAGCAAACCTGACAGGGCACGAAGGAGCCCGACAGGGCCCGAGCAAACCCGACAAGGCCCAACGAAACCCGACAGGGCCTGAGCAAACCTGACAGGGCCCGACGGAGCCCGACAGGGCGCGGGCAAACCCGACAGGTCCCGAGCAAACCTGACAGGGCCTGACGGAGCCCGACAGGGGTCGAGCAAACCCGACAGGGCCTGACGGAGCCTGACACGGCCCGAGCAAACCTGACAGGGCCCGAGAGAACCTGACAGGGCCCGAGAGAACCTGACAGGGCCCGACGGAGCCAGACAGGGCGCGAGCAAACCCGACAGGGGCTGACAAGGCCCGACAGGGCCTGAGCAAACCCGACAGGACCCGCCAAAGCCTGATAGGGTCCGATGGAGCCCGACAGGGCCTGAGGAAACCCGACAGGGCGCGACGGAGCCTGACAGGGCCCGAGCAAACCCGACAGGGTTCGACGGAGCCCGACAGGGCCCGAGCAAACCGACAGGGCCCAACGGAGCCCGACAGGGCCCGAGGAAACCAGACAGGGCCCGACAGAGCCCGACAGGGCCCGAGCAAACCCGAGAGGGCCTGAGCAAACCCGACAGGGTTCGACAAAGCCTGACAGGGCTCGATGGAGCCCGACAGGGCCCAAGGAAACCCGACAGGGCTTGACGGAGCCCGACAGTGCCCAAGCAAACCTGACAGGGCCCGGGCAAACCCGACAGGGCACGAGCAAACCAGACAGGGCCTGACGGAGCCTGACAGGGCCCGAGCAAACCCGACAGGGCCCAACGGATCCCGACAGGGCCCAAGCAAACCTGACAGGGCCCGACGGAGCCCGACAGGGCACGAGCTAACTCGACAGAGCCTGACGTAGCCTGACAGGGCCCGAGCAAACCCGACAGGGCCCGAGCGAAACTGACAGTGCCCGACGGAGCCCGACAGGACGTGGGCAAACCCGACAGGGCCCGAGCAAACCCGACAGGGCCAGACAAGACCCGACAGGGCCTGAGCAAACCCGACAGGACCCGACAAAGCCTGACAGGGCTCGATGGAGCCCGACAGGGCCCAAGGAAACCCGACAGGGCCCGACGGAGCCCGATAGGGCCCGAGCAAACCCGACAGGGCCTGACGGAGCCCGACAGGGCCCGAGCAAACCTGAAAGGGCCCGACGAAGCCTGACAGGGCTCGATGGAGCCCGACAGGGCCCGAGGAAACCCGACAGGGCCCGAGGGAGCCCGATAGGGCCCGAGCAAACCCGACAGGGCCCGATGGAGCCCGACAGGGCTCGAACAAACCCGACAGGGCCTGAGCAAATCCGACAGGGCCCGACAGAGCCCGACAGAGCCCGACAGGGCCCGAGCAAACCCGAAAGAGCCCGACGGAGCCTGACAGGGCTCGATGGAGCCCGAGAGGGCCCGAGGAAACCCGACAGTCCCCCAGGGAGCCCGATAGGGCCCGAGCAAACCCGACAGGGCCTGACGGAGCCTGACAGGGCCCGAGCAAACCCGACAGGGCACGACAAGGCCCGACAGGGCCCGAGCAAACCTGACACGACCTGACAAAGCCTGACAGGGCCCGACGGAGCCCGACAGGGCTTGAGCAAACCCGAAAGAGCCCGACGGAGCCTGACAGGGCTCGATGGAGCCCGACAGGGCCTGAGGAAACCCGACAGGGCCCGATGGAGCCTGACAGGGCCCGAGCAAACCCGAAAGGGCCCGACAGAGCCCGACAGGACCCGAGCAAACCCGACAGGGCCCGAGCAAACCCGACAGGGTTCGACAAAGCCTGACAGGGCTCGATGGAGACCGACAGGGCCCGAGGAAACCCGACAGGGCCCGACGGAGCCTGACAGGGCCCGAGCAAACCCGACAGGGTTCGAGCAAACCTGACAGGGCTCGATGGAGCCCGACAGGGCCCGAGGAAACCCGACAGGGCCCCACGGAGCCCGATAGGGCCCGAGCAAACCTGACAGGGCACGAAGGAGCCCGACAGGGCCTGAGCAAACCTGACAGGGCCCAACAGAGCCCGACAGGGCACTAGCAAATCCGACAGGGCCTGACGGAGCCTGACAGGGCCCGAGCAAACCCGACAGGGCTCGACGGAGCCTTACAGGGCCCGAGCAAACCCGACAGGGCCCGAGCAAACCTGACAGGGCACGAAGGAGCCCGACAGGGCCCGAGCAAACCCGACAAGGCCCAACGAAACCCGACAGGGCCTGAGCAAACCTGACAGGGCCCGACGGAGCCCGACAGGGCACGAGCAAACCCGACAGGGCCTGACGGAGCCTGACAGGGCCCGAGCAAACCCGACAGGTCCCGAGCGAATCTGACAGGGCCCGACGGAGCCCGACAGGACGCGGGCAAACCCGACAGGTCCCGAGCAAACCCGACAGGGCCTGACAAGGCCCGATAGGGCCCGAGCAAACCTGACAGGGCCTGACGGAGCCCGACAGGGGTCGAGCAAACCCGATAGGGCCTGACGGAGCCTGACAGGGCCCGAGCAAACCTGACAGGGCCCGAGAGAACCTGACAGGGCCCGACGGAGCCCAACAGGGCGCGAGCAAACCTGACAGGGGCTGACAAGGCCCGACAGGGCCTGAGCAAACCCGACAGGACCCGCCAAAGCCAGATAGGGTCCGATGGAGCCCGACAGGGCCCGAGCAAACCCGACAGGGCTCGAGCAAACCTGACAGGGCTCGATGGAGCCCGACAGGGCCCGAGGAAACCCGACAGGGCCCCACGGAGCCCGATAGGGCCCCACGGAGCCCGACAGGGCCCGAGCAAACCCGACAGGGCCTGATGGAGCCTGACAGGGCCCGGGCAAACCCGACAGGGCACGCTGGAGCCTGACAGAGCCCGAGCAAACCCAACAGGGCCCGACAAGGCCCGACAGGGCCCGAGCAAACCTGACAGGACCTGACAAAGCCTGACAGGGCCCGACGGAGCCCAACAGGGCCTGAGCAAACCCGAAAGAGCCTGACGGAGCCTGACAGGGCTCGATAGAGTCCGACAGGGCCCGAAGAAACCCGACAGGGCCCGACGGAACCCGAGAGGGCCCGACGGAACCCGAGAGGGCCTGAGGAAATCCGACAGGGCCCGACGGAGCCCGACAGGGCCCGAGCAAACCCGAAAGGGCCCGACGGAGCCTGACAGGGCTCGATGGAGCCCGACAGGGCCCGAGGAAACCCGACAGGGCCTGATTGAGCCCGATAGGGCCCGAGCAACCCCGACAGGGCCTGACGGAGCCTGACAGGGCCCGGGCAAACCCGACAGGGCACGCTGGAGCACGACAGAGCCCGAGAAAACCCGACAGGGCCCGACAAGGCCCGACAGGGCCCGAGCAAACCTGACACGTCCTGACAAAGCCTGACAGGGCCCGACGGAGCCCGCCAGGGCCCGAGCAAACCCGAAAGAGCCCGACGGAGCCTGACAGGGCTCAGTGGAGTCGGACAGGGCCCGAGGAAACCCGACAGGGCCCGACGGAGCCCGATAGGGCCCGAGCAAACCCGACAGGGCCCGATGGAGCCTGACAGGGCTCGAACAAACCCGACAGGGCCTGAGCAAATCCGACAGGGCCCGACGGAGCCCGACAGGGCCCGAGCAAACCCGAAAGGGCCCGACGGAACCTGACACGGCTCGATGGAGCCCGACAGGGCCCGAGGAAACCCGACAGGGCCCCACGGAGCCCGACAGGGCCCGATCAAACCCGACAGGGCCTGACGGAGCCCGACAGGGCCCGAGCAAACCCGACAGGGCACGCTGGAGCCCGACAGAGCCCGAGCAAACCCGACAGGGCCTGACAAGGCCCGACAGGGCCCGAGCAAACCTGACACGACCTGACAAAGCCTGACAGGGCCCGACGGAGCCCGACAGGGCTTGAGCAAACCCGAAAGAGCCCAACGGAGCCTGACAGGGCTCGATGGAGCCCGACAGGGCCCGAGGAAACCCGACAGGGCCCCACGGAGCCCGATAGGGCCCGAGCAAACCCGACAGGGCCTGATGGAGCCTGACAGGGCCTGGGCAAACCCGACAGGGCACGCTGGAGCCCGACAGAGCCCGAGCAAACCCAACAGGGCCCGACAAGGCCCGACAGGGCCCGAGCAAACCTGACAGGACCTGACAAAGCCTAACAGGGCCCAACGGAGCCCGACAGGGCCTGAGCAAACCCGAAAGAGCCCGACGGAGCCTGACAGGGCTCGATAGAGTCCGACAGGGCCCGAGGAAACCCGACAGGGCCCGACAGAACCCGAGAGGGCCCGACGGAACCCGAGAGAGCCCGAGGAAATCCGACAGGGCTTGACAGAGCCCGACAGGACCCGAGCAAACCCGACAGGGCCCGAGCAAACCCGACAGGGTTCGACAAAGCCTGACAGGGCTCGATGGAGCCCGACAGGGCCCGAGGAAACCCGACAGGGCCCGACGGAGCCTGACAGGGCCCGAGCAAACCCGACAGGGCTCGACGGAACCCGAGAGGGCTCGACGGAACCCGAGAGGGCCCGAGGGAATCCAACAGGGCCTGACGGAGCCTGACAGGGCCCGAGCAAACCCGACAGGGCTCGACGGAGCCTGACAGGGCCCGAGCAAACCCGACAGGGCCTGAGCAAACCTGACAGGGCACGAAGGAGCCCGACAGGGCCTGAGCAAACCTGACAGGGCCCAACAGAGCCCGACAGGGCACTAGCAAATCCGACAGGGCCTGACGGAGCCTGACAGGGCCCGAGCAAACCCGACAGGGCTCGACGGAGCCTTACAGGGCCCGAGCAAACCCGACAGGGCCCGAGCAAACCTGACAGGGCACGAAGGAGCCCGACAGGGCCCGAGCAAACCCGACAAGGCCCAACGAAACCCGACAGGGCCTGAGCAAACCTGACAGGGCCCGACGGATCCCGACAGGGCACGAGCAAACCCGACAGGGCCTGACGGAGCCTGACAGGGCCCGAGCAAACCCGACAGGGCCCGAGCGAATCTGACAGGGCCCGACGGAGCCCGACAGGACGCGGGCAAACCCGACAGGTCCCGAGCAAACCCGACAGGGCCTGACAAGGCCCGACAGGGCCCGAGCAAACCTGACAGGGCCTGACGGAGCCCGACATGGCTCGAGCAAACCCGATAGGGCCTGACGGAGCCTGACAGGGCCCGAGCAAACCTGACAGGGCCCAAGAGAACCTGACAGGGCCCGACGGAGCCCGACAGGGCACGAGCTAACTCGACAGAGCCTGACGTAGCCTGACAGGGCCCGAGCAAACCCGACAGGGCCCGAGCGAAACTGACAGTGCCCGAAGGAGCCCGACAGGACGTGGGCAAACCCGACAGGGCCCGAGCAAACCCGACAGGGCCAGACAAGACCCGACAGGGCCTGAGCAAACCCGACAGGACCCGACAAAGCCTGACAGGGCTCGATGGAGCCCGACAGGGCCCAAGGAAACCCGACAGGGCCCGACGGAGCCCGATAGGGCCCGAGCAAACCCGACAGGGCCTGACGGAGCCCGACAGGGCCCGAGCAAACCTGAAAGGGCCCGACGAAGCCTGACAGGGCTCGATGGAGCCCGACAGGGCCCGAGGAAACCCGACAGGGCCCGAGGGAGCCCGATAGGGCCCGAGCAAACCCGACAGGGCCCGATGGAGCCCGACAGGGCTCGAACAAACCCGACAGGGCCTGAGCAAATCCGACAGGGCCCGACAGAGCCCGACAGAGCCCGACAGGGCCCGAGCAAACCCGAAAGAGCCCGACGGAGCCTGACAGGGCTCGATGGAGCCCGAGAGGGCCCGAGGAAACCCGACAGGGCCCGACGGAGCCCGATAGGGCCCGAGCAAACCCGACAGGGCCTGACGGAGCCCGACAGGGCCCGAGCAAACCCGACAGGGCACGATGGAGCCCGACAGAGCCCGAGCAAACCCGACAGGGCCCGACAAGGCCCGACAGGGCCCGAGCAAACCTGACACGAGCTGACAAAGCCTGACAGGGCCCGACGGAGCCCGACAGGGCTTGAGCAAACCCGAAAGAGCCCGACGGAGCCTGACAGGGCTCGATGGAGCCCGACAGGGCCTGAGGAAACCCGACAGGGCCCGATGGAGCCTGACAGGGCCCGAGCAAGCCTGAAAGGGCCCGACAGAGCCCGACAGGACCCGAGCAAACCCGACAGGGCCCGAGCAAACCCGACAGGGTTCGACAAAGCCTGACAGGGCTCGATGGAGACCGACAGGGCCCGAGGAAACCCGACAGGGCCCGACGGAGCCTGACAGGGCCCGAGCAAACCCGACAGGGCTCGACAGAGCCTTGCAGGGCCCGAGCAAACCCGACAGGGCCCGAGCAAACCTGACAGGGCACGAAGGAGCCCGACAGGGCCCGAGCAAACCCGACAAGGCCCAACGGATCCCGACAGGGCCTGAGCAAACCTGACAGGGCCCGACGGAGCCCGACAGAGCCCGAGCAAACCCGACAGGGCCCGAGCGAATCTGACAGGGCCCGACGGAGCCCGACAGGATGCGGGCAAACCCGACAGGTCCCGAGCAAACCGGACAAAGCCTGACAAGGCCTGACAGGGCCCGAGCAAACCAGACAGGGCCTGACGGAGCCCGACAGGGCTCCAGCAAACCCGATAGGGCCTGACGGAGCCTGACAGGGCCCGAGTAAACCTGAAAGGGCCCGAGAGAACCTGACAGGGCCCGACGGAGCCCGACAGGGCCCGAGCAAACCCGACAGGGCTCGAGCAAACCTGACAGGGCTCAATGGAGCCCGACAGGGCCCGAGGAAACCCGACAGGGCCCCACGGAGCCCGATAGGGCCCCACGGAGCCCGACAGGGCCCGAGCAAACCCGACAGGGCCTGATGGAGCCTGACAGGGCCCGGGCAAACCCGACAGGGCACGCTGGAGCCTGACAGAGCCCGAGCAAACCCAACAGGGCCCGACAAGGCCCGACAGGGCCCGAGCAAACCTGACAGGACCTGACAAAGCCTGACAGGGCCCGACGGAGCCCAACAGGGCCTGAGCAAACCCGAAAGAGCCTGACGGAGCCTGACAGGGCTCGATAGAGTCCGACAGGGCCCGAAGAAACCCGACAGGGCCCGACGGAACCCGAGAGGGCCCGACGGAACCCGAGAGGGCCCGAGGAAATCCGACAGGGCCCGACGGAGCCCGACAGGGCCCGAGCAAACCCGAAAGGGCCCGACGGAGCCTGACAGGGCTCGATGGAGCCCGACAGGGCCCGAGGAAACCCGACAGGGCCTGATTGAGCCCGATAGGGCCCGAGCAACCCCGACAGGGCCTGACGGAGCCTGACAGGGCCCGGGCAAACCCGACAGGGCACGCTGGAGCCCGACAGAGCCCGAGAAAACCCGACAGGGCCCGACAAGGCCCGACAGGGCCCGAGCAAACCTGACACGTCCTGACAAAGCCTGACAGGGCCCGACGGAGCCCGCCAGGGCCCGAGCAAACCCGAAAGAGCCCGACGGAGCCTGACAGGGCTCAGTGGAGTCCGACAGGGCCCGAGGAAACCCGACAGGGCCCGACGGAGCCCGATAGGGCCTGAGCAAACCCGACAGGGCCCGATGGAGCCTGACAGGGCTCGAACAAACCCGACAGGGCCTGAGCAAATCCGACAGGGCCCGACGGAGCCCGACAGGGCCCGAGCAAACCCGAAAGGGCCCGACGGAGCCTGACACGGCTCGATGGAGCCCGACAGGGCCCGAGGAAACCCGACAGGGCCCCACGGAGCTCGACAGGGCCCGAGCAAACCCGACAGGGCCCGACGGAGCCCGATAGGGCCCGAGCAAACCCGACAGGGCCTGACGGAGCCCGACAGGGCCCGAGCAAACCTGAAAGGGCCCGACGAAGCCTGACAGGGCTCGATGGAGCCCGACAGGGCCCGAGGAAACCCGACAGGGCCCGAGGGAGCCCGATAGGGCCCGAGCAAACCCGACAGGGCCCGATGGAGCCCGACAGGGCTCGAACAAACCCGACAGGGCCTGAGCAAATCCGACAGGGCCCGACAGAGCCCGACAGAGCCCGACAGGGCCCGAGCAAACCCGAAAGAGCCCGACGGAGCCTGACAGGGCTCGATGGAGCCCGAGAGGGCCCGAGGAAACCCGACAGGGCCCGACGGAGCCCGATAGGACCCGAGCAAACCCGACAGGGCCTGACGGAGCCCGACAGGGCCCGAGCAAACCCGACAGGGCACGATGGAGCCCGACAGAGCCCGAGCAAACCCGACAGGGCCCGACAAGGCCCGACAGGGCCCGAGCAAACCTGACACGAGCTGACAAAGCCTGACAGGGCCCGACGGAGCCCGACAGGGCTTGAGCAAACCCGAAAGAGCCCGACGGAGCCTGACAGGGCTCGATGGAGCCCGACAGGGCCTGAGGAAACCCGACAGGGCCCGATGGAGCCTGACAGGGCCCGAGCAAGCCCGAAAGGGCCCGACAGAGCCCGACAGGACCCGAGCAAACCCGACAGGGCCCGAGCAAACCCGACAGGGTTCGACAAAGCCTGACAGGGCTCGATGGAGACCGACAGGGCCCGAGGAAACCCGACAGGGCCCGACGGAGCCTGACAGGGCCCGAGCAAACCCGACAGGGCTCGACAGAGCCTTGCAGGGCCCGAGCAAACCCGACAGGGCCCGAGCAAACCTGACAGGGCACGAAGGAGCCCGACAGGGCCCGAGCAAACCCGACAAGGCCCAACGGATCCCGACAGGGCCTGAGCAAACCTGACAGGGCCCGACGGAGCCCGACAGAGCCCGAGCAAACCCGACAGGGCCCGAGCGAATCTGACAGGGCCCGACGGAGCCCGACAGGATGCGGGCAAACCCGACAGGTCCCGAGCAAACCGGACAAAGCCTGACAAGGCCTGACAGGGCCCGAGCAAACCAGACAGGGCCTGACGGAGCCCGACAGGGCTCCAGCAAACCCGATAGGGCCTGACGGAGCCTGACAGGGCCCGAGTAAACCTGAAAGGGCCCGAGAGAACCTGACAGGGCCCGACGGAGCCCGACAGGGCCCGAGCAAACCCGACAGGGCTCGAGCAAACCTGACAGGGCTCGATGGAGCCCGACAGGGCCCGAGGAAACCCGACAGGGCCCCACGGAGCCCGATAGGGCCCCACGGAGCCCGACAGGGCCCGAGCAAACCCGACAGGGCCTGATGGAGCCTGACAGGGCCCGGGCAAACCCGACAGGGCACGCTGGAGCCTGACAGAGCCCGAGCAAACCCAACAGGGCCCGACAAGGCCCGACAGGGCCCGAGCAAACCTGACAGGACCTGACAAAGCCTGACAGGGCCCGACGGAGCCCAACAGGGCCTGAGCAAACCCGAAAGAGCCTGACGGAGCCTGACAGGGCTCGATAGAGTCCGACAGGGCCCGAAGAAACCCGACAGGGCCCGACGGAACCCGAGAGGGCCCGACGGAACCCGAGAGGGCCCGAGGAAATCCGACAGGGCCCGACGGAGCCCGACAGGGCCCGAGCAAACCCGAAAGGGCCCGACGGAGCCTGACAGGGCTCGATGGAGCCCGACAGGGCCCGAGGAAACCCGACAGGGCCTGATTGAGCCCGATAGGGCCCGAGCAACCCCGACAGGGCCTGACGGAGCCTGACAGGGCCCGGGCAAACCCGACAGGGCACGCTGGAGCCCGACAGAGCCCGAGAAAACCCGACAGGGCCCGACAAGGCCCGACAGGGCCCGAGCAAACCTGACACATCCTGACAAAGCCTGACAGGGCCCGACGGAGCCCGCCAGGGCCCGAGCAAACCCGAAAGAGCCCGACGGAGCCTGACAGGGCTCAGTGGAGTCCGACAGGGCCCGAGGAAACCCGACAGGGCCCGACGGAGCCCGATAGGGCCCGAGCAAACCCGACAGGGCCCGATGGAGCCTGACAGGGCTCGAACAAACCCGACAGGGCCTGAGCAAATCCGACAGGGCCCGACGGAGCCCGACAGGGCCCGAGCAAACCCGAAAGGGCCCGACGGAGCCTGACACGGCTCGATGGAGCCCGACAGGGCCCGAGGAAACCTGACAGGGCCCCACGGAGCCCGACAGGGCCCGAGCAAACCCGACAGGGCCTGACGGAGCCTGACAGGGCCCGAGCAAACCCGACAGGGCACGCTGGAGCCCGACAGAGCCCAAGCAAACCCGACAGGGCCTGACAAGGCCCGACAGGGCCCGAGCAAACCTGACACGAGCTGACAAAGCCTGACAGGGCCCGACGGAGCCCGACAGGGCTTGAGCAAACCCGAAAGAGCCCAACGGAGCCTGACAGGGCTCGATGGAGCCCGACAGGGCCCGAGGAAACCCGACAGGGCCCCACGGAGCCCGATAGGGCCCGAGCAAACCCGACAGGGCCTGATGGAGCCTGACAGGGCCTGGGCAAACCCGACAGGTCACGCTGGAGCCCGACAGAGCCCGAGCAAACCCAACAGGGCCCGACAAGGCCCGACAGGGCCCGAGCAAACCTGACAGGACCTGACAGAATCACAGAATCACAGAATCACAGAATCACAGAATTGGCTAGGTTGGAAAAGACCTCAGAGATCATCAAGTCCAACCCTTGGTCCAACTTCAGCCCATTTACTAGATCATGGCACTAAGAGCCATGTCCAATCTCAGTTTAAAAACCTCCAGGGACGGTGAGTCCACCACCTCCCTAGGCAGGCCATTCCAATGCCTGATCACTCTTTCCGTAAAGAACTTCTTCCTAATATCCAGCCTAAACTTCCCCTGGCAGAGTTTAAGCCCATGTCCCCTTGTCCTATTGCTAACTGCCTGGGAGAAGAGACCAGTTCCCACCTGACTATAACTTCCCTTCAGGTAGTTATAGAGAGCAATGAGGTCACCTCTAAGCCTCCTCCTCTCCAGGCTGAACAACCCCAGCTCCCTCAGCCTCTCACCATAGGTCATGTGCTCAAGTCCCTTCACCAGTCTTGTTGCTCTTCTCTGGACCCGCTCCAGCACCTCAATATCCCTCCTGAACTGAGGGGCCCAGAACTGAACACAATACTCCAGGTGTGGCCTCACCAATGCAGAGTACAGGGGAAGGATCACTTCCCTTGTCCTGCTGACCACACTATTTTTGATACAGGCCAGGATACCATTGGCCTTCTTGGCCACCTGGGCACACTGTTGGCTCATGTTGAGCTTGCTGTCAATCAGTACCCCCAGGTCCCTTTCTGTCTGGCTGCTCTCCAGCCACTCTGTGCCCAGCCTGTAGCGCTGAAGGGGGTTGTTGTGGCCAAAGTGCAGGACCCGGCACTTGGCCTTGTTGAACTTCATCCCATTGGAATCAGCCCATTTTTCCAGTCTATCCAGATCTCTTTGCAGAGCCCTCCTGCCTTCCAGCAGGTCAACACTGCCCCCCAACTTGGTGTCATCAGCAAATTTGCTGATGGTGGTCTCAATCCCCTCATCTAAATCATCAATAAAGATGTTAAACAGGACTGGACCCAACACTGACCCCTGGGGGACACCACTAGTGACTGGCCGCCAGCTAGATGCAGCCCCATTTACCAGCACTCTCTGGGCCCGGCCCTCCAGCCAGTTCTTAACCCAGCAGAGAGTGCACTTGTCCAAGCCATGGGCTATCAGCTTTTGAAGGAGTATATTATGGGAGACAGTGTCAAAGGCTTTGCTGAAGTCTAGATAGATCACATCTACAGCTTTCCCCTCATCCACTAGGTGGGTCACCTGATCATAAAAGGAAATCAGGTTGGTCAGACAGGACCTGCCCCTCCTAAACCCATGCTGACAAAGCCTAACAGGGCCCAACGGAGCCCGACAGGGCCTGAGCAAACCCGAAAGAGCCCGACGGAGCCTGACAGGGCTCGATAGAGTCCGACAGGGCCTGAGCAAACCCGACAGGGCCCGACAGAACCCGAGAGGGCCCGACGGAACCCGAGAGAGCCCGAGGAAATCCGACAGGGCTTGACAGAGCC
Organism: Patagioenas fasciata; assembly: GCF_037038585.1. Lineage (NCBI taxonomy): Eukaryota > Metazoa > Chordata > Aves > Columbiformes > Columbidae > Patagioenas > Patagioenas fasciata. Next base: position 1,049,459 of record NC_092545.1, read on the forward strand.
CGACAGGACCCGAGCAAACCCGACAGGGCCCGAGCAAACCCGACAGGGTTCGACAAAGCCTGACAGGGCTCGATGGAGCCCGACAGGGCCCGAGGAAACCCGACAGGGCCCGACGGAGCCTGACAGGGCCCGAGCAAACCCGACAGGGCTCGACGGAACCCGAGAGGGCTCGACGGAACCCGAGAGGGCCCGAGGGAATCCAACAGGGCCTGACGGAGCCTGACAGGGCCCGAGCAAACCCGACAGGGCTCGACGGAGCCTGACAGGGCCCGAGCAAACCCGACAGGGCCTGAGCAAACCTGACAGGGCACGAAGGAGCCCGACAGGGCCTGAGCAAACCTGACAGGGCCCAACAGAGCCCGACAGGGCACTAGCAAATCCGACAGGGCCTGACGGAGCCTGACAGGGCCCGAGCAAACCCGACAGGGCTCGACGGAGCCTTACAGGGCCCGAGCAAACCCGACAGGGCCCGAGCAAACCTGACAGGGCACGAAGGAGCCCGACAGGGCCCGAGCAAACCCGACAAGGCCCAACGAAACCCGACAGGGCCTGAGCAAACCTGACAGGGCCCGACGGATCCCGACAGGGCACGAGCAAACCCGACAGGGCCTGACGGAGCCTGACAGGGCCCGAGCAAACCCGACAGGGCCCGAGCGAATCTGACAGGGCCCGACGGAGCCCGACAGGACGCGGGCAAACCCGACAGGTCCCGAGCAAACCCGACAGGGCCTGACAAGGCCCGACAGGGCCCGAGCAAACCTGACAGGGCCTGACGGAGCCCGACATGGCTCGAGCAAACCCGATAGGGCCTGACGGAGCCTGACAGGGCCCGAGCAAACCTGACAGGGCCCAAGAGAACCTGACAGGGCCCGACGGAGCCCGACAGGGCACGAGCTAACTCGACAGAGCCTGACGTAGCCTGACAGGGCCCGAGCAAACCCGACAGGGCCCGAGGAAACCCGACAGGGCCCGAGGGAGCCCGATAGGGCCCGAGCAAACCCGACAGGGCCCGATGGAGCCCGACAGGGCTCGAACAAACCCGACAGGGCCTGAGCAAATCCGACAGGGCCCGACAGAGCCCGACAGAGCCCGACAGGGCCCGAGCAAACCCGAAAGAGCCCGACGGAGCCTGACAGGGCTCGATGGAGCCCGAGAGGGCCCGAGGAAACCCGACAGGGCCCCAGGGAGCCCGATAGGGCCCGAGCAAACCCGACAGGGCCTGACGGAGCCCGACAGGGCCCGAGCAAACCCGACAGGGCACGATGGAGCCCGACAGAGCCCGAGCAAACCCGACAGGGCCCGACAAGGCCCGACAGGGCCCGAGCAAACCTGACACGAGCTGACAAAGCCTGACAGGGCCCGACGGAGCCCGACAGGGCTTGAGCAAACCCGAAAGAGCCCGACGGAGCCTGACAGGGCTCGATGGAGCCCGACAGGGCCTGAGGAAACCCGACAGGGCCCGATGGAGCCTGACAGGGCCCGAGCAAGCCCGAAAGGGCCCGACAGAGCCCGACAGGACCCGAGCAAACCCGACAGGGCCCGAGCAAACCCGACAGGGTTCGACAAAGCCTGACAGGGCTCGATGGAGACCGACAGGGCCCGAGGAAACCCGACAGGGCCCGACGGAGCCTGACAGGGCCCGAGCAAACCCGACAGGGCTCGACAGAGCCTTGCAGGGCCCGAGCAAACCCGACAGGGCCCGAGCAAACCTGACAGGGCACGAAGGAGCCCGACAGGGCCCGAGCAAACCCGACAAGGCCCAACGGATCCCGACAGGGCCTGAGCAAACCTGACAGGGCCCGACGGAGCCCGACAGAGCCCGAGCAAACCCGACAGGGCCCGAGCGAATCTGACAGGGCCCGACGGAGCCCGACAGGATGCGGGCAAACCCGACAGGTCCCGAGCAAACCGGACAAAGCCTGACAAGGCCTGACAGGGCCCGAGCAAACCAGACAGGGCCTGACGGAGCCCGACAGGGCTCCAGCAAACCCGATAGGGCCTGACGGAGCCTGACAGGGCCCGAGTAAACCTGAAAGGGCCCGAGAGAACCTGACAGGGCCCGACGGAGCCCGACAGGGCCCGAGCAAACCCGACAGGGCTCGAGCAAACCTGACAGGGCTCGATGGAGCCCGACAGGGCCCGAGGAAACCCGACAGGGCCCCACGGAGCCCGATAGGGCCCGAGCAAACCCGACAGGGCTCGAGCAAACCTGACAGGGCTCGATGGAGCCCGACAGGGCCCGAGGAAACCCGACAGGGCCCCACGGAGCCCGATAGGGCCCGAGCAAACCCGACAGGGCCTGATGGAGCCTGACAGGGCCCGGGCAAACCCGACAGGGCACGCTGGAGCCTGACAGAGCCCGAGCAAACCCAACAGGGCCCGACAAGGCCCGACAGGGCCCGAGCAAACCTGACAGGACCTGACAAAGCCTGACAGGGCCCGACGGAGCCCAACAGGGCCTGAGCAAACCCGAAAGAGCCTGACGGAGCCTGACAGGGCTCGATAGAGTCCGACAGGGCCCGAAGAAACCCGACAGGGCCCGACGGAACCCGAGAGGGCCCGACGGAACCCGAGAGGGCCCGAGGAAATCCGACAGGGCCTGACGGAGCCCGACAGGGCCCGAGCAAACCCGAAAGGGCCCGACGGAGCCTGACAGGGCTCGATGGAGCCCGACAGGGCCCGAGGAAACCCGACAGGGCCTGATTGAGCCCGATAGGGCCCGAGCAACCCCGACAGGGCCTGACGGAGCCTGACAGGGCCCGGGCAAACCCGACAGGGCACGCTGGAGCCCGACAGAGCCCGAGAAAACCCGACAGGGCCCGACAAGGCCCGACAGGGCCCGAGCAAACCTGACACGTCCTGACAAAGCCTGACAGGGCCCGACGGAGCCCGCCAGGGCCCGAGCAAACCCGAAAGAGCCCGACGGAGCCTGACAGGGCTCAGTGGAGTCCGACAGGGCCCGAGGAAACCCGACAGGGCCCGACGGAGCCCGATAGGGCCCGAGCAAACCCGACAGGGCCCGATGGAGCCTGACAGGGCTCGAACAAACCCGACAGGGCCTGAGCAAATCCGACAGGGCCCGACGGAGCCCGACAGGGCCCGAGCAAACCCGAAAGGGCCCGACGGAGCCTGACACGGCTCGATGGAGCCCGACAGGGCCCGAGGAAACCCAACAGGGCCCCACGGAGCCCGACAGGGCCCGAGCAAACCCGACAGGGCCTGACGGAGCCCGATAGGGCCCGAGCAAACCCGACAGGGCCCGAGGAAACCCGACAGGGCCCGACGGAGCCCGATAGGGCCCGAGCAAACCCGACAGGGCCCGATGGAGCCTGACAGGGCTCGAACAAACCCGACAGGGCCTGAGCAAATCCGACAGGGCCCGACGGAGCCCGACAGGGCCCGAGCAAACCCGAAAGGGCCCGACGGAGCCTGACACGGCTCGATGGAGCCCGACAGGGCCCGAGGAAACCCGACAGGGCCCCACGGAGCCCGACAGGGCCCGAGCAAACCCGACAGGGCCTGACGGAGCCCGACAGGGCCCGAGCAAACCCGACAGGGCACGCTGGAGCCCGACAGAGCCCGAGCAAACCCGACAGGGCCTGACAAGGCCCGACAGGGCCCGAGCAAACCTGACACGAGCTGACAAAGCCTGACAGGGCCCGACGGAGCCCGACAGGGCTTGAGCAAACCCGAAAGAGCCCAACGGAGCCTGACAGGGCTCGATGGAGCCCGACAGGGCCCGAGGAAACCCGACAGGGCCCCACGGAGCCCGATAGGGCCCGAGCAAACCCGACAGGGCCTGATGGAGCCTGACAGGGCCTGGGCAAACCCGACAGGGCACGCTGGAGCCCGACAGAGCCCGAGCAAACCCAACAGGGCCCGACAAGGCCCGACAGGGCCCGAGCAAACCTGACAGGACCTGACAAAGCCTAACAGGGCCCAACGGAGCCCGACAGGGCCTGAGCAAACCCGAAAGAGCCCGACGGAGCCTGACAGGGCTCGATAGAGTCCGACAGGGCCTGAGCAAACCCGACAGGGCCCGACAGAACCCGAGAGGGCCCGACGGAACCCGAGAGAGCCCGAGGAAATCCGACAGGGCTTGACAGAGCCCGACAGGACCCGAGCAAACCCGACAGGGCCCGAGCAAACCCGACAGGGTTCGACAAAGCCTGACAGGGCTCGATGGAGCCCGACAGGGCCCGAGGAAACCCGACAGGGCCCGACGGAGCCTGACAGGGCCCGAGCAAACCCGACAGGGCTCGACGGAACCCGAGAGGGCTCGACGGAACCCGAGAGGGCCCGAGGGAATCCAACAGGGCCTGACGGAGCCTGACAGGGCCCGAGCAAACCCGACAGGGCTCGACGGAGCCTGACAGGGCCCGAGCAAACCCGACAGGGCCTGAGCAAACCTGACAGGGCACGAAGGAGCCCGACAGGGCCTGAGCAAACCTGACAGGGCCCAACAGAGCCCGACAGGGCACTAGCAAATCCGACAGGGCCTGACGGAGCCTGACAGGGCCCGAGCAAACCCGACAGGGCTCGACGGAGCCTTACAGGGCCCGAGCAAACCCGACAGGGCCCGAGCAAACCTGACAGGGCACGAAGGAGCCCGACAGGGCCCGAGCAAACCCGACAAGGCCCAACGAAACCCGACAGGGCCTGAGCAAACCTGACAGGGCCCGACGGATCCCGACAGGGCACGAGCAAACCCGACAGGGCCTGACGGAGCCTGACAGGGCCCGAGCAAACCCGACAGGGCCCGAGCGAATCTGACAGGGCCCGACGGAGCCCGACAGGACGCGGGCAAACCCGACAGGTCCCGAGCAAACCCGACAGGGCCTGACAAGGCCCGACAGGGCCCGAGCAAACCTGACAGGGCCTGACGGAGCCCGACATGGCTCGAGCAAACCCGATAGGGCCTGACGGAGCCTGACAGGGCCCGAGCAAACCTGACAGGGCCCAAGAGAACCTGACAGGGCCCGACGGAGCCCGACAGGGCACGAGCTAACTCGACAGAGCCTGACGTAGCCTGACAGGGCCCGAGCAAACCCGACAGGGCCCGAGTGAAACTGACAGTGCCCGAAGGAGCCCGACAGGACGTGGGCAAACCCGACAGGGCCCGAGCAAACCCGACAGGGCCAGACAAGACCCGACAGGGCCTGAGCAAACCCGACAGGACCCGACAAAGCCTGACAGGGCTCGATGGAGCCCGACAGGGCCCAAGGAAACCCGACAGGGCCCGACGGAGCCCGATAGGGCCCGAGCAAACCCGACAGGGCCTGACGGAGCCCGACAGGGCCCGAGCAAACCTGAAAGGGCCCGACGAAGCCTGACAGGGCTCGATGGAGCCCGACAGGGCCCGAGGAAACCCGACAGAGCCCGAGGGAGCCCGATAGGGCCCGAGCAAACCCGACAGGGCCCGATGGAGCCCGACAGGGCTCGAACAAACCCGACAGGGCCTGAGCAAATCCGACAGGGCCCGACAGAGCCCGACAGAGCCCGACAGGGCCCGAGCAAACCCGAAAGAGCCCGACGGAGCCTGACAGGGCTCGATGGAGCCCGACAGGGCCCGAGGAAACCTGACAGGGCCCCAGGGAGCCCGATAGGGCCCGAGCAAACCCGACAGGGCCTGACGGAGCCCGACAGGGCCCGAGCAAACCCGACAGGGCACGATGGAGCCCGACAGAGCCCGAGCAAACCCGACAGGGCCCGACAAGGCCCGACAGGGCCCGAGCAAACCTGACACGAGCTGACAAAGCCTGACAGGGCCCGACGGAGCCCGACAGGGCTTGAGCAAACCCGAAAGAGCCCGACGGAGCCTGACAGGGCTCGATGGAGCCCGACAGGGCCTGAGGAAACCCGACAGGGCCCGATGGAGCCTGACAGGGCCCGAGCAAGCCCGAAAGGGCCCGACAGAGCCCGACAGGACCCGAGCAAACCCGACAGGGCCCGAGCAAACCCGACAGGGTTCGACAAAGCCTGACAGGGCTCGATGGAGACCGACAGGGCCCGAGGAAACCCGACAGGGCCCGACGGAGCCTGACAGGGCCCGAGCAAACCCGACAGGGCTCGACAGAGCCTTGCAGGGCCCGAGCAAACCCGACAGGGCCCGAGCAAACCTGACAGGGCACGAAGGAGCCCGACAGGGCCCGAGCAAACCCGACAAGGCCCAACGGATCCCGACAGGGCCTGAGCAAACCTGACAGGGCCCGACGGAGCCCGACAGAGCCCGAGCAAACCCGACAGGGCCCGAGCGAATCTGACAGGGCCCGACGGAGCCCGACAGGATGCGGGCAAACCCGACAGGTCCCGAGCAAACCGGACAAAGCCTGACAAGGCCTGACAGGGCCCGAGCAAACCAGACAGGGCCTGACGGAGCCCGACAGGGCTCCAGCAAACCCGATAGGGCCTGACGGAGCCTGACAGGGCCCGAGTAAACCTGAAAGGGCCCGAGAGAACCTGACAGGGCCCGACGGAGCCCGACAGGGCCCGAGCAAACCCGACAGGGCTCGAGCAAACCTGACAGGGCTCGATGGAGCCCGACAGGGCCCGAGGAAACCCGACAGGGCCCCACGGAGCCCGATAGGGCCCGAGCAAACCCGACAGGGCTCGAGCAAACCTGACAGGGCTCGATGGAGCCCGACAGGGCCCGAGGAAACCCGACAGGGCCCCACGGAGCCCGATAGGGCCCGAGCAAACCCGACAGGGCCTGATGGAGCCTGACAGGGCCCGGGCAAACCCGACAGGGCACGCTGGAGCCTGACAGAGCCCGAGCAAACCCAACAGGGCCCGACAAGGCCCGACAGGGCCCGAGCAAACCTGACAGGACCTGACAAAGCCTGACAGGGCCCGACGGAGCCCAACAGGGCCTGAGCAAACCCGAAAGAGCCTGACGGAGCCTGACAGGGCTCGATAGAGTCCGACAGGGCCCGAAGAAACCCGACAGGGCCCGACGGAACCCGAGAGGGCCCGACGGAACCCGAGAGGGCCCGAGGAAATCCGACAGGGCCTGACGGAGCCCGACAGGGCCCGAGCAAACCCGAAAGGGCCCGACGGAGCCTGACAGGGCTCGATGGAGCCCGACAGGGCCCGAGGAAACCCGACAGGGCCTGATTGAGCCCGATAGGGCCCGAGCAACCCCGACAGGGCCTGACGGAGCCTGACAGGGCCCGGGCAAACCCGACAGGGCACGCTGGAGCCCGACAGAGCCCGAGAAAACCCGACAGGGCCCGACAAGGCCCGACAGGGCCCGAGCAAACCTGACACGTCCTGACAAAGCCTGACAGGGCCCGACGGAGCCCGCCAGGGCCCGAGCAAACCCGAAAGAGCCCGACGGAGCCTGACAGGGCTCAGTGGAGTCCGACAGGGCCCGAGGAAACCCGACAGGGCCCGACGGAGCCCGATAGGGCCCGAGCAAACCCGACAGGGCCCGATGGAGCCTGACAGGGCTCGAACAAACCCGACAGGGCCTGAGCAAATCCGACAGGGCCCGACGGAGCCCGACAGGGCCCGAGCAAACCCGAAAGGGCCCGACGGAGCCTGACACGGCTCGATGGAGCCCGACAGGGCCCGAGGAAACCCAACAGGGCCCCACGGAGCCCGACAGGGCCCGAGCAAACCCGACAGGGCCTGACGGAGCCCGATAGGGCCCGAGCAAACCCGACAGGGCCCGAGGAAACCCGACAGGGCCCGACGGAGCCCGATAGGGCCCGAGCAAACCCGACAGGGCCCGATGGAGCCTGACAGGGCTCGAACAAACCCGACAGGGCCTGAGCAAATCCGACAGGGCCCGACGGAGCCCGACAGGGCCCGAGCAAACCCGAAAGGGCCCGACGGAGCCTGACACGGCTCGATGGAGCCCGACAGGGCCCGAGGAAACCCGACAGGGCCCCACGGAGCCCGACAGGGCCCGAGCAAACCCGACAGGGCCTGACGGAGCCCGACAGGGCCCGAGCAAACCCGACAGGGCACGCTGGAGCCCGACAGAGCCCGAGCAAACCCGACAGGGCCTGACAAGGCCCGACAGGGCCCGAGCAAACCTGACACGACCTGACAAAGCCTGACAGGGCCCGACGGAGCCCGACAGGGCTTGAGCAAACCCGAAAGAGCCCAACGGAGCCTGACAGGGCTCGATGGAGCCCGACAGGGCCCGAGGAAACCCGACAGGGCCCCACGGAGCCCGATAGGGCCCGAGCAAACCCGACAGGGCCTGATGGAGCCTGACAGGGCCTGGGCAAACCCGACAGGGCACGCTGGAGCCCGACAGAGCCCGAGCAAACCCAACAGGGCCCGACAAGGCCCGACAGGGCCCGAGCAAACCTGACAGGACCTGACAAAGCCTAACAGGGCCCAACGGAGCCCGACAGGGCCTGAGCAAACCCGAAAGAGCCCGACGGAGCCTGACAGGGCTCGATAGAGTCCGACAGGGCCCGAGGAAACCCGACAGGGCCCGACAGAACCCGAGAGGGCCCGACGGAACCCGAGAGAGCCCGAGGAAATCCGACAGGGCTTGACAGAGCCCGACAGGACCCGAGCAAACCCGACAGGGCCCGAGCAAACCCGACAGGGTTCGACAAAGCCTGACAGGGCTCGATGGAGCCCGACAGGGCCCGAGGAAACCCGACAGGGCCCGACGGAGCCTGACAGGGCCCGAGCAAACCCGACAGGGCTCGACGGAACCCGAGAGGGCCCGAGGGAATCCAACAGGGCCTGACGGAGCCTGACAGGGCCCGAGCAAACCCGACAGGGCTCGACGGAGCCTGACAGGGCCCGAGCAAACCCGACAGGGCCTGAGCAAACCTGACAGGGCACGAAGGAGCCCGACAGGGCCTGAGCAAACCTGACAGGGCCCAACAGAGCCCGACAGGGCACTAGCAAATCCAACAGGGCCTGACGGAGCCTGACAGGGCCCGAGCAAACCCGACAGGGCTCGACGGAGCCTTACAGGGCCCGAGCAAACCCGACAGGGCCCGAGCAAACCTGACAGGGCACGAAGGAGCCCGACAGGGCCCGAGCAAACCCGACAAGGCCCAACGAAACCCGACAGGGCCTGAGCAAACCTGACAGGGCCCGACGGATCCCGACAGGGCACGAGCAAACCCGACAGGGCCTGACGGAGCCTGACAGGGCCCGAGCAAACCCGACAGGGCCCGAGCGAATCTGACAGGGCCCGACGGAGCCCGACAGGACGCGGGCAAACCCGACAGGTCCCGAGCAAACCCGACAGGGCCTGACAAGGCCCGACAGGGCCCGAGCAAACCTGACAGGGCCTGACGGAGCCCGACATGGCTCGAGCAAACCCGATAGGGCCTGACGGAGCCTGACAGGGCCCGAGCAAACCTGACAGGGCCCAAGAGAACCTGACAGGGCCCGACGGAGCCCGACAGGGCGCGAGCAAACCCGACAGGGCCCGAGCAAACCTGACAGGGCTCGATGGAGCCAGACAGGGCCCGAGGAAACCCGACAGGGCGCGACAGAGCCTGACAGGGCCCGAGCAAACCCGACAGGGTTCGAGGGAGCCCGACAGGGCCCGAGCAAACCCGACAGGGTCCGACGAAGCCTGACAGGGCTTCAGCAAACCCGACAGGGCCCGAGGAAACCCGACAGGACCCGAGCAAACCCGACAGGGTCCGAGGGAGCCCGACAGGGCCCGAGGAAACCGGACAGGGCCCGACAGAGCCCGACAGGGCCCGAGCAAACCCGACAGGGCCCGAGCAAACCCGACAGGGTTCGACAAAGCCTGACAGGGCTCGATGGAGCCCGACAGGGCTTGAGGAAACCCGACAGGGCTCGACGGAGCCTGACAGGGCCCGAGCAAACCCGACAGGGTTCGACGGAGCCCGACAGGGCCCGAGCAAACCCGACAGGGTCCGACGAAGCCTGACAGGGCTTCAGCAAACCCGACAGGGCCCGAGCAAAACCGACAGGACCCGATCAAACCCGACAGGGTCCGAGGGAGCCCGACAGGGCCCGAGGAAACCAGACAGGGCCCGACAGATCCCGACAGGGCCCGAGCAAACCCGACAGGGCCCGAGCAAACCCAACAGGGTTCGACAAAGCCTGACAGGGCTTGATGGAGCCCGACAGGGCCCGAGGAAGCCCGACAGGGCCCGACGGAGCCTGACAGAGCTCGAGCAAACCCGACAGGGCTCGACGGAGACCGATAGGGCCCGAGCAAACCCGACAGGGCCCGATGGAGCCCGACAGGGCTCGAACAAACCCGACAGGGCCTGAGCAAATTCAACAGGGCCCGACGGAGCCCGACAGGGCCCAAGCAAACCCGAAAGGGCCCGACGGAGACTGACACGGCTCGATGGAGCCCGACAGGGCCCGAGGAAACCCGACAGGGCCCCACGGAGCCCGATAGGGCCCGAGCAAACCCGACAGGGCACGCTGGAGCCCGACAGAGCCCGAGCAAACCCGACAGGGCCCGACAAGGCTTGACAGGGCCCGAGCAAACCTGACACGACCTGACAAAGCCTGACAGGGCCCGGCGGAGCCCAACAGGGCTTGAGCAAACCCGAAAGAGCCCGACGGAGCCTGACAGGGCTCGATGGAGCCCGACAGGGCCCGAGGAAACTCGACAGGGCCCCACGGAGCCCGATACGGCCCGAGCAAACCCGACAGGGCCTGATGGAGCCTGACAGGGCCCGGGCAAACCCGACAGGGCACGCTGGAGCCCGACAGAGCCCGAGCAAACCCAACAGGGCCCGACAAGGCCCGACAGGGCCCGAGCAAACCTGACAGGACCTGACAAAGCCTGACAGGGCCCGACGGAGCCCGACAGGGCCCGAGCAAACCCGAAAGGGCCCGACGGAGCCTGACAGGGCTCGATGGAGCCCGACAGGGCCCGAGGAAACCCGACAGGGCCTGATTGAGCCCGATAGGGCCCGAGCAACCCCGACAGGGCCTGACGGAGCCTGACAGGGCCCGGGCAAACCCGACAGGGCACGCTGGAGCCCGACAGAGCCCGAGCAAACCCGACAGGGCCCGACAAGGCCCGACAGGGCCCGAGCAAACCTGACACGTCCTGACAAAGCCTGACAGGGCCCGACGGAGCCCGCCAGGGCCCGAGCAAACCCGAAAGAGCCCGACGGAGCCTGACAGGGCTCAGTGGAGTCCGACAGGGCCCGAGGAAACCCGACAGGGCCCGACGGAGCCCGATAGGGCCCGAGCAAACCCGACAGGGCCCGATGGAGCCTGACAGGGCTCGAACAAACCCGACAGGGCCTGAGCAAATCCGACAGGGCCCGACGGAGCCCGACAGGGCCCGAGCAAACCCGAAAGGGCCCGACGGAGCCTGACACAGCTCGATGGAGCCCGACAGGGCCCGAGGAAACCCGACAGGGCCCGAGGAAACCCGACAGGGCCCCACGGAGCCCGACAGGGCCCGAGCAAACCCGACAGGGCCTGACGGAGCCCGACAGGGCCCGAGCAAACCCGACAGGGCACGCTGGAGCCCGACAGAGCCCGAGCAAACCCGACAGGGCCTGACAAGGCCCGACAGGGCCCGAGCAAACCTGAGACGACCTGACAAAGCCTGACAGGGCCCGACGGAGCCCGACAGGGCTTGAGCAAACCCGAAAGAGCCCAACGGAGCCTGACAGGGCTCGATGGAGCCCGACAGGGCCCGAGGAAACCCGACAGGGCCCCACGGAGCCCGATAGGGCCCGAGCAAACCCGACAGGGCCTGATGGAGCCTGACAGGGCCTGGGCAAACCCGACAGGGCACGCTGGAGCCCGACAGAGCCCGAGCAAACCCAACAGGGCCCGACAAGGCCCGACAGGGCCCGAGAAACCTGACAGGACCTGACAAAGCCTAACAGGGCCCAACGGAGCCCGACAGGGCCTGAGCAAACCCGAAAGAGCCCGACGGAGCCTGACAGGGCTCGATAGAGTCCGACAGGGCCTGAGGAAACCCGACAGGGCCCGACAGAACCCGAGAGGGCCCGACGGAACCCGAGAGAGCCCGAGGAAATCCGACAGGGCTTGACAGAGCCCGACAGGACCCGAGCAAACCCGACAGGGCCCGAGCAAACCCGACAGGGTTCGACAAAGCCTGACAGGGGTCGATGGAGCCCGACAGGGCCCGAGGAAACCCGACAGGGCCCGACGGAGCCTGACAGGGCCCGAGCAAACCCGACAGGGCTCGACGGAACCCGAGAGGGCTCGACGGAACCCGAGAGGGCCCGAGGGAATCCAACAGGGCCTGACGGAGCCTGACAGGGCCCGAGCAAACCCGACAGGGCTCGACGGAGCCTGACAGGGCCCGAGCAAACCCGACAGGGCCTGAGCAAACCTGACAGGGCACGAAGGAGCCCGACAGGGCCTGAGCAAACCTGACAGGGCCCAACAGAGCCCGACAGGGCACTAGCAAATCCGACAGGGCCTGACGGAGCCTGACAGGGCCCGAGCAAACCCGACAGGGCTCGACGGAGCCTTACAGGGCCCGAGCAAACCCGACAGGGCCCGAGCAAACCTGACAGGGCACGAAGGAGCCCGACAGGGCCCGAGCAAACCCGACAAGGCCCAACGAAACCCGACAGGGCCTGAGCAAACCTGACAGGGCCCGACGGATCCCGACAGGGCACGAGCAAACCCGACAGGGCCTGACGGAGCCTGACAGGGCCCGAGCAAACCCGACAGGGCCCGAGCGAATCTGACAGGGCCCGACGGAGCCCGACAGGACGCGGGCAAACCCGACAGGTCCCGAGCAAACCCGACAGGGCCTGACAAGGCCCGACAGGGCCCGAGCAAACCTGACAGGGCCTGACGGAGCCCGACATGGCTCGAGCAAACCCGATAGGGCCTGACGGAGCCTGACAGGGCCCGAGCAAACCTGACAGGGCCCAAGAGAACCTGACAGGGCCCGACGGAGCCCGACAGGGCGCGAGCAAACCCGACAGGGCCCGAGCAAACCTGAAAGGGCTCGATGGAGCCAGACAGGGCCCGAGGAAACCCGACAGGGCGCGACAGAGCCTGACAGGGCCCGAGCAAACCCGACAGGGTTCGAGGGAGCCCGACAGGGCCCGAGCAAACCCGACAGGGTCCGACGAAGCCTGACAGGGCTTCAGCAAACCCGACAGGGCCCGAGGAAACCCGACAGGACCCGAGCAAACCCGACAGGGTCCGAGGGAGCCCGACAGGGCCCGAGGAAACCGGACAGGGCCCGACAGAGCCCGACAGGGCCCGAGCAAACCCGACAGGGCCCGAGCAAACCCGACAGGGTTCGACAAAGCCTGACAGGGCTCGATGGAGCCCGACAGGGCCCGAGGAAACCCGACAGGGCCCGACGGAGCCTGACAGGGCCCGAGCAAACCCGACAGGGCCTGAGCAAACCTGACAGGGCACGAAGGAGCCCGACAGGGCCTGAGCAAACCTGACAGGGCCCAACAGAGCCCGACAGGGCACTAGCAAATCCGACAGGGCCTGACGGAGCCTGACAGGGCCCGAGCAAACCCGACAGGGCTCGACGGAGCCTTACGGGGCCCGAGCAAACCCGACAGGGCCCGAGCAAACCTGACAGGGCACGAAGGAGCCCGACAGGGCCCGAGCAAACCCGACAAGGCCCAACGAAACCCGACAGGGCCTGAGCAAACCTGACAGGGCCCGACGGAGCCCGACAGGGCCCGAGCAAACCCGACAAGGCCCAACGAAACCCGACAGGGCACGAGCAAACCTGACAGGGCACGAAGGAGCCCGACAGGGCCCGAGCAAACCCGACAAGGCCCAACGAAACCCGACAGGGCACGAGCAAACCCGACAGGGCCTGACGGAGCCTGACAGGGCCCGAGCAAACCCGACAGGGCCCGAGCGAATCTGACAGGGCCCGACGGAGCCCGACAGGACGCGGGCAAACCCGACAGGTCCCGAGCAAACCCGACAGGGCCTGACAAGGCCCGACAGGGCCCGAGCAAACCTGACAGGGCCTGACGGAGCCCGACATGGCTCGAGCAAACCCGATAGGGCCTGACGGAGCCTGACAGGGCCCGAGCAAACCTGACAGGGCCCAAGAGAACCTGACAGGGCCCGACGGAGCCCGACAGGGCTCGAGCAAACCCGACAGGGCCCGAGCAAACCTGACAGGGCTCGATGGAGCCAGACAGGGCCCGAGGAAACCCGACAGGGCGCGACAGAGCCTGACAGGGCCCGAGCAAACCCGACAGGGTTCGAGGGAGCCCGACAGGGCCCGAGCAAACCCGACAGGGTCCGACGAAGCCTGACAGGGCTTCAGCAAACCCGACAGGGCCCGAGGAAACCCGACAGGACCCGAGCAAACCCGACAGGGTCCGAGGGAGCCCGACAGGGCCCGAGGAAACCGGACAGGGCCCGACAGAGCCCGACAGGGCCCGAGCAAACCCGACAGGGCCCGAGCAAACCCGACAGGGTTCGACAAAGCCTGACAGGGCTCGATGGAGCCCGACAGGGCCCGAGGAAACCCGACAGGGCCCGACGGAGCCTGACAGGGCCCGAGCAAACCCGACAGGGCCTGAGCAAACCTGACAGGGCACGAAGGAGCCCGACAGGGCCTGAGCAAACCTGACAGGGCCCAACAGAGCCCGACAGGGCACTAGCAAATCCGACAGGGCCTGACGGAGCCTGACAGGGCCCGAGCAAACCCGACAGGGCTCGACGGAGCCTTACAGGGCCCGAGCAAACCCGACAGGGCCCGAGCAAACCTGACAGGGCACGAAGGAGCCCGACAGGGCCCGAGCAAACCCGACAAGGCCCAACGAAACCCGACAGGGCCTGAGCAAACCTGACAGGGCCCGACGGATCCCGACAGGGCACGAGCAAACCCGACAGGGCCTGACGGAGCCTGACAGGGCCCGAGCAAACCCGACAGGGCCCGAGCGAATCTGACAGGGCCCGACGGAGCCCGACAGGACGCGGGCAAACCCGACAGGTCCCGAGCAAACCCGACAGGGCCTGACAAGGCCCGACAGGGCCCGAGCAAACCTGACAGGGCCTGACGGAGCCCGACATGGCTCGAGCAAACCCGATAGGGCCTGACGGAGCCTGACACGGCCCGAGCAAACCTGACAGGGCCCAAGAGAACCTGACAGGGCCCGACGGAGCCCGACAGGGCGCGAGCAAACCCGACAGGGCCCGAGCAAACCTGAAAGGGCTCGATGGAGCCAGACAGGGCCCGAGGAAACCCGACAGGGCGCGACAGAGCCTGACAGGGCCCGAGCAAACCCGACAGGGTTCGAGGGAGCCCGACAGGGCCCGAGCAAACCCGACAGGGTCCGACGAAGCCTGACAGGGCTTCAGCAAACCCGACAGGGCCCGAGGAAACCCGACAGGACCCGAGCAAACCCGACAGGGTCCGAGGGAGCCCGACAGGGCCCGAGGAAACCGGACAGGGCCCGACAGAGCCCGACAGGGCCCGAGCAAACCCGACAGGGCCCGAGCAAACCCGACAGGGTTCGACAAAGCCTGACAGGGCTCGATGGAGCCCGACAGGGCCCGAGGAAACCCGACAGGGCCCGACGGAGCCTGACAGGGCCCGAGCAAACCCGACAGGGCCTGAGCAAACCTGACAGGGCACGAAGGAGCCCGACAGGGCCTGAGCAAACCTGACAGGGCCCAACAGAGCCCGACAGGGCACTAGCAAATCCGACAGGGCCTGACGGAGCCTGACAGGGCCCGAGCAAACCCGACAGGGCTCGACGGAGCCTTACAGGGCCCGAGCAAACCCGACAGGGCCCGAGCAAACCTGACAGGGCACGAAGGAGCCCGACAGGGCCCGAGCAAACCCGACAAGGCCCAACGAAACCCGACAGGGCCTGAGCAAACCTGACAGGGCCCGACGGATCCCGACAGGGCACGAGCAAACCCGACAGGGCCTGACGGAGCCTGACAGGGCCCGAGCAAACCCGACAGGGCCCGAGCGAATCTGACAGGGCCCGACGGAGCCCGACAGGACGCGGGCAAACCCGACAGGTCCCGAGCAAACCCGACAGGGCCTGACAAGGCCCGACAGGGCCCGAGCAAACCTGACAGGGCCTGACGGAGCCCGACATGGCTCGAGCAAACCCGATAGGGCCTGACGGAGCCTGACAGGGCCCGAGCAAACCTGACAGGGCCCAAGAGAACCTGACAGGGCCCGACGGAGCCCGACAGGGCGCGAGCAAACCCGACAGGGCCCGAGCAAACCTGAAAGGGCTCGATGGAGCCAGACAGGGCCCGAGGAAACCCGACAGGGCGCGACAGAGCCTGACAGGGCCCGAGCAAACCCGACAGGGTTCGAGGGAGCCCGACAGGGCCCGAGCAAACCCGACAGGGTCCGACGAAGCCTGACAGGGCTTCAGCAAACCCGACAGGGCCCGAGGAAACCCGACAGGACCCGAGCAAACCCGACAGGGTCCGAGGGAGCCCGACAGGGCCCGAGGAAACCGGACAGGGCCCGACAGAGCCCGACAGGGCCCGAGCAAACCCGACAGGGCCCGAGCAAACCCGACAGGGTTCGACAAAGCCTGACAGGGCTCGATGGAGCCCGACAGGGCCCGAGGAAACCCGACAGGGCCCGACGGAGCCTGACAGGGCCCGAGCAAACCCGACAGGGCCTGAGCAAACCTGACAGGGCACGAAGGAGCCCGACAGGGCCTGAGCAAACCTGACAGGGCCCAATAGAGCCCGACAGGGCACTAGCAAATCCGACAGGGCCTGACGGAGCCTGACAGGGCCCGAGCAAACCCGACAGGGCTCGACGGAGCCTTACAGGGCCCGAGCAAACCCGACAGGGCCCGAGCAAACCTGACAGGGCACGAAGGAGCCCGACAGGGCCCGAGCAAACCCGACAAGGCCCAACGAAACCCGACAGGGCCTGAGCAAACCTGACAGGGCCCGACGGATCCCGACAGGGCACGAGCAAACCCGACAGGGCCTGACGGAGCCTGACAGGGCCCGAGCAAACCCGACAGGGCCCGAGCGAATCTGACAGGGCCCGACGGAGCCCGACAGGACGCGCGCAAACCCGACAGGTCCCGAGCAAACCCGACAGGGCCTGACAAGGCCCGACAGGGCCCGAGCAAACCTGACAGGGCCTGACGGAGCCCGACATGGCTCGAGCAAACCCGATAGGGCCTGACGGAGCCTGACAGGGCCCGAGCAAACCTGACAGGGCCCAAGAGAACCTGACAGGGCCCGACGGAGCCCGACAGGGCGCGAGCAAACCCGACAGGGCCCGAGCAAACCTGAAAGGGCTCGATGGAGCCAGACAGGGCCCGAGGAAACCCGACAGGGTCCGACGAAGCCTGACAGGGCTTCAGCAAACCCGACAGGGCCCGAGGAAACCCGACAGGACCCGAGCAAACCCGACAGGGTCCGAGGGAGCCCGACAGGGCCCGAGGAAACCGGACAGGGCCCGACAGAGCCCGACAGGGCCCGAGCAAACCCGACAGGGCCCGAGCAAACCCGACAGGGTTCGACAAAGCCTGACAGGGCTCGATGGAGCCCGACAGGGCCCGAGGAAACCCGACAGGGCCCGACGGAGCCTGACAGGGCCCGAGCAAACCCGACAGGGCCTTAGCAAACCTGACAGGGCACGAAGGAGCCCGACAGGGCCTGAGCAAACCTGACAGGGCCCAACAGAGCCCGACAGGGCACTAGCAAATCCGACAGGGCCTGACGGAGCCTGACAGGGCCCGAGCAAACCCGACAGGGCTCGACGGAGCCTTACGGGGCCCGAGCAAACCCGACAGGGCCCGAGCAAACCTGACAGGGCACGAAGGAGCCCGACAGGGCCCGAGCAAACCCGACAAGGCCCAACGAAACCCGACAGGGCCTGAGCAAACCTGACAGGGCCCGACGGATCCCGACAGGGCACGAGCAAACCCGACAGGGCCTGACGGAGCCTGACAGGGCCCGAGCAAACCTGACAGGGCCCGAGCGAATCTGACAGGGCCCGACGGAGCCCGACAGGACGCGGGCAAACCCGACAGGTCCCGAGCAAACCCGACAGGGCCTGACAAGGCCCGACAGGGCCCGAGCAAACCTGACAGGGCCTGACGGAGCCCGACATGGCTCGAGCAAACCCGATAGGGCCTGACGGAGCCTGACAGGGCCCGAGCAAACCTGACAGGGCCCAAGAGAACCTGACAGGGCCCGACGGAGCCCGACAGGGCGCGAGCAAACCCGACAGGGCCCGAGCAAACCTGAAAGGGCTCGATGGAGCCAGACAGGGCCCGAGGAAACCCGACAGGGCGCGACAGAGCCTGACAGGGCCCGAGCAAACCCGACAGGGTTCGAGGGAGCCCGACAGGGCCCGAGCAAACCCGACAGGGTCCGACGAAGCCTGACAGGGCTTCAGCAAACCCGACAGGGCCCGAGGAAACCCGACAGGACCCGAGCAAACCCGACAGGGTCCGAGGGAGCCCGACAGGGCCCGAGGAAACCGGACAGGGCCCGACAGAGCCCGACAGGGCCCGAGCAAACCCGACAGGGCCCGAGCAAACCCGACAGGGTTCGACAAAGCCTGACAGGGCTCGATGGAGCCCGACAGGGCCCGAGGAAACCCGACAGGGCCCGACGGAGCCTGACAGGGCCCGAGCAAACCCGACAGGGCCTGAGCAAACCTGACAGGGCACGAAGGAGCCCGACAGGGCCTGAGCAAACCTGACAGGGCCCAACAGAGCCCGACAGGGCACTAGTAAATCCGACAGGGCCTGACGGAGCCTGACAGGGCCCGAGCAAACCCGACAGGGCTCGACGGAGCCTTACAGGGCCCGAGCAAACCCGACAGGGCCCGAGCAAACCTGACAGGGCACGAAGGAGCCCGACAGGGCCCGAGCAAACCCGACAAGGCCCAACGAAACCCGACAGGGCCTGAGCAAACCTGACAGGGCCCGACGGATCCCGACAGGGCACGAGCAAACCCGACAGGGCCTGACGGAGCCTGACAGGGCCCGAGCAAACCCGACAGGGCCCGAGCGAATCTGACAGGGCCCGACGGAGCCCGACAGGACGCGGGCAAACCCGACAGGTCCCGAGCAAACCCGACAGGGCCTGACAAGGCCCGACAGGGCCCGAGCAAACCTGACAGGGCCTGACGGAGCCCGACATGGCTCGAGCAAACCCGACAGGGCCCGAGCAAACCTGGCAGGGCTCGATGGAGCCAGACAGGGCCCGAGGAAACCCGACAGGGCGCGACAGAGCCTGACAGGGCCCGAGCAAACCCGACAGGGTTCGACGGAGCTTGACAGGGCCCGAGCAAACCCGACAGGGTCCGACGAAGCCTGACAGGGCTTCAGCAAACCCGACAGGGCCCGAGCAAAACCGACAGGACCCGAGCAAACCCGACAGGGTCCGAGGGAGCCCGACAGGGCCCGAGGAAACCAGACAGGGCCCGACAGATCCCGACAGGGCCTGAGCAAACGCGACAGGGCCCGAGCAAACCCAACAGGGTTCGACAAAGCCTGACAGGGCTTGATGGAGCCCGACAGGGCCCGAGGAAGCCCGACAGGGCCCGACGGAGCCTGACAGAGCCCGAGCAAACCCGACAGGGCTCGACGGAGCCCGATAGGGCCCGAGCAAACCCGACAGGGCCCGATGGAGCCCGACAGGGCTCGAACAAACCCGACAGGGCCTGAGCAAATTCAACAGGGCCCGACGGAGCCCGACAGGGCCCAAGCAAACCCGAAAGGGCCCGACGGAGACTGACACGGCTCGATGGAGCCCGACAGGGCCCGAGAAAACCCGACAGGGCCCCACGGAGCCCGATAGGGCCCGAGCAAACCCGACAGGGCCTGACGGAGCCCGACAGGGCCCGAGCAAACCCGACAGGGCACGCTGGAGCCCGACAGAGCCCAAGCAAACCCGACAGGGCCCGACAAGGCTTGACAGGGCCCGAGCAAACCTGACACGACCTGACAAAGCCTGACAGGGCCCGGCGGAGCCCAACAGGGCTTGAGCAAACCCGAAAGAACCCGACGGAGCCTGACAGGGCTCGATGGAGCCCGACAGGGCCCGAGGAAACCCGACAGGGCCCCACGGAGCCCGATACGGCCCGAGCAAACCCGACAGGGCCTGATGGAGCCTGACAGGGCCCGGGCAAACCCGACAGGGCACGCTGGAGCCCGACAGAGCCCGAGCAAACCCAACAGGGCCCGACGGAGCCCGACAGGGCCTGAGCAAACCCGAAAGAGCCCGACGGAGCCTGACAGTGCTCGATAGAGTCCGACAGGGCCCGAGGAAACCCGACAGGGCCCGACGGAACCCGAGAGGGCCCGACAGAACCCGAGAGGGCCCGAGGAAATCCGACAGGGCTTGACAGAGCCCGACAGGACCCGAGCAAACCCGACAGGGCCCGAGCAAACCCGACAGGGTTCGACAAAGCCTGACAGGGCTCGATGGAGCCCGACAGGGCCCGAGGAAACCCGACAGGGCCCGACGGAGCCTGACAGGGCCCGAGCAAACCCGACAGGGCTCGACGGAGCCTTACAGGGCCCGAGCAAACCCGACAGGGCCCGAGCAAACCTGACAGGGCACGAAGGAGCCCGACAGGGCCCGAGCAAACCCGACAAGGCCCAACGAAACCCGACAGGGCCTGAGCAAACCTGACAGGGCCCGACGGAGCCCGACAGGGCACGAGCAAACCCGACAGGGCCTGACGGAGCCTGACAGGGCCCGAGCAAACCCGACAGGGCCCGAGCGAATCTGACAGGGCCTGACGGAGCCCGACAGGACGCGGGCAAACCCGACAGGTCCCGAGCAAACCCGACAGGGCCTGACAAGGCCCGACAGGGCCCGAGCAAACCTGACAGGGCCTGACGGAGCCCGACAGGGCTCGAGCAAACCCGATAGGGCCTGACGGAGCCTGACAGGGCCCGAGCAAACCTGACAGGGCCCAAGAGAACCTGACAGGGCCCGACGGAGCCCGACAGGGCGCGAGCAAACCCGACAGGGGCTGACAAGGCCTGACAGGGCCTGAGCAAACCCGACAGGACCCGCCAAAGCCTGATAGGGTCCGATGGAGCCCGACAGGGCCCGAGCAAACCCGACAGGGCCCGAGCAAACCTGACAGGGCTCGATGGAGCCCGACAGGGCCCGAGGAAACCCAACAGGGCGCGACAGAGCCTGACAGGGCCCGAGCAAACCCGACAGGGTTCGACGGAGCCCGACAGGGCCCGAGCAAACCCGACAGGGTCCGACGAAGCCTGACAGGGCTTCAGCAAACTCGACAGGGCCCAAGGAAACCCGACAGGACCCGAGCAAACCCGACAGGGTCCGAGGGAGCCCGACAGGGCCCGAGGAAACCGGACAGGGCCCGACAGAGCCCGACAGGGCCCGAGCAAACCCGACAGGGCCCGAGCAAACCCGACAGGGTTCGACAAAGCCTGACAGGGCTCGATGGAGCCCGACAGGGCCCGAGGAAACCCGACAGGGCCCGACGGAGCCTGACAGGGCCCGAGCAAACCCGACAGGGCTCGACGGAGCCTTACAGGGCCCGAGCAAACCCGACAGGGCCCGAGCAAACCTGACAGTGCACGAAGGAGCCCGACAGGGCCCGAGCAAACCCGACAAGGCCCGACGAAAACCGACAGGGCCTGAGCAAACCTGACAGGGCCCGACGGAGCTCGACAGGACGTGGGCAAACCCGACAGGGCCCGAGCAAACCCGACAGGGCCAGACAAGACCCGACAGGTCCTGAGCAAACCCGACAGGACCCGACAAAGCCTGACAGGGCTCGATGGAGCCCGACAGGGCCCAAGGAAACCCGACAGGGCCCGACGGAGCCCGATAGGGCCCGAGCAAACCCGACAGGGCCTGACGGAGCCCGACAGGGCCCGAGAAAACCTGAAAGGGCCCGACGAAGCCTGACAGGGCTCGATGGAGCCCGACAGGGCCCGAGGAAACCCGACAGGGCCCGACGGAGCCCGATAGGGCCCGAGCAAACCCGACAGGGCCCGACGGAGCCCGACAGGGCACGAGCTAACTCGACAGAGCCTGACGTAGCCTGACAGGGCCCGAGCAAACCCGACAGGGCCCGAGCGAAACTGACAGGGCCCGACGGAGCCCGACAGGACGTGGGCAAACCCGACAGGGCCCGAGCAAACCCGACAGGGCCAGACAAGACCCGACAGGGCCTGAGCAAACCCGACAGGACCCGACAAAGCCTGACAGGGCTCGATGGAGCCCGACAGGGCCCAAGGAAACCCGACAGGGCCCGAGGGAGCCAGATAGGGCCCGAGCAAACCCGACAGGGCCTGACGGAGCCCGACAGGGCCCGAGAAAACCTGAAAGGGCCCGACGAAGCCTGACAGGGCTCGATGGAGCCCGACAGGGCCCGAGGAAACCCGACAGGGCCCGACGGAGCCCGATAGGGCCCGAGCAAACCCGACAGGGCCCGATGGAGCCCGACAGGGCTCGAACAAACCCGACAGGGCCTGAGCAAATCCGACAGGGCCCGACAGAGCCCGACAGAGCCCGACAGGGCCCGAGCAAACCCGAAAGGGCCCGACGGAGCCTGACAGGGCTCGATGGAGCCCGACAGGGCCCGAGGAAACGCGACAGGGCCCCAGGGAGCCCGATAGGGCCCGAGCAAACCCGACAGGGCCTGACGGAGCCCGACAGGGCCCGAGCAAACCCGACAGGGCACGCTGGAGCCCGACAGAGCCCGAGCAAACCCGACAAGGCCCGACAAGGCCCGACAGGGCCCGAGCAAACCTGACACGACCTGACAAAGCCTGACAGGGCCCGACGGAGCCCAACAGGGCCTGAGCAAACCCGAAAGAGCCCGACGGAGCCTGACAGGGCTCGATGGAGCCCGACAGGGCCTGAGGAAACCTGACAGGGCCCGACGGAGCCTGACAGGGCCCGAGCAAACCCGAAAGGGCCCGACAGAGCCCGACAGGACCCGAGCAAACCCGACAGGGCCCGAGCAAACCCGACAGGGTTCGACAAAGCCTGACAGGGCTCGATGGAGACCGACAGGGCCCGAGGAAACCCGACAGGGCCCGACGGAGCCTGACAGGGCCTGAGCAAACCCGACAGGGCTCGACAGAGCCTTGCAGGGCCCGAGCAAACCCGACAGGGCCCGAGCAAACCTGACAGGGCTCGATGGAGCCCGACAGGGCCCGAGCAAACCCGACAAGGCCCAACGGATCCCGACAGGGCCTGAGCAAACCTGACAGGGCCCGACTGAGCCCGACAGAGCCCGAGCAAACCCGACAGGGCCCTAGCGAATCTGACAAGGCCCGACGGAGCCCGACAGGATGCAGGCAAACCCGACAGGTCCCGAGCAAACCCGACAAAGCCTGACAAGGCCCGACAGGGCCCGAGCAAACCTGACAGGGCCTGACGGAGCCCGACAGGGCTCGAGCAAACCCGATAGGGCCTGACGGAGCCTGACAGGGCCCGAGCAAACCTGAAAGGGCCCGAGAGAACCTGACAGGGCCCGACGGAGCCCGACAGGGCGCGAGCAAACCCGACAGGGGCTGACAAGGCCCGACAGGGCC
Source organism: Patagioenas fasciata (assembly GCF_037038585.1). Taxonomy (NCBI): domain Eukaryota; kingdom Metazoa; phylum Chordata; class Aves; order Columbiformes; family Columbidae; genus Patagioenas; species Patagioenas fasciata. The sequence goes on from NC_092545.1 coordinate 1,072,918, forward strand.
TGAGCAAACCCGACAGGACCCGCCAAAGCCTGATAGGGTCCGATGGAGCCCGACAGGGCCCGAGCAAACGCGACAGGGCTCGAGCAAACCTGACAGGGCTCGATGGAGCCCGACAGGGCCCGAGGAAACCCGACAGGGCCCCACGGAGCCTGATAGGGCCCGAGCAAACCCGACAGGGCCTGATGGAGCCTGACAGGGCCCGGGCAAACCCGACAGGGCACGCTGGAGCCCAACAGAGCCCGAGCAAACCCGACAGGGCCCGACAAGGCCCGACAGGGCCCGAGCAAACCTGACAGGACCTGACAAAGCCTGACAGGGCCCGACGGAGCCCAACAGGGCCTGAGCAAACCCGAAAGAGCCTGACGGAGCCTGACAGGGCTCGATAGAGTCCGACAGGGCCCGAAGAAACCCGACAGGGCCCGACAAAACCCGAGAGGGCCCGACGGAACCCGAGAGGGCCCGAGGAAATCCGAGAGGGCCCGACGGAGCCTGACAGGGCCCGAGCAAACCCGACAGGGCCCGACAGAGCCCGACAGGACCCGAGCAAACCCGACAGGGCCCGAGCAAACCCGACAGGGTTCGACAAAGCCTGACAGGGCTCGATGGAGCCCGACAGGGCCCGGGGAAACCCGACAGGGCCCGACGGAGCCTGACAGGGCCCGAGCAAACCCGACAGGGCTCGAGCAAACCTGACAGGGCACGAAGGAGCCCGACAGGGCCCGAGCAAACCCGACAAGGCCCAACGGATCCCGACAGGGCCTGAGCAAACCTGACAGGGCCCGACGGAGCCCGACAGGGCACGAGCAAACCCGACAGGGCCTGACGGAGCCTGACAGGGCCCGAGTAAACCCGACAGGGCCCGAGCGAATCCGACAGGGCGCGACGGAGCCCGACAGGACGCGGGCAAACCCGACAGGTCCCGAGCAAATCCGACAGGGCCTGACAAGACCCGACAGCGCCCAAGCAAACCTGACAGGGCCTGACGGAGCCTGACAGGGCCCGAGCAAACCTGACAGGGCCCGAGAGAACCTGACAGGGCCCGACGGAGCCCGACAGGGCGCGAGCAAACCCGACAGGGGCTGACAAGGCCCGACAGGGCCTGAGCAAACCCGACAGGACCCGCCAAAGCCTGATAGGGTCCGATGGAGCCCGACAGGGCCCGAGCAAACCCGACAGGGGCTGACAAGGCCCGACAGGGCCTGAGCAAACTCGACAGGACCCGCCAAAGCCTGATAGGGTCCGATGGAGCCTGACAGGGCCCGAGCAAACCCGACAGGGTTCGACGGAGCCCGACAGGGCCCGAGCAAACCCGACAGGGTCTGACGAAGCCTGACAGGGCTTCAGCAAACCCGACAGGGCCCGAGCAAACCCGACAGGACCCGAGCAAACCCGACAGGGTCCGACGGAGCCCGACAGGGCCCGAGGAAACCAGACAGGGCCCGACAGAGCCCGACAGGGCCTGAGCAAACCCGACAGGGCCCGAGCAAACCCGACAGGGTTCGACAAAGCCTGACAGGGCTTGATGGAGCCCGACAGGGCCCGAGCAAACCCGACAGGGCCCGACGGAGCCTGACAGAGCCCGAGCAAACCCGACAGGGCTCGACAGAGCCCGATAGGGCCTGAGCAAACCCGACAGGGCCTGACGGAGCCCGACAGGGCCCGAGCAAACCCGAAAGTGCCCGACGAAGCCTGACAGGGCTCGATGGAGCCCGACAGGGCCCGAGCAAACCCGACAGGGCCCGACGGAGCCTGACAGAGCCCGAGCAAACCCGACAGGGCTCGACAGAGCCCGATAGGGCCCGAGCAAACCTGACAGGGCCCGATGGAGGCCGACAGGGCTCGAGCAAACCCGACAGGGTCCGACGAAGCCTGACAGGGCTTCAGCAAACCCGACATGGCCCGAGCAAACCCGACAGGGCCCGACGGAGCCCGACAGGGGTCGAGCAAACCCGATAGGGCCTGACGGAGCCTGACAGGGCCCGAGCAAACCTGACAGGGCCCGAGAGAACCTGACAGGGCCCGACGGAGCCCGACAGGGCGCGAGCAAACCCGACAGGGGCTGACAAGGCCCGACAGGGCCTGAGCGAACCCCACAGGACCCGCCAAAGCCTGATAGGGTCCGATGGAGCCCGACAGGGCCTGAGGAAACCCGACAGGGCGCGACGGAGCCTGACAGGGCCCGAGCAAACCCGACAGGGTTCCACGGAGCCCGACAGGGCCCGAGCAAACCGACAGGGCCCAACGGAGCCCGACAGGGCCCGAGGAAACCAGACAGGGCTCGACAGAGCCCGACAGGGCCCGAGCAAACCCGAGAGGGCCTGAGCAAACCCGACAGGGTTCGACAAAGCCTGACAGGGCTCGATGGAGCCCGACAGGGCCCAAGGAAACCCGACAGGGCCTGAGCAAATCCGACAGGGCCCGACAGAGCCCGACAGAGCCCGACAGGGCCCGAGCAAACCCGAAAGAGCCCGACGGAGCCTGACAGGGCTCGATGGAGCCCGAGAGGGCCCGAGGAAACCCGACAGGGCCCCAGGGAGCCCGATAGGGCCCGAGCAAACCCGACAGGGCCTGACGGAGCCCGACAGGGCCCGAGCAAACCCGACAGGGCACGATGGAGCCCGACAGAGCCCGAGCAAACCCGACAGGGCCCGACAAGGCCCGACAGGGCCCGAGCAAACCTGACACGACCTGACAAAGCCTGACAGGGCCCGACGGAGCCCGACAGGGCTTGAGCAAACCCGAAAGAGCCCGACGGAGCCTGACAGGGCTCGATGGAGTCCGACAGGGCCTGAGGAAACCCGACAGGGCCCGACGGAGCCTGACAGGGCCCGAGCAAATCCGAAAGGGCCCGACAGAGCCCGACAGGACCCGAGCAAACCCGACAGGGCCCGAGCAAACCCGACAGGGTTCGACAAAGCCTGACAGGGCTCGATGGAGACCGACAGGGCCCGAGGAAACCCGACAGGGCCCGACGGAGCCTGACAGGGCCCGAGCAAACCCGACAGGGCTCGACAGAGCCTTGCAGGGCCCGAGCAAACCCGACAGGGCCCGAGCAAACCTGACAGGGCACGAAAGAGCCCGACAGGGCCCGAGCAAACCCGACAAGGCCCAACGGATCCCGACAGGGCCTGAGCAAACCTGACAGGGCCCGACGGAGCCCGACAGAGCCCGAGCAAACCCGACAGGTCCCGAGCGAATCTGACAGGGCCCGACGGAGCCCGACAGGATGCGGGCAAACCCGACAGGTCCCGAGCAAACCGGACAAAGCCTGACAAGGCCCGACAGGGCCCTAGCAAACCTGACAGAGCCTGACGGAGCCCTACAGGGCTCCAGCAAACCCGATAGGGCCTGACGGAGCCTGACAGGGCCCGAGTAAACCTGAAAGGGCCCGAGAGAACCTGACAGGGCCCGACGGAGCCCGACAGGGCGCGAGCAAACCCGACAGGGGCTGACAAGGCCCGACAGGGCCTGAGCAAACCCGACAGGACCCGCCAAAGCCTGATAGGGTCCGATGGAGCCCGACAGGGCCCGAGCAAACCCGACAGGGCTCGAGCAAACCTGACAGGGCTCGATGGAGCCCGACAGGGCCCGAGGAAACCCGACAGGGCCCCACGGAGCTTGATAGGGCCCGAGCAAACCCGACAGGGCCTGATGGAGCCTGACAGGGCCCGGGCAAACCCGACAGGGACGCTGGAGCCCGACAGAGCCCGAGCAAACCCAACAGGGCCCGACAAGGCCCGACAGGGCCCGAGCAAACCTGAGAGGACCTGACAAAGCCTGACAGGGCCCGACGGAGCCCAACAGGGCCTGAGCAAACCCGAAAGAGCCTGACGGAGCCTGACAGGGCTCGATAGAGTCCGACAGGGCCCGAAGAAACCCGACAGGGCCCGACGGAACCCGAGAGGGCCCGACGGAACCCGAGAGGGCCCGAGGAAATCCGACAGGGCCCGACGGAGCCTGACAGGGCCCGAGCAAACCCGACAGGGCCCGACAGAGCCCGACAGGACCCGAGCAAACCCGACAGGGCCCGAGCAAACCCGACAGGGTTCGACAAAGCCTGACAGGGCTCGATGGAGCCCGACAGGGCCCGGGGAAACCCGACAGGGCCCGAAGGAGCCTGACAGGGCCCGAGCAAACCCGACAGGGCTCGAGCAAACCTGACAGGGCACGAAGGAGCCCGACAGGGCCCGAACAAACCCGACAAGGCCCAACGGATCCCGACAGGGCCTGACGGAGCCTGACAGGGCCCGAGCAAACCCGACAGGGCCCGAGCGAATCTGACAGGGCGCGACGGAACCCGACAGGACGCGGGCAAACCCGACAGGTCCCGAGCAAACCCGACAGGGCCTGACAAGGCCCGACAGGGCCCGAGCAAACCTGACAGGGCCTGACGGAGCCTGACAGGGCCCGAGCAAACCTGACAGGGCCCGAGAGAACCTGACAGGGCCCGACGGAGCCCGACAGGGCGCGAGCAAACCCGACAGGGGCTGACAAGGCCCGACAGGGCCTGAGCAAACCCGACAGGACCCGCCAAAGCCTGATAGGGTCCGATGGAGCCCGACAGGGCCCGAGCAAACTTGACAGGGCCCGAGCAAACCTGACAGGGCTCGATGGAGCCCGACAGGGCCCGAGGAAACCCGACAGGGCGCGACGGAGCCTGACAGGGCCCGAGCAAACCCGACAGGATTCGACGGAGCCCGACAGGGCCCGAGCAAACCCGACAGGGACCGACGAAGCCTGACAGGGCTTCAGCAAACCCGACAGGACCCGAGCAAATCCGACAGGGTCCGACGGAGCCCGACAGGGCCCGAGGAAACCAGACAGGGCCCGACAGAGCCCGACAGGGCCCGAGCAAAGCCCGACAGGGCCCGAGCAAACCCAACAGGGTTCGACAAAGCCTGACAGGGCTTGATGGAGCCCGACAGGGCCCGAGCAAACCCGACAGGGCCCGACGGAGCCTGACAGAGCCCGAGCAAACCCGACAGGGCTCGACGCAGCCCGATAGGGCCTGAGCAAATCCGACAGGGCCTGACGGAGCCCGACAAGGCCCGAGCAAACCCGAAAGTGCCCGACGAAGCCTGACAGGGCTCGATGGAGCCCGACAGGGCCCGAGGAAACCCGACAGGGCTCGACAGAGCCCGATAGGGCCCGAGCAAACCTGACAAGGCCCGATGGAGGCCGACAGGGCTCGAGCAAACCCGACAGGGTCCGACGAAGCCTGACAGGGCTTCAGCAAACCCGACATGGCCCGAGCAAACCCGACAGGGCCCGACGGAGCCCGACAGAGCCCGAGGAAACCAGACAGGGCCCGATGGAGCCCGACAGGGCTCGAGCAAACCCGACAGGGCCCGACGGAGCCCGACATGGCCCGAGCAAACCCGAAAGGGCCCGACGGAGCCTGACAGGGCTCGATGGAGCCCGACAGGGCTCGAGCAAACCCGACAGGGTCCGACGAAGCCTGACAGGGCTTCAGCAAACCCGACATGGCCCGAGCAAACCCGACAGGGCCGACGGAGCCCGACAGAGCCCGAGGAAACCAGACAGGGCCCGACGGAGCCCGACAGGGCTCGAGCAAACCTGACAGGGCCCGACGGAGCCCGACAGGGCCCGAGCAAACCCAAAAGGGCCCGACGGAGCCTGACAGGGCTCGATGGAGCCCGACAGGGCCCGAGGAAGCCCGACAGGGCCTGATTGAGCCCGATAGGGCCCGAGCAAACCCGACAGGGCCTGACGGAGCCTGACAGGGCCCGGGCAAACCCGACAGGGCACGCTGGAGCCCGACAGAGCCCGAGCAAACCCGACAGGGCCCGACAAGGCCCAACAGGGCCCGAGCAAACCTGACACGTCCTGACAAAGCCTGACAGGGCCCGACAGAGCCCGCCAGGGCCCGAGCAAACCCGAAAGAGCCCGACGGAGCCTGACAGGGCTCAGTGGAGTCCGACAGGGCCCGAGGCAACCCGACACGGCTCGACGGAACCTGACAGGGCCTGAGAAACCCGACAAGGCCCGAGCAAACCCGACAGGGCCCGACGGAGCCTGACAGGGCTCGATGGAGCCCGACAGGGCCCGAGGAAACCCGACAGGGCCCGACTGAGCCCGATAGGGCCCGAGCAAACCCGACAGGGCCCGATGGAGCCCGACAGGGCTCGAACAAACCCGACAGGGCCTGAGCAAATCCGACAGGGCGCGACGGAGCCTGTCGGGTTTGCTCGGGCTCTGTCAGCTCCATTGGGCTCTGTCGGGTTTGCTCGGGCCCTTTCGGGTTTGCTCGGGCCCTGTCAGGCTCCGTCAAGCCCTGTCGGGTTTGCTAGGGCCCTGTCGGGCTCCGTCGGGCCCTGTCTGGTTTCCTCAGGCTCTGTCAGGCTCCGTTGGGCCCTGTTGGGTTTGCTCAGGCCCTGTTGGGTTTGCTGAAGCCCTGTCAGGCTTCGACGGACCCTGTCGGGTTTGCTCGAGCCCTGTCGGGCTCCGTCGAGCCCTTTCGGGTTTGCTCGGGCCCTGTCAGGCTCCGTTGGGCCCTGTCGGATTTCCTCGGGCCCTGTCGGGTTTGCTCGGGCCCTGTCAGGTTCCGTCAGGCCCTGTCGGGTTTCCTCGGGCCATGTCGGAATCTATCGAGCCCTGTCAGGCTCCGTCGGGCTCTGTCGGGTTTGCTCAGGCCCTGTCAGGCTCCGTCGGGCCCTGTCAGGCTTTGTCAGGTCCTGTCAGGTTTGCTCGGGCCCTGTCGGGCCTTGTCGGGCCCTGTCGGGTTTGCTCGGGTTCTGTCGGGCTCCAGCGTGCCCTGTCGGGTTTGCCCGAACCCTGTCAGGCTCCGTCAGGCCCTCTCGGGTTTGCTCGGGCCCTATCCGGCTCCGTGGGGCCCTATCGGGTTTCCTCGGGGCCCTGTCGGGCTCCATCGAGCCCTGTCAGGCTCCGTCGGGCCTTTTCAGGTTTGCTCGGGCCCTGTCGGGCTCCATCGAACCATGTCAGGCTTTGTCAGGTCGTGTCAGGTTTGTTCGGGCCCTGTCGGGCCTTGTCGGGCCCTGTCGGGTTTGCTCGGGCTCTGTCGGGCTCCGTCGGGCCCTGTCGGGTTTGCTCGGGCCCTGTCGGGTTTGCTCGGGCCCTGTCAGGCTTTGTCAAGCCCTGTCGGGTTTGCTCGGGCCCTGCCGGGTTTGCTAGGGCCCTGTCGGGCTCCGTCGGGCCCTGTCTGGTTTCCTCAGGCCCTGTCGGGCTCCGTCGGGCCCTGTCGGGTTTGCTCGGGCCCTGTCGGGTTTGCTGAAGCCCTGTCAGGCTTCGACGGACCCTGTCGGGTTTGCTCGGGCCCTTTCGGGCTCCGTCGAGTCCTGTCGGGTTTGCTCGGGCCCTGTCAGGCTCCGTCGCGCCCTGTCGGGTTTCCTCGGGCCCTGTCGGGCTCCATCGAGCCCTGTCGGGTTTGCTCGGGCCCTGTCGGGCTCCATCGGACCCTATCAGGCTTTGTCGGGTCCTGTCGGGTTTGCTCAGGCCCTGTCGGGTCTTGTCAGGCCCTGTCGGGTTTGCTCGGGCCCTGTCGGGTTTGCCCGCGTCCTGTCGAACTCCGTCAGGCCCTGTCAGATTCGCTCGGGCCCTGTCGGGTTTGCTCGGGCCCTGTCAGGCTCCGTCGAGTCCTGTCGGGTTTGCTCGGTCCCCGTCAGGCTCCGTCGGGCCCTGTCGGGTTTCCTTGGGCCCTCTCGGGTTCCGTCGGGCCCTGTCGGGTTTCCTCGGGCCCTGTCGGACTCTATCGAGTCCTGTCAGGCTCCGTCGGGCTCTTTCGGGTTTGCTCAGGCCCTGTCGGGCTCCGTCGGGCCCTGTCAGGCTTTGTCAGGTCCTGTCAGGTTTGCTCGGGCCCTGTCGGGCCTTGTCGGGCCCTGTCGGGTTTGCTCGGGCTCTGTCAGGCTGCAGCGTGCCCTGTCGGGTTTGCCCGGGCCCTGTCGGGCTCCATCGAGCCCTGTCAGGCTCCGTCGAGTCCTGTCGGGTTTGCTCGGTCCCCGTCAGGCTCCGTCGGGCCCTGTCGGGTTTCCTTGGGCCCTGTCGGGCTCCATCGAGCCCTGTCAGGCTTTGTCGAACCCTGTCGGGTTTGCTCGGGCCATGTCGGGTTTGCTCGGGCCCTGTCGGGTTCTGTCGGGCCCTGTCTGGTTTCCTCGGGCCCTGTCGGGCTCCTTCGAGCCCTGTCAGGTTTGCTCGGGCCGTGTCGGGTTTGCTCGGACCCTGTCAGGCTCCGTCGAGCCCTGTCGGGTTTGCTCGGGCCCTGTCAGGCTCCGTCGGGCCCTGTCGGGTTTCCTCGGGCCCTGTCGGGCTCCATCGAGCCCTGTCAGGCTTTGTCGAACCCTGTCGGGCTCCGTCTGGCCCTGTCGAGTTTGCTCGGGCCCTGTCAGGTTTGCTGAAGCCCTGTCAGGCTTCGTCGGACCCTGTCGAGTGTGCTCATACCCTGTCGGGCTCCGTCGAGCCCTCTCGGGTTTGCTCGGGCCCTGTCAGGCTCCGTCGGGCACTGTCGGATTTCCTCGGGCCCTGTCGGGTTTGCTCGGGCCCTGTCGAGTTCCGTCGGGCCCTGTCGGGTTTGCTCGGGCCCCGTCGGGCTCCGTCGGGCCCTGTCGGGTTTCCTCGGGCCCTGTCGGGCTCTATCGAGCCCTGTCAGGCTCCGTCAGGCCTTTTCGGGTTTGCTCGGGCCCTGTCGGGCTCTGTCGGGCCCTGTCAGGCTTTGTCAGGTCCTGTCAGGTTTGTTCGGGCCCTGTCGGGCCTTGTCGGGCCCTGTCGGGTTTGCTCGGGCTCTGTCGGGCTCCGTTGGGCCCTGTCGGGTTTGCTCGGGCTCTGTCGGGTTTGCTCGGGCCCTGTCGGGTTTGCTTGGGCCCTGTCAGGCTCCGTCAAGCCCTGTCGGGTTTGCTCGGGCCCTGTCGGGTTTGCTAGGGCCCTGTCGGGCTCCGTCGGGCCCTGTCTGGTTTCCTCAGGCCCTGTCGGGATCCGTCGGACCCTGTCGGGTTTGCTCAGGCCGTGTCGGGTTTGCTGAAGCCCTGTCAGGCTTCGACGGACCCTGTCGGGTTTGCTCGGGCCCTGTCGGGCATTGTCGAGCCCTGTCGGGTTTGCTCGGGCCCTGTCAGGCTCCGTCGCGCCCTGTCGGGTTTCCTCGGGCCCTGTCGGGCTCCATCGGACCCTGTCAGGCTTTGTCGGGTCCTGTCGGGTTTGCTCAGGCCCTGTCGGGCCTTGTCAGGCCCTGTCAGGTTTGCTCGGGCCCTGTCGGGTTTGCCCGCGTCTTGTCGGGCTCCGTCGAGCCCTGTCAGATTCGCTCGGGCCCTGTCGGGTTTGCTCGGGCCCTGTCAGGCTCCGTCAGGCCCTGTCGGGTTTGCTCGTGCCCTGTCGGGCTCCGTCGGGCCCTGTCAGGCTTTGTCAGGTCCTGTCGGGTTTGCTCAGGCCCTGTCGGGCCTTGTCAGGCCCTGTCGGGTTTGCTCGGGCCCTGTCGGGTTTGCCCTGTCCTGTCGGGCTCCGTCGGGCCCTGTCAGATTCGCTCGGGCCCTGTCGGGTTTGCTCGGGCCCTGTCAGGCTCCGTCAGGCCCTGTCGGGTTTGCTCGGGCCCTGTCGGGCTCCTTCGTGCCCTGTCAGGTTTGCTCGGGCCCTGTCGGGTTTGCTCGGGCCCTGTCAGGCTCCGTCGAGCCCTGTCGGGTTTGCTCGGGCCCTGTCAGGCTCCGTCGGGCCCTGTCGGGTTTCCTTGGGCCCTGTCAGGCTCCATCGAGCCCTGTCAGGCTTTGTCGAACCCTGTCAGGTTTGCTCGGGCCATGTCGGGTTTGCTCGGGCCCTGTCAGGCTCTGTCGGGCCCTGTCTGGTTTCCTCGGGCCCTGTCGGGCTCCTTCGAGCCCTGTCAGGTTTGCTCGGACCGTGTCGGGTTTGCTCGGGCCCTGTCAGGCTCCGTCGAGCCCTGGCGGGATTGCTCGGGCCCTGTCGGGCCTTGTCGGGCCCTGTCGGGTTTGCTCGAACTCTGTCGGGCTCTAGCATGCCCTGTCGGGTTTGCCCGGGCCCTGTCAGGCTCCGTCAGGCCCTGTCGGGTTTGCTCGGGCCCTATCGGGCTTCGTGGGGCCCTGTCGGGTTTCCTCGGGCCCTGTCGGGCTCCATCGAGCCCTGTCAGGCTCCGTCGGGCCCTTTCGGGTTTGCTCGGGCCCTGTCGGGCTCCGTCAGGCCCTGTCGGATTTGCTCAGGCCCTGTCGGGTTTGCTCGAGCCCTGTCGGGCTCCATCGAGCCCTGTCGGGTTTGCTCGGGCCCTATCGGGCTCCGTCGGGCCCTGTCGGGTTTCCTCGGGCCCTGTCAGGCTCCATCGAGCCCTGTCAGGCTTCGTCGGGCCCTTTCGGGTTTGCTCGGGCCCTGTCGGGCTCCGTCAGGCCCTGTCGGGTTTTCTCGGGCCCTATCGGGCTCCGTCGGGCCCTGTCGGGTTTCCTCGGGCTCTGTCGGTCGCCATCGAGCCCTGTCAGGCTCCGTCAGGCCCTGTCGGGTTTGCTCGGGCCCTATCGAGCTCCGTCGGGCCCTGTCGGGTTTCCTCGGGCTCTGTCGGTCTCCATCGAGCCCTGTCAGGCTCCGTCGGGCCCTGTCGGGTTTGCTCGGGCCCTGTCGGGTTTGCTCAGGCACTGTCGGGTTTGCTCGGGCCCTGTCGGGTTTGCTTGGGCCCTGTTGGGTTTGCTCGGGCCCTGTCGGGCTTCCTCGGGCCCTGTCGGGCTCCATCGAGCCCTGTCAGGCTTCGTCGGACCCTATCAGGCTTTGCTCGGGCCCTGTCGGTCTCCGTCAGGCCCTGTCGGGTTTGCTCGGGCCCTATCGGGCTCCGTCGGGCCCTGTCGGGTTTCCTCGGGCTCTGTCGGTCTCCATCGAGCCCTGTCAGGCTCCGTTGGGCCCTGTCGGGTTTGCTCGGGACCTGTCGGGTTTGCTCAGGCACTGTCGGGTTTGCTCAGGCCCTGTCGGGTTTGCTTGGGCCCTGTCAGGCTCCATCGGGCCCTGTCGGGTTTCCTCGGGCCCTGTCGGGCTCCATCGAGCCCTGTCAGGCTCCGTCGGGCCCTTTCGGGTTTGCTCGGGCCCTGTCGGGCTCCGTCGGGCCATGTCGGGTTTCCTCGGGCCCTGTCGGGTTCCATCGAGCCCTGTCAGGCTCCGTCGGGCCTTTTTGGGTTTGCTCGGGCCCTGTCGGGCTCCGTCGGGCCCTGTCAGGCTTTGTCAGGTCCTGTCAGGTTTGTTCTGGCCCTGTCGGGCCTTGTCGGGCCCTATCGGGTTTGCTCGGGCTCTGTCGGGCTCCGTTGGGCCCTGTCGGGTTTGCTCGGGCACTGTCGGGTTTGCTCAGGCCCTGTCAGGCTCCGTCGACCTCTGTCAGGTTTGCTCGGGCCCTGTCGGGCTCCGTTGAGCCATGTCGGGTTTGCTCGGGCCCTGTCGGGCTCCATCGAACGCTGTCAGGCTTTGTCGGGTCCTGTCGGGTTTGCTCAGGCCCTGTCAGGCTCCGTCGACCCCTGTCAGGTATGCTCGGGCCCTGTCGGGTTTGCTCAGGCCCTGTCAGGCTCCGTCGACCCCTATCAGGTATGCTCGGGCCCTGTCGGGTTTGCTCAGGCCCTGTCAGGCTCCGTCGAGCCCTGTCGGGTTTGCTCAGGCCCTGTCAGGCTCCGTCAGGCCCTGTCGGGTTTGCTCGGGCCCTGTCGGGTTTGCTGGGGCCCTGTCGGGCTCCGTCGGGCCCTGTCGGGTTTGCTCGGGCCCTGTCGGGCTCCGTCTAGCCCTGTCAGGTTTCCTCGGGCCCTGTCGGATTTCCTCGGGCCATCTCGGGTTCCGTCGGGCCCTGTCAGGTTTCCTCGGGCCCTGTCGGACTCTATCGAGCCCTGTCAGGCTCCGTCGGGCTCTTTCGGGTTTGCTCAGGCCCTGTCGGGCTCCGTCGGGCCCTGTCAGGCTTTGTCAGGTCCTGTCAGGTTTGCTCGGGCCCTGTCGGGCCTTGTCGGGCCCTGTTGGGTTTGCTCGGGCTCTGTCGGGCTCCAGCGTGCCCTGTCGGGTTTGCCCTGGCCCTGTCAGGCTCCATCAGGCCCTGTCGGGTTTGCTCGGGCCACGTCGGGCTCCGTGGGGCCCTGTCGGGTTTCCTCGGGCCCTGTCGGGCTCCATCGAGCCCTGTCAGGCTCCGTCGGGCCCTTTCGGGTTTGCTCGGGCCCTGTCGGGCTCTGTCGGGCCCTGTCGGATTTGCTCAGGCCCTGTCGGGTTTGCTCGAGCCCTGTCGGGCTCCATCGAGCCCTGTCAGGCTCCGTCGGGCCCTTTCGGGTTTGCTCGGGCCCTGTCGGGCTCTGTCGGGCCCTGTCGGATTTGCTCAGGCCCTGTCGGGTTTGCTAGAGCCCTGTCGGGCTCCATCGAGTCCTGTCGGGTTTCCTCGGGCCCTGTCGGGCTCCATCGAGCCCTGTCAGGCTTCGTCGGGCCCTTTCGGGTTTGCTCGGGCCCTGTCGGGCTCCGTCAGGCCCTGTCGGGTTTGCTCGGGCCCTATCGGGCTCCGTCGAGCCCTGTCGGGTTTCCTCGGGCCCTGTCGGGCTCCATCGAGCCCTGTCAGGCTCCGTCGGGCCCTGTCGGATTTGCTCAGGCCCTGTCGGGCTCCATCGGGTCCTGTCGGGTTTGCTCGGGCCCTATCGGGCCCCTTCGGGCCCTGTCGGGTTTCCTCGGGCCCTGTCTGGCTCTGTTGGGCCCTGTCGGTTTGCTCGGGCCCTGTCGGGTTTTCTGAAGCCCTGTCAGGCTTCGTCGGACCCTGTCAAGTGTGCTCGGGCCCTGTCGGGCTCCGTCGAACCCTGTCAGGTTTTCTCGGGCCTTGTCAGGCTCCGTCGGGCCCTGTCGGGTTTGCTCGGGCCCTGTCGGGTTTGCTCAGGCCCTGTCGGGTTTCCTCGGGCCCTGTCGGACTCCACTGAGCCCTGTCAGGCTCCGTCGGGCTCTTTCGGGTTTGCTCGGGCCCTGGCGGGCTCCGTCGGGCCCTGTCAGGCTTTGTCAGGACGTCTCAGGTTTGCTCGGGCCCTGTCGGGCCTTGTCGGGCCCTGTCGGGTTTACTCGGGCTCTGTCGGGCTCCAGCGTGCCCTGTCGGGTTTGCCCGGGCCCTGTCAGGCTCCATCAGGCCCTGTAGGGTTTGCTCGGGCCCTATCGGGCTCCGTCGGGCCCTGTCGGGTTTCTTCGGGCCCTGTCGGGCTCCATCGAGCCCTGTCAGGCTTCGTCGGGCCCTTTCGGGTTTGCTCGGGCCCTGTCGGGCTCCGTCAGGCCCTGTCGGGTTTCCTCGGGCCCTGTCGGGCTCCATCGAGCCCTGTCAGGTTTTCTCGGGCCCTGTCGGGTTTGCTCGGGCCCTGTCGGGCTCCATCGGACCCTATCAGGCTTTGGCGGGTCCTGTCGGGTTTGCTCAGGCCCTGTCGGGCTCCATCGGGCGCTGTCGGGTTTGCTCGGGCCCTGTCGGGTTTGCTCGGGCCCTGTCGGGCTCCTTCGTGCCCTATCAGGTTTGCTCGGGCCCTGTCGGGTTTGCTCGGGCCCTGTCAGGCTCCGTCGGGCTCTGTCGGGTTTCCTCGGGCCCTGTCGGGTTTGCTCGGGCCCTGTCAGACTTTGTCGAACCCTGTCGGGTTTGCTCGGGCCATGTCGGAATCTATCGAGCCCTGTCAGGCTCCGTCGAGCTCTTTCGGGTTTGCTCAGGCCCTGTCAGGCTCCGTCGGGCCCTGTCAGGCTTTGTCAGGTCCTGTCAGGTTTGCTCGGGGCCTGTCGGGCCTTGTCGGGCCCTGTCGGGTTTGCTCGGGTTCTGTCGGGCTCCAGCATGCCCTGTCGTGTTTGCCCGGGCCCTGTCAGGCTCCGTCAGGCCCTCTCGGGTTTGCTCGGGCCCTATCCGGCTCCGTGGGGCCCTGTCGGGTTTCCTCGGGCCCTGTCGGGCTCCATCGAGCCCTGTCAGGCTCCGTCGAACCTTTTCGGGTTTGCTCGGGCCCTGTCGGGCTCCATCGGGCCATGTCAGGCTTTGTCAGGTCCTGTCAGGTTTGTTCGGGCCCTGTCGGGCCTTGTCGGGCCCTGTCGGGTTTGCTCGGGCTCTGTCGGGCTCCGTTGGGCCCTGTCGGGTTTGCTCGGGCCCTGTCGGGTTTGCTCGGGCCCTGTCAGGCTTTGTCAAGCCCTGTCGGGTTTGCTCGGGCCCTGCCGGGTTTGCTAGGGCCCTGTCGGGCTCCGTCGGGCCCTGTCTGGTTTCCTCAGGCCCTGTCGGGCTCCGTCGGGCCCTGTCGGGTTTGCTCGGGCCCTGTCGGGTTTGCTGAAGCCCTGTCAGGCTTCGACAGACCCTGTCGGGTTTGCTCGGGCCCTTTCGGGCTCCGTCGAGTCCTGTCGGGTTTGCTCGGGCCCTGTCAGGCTCCGTCGCGCCCTGTCGGGTTTCCTCGGGCCCTGTCGGGCTCCATCGAGCCCTGTCGGGTTTGCTCGGGCCCTGTCGGGCTCCATCGGACCCTATCAGGCTTTGTCGGGACCTGTCGGGTTTGCTCAGGCCCTGTCGGGTCTTGTCAGGCCCTGTCGGGTTTGCTCGGGCCCTGTCGGGTTTGCCCGCGTCCTGTCGAACTCCGTCAGGCCCTGTCAGATTCGCTCGGGCCCTGTCGGGTTTGCTCGGGCCCTGTCAGGCTCCGTCAGGCCCTGTCGGGTTTGCTCGGGCCCTATCGGGCTCCGTGGAGCCCTGTCGGGTTTGCTCGGGCCCTGTCGGGCTCCATCGAGCCCTGTCAGGCTCCGTCGGGCCCTTTCGGGTTTGCTTGGGCCCTGTCGGGATCCGTTGGGCCCTGTTGGGTTTGCTCGGGCCCTGTAGGGCTCCTTCGTGCCCTGTCAGGCTTCGTCGGGCCCTTTCGGGTTTGCTCGGGCCCTGTCGGGCTCCGTCAGGCCCTGTCGGGTTTGCTCGGGCCCTATCGGGCTCCGTCGAGCCCTGTCGGGTTTGCTCGGGCTCTGTCAGGCTCCGTCGGGCCCTGTTGGGTTTCCTCAGGCCCTGTTGGGCTCCATCAAGCCCTGTCAGGCTTTCTCGAACCCTGTCGGGTTTGCTCGGGCCCTGTCGGGTTTGCTCGGGCCCTGTCGGGCTCCGTCGGGCCCTGTCTGGTTTCCTCGGGCTCTGTTGGGCTTCGTCGCGCCCTGTCGGGTTTGCTCGGGCCATGTCGGGTTTGCTGAAGCCCTGTCAGGATTCGTCGGACCCTGTCGGGTTTGCTCGAGCCCTGTCGGGCTCCATCGGGCCCTGTCGGGTTTGCTCAGGCCCTATCGGGCTCCGTCGGGCCCTGTCGGGTTTCCTCGGGCCCTGTCGGGCTCCATCGAGCCCTGTCAGGTTTGCTCGGGCCCTGTCGGGTTTGCTCGGGCCCTGTCGGGCTCCATCGGACCCTATCAGGCTTTGGCGGGTCCTGTCGGGTTTGCTCAGGCCCTGTCGGGCCTTGTCAGCCCCTGTCAGGTTTGCTCGCGCCCCGTCGGTCTCCGTCAGGCCCTGTCAGGCTCCTTCGTGCCCTGTCGGGTTTGCTCGGGCCGTGTCATGCTCCGTCAGGCCCTATCGGGTTTGCTCGAGCCGTGTCGGGCTCCGTCAGGCCCTGTCAGGTTTGCTCAGGCCCTGTCGGGCCTTGTCAGGCCCTGTCAGGTTTGCTCGGGACCTGTCGGGTTTGCCCGCGTCCTGTCGGGCTCCGTCGGGCCCTGTCAGATTCGCTCGGGCCCTGTCGGGTTTGCTCGGGCCCTGTCAGGCTCCGTCAGGCCCTGTCGGGTTTGCTCGTGCCCTGTCGGGCTCCGTCGGGCCCTGTCAGGTTTGCTCAGGCCCTGTCGGGATTTGTTGGGCCTTGTCGGGTTTGCTCGGGCCCTGTCGGGCTCTTTCGTGCCCTGTCAGGTTTGCTCGGGCCCTGTCGGGTTTGCTCGGGCCCTGTCAGGCTCCGTCGGGCTCTGTCGGGTTTCCTCGGGCCCTGTCGGGTTTGCTCGGGCCCTGTCAGACTTTGTCGAACCCTGTCGGGTTTGCTCGGGCCATGTCGGGTTTGCTCGGGTCCTGTCGGGCTCTGTCGGGCCCTGTCGGGTTTGCTCGGGCCCTGTCAGGCTCCGTCGGGCCCTGTCGGATTTCCTCGGGCCCTCTCGGGTTCCGTCGGGCCCTGTCAGGTTTCCTCGGGCCCTGTCGGACTCTATCGAGCCCTGTCAGGCTCCGTCGGGCCCTGTCCGGTTTGCTCAGGCCCTGTCGGGCTCCGTCGGGCCCTGTCAGGCTTTGTAAGGTCCTGTCAGGTTTGCTCGGGCCCTGTCGGGCCTTGTCGGGCCCTGTCGGGTTTGCTCGGGCTCTGTCAGGCTCCAGCGTGCCCTGTCGGGTTTGCCCGGGCCCTGTCAGGCTCCATCAGGCCCTGTCGGGTTTGCTCGGGCCCTATCGGGCTCCGTGGGGCCCTGTCGGGTTTCCTCGGGGCCTGTCGGGCTCCATCGAGCCCTGTAAGGCTCCGTCGGGCCCTTTCGGGTTTGCTCGGGCCCTGTCAGGCTCCATCAGGCCCTGTCGGGTTTGCTCGGGCCCTATCGGGCTCCGTGGGGCCCTGTCGGGTTTCCTCGGGCCCTGGCGGGCTCCATCGAGCCCTGTCAGGCTCCGTCGGGCCCTTTCGGGTTTGCTCGGGCCCTGTCGGGCTCCGTCGGGCCATGTCGGATTTGCTCAGGCCCTGTCGGGTTTGCTCGAGCCCTGTCGGGCTCCATCGGGTCCTGTCGGGTTTGCTCGGGCCCTATCGGGCTCTGTCGGGTCCTGTCAGGTTCCGTCAGGCCCTGTCGGGTTTCCTCGGGCCCTGTCGGAATCTATCGAGCCCTGTCAGGCTCCGTCGGGCTCTTTCGGGTTTGCTCAGGCCCTGTCAGGCTCTGTCGGGCCCTGTCAGGCTTTGTCAGGTCCTGTCAGGTTTGCTCGGGCCCTATCGGGCCTTGTCGGGCCCTGTCGGGTTTGCTCGGGTTCTGTCGGGCTCCAGCATGCCCTGTCGGGTTTGCCCGGGCCCTGTCAGGCTCCGTCAGGCCCTCTCGGGTTTGCTCGGGCCCTATCCGGCTCCGTGGGGCCCTGTCGGGTTTCCTCGGGCCCTGTCGGGCTCCATCGAGCCCTGTCAGGCTCCGTCGAACCTTTTCGGGTTTGCTCGGGCCCTGTCGGGCTCCATCGGGCCATGTCAGGCTTTGTCAGGTCCTGTCAGGTTTGTTCGGGCCCTGTCGGGCCTTGTCAGGCCCTGTCGGGTTTGCTCGGGCTCTGTCGGGCTCCGTCGGGCCCTGTCGGGTTTGCTCGGGCCCTGTCGGGTTTGCTGAAGCCCTGTCAGGCTTCGACGGACCCTGTCGGGTTTGCTCGGGCCCTGTCGGGCTCCGTCGAGTCCTGTCGAGTTTGCTCGGGCCCTGTCAGGCTCCGTCGCGCCCTGTCGGGTTTCCTCGGGCCCTGTCGGGCTCCATCGAGCCCTGTCGGGTTTGCTCGGGCCCTGTCGGGCTCCATCGGACCCTATCAGGCTTTGTCGGGTCCTGTCGGGTTTGCTCAGGCCCTGTCGGGTCTTGTCAGGCCCTGTCGGGTTTGCTCGGGCCCTGTCGGGTTTGCCCGCGTCCTGTCGAACTCCGTCAGGCCCTGTCAGATTCGCTCGGGCCCTGTCGGGTTTGCTCGGGCCCTGTCAGGCTCCGTCAGGCCCTGTCGGGTTTGCTCGTGCCCTATCGGGCTCCGTGGAGCCCTGTCGGGTTTGCTCGGGCCCTGTCGGGCTCCATCGAGCCCTGTCAGGCTCCGTCGGGCCCTTTCGGGTTTGCTTGGGCCCTGTCGGGATCCGTTGGGCCCTGTTGGGTTTGCTCGGGCCCTGTAGGGCTCCTTCGTGCCCTGTCAGGCTTCGTCGGGCCCTTTCAGGTTTGCTCGGGCCCTGTCGGGCTCCGTCAGGCCCTGACGGGTTTGCTCGGGCCCTATCGGGCTCCGTCGAGCCCTGTCGGGTTTGCTCGGGCTCTGTCAGGCTCCGTCGGGCCCTGTTGGGTTTCCTCAGGCCCTGTTGGGCTCCATCAAGCCCTGTCAGGCTTTCTCGAACCCTGTTGGGTTTGCTCGGGCCCTGTCGGGTTTGCTCGGGCCCTGTCGGGCTCCGTCGGGCCCTGTCTGGTTTCCTCGGGCTCTGTTGGGCTTCGTCGCGCCCTGTCGGGTTTGCTCGGGCCATGTCGGGTTTGCTGAAGCCCTGTCAGGATTCGTCGGACCCTGTCGGGTTTGCTCGAGCCCTGTCGGGCTCCATCGGGCCCTGTCGGGTTTGCTCAGGCCCTATCGGGCTCCGTCGGGCCCTGTCGGGTTTCCTCGGGCCCTGTCGGGCTCCATCGAGCCCTGTCAGGTTTGCTCGGGCCCTGTCGGGTTTGCTCGGGCCCTGTCGGGCTCCATCAGACCCTATCAGGCTTTGGCGGGTCCTGTCGGGTTTGCTCAGGCCCTGTCGGGCCTTGTCAGCCCCTGTCAGGTTTGCTCGCGCCCCGTCGGGCTCCGTCGGGCCCTGTCAGGCTCCTTCGTGCCCTGTCGGGTTTGCTCGGGCCGTGTCATGCTCCGTCAGGCCCTATCGGGTTTGCTCGAGCCGTGTCGGGCTCCGTCAGGCCCTGTCAGGTTTGCTCAGGCCCTGTCGGGCCTTGTCAGGCCCTGTCAGGTTTGCTCGGGACCTGTCGGGTTTGCCCGCGTCCTGTCGGGCTCCGTCGGGCCCTGTCAGATTCGCTCAGGCCCTGTCGGGTTTGCTCGGGCCCTGTCAGGCTCCGTCAGGCCCTGTCGGGTTTGCTCGTGCCCTGTCGGGCTCTGTCGGGCCCTGTCAGGTTTGCTCAGGCCCTGTCGGGATTTGTTGGGCCTTGTCGGGTTTGCTCGGGCCCTGTCGAGCTCCTTCGTGCCCTGTCAGGTTTGCTCGGGCCCTGTCGGGTTTGCTCGGGCCCTGTCAGGCTCCTTCGGGCTCTGTCGGGTTTCCTCGGGCCCTGTCGGGTTTGCTCGGGCCCTGTCAGACTTTGTCGAACCCTGTCGGGTTTGCTCGGGCCATGTCGGGTTTGCTCGGGTCCTGTCGGGCTCTGTCGGGCCCTGTCGGGTTTGCTCGGGCCCTGTCAGGCTCCGTCGGGCCTTGTCGGATTTCCTCGGGCCCTCTCGGGTTCCGTCGGGCCCTGTCAGGTTTCCTCGGGCCCTGTCGGACTCTATCGAGCCCTGTCAGGCTCCGTCGGGCCCTGTCGGGTTTGCTCAGGCCCTGTCGGGCTCCGTCGGGCCCTGTCAGGCTTTGTAAGGTCCTGTCAGGTTTGCTCGGGCCGTGTCGGGCCTTGTCGGGCCCTGTCGGGTTTGCTCGGGCTCTGTCAGGCTCCAGCGTGCCCTGTCGGGTTTGCCCGGGCCCTGTCAGGCTCCATCAGGCCCTGTCGGGTTTGCTCGGGCCCTATCGGGCTCCGTGGGGCCCTGTCGGGTTTCCTCGGGGCCTGTCGGGCTCCATCGAGCCCTGTAAGGCTCCGTCGGGCCCTTTCGGGTTTGCTCGGGCCCTGTCAGGCTCCATCAGGCCCTGTCGGGTTTGCTCGGGCCGTATCGGGCTCCGTGGGGCCCTGTCGGGTTTCCTCGGGCCCTGGCGGGCTCCATCGAGCCCTGTCAGGCTCCGTCGGGCCCTTTCGGGTTTGCTCGGGCCCTGTCGGGCTCCGTCGGGCCCTGTCGGATTTGCTCAGGCCCTGTCGGGTTTGCTCGAGCCCTGTCGGGCTCCATCGGGTCCTGTCGGGTTTGCTCGGGCCCTATCGGGCTCCGTCGGGCCCTGTCAGGTTCCGTCAGGCCCTGTCGGGTTTCCTCGGGCCCTGTCGGAATCTATCGAGCCCTGTCAGGCTCCGTCGGGCTCTTTCGGGTTTGCTCAGGCCCTGTCAGGCTCCGTCGGGCCCTGTCAGGCTTTGTCAGGTCCTGTCAGGTTTGCTCGGGCCCTGTCGGGCCTTGTCGGGCCCTGTCGGGTTTGCTCGGGTTCTGTCGGGCTCCAGCATGCCCTGTCGGGTTTGCCCGGGCCCTGTCAGGCTCCGTCAGGCCCTCTCGGGTTTGCTCGGGCCCTATCCGGCTCCGTGGGGCCCTGTCGGGTTTCCTCGGGCCCTGTCGGGCTCCATCGAGCCCTGTCAGGCTCCGTCGAACCTTTTCGGGTTTGCTCGGGCCCTGTCGGGCTCCATCGGGCCATGTCAGGCTTTGTCAGGTCCTGTCAGGTTTGTTCGGGCCCTGTCGGGCCTTGTCGGGCCCTGTCGGGTTTGCTCGGGCTCTGTCGGGCTCCGTTGGGCCCTGTCGGGTTTGCTCGGGCCCTGTCGGGTTTGCTCGGGCCCTGTCAGGCTTTGTCAAGCCCTGTCGGGTTTGCTCGGGCCCTGCCGGGTTTGCTAGGGCCCTGTCGGGCTCCGTCGGGCCCTGTCTGGTTTCCTCAGGCCCTGTCGGGCTCCGTCGGGCCCTGTCGGGTTTGCTCGGGCCCTGTCGGGTTTGCTGAAGCCCTGTCAGGCTTCGACGGACCCTGTCGGGTTTGCTCGGGCCCTTTCGGGCTCCGTCGAGTCCTGTCGGGTTTGCTCGGGCCCTGTCAGGCTCCGTCGCGCCCTCTCGGGTTTCCTCGGGCCCTGTCGGGCTCCATCGAGCCCTGTCGGGTTTGCTCGGGCCCTGTCGGGCTCCATCGGACCCTATCAGGCTTTGTCGGGTCCTGTCGGGTTTGCTCAGGCCCTGTCGGGTCTTGTCAGGCCCTGTCGGGTTTGCTCGGGCCCTGTCGGGTTTGCCCGCGTCCTGTCGAACTCCGTCAGGCCCTGTCAGATTCGCTCGGGCCCTGTCGGGTTTGCTCGGGCCCTGTCAGGCTCCGTCAGGCCCTGTCGGGTTTGCTCGGGCCCTATCGGGCTCCGTGGAGCCCTGTCGGGTTTGCTCGGGCCCTGTCGGGCTCCATCGAGCCCTGTCAGGCTCCGTCGGGCCCTTTCGGGTTTGCTTGGGCCCTGTCGGGATCCGTTGGGCCCTGTTGGGTTTGCTCGGGCCCTGTAGGGCTCCTTCGTGCCCTGTCAGGTTTGCTCGGGCCCTGTCGGGTTTGCTCGGGCCCTGTCGGGTTTGCTCGGGCCCTGTCAGGCTCCGTCGAGTCCTGTCGGGTTTGCTCGGTCCCCGTTAGGCTCCGTCGGGCCCTGTCGGGTTTCCTTGAGCCCTCTCGGGTTCCGTCAGGCCCTGTCGGGTTTCCTCGGGCCCTTTCGGACTCTATCGAGTCCTGTCAGGCTCCGTCGGGCCCTGTCGGGTTTCCTTGAGCCCTCTCGGGTTCCGTCGGGCCCTGTCAGGTTTGCTCAGGCCCTGTCGGGCTCCGTCGGGCCCTGTCAGGCTTTGTCAGGTCCTGTCAGGTTTGCTCGTGCCCTGTCGGGCCTTGTCGGGCCCTGTCGGGTTTGCTCGGGCTCTGTCGGGCTCCAGCGTGCCCTGTCGGGTTTGCCCGGGCCCTGTCGGGCTCCATCGAGCCCTGTCAGGCTCCGTCGAGTCCTGTCGGGTTTGCTCGGTCCCCGTCAGGCTCCGTCGGGCCCTGTCGGGTTTCCTTGGGCCCTGTCGGGCTCCATCGAGCCCTGTCAGGCTTTGTCGAACCCTGTCGGGTTTGCTCGGGCCATGTCGGCTTTGCTCGGGCCCTGTCGGGTTCTGTCGGGCCCTGTCTGGTTTCCTCGGGCCCTGTCGGGCTCCTTCGAGCCCTGTCAGGTTTGCTCGGACCCTGTCAGGCTCCGTCGAGCCCTGTCGGGTTTGCTCGGGCCCTGTCAGGCTCCGTCGGGCCCTGTCGGGTTTCCTCGGGCCCTGTCGGGCTCCATCGAGCCCTGTCAGGCTTTGTCGAACCCTGTCGGGCTCCGTCTGGCCCTGTCGAGTTTGCTCGGGCCCTGTCAGGTTTGCTGAAGCCCTGTCAGGCTTCGTCGGACCCTGTCGAGTGTGCTCATACCCTGTCGGGCTCCGTCGAGCCCTCTCGGGTTTGCTCGGGCCCTGTCAGGCTCCGTCGGGCCCTGTCGGATTTCCTCGGGCCCTGTCGGGTTTGCTCAGGCCCTGTCGGGTTCCGTCGGGCCCTGTCGGGTTTGCTCGGGCCCCGTCGGGCTCCGTCGGGCCCTGTCAGGTTTCCTCGGGCCCTGTCGGGCTCTATCGAGCCCTGTCAGGCTCCGTCAGGCCTTTTCGGGTTTGCTCGGGCCCTGTCGGGCTCTGTCGGGCCCTGTCAGGCTTTGTCAGGTCCTGTCAGGTTTGTTCGGGCCCTGTCGGGCCTTGTCGGGCCCTGTCGGGTTTGCTCGGGCTCTGTCGGGCTCCGTTGGGCCCTGTCGGGTTTGCTCGGGCTCTGTCGGGTTTGCTCGGGCCCTGTCGGGTTTGCTCGGGCCCTGTCAGGCTCCGTCAAGCCCTGTCGGGTTTGCTCGGGCCCTGTCGGGTTTGCTAGGGCCCTGTCGGGCTCCGTCGGGCCCTGTCTGGTTTCCTCAGGCCCTGTCGGGATCCGTCGGGCCCTGTCGGGTTTGCTCAGGCCGTGTCGGGTTTGCTGAAGCCCTGTCAGGCTTCGACGGACCCTGTCAGGTTTGCTCGGGCCCTGTCGGGCATTGTCGAGCCCTGTCGGGTTTGCTCGGGCCCTGTCAGGCTCCGTCGCGCCCTGTCGGGTTTCCTCGGGCCCTGTCGGGCTCCATCGAGCCCTGTCGGGTTTGCTCGGGCCCTGTCGGGCTCCATCGGACCCTGTCAGGCTTTGTCGGGTCCTGTCGGGTTTGCTCAGGCCCTGTCGGGCCTTGTCAGGCCCTGTCGGGTTTGCTCGGGCCCTGTCGGGTTTGCCCGCGTCTTGTCGGGCTCCGTCGAGCCCTGTCAGATTCGCTCGGGCCCTGTCGGGTTTGCTCGGGCCCTGTCAGGCTCCGTCAGGCCCTGTCGGGTTTGCTCGTGCCCTGTCGGGCTCCGTCGGGCCCTGTCAGGCTTTGTCAGGTCCTGTCGGGTTTGCTCAGGCCCTGTCGGGCCTTGTCAGGCCCTGTCGGGTTTGCTCGGGCCCTGTCGGGTTTGCCCTGTCCTGTCGGGCTCCGTCGGGCCCTGTCAGATTCGCTCGGGCCCTGTCGGGTTTGCTCGGGCCCTGTCAGGCTCCGTCAGGCCCTGTCGGGTTTGCTCGGGCCCTGTTGGGCTCCGTCGGGCCCTGTCAGGTTTGCTTGCGCCCTGTCGGGATCCGTTGGGCCCTGTCGGGTTTGCTCGGGCCCTGTCGGGCTCCTTCGTGCCCTGTCAGGTTTGCTCGGGCCCTGTCGGGTTTGCTCGGGCCCTGTCAGGCTCCGTCGAGCCCTGTCGGGTTTGCTCGGGCCCTGTCAGGCTCCGTCGGGCCCTGTCGGGTTTCCTCGGGCCCTGTCGGGCTCCATCGAGCCCTGTCAGGCTTTGTCGAACCCTGTCGGGCTCCGTCTGGCCCTGTCGAGTTTGCTCGGGCCCTGTCAGGTTTGCTGAAGCCCTGTCAGGCTTCGTCGGACCCTGTCGAGTGTGCTCATACCCTGTCGGGCTCCGTCGAGCCCTCTCGGGTTTGCTCGGGCCCTGTCAGGCTCCGTCGGGCCCTGTCGGATTTCCTCGGGCCCTGTCGGGTTTGCTCAGGCCCTGTCGGGTTCCGTCGGGCCCTGTCGGGTTTGCTCGGGCCCCGTCGGGCTCCGTCGGGCCCTGTCGGGTTTCCTCGGGCCCTGTCGGGCTCTATCGAGCCCTGTCAGGCTCCGTCAGGCCTTTTCGGGTTTGCTCGGGCCCTGTCGGGCTCTGTCGGGCCCTGTCAGGCTTTGTCAGGTCCTGTCAGGTTTGTTCGGGCCCTGTCGGGCCTTGTCGGGCCCTGTCGGGTTTGCTCGGGCTCTGTCGGGCTCCGTTGGGCCCTGTCGGGTTTGCTCGGGCTCTGTCGGGTTTGCTCGGGCCCTGTCGGGTTTGCTCGGGCCCTGTCAGGCTCCGTCAAGCCCTGTCGGGTTTGCTCGGGCCCTGTCGGGTTTGCTAGGGCCCTGTCAGGCTCCGTCGGGCCCTGTCTGGTTTCCTCAGGCCCTGTCGGGATCCGTCGGGCCTTGTCGGGTTTGCTCAGGCCGTGTCGGGTTTGCTGAAGCCCTGTCAGGCTTCGACGGACCCTGTCGGGTTTGCTCGGGCCCTGTCGGGCATTGTCGAGCCCTGTCGGGTTTGCTCGGGCCCTGTCAGGCTCCGTCGCGCCCTGTCGGGTTTCCTCGGGCCCTGTCGGGCTCCATCGAGCCCTGTCGGGTTTGCTCGGGCCCTGTCGGGCTCCATCGGACCCTGTCAGGCTTTGTCGGGTCCTGTCGGGTTTGCTCAGGCCCTGTCGGGCCTTGTCAGGCCCTGTCGGGTTTGCTCGGGCCCTGTCGGGTTTGCCCGCGTCTTGTCGGGCTCCGTCGAGCCCAGTCAGATTCGCTCGGGCCCTGTCGGGTTTGCTCGGGCCCTGTCAGGCTCCGTCAGGCCCTGTCGGGTTTGCTCGTGCCCTGTCGGGCTCCGTCGGGCCCTGTCAGGCTTTGTCAGGTCCTGTCGGGTTTGCTCAGGCCCTGTCGGGCCTTGTCAGGCCCTGTCGGGTTTGCTCGGGCCCTGTCGGGTTTGCCCTGTCCTGTCGGGCTCCGTCGGGCCCTGTCAGATTCGCTCGGGCCCTGTCGGGTTTGCTCGGGCCCTGTCAGGCTCCGTCAGGCCCTGTCGGGTTTGCTCGGGCCCTGTTGGGCTCCGTCGGGCCCTGTCAGGTTTGCTTGCGCCCTGTCGGGATCCGTTGGGCCCTGTCGGGTTTGCTCGGGCCCTGTCGGGCTCCTTCGTGCCCTGTCAGGTTTGCTCGGGCCCTGTCGGGTTTGCTCGGGCCCTGTCAGGCTCCGTCGAGCCCTGTCGGGTTTGCTCGGGCCCTGTCAGGCTCCGTCGGGCCCTGTCGGGTTTCCTTGGGCCCTGTCAGGCTCCATCGAGCCCTGTCAGGCTTTGTCGAACCCTGTCAGGTTTGCTCGGGCCATGTCGGGTTTGCTCGGGCCCTGTCAGGCTCTGTCGGGCCCTGTCTGGTTTCCTCGGGCCCTGTCGGGCTCCTTCGAGCCCTGTCAGGTTTGCTCGGACCGTGTCGGGTTTGCTCGGGCCCTGTCAGGCTCCGTCGAGCCCTGGCGGGATTGCTCGGGCCCTGTCGGGCCTTGTCGGGCCCTGTCGGGTTTGCTCGAACTCTGTCGGGCTCTAGCATGCCCTGTCGGGTTTGCCCGGGCCCTGTCAGGCTCCGTCAGGCCCTGTCGGGTTTGCTCGGGCCCTATCGGGCTTCGTGGGGCCCTGTCGGGTTTCCTCGGGCCCTGTCGGGCTCCATCGAGCCCTGTCAGGCTCCGTCGGGCCCTTTCGGGTTTGCTCGGGCCCTGTCGGGCTCCGTCAGGCCCTGTCGGATTTGCGCAGGCCCTGTCGGGTTTGCTCGAGCCCTGTCGGGCTCCATCGGGCCCTGTCAGGTTTGCTCAGGCCCTGTCGGGCTCCGTCGGGCCCTGTCAGGCTTTGTCAGGTCCTGTCAGGTTTGCTCGTGCCCTGTCGGGCCTTGTCGGGCCCTGTCGGGTTTGCTCGGGCTCTGTCGGGCTCCAGCGTGCCCTGTCGGGTTTGCCCGGGCCCTGTCGGGCTCCATCGAGCCCTGTCAGGCTCCGTCGAGTCCTGTCGGGTTTGCTCGGTCCCCGTCAGGCTCCGTCGGGCCCTGTCGGGTTTCCTTGGGCCCTGTCGGGCTCCATCGAGCCCTGTCAGGCTTTGTCGAACCCTGTCGGGTTTGCTCGGGCCATGTCGGGTTTGCTCGGGCCCTGTCGGGTTCTGTCGGGCCCTGTCTGGTTTCCTCGGGCCCTGTCGGGCTCCTTCGAGCCCTGTCAGGTTTGCTCGGACCCTGTCAGGCTCCGTCGAGCCCTGTCGGGTTTGCTCGGGCCCTGTCAGGCTCCGTCGGGCCCTGTCGGGTTTCCTCGGGCCCTGTCGGGCTCCATCGAGCCCTGTCAGGCTTTGTCGAACCCTGTCGGGCTCCGTCTGGCCCTGTCGAGTTTGCTCGGGCCCTGTCAGGTTTGCTGAAGCCCTGTCAGGCTTCGTCGGACCCTGTCGAGTGTGCTCATACCCTGTCGGGCTCCGTCGAGCCCTCTCGGGTTTGCTCGGGCCCTGTCAGGCTCCGTCGGGCCCTGTCGGATTTCCTCGGGCCCTGTCGGGTTTGCTCAGGCCCTGTCGGGTTCCGTCGGGCCCTGTCGGGTTTGCTCGGGCCCTGTCAGGCTCCGTCGGGCCCTGTCGGGTTTTCTCGTGCCCTGTTGGGCTCCGTCGGGCCCTGTCAGGTTTGCTTGCGCCCTGTCGGGATCCGTTGGGCCCTGTCGGGTTTGCTCGGGCCCTGTCGGGCTCCTTCGTGCCCTGTCAGGTTTGCTCGGGCCCTGTCGGGTTTGCTCGGGCCCTGTCAGGCTCCGTCGAGCCCTGTCGGGTTTGCTCGGGCCCTGTCAGGCTCCGTCGGGCCCTGTCGGGTTTCCTTGGGCCCTGTCAGGCTCCATCGAGCCCTGTCAGGCTTTGTCGAACCCTGTCAGGTTTGCTCGGGCCATGTCGGGTTTGCTCGGGACCTGTCAGGCTCTGTCGGGCCCTGTCTGGTTTCCTCGGGCCCTGTCGGGCTCCTTCGAGCCCTGTCAGGTTTGCTCGGACCGTGTCGGGTTTGCTCGGGCCCTGTCAGGCTCCGTCGAGCCCTGGCGGGATTGCTCGGGCCCTGTCGGGCCTTGTCGGGCCCTGTCGGGTTTGCTCGAACTCTGTCGGGCTGTAGCATGCCCTGTCGGGTTTGCCCGGGCCCTGTCAGGCTCCGTCAGGCCCTGTCGGGTTTGCTCGGGCCCTATCGGGCTTCGTGGGGCCCTGTCGGGTTTCCTCGGGCCCTGTCGGGCTCCATCGAGCCCTGTCAGGCTCCGTCGGGCCCTTTCGGGTTTGCTCGGGCCCTGTCGGGCTCCGTCAGGCCCTGTCGGATTTGCGCAGGCCCTGTCGGGTTTGCTCGAGCCCTGTCGGGCTCCATCGGGCCCTGTCGGGTTTGCTCGGGCCCTATCGGGCTCCGTCGGGCCCTGTCGGGTTTGCTCGGGCCCTGTCAGGCTCCATCGAGCCCTGTCAGGCTTCGTCGGGCCCTTTCGGGTTTGCTCGGGCCCTGTCGGGCTCCGTCAGGCCCTGTCGGGTTTTCTCGGGCCCTATCGGGCTCCGTCGGGCCCTGTCGGGTTTCCTCGGGCTCTGTCGGTCGCCATCGAGCCCTGTCAGGCTCCGTCAGGCCCTGTCGGGTTTGCTCGGGCCCTATCGAGCTCCGTCGGGCCCTGTCGGGTTTCCTCGGGCTCTGTCGGTCTCCATCGAGCCCTGTCAGGCTCCGTCGGGCCCTGTCGGGTTTGCTCGGGCCCTGTTGGGTTTGCTCAGGCACTGTCGGGTTTGCTCGGGCCCTGTCGGGTTTGCTTGGGCCCTGTTGGGTTTGCTCGGGCCCTGTCGGGCTTCCTCGGGCCCTGTCGGGCTCCATCGAGCCCTGTCAGGCTCCGTCGGACCCTATCAGGCTTTGCTCGGGCCCTGTCGGTCTCCGTCAGGCCCTGTCGGGTTTGCTCGGGCCCTATCGGGCTCCGTCGGGCCCTGTCGGGTTTCCTCGGGCTCTGTCGGTCTCCATCGAGCCCTGTCAGGCTCCGTTGGGCCCTGTCGGGTTTGCTCGGGACCTGTCGGGTTTGCTCAGGCACTGTCGGGTTTGCTCAGGCCCTGTCGGGTTTGCTTGGGCCCTGTCGGGCTCCATCGGGCCCTGTCGGGTTTCCTCGGGCCCTGTCGGGCTCCATCGAGCCCTGTCAGGCTCCGTCGGGCCCTTTCGGGTTTGCTCGGGCCCTGTCGGGCTCCGTCGGGCCATGTCGGGTTTCCTCGGGCCCTGTCGGGTTCCATCGAGCCCTGTCAGGCTCCGTCGGGCCTTTTTGGGTTTGCTCGGGCCCTGTCGGGCTCCGTCGGGCCCTGTCAGGCTTTGTCAGGTCCTGTCAGGTTTGTTCTGGCCCTGTCGGGCCTTGTCGGGCCCTGTCGGGTTTGCTCGGGCTCTGTCGGGCTCCGTTGGGCCCTGTCGGGTTTGCTCGGGCACTGTCGGGTTTGCTCAGGCCCTGTCAGGCTCCGTCGACCTCTGTCAGGTTTGCTCGGGCCCTGTCGGGCTCCGTTGAGCCATGTCGGGTTTGCTCGGGCCCTGTCGGGCTCCATCGAACCCTGTCAGGCTTTGTCGGGTCCTGTCGGGTTTGCTCAGGCCCTGTCAGGCTCCGTCGACCCCTGTCAGGTATGCTCGGGCCCTGTCGGGTTTGCTCGGGCCCTGTCAGGCTCCGTCGAGCCCTGTCGGGTTTGCTCGGGCCCTGTCAGGCTCCGTCGGGCCCTGTCGGGTTTCCTCGGGCCCTGTCGGGCTCCATCGAGCCCTGTCAGGCTTTGTCGAACCCTGTCGGGCTCCGTCTGGCCCTGTCGAGTTTGCTCGGGCCCTGTCAGGTTTGCTGAAGCCCTGTCAGGCTTCGTCGGACCCTGTCGAGCGTGCTCATACCCTGTCGGGCTCCGTCGAGCCCTCTCGGGTTTGCTCGGGCCCTGTCAGGCTCCGTCGGGCCCTGTCGGAATTCCTCGGGCCCTGTCGGGTTTGCTCAGGCCCTGTCGGGTTCCGTCGGGCCCTGTCGGGTTTGCTCGGGCCCCGTCGGGCTCCGTCGGGCCCTGTCGGGTTTCCTCGGGCCCTGTCGGGCTCTATCGAGCCCTGTCAGGCTCCGTCAGGCCTTTTCGGGTTTGCTCGGGCCCTGTCGGGCTCTGTCGGGCCCTGTCAGGCTTTGTCAGGTCCTGTCAGGTTTGTTCGGGCCCTGTCGGGCCTTGTCGGGCCCTGTCGGGTTTGCTCGGGCTCTGTCGGGCTCCGTTGGGCCCTGTCGGGTTTGCTCGGGCTCTGTCGGGTTTGCTCGGGCCCTGTCGGGTTTGCTCGGGCCCTGTCAGGCTCCGTCAAGCCCTGTCGGGTTTGCTCGGGCCCTGTCGGGTTTGCTAGGGCCCTGTCGGGCTCCGTCGGGCCCTGTCTGGTTTCCTCAGGCCCTGTCGGGATCCGTCGGGCCCTGTCGGGTTTGCTCAGGCCGTGTCGGGTTTGCTGAAGCCCTGTCAGGCTTCGACGGACCCTGTCGGGTTTGCTCGGGCCCTGTCGGGCATTGTCGAGCCCTGTCGGGTTTGCTCGGGCCCTGTCAGGCTCCGTCGCGCCCTGTCGGGTTTCCTCGGGCCCTGTCGGGCTCCATCGAGCCCTGTCGGGTTTGCTCGGGCCCTGTCGGGCTCCATCGGACCCTGTCAGGCTTTGTCGGGTCCTGTCGGGTTTGCTCAGGCCCTGTCGGGCCTTGTCAGGCCCTGTCGGGTTTGCTCGGGCCCTGTCGGGTTTGCCCGCGTCTTGTCGGGCTCCGTCGAGCCCTGTCAGATTCGCTCGGGCCCTGTCGGGTTTGCTCGGGCCCTGTCAGGCTCCGTCAGGCCCTGTCGGGTTTGCTCGTGCCCTGTCGGGCTCCGTCGGGCCCTGTCAGGCTTTGTCAGGTCCTGTCGGGTTTGCTCAGGCCCTGTCGGGCCTTGTCAGGCCCTGTCGGGTTTGCTCGGGCCCTGTCGGGTTTGCCCTGTCCTGTCGGGCTCCGTCGGGCCCTGTCAGATTCGCTCGGGCCCTGTCGGGTTTGCTCGGGCCCTGTCAGGCTCCGTCAGGCCCTGTCGTGTTTTCTCGTGCCCTGTTGGGCTCCGTCGGGCCCTGTCAGGTTTGCTTGCGCCCTGTCGGGATCCGTTGGGCCCTGTCGGGTTTGCTCGGGCCCTGTCGGGCTCCTTCGTGCCCTGTCAGGTTTGCTCGGGCCCTGTCGGGTTTGCTCGGGCCCTGTCAGGCTCCGTCGAGCCCTGTCGGGTTTGCTCGGGCCCTGTCAGGCTCCGTCGGGCCCTGTCGGGTTTCCTTGGGCCCTGTCAGGCTCCATCGAGCCCTGTCAGGCTTTGTCGAACCCTGTCAGGTTTGCTCGGGCCATGTCGGGTTTGCTCGGGCCCTGTCAGGCTCTGTCGGGCCCTGTCTGGTTTCCTCGGGCCCTGTCGGGCTCCTTCGAGCCCTGTCAGGTTTGCTCGGACCGTGTCGGGTTTGCTCGGGCCCTGTCAGGCTCCGTCGAGCCCTGGCGGGATTGCTCGGGCCCTGTCGGGCCTTGTCGGGCCCTGTCGGGTTTGCTCGAACTCTGTCGGACTCTAGCATGCCCTGTCGGGTTTGCCCGGGCCCTGTCAGGCTCCGTCAGGCCCTGTCGGGTTTGCTCGGGCCCTATCGGGCTTCGTGGGGCCCTGTCGGGTTTCCTCGGGCCCTGTCGGGCTCCATCGAGCCCTGTCAGGCTCCGTCGGGCCCTTTCGGGTTTGCTCGGGCCCTGTCGGGCTCCGTCAGGCCCTGTCGGATTTGCGCAGGCCCTGTCGGGTTTGCTTGAGCCCTGTCGGGCTCCATCGGGCCCTGTCGGGTTTGCTCGGGCCCTATCGGGCTCCGTCGGGCCCTGTCGGGTTTCCTCGGGCCCTGTCAGGCTCCATCGAGCCCTGTCAGGCTTCGTCGGGCCCTTTCGGGTTTGCTCGGGCCCTGTCGGGCTCCGTCAGGCCCTGTCGGGTTTTCTCGGGCCCTATCGGGCTCCGTCGGGCCCTGTCGGGTTTCCTCGGGCTCTGTCGGTCGCCATCGAGCCCTGTCAGGCTCCGTCAGGCCCTGTCGGGTTTGCTCGGGCCCTATCGAGCTCCGTCGGGCCCTGTCGGGTTTCCTCGGGCTCTGTCGGTCTCCATCGAGCCCTGTCAGGCTCCGTCGGGCCCTGTCGGGTTTGCTCGGGCCCTGTTGGGTTTGCTCAGGCACTGTCGGGTTTGCTCGGGCCCTGTCGGGTTTGCTTGGGCCCTGTTGGGTTTGCTCGGGCCCTGTCGGGCTTCCTCGGGCCCTGTCGGGCTCCATCGAGCCCTGTCAGGCTCCGTCGGACCCTATCAGGCTTTGCTCGGGCCCTGTCGGTCTCCGTCAGGCCCTGTCGGGTTTGCTCGGGCCCTATCGGGCTCCGTCGGGCCCTGTCGGGTTTCCTCGGGCTCTGTCGGTCTCCATCGAGCACTGTCAGGCTCCGTTGGGCCCTGTCGGGTTTGCTCGGGACCTGTCGGGTTTGCTCAGGCACTGTCGGGTTTGCTCAGGCCCTGTCGGGTTTGCTTGGGCCCTGTCGGGCTCCATCGGGCCCTGTCGGGTTTCCTCGGGCCCTGTCGGGCTCCATCGAGCCCTGTCAGGCTCCGTCGGGCCCTTTCGGGTTTGCTCGGGCCCTGTCGGGCTCCGTTGAGCCATGTCAAGTTTGCTCGGGCCCTGTCGGGCTCCATCGAACCCTGTCAGGTTTTGTCGGGTCCTGTCGGGTTTGCTCAGGCCCTGTCAGGCTCCGTCGACCCCTGTCAGGTATGCTCGGGCCCTGTCGGGTTTGCTCAGGCCCTGTCAGGCTCCGTCGACCCCTATCAGGTATGCTCGGGCCCTGTCGGGTTTGCTCAGGCCCTGTCAGGCTCCGTCGACCCCTGTCAGGTTTGCTCGGGCCCTGTCGGGCTCCGTCGGGCCCTATCAGGTTTGCTCGGGCCCTGTCGGGTTTGCTCAGGCCCTGTCAGGCTCCGTCGAGCCCTGTCGGGTTTGCTCAGGCCCTGTCAGGCTCCGTCAGGCCCTGTCGGGTTTGCTCGGGCCCTGTCGGGTTTGCTGGGGCCCTGTCGGGCTCCGTCGGGCCCTGTCGGGTTTGCTCGGGCCCTGTCGGGCTCCGTCTAGCCCTGTCGGGTTTCCTCGGGCCCTGTCGGGCTCCGTCGGGCCCTGTCGGATTTCCTCGGGCCCTCTCGGGTTCCGTCGGGCCCTGTCAGGTTTCCTCGGGCCCTGTCGGACTCTATCGAGCCCTGTCAGGCTCCGTCGGGCTCTTTCGGGTTTGCTCAGGCCCTGTCGGGCTCCGTCGGGCCCTGTCAGGCTTTGTCAGGTCCTGTCAGGTTTGCTCGGGCCCTGTCGGGCCTTGTCGGGCCCTGTTGGGTTTGCTCGGGCTCTGTCGGGCTCCAGCGTGCCCTGTCGGGTTTGCCCTGGCCCTGTCAGGCTCCATCAGGCCCTGTCGGGTTTGCTCGGGCCACGTCGGGCTCCGTGGGGCCCTGTCGGGTTTCCTCGGGCCCTGTCGGGCTCCATCGAGCCCTGTCAGGCTCCGTCGGGCCCTTTCGGGTTTGCTCGGGCCCTGTCGGGCTCTGTCGGGCCCCGTCGGATTTGCTCAGGCCCTGTCGGGTTTTCTCGAGCCCTGTCGGGCTCCATCGAGTCCTGTCGGGTTTGCTCGGGCCCTATCGGGCTCCGTCGGGCCCTGTCGGGTTTCCTCGGGCCCTGTCGGGCTCCATCGAGCCCTGTCAGGCTTCGTCGAGCCCTTTCGGGTTTGCTCGGGCCCTGTCGGGCTCCGTCAGGCCCTGTCGGGTTTGCTCGGGCCCTATCGGGCTCCGTCGAGCCCTGTCGGGTTTCCTCGGGCCCTGTCGGGCTCCATCGAGCCCTGTCAGGCTCCGTCGGGCCCTGTCGTATTTGCTCAGGCCCTGTCGGGCTCCATCGGGTCCTGTCGGGTTTGCTCGGGCCCTATCGGGCTCCTTCGGGCCCTGTTGGGTTTCCTCGGGCCCTGTCGGGCTCTGTTGGGCCCTGTCGGTTTGCTCGGGCCCCGTCGGGTTTTCTGAAGCCCTGTCAGGCTTCGTCGGACCCTGTCAAGTGTGCTCGGGCCCTGTCAGGCTCCGTCGAACCCTGTCAGGTTTTCTCGGGGCTTGTCAGGCTCCGTCGGGTCCTGTCGGGTTTGCTCGGGCCCTGTCGGGTTTGCTCAGGCCCTGTCGGGTTCCGTCGGGCCCTGTCGGGTTTCCTCGGGCCCTGTCGGACTCCACTGAGCCCTGTCAGGCTCCGTCGGGCTCTTTCGGGTTTGCTCGGGCCCTGGCGGGCTCCGTCGGGCCCTGTCAGGCTTTGTCAGGACGTGTCAGGTTTGCTCGGGCCCTGTCGGGCCTTGTCGGGCCCTGTCGGGTTTACTCGGGCTCTGTCGGGCTCCAGTGTGCCCTGTCGGGTTTGCCCGGGCCCTGTCAGGCTCCGTCAGGCCCTGTCGGGTTTGCTCGGGCCCTATCGGGCTCCGTCGGGCCCTGTCGGGTTTCCTCGGGCCCTGTCGGGCTCCATCGAGCCCTGTCAGGCTTCGTCGGGCCCTTTCGGGTTTGCTCGGGCCCTGTCGGGCTCCGTCAGGCCCTGTCGGGTTTCCTCGGGCCCTGTCGGGCTCCATCGAGCCCTGTCAGGTTTGCTCGGGCCCTGTCGGGTTTGCTCGGGCCCTGTCGGGCTCCATCGGACCCTATCAGGCTTTGGCGGGTCCTGTCGGGTTTGCTCAGGCCCTGTCGGGCCTTGTCAGCCCCTGTCGGGTTTGCTCGGGCCCTGTCAGGCTCCGTCGGGCCCTGTCTGGTTTCCTCGGGCTCTGTCGGGCTCTGTCGAACCCTGTCGGGTTTGCTCAGGCCACGTCGGGTTTGCTGAAGCCCTGTCAGGCTTCGTCGGACCCTGTCGGGTTTGCTCGAGCCCTGTCGGGCTCCATCGGGCGCTGTCGGGTTTGCTCGGGCCCTATCGGGCTCCGTCGGGCCCTGTCGGGTTTGCTCGGGCCCTATCGGGCTCGATCGAGCCCTGTCAGGCTTCATCGGGCCGTTTCGGGTTTGCTCGGGCCCTGTCGGGCTCCGTCAGGCCCTGTCGGGTTTGCTCGGGCCCTATCGGGCTCCGTCGAGCCCTGTCGGGTTTGCTCGGGCTCTGTCAGGCTCCGTCGGGCCCTGTTGGGTTTCCTCAGGCCCTGTCGGGCTCCATCAAGCCCTGTCAGGCTTTGTCGAACCCTGTCGGGTTTGCTCGGGCCCTGTCGGGTTTGCTCGGGCCCTGTCGGGCTCCGTCGGGCCCTGTCTGGTTTCCTCGGGCTCTGTTGGGCTTCGTCGCGCCCTGTCGGGTTTGCTCGGGCCATGTCGGGTTTGCTGAAGCCCTGTCAGGATTCGTCGGACCCTGTCGGGTTTGCTCGAGCCCTGTCGGGCTCCATCGGGCCCTGTCGGGTTTGCTCAGGCCCTATCGGGCTCCGTCGGGCCCTGTCGGGTTTCCTCGGGCCCTGTCGGGCTCCATCGAGCCCTGTCAGGCTTCGTCGGGCCCTTTCGGGTTTGCTCGGGCCCTGTCGGGCTCCGTCAGCCCTGTCGGGTTTCCTCGGGCCCTGTCGGGCTCCATCGAGCCCTGTCAGGTTTGCTCGGGCCCTGTCGGGCTCCATCAGACCCTATCAGGCTTTGGCGGGTCCTGTCGGGTTTGCTCAGGCCCTGTCGGGCCTTGTCAGCCCCTGTCAGGTTTGCTCGCGCCCCGTCGGGCTCTGTCGGGCCCTGTCAGGCTCCTTCGTGCCCTGTCAGGTTTGCTCGGGCCATGTCATGCTCCGTCAGGCCCTATCGGGTTTGCTCGAGCCGTGTCGGGCTCCGTCAGGCCCTGTCAGGTTTGCTCAGGCCCTGTCGGGCCTTGTCAGGCCCTGTCAGGTTTGCTCAGGACCTGTCGGGTTTGCCCGCGTCCTGTCAGGCTCCGTCGGGCCCTGTCAGATTCGCTCGGGCCCTGTCGGGTTTGCTCGGGCCCTGTCAGGCTCCGTCAGGCCCTGTCGGGTTTGCTCGTGCCCTGTCGGGCTCCGTCGGGCCCTGTCAGGTTTGCTCAGGCCCTGTCGGGATCCGTTGGGCCTTGTCGGGTTTGCTCGGGCCCTGTCAGGCTCCTTCGTGCCCTGTCAGGTTTGCTCGGGCCCTGTCGGGTTTGCTCGGGCCATGTCGGGTTTGCTCGGGTCCTGTCGGGCTCTGTCAAGCCCTGTCGGGTTTGCTCGGGCCCTGTCAGGCTCCGTCG
Organism: Patagioenas fasciata; assembly: GCF_037038585.1. Taxonomy (NCBI): domain Eukaryota; kingdom Metazoa; phylum Chordata; class Aves; order Columbiformes; family Columbidae; genus Patagioenas; species Patagioenas fasciata. The sequence goes on from NC_092545.1 coordinate 1,107,546, forward strand.
GGCCCTGTCGGATTTCCTCGGGCCCTCTCGGGTTCCGTCGGGCCCTGTCAGGTTTCCTCGGGCCCTGTCGGACTCTATCGAGCCCTGTCAGGCTCCGTCGGGCTCTTTCGGGTTTGCTCAGGCCCTGTCGGGCTCCGTCGGGCCCTGTCAGGCTTTGTAAGGTCCTGTCAGGTTTGCTCGGGCCCTGTCGGGCCTTGTCGGGCCCTGTCGGGTTTGCTCGGGCTCTGTCAGGCTCCAGCGTGCCCTGTCGGGTTTGCCCGGGCCCTGTCAGGCTCCATCAGGCCCTGTCGGGTTTGCTCGGGCCCTATCGGGCTCCGTGGGGCCCTGTCGGGTTTCCTCGGGGCCTGTCGGGCTCCATCGAGCCCTGTAAGGCTCCGTCGGGCCCTTTCGGGTTTGCTCGGGCCCTGTCAGGCTCCATCAGGCCCTGTCGGGTTTGCTCGGGCCCTATCGGGCTCCGTGGGGCCCTGTCGGGTTTCCTCGGGCCCTGGCGGGCTCCATCGAGCCCTGTCAGGCTCCGTCGGGCCCTTTCGGGTTTGCTCGGGCCCTGTCGGGCTCTGTTGGGCCCTGTCGGATTTGCTCAGGCCCTGTCGGGTTTGCTCGAGCCCTGTCGGGCTCCATCGGGTCCTGTCGGGTTTGCTCGGGCCCTATCGGGCTCCGTCGGGCCCTGTCGGGTTTCCTCGGGTTCTGTCGGGCTCCATCGAGCCCTGTCATGCTTCGTCGAGCCCTTTCGGGTTTGCTCGGGCCCTGTCGGGCTCTGTCGGGCCCTGTCGGGTTTGCTCGGGCCCTATCGGGCTCCGTCGAGCACTGTCGGGTTTCCTCGGGCCCTGTTGGGCTCCATCGAGCCCTGTCAGGCTCCGTCGGGCCCTTTCGGGTTTGCTCGGGCCCTGTCGGGCTCCGTCGGGCCCTGTCGGGTTTGCTCGGGCCCTGTCGGGTTTGCTCGGGCCCTGTCAGGCTTTGTCAAGCCCTGTTGGGTTGGCTAGGGCCCTGTCGGGCTCCGTCAGGCCCTGTCAGGCTTTGTCTAACCCTGTCGGGTTTGCTCGGGCCCTGTCGCGTTTGCTCGGGCCCTGTCGGGCTCTGTCGGGCCCTGTCTGGTTTCCTCGGGCCCTGTCGGGCTCCGTCAGGCCCTGTCGGATTTGCTCGGGCCCTGTCGGGTTTGCTGAAGCCCTGTCAGGCTTCGTCGGACCCTGTCGGGTTTGCTCGGGCCCTGTCGGGCTCCGTCGAACCCTGTCGGGTTTGCTCGGGCCCTGTCAGGCTCCGTCGCGCCCTGTCGGGTTTCCTCGGGCCCTGTCGGGCTCCATCGAGCCCTGTCAGGTTTGCTCGGGCCCTGTCGGGTTTGCTCGGGCCCTGTCGGGCTCCATCGAACCCTATCAGGCTTTGGCGGGTCCTGTCAGGTTTGCTCGGGCCCTGTCAGGCTCCGTCAGGCCCTATCGGGTTTGCTCGAGCCCTGTCGGGCTCCGTCAAGCCCTGTCAGGTTTGCTCGGGCCCTGTCGGGCCTTGTCTGGCCCTGTCGGGTTTGCTCGGGACCTGTCGGGTTTGCCCGCGTCCTGTCGGGCTCCGTCGGGCTCTGTCAGATTCGCTCGGGCCCTGTCGGGTTTGCTCGGGCCCTGTCAGGCTCCGTCAGGCCCTGTCGGGTTTCCTCGGGCCCTGTCGGGCTCTGTTGGGCCCTGTCGGTTTGCTCGGGCCCTGTCGGGATCCGTTGGGCCTTGTCGGGTTTGTTCGGGCCCTGTCGGGCTCCTTCGTGCCCTGTCAGGTTTGCTCGGGCCCTGTCGGGTTTGCTCGGGCCCTGTCAGGCTCCGTCGGGCCCTGTCGGGTTTCCTCGGGCCCTGTCGGGCTCCATCGAGCCCTGTCAGGCTTTGTCGAACCCTGTCGGGTTTGCTCGGGCCCTGTCGGGATTGCTCGGGTCCTGTTGGGCTCTGTCGGGCCCTGTCATGTTTGCTCGGGCGCTGTCAGGCTCTGTCGGGCCCTGTCGGATTTCCTCGGGCCCTCTCGGGTTCCGTCGGGCCCTCTCGGGTTCCGTCCGGCCCTGTCTAGTTTCCTCGGGCCCTTTCGGACTCTATCGAGCCCTGTCAGGCTCCGTCGGGCTCTTTCGGGTTTGCTCAGGCCCTGTCGGGCTCCGTCGGGCCCTGTCAGGCTTTGTAAGGTCCTGTCAGGTTTGCTCGGGCCCTGTCGGGCCTTGTCGGGCCCTGTCGGGTTTGCTCGGGCTCTGTCAGGCTCCAGCGTGCCCTGTCGGGTTTGCCCGGGCCCTGTCAGGCTCCATCAGGCCCTGTCGGGTTTGCTCGGGCCCTATCGGGCTCCGTGGGGCCCTGTCGGGTTTCCTCGGGGCCTGTCGGGCTCCATCGAGCCCTGTAAGGCTCCGTCGGGCCCTTTCGAGTTTGCTCGGGCCCTGTCGGGCTCTGTCGGGCCCTGTTGGATTTGCTCAGGCCCTGTCGGGTTTGCTTGAGCTTTGTCGGGCTCCATCGGGCCCTGTCGGGTTTGCTCGGGCCCTATCGGGCTCCGTCGGGCCCTGTCGGGTTTCCTCGGGCCCTGTCGGGCTCCATCGAGCCCTGTCAGGCTTCGTCGGGCCCTTTCGGGTTTGCTCGGGCCCTGTCGGGCTCTGTCGGGCCCTGTCTGGTTTCCTCGGGCCCTGTCGGGCTCCGTCGGGCCCTGTCGGATTTGCTCGGGCCCTGTCGGGTTTGCTGAAGCCCTGTCAGGCTTCGTCGGACCCTGTCGGGTTTGCTCGGGCCCTGTCGGGCTCCGTCGAACCCTGTCGGGTTTGCTCGGGCCCTGTCAGGCTCCGTCGCGCCCTGTCGGGTTTCCTCGGGCCCTGTCGGGCTCCATCGAGCCCTGTCAGGTTTGCTCGGGCCCTGTCGGGTTTGCTCGGGCCCTGTCGGGCTCCATCGGACCCTATCTGGCTTTGGCGGGTCCTGTCGGGTTTGCTCAGGCCCTGTCGGGCCTTGTCAGCCCCTGTCAGGTTTGCTCGCGCCCTGTTGGGCTCCGTCGGGCCCTGTCAGGTTCTCTCGGGCCCTGTCAGGTTTGCTCGGGCCCTGTCAGGCTCCGTCAGGCCGTATCGGGTTTGCTCGAGCCCTGTTGGGCTCCGTCAGGCCCTGTCAGGTTTGCTCGGGCCCTGTCGGGCCTTGTCAGGCCCTGTCGGATTTGCTCGGGACCTGTCGGGTTTGCCCGCATCCTGTCGGCCTCCGTCGCGCCCTGTCAGATTCGCTCGGGCCCTGACGGGTTTACTCGGGCCCTGTCAGGCTCCGTCAGGCCCTGTCGGGTTTGCTCGTGCCCTGTCGGGCTCCGTCGGGCCCTGTCAGGTTTGCTCAGGCCCTGTCGGGATCCGTTGGGCCTTGTCGGGTTTGCTCGGGCCCTGTTGGGCTCCTTCGTGCCCTGTCAGGTTTGCTCGGGCCCTGTCGGGTTTGCTCGGGCCCTGTCAGGCTCCGTCGGGCTCTTTCGGGTTTGCTCAGGCCCTGTCGGGCTCCGTCGGGCCCTGTCAGGCTTTGTAAGGTCCTGTCAGGTTTGCTCGGGCCCTGTCAGGCCTTGTCGGGCCCTGTCGGGTTTGCTCGGGCTCTGTCGGGCTCCAGCGTGTCCTGTCGGGTTTGCCCGGGCCCTGTCAAGCTCCATCAGGCCCTGTCGGGTTTGCTCGGGCCCTATCGGGCTCCGTGGGGCCCTGTCGGGTTTCCTCGGGCCCTGTCGGGCTCCATCGAGCCCTGTCAGGCTCCGTCGGGCCCTTTCGGGTTTGCTCGGGCCCTGTCGGGCTCCGTCGGGCCCTGTCGGATTTGCTCAGGCCCTGTCGGGTTTGCTGGAGCCCTGTCGGGCTCCGTCAGGCCCTGTCGGGTTTGCTCGGGCCCTATCGGGCTCCGTCGAACCCTGTCGGGTTGCCTCGGGCCCTGTCGGGCTCCATCGAGCCCTGTCAGGCTCCGTCGGGCCCTTTCGGGTTTGCTCGGGCCCTGTCAGGCTCCGTCGGGCCCTGTCGGGTTTGCTCGGGCCCTGTCGGGTTTGCTCAGGCCCTGTCAGGCTTTGTCAAGCCCTGTCGGGTTTGCTAGGGCCCTATCGGGCTCCGTCGGGCCCTGTCTGGTTTCCTCAGGCCCTGTCGGGCTCCGTCGGGCCCTGTCGGGTTTGCTCAGGCCCTGTCGGGTTTGCTAGGGCCCTGTCGGGCTCCGTCGGGCCCTGTCTGGTTTCCTCAGGCCCTGTCGGGCTCCGTCGAGCCCTGTCGGGTTTGCTCGGGCCCTGTCAGGCTCCGTCGCGCCCTGTCGGGTTTCCTCGGGCCCTGTCGGGCTCCATCGAGCCCTGTCGGGTTTGCTCAGGCCCTGTCGGGCACCATCGGACCCCGTCAGGCTTTGTCGGGTCCTGTCGGGTTTGCTCAGGCCCTGTCGGGCCTTGTCAGGCCCTGTCGGGTTTGCTCGGGCCCTGTCGGGTTTGCCCGCGTCCTGTCGGGCTCCGTCAGGCCCTGTCGGATTTGCTCGGGCCCTGTCGGGTTTGCTGAAGCCCTGTCAGGCTTCGTCGGACCCTGTCGGGTTTGCTCGGGCCCTGTCGGGCTCCGTCGAACCCTGTCGGGTTTGCTCGGGCCCTGTCAGGCTCCGTCGCGCCCTGTCGGGTTTCCTCGGGCCCTGTCGGGCTCCATCGAGCCCTGTCAGGTTTGCTCGGGCCCTGTCGGGTTTGCTCGGGCCCTGTCGGGCTCCATCGAACCCTATCAGGCTTTGGCGGGTCCTGTCAGGTTTGCTCGGGCCCTGTCAGGCTCCGTCAGGCCCTATCGGGTTTGCTCGAGCCCTGTCGGGCTCCGTCAAGCCCTGTCAGGTTTGCTCGGGCCCTGTCGGGCCTTGTCTGGCCCTGTCGGGTTTGCTCGGGACCTGTCGGGTTTGCCCGCGTCCTGTCGGGCTCCGTCGGGCTCTGTCAGATTCGCTCGGGCCCTGTCGGGTTTGCTCGGGCCCTGTCAGGCTCCGTCAGGCCCTGTCGGGTTTCCTCGGGCCCTGTCGGGCTCTGTTGGGCCCTGTCGGTTTGCTCGGGCCCTGTCGGGATCCGTTGGGCCTTGTCGGGTTTGCTCGGGCCCTGTCGGGCTCCTTCGTGCCCTGTCAGGTTTGCTCGGGCCCTGTCGGGTTTGCTCGGGCCCTGTCAGGCTCCGTCGGGCCCTGTCGGGTTTCCTCGGGCCCTGTCGGGCTCCATCGAGCCCTGTCAGGCTTTGTCGAACCCTGTCGGGTTTGCTCGGGCCCTGTCGGGATTGCTCGGGTCCTGTTGGGCTCTGTCGGGCCCTGTCATGTTTGCTCGGGCGCTGTCAGGCTCTGTCGGGCCCTGTCGGATTTGCTCAGGCCCTGTCGGGTTTGCTGGAGCCCTGTCGGGCTCCATCGGGTCCTGTCGGGTTTGCTCGGGCCCTATCGGGCTCCGTTGGGCCCTGTCGGGTTTCCTCGGGCCCTGTCGGGCTCCATCAAGCCCTGTCAGGCTTCGTCGGGCCCTTTCGGGTTTGCTCGGGCCCTGTCGGGCTCCGTCAGGCCCTGTCGGGTTTCCTCGGGCCCTGTCGGGCTCCATCGAGCCCTGTCAGGCTCCGTCGGGCCCTTTCGGGTTTGCTCGGGCCCTGTCAGGCTCCGTCGGGCCCTGTCGGGTTTGCTCGGGCCCTGTCGGGTTTGCTCAGGCCCTGTCAGGCTTTGTCAAGCCCTGTCGGGTTTGCTAGGGCCCTATCGGGCTCCGTCGGGCCCTGTCTGGTTTCCTCAGGCCCTGTCGGGCTCCGTCGGCCCCTGTCGGGTTTGCTCAGGCCCTGTCGGGTTTGCTAGGGCCCTGTCGGGCTCCGTCGGGCCCTGTCTGGTTTCCTCAGGCCCTGTCGGGCTCCGTCGAGCCCTGTCGGGTTTGCTCGGGCCCTGTCAGGCTCCGTCGCGCCCTGTCGGGTTTCCTCGGGCCCTGTCGGGCTCCATCGAGCCCTGTCGGGTTTGCTCAGGCCCTGTCGGGCACCATCGGACCCCGTCAGGCTTTGTCGGGTCCTGTCGGGTTTGCTCAGGCCCTGTCGGGCCTTGTCAGGCCCTGTCGGGTTTGCTCGGGCCCTGTCGGGTTTGCCCGCGTCCTGTGGGGCTCCGTCGGGCCCTGTCAGATTCGCTCGGGCCCTGTCGGGTTTGCTCGGGCCCTGTCAGGCTCCGTCAGGCCCTGTCGGGTTTGCTCGGGCCCTGTCAGGCTCCGTCGGGCCCTGTCAGGTTTGCTCAGGCCCTGTCGGGATCCGTTGGGCCCTGTCGGGTTTGCTCGGGCCCTGTCGGGCTCCTTCGTGCCCTGTCAGGTTTGCTCGGGCCCTGTCGGGTTTGCTCGGGCCCTGTCAGGCTCCGTCGAACCCTGTCAGGTTTGCTGAGGCCCTGTCGGGTTTGCTCAGGCCCTGTCAGGCTCCGTCAAGCCCTGTCGGGTTTGCTCGGGCCCTGTCAGGCTCCGTCAGGCCCTGTCTGGTTTGCTCGTGCCCTGTCGGGCTCCGTCGGGCCCTGTCAGGTTTGCTTGGGCACTGTCGGGCTCCGTCGGGCCCTGTCAGGCTTTGTCGAACCCTGTCGGGTTTGCTCAGGCCCTGTCGGGTTTGCTCGGGCCCTGTCGGGCTCCGTCAGGCCCTGTCTGGTTTCCTCGGGCCCTGTTGGGCTCCGTCGGGCCCTGTCGGGTTTGCTCGGGCCCTGTCGGGTTGCTGAAGCCCTGTCAGGCTTCGCTGAAGCCCTGTCAGGCTTCGTCCGACCCTGTCGGGTTTGCTCGGGCCCTGTCGGGTTTGCTGAAGCCCTGTCAGGCTTCGTCAGACCCTGTCGGGTTTGCTCGGGCCCTGTCGGGCTCCATCGAGCCCTGTCAGGCTCCGTCGGGCCCTTTCGGGTTTGCTCGGGCCCTGTCAGGCTCCGTCGGGCCCTGTCGGGTTTGCTCGGGCCCTGTCGGGTTTGCTCAGGCCCTGTCAGGCTTTGTCAAGCCCTGTCGGGTTTGCTAGGGCCCTATCGGGCTCCGTCGGGCCCTGTCTGGTTTCCTCAGGCCCTGTCGGGCTCCGTCGGCCCCTGTCGGGTTTGCTCAGGCCCTGTCGGGTTTGCTAGGGCCCTGTCGGGCTCCGTCGGGCCCTGTCTGGTTTCCTCAGGCCCTGTCGGGCTCCGTCGAGCCCTGTCGGGTTTGCTCGGGCCCTGTCAGGCTCCGTCGCGCCCTGTCGGGTTTCCTCGGGCCCTGTCGGGCTCCATCGAGCCCTGTCGGGTTTGCTCAGGCCCTGTCGGGCACCATCGGACCCCGTCAGGCTTTGTCGGGTCCTGTCGGGTTTGCTCAGGCCCTGTCGGGCCTTGTCAGGCCCTGTCGGGTTTGCTCGGGCCCTGTCGGGTTTGCCCGCGTCCTGTGGGGCTCCGTCGGGCCCTGTCAGATTCGCTCGGGCCCTGTCGGGTTTGCTCGGGCCCTGTCAGGCTCCGTCAGGCCCTGTCGGGTTTGCTCGGGCCCTGTCAGGCTCCGTCGGGCCCTGTCAGGTTTGCTCAGGCCCTGTCGGGATCCGTTGGGCCCTGTCGGGTTTGCTCGGGCCCTGTCGGGCTCCTTCGTGCCCTGTCAGGTTTGCTCGGGCCCTGTCGGGTTTGCTCGGGCCCTGTCAGGCTCCGTCGAGCCCTGTCAGGTTTGCTGAGGCCCTGTCGGGTTTGCTCAGGCCCTGTCAGGCTCCGTCAAGCCCTGTCGGGTTTGCTCGGGCCCTGTCAGGCTCCGTCAGGCCCTGTCTGGTTTGCTCGTGCCCTGTCGGGCTCCGTCGGGCCCTGTCAGGTTTGCTTGGGCACTGTCGGGCTCCGTCGGGCCCTGTCAGGCTTTGTCGAACCCTGTCGGGTTTGCTCAGGCCCTGTCGGGTTTGCTCGGGCCCTGTCGGGCTCCGTCAGGCCCTGTCTGGTTTCCTCGGGCCCTGTTGGGCTCCGTCGGGCCCTGTCGGGTTTGCTCGGGTTCTGTCGGGTTGCTGAAGCCCTGTCAGGCTTCGCTGAAGCCCTGTCAGGCTTCGTCCGACCCTGTCGGGTTTGCTCGGGCCCTGTCGGGTTTGCTGAAGCCCTGTCAGGCTTCGTCAGACCCTGTCGGGTTTGCTCGGGCCCTGTCGGGCTCCATCGAGCCCTGTCAGGCTCCGTCGGGCCCTTTCGGGTTTGCTCGGGCCCTGTCGGGCTCCGTCGGGCCCTGTCGGATTTGCTCAGGTCCTGTCGGGTTTGCTGGAGCCCTGTCGGGCTCCATCGGGTCCTGTCGGGTTTGCTCGGGCCCTATCGGGCTCCGTTGGGCCCTGTCGGGTTTCCTCGGGCCCTGTCGGGCTCCATCAAGCCCTGTCAGGCTTCGTCAGGCCCTTTCGGGTTTGCTCGGGCCCTGTCGGGCTCCGTCAGGCCCTGTCGGGTTTGCTCGGGCCCTATCGGGCTCCGTCGAACCCTGTCGGGTTTCCTCGGGCCCTGTCGGGCTCCATCGAGCCCTGTCAGGCTCCGTCGGGCCCTTTCGGGTTTGCTCGGGCCCTGTCGGGCTCCGTCAGGCCCTGTCGGGTTTGCTCGGGCCCTGTCGGGTTTGCTCAGGCCCTGTCAGGCTTTGTCAAGCCCTGTCGGGTTTGCTAGGGCCCTGTCGGGCTCCGTCGGGCCCTGTCTGGTTTCCTCAGGCCCTGTCGGGCTCCGTCGGGCCCTGTCGGGTTTGCTCAGGCGCTGTCGGGTTTGTTAGGGCCCTGTCGGGCTCCGTCGGGCCCTGTCTGATTTCCTCAGGCCCTGTCGGGCTCCGTCGAGCCCTGTCGGGTTTGCTCGGGCCCTGTCAGGCTCCGTCGCGCCCTGTCGGGTTTCCTCGGGCCCTGTCGGGCTCCATCGAGCCCTGTCGGGTTTCCTCGGGCCCTGTCGGGCTCCATCGAGCCCTGTCAGGCTTCGTCGGGCCCTTTCGGGTTTGCTCGGGCCCTGTCGGGCTCTGTCGGGCCCTGTTGGATTTGCTCAGGCCCTGTCGGGTTTGCTTGAGCTTTGTCGGGCTCCATCGGGCCCTGTCGGGTTTGCTCGGGCCCTATCGGGCTCCGTCGGGCCCTGTCGGGTTTCCTCGGGCCCTGTCGGGCTCCATCGAGCCCTGTCAGGCTTCGTCGGGCCCTTTCGGGTTTGCTCGGGCCCTGTCGGGCTCTGTCGGGCCCTGTCTGGTTTCCTCGGGCCCTGTCGGGCTCCGTCGGGCCCTGTCGGATTTGCTCGGGCCCTGTCGGGTTTGCTGAAGCCCTGTCAGGCTTCGTCGGACCCTGTCGGGTTTGCTCGGGCCCTGTCGGGCTCCGTCGAACCCTGTCGGGTTTGCTCGGGCCCTGTCAGGCTCCGTCGCGCCCTGTCGGGTTTCCTCGGGCCCTGTCGGGCTCCATCGAGCCCTGTCAGGTTTGCTCGGGCCCTGTCGGGTTTGCTCGGGCCCTGTCGGGCTCCATCGGACCCTATCTGGCTTTGGCGGGTCCTGTCGGGTTTGCTCAGGCCCTGTCGGGCCTTGTCAGCCCCTGTCAGGTTTGCTCGCGCCCTGTTGGGCTCCGTCGGGCCCTGTCAGGTTCTCTCGGGCCCTGTCAGGTTTGCTCGGGCCCTGTCAGGCTCCGTCAGGCCGTATCGGGTTTGCTCGAGCCCTGTTGGGCTCCGTCAGGCCCTGTCAGGTTTGCTCGGGCCCTGTCGGGCCTTGTCAGGCCCTGTCGGATTTGCTCGGGACCTGTCGGGTTTGCCCGCATCCTGTCGGCCTCCGTCGCGCCCTGTCAGATTCGCTCGGGCCCTGACGGGTTTACTCGGGCCCTGTCAGGCTCCGTCAGGCCCTGTCGGGTTTGCTCGTGCCCTGTCGGGCTCCGTCGGGCCCTGTCAGGTTTGCTCAGGCCCTGTCGGGATCCGTTGGGCCTTGTCGGGTTTGCTCGGGCCCTGTTGGGCTCCTTCGTGCCCTGTCAGGTTTGCTCGGGCCCTGTCGGGTTTGCTCGGGCCCTGTCAGGCTCCGTCGGGCTCTTTCGGGTTTGCTCAGGCCCTGTCGGGCTCCGTCGGGCCCTGTCAGGCTTTGTAAGGTCCTGTCAGGTTTGCTCGGGCCCTGTCAGGCCTTGTCGGGCCCTGTCGGGTTTGCTCGGGCTCTGTCGGGCTCCAGCGTGTCCTGTCGGGTTTGCCCGGGCCCTGTCAAGCTCCATCAGGCCCTGTCGGGTTTGCTCGGGCCCTATCGGGCTCCGTGGGGCCCTGTCGGGTTTCCTCGGGCCCTGTAGGGCTCCATCGAGCCCTGTCAGGCTCCGTCGGGCCCTTTCGGGTTTGCTCGGGCCCTGTCGGGCTCCGTCGGGCCCTGTCGGATTTGCTCAGGCCCTGTCGGGTTTGCTGGAGCCCTGTCGGGCTCCATCGGGTCCTGTCGGGTTTGCTCGGGCCCTATCGGGCTCCGTTGGGCCCTGTCGGGTTTCCTCGGGCCCTGTCGGGCTCCATCAAGCCCTGTCAGGCTTCGTCGGGCCCTTTCGGGTTTGCTCGGGCCCTGTCGGGCTCCGTCAGGCCCTGTCGGGTTTGCTCGGGCCCTATCGGGCTCCGTCGAACCCTGTCGGGTTTCCTCGGGCCCTGTCGGGCTCCATCGAGCCCTGTCAGGCTCCGTCGGGCCCTTTCGGGTTTGCTCGGGCCCTGTCAGGCTCCGTCGGGCCCTGTCGGGTTTGCTCGGGCCCTGTCGGGTTTGCTCAGGCCCTGTCAGGCTTTGTCAAGCCCTGTCGGGTTTGCTAGGGCCCTATCGGGCTCCGTCGGGCCCTGTCTGGTTTCCTCAGGCCCTGTCGGGCTCCGTCGGGCCCTGTCGGGTTTGCTCAGGCCCTGTCGGGTTTGCTAGGGCCCTGTCGGGCTCCGTCGAGCCCTGTCGGGTTTGCTCGGGCCCTGTCAGGCTCCGTCGCGCCCTGTCGGGTTTCCTCGGGCCCTGTCGGGCTCCATCGAGCCCTGTCGGGTTTGCTCAGGCCCTGTCGGGCACCATCGGACCCCGTCAGGCTTTGTCGGGTCCTGTCGGGTTTGCTCAGGCCCTGTCGGGCCTTGTCAGGCCCTGTCGGGTTTGCTCGGGCCCTGTCGGGTTTGCCCGCGTCCTGTCGGGCTCCGTCAGGCCCTGTCGGATTTGCTCGGGCCCTGTCGGGTTTGCTGAAGCCCTGTCAGGCTTCGTCGGACCCTGTCGGGTTTGCTCGGGCCCTGTCGGGCTCCGTCGAACCCTGTCGGGTTTGCTCGGGCCCTGTCAGGCTCCGTCGCGCCCTGTCGGGTTTCCTCGGGCCCTGTCGGGCTCCATCGAGCCCTGTCAGGTTTGCTCGGGCCCTGTCGGGTTTGCTCGGGCCCTGTCGGGCTCCATCGAACCCTATCAGGCTTTGGCGGGTCCTGTCAGGTTTGCTCGGGCCCTGTCAGGCTCCGTCAGGCCCTATCGGGTTTGCTCGAGCCCTGTCGGGCTCCGTCAAGCCCTGTCAGGTTTGCTCGGGCCCTGTCGGGCCTTGTCTGGCCCTGTCGGGTTTGCTCGGGACCTGTCGGGTTTGCCCGCGTCCTGTCGGGCTCCGTCGGGCTCTGTCAGATTCGCTCGGGCCCTGTCGGGTTTGCTCGGGCCCTGTCAGGCTCCGTCAGGCCCTGTCGGGTTTCCTCGGGCCCTGTCGGGCTCTGTTGGGCCCTGTCGGTTTGCTCGGGCCCTGTCGGGATCCGTTGGGCCTTGTCGGGTTTGCTCGGGCCCTGTCGGGCTCCTTCGTGCCCTGTCAGGTTTGCTCGGGCCCTGTCGGGTTTGCTCGGGCCCTGTCAGGCTCCGTCGGGCCCTGTCGGGTTTCCTCGGGCCCTGTCGGGCTCCATCGAGCCCTGTCAGGCTTTGTCGAACCCTGTCGGGTTTGCTCGGGCCCTGTCGGGATTGCTCGGGTCCTGTTGGGCTCTGTCGGGCCCTGTCATGTTTGCTCGGGCGCTGTCAGGCTCTGTCGGGCCCTGTCGGATTTGCTCAGGCCCTGTCGGGTTTGCTCGGGCCCTGTCGGGCTCCTTCGTGCCCTGTCAGGTTTGCTCGGGCCCTGTCGGGTTTGCTCGGGCCCTGTCAGGCTCCGTCGAGCCCTGTCAGGTTTGCTGAGGCCCTGTCGGGTTTGCTCAGGCCCTGTCAGGCTCCGTCAAGCCCTGTCGGGTTTGCTCGGGCCCTGTCAGGCTCCGTCAGGCCCTGTCTGGTTTGCTCGTGCCCTGTCGGGCTCCGTCGGGCCCTGTCAGGTTTGCTTGGGCACTGTCGGGCTCCGTCGGGCCCTGTCAGGCTTTGTCGAACCCTGTCGGGTTTGCTCAGGCCCTGTCGGGTTTGCTCGGGCCCTGTCGGGCTCCGTCAGGCCCTGTCTGGTTTCCTCGGGCCCTGTCGGGCTCCGTCGGGCCCTGTCGGGTTTGCTCGGGCCCTGTCGGGTTGCTGAAGCCCTGTCAGGCTTCGCTGAAGCCCTGTCAGGCTTCGTCCGACCCTGTCGGGTTTGCTCGGGCCCTGTCGGGTTTGCTGAAGCCCTGTCAGGCTTCGTCAGACCCTGTCGGGTTTGCTCGGGCCCTGTCGGGCTCCATCGAGCCCTGTCAGGCTCCGTCGGGCCCTTTCGGGTTTGCTCGGGCCCTGTCGGGCTCCGTCGGGCCCTGTCGGATTTGCTCAGGCCCTGTCGGGTTTGCTGGAGCCCTGTCGGGCTCCATCGGGTCCTGTCGGGTTTGCTCGGGCCCTATCGGGCTCCGTTGGGCCCTGTCGGGTTTCCTCGGGCCCTGTCGGGCTCCATCAAGCCCTGTCAGGCTTCGTCAGGCCCTTTCGGGTTTGCTCGGGCCCTGTCGGGCTCCGTCAGGCCCTGTCGGGTTTGCTCGGGCCCTATCGGGCTCCGTCGAACCCTGTCGGGTTTCCTCGGGCCCTGTCGGGCTCCATCGAGCCCTGTCAGGCTCCGTCGGGCCCTTTCGGGTTTGCTCGGGCCCTGTCGGGCTCCGTCGGGCCCTGTCGGGTTTGCTCGGGCCCTGTCGGGTTTGCTCAGGCCCTGTCAGGCTTTGTCAAGCCCTGTCGGGTTTGCTAGGGCCCTGTCGGGCTCCGTCGGGCCCTGTCTGGTTTCCTCAGGCCCTGTCGGGCTCCGTCGGGCCCTGTCGGGTTTGCTCAGGCGCTGTCGGGTTTGTTAGGGCCCTGTCGGGCTCCGTCGGGCCCTGTCTGATTTCCTCAGGCCCTGTCGGGCTCCGTCGAGCCCTGTCGGGTTTGCTCGGGCCCTGTCAGGCTCCGTCGCGCCCTGTCGGGTTTCCTCGGGCCCTGTCGGGCTCCATCGAGCCCTGTCGGGTTTGCTCAGGCCCTGTCGGGCACCATCGGACCCCGTCAGGCTTTGTCGGGTCCTGTCGGGTTTGCTCAGGCCCTGTCGGGCCTTGTCAGGCCCTGTCGGGTTTGCTCGGGCCCTGTCGGGTTTGCCCGCGTCCTGTGGGGCTCCGTCGGGCCCTGTCAGATTCGCTCGGGCCCTGTCGGGTTTGCTCGGACCCTGTCAGGCTCCGTCAGGCCCTGTCGGGTTTGCTCGGGCCCTGTCAGGCTCCGTCGGGCCCTGTCAGGTTTGCTCAGGCCCTGTCGGGATCCGTTGGGCCCTGTCGGGTTTGCTCGGGCCCTGTCGGGCTCCTTCGTGCCCTGTCAGGTTTGCTCGGGCCCTGTCGGGTTTGCTCGGGCCCTGTCAGGCTCCGTCGAGCCCTGTCAGGTTTGCTGAGGCCCTGTCGGGTTTGCTCAGGCCCTGTCAGGCTCCGTCAAGCCCTGTCGGGTTTGCTCGGGCCCTGTCAGGCTCCGTCAGGCCCTGTCTGGTTTGCTCGTACCCTGTCGGGCTCCGTCGGGCCCTGTCAGGTTTGCTTGGGCACTGTCGGGCTCCGTCGGGCCCTGTCAGGCTTTGTCGAACCCTGTCGGGTTTGCTCAGGCCCTGTCGGGTTTGCTCGGGCCCTGTCGGGCTCCGTCAGGCCCTGTCTGGTTTCCTCGGGCCCTGTTGGGCTCCGTCGGGCCCTCTCGGGTTTGCTCGGGCCCTGTCGGGTTGCTGAAGCCCTGTCAGGCTTCGCTGAAGCCCTGTCAGGCTTCGTCCGACCCTGTCGGGTTTGCTCGGGCCCTGTCGGGTTGCTGAAGCCCTGTCAGGCTTCGCTGAAGCCCTGTTCAGGCTTCGTCCGACCCTGTCGGGTTTGCTCGGGCCCTGTCGGGTTTGCTGAAGCCCTGTCAGGCTTCGTCAGACCCTGTCGGGTTTGCTCGGGCCCTGTCGGGCTCCGTCGAACCCTGTCGGGTTTGCTCGGGCCCTGTCAGGCTCCGTCGCGCCCTGTCGGGTTTCCTCGGGCCCTGTCGGGCTCCATTGAGCCCTGTCAGGTTTGCTCGGGCCCTGTCGGGTTTGCTCGGGCCCTGTCGGGCTCCATCGGACCCTATCAGGCTTTGGTGGTTCCTGTCGGGTTTGCTCAGGCCCTGTCGGGCCTTGTCAGCCCCTGTCGGGTTTGCTCGCGCCCTGTCGGGCTCCGTCGGGCCCTGTCAGGTTCTCTCGGGCCCTGTCAGGTTTGCTCGGGCCCTGTCGGGATCCATTGGGCCCTGTCAGGTTTGCTCGGGCCCTGTCGGGTTTGCTCGGGCCCTGTCAGGCTCCGTCGGCCTCTTTCGGGTTTGCTCAGGCCCTGTCGGACTCCGTCGGGCCCTGTCAGGCTTTGTAAGGTCCTGTCAGGTTTGCTCGGGCCCTGTCAGGCCTTGTCGGGCCCTGTCGGGTTTGCTCGGGCTCTGTCGGGCTCCAGCGTGTCCTGTCGGGTTTGCCCGGGCCCTGTCAGGCTCCATCAGGTCCTGTCGGGTTTGCTCGGGCCCTATCGGGCTCCGTGGGGCCCTGTCGGGTTTCCTCGGGCCCTGTCGGGCTCCATCGAGCCCTGTCAGGCTCCGTCGGGCCCTTTCGGGTTTGCTCGGGCCCTGTCGGGCTCCGTCGGGCCCTGTCGGATTTGCTCAGGGCCTGTCGGGTTTGCTGGAGCCCTGTCGGGCTCCATCGGGTCCTGTCGGGTTTGCTCGGGCCCTATCGGGCTCCGTCGGGCCCTGTCGGGTTTCCTCGGGCACTGTCGGGCTCCATCAAGCCCTGTCAGGCTTCGTCGGGCCCTTTCGGGTTTGCTCGGGCCCTGTCGGGCTCCGTCGGGCCCTGTCGGGTTTGCTCGGGCCCTGTCGGGTTTGCTCAGGCCCTGTCAGGCTTTGTCAAGCCCTGTCGGGTTTGCTAGGGCCCTGTCGGGCTCCGTTGGGCCCTTTCTGGTTTCCTCAGGCCCTGTCGGGCTCCGTCGGGCCCTGTCGGGTTTGCTCAGGCCCTGTCGGGTTTGCTAGGGCCCTGTCGGGCTCCGTCGGGCCCTGTCTGGTTTCCTCAGGCCCTGTCGGGCTCCGTCGAGCCCTGTCGGGTTTCCTCGGGCCCTGTCGGGCTCCATCGGACCCCGTCAGGCTTTGTCGGGTCCTGTCGGGTTTGCTCAGGCCCTGTCGGGCCTTGTCAGGCCCTGTCGGGTTTGCTCGGGCCCTGTCGGGTTTGCCCTCGTCCTGTGGTGCTCCGTCGGGCCCTGTCAGATTCGCTCGGGCCCTGTCGGGTTTGCTCGGGCCCTGTCAGGCTCCGTCAGGCCCTGTCGGGTTTGCTCGGGCCCTGTCAGGCTCCGTCGGGCCCTGTCAGGTTTGCTCAGGCCCTGTCGGGATCCGTTGGGCCCTGTCGGGTTTGCTCGGGCCCTGTCGGGCTCCTTCGTGCCCTGTCAGGTTTGCTCGGGCCCTGTCGGGTTTGCTCGGGCCCTGTCAGGCTCCGTCGAGCCCTGTCAGGTTTGCTCGGGCCCTGTCGGGTTTGCTCAGGCCCTGTCAGGCTCCGTCGAGCCCTGTCGGGTTTGCTCGGGCCCTGTCAGGCTCCGTCAGGCCCTGTCTGGTTTGCTCGTACCCTGTCCGGCTCCGTCGGGCCCTGTCAGGTTGCTTGGGCACTGTCGGGCTCCGTCGGGCCCTGTCAGGCTTTGTCGAACCCTGTCGGGTTTGCTCAGGCCCTGTCGGGTTTGCTAGGGCCCTGTCGGGCTCCGTCAGGCCCTGTCTGGTTTCCTCGGGCCCTGTTGGGCTCCGTCGGGCCCTGTCGGGTTTGCTCGGGCCCTGTCGGGTTGCTGAAGCCCTGTCAGGCTTGCTGAAGCCCTGTCAGGCTTCGTCCGACCCTGTCGGGTTTGCTCGGGCCCTGTCGGGTTGCTGAAGCCCTGTCAGGCTTCGCTGAAGCCCTGTCAGGCTTCGTCCGACCCTGTCGGGTTTGCTCGGGCCCTGTCGGGTTTGCTGAAGCCCTGTCAGGCTTCGTCAGACCCTGTCGGGTTTGCTCGGGCCCTGTCGGGCTCCGTCGAACCCTGTCGGGTTTGCTCGGGCCCTGTCAGGCTCCGTCGCGCCCTGTCGGGTTTCCTCGGGCCCTGTCGGGCTCCATCGAGCCCTGTCAGGTTTGCTCGGGCCCTGTCGGGTTTGCTCGGGCCCTGTCGGGCTCCATCGGACCCTATCAGGCTTTGGTGGTTCCTGTCGGGTTTGCTCAGGCCCTGTCGGGCCTTGTCAGCCCCTGTCGGGTTTGCTCGCGCCCTGTCGGGCTCCGTCGGGCCCTGTCAGGTTCTCTCGGGCCCTGTCAGGTTTGCTCGGGCCCTGTCGGGATCCATTGGGCCTTGTCGGGTTTGCTCGGGCCCTGTCGGGCTCCTTCGTGCCCTATCAGGTTTGCTCGGGCCCTGTCGGGTTTGCTCTGGCCCTGTCAGGCCTTGTCAGGCCCTGTCGGGTTTGCTCGGGACCTGTCGGGTTTGCCCGCGTCCTGTCGGCCTCCGTCGGGCCCTGTCAGATTTGCTCGGGCCCTGTCGGGTTTGCTCAGGCCCTGTCAGGCTCCGTCAGGCCCTGTCGGGTTTGCTCGTGCCCTGTCGGGCTCCGTCGGGCCCTGTCAGGTTTGCTCAGGCCCTGTCGGGATCCGTTGGGCCTTGTCGGGTTTCCTCGGGCCCTGTCAGGCTCCGTTGGGCCCTGTCGGCTTGCTCGGGCCCTGTCGGGTTTTCTGAAGCCCTGTCAGGCTTCGTCGGACCCTGCCAAGTGTGCTCGGGCCCTGTCGGGCTCCGTCGAGCCCTGTCAGGTTTTCTCGGGCCTTGTCAGGCTCCTTCGGGCCCTGTCGGGTTTGCTCGGGCCCTGTCGGGTTTGCTCAGGCCCTGTCGGATTCCGTCGGGCCCTGTTGGGTTTCCTCGGGCCCTGTCGGACTCCACTGAGCCCTGTCAGGCTCCGTCGGGCTCTTTCGGGTTTGCTCGGGCCCTGGCGGGCTCCGTCGGGCCCTGTCAGGCTTTGTCAGGACGTGTCAGGTTTGCTCGGGCCCTGTCGGGCCTTGTCGGGCCCTGTCGGGTTTGCTCGGGCTCTGTCGGGATCCAGCGTGCCCTGTCGGGTTTGCCCGGGCCCTGTCAGGCTCCGTCAGGCCCTGTCGGGTTTGCTCGGGCCCTATCGGGTTCAATCAGGCCCTGTCGGGTTTCCTCGGGCCCTGTCTGGCTCCATCGAGCCCTGTCAGGCTCCGTCGGGCCCTTTCGGGTTTCCTCGGGCCCTGTCGGGCTCTGTCGGGCCCTGTCGGGTTTGCTCGGGCCCTGTCGGGCTCCGTCGGGCCCTGTCTGGTTTTCTCGGGCTCTGTCGGGCTCCGTCGGGCCCTGTCGCGTTTGCTCGGGCCATGTCGGGTTTGCTGAAGCCCTTTCAGGCTTCGTCGGACCCTGTCGGGTTTGCTCGAGCCCTGTCGGGCTCCATCGGGCCCTGTCGGGTTTGCTCGGGCCCTATCGGGCTCCGTCGGGCCCTGTCGGGTTTCCTCGGGCCCTGTCGGGCTCCATCGAGCCCTGTCAGGCTTCGTCGGGCCCTTTCGGGTTTGCTCGGGCCCTGTCGGGCTCCGTCAGGCCCTGTCGGGTTTGCTCGGGTCCTATCAGGCTCCGTCGAGCCCTGTCGGGTTTGCTCGGGCTCTGTCAGGCTCCGTCGGGCCCTGTCGGGTTTCCTCGGGCCCTGTCGGGCTCCATCAGCCCTGTCAGGCTTTGTCGAACCCTGTCGGGTTTGCTCGGGCCCTGTCGGGTTTGCTCGGGCCCTGTCGGGCTCTGTCGGGCCCTGTCTGGTTTCCTCGGGCCCTGTCGGGCTCCGTCTAGCCCTGTCGGGTTTGCTCGGGCCCTGTCGGGTTTGCTGAAGCCCTGTCAGGCTTCGTCAGACCCTGTCGGGTTTGCTCGGGCCCTGTCGGGCTCCGTCGAACCCTGTCGGGTTTCCTCGGGCCCTGTCAGGCTCCGTCGCGCCCTGTCGGGTTTCCTCGGGCCCTGTCGGGCTCCATCGAGCCCTGTCAGGTTTGCTCGGGCCCTGTCGGGTTTGCTCAGGCCCTGTCAGGCTCCGTCAGACCCTGTCGGGTTTGCTCGGGCCCTGTCGGGCTCCGTCGAACCCTGTCGGGTTTGCTCGGGCCCTGTCAGGCTCCGTCGCGCCCTGTCGGGTTTGCCCGCGTCCTGTCGGCCTCCGTCGGGCCCTGTCAGATTTGCTCGGGCCCTGTCGGGTTTGCTCAGGCCCTGTCAGGCTCCGTCAGGCCCTGTCGGGTTTGCTCGTGCCCTGTCGGGCTCCGTCGGGCCCTGTCAGGTTTGCTCAGGCCCTGTCGGGATCCGTTGGGCCTTGTCGGGTTTCCTCGGGCCCTGTCAGGCTCCGTTGGGCCCTGTCGGCTTGCTCGGGCCCTGTCGGGTTTTCTGAAGCCCTGTCAGGCTTCGTCGGACCCTGCCAAGTGTGCTCGGGCCCTGTCGGGCTCCGTTGAGCCCTGTCAGGTTTTCTCGGGCCTTGTCAGGCTCCTTCGGGCCCTGTCGGGTTTGCTCGGGCCCTGTCGGGTTTGCTCAGGCCCTGTCGGATTCCGTCGGGCCCTGTTGGGTTTCCTCGGGCCCTGTCGGACTCCACTGAGCCCTGTCAGGCTCCGTCGGGCTCTTTCGGGTTTGCTCGGGCCCTGGCGGGCTCCGTCGGGCCCTGTCAGGCTTTGTCAGGACGTGTCAGGTTTGCTCGGGCCCTGTCGGGCCTTGTCGGGCCCTGTCGGGTTTGCTCGGGCTCTGTCGGGATCCAGCGTGCCCTGTCGGGTTTGCCCGGGCCCTGTCAGGCTCCGTCAGGCCCTGTCGGGTTTGCTCGGGCCCTATCGGGTTCAATCAGGCCCTGTCGGGTTTCCTCGGGCCCTGTCTGGCTCCATCGAGCCCTGTCAGGCTCCGTCGGGCCCTTTCGGGTTTGCTCGGGCCCTGTCGGGCTCTGTCGGGCCCTGTCGGGTTTGCTCGGGCCCTGTCGGGCTCCGTCGGGCCCTGTCTGGTTTTCTCGGGCTCTGTCGGGCTCCATCGAGCCCTGTCAGGTTTGCTCGGGCCCTGTCAGGTTTGCTCGGGCCCTGTCGGGCTCCATCGGACCCTATCAGGCTTTGGTGGTTCCTGTCGGGTTTGCTCAGGCCCTGTCGGGCCTTGTCAGCCCCTGTCGGGTTTGCTCGCGCCCTGTCGGGCTCCGTCGGGCCCTGTCAGGTTCTCTCGGGCCCTGTCAGGTTTGCTCGGGCCCTGTCGGGATCCATTGGGCCTTGTCGGGTTTGCTCGGGCCCTGTCGGGCTCCTTCGTGCCCTATCAGGTTTGCTCGGGCCCTGTCGGGTTTGCTCGGGCCCTGTCAGGCCTTGTCAGGCCCTGTCGGGTTTGCTCGGGACCTGTCGGGTTTGCCCGCGTCCTGTCGGGCTCCGTCGGGCCCTGTGAGATTTGCTCGGGCCCTGTCGGGTTTGCTCAGGCCCTGTCAGGCTCCGTCAGGCCCTGTCGGGTTTGCTCGTGCCCTGTCGGGCTCCGTCGGGCCCTGTCAGGTTTGCTCAGGCCCTGTCGGGATCCGTTGGGCCTTGTCGGGTTTGCTCGGGCCCTGTCGGGCTCCTTCGTGCCCTGTCAGGTTTGCTCGGGCCCTGTCGGGTTTGCTCGGGCCCTGTCAGGTTTTCTCGGGCCCTGTCGGGTTTGCTCGGGCCCTGTCAGGCTTCGTCGGGCCCTGTCGGGTTTCCTCGGGCCCTGTCGGGCTCCATCGAGCCCTGTCAGGCTTTGTCGAACCCTGTCGGGTTTGCTCGGGCCCTGTCGGGTTTGCTCGGGTCCTGTTGGGCTCTGTCGGGCCCTGTCGGGTTTGCTCGGGCCCTGTCGGGCTCCTTCGTTCCCTGTCAGGCTCCGTCAGGCCCTGTCGGGTATGCTCGTGCCCTGTCGGGCTCCGTCGGGCCCTGTTAGGTTTGCTCGGGCCCTGTCAGGATCTGTCGGGCATGGAGACCCCCGCTTGTCCTCAGGGTCCATTGTGACATCTTGGGCACCTCCCATTGACCCCAGGACCCATTGTGACACCATGGGGACCCCCCCTTGTCACTGGGGACCCATTGTGACACCATGGAGACCCCCGCTTGTCCTCAGGGTCCATTGTGACATCTTGGGCACCTCCCATTGTCCCCAGGACCTATTGTGACATCCTGGGGACCCCCTTGCTCCCAGGGCCCATTATGGCACCATGAGGACATCACCTTTGTCCCCAGGAACCATTGTGACATCCCAGGACCCCGCTTTGTCCCCAGGGCCCATTGTAGCACCATGGGGACCCCCTTTGACCCCAGGGCCCATTGTGGCACCATGGCAACCCCTTTTGCCCCAGGGCCCATTGTGACATTCTAGGACCCCACTTTGTCCCCAGAGCATATTGTGACACCATGGGGACCCCTCCTTGTCACTGGGGACCCATTATGACACCATGGGGACCCCCCCTTGTCCTCAGGACTCATTCTCACATCCTGGGCACCCCCCATTGTCCCCAGGGCCCATTGTGACATCCTGGGGACCCTCATTGTCCCCAGGGCCCATTGTGACATCCCAGAACCTCCTATTGTCCCCAGGGCCCATTGTGACATTCCAGGACCCCCCATTGTCCCCAGGGCCCATTGTGACATCCACTGCACCCCCTTGTCCCCAGGGCCCATTGTGACATTCAGGGGACCCTCTTTGTCCCCAGGGCCCATTGTGACATCCTGGGGACCCCCCCTTGTCACTGGGGCCCATTGTGACGTCCCAGGACCCGCCGTTGTCCCCAGGGTTCATTGTGACGTCTTAGGACCCCCCATTGTCCCCAGGGCCCATTGTGACATCCTGGAGACCCCTCTTTGTCCCCAGGGCCCATTGTGACATCCTGGGGACCCCCCCTTGTCACTGGGGCCCATAGTGACGTCCCAGGATCCCTCCTTGTCCGCAGGGCCCATTGTGACGTCTTAGGACCCCCCATTGTCCCCAGGGCCCATTGTGACATTCAGGGGACCCCCTTTGTCACTGGGGCCCATTGTGACATCCCAGGACCCCACATTGTCCCCAGGGCCCATTGTGACATTCTGGGGTCCCCCCCTTGTCCCCAGGACCCATTGTGATGTCCCAGGACCCCTCATTATCCCCACGGCCCATTGTGACATCCTGGGTACCCCGCTTTGTCACTGGGGCTCATTGAGACATCGTGGGGACCAACTTTGTCCCCAGGGCCCATTGTGACGTCCCAGGACCTCCCGTTGACCCCAGTGTCCATTGTGACATCCGAGGAGCCCACTTTGTCCCCAGGACCCATTTTGATATTGAGGGGAACCACGTTTGTCCCCAGGGCCCATTGTGACACCATGGGGACCCCCCCTTGTCACTGGGGACCCATTGTGACACCATGGAGACCCCTGCTTGTCCTCAGGGTCCATTGTGACATCTTGGGCACCTCCCATTGTCCCCAGGACCCATTGTGACATCCTGGGGACCCCCTTGCTCCCAGGGCCCATTGTGGCACCATGGGGACATCCCCTTTGTCCCCAGGGCCCATTGTGACATTCCAGGACCCCCCATTGTCCCCAGGGCCCATTGTGACATCCACTGCACCCCCTTGTCCCCAGGGCCCATTGTGACATTCAGGGGACCCCTCTTTGTCCCCAGGGCCCATTCTGACATCCTGGGGACCCCCCCTTGTCACTGGGGCCCATTGTGACGTCCCAGGACCCCCCATTGTCCCCAGGACCCATTGTGACATCCTGGGGATCCCTCCTTGTCCTCAGGGCCCATTGTGACGTCTTAGGACCCCCCATTGTCCCCAGGGCCCATTGTGACATTCAGGGGACGCCTCTTTGAAACCCAGGGCACATTGTGACATCCTGGGGACCCCCCCTTGTCCCCAGAGCCCATTGTGACGTCCCAGGACCCCCCATTGTCCCCAGGGTCCATTGTGACAGTCAGGGGGCCCCTTTGTCACTGGGGCCCATTGTGACATCCCAGGACCCCACATTGTCCCCAGGACCTATTGTGACATCCTGGGGACCCCACTTGTCCCCAGGACCCATTGTGACACTATGGGGAACCCCCTTGTCCCCAGGGCCCATTGTGACGTCCTGGGTACCACCCTTGTCCGCAGGGCTCATTGTGACGTCCCAGGACCCCCCATTGTCCCCAGGGCCCATTGTGACATCCTGGGGATCCCTCCTTGTCCGCAGGGCCCACTGTGACGTCCTAGGACCCCCCATTGTCCCCAGGGCCCATTGTGACATCCTCGGCAGCCCCTTGTCCCCAGGGCCCATTGTGACATTCAGGGGACCCCTCATTGTCCCCAGGGCCCATTGTGACATCCTGGGGACCCCCTCTTGTCACTGGGGCCCATTGTGACGTCCCAGGACCCCCCATTGTCCCCAGGGCCCATTGTGACTTTCAGGGGACCCCTCTTTGTCCCCAGGGGCCATTGTGACGTCTAACGACCCCCCATTGTCCCCAGGGCCCATTGTGACATCCTGGGGATCCCTCCTTGTCCTCAGGGCCCATTGTGACGTCCCAGGACCGCCCATTGTCCCCAGGGCCCATTGTGACATTCAGGGGACCCCTCTTTGTCCCCAGGGCCCATTGTGACATCCTGGGGATCCCTCATTGTCCCCAGGGCCCATTGTGACGTCCCAGCACCCCCCATTGTCCCCAGGACCTATCGTGACATTCAGGGGAGCCCCTTTGTCACTGGGGCCCATTGTGACACCATGGAGACCCCCGCTTGTCCTCAGGGTCCATTGTGTCATCCTGGGCACCCCCCATTTTCCCCAGGACCCATTGTGACATCCTGGCCACCCCCTTGCTCCCAGGGCCCGTTGTGGCACCATGGGGATACCCCCTTTGTCCCCAGGGCCCATTGTGACATCCCAGGACCCCCCTTTGTCCCCAGGGCCATTGTGAAATCCTGGGGACCCCTTTTGTCCCCAGGGCCCATTGTGGCACCATGGGGAACCCCTTTGTCACTGGGGGCCATTGTGACATTCCAGGATTCCACTTTGTCCCCAGGGCTCGTTCTGACACCTTGGGGACTCCCATTGTCCCCAGGGCCCATTGTGACATCCCAGGACCCCACTTTGTCCCCAGGGCTTATTGTGACATCTGGGGTACGCCCTTGTCCCCAGGACCCATCGTGGCACCGTGGGGACCCTCCTTGTCACTTGGGCCCATTGTGACGTCCCAGAACCCGCCATTGTCCCCAGGGCCCATTGTGACATCCTGCGGACCCCCCGTTGTCCCCAGGGCCCATTGTGACATTCAGGGGACCCACCATTGTTCTCAGGGCCCATTGTGACGTCCCAGGACCCCCCATTGTCCCCAGGGCCCATTGTGACATCCTCAGCACCCCCTTGTCCCCAGGGCCCATTGTGACATTCAGGGGACCCCTCTTTTTCCCCAGGGCCCATTGTGACATCCTGGGGACCCCCCTTGTCCCCAGGGCCCATTGTGACGTCCCAGAACCTGCCATTGTCCCCAGGGCCCATTGTGACATCCTGGGGATCCCTGCTTGTCCCCAGGGCCCATTGGGACGTCCCAGGACCCGCTATTGTCCCCAGGGCCCATTGTGACATCCTGGGGATCCCTCCTAGTCCCCAGGGCCCATTGGGACGTCCCAGGACCCCCATTGTCCCCAGGGCCCATTGTGACATTCAGGGGCCCCCGTTTGTCACTGGGGCCCATTGTGACATCCCAGGGCCCCACTTGTCCCCAGGACCCATTGTGACACTATAGGGACCCCCCCTTGTGCCCAGTGACCATTGTGACACCGTGGGTACCACCCTTGTCCGCACGGCCCATTGTGACATCCTAGGGACACCCCCTTGTCTCCAGGGCCCATTGTGACATCCTGGGAATCCCTCCTTGTCCCCAGGGCCCATTTTGAAATTCAGGGGACCCCCCATTGTCCCCAGGGCCCATTGTGACATTCAGGGGACCCCTCTTTGTCCCCAGGGCCCATTGTGACATCCTGGGGATCCCTCCTTGTCCCCAGGGCCCATTGTGACGTCCCAGGACCCCCCATTCTCCCCAGGACCTATTGTGACATTCAGGGGACCCCCTTTGTCACTGGGGCCCATTGTGACACCATGGAGACCCCCGCTTGTCCTCAGGGTCCATTGTGACATCCTGGGCACCCCCCATTTTCCGCAGGACCCATTGTGACATCCTGGCCACCCCCTTGCTCCCAGGACCCGTTGTGGCACCATGGGGACACCCCCTTTGTCCCCAGGACCCATTGTGACATCCCAGGACCCCCCTTTGTCCCCAGGGCCATTGTAGCACCATGGGGACCCCCTTTGACCCCAGGGCCCATTGTGGCACCATGGCAACCCCTTTTGTCCCCAGGGCCCATTGTGACATTCTTGGACCCCACTTTGTCCCCAGGGCCTATTGTGACACCATGGGGACCCCTCCTTGTCACTGGGGACCCATTGTGACACCATGGGGACCCAGTCTGGTCCTCAGGACTCATTCTCACATCCTGGACACCCCCCATTGTCCCCAGGGCCCATTGTGACATCCACTGCACCCCCTTGTCCCCAGGGCCCATTGTGACATTCAGGGGACCCCTCTTTGTCCCCAGGGCCCATTGTGACATCCTGGGGACCCCCCCTTGTCCCCAGGGCCCATTGAGACGTCCCAGGACCCCCCACTGTCCCCAGGGCCCATTGTGACATTCAGGGGACCCCCTTTGTCCCCAGGGCCCATTCTGATACCGTGGGGACCCCCTTTGTCCCCAGGGCCCATTGTGACATTCAGGGGACGCTCTTTGTCCACAGGGCCCATTGTGACATCCTGGGGACCCTCCTTGTCCCCAGAGCCCATTGTGACATCCAGGGGACCCCCCTTTGTCCCCAGGGCCTATTGTGACATCCTGGGGACCCTCCTTGTCCCCAGAGCCCATTGTGACATCCCAGGACCCCACTTTGTCCCCAGGGCTTATTGTGACACCATGGGGATCTCCCTTGTCCCCAGGGCCCATTGTGACACCGTGGGGAACCCCTTTGTCACTGGGGGCCATTGTGACATTCCAGGATTTCACTTTGTCCCCAGGGCTCGTTCTGACACCTTGGGGACTCCCATTGTCCCCAGGGCCCATTGTGACATCCTGGGCAATCCCATTGTCCCCAGGGCCCATTGTGACATCCTGGGGACCCCCATTGTCCCCAAGGCCCATTGTGACATTCCAGGACCCCCCATTGTCCCCAGGGCCCATTGTGACATCCACTGCACCCCCTTGTCCCCAGGGACCATTGTGACATTCAGGGGACCCCTCTTTGTCCCCAGGACCCATTGTGACATCCTGGGGACCCCCGTTGTCACGGGGGCCCATTGTGACGTCCCAGGACCCCCCATTGTCCCCAGGGCCCATTGTGACATCCTGGGGATCCCTCCTTGTCCCCAGGGCCCATTGTGACGTCTTAGGACCCCCCATTGTCCCCAGGGCCCATTGCGACATTCAGGGGACGCCTCTTTGTACCCAGGGCACATTGTGACATCCTGGGGACCCCCCCTTGTCCCCAGGGCCTATTGTGACATCCTGGGGATCCCTCCTTGTCCCCAGGGCCTATTGTGACGTCCCAGGACCCCCCATTGTCCTCCGGACCCATTGTAACATTCAGGGAACCCCTTTGTCACTGGGGCCCATTGTGACATCCCAGGACCGCCCATTGTCCCCAGGGCCCATTGTGACATCCTGGGGACCCCATTTTCCCCAGGACCCATTGTGACCCTATGGGGACCCCCCCTTGTTCCCAGGGCCCATTGTGACACCGTGGGTACCACCCTTGACCGCAGGGCTCATTGTGACATCGCAGGACCCCCCTTTGTCCCCAGAGCCCATTGTGACATACAGGGGACCCCCTTTGTCCCCAGGGCCCATTGTGACATCGCAGGACCCAACCTGGTCCCCAGGGCCCATTATGACATCCTGGGCACCCCTTTTGTCCCCACGGCCCATTGTGGCACCATGGGGACCCCCTTTGTCACTGGGGCCCATTGTGACATCCCAGGACCCCACTTTGTCCCCAGGGCTGATTGTGACGTCCCAGGGCCCCTCTGTGTCCCCAGGGACCATTGTGACACTTTAGGGACCCCTCTTTGTCCCCAGGGCCCATTGTGACATCCTGGAGACCCCCCCTTGTCCCCAGGGCCCATTGTGACGTCCCAGGACCCCCCTCTGTTCCCAGGGTTCATTGTGACTTTCAGGGGATCCCCCCTTGTCCCCAGGGCTGATTGTGACGTCCTAGGACCCCTCTGTGTCCCCAAGGCCCATTGTGACGTCCCAGGACCCCCATTGTCCCCAGGGCCCATTGTAACATCCTCGGCACCCCCTTGTCCCCAGGGCCCATTGTGACATTC
Organism: Patagioenas fasciata; assembly: GCF_037038585.1. Taxonomy (NCBI): domain Eukaryota; kingdom Metazoa; phylum Chordata; class Aves; order Columbiformes; family Columbidae; genus Patagioenas; species Patagioenas fasciata. Next base: position 1,134,011 of record NC_092545.1, read on the forward strand.
AGGGGACCCCTCTTTGTCCCCAGGGCCCATTGTGACATCCTGGGGACCCCCTCTTGTCCCCAGGGCCCATTGTGACGTCCCAGGACCCCCCATTGTCCCCAGGGCCCATTGTGACATCCTGGGGATCCCCCCTTGTCACCAGGGCCCATTGTGACATTCAGGGGACCCCCCTTTGTCTCCAGGACATATTGTGAGACCGTGGGGACCTCATTAGTCCCCAGGGCCCATTGTGACATCCTAGGGATCCCCTCTTGTCCCCAGGGCCCATTGTGACGTCCCAGGACCCCTTATTGTCCCCAGGGCCCATTGTGACCTCCTCGGCACCCCCTTGTCCCTAGGGCCCATTGTGACATTCACGGGACCCCCCATTGTCCCCAGGGCCCATTCTGATATGGTGGGGACCGCCTTTGTCTCCAGGGCCCATTGTGACATCCTGGGGACCCTCCTTGTCCCCAGAGCCCATTGTGACATCCAGGGGAACCCCCTTGTCCCCAGGGCCCATTGTGGCACCATGGGGACCCCCTTTGTCACTGGGGCCCATTGTGACATCCCAGGACCCCCCTTTGTCCCCAGGGCCCATTGTGACATCCTGGGGACCCCCATTGTCCCTAGGGCCCATTGTGACATTCCAGGACCCCCCATTGTCCCCAGGGCCCATTGTGACATCCACTGCACCCCCTTGTCCCCAGGGCCCATTGTGATATTCAGGGGACCCGCCATTGTCCCCAGGGCCCATTGTGACATCCTGGGGACCCCCCCTTGTCACTCGGGCCCATTGTGACGTCCCAGGACCCCCCATTGTCCCCAGGGCCCATTGTGACATTCAGGGCACCCCCTTGTCTCCAGGGCCCATTCTGACATTCAGGGGACCCCTCTTTGTCCCCAGGGCCCATTGTGACATCCTGGGGACCCCCCCTTGTCACTCGGGCCCATTGTGATGTCCCAGGACCCCCCATTGTCCCCAGGGCCCATTGTGACATTCAGGGCACCCCCTTGTCCCCAGGGCCCATTGTGACATCCCAGGACCCCCATTGTCCCCAGGGCCCATTGTGACATCCTGGGGACCCCCCCTTATCCCCAGGGCCCATTGTGACATCCCAGGACCCCCCATAGTCCCCAGGGCCCATTGTGACATCCTGGGGATCCCTCCTTGTCCCCAGGGTCCATTTTGACGTCCTAGGACCCCCCATTGTCCCCAGGACCCATTGTGACATTCAGGGGGACCCCCTTTGTCTCTGGGGCCCATTGTGACATCCCAGGACCCCACATTGTCCCCAGGGCCCATTGTGACATCCTGGGGACCCCACTTGTCCCCAGGGCCTATTGTGACACCATGGGGACCCGTTTCTCCCCACGGCGTATTGTGGCACCATGGGGACTCCCCCTTGTCACTGGGGGCCCATTGTGACACCATGGAGACCCCTGCTTGTCCTCAGGGTCCATTGTGACATCCTGGGTACCCCCTTGCTCCCAGGGCCCATTGTGGCACCATGGGGATACCCCCTTGTCCCCAGGGCCCATTGTGACATTCTAGGACCCCACTTTGTCCCCAGGGCCTATTGTGACACCATGGGGACCCCTCCTTGTCCTCAGGACTCATTCTCACATCCTGGGTACCCCCCATTGTCCCCAGGGCCCATTGTGACATCGTGGGGACCCCACTTGTCCCCAGGGTCCATTGTGACACTATGGGACCCCCCCTTGTGCCCAGGGCCCATTGTGACACCGTGGGTACCACCCTTGTCTTCAGGGCTCATTGTGACATCCCAGGACCCCCCATTGTCCCCAGGGCCCATTGTGACATTCAGGGGACCCCCTTTGTCCCCAGAGCCCATTGTGACATGCTGGGGACGCTCTTTGTCCCCAGGGCCCATTGTGACATCCTGGGGACCCCCTTTGTCCCCAGGGCCCATTGTGGCACCATAGGGACCCCCTTTGTCACTGGGGCCCATTGTGACATCCCAGGACCCCCCCTGGTCCCCAGGCCCCATTGTGACATCCTGGAGACCCCCTTTGTCCCAGGACTTCATTGTGACATCCTGGGGACCCACCCTTGTCCCCAGGGCCCATTGTGACATCCCAGGACCCCCATTGTCCCCAGGGCCCATTGTGACATCCTGGGGACCCCCCCTTATCCCCAGGGCCCATTGTGACATCCCAGGACCCCCCATAGTCCCCAGGGCCCATTGTGACATCCTGGGGATCCCTCCTTGTCCCCAGGGCCCATTTTGACGTCCTAGGACCCCCCATTGTCCCCAGGACCCATTGTGACATTCAGGGGGACCCCCTTTGTCTCTGGGGCCCATTGTGACATCCCAGGACCCCACATTGTCCCCAGGGCCCATTGTGACATCCTGGGGACCCCACTTGTCCCCAGGGCCTATTGTGACACCATGGGGACCCCTCCTTGTCCTCAGGACTCATTCTCACATCCTGGGTACCCCCCATTGTCCCCAGGGACCATTGTGACATCGTGGGGACCCCACTTGTCCCCAGGGTCCATTGTGACACTATGGGGACCCCCCCTTGTGCCCAGGGCCCATAGTGACACCGTGGGTACCACCCTTGTCTGCAGGGCTCATTGTGACATCCCAGGACCCCCCATTGTCCCCAGGGCCCATTGTGACATTCAGGGGACCCCCCTTTGTCGCCAGGGCCCATTCTGATACCGTGGGGACCCCGTTTGTCCCCAGGGCCCATTGTGACATCCTGGGGATCCTCCGTGTCTCCAGAGCCCATTGTGACATCCAGGGGACCCCCTTTGTCCCCAGGGCCCATTGTGGCACCATAGGGACCCACTTTGTCACTGGGGCCCATTGTGACATCCCAGGACCCCCCCTGGTCCCCAGGGCCCATTGTGACATCCGGCGGACCCCCCTTTGTCCCTAGGGCCCATTGTGACATCCTGGGGACCCGTTTCTCCCCACGGCGTATTGTGGCACCATGGGGACTCCCCCTTGTCACTGGGGGCGCATTGTGACACCATGGAGACCCCTGCTTGTCCTCAGGGTCCATTGTGACATACTGGGCACCCCCTTGCTCCCAGGGCCCATTGTGGCACCATGGGGATACCCCCTTGTCCCCAGGGCCCATTGTGACATTCTAGGACCCAACTTTGTCCCCAGGGCATATTGTGACACCATGGGGACCCCTCCTTGTCCTCAGGACTCATTCTCACATCCTGGGTACCCCCCATTGTCCCCAGGGCCCATTGTGACATCGTGGGGACCCCACTTGTCCCCAGGGTCCATTGTGACACTATCGGGACCCCCCCTTGTGCCCAGGGCCCATAGTGACACCGTGGGTACCACCCTTGTCTGCAGGGCTCATTGTGACATCCCAGGACCCCCCATTGTCCCCAGGGCCCATTGTGACATTCAGGGGACCCCCTTTGTCCCCAGAGCCCATTGTGACATGCTGGGGACGCTCTTTGTCCGCAGGGCCCATTGTGACATCCTGGGGACCCCCTTTGTCCCCAGGGCCCATTGTGGCACCATAGGGACCCCCTTTGTCACTGGGGCCCATTGTGACATCCCAGGACCCTCCCTGGTCCCCAGGCCCCATTGTGACATCCTGGGGACCCCCTTTGTCCCAGGACTTCATTGTGACATCCTGGGGACCCCCCTTGTCCTCAGGGTCCATTGTGACAGCCCAGGACCTTACATTGTCCCCAGGGCCCATTGTGTTATCTGGGGGAACCCCTTGTTCCCAAGGCCCATTGTGACATCCTGGGGACCCACCCTTGTCCCCAGGGCCCATTGTGACATCCCAGGACCCCCCATTGTCCCCAGGGCCCATTGTGACATCCTCGGCACCCCCTTGTCCCCAGGGCCCATTGTGACATTCAGGGGGCCCCTTTTTGTCCCCAGGGCCCATTGTGACATCCTGGGGATCCCTCCTTGACCCCAGGGCCTATTGTGACGTCCCAGGACCCCCCATTGTCCCCAGGACCTATTGTGACATCCTGGCCACCCCCTTGCTCCCAGGGCCCATTGTGGCACCATGGGGACACCCCCTTGTCCCCGGTGCCCATTGTGACATCCCAGGACCCCCCTTTGTCCCCAGGAGCCATTGTAGCACCATGGGGACCACTTTTGTCCCCAGGGCCCATTGTGACATTCTAGGACCCCACTTTGTCCCCAGGGCATATTGTGACATCCTGGGGACCCTCATTGTCCTCAGGGTCCATTGTGACATCCTGGGCACCCCCCATTTTCCCCAGGACCCATTGTGACATCCTGGCCACCCCCTTGCTCCCAGGGCCCATTGTGGCACCATGGGGACACCCCCTTTGACCCCAGGGTCCATTGTGGCACCATGGCAAGCCCTTTTGTCCCCAGGGCCCATTGTGACATTCTTGGACCCCACTTTGTCCCCAGGGCCTATTGTGACACCATGGGGACACCTCCTTGTCACTGGGGACCCATTGTGACACCATGGGGACCCCCCCTTGTCCTCAGGACTCATTCTCACATCCTGGACACCCCCCATTGTCCCCAGGGCCCATTGTGACATCCACTGCACCCCCTTGTCCCCAGGGCCCATTGTGACATTCAGGGGACCCCTCTTTGTCCCCAGGGCCCATTGTGACATGCTGGGGACGCTCTTTGTCCCCAGGGCCCATTGTGACATCCTGGGGACCCCCTTGTCCCCAGTGCCTATTGTGAAATCCTGGGCACCCCCTTTGTCCCCAGGGCCCATTGTGACGTCCCAGGACCCCCCTTTGTCCCCAGGGTCCATTGTGACATCCTGGGGACCCTCTTTGTCCCCAGGGCCCATTGTGACAGGGTGGGGACTCCCTTTGTCCCCAGGGGCCATTGTGATGTCCCAGGATCCCCCTTTGTCCCCAGGGCCCATTGTGACATCCTGGGGATCCCTCCTTGTCCCCAGGGCCTATTGTGACGTCCCAGGACCCCCCATTGTCCTCCGGACCCATTGTAACATTCAGGGAACCCCTTTGTCACTGGGGCCCATTGTGACATCCCAGGACCGCCCATTGTCCCCAGGGCCCATTGTGACATCCTGGGGACCCCATTTTCCCCAGGACCCATTGTGACCCTATGGGGACCCCCCCTTGTTCCCAGGGCCCATTGTGACACCGTGGGTACCACCCTTGACCGCAGGGCTCATTGTGACATCGCAGGACCCCCCTTTGTCCCCAGAGCCCATTGTGACATACAGGGGACCCCCTTTGTCCCCAGGGCCCATTGTGACATCGCAGGACCCACCCTGGTCCCCAGGGCCCATTGTGACATCCTGGGCACCCCTTTTGTCCCCACGGCCCATTGTGGCACCATGGGGACCCCCTTTGTCACTGGGGCCCATTGTGACATCCCAGGACCCCACTTTGTCCCCAGGGCTGATTGTGATGTCCCAGGGCCCCTCTGTGTCCCCAGGGCCCATTGTGACACTTTAGGGACCCCTCTTTGTCTCCAGGGCCCATTGTGACATCCTGGGGATCCTCCGTGTCTCCAGAGCCCATTGTGACATCCAGGGGACCCCCTTTGTCCCCAGGGCCCATTGTGGCACCATAGGGACCCACTTTGTCACTGGGGCCCATTGTGACATCCCAGGACCCCCCCTGGTCCCCAGGGCCCATTGTGACATCCGGCGGACCCCCCTTTGTCCCTAGGGCCCATTGTGACATCCTGGGGACCCGTTTCTCCCCACGGCGTATTGTGGCACCATGGGGACTCCCCCTTGTCACTGGGGGCCCATTGTGACACCATGGAGACCCCTGCTTGTCCTCAGGGTCCATTGTGACATCCTGGGTACCCCCTTGCTCCCAGGGCCCATTGTGGCACCATGGGGATACCCCCTTGTCCCCAGGGCCCATTGTGACATTCTAGGACCCCACTTTGTCCCCAGGGCCTATTGTGACACCATGGGGACCCCTCCTTGTCCTCAGGACTCATTCTCACATCCTGGGTACCCCCCATTGTCCCCAGGGCCCGTTGTGACATCGTGGGGACCCCACTTGTCCCCAGGGTCCATTGTGACACTATGGGACCCCCCCTTGTGCCCAGGGCCCATTGTGACACCGTGGGTACCACCCTTGTCTGCAGGGCTCATTGTGACATCCCAGGACCCCCCATTGTCCCCAGGGCCCATTGTGACATTCAGGGGACCCCCTTTGTCCCCAGAGCCCATTGTGACATGCTGGGGACGCTCTTTGTCCCCAGGGCCCATTGTGACATCCTGGGGACCCCCTTTGTCCCCAGGGCCCATTGTGGCACCATAGGGACCCCCTTTGTCACTGGGGCCCATTGTGACATCCCAGGACCCCCCCTGGTCCCGAGGCCCCATTGTGACATCCTGGGGACCCCCTTTGTCCCAGGACTTCATTGTGACATCCTGGGGACCCACCCTTGTCCCCAGGGCCCATTGTGACATCCCAGGACCCCCATTGTCCCCAGGGCCCATTGTGACATCCTCGGCACCCCCTTGTCCCCAGGGCCCATTGTGACATTCAGGGGACCCCTCTTTGTCCCCAGGGCCCATTGTGACATCCTGGGGATCCCTCCTTGACCCCAAGGCCCATTGTGACATCCCAGGACCCCCCATTGTCCCCAGGACCTATTGTGACATCCTGGCCACCCCCTTGCTCCCAGGGCCCATTGTGGCACCATGGGGACACCCCCTTGTCCCCGGTGCCCATTGTGACATCCCAGGACCCCCCTTTGTCCCCAGGAGCCATTGTAGCACCATGGGGACCACTTTTGTCCCCAGGGCCCATTGTGACATTCTAGGACCCCACTTTGTCCCCAGGGCCTATTGTGACACCATGGGGACCCCTCCTTGTCCTCAGGACTCATTCTCACATCCTGGGCACACGCCATTGTCCCCAGGGCCCATTGTGACATCCTGGGGACCCTCATTGTCCTCAGGGTCCATTGTGACATCCTGGGCACCCCCCATTTTCCCCAGGACCCATTGTGACATCCTGGCCACCCCCTTGCTCCCAGGGCCCGTTGTGGCACCATGGGGACACCCCCTTTGACCCCAGGGCCCATTGTGGCACCATGGCAAGCCCTTTTGTCCCCAGGGCCCATTGTGACATTCTTGGACCCCACTTTGTCCCCAGGGCCTATTGTGACACCATGGGGACACCTCCTTGTCACTGGGGACCCATTGTGACACCATGGGGACCCCCCCTTGTCCTCAGGACTCATTCTCACATCCTGGACACCCCCCATTGTCCCCAGGGCCCATTGTGACATCCACTGCACCCCCTTGTCCCCAGGGCCCATTGTGACATTCAGGGGACCCCTCTTTGTCCCCAGGGCCCATTGTGACATCCTGGGGACCCCCTTGTCCCCAGTGCCTATTGTGAAATCCTGGGCACCCCCTTTATCCCCAGGGCCCATTGTGACATTCCAGGACACCCCTTGTCCCCATGGCCCATTGTGAAATCCTGGGGACCTCCTTTGTCCCCAGGGCCCATTGTGACGTCCCAGGACCCCCCTTTGTCCCCAGGGTCCATTGTGACATCCTGGGGACCCTCTTTGTCCCCAGGGCCCATTGTGACAGGGTGGGGACTCCCTTTGTCCCCAGGGCCCATTGTGACATCTCAGGATCCCCCTTTGTCCCCAGGGCCCATTGTGACATCTCAGGACACCCCAATTGTTTCCAGGGCCCATTGTGACATCCTGGGGACCGCCCAGTTGTCTCCAGGGCCCATTGTGGCATCCTGGGTACCCCTTTTATCCCCGGGGCCCATTGTGACATCCTGGGGACTCCCCTTGTCACTGGGGACCCATTGTGACACCATGGGGACCACCCCTTTCTCCCCAGGGCCCATTGTGACGTCCCAGGACCCCTCTTTGTCCCCAGGGCCCATTGTGACATCCCCGGACCCCCCATTGTCCCCAGAGCCCATTGTGACATCCTTGGGACCCCCATTGTCCCCAGGGCCCATTGTGACATTCAGGGGACAGCCTTTTTCCCAAGGGCCCATTGTGACACCATCGGGACCCCCGTTGTCCCCAGGGCCAATTGTGACACCATGGGGACCCTCCTCGTCACTGCGGACCCATTGTGACACCATGGGGACCTGCCCTCGTCCTCAGGGCCCGTTGTGACATCCTGGGGACCCTCTTGTCCCCAGGGCCCATAGTTGCACCCTGGGGACCCCCTCTTTATTCCCAGTGCCCATTGTGACATCCCAGGACCCCCCTATGTCCCCAGGGCCCATTGTGACACCATGGGGACACCCCTTTGACTCCAGGGCCCATTGTCACATCCCAGGACCTCCCAATTGTCCCCAGGGCCCATTGTGACATCCTGGGGACCCGCCCTTGTCCGCAGGGCCCATTGTGAAGTCCCAGGACCCCCTTTGTCCCCAGGGCCCATTGTGACATCCTGGGGACCCCCCTTGTCACTGGGGACCCATTGTATACACCATGGGGACCCCCATTGTCCCCAGGGCCCATTGTGACATCCTGGGGACCCCCCTTGTCACTGGTGACCCATTGTGACACCATGGGGACCCCCGTTTGTCCCCAGGGCTCATTGTGACATCCCAGGACCTCCCATTGTCCCCAGGGCCCATTGTGACATCATGGGGACCGCCTTGTCCCTCTGGCCCGTTGTGGCACCGTGGGGACCTCCTTTGTCCCCAGGGCCCATTGTGACACCATGGGGACCCCTTTTGTCACTGTGGTCCAATGTGACATCCCAGGACCCCACTTCGTACCCAAGGCCCATTGTGACACCGTGGGGACCCCCCTTGTCTCCAGGACCCACCGTGGCACCGTGGGGACCACCCTTGTCACTGGGACCCATTGTAAAACTATGGGGATCCCCCCTTGTCCCCAGAGCCCATTGTGACATCCTGGGGACCCCCTTGTTCCCCATGGCCCACTGTGATGTCCCAGGACCCCCCCCTTGTCCCCAGAGCCCATTGTGACATCCTGGGGACGCCCTTTTTCCCCAGGACCCATTGTGGCACCATTGGGACCCCCTTTGTCACTGGGGCCCATTGTGACTTCCCAGGACCTCACTTTGTCCCCAGGGCCCATTGTGACTTCCGGGGGACCCCCTTTGTCACCAGGGCCCATTGTGACGTCCCCGGACCCCCCATTGTCCCCAGACCCATTGTGACATCTTGGGGACCCGCTTTGTCCCCAGGGCCCATTGTGACATTCAGGGGACAGCCTTTGTCCCAAGGGCCCATTGTGACACCGTTGGAATCCCCGTTGTCCTCAGAGCCCATTGTGACATCCTGGGAACCCCCTTTGTGCCCAGGGCCCATTGTGACATTTCAGGACCCCACTTTGTCCCCAGGGCCCATTGTGACATCCTGGAGACGCCCTTTGTCCCCAGAGCCCGTTGTGACATCTAAGGACCCCCCAATTGTGCCCAGGGCTCATTGTGACATCCCAGGACCCCCCATTGTCCCCAGGGCCCATTGTGATGTCCTAGGCCCCCCCTTTGTCCCCAGGGCCTATTTTGACATCCTGGGGACCCCCCTTTGTCCCTAGGGCCCGTTGTGACATCCTGGGGACCTCGTTTGTCACTAGGGTCCATTGTGGCACCATGGGGATGCCCTTTGTCCCCAGGACCCATTGTGACATCCTGGGCACCCCCTTTGTCCCCAGGGCCTATTGTGACAGGGTGGGGACTCCCTTTGTCCCTAGGGCCCATTGTGACATCCTGGGGACCTCGTTTGTCCCCAGGGTCCATTGTGGCACCATGGGGACCCCCTTTGTCCCCAGGGCCCATTGTGAAATCCTGGGGACCCCCTTTGTCCCCAGGACCCATTGTGACATCCTGGGCACACCCTTTGTCCCCAGGGCCTATTGTGACAGTGTGGGGACTCCCTTTGTCCCCAGGGTCCATTGTGAAATTCTGGGGACCCCCTTTGTCCCCAGGGCCCATTGTGACATCCTGGGGACCCCACTTTGTTCCCAGGACCCATTGTGATGTCCACAATGGCCCCGTTGTCCCAAGGGGTCATTGTGACATACTGGGGACCTCCTTTGTCCCCAGGGCCCATTGTGACGTCCCTGGACCCTCCATTTTTCCAAGAGCCCATTGTGACATCCTGGCGACCCCGCTTTTTCCTCAGGGCCCATTGTGGCACCATGGGGAGCCCCTCTGTCTCCAGGGCCCATTGTGACATTTAGGGGACTCATCTTTGTCCCCAGGGCCCACTGTGACATCCCAGGACCCCCCTTTGTCCCCAGGGCCCGTTGTGACATCCTGGGGACCTCGTTTGTCACTAGGGTCCATTGTGGCACCATGGGGATGCCCTTTGTCCCCAGGACCCATTGTGACATCCTGGGGACCCCCTTTGTCCCCAGGGCCCATTTTGGCACCACAGGGACGCCCTTTGTCACTGGGGCCCATTGTGACATCCCAGGACACCCCTTGTCTCCAGGGCCCTTTGTGACATTCAGGGGACCCCTCTTTGTCCCCAGGGCCCGTTGTTGCATCCTGGGGTCCCCCCTTGTCCCCAGGGCCCATTTTGACATTCAGGAGAGCCCTCTTTGTCCCCAGGGCCTGTTGTGACATCCTGGGGACCCCCTTTGTCACTGGGGCCCATTGTGACATCCCAGGACCCCCCTTTGTCTGCAGGCCCCAATGTGACATTCAGGGGACCCCACTTTGTCCCCAGGGCCCACTGTGACGTCCTAGGACCTCCCTTTGTCCCCAGGGCCCATTGTGACACCGTGGGGACCCCCTGTTTTCCCCAGGGCCCATTGTGACATCTGGTGGACCCCCTTGTCCCCAGGGCCCATCGTGGAACCGTGGGGACCCTCCTTGTCACTAGGGCCCATTGTGACACCATGGGGACCACCCCTTTCTCCCCAGTGCCCATTGTGACATCCTGGGGACCCCACTTGTCCCCAGAGCCCATTATCACATCCTTGGGACCCCTGTGTCCCCAGGGCCCATTGTGACGTCCCAGGACCCCCCATTGTCCCCAGGGTGCATTGTGACACCGTGGGGACCCCCTTTGTCCCCAGAGCCCATTGTGACATCCTGGGGAGCCCCCTTTGTCCTCAGGGCCCATTGTGACATTTCTGGACCCCCCACTGTCTCCAGGGCCCATTGTGAACATCCTGGGGACCCCTCTTTGTCCCCAGGGCCCATTGTGACATCCTGGGCTGCCCCGTATGTCACCAGGGCCCATTTTGACACCGTGGGGACCCCCTGTTGTCCTCACGGCCCATTGTGACATCCCAGGACCCCCAATTGTCCCCAGGGCCCATTGTGACACCATGGGGAACCCTCTTGTCACTGGGGACGCATTGTGACACAATGGGGACCCCACCTTTGTCTCAAGTGCCCATTGTGACATCCTGGGGACCCCCTTTATCCCCAGGACCCATTGTGACGTCCCAGGACCCCATTTGTCCCCAGGGCCCATTGTGACATCCCAGGGCCCCACTTTGTCCCCAGGGCCCATTGTTACAGGGTGGGACCCCCCTTGTCCCCAGGGCCCATTGTGACATCCTGGTGACTCCCTTTGTCCCCAGGGCCCATTGTGGCACCATGGGGACCCTCTTTGTCACTGGGGCCCATTGTGACATCCCAGGACCCCACTTTGTCTTAGAAGGTCACTAATCGGACTACTGGTACATCCTGACTCTGCTTTCTCAATAAACATTGAAGAACACCTGGGGTTTGTTTTCTCCAAGGGAAAACTTCCCTGCCACGGTTCCTGGTTCCCGGTCCTGTTTCCCGGTCCGGTTTGGCTTCGCTATCAGAACAGCTGCTGCCTCCACAGCCGCGCTCGAAGTCCCCGTTGTGACACCGGGATGGCGGGAGAAGGGGGGTGGCGGGGGCGGCAGCGGCGGCGATTGGAGGGGGGCAGTCGGGGCTGGGCGGACAAGCGGCGGCTGCTGCGGCTCCTCAGGCAGCGACAGCAGCAGCGATCGGGGGGACGTGGGGGGCGGACAAGCGGCGGCTGCTGCGGCTCCTCAGGCAGCGACAGCAGCAGCGATCGGGGGGACGTGGGGGGCGGACAAGCGGCGGCTGCTGCGGCTCCTCAGGCAGCGACAGCAGCAGCGATCGGGGGGACGTGGGGGGCGGACAAGCGGCGGCTGCTGCGGCTCCTCAGGCAGCGACAGCAGCAGCGATCGGGGGGACGTGGGGGGGCGGAGAAGCGGCGGCTCCTGCGGCTCCTCAGGCAGCGACAGCAGCAGCGATCGGGGGGACGTGGGGGGCGGACAAGCGGCGGCTCCTCCGGCCGCGGCCAGGACGTGGCTTCGCCGGCACCGGGGCCCGAGACCGCGCGCTGTGGGGCTGCGGGGCGGCTGTGGGGCCGGGGGGCTCCGGGGGTCCCGCAGAGGCCGCTGTGGGGCGGGATGGGGCGGCTGTGGGGCCGGGGGGCTCCGGGGGTCCCGCAGCGGCTGCTGTGGGGCGGGATGGGGCGGCTGTGGAATTACCTGTGGGGCACTCATGGGGCTGCTGTAGGGGTCTTAAGAGGCATGTCTGGAGCACTTATGGGGCGACTATGGGGCAGGTGCTGGGCTGCTACAGCGGGACCTGTGGGGCACCCAGGTATGTGCACCCATCACCGCGTGCACGCGCACGCAGCTACACACTGATGTGTAAGCAAACACGTGGCCACACACACGCACACTTCCACAAGCGTGCCCAGTCCCATCTATTGACAGAAAGACGTACGTGAAATGCACTGACATGCTTGAGGGTAAACACGTGCGTGGATGTTTGGCACACTGCACACACGCACACGTCTGAACGATAATGCTCCAGCTTTAGCATAAATGGAGCTGACATCAAGGCACTCACATGTGGACAGACCAACGTTTATAGGCACCAAGGCTTTCGCGCACAGGTTCGTCCAAGAACAGGCACATACCTGCAGGCACCCTCCGAATGTGTGTTCTGTGCATTCTCTTAAGGGACGCTAGATGGCAGCAAAGACCATGAAATTATTAACCTCAGTCTAACCCTAGGTTTATGACATTTTTTCTTACTATAGATGCGTTTGATGCTAAAAATTCCCCCAAATTGTAATGAATATGCGATAATTGTGTGAATACAAGCATCGCAAGAGCATCCAGTTTTTGGAGCACTTATGGAACATGATAAAGCCAGGCAGAGCCTGACAAAGTGCGACAGAGCCCAACAGGGCTTGACAGAGCCTGATAGAACTCAACAGGGGCCGACAAATCCCGACAGCGCCTGACAGCGAACAGTGGAGTCTGGCAGGGCCTGACAGAGGCTGTCACAGCACGACAGAGCCAGAGGAGCCTGACAGAGCCCAGCAAACCCGACAGGAATAGACAAGGCCTGGGTGCACAGACCTGGGTGCGTGTGGGAAGGTTTCTGCCTGTTTTCCAGTGAGGAATGGTGTGTGTGCACGTGGACAAACAGAAGGCGAAGCAGCTCGGTTCCAACACTGAAGAAGGCTGTACAGTCACGTAGACACGGGGGCTGCTCCGCTCCTGCTCTCCTGCTCTCTTGCAGGACACAGAGGCCTCAGAGCCCTGTTCAGTTCAGTTCAGTTCCATACAATGTTCACTGACTGCAAGAAAATCCCTCAAATCCCCCACAATGTGGGGCTCAAAAGGGAGTCCCCCTGAAAAGAGGGGGTCACAGTCCAAAAATGCCTGAAAATTCCTGGGGGAGGATAAAACTTATTAAACCCTGTAAATATGAGCGTGAGAATTTCAAACAGAGAGAAGTCTGTCGTTTGTATTTATATATTGCAGAATGGTATTCATGTAGATATAAAATGATTTTAAAATAAAACCCCTTTTCTACTCTGTTATATAAAGGATTTTAGAATGTAAAGAATTTCTGTTGATGGTTTTAAGAATACAAACATCTTATCTATTTGTAGATTAAAAAGTGAAGGACTTGAAAAAGAAAAAAATATCTAGATAGGAACTTAAAATAGAAAAAAGTGTGAGTAGGCAGAGCTATGTATAATTACTACGTGTTACATAGTCTAAATAGGTAATAAATATCATCTATATATATCCACTCACACCCGTATACATACCTTTAATTTATTAATAAATGTAAATCGATATCCCAGTCTAAATATATATAATTGTAAATATGTCAAAATCTGTAAATTTGAAAAGATACCTGAGTGTTAAAATGGAAGTTTAAATGTATTTAAGTGTAAATAGACAACGGATCAGAGCGCAGCGCGGGACAAACGGGGACGGGTGATGATAGGCGGAGAGAATGGAAATTGACGTGCTTAGCTGGCCAATCAGATTGCGGAGAGGGAAGAGAAGGGGCGGGCCGCGGGGGCAGGGTTGTCTCGAGGGCTTCCCAATGCGCATGCGCAGAAGTGGGCGCTGCGAGGTGCACGGGGCGCTCTCGGCGGCCACGTGCGCGCACCGTTGGAGCCCGGAGCGGACTCGCTGCGCCGCTGTTTCTGCGAGGCCCCGGGGAGTGCCCGGCCCGGCCCCGCCCGGCCCGCTCCGCTCCGTCTCAGAGCCGCCTGGAGAGCCGGGTCGGGCAGCCCCTTCTCGGCTCCACCTCTTCCCGAGCTAAGCCACGCCCCCTTGGGGCCGTGCCATGTTGACCGCACCCTCTCCCTACCCCAAGAGGCTCCTCCCATGGGGGCGTGCCCCAGAGAATGCCCGCCCCCAGACCACCTCCCATGGGGCGTGACACAGAGGCTCCGCCCCCCCGAGGGGCTCCCCGTGGGCGTGCCCTCTCAGTACCCGCCCCTCGGCACTGACCCCACCCCATGTAGGCGGGGCCACACCCAGCTGCCCCCTCCCATCTGTGACCCATAACCAAGCCCATAGCAGCCCTATGGCTGCCCCACAGGTCCCGCTGTAGCAGCCCAGCACCTGCCGCTTGTCCGCCCAGCCCCGACTGCCCCCCCCCAATCGCCGCCGCTGCCGCCCCCGCCACCCCCCTTCTCCCGCCATCCCGGTGTCACAACGGGAGATGTTGCAATGGGCCCTGGGGACAAAGGGGGTCCCCAGGATGTCACAATGGGCCCTGGGGACAAGGGGGCCCCCAGGATCTCACAATGGGCCGTGGGGACAAAGAGGGGTCCCCAGGATGTCACAATGGACCCTGGGGACAATGGGGGGTCCTGGGACGTCACAATGGGCCCTGGGGACAAAGGGTTCCCCAGGATGTCACAATGGGCCCTGGGGACAATGGGGGTCCCCAGGATTTCACAATGGGCCCTGGGGACAACGGGGGTCCCGACGGTGTCACAATGGGCCCTTGGGCCAAAGGCTGTCCCCTGAATGTCAAAATGGGCCCTGGGGACAATGGGGGTCCCCAGGATGTCACAATGGGCTCTGGGTACCATGGGGGGTCCGGGAACGTCACAATGGGCCCTGGGGACAAAGGGGGTCCTGGGACGTCACAATGGGCCCCAGTGACAAAGGGGGTCCCAATGGTGCCACAATGGGTCCTGGGCAAAAAGGGCGTCCCCAGGATGTCACAATGGGCTCTGGGGACAAGGGGGGTCCCCACGGTGTCACAATGGGTCTTGGGTACAAAGTGGGGTCCTGGGATGTCACATTGGGCCACAGTGACAAAAGGGGTCCCCATGGTGCCCCAATGGGCCCTGGGGACAAAGGAGGTCCCCATGGTGCCACAGTGGGCCCCAGTGACAAAGGGGGTCCCCACGGTGTCATAATGGGCCTTGGGTACAAACTGGGGTCCTGGGGTGTCACACTGGGCCACAGTGACAAAAGGGGGCCCCATGGTGCCACAATGGGCCCTGGGGACAAAGGGGGTCCCCAGGATGTCACAATGGGCCCTGGGGAGAAAGAGGGTGTCCCCATGGTGTCACAATGGGTCCCGAGTGATAAGGGGGGTCCCCACGGTGCCACAATGGGCCAGAGGGACGAGGCGGTCCCCATGATGTCACAATGGGCCCTGGGGACAATGAGGTGTGCCCAGGATGTCACAATGGGCCCTGAGGACAAGGGGGGGTCCCCATGCTGTCACAATGCGTTACCAGTGACAAGGGGGGTCCACATGGTGTCACGATGGGCCCTGGGGACAAACGGGGGTCCCTATGGTGTCACAATGGGTCCCCACTGACAAGTGGGGTCCTGAGATGTCACAATGGGTCCTTGGGACAAAGGAAGGTCCCCAGGATGTCACAATGGGCCCTGGGGACACTGGGGGTCCCCATGGTGTATACAATGGGTCCCCAGTGACAAAGAGGGTCCCCAGGATGTCACAATGGGCCCTGGGGACAAAGGGGGTCCTGGGACTTCACAATGGGCCCTGCGTACAAGGGCGGGTCCCCAGGAGGTCACAATGGGCCCTGGGGGCAAAGGGGGCTCCTGGGATGTGACAATGGGCCCTGGAGTCAAAGGGGTGTCCCCATGGTGTCACAATGGGCCCTGAGGACAATGGGGGTCCTGGGATGTCACAATGGGCACTGGGAAGAAAGAGGGGGTCCCCAGGGTGCCACTATGGGCCCTGGGGACAAGAGGGTCCCCAGGATATCACAATGGGCCCTGGGGACAACGAGGGTTCCGACGGTGTCACAATGGGCCCTTGGGAAAAAGGCTGTCCCCTGAATGTCACAATGGGCCCTGGGGACAATGGGGGTCCCCAGGATGTCACAATGGGCTCTGGGGAGAAAGGGGTGGTCCCCATGGTGTCACAATGGGCCCAAGTGACAAGGAGGGTCCCCATGGTTCCACGGTGGGCCCTGCGGACAACGGGGTCCACCGGATGTCACAATGGGCCCTGGGGACAAAGGGAGGTCCTAGGATGTCACAGTGGGCCCTGGGGACAAAGTGGGGTCCCCTGACTGTCACAATGGGAGCTGGGGACAAAGGGGGTCCTGGGATGTCACAATGGGCCCCAGTGACAAAGGGGGTCCCCATGGTGTCACAATGGGCCATGAGGACAAAGGGGGGTCCTCGGATGCCACAACGGGCCCTCGGGACAACTGGGGGGTCCTGAGATGTCGCAATGGGCCCTGGGGACAATGGGGGGTCCCCACGGTGCCACAATGGGTCCCCAGTGACAAGGGGAGTCCCCAGGATGTCACAATGGGCCCTGGGGATAAAGGGGGTCCCCAGGATGCCACAATGGGCCCTGGGGAAAAAGGGGGGTCCTGGGATGTCACAATGGGCCCTTGGGAAAAAGGCTGTCCCCTGAATGTCACAATGGGCCCTGGGGACAATGGGGGTCCCCAGGATGTCACAATGGGTCTTCAGTATAAAGTGGGGTCCTGGGATGTCACAATGGGCCCTGGGGATCAAGGATGGTGCCCAGGATGTCACAATGGGCTCTGGGGACAATGGGGGGTCCTGGAATGTCACAATGGGCCCTAGGGACAAAGGTTGGTCCCCAGGTTGTCACAATGGGTCCTGGGGACAACTGGGGGTCCCCAGGATGTCACAATGGGCCCTGGGGACAAGGGGGATACCCACGGTGTCAAAATGGGCCCTGGGGACAAAGGGAGGTCCCCAGGATGTCACAATGGGCCCTGGGGATGACGGGGGGTCCTGGGACGTCACAATGGGCCCTGGGGACAATGGGGCGTCCTGATATGTTACAATGAGCCCTGGGCACAACTGGGGGGTCCTTAGATGGGGGGTCCTTATGTGGGGGGTGATGGTTAAAGTGTAAGTATGGAGAAGCTTGGCAGATTGATTATATTACACTTCCACAAACACGCCAAGGTAAGCATTATGTACTTACAATGGTGGAAGCAACCACGGGATGGTTGGAAACATCTGCCGTACCTCATGCTACAGCCCGAAATACCATCTTGGGCCTTGAGAAGCAAGTCCTTTGGAGGCCGGGTACGCCAGAAAGAATTGAATCAGACTATGGTACTCATTTCAAAAACAGTATTATAGACAATTGGGCCAAAGAACATGGTATTGAGTGGGTGTATCATATTCCATATCATGCACCAGCCTCTGGGAAAACTGAAAGGTACAATGGTTTGTTAAAAACTACACTAAAGGCACTGGGTGGTGGAGCCTTTAAAAACTGGGATTCACATTTAGCAAAAGCCAGTTGGTTGGTCAACACCAGGGGATCAACCAATGGAGCCGGGCCTGCCCAATCAGAAATTCTATGGACTGTAGAAGGAGATAAAGTCCCTGTAGTACACATGGAAAATATGTTAGGAAAGGCAGTCTGGGTTCCTCCTGCCTCAGGCACAGGCAAACCTATTCGTGGGATTGTTTTTGCCCAGGGACCTGGCAGCACCTGGTGGGTGATGCTTAAGGATGGAGAAGTTCGGTGTGCACCTCAAGGGGATTTGATTTTAGGTGAAAATGTGCAATGCTGAACTGTACGATGTGAATTGCCGCACTAACAATGTTTAATAAGTGTCTTTCAGATCAAGACAATGGTGATGAAACCAGCGCTGGCTTCTTCGAGTGGCGCCCGACACCTTCTTGGAAGTTGGTGTCCTTAACCCACCAACAGGGGTCATGAGATGCACTTGGACCATTTTCCCTGCCCTGGGAGACTGTGGTGACAAAATGAACTTAATGAACTTTTCAAAGGATGGTCCACTGATTAATTACTCCTGTGTATATATGTACATATGTATATATATATATATATATATATATATATATAGTAGTAGTGATTAATTAGATTGTATTGATAGATTGTATTGATAAGGTTTAAGTATTCAGTGAATGTCATATGATAAGGGGTGGAATGTCCTGGTTTTGTTAAAAACAAGTTTCTCTTTTAGCGAATTTTTGCCTGTCAGCTAAAGCCTTCATGTCAGCTGCATTTTCCTGGAGAACCAGACACATGTTTTGGTTAAACCCAGCAAGGGAATGGAAACTTATTGACAAGCACGGATGGACATCTCGCGAGAGGGGCAACGAGAAACTGGTGATCGAGAGACTGACCAACGGTGAATAACATTCCGTTCACGTGAATACTTCATATAAAAGCGGGAGATCACGAGAATCTCGTCCCTTTTCCTTCCCTTTTGCCTTTTTCCTTCCCTTCTGCTCATGGCCGACATCAGGAGAGGACCTTGCTGGTCGTCCCTGCGAACTGAGGCCAGTGAGAGACTGAATCCAGCTCCGGTTGGCTGCAGAGTCTGATCCAGGACTTTGGGTGCTGGCTCTGCAGTTGCTCAGACTTACAAGATGGGTTTTGTATATTTGTATTATTTTCTCTGTTCTTATCAGTAGCATCAGTAAAACATCTTTAACTTTTCCAACTCTCTTCTCTCTGTCCTTCTTTCCCTCCCGATCGCCTGTGCTGAGTGGGAAGGGGGGAGAGGGAGGGGCAAAAGGGGGAAGTGGGGGGGAGAAGAGGTTAACAATACATCTGCCAGGGTTTGATTGTCACCCCGCAATCCTAACCCTCGACACTCTGTCTACAACTACCTAATAGGGAGTTATAGAGAAGACTGAGCCAATTTTTTTTGGAGGTGTATAGCAAAAGGACAAGAGGTAACAAACTGCAGGAAGGGAAATTCCAACTGAAATAAAAATATATCAGCTTCACCGTGGAGTGGGTTTAGTGGTGTGACAAGGGTCGGAGAGGTTATGGGAACTCCAGTCATGGAAACATTCAAAACTTGTCTGATCAGCCTGACCTGACTTTGAAGCTAGCACTGCACAAGAAGGGTTTGGACAAGAGAGTGTGAGCTAAATTATGAGTTTATGAAGATTGAATGAAAGTAACACATGGAAATGCATTCCCGGAGTCCAGAGCTTCTTTCACACTCAATTTCAGGAAGAAAATTGTGTTCCCGTAGGGACAAACAGGATATCAGGAGATCTCAAAAACTCAAGAATATTTAATGTGAAGGAATAATCAAGAATGAATCCAAAAGGTAAGGAAGGATTTCAAGAAAAATTGGACCACTATTTAAATAAACATTATGAAGCCCAGGAGCCAGACTCCCCCACTCCTGAAGCCACGTGATAAACAAAACAACACCTGAGCTCAGTCGCTGCTCCTGCCCCAGCATCCAGACCTGGCAGGACATTTCCTAATATCCCACAACCTGAGCACCTTTCAAGCAGGTTACAGTTAAAATTAAAGCTTCCCATGGAAATGCTGCTTTTCTCTCTCTGCCTTTCAAAGCACAGATTAACTAGAAGTCAGGAGTTAACACGACCCACATCTAACATCAAAAGCTGCTGATGTTTAGCTGAGCATAAGTGACAGGTCTGATTCTTTCTTGGCACAAAAGAGTTATTAACTTTTTCAAGGCCCTGTTTTTGCTTTTCCCACTACGTCATTACTTCAGTTCTTGTGTGATGGACCAGACCACAAGGCACCAAACTTTCAGTACGTACTTAGGAGAACAGGTGTTAAGAAGGACAGCAACAAGTTACAAACCGGGGTTCTACAAGAGTTTATGGTGTTCCAAACCTCTCGATTCGGCTGCTGAGAACCTTCTCAAATTTTACTAATCAGCCTTAAACTCTGAAAGGCTCTTTGAGCAGTAATATCTACTGCTTCAAAGTATGAGATTTCAGGGGAAAAAAAAGTCTCTCCGTTGTTGGAAGAAAATATTTCTAAATCTGAACAACTTCCCCTTGGTACAGAACTGGCTCTGGTGGAAATTCAGTTTTAGCAATTAAGTCAAAGCTGGGTTTGATTCAATTATCACCTTTTTAAATGCCACCCTTCATGCACATACTGAGCATCTGACCATCAAGAAGCTAAGAGGACATGCCAGTACAGGCCAACAAGCTAAGCTGGATCTAACTTCAGGGCCAGTAACCCACTAACTATCCACCACCTGCTTCAGTACAATAAAATAATTTGCCTGTGTGGTGGAACAGTGCCATTAATCCCCACATTTACACGTGTGGAACTGAGGCTCCCAAAGATGAGCGCAGCTCCATCGCACTCACCATCAGTCATTTAAGTGCTGAAGTCGGAAGCCCAAAGCTCCCTTCAGCTGGTCCCTTCTACAGCCAGAGGGCGTTTCAACCCACCCCAAACCTGCACATCCATCTGGAACTACTCATCCCTCCCCGCTGACCACAAGAGGCTGGAAAGTAACTAAGCTTCTCAAAGCCATGGGCAATGGTTCTGGAATCCATCCAAAACTAACAAGGAATTAAGGAATGGCCTAAGGTCACCCACTTTACTCAGGGCACACATGTGCTGTGTCATTTTTAGGTAGGAGACTGCATTCTGCCCACCAGAGCTAGAGGAACACAGCTCCGCAGCCTCTTGTAGCATCGGGACAAGCTTCAAGTCCCACAGGACAGCAACTGCACTTACTTGGAAGATATTGGAGAAGTCTCTCAAGTTGAAAATGTAGTGGAACTTGATGGCTGTTGGAAGGAATGTAGCGGCTACTTTCTGGTGCAGTCCCAGGGCAAGGGCAATCAGCTGCTGAGCTGATTTTTGCACAGCCCCCGAGAAATTTCCACTTGTCAGGTGCTGCGTTAAAATGGTGCTATAGATCCTGGACAAGGCATCCTGCCCAGGGATGGACAGCGCGAAGACACAGAAGTGACGCTGAGGGAGAGAAAGGAAGGCATGGAAAGGTCAGAGAGGTAGAAAAACACCTTTCAAGCAAAATGCCCTTGGGGATTTGCTGTGATAATCTCATCTAGGCTCCCTTTCCCATGAAATGCTGGACCAGATGATCTTTTGAGGTCCCTTCCAACCTGGGTTGTTCTATGATTCTCTGATTTGCAGTCCACCTGAACAAGGTTATTTCCCTCTCCCAGTTTGCCAGCAGAGCTCAGGTGGGAAGTGACATCACTCTGCTCACTAAACCAGGGATTTTCAAGTGCATCTCACCAATGCTACACTGGAAGTGCAGTCCATTGAAGAGCCAAAGGGCTCTGAAGGTCCCACCGACCTCTGACAAAGCCCAGTCACTGTCTCTATTAAGAGCAGCCCCTGGAAGGCGCCATCTCCCAGAGGACCTCTTTACTAATTTGGAACTTGCAAAGTTGCCCATGGGACACTTCATTTTAACTCCACACCTTGCTGAAGAGGAGCCAGGGTCCAAGCTGACTCTGGTCATTAGGTTTCTCCATGATGAAATGAATTTTGCTCACTGCTACCCAGTCCCTCCATCGGTTGGCAGCTCCCAAAAATCAAAGTCTAATGTTTAAGATCTCTTCCCAAATCTTCTGTTATCAGCAGCGCTTGAACTGCTTTTTGTTTGGCTTGGGGTTTTTTTGTTCGGTTAGGTTTTTGGGGGGATTTGGTTGGTTGGTTGGTTTTGGTGTTCTTTGTTTTGTTGGTTTTGTTTGGTTGCTTGGTTTGGGGTTTGTTGGGGTTTTTGTTGTTGTTGTGTTTTGGTGTGGCTTGGGTTTTTTTTTAGTTTTGTCTGTTTTCTTCGTTTGGGTTTCTCCCCCACACCTCTTTTTACTGACAGCTGCAGCAGACAATTCTGGAAAGCAGGCGGCGTTAATGCACCATGCTTCAGAGCTAAATACGAGCTAAATGAAGGCAAAATCTGCCTGTATGGACCAGAAGGTTGTCCTGAAAGTAGGTGTTAAGCTGGCTGGCAACTTTTGACTTCCTCCTCTGACGGAGCTGCAGAATGCGAGGAAAAACAAACAAGGGAATAAGGGACCCAGTTCGGTGCTTCACTATTAGGAATCACAGTCACTCGACAGATTCGTGCCATTTGTACTGATAAAACAACAGCAGGATCTGCCAGTGGTTGTCCTCTAACCTCACGTTTAAATGATCCACCCCAAAATAAACCCAGCGATGCACCTGCCGTTGTGCAGGGCTTTACCTGCAGCCGAGGGTTGATGGCGAAGCTCCCCGCCGTCGGGTTCACGCACGACACATACTGCACGTTCGTGATCTCCTTCAGCGACAGCTTGGTCCGGTCGTACCTTCGGGCAAAACACAAGCAGCAGCACAGTGACCACGGCCACTGCCTCTCTCAGTACGTGTCCCTGGGCTGCCAGAGGCCGCTTGTCTTCAGGGGGTCAAATTCTGCGTCTTGCCAAGATGAGGCCCAGGCCCAGGTTGCCGGCCTATCTGTACACGGCCTGGCACACGCGAGTCCTGCTCCTGGTGGAAATCCTTCAGCTTCAACAACCTGTAGCTAATATTTCTATCAGTAATAAGCACTGAGCAAAGCCCCTGGGCCATACTCTTCACTTGCATGGAAATGGCAGAAAACAGCAGGAGTGTCTCTGGTTTGATCCCAACCCGGGACAGGGTGTGAGAGACTACAAGGGTGACTCTCAAACACTGTGGCAAACCCAGCCCTGCAACACCCAGTCATGGGAGACGGGCCATCGTGAGCAGGTGAATGGTGATTTACATGTCAAGGCCGAGGTGACAGCCACAGACAAAGGCTGGGTGACACAGGCAGTGCTGTGTTGAAGGACACGCAGCCTGTGCGCTGACAGGCCCGACACGGTGTCAAGGCCCAGGCTGAGAGACCCTTCGGGCCTCCCCCATCTTCCACAATCACCCCCAGTGACGCCTGCACAAAAGCCCAGGTGATCCCGAGGGCTATAAACCCTATAAAACCTGTGCCAGCACGGGCAGGGTGCCACCCTGGGGACCCTTCCACCCACCGGGCTGACCACGGGAACCGAACCACACACCACAGGGTGCTGAACCCTGACTACAGACCCAAGCATTCCTGCATAGGAACTGGACCTGAGACTACAAACCCCTCAAACACACCACGGAGCCCTAAGGGTGGTGAGACCTTTCCTTTCCCTTTCCTTTTCCTTCCCTTCCCATTTCCTTCCCCCTTCCTTTCCCCTTCTTTTCTTCCTCTCTCTTTCCTTCCTATATTCCTATTTCTTTGCCTTCCTTTTTGTGAGTAATACAGTAACATAACGTTTAGAGCCCCACTTGTGCCACAAAACTCTTTCATGCGAATCTTTTCGCTGCTAAACTGTTTATCGATTGAGCTTAAGTAACATAAATCCTTCTGGCACTGAGTCATTTGCCAATTGGACCAAGCTACAAAAAATAAAGGTCTTTTGTTTGTGGACCTTCAGGATTGTATGTACTTTTTTCCAACCCAGGGGACTGACAAATCTCAGTCACACTTCCCCCAACCATAGCGCCAGGTGGGACATGACAAGGGTCAGCAGGCTGCTGCTGCCGGGGGAGGACCGGGAGTCCTGGGCTCCCTGGTTTAAGAAGGACAAGGAATTACTGGAGAGAGTCCAGCGGTGGCTACAAAGATGCTAAGGGATCTGGAGCACCTTTCTTGTGACAAGAAACTGAGAGAGCTGGGGCTGTTGAGCTGGAGAAGAGAAGCTGAGAGGGATCTGATCAATGGGATCAATATCTCAGGGTGGCTGTCAGAGGATGGACCAGACTCTGTTCAGTGGTGCCCAACGCCAGGGTGAGGGGCAACGGGTACAGACTGAAACACAGGAGGCTCCAGGTGAACATGAGCAGAAACTTGTTTGCTGGGAGGTGCCAGAGCCTGGCCCAGGCTGCCCAGAGCGGGTGTGGAGGAATTGAAAACCATTCCAGTGGTTAAAATTCAGACAGTCAAGAAAACACACCTTCAATGAAAATAAAGAAATAATGGGAAGGGTTATTAGAATGGAGTCGTGAGACAGGTAAACTGAGCCTTGGCAGCTAGGAAGTGTCAGGTAGTCTGTAAACCCTGCCGTACCCAACCAACGGGGAACTGGGGAGGGAATTTGCAGTTGGGATTAGGGGTGGATATAAGCAGTGGCTTATATCCCTGTACGTTGCTGCATCCGCCCGCACCTCGCTGCATCCCCTGTACGTTGCTGCATCCGCCCGCACCTCGCTGCATCCCCTGTACGTTGCTGCATCCGCCCGCACCTCGCTGCATCCCCTGTACGTTGCTGCATCCCCCCGCACCTCGCTGCATCCCCTGTACGTTGCTGCATCCCCCCGCACCTCGCTGCATCCCCTGTACGTTGCTGCATCCGCCCGCACCTCGCTGCATCCCCTGTACGTTGCTGCATCCGCCCGCACCTCGCTGCATCCCCTGTACGTTGCTGCATCCCACCGCACCTCGCTGCATCCCCTGTACGTTGCTGCATCCCCCCGCACCTCGCTGCATCCCCTGTACGTTGCTGCATCCCCCCGCACCTCGCTGCATCCCCCTATGCCTCACTCCATCCCCCACACCTCGTTGCATCCCTCTGCGCCTCACTGCATCCCCCTACTCCTCGCTGCAGCCCCTTGTGCCTCCAACGCTCCCTCGCAGCTCCCTCACCCTCTATCTGCCTGACTTCCCTGACACCCACAGCCCAAGATTTCTGCCTCCGCTCCACTGTCTCTGTTCCTCGGAAGCTTTTGGCAGAGCTCAGGCATGCACACAGCTGAGGAGAGTGGAAATTGCAATGCGTCCCTGCCCTGTATTCCCTGTGGAGAGAGATGCAAATATTCATGTCCCACACAGAGCTGCTGGCTAAAGTGTAAAACACACCAATCTCCTTCCAAAACAGTCACTGCTTTTCCTTCAAATCACCTCTGGCTAGATAACGGTTGTTTGCTGCTGCCTGACAGAAGACAATGTTAGGTGCTCACAGCAGGGGGGTTCACCCCAGCTGAGGCCAAATCCACAGCCGCCTCTGCTCTCAGCGTCGCGGGGCAGCAAGGCCGAGCATCGCGCTCCCCTCGCAGGCTTTGCACTGGGACCACAGTCACAAGCCACAGCAAGAGCAGAGCAAAGCTCCTCTCAACCCAGCTATGAGTAAGCAATCAAGCGGTATTAAAGAAGCGATGGACAACGTCCTCGGACACACGGTGTGAACTGTGGGGTTGTCCTGTGCAGGGACAGGAGCTGGACTCGATGATCCTTGCGGGTCCCTTCCAGCTCAGGACGTTTTGTGATTCTAAGTGAATTTGTTTGCTGGGGACAGGGGAAGCCCTGAGGGTGCTCAACTCTCAGTTCACCCAGAGCCTCCCAACCAGCTCTAGCCCAGCAGTATGCAATGGGAAGAGGGACCCACGCTTTGAGATTCTCTCAAACCCACTCCCCAGCACTGGAGCTGAACAAAAAGGTCTCCGACAACCAAGCCCAAGCAGGCTCCTACCAGTGGCCGTAGTCCAGGTGCTGCCGGATCAGCGTATGGGGCTGCACTGTCCCGTAAGCGTCCACCTCGGGCATGTTGAGATCATCAATGAAGTACACGAGCTCCTTGGTACCTGGAGGGCCATAATTCCTACCAGCCTTTTTCTCCAGAGGTTTCTCAAGCATACCTGTAGGGAGGCAGAGGTGCAAAGCTCATCTACTGGGAGAGCAACTGCTGCAAAATAAAAATGATTTCTCAGCCCAGCTCAATGCTGTGCTGTGTGTAGCTACAGCGGCCCCTCAAGGAGCTGAGATGTCCCCCAGCTGCAGCTGTATGAGGAGCAGCTGAGGGGCCTGGGGGTTCAGCTGGAGAACAGGAGCTGAGGGGAGACCTTCTGATCTCTGAACTGCCTGAAAGGAGCTTGGAGCCAGGGGGGGTCGGGCTCTGCTCCCCAGGAACAAGCGCCAGGAGCAGAGGAAACGGCCTCAAGTTGCACCAGGGGAGGCTGAGGCTGGATCTGGGGAACAATTTCTTCCCCAAAGGGCTGTGGGGCATTGGAACAGGCTGCCCAGGGCAGTGCTGGAGTCACCAGCCCTGGAGGGTTGGACAGATGTGGAGATGAGGTTCTCAGGGACCAGAGTGCTAGAGCTGGGTTACGGTTGGACTCGATGATCCTGAAGGTCTCTTCCAACCAAACTGATTCTATGATTCTACAGTGCAGCTGCGAGCCCTGCAGGGACCCTTGGTCAGCACTTTGGTTTGACTTAAATCAGAAAGCTCTCAACTCTTCCTTCCAAACAAAAATACAACAAACTTCGTCTGCTACAAAACATGTCTACCTCAGAGCAAACAAGAGCTTTTCATGCAAGATAAAGCCTTTTGAATCTCTTCTGCATAATTTTTTAAACGAAATCTTGCTTGCAGAGGTGGCTGTGCCAGAGCAGTGAGCGTCCCCTGCTGCCTGCCCCGGCGATGCGGCAACTGCAGCGTGGCCAGGGCAGCAGGCACTGGGCGCTGCGATGGAGAAAGGGAGATGGATGCTGTGGGCACAGAAGCCCACGAGCAAAGCTGCTGGTTTTGTGAATATATGCATCTTTTACCCTGTTAGACAAAAATAGGCGATCTCAGGGCCAAATTCCTGGACATCTTCAGAACAACCAACATGACACTTTTATTTAAATGCATCAAATAATCATAAGTTCCCTGATCTTCTCACCAGCGTTACCCAACCCTCCAGATAATGTGACAAGACTTAATTCCAACACGAGCTGTCAAATTACCACCTAGTTTCAAGTAGGGTCACGCACACGCAAAGGAAAGCACGGAGAGAACAGTTTCGCATTTCAAAGCCTTGGAAGACTTTAATTTGTTTTAGCAGAAGGCTGGGGTCATATGTTGCTCTAGCTCATAAAACGTGGGGAATATTTATAATCCTGGGCTGATATTTAATAAAAATCACCCCACGTCGCTGCACATCATGTTCTATAGGTTATTGATTCCTCTGATTGCAGCCCAGGCAACCTTTACTGTCTCAGTAAGTGGAAAAGCAAACGGAAGCAACGCTCCTCTGCCCAGACCCCGGGTGGGTTTTCTGCCCTGTGCTTACTCGAAGAATTTGTTTCATTAGCAGTTTTGGGTTGGCAACAGACCTATAAGGTGCTATAAAGCAGCACACGGTAAGTAGCAATTCTTTGTAATTAGGGAAGACTGGCAAATGTAAACGGGACTGGGAGTTTTTTTAAGCCATTTATTATCACGTGCAAAAGTTGTTAAGGAAGATTTATATTCCGTTGGTTTGTTTCAGATCACAGACCTTTCAAAACGCTGGGTTTTCCTGCTTGGGTGCACTGCAGACAGCTTGCCTTGCTCACCACTCAAAACGCAGCTGATTTCTTGTCACAGACAGGTGCTGCACAAAGGAATGGATTGTGCTACGAAAAATGATGAATCTTCCCTCAGCGGAGCCTCTCTCCCCGTTCA
This sequence comes from Patagioenas fasciata, assembly GCF_037038585.1. Classification (NCBI taxonomy): domain Eukaryota; kingdom Metazoa; phylum Chordata; class Aves; order Columbiformes; family Columbidae; genus Patagioenas; species Patagioenas fasciata. The sequence continues at coordinate 1,161,883 of NC_092545.1, forward strand.
ATAAAACCACAATATTTGAAATTTCTGGTAGCAAGTTAAATTAAGTGTTTCAAATAAGCATTTAATTTAAATTTAATTAGTCCCTAATTAACATATAAAATCAGCCCTTTTTGAGGTTAAACAAGTATGCAAGAGATTCATCACACTGAAATGCAATTACTGGGGATCAAGTGACATGTTCGTGGAAGTGGTATTTTAATTCAAAGCCGTATCTCACAATAATAATAAGGGGCGGTGTGTCTGTGTGAGATCCTGACACATACTCAAACTAGCACCTCAAAGAAACAGTCTGGACACCTCGTACCTTCTGGTTGGTGAGCAAGGGAGAGGGAAAAAAAGAACCCAAACAAAAAAACCACAAGATTTATTGCAATTTCTCTGAATGACAGAAGTCAGGGCTACATCTGATGGAGGGGCAGAGGCCCAAGAGGGCACGAAGCAGAGCGAGGCCCAGGGCAAATGCCACAGAATGTGGTATTTAGTCACAATAAACTACAGAAAATCCCCAAACTGGCCCCAGGTTCAGGCAGAGAGAGTGTTGGGCTCCTTTTAACCCCTGTGCACATGGCGCTTCTGGAAGCCACAGGATGCAGGGATGGGTCAAACAACAACTCTGCTTCCCCTAAGGGCTGCATCTTATACATCTCTGCAGCAACAGGCACCTTGTCTAAGGAACTACTGGAACTCAGGTTAGGATCTTTTTTAAGTAAGAAAAAATCCAAAATTACTTTGTGCCCATGTTTTACAAATTTAAAGATGTGCCTGCTGGGGAAAAGAATAAAGCAGCCAAGTGACAAACTACACAAAAAGGGACAAATTAACTCTAAAAAATGAGCAGCAGGGATCCAGGCCAAGCAGTATAAATCATGCTTCTCAATGCAAATCTCACCACCACATCTTCATCCACACACAAGACAACTTGCTCCTCTGTGCAGGGGAAGAAAATCACTGACTCAGCCCACAGCTCATGACCAGGGACACGGTGCCAGGTCTGCCTGTACAAATAACACCTGCACACACTCGCCCATCCAGCTGGAGACAAACGGCTGCACATTCACAGAATCACAGGATCCCAGGCTGGTTGGGCTGAAGGGCCCTCTGCAGATCCCCCAGTCCAAGCCCTGCTCACACAGGGTCACAGAGCAGATCACACAGGTGGGTCCAGGCGGGTTTCAATGTCTCAGAGAAGGAGACTCCACACCCGCTCTGGGCAGCCTGGGCCGGGCTCTGGCACCTCCCAGCAAACAAGTTTCTGCTCATGTTCAGATGGAGCCTCCTGTGTTTCAGTCTGTGCCCGCTGCCCCTCACCCTGGCGTTGGGCACCACTGAACAGACTCTGGTCCATCCTCTGACAGCCACCCTGAGATATTGATCCCATTGATCAGATCCCTCTCAGCTTCTCTTCTCCAGCTCAACAGCCCCAGAGCTCTCAGTCTCTCCCCATAAGAAAGAATCTCTAGGTCCCTCAGCATCTTTGTCCCCCACCCAGGCAGCTGGACAGAGAGACAGACAGAGAGACAGACAGACAGACAGACAGACAGCTCAGCCCATTTAGCAGCTCAAGGGCATTTTGCAGAGACCCCAACACAGGGAAAAAAGCAAAGGGGCACCTGGGAGGGAGGAGGGAGACTGCAGCCATCACACACTAGCAAGACCCAAAACCCTTCAGACCTGCCCCAGAAAGCTGCCGTGACTCCACGACACAGCCCCAGGTGACACAGCGTGGGCTGAGCCTGTGCTGTCACCTCTGCGAGTGGATCAGTCCCACAGGGCAACTTTAAACTCTGACACCTTCCTTAAAACATCTGCAGTGTCGGGAGCCCAGCAGAGCACAGACAGGGGCTGTGATGCTCATGGCCGTGAGCGTGTTCGCCCCAGGGCCACCTGGCCAGGAAAAACCCACATGGTGAAGGTTAAAACCTTGGTCTCACTGGTGCTGGTCCTGTAGAGGGAGTAAAGGGATTTCAGGACACTTGGGTCAGACCAAACTCCATAAAGGAAGTTATTTTGGTTTACAGTGACCCACAGCTGTTGTTCAACTCAAAACAAGCAAGGTTGTTTCATTCCTGATTAATAAATACATGTAGAAAATTATCCTCTCTCTTTAGGTCAACTGAAAGTGAAAATACCATTCCAAAATGAGTCACTTTTCAACAATTCCCTCTTTCTCTTCATCTGTGAAAAGACTACACAGCAGAACTGACCTTATCCTGGTCTCAAACTTCATCTTTCACTGATGTGCCAAAATCCTCATCAAAGATATTCTCATGGGCTTCCCCAGGTCAGAGCCTCCCAGGGTCAGCAGCCGTGTCCCCTGGGGAGGTGGGATGTGGCACCCGCTCCGTGGGAGCACACGGGGCTGCATCAGGATGCGGGGGACAGCCCAGGAACCAGCAGCACCTGCACATCCCCATTAGCACTGTCCTCACTGACAACTGGGATGCAATTCCCATCATTGCACTCTGAGGACAGCTTAGATCCCAGCCAAGCAACCCATTCTATTCAGCACGGGCTTAAATTCAAGCGTATTAAAGACACACCTCAAGTCAAGTACGAGCTGTGTGCTGTAGAGAACAGCAGCAGATTTAAGTGTGTGCTTTGCACAGCCCTGAACCAGAGTCGTGGTGTTCAGAATTCAATCCCTCATGTTGGGAAATGCCATTTTCCATAAAACCAGGAGTCTGCGGACCAGTGAGTTTCACAGTGGGATTTAAGAGTCAGTGGGTGCCAGTGCAGTGCCCACAGTGCACACCCAGCTCCAAACCCCGACGGACACCCCAGGAATTTGGTGACCTGCCAGGCAGAAGTCCCACACCTCAGCCATTGTCTTACCTTGCAGCATGGCAGAGGTGGTGTAGTAGTTAAACGGGACCTTCTTCACCACATAGGCGTCTGTATCCAGTGAGCAGAGCTTGTCCCCCACCAGCACAGACTTCCCCGTGCCGGCGTTGCCCACCAGCATCACGGGGCGCCGGCGCTCCAGGAGCCTGTCCATGAAGTACCGCACACGGACCGTCTCGGTGGTGGGCACCAGGCAAGCCTGAGAGGGGCAAAACGAGCAGGTAAGTGTCCCCATCTGTGGCACCACCCCACTGCCATGTTCTGAGGAGACATCAAACTGGGAGAGCCAGGAATGAGTGCGGTGACCTGAGTTTCTAGATGGCGCTAGGAAGGGAACAATACACTGCTACCAACCATTCAAGTCAAACTATCTGTACAGACGAAACAATGACAGCGGGATGCTGAGAGCAACATCTGGATCTCCCCGCAAACACACATTTTGCTAAAATGGTAACAATTTTTACAAGTCATCTGCTCACTGTGGCACCTCTAAAAGGAAAGAAAGGCATAGCTGGCAAACGCAATTCACTACCTGCAGCAACTCTCATTTTTCGTCCAAATCATATAAACAACCCTATTTTCAGCCACGCAGAATGACGAGATGGTGTCTCAGGGACTTTGTCACTACGTTGTCCCACATCCTGCTTCTCTCTGCAGGCCAAACGCACCTCCATCCCGCACCCTGGGCACACCAGCCCTGGCTCATAGGTGTCTCTGAGCCTGCGCCTCATGTACATCACTCAGCTCTGGAAGATGGATGGAGGATGAGTCTTCACAGTCAAAGTACAGTAAAGAAAGATGGGTAATTGAGTTGTACTTCATAAAGAATGTGTCAAGGGTTTTGATTGTGGGGTGACAATACAACCATGGCAGATGTGTTGTTAGCCCCCTCTCCCCCACCTTCAGCCCCTCTCTCTCCCCCATTCCCACTCAGGACAGGTGATTGGGAGGGAAAGAAGGATAGATAGAAGAGAATTGGAAAAATTAAAAATGTTTTACTAATGCTACTAATAAGAATAGAGAAAATAATACAAAATATACAAAACCAATCTTGAAAGCCCCAGCAACTGCAGAGCTGGCACCTGAAGTCCTGGACTGGACTGTGCAGCCAACCGGAGCTGGATTCAGTCTGTCATGAGGCCTCAGTTCGCAGGGACGACCAGCAAGGTCCTCTCCTAATCTCGGCCATAAGCAAAATGGACGAGATCCTCGTGATCTCCCACTTTTATATGAAGTATTCACGTGAATGGGATGTTATACTCTGTTTGTCAGTTTCTTGGTCACCTGTTTCTCATTGCCCCTCTCGCGAGATGCGAATCTGTCCTTATCAATAACCTCACATTCCATTGCTATGTTTACCAAAACATGGATCTGGTTCTCCAGGAAAACGCAGCTGATATGAAGGTTTTACCTGACAGGCAAATTCACTAAAAGAGAAACTTGTTTTTAACAAAACCAGGACGGAATGCCATTCTTATTCTGAAGTGCTTGACCTCGAATGAGACTTCAATTGAAATGCCTGCATACAGTCACTAAAATGCATGTGCTCTTCCCAGACAAAACACGTGCAGGGTTCACATACCTGTAAGGGCATTTCTGGATCAAATTCAAACTGAGGAATAAGTTTAGACCAAGGTTCAAACTTCTTCGTTTCTGGATCAATGTAGAAGTCAAAGACTGTGCCCTGAGAGGGAAACTTGATAGTCTTGAATTCTGCCACCCACCACTTGCTGAACTCCACTCTGTAGTCCACAAGCTGTAAGACAAAAAGTGGAGAAAATACACTAATCTGTAATGGAGAATGTTATCTATCCCAGTCCACCAGAGCGGGATTAGTCCTTAAAATATATTCCACAGCATAAAGTTCTTATCATTTTTCCTGCTATTAAGCCTAATTTTTCATTTTCTTCATTTCTGCTCATCAGTCCTATTTATTCATCTAAATAATTCATCCTCTGTGTTGATCACTCTTGGTATGTCTGAGACTAGATAGATGGATCAATCTGAAAAAGAGAAATACGTGCCTATGACTAAACAGACCACTTGATTGATTCTTGGTGCCTACTTCTTCCAACAGACAAGGACACAACATCCGTCTACATCTGTGCTCATGGTCAGTCACAGCATGCATACCAAAGCCTTTCCTCATCAATCACACCACTCTATTCAGAGTGAGTTGTTGTCTTCTGGCTTCTTTTCAAGCCACAACGTTTCAGACAAGCAGGACTGCAGACCCCAGCGTACCAAAGCAGCAGCGAGGGTCTGCCCCTTTGACCCCGCCGTGATTCTGCGCTGCCACATTCCCCTCAAAGCACCCGTTTCCTTGCTTTTCCCCATTGTATCTTTCTACACATGGAGATTTTGGAGCATCTGAATTTTTTCAACTGGGGTGACAGTTTTGCTTTAGATGCTGGGTCAGGACTCACCAAATGTGCTTAGTCCCCTCCTCTGCCCTAGGTCTCCTGTATGACATTGGGCCAGCCATTCTGCCCAAACACCTTCCCATGTGGACAATGGGAACTGGAGAGAGGTGGAGGGGAGGAGGAGAGGAAAATTGCTGTGAGAAAGATGTTTGTGAAATACCGGACGCATCATTTAGCCCGTTTTAACAGCACAGTTTGTTCCTGGGGTGTCTGCGGGTCTCTCCTCCCCATAGCCATACAATGTGGGGTCACCAACACATTGTCCATAGGCTGCTCGGCCTCCATAAGGAAACCTGGGTTTGTTGCTGAACTGAACCAAGTGTCCTCCATAAAGCCTCCTGAGCCACAGTCCCTCAAAAGACCAGTGGATTTGAAAAACACATTAATAGTATCCACGATTTTGCAGACTCGTGCTATTCAGAGAGGCAGAATCCCTGTAATTCTCCATTCTCCTGTTGTTATAACTCCTCAGCAGCGGCAGCAGAGTCGCCCGCAGTGGAGCGGGACGTGCGTGGCTGCTAAAAGCTTTCCCACAAGGGTGCCCTTACCCCGCACAGCCAAACCGCCTGCAAGCGCGCTGTGCCGCGCTGCCCGCCCTCCCTGACCCCGCGGTTAAATGGAGCCACTCCAGCCCCAGCTCTATTGCCAGAACGGTGTGGAATTCAAACCACTTCCTTAATAAAAACCCCATATGGATTACCGCTAATTTCAGAGCCAGGAAATGGCAAATCTATCATCTGTTTTTATACAGGGGCCCCGCTACCCACCAACAAGCACCGAGTAGTGGGAAGCCTCCCAGACTGTTTCTCCTGACATTTCGGCCGCGAAAGGTCAGCGCGAAGGGCACCTTCGGTGGAAAGCAATAAACAGATTTTATATTGGATCATTTTTCATCAGGCTCCCCATTGCTCGGACTGCTGTATCCTCGCACTCTCAGCTCTGACATTCACAGAGCACCGCGGGCAGTAATGCACAGCCAGGCTCCCGGCGGAGCCTCCCGGAGGGTCGCTGTGCCTGCAGCTGCTCCTGCAGCCCACCCAGAGCCACTACCGCAGGCAGGAGCCCGGCCTGATGCACCCGAGACTGACTGTGCGGCATGGGGAACACAGCGGCCAGCTGCCACAGCACCGCACACCAGCATACTTGCGCTTGTACTGCTGAAGCAAAGACAAGTAGTGCTTCCCAGGCTTTATTGTGTTTTGTTTTGTTTCTTTAAGTCATCCTAGACTGGCAACACTAAGGCTGAGTATTTCCCAGCTGGCACATGGGAAATGGAGGCTCCACAAGGACCAAGGAAGCTGGTCTCGCACAGGTCATTCAATGGTCACAAGGTGTGATGGCACCAAGTGAGCACCCAGCTGAGCTTGAGCTGTGTTGTTCAGCACTTCCTGAAGCATCTGATCCTTGGCATGGAGCAAATCTGAAGAGACCAGCAGACACTCTAGGTCTGGCGTTAAGGTACATGAAAACACACAAAGAGACCCCTGGGAGCACTTGAGCAGCCATCAAGAACGGCAGTGCCTCCACCCGAGCTGGGGAGGGGTGTCTGGTGTTACATTCGTGGAGAGACCTCCCGCATAGTCCAGACAACACAGAGTTTGACACAAGCCCAGCGGAGATCAGACGTGGATCTCCAAGCCCTTGACAGCAGTGCAGTGTGGGCAGACCCAGACATCAGGACTACACACTTTAGATCTGAGGATAAGGCGTCCTCTGACTAGGGGATGCAACCACCCAAGAGTAGGTGTGCCCCTGTGGCCACGAAAGTCAATGGCACCTGGGGTGCCTTAGGAAAAGTATGACCAGCAGGTCAAGGGAGGTTGTTCCTCCGGCTCTGCTCTGCCCTGGTGACAAAACACCGGCTGGTTTGTGTTATGTAGCACGTCTACCTGTGCAGTCAGAAGGCTGAAAGACTGCTCCACTGATACATCCATCTGATAAATCAGTCTTAATTTGATCACATTATGCACATCCACAGGCTTCTATAAGTTAACCTTATGTTTCTCCCCAGTGAAATGCATCTGCATAAGCAAACATCCCTCCACCTTTACCACTGACCCCTCAGCTGTTCTCCGGTGGTGTTACACCCTGGATAACGAGGCCTTTCGTAAAAGGAATTGTTGTGTTTCTAGTTTATTATCACCTATATGAGAGCCCCAGGAAAACAGCATTACTGGCATAGCACTATGTTTCAGAAAGTATGAAGAAATCAAAACAACACAAAACCACACAAACAAACTGTGTGAAAGATGCTGAAAAGGCATCTTCCGTCTTACCTGATCTCGAAACATTGATCCACCAAAGGCCCAGACGGCAGCAAAGACAAAGTAAAGTTCATAAAGCTCCTTGGGACAGTCAGGAGGTGTGTTCTCCTCTGCCAGGAGACATTCAAGGAGGTAGCACAACATCTGAACCATACTCTGTTCAGGAATGGGAATAATCTTCTTAAATCTAAGGGATGGAAATTAGAAAGCAATACGTCCATCACAACCCAGGAAGACTAGAAATGCTCTTTCAGAATACTGGCATTCTGCTTGTCAGCGGTACGTGTCCTATTCCCAGGTACAATAAAGAGAACACCCATTCTCACACTCAGACCCGCTGGCACCGGCACATACACAAGTAATAACAATAATCAGAAGTTTCAAGCATTTTAAAACTTTGATCTTCTTGAAAGAAGCAGAATGGAAGACTTGCTAAAGGCAATGATTTCCTGCGAGCACGATGAGTTCAAAAGCGGTCAAATAGAGGAGTAATAAAATAAACCCTTTCATCTTGCCATTTTACATTCATTTAAGCTACACTTACAGAATTCCAAACTAATATTGTAGCTGCACTGAAGTCCTCCATAAAGTAATTATAGCTATTTGAAAGGTTGGTTCTACGATTTCTGAATTAAGCAAGCTACCAAAACACTCAGCTCAGGGTTGCCTGCAGCTAATCCCGTGGATTTCACGCTCTGAGACAATGTTCAGCAAACAGAATGGGAAACGTCCGATTGACTTTGCTACCAACAGTCAAAACCAACTTGGTCCCACAGAGAGAAGTTCCCTAGCACAATGTTTAAGTCCTGATTCCAGACCCTTCTGACACATCCCCCTTTTGGCTGACATCTCCCATGCTCACTGATTTTTCTTTTGTTTTTAAAGGAAAGTGCAACTATAGGAAGCAAGTAGAGGATGGGAGATGCTCCCTTAAGTTTTCTGGGACTCTACTTTGGCCAGTCCTCACCACAGTATGAGAAAGAGAATGGTTTCACATGATGATAAGCAAGAACCACATGACTTCCCTGTGGACACTGCTTTAAAGCCAAATCAAGCCAAGAAGCACTAGGACCCTTCCAAATACCCAAGTTCTTAATGAAAAATAACTTGTGGAGTGGGCTCAGGTCTAGCCTGACACATCAGGAGGCTGAAAAGCTTTCTCTTTGGGATCTGCCGGAATTATTTTCCAAGAGATAGAGAGTTGATACAGGAAATACAATAAAAATCAAATCAAAATCAGATGAAAACCAGATCTGACCAACACGATACAGGCAGGAGCGTCACTTTGCCCACCTCGCCCTGCTGGTTCTCTGAGCTTAAGCCAATGATGCTCAGGGCTTCCAGGGGCAAGGAGGATCATGTGCAGCACAACCCAGCGCAGCACAGCTGGGCTGGACAGTGGCAGGTGTCCCCATGCCCTCACCACGGGTGACACAATCACTCATCAGATGGTACCTTGTTCTGAGGGTGTCCAGGCAAATGGGCAGGTACTTATCAAACAAAATGGTCAGGTTGGCTCTTTCGGACTGGATCTCTCGCCTGTCGATCCAGCTGCTCACTGGAGGATTCCAGCCCAGATCCGACGGGTTGATGTACAGGATCCCTTTAGGCCCAGGGTAGGAGAGAACATATAGTAAAGACATAGCAGAAACTGTTCCTTTCTTCCAGCAGAGTTTACCAGGTACTTTCACACAACTAAAACCCTATCAAATATGACGGGACGTCCCATTACCTGCCCCCTTTTCCTGCCCCACTGCAGAGTAGAAACATGAACAGTGAAGAAACTTCACCCTTGAAACCACGGCGCTTTTCATGACCTTGCCCTAAATTCAGAACATTGTCTTGTCTGAGCAGTTTCATTGCTCTGGGCCCCATTTCCCCATGTGTAAAACTAGGGGACACCTCCATTCCCTTCTCCCATACTTCATGCACTTCTTCAGAAGATCAAGAACTCTTTGAGACAGATACTGTCCTTCTCCTCATAAAGTCCATCCAAAGGGCTTTGCACAACAGGAGCACTCAGCAACGCTGAAGCCATGATCACCCACCAACAGTCAGAGTGCTCTGGGTAAATCTCCAGGATGATGACAGCTCCACATGTGCATTTGGGGTCAGGATCCTCAGTTTGTCTGTCAGAAACCTGCCCTGTCCACCCACGGCCGCTGTGATCTCAGGTTGGGTACTTGCAACAGGAGTCAAGTTGGCCAACAGAAGACTGGTTAATGGCACTAGATCCTCCTGGGTTCACGGCAAATCCCAGTGCGGAGCTCAGGCCAGGACTCACCCGCTCGGGACACGGCTGCTGGGGTGGCTGTGCGCAGGTGGCTGATCTCAAACACCAACCGCATCGTTGGGTTCAGAGGGATTCTCTCATTGCTCGCCAGGGTCAGCACCTGCATTGGGCAGACAGACAGACAGAATGACATCTTCCCCAGGAACAGGAATGAAAAGCATTCAGCACTTTGCACTAAAAAGCTTGGTTGCTGCCAGCACAGTTCCTTGAGGGAATGCAGCTGATTTCCAGCAGGTAGTAGAACTGTCTTCCATGACTCAAAGGAACAGCACTCCCTTCGAGCGGCGGAAAAAGGTGTGGAATTATGACCCCACCCTATTTTTGAAGGGCCTGGAGTTACAATCAGGACATCTGTGATTATCCATGAGCCCAGTTCCAGGAAGGGAAATTACAATGAAACCATGATTTGAGCTACTTCCCCTCATGCACCATTTTCTATATGTGATATTGTTTGGTGTATCTGAAGAAACACAACCGCATTATTCTAGGAGGTGTTATTTCAGCATCTGCATTTTCAGGCTGAACCATGCCATGCAGTCAAAGAATATCTCCTTCTTTAACTTATATTCATTACCTTATTATCATCCATCACAGTATTAAGAGACTCAATCCACATTGGATCAATATCTCCATCTAGTACCATCCACTTGGGACCGTCATGCGTGATGTTGGCCAGCTCTCGCATGATTGATGAAAACAGGCCTGGGAGGGTGACAGGAAGATGGTGATGAACACTGAACTTGACACCTGCTCTAACGGTTTTCTCCAGCAACACAGTAAAAATTACTCTAATTAATGCTTTCCTCTCAAACATGCAAAACTCTATGTGCCTATACGTAAATATTACTATATCACAATACGGTTCTAGTTTGCTTTAAAGTGAAAAAAGGGTTATCAGTTATCACTACTGAAAATGATTGCAGACCTACGCACGAGCTTCATTCCCACCGAGAATCATAAGGGATAAGAAAAATGTAGAGTAGCTACTCAAAGGCAAAAGGCGGCATGAGTTATACAATGCAGAGAAAACCACCTGAATATGCCTAGGAAATCCTTATAAATATTTTTTTGTGGCTCAAAGTATATCAGGGCAATCAAGATGCATTAAACGCTGGGTCATGGCTTTAGTGAGACTGAGGGGAGAACAAGCACAGAATGACATTGAATGACAGAACAAAATGTTGGTAAAATCAAGGAGAGAGAGGATACAGAGTCTCAAGGGGAGTAAATAATGAATGTTAAGAAGACCACGAAGGCTGGGAATAGAGCAGCAGCACTGCAGAGCAAATGAAAACTCCACAAAACTATTGCTCTCCTCTACATGTGAAAATACCTCGGGAGATGCTGGTCTTCATGAAAAAACATCAGGCAAACATTAAAAAAAAGCCTCTCTTCCAGTGAATTGTGACAAGAACTCTTTTTTTTTTTTCTTTTTTTCTCCAGGACAAGCTATTTCTTTGTGATCCAGATCAGGAACAGCTAGTGGCACCATCTGACTGAAGACAAAGCTTGTGCTCAGCAAATGCAGAACGGCTCACCTGGAACAGGTGTGTGATCCCGAGACCGGGTCAACAAAAATAACGCTTCAGCGCCTCTGCCTCCAGCCAGTTCCTTACGTGTTGGACACACGCCTTGGGAACCACTCCGACATTATTAGCATCAGAAACAGTTGCTGTCTCAGGGCATCAGGGCTTCCCTCGGATACACCGCGGCAGCGGGGAGAGGAAAGCGCCTCTGTCCTGACCTTGTGCATCCACAGCACACGGCTCTCTTGGGGTTTAAAAGAAGAGTTTTGTTCTGCAAAGAACACTTTTGGGATTCCCATATGGGACCTTTTACCACCTAACATGTAGGACCTTTTCAACTTCTGATAATGTGACAGGATAAAACTGGGGAGCGGAAAAGCAGGGGCTGATCTGTAAGGGAACAGGTCACCTCTTGCTAGGCTGTGGTGAAGATTGCCTTGCTGGTCTTTGACAACATGAAACAACATTTTCAGGAATGGTTACTGCAGAAAATATCTGCCTTGAAAGCTCAGGGAGGAGTGCCACTATTTCATTTAAACCATCGCAGGCCAGAAACCACTGGACAGTCACCTGTAAAATGTCCCTCCTGCTGTTCGGTGTCACCGCTGCCCTCGATCTGCAGCCACTGCTGCAGCCAGTCTGCACAGTTCAGGCTGTACCCTGCACGTCCCTCTGCCACTTTGATTTAGGCTCCCTAATTACAATTAGAAAGAAATTAACCTGGCATTGGAGCAAAGCAGGGGGTCGGGAAGGGTCCATGGCGGGGCCAGGGGAGGTGGGTGGCAGCTCATCTGCTGCTGTGGATGATTCATGGTAATGTCTTCCCTCACCTCCCCCACACCTCCCAAACCCGCCGCACACGTAAATCGAAGCTGCCTTTATGTATCAGTCACAACCCAACATTTCCACTCCAGATTTTCTGTAATCTTCCAGCAAGTTTGAAATGTTCCTCAGGAGTAAGCAGGATCAACAGCTTGGCAAACGCTGGTGTGCTACAGAGATCGGGCAGCCATACTGAGTGGAAAAACTGACGTTAAGGCTGCTGTGCGTGCTATCAGCAATGAAAACCTGGGGATGGGACATTTTTTGGGGTCCCAGTGCACACCACAGTGCAGGAGGGACATCTCTTCCATCACTGGTCCAGCCAACTCCCAAAACCTGCCTGCCCCACTTAGGAACTGGTAAGTGTTGGTATTAATGGGCATTAAAATTATTCTTAGGGCAATAGGATCAAGTAGGCTTATGCTATATTTCCCATGTGAAGATCAAAGAGCTAAAACATCCTGTGTATCCTTTCAACAACAAACTGTCATGTGGCTGTAGGCAGCAGACAAGCACCTGGGCTCTCAGACCTGCACATGAAGAACCAGTCACCCTGCTGCTGCTCGGGAAATTCATTAAAAATACCCGTCTTTATCTACATATTTCAGACATGAAATGACATTTACCGTCTTTCCATTCTCTTGTTGCTGGGTTAATGATGCCAAAGAGCTCATCATTGGTGACTGCCTTGGGGTTGAGGTCTGTCCAGACAGGACGTCGCTTCATTATCTGGTAAGTCCTGTTCAGGGATCTCATCACCTGAGACTTGCCCGTGCCCGCGTTACCCACCACGAAGACAGAGTGCCGCACCGTCAGCAACTCCTCCAGCTGCACCACCTGAGAAAAACACTCCCAAATTTTAGACAAAGATGCCAAACTGAAGTTCAGGTCTATAAAATAGGTCCCACTGGGCCACCTCTTTAGAAAGACGTGACCCTGAGACACAAGCAGATTTGACAATTGAGTTTGGTCCAGCCACTCTAATCACAATGGGTGAAATCCTCAGCCTGCAGATAAACTTTCAGCGCTGTTTATACTTGACAACCACCACCTGATGAGGCCCTGCTCTCCAGGGGCTACACTTTCATGAGCCTACAAAAGTTGGCCCCTTTGGAAGCCCAGAGACTGATCCAGTGCTGACCTCAGGAGCAGGTGCAACTGCCTCAGACCCAGCACAGCTGACTGCCCTCCAGCGAGATCTGCCTGCAAGGACAATGCTGTGCAGAGCTCTCTTTGTAGAAGCAAAGCTGTTTGAGAAAACCCAAATGATTTGATGGCGACGTGGGTGTAGCAGAAGATCTCTTGGTCTTACTTTGAGCACAAAGTTGTCCTCAGCCTGCAGCCGGAGGTCCAGCACAGCCTGCCTCACAAACGACTCAAAATTCAGGTCACGCTTCCGAGGCACATCCAGTGCAGGGAATAGATCCCCAATCAGCCCCATAAACACCGGCACATCATCCGTCACAATCTTGGGGACGTTGAAGTCACGAAGAGAGCGCATCAGAACCTGGTCTTCGGGTCGCTCTGGGTCATCTCGCTTGAGGGAGCCAGCAACAACCAGCACTGACTTAATGGCACGCAAGCCCCAGTCGTAGTGATCCTACACCAGAGGAAGAAAAAAAAAGAGGCATGAGTTTATGCTTAGACAGTACCATGTAGGGTGAAGAACCACCATTCCCAAACTGCCAGACTAGTAAGCAATGAAAATACATCTAAATCTGTTATTTGCATTGTGGCCAGAGACCTTCTCCAGCCTGAGTGACCTGGTTTCCATCTCAGTAGGTGAGATTCCCGTCAGGGACAGTATTAAAGAGTCAAATAATTCAGCTGTTCAGACCATCACATGGGCTCACAGTTGGCAGTAAGACAGCAGCAGGATTTGCACTCCAGAGACCAAAGCAATTTGTTTCACCTAAATCATAAAGCACCTATAGCAAGGCCAGCCAGCCCCCTGCATCTGCAGGAGCCACCAAGGTGAAAGGCTTGTTAGTCCATTATGAGGCCCCAAAGACCCAAGTTTCTCCACCCTGCCCATCACAAGATGACAAGCCTGTTTGGTCTCAGAGGAGGTCCAGGAATAAGGGGTCAGTAAAGACATTGCTGAAAAAGTACCACAAAACGGCATGAGAAGAACTCTCAAGCCAACAAACAACTGTTCATATTTCTGTCCTGTTAACACCCTCCAGAGCACAGCTCGACAGCTGACTGCTCTGTGTGGGAGGCCATGGCTTCCACCAGGCCCCTCAAGGCACAGCACCAAGTTTCTGCGACAGAGCATATCCCACCCAGCCTCATGCTGGCACAGCCAAGATCAGGTTTGTATCATCAGGAATCCTGATTCAGGTCTCCTCTGGACCCAGCTTCGATCTACACAAATAATGACAAGGAAAAATCTGATTTGCTTTGCACTGACAGTAACTCTAACAAGACCTGGAACCAGCCTAAGGCTGAACTCAGAGAGGGACACCATAAACCCTTTGCAGGCAGGAGAATCAACAGGAAGAGACTGGAAAGCAAAAGGTCACTGAATACTACCCCAAACATGGTGTCATTTAAACTCACTGAAAGGTCTCCCATTAATGCAGCTGGTCAAATGCTTTTGTCCCTGCAGATGCTCCAGTAAAGCAGTCTGAAAATTTTATTGCTCCGATGATCACCAACCCTCTCCTCCCCCAGCAGCCAGTGCAAATGCAGTCATTAAATAAAAGCTGTGAAACGTTAGCCATGGAGCTGAGCAGCACAGTGCCATGTTTCTGCTGATTTTGGAGATTCATCATACCACTCAGCCACAGAATCAGGCTCACCTGCTTGGACAGGAGCTCTTTGCAGAGTTGGTAGAGAGTAATGAACTTCCTGGCTAACACCCGGGCCTCGATGAATCCCTCAGCCACCAACATAATTTCACAGATCAGCTCAAAGTCTGGCACAACCATCGCACACGGCCTAAAATGACAGGTGAGGAGGCATTGCAGAACAAGTATTTCTTGACTACAGGTCTTACAGGCAGCGCATTTGCAGCTTCATCTTCTAGGCCTTCTTTTATGAGCCAGGTCACCCTCTGCCTTCCCCACGACAAGGGACAGAGCTCCTTTGCCCTGCCTGTGCGTGCCCAGACCCAGGCCTGTTGTGCAAGGCTTAAACTACCTGCGAATGCCCTGTGCAAGTGAATTCCCCAAGGACATGAGGTCGAGCCTGGATGTTCCAAAAGACAGTTTCTGCCAGGTCACAAACCCTGACCTGGACTCACCTGAAGAGAGCTTTTAAATTCTCAGGTAGCTCTGTTCGCCCTGCGTAACCAGGGTTCATGGTGATGAAAATGCCTACTGATGGTACTAAGTTGATGTCTTCTCCAAGAAAATTGAAGGATTTCTTCTTCTCCCGTATTGCATCCTGCACGCTCTTCACCTAGAAATCAAGACAGTACTATAGTATCAGCGTTCACTTATGAAAAACACATCAGACAACGGTGCTTCCTCCGTTACTCTTGGCCTCGTGACAAATGGGGCTAATCACTGTTTTATTTTTTACCGGCAGCATAAAGCTTTATACACTGTTTGGAGTACATCAGCATGGCAATATCAATTTCCCATCTCAGTCAAACTCTGGCAAAGCAGAAAAAAGAGCTGAAGAGAGTGGAAAGTCAAAATGCAAAGGAGTTGCAAGACTTCACACCTTTGCTCCATGAGACAATGATGAACGTGGGTCAGGAAGAGCAACTCAGGAGCGGGAAATGTCCCCAGCACTGCCTGCATTCACCTTGGCTTTTGACATCACCTGTGGGACACTGCTCAGCACATCTCACAGCAAAAACACCACCAGAGGCTCCACCATCTCTGAACCAGCCAGCCCAGCAGAGGTCTGATGTGTGAGAGAGACACAGGGCAGTACAGGTATCCACAACACAGCCAACACCCAAACGCACTCCCCAAAGTCTATCACAATATGGGCCCATTATTCCCTTTACCCATCTCACCTCTCCCCACACAGCGTTGCTCTTCAGGACATCCCAAAACCCTCCTGTGCCTGCTCCGTTCCCTGACCAGGCCCAGAGAAGGGGTAGCACCTCCCAATAAGCTTGGCCTCAGCTCAGTTGTAAACTGACCACTTGATATCACTTTTAAAGATTTTGGGACATCAGATGTTTGATTTAAAACCAAAACCAGAAGGCAGAAGCTGTAAAACCTCTCCTAACACCTTCACTCACTAATATTATATTGTTTTTTATATTTGCCTGATTGCAGCTTTGTTCTGCTCATTCCTCTCCTTCCGAAGAGTTCACCTCTCTGCAAACAGCACCTCAGCGAGGGGCAAATCTCTCTCTATTCACCGCTCTAACCTCACTACTGTTTGCCATCTCAAAGTAAAGCAATTAATCGAATTTTTCCCTGCAAGGAACCATATCGACATCAGCTGCATGAGTAAGACAGCCAATTAAACATGGCCATGGTAACACTCCTAATAGCAGCCAGGAGACACCATGATGGAATGACGGCCGTGCCGCTTTCTTCAGCTGCCACGCTCCAGCCAGGAGCGAGGGAACCATCAGCAGTTGAGTCATTCCTGGGCTTCTTTTGTTCAGCTTCCCTTTTTATTTCAAGATCCTCAAAGACTTTTTTTCAATGACAACTTTAAACTAGGACCTGACGGAAGAGAAATTGAGAGGGAATGATACATAAACTCTTGTGCCTGCCTGGGGCTTCTCTGGGATGCCACGTAAGGTACCAATTATGAGTGAAACAGATGAGAAGAACGAGGAGTTCATGGAGGGGTTAAGAACAATGTCTTTGACCGAAACATTTACAGAAGTGTAGAAACTTCTGAGCTTTATATCTTTCTATAACACTGAGCCCAAAAGGGAGTCCAGGAACAATTCAGCACCTCAATCAGATATTAGGATCCTAAAACACGCACTCAGCTGACAGTTGGATCCTGAAGAACTTGGGCACTTTGGCACCTCAGTTTTCTGCACTGAAGCCCCCCAAGGCTTCCCCTGTATAAAATAATGCCAGGTTTCCTCATGGGCTGGTAAGAGGAGGGGAAGGAGGACGCGAAGTGACAGATTATATATATAAGCACGAGAGCACAGGACTTTCTGGCACGATGGGGAGGCCAGTCTCCCTTCCAGGCCTTCTCCAGGGATGCTGCTGCGCTTCACACGAGACTCACCAACACAATGCACTGAGCAGCTGAACTACAGAGGAGATGAGAAACCATTCGCCAGGGGAAACACCCATGCCCAGCTGGGCACCGCTCCAATAGCTCTGTCCCAGGTTTAATCCCACGGTGTCAGGGTACCCTGGGCAAGCGCGTCAGCAAGGGCCGCAGATCTGCCCCAGATTCCAGCTCCCGAGTGTCACCAGCTGACACTGGCTTTTGGGAGCACCACGGGGCTGCACACATTCCTCCAAGGAATGGTGCCAGTTGGCCAGGAATACCTTCCAAAGCCACTTGGCAGAGCTGTCGTTACAGACACCAGAACTAAATCCACAGCCATATAGTTTTGGAGACAGGTTAAGAAAATTAATCCTGAATGTATTCCCATTTCCTGAGTATGACACACAACCTGTGCCTGAGCAGGGGTGATAAGGAACCCCCAGAAGTCCAGCGGATCTGCCCCAAACACCCCTCTTCCCCTCTGTGAAAATTATTCCCTACATTGCAGACTGAGCAGCCGCAAGTCAAGGCAGCTTCTCTGTCTTGAAACGATGTGCTGCAATTATCTCACAGCAGATTAATGACACGAGTGCTTTCCTGAGGAGGAACAGGTACAGAGCCATGGTGCGTAGTGGTCTGAGAAAAGATGCTACAAAGAATTGTCTTGGCACAAATGCTGTAACTGGGGCAAGAAAAGTGACAAATATCTTTGCAGCACGTAACTGCGACATCTTGGCAGTGCTGTGATATTCATGTGATTAATCTTGAGATCTAATCCCACACCCGCCTATACACAGAACTGAAACCGGCAATATGCAATTGCCGTTTTTACCCTTGCTCCAAAGACTGCAGAATGGCTCTGCTCTGTTTGTATTTATTTATGAGTGTTTCTCCACTCACCTGTACAGCAACCACAGAAAGGACCTCAACTGAGATCCTGTTAAATTCATCAAAACAGCCCCAGGCTCCCGTCTGGGAAAGGCCTTTGTAAATATTCCCACAAGACTGGAAAAACAAAACAAAAACAAAGATTACAAGAGTGAAATCATAAATGGAATCAACTCCAGCAAAAAATTGATTTTATTTCCCAGCCTGTTTATTTATAGCAATTTACAGTCTATTGTGGGTATTTAGAAAAGTGCATGGAAACAGCAGGCACAACTCAATTATAATATTTATAGCTCTGCGCAGCTTGCCACTTTATCTGCTAATTGCACTTTCTCGATATATCTGTGCACCAGCTTCATTTAAAGGTCACTTGTGCTGAATTACTGATGGTCCCGTTTCCTGGGAGAGCCCATAAGCTAAATGAAATATGATCCGAGGCTACCAAAATCACTGTACCGTGCCAGACCGGCAGAGAGCAAGACTCAGCCTAATGATTCAGTGCTCTGTAGCGGCTGAAGGTTCACTATGTTTTGGGTTTATTCTGGGAGAGGATCCTGAGAAAACCAGGACAGGTCCCTCCCCGTGCCAGGGGCTGCCAGGTCGCGAGCACGCCGAGAAGAAACGACCAGGGTCCAACTATCAGCACAGCCTTGGTCTCAACTGAACAGACCAACATTTTTGAAGAATTGCACATGAAATCTAACTCCAGAAAGGAAGGGAAATGCATAATGAGGCAGAGAAGATAGTTCGGGTCTCTGCCTCCTGAAGAACCTCGTGCAAATCTTAGAGAAGGAACGGGAGGAGAAGGAAAAGGCATTCAGCTTAAAGGAGTGTAGCAGGGATTTGGAGAGAGGTGATCACAGAATCCCAGCCTGGTGGGGCTGAAGGGACCTCTGCAGATCCCCCAGTCCAAGCCCTGCTCACGCAGGGTCACAGAGCAGATCACACAGGTGGGTCCAGGCGGGTTTCAATGTCTCAGAGAAGGAGACTCCACACCCGCCCTGGGCAGCCTGGGCCAGGCTCTGGCACCTCCCAGCAAACAAGTTTCTGCTCATGTTCAGATGGAGCCTCCTGTGTTTCAGTCTGTGCCCGTTGTCCCTCACCCTGGCGTTGGGCACCACTGAACAGAGTCTGGTCCACCCTCTGACACCCACCCTGAGATACTGATCCCATTGATCAGATCCCTCTCAGCTTCTCTTCTCCAGCTCAACAGCTCCAGCTCTCTCAGTCTCTCCTCACAAGAAAGAAGCTCCAGACCCCTCAGCATCTTTGTAGCCCACTGCTGGACTCTGTGCAGTTATTCCTTCTTAAACTGGGGAGCCCAGAACTGGACACAACTCCAGATGTGGCATCACCAGGGCAGAGCAGAGCGGAAGGAACAACCTCCCTTGACCTGCTGGTCATACCTCTCCTAATGCACCCCAGGTACCATTGGATTACTCTCATCCTTCAGGTTTGCTCGGGCCCTGAGCATCCCCAGCCCCATGCGACCGCACTGCAGCCGAGGTGGGAGCCATACCTTGTAGTCCATCTGCTCGGAGCAGTTAAACACGTACACCATGATGCCCAGGGCTCGCCCCAAATCTTTCGTAGTCTCCGTCTTGCCAGTGCCCGCAGGGCCTGCAGGTGCTCCGCTCATGGTCAGGTGCAGTGACTGGGTCAGGGTGATGTAACATCTGTCACAGTGAATGATGAATGAAAAAAGGAAATATGTCCAATAGGTCAACTGTGGGCTGCAGGGCAATAGCACTAGAGCATTGCACTCAGCAGAGCCTCTCCTCTGAAAAGCTGTACGTGAGCAGGGGTCATGTCTGAGCTGAAAGCCTTCTTGGCATTAATTACCACCTCTGCTCAGCTCTGTTTTCTCCAAGAGATACTCATCTTCCACCAAGGTCTGCCCAAACCTCTTCATGTCCAGCTTGTGTTCTCTCTGGATCCTCATACAACTCATGGATATTGGGCACATCTCAGGCAGTATGAGAAAAGGACAGCTTTTCTGGAAGACCTGTCACTGACAGAAACCTGCTCAGGTGGCCTATGAGTGAACCCAACTCAAAGCTGCAGCAAGTCCCAAAGTTTCTCCATCATGTTGATGATGGACACTGGGGTGGTGTCCACATGTGAGTATCTATACTACCTGTATAAGCCACAGAGGTGTAGTCAATATAGCCAACAAAACCTGATGATACCTGGGGGCTTGACGCAGCTGACTAACACAGGTGACTAGAGCCACCTGAGATGCTCTTGGTTGCTGAAATGTCACATAGGGTGGAGAGATATGACAAGGGGTCCATAGGAGACTTTTACACTTCTGGATTGGCAGCTGGAAGCCAGGTGGGACAACACAGAGTATCTCAAGTAACCCTAGGTGTCCCCACTGAGGCAACCAGGTAGATGTCTGCTTCAAGATGGGATGAAAGCTCTCTAGACTCACCAGCTTTATGGACTGTGGACATCTTGTGCACAGGAAGACACCCACAAGTGTTTTAATGTGTGAGCTGAATCCCACCCAGGGATCTGATGTACAAATTCCCCAGAGGGTACCACCAAAAACCAGATAAGAGTTAGAGCTCGACCACTGGAGTGCTGGGACATGGAGACAGAACAAGAGGGATACAGGTGTCTGAACTAAATCCATCTTTGGTTGGCATCTCTCTCTCTACCTGTGTGGCAAAGCCCAGCTATGACATTGTGTCCCAGGGACTTACCTGTCGGTCAGCGGAGCGATCACAAGCCGAGGGGTATTGCCAAGGTATTCATAGGAGTACAGGAACTGGGCGTCACAGATGTTGGCAAAGCAGTGCCGTTCCTCATCTGACCATCTGTGCCGGAGCTGTGACAGCCAAATGAAGGCCTGGGCTTTGTCCACCTGCAACACACCCACAAACACCATCACAGGAAGGCCGGGGATGCCAGACACATGCAGCTCGGGGGCCAAAATAGCGACTGCTATAAAATTTTCATGGGGGATGACTGGTCCTCACTGCAAGGCAGGTGTGGTGAGGAAGGCCGCCTCCTTGCAATGCGGTGAGAAATGTCACCTCCCCATCTCCCATCAGTAAAGGGGAGGAACCAAATTAGTGACCACACTGGTGGGAGAGGAAAAAATTAATGGCCAAGAGAAAGAGCCTTACAAAAAGACTCCTGAATAGATTTAAGAAGCAGCAAGTCATGAAGAAGGTCTCATAATGCAACCAGAGTGAGAGAAGGAGCAGAGGCCATCTAGACAAGGAAGAGGTTGCAGACAGCACCAAGGAAACAGACTGGGGACAGGTGGACAAAGACAGGCATGGCCAGCGCTCTCTGCACAACCAGCAGGCAGGTCCAGATGCATCACTTCACCCCAGGCTGGACCGAGGCACCACTGAGCCCAGCTGAGCCTTGAAGACAGAAACCCTGTGAGCAGCCTGGCTGCCTCTGAGATGACACAGATGAGGGAAGAGCCACAACCCAATACATTCAGGGCATCTTCCCACCCACCTGCAAGGCTAAACACTTGGCATGGTGTCAGGGACAGGGGAGTAGTGTGGGAGAGGTGTTGCAGAAGGGAGTCCCACATAAGTCCCTGTGGCCCCACACCAGACAAAGGACGCTACAAAGAACAAAGCTTGAATGCTTTTTCTTACTTTCTAAAGTCAAAACTGAGACTGAGTCCAGCAGCCTCCCAACACACCACCATCATCCACCAGCACATGTCTTGGCACCAGGACGCAGTGCCGCGCTCTCACTCCTGGTGTGAATCTGCAGCAACTACAAGTTGGTGTTGCAGGGCCATGACACAGCACAGCTCTGCAGGCTTACAGGGGCTTTCTGCACACTTACTACAAACATTGTAGAAATAAATTTAGTCATACGTCTCCCACTGAGACCGGCAGTGATCTGAATGGCCAGTGGTTGGGCCCCCTGAAGCCCCCTCTCCAGCACCCACAGAACTGTGCTGAACTGCCAACACCAACCTTCTGTGCTATCATCTTTGCCACCACATCCCGAGCATGCACGTCGATGGTGCAAATGGTCATGATTTTCTGTCTGTCGCCCTTGGAGAGCTGCCCGATCAGCATGGTAACGAGGGTGTTCAGCTGGGTCACTTGCTTCTTGTGCTATTCCTTCATCGCATTCTCGTAGCCTTCCTCCACCCTGGCAAAGGCAATCCCAACCTCGGTTGTCCACCAGATCTGGGTGCAGCAAAGCGCCACCTAGGGAAATAGGCTGGTTCAGTATCAGGGAAAATACCAAAGCTTCCTTATGTTCAAGAGTGTCGGATCCACAGGGAGATCAAGGATGAAACATCCGTGACATGAAATTAAGTATTTTTTCATACAGTAGTCACAGCAGACAGTACAACAAGGATCTGCTCCATGACATTCATTTAAAACACCATATCAGTGATAGACACATTTAGCAGCTAGTTATAAGTAAATCAGCACCTTTCACATGCCTGACACAGCAGAGGAGGAAGAGTTGGAGACCACGAGGTTGTCAGAGGTGCATCTGAGGGGCTCTTCACTCTTATCAGGCCTCACCACTTTGCCTTCCTGCTGCACCTCTCACTGCTCTGGCTGTACAGACTGCACTGCCCAAGCCCCTGGGCTCTGTCACCCAACCAAGAGCCCCAACCAGAGCATGGAGCTCAGCCTGAAAACTCCATCAGGAGACCGCCAGGATAAAGGACAACTCATCCTCCCTCTCTCCTGGATAGCAAGGTGGAGGCCAGAAACATGCCTGTCCACAGCTGCTGAAAGAAGGGAAGGGCAGGACTGATGGGGAACCCAAGAGCTACCTTTCCACGAGCCAGCCTGAGTGGTGATAAGAAGCAGTGGCAGATACCTGGGCAGGATAGTCAAAGAGCCATTGTTCCCTTGGTTTTTCCTCATAAGCCATGACGGCTTCTGTCATCTCATCTCTCACAGTAGCCCTCATGCTGTCTAGTACATGACTGAGCCAGACTTCAACCTGGAAAAGAGATTAAATCCCAGTAACACATTTGCTCTTCTTAAGTGCCTTTGGTAATTAGTGAAGATAGGAAATGAGGCAAGCATCTCAGTTCTCTTTAGACTGGACATGAGGGAAAGGTTCTTCACCCAGAGGTGCTGGACACTGAACAGGCTCCCAGGGAGGTGTCACAGCCCCAACCTGACAGTGTTCAAGGAGTGACTGGGCAACGTCCTCAGACACACGGGGTGACCTGTGGGGTTGTCACTGCAGGGACAGGACTTGGACTCCACGATCCTGGTGGGTCCCTTCCAGCTCAGGACATTCTATGAGTTAACCAAACCTCACAGCCTCCTTCAGACTGGGTAGATTTGGCTAATTCTGGTACTGTAGGATTAGCATCTACTTCCAGACACCAAGAACAGAAGACAGATTTTTTTCTTGAACTCTAGCTACAGGAGGAACCAAAATGAACTCCGTCAATGAATAATTTGGCCAGGTGTGTTCCACCTCCAGGCCATGACAGAATCCCTGGTGGGATGTGGGCAGTCTGCCAGCAGCAGAAGAAAGATGCTGCCAAACTTGGGAACACAATTCCTGCTGAATTTCATATTTCACAGGCAAAGCCCTCAACAAGAAGACAGACTGAACGCAGCAAGCTCCATTGCTGGGGAGCTCAGTAGCCGGTATTACGTACTTTAGCTTCCTGTAATAGACCATGCAGAAAGGTGAAACTACCAGGATAGATAAGCTGAGCAGTAGCTTGATTCTTACATTTCATACTTTCACTCGTGGTATGAAATAATGAAGACTTGAGAAACAGGTAAAAGGCCTTCTCCTGCCAAACACACCCGTGCAGAGGTACTATGGAATAGCTTAGTCTCTTTTCAGTCTGCATCCCCTCCCTCACCGAGGATATTTGTAGCAAGCTTTAAGACTAACCTTCAAAAGGTCTTAGAAAAAATCAAATTAAAAACCTAGTCAGAAAAATGGCACAGCTCTTTCTCTCACAGTGGACTGCGACATCCACGTCCCCCCTTAGTGAGGACCTATCCAGAGTGACACGAAAGGTTGTGGTGTAAGGAGGTACTAAATCACCACCTCTTCCAGCTTTTCTCATGCACCAAGGGAGAGCAGTGAAGCTCTATGACGTCTTGGCAAGGGATCTCACACGAGGGGCAGGGGAGCAGACTCCACCGGACAGTTCTGATAGACAAGGACTTCCCTCTCACCTGCCCACTGCAGTCACAGGCTCGCTGAAGCTGACGTACTCCTCCTCTCTACTGTACATTCCCAGGCCAACCTTGGTTGGCTTTTGCTCAGAGTCCAGCTGGAATTTCATCCTGGCCAAGCTGTCAAAGAGTTTGGAAAGATGACGTTGCACCTGCAAAACGGGTTGTATAAATAAAGCAACCGAGATAGGACGAGCGGAATGAAGATCACTATACATGTCACAAGCAAAATCATGTTAACAAAATATCTTGGATATTTAGGTAGCACCACATCTTCTCAAATGTGGCCAACATACTGCCAACAAAAGCCTCTTGCTGTCTCTTGTAATACTTCCACCTATTTCTACGTAATTTAGAAAACAGACATGCCTTAATAAATCATGTTTCTCCATTGGGAAATCTTCCATACAGAGCAAAAGCATAGAAAACATTGAAACACCTCATGACTCCTACCCCAAATTTCCCTACATGTAGTGATGAGAAGTCTGTAGCCATTTCTCCACCTCATCCTATTCTCAGCACAACGTGGAGTTTTCTTCACTATGAACTTTCCTGTTTTTCGACTACTAGAAACTGATTTTGTGCTAGTGAAATATCCTAAATTCTCTTTCATGGAGAAGAAAGATCTTTATTTCTGTCTAAGACCTATGATAAACAGCCCAGACCTCCTATAGAACAACCATGTTCACCAAAAGCACTCTTCCAGAAGGAAAAGAATAATTCAGTTCTTTCCTGTTCACCTCCATCTGAGTCTGCAAAGCCAACAGGGAGATGCTGTGGGCTCTCAACATCAGCATCTGCCTGCTGGGAGCTGAGCAGGTCACCAGCACTTCTTCCAGACCACTGCGTAACACACAACTGCATCACTGCGCGCCCCACGCCAATGAAGGTGAGATTCTCCTAGGATTGACGTCCCCACAGAAAGGGGAAGCTCCCAAAGCAGTCCCAGACAGGAGCTGCCTCTCTCAATTACAGCAGAGAGGTAGAAAAACTCCCATAGGGGAGATGAGAAATGAGGGAAAGGGACCTGGGGGTCCTGGGGACAGCAGGGTGACCATGAGCCAGCACTGGGCCCTTGTGGCCAGGAAGGCCAATGGTACCTGGGGTGGGTTAGAAGGGGGTGGTCAGTAGGTCAGAGAGGCTCTCCTGCCCCTCTGCTCTGCCCTGGGGAGACCACACCTGGAATATTGTGTCCAGTTGTGGCCCCTCAGCTCCAGAAGGACAGGGAACTGCTGGAGAGAGTCCAGCGCAGCCACCAAGATGCTGAAGGGAGTGGAGCATCTCCCGTGTGAGGAAAGGCTGAGGGAGCTGGGGCTCTGGAGCTGGAGAAGAGGAGACTGAGGGGGGACTCATTCATGTTTACAGATATATAAAGGGGCAGTGTCAGGAGAATGGAGCCAGGCTCTCCTCGGTGACAACCAGTGATAGGACAAGGGGCAATGGGTTCAAACTGGAACACAGGAGGTTTCACTTAAATTTGAGAAGAAACTTCTTCTCAGTGAGGGTGTCAGAGCCTGGCCCAGGCTGCCCAGGGAGGTTGTGGAGTCTCCTTCTCTGCAGACATTCAAACCCCCTGGACCCCTTCCTGTGGAACCTCAGCTGGGTGTTCCTGCTCCATGGGGGGATTGCACTGGATGAGCTTTCCAGGTCCCTTCCAACCCTGACATTCTGGGATTCTGCGTGAGATGCCCAATGCTCTGATGCTTTCAGAGAAGGAAGGGTGGAGGCGGATTTGTCCATCTAATTCTGACTCACTGACTCACAAAGAACTACAACCCTCCCTCTCATGAGCTGTGCTGCAAGTGGACGCAGCTTCTCACACACATACAAGCAGGGCCAAACCCTGGGAGGTGCTAAGTGACTCTGAGAAGCACAGGGCACTCAGCATCCCCCCAGATCACAGAATCATTTTGGGTGGAAGAAACCCTCAGGATCAAGCCCAGCCATACCCTAGCTCTGGCACTAATCCATGTCCCTAAGAACCTCGTCTAAATGTCTTTTAAACCCCTCCAGGGATGGTGACTCCAGCACTGCCCTGGGCAGCCTGTTCCCATGCCCCACAGCCCTTTCTGGGAAGAATTTTTTTACAATATCCAATCTGAACCTCCCCTGGCACAACTTGAGGCCATTAAGCGTATCTTGAGGCCATAAGCTTATCTCTTTTCAAACCGTAAGTAAACCGTAGAAACTTTTTCTTACATGTAGAAGCTTCTGGTCACAAATCCCCAGCTGCCCCTTCCCAGACCCTGTCCAGTCTGGAGGGTTCGGACACAACCCCAGCACTTGCTGCGATCCTGCTGCCAGAGCCCGAGCGCACCTGAATCTGCACAAGTTCAGCACCCAGTTCACGAGGATAATGTCATTGTGTATTTAATCCTCCTTTAGGAATCATCAGACTTTGAAACTACATTGGGAAGGCTGAGAGTGTATCTATGTAGGATACTGCTTGACATTTACTTTGATTTTACTGCAAATACTTTTGAATAACAGAAAACACCAGGAATTTCTTCTTACTCAACAGAGCATTTCAACACAGTATCTTTGCTTCCTGTGTTTTTTTTTTTCCTCTTCATTTTAAATATCAATCAACTATGTATTTATGATACTCTGTGGGCTGAAATCACCCAGCAGCAGACACAGATAGAAGCAGCGTTAAAGGTTAGAGGCAAACAACAGCATTTCCAAATACACATGCAAACCTGCTCCATTCCTGTGCTCACATCAATACTGAAAATGGTGGAAAGCCTGAAGAAAGTGAAAATACTCGCTACCAAAAGACAGAATTAGGACTTTGTTCATCATCCAACACTCGCCTTTTGCTGTGAACGTTTTGACTGGTTTTATGCACCAACCTCTGAATAAAAGATGCGTCCCAAACAAGGCCAAGCAGAGCTGTGCAGGGGTGGGTGGCAACCCAAGGAAGTCCTGCCTTGGCCACAGCCACTGTCTGACCACCAGCTGTCTTACCTCTTCCAGGCTGTGTTCTGCTCTTCCCCTGTGAACAGGCCATCCCAAAGACCTTTGCATGGGGGAAGGAAGAAGTGGCTGACTAGCAGATGTCTCCTCTGCCTAAAAACAGAGACGTCTCCAAGCCCTCGGTTGTCAACACTGTCACATTTGAATGACCGGTCTGTGGCTCTTTCAACAACAGATGCTGTTTGCTGGCATCCCAGCTTGGGGAACCAAGCTCAGCAACAAGTTTTGGCTGAGATCCTCAAGAAATGGTTTCCCCCAACCTCACTGTATCCCAGCAGAAACAAACCCACTGTTTTTATGGTATCAAGAACATAGCTCTGCTCTGTGCAGTGCTTTCAGAACCATCTGCAAGCATCACCAGGGACAGATGGGACAACATACAGTGTGCGCATTGCCTTTCAGAGACGACAGATGAAGGCCAGCAGTGAAAGAGTTATTGTTAATCCAAGTGAGGGTGGGAGAAAAGGCACTCAAGAAAGGATAAGCTACAGCTGAGTCCCTAGACAGCATCTTCCACCCTGACATTACTGACAGCTGGAAAATGTGAAGGTGACACAGTGCAAGGCTTACCAGCTGTGGGTTGGTGCCATTGGAAAGAATATCCAATAAATCTGCTGAAGAAACAAAGTAAAGTCTGGGAAAGGCCAATCTTTTCATGTCCAAATATTCAGCCAAAGCCTTCTCACACAGGGACAACCTGGGGAGAAGAGCAGAAAAATAGAGCCCAGGACAGGCGGGTGAATATCCTTTAATGTGTCGTGCTACAGTTTGGGTTATCGAGCAGATTCTCCCCTCCCATGGGGAAATGCCAGACATGAGCTGAGCCTGCAGGCTGCTCCTTTACAGCATTTTCCAAATAGATAACAAAGCACATAGTAACTCATAGATCTCTCTCCACTCCCAAGGGTCAAACAGACAAAGAGTCAGAGAATCCTCACCAAAAAGCAGAAACACAGGTGGAAGAAGAGGCTAGAAAGGCTTTGCAGTCTGACTTACTGTTTTAGACAAGCTCTCAACTGCCACAGGTGATTTCACACTAGGATGAAAGTTTCCAAAACTGCTTTTATTCTAATGAGCACATTTTAAAGTCTGATTCAAACCTACTCAGCTTTTTGTGCTTGTGAAGCCTGAAAAGAAACTTGTTTGCTCCGTTCTAAAATGAATCTCTCAGTGTTTACATGTTAAACTGCTGCTGAGCTTTCAAAGTTCATAAATAACATGCAGTTAGTCCTCTGTGGGGAACACGGGCCTTATCTGTTTAGGAAGTAAAATTAGATCTCTATTTTAAATGGATAGTTATTACTGACACAACAGCTCTCACGTTAACTTGTTAGGTGTGTTCCAGGTAGAGTAGCTCATATGTTAGGTGAGAACTGTATCCATCTCTGGACATTAAGGTCTTTCTCAGGGAGTTTAGTTATACCATCTGTGAAGGGTACACACACCAAGATAATTTTGTTAATTAAAGCACATGGGATCAGCTCTGCTGCAGATATCCCTGCTTGGACTGCTAAATAGATATTTAAGACACCAAATTTGGGGTGGCAGTGAGGCCACATGTTATTAAAACCAACTGAGTGCCTAGCTTTGTATGTGTGCAAATCAATACTCAAGATAAGAGTTTGCACATACGCAAAGCCAGAATCCACCTTGGGGGCTTCAGGGTGATGGATCATGAATAAAAAGACTCAATGTGTGAATGCAAAGAACGCACAGTCCAGAAGGAAAGCCTTGGAGCACAGGTTAAACCAACTTATTAGAGCTGATCCCAGTCTCTGACAAAATCCTGGGACTGAAGTTGTACCTACCTACTCTGAATGTCCTCCAGTTGTTGGGACAGACCTGGTTTATTGGTGGCCTCAACCACATTTGGGGTTTTCTGAGTTTCATAGGCCAGTTCTTTAAAGTCCGCATCAATCCCTTCAAAGCGTTTGGAGTCCTAAAAAGCAACACAAACATGTTCATGGTAAAACATGGATTTTGTGCTAAAGGTCTCTATCCTCTGGGTGCTGTCTTTGGGTTGAGGGGAAAACCTTCTGTCCAGTGCAGACAGGGACCCCTCCACCATTCCAGAATGGCTCTTCCACTGACTTGCCTGAAACTAGTCTGCAAACAGGCACTTGCCTTCTTGTCACTGTATCCCAAAGGGGTTGTGGATAAAGTGCTCCATGCAGGAGGCAATGTCTAGGACCAACCATTTCCATGGGATTTAATTCCCCTTGGAAAACCTCATAAATCTCTCTCTCCCATGTCCAGGTGAAGTACCAAGTTTCCCTGGCTGCAGCAGCAGGAGATGCTCCCACACCGTGGAAAGGCTACCAGCCTCATGTGAGTGCACTCCTCCCCTCCTGCTACAGCACAGGAATCCCAACACCCATCCACAAAACGGGTACGATGACTCTTGTAGAGGAGAGCCCTTCCTTGCCTTCAATGAGGGTACGGAAACCCCACGTCAGCACCGGAGGCCCACATCAACAATTATGCTCCATATCTAACAGGGACTCTGAATTTCTGGAGCTAAACACTGAAGAATAAAGCAAGCTATGTTCAAAACATCTCTGCTCCTCCCTTCTTCCCAGGTCAGGCCTCCTAAGTGAGGCGGGACACTGAACAAGTGTTCCAAGCAGTCCAGGTAACACTTCCACGCTACCCTGTGTTCAGCCCCAGGAGCAAGGCTCCATCTGGAAGGTTGAGCCCTCCCTACACTCACGCCACAGATCCAGCTCCAGGTGAGCATCCCACAGCCTGTCAGCACATCCCCCCAGCCCTGGATGCATCCTGAGGGTGCTCAGCTACAGAGACTTTGAGCTTCAGTCTTTCTTTTACGGAAGAGAAGCTGCTGACTGAGCCACCTGTGTCCCTGGAGCCAAGAGGGCCCCGTGTCCTGGTGCATCCAGCACAGCACGGCCAGCCGGGCAGGGAGGGGATTGTCCCGCTCTGCTCTGTGCTGGGGCGGCCTCACCTGGAGCATTCACTGTGTGCAGGGCTGGGGACACAGGAGAAAAGGAGATAAAGCTACTGGAGGGTGTCCAGAGGAGGGACATGAACTTGGTGAAGGGTTCGGAGGGGAAACCGTATGAGGAGCGGCTGAAGTCCCTGGGTTTGCTCAGCTGGAGCAGAGGAGACTGAGGGCAGAGCTCATGGGGCTGCAGGTTCCTCAGCAGGAGCAGGAGGGGCAGGGCTGAGCTCTTCTCTGTGACAGTGACAGAGCCCAGGGAATGGCAGAAGATGTGCCAGGGAGGGTCAGTGGGACATGAGGAAAAGGTTCTTCACCCAGAGGTGCTGGACACTGAACAGGCTCCCAGGGAGGGGTCACAGCCCCAACCTGACAGTGTTCAAGGAGAGACTGGGCAATGTCCTCAGACACATGGGGTGAATTGTGGGGTGTCCTGTGCAGGGACAGGAGTTGGACTTGACAATCCTGATGGGTCCTTCCAAGTCAGGACATCCTATGGTTCTATGGTTCATACCACTGCCAGACAGCTACTGAGATGCAGACAGCTGCCCAGCAGGATGCAAATGTAAATCATGATGCAATTTCATACATGACATTAGATAGCTCCTGGATATTAAGAGCTTGCTGGCACATGGTACAGCCTCAGGGCACTGGTTATCAGCACCTGTATATATTGCCCAGTGAGCGAGGTGTGCCCAGAATCATAGAATCATTTAGCTGGAGGAGACCATTGAGATCACTGAGTCCAACCATAACCTAAATCTAGTACTAAACCATGTTCCTCATCTATACATCTTCCAGGGATGGTGACTCCAGCACTGCCCTGGGCAGCCTGTTCCAATGCCCCACAGCCCTTTGGGGAACAAATTGTTCCCCAGATGCAACCTCAGCCTCCCCTGGCGCAACTTGAGGCCATTTCCTCTGCTCCTGGCGCTTGTTCCTGGGGAGCAGAGCCCGACCCCCCTGGCTCCAAGCTCCCTTCAGGCAGTTCAGAGATCAGAAGGTCTCCCCTCACCTCCTGTTCTCCAGCTGAATCCCCCAGGTCCCTCAGCCGCTCCCATCACACTTGTGCTCCAGCCCCTCACCAGCTCCACTCCCTTCTCTCAACTTGCTCCAGCACCACAAGGGCTTTCTTGGTGTGAGGGGCCAAAAACTGCCCCCAGGACACTCAGCACAGCGTGCTCTCTGAAGCAGATGGAGGAACAGTCCAAGCAGAGCAGAGTGCAGGGTTGGAGACAGAACAGTGTGTTGTCCAGGGGTCAATGGGCTGCGCACATCCCCTCGTGGGTGTTCGTCCCACAGTGGTGCTGTCAGCGATGCTGCTCGTGAACAGGGACGGGGGTCACACAGCCAACTGTGGGTCACTCGTGAGTGAAAGGCAGGTTCCTCCACAGGGCTGCGAGTGGTCCAGCGGGGCCAGGAACAAGCTTGGAAGATTTTCTAAATAATCAAGAGAATAGGGAATAAGACTGGAAGCTGGACTCAAAGACAGCCCTGAGGAGGTCACAACCCTGAGGAGGGCATCAATGACAACTCTGCTCAATTTTCTGAAGCTGAAGTGGGAGAAGAGCTGCTCTCCTGCTGCACCAGCACTGGAGGCAGGGAAGCGGATACTGCAAAGCTGCCTGGTCCAGCTCTGATTTGACAATTTGCACCATCTGAGTAATTATCTCCGTCTTCTCCCCTCCAAGGAAAGAGGGAACATGCCTGTATCACTGAAGGAAGCCAGCAGCCTCCTGCTCAGCCTCCAGGAACTCTGCATCTGCTGTGCAATGGTGGAGGGGAGGAAAAACAGTTTCTCAGCAGGGTTCAGGCACAACCAACAGTACAAAAACAGCCTGGGGCAACACTGGGGAAACTGCTGTAGCATTAAGGGAGCCTCCAAGAAAGCAATGCAGCAAGAGAACAGTCCTGCTTGGGGGAACACGGCAATATAGACAACCTTCTTCTGTGTAATGGAGGCTCTTCTTCAACGCTTTCCACACAGGAAAAATAGGATTTGGGATTTCATACCTTAGGAAGCTGTGCCCGTATATCTTCTGAGCCTATGAATATGCTCTCCAAGTGAGACCACGTACGCTGCACTTCGAACCAGAGAGAAATGACGGAATCTGTTGTGGACAGCTTCCTCTGCCATATGGACACTTCCTCCAAGAAGAAAGCAATACATTTGGATGTCATTAAATTCTGCAGCTGCACCTGGTTGTCTTCTAAAGTTTCTATGAGTTCCTCGTCTGACTTCAGCAACGGGATGTTCGTCCGGGGGTGAGGCTCATACTGAAACTCCATGGTGCTCCAACTCATTTTTAGCTCCTTCAGGACTTTCTCCATACTCATTTCTCGTACCGCTTTGTCCACAATGCCACGAACCTCATCCTCAAAGTTATGGAGGTTGAGCTTCAGGAGGTCAGCCAGCGCGGTGTCCGAGTCCATCACAAACCTCACACCCGTCACCTGCATCAGCTGATTCCAGTGCCTTTCCCTAATGGCGGGATTTTGAAGTTCTGCCACAGCTTTCAGGGCCGTCAGCATGTTCTTCACCTTGCTGTCCAGCCCAGTGAAAGCATCCCACGCCCTCACCTCCTTATCCAAATTCCGAATCTCTCTTGCAAACTTTTTACACTCCAGATCCATGTTTTCCACGTTAATATCCGCCCATTTGGTGGTCTGCCAGTCATCAAGGCAAGTGCCCACAAGGGAGATCATATCCCAGAGCTCTTTGAGAAGACACAGCTCCTTTCGGCACTGCTTCAGTTGTTTATAGTCTGGCACTATGACTTCAAACAGACCAGCTGATTCATAAATCGAGGTCATGGCTGACTCCATTTGTTTAATCTCAATGTGCTTTGTATCCAGCAGTTGATAAGGCTTTTTGGTGTCAAACCTAGAAAGAAATGTTTATTCTTCATAAGTGATATTGCAACAACTTCTAAAGAAAACATAAAACAAATGGTGCCTCTGAGACACAAAGCAGACATGATACATCTATAGTACCCATTGATGGTGCAGCCACATGGCACTGCTGACAACCCCTTTAAGCAATATTGTGCACTCAGCATCCAGATTGAATCTCTTGCTAACACCTTACAGTGTTTGCAGGGACAAAACACCCAGGGCATAACAGATACAACACCGTGAGCAGGTAGGAAATGTATGCAAGGGTTCAAGAACACATCCTCAGGACACTCCGAGATGATCCCATGAAGCTTTTCTTCCTCAGGGCTTCTCTGATGTTATAATTTCACTGTACCTGAATGGTGCTTCTTTCCGAAATCGCTCTCTGAATCTGTGTTGCTCAACATCAAACGCCGCACAGCTCTTGCGCACAACTGTCATTTCGTTCGCCTGCAGAGGAGCCACATGCTGCTTCACAGCTATCGCCAGCTTCTTTATATTGTTCCATTTTTCTGGCAGCTCCTGCAAGCAAAATTTAAATGACGGTAGGCAGTATTTGCTATTTGACATAAGATGTGACTGATCTGTTTATGGACAATCACAGAACAGGAAAAGCAACAGATTCCATGCCTAAAACTGCAAGGAAGTTTTGTTGTGATGCAAAAGCTAAACACAATTTGGGATAAAACTTATCAGTTATCCACAATTTTGAAGACGAATGAAGACTGAGACTTTAAAACTGACTGCTCTGATTGCAAAAACATGTTAAATAACTTCAGAAGAAGGGTCCCAGACCAGATCCTGGGCTCCCAGGATGGCTCGGTGGTTGAGAGAGCACAGTTCTCCTGACACCGAGCCCAGCGGGACCCAGAGCTGGCTGGAGGCAGGAGGGTGGGCTGAGGATGCAAGTTCATCAGATCGTCCGGCTTCCCAGAGCTAATTAAGAAACAGAGCCTGGGAAATTTCCAGCCAGCTCTTAGAGCAGAAGATATTATGCCAGAAGGACTTCTACAGAGCTTTCTGGGGCAAATCCCTCCAGCCTGCCTGTATAATATTAGTACTAAATAAGACAGTTTCTTTCTCAGGACTGCATCCAAGCTGCTGGTGCACAGCACTGCTAACAATCCACCCTTTGCACCTGGGATTTTATTTAGAAAGAGATTTGATTTCTTCTCTTCTCACTAGACTTCTCGAGCCAAATCCTCACCCCAGACAGTGACACCAGCCAGGGCTCTGCTGTCCTCAAGTCCCACAGCTTTGCTCTCCCACTTCCCCAGGTACTGTGCCAGCCTACAGGAAAGACTTTGGGCTTCTTTTCATCCCAGTGCACATAGTTGAGAAGACTAATGGAGATGCACCAACACTATGCAAAGAAGCGAAATAACCTGGAGGCAGCAGAGGCGGCCAGAGCAGGGCCAGTCCCTCCTGAGGGGTCTCTTTCTGGCACTTCATGTTCCAGTCTCTGTAGAAATCACTATCCATGACCATAGCAGGGCACACATGGAGCTGCTTCCTTGTCCTTCTCATACAAACTATCAGCTCCAGCCCATCCATCTTCATGGCCATGGAGGGAGCGGTACCTGGAGGAACTTACTTTGGTTTTCCTACTGTGTACAGCAGTGAATGAATTATTCAACTATGTGTTGCTGTCACTTGCCAGAAAGAACGAAACTGTTTTGTTATCTCCTCCATCTGAATGGCTGCCCTGCATACCTCATTTCTTCTGTCAGAAAAATAAATCAGTTGTTCAAATCTACACGCACAAACAGGCACCAAGCAAGCAGCTCTTGGGCAGAGGAATCAGCAGAGCTGGGTTCCCCATAGCACCATTTTTTATGCTGAACTGAAGCTGCTGTAGCAGCCAAAACATTCATTTAATGCAGCTCTTCTGTTTTTCAGGGTGTCTGTAGGAATCCAGTTATCTTTAGGACCCTTACCCGTGTCAGATTTGGTGATACAACCATCCGTGGATCACGGCTGCACCAGCAGAAAACTGGGGGATTGCTAAACCCCGCTCAGGTCCCATCCAAGCCTGCAGCAGAGGGAGGAACTTCTCCCCCAAAAGCTCTGCCTTAAACCTGGTGTCCTACACAGAGCCCTCTGCACACAACGCCCCGTGACGAAGGGGTATCCATCAGTACGTAGCCACACGCTCCTCCACCGTAACATGGTGACTGCTGCCAGTTCCCCAAGGCTGGCTGGGCATCCCACAGGCTTTTCCAACCTTCACCTCATGGTCCCCTGTCCAGAAATGAGAAGAATTCCCCAAAGAAAAATTGATTCATCAGGGCCAGATGTGGAAAGGTGCTGAAATACTTTCATAACGTGCTCCCAGTGATGTCCTTTGGGTCAAGCAGATTGGGTGTTATAGACCTAGTGGAGGACTGAAGTCCTATGAGAAGGCGACTCCTCTGCCAACATTATCCTTCCCATCTCCACAGTTGCCAAGAACTGGCTTATTTAAAAATAATTATAATTCAAACTAATTAACAGATGTATTTGAAAATGCATTAATTTTTTTCAAGAGTAATCGCTGAGAGTTGGAGCAGGCAATTCTATGTTTTTCATACATAACAAAAGGCTTAATCTCTGCTTTAAAAGAAAAACCTCAATATAACTCCAAAATTTAGAGCTATTAAGGCACATCCCACAATAGTAAAATACTATCCACTGAGGCCCTCTAATGACAGGGAGTGGGGCTTTAAATATTCCTGCAATGCTCTTAAGCTCATACTCTTTGACGCTGGCTACTTGGCAAACCGCCGTGTCCACCGCAGCTTTTCACCCACCTCCAGTTGCTTATAGACTTCCTCCGGCAGCTCTTGCTCATACGTCTTCAGCAGTTCGACGGTTTGCTTCGGGGGCTCGAACATGGCATCGGTGACACTGTGCCTTTCCTTAACGGCCAGGAGATGCCCCATGATCTCCACCAAACCATCATAATCGCCTTTTTCAACCTTTTTGCTCAAACCTTTGTCAGCAGTTTTTATGAACTCGTCCAGGTCAGACAAGCTGTAGAACACAAAACAGGAAAGCACCAAATGAGAGCAGTTCCTACCGGAATCATCCAGGCAGCTGGACTGGCACGGAGAGGGAAAGGCCTGGCTAACTCTGCCCATCACATGGCAACATGCTGAGGGCATCAGAACCACAGTTCATGCTCACAGGGATCCATAGATGTGGTACAGCTTCCTGTGAGGAACGGATAAATGGGTTGGGACTTCACAGGTTGGAGAAAAGGCATTTGAGGAGCACAAGTCTTACGAGGAGCAGCTGAGGGAGCTGGGGCTGTTCAGCCTGGAGAACAGGAGATGAGGGGAGACCTGATCTCTGCAACTGTCTGAAAGGAGGTTGGAGCATGGAGGGGGTTGGTCTCTTCTCTCAGGTAGCAAGTGATAAGATAAAATGGCCTCAAATTTCTCCAGGGGAGGTTCAGATTGGGTATTAGGAAAAAAATTATTCACAGAAATGGCTGTCGGGCCTTGGAACAGGCTGCCCTGGGCAGTGGTGGAGTCACCATCCCTGGAGGGGTTGGATAGACATATAGATGAGGTTCTCAGGGACATGGGGTAGTGCCAGAGTTAGGTTATGGTTGGACTCTGTGATCTTGATGGTCTCTTCCAACCAAACAGATTCTATGACTCTATCCTATGATTCTATAAGGGAGACCTGTGAGCTCGGGTCTGTGGTCTGAAAAGAGTGAATTTGAAAGGACAGTTTTCATGTCATCTCTTCCAATACAAGAATTCAACAAATGAACCTGGTAGGTTGTAAAGCTACAACAAACAGGGATTCTTCTTCGCACGCTGCCTTATTTCAGAGGGTAAGTC
This sequence comes from Patagioenas fasciata, assembly GCF_037038585.1. Lineage (NCBI taxonomy): Eukaryota > Metazoa > Chordata > Aves > Columbiformes > Columbidae > Patagioenas > Patagioenas fasciata. The sequence continues at coordinate 1,198,915 of NC_092545.1, forward strand.
TCTGCTGCAGAAGGATGCAGATGTTAAAAATTCACAGCGGTTCAGAAAAGCAACCGAACATTTGTGGGAGAAAAAAAAATCCATCCAGGTCTTTAGATACAAAGGTACAACCCATGACTCTCAAAGTCCTCAGGTATGAATGGTTAGAGACAAGGAGACTATTTGGGGGAAGTTTCCCTACCTGCTTCTTGATCTCACCAGCTGCTGGACACTGTTAGCAGAGCTTGATGGGCTCCTGGATCTTTGGTCCTTTCCATTCTTCCCTTCTCAAAACGCTTACTTTTGAAGTGCCCGCTTAAATTCTGTGGATGCTGCTGGACCAAAACATAGCCCTAAACACTTCACCTATTAAAGACTAAACTGCTGAGTCAGGAGCTCTTAAGAAGAACTCCTAAATGCCTGTTCTAACCTATGCAAAAACCTCTTTGCACAGGAATTATCGTGCTGAAAAGAACACAAGAGATCACAGCAGCCACCACACGCAGCAGCCTTCACTAGTACATATGTCTGTAAATATTTCTTCGTAAGCATCCAAGCCCTGTGGCATCCTTCAGCTGCTGCTACTCAAATAAATCACCTAACACATCATCCTGCAGAGACCAGGCGGCTGAGCAGCTATTCAGAGCAGGGAACACATGTTAATTCAAAACTTACATCCAAAGCTCCTCCTTTTTGTAACCTTGAAACTGCCTCCCCATGACTGCTCATGCCAGGCAACCCAAATTACTTTTTTTACAAAGAGTGCACTCAAAAGAGCACTGCATTTAGAAACGGAGCAAGTATCTCATGGCATTAATGCAGCTTTACTGATGGCAAATTCAACAAAATAAGCATAGAGCCCTAGAAGAGATTAGATTAGTTGGACCAGGATGAACAGACAAACAGACATCCTGTCCAACACCACACAGTAGGTCGTAGGAGCATCAGCTCGCAGGATGTCGATGGTACCGAGTTCGTGGAACTGTTTGCACTTTACACACTCAGCTGGACCAGCTGCTCCCAGCAGAGACGAGGGGATGAAAGTTAGCAGAGATGCGATGGAGCTGGCAGGGGGTGTGTGCCCCCTCCTCTTGCTCCTGTATTAGCCTTTTGCTTATCAGTGTGAAATGATAAAGCCCAGCCAACACAAGAGAAACCCACTTTGGTTCTGGGAAGAAGAGGTAGAACGGTTCCTACCTGTGCATGACGTGGTCCATGAGATGCTGCTTGAACACCAAGCTCCACCGTTTAATCACATTCAGCAGAGACGCTTTGAAAGGCCGAGCATCAACTTTCATCCAACTCTGGAAAATGCTGATGGGCTCGATGCGATTCACCTCCTCATAGATCTTCTCGTAGGAGTCAATCTGCTCTCGGAACTGCTGCAGCGTGGGAGGTGACTCAGGGACCCCGTTCTCTGCATGGGCCTCGATTTCTGCCGCAGTGAGAATGTGCCCGTAGAGGAGGAACTGGCGGAAGAACTCCTTTCTGTCCTCCCCGTACAGGTAGGAGTAGTGGTCGAAGGCACTGCGGTAATCACAGCAGGCCGCCATCACGGCCTGCACACGCCCCATCAGCTCATGGCGCATGTCGGCCAGGTCAGCCATGTCCTCCATGTCAGCCTGGAGAGAAGAGGAGAGGAGCTCGCAGTGATGCGGGGGCAGCGTGGCACCTCCTCACTGCCACACAGCGTGAGGGAGCTCCACAGCCACGGACCTGGTAGTGGAGGAAGCCGCTGTGCTCAGCCAGCCTGGGCACCAGCGATGAGATCCGGTAGATGTCGTTGAGAAGACCTTCCACCACGTCGCAGAAGCCGTCGTTTGTGCCAGGGTCCAAGGAGGGTTGAAATACCAAATCTGGGATCACCAAATCCAGCTGCACCTCAAACAGGGGAGGAAGCCCTGCCTTGGGATCTGGTAGGGAAGAACAGAGGTGCCAGGTTATTTTTGAAGGGGAGAAAAGTGATCTAGAGCCACCACTAACATCCCACCACAAGACACACACATGCCCCACAGGGACACCAGGCAGGTGGGACACCCACTCGCTGGGTCCAGTGACATTGTGTCTGCATACAACGCAGAGGGGAGGCTGCCAAACCAGCTGGTGTTCTGGTACCCACAGGAGATACTGGAGAACAGATGAGACACAAGTGATTTAAGGACCGGAAAAATGCTGTGGAGGGAAGCCTTAAAGAGACCAGGCTCTTCAGCTAATCAAAAGGGAGTCTGAGAGCTGAACAATTACAGCGCATAAGTACTTAAAGAGGAGAAAAACAACAGGAACCAAGAGGCTCTTTAATTTAGTGGAGAAAGGCATGAAAAAATAAAACACCAACTGGTTTCACAAATGTGAAATTATGTGCTTGTTTTTAACAAGATGGTGAGGAACTGGATGCAATTCTCCAGCTCAGTGTGCCTCCACATCCAGGAGGGAAGCGTTCTGAAGATGTGCTTTAGCTGGACACAGCTGCTCTCAGCAGAGTGACCCTCCGTGGCAGCCTTAGGCAGGAGCTCTGCTTTGGTGACCCCTCTCCTCACTCCTCAGTGATGGAGGTTTTTCTTTCATGTCTTTCATCCACAGAACCAACTCTTGAGACTCTCCACAAACGAAAGGTTGTGTCACCTTGATGCTTTGTGCATGGGAGGTCAGGAGATGGCTGATGCCCAAGAACAGACTTGGAATGATGCCTCAATTTTGTCTGTTCACAAATCCCAGCAAATGGTGCACAGTCATCTCTGTCCCTTCCCTTGAGCAAGGCTTTGCTCCAGTGACCAGGGGACAGAGTTACCCTCTGAGTCTGGAGGCTCCTCCAGCACTTGCTGTAGACAATGCAAGAGGCAGAGTAGAAAGACCACCACAAGTCAAAGCACAAAACAGAAACTTCCTTTTGGTGAGACTGAAGATGGTATCACAGCCAGAGCTGAGGAACCAGCAGTTACCTGTGTTTTCGAGGAGGTACTTGAGTGAGCACTCAATGGCAGTGAAGAATCCATCCAGAACTATCTCATCCACGTAATCCACATAGGCCTTCCAGATGTCAGATGCTGGGTCTGCAAGTAAGAGGCTCTGGTTTTCCTGGAAGAAAAAGACGACACTTTGAAATACAGCGGGGCTGAGTCTGTCCTACAAGAGCTGCCCACAGCTGAGGACTCATGGCAATGAGCACACAGGTACCAGCCCTGCGGGGGGTGAGAAACCAGACAGACGGATGTTGCTGCTGGTAGCATGGCCACAATTTTCTCCTTCTGTCAAGGGCTGCTTTGTCATCTGAAGCAACTCAAAATAATCACAAGGTAAAAATGGAGTGCGTGAGAGACTTAGCAGCCCTGCAACCTTCTCCTCCCTCTTCTCTGAGGCCAAAGGGCTCAAGGGTGCTTTGCAGACCTGGGCCAAAGGCTCATCCCAATGCATGAAGCCTCAGTCCTTGTGGCCTGTATAATGTTACCTTGGGTGGATGAGTCCTTCCAAGTGGACTGCTTACACCTCTGCCCTACAAATGGTCATCTCAAAACAAGAGAACTTTAAAATTCAGAAAAGGGTTTTTAAATAAACCAAGTGAAAATAGTTAAAGATTGGGATCAGAAGACAAAGGGTTGGCTTACAGCCTCCCTTCTCAGCTTATTGCGTTCCTTACCTCCAGGCAAGTTCACAGTCAGGAAATTCACGGTTTTCTAGGCCACAGAATGGCCCCATCCTTCTTGCGTCTCCTCTTCCACACCCACAAGACCAGCCTGGGTATCCATCCCCTGCACCTCCCAGGCTCTGCCGTGATCCTGTTCCGGCCTTGCTATGCCCTCTGAGGGCTCTTTCTCCTAAGCCTGCCAGGGGCTCTCAACACAGGCACGGGCTCAAAAAAAACGTAAGGTCCAGCTTGCAGTCTGCTGCCAGGGGTTCAAAGCTGGCTGTATTTCATCTCTGGGGACACAGGAGAGGGTGCCATTCCCAGTGGCATGGCAGCTTGGCACACATGAGATCATAGAATCATTCTGGTTGGAAGAGACCCTCAAGATCATCGAATCCAACCATAACCTAACTCCACCACTAACCCATGTCCCTAAGAACCCCATCTGTACATTTGTTAACACCTCCAGGGATGTGACTCCACCACTGCTCTGGGCAGCCTATTCCAAAGCTTCACAATCCTCTCTGTGAATTATTTTTTCCTAATATCCAATCTGAACTTTCCTTGGTGCAACTTGAGGCCACTTCCTCTCATCCTATCTCTTACTACTTGGGAGAAGAGACCAACCCCCTCCATGCCCCAACCTCCTTTCAGACAGTTGCAGAGAGCAAGAAGGTCTGGCCTCAGCCTCCTCAAGATAGAGTGGCATTGCCAATTGGGCTTGAGTCAACCCAGAGTTGCTGCTCCCCAACTTTACACATCAACGCTGAGTGATTAAACTGTTAACAGAGCAAGCCAGGGCTCTGGTGCCTTGCAGACTCACCTCCACATTTTGCTGACACAAGAGAAAGGGGAACTTCACAGGACTGAACACTATGGGAATGCCCATTTGAAAGCACCACCCCCTCTTCACCGTCCCATGCCCTTGTATTTGACAATGCCCCCTTGTCACTGGTGTTCTACTGAACCTTTACTCCAGAGGCCTCATCCTGGTGCAAAAGGGCAATGCAAGCCAGCATCTCACTGTCCTGCCTGTGCTTGTGGGTGCACGTACCCAAACTCTCTGTGCTCTTCTCTCAGCAGCCTCAAGACTCACCTGCTCAAAAGAAGACCTGAACACCCAAGGGAAACACAGCAGACCAGCTCTTGGCCCCTTTGCTGCTGTTCCTCCAGGTTTGACCAGCACAGCAGGACAGAGGCATGGGGACATCCTATTTTGGGCCACGGTGCCTTTCCCTCCCCAGGACCTTCATGCTGCTTTGCAGTTGGTCCTGCCCTGTGAGCCACCAGAGCAGCGGTGCCAGCCCTTCTGCCTTGGCCACAGCCCCATGTTCTCTCCGGTCAATTTAGGAAGTGTTCCCATCTTTTGGGTGTAGCTGGAGGTGGTTGAGCCTGTCACAGCTGTAGCAGCAGGACAACGTGGGCATAGTAAAATCCTCGCCGTGGGTTCAGAGGGTACAGAAGTGGGTCAGAAGCCCAAGGCTGAGTGCAGACAGTGAAGTAAGGTGAGCAACAAGGGCTCAGTGTCCCAGAGAGGGTCAGCCCAGTCTCTCCAGAGTCCAAGGCCAGATGGTGACCCTCAGGAGTGGGCTGGACCTAAAATCCATCTGCCTTCCAGCCAAGGTGCTGTCCCTGACACGCTAAAACCTCTGGGCAGGTGAGGCGCAGAGATTTGGGCTTTCTCCTGCTCTGCAAAGAGGACTCTCAGCTCTGGCAAAGCCACTGGAAAAAACCCAGGGTTCAGACAGCAGCTTTTTTCTTGTTACTCAGCTTCTCCCTGGACTGACAGCGTCACCTCCTGCTCCCACAGAGGAACAACAAGCCTAAAGCAGAAAGGTCAGCCACAGCCAGCTGCCTCTCCATTTTAAGGTGAATATTTCGGAGGAGTTTTTCCTCTGAGCAGGATCCCAAAGCCTGATGCACGACTCCCCTCTAGTGGCTTCACAAGAACCAGGACTGGGAGCCAGACTGGGCTGCATCGGCTCCCACTCCTGCTCCAAACTCGGTGCCTGGTCAGCAGCCCCGCACACTCAGCTGTACCAGCTCACCCATCAAAGTATTCCTTAATCAACAACAGGTAAGTTTTTCAAATGAGTTAAGGGAGTTAATTTTAAGGTGAAGCAGCTCTGGACATTTTCACCAGAGCGGAGAGACACCCAGAGCCTATGAAGAGTCAACAAACCCCTGGAGAAGGTCCCCCCTCACCTTCACCAGCAGATGAATCCTCTGCCCCGACTCTCGGACAAGGCTGTAACGCCGTTCCAGGCGGTCCTGACAGTCCTCCAGGCTCAGCAGCGATTCTCTTTTACAATCTCTTCTCACAAATATGGGCGACGCCCACGATCCCACGATGGTCTGGATCTCCTCAACATTGTTTTTGGCTTTCTGTATCCTCTGCTCGAGGTCATGGACATCATCCATCACCATGGAGATGTGATCCCAGACACCTGGTAAAAAATGAGATGATTGACTACTTTTTTTCAGAGCTGCATGGCCAAGCTCTTGTGCACTCTCCATAAGACTTTTCCCCCACGGTTTCATGTATTTCTCACCCATCATTAACACAAGACACTTACCACCTCAACCAAAAGAGTCACTTCTAGCTCCCTCCTACCCCAACAATCCATGGTACAGCTGCAGCCTCTGTTTTCTGCCAGGAGCACCAGCACCGTGGGGACGTCTGACACTTCCCCCTTTCCCGTACCCAGATTTAATCTGCTACCAGAGAGAGAACAAGGACAACAGGCTGAGTGTTCCTGCCACTGTCACTAGAGCAGGGACCCACAGCCCCACAAACACAGGCTGTGACAGCCCAAGGTACCAGCGAGGGCTGCATTTAGATTCAGGGAACTTCATCTGCAGGAAAGTCCCTTCATCTTTGGTGTGCAATGGAGAAAGAGTTTTTCAGCATGAGGAATTCTGCTTTGCAAGTTCCCAAGGGAGGACACTTGTTCCTGTTCATACCACAAGCCTGATGACAGAAATATATATTCCAACAGCGAGCAGTTTGCTTTCACCAAGAGGAAACAAATTGTCTTCCTCCATTCTGCTTTGCAGTTAAAACTGATCAAGCAAGAACACTGGTTAAATCATCCCAAAGTCACGGTGCACAAACCTCACCACTAACCACAGTATTTCATCTGGCTGGAAAGGATAACGAGGTGGCCCTGGCCCCCACCGGGAGAAGTCTGTCCCAAGCCAGATGGCTGGGCCAAGGGGTCCCAGTCCCTGCACAACTCAGGGAGAAAGCAGTGCCTTGGGGACACAGGGACATGACCACACAGTGGGTCACTTGGGCTGGCACGGGCAGGGAGCAGACTCTTCAACCCCAGCCTTGCCAGCTCTCACAAACCCCAATCTTGCCGTTTCCTCAGCATCACTGCTTACAGGGCAGCCTCTCTTCCCCAAAAGCCCAGAGGGAAGCTGAAGGGATCAGGATCCTGTCCCCAGCCCAAGCAGATCAAGGTAAGATGGGAAGGAGCAGGCAGGCTGGGGGCTGCCCTTTGTCTCCCCAGAGCTGGCTCTGCTGGAGAGTCCCCTGCCCTGCTGTGAACTGTCACTGGGAACCAGGTGATGGAGGCTGGGGACATGGGAGGAATCTGATGAGACCCAAGTGAGCAGGTTAACCATGAGCAATGTGCCCTGTGGCCAAGAAGGTTGATGGTACCTGGGCTGCGTGAGTAGGAGTGTGGCCAGCAGGTCGAGGGAGGTGAATCCTCCCCCTCTGCTCTGCACTCGTGAGGCCCCATCTGAGTGGTGTGTCCAGTTCTGGGCACCCCAGTTTAAGAAGGACAAGGAATTACTGGGGAGAGCCCAGCGGTGGCTACCAAGATGCTGAGGGGTCTAGAGCATTTTTCTTCTGAGGAAAGGCTGAGAGAGCTGGGGCTGTTGAGCTGGAGAAGAGAAGCTGAGAGGGATCTGATCAATGGGATCAATATCTCAGGGTGGCTGTCAGAGGATGGACCAGACTCTGTTCAGTGGTGCCCAACGCCAGGGTGAGGGACAACGGGCACAGACTGAAACACAGGAGGCTCCATCTGAACATGAGCAGAAACTTGTTTGCTGGGAGGTGCCAGAGCCTGGCCCAGGCTGCCCAGAGCGGGTGTGGAGTCTCCTTCTCTGAGACATTGAAACCCGCCTGGACCCACCTGTGTGATCTGCTCTGGGACCCTGCGTGAGCAGGGGGGTTGGACTGGGAGATCTCCAGAGGTCTCTTCAGCCCCACCAGGCTGGGATTCTGTGAAATCCTGTACGGCCTCTTTTGCCCTAACACAGAGCTAGCTCACCCTCCATCTTCCAGTTGAGTGTTTCTTCTGCCTTCTTCAGCTTCAAGTTAATATCCCACAGCTGCTCCTGTATGAGAGGGTATTCGACCTCCAGGACTGTCTTCAGGACCTTGTTGTATCTGTTCACCATCAGCTCCAAGTTGGCCGCCAGCTGCCGGTATGACTCCTTGGAGGAACAGATTTCTGCTGCCGTGGGTGGGATGGCTCCCAGGCGGCTGCCAGACAGGTAGCTCAGCTCCCTCAGCACCGACACCAGCTGCAGAAACAAGGCAGAGAGCTGAATGTGAGACAATCCTCCCCATTCACCTGGTAGACACCCTCCCGTCAATTCTGGGGATCTTAGGGGGTTCCTGCTGTTTTATTCACAAAGCAGTACGCTCTGAGAAGGGCCTGGACACCTCCTAGTCCAGACCATCTCCCTCCCATTGATCTTTGCCTCTGATTTGCTTCCCAATCAAAGACATATAGCTCTGTTAACTACCCAGCCAGCAAACCCTGTGCAGCCTCTAAAAGCCATGATGATCTCTGGTCTTCTCAGCTATCCTCATCAATACAGTCTTTCAGCAATACTGTGCCTGCAGGAGGAGGCACAACCAAAAGCATCTTTGAGTTGTGATGGAACGGGATTGAGTGGGTTATTAAACTATAAACCCAAGTAGAAGTGAGTCCCTGCAACAAACGGAGCAGCAAGGTCTTCCAACGCAATATATCACTTCTAAGACAAAAAAAAAAAATCTTTGCTCAGTTTAGTGGCTTGTGAGAGGGAAAATGCTCCTGAAACGGCACATTTTGGCTGGGTGACAGAAATTCAGTACATTGTATGGGCAATGGCAGGGGTGAGGAGTATCTACAATACTAAAGTGACTATGTCCACAATGACAAGAAGAGGAAAGAAAGACGGAGCGCGGAAGGGTGAAGGGAGCAGTTTGAGGAGGTGGATGGAAGAGGATGGGATGGGAGGAAGGGAAAAGCAGGGGATTGAGGGAGCAGGAGGCCAAGTGAGATAGAACCAAACTCCCCTCCCTTTTATGCACTGGAATGTCTGAGACATCCCCACCATGGTGTCAAGGATGTCTTACCCTCTTTCCCTCTCCTCCATGGAAGGTGAGCTCTGGAAGATTCTTTAATGTTGAAGGGTTGCAAATACATCCTCCCTTTAGGCAAAATGAGGTGCTCCTATCTGCTCTGAAGGGCATGAAGGGGCTGCTAAGCAGGCACCTGAGGACATGAGGCAGTCCTCAGTATGGAAAGCTGAGAGCAGCGCAGAAGCACTCAGAGACTGGAGCTGAGAACATGCTCAGCACGGCACAGGCTCCAAACCCTGGCACCAGGGTGAAGGGTGGAAAACATCCCCTGGGGCCATTTGCTTCCCACCTTAGCAAGGAGATTCCAAGGAGCTGGACAAATCCTTTGTCTGAGAGCCAAGCTGGAATGAGCTCTGGAACCTCAACACTTTTCTCTAACAGCAGCAAGTCCCCGGGAAAGGGGGAAGTGTTTGATGTTTTCCCAGGCCCCTGAGATTCAGCACCTCCGCAGCAAATGGCATTTCACATTTGAGAGGCCCCAGCACCTTTGAATCCACCTCTGCACTCTGCTGGCTTGGACCCTGCCTCTGCTTTGGGCAGGGGGATGGTCAGGCCTCCCTGTGCTGGAGAGGGCAGCCCTAGGGAACAGAGACCTACTGGAAGCCTCCTGCACCACAATTAAGGAAATCCAACAGCCACAACACTGAAGTAACAAAACAAACCTTTCCTGGGATTTTTATACCCTTTCAGGAAGCTCAGATTTCAGGTAAACATAACACGAACCCACGTCTGTAGGATGATGCTCCTACGCTCCCCACACCAGCGTCAAACCAACCTGCTCTGGAGATGTTGACACCAGTTAACATCTGGCTACTCACAGACTTTCTGGCTTTAATTACAATCTGCGCTGCTTAAACTGTAATCCTGATATTTTACCAGGAGACAGAGCCCACAAAGGGGATGGTTAATTCATGTCACCCATAACAGATGCTCCAGGGACCTCAGCAGAACAGATCTAGTAGCGATCCCACCAGACTTGCCATGCACGGTGGGGCACAGCTTGGAGACGTGCCCTCCAGCAGGCAGGAAAGCTAGTTCTTACCTGGGGATCAAAATTAACTGTGATCAGTTTGGTTTCTGGATCTCGCCGGATAAGCGGTTGAGTAAGGTTGTACTGTGATTTTTCAGAGACTGTCTGGGACCAGTCTGCATAGAGCTTCTCCTGATACCTGCCGAAAAACAAACAAACAAATTAAAACATCCACCACGTAGCTGCCAAGCCCGCACACCAAGACATAGAACCAAATAAAAGCCAAGTCCACTTCTGAGGGCTGAAGAACATCAAGGAATATTTAAAACCCACCCACACCACCTCCATAAAGATCTTGGCTTCAAAGACAAACACCTGAAAACCAGTGACAGCATCAAGTCAGGAAAACAAAGATCCCCCAAGTACCATTCTTAGCAGAGGATTCAAATTTGGGGACAAACATTCAAAAGCTCAGAGCAATCAGTTCAGTTTTAGCATCAAACATTAAGATATTAAGTGAGGTGCAACGAATCCCACTCCCACTTGTGGAATACACACATTACAGCCACGGTAAGTACACTGTGAATGGGCACAAGTGGATCGAGACTTCTGGTCAGCTCAGGTTTTCTACCACAGCATCTCCTACATCCAAAAGAATCTCGTTCCAACATTTCTGCTGGGCTGCACAGCCCCTGTCCCTCCCATGCAAACTTCTCATTTCAAGATATCACAGAAAGACTGTGGTGTGTAGCAAAGGATTCCTCCTCCTCTCTCATCACAAAATTCCTTCTGGCTTAGAAAGAGACATTCTCAGGCCCTGGGCTTGCAAATGTGCTGAAAGGTGGTTTAGAGAAGGAGAAGGAAATGGCCTCAAGTTGCACCAGGGGAGGTTCAGACTGGATATTAGGAAACATTTCTTCCCCAAAGGGCTGTCGGGCATTGGAACAGGCTGCGAGGGCAGTGCTGGAGTCATCATCCCTGGAGGGGTGGACAGACGTGGAGACGAGGTTCTCAGGGACACGGGGCAGTGCCAGGGTTGTGTTAATGGATGGACATGAGGGTCTCTTCCAACCAAAACAATTCTATGATTCTATAAGGTTTGGCTTTTTTTCATATAGTTACAGTCATGCCTGAGCCACCACTTACCTGTCGAGCAGCTGGATCATTTCTTCATACTTCTCTATCACCCTTCTTCCTTCAGCAGAGTCCAAGCAGCTGGTGGCACAACAGACAAGCTCAGCGTTACATTTAGCCCTGTGAGGCTGCAGTCTCTATTTACCCCTTCCCAAAACCACCCACCACCTTGCAGGCAGAGCCTGGCTGGGGATCTTACATTCCAACCCCACCATATCGCCCAAAACCATTTCACTGCACAAAAGCTCTCCAAGCCCCAGTGCGCCCTTTTGCGGGTGTTTGCATGGCAACTGGCAAATGAGAACCACGTCCTGGGGGAAGAACAAGGGCCCAGAGCTGCTGGAGGAACACTGGTCTCCGTAACATACTCAATGCTCCGGTGTTTGCACAGAGCAGGGCAACCTCTGCTCACCAGCCACCACTTTCTGAGGTCAAAGAGGCACAGAAAGAAGCAGAGTGTGGCTCCCGGCAGACGAAGCTCTTGGCGGTGCCCAATTCATGCCCCTCAAACCGAAGAGCAAAGGTGTCCCAGAGTGCGGGAGGCAGAGCCCTGGCCACGCTGCCAGGGCTGTACAGCCCAGGGAACAGCAGGCCAGAGGAATTCTTATCATGCTGTCTTTTCCCCACTGTTTCATCTACAATATCCAAGTTTTCCTCAAGATGGTTGTTGATTTTGGAGGACATATTGACAAAACTTGAATTAACTTAACCAAAAGCTGGAAAAAAGGAGCGCCTGAGCAGTCACCGCTGGGCAAGTGCTGAGAAACCTGCTGGAAGTAAACAAGTCCTCTGAGCAAATCCAAGTAAATCCCAGCAAAACCACTTTTGTTTCTCCTTTTTAATCCTTTTTCCCTTTCAACAGCATCATGTCACCACCGTTGCAGAGCATGTTATTAACTACTCTAAACAGAGGACAGAAAAGCAGTGTGAAATGCAGATCTGGGTCCTTCATGGTGGACAAAAATTTGCCATTTAGGTTCAAATCAGACATGATAACTTGGGCTCTGTGCTGGGAACTGCCCAAGAGTTTGTTTCATTGCACCAATGTCTTTGCTGCTGCAGAATAACTGTGCACTTAAAGACACTTAATGGCAAGATACAGTGAGAGAAGGTTACAAACATGGTACAGTGACGGTCAAGTTATTTTGGTCAAGTACATTAAAAAAGTGGATCCATTTACACAGAATCCTGACCAGCACACGTGAAGCCATTCCTGTGAGCTACCAGGTGCAGTCCCTGGAACATCCTCAGTTGTCGTAAGTCCAACACCGCCTTGCTTACAGAGCTCTTAAATGTTGTCTCATGTGGTGCCAGCTGTGAGTATGAGGCCATACTTCCCTGACACCATCCGTTATAACAAGCATTTGGGTGATAAATATACCAGCATTGGTTTCTTTCCTTGATCTTGGGAGATGGCTCCTTTGTTTAACGCTGAGAAAGTTTTCTTCTGCCCAACAAAATGCTCGTCTGCTCCCCAACATGCAAACCCAGCTCCATCGACCCATCTCAGCTGAGTCCAGCCCAGCACTTCTCTGCTATTCACAGTTTGGATGATGCCAGAACCAGGACTTGCAGCTGAGGAGGTCCTGGAGAACATGCTGAGTGGGATTGCAGCAGGAAAGGTTCTGATACCTCTTTCAATTGCAACCCGGGAACTATGTCTGAAAGCTGAATAGCCCACTGTGCCTCTTAATCGCTTCAAAACAAATCCAGTTAATGAGTTTCTTAAAAAAAATAATGATCACAAGGAAGCTGAAAAGCACCAGTGCAACCACTTCACACCTCTTTGACTAAGAATTATTTCAGCTATAACCATGGGATAATGTTCACCACAGAAAGAAAATCAGATTGATTACAGAGAAGATAGCAAGGTGGTCATAAAGCAACTTAGCTGGAACAGACACGCACAGATGTGGGATGTGCCTGAAGTGATCAAACGGCACCTGGATTCGCGCTCGCAGCTCCTGCGCCCAGCGCAGCGCTCCAGCCACCGGCGGCATGTTCTTGTGCACAGGGGGGGATCCTGGGGAGGGCACATTGGAACAGCGTTTGACTGAACACTGCACTTGTAACCCCAAAGATGCAACAACAGAACCTCATTTGCAGAAAACTGCTCTGATTTCCCAGCTTCCTTCCTTAAATCCAACATCTGCCACACTGATGTAGGTCTGTGACCAAGGCGAGTGCCTCTGGATCTTGAATAAGGAGCTGAGATCGAACGAGAAGCCCAGACTATGTCCAAACCTGAGCTGATGTGAGGTGTCCCTTGCCTGGGACACATTCCCCGCCCCTCACAAACACTGACATAGGGATTTCTGACCAGGAGTTACTTCTGTCCGTCTTATCTAACAGCCACAGAACCATAACCACAAATTCACAGCAAATGATTCTCTCCATGATTCTCTCCAGTCCAGGACTTGTCTCGTTCCAGTATGATCTTTCTGAGGCAAGTAAATAGGTTATTGTTCAAAATGACACACTTGAATCCTCATAATCTGATAGAAATCCACCCATTCCCCCCTGTGCCAACAGTCACGGGGAATAATAAACTTGGAAAAGGCTGATTAAACCCTTGGTTACAAAGTCCCACTCGCATACTTTGCATTTTAAGCATTGTAAGGGAAACAAAATAAATTCATTCTGAGGAGCACATGAGTGGGTTTGCAGGTCCCATGGGGTGTTCGAGGCAGCACACAAATGTGGAGAGAAACCTCCTGTCACAGCCTCGCTGGGAGAAAAGCTCAGCATGTGTCTCCATTCCCAGTCACATATCATGCATACACATTTGAAAAAGGGTATTTTTACTCCTAACCAATTATTTGCTTTAATACTAAGAACAGAGCTTTCCCAGGCATTTCCATTGCCACTAGGAGCTACAGAGGCTGAAAACATCTGCAATTTGTAAAGTTTTGGGTTCCTTAGAAAAATAAATCATTTCCCCCCCAAATTAATCTCAATCAAACTCCCTGTAAAACCCATTTTACTCAGCACGTTCTACCTACCGAGCTTCAGCTCTGCCTGGATGTGCCGGGAGTAGATCAGCCTGGCGCGGTCCAGGGCCCTGCTGAACACGCTGATGAGGACGGAGTATTTGCCAGCAGCATCTGCAGCGACTACCGGTCGCTCCAAAAGGCTCCCGAACATGTCCAGCAGCTGTTGGGGTGAACACGCAGGAAAAGAAGAGGGGAAAAATTTACAACCCCGACTCCTGCAGAGAGATCAGCTGGGACCTTCCTCCCCAGCCCAGAGGCTTCAATACTGTCCGCACCGATGGGCACTTTGGAAAAAGGAAATTTGCTCCCTTTGTTACGGGGCCTCTCAGACTTTCTCTGGGGTTGGACCACATTCCAACTGTTGTTCTTCAAATGCTTCAAGATTTTCTATTTTTTTCAAAAAACTTACAAAGATAAACACTGTCACTTGCTAAAGTCTTTTCTACAAATGCTTATATTGATTTTTTTAAAAAAATACCATTTATTATTTCTGCAAGATAGATTAATTGATAAATAAACCAGCTTTGTTTCTAGAAAACCTGTTTCCAAAACTGAAACAGATCCATGTATTAATAATATTAACAAATTGATACTAACAATATCAATTCTCACCAGGAAATCCTAGAAAAAGCATGATTTCCCCCAACTTGCAGAGAGAGACACAAATATATCTCCTGGCATCCAAAAGCTTTGTGAGGGACCCACCAGCCTGAGCATCCCAAACCAAGAGCAGCCCAAAAGCTACAAGTCCCGCTGTCCCACCAGCAAACACCAGCCCCATGTGCCTGTGGCTCCAGCACTGCCTGGTCTCCTCAGCGTGATTCTCACCGAGCCGGGTGCCCTGATTTCCCTTTTAGGGAAGAGCAAGGGAGCGATAAACAAACCTTGAAGGCGTGGTCCAAGTTGGAGGCGTCATCAAAAGCCTGGATGAAAATGGTGCCCAGCCGATGGTCCATGTCTTCTACTTTCTGCTGGAAACCAAAGGCATCCTGCTCAAAGTCCTGCACAAAGGCAAAACACAAGCTGTGAGGCTGCAAGATGGCACTAGGAAGGTACCTGTAACTCCTCGATCCAGAGATGCCCTCTCTTATTCACCGTGAACTAAGCCACTCCTCTGGCCAATCTTCAGCCATCGCAACGTGGCAAAGTCCTCACGAAGCTTGAGAACATTTCTGTGCTGTCCCATGGCTGAGATGTTGGCCCTTTCTCTGGGAGGGACCCTTTGGTCCTGAGGGCTTTCCACAGCCCACATGGCACTATCTTCAGCCTACAGGCAAGATGGACTATTTCCACACCCTCTCCCCCACCACTTGGCCTGAAGACCACACCATCATCCAGAAAACCCACGGATGCACCTGCTGAGTCCCAAATCCAACCTACTTTCAAGTCAAAACAAGCCTGTGGTTCCATGGTGAGCTGGTTGTGAGTGAGGCAGTTTCAAAACACTCGCACAGGTTGCCCAGAGAGGCTGTGGAGTCTCCACACTTGGACATAGGTAATCTTGGAGATATTTCACCTGACCAGTCACAGTCCTGCTCTAGCTGAGCCTGCTTTGAGCAGGGAAGGTGGACTGGGTGATCTCCAGAGGTCCTTTTCAAACTCAACAGTACTGGGTTTCTGTAATTTCCATCATCTTCTTGCACTGCTTTTCTTGCTTCAATTGTAATAAATCCTTTGAACTTCAAGAGTAACATCTATATTTGTTTTCCTACACGTAAAAGAGTCCAAATCAAAGACTGAACTTGACAGTCCGTGACAGTCCTTCTGTTCTAGCTTGGACAAAACCACTAAAAATGAGGTCATGTGTCTCTTTTCCAAAGGACAAAGTGCAAGGAAATAGCTTTTACTATTGCTACTGCTGAGCTCCAGCAGATCCAGATGCCATGTTTTAGCTAAAAAAAACGGCTCCAGCAGTGGCAGAGGGTGCAAAACTAGAGCACTGAAAGAACAAACATGACTCAGAGTCACACAAATGGCCATGGGGTCACCAAACCCAAGCCACCTCCTGCAGAGCCACTGTCACCTCTCCTCTGTGCCTGCCCTGCTGAAGGAGGGGTGCTATGGAGCAAGCAGCTTTCCAGCAAGAAACACTGGGGACGTGCCACCCCCTGCAGAGATGTACTGGGAGCTGCAGGAAGCAAAGCACGAGCCACCCATCCCCACACCAGGCAGGTCCCAGAGGGCTGGGAATATTCCTTTAATTAAAGCACTACTGATAATAAAATAGAGCATCCTTGAATTCTGAGAGCCCCAGATGCCATGTGTTCATCTAGGCAGGAGCGAACACATCCCAGAGATGATCTGAGTTGGCCCTCATCAGGCAAACTACCTTGTTTTTCCAAAACTAAGACAGCGTCTTATATTAATTTTTGCTGCAAAAGATGCTTACTTTTTTACATGTATAGCTGCCTGGACCCTATTTAAATTGACTTTTTTATGAACTGTAACTAGGGCTAATTTTTTGAATAGGGTTCATATTTCACGCATCCTGAAAAATCATGCTATAGCTTGTTTTTGGGGTAGGTCTTATTTTTGGGGAAACATGGTAAATACCAAGAGCAGGAAAGCAAAGAGATGTGGGTGTTGGTATAGCTCTTATACCTCAGCAAGCACCATGTACAGCAAAAGCTTGTGCATAACTCATGGAAATCCCAGTTTCCCAGCTGCACTGATCTAAGGTGCTGATCTAGCAAGATATGTTAGATATAGACGTGCAAGAAGTCCCAAATCTCTGCAGGAAAGGCCAGCGGCTCCCTGTTCCCTCCAGTACCAGATCAGATCATAATGAAAGGAGGAAAGAGCTGGGAAGAAGATAGCAGGAAACTGCTGCTTTGGAAACATGCACATGTTCCTGATGTTCCCGCAAACTGGTCCCACCTACCGTGTTGGTCAGGTCAAGACAGTCATAGGTTCGCTCTGAAAACACCTTGTATGCCTCCTGGAATTCCTCATACATGTCCAGGACCTGCTGGCCCAGGGTCTTCCCTTTAATCCCACTGAATTCAATTTTCTCCAGCTTCATCAAGTCCAAGGAAGTTGCCAGGAGATCCTTCAAAGTCAACGGAGGGAGACACAGGTCATGATGTTGACAAAAGAAGATGACAACAGTTGGCACGACAGAGTTGCACTTGCTGAGGGACCTTCCCAAGCACAGCGCTGGTGCTCAGGCTGGGTGGCAGGGATGGGAAGGGGGGAGCCTGATCTGCCTGTCCTGAGCATCAGTGGCTGCTCATAACACGTCCCTGCCCAGTGAGACCTGCTGCAGCCACTAGAAATACCATGACAACTGTAAAATCGCTTTTAAGTGTATTTAAAGGACAGATCCAAAGCAGGATATGAGACTCTTATATGTCATCCAGCATAGCTAAGAATCCCAATTTTATAGGTATTAACCAAGGACAGATTTCTAATGTTTACAGGTACCCAAACTGTCCAAAGCTCCTGCGCAGTCAAACCTCCACGTGTCCAAGTGGGTGTTGCAGCACCTGCCCCGCTGGCCCTCTCTGCTGAGGTGGCACACGGGTCCTTCCCTTCCCTTCCCATCCTCTGCAGCCTGGCAGTGTCACCTCTTGGGAAAATGTCCCGCTCCCCCAGTGGTGGTGGCAGCACTGGGCAGCTCTGCTGCCATCCCACCTCATCTGTCTCCCTAGGTAGGGCCAAGTAAGGGCTGGTTGAACATCCATTGTCTCAGAGGACCAGGAGAAATGTGCACAGGAATGTACTGGTGGCCACTCTCTGCTTGCACTTGTCCTGGGGCCACCCGAGCAGGGCAGCAGGTTTTACCACAGACACGTAATATGAAACAGTGCAACGAACCAAAGGAAAGGGATCCTTCCCTCTTCACGTGCTCATGGGCTACCCATGCACCAGTGTAACTGCAGCTTTTATGAAAATTCGAAAACAAATGCACATATGCATTCATATTCACTTCGACACACCAGCACATCCGCTTGAACAAATACCTAGTAAGGCAAAAAAATAATGTGGAAATACCAGTTGTCCCTTGCTTCGTCTTGCAAGGTTGCTTGAAATGAAGTGATGAGGGGAAATTGAGACGAAGAGAGATGCAGCAGTTTTCCTCATTAACAGGCTGGTGTGCACTATGCTTTTAATTATTGTTTTACAGCTCACTCCGCAGGCTCTCCCTCTGACTCCAGATACTGCAGCTTCTACTGTCCCTGGAGTGTGGGACAGCCACGGAAGGAGGAAACAGACACTGGTCAAAACGCACAGTGCCCCAGCTCAAAACCTCCCCACTGGCTTTTGTCTGCAGCCCATATCCACAGTGTGCCCATGGCATCCATGGAATCCCAGCAGTCAGTGCCCCAGAGCCTTTACAGGGTCCCAGTAAACCTGTCACCAACACTGTCCTCATGATAACCTGCAGTTATTCCTGTGTCTATTTATATTCCTCTCTACACTGACCAGCATAATTTGGTTTATTTCACATCAAACCCTACTGGAAACCATCATTATGAATACTTTTAAAATAGGCACCAGTCATGACAGTTTTCAACATAGTTAATTAAGGAACACATAAAAGTATATGGCACATTTAAAGCAGTAAAACTGCAAACACCAGCAACCTGTACACTGGCCATCCAACCCTACACACTGAGAACGCAGCAACAATCAACAAAGAAATTCATTTGGGATGTGTGTGGAGAGCAGATGAATGTGTGTGGTTAGCCACGTGAGAGATAACAGGTACATGCAAGGTCTGTACAAGAGGTACATACAGTATCTGTATAAGAGGTATATACAGTGTCTGTATAACAGGTACATATGGTGTCTGTATGTCTGTGGTCTCCAGACACAGCCATGTGGTAAGGAGAGCATAGGGAGCTCCCACATTCACACTCAGACCTGCTCTCTGCAGAACATCTCCTGTGGCTCAAGGAGCCCTTGGCCACACTGGGAGCTCAGGGATGACACCCCAATGTCCCTGCCTCAGGTGACAGATCTGGCAAACAGGGACACCCCTGAGCCACAGCACCCCAGTTTGATGGACTATGAGGATGCGAAGGGACAACCTGGTGAGGAACGTGTCCCTGCTCCTCCCCAGGCCCACGTGGCACAGCCAAGGGGATCCTGCCATCTGGCCTCTCCAAGACAGGCAGGACCCAGCTCTAGGGTGTCATAGAATCATAGAACCATTTCAGTTGGAGGAGACCCTTAAGATCATTGAGTCCAACCATAACCTAAATCTGTCTCTGATGGCACCAGGAGACCTGGGAGATTACATTGCTTTATTTACAGCTGTGCAAACCACACCTCCAGTAATCCTCCTTTTCTTGCCCCAACAGGAGCAAGGAGTCCAACGGGACTCCTGAGAGCAAAAAACACACCTATCAACCTGACCAGCTTACATATGCACTGAGCAGGACATAGTAAAACACAGTCTTAGACTCGCTGTAACAGGAGACCTAACAGCAAAAGAGTGGCCCCATTCCCTGGTATCAGGTGAAGCTATAGAAAGGAAAGATGCCAGCAAGTGATCTCCTGGCTACAGAGTTCTCCTGACGGTTTGCAATGTTTTTCAAGACCAGAGTCTCACCTCCACCATCTCCAGTCTCTTCAGGAAGGTGTCCAGCCTCGCAAACACCATCGTGGAGCTGAAGTCCCACTCCCTCACTTCTTGGCCTGGTTCATAATACATGTGCAGTTTTTCCCTTCTCTCCTCAAATGCCTCTTTGAACATGTTCAGGATACCGAGCACCATTCGCACCTTGCCCAGGCTCTCCTCCATGTCCCCTTTCAGAAGGTCTTCTGGAGACAGGTACACCAGGGCCTGGAAGAGCAAAATCACACCTGAGAGGTCACTTCTGCCATCATGGAAAACAAGGACTTCTTGTGTTGAACACATTTGAACCTGTTTATTAAGTTAAATGTTGCCTAAAGAATCACTTTTCCAGGGAAGGACAATAGGAAGAAGGGGAGAGGGGACACAGGGGACTGCAAACACAGGCATCACAGCCACAGACCTGCTCAATGAGAAGGTTGCAGATCTCCTGGAGCAGCACCACTATCCGCACGGGCATGTTGTAGTGCTTGGAGGTGACCCAGATCAAACACACCACGTGGAGCAGGGGGAGCAGGAAAGGCTTCACCTCGCTGAACTCAACCCTCTCTACGTCTCCCAAGCGGCGCTTGAGGGGTGTCAGGTGCAGGTGAACGTCCTGAGCTTCAGTCAAAGCTGTGTTGAGAGACGTGAGAAGCGGTAAGAACCACCCAGCTGCGGTGTGCTGGGTTCCCAGCTAGGTGCTGGCCTCACCACATGGAAAAGTGCCTGGGAAAAGAAACTGTCCTGACAAGCACTGAGCACCCTCAGCCACCTGTGTGCTGCAGGTCACTCACTCGTGAACATCACTCACCTGCGGCAGTAACCAGAACAGAAATAAGCTGATGTGATGGCAGGGGACAGGGAGCTGGGACAGGGCTTCGTGGAGAGCCTGAGTCCACAACTGCTAAAAAGTCACACGGAATTTGCCCAACAGCACCAAAAATACAGTGCTGCCATGGCTGTGAGCCATGGCCTTGCTGTACAGCACGACAGGCTGTACAGCCTTGGCCTGAGCCCTTTTTAGCTCAGTTTTGGCTCAAGCAACTCCTTGTCCAGTGGGCAGATGACGACGGCCCCACCAGTCCTGACTGTAATAGAAAACCTGTCAACAGTAAAGCAACTGATGTCTGACTCGTCGAAAGCTTTAGCTTAGCTCTGTACAGCTGTGTGGTTTTACCCTGAAGAATTACCCCAGAGCGCAAGCATTAATAAAACCAGATCGTTGTGCAATTAAACCTGCGGACCAACAAGAAGTGACAGAAGTGCTTGAATGCATGCAAAAATAACCCCTAAGGCCCAAGACCAAGGAAGAAGAGACTCCCACTATCAGCATCACCCTCCCAGCAAATCCACCAACAGCAGCCACACCAGTACAATGCCAGGGAAAGGGGCAGAGACTTAAAAGCAGGTGCACACAAATCTGAACTGCGCTGTAATGGAAATTAACAATTATAGTCCAAATTATCCAATTAGGGTTAGTATCGCTGTAGCCGGATTAAAACCAAATATTTGTTGTATTTTGATTAAACCCTGAAAGTATTAATTAGTTTAACAATGAACCCTTGGCTCCTTATATAAGGGGTGTTTCTCCAGCCCATTTAAACTGCACAATGCAGAGTGTGACACAGATCCTTAAGAGATTCAATGTTTGCACGTGAAGTGGTGAAGAACAGTGTTTTCTGCCAGCACGTGCACAGCTAACACAGTCTAGATGGTTTCATTGTGCCAGAGAGCAGCTGGGTTGGACATGGATGTCCAGCTGTGTTGGTCTGCAGGGACAGACCAGCAGGACTACACTGTTTTTCACTACAGACAGGGATTTGCAATATTTCCTTGGGCTGCGCTCAACTCCCCTAAGCAAAGCAAAGCAAGGAAATTCGGGCTGCAGTGGCCAAAGCCTGAGAAGCAGCGCTCTAACAAAGCAGTCTTAGGTACAAGATCTGTCCTCTTAGTCTGAACTCCCATTCCTGCATAATAACACCAGAGGAGCTGGTGGAAGTTGAGGTGAGTCCTGTTAGAGTAATGCAAACACTTTATTACAGCAGAATAAATTCCCAAACCCATTCACCCTGAACTTTGGCAAGAGTCTGGCTCAACAGACCAGCGATGGAGCTTGTCCCAGCCTGGAAACAAAAGCCTAGACTCAAGCACAAGCAGCCCAGTCTCAATTCACAAACTAGAAAGATTTGGCTTGAAATCAGTCACACCAGGCCATGAAGAAAGGCCAGAAGCCAGCACTGTGGTAAAGTTGCCCCAGCATCTCACCTGCCTCAACATCCATTAGCATGGTTTTGAAGGCTGGGATGTAGCTGCTCTCAACTCTCTCCAGCAGCTCCATCATGTTCCTGACCTTCCTCGTTGTCAGCTGGTTGTAAATGCATTCCAGGTCATCACACCTACAGCAACCGAGACACAGAATCACAGAATCAGTTGGTTGGAAGAGACCCTCAAGATCGAGTCCAACCATAACCTAACCCCTGGCACTGCCCCGTGTCCCTGAGAATGTCATCTCTGTGACTGTTCAACCCCTCCAGGGATGGTGACTCCACCACTGCCCTGGGCAGCCTGTTCCAATGCTTCACAACCCCTTCTGGGAAGAAATGTTTCCTAATATCCAACCTCAGCCTCCCCTGGCGCAACTTGAGGCCGTTTCCTCTCATCCTGGCGCTTGTTCCTGGGGAGCAGAGCCCGACCCCCCCTGGCTCCAAGCTCCTTTCAGGCAGTGCAGAGATCAGAAGGTCTCCCCTCAGCTCCTGTTCTCCAGCTGAACCCCCAGGTCCCTCAGCCACTCCCATCACACTTGTGCTCCAGCCCCTCACCAGCTCTATTCCCTTCTCTCAACTCACTCCACTACCTCAAGGTCTTTCTTGGCCTGAGGGGCCCAAAACTGATTTGAGGTTTGGCTTCCCCAGCGCTGAGTACAGTGGGACAGTCATTGCCCTGGGCCTGCTGGCCACACTGCTCTTGATGCACACCAGGATGCTGGTGGCCATGTTACCCACCTACACTGGGCCATCAGCTGTCCCCCAACATCATCTGTTTCCCCTGGGCCTGATTCAGGGCTTCCTCCAGCTACACATGGACTGTGGAAATGGGAGAAAGCTGCATGAGGCACAGACAAACCCTACAGGACAGAAAGTGCTGAGTTCAGCATGACAGCAGCTCTGCTACTGACAGAACATCGCTGAAAAAAAGCCATCGTGTTTCTGCAGGCATTAGCAACAGCTCTCCAGCCAGCAGGGCTTTGCCCCGAGTCAGCCTGAACCAGTACAGCACAAAGGTTTTCAAAGGGCAGGAGGAAATACCACTCCCAGGCTCCTGAGCATCTAAAGCCCCTCTGGCCCTGACAGATGAACAGCAGCCAGCTGAGATGCACCATTTCCAGACAGCCCCCAGCAGGTGTCCATCAGCAATTACTCCTGTGGATGGCTCCTAGTGAACAGTGACGAAAGAGTGCCCAGAGCGGGTGTGGAGTCTCCTTCTCTGAGACATTCGAACCCGCCTGGACCCACCTGTGTGATCTGCTCTGTGACCCTGCGTGAGCAGGGCTTGGACTGGGGGATCTGCAGAGGTCCCTTCAGCCCAACCAGCCTGGGATCCTGTAAAGGGCATTTCTGAAAAAAGTCCCTTGAGGTGTAGCCCCTGTGGTGGGGCTAAGTTAAAACACAGCCAGCTGCCCAGTGACCTCCCAGGCACTTTGCAGATCATGATGATTTTCTGTGCGGGAGCAATTTTCCTTAGTTGAAGCCTACATGAACCCCAAGTGGCCTGTTCTTCTCAACTCATGGAATTAGCAGCTCCACCACCAGCACTCTCCCTCTACACAAAACCAGCACCACAGGGCACCATGCACTGGCCAGGCTGCTCTGGGTACCTGTTCTTCCAGAACTCCAGCTCCACCTTCGGGTTCGGATTGCTGCCTTGCAGGAGAGGCTCTGAAGACTCTTTCTTCAGTGCCTCCTGGATCTGGTGGCTCCAGTCTATGATGGCCGACTCCATGGCATACACCAGAGACTTATCTATCCGTTCCATGCTGTAGTAAACAGAGTACGTGATTAACTTTGTTGATGTGCATTGCTCAGTTGGATCTACTTCCAATGGCCGTGTGGGCAGCTGGATTTTACAGGGTTTCACATTTCAAAACCACAAAACAATCAAACCCCATAAGATTTTGTCACTGGTTTAATATAGGAATTACACTCTGGAGAAAATGGCTGAATGTCTGCAGCAGTGTGGGCAACAACACTGTTCATAAAGTGAATGGTGGAAATGAAGAGCCAGTCGCCACCTCTCTGCACAGCCAGTCATTGTCACATCAGATCCATTCAGGTTCAGGATCTGACCTGGAGACTCACACATCCAGCAAGATTCTCTCTCCCCATACCATTCTCCCTCAAAATATTCTACATCCCTGCAGTCATTAACTCACTTAATTCAGCAAGAAACACCACCAAGTGGGCTGGGAAGCTGAGGACAGGTCACCCCACTGCCTTGGAAGCAGTAACTTCTCACAAAATCCCACCCGCACCACGTCCTGTCTGAGGAGTGATTCATTCCACTGCACCCACACATCTCCTGGGGTTCCACAGGGGCACGCACGCAGCCCAGACACGATGACAACTTGATGTACAAACGCATCTGCTTCTCTGGACCTTCCAGAACCTGTTATTTTGGGGTGGTACTCACGATTTCTCATTTTCCAGATCAATGTCCTCAATTCCCTCTGAGCCAGCTGGGAGAGGCAGCAAGGTCTTGCCGTCTACTTGGCCAACAACTGTGAAAATGGTACTTTTGAGGTTGTGGACATGACGCACGATGTCTTGTGACACCACTTGTGGCCAGCCCTGATGGTTCTTCTTGTTCGTTAGGATGGGCACGATCACCTACAGCGGGAGTCACGGAAGACCAACGGAGAAAAAAGTGCAGCAGGAGACGGACGGGCCACCAGGCTCTGAGGTCTGTGCTTGGCCAAGCCTGGAGACCCATATCCATTGCTGTCTCAAGCAGTTCCCATGTGAAATAGAGGCAGCTGATGATGAATGGGCATCTCTACAGGCCCACTTTATACAGCAGAACACCCTTTTCCCCAAATCCAAGCAGCTAAGGAGGGTGGAAGCCAGTAGGCAAAGTGAGCAGCCCCATCCCCAGGCTCTCCCAGCCTTTCAAGCCCGCAACTGGAGATGGCCCCATGGGCTGCTGTCCCTTGCCCTCACAACTGTCCCCGGTGCTTGGTCCCCATGTCCCTGCCCATGGGCACAGCCGTCAGGCTGCCCTTTGAGCCTGCCAGGGCTGGGCTGAGCTCAGTGTGCTGCAAGGGAAGGTCTGCTGGTACCCCCTGGGATACACTGGTGGTGAGGGTCCCCCAGGTCCCAGCTGCAGCCCACCAAACAGGAGCTTTGCCTTTATCAGCACTTTTACTGACCCGGCAGCATGGGGTTGTGGGGCTGGTCGGGGTTTGCCCAGATTTGAGCTGCTTTTGGCTTGTTTGAGCTGTGACAGCAACACCGTGTCTGTCACCTATCCTGGCTGGCTCTGCACTGGGACCAGCCTGTGGCAACAGCCTAACAAAGCCAGGTTGTCCCTAGTGACAAACAACAGCCCTTTGTGTTACTGGACTCAGGGTGGGGGTAGGGGAGGGGGGGGAGGTGACTAAAGGCATAAAAATAGCTGCAAATGGACATAAAATTGAAACGGAATAAAGCAGCTCAGCACCTCCATGGTGCTGTCCCAGGATGCTGAAGACTCTTTGGAACTGTGGCTGGCTCTGTAGACCCGAAGAAGACCCGACCAGCCACCTTCGTGCCCAGGGAGCCGTGGGAAGGGGGAGCACAACCCCAGGGAACACACGGGCAGGTGCTGACGAGTTCACCTTCAGCAGTTTTAGCTGCATTATTAGCAAGATGTGTCTCTATTACTTAAAGCATGTGGACTGCTAATGCCAGTGATGTTGTAACCAGGCAAATGATAGCCGTTCATTTTCTTTCTGACTGTTAAAATGATAACTGGACTCAGGACGAAGCCCCAGCCCACAGAGCAGGTGTGTTCCCTTCGGCACCGCAGGAGTGAAGCAACAAGTGGACAAGGTCACCAGCTGTGACCCCTCACTGAATAAAGACAAAGTGTGGGCAGAGGAACACACGACCCCAACCCCAGGAAATTCAAGACCTTTTTCACCTTCACGCAGACCCACCCCATCTGCCTGACCCAGCACCACCGCTGCTTTTGCCTTCAAGTGAAGCTTGAGAGGAAAATAGGATGAAAACCAGGCACAATCTGCTCCCTGCAGAAATACTGCATGTCTGCACAGGGGAGAGCAAAGCCTGCAAACACGCAGCTGGGACGCACAATCCCGGCTCCCAAAGGCATTCAGAAAACAGGATTTAACAGGATCTGCCAAAGTGTTCCTACCCCACCATCTACCCATAGCAGACGGTGCTTGCAATGCTATTGGCCAGCCGTGATGCAAAACCACTGTTTGTGCAGACTTCGCAAGACCACGGGGCTCATCAAAACAAAAGCTCCCCGTATAAATAACGTGTTTTCTCACAAAACCAGGATAACCAGTCTGGCAGCCTGCTCTTGGGAATCCAATCTATCAGTCACCATCTTAATATACCAAACATCATGATCAGAGCTTCTCAAATCCAGCAGCTCCTCTGCTTTCCCATTACAGCCTCATTCCTGAGACTTCTCCCGGTGAGGAGCCATCAGGAATAAACCGAAACAACATTGTCTAGTTCAGGCTAATAACACAGCAAAGCAAAAGCACTCGAACCTCTTGACGATCTCTTTAAGAAAACATCAGCCCACCTGAGATAACCCGACACTGAGCTACAGGAGGCTCCTGAACATCACAAAACACTTTTTCACTATGAGAGTAATCGAGCACTGGCCCAGGTTGCTCAAAGAGGTTGTGAAGTCTCCATCCTTAGAGATAATGAAGAGCTACCTGGACATGGCCCTGGGCAACTGGCTCTGGATGGCCCTGCTTGAGCAGGGGTTTGGAGTAGGTGACCTGCAGATGTCCCCTCCAGCACCTGTGGGTACATCAGTCCCACAAGGACCCCACTGATAGACAGAGCTGATGTGGATCAGCATTCAGGTGGTTTATATGAGTTCTAAAGCCGTCCATGGTACTGCAAAGGGCAGAGTTAAGGGTACAAGTGCATCAGCAGAGAAGGGAGGGAGGCCAAGGAGCCTGTCTGTAGGAGGGGACACCTTCCCCGCTGCCATGTGCGAGGGGCACCCGGTACTCATGGGTGCCAGGGCTCCCTCTGCACCTCCGGGGCTGCCCAGGCCTCACAGGATCCCAGCCTGGTTAGGTTGAAGGGATCTCTGCAGATCCCCCAGTCCAAGCCCTGCTCACGCAGGGTCACAGAGCAGATCACACAGGTGGGTCCAGGCGGGTTTCAATGTCTCAGAGAAGGAGACTCCACACCCGCCCTGGGCAGCCTGGGCCAGGCTCTGCCATCTCCCAGCAAACAAATTTCTCCTCATGTTGAGCCTGCCCCCGTGGCCCCTCATCCTCACCTCCTCCACGAGGGCGGCAAAGTGCCGCAGGGCATCGGCGGGCAGGTCCCCGCAGAGCAGCTCCCCGGGGCCGGCGCCGGGGGCCCGCAGGAAGAACAGCCCCTTGCGGCGGGCGGCGGGGGGCGGCGGGGGCGGCCCCAGCTCCAGCTCCCCGGCCGGGCCCCGCCAGAGCAGCAGCGCCGGCCCCGCCGGCCCCGCCAGGAAGCTCCGCAGCAGCGGCCCCGCCGCCTCCCCGCCTGCCCAGCGCTCCCAGCGCTCCGCCGGCACCCCCAGCCCCCGCGCCGCGCACCGGCACAGCCGCTCGGCGCCGGGCACCGGCTCCACCGCCTGCTCCATCCGGCCGGCACCGGCGGGTGTTTGCGGGGAAGAGCCGCGTTGCCCGGGGGAAGGGACACTGCGAGGAGCCGGGGGCGGGCCGGGGCGGGACCCAGCTCGCCTGGGAGACGCAGCTGCCCCGGGCAACCACGGGTATCAACACAAGCTGGGGATGGAGGGCCTGAGAGCAGCCCTGCGAAGGACTCGGGGGTGCTGGGGGATGCTCCCTCTGGGGGGGGTCTGGATACCACTGGATCCACCTGGGCACCCCCAAAGTGGCTTTTTAGCACTTATTTTTCTCCTGAAAAAGCAAACACAGTGGGGCTTTCTCCCATCCTGCCCCATGGAACCCCACTCAGACCACACCAGTGCTTGGTTGCCCATCACCATTTATTGCAGCTGCTGCCTGCTCAGCGCCCAGGGCAGTGGGACCGGGCCCGAGACCCCCATCCTGCCCGGCTGTCAGGGAGTGATTCACTGCGGGGGGTGGAAACTGGGGATCCCGTACCCCTATATATACGCTAAACCAAATTATTCGGTTGCAAGCAGTGGTTGAAATAATAAGCAACCAGACGGCTGAGGCACCGAATCTCATAGCGAGACAATTGTCTCAGACCAGAGCTGCAGTGTACCAAAATCAGGGAGCGTGAGATTGGCTTTTAGCTGAAGAGAGGGGGGCGTCTGTGGGAAACTGAATACTTCGGAGTGTTGTTTGGAAAGAGATAACGATGGGGAAGCCATAATGAAAATAGCAGAGGAGATAAAACGCGTTGCACATGTACCAGTACAGAAATGGAATTCTATACTTACTAGCCATTGGTGGGGTAACTTATTTGGGGGAGCCTGGTGGAAGAAAATAGGCTTCATGATCGTATGTGCATTTCTGGGTTTACTGTTTGTGCCACGTACGACCCCGTGCTTTGTTCAGTTAATACATTCAGTAGTCCAAGTCCTCCCCACCCCCCGCCAGCGAGTTCGCCTCCCCCCCGGGAAGCCGGGGCGTCCCTGCCGGCTCCGTGCCCGGGGTGGACGGGGGTGGACGGCGGGGGGGGTGGACGGGGGCGGGGGGGGCACGCGGGCGTCCCGCGGTTTCTCAGCCCCGCTGTCGGAGGCCTAACCCCCTCACCTGCCCGTGCTGCCGCCTCCCGCGCTTCTTCCTCGGTGGCTCGCTCGCTCGGTCCCTCGGCCCGCTGCCCGCCCCGGCCGCGGGCTGAAGAAGAAACCGACCCCGCCAGCGGCTTTGCCTCCCCCCGGGGAGGCATAGAGACACCGCGTCCCCGTCCCCGTCCCCCCGTCCCGGCCCGCCTGCCTCCCTGCCTACCCGCGCGCGGGGTTCCTCGGCCGATCGGCAAGACGCTCCCGCGCTGGCCTCCCCGCGACCGCCCGCCCGACGGGCTTGACTCCGAGCGACTGACCGTTGGGCACCTGGCGGGGGGCAGGGGGCCGGTTGCCGGGGAGAGCGCGCATGCGCGGCGCGCGCAGTTGCCGACCCCCTCCGGCCCTTCCCGCGGGTGGGCCGGAGGGGGCGGGGGGCAAGGCGAGGGCGGGAGAGACCGCGCTTTGGGGTGCGGGCGGGGGGGGGGGGTGTTTGTGCTCGCCGTGCAGTCTGAGCCGGAACACGAAGTGAAATTATACGGCGGCGGCAGATGCGGGTGGGGGGCACGACGACACCACCACGACCCCGCCGCCCCTGCCGAAATAAACCCCCACCAAAAAAAAAAAAAAACACCGCCACGAAACCCGCATCCCCACGCCACGCGCGAGCCCCGAAACTCCAGACACGGACTCGCCGAGCGTGTGCACGGATCGCGAGGGTCGAAAAGCTCGACTCGTAGAGTCGCGTACACTGTCCCGCAGCGGTCCGGTCCGGTTCGGTTCGGTTCGGTTCAGTTCAGGCCTTTCCCGCCGGTCCGGTGCAGTCCGGTTCAGTTCAGTCCTTTCCCGCTGGTCCGGTGCGGTCCGGTCCGGTTCAGTCCTTGCCCGCCGGTCCCGCTTACTTAGAGTAAGCCTAAAATGCACAGATCTCTCCATAAGGATGGGTTTTATACTCTACTTCCACAATCTGCTGGCACTACAAAAGAATAAGCGGCAGATCTACTTAGGCTGAGTCACGGTGCTTTGCTCCTAAGACCATGCATACCATGGGAATATTTCAGCTGCATGTCCCACCCCAACCCCAGAGAGCAAGAGCTCCAGGAACAGGTGGAGAAACAGGGAAGAACACTGCAGTGCTTCTGAGAAATAAAGCAAGGACAGAAAGGCAGACGGGCAGGCTGTGGAACCTTCTCCTTACCCGACTGTGCTGCTGCCACTCACATAATGACACTGTAGAGCAAGTACTTTTAGCACCTTTTTTGTGTTTCACGTTCCAGGAACCCTTCCCCTGGAGGTCCAGCTGCTGAGGTGGAGACTCAGGACCTGGACCCCATGGCTTCGGGGCAGAGGCTCTGATGGAGAGGAGAGGAGACCAGGGGTTGCACTGGGAAATGTGTCTGCACTGCAGGGGATGTGAGAGAGGTTCCTAAATCCCATCCCCAGCATTTCTGGTAGCAGTTAACTCTTCCTGCCCATGTCTGTGCTCCTGCAGCTGTGTCTCTGTCCCTGGGTCTGCTCCCTGTCCGTGTCACAGATCCCGTCCCACCCGCTGTGTGCTCAGCTCTGTCCTGCTCACACCGCCTGGCACTGCCCAGGTGTTGCTTTATCCATGCGAGCCACGGAACCTGACACACCAATATGATGTTCACAGAGTTCGCTTTATTGTCGGACCGGGCTGGCTTTATAGCAAGGCTGCCCTGTCCACGCGCCTTACAACAACGTGATTGGTTGTAACTCGTGCTATACAATAACATGATAGGCTGCATGTACTGTCCAGCGCTCTGCACGCATGTGTCCGGCGATTGCTCACTCATTATTACATTCTAATGGTGCTCCTTTAGTCTCTTTTGTCTCTGGCTTCACCTCTCAGCCAGGCTGGGGACAACCCCATCCCCCTGGGGCGGGGGGGGCTCTGCCACTACATCTCCCCCTCTTTTATTTAATATTAACAATACGCCATATCATGCTTTAAATACAGTGTGAAATACAGGGTAAGAACATTAAGGCTAATACAATTACAATTAACAAGAACAAACCTGTTTTCAATATTCCTTTTAACCAAACAAGGCATTCACCCCAAAAAACCCAGTATCTTCTGTTATTTTCTTGTTCTGCAAATCTTCTATCTTTTTAACTTTTAAGTTCAAACAACACATACAATCAAACTCTTCATAACTGTGAACATGTCCAATAACAAAAAATTAATTGCTGCTCTGTTTTACAAAGTGGTATTCTCAACATTGGCTACATTCATTGCTTAAAGCGATAACATGTCTGAGGTTAAGGGTTGTCATCACTGCAACCGGTTTCTTCTCTGTTAGCTAGCCAAGGTCTCACCCACTTTGCTGGGATCCATGAATTTTTGTGGTTACCTGTAGAAACACAAGCATATCCCCTTCCCCAGGTTATTAGTGACATAGGACCTTCCCATTGTTGTGTTGTCGGATTAAACACACTAACCTTAGGCACATTTTCGGAAAAATCTTTGACATTTTTGATTTGGTGCATAACAACCGGTTCCATTTCAGTTTCACTTTTAGGATTAAGCCAGTTCAGCACATACAATGCCTTCATCAATACCTCTTCTGGGCTCACACCAATTCCCCCTTGTTTTTTCAAAACAGACAAGAGATTTTTAATGCACGGTGTGCACGCTCAATAATTGCTTGGCCAGTAGAATTATAAGGGATTCCAAACAGGTGTTGTACCTTCCACTGGGTGAGGAAGGCTGCAAGTCTGTCAGAGTGGTATGCAGGACCATTATCTGTTTTGATTTGTGTAGGGACACCCATGACAGCAAAAGCTTGTAGTAAATGACGTTTTACTGCCTTTGCATTTGCTGAGGTCAAGGCTGTAGCCCACAGCAGTCCTGAACAGGTATCTATGGAGACATGAATGTACTTTTGTCTGCCAAATGGTGCAAATTCAGTAATATCAGTTTGCCATAACTGACCTGGCTGCAAGCCCCGAGGATTTACTCCCTTTTGTTGGAGAGGGACTATGCGGGCACAATCAGGACAAGCTGCGATAATGGCTCGAGCTTGTTCCTTTGTAATTGTAAACTGCTTTCGGAGTGCTGCTGAGGATTGATGAAAGAATTCGTGAGCTTGTCTGGCTTGTTCAAAAGGGGATATATCTGCTACTGCCACAAGTTTGTCTATGGTGCTGTTTCCCTCTACTAGACCACCTGGTATGTTAGTATGGCTTTTTATATGCATGATAAATACTGGTGCTGTCCTATAATCTAATACGTTCCACAAATCTAACAATGCTTCAAACAACAAGGAATTGGAAACTCGCTGCAAAAGTGCTCTATGTATTCTTTGTACAATTCCCACAACATAAAGAGAATCTGTTACCAGATTAACTGGAGAGTTATGCCATTTTTGCAATGCTGCTGTCACCGCTCGCAATTCTAAAATTTGAACCGATCCTTCAGCTATGACAATCTGTGAATGCCACTGACCATTCTCAAACCATACAAAGCCTCCTTTGCATGAGCGACTACTCGCATCTGTGAAAATGGTTATAGCATCTAGTGGATGCTCACTAAAAATTGACATAGGCTCTAAGGGGAGGTTGGTCTTAAATATAGGATGTGGTGGATAATGATTGTCCACCTGCACCGGAATCCGGGCAAGAGCTGAGGCAAGATCGTCATGTTTGAGAAGGATCTGTTCAAACAAATTGAGGGAAATAGGGATCACAATTTTAGCAACATATAGTCCAGACAATGTCAGAAATCTGCTTAGTCCTTTCACTATCACTTGGGCAATGGCTTCCCACCTCTGAATGATGGTTTTTTGTTTTTGGCTGTTTAAAAATATCCATTCTAATATTACCAATGGATCCTTTTCTTCCGTGCTCCACTGGGCCAAAAGTCCTGCCACTTCCTTATTGGTATTATAGACATAGAGAGTAACAGGCAATTCTGATCTTACCCGCTGAGCAGTATTCTGTGAAACTTTTCTTGCAATCTGCTCAAGCGCTTTCTGTGCTTCTGGTGTGAGGCACCGTGGTTCTTGGGGGTCTCGTCCCCCACGGAGGAGACTAAACAGCGGTTGCAAATCTGTATTTGTAATACCCACAACATTTCTTATCCACTGTAAGTCCCCTACTAACTTCATTGCATCGTGAAGGGTTGCTATCTTTGCTTTCACAGTAAGCTTCTGAGGTCTAATCATGGCCTGAGTTAGTTCATATCCTAAATATTTCCATGGCGCGGTTTGCTGTACCTTTTCTGGTGCCACAACCAGACCCCATTGACCTAATTGCTTTGTCAACTGAGTTATTATGTCCTTACTAATTTTCTCTTTATTGCACAAAAGGATATCATCCATATAATGATAGATGATCATCTGAGGGTGTTGTTGCCTGAATGATTTTAAAGCCAAATCTACATACCATTGGCAAATAGTAGGAGAATTTTTCATTCCCTGAGGTAGCACTACCCAATGATATCTTTTTGTGGGAGCTTGATGATTAAGCACTGGAACAGTAAAGGCAAATTTTTCACAATCCTCTGGGTGTAAAGGAATCGTGAAAAAACAATCCTTCAGATCAATGACAGTTATATCCCAATCTTTTGGAAGCATGGTTGGGGTAGGAAGACCTGGTTGTAGTGCCCCCATATCTTTCATTACTGCATTAATTGCCCTGAGGTCCTGTAACAAACGCCACTTCCCTGATTTCTTCTGGATAGTAAAAACAGGTGTATTCCACGGGCTGGTGGAAGGGACCAAATGTCCGAGACTGAGTTGCTCTTCAACCAGCTCCTCTAAATGTGCGAGCTTTTCTTTTGGTAATGGCCATTGATCCACCCAGACAGGATCATTTGTTTCCCAACTCAGCTTCATACATGGCCGGGTGTCGCTCGCTGCAATGGCCATTATTAAAAAGGTGACTGCATAACTATTCCCCACTGAGACATCACATCCCTTCCCAATAATGCAATTGTTGTGTTTAGAACATAAGGTCGTACCCATGCCTCTAAGCCCTCGCCCTCCTCCCTTATCTTAACCATATGTGTGCTGATGTGGGTGGGAGTGGCCCCCCCTATCCCCACTACCATGGTATTTACTGCTTCTAAAGGCCAACACAAAGGCCAGTCAGTGCGAGGGATAATCGTCACATCTGCGCCTGAATCTAAAAGCATTCTTTTCCTCTTAATCTCACTGCCAGGCCCAATAATGGAAACTACCCTAGATGGTTTGTCCAAAGTCAGTTTTTCCGTGAAAGCAACCACAGGGGCTCCAGTAGAACCAAAACCTTTCTGACCTCTTTCTGTATTTAAAGCCTTTGGAACACATGCTTTAAAAGGTACCAATTGTGCTATACGGGTCCCCTGTTTAATAGTCACAGGGGGTGTTAAGACTTGCAACATAATACCTATGGGTCCAACATAATCAGAGTCTATTAATCCTGGCAAAACAAACAACCCCTGTCTTGAAGCAGAAGAACGACCTATTAAAAGTGCACTCAATCCATACCCTAGGGGCCCTGTTACTGTAGATGGAACTACATGTACAGACCGGTCTGTTATTGTGACATCTGTTCCCACGGCCAGATCGACGCCTGCGCTTCCTGAGGTTGCTGCCCTGAGCTCGGACAAGCAACCATGGCTGTTCCCCCTCTCGGCTGGTATTGTGGTGTCATCGCGCCCCAGCCCCTGGCGCTGGTCCTCCCGTTTCCCGGCAGCGGTGTCCCATCTTTTTTAAATCTTGATCGACACTCCACTACTCGGTGTCCATACTTATCACACCGACTGCACGTGCCATCAAAGCGCAAATTATTGAGAGGGGCTGGTGACTGACTAGTGCCATTACTAGGTCCCCCTCTCCGAGTATACTGAGGGCAATTTCTTCTAATATGTCCTGTTTGTCCACAAGTAAAACATGCTAGGCCGCGAGAAGAAGGGCTTCGACCTTTCATTGCAGGCTTAAGTGCTGCAGCCAAGGCCGCAGCGTGGGCTTGAGCATGTATTTTTGCTTTTTCTACCTCCTGTTGCATAATTGGTACCCGTGTGCAAGCTTCCACCATCTCTGCTAAAGAAGCACTTTTTCCCAAACCGGCTAGTATCTGTTGGCATTGGGTGTTTGCATTCATCATAGCCAAATCTTTCCCCACAGCAGCTTTTGCCTCTGGAGTCAAGTTAGGACAGGCATCTATAGCTTCTTTCAAACGATCTACAAACTTCATATATGGTTCCCCAGGATCCTGCTTTATTGTAGAATAGGGTGGCACAGGGTTACCTCTATTTGGCAATTCTTTCACTGCTGCCAAGGCAAGCCCTTGCGTTTGCTGCAAAATCCTTGGATGAAGTGCTGCCTGAGTAGCACCATCCGCATATTGCCCACGACCCAGTAACTGGTCCATGCTAGCTAACCGCAACGGATCATCAGCTGGTAAACGAACATTTTCTAATACTGCCAATTCCACTTTCCCCTGCCACTTGTCCAAGAACAGCAAATACCCCGTTGGAGGAAGCAATAACTCCATCAATGCCCTAATATCTGTTTGAGTTAGTACTTGCCCCTTGAAAAATGAATTGATTAGCTGCATCACATGCTTATTATCCATACCATATTGCATAACTGCACTTTGCAATTGCTTAACCGTTTTCCAATCAAAAGGCGACCACTGCCTTTGTCCTCTATTATCTATGTGCACTGGCATTGCTGTAATACTACCAGGTAACATGATCCCTTCAATAGTTGCATCTCTGATTACCCCTTGCCAACGTTGCCCTGCATTATAAGAATGATCTCGAGGAATATCTCTACCCTGATGCACAGGGGCAGCACCCAAATTATCATTATTATCACTGCTATACAATTCCCTTGTGTTTCCCTGTGGATCAGTAAGTCGACGCATATTTGCAAACCGATCTGCTAACCCAGTCTCCAGCCCTTTTCCATATCGCGCTCTCAAATATTCATCTGCTTCTCTTACAGACCACATCCCATCTTCAACACATTGTCTAGCCCATTTTTGTATTCGCTCCCTTTTGATATGGAGCTCCTCCGGAGTGAGGTCTAATTCCACCCCCTCCCTTTCCTGTTTTCCCCGTTTTTCACATTCCCTGCCAATTGCCTCCAGCCCGTCCTTAATTGCATCTGACGCCTTTTTATATGCTATTAACCGCGAAGTTTTACTGTTACCGCCATCTAGTCGTTTCATAGCTTCTAGAACTTCTTGCATCTGGCTCTCCTGCCGTCTCAGTAAGTCCTTCAGGCTCTGCACGTGGCTCTCCTCCTGGCAGTCAGGGCGATTCTGCGGTGCTCCGTCCTGGTGTTCCATCGGGTCCTCCGGCAAGGGCACGTCGGCTGCATTAACTTGTCCTGGCTTGTTGAAACTTGCCGGTTGCTGCCATTCGTTGTCGGAGCCAGGCAATGGCTCAACGGGCGCAGAGGGTAGAATTTGCTCTCCGCCCCAGAACTCCAGATCTGATACGGGACATACCAGCGGTGTTGATTCTTCGGAGTTCTCGGAGGGTGGGCAGCTCGCGGCGGGCGGCTCCGAGGGGACGGCACACAGCTCCGGCTCCTCTGAGACTTCCTGCATTAGCTGCCTGACCTCCCGCCAGGGTCCGGCGAGATCGCAAGCCTCGCGGCTCCCCCTTGTAACCGCTTCCCATAGTTCGGTCCCTATGTCCTCCCATGTACCGGGAGAAAAAAATTCGTCCGTCGAACGAACACAGCCCTTACGCTGGGCGAATAGTAAAAGGCGCTCCACCGCGTCTTTTTCCAAAATTCTTCCTGTTCTTGCAGCCAGCTGCAGAATACTTTTCACTATTATTTTTTCTTCCACGGATGCCGTGTTTCCCATGCCACCTGCTTCTTCGTAGGCCTACTTTCCGCTATGATTGAGCGCTGGGCTGGTGTCGCCCCCAGGTGGCGTCCTCGCGTCTTCACTTCCGGCGATCTTGCTTCGATAAGAAGGATCACGTCGGGGTCACCAAAGTGTTGCTTTATCCATGCGAGCCACGGAACCTGACACACCAATATGATGTTCACAGAGTTCGCTTTATTGTCGGACCGGGCTGGCTTTATAGCAAAGCTGCCCTGTCCACGCGCCTTACAACAACGTGATTGGTTGTAACTCGTGCTATACAATAACATGATAGGCTGCATGTACTGTCCACGCGCTCTGCACGCATGTGTCCGGCGATTGCTCACTCATTATTACCTTCTAATGGTGCTCCTTTAGTCTCTTTTGTCTCTGGCTTCACCTCTCAGCCAGGCTGGGGACAACCCCATCCCCCTGGGGCGGGGGGGGCTCTGCCACTACAGGTGAGCTGTGGCCAAGTCCCAGGAAGGGACAGGGCTGGAGCCAGAGCCTTGTTGGGGACAGGGACACTGGGACCCACCATGTGGGATCAGCTCTACAGGGCAGGACCCGGGTTGTCTGGGAGGGCACAGTGACCCCGGACAGGGACAGGTGAGAGCCAGGGCAGGGGATGTTCCCTCTGCTCTGTTCTCAGCTGTGGCTGCAGACTGGACCAGTTGGGGGCTGGCGGTGCAGGGGAAATGGGGTGGGCTGGAGCTGGGCACTGACACCACCCCAGCACTTCCCCCAAGCCCAGCCCTCCTCTCCCAGAGCCCAGGATTCACCAGTGCTCCCCATTGGCAGCGCCACCAGTGACTGAGGATCCCAGTCACCAGCTGTCCACATTGCCCCAGCTGTCCTCCCACCTCCCAGAGTTCCCTAATCCTGGGGTCCCTGGTGCCCCAAGAAGAGGAGTGACTCCCAGACCCTCATTTATTTAAGGGGCTGGAAAGGGCTCAGAGATAATTGTGCTTAGAGACCCCAGATTTGAGGCTGGTGTCATCTCTAGGGGGGGTTCCATAGGGAAAGACTGGCCTGGGAGTTGAGGGGCACTGGGAGATGGTGGTGCTGGGAGGTGAGGGGCACTGGCAGGTGGGGGGATCAGGCTTTTGGGGTTGTTGCAGGATGGTTTCGAGTTGGAGCAGTGGGTCATCACCATAGGGTGTCTGGCTGTCAGGGACACACTGCTGTCCCCCCTCACCACTGTGGATGCCCGGGCCCTTCCCCGTGCAGCTGCCCCATGCAGGAAGCGGCACTGATGCCAGGGAAGGCAGCTGGATCAGTGCTCAAGGCGGGGGTGACTCTGTGCCAAGGCTGGGTTGCCAGGGCGGGTGTCTCTGCCAAGCTTTGCTCTGGGGTCTGGAGGCGTGGGGAGGGGCAGGGAGTCCTCCTGGGAGGGATAAAGGTGCCCTCACCTTTTCTGGCATCACCCAGGACTCGCTGCACCGCAGAGGAAGATGAAGGTCGCAGTGCTCAGCGTGGCCCTGCTCTTCACCATCCTGCTGTGCACCCCAGAGGATGCGCAGGTGAGGCTCCAGTGAGGGCCCCCACCGGTTTCTTGTCTTGGTGCCCCCACACCCCTCCTCTTTGGGCCTCCCCATTCCATCCTTTAAGACCCCTCAGGTATCTCCTCCTCAGGATCTCCTCTGTGTCCTATAGAGGGTCCCCAAATGCTCTCCCTTTGATGGATGCCAACGCCTTTCTTTCCATCTTTCCACTCCGCCCTTTGCCTTTCACCCTGTCCCCTGCGGTAGTGCCCCCAGATCCCCCTCCTTGAACACCCCCTCCCAAACACTTTCCCGATCCCCGCGTTTTGTTCCTCTGCTGTCCTCTTCCTCCTGCCCCCACCAACAACCTCACCTGAATTCCCCGTGTCCCCTCCCCTTGAATTCTTTACCCCTCACTTGCATCCCATGCAGTCCTGTCCCTCCAGCACCCCCAGCCCGGTCCCTTGGGTTCTGCGAGTTCACAACAGTGCCCTGCCTCTGGGTCCCCCCCAGCCACCGTCCTCCTTGGAGGCCCCAAATTCCCATGTTATCCTTTTCTCCAACCCAAGCCCTGGTCCGCCATGAACAGGTATCCCAGGTGAAACTTGGAGGAATGAGGTTGGGGGGAGCAGAAGGGATTTTCACGCTCAGATGAGGGAGAATCCAGGGGCCTTGGTGGGGCTGGGGACACCTGTGCCCCACCCACAGCCCCATTTGTCTCCAACCC
This sequence comes from Patagioenas fasciata, assembly GCF_037038585.1. Classification (NCBI taxonomy): domain Eukaryota; kingdom Metazoa; phylum Chordata; class Aves; order Columbiformes; family Columbidae; genus Patagioenas; species Patagioenas fasciata. The sequence goes on from NC_092545.1 coordinate 1,237,528, forward strand.
CTTTCTCTTCTTTCATAGGCATTTCCAGGAACATTGCTGGAAGCAAGTGGAGGGTCTCTCCTGCATGTGAGTAGTGGGGCGGACTTGGAGGGCATCCAGTCACAGTATCACAGTATCACAGTATGTTTGGGATTGGAAGGGACCTCAAAAGATCATCTAGTCCAATCCCCCTGCTGGAGCAGGAACGCCTAGGTGAGGTCGCATAGGAAGGTGTCCAGGCGGGCTTTGAATGTCTCCAGGGAAGGAGACTCCACAACCTCCCTGGGCAGCCTGTTCCAGTGCTCTGTTACCCTCACTGAGAAGAAGTTCTTTCTCAAATTTAAGTGGAACCTCTTGTGTTCCAGCTTGATCCCATTGCCCCTTGTCCTATCATTGTTTGCCACTGAGAAGAGCCTGACTCCATCCTCATGGCACTCACCCTTTATATATTTATAAACATTAATAAGGTCACCCCTCAGTCTCCTCTTCTCCAAACTAAAGAGCCCCAGCTCCCTCAGCCTTTCTTCATAAGGGAGATGCTCCACTCCCTTAATCATCTTTGTTGCCCTACGCTGGACCCTCTCCAGCAGTTCCCTGTCCTTCTTGAACTGAGGGGCCCAGAACTGGACACAATATTCCAGATGGGGTCTCACCAGGGCGGAGTAGAGGGGAAGGAGGACCTCTCTCGATCTACTGACCACCCACCTTGTAATACACCCAAGGATGCCATTAGCCTTCCTGGCCACAAGGGAACAGTGCTGGCTCATGGTCATCCTGTTGTCCACCAGGACCCCCAGGTCCCTTTCCCCTACACTGCTCTCTAATAGGTCATTCCCCAACCTATACTGACCCTGGGGTTGTTCCTGCCCAGATGCAGGACTCTACACTTTCCCTTGTTAAATTCCATCAGATTATCCCCCGCCCAACTCTCCAGCCTGTCCAGGTCCCGCTGGATGGCAGCACAGCTTCCAGTGTCAGCCACTCCTCCCAGCTTGGTGTCACCAGCAAACTTGCTGATAGTACACTCAATTCCCTCGTCTAAATCATTAATGAATATATTGAATAATATTGGCCCCAGTACTGACCCCTGAGGCACTCCACTAGATACTGGCCTCCAACTGGACTCCGCACCATTGACCGCCACTCTCTGGCTTCTCTCTTTAAGCCAGTTTGCAACCCAACTCACTACTCTGTTGTCGAGACCACACCTCCTCAATTTAGCTGTGAGGATGCTGTGAGGGACTGTGTCAAAGGCTTTACTGAAGTCAAGGTAGACCACATCCACCGCTCTGCCATCATCCATCCACCTTGTTACATTCTCATAAAAGGCTATGAGGTTGGTCAAGCATGACTTCCCCTTGGTAAAGCCATGCTGACTGCCCCTAATGACCCTCTTATCCCTGATGTGCCTTGAGATGGCACCAAGGATAAGCTGTTCCATTACTTTCCCAGGGACAGAGGTGAGGCTGACCGCTCTATAATTACCCGGGTCCTCCTTCTTGCCCTTTTTGAAGCCTGCAGTGACATTTGCTTTCCTCCAATCCTCGGGCACCTCTCCCGTTTCCCGAGACTTGGCAAAAATGATGGAGAGCGGTCCAGCAATGACTTCAGCCAGCTCCCTCAGCACCCGCGGATGCATCCCATCTGGACCCAGGGATTTATGGATGTCCAGACTATTTAATTGTTCCCTAACCCAGTCCTCATCGACTAAAGCAAACTCCTCCATTGACCTGGCTTCATCCGGGGTCTCAGGGGTACAGGGTTCCCCAGGACAGCCTCCAGCGGAGTAGACAGAGACAAAGAAGGCATTCAGCAATTCTGCCTTCTCTGTGTCTTCTGCCACCAGGGCACCCACCTCATTCATCAGTGGGCCTACATTGCCTCTGGTATTAGTTTTATCTGCTGTGTATTTGGAAAAGTTCTTCTTGCTGTCCTTGACCCCTCTCGCCAGCTGTAATTCTAAGGAGGCCTTGGCTATCCTGGCTGCCTTCCTGCATCCTCTATCAGCAGCCTTATATTCCTCCCAAGTGGCCAGTCCCTGCTTCCATGACCTGTAAACTCTCCTCTTCTGCTTGAGCATACCCAACAGATCCCTATTGAACCACGCAGGCCTCCTGGCTCCCTTCCTCGACTTCCTACGTGTGGGGATGCTCTGATCCTGAGCATGGAAGAAGCAATCTCTGAATGCAATCCAGCTCTCTTGGGCCCCTTTTCCTTCAAGCAGTCTTGCCCATGGGATTTCTCCCAGCAATTGCTTGAAAAGGCCGAAATTAGCCCTGCCAAAGTCCAGGGTTGCAATTCTACTTGCTGTTCTGTTCCTGCCACACGAGATGCTGAACTCCACCATCTTGTGGTCACTGCAACCCAGGCAGCCCTCGACCTTTACTGCTTCGACCAGACCCTCTTTGTTAGTGAGGATGAGATCCAGCAGGGCACCTCTCCTGGTCGGCTCCTCCACCATCTGCATGAGGAAGTTATCATCAATGCGCTGGAGGAACCTCCTGGACTGTGGCTGGCTGGCTGAATGGTCCTTCCAGCCATTAATAAATACTGGCCATCATTAATAAATACTGATCGCCATTAATAAATACTGACCATCATTAATAAATACTGATCCTTATTAATAAATGCTCATCACCATTAATAAATATTGATCCTTATTCATAATGCTGATCATCATTAATAAATACTGGCCATCATTAATAAATACTGATCATCATTAATAAATACCAATCGTTATTAATAAATACTGACCGTCATTAATAAATACTGATTGTCATTAATAAATACCGATCGTTACTAATAAATACTGACCACCATTAATACATACTGATCGCCATTAATAAATACTGACCATCACTAATAAATACTGATCGTTATTAATAAATGCTGATCACCATTAATAAATATCAATCCTTATTAATAATGCTGATTGTCATGAATAAATACTGACCATCATTAATAAATGCTGATTGTCCTTAATAAATACTGGCCATCATTAATAACTACTGATCGTCATTAATAAATACTGACCGTTATTAATAATTACTGATCACCATTAATAAATACTGATCGTCCTTAATAAATACTGACCATCATTAATAAATACTGATCACCATTAATAAATACTGACCATCACTAATAAATACTGATTGTTATTAACAAATACTGATCACCATTAATAAATATTGATCCTTATTAATAATGCTGATCATCATTAATAAATACTGACCATCATTAATAAATGCTGATTGTCCTTAATAAATACTGACCATCATTAATAAATACTGATTGTCATTAATAAATACTGACCATCATTAATAAATTCTGATCGTCATCAATAAATACTGACCGTTATTAATAATTACTGATCACCACTAATAAATACTGATCATCATTAATAAATACTGACCATCATTAATAAATACTGACCATCATTAATAAATACTGATCGTCACTAATAAATACTAGCCGTTATTAATAATTACTGATCACCATTAATAAATACTGATCATCATTAATAAATACTGACCATCATTAGTAAATACTGATCATTAGCAAATACTGAGCTCAAGGCTCAAGTTGGGCTCCAGGTCAGGCTCCAGGCTCAGGTTGGGCTCCAGGTCAGGCTCCAGGCTCACGTTGGGCTCCAGGTCAGGCTCCAGGCTCACGTTGGGCTCCAGGTCGGGCTCCAGGCTCAGGTTGGGCTCCAGGTCGGGCTCCAGGCTCAGGTCGGGCTCCAGGCTCAGGTTGGGCTCCAGGTCGGGCTCCAGGCTCAGACTGGGCTCCAGGCTCAGACTGGGCTCCAGGCTTAGGTCGGGCTCCAGGCTCAGGTCGGGCTCCAGGCTCAGGTCGGGCTCCAGGCTCAGGTTGGGCTCCAGGCTCAGGTTGGGCTCCAGGCTCAGGTCCAGCACTTCCCCGCAGAGCAGCCCGGGGCTCTGGGCAAAGCCACGCAGCTCGTCGCCCAAGGGAAACAGGTCCATGGTCACCGGGCTCCAAACACCCCGGAGCAAAAACCAGAGCGGCCCCAGGACACCCGGGCTCCCAAAGAGCCTGGAAAAGGGACACAAAGAGTTAAATTGGGGGGAGTGAAGTGGCTGCTGATGCTGAGAAACCCCCGGGGGTTCGGGGCTGGGGGGAAAGGGGGGATCTGTATGAAAACTGCTCTGGGGAAAAGGGGGGAAGGGGTTGGGCTGCATGGGAATGGGAGGAGGGACGGGAAAACGGGAGAGGGAAACGGGGAAGAGGGAAAAGGGGGGAAAGGGGGAAAAAGGGGGGAAAGAGGGAAAAGGGGGAAAAAGGGAAAAGAGGGGAAAAGGGGGGAAAGAGGGAAAAGGGGGAAAAAGCAAGGAAAGAAGGAAAAGGGGGAAAAAGGGGGGAAAGAGGGAAAAAGAGGGAAAAAGCGAGGAAAGAGGGAAAAGAGGGAAAAAGGGGGGAAAGAGGGAAAAATAGGGAAAAAGCGAGGAAAGAGGGAAAGGGGGGGAAAAGGGAAGAAACAGGGATAAAGGGGGAAAAGAGGGATAAGATGGAAAGAGGGGGGAAGAGGGAAAGGGGGGAAAGAAGGGAAAAGAGGGAAGAGGGAAAAGGGGAGAAAAGGGGGGAAAGAGGAAAAAGGGGGAAAAGGGGGGAAAAGGGAAAAAGGGGGAAGAGGGAAAAGAGGGGGAAGAGGGGGGGAAGAGGAAAAAGAGGGAAAAAGGGGGCAAAGAGGGATAAAGGGGAAAGAGGGAAAAGAGGGAAAAAGGGGGGAAGAGGGAAAAGGGCGGAAAGAGGGAAAAGAGGGATAAAGGGGGAAAGAGGGAAAAGGGAGAAAAGAGGGGGAAGAGGGAAAAAGGGGGGAAAGGGGGAAAAAGGGGGGAAACAGGGATAAAGGGGGAAAGAGCGAAAAGAGGAAAAAACGGTGGAAAGAGGGAAAAGAGGGAAAAAGGGGGGAAGGGAAAAAGGGGGGAAAGAGGCATAAAGGGGGAAAGAGGGAAAAGAGGGAAAAGGGGGAGGAAAGAGAGAAAAAGTCTGTGGGGGGATTGATGGCGGATCTGCCCCAGCCCCGGGGTCTCTCCTGGAGGGGAGGGACGGGCGGGCTCCAGCGGGGGTGCTGAGGAGATGAGGGGACACGAGGGGACCCGAGGGACACGAGGGGACGATGAGGGGACCCGAGGGACACGAGGGGACACGATGGGACATGAACGGACACGAGGGACCCGACGGGACGCGATCTCCTCACCCGGTGTTTCCCGCCCCGGTGCTTCCCGCCCGCCGGCGCCGCGGCCACGCCCCCTCGCCGCCGGCCACGCCCCCTCGCCGGCGTCACGTGCCGGGAGTGTGTGGCGGGAAAAGGCGGGAGGGAGGAGAGGGAGGCGCCGCCGTTTTGGTGGAGGTTGTGAGGGGACCTGGGGGTCGGCGTGAGGGGCATTGGGGGTCGGTGTGGGGGGAGGAATTGGGGTCGGCGTGAGGGGCATTGGGGGTCGGTGTGAGGGGGGGATTTGGGGGGCAGTGTGGTGGTGGGGATTTGGGGTCGGTGTGAGGGGGGAATTGGGGGGCGGTGTGGGGGAGGAACTGAGGGTCGGTGTGAGCGGGACATTGGGGGTCGGTGTGGGGAGGAATTGAGGATCGGTGGGGGGGGCTTGGGGGGTCGGTGTGAGGGGGAATTGGGGGTCGGTGTGGGGGAAGTTGGGGGTTGGTCTGGGGAGGATTTGAGGGGTCAGTGTGGGGAGGATTTGGGGGTCGATGTGAGGGGCATTAGGGGTTGGTGTGGGGGGCAGGAACTGGGGGTCAGTGTGTGGGGGGGCATTGGGGGTCGGTGCGAGGGGGAATTAGGGTCCAGTGGGGGGGCACTGGGGGTCGGTGTTTGAGGGGGGAATTGGGGGGTCGGTGTGGGGGGGTCAGTGCAGGGGGGGCCTTGGGTGTCGGTGTGAGGGGGCATTGGGGGTCAGTCTGGGGAGGAATTGGGGGTCGGTGTGGGGGGGGGCATTGGGGATCAGTGTGGGGGGAATTGGGGGTCGGTGGGGGGGGGAATTGGGGTCTGGTGTGGGGGGGGGGACATTGGGGGTCGGTGTGAGGGGGAATTGGGGGTCGGTGGGGGGGGGAAGTTGGGGGTTGGTCTGGGGAGGATTTGAGGCGTCAGTCTGGGGAGGATTTGGGGGTCGATGTGAGGGGCATTAGGGGTTGGTGTGGGGGGCGTTGGGGGTCAGTGCGAGGGGGAATTAGGGTCCGGGGGGGGATTGGGGGTCGGTGTTTGAGGGGGGAACTGGGGGGTTGGTGTGCGGGGGCGGCCTTGGGGGTCGGTGTGAGGGGGCATTGGGGGTCAGTCTGGGGAGGAATTGGGGGTCGGTGGGGGGGAGCTGGGGGTCGGGGTTTGGGGGGAGCTGGGGGTCGGGTGGGGGGTGGATTGAGGGTCGGTGTGAAGGGAATGGGGGGGCCATGAGGGGAACGGAGGCGCAGAAACAACTTTACAGCCTCCGGAGCCATGAACCTCCACACCCCGCAGGGCTCCAGAGCAGCTGCGTTCGTTTCGCCGTCGGGCGCAAGGGGAGCGATGGTTCCACCCCTCGTGCGCCGCTCCGAGCGGCAGGAGCTGCGTTTAAATACAGCGAGGTGCTCGTGTCCCAACGACCCCGGAGCGCCCGCACACATCCAGAACCTTTCCCGCTCATCACTGCCGTAGTCTCCGCCTGGACGCCCCCTGTTCGCCTGCGCGGCGCCACCTGGTGCTCTGGAGGAGGGGTCTTTGGATGAAGGCTCCTTCAGCTTCCTCAGGTTTGGCTCCTTGTGTTGAATGGACTGGGACCCAAGCTCCAGGTCGGTTGAACCCAGCCTGGCGCCCCCTTTTTGCTGTAAATCTCGGTTCTCTCGTCCCCTCGAGTTCACAGCTGGTGCCGTAAAACTCCTGATCCTGGCACTGCTGGGTTCTGGTTTCCTTACCATGAGTTCACCTAAAGCTCTGAACTAAGGGCTCGTGTGGCTCAGCCCTAAAGTGTTGGCTCGTTAGTGGGCACCCAATTATGTTTTGTTAACCCTTAAAATGTTCGTGCCCTCTATCAGACCCAGGAGTTCGGGCGGGGATTCAGTTCAGGAGGGACCCGGAAGTAACCCTAAGGACCCAGTAGTTGGGGGGTGTCAAGGGTTAAGATCGTGAAACTGTGGGGACCCCTAATGTCCCCAGGGGCCATTGTGACATCCTGGGGACCCCCTTTGTCCCCAGGGCCCATCGTGGCACTGAGGGGACCCCCCCCCCCCCTAGTCCCCAGGGCCCATTGTGGCACCATGGACACCCCCTTTGTCCCCAGGGCCCATTGTGACATCCCAGGACCCCACCTTGTCCCCAGGGTCCCTTCTGACAGGGTGGGGACCCCCCTTTCTCCCCAGGGCTCATTGTGACGTCCCAGGACCCCTTGTTGTCCCCAGTGCCCATTGTGACATCCTGGGGACCCCCCTTGTCCCCAGGGCCCATTGTGAAATCCGGGGAACCCCCTGGTCTCCAGGGCCCATAGTGGTACCGTGGGGACTCGTCCTGTCACTTGGGTCCATTGTGACACCATGGGGACCCCGCCTTTGTCCCCAGTACCCATTGTGACATCCTGGGGACCCCTTTGTCCCCGGGGCCCATTGTGACATCCTGGGGACCCCCCTTTGTCCCCAAGGCCCATTGTGACACCGTGGGAACCCCACTTCTTTCCAGGACCCATTGTGGCATTCTGGGGACTTCCTTTGTCCCCAGGGCCCATTGTGACATCCTGGAGACCCCCTTTATCCCCAGAGCTCGTTGTCGCACCATGGGGACCCCCTTTGTCACTGGGGCCCATTGTGACATCCCAGGACCCCCCATTGTCCCCAGGGCCCATTCTGACACCGTGGGGACCCCGCCTTTTCCCCAGGGCCCATTGTGACATCTCAGGACCCCCTTTGTCCCCAGGGCCCACTGTGGCACCATGGGGACCCCCTTTGTCCTCTGGGCCCATTGTGACATTCCAGGACCCCACTTTGTCCCCAGGGCCCATTGTGACACCGTGGGGACCCCCCTTGTCCCCAGGGCCCATTATGACAATTAAGGGACCCCCTTTGTACCCAGGGCCCATTGTGACATCCCAGGACCCCCCACTGTCTCCAGGCCCCATCGTGACATCCTGGGGACCCCCCTTGTCCCCAGGGCCCATAGTGGCACTGTGGGGACTCATCACTTGGGCCCATTGTGACATCCTGGAGACCCCCCTTTATCCCCAGGGCCCATTGTGACACCGTGGAGACCCCATTTGTCACTGGGGCCCATTGTGACATCCCAGGACACCCCATTGTCCCCAGGGCCCACTGAGACATCCCGGCGACCACCCTTTGTCCCCAGGGCCCATTATGCACATTCAGGGGACACCCCTTTGTCCCCAAGGCCCATTGTGACATCCTGGGGAGACCCCATTGTCCCCAAGGCCCATTGTGGCACCATGGGGACCCCCTTTGTCCCCAGTGCCCATTGTGACATCTTAGGACCCCACTTTGTTCCCCAGGGCCCATTGTGACATCCTGGGGACCACCTGTGTCCCCAGGGCCCATTGTGACATCCCAGGAGCCACCGTTGTCCCCAGGGCCCATTGTGACATCCTGGGGACCCCCTTGTCCCCAGTGTCCATTGTGGCATCCTGGGACCCCCGTTGTCCCCAGGGCCCATTGTGGCACCATGTGGACCCCCTTTTTCCCGAGGGCCCATTATAACGTCCCAGGACCCCCCATTGTCCCCTGGGCCCATTGTGACATCCTGGGGTCCCCCTTTTGTCCCCTGGGCCCATTGTGACACTGTGGGGATCTCCTTTGTCCCCAGGGACCATTGTGACACTGTGGGGACCCCCTTTGTCACCAGGGCCCATTGTGACATCCTGGGGAATCCCTTTGTCTCCAGGGCCCATTGTGACGTCCCAGGACCCTGCTTTGTCCCCGGGGCCCATTGTGACATCCTGGGGAACCGCTTTGTCCCCAGGACCCATTGTGACGTCCCAGGACCCCCCCTTGTCCCCAGGGCTCATTGTGATGTCCCAGGATCCCCATTGTCCCCAGAGCCCATTGTGATGTCCTGGGAACCCCCATTGTCCCCATGGCTTATTGTGACACCCTGGGACCGCCTTTGTCCCCAGGGCCCATTGTGACGTCCCAGGACCCCCCATTGTCCCCAGGGACCATTGTGACATCCTGGGGACCCCCTTTGTCCCAAGACCCCATTGTGACATCCTGGGGACCCCGCCTTGTCCCCAAAGCCCATTGTGACACTATGGGGACCCTCTTTGTCCCCAGGGCCCATTGTGGCACCATGGGGACACCCTTTGTCACTGGGGCCAGTTGTGACATCCCAGGACCCCACTTTGTCCCCAGGGCTTATTGTGATACCATGGGGACCCCCCTTGTCCCCAGGGCCCATTGTGACATTCAGGGGGACTCCTCTTTGTCCCCAGGGCCTATTGTGTCATCCTGGGGATCTCCCCTTGTCTCTAGGGCCCATTGTGAGACTGTGGAAGACCCCCTTTGTCCCCAAGTCCCATTGTGACGTCCCAGGACGCCTCGTTGTCCCCAGGACCCATTGTGACTCCATGGGAACCCCCCCTTGTCCCCAGGGCCCATTGTGACATCCTGGGACCCCCCTTTGTCCCCAGTGCTCATTGTGAAATCCTGGGGACCCACTTTGTCCCCAGGGCCCATTGTGGCACCATGGGGAGCGCCTTTGTCACTGGGGACCATTGTGACATTCCAGGATTTTACTTTGTCCCCGGGGCCCATTGTGACATCCTGGGGATCCCCCTTTGTCGCCAGGGCCCACTGTGACACCGTGGGCACCCTCTTTGTCCCATGGGCCCATTGTGACCTTCAAGGGACCCCCCCATTGTACCCGGGGCCCATTGTGACATCCTGGGGATCCCCCTTTGTCGCCAGGGCCCACTGTGACACCGTGGGCACCCTCTTTGTCCCATGGGCCCATTGTGACCTTCAAGGGACCCCCCATTGTCCCCAGGGCCCATTGTGACATCCTGGGTACCCGCTTTGTCCCCAAGACCCATTGTGACATCCTAGTACCCCCCGCAGTCCCCAGGGCCCATTATGACATCCTGGGGATCCCTTTGGCCCCAGGGCCCATTGTGACAGGGCGGGGATCCCCCTTGTCCCCAGGGCCCATTGTGAAACCGTGGGGACCCTCTTGTCCCCAGGGCCCATTGTGGCACCGTGGAGACCCCCCCTTTGTCTCCAGTGCCCATTGTGACATCCTGGGGACCCCCTTTGTCCCCAGTGCTCATTGTGACAGGGTGGGACCCCCCTTGTACCCAGGGCCCGTTGTGACATCCTGGGGACCCCCTTTGTCCCCAGGGCCTATTGTGACATCCTGGGGAGTCCCCTTTATCCCCAGGGCCCATTGTGACATCCTGGGGACCCCCTTTGTCCCTAGGGTTCATTGTGACATCCCAGGACCCCCATTGTCCCCAGGGCCCATTGTGAACAACCTGGGGACCCCCCTTTTTCCCCGGGCCCATTGTGGCGTCCCAGGATGCTTCGTTGTCCCCTGGGCCCATTGTGACATCCCGGGGACCCCTTTTGTCCCCAGGGTTCATTGTGACATCCTGGGGCCTCCCTTTGTCCCCAGGGCCCATTGTGACATCGCAGGAGCCCCCATTGTCCCAAGGGCACATTGTTACATCCTGGGGACCCCCTTGTCCCCAGGGCCCATCGTGGCACCGTGGGGACCCCCCCTTTGTCTCCAGTGCCCATTGTGACATTCTTGGGACCCCCCTTGTCCCCAGGACCCGTTGTGACATCTTGGGGACCCCTATGTCACCAGAGCCCATTGTGATATCCTGGGGAGCCCCCTTTGTCCCCAGGGCCCATTGTGCACATCCTGTGGACCCCTCTTTGTCCCCAGGGCCCATTGTGATATCCTGGGGAGCCCTCTTTTTCCCCAGGGCCTATTGTGACATCCTGGGGACCCCCTTTGTCCCTCGGGCCCATTGTGACATCCTGAAGACCCCCTTTGTCCCCAGGGCCTATTGTGACATCCCAGGACCCCCCCTTTTCTCCAGGGCCCATTGTGACGTCCCAGGACCCCCTATTGTCCCCAGAGCCCATTGTGACATCCCAGGACCCCCCATTGTCCCCAGGCCCCATTATACACATCCTGGGGTCCCCCTTTATCCCCAGGGCCATTGTGACACCATGGGGACCCCCTTTGTCCCCAGGGCCCATTGTGACGTCCCAGGATGCCCCATTGTCCCCTGGGCCCATTGTGAAATCATGGGGACCCCCTTTGTCCCCAGGGCCTATTGTGACATCCCAGGACCCCCCATTGTCCCCAGGGCCCATTGTGACACCGTGGAGACCCTCCTTGTCCTCAGGGCCCATTATGCATATTCTGGGGACACCCCTTTGTCCCCAAGGCCCATTGTGACATCCTGGGGAGACCCCATTGTCCCCAAGGCCCATTGTGGCACCATGGGGACCCCCTTTGTCCCCAGTGCCCATTGTGACATCTTAGGACCCCACTTTGTCTCCAGGGCCCATTGTGACATCCTGGGGACCACCTGTGTCCCCAGGGCCCATTGTGACATCCCAGGAGCCACCGTTGTCCCCAGGGCCCATTGTGACATCCTGGGGACCCCCTTGTCCCCAGTGTCCATTGTGGCATCCTGGGACCCCCGTTGTCCCCAGGGCCCATTGTGGCACCATGTGGACCCCCTTTTTCCCGAGGGCCCATTATAACGTCCCAGGACCCCCCATTGTCCCCTGGGCCCATTGTGACATCCTGGGGTCCCCCTTTTGTCCCCTGGGCCCATTGTGACACTGTGGGGATCTCCTTTGTCCCCAGGGACCATTGTGACACTGTGGGGACCCCCTTTGTCCCCAGGGCCCATTGTGACATCCTGGGGAATCCCTTTGTCTCCAGGGCCCATTGTGACGTCCCAGGACCCTGCTTTGTCCCCGGGGCCCATTGTGACATCCTGGGGAACCGCTTTGTCCCCAGGACCCATTGTGATGTCCCAGGACCCCCCCTTGTCCCCAGGGCTCATTGTGATGTCCCAGGATCCCCATTGTCCCCAGAGCCCATTGTGATGTCCTGGGAACCCCCTTTGACCCCAGGGTCCATTGTGACACCATGGGGACCCCCTCTTGTCCCCAGGGCCCATCGTGGCACCGTGGGGACCCCCTTGTCACTGGGGACCCATTGTGACACTATGGGGACCCCCCTTTGTGCCCAGGGCCCATTGTAACATCCTGGGGACCGCCTTGCCTCCAGGGCCCCTTGTGACATCAAAGGATCACCCTTTGTCCCCAGGACCCATTGTGACATCCCAGGACCCCACTTACTCCCCAGGGCCCATTGTGGCACCATGAGGACCCCCTTTGTCACCAGGGCCCATTGTGACATCCCAGGACCCCAAGTTGTCCCCAGGGCCCATTGTGACATCCTGGGTACCCGCTTTGTCCCCAAGACCCATTGTGACATCCTAGTACCCCCCGCAGTCTCCCGGGCCCATTGTGACACCATGGGGATCGCCTTTGTCCCCGTGGCCCATTGTGACATCCCAGGACCCCGCGTTGTCCCCAGGGCCCATTCTGACATCCTGGGGACCCCCCTTGTCCCCAGGGCTTATTGTGACATCCTGGGGACCCCTTTTGTCCCAGGGGCACATTGTGGCACCATGGGGACCCCCTTTATCCCCAGGGCCACTTGTGACATCCTGGGGACCCCCCTTGTTCCCAGTGCCCATTATGACATTCTGGGGACCCCCTTTGTCCCAGGGGCACATTGTGGCACCACGGGGACCCCCTTTGTAACCGGGGCCCATTGTGACATCCCAGGACCCCAAGTTGTCCCCAGGGCCCATTGTGACACCATGGGTACCCCCTTTGTCCCATGGGCCCATTGTGACATCCTGGGGACCCCCTTGTCGCCAGGGCCCATCATGGCACCGTGGGGACCCCCCTTTGTCCCCAGTGCCCATTGTGACATCCTGGGGACCCCCCTTGTCCCCATGGCTTATTGTGACACCCTGGGACCGCCTTTGTCCCCAGGGCCCATTGTGATGTCCCAGGACCCCCCATTGTCCCCAGGGACCATTGTGACATCCTGGGGACCCCCTTTGTCCCAAGACCCCATTGTGACATCCTGGGGACCCCGCCTTGTCCCCAAAGCCCATTGTGACATCCTGGGGACCCTCTTTGTCCCCAGGGCCCATTGTGGCACCATGGGGACACCCTTTGTCACTGGGGCCAGTTGTGACATCCCAGGACCCCACTTTGTCCCCAGGGCTTATTGTGATACCATGGGGACCCCCCCTTGTCCCCAGGGCCCATTGTGACATTCAGGGGGACTCCTCTTTGTCCCCAGGGCCTATTGTGTCATCCTGGGGATCTCCCCTTGTCTCTAGGGCCCATTGTGAGACTGTGGAAGACCCCCTTTGTCCCCAAGTCCCATTGTGACGTCCCAGGACGCCTCGTTGTCCCCAGGACCCATTGTGACTCCATGGGAACCCCCCCTTGTCCCCAGGGCCCATTGTGACATCCTGGGACCCCCCTTTGTCCCCAGTGCTCATTGTGAAATCCTGGGGACCCACTTTGTCCCCAGGGCCCATTGTGGCACCATGGGAAGCGCCTTTGTCACTGGGGACCATTGTGACATTCCAGGATTTTACTTTGTCCCCGGGCCCATTGTGACATCCTGGGGATCCCCCTTTGTCGCCAGGGCCCACTGTGACACCGTGGGCACCCTCTTTGTCCCATGGGCCCATTGTGACCTTCAAGGGACCCCCCATTGTCCCCAGGGCCCATTGTGACATCCTGGGTACCCCCTTTGTCCCCAAGACCCATTGTGACATCCTAGTACCCCCCGCAGTCCCCAGGGCCCATTGTGACATCCTGGGGATCCCTTTGGCCCCAGGGCCCATTGTGACAGGGCGGGGATCCCCCTTGTCCCCAGGGCCCATTGTGAAACCGTGGGGACCCTCTTGTCCCCAGGGCCCATTGTGGCACCGTGGAGACCCCCCCTTTGTCTCCAGTGCCCATTGTGACATCCTGGGGACCCCCTTTGTCCCCAGTGCTCATTGTGACAGGGTGGGACCCCCCTTGTACCCACGGCCCGTTGTGACATCCTGGGGACCCCCTTTGTCCCCAGGGCCTATTGTGACATCCTGGGGAGTACCCTTTATCCCCAGGGCCCATTGTGACATCCTGGGGACCCCCTTTGTCCCTAGGGTTCATTGTGACATCCCAGGACCCCCATTGTCCCCAGGGCCCATTGTGAACAACCTGGGGACCCCCCTTTTTCCCCGGGCCCATTGTGGCGTCCCAGGATGCTTCGTTGTCCCCTGGGCCCATTGTGACATCCCGGGGACCCCTTTTGTCCCCAGGGTCCATTGTGACATCCTGGGGCCTCCCTTTGTCCCCAGGGCCCATTGTGACATCGCAGGAGCCCCCATTGTCCCAAGGGCACATTGTTACATCCTGGGGACCCCCTTGTCCCCAGGGCCCATCGTGGCACCGTGGGGACCCCCCCTTTGTCTCCAGTGCCCATTGTGACATCCTTGGGACCCCCCTTGTCCCCAGGACCCGTTGTGACATCTTGCAGACCCCTATGTCACCAGAGCCCATTGTGATATCCTGGGGAGCCCCCTTTGTCCCCAGGGCCCATTGTGCACATCCTGTGGACCCCTCTTTGTCCCCAGGGCCCATTGTGATATCCTGGGGAGCCCTCTTTTTCCCCAGGGCCTATTCTGACATCCTGGGGACCCCCTTTGTCCCCCGGGCCCATTGTGACATCCTGAAGACCCCCTTTGTCCCCAGGGCCTATTGTGACATGCCAGGACCCCCCCTTTTCTCCAGGGCCCATTGTGACGTCCCAGGACCCCCTATTGTCCCCAGAGCCCATTGTGACATCCTGGGGAACCGCTTTGTCCCCAGGACCCATTGTGACGTCCCAGGACCCCCCTTGTCCCCAGGGCTCATTGTGATGTCCCAGGATCCCCATTGTCCCCAGAGCCCATTGTGATGTCCTGGGAACCCCCTTTGACCCCAGGGTCCATTGTGACACCATGGGGACCCCCTCTTGTCCCCAGGGACCATCGTGGTACCGTGGGGACCCCCTTGTCACTGGGGACCCATTGTGACACTATGGGGACCCCCCTTTGTGCCCAGGGCCCATTGTAACATCCTGGGGACCCCCTTGCCTCCAGGGCCCCTTGTGACATCAAAGGATCACCCTTTGTCCCCAGGACCCATTGTGACATCCCAGGACCCCACTTACTCCCCAGGGCCCATTGTGGCACCATGAGGACCCCCTTTGTCACTGGTGCCCATTGTGACATCCCAGGACCCCCCATTGTCTGCAGAGCCCATTGTGACACTATAGGGACCCCCCTTGTCACTGAGGACCCATTGTGACACCATGGGCACCTCCCCTTGTCGTCAGAGCCCATCGTGACATCCCAAAACCCCCAATTGTCTCCAGGGCCCATTGTGACATCCTGGGGACCTCCCTTTCTCCCCAGGGCCCATTGTGACGTTCCAGGAACCCCCATTGTCCTCAGGGCCCATTGTGACATTCAGGGGACCCCCTTTGTCTTCAGGGCCCATTGTGACACCATGGAGACCCCATTTGTCACTCGGGCCCATTGTGACATCCTAGGACCCCCCATTGTCCCCAAGGCCCATTGCGACATCCTGGGGACCCCCCTTTGTCCTCAGGGCCCATTGTGACATTCAGGGCACCCCTCTTTGTCCCCAGGGCCCATTCTGATACCATGGGGACCACTTTGTCCCCAGGGCCCACTGTGACATCCTGGGGACGCCCTTTGTCCCCAGGGCCCATTTTGACACCATGTGCACCCCCCTTTGTGCCCAGGACCGATTGTGACATCCTGGGGACCCTCTTTGTCCCCAGGGCCCATTGTGACATCCTGGGGACACCCCATTGTCTCCAGGCCCCATTGTGAACATCCTGGGGACCCCCTTGTCCCCAGGGCCCATCGTGGCACCGTGGGGACCCCCCGTTGTCCCCAGGGCCTATAGTGACACCGTGGGTACCCCCTTTATCCCATGAGCCCATTGTGACATCCCAGGACCCCGCGTTGTCCCCAGTGCCCATTGTGACATCCTGGGGACCCCCCTTGTCCCCAGGGCTTATTGTGACATCCTGGGGACCGCCTTTGTCCCCAGGGCCCATTGTGACATCCTGGGGACCCCCCTTGTCCCCAGGGCTTATTGTGACATCCTGGGTACCCCCTTTGTCCCCAGTGCCCATTGTGACATCCTGGGGACCCCCCTTGTCCCCAGGGCTTATTGTGACATCCTGGGGACCGCCTTTGTCCCCAGGGCCCATTGTGACATCCCAGGACCCCAAGTTGTCCCCAGGGACCATTGTGACACCGTGGGGACCCCCTTTGTCCTCAGGGCCCGTTGTGAACATCCTGGGGACCCCCTTGTCCACACGACCCATCGTGGCACCGTGGGGACCCCCGGTTGTCCCCAGGGCCTATAGTGACACCGTGGGTACCCCCTTTATCCCATGAGCCCATTGTGACATCCTGGGGACCCCCTTGTCCCCAGGGCCCATTGTGACACCATGGGGATCGCCTTTGTCCCCGTGGCCCATTGTGACATCCCAGGACCCCGCGTTGTCCCCAGGGCCCATTCTGACATCCTGGGGACCCCCCTTGTCCCCAGGGCTTATTGTGACATCCTGGGGACCCCTTTGTCCCAGGGGCACATTGTGGCACCATGGGGACCCCCTTTATCCCCAGGACCACTTGTGACATCCTGGGGACCCCCCTTGTCCCCAGTGCCCATTATGACATTCTGGGGACCCCCCTTTGTCCCAGGGGCACATTGTGGCACCACGGGGACCCCCTTTGTCACCGGGGCCCATTGTGACATCCCAGGACCCCAAGTTGTCCCCAGGGCCCATTGTGACACCATGGGTACCCCCTTTGTCCCATGGGCCCATTGTGACATCCTGGGGACCCCCTTGTCGCCAGGGCCCATCATGGCACCGTGGGGACCCCCCTTTGTCCCCAGTGCCCATTGTGACATCCTGGGGACCCCCCTTGTCCCCATGGCTTATTGTGACACCCTGGGACCGCCTTTGTCCCCAGGGCCCATTGTGACGTCCCAGGACCCCCCATTGTCCCCAGGGACCATTGTGACATCCTGGGGACCCCCTTTGTCCCAAGACCCCATTGTGACATCCTGGGGACCCCGCCTTGTCCCCAAAGCCCATTGTGACATCCTGGGGACCCTCTTTGTCCCCAGGGCCCATTGTGGCACCATGGGGACACCCTTTGTCACTGGGGCCAGTTGTGACATCCCAGGACCCCACTTTGTCCCCAGGGCTTATTGTGATACCATGGGGACCCCCCTTGTCCCCAGGGCCCATTGTGACATTCAGGGGGACTCCTCTTTGTCCCCAGGGCCTATTGTGTCATCCTGGGGATCTCCCCTTGTCTCTAGGGCCCATTGTGAGACTGTGGAAGACCCCCTTTGTCCCCAAGTCCCATTGTGACGTCCCAGGACGCCTCGTTGTCCCCAGGACCCATTGTGACTCCATGGGAACCCCCCCTTGTCCCCAGGGCCCATTGTGACATCCTGGGACCCCCCTTTGTCCCCAGTGCTCATTGTGAAATCCTGGGGACCCACTTTGTCCCCAGGGCCCATTGTGGCACCATGGGGAGCGCCTTTGTCACTGGGGACCATTGTGACATTCCAGGATTTTACTTTGTCCCCGGGGCCCATTGTGACATCCTGGGGATCCCCCTTTGTCGCCAGGGCCCACTGTGACACCGTGGGCACCCTCTTTGTCCCATGGGCCCATTGTGACCTTCAAGGGACCCCCCATTGTCCCCAGGGCCCATTGTGACATCCTGGGTACCCCCTTTGTCCCCAAGACCCATTGTGACATCCTAGTACCCCCCGCAGTCCCCAGGGCCCATTGTGACATCCTGGGGATCCCTTTGGCCCCAGGGCCCATTGTGACAGGGCGGGGATCCCCCTTGTCCCCAGGGCCCATTGTGAAACCGTGGGGACCCTCTTGTCCCCAGGGCCCATTGTGGCACCGTGGAGACCCCCTCTTTGTCTCCAGTGCCCATTGTGACATCCTGGGGACCCCCTTTGTCCCCAGTGCTCATTGTGACAGGGTGGGACCCCCCTTGTACCCAGGGCCCGTTGTGACATCCTGGGGACCCCCTTTGTCCCCAGGGCCTATTGTGACATCCTGGGGAGTCCCCTTTATCTCCAGGGCCCATTGTGACATCCTGGGGACCCCCTTTGTCCCTAGGGTTCATTGTGACATCCCAGGACCCCCATTGTCCCCAGGGCCCATTGTGAACAACCTGGGGACCCCCCTTTTTCCCCGGGCCCATTGTGGCGTCCCAGGATGCTTCGTTGTCCCCTGGGCCCATTGTGACATCCCGGGGACCCCTTTTGTCCCCAGGGTCCATTGTGACATCCTGGGGCCTCCCTTTGTCCCCAGGGCCCATTGTGACATCGCAGGAGCCCCCATTGTCCCAAGGGCACATTGTTACATCCTGGGGACCCCCTTGTCCCCAGGGCCCATCGTGGCACCGTGGGGACCCCCCCTTTGTCTCCAGTGCCCATTGTGACATCCTTGGGACCCCCCTTGTCCCCAGGACCCGTTGTGACATCTTGCAGACCCCTATGTCACCAGAGCCCATTGTGATATCCTGGGGAGCCCCCTTTGTCCCCAGGGCCCATTGTGCACATCCTGTGGACCCCTCTTTGTCCCCAGGGCCCATTGTGATATCCTGGGGAGCCCTCTTTTTCCCCAGGGCCTATTCTGACATCCTGGGGACCCCCTTTGTCCCCCGGGCCCATTGTGACATCCTGAAGACCCCCTTTGTCCCCAGGGCCTATTGTGACATGCCAGGACCCCCCCTTTTCTCCAGGGCCCATTGTGACGTCCCAGGACCCCCTATTGTCCCCAGAGCCCATTGTGACATCCTGGGGAACCGCTTTGTCCCCAGGACCCATTGTGACGTCCCAGGACCCCCCTTGTCCCCAGGGCTCATTGTGATGTCCCAGGATCCCCATTGTCCCCAGAGCCCATTGTGATGTCCTGGGAACCCCCTTTGACCCCAGGGTCCATTGTGACACCATGGGGACCCCCTCTTGTCCCCAGGGACCATCGTGGTACCGTGGGGACCCCCTTGTCACTGGGGACCCATTGTGACACTATGGGGACCCCCCTTTGTGCCCAGGGCCCATTGTAACATCCTGGGGACCCCCTTGCCTCCAGGGCCCCTTGTGACATCAAAGGATCACCCTTTGTCCCCAGGACCCATTGTGACATCCCAGGACCCCACTTACTCCCCAGGGCCCATTGTGGCACCATGAGGACCCCCTTTGTCACTGGTGCCCATTGTGACATCCCAGGACCCCCCATTGTCTGCAGAGCCCATTGTGACACTATAGGGACCCCCCTTGTCACTGAGGACCCATTGTGACACCATGGGCACCTCCCCTTGTCGTCAGAGCCCATCGTGACATCCCAAAACCCCCAATTGTCTCCAGGGCCCATTGTGACATCCTGGGGACCTCCCTTTCTCCCCAGGGCCCATTGTGACGTTCCAGGAACCCCCATTGTCCTCAGGGCCCATTGTGACATTCAGGGGACCCCCTTTGTCTTCAGGGCCCATTGTGACACCATGGAGACCCCATTTGTCACTCGGGCCCATTGTGACATCCTAGGACCCCCCATTGTCCCCAAGGCCCATTGCGACATCCTGGGGACCCCCCTTTGTCCTCAGGGCCCATTGTGACATTCAGGGCACCCCTCTTTGTCCCCAGGGCCCATTCTGATACCATGGGGACCACTTTGTCCCCAGGGCCCACTGTGACATCCTGGGGACGCCCTTTGTCCCCAGGGCCCATTTTGACACCATGTGCACCCCCCTTTGTGCCCAGGACCGATTGTGACATCCTGGGGACCCTCTTTGTCCCCAGGGCCCATTGTGACATCCTGGGGACACCCCATTGTCTCCAGGCCCCATTGTGAACATCCTGGGGACCCCCTTGTCCCCAGGGCCCATCGTGGCACCGTGGGGACCCCCCGTTGTCCCCAGGGCCTATAGTGACACCGTGGGTACCCCCTTTATCCCATGAGCCCATTGTGACATCCCAGGACCCCGCGTTGTCCCCAGTGCCCATTGTGACATCCTGGGGACCCCCCTTGTCCCCAGGGCTTATTGTGACATCCTGGGGACCGCCTTTGTCCCCAGGGCCCATTGTGACATCCTGGGGACCCCCCTTGTCCCCAGGGCTTATTGTGACATCCTGGGTACCCCCTTTGTCCCCAGTGCCCATTGTGACATCCTGGGGACCCCCCTTGTCCCCAGGGCTTATTGTGACATCCTGGGGACCGCCTTTGTCCCCAGGGCCCATTGTGACATCCCAGGACCCCAAGTTGTCCCCAGGGACCATTGTGACACCGTGGGGACCCCCTTTGTCCTCAGGGCCCGTTGTGAACATCCTGGGGACCCCCTTGTCCACACGACCCATCGTGGCACCGTGGGGACCCCCGGTTGTCCCCAGGGCCTATAGTGACACCGTGGGTACCCACTTTATCCCATGAGCCCATTGTGACATCCTGGGGACCCCCTTGTCCCCAGGGCCCATTGTGACACCATGGGGATCGCCTTTGTCCCCGTGGCCCATTGTGACATCCCAGGACCCCGCGTTGTCCCCAGGGCCCATTCTGACATCCTGGGGACCCCCCTTGTCCCCAGGGCTTATTGTGACATCCTGGGGACCCCTTTGTCCCAGGGGCACATTGTGGCACCATGGGGACCCCCTTTATCCCCAGGACCACTTGTGACATCCTGGGGACCCCCCTTGTCCCCAGTGCCCATTATGACATTCTGGGGACCCCCTTTGTCCCAGGGGCACATTGTGGCACCACGGGGACCCCCTTTGTCACCGGGGCCCATTGTGACATCCCAGGACCCCAAGTTGTCCTCAGGGCCCATTGTGACACCATGGGTACCCCCTTTGTCCCATGGGCCCATTGTGACATCCTGGGGACCCCCTTGTCGCCAGGGCCCATCATGGCACCGTGGGGACCCCCCTTTGTCCCCAGTGCCCATTGTGACATCCTGGGGACCCCCCTTGTCCCCATGGCTTATTGTGACACCCTGGGACCGCCTTTGTCCCCAGGGCCCATTGTGACGTCCCAGGACCCCCCATTGTCCCCAGGGACCATTGTGACATCCTGGGGACCCCCTTTGTCCCAAGACCCCATTGTGACATCCTGGGGACCCCGCCTTGTCCCCAAAGCCCATTGTGACATCCTGGGGACCCTCTTTGTCCCCAGGGCCCATTGTGGCACCATGGGGACACCCTTTGTCACTGGGGCCAGTTGTGACATCCCAGGACCCCACTTTGTCCCCAGGGCTTATTGTGATACCATGGGGACCCCCCTTGTCCCCAGGGCCCATTGTGACATTCAGGGGGACTCCTCTTTGTCCCCAGGGCCTATTGTGTCATCCTGGGGATCTCCCCTTGTCTCTAGGGCCCATTGTGAGACTGTGGAAGACCCCCTTTGTCCCCAAGTCCCATTGTGACGTCCCAGGACGCCTCGTTGTCCCCAGGACCCATTGTGACTCCATGGGAACCCCCCCTTGTCCCCAGGGCCCATTGTGACATCCTGGGACCCCCCTTTGTCCCCAGTGCTCATTGTGAAATCCTGGGGACCCACTTTGTCCCCAGGGCCCATTGTGGCACCATGGGGAGCGCCTTTGTCACTGGGGACCATTGTGACATTCCAGGATTTTACTTTGTCCCCGGGGCCCATTGTGACATCCTGGGGATCCCCCTTTGTCGCCAGGGCCCACTGTGACACCGTGGGCACCCTCTTTGTCCCATGGGCCCATTGTGACCTTCAAGGGACCCCCCATTGTCCCCAGGGCCCATTGTGACATCCTGGGTACCCCCTTTGTCCCCAAGACCCATTGTGACATCCTAGTACCCCCCGCAGTCCCCAGGGCCCATTGTGACATCCTGGGGATCCCTTTGGCCCCAGGGCCCATTGTGACAGGGCGGGGATCCCCCTTGTCCCCAGGGCCCATTGTGAAACCGTGGGGACCCTCTTGTCCCCAGGGCCCATTGTGGCACCGTGGAGACCCCCTCTTTGTCTCCAGTGCCCATTGTGACATCCTGGGGACCCCCTTTGTCCCCAGTGCTCATTGTGACAGGGTGGGACCCCCCTTGTACCCAGGGCCCGTTGTGACATCCTGGGGACCCCCTTTGTCCCCAGGGCCTATTGTGACATCCTGGGGAGTCCCCTTTATCTCCAGGGCCCATTGTGACATCCTGGGGACCCCCTTTGTCCCTAGGGTTCATTGTGACATCCCAGGACCCCCATTGTCCCCAGGGCCCATTGTGAACAACCTGGGGACCCCCCTTTTTCCCCGGGCCCATTGTGGCGTCCCAGGATGCTTCGTTGTCCCCTGGGCCCATTGTGACATCCCGGGGACCCCTTTTGTCCCCAGGGTCCATTGTGACATCCTGGGGCCTCCCTTTGTCCCCAGGGCCCATTGTGACATCGCAGGAGCCCCCATTGTCCCAAGGGCACATTGTTACATCCTGGGGACCCCCTTGTCCCCAGGGCCCATCGTGGCACCGTGGGGACCCCCCCTTTGTCTCCAGTGCCCATTGTGACATCCTTGGGACCCCCCTTGTCCCCAGGACCCGTTGTGACATCTTGCAGACCCCTATGTCACCAGAGCCCATTGTGATATCCTGGGGAGCCCCCTTTGTCCCCAGGGCCCATTGTGCACATCCTGTGGACCCCTCTTTGTCCCCAGGGCCCATTGTGATATCCTGGGGAGCCCTCTTTTTCCCCAGGGCCTATTCTGACATCCTGGGGACCCCCTTTGTCCCCCGGGCCCATTGTGACATCCTGAAGACCCCCTTTGTCCCCAGGGCCTATTGTGACATGCCAGGACCCCCCCTTTTCTCCAGGGCCCATTGTGACGTCCCAGGACCCCCTATTGTCCCCAGAGCCCATTGTGACATCCTGGGGAACCGCTTTGTCCCCAGGACCCATTGTGACGTCCCAGGACCCCCCTTGTCCCCAGGGCTCATTGTGATGTCCCAGGATCCCCATTGTCCCCAGAGCCCATTGTGATGTCCTGGGAACCCCCTTTGACCCCAGGGTCCATTGTGACACCATGGGGACCCCCTCTTGTCCCCAGGGACCATCGTGGTACCGTGGGGACCCCCTTGTCACTGGGGACCCATTGTGACACTATGGGGACCCCCCTTTGTGCCCAGGGCCCATTGTAACATCCTGGGGACCCCCTTGCCTCCAGGGCCCCTTGTGACATCAAAGGATCACCCTTTGTCCCCAGGACCCATTGTGACATCCCAGGACCCCACTTACTCCCCAGGGCCCATTGTGGCACCATGAGGACCCCCTTTGTCACTGGTGCCCATTGTGACATCCCAGGACCCCCCATTGTCTGCAGAGCCCATTGTGACACTATAGGGACCCCCCTTGTCACTGAGGACCCATTGTGACACCATGGGCACCTCCCCTTGTCGTCAGAGCCCATCGTGACATCCCAAAACCCCCAATTGTCTCCAGGGCCCATTGTGACATCCTGGGGACCTCCCTTTCTCCCCAGGGCCCATTGTGACGTTCCAGGAACCCCCATTGTCCTCAGGGCCCATTGTGACATTCAGGGGACCCCCTTTGTCTTCAGGGCCCATTGTGACACCATGGAGACCCCATTTGTCACTCGGGCCCATTGTGACATCCTAGGACCCCCCATTGTCCCCAAGGCCCATTGCGACATCCTGGGGACCCCGCTTTGTCCTCAGGGCCCATTGTGACATTCAGGGCACCCCTCTTTGTCCCCAGGGCCCATTCTGATACCATGGGGACCACTTTGTCCCCAGGGCCCACTGTGACATCCTGGGGACGCCCTTTGTCCCCAGGGCCCATTTTGACACCATGTGCACCCCCCTTTGTGCCCAGGACCGATTGTGACATCCTGGGGACCCTCTTTGTCCCCAGGGCCCATTGTGACATCCTGGGGACACCCCATTGTCTCCAGGCCCCATTGTGAACATCCTGGGGACCCCCTTGTCCCCAGGGCCCATCGTGGCACCGTGGGGACCCCCCGTTGTCCCCAGGGCCTATAGTGACACCGTGGGTACCCCCTTTATCCCATGAGCCCATTGTGACATCCCAGGACCCCGCGTTGTCCCCAGTGCCCATTGTGACATCCTGGGGACCCCCCTTGTCCCCAGGGCTTATTGTGACATCCTGGGGACCGCCTTTGTCCCCAGGGCCCATTGTGACATCCTGGGGACCCCCCTTGTCCCCAGGGCTTATTGTGACATCCTGGGTACCCCCTTTGTCCCCAGTGCCCATTGTGACATCCTGGGGACCCCCCTTGTCCCCAGGGCTTATTGTGACATCCTGGGGACCGCCTTTGTCCCCAGGGCCCATTGTGACATCCCAGGACCCCAAGTTGTCCCCAGGGACCATTGTGACACCGTGGGGACCCCCTTTGTCCTCAGGGCCCGTTGTGAACATCCTGGGGACCCCCTTGTCCACACGACCCATCGTGGCACCGTGGGGACCCCCGGTTGTCCCCAGGGCCTATAGTGACACCGTGGGTACCCCCTTTATCCCATGAGCCCATTGTGACATCCTGGGGACCCCCTTGTCCCCAGGGCCCATTGTGACACCATGGGGATCGCCTTTGTCCCCGTGGCCCATTGTGACATCCCAGGACCCCGCGTTGTCCCCAGGGCCCATTCTGACATCCTGGGGACCCCCCTTGTCCCCAGGGCTTATTGTGACATCCTGGGGACCCCTTTGTCCCAGGGGCACATTGTGGCACCATGGGGACCCCCTTTATCCCCAGGACCACTTGTGACATCCTGGGGACCCCCCTTGTCCCCAGTGCCCATTATGACATTCTGGGGACCCCCTTTGTCCCAGGGGCACATTGTGGCACCACGGGGACCCCCTTTGTCACCGGGGCCCATTGTGACATCCCAGGACCCCAAGTTGTCCCCAGGGCCCATTGTGACACCATGGGTACCCCCTTTGTCCCATGGGCCCATTGTGACATCCTGGGGACCCCCTTGTCGCCAGGGCCCATCATGGCACCGTGGGGACCCCCCTTTGTCCCCAGTGCCCATTGTGACATCCTGGGGACCCCCCTTGTCCCCATGGCTTATTGTGACACCCTGGGACCGCCTTTGTCCCCAGGGCCCATTGTGACGTCCCAGGACCCCCCATTGTCCCCAGGGACCATTGTGACATCCTGGGGACCCCCTTTGTCCCAAGACCCCATTGTGACATCCTGGGGACCCCGCCTTGTCCCCAAAGCCCATTGTGACATCCTGGGGACCCTCTTTGTCCCCAGGGCCCATTGTGGCACCATGGGGACACCCTTTGTCACTGGGGCCAGTTGTGACATCCCAGGACCCCACTTTGTCCCCAGGGCTTATTGTGATACCATGGGGACCCCCCTTGTCCCCAGGGCCCATTGTGACATTCAGGGGGACTCCTCTTTGTCCCCAGGGCCTATTGTGTCATCCTGGGGATCTCCCCTTGTCTCTAGGGCCCATTGTGAGACTGTGGAAGACCCCCTTTGTCCCCAAGTCCCATTGTGACGTCCCAGGACGCCTCGTTGTCCCCAGGACCCATTGTGACTCCATGGGAACCCCCCCTTGTCCCCAGGGCCCATTGTGACATCCTGGGACCCCCCTTTGTCCCCAGTGCTCATTGTGAAATCCTGGGGACCCACTTTGTCCCCAGGGCCCATTGTGGCACCATGGGGAGCGCCTTTGTCACTGGGGACCATTGTGACATTCCAGGATTTTACTTTGTCCCCGGGGCCCATTGTGACATCCTGGGGATCCCCCTTTGTCGCCAGGGCCCACTGTGACACCGTGGGCACCCTCTTTGTCCCATGGGCCCATTGTGACCTTCAAGGGACCCCCCATTGTCCCCAGGGCCCATTGTGACATCCTGGGTACCCCCTTTGTCCCCAAGACCCATTGTGACATCCTAGTACCCCCCGCAGTCCCCAGGGCCCATTGTGACATCCTGGGGATCCCATTGGCCCCAGGGCCCATTGTGACAGGGCGGGGATCCCCCTTGTCCCCAGGGCCCATTGTGAAACCGTGGGGACCCTCTTGTCCCCAGGGCCCATTGTGGCACCGTGGAGACCCCCTCTTTGTCTCCAGTGCCCATTGTGACATCCTGGGGACCCCCTTTGTCCCCAGTGCTCATTGTGACAGGGTGGGACCCCCCTTGTACCCAGGGCCCGTTGTGACATCCTGGGGACCCCCTTTGTCCCCAGGGCCTATTGTGACATCCTGGGGAGTCCCCTTTATCTCCAGGGCCCATTGTGACATCCTGGGGACCCCCTTTGTCCCTAGGGTTCATTGTGACATCCCAGGACCCCCATTGTCCCCAGGGCCCATTGTGAACAACCTGGGGACCCCCCTTTTTCCCCGGGCCCATTGTGGCGTCCCAGGATGCTTCGTTGTCCCCTGGGCCCATTGTGACATCCCGGGGACCCCTTTTGTCCCCAGGGTCCATTGTGACATCCTGGGGCCTCCCTTTGTCCCCAGGGCCCATTGTGACATCGCAGGAGCCCCCATTGTCCCAAGGGCACATTGTTACATCCTGGGGACCCCCTTGTCCCCAGGGCCCATCGTGGCACCGTGGGGACCCCCCCTTTGTCTCCAGTGCCCATTGTGACATCCTTGGGACCCCCCTTGTCCCCAGGACCCGTTGTGACATCTTGCAGACCCCTATGTCACCAGAGCCCATTGTGATATCCTGGGGAGCCCCCTTTGTCCCCAGGGCCCATTGTGCACATCCTGTGGACCCCTCTTTGTCCCCAGGGCCCATTGTGATATCCTGGGGAGCCCTCTTTTTCCCCAGGGCCTATTCTGACATCCTGGGGACCCCCTTTGTCCCCCGGGCCCATTGTGACATCCTGAAGACCCCCTTTGTCCCCAGGGCCTATTGTGACATGCCAGGACCCCCCCTTTTCTCCAGGGCCCATTGTGACGTCCCAGGACCCCCTATTGTCCCCAGAGCCCATTGTGACATCCTGGGGAACCGCTTTGTCCCCAGGACCCATTGTGACGTCCCAGGACCCCCCTTGTCCCCAGGGCTCATTGTGATGTCCCAGGATCCCCATTGTCCCCAGAGCCCATTGTGATGTCCTGGGAACCCCCTTTGACCCCAGGGTCCATTGTGACACCATGGGGACCCCCTCTTGTCCCCAGGGACCATCGTGGTACCGTGGGGACCCCCTTGTCACTGGGGACCCATTGTGACACTATGGGGACCCCCCTTTGTGCCCAGGGCCCATTGTAACATCCTGGGGACCCCCTTGCCTCCAGGGCCCCTTGTGACATCAAAGGATCACCCTTTGTCCCCAGGACCCATTGTGACATCCCAGGACCCCACTTACTCCCCAGGGCCCATTGTGGCACCATGAGGACCCCCTTTGTCACTGGTGCCCATTGTGACATCCCAGGACCCCCCATTGTCTGCAGAGCCCATTGTGACACTATAGGGACCCCCCTTGTCACTGAGGACCCATTGTGACACCATGGGCACCTCCCCTTGTCGTCAGAGCCCATCGTGACATCCCAAAACCCCCAATTGTCTCCAGGGCCCATTGTGACATCCTGGGGACCTCCCTTTCTCCCCAGGGCCCATTGTGACGTTCCAGGAACCCCCATTGTCCTCAGGGCCCATTGTGACATTCAGGGGACCCCCTTTGTCTTCAGGGCCCATTGTGACACCATGGAGACCCCATTTGTCACTCGGGCCCATTGTGACATCCTAGGACCCCCCATTGTCCCCAAGGCCCATTGCGACATCCTGGGGACCCCCCTTTGTCCTCAGGGCCCATTGTGACATTCAGGGCACCCCTCTTTGTCCCCAGGGCCCATTCTGATACCATGGGGACCACTTTGTCCCCAGGGCCCACTGTGACATCCTGGGGACGCCCTTTGTCCCCAGGGCCCATTTTGACACCATGTGCACCCCCCTTTGTGCCCAGGACCGATTGTGACATCCTGGGGACCCTCTTTGTCCCCAGGGCCCATTGTGACATCCTGGGGACACCCCATTGTCTCCAGGCCCCATTGTGAACATCCTGGGGACCCCCTTGTCCCCAGGGCCCATCGTGGCACCGTGGGGACCCCCCGTTGTCCCCAGGGCCTATAGTGACACCGTGGGTACCCCCTTTATCCCATGAGCCCATTGTGACATCCCAGGACCCCGCGTTGTCCCCAGTGCCCATTGTGACATCCTGGGGACCCCCCTTGTCCCCAGGGCTTATTGTGACATCCTGGGGACCGCCTTTGTCCCCAGGGCCCATTGTGACATCCTGGGGACCCCCCTTGTCCCCAGGGCTTATTGTGACATCCTGGGTACCCCCTTTGTCCCCAGTGCCCATTGTGACATCCTGGGGACCCCCCTTGTCCCCAGGGCTTATTGTGACATCCTGGGGACCGCCTTTGTCCCCAGGGCCCATTGTGACATCCCAGGACCCCAAGTTGTCCCCAGGGACCATTGTGACACCGTGGGGACCCCCTTTGTCCTCAGGGCCCGTTGTGAACATCCTGGGGACCCCCTTGTCCACACGACCCATCGTGGCACCGTGGGGACCCCCGGTTGTCCCCAGGGCCTATAGTGACACCGTGGGTACCCCCTTTATCCCATGAGCCCATTGTGACATCCTGGGGACCCCCTTGTCCCCAGGGCCCATTGTGACACCATGGGGATCGCCTTTGTCCCCGTGGCCCATTGTGACATCCCAGGACCCCGCGTTGTCCCCAGGGCCCATTCTGACATCCTGGGGACCCCCCTTGTCCCCAGGGCTTATTGTGACATCCTGGGGACCCCTTTGTCCCAGGGGCACATTGTGGCACCATGGGGACCCCCTTTATCCCCAGGACCACTTGTGACATCCTGGGGACCCCCCTTGTCCCCAGTGCCCATTATGACATTCTGGGGACCCCCTTTGTCCCAGGGGCACATTGTGGCACCACGGGGACCCCCTTTGTCACCGGGGCCCATTGTGACATCCCAGGACCCCAAGTTGTCCCCAGGGCCCATTGTGACACCATGGGTACCCCCTTTGTCCCATGGGCCCATTGTGACATCCTGGGGACCCCCTTGTCGCCAGGGCCCATCATGGCACCGTGGGGACCCCCCTTTGTCCCCAGTGCCCATTGTGACATCCTGGGGACCCCCCTTGTCCCCATGGCTTATTGTGACACCCTGGGACCGCCTTTGTCCCCAGGGCCCATTGTGACGTCCCAGGACCCCCCATTGTCCCCAGGGACCATTGTGACATCCTGGGGACCCCCTTTGTCCCAAGACCCCATTGTGACATCCTGGGGACCCCGCCTTGTCCCCAAAGCCCATTGTGACATCCTGGGGACCCTCTTTGTCCCCAGGGCCCATTGTGGCACCATGGGGACACCCTTTGTCACTGGGGCCAGTTGTGACATCCCAGGACCCCACTTTGTCCCCAGGGCTTATTGTGATACCATGGGGACCCCCCTTGTCCCCAGGGCCCATTGTGACATTCAGGGGGACTCCTCTTTGTCCCCAGGGCCTATTGTGTCATCCTGGGGATCTCCCCTTGTCTCTAGGGCCCATTGTGAGACTGTGGAAGACCCCCTTTGTCCCCAAGTCCCATTGTGACGTCCCAGGACGCCTCGTTGTCCCCAGGACCCATTGTGACTCCATGGGAACCCCCCCTTGTCCCCAGGGCCCATTGTGACATCCTGGGACCCCCCTTTGTCCCCAGTGCTCATTGTGAAATCCTGGGGACCCACTTTGTCCCCAGGGCCCATTGTGGCACCATGGGGAGCGCCTTTGTCACTGGGGACCATTGTGACATTCCAGGATTTTACTTTGTCCCCGGGGCCCATTGTGACATCCTGGGGATCCCCCTTTGTCGCCAGGGCCCACTGTGACACCGTGGGCACCCTCTTTGTCCCATGGGCCCATTGTGACCTTCAAGGGACCCCCCATTGTCCCCAGGGCCCATTGTGACATCCTGGGTACCCCCTTTGTCCTCAAGACCCATTGTGACATCCTAGTACCCCCCGCAGTCCCCAGGGCCCATTGTGACATCCTGGGGATCCCTTTGGCCCCAGGGCCCATTGTGACAGGGCGGGGATCCCCCTTGTCCCCAGGGCCCATTGTGAAACCGTGGGGACCCTCTTGTCCCCAGGGCCCATTGTGGCACCGTGGAGACCCCCTCTTTGTCTCCAGTGCCCATTGTGACATCCTGGGGACCCCCTTTGTCCCCAGTGCTCATTGTGACAGGGTGGGACCCCCCTTGTACCCAGGGCCCGTTGTGACATCCTGGGGACCCCCTTTGTCCCCAGGGCCTATTGTGACATCCTGGGGAGTCCCCTTTATCTCCAGGGCCCATTGTGACATCCTGGGGACCCCCTTTGTCCCTAGGGTTCATTGTGACATCCCAGGACCCCCATTGTCCCCAGGGCCCATTGTGAACAACCTGGGGACCCCCCTTTTTCCCCGGGCCCATTGTGGCGTCCCAGGATGCTTCGTTGTCCCCTGGGCCCATTGTGACATCCCGGGGACCCCTTTTGTCCCCAGGGTCCATTGTGACATCCTGGGGCCTCCCTTTGTCCCCAGGGCCCATTGTGACATCGCAGGAGCCCCCATTGTCCCAAGGGCACATTGTTACATCCTGGGGACCCCCTTGTCCCCAGGGCCCATCGTGGCACCGTGGGGACCCCCCCTTTGTCTCCAGTGCCCATTGTGACATCCTTGGGACCCCCCTTGTCCCCAGGACCCGTTGTGACATCTTGGGGACCCCTATGTCACCAGAGCCCATTGTGATATCCTGGGGAGCCCCCTTTGTCCCCAGGGCCCATTGTGCACATCCTGTGGACCCCTCTTTGTCCCCAGGGCCCATTGTGATATCCTGGGGAGCCCTCTTTTTCCCCAGGGCCTATTGTGACATCCTGGGGACCCCCTTTGTCCCCCGGGCCCATTGTGACATCCTGAAGACCCCCTTTGTCCCCAGGGCCTATTGTGACATCCCAGGACCCCCCCTTTTCTCCAGGGCCCATTGTGACGTCCCAGGACCCCCTATTGTCCCCAGAGCCCATTGTGACATCCCAGGACCCCCCATTGTCCCCAGGCCCCATTATACACATCCTGGGGTCCCCCTTTATCCCCAGGGCCATTGTGACACCATGGGGACCCCCTTTGTCCCCAGGGCCCTTTGTGACGTCCCAGGATGCCCCATTGTCCCCTGGGCCCATTGTGAAATCATGGGGACCCCCTTTGTCCCCAGGGCCTATTGTGACATCCCAGGACCCCCCATTGTCCCCAGGGCCCATTGTGACACCGTGGAGACCCTCCTTGTCCTCAGGGCCCATTATGACATTCAGGGGACTCCTCTTTGTCCCCATGGACTATTGTGACATCCTGGGGACCCCCCTTTACTCCAGGGCCCATTGTGACACCGTGGAGACCCCATTTGTCACTGGGGCCCATTGTGACATCCCAGGACACCCCATTGTCCCCAGGGCCCACTGAGACATCCCGGCGACCACCCTTTGTCCCCAGGGCCCATTATGCACATTCAGGGGACACCCCTTTGTCCCCAAGGCCCATTGTGACATCCTGGGGAGACCCCATTGTCCCCAAGGCCCATTGTGGCACCATGGGGACCCCCTTTGTCCCCAGTGCCCATTGTGACATCTTAGGACCCCACTTTGTCCCCAGGGCCCATTGTGACATCCTGGGGACCACCTGTGTCCCCAGGGCCCATTGTGACATCCCAGGACCCCCCATTTTCCTCAGGGCGCATTGTGACATCCTGGGGACCCCCTTTGTCCCCAGGGGCCATTGTGACATACCAGGACCCATTCTTGTCCCCAGAGTCCATTGTGACATCGTGGGCAGCCCCCTTTGTCCCCAGGCCCATTGTGACATCCTGGGGACCCTGTTGTCTCAAGGGCCCATTGTGACACCGTGGGGACCCCCTTTGTCACTGGGGCCCATTGTGGCATACCAGGACTCCACTTTGTCCCCAGGGCCCATTGTGACACCGTGGGGACCCCTTTGTCCCCAGGACCCATTGTGACATCCCATGACCCCCCTTGTCCCCAGGGCCCATTGTGACATCCTGGGGACCCCTTTGTCCCCAGGCACCATTGTGACAGGGTGGGACCCCCCTTGTACCCAGGGCCCGTTGTGACATCCTGGGGACCCCCTTTGTCCCCAGGGCCTATTGTGACATCCTGGGGAGTCCCCTTTATCCCCAGGGCCCATTGTGACATCCTCGGGACCCCCTTTGTCCCTAGGGTTCATTGTGACATCCCAGGACCCCCATTGTCCCCAGGGCCCATTGTGAACAACCTGGGGACCCCCCTTTTTCCCCGGGCCCATTGTGGCGTCCCAGGATGCCTAGTTGTCCCCTGGGCCCATTGTGACATCCCGGGGACCCCTTTTGTCCCCAGGGTCCATTGTGACATCCTGGGGCCTCCCTTTGTCCCCAGGGCCCATTGTGACATCGCAGGAGCCCCCATTGTCCCAAGGGCACATTGTTACATCCTGGGGACCCCCTTGTCCCCAGGGCCCATCGTGGCACTGTGGGGACCCCCCCTTTGTCTCCAGTGCCCATTGTGACATCCTTGGGACCCCCCTTGTCCCCAGGACCCGTTGTGACATCTAGGGGACCCCTATGTCACCAGAGCCCATTGTGATATCCTGGGGAGCCCCCTTTGTCCCCAGGGCCCATTGTGCACATCCTGTGGACCCCTCTTTGTCCCCAGGGCCCATTGTGATATCCTGGGGAGCCCTCTTTTTCCCCAGGGCCTATTGTGACATCCTGGGGACCCCCTTTGTCCCCCGGGCCCATTGTGACATCCTGAAGACCCCCTTTGTCCCCAGGGCATATTGTGACATCCCAGGACCCCCCCTTTTCTCCAGGGCCCATTGTGACGTCCCAGGACCCCCTATTGTCCCCAGAGCCCATTGTGACATCCCAGGACCCCCCATTGTCCCCAGGCCCCATTATACACATCCTGGGGTCCCCCTTTATCCCCAGGGCCATTGTGACACCATGGGGACCCCCTTTGTCCCCAGGGCCCATTGTGACGTCCCAGGATGCCCCATTGTCCCCTGGGCCCATTGTGAAATCATGGGGACCCCCTTTGTCCCCAGGGCCTATTGTGACATCCCAGGACCGCCCATTGTCCCCAGGGCCCATTGTGACACCGTGGAGACCCTCCTTGTCCTCAGGGCCCATTATGACATTCAGGGGACTCCTCTTTGTCCCCAGGGCCTATTGTGACATCCTGGGGACCCCCCTTTTCTCCAGGTCCCATTGTGACATCCCAGGACCCCCTCTTTTTCCCCAAGGCCCATTGTGACATCCCACGACCCCCCATTGTCCCCAGGCCCCATTATGCACATCCTGCGGTCCCCCTTTATCCCCCGGCCCCATTCTGACACTGTGGGGACCCCCGTTGTCCCCAGGACCCATTGTGACATCCTGGGGACCCCCTTTGTCCCCAGGGCCTATTGTGACATCCCAGAATCCCCCATTGTCCCCAGGGCTCATTGTGACATCGTGGGGACCCCCCCTTTTTCTCCAGTGCCCATTGTGACATCCTGGGGACCCCCCTTTGTCTCCAGGGCCCATTGTGACGTTCAGGGGAACCCCCTTTGTCCCCAGGGCCCATTGTGACATCCTGGGGACTCCCTTTGTCCCCAGGGCCCATTGTGACATCCCAGGACCCCCCATTGTCCCCAGGGCCCATTGTGACATCCTGGGAACCCCCTTGTCTCCAGGGCCCATCGTGGCACCGTGGGGACCCTCCCCTTTTTCTCCAGTGCCAATTGTGACATCCTTGGCACCCCTCTTGTCCTCAGAGCCCATTGTGACATCCTGGGGAGCCCCCTTTGTCCCCAGGGCCCATTGTGACATCCCAGGACCCCCCATTTTCCCCAGGGCGCATTGTGACATCCTGGGGACCCCCTTTGTCTTCAGGGGCCATTGTGACATACCAGGACCCACCCTTGTCCCCAGAGTCCATTGTGACATCCTGGGCAGCCCCCTTTGTCCCCAGGCCCATTGTGACATCCTGGGGACCCTGTTGTCTCAAGGGCCCATTGTGACACCGTGGGGACCCCCTTTGTCACTGGGGCCCATTGTGGCATACCAGGACTCCACTTTGTCCCCAGGGCCCATTGTGACACCGTGGGGACCCCTTTGTCCCCAGGACCCATTGTGACATCCCATGACCCCCCTTGTCCCCAGGGCCCATTGTGACATCCTGGGGACCCCTTTGTCCCCAGGCACCATTGTGACAGGGCGGGACACCCCTTGTCTCCAAGGCCCATTGTGACATCATGGGGATCCCGTTTGTGCCCAGGGCCCATTGTTACATGCTGGGGACCCCCTTTGTCCCCAGAGGCCATTGTGACATCCGGGGGACCCCCCTTGTCCCCAGAGCCCATTGTGATATTCAGGGGACCCCCTCTTTTTCCCCAGGGCCTATTGTGACATCCTTGGGACCTCGTTTGTCCCCAGGGCCCATTGTTGTACCATGGGGACCCCCTTTGTCCCCAGGGCCCATTGTGGCACCATGGTGAACCCCTTTGTCACTGGGGCTCATTGTGACATCCCAGGACCCCCCGTTGTCCCCAGGGCCCATTGTGACATCCTGGGTCCCCCTTTGTCCCTGTCGAGGGTTAGGATTGCGGGGTGACAATCAAACCCTGGCAGATGTGTTGTCAACCTCCTCTGCCCCCCACTTCCCCCTTTTGCCCCTCCCTCTCCCCCCTTCCCACTCAGCACAGGCGATCGGGAGGGGAAGAAGCACAGAGGGGAGAGAGTTGGAAAAGTTCAAGATGTTTTACTGATGCTACTGATGAGAACAGAGAAAATAATACAAATATACAAAACCCATCTTGTAAGTCTGAGCAACTGCAGAGCCAGCACCCAAAGTCCTGGACTGGACTCTGCAGCCAACCGGAGCTGGATTCAGTCTCTCACTGGCCTCCGTTCGCAGGGACGACCAGCAAGGTCCTCTCCTGATGTCGGCCATGAGCAGAAGGGAAGAAAAAAGGCAAAAGGGAAGGAAAAGGGACGAGATTCTCGTGATCTCCCGCTTTTATATGAAGTCTTCACGTGAACGGAATGTTATACACAGTTGCTCACCGGTTTCTCGTTGCCCCTCTCGCGAGATGTCCACCCGTGCTTATCAATAAGTTTCCATTCCATTGCTGGGTTTGCCAAAACATGTGTCTGGTTCTCCAGGAAAATGCAGCTGACATGAAGGCTTTGGCTGACAGGCAAAATTCACTAAAAGAGAAACTTGTTTTTTACCAAAACCAGGACAGCTGGGGGCGCAGAGGCTGCTGAGACATGGAGATGGACTGGGACACGGGGGTGGGCTGGGACATAGAGATAGGCTGGGACATGGATGGCCTGGGTCACAGAGACTGCTGGGATGTGCAGACGGGCTGGGTCATGGGCACGAGTCAGAGCCAGCACAGGAGCAGGGAGGCTGGGGCAGCTCCATCCTGCAGACGTGCTTGTCCTGGCCATGCCAGCCATGGGATACGTGCCCCAGCACAGACACACACCCGTGGGACACACAGCTGGCCACAGGGACCCCAGAGACACACGCACGCCCCGTGCCATCATTCCAGTTTATTGGTGGAGCCATGGTGGTCACTGGTGTGGCGGTGGCGGTGGCCAAGGCTCTGCCGGTTCCGCAGACGCCAGTGCTGGGGTTGGCTCAGCGGCGGCGGCGCCATGTCCCCCTGCGGCGGCGGCTGCTCCTGTACCGCCGGCGTCGGCTCCGCCCAGAGCGGCGGCCAGAGCGGCTCCGGTAGCGGCGCCGGCCGTGGCGGCGGCTGCGGCTGCGGCTCCTGCTTCGCCGGTACCGGGCCATGGTGGGGTGGCCGCCGCCCTGTGCTGCCAGAGGATGCCGCTCTGCACCCACGGCCCTGCTTTTATAGGGGTGCCTGGGCGGGGCCCTTGGTGACATCAGCAGTGACGTCACAATGCCCACTGTGGCAGTCGCACATCCCCCATGATCCGGAGCCTCCAACGGGGCAGTCGATGGCTCCTTAGCACCTTCTGTGCCCCACTGTGCCTGTCCCCACGTGCACACCGAGGGTGGCACCAAGGTGCTCACAGTCCAAACTGATCACTGTGTTTAAAAAGATAATCGAGGGGGAAGGGCAACCAAAGAGCCAGGAATCCATATTTCAAATAAATCAATAAGGTGAGAGGGTTGTTAATTAGATGAATGAGACAGGTAAACTGAGGCCAGCCCTGGGGAGTCTGTAACCCCTGCAGTGCCAAGCGCTGGGGAGCAGGGCAGGGAATGTGCAGCTGGGGTTGGTGGATGTGTAAGCGGGGGCTTTTTGTCCCATTCCCTGTGCTGTCTTTGGGTAGAACACCTGGTCTTGCCAAATCGTTTATAAAATACGCTTTGCTGAGAGATCCTGCCCGGGGCTGTTCTCTTGGCAAGGGGATTGTTTCCCACAGCAGGGTTTGGCAGCAGAAGTTTGGCAGGACAAGAGGGCCCATGAGGTCAGAAAGCACAGCAGAGCTGGAACGTGGGGTCACGGGCACCAAACCCAGCTCGGGTGGAGCCAAGAGGGTCCCCTCGTGTGCAGGGCCCAAAGCGCCATCTGTAGCATCTGCCCGTCCTTCTGAGCGCCCAGAGCCCTCTTCTTGGGGCCAAATCCTCATGTTTAGGGTCCCAACGCATCTTTCATCACCCACGGCCTTTGGTCAGGGTCCACAGCTTCATTTTCAGGTGGAGCCGCTGCCTGGCAACAACCGCCCGGAAGTCTGTGGACAGCCAGGGGATGAAATGCAGCCAATCACATTTGAGGAGGCGGGGCAAGTCATGTGATTGAAACGTAAGCAGCCAATCGAGCTTTGAGACCTGCAGGACAGTTGGCAACAGTTGAACAAACTGGGCAGCCCTGAGGGGTGGGCTGTGCTGACTGCACCAATCACACCTGGTGGGAGTGCAGCACAGGATGATTGACAAATAGTCTGACCAATCACTTGGTGGGGGGAGCCAGTGGGAAATCCCAGACAGCCAATCAGAGGAAACAGCGGCTCAGGGAAGGCGGACACTGTGGAGGGAGTAACCCCTCAGGTTGCCAATCAGAGAGAGTATCACCTCAGGGCAGGGTGAGCCCCAAACCAGGACAGAATCACTGCCCAGGCAGCCAATCAGCTGCAGGATCAGCTCAGGGGGGGAGACTGACAGCCCTCCTGACCAATGGTGGCGCAGCCCAGGCTGAGCAGGCGGTTGCTCTGCAGGCGGCCAGCGTGAGCTTTGCCATGGCGCCCGTGGAGCTGCCCGAGGCCGAGCAGCCCCCGGCCCAGCCCTGGGGCCCTTTTTCCTCCCTCTGGGGCCCTGGAGATGTCTTGCTGCCTCTGGCCCAGGTGTGTGTGGGCTGCTCTGGCCTTGTTCTCCTGGGCGGGGGAGGGGGCAGGGGGCACTTGCTGGAGAGGAGCAGCTGGGGCTGGAGCTGGAGAGAGCAGGAGAAGGGGAAGCAGCTGGAGGGTGGAGTGCAGGGGATCCCCACAGCTGCTGCTGCAGCTGCACCAGAGACAGCTGCCCCTCTGGGTGAGGAAGAGTCCCTGTGAGCAGCCTCAGCAGAGCAGATCACAAACGTGCACCGCAGGGTCTGTGTAAGTGGGGAAAATCACTGTCCGGCCGTATAGTGTGTGTGTGTGTGGGGTGCGTCTGGGGAGCCTCGTGCTGTGAGAGCTGTCAGACACCCATGTGTTCTCTTAGGTGCGGGATGGACAAACGGCTGGAGCTACAGAATAGGAGGGGAGGGAAAGACAGGCAGACAGAAGTGCCTGAACTGCACAGCTTGCCTGGCAGTGCAGAGAGCAGGAACTGTGGTGAGTGCTGGGCCCTTGGGCTCATTTCGTCCTGTTTTGTGCTCCTCTCCCTCCCTCCCTGCTCCCTCCTCTTTCCTACCGTGTCCTTCTCCCTCTTCATCTCTTCTCTCTCTGCCCCTCTCTGCTTCTTCCTCACCGTTTCCTCCACCCGTCTCCACCTCTGTGCAGGGTTTCTCGTATCTCCCTCTCTGTCTCCGCTGCTCTGTGCTTCTCATCATCCCTGGTTTCTCTTTGTCACATTCTGCTCTGTTGCTGTGTCCTGCTCCCTGCCCCATCATTTCTCACTGTATCCCTCTGTCCTGCTCCCTGCACCTATTCCTGCCCCTCTTCTTTTTTACTCCCTCTCCATCTTGCTGCCCGCCCCAGGATTTTTTCCCCAATCTCTGTCCTGCCCCCAACCCTTGTTGTTCTTTCTCTCTCCTGCTCCCCTTCTGTCTTTCTGCCTGTCTTCCCTTTCCCGGCTGCTTCTTTCTCCATTTCTGTCCAGATTACTGCCCCTCTTCCTTTTGATGTCTTTCTGTCCTGGTTTTCTTTCTGTCTCCCATCCCTGTTCCCAGTGCCATCCCTTCTCACTATATCACCCCTGTCCAGCTGGCTCTGCCTTTTCGTTGTCTTCTCTTCCTCTTTCCTGCTGCTCAGCCCTCTTTTCCTCTTTCTCCAGCTCCTTGCTGCATGTTTCCCCTTTCCAGTCTCTTCATTTGGATCCCAACTTTGCTTTATTTCTCATTCCCTTTGTTCTGTTCCCTGTCTTTCTTTTTGTCTCTCCATCTGTGCATCCCCCTCCCTGTCTTTCTCCAGCCCCTTCCTGCTTCTCCTCCTCCCCCCTCCCCATCCCTCTGTCCTGCTCATCAGCCCTGCTGGTTCTTCCTCCCTGTCTCATCCCAGCTCATTGTGCCTTTTTGCCTTCATCTCTCCGTCCTTTTCCCTGTGTGTTTGTTTCTCTCTCAGCTCCTCTGTCTTCTCTCTTGTCTGATTTGTCTCTTGCTAGTCCTCTGTCCTTCTCCCCAGCAGCTTCAACTGAATGGCCAGGTGTCCCTGCACTCTGGTGGTTCCTCATCACTGCCCTGGGCTGTGTCTGTAGGGCTGGGGATCATTTAGGAGCTGCTCTCCTTCTGCAGACAGCAGA
This sequence comes from Patagioenas fasciata, assembly GCF_037038585.1. Lineage (NCBI taxonomy): Eukaryota > Metazoa > Chordata > Aves > Columbiformes > Columbidae > Patagioenas > Patagioenas fasciata. The sequence goes on from NC_092545.1 coordinate 1,276,597, forward strand.
GCCTGGTGCAGCTACAGCAGAGGTTGTTCTCAGCTGCTGCTTATGCAGCTCGTTGGAAGAGCAGCTGTGGGCCTTCTTTGGAAGGGAGGTTTCTTGTTCTGTGCTTACTGCTCCTGGGGACCCTGCACAGGAGCGGTGTTGGGGTCTGCAGGGACGGGTGGGACCTGCTGTGATTCCTGGTGAACGTGAACTGAACTTGTCCTGATGTACTCGAATGAAAACAGACTGACTGGAGATGGTTTACTGCCCTGTTTCAGTTCCAAACTACATGCTTGGCACTGGAGAACATGAGACTTTGTGCTGCTTTCCAGATGTCAGCTGAGAACATCACTGCCTTTGGTACCAGGGCAGGTGGTCTGTGATCAGGGCTGCGGACTTGCATGGCAGTGCTTTAATGAACATTTTATGGTCTTGCCACTTCAAAGCCCTTCATTTTCCTAGAAATTTGAAGATGGCATTTCTCATTCGGAGGTTCAGACTTCGGTTGGACTTGATGTTGAATGGTCCATACAATGGGGTGCATAAAAGAAGAATCTCGCTTCCTTGTTGTTGTTGTTTTCTAACGCTGTCTGAATTTGGTAAGCAAGAGGAAGAGTGGCTTGCAGTGTCTGCTTTTGAGAGGAACGTATTCCTGACTGTCTCCATCTCTGTATGGTGAAGCTTTCTGCCTGCACTATGATTTTGCTGGGCTGTGAGGCTGTGTTGGAGCAGCAGAGCTCAGAAGTGGTGGCTTTAAAGGCGTTGAAGCTGTGGTCAAACTAGCAGGAAAAGCTGGTTTCTTCCCAGAGAGCTGCCTGACAAATATAGCTACAAGTAAAGACCCTTGAAGTTGGCTTTTTTTATTTAAATTTACTATTAATATGTAGCTTTTGGGATGGATTGATTGATTGATTTCTGGGAAGCAAGAAGTGAGAGCCTGTGCACTCCCACAGGCAGAGCTGCCTCCCAAAATAGGTGCCCCCTTCTCCACTTCTGTTCCTTCCATGCTGGTGTAGCACAAGGCCATGCAGCAGTGTGCAGATGTGGTGATTCCAATGTGACTGTGAGGTCAGAGCCCCTCGGTGACGTGCTGTGCTGTGTCTTGGCAGCAGCAGCATCATGGGGCGAGCGTGGGGGCCATGGTCCTCACCCTGTTCCTCCTCCTGGTGTCCCTGCCAGCCCGGGACGCCCAGGCTGCTCCAGCCGAGCGCAGGGAGCAGGTGGGCGAGCAGGGGCAGCACCCAGCCCCGAGCAGCTCAGCAGGGCAGCAGTGGGGCCAGGGCTGGGGCTGGGGCCGGGAGAGCAGCCGGGCTGGGCCGGGCAGGGCGAGCCAGGCAGCACCAGGGTGTGGGCAGGGGGCAGACACCCGCAGGGAGGGGAGAGGGGCTGCGGCTGCTTCAGGGGCAAGCAGGGGCTGGGAGTGCTGGCACAGGGCAGAAACCAGCACTGAGTCCCTGTGGGGCCCTCCCTGCCCCCCAGCCTCGTGCCACACGGCCCCATCCCAGGGCGCGCTTTGAGCCTTTGGGCCCGTTGCAAATCAAAGCTGGGATTGCCTTGGCACTTTGGGCCACTTTAGAGCTAAACCTGGGCACATTTGTGCCCTTTGGGATCGTTTCTGCCTATATCTGGGAGTTCTTTGGTTTTCCAGTTTTGTTTATACCCAAATCTGGGGGTGTTTGGGCCATTTTTGGCCATTTTTTTACCCAAATCTGGGCATACTTCGACTCTTTGGTCCAGTTTCACCCTGAATCTGGGGATGTTATACCCCTTTTTGGCCAGTTTTGCTCAAATCTAGTGGTGCTTTGGTTTTTTCTGCCTCTCTTGACCCGATATACTCAGGTGCTTTTGCCCATTTTTTCCCCTGATATGGGCACTGTGATCCCAAATATGGGATGTTTTCATGTTTGCCGACAGCTTTGCACCCAAGTGTGGATGTTTTTGCCTCTTTGGGCCACTTTTTGCCCAAATACTCAGATTGTTTTGCCTGTATTGACCAATTTAGCCCCCAAATATTTGGAATATTTTGTCATTTTGCCAGTTTTTTCCCCAAATACGGCTATTTTTCTGCAAGATATGGGCACTGTTGTCCTAAATATGTTGTGTTGTGTTTTGTTTTTTCTCTCTTGTCTATGTCCTCTTTTACCTGGAATGCAGGAGTGTTGCTCGGTGAGCCTGGAAACCTCTCTGATCTGTGCTTGACTCCAGGACATGGCCTTGGCAGAGTTGATCGAGCTTCTCAGCTGGGTCCTGGTTAGGAGCCTTGGGCTGTCCCAGAGGTGAGTTGTCACTGTCTGTCTGCTTGAGCGAATAAACACTCGTGTTTTAATAGGTTATTCGTGTGTGATTGTACCCAAGATCCTCTCAGAGGCTTTCCAAAAGCTTTTTGTGCCTTGGTGGTATTACACAGACAAGTCATGAATGTTCAATTTGCCTGAAAACCTGCTAGGTCTCAGCAAAAAGGTCACCCGTGCTCTGTTTCTAGCTGTGGGAACACACACCTCTGTATGTGTCTCGTGTCATTATCTCACCCTCTCCCATCACAGCAGGTGACTGAGGAAGCAGGAGATCACAACGTGCCATGGAAGCTCCCACCCGTGTTTGACTCCCTGTTTGGTTCCTGCAGTCCATGCTGATCAAGCCTCTTGGTGTAATCCTGTTCCTGAGCCTGAGGGGAATCGCAGGGGTAAGTGTTCAGTGTTCATTGGTTACTGGCCTTTTGCGTTTGTTAGTATTTGGTTTATTATTTGTGAACGTTTTCTTGCAATAGTTGAGCCTTGCAGTAGCCAGCAGGCTCTGATTTAGGAGAAACATGGATGATCATTTTTTGCCCTGGTGCTCCATGCTCCCACGTTAGTGTGGGTTTCCTTTTGTGTGTGTGAGAGGTCTCCTGGTCAGAAGGCCCTGAGAGGCCCCGTGTTGGTCCATCTGGTCCTTGAGGGGTGTTGCATGTGGCCTGGACACAGTAGTTTGGAAGCTGCCAGGTCCCAGACAAGGGCTCTGCAGCCCCTCTGCAGCTTTGGCAATTTCAGCATGCGTCTGGGTCCCGTGTTGTTGCCTGACCCCCGTCCAGGCGCTGCAGGTCATTTCACAACGTGAAATGGAAACGCTTTTCCTTTCTGCTCGATTCCAGCCGTCCCTGTAGGCAGCGGCTCCTTGACTGCTTCACCTGAGTGTGTCCGTGAGCCTCGGGGCGATCCCACAGGTACGACCTGGGAACAAATGAGCGTTTCCATGTTAATTTTCCGTTCCTGTGAAATTTAGCTTGCTGCTTTCTTGGCTGACGCTCGGTCACGCAGAGGGGAAGTGGGTCCAGCTCAGTGCTGTGCCCCAGAGGGCTCTGCCTTGCAAAGCTCTTTGCCAACTGCTCCATCTCTGCGCCGCTCGCAGTGCCGGCTGCCGAGGCAGCAGCAGGTTGGGGCTGAGTTTAGAGCTGGGTGAGCTCCAGGGAGTCCTTTCTCCTGACAGCTCCAGGCCTGCTTAGTGGCCACTGCAAGTGCTGGATAAATGTTGGCAAGATGCTCCTGACTGGAAGGAGAGAGGAGCTGCCACTGGGATGGGTTTGGATCCTGCGGTGGCTCACGGAGGTGGCCATTGCGGAGGGGCGGTGTGAGCTCTGGTGCTGCTGTCTCCAGGTTGGATCACCAGACCACCGTGCTGGTTCACCAGATCTTTGGCAGATCCCTGTGCTCCCGTGGTGAGCGCTGGCTGCCAGGTCCTGGGCCTGTGACTCTCAGGGCAGTGGTTTCCCTGAGAGCCTTGGAGCAAAAACCTTTTGGGAAAACTGCTGAGTGTGTGTAACTTCTCCAGAGCTGCAGCTGGTCAGTCTGGATGTTCCTGTGGGTTGTGGGGTGTGTTGTGGTGATGGAAAATGCTGTTGGCTGTGGGCCCCAGCTCTTTGCCACCAGCTGAAGAACCCACGTTGGCAGTTACGGAGCAACACTTGCTGTCCCAGCACGCAGTGGAATTGCACGCTGTGAATCCTGGTGCCGACATCCCAGAGCCCAAAGCTGGAGAGGGGGAACACGGCAGCTGCCTGTGCTGTGCTGGGGTGGTGTTGGGTGCAGGTGTTGTGCCAGGGTGTGCTTACTGCTCTTGCTTTTGCAGTGAAGTTCTCAGTGTGCAGGAGCATCTGGGAGACCTCTGACCCTTTCCTGGACCTGGCGCTGGAGATCAGGTACTGGGGCAGGGTCTGGGTGGGGGGAGCTCTGCTCTCACAGGGGATGTTCCTGCAGCTGCACCGTTCCTGCTCTCAAGGCTGCTTAACTGCCAGTGTCAGGCAGGGTGTGGGCAAGAGGGAAGCAGCTGCTGTTGTTGTGCTGCCTCTGTCTGGCAAAGCAGAGCCCGTTGCCTGAGCATGAGCCACGACTCCTCCAGTGAGGCTCCGTGCTGTGGGGGACAGTGCAGCCGTCCCTCACGGCATGCTGGCCAGGGCCTGGCTGGGGGCAGGCTCAGGGCTTTGGTGCAGTCTGGGGCCCTGTGCTCATGCTCTGTTTTATCTCTTGGGGCCAGCGTCTCTGATCAGGTGAAAAAAGCTGTGACCAACAGACCCGTGTCTTCCCCAGTGACAGGCCAGGTGAGTCCTGAAGGCTGTTCAGGGCCAGAGCACCATGTCACCACTACCAGCCAAGAAGCTGGTGTTTTGTGCCAAAAGGTGAGTCTGAGCTTCTGCCTGGGGTCTTCAATAGGTGCCTTGTGTCTTGTGATCTGGAGATTGTGTTGGGGACAGTGTAGACCAGATGCTGGGTGTCTTGCTCAGCTGGAGGCAGACAGGGAGAGCCCCTCAGCCCCAGGGCTGCAGCAATTGCTCTGGTTTGGGGTGCAGGGCCAGGTCCCTGCTGTTGTTCCCATCCTGGATTAAGGCTGGAGGAACGCCTCCTGTCTTCTTGCTCAGGACAGAGGGGCGGGGGTGCCAGTCCCTGGAGCGGGGTGGCCTCGCCAATCTTCTCTGGGTATCCTGTCCCCTGGGGTGATGGGAGGAGGAGACTCTGCAGCCTCCAGTCAGTGGCTGGGACCGGCCCTCTGGGCGCCGCTGTGCAGCCAGGGCTCAGGACAGTGCGCTGGGGTTTCTGTTGTTTACATTTCCCTCCTTCCTTTTTCCCTTTCTGCTTCTAACAGAAAACACTTCTGATTTGTTGACCACCCCCACTTTCCTCTCCCCTGCTGTGTCTTTACCCTTCCTTTTTCTCTGGGCTCTCCTTCTTATTTTCTTCTCTTGGCTCATGGAAACCTCTTTTCTTTAGATCACCAAGTTTGTTGTGTTTTTTTTTTTCATGTCAATAGCTGCAGCGCAGCATCCTGTGGAAGGCGAGCAGAAGCGACCATTGCACACCACCTCATTCCCAATTTGCCAAGCACACCTTCCCCATGGACAGCACCCAGCCCAACTCCTGGGCCTTTTGGCAAGTCGAGGTTAGTGGTGCCAGTCGCTCTCAGGCTCCTGACTGGCAGCAAGGCCAGTACTCCACGAGACAACTGCATGGCAGGTGGCCCGGGGGAGGGAGTGATTTCAGCAGCCACCTCTCCTGTTCTCTTGGGTTGGCTAAGATGGTAGCAATTGAGTGCTGTGCTTGTGCACTGTGGAGTGTGGAGGAAGAGGGGGGCTCCTGACCTGGCCTTCAGATCATGTCAGCCTCTTTTCCTGTTCTGCAGGCTGTCCTCATCTGCACTGCATCAGGCAAATCCTGAAAAGCCGACCTTCAGCTGCGTCCTCAGCTCAGCCTTTTGGCTCCCAGCTGTCCTAGGGTTAGGATTTACAGTAAAGGTTAGAGTTAGGGTAAAAATTAGGGCTTAGTTTAAGGGTTAAGTTAGGGTTAGATTTAGAGTTAGGGTTAGGATTAGGTTTAGGTTTAGCATTTAGATAAGGGTTAGGTTTTAGTTAAGGTTGAGGGTTAGTGTTAGGTAAGGTTTTGGGTTAGGGGATAGAGTTAGGGTTAGAGTTTGGGATAGGCTTAGGGAGCATGGTTAGGGTTTTGAGTGAGGGTTATGGGTCAGGTTTTGGGTTAGACTTAGTGTTAGAGTTAGGATTAAACTTTGGGCAAGAGGTTAGAGCATAGCGTTAAGGGTTAGGATTAGAAGTTTGTGATTGGGTTCTATGAGGTTTAAGTTAGGGTTAAGTAGTAGGGTTAAGGTATAGGGTTCGATTTAGGGTAAAGGTAAGTGTTAGGAGTTACAGTTAGGGTTAGGCTTAGGAATTAGGGAGTGGGGTTAGACTTTGGGGTTACGGGTTTGATTTATGTTTAAGGGGGAGGGTTAGATCGAAGGTTAGAAATAGGGTTAAACGTAGGGCAAGGGTCAGAGTTAGGGTTAGAATTACTGTTAGGGTTAGGAGTATGTGTTTCAGTTAGGTGATGTTTGGGATTAGGGTTATGTGTTAGAGTTAGGCTTTAGGGTTAGGAATTATGGTTAGTGCTAGACTTAGGAGCTAGGGATTAGTCTGAGAGTTAGGATTTTAGGTTCGGGTATGTGTTTGCATTTGGGTTTAGGTTAGGTGTTCATGTGTTAGGGTTAGGATTTGATTAGTGTTAGGGATAGAGAGTAGTGTCAGTGGAAGTGGTTGGGGTTAGGGGTTGGTTTTAGGAAGTAGGGCTGGGGTTAGGGTTACGTTTGGGTTAGAGTTAGTGGTAGGGTCAGGGTTTGATTAGGATTAGGGTTAGAGTTAAGGTGAGGGGTTTTGGGTGAGGGATAGAGTTTGGTTTTAGGTTTAGGCATAGATTTCTGATTAGAGTAAGAGGGCTAAGCATTAGGTTTAGAGTTGGAGTTAGGGGTAGAGGTTGGTCTTCGATTTAGCCTTGCTTTAGGATTACAGTAAGTGATTGGACTAATACTAGAAGTTTAGATGAAGGGATAGGTGTTAGGGGTAGGTTTAGGGTTATTATTAGGGTTTGATTAGGATTAGGTTTAGGGCTTATGGGTAGGGATGTGGTTAGTGATAAGGGTTAGTATTAGGGTTAATGTTAGGAGTAAGGATTAAGGTTAGGGGTTAGGGAATAGTGTTTGTGTAAGCAGTAAGACTTCAGGTTTAGGGGGAAAGGGTAGGAATATGGTTAAGGTTGGCATAGGGTTAGGAGTTTGGGTTAGGGTTAGGCTTAGGTTTTGGAGTTTGGGTTAGGGTTAGGCTTAGGAGTTTGGGTTAGGCTTAGACTTAGGGTTAGGAGTTTGAGTTAGGATTTAGGGTTAGTCTTAAGGCTAGGAGTTTGGGTTAGGGTTAGGGTTGGGCGTCTGGGTTGGGCTTAGGCGTCTGGGTTGGGCTTAGGCGTCTGGGTTGGGCTTAGGCGTCTGGGTTGGGCTTAGGCGTCTGGGTTGGGCTTAGGCTTAGAGTTAGGAGTTTGGGTTAGGGTTAAGGGTTTGGGTTTGGCTTAGAGTTAAGGATTTGGGTTAGGGTTAAGGGATTGGGTTAGGATTGGGTTTAGGGTTAGGAATTAGGCTTAGGTTTAGGATTAGGATTAGCGTTATGGTCTGGGTTAGGAGTTTGGGTTAGGGTTAGAGGTTAGGGTTAAGAGTTAGGGATTAGGGTTAGGAGTTGGGGTTAGGAGTTGGGGTTAGGAATCTTAACCCTCGACAGGGACAAAGGGGGTCCCCAGGATGTCACAATGGGCCCTGGGAAGTCACAATGGGCCCTGGGGACAACGGGCGGTCCTGGGATGTCACAATGGGCCCTGGGGACAAATGGGGGTCCCGACGGTGTCACAATGGGCCCTGGGGACAAGTTGGGGTCCTGGGATGTCACAATGGACCCTGGCGACAAAGGGAGTCCGCAGCATGTCACAATGGGCCCTGGGAACAAAGGAGGCGTCCCCAGGATTTCACAATGGGCCCTAAGGACAATGGGGGGTCCTGCGACGTCACAATGGGCACTGGAGCCAAGGGGGGTCCCCAGGATGTCACAATAGGCCCTGGGGACAAAGAGGGTCCCCAGCATGTCACAATGGGCCCTAAGGGCAAGGGGGGGTCCTTGGATGTCACAGTGGGCCCCAGTGACAAAGGGATCCCCCATGGTGCGAAAATGGGCCCTGGGGACAAAGGGGGTCCCTAGGATGTCACAATGGGCTCTGGGGACAATGGGGGGTCCTGGGATGTCACAATGGGACCTGGGGACAAAGGGGGTCCCCACGGTGTCACAATGGACCCTGGGGACAACAGGGAGTCATGGGACGTCCAGTGGGCCCTGGGGACAATGGGGGGTCCTGTGAAGTCATAATGGGCCCTGGAGAAAAGGGTGGGTCCCCAGGATGTTACAATGGGCTCTGGGGACAATGGGGGGTGTCCAGGATGTCACAATGGGCCCTGAGGACAAGGCGGGGTCCCCATGGTGTCACAATGGGTTCCCAGTGAAAAGGGGGGGTCCCCATAGTGTCACAATGGTCCCTGGGGACAAAGAGGGGTCCCCTGAATGTCATAATGGGCCCTGGGGACAAAGTGGAGTCCTGGGATGTCACAGTGGGCTCCAGTGACAAAGGGGGTCCCCATTGTGCCACAACGGGCCCTGGGGACAAACGGGATCCCCAGGATGTCACAATGGGCCCTGACGACAAAGGGGGTCCCCAGCATGTCACAATGGGCCCTGAGGACAAGGTGTGGTCTCCATGGTGTCACAATGGGCCCTGGGGACAAAGTGGGGTCCTGGGATGTCAGAAGAGGCACTGGGGACAACGAGGGGTCCTGGGAAGCCTCGATGGTCCCTGGGGACAAAGGGGGTCCCCACAGTGTCCCAATGGGCCCTGGGGACAAAGGGGGGTCCCCAGGATGTCACAATAAGTCCTGGGGACAAAGGGGGTCCCCAGGATGTCACAATAAGTCCTGGGGACAAAGGGGGTCCTGGGACGTCACAATGGGCCCATGGGATAAAGAGTGGTCCCCTGAATGTCACAATGGGCTGTGGGGACAAGCGGGGTCCCCACGGTGTCAGAATGGGTCCTGGGGACAAAGGGGGGTCCTGGATTGTCACAATGTGCACCAGTGACAAAGGGGGTCCCCTGAATGTCACAATGGGCCCTGGGGACAAGAGGGGTCTCCACGGTGTCACAGTGGGCCCTGGGGACAAAGAGGTGTCCCAAGGATGTCACAATAGGCCCTGGGAACAAAGGGGGTCACCATGGTGCCACAATGGGCCCTGGGGACAAGGGGTTAGGGGGTTGTGTTAGGGGTTTGGAGGATTAGGTGGTGCAGGATTTGGGGGTTCAGGGTTTAGGGGTGCAGTGGTTTGGAGTGCAGTGTTTTGGGGTGCAGGGTTTGGGGAAGGAGGATATGGGGGTGCAGGGTTTAGGGTGCAGGATCTTGGGGTGCAGGGGTTTGGGGTGGAGGGCTTGGTAGGGCAGGATTTGGGGGTGGAAAGTTTATTGGGTAGGGCTGGGGGTGCAGGATTTGGGGGTGAAGGGGTTGTGGGGTGCAGGGTTGTGGGGTGCAGGGTTTGGGAGATCGGGACGTGGGGCTGGAGGATTTGGGGGTGCAGGGTTTGGAGCAGCAGGATCTGAGGGTGCAGAGTTGGGGGGTGCAAGATTGGGGGTAGCAGGGTTTTGGGGAGCAGGGTTTCGGGGTCAGGCTTTAGGGGGACAGGGTTTGGGGGGCAGGGTTGGGAGGGATGATTTTGGGGTGCAGGGTTTAGGTCAGCAGGATCTTGGGGTGAAGGGGTTTGGGGTGAAGGGTTGGGTAGGACAGGATTTGGGGTGCAGGTTTTTAGGGTGCAACTTGTGGGGGTCAGGATTTGGGGTACAGGGTTTGGGGGTGCAGGATTTAGTGGTGCAGGGTTTGGGGGTGCAGGTCTTGGGGACGCAGAATTGGGGGTGCAGGTTATTGGAGTTAAGGGATTTGGGGGTGCAGATTTTGGGTGTTCAGGACCTGGGGGTGCAGGATTTGGGGATGTAGGTTTGGGGGGGCAGGGCTTAGGGTTTCAGTATCTTGGGTTGAAGAGGTTTGGAGTGAAGGGTTGTGTACGGCAGGATTTGGGGGTGCAGGGCTTTGGGCTGAAGGTTTGGGGGTGCAGGGTTCGCATGTTCAGGAACTGGGGGTGCAGGATTTGTGTTTGCAGGTTTGGGGAATTTTGCGGTAAAGGATTTGGGGTGCAGGGTTGGGGGACGCAGGATCTGAGGGTGCAGCGTTTGGGGTGCAGAGTTAGGGGCTGCAGGATCTGGGGTGCAGGGTTTGGGGGGCACTGTTTTGGGGGGAAGGATTTGCGAGATGCAGGGTTTAAGGGTTTAGAATTTGGAGGTGTCGAATTTTGGGGTGCAGGAGGTGTGGGGTTTGGGGTTGCAGGATTTGGGGCAGAATGGTTTGGGGGTGCAAGACTTGAGGGCGCAGGGTTTGGGGGTTTGGGACATGGGGCTGGAGGATTTGGGGGTGCAGGATTTGGGGTGCAGTGTGTGGGGGTGCAAGATCTTGGGGTGTACGAGCTTTGGGTGTGGGATTTGAAGGACAATGATTTGGGGGTGCAGGGATTGGGGGTGTAGGGTTTTGGGGTTGCTGCGTTTGGAGATTCGGGATGTGGAGGTCAAGGATTTAGGGCTACAAGGGCTGGTTGCAGGATTTGGGGTACAGGGTTTGAAGTGCAGGGCTAAAGGGGCCAGGATTTGGAGGGCCCATTGTGACAGGGTGGGGACCCCCTTTGTCTCCAGGACCCATTGTGAACATCCTGGGGACCCCTTTGTCCCCAGGGCCCGTTGTGACACCGTGGGTACCCCCTTGTCCCCCGGGGCCCATTGTGACGTCCCAGGACCCTCCATTGTTCCCAGGGACCATTGTGACACTGTGGGGACTCCCCGTTGTCCCCAGGGCCCATTGTGACATCCCAGGACTCCCCATTGTCCCCAGGACCCATTGTGACACCATGGGGACCCCCCTTTTCCTCAGGACCCATTGTGACATCCTAGGGACCCCCTTTGTCCCCAGGGCCCATTGTGGCACCATGGGGACTGCCTTTGTCACTGGGGCCCATTGTGACATTCCAGAATTCCACTTTGTCCCTAGGGCCCGTTCTGACACCGTGGGGACCCCCATTGTCCCCAGGGCCCATTGTGACACTGTGGGGACGCCCTCTTGTCCCCAGGACCCATTGTGACGTCCCAGCACTCCCCGTTGTCCCCAGGGCCCATTGTGACACCGTGGGGACCAACCTTGTTAGTGGGGCCCATTTTGACATCCTGGGTGACCTCCTTTGTCCCCAGGCCCCAGTGTGACAGGGTGGGGACCCCCCTTGTCCCCAGGGCCCATTGTGACATCCTGGGGACCCCCCTTGTCACTGGGGACCCATTGTGATACCATGGGGACCCCCCCTTGTTCTCAGGGCACATTGTGACACAGTAGGGACCCCTGTTGTCCCCAGGGCCCATTGTGACATCCGAGGACCCCCCATTGTCCCCAGGGTCCATTGTGACATCCTGGGCACCCCCTTTGTCCCCAGGGCCCATTGTGGCACCATGGGACCCCATTTTGTCACAGTGGCCCAGTGTGACATCCCAGGACCCCACTTTGTACCCAAGGCCCATTGTGACACCGTGGAGACCCACCTTGTCACTTGGGCCCATTGTGACACCATGGGAACCCACCCTTGTCCCCAGGGCCCATTTTGAGATCCTGGGGACCTCCTTGTCCCCAGGGACCATTGTGACACCGTGGAGACCCCCCTGGTCCCCAGGGCTCGTTGTGACATCCTTGGGAACCTCTTTGTCCCCAGAGCCCATTGTGACACCGTGGAGACCCCCCCTTGTCCCCAGGTCCCATTGTGACATCCCAGGACCCCCCATTGTCCCCAGTGCCCATTGTGACACCATGGAGACCCCCATTTTTCCCCAGGGCCCATTGTGACATCCTGGGCACCCCCTTTGTCCCCAGGGCCCATTGTGACATCCTGGGGACCCTCTTTGTCGCCCCGGCCCATTTTGGCACCATGGGGACCCACCTTGTCCCCACAGACTGTTGTGACGTCCCAGGACCCTCCTTTGTCCCCAGGGCCCATTGTGACACCGTGGGGACCCTCCTTTGTCCCCAGGGCCTATTGTGACATCCCAGTACCCCACTTTGTCCCCAGGGCCCATTGTGACACCGTGGGGACCCTCCTTTTTCCCCAGGGCCCATTGTGACGTCCCAGGAGCCCCCGTTATCCCCAGGGCCCATTGTGACATCCTGGTAACCCCCTTTGTCCCCAGGGCCCATTGTGAGCTTCAAGGGACCCCCCATTGTCCCCAAGGCCCATTGTGACATCCTGGGGACTCCCCTTTGTATCCAGGGCCCATTGTGTCATTCAGGGGACCCCTCTTTGTCCCCAGGGCCCATTGTGACATCCCAGGACCCCACCATGTCCCCAGGACACATTGTGACATCCTGTGGACCCCCTTTGTGCCCAGAACCCGTTGTGACATCCTTGGGAGCCCCCTTTGTTCCCAGGGCCCATTGTGTCATTCAGGGGACCCCTCTTTGTTCCCAGGGCCCATTGCGACATCCCAGGACCCCCCATTGTCCCCAGGGTCCATTGCGACATCCTGGGGACCCGCTTTGTCCCCAGGGCCCATTGTAACATCCCAGGACCCCCACTTGTCCCCAGGGCCCATTGTGACATCCTTGGGACCCCCTTGTCCCCAGGGCCCATTGTGACATCCTGGGGACTCCCTTTGTCCCCAGGGCCCATGGTGACATCCCAGGACCCCCCTAGTCCTCAGGGCCCGATTGTGAAATTCAGGGGACCCTCCTTTCTCCCCAGGGCCCATTGTGACATCCTGTGGCCCCCGTTTGTCCCCAGGGCCCGTTGTGACAGGGTGGACACCCCCTTTGTGCCCAGGGCCCATTGTGACATCTCAGGACCCCCCATTGTCCCCAGGGCCCCTTGTGAGTAGCCTGGGGACCACCCTTTGTCCCCAGGGCCTATTCTGACATCCCAGGACCCCCATTGTCCCCAGGGTCCATTGTGAAAGTGTGGGGACCCTCTTGTCCCCAGGGCCCATCGTGGCACCGTGGAGACTCCCCCTTTGTCTCCAGTGCCCAATGTGACATCTTGTGGACCCCCCTTGTCCCCAGAGCCCATTGTGACATCCCAGGACACCCATTGTCTCCAGGGCCCATTGTGAACATCCTGGGAACCCCCATTTATCCACAGGGTCCATTGTGACATCCCAGGACCCCGCATTGTCCCAAGGGCCCATTGTGACATCATGAGGCCGCCCTTTGTCCCCAGGGCCCATTGTGACATCCTGGGGACCCCCTTTGTCCCCAGGGCTCATTGTGGCACCATGAGGACGCCCCTTGTCATTGGGGCCCATTGTGACATCCCAGGACCCCACTATGTCCCCAAGGCCCATTGTGACATTGAGGGGACCCCTGTTTTTCCCCAGGGCCCAATGTGACATCCCAGGACCCCCTCTTGTCCGCAGAGCCCATTGTGACATCCAGGGGAGCCCCCTTTCTCCCCAGGGCCCATTGTGACATCCTGAGGACGCCCTTTGTCTCCAGGGTCCATTGTGATGTCCAAAGACTCCCAGTTGTCTGCAGGGCCGATTGTGACATCCTGGGGATCCCCCTTGTCACCAGAGCCCATTGTGACATTCAGGGGACCCCTCTTTGTCCCCAGGGCCCCTTGTGACATCCTGGGGACCCCGTTTGTCCCCAGGGCCCATTGTGACATCCCAGGACCTCCCATTGTCCCCAGGGCCCATTGTGAACATCCTGGGGACCCTCCTTGTCCACAGAGCCCATTGTGAACACCATGGGGACCCCCTTTGTCCCCAGGTCCCATTGTGACAGGGTGGGACCCCCCTTTTCCCCAGGGTCCATTGTGACATTCAGGGGACCTCTCTTTGTCTCCAGAGCCTATTGTGACATCCTGGGGACCCCGCCTTGATTCCAGGGCCCAGTGTGACATCCCAGGACCCCCTTTGTCCCCAGGGGCCATTGTGACATCCTTGGGACCCCTTTTGTCCCCAGGACCCATTGTGATGTCCCAGGACCCCCATTGTCCCCAGGGCCCATTGTGACAGGGTGGGGACCCCCTTTGTCCCCAGGGCCCATTGTGACACCATGGGGACGCCCTTTGTCCCCAGGGACCATTGTGACATCCTTGGGACCTCGTTTGTCCCCATGGGCCATTGTGACGTCCCAGGAACCCCCGTTTTCCCCAGGGCCCATTGTGACATTCTGGGGACCCCTCTGTCACCAGAGCCCATTGTGATATCCTAGAGAGCCCCCTTTGTCCCCAGTGTCCGTTGTGACGTCCCAGGACCCCCCGTTGTCCCCAGGGGCCATTGTGACATCCTGGGGACCCCCTTTGTCCCCAGGGTCCATTGTGACACCGTGGGTACCCCCTTTGTCCCCAGGGCCCATTGTGACGTCCCAGGACCCCCAGTTGTCCACAGGGCCCATTGTGAACATCCTGGGGACCCCTCTTTCTCCCCAGGGCCCATTGTGACATTGCAGGACCCCCCATTGTCCCCAGGGCACATTGTGACATCGCAGGACCCCCCATTGTCCCCGGGGCACATTGTGACATCCTGGGGACCCCCCTTTGTCCCCAGGGGCCATTGTGACATCCCAGGACCCCACCTTGTCCCGAGGGCCATCGTGACATCCTGGGGACCCTATTGTCACCAGAGCCCATTGTGATATCCTGGGGACCCCCCTTTGTCCCCAGGGCCCATTGTGACATGCCAGGACCCCTATTGTCCCCAGGGCCCATTGTGAACATCCTGGGGACCCCCCTTTGTCCCCAGGGCCCGTTGTGATATCCTGTGTTCCCCCCCTTGTCCCCAGGGCCCATTGTGACATCCCAGGACCCCCTTTGTCCCTGTCGAGGGTTAAGATTGCGGGGTGACAATCAAACCCTGGCAGATGTGTTGTCAACCTCCTCTCCCCCCCACTCCCCCTTTTGCCCCTCCCTCTCCCCCCTTCCCACTCAGCACAGGCGATCGGGAGGGGAAGAAGCACAGAGGGGAGAGAGTTGGAAAAGTTCAAGATGTTTTACTGATGCTACTGATGAGAACAGAGAAAATAATACAAATATACAAAACCCATCTTGTAAGTCTGAGCAACTGCAGAGCCAGCACCCAAAGTCCTGGATCAGACTCTGCAGCCAACCGGAGCTGGATTCAGTCTGTCACTGGCCTCCGTTCGCAGGGACGACCAGCAAGGTCCTCTCCTGATGTCGGCCATGAGCAGAAGGGAAGGAAAAAGGCAAAAGGGAAGGGAAAAAGGGACGAGATCCTCGTGATCTCCCACTTTTATATGAAGTCTTCACGTGAACGGAATGTTATACACAGTTGGTCACCGGTTTCTCGTTGCCCCTCTCGCGAGATGTCCATCTGTGCTTGTCAATAAGTTTCCATTCCATTGCTGGGTTTGCCAAAACATGTGTCTGGTTCTCCAGGAAAATGCAGCTGACATGAAGGCTTTGGCTGACAGGCAAAATTCACTAAAAGAGAAACTTGTTTTTAACAAAACCAGGACAGGTGGGGGCGCAGAGGCTGCTGAGACATGGAGATGGACTGGGACACGGAGGTGGGCTGGGACATAGAGATAGGCTGGGACATGGATGGCCTGGGTCACAGAGACTGCTGGGATGTGCAGACGGGCTGGGTCATGGGCACGAGTCAGAGCCAGCACAGGAGCAGGGAGGCTGGGGCAGCTCCATCCTGCAGACGTGCTTGTCCTGGCCATGCCAGCCATGGGATACGTGCCCCAGCACAGACACACACCCGTGGGACACACAGCTGGCCACAGGGACCCCAGAGACACACGCACGCCCCGTGCCATCATTCCAGTTCACTGGTGGAGCCGTGGGGGTCACTGGGGTGGCGGTGGCCAAGGGTGGCGAGGGTGGCACCGAGGTGCTCACAGTCCAAACTGATCACTGTGTTTAAAAAGATAATCGAGGGGGAAGGGCAACCAAAGAGCCAGGAATCCATATTTCAAATAAATCAATAAGGTGAGAGGGTTGTTAATTAGATGAATGAGACAGGTAAACTGAGGCCAGCCCTGGGGAGTCTGTAACCCCTGCAGTGCCAAGCGCTGGGGAGCAGGGCAGGGAATGTGCAGCTGGGGTTGGGGGATGTGTAAGCGGGGGCTTTTTGTCCCATTCCCTGTGCTGTCTTTGGGTAGAACACCTGGTCTTGCCAAATCGTTTATAAAATACGCTTTGCTGAGAGATCCTGCCCGGGGCTGTTCTCTTGGCAAGGGGATTGTTTCCCACAGCAGGGTTTGGCAGCAGAAGTTTGGCAGGACAAGAGGGCCCATGAGGTCAGAAAGCACAGCAGAGCTGGAACGTGGGGTCACGGGCACCAAACCCAGCTCGGGTGGGAGCCAAGAGGGTCCCCTCGTGTGCAGGGCCCAAAGCGCCATCTGTGGCATCTGCCCGTCCTTCTGAGCGCCCAGAGCCTCCCTCTTGGGGCCAAATCCTCATGTTTAGGGTCCCAACGCGTCTTTCATCACCCACGGCCTTTGGTCAGGGCCCGCAGCTTCATTTTCAGGTGGAGCTTGCTGCCTGGCAACAACCGCCCGGAAGTCTGTGGACAGCCAGGGGATGAAATGCAGCCAATCACATTTGAGGAGGCGGGGCAAGTCATGTGATTGAAACGTAAGCAGCCAATCGAGCTTTGAGACCTGCAGGACAGTTGGCAACAGTTGGACAAACTGGGCAGCGCTCAGGGGCGGGCAGTGCTGGCTGCACCAATCACACCTGGTGGGAGTGCAGCAGAGGGATGATTGACAAATAACCTGACCAATCATTTGGTGGGGGGAGCCAGTGGGAAATCCCAGACAGCCAATCAGAGAAAAGAGCGGGTCAGGGAAGGCGGACACTGTGGGGGCAGTAACCCCTCAGGCCGCCAATCAGAGAGAGTATCACCTCAGGGCAGGGCGAGCCCCAAAGCAGGACAGAATCACTGCCCAGGCAGCCAATCAGCTCAGGGGAGGAGACTGACAGCCCTCCCGACCAATGGTGGCGCAGCCCAGGCTGAGCAGGCGGTTGCTCTGCAGGCGGCCAGCGTGAGCTTTGCCATGGCGCCCGTGGAGCTGCCCGAGGCCGAGCAGCGCCCGGCCCAGCCCTGGGGCCCTTTTTCCTCCCTCTGGGGCCCTGGAGATGTCTTGCTGCCTCTGGCCCAGGTGTGTGTGGGCTGCTCTGGCCTTGTTCTGCTGGGCGGGGGAGGGGGCAGGGGGCACTTGCTGGAGAGGAGCTGCTGGGGCTGGAGCTGGAGAGAGCAGGAGAAGGGGAAGCAGCTGGAGGGTGAAGTGCAGGGGATCCCCACAGCTGCTGCTGCAGCTGCCCCAGAGACAGCTGCCCCTCTGGGTGAGGAAGAGTCCCTGTGAGCAGCCTCAGCAGAGCAGATCACAAACGTGCACCGCAGGGTCTGTGTAAGTGGGGAAAATCACTGTCCGGCCGTATAGTGTGTGTGTGTGTGGGGTGCGTCTGGGGAGCCTCGTGCTGTGAGAGCTGTCAGACACCCATGTGTTCTCTTAGGTGCGGGATGGACAAACGGCTGGAGCTACAGAATAGGAGGGGAGGGAAAGGCAGGCAGACAGAAGTGCCTGAACTGCACAGCTTACCTGGCAGTGCAGAGAGCAGGAACTGTGGTGAGTGCTGGGCCCTTGGGCTCATTTCGTCCTGTTTTGTGCTCCCCTCCCTGCCTCCCTGCTCCTTCCTCTTTCCTACCGTGTCCTTCTCCCTCTTCATCTCTTCTCTCTCTGCCCCTCTCTGCTTCTTCCTCACCGTTTCCTCCACCCGTCTCCACCTCTGTGCAGGGTTTCTCGTATCTCCCTCTCTGTCTCCGCTGCTCTGTGCTTCTCATCATCCCTGGTTTCTCTTTGTCACCATTCTGCTCTGTTGCTGTGTCCTGCTCCCTGCCCCATCATTTCTCACTGTATCCCTCTGTCCTGCTCCCTGCACCTATTCCTGCCCCTCTTCTTTTTTACTCCCTCTCCATCTTGCTGCCCGCCCCAGGATTTTTTCCCCAATCTCTGTCCTGCCCCCAACCCTTGTTGTTCTTTCTCTCTCCTGCTCCCCTTCTGTCTTCTGCCTGTCTTCCCTTTCCCGGCTGCTTCTTTCTCCAGCTCTGTCCAGATTACTGCCCCTCTTCCTTTTGATGTCTTTCTCGCCTGGTTTTCCTTCTGTCTCCCATCCCTGTTCCCAGTGCCATCCCTTCTCACTATATCACCCCTGTCCAGCTGGCTCTGCCTTTTCTTTGTCTTCTCTTCCTCTTTCCTGCTGCTCAGCCCTCTTTTCCTCTTTCTCCAGCTCCTTGCTGCATGTTTCCCCTTTCCAGTCTCTTCATTTGGATCCCAACTTTGCTTTATTTCTCACTCCCTTTGTTCTGTTCCCTGTCTTTCTTTTTGTCTCTCCATCTGTGCATCCCCCTCCCTGTCTTTCTCCAGCCCCTTCCTGCTTCTCCTCCTCCCCCCTCCCCATCCCTCTGTCCTGCTCATCAGCCCTGCTGGTTCTTCCTCCCTGTCTCATCCCAGCTCATTGTGCCTTTTTGCCTTCATCTCTCCGTCCTTTTCCCTGTGTGTTTGTTTCTCTCTCAGCTCCTCTGTCTTCTCTCTTGTCTGATTTGTCTCTTGCTAGTCCTCTGTCCTTCTCCCCAGCAGCTTCAACTGAATGGCCAGGTGTCCCTGCACTCTGGTGGTTCCTCATCACTGCCCTGGGCTGTGTCTGTAGGGCTGGGGATCATTTAGGAGCTGCTCTCCTTCTGCAGACAGCAGAGCCTGGTGCAGCTACAGCAGAGGTTGTTCTCAGCTGCTGCTTATGCAGCTCGTTGGAAGAGCAGCTGTGGGCCTTCTTTGGAAGGGAGGTTTCTTGTTCTGTGCTTACTGCTCCTGGGGACCCTGCACAGGAGCGGTGTTGGGGTCTGCAGGGACGGGTGGGACCTGCTGTGATTCCTGGTGAACGTGAACTGAACTTGTCCTGATGTACTCGAATGAAAACAGACTGACTGGAGATGGTTTACTGCCCTGTTTCAGTTCCAAACTACATGCTTGGCACTGGAGAACATGAGACTTTGTGCTGCGTTCCAGATGTCAGCTGAGAACATCACTGCCTTTGGTACCAGGGCAGGTGGTCTGTGATCAGGGCTGCGGACTTGCATGGCAGTGCTTTAATGAACATTTTATGGTCTTGCCACTTCAAAGCCCTTCATTTTCCTAGAAATTTGAAGATGGCATTTCTCATTCGGAGGTTCAGACTTCGGTTGGACTTGATGTTGAATGGTCCATACAATGGGGTGCATAAAAGAAGAATCTCGCTTCCTTGTTGTTGTTGTTTTCTAACGCTGTCTGAATTTGGTAAGCAAGAGGAAGAGTGGCTTGCAGTGTCTGCTTTTGAGAGGAACGTATTCCTGACTGTCTCCATCTCTGTATGGTGAAGCTTTCTGCCTGCACTATGATTTTGCTGGGCTGTGAGGCTGTGTTGGAGCAGCAGAGCTCAGAAGTGGTGGCTTTAAAGGCGTTGAAGCTGTGGTCAAACTAGCAGGAAAAGCTGGTTTCTTCCCAGAGAGCTGCCTGACAAATATAGCTACAAGTAAAGACCCTTGAAGTTGGCTTTTTTTATTTAAATTTACTATTAATATGTAGCTTTTGGGATTGATTGATTGATTGATTTCTGGGAAGCAAGAAGTGAGAGCCTGTGCACTCCCACAGGCAGAGCTGCCTCCCAAAATAGGTGCCCCCTTCTCCACTTCTGTTCCTTCCATGCTGGTGTAGCACAAGGCCATGCAGCAGTGTGCAGATGTGGTGATTCCAATGTGACTGTGAGGTCAGAGCCCCTCGGTGACGTGCTGTGCTGTGTCTTGGCAGCAGCAGCATCATGGGGCGAGCGTGGGGGCCATGGTCCTCACCCTGTTCCTCCTCCTGGTGTCCCTGCCAGCCCGGGACGCCCAGGCTGCTCCAGCCGAGCGCAGGGAGCAGGTGGGCGAGCAGGGGCAGCACCCAGCCCCGAGCAGCTCAGCAGGGCAGCAGTGGGGCCAGGGCTGGGGCTGGGGCCGGGAGAGCAGCCGGGCTGCAATAGTTGAGCCTTGCAGTAGCCAGCAGGCTCTGATTTAGGAGAAACATGGATGATCATTTTTTGCCCTGGTGCTCCATGCTCCCACGTTAGTGTGGGTTTCCTTTTGTGTGTGTGAGAGGTCTCCTGGTCAGAAGGCCCTGAGAGGCCCCGTGTTGGTCCATCTGGTCCTTGAGGGGTGTTGCATGTGGCCTGGACACAGTAGTTTGGAAGCTGCCAGGTCCCAGACAAGGGCTCTGCAGCCCCTCTGCAGCTTTGGCAATTTCAGCATGCGTCTGGGTCCCGTGTTGTTGCCTGACCCCCGTCCAGGCGCTGCAGGTCATTTCACAACGTGAAATGGAAACGCTTTTCCTTTCTGCTCGATTCCAGCCGTCCCTGTAGGCAGCGGCTCCTTGACTGCTTCACCTGAGTGTGTCCGTGAGCCTCGGGGCCATCCCACAGGTACGACCTGGGAACAGATGAGCGTTTCCATGTTAATTTTCTGTTCCTGTGAAATTTAGCTTGCTGCTTTCTTGGCTGACGCTCGGTCACGCAGAGGGGAAGTGGGTCCAGCTCAGTGCTGTGCCCCAGAGGGCTCTGCCTTGCAAAGCTCTTTGCCAGCTGCTCCATCTCTGCGCCGCTCGCAGTGCCGGCTGCCGAGGCAGCAGCAGGTTGGGGCTGAGTTTAGAGCTGGGTGAGCTCCAGGGAGTCCTTTCTCCTGACAGCTCCAGGCCTGCTTAGTGGCCACTGAGTTTGGGTTTGGGTTAGGGTTAGGCTTAGGTTTTGGAGTTTGGGTTAGGGTTAGGCTTAGGAGTTTGGGTTAGGCTTAGTCTTAAGCTTAGGAGTTTGGTTTAGGCTTAGACTTAGGGTTAGGAGTTTGAGTTAGGATTTAGGGTTAGTCTTAAGGCTAGGAGTTTGGGTTAGGGTTAGGAGTTTCCGTTAGGGTTAGGCTTAGTGTTAGGAGTTTGGCTTAGGCGTCTGGGTTGGGCTTAGGCGTCTGGGTTGGGCTTAGGCTTAGAGTTAGGAGTTTGGGTTAGGGTTAAGGGATTGGGATAAGGGTTAAGAGATTGGGTTAGGATTGGGTTTAGGGTTAGGAATTAGGCTTAGGTTTAGGATTAGGATTAGCGTTATGGTCTGGGTTAGGAGTTGGGGTTAGGAGTTGGGGTTAGGAATCTTAACCCTCGACAGGGACAAAGGGGGTCCCCAGGATGTCACAATGGGCCCTGGGGACAACATGGGGCCCTGGGAATTCACAATGGGCCCTGGGGACAAAGAGGGGTCCTCTGAATGTCACAATGGGCCCTGGGGACAAATGGGGGTCCCGATGGTGTCACAATGGGCCCTGGGGACAAAGTAAGGTCCTGGAATGTCACAATGGGACCCAGTAACAAAGGGGGTCCCCATGGTGCGAAAATGGGCCCTGGGGACAAAGGGGGTCCCTAGGATGTCACAATGGGCTCTGGGGACAATGGGGGGTCCTGGGATGTCACAATGGGCCCTGGGGACAAGGGGGTCCCCCGAATATCACAATGGGCCCTGGGGACAAAGGGGGTCCCCACGGTGTCCCAATGATCCCTGGGGACAATGGGGGGTCCTAGGAAGTCACAATGCGCCCAGGGGAGAAAGCGGGGTCCTCTGGATGTCACAATGGGCCATGGGGACAAGGGGGAGTCATGGGACGTCCAATGGGCCCTGGGGACAAAGGGGGTCCCCAGGATGTCACAATGGGCTCTGGGGACAAGGCGGGGTCCCCATGGTGTCACAAAACACCGTCCTCAGGGATACGGGTCAGTGCCAGGGGTGGGTTATGCTTGGCCTCCATGACCTCGAGGGTCTTTTCCAACCAAAATGAGTTTTTAGGGTTTATCCCAAATGATGGGAACCCCCGCTTCCAGCTCTGCTCTTCACCAAACACCTTTTAGAGGATGAAGAGGAAGGAGACGCAACACCTCAGCATACGGAGGGTCTTCCCCAAAGGGGTGGTCTGGGGTATCCAAAACACAAGGGGTGCTGTGGGCATCCGAAGCACAAGGGGTGGTCTGGGGTATCCAAAACACAAGGGGTGGTGTGGGCATCCGAAGCACAAGGGGTGGTCTGGGGTATCCAAAGCTCTCCTGGAGCGACTGCTGCTTCTTCTTGCTTTCCATCAGCTTCTTGATGTCTTCCCGCGTGGGGACACGCTCGTCATCTTCATCATCTTCGTCATCTTCGTCATCTTCGTCATCTTCGTCATCTTCGTCATCTTCGCCATCAGATTCCGAGGATTCTGGAGGAGCGAACAGCGAGAAATGGGCTGGGGAGGGTCCAGCACCGGCCCTGGCTCTTCCTGCCCAGCATCCCAGGCCCATCCCCAGCTGCTCCAGCTTCATCCAAAAGAGGTGGCGAGCTCCAAAAACTCAGTGGCTCCTCCAAGAGCGTCCAATGGGAAGAGGCCCCAGGCAGAGAAGTCGTGGGCTCAAAGGAAAGCACCACGTTGCGAGGATCTCCAGAGGATCCCTGGCCTGCTCCAGAAGATCCCCATCATCAACAAGGTGAGGTCGTCCATGTTGTTTTCAAAGGCGAGGAGGAGCTCAAGGGCCCTCAGCATCGGGGCTCGCGTGCGGTTATGAGAGGGCAAGGAGGGAAGGAGGGAAGGAAGGAGGGAAGGAAGGAGGGAAGGAGGGAAGGAAGGAAGGAGGGAAGGAAGGAGGGAAGGAAGGAGGGAAGGAAGGAAGGAGGGAAGGAAGGAGGGAAGGAGGGAAGGAAGGAAGGAGGGAAGGAAGGAAGGAAGGAAGGAGGGAAGGAAGGAAGGAAGGAGGGAGGGAAGGAGGGAAGGAGGGAAGGAAGGAAGGAGGGAAGGAAGGAAGGAGGGAAGGAAGGAAGGAAGGAGGGAAGGAGGGAAGGAAGGAGGGAAGGAAGGAAGGAAGGAAGGAGGGAAGGAAGGAGGGAAGGAAGGAGGGAAGGAGGGAAGGAAGGAAGGAAGGAGGGAAGGAAGGAAGGAGGGAGGGAAGGAAGGAGGGAAGGAGGGAAGGAAGGAAGGAAGGAGGGAAGGAAGGAAGGAGGGAGGGAAGGAGGGAGGGAAGGAGGGAGGGAAGGAGGGAAGGAAGGAAGGAAGGAAGGAAGGAAGGAAGGAAGGAAGGAAGGAAGGAAGGAAGGAAGGAAGGAAGGAAGGAAGGAACCGGGGGTTCCCATCATTTGGGATAAACCCTAAAAACTCATTAATCACTTTGGTTGGAAAAAAGCACCCACCTCCATAGGACCCCATAGGGACCCATAGAGACCATAGAGGCCCATAGGGAGCCACAGAGCCCCATGGAACCCCATAGAGACCCATAGGGACCGTAAAGCCTGTAGAGACCCATAGGGACCCATAGAGACCCATAGAGCTCCATAGGACCCCATAGGGACCCATAGAGACCATAGAGGCCCATAGGGAGCCGCAGAGCCCCATGGAACCCCATAGGGACCCATAGAGACCCAAAGGGACCCATAGGGACCCATAGAGACCATAGAGACCCATAGGGACCCATAGGGACCGTAGAGCCTGTAGAGACCCATAGGGACCCATAGAGCTCCATAGGACCCCATAGGGACCCATAGAGACCATAGAGGCCCATAGGGAGCCGCAGAGCCCCATGGAACCCCATAGGGACCCATAGAGACCCAAAGGGACCCATAGGGACCCATAGGGACCGTAGAGCCTGTAGAGACCCATAGGGACCCATAGAGCTCCATAGGACCCCAGAGGGACCCATAGAGACCATAGAGGCCCATAGGGAGCCAGAGAGCCCCATGGAACCCCATAGAGACCCATAGGGACCGTAGAGCCTGTAGAGACCCATAGGGACCCATAGAGCTCCGTAGGACCCCATAGGGACCCATAGAGACCATAGAGGCCCATAGGGAGCCACAGAGCCCCATGGAACCCCATAGAGACCCATAGGGACCGTAGAGCCTGTAGAGACCCATAGGGACCCATAGAGCTCCGTAGGACCCCATAGGGACCCATAGAGACCATAGAGGCCCATAGGGAGCCACAGAGCCCCATGGAACCCCATAGAGACCCATAGGGACCCATAGAGACCCAAAGGGACCCATAGAGAGGGAGGGTTTTAGGACCCTGGGGGTTCCATAGAGACCCATAGAGCATCAAGGAGCCCCATAGGGACCCATAGAGCCTGTAGAGACCCATAGAGACCCATAGGGACCCGTAGAGACCCATAGAGACCCATAGGGACCCATAGAGACCCAAGGAGCCCCATAGAGACCCATTAAGACCCATAAGGACCCATAGGGACCCATAGGGACCCATAGAGCCCCATAGAGGCCCATAGGAAACCACAGAGCCCCATGGAACCCCATAGGGACCTAGAGAGCTCCATAGGGACCCATAGGGACCCATAGAGCTCCATAGGGACCCATAGAGCCCCATAGGGACCCATAGAGAGGGAGGGTTTTAGGACCCCGGGGGTTCCTGCTGGGCTCAACTATGGCAAGAAAACCTTAACGAATAATTAACCGAATATTAATGAATGCAAAAGGCCAGGAACCAATGAGGAGTGAGCACTGAGCCCTGGGACAGCGGGGACAGGGACAGCGGGAATGCGACCCTGGGACCCATTGACTCCCATTGACCCCATTGACCCCATTGACTGACCCCATTGACCCCCATTGATCCCCATTGACCGATTGACCCCCATTGACCCATTGACCCCATTGACCCCATTGACCCATTGATCCCCATTGCCCCCCATTGATCCCCATTGCCCCATTGACCCATTGATCCCCATTGACCCCATTGACCCATTGACCCCATTGATCCCCATTGACCCATTGATCCCCATTGACCCCATTGACCCCCATTGACCCCATTGATTCCCATTGACCCATTGACCCCACTGACCCCATTGACCCATTGATCCCCATTGACCCCCATTGAGTCATTGAGTCATTGACTTCATTGACCCCCCATTGACCCCCATTGCCCCCCATTGATCCCCATTGCCCCCATTGCCCCCCATTGATCGCCATTGACCCCCATTGACCCCCATTGACCCCGTTGACCCATTGATCCCCATTGCCCCCCATTGACTCCCATTGCCCCCATTGCCCCCATTGACCCCATTGACCCATTGACCCATTGACCGCATTGACTCCCATTGCCCCCATTGACCCCATTGCCCCCCATTGCCCCCCATTGCCCCCATTGCCCCCCATTGCCCCCATTGTACCCACTGCCCCCATTGTCCCCCATTGTCCCCCATTGCCCCCCACTGACCCCCACTGACCCCATTGCCCCCCACTGACCCCATTGCCCCCCATTGACCCCATTGCCCCCCATTGCCCCCATTGTCCCATTTCAGGTAAAAGAGGACATAAACAAGAGAGAAAAAACAAAACACAACACATTTGGGTACTCCTGGGTCCTTTGGGGCACCCCTGGGTCCCTCCTGAACTCCTGGGTCCTTTGGGGCACTCCTGGGTCCCTCCTGAACTCCTGGGTCCTTTGGGGCACTCCTGGGTCCCTTGGGGTACTCCTGGGTCCCTCCTGAACTCCCCATAGACCCCCATAATTTCCCCCTTAGGGACCCAGGAGTGCCCCATAGTGACCCATAAGTGACTCATGGAGCCCCCTAAGTGTGTTCGGGTCCCTTCGGGTCCCTTCGGGTGAGTGCGGGCCCCACTCGGGTCCCTTCGGGTCCCTTCGGGTGTGTTCGGGTCCCACTCGGGTCCCTTCGGGTGCGTTCGGGTCCCTTCGGGTGCCTTCGGGTGCCTTCGGGTCCCCTCGGGTGCGTTCGGGCCCCACTCGGGTCCCTTCGGGTGCGTTCGGGTCCCTTCGGGTGCGTTCGGGTCCCTTCGGGTCCCCTCGGGTCCCTTCGGCTCCCTTCGTGTATCTTCGGCTCCTCTCGGAGCCGCCTCCGCGCACGCCACGCACAGTGGGCGTGGCCACGCACCCACCCCGCTTCCCATTGGCTGCCGCCTGAGGAAGGGGGCGTGGCCTCGCTCGCAGCCACCGCCGCGGCGGGAAACGATCGTGAGGCGGGAAAAGGGGAAGAAAGGGGGCGGGGGGAGGAAGAGGAGGGGCCGGGGGGGGAGCGGAACACGGGTTTTGGGGTAAAAAGGGGGGGATTTGGGAGTTTGGCGCCTTTTGGGGCACTTTCGGGTGGGTTCGGGTCCCTTCGGGGAGACTTCGGGTCCCTTCGGGGAGACTTCGGGCCCCTTCGGGTGGGTTCGGGCCCCTTCGGGGAGACTTCGGGTCCCTTCGGGTGCGTTCGGGTCCCTTCGGGTGCGTTCGGCTCCACTCGGAACCCTTCGGGTGCGTTCGGGTCCCTTCGGGTGCGTTCGGGTCCCTTCGGGTGGGTTCGGGTCCCTTCGGGTTTGTTCGGCTCCACTCGGGCCCCTTCGGGTGGGTTCGGGTCCCTTCGGGTGCGTTCGGCTCCACTCGGACCCCTTCGGGAAGACTTCGGGTCCCTTCGGGTGCGTTCGGCTCCACTCGGACCCCTTCGGGAAGACTTCGGGTCCCTTCGGGTGCGTTCGGCCCCGGCCGGGACTCGGGCGCCGCTCGGCTCCGCTCGGGCTCCGCTCGGGCGCCGCTCGTCTCCGCTCGGGCCCATTCGGCTCCGCTCGGCTCTTTCCGTCTCCGCTCGTTTTCCCGCGCTTTCCCTCAGAGCGCGAAGCGAAGCGCGGGGACCCCCGGGGCCGCTTTTTTCGCGCTTTTCCCGAGGTGACAACAGCGGGGGCTTTGGGGACACAGCTCGGGGAGCCTCAGCGGGAGGGTTTTGGGTTGAAAAAGCGCTATTTTGGGTCAATTTTGAGGTGGTTTGTGGCCCTCCCGGCGGGGCAAGATGGCGGCTCCGGACATCGAGGGGCTGCTGGGTGAGTAATGAGGGGGAATTAGGGGTGATTAGCGCGAATTAGGGGGTAATTAGGGGGCAGCGGGGATACGGGGGGGTGGGGGGGGTGTTAATTAGCGCTGCTGAGGGTGTTAATTGTTAATGAATGCAGAGGAGGAGCCGTTGCAGGAGCTGCACCCCGGGCTGGCCCCGCTGAGGGGGATTGGGGGGGTGGGAGCGGAGCTGGAGAGGGAGGTGAGACAGGTAAGGGGGCATTGGGGACAATGGGGACAGAGAGAGAGAGTGTGTGCGGATCAGCAGTGATCACCCCAAACCTGCCCCGCAGACACGGCACCCAAAATCCTGCACCCCAAAATACTCTTCCCAAACCTGCACCCCAGATCCTGACCCCAAGCCCTGCACCAAAACCCTGCCCCTCAATCCTGCACCCCCAAATCCTCCACCCCCGATCCTGTCTTCCCAAACCCTGCACCCCAGATCCTGCACCCCCAAATTCGGCCCTACCAAACTCTGCACCCCTAAACCCTACAACTGAAACCTTGCACCCCCTAATCCTGCCCTCCCTACCTTCCTGAACCCCGAAACCTGCACCCCAAACCCTGCATTCCCAAATCTTTCCGTCCTATACCCTACACCCCTAAACCTGCCCCCAAACCCTGTACCCCAAAGAATTCCCTCCCAAACCCTGCACCTCCAAATCCTGCACCTCAAAGGCCTGGCAACCCAAGCCCTTCAACCCCATCCCTGCAACACCAAATCCTGTACCCCAAACCCAGCACCCCAGAATCCTGCACCCCAAATCCTGCCTACCAAACCTTTCACTGCAAACCCCTGCACCCCAAGATTGTGCTGCCCTAAACACTGAACCCCCAAATCCTGAAGACCCGGATCCTTGCCTCCCAAGACTCTGCACCCCCAAATCCTGCACCCAAATCTCTCACCCCCACCACCCTGCACTCCCAACCCCTGCACCCCAAAACTCCACACCTCCAAATCCTGAACCCTGAAACCCCGCACCCCCAAATCCTGTGCCCCAGTCCTGTGCACCCCACACTCTGCAACCTTAAATTTCCCCCCAAGCCCCTGCACCCCAAACGCTGCACTCTTAGACCTGACTTCTAAACCCAAGGGCCCATTGTGACATCCCAGAACCTCCTATTGTCCCCAGGGCCCATTGTGACATCCTGGGAACCCCCATTGTCCCCAGGGCGCATTGTGACATTCAGGGGACTCCTCTTTGTCCCCAGGGCCCATTGTGACATCCTGGGGACCGCCCCTTGTCACTGGGGCCCATTGTGACGTCACAGGACCCCCCGTTGTCCCCAGGGTTCATTGTGACGTCTTAGGACCCCCCATTGTCCCCAGGGCCCATTGTGACATCCTGGGGAACCCCCTTGTCCCCAGGGCCCATTGTGACGTCCCAGAACCCGCCATTGTCCCCAGGGCCCATTTTGACATCCTGGGGATCCCTCCTTGTCCCCAGGGCCCATTGGGACGTCCCAGGACCCCCATTGTCCCCAGGGCCCATTGTGACATCCCAGGACCCCACATTGTCCCCAGGGCCCTTGTGAGATCCTGGGGAGCCCACTTGTCCCCAGGACCCATTGTGACACTATAGGGACCCGCCCTTGTGCCCAGTGACCATTGTGACACCGTGGGTACCACCCTTGTCCGCAGGGCCCATTGTGACATCCTGAGGACACCCCCTTGTCTCCAGGGCCCATTGTGACATCCTGGGAATCCCTCCTTGTCCCCAGGGCCCATTTTGACATTCAGGGGACCCCCCATTGTCCCCAGGGCCCATTGTGACATCCTGCGGACCCCCCGTTGTCCCCAGGGCCCATTGTGACATTCAGGGGACCCACCATTGTTCTCAGGGCCCATTGTGACGTCCCAGGACCCCCCGTTGTCCCCAGGGTTCATTGTGACGTCTTAGGACCCCCCATTGTCCCCAGGGCCCATTGTGACATCCACTGCACCCCCCTGTCCCCAGGGCTCATTGTGACATGCAGGGGACCCCTCTTTGTCCCCAGGGCCCATTGTGACATCCTGGGGACCCCCCCTTGTCCCCAGGGCCCATTGTGACGTCCCAGGACCCCCCATTGTCCCCAGGACCCATTGTGACATTCAGGGGACCCCCTTTGTCATTGGGGCCCATTGTGAAATCCCAGGACCCCACATTGTCCCCAGGGCCCATTGTGACATCCTGGGGACCCCCCCTTTGTCCCCAGTGCCCATTGTGACATCCTGCGGACCCCCCTTTGTCCCCAGGGCCCATTTTGACATTCAGGGGACCCACCATTGTCCTCAGGGCCCATTGTGCGGTCCCAGGACCCCCCATTGTCCCCAGGGCCCATTGTGATATCCTCGGCACCCCCTTGTCCCCAGGGTCCATTGTGACACTGTGGGTACCACCCTTGTCTGCAGGGCTCATTGTGACATCCCAGGACCCCCCATTGTCCCCAGGGCCCATTGTGACATTCAGGGGACCCCCCTTGTCCCCAGGGCCCATCCTGATACCGTGTGGACCCCCTTTGTCCCCAGGGCCCATTGTGACATCCTGCGGACCCCCCTTGTCCTCAGGGTCCATTGTGACAGCCCAGGACCTTACATTGTCCCCAGGGCCCATTGTGATATCTGGGGGACCCCCTTGTTCCCAAGGCCCATTGTGACATCCTGGGGACCCACCCTTGTCCCCAGGGCCCATTGTGACATCCCAGGACCCCCCATTGTCCCCAGAGCCCATTGTGACATCCTCGGCACCCCCTTGTCCCCAGGGCCCATTGTGACATCCTGGGGACCCCCCCTTCTTCCCAGGGCCCATTGTGACGTCCCAGGACCCCCCATTGTCCCCAGGGCCCATTGTGACATCCTCTGCACCCCCTTGTCCCCAGGGCCAATTGTGACATTCAGGGGACCCCTCTTTGTCCCCAGGGCCCATTCTGACATCCTGGGGATCCCTCCTTGTCCCCAGGGCCCATTGTGACGTCCCAGGACCCCCCATTGTCCCCAGGACCTATTGTGACATTCAGGGGACCCCCTTTGTCACTGGGGCCCATTGTGACACCATGGAGACCCCCGCTTGTCCTCAGGGTCCATTGTGACATCCTGGGTACCCCCCATTTTCCCCAGGACCCATTGTGACATCCTGGCCACCCCCTTGCTCCCAGGGCCCGTTGTGGCACCATGGGGACACCACCTTTGTCCCCAGGGCCCATTGTGACATCCCAGGACCCCCCTTTGTCCCCAGGGCCCATTGTAGCACCATGGGGACCCCCTTTGACCCCAGGGCCCATTGTGGCACCATGGCAACCCCTTTTGTCCCCAGGGCCCATTGTGACATTCTTGGACCCCACTTTGTCCCCAGGGCCTATTGTGACATCATGGGGACCCCTCCTTGTCACTATGGACCCATTGTGACACCATGGGGACCCCCCCTTGTCCTCAGGACTCATTCTCACATCCTGGACACCCCCCATTGTCCCCAGGGCCCATTGTGACATCCACTGCACCCCCTTGTCCCCAGGGCCCATTGTGACATTCAGGGGACCCCTCTTTGTCCCCAGGGCCCATTGTGACATCCTGGGGACCCCCCCTTGTCCCCAGGGCTCATTGAGACGTCCCAGGACCCCCCACTGTCCCCAGGGCCCATTGTGACATTCAGGGGACCCCCTTTGTCACTGGGGCCCATTGTGACATGCTGGGGACGCTCTTTGTCCACAGGGCCCATTGTGACATCCTGGGGACCCTCCTTGTCCCCAGAGCCCATTGTGACATCCAGGGGACCCCCTTTGTCCCCAGGGCCCATTGTGGCACCATGAGGACCCTCTTTGTCACTGGGGCCCATTGTGACACCGTCGACACCCCCCTTTGTCCCCAGGGCCCATTCTGATACCGTGGGGACCCCCCATTGTCCCCAGGGCCCATTGTGACATGCTGGGGACGCTCTTTGTCCACAGGGCCCATTGTGACATCCTGGGGACCCTCCTTGTCCCCAGAGCCCATTGTGACATCCAGGGGACCCCCTTTGTCCCCAGGGCCCATTGTGGCACCATGAGGACCCTCTTTGTCACTGGGGCCCATTGTGACATCCCAGGACCCCCCTTTGTCCCCAGGGCCCATTGTGACATCCTGGGGACCCTCCTTGTCCCCAGAGCCCATTGTGACATCCCAGGACCCCACTTTGTCCCCAGGGCTTATTGTGACGCCATGGGGATCTCCCTTGTCCCCAGGGCCCATTGTGACATCCCATGACCCCCCTTTGTCCCCAGTGCTATTGTGAAATCCTGGGGACCCCTTTTGTCCCCAGAGCCCATTGTGACACCGTGGGGAACCCCTTTGTCAGTGGGGGCCATTGTGACATTCCAGGATTTCACTTTGTCCCCAGGGCTCGTTCTGACACCTTGGGGACTCCCATTGTCCCCAGGGCCCATTGTGACATCCTGGGCAACCCCATTGTCCCCAGGGCCCATTGTGACATCCTGGGGACCCCCATTGTCCCCAAGGCCCATTGTGACATTCCAGGACCCCCCATTGTCCCCAGGGCCCATTGTGACATCCACTGCACCCCCTTGTCCCCAGGGCCCATTGTGACATTCAGGGGACCCCTCTTTGTCCCCAGAGCCCATTGTGACATCCTGGGGACCCCCCTTCTCACTGGGGCCCATTGTGACGTCCCAGGACCCCCCATTGTCCCCAGGACCCATTGTGACATTCAGGGGGCCCCTTTGTCACTGGGGCCCATTGTGACATCCCAGGACCCCACATTGTCCCCAGGACACATTGTGACATCCTGGGGACGCTCTTTGTCCCCAGGGCCCATTGTGACATCCTGGGGACCCTCCTTGTCCCCAGAGCCCACTCTGACATCCAGGGGACCCCCTTTGTCCCCATGGCCCATTGTGGCACCATAGGGACCCCCTTTGTCACTGGGGCCCATTGTGACATCCCAGGACACCCCCTGGTCCCCAGGCCCCATTGTGACATCCTGGGGACCCCCTTTGTCCCAGGACTTCATTGTGACATCCTGGGGACCCCCCTTGTCCTCAGGGTCCATTGTGACAGCCCAGGACCTTACATTGTCCCCAGGGCCCATTGTGATATCTGGGGGACCCCCTTGTCCCCAGGGCCCATTGTGACATCCCAGGACCCCCCATTGTCCCCAGGGCCCATTGTGACATCCCAGGACCCCCCATTGTCCCCAGGGTTCATTCTTACATCCTGGGGACCCCCTTGTCCCCAGTACCCATCGTGACACCATGGAGACCCCTCCTTGCCTCAGGGCCCATTGTGACATCCTGGGCATCCCCCTTTGTCACCCGGGACCATTGTAACACCATGGGGACCCCCTTTGTCCCTAGGGCCTATTGTTACGTCCCAGGACCCCCCGTTGTTCCCAGGGCCCATTGTGACACCTTGGGGACCCCCTTGTCACTGGGGACCCATTGTGACACCATGGGGACCACCCCTTGTCCTCAGGGCCTATTGTGAACATCTTGGGGAACCTCCATTGTCCCCAGAGCCCATTGTGAGTTCCTGGGGACCCCCTTGTCCCCAGGTCCCATTGTGACATCCTGGGGAGTCTCTTTGTCCCCAGGGCCCATTGTGACATCCTGGGGACCCCCTTTGTCCCCAGGGCCCATGGTGACATCCTGGGGACCTCCTTGTCCGCAGGACCCATCCTGGCACCGTGGGGACCTCCCTTGTCACTGGGGACCCTTTGTGACACCATGGGGACCTCCCATTGTCCTCAGGGCCCATTGAGACATCCTGGGGACCCCCTTTGTCACTGGGGACCCATTGTGACATCCCAGGAACCCCATTGTCCCAAGGGCCCATTGTGACATCCTAGGGACCTCCCTTTGTCCCCAGGGTTCATTGTGGCACCATGGGGACCCCCTTTGTCACTGTGTCACATTGTGATATCCAAGAACCCCACTTTGTCCCCAAGGCCCATTTTGACATCCTGGGGACCCCCTTTCTCCCCAGGGCCCATTGTGACATTCAGGGGACACCCCCCTTGTCCCCAGGGCCCATTGTGACTTCCCAGGACCCCCCATTGTCCCTAGAGCCCATTGTGACATTCAGGGGACCGCCTTTGTCACTGGGGCCTATTGTGACATCCCAGGACCCCACATTGTCCCCAGGGCCCATTGTGACATTCAGGGGACACCCCCCTTGTCCCCAGGGCCCATTGTGACGTCCCAGGATCCCCCATTGTCCCCAGGGCCCATTGTGACATTCAGGGGACCCCCTTTGGCACTGGGGCCCATTGTGACATCCCAGGACCCCACATTGTCCCCAGGGCCCATTGTGACATTCAGGGGTCCCCCCCTTGTCCCCAGGACCCATTGTGATGTCCCAGGAGCCTCATTGTCCCCACGGCCCATTGTGACATCCTGGGGACCCCCCTTTGTCACTGGGGCTCATTGAGACACCATGGAGACCCCTGCTTGTCCTCAGGGTCCATTGTGACATCTTGGGCACCTCCCATTGTCCCCAGGACCCATTGTGACATCCTGGGGACCCCCTTGCTCCCAGGGCCCATTGTGGCACCATGTGGACATCCCCTTTGTCCCCAGGGCCCATTGTGACATTCCAGGACCCCCCATTGTCCCCAGGGCCCATTGTGACATCCACTGCACCCCCTTGTCCCCAGGGCCCATTGTGACATTCAGGGGACCCCTCTTTGTCCCCAGTGCCCATTGTGACGTCCCAGGACCCCCCATTGTCCCCAGGGCCCATTGTGACATCCTGGGGATCCCTCCTTGTCACTGGGGACCCATTGTGACACCATGGAGACCCCTGCTTGTCCTCAGGGTCCATTGTGACATCTTGGGCACCTCCCATTGTCCCCAGGACCCATTGTGACATCCTGGGGACCCCCTTGCTCCCAGGGCCCATTGTGGCACCATGGGGACATCCCCTTTGTCCCCAGGGCCCATTGTGACATTCCAGGACCCCCCATTGTCCCCAGGGCCCATTGTGACATCCACTGCACCCCCTTGTCCCCAGGGCCCATTGTGACATTCAGGGGACCCCTCTTTGTCCCCAGGGCCCATTGTGACGTCCCAGGACCCCCCATTGTCCCCAGGGCCCATTGTGACATCCTGGGGATCCCTCCTTGTCCTCAGGGCCCATTGTGACGTCTTAGGACCCCCCATTGTCCCCAGGGCCCATTGTGACATTCAGGGGACGCCTCTTTGAAACCCAGGGCACATTGTGACATCCTGGGGACCCCCCCTTGTCCCCACAGCCCATTGTGACGTCCCAGGACCCCCCATTGTTCCCAGGGCCCATTGTGACATCCTGGGGTCCCTCCTTGTCCCCAGGGCCCATTGTGACACTATGGGGACCCCCCCTTGTTCCCAGGGCCCATTGTGACATCCTGGGTACCACCCTTGTCCGCACGGCTCATTGTGACGTCCCAGGACCCCCCATTGTCCCCAGGGCCCATTGTGACATCCTGGGGATCCCTCCTTGTCCGCAGGGCCCATTGTGACGTCCCAGGACCCCCCATTGTCCCCAGGGCCCATTGTGACATCCTCTGCACCCCCTTGTCCCCAGGGCCCATTGTGACATTCCGGGGACCCCTGTTTGTTCCCAGGGCCCATTGTGACATCCTGGGGACCCCCTCTTGTCACTGGGGCCCATTGTGACGTCCCAGGACCCGCTATTGTCCCCAGGGCCGATTGTGACATTCAGGGGACCCCTCTTTGTCCCCAGGGCCCATTGTGACATCCTGGGGATCCCTCCTTTTCCCCACGACCCATTGTGACATCCTGGGGACCCTCCTTGTCCCCAGAGCCCATTGTGACATCCAAGGGACCCCCTTTGTCTCCAGGGCCCATTGTGGCACCATGGGGACCCCCTTTGACACTGGGGCCCATTGTGACACCGTCGACACCCCCCTTTGTCCCCAGAGCCCATTGTGACGTCCTGGGGACCCCCCTTGTCCCCAGAGCCCATTGTGACATCCAGGGGACCCCCTATTGTCCCCAGGGCCCATTGTGACGTCCCAGGACCCTCCATTGTCCCCAGGACCCATTGTGACATCCTGGGGATCCCTCCTTGTCCCCAGGGCCCATTGTGACGTCCCAGGACCCCCCATTGTCCCCAGGACCCACTGTGACATTCAGGGGACCCCCTTTGTCACTGGGGCCCATTGTGACATCCCAGGAGCCCACATTGTCCCCAGGGCCCATTGTGACATCCTGGGGACCCCACTTGTCCCCAGGACCCATTGTGACACTATGGGGACCCCCCCTTGTCCCCAGGGCCCATTGTGACGTCCTGGGTACCACCCTTGTCCGCAGGGCTCATTGTGACGTCTCAGGACCCCCCATTGTCCCCAGGGCCCATTGTGACATCCTGGGGATCCCTCCTTGTCCGCAGGGCCCATTGTGACGTCCCAGGACCCCCCATTGTCCCCAGGGCCCATTGTGACATCCTCGGCACCCCCTTGTCCCCAGGGCCCATTGTGACATTCAGGGGACCCCTGTTTGTCCCCAGGGCCCATTGTGACATCCTGGGGACCCCCTCTTGTCACTGGGGCCCATTGTGACGTCCCAGGACCCCCCATTTTCCCCAGGGCCCATTGTGACATTCAGGGGACCCCTCTTTGTCCCCAGGGGCCATTGTGACGTCTAACGACCCCCCATTGTCCCCAGGGCCCATTGTGACATCCTGGGGATCCCTCCTTGTCCTCAGGGCCCATTGTGACGTCCCAGGACCCCCCATTGTTCCCAGGGCCCATTGTGATGTCCTTGGGAGCCCCCTCTCTTCCCAGGGCTCATTGTGACTCTCAGGGGACCCCACCTTGTCCCCAGGACTGCTTGTGACGTCCTAGGGCCCCTCTGTGTCCCCAGGGCCCATTGTGACGTCCCAGGACCCCCATTGTCCCCAGGACCCATTGTGACATCCTCGGCACCCCCTTGTCCACAGGGCCCATTGTGACATTCAGGGGACCCCTCTTTGTCCCCAGGGCCCATTGTGACATCCTGGGGACCCCCTCTTGTCCCCAGGGCCCATTGTGACGTCCCAGGACCCCCCATTGTCCCCAGGGCCCATTGTGACATCCTGGGGATCCCTCCTTGTCCCCAGGGCCCATTGTGACGTCCCAGGAACCCCCATTGTCCCCAGGACCCATTGTGACATTCAGGGGACCCCCTTTGTCACTGGGGCCCATTGTGACATCCTGGGGACCCCCATGCCACTGGGGCCCATTGTGACGTCCCAGGACCTCGCATTGTCCCCAGGGCCCATTGTGACACCTTGGGGACCCCCTTGTCACTGGAGACCCGTTGTGACATCATGGGGACCACCCCTTGTCCTCAGGGCCTATTGTTACGTCCCAGGACCCCCCATTGTCCCCAGGGCCCATTGTGACATTCAGGGGACCCCCTTTGTCACTGGGGCCCATTGTGACATCCCAGGACCCCACATTGTCCCCAGGGCCCATTGTGAGTTCCTGGAGACCCCCTTGTCCCCAGGTCCCATTGTGACATCCTGGGCAGCCTCTTTGTCCCCAGGGCCCCTTGTGACATCCTGGGGACCTCCTTGTCCCCAGGACCCATCCTGGCACCGTGGAGACATCCCTTGTTACTGGGGACCTATTGTGACACCATGGGGACCTCCCATTGTCCTCAGGGCCCATTGAGACATCCTGGGGACACCCTTTGTCACTGGGGACCCAATGTGACATCCCAGGAACCCCATTGTCCCAAGGGCCCATTGTGACATCCTGGGGACCCCCCTTTGTCTCCAGGACATATTGTGACACCGTGGGGACCACATTAGTCCCCAGGGCCCATTGTGACATCCTAGGGATCCCCTCTTGTCCCCAGGGCCCATTGTGACGTCCCAGGACCCCCCATTGTCCCCAGGGCCCATTGTGACCTCCTCGGCACCCCCTTGTCCCTAGGGCCCATTGTGACATTCACGGGACCCCCCTTTGTCCCCAGGACCCATTGTGACATCCTGGGGACCCTCCTTGTCCCCAGAGCCCATTGTGACATCCAGGGGACCCCCTTTGTCCCCAGGGCCCATTGTGACATCCTGGGGTCCCCCCTTTGTCCCCAGGGCCCATTGAAATGTCCCAGGACCACCGTTTGTCCCCAGGGTTCATTATGACATCCTGGGGACCCCATTTGTCCCCACGGCCCATTGTGGCACCATGGGGACCCCCTTTGTCACTGGGGCCCATTGTGACATCCCAGGACCCCACTTTGTCCCCAGGGCTTATTGTGACACCATGGGGATCTCCCTTGTCCCCAGGGCCCATTGTGACATCCCATGACCCCCCTTTATCCCCAGTGCTATTGTGAAATCCTGGGGACCCCTTTTGTCCCCAGGGCCCATTGTGGCACCATGGGGAACCCCTTTGTCACTGGGGGCCATTGTGACATCCCAGGATTCCACTTTGTCCCCAGGGCTCGTTCTGACACCTTGGGGACTCCCATTGTCCCCAGGGCCCATTCTGACATCCTGGGCAACCCCATTGTCCCCAGGGCCCATTGTGACATCTGGGGGACGCCCTTGTCCCCAGGACCCATCGTGGCACCGTGGGGACCCTCCTTGTCACTTGGGCCCATTGTGACATCCTGGGCACCCCTTTTGTCCCCACAGCCCATTGTGGCACCATGGGGACCCCCTTTGTCACTGGGGCCCATTGTGACATCCCAGGACCCCACATTGTCCCCAGGGCCCTTGTGACATCCTGGGGACCCCACTTGTCCCCAGGACCCATTGTGACACTATAGGGACCCCCCCTTGTGCCCAGTGACCATTGTGACACCGTGGGTACCACCCTTGTCCGCAGGGCCCATTGTGACATCCTGGGGACACCCCCTTGTCTCCAGGGCCCATTGTGACATCCTGGGAATCCCTCCTTGTCCCCAGGGCCCATTTTGACATTCAGGGGACCCCCCATTGTCCCCAGGGCCCATTGTGACATCCTCGGCACCTCCTTGTCCCCAGGGCCCATTGTGACATTCAGGGGACCCCACATTGTCCCCAGGGCCCATTGTGACATCCTGGGGACCCCCCTTTGTCCCCAGGGCCCATTGTGACATCCAAGGGACCCCCCCTTGTCCCCAGGGCCCATTGTGACGTCCCAGGACCCCCCACTGTCCCCAGGGCCCATTGTGACATTCAGGGGACCCCCCTTTGTCCCCAGGGCCCATTCTGATACCGTCGGGACCCCCTTTGTCCCCAGGGCCCATTGTGACATCCTGGGGGACTCTCCTTGTCCCCAGAGCCCATTGTGACATCCAGGGGACCCCCTTTGTCCCCAGGGCCCATTGTGGCACCGTGAGGACCCTCTTTATCACTGGGGCCCATTGTGACATCCCGGGACCCCCTTTGTCCCCAGGGCCCATTGTGACATCCTGGGGGACCCTCCTTGTCCCCAGAGCCCATTGTGACATCCCAGGACCCCACTTTGTCCCCAGGGCTTATTGTGACACCATGGGAATCTCCCTTGTCCCCAGGGCCCATTGTGACATCCCATGACCCCCCTTTGTCCCCAGTGCTATTGTGAAATCCTGGGGACCCCTTTTGTCCCCAGGGCCCATTGTGGCACCATGGGGAACCCCTTTGTCACTGGGGGCCATTGTGACATTCCAGGATTCCACTTTGTCCCCAGGGCTCGTTCTGACACCTTGGGGACTCCCATTGTCCCCAGGGCCCATTGTGACATCCTGGGCAACCCCATTGTCCCCAGGGCCCATTGTGACATCCTGGGGACCCCCATTGTCCCCAAGGCCCATTGTGACATTCCAGGACCCACCATTGTCCCCAGGGCCCATTGTGACATCCACTGCACCCCCTTGTCCCTAGGGCCCACTGTGACATTCAGTGGACCCCTCTTTGTCCCCAGGGCCCATTGTCACATCCTGGGGACCCCCGTTGTCACTGGGGCCCATTGTGACATTCAGGGGACCCCTCTTTGTCCCCAGGGCCCATTGTGACATCCTGGGGACCCCCTCTTGTCCCCAGGGCCCATTGTGACGTCCCAGGACCCCCCATTGTCTCCAGGGCCCATTGTGACATCCTGGGGATCCCTCCTTGTCCCCAGGGCCCATTGTGACGTCCCAGGAACCCCCATTGTCCCCAGGACCCATTGTGACATTCAGGGGACCCCCTTTGTCACTGGGGCCCATTGTGACATCCTGGGGACCCCACATTGTCCCCAGGGCCCATTGTGACATCCTGGGGACCCCCATGCCACTGGGGCCCATTGTGACGTCCCAGGACCTCGCATTGTCCCCAGGGCCCATTGTGACACCTTGGGGACCCCCTTGTCACTGGAGACCCGTTGTGACATCATGGGGACCACCCCTTGTCCTCAGGGCCTATTGTTACGTCCCAGGACCCCCCATTGTCCCCAGGGCCCATTGTGACATTCAGGGGACCCCCTTTGTCACTGGGGCCCATTGTGACATCCCAGGACCCCACATTGTCCCCAGGGCCCATTGTGAGTTCCTGGAGACCCCCTTGTCCCCAGGTCCCATTGTGACATCCTGGGCAGCCTCTTTGTCCCCAGGGCCCCTTGTGACATCCTGGGGACCTCCTTGTCCCCAGGACCCATCCTGGCACCGTGGAGACATCCCTTGTTACTGGGGACCTATTGTGACACCATGGGGACCTCCCATTGTCCTCAGGGCCCATTGAGACATCCTGGGGACACCCTTTGTCACTGGGGACCCAATGTGACATCCCAGGAACCCCATTGTCCCAAGGGCCCATTGTGACATCCTGGGGACCCCCCTTTGTCTCCAGGACATATTGTGACACCGTGGGGACCACATTAGTCCCCAGGGCCCATTGTGACATCCTAGGGATCCCCTCTTGTCCCCAGGGCCCATTGTGACGTCCCAGGACCCCCCATTGTCCCCAGGGCCCATTGTGACCTCCTCGGCACCCCCTTGTCCCTAGGGCCCATTGTGACATTCACGGGACCCCCCTTTGTCCCCAGGACCCATTGTGACATCCTGGGGACCCTCCTTGTCCCCAGAGCCCATTGTGACATCCAGGGGACCCCCTTTGTCCCCAGGGCCCATTGTGACATCCTGGGGTCCCCCCTTTGTCCCCAGGGCCCATTGAAATGTCCCAGGACCACCGTTTGTCCCCAGGGTTCATTATGACATCCTGGGGACCCCATTTGTCCCCACGGCCCATTGTGGCACCATGGGGACCCCCTTTGTCACTGGGGCCCATTGTGACATCCCAGGACCCCACTTTGTCCCCAGGGCTTATTGTGACACCATGGGGATCTCCCTTGTCCCCAGGGCCCATTGTGACATCCCATGACCCCCCTTTATCCCCAGTGCTATTGTGAAATCCTGGGGACCCCTTTTGTCCCCAGGGCCCATTGTGGCACCATGGGGAACCCCTTTGTCACTGGGGGCCATTGTGACATCCCAGGATTCCACTTTGTCCCCAGGGCTCGTTCTGACACCTTGGGGACTCCCATTGTCCCCAGGGCCCATTCTGACATCCTGGGCAACCCCATTGTCCCCAGGGCCCATTGTGACATCTGGGGGACGCCCTTGTCCCCAGGACCCATCGTGGCACTGTGGGGACCCTCCTTGTCACTTGGGCCCATTGTGACATCCTGGGCACCCCTTTTGTCCCCACAGCCCATTGTGGCACCATGGGGACCCCCTTTGTCACTGGGGCCCATTGTGACATCCCAGGACCCCACATTGTCCCCAGGGCCCTTGTGACATCCTGGGGACCCCACTTGTCCCCAGGACCCATTGTGACACTATAGGGACCCCCCTTGTGCCCAGTGACCATTGTGACACCGTGGGTACCACCCTTGTCCGCAGGGCCCATTGTGACATCCTGGGGACACCCCCTTGTCTCCAGGGCCCATTGTGACATCCTGGGAATCCCTCCTTGTCCCCAGGGCCCATTTTGACATTCAGGGGACCCCCCATTGTCCCCAGGGCCCATTGTGACATCCTCGGCACCTCCTTGTCCCCAGGGCCCATTGTGACATTCAGGGGACCCCACATTGTCCCCAGGGCCCATTGTGACATCCTGGGGACCCCCCTTTGTCCCCAGGGCCCATTGTGACATCCAAGGGACCCCCCCTTGTCCCCAGGGCCCATTGTGACGTCCCAGGACCCCCCACTGTCCCCAGGGCCCATTGTGACATTCAGGGGACCCCCCTTTGTCCCCAGGGCCCATTCTGATACCGTCGGGACCCCCTTTGTCCCCAGGGCCCATTGTGACATCCTGGGGGACTCTCCTTGTCCCCAGAGCCCATTGTGACATCCAGGGGACCCCCTTTGTCCCCAGGGCCCATTGTGGCACCGTGAGGACCCTCTTTATCACTGGGGCCCATTGTGACATCCCGGGACCCCCTTTGTCCCCAGGGCCCATTGTGACATCCTGGGGGACCCTCCTTGTCCCCAGAGCCCATTGTGACATCCCAGGACCCCACTTTGTCCCCAGGGCTTATTGTGACACCATGGGAATCTCCCTTGTCCCCAGGGCCCATTGTGACATCCCATGACCCCCCTTTGTCCCCAGTGCTATTGTGAAATCCTGGGGACCCCTTTTGTCCCCAGGGCCCATTGTGGCACCATGGGGAACCCCTTTGTCACTGGGGGCCATTGTGACATTCCAGGATTCCACTTTGTCCCCAGGGCTCGTTCTGACACCTTGGGGACTCCCATTGTCCCCAGGGCCCATTGTGACATCCTGGGCAACCCCATTGTCCCCAGGGCCCATTGTGACATCCTGGGGACCCCCATTGTCCCCAAGGCCCATTGTGACATTCCAGGACCCACCATTGTCCCCAGGGCCCATTGTGACATCCACTGCACCCCCTTGTCCCTAGGGCCCACTGTGACATTCAGTGGACCCCTCTTTGTCCCCAGGGCCCATTGTCACATCCTGGGGACCCCCGTTGTCACTGGGGCCCATTGTGACATTCAGGGGACCCCTCTTTGTCCCCAGGGCCCATTGTGACATCCTGGGGACCCCCTCTTGTCCCCAGGGCCCATTGTGACGTCCCAGGACCCCCCATTGTCTCCAGGGCCCATTGTGACATCCTGGGGATCCCTCCTTGTCCCCAGGGCCCATTGTGACGTCCCAGGAACCCCCATTGTCCCCAGGACCCATTGTGACATTCAGGGGACCCCCTTTGTCACTGGGGCCCATTGTGACATCCTGGGGACCCCACATTGTCCCCAGGGCCCATTGTGACATCCTGGGGACCCCCATGCCACTGGGGCCCATTGTGACGTCCCAGGACCTCGCATTGTCCCCAGGGCCCATTGTGACACCTTGGGGACCCCCTTGTCACTGGAGACCCGTTGTGACATCATGGGGACCACCCCTTGTCCTCAGGGCCTATTGTTACGTCCCAGGACCCCCCATTGTCCCCAGGGCCCATTGTGACATCTGGGGGACCCCCTTTGTCCCCAGGGCCCATTGTGACATCCTGGGGTCCCCCCTTTGTCCCCAGGGCCCATTGAAATGTCCCAGGACCACCGTTTGTCCCCAGGGTTCATTATGACATCCTGGGGACCCCATTTGTCCCCACGGCCCATTGTGGCACCATGGGGACCCCCTTTGTCACTGGGGCCCATTGTGACATCCCAGGACCCCACTTTGTCCCCAGGGCTTATTGTGACACCATGGGGATCTCCCTTGTCCCCAGGGCCCATTGTGAC
Organism: Patagioenas fasciata; assembly: GCF_037038585.1. Classification (NCBI taxonomy): domain Eukaryota; kingdom Metazoa; phylum Chordata; class Aves; order Columbiformes; family Columbidae; genus Patagioenas; species Patagioenas fasciata. The sequence goes on from NC_092545.1 coordinate 1,319,037, forward strand.
ATCCCATGACCCCCCTTTATCCCCAGTGCTATTGTGAAATCCTGGGGACCCCTTTTGTCCCCAGGGCCCATTGTGGCACCATGGGGAACCCCTTTGTCACTGGGGGCCATTGTGACATCCCAGGATTCCACTTTGTCCCCAGGGCTCGTTCTGACACCTTGGGGACTCCCATTGTCCCCAGGGCCCATTCTGACATCCTGGGCAACCCCATTGTCCCCAGGGCCCATTGTGACATCTGGGGGATGCCCTTGTCCCCAGGACCCATCGTGGCACCGTGGGGACCCTCCTTGTCACTTGGGCCCATTGTGACATCCTGGGCACCCCTTTTGTCCCCACAGCCCATTGTGGCACCATGGGGACCCCCTTTGTCACTGGGGCCCATTGTGACATCCCAGGACCCCACATTGTCCCCAGGGCCCTTGTGACATCCTGGGGACCCCACTTGTCCCCAGGACCCATTGTGACACTATAGGGACCCCCCCTTGTGCCCAGTGACCATTGTGACACCGTGGGTACCACCCTTGTCCGCAGGGCCCATTGTGACATCCTGGGGACACCCCCTTGTCTCCAGGGCCCATTGTGACATCCTGGGAATCCCTCCTTGTCCCCAGGGCCCATTTTGACATTCAGGGGACCCCCCATTGTCCCCAGGGCCCATTGTGACATCCTCGGCACCTCCTTGTCCCCAGGGCCCATTGTGACATTCAGGGGACCCCACATTGTCCCCAGGGCCCATTGTGACATCCTGGGGACCCCCCTTTGTCCCCAGGGCCCATTGTGACATCCAAGGGACCCCCCCTTGTCCCCAGGGCCCATTGTGACGTCCCAGGACCCCCCACTGTCCCCAGGGCCCATTGTGACATTCAGGGGACCCCCCTTTGTCCCCAGGGCCCATTCTGATACCGTCGGGACCCCCTTTGTCCCCAGGGCCCATTGTGACATCCTGGGGGACTCTCCTTGTCCCCAGAGCCCATTGTGACATCCCGGGACCCCCTTTGTCCCCAGGGCCCATTGTGACATCCTGGGGGACCCTCCTTGTCCCCAGAGCCCATTGTGACATCCCAGGACCCCACTTTGTCCCCAGGGCTTATTGTGACACCATGGGAATCTCCCTTGTCCCCAGGGCCCATTGTGACATCCCATGACCCCCCTTTGTCCCCAGTGCTATTGTGAAATCCTGGGGACCCCTTTTGTCCCCAGGGCCCATTGTGGCACCATGGGGAACCCCTTTGTCACTGGGGGCCATTGTGACATTCCAGGATTCCACTTTGTCCCCAGGGCTCGTTCTGACACCTTGGGGACTCCCATTGTCCCCAGGGCCCATTGTGACATCCTGGGCAACCCCATTGTCCCCAGGGCCCATTGTGACATCCTGGGGACCCCCATTGTCCCCAAGGCCCATTGTGACATTCCAGGACCCACCATTGTCCCCAGGGCCCATTGTGACATCCACTGCACCCCCTTGTCCCTAGGGCCCACTGTGACATTCAGTGGACCCCTCTTTGTCCCCAGGGCCCATTGTCACATCCTGGGGACCCCCGTTGTCACTGGGGCCCATTGTGACATCCAAGGGACCCCCCCTTGTCCCCAGGGCCAATTGTGACGTCCCAGGACCCCCCATTGTTCCCAGGGCCCATTGTGATGTCCTGGGGAGCCCCCTCTGTTCCCAGGGCTCATTGTGACTTTCAGGGGACCCCCCCTTGTCCCCAGGGCCCATTGTGACGTCCCAGGACCCACCATTGTCCCCAGGACCCATTGTGACATTCAGGGGGCCCCTTTGTCCCCAGGGCCCATTATGACATCCCAGGACCCCCCATTGTCCCCAGGGCCCATTGTGACGTCCCAGGACCCCCCATTGTCCCCAGGGCCCATTGTGACATCCTCAGCACCCCCTTGTCCCCAGGGCCCATTGTGACATTCAGGGGACCCCTCTTTTTCCCCAGGGCCCATTGTGACATCCTGGGGACCCCCCCTTGTCCCCAGGGCCCATTGTGACGTCCCAGGACCCGCCATTGTCCCCAGGGCCCATTGTGACATCCTGGGGATCCCTGCTTGTCCCCAGGGCCCATTGGGACGTCCCAGGACCCGCCATTGTCCCCAGGGCCCATTGTGACATTCTGGGGATCCCTCCTTGTCCCCATGGCCAATTGGGACGTCCCAGGACCCCCATTGTCCCCAGGGCCCATTGTGACATTCAGGGGCCCCCGTTTGTCACTGGGGCCCATTGTGACATCCCAGGACCCCACATTGTCCCCAGGGCCCATTGTGACATCCTGGGGACACCCCCTTATCTCCAGGGCCCATTGTGACATCCTGGGAATCCCTCCTTGTCACTGGGGCCCATTTTGACATTCAGGGGACCCCTCTTAGTCCCCAGGGCCCATTGTGACATCCTGGGGACCCCACTTGTCCCCAGGACCCATTGTGACACTATGGGGACCCCCCCTTGTGCCCAGTGCCCATTGTGACACCGTGGGTACCACCCTTGTCTGCAGGGCTCATTGTTTCATCCCAGGACCCCCCATTGTCCCCAGGTCCCATTGTGACATTCAGGGGACCCCCCTTTGTCCCCAGGGCCCATTCTGATACTGTGGGGACCCCCTTTGTCCCCAGAGCCCATTGTGACATGTTGGGGACGCTCTTTGTCCCCAGGGCCCATTGTGACATCCTGGGGACCCTCCTTGTCCCCAGAGCCCATTGTGACATCCAGGGGACCCCCTTTGTCCCCAGGGCCCATTGTGGCACCATAGGGACCCCCTTTGTCACTAGGGCCCATTGTGACATCCCAGGACCCCCCCTAGTCCCCAGGGCCCATTGTGACATCCTGGGGACCCTCCTTGTCCCCAGAGCCCATTGTGACATCCAGGGGACCCCCTTTGTCCCCAGGGCCCATTGTGGCACCATAGGGACCCCCTTTTTCACTGGGGCCCATTGTGACATCCCAGGACCCCCCCTGGTCCCCAGGCCCCATTGTGACATCCTGGGGACCCCTTTGTCCCAAGACTTCATTGTGACATCCTGGGGACCCCCCTTGTCCTCAGGGTCCATTGTGACAGCCCAGGACCTTACATTGTCCCCAGGGCCCATTGTGATATCTGGGGGACCCCCTTGTTCCCAAGGCCCATTGTGACATCCTGGGGACCCACCCTTGTCCCCAGGGCCCATTGTGACATCCTGGGGACCCCCCCTTGCTCCCAGGGCCCGTTGTGGCACCGTGGGGACACCCCGTTTGTCCCCAGGGCCCATTGTGACATCCCAGGACCCCCCTTTGTACCCAGGGCCATTGTAGCACCATGGGGTCCCCTTTGACCCCATGGCCCATTGTGGCACCATGGCAACCCCTTTTGTCCCCAGGGCCCATTGTGACATTCTTGGACCCCACTTTGTCCCCAGGGCCTATTGTGACACCATGGGGACCCCTCCTTGTCACTGGGGACCCATTGTGACACCATGGGGACCCCCCCTTGTCCTCAGGACTCATTCTCACATCCTGGACACCCCCCATTGTCCCCAGGGCCCATTGTGACATCCACTGCACCCCCTTGTCCCCAGGGCCCATTGTGACATTCAGTGGACCCCTGTTTGTCCCCAGGGCCCATTGTGACATCCTGGGGACCCCCCCTTGTCCCCAGGGCCCATTGTGACGTCCCAGGACCCCCCTTTGTCCCCAGTGCTATTGTGAAATCCTGGGGACCCCTTTTGTCCCCAGGGCCCATTGTGACACCATGGGGAACCCCTTTGTCACTGGGGGCCATTGTGACATTCCAGGATACCACTTTGTCCCCAGGGCTCGTTCTGACACCTTGGGGACTCCCATTGTCCCCAGGGCCCATTGTGACATCCTGGGCAACCCCATTGTCCCCAGGGCCCATTGTGACGTCTCACGAGCCCCCATTGTCCCCAGGGCCCATTGTGACATCCTGGGGATCCCTCCTTGTCCCCAGGGCCCATTGTGATGTCCCAGGACCCCCCATTGTCCCCAGGGCCCATTGTGACATCCTCTGCACCCCCTTGTCCCCAGGGCCCATTGTGACATTCAGGGGACCCCTCTTTGTCCCCAGGGCCCATTCTGACATCCTGGGGATCCCTCCTTGTCCCCAGGGCCCATTGTGACGTCCCAGGACCCCCCATTGTCCCCAGGACCTATTGTGACATTCAGGGGAGCCCCTTTGTCACTGGGGCCCATTGTGACACCATGGAGACCCCGCTTGTCCTCAGGGTCCATTGTGACATCCTGGACACCCCCTTGCTCCCAGGGCCCGTTGTGGCACCATGGGGACACCCCCTTTGTCCCCAGGGCCCATTGTGACATCCCAGGACCCCCCTTTGTCCCCAGGGCCATTGTAGCACCATGGGGACCCCCTTTGACCTCAGGGCCAATTGTGGCACCATGGCAACCCCTTTTGTCCCCAGGGCCCATTGTGACATTCTTGGACCCCACTTTGTCCCCAGGGCCTATTGTGACACCATGGGGACCCCTCCTTGTCACTGGGGACCCATTGTGACACCATGGGGACCCCCCCTTGTCCTCAGGACTCATTCTCACATCCTGGACACCCCCCATTGTCCCCAGGGCCCATTGTGACATCCAGGGGACCCCCTTTGTCCCCAGGGCCCATTGTGGCACCATGAGGACCCTCTTTGTCACTGGGGCCCATTGTGACATCCCAGGACCCCCCTTTGTCCCCAGGGCCCATTGTGACATCCTGGGGACCCTCCTTGTCCCCAGAGCCCATTGTGACATCCCAGGACCCCACTTTGTCCCCAGGGCTTATTGTGACACCATGGGGATCTCCCTTGTCCCCAGGGCCCATTGTGACATCCCATGACCCCCCTTTGTCCCCAGTGCTATTGTGAAATCCTGGGGACCCCTTTTGTCCCCAGGGCCCATTGTGACACCATGGGGAACCCCTTTGTCACTGGGGGCCATTGTAACATTCCAGGATTCCACTTTGTCCCCAGGGCTCGTTCTGACACCTTGGGGACTCCCATTGTCCCCAGGGTCCATTGTGACATCCTGGGCAACCCCATTGTCCCCAGGGCCCATTGTGACATCCTGGGGACCCCCATTGTCCCCAAGGCCCATTGTGACATTCCAAGACCCCCCATTGTCCCCAGGGCCCATTGTGACATCCTCTGCACCCCCTTGTCCCCAGGGCCCATTGTGACATTCAGGGGACCCCTCTTTGTCCCCAGGGCCCATTGTGACATCCTGGGGACCCCCCCTTGTCACTGGGGCCCATTGTGACGTCCCAGGACCCCCCACTGTCCCCAGGGCCCATTGTGACATCCTGGGGATCCCTCCCTGTCCCCAGGGCCCATTGTGACGTCCCAGGACCCCCCATTGTCCCCAGGACCCATTGTGACATTCAGGGGGCCCCTTTGTCACTGGGGCCAATTGTGACATCCCAGGACCCCACATTGTCCCCCGGGCCCATTGTGACACCGTGGGTACCACCCTTGTCCGCAGGGCCCATTGTGACATCCTGGGGACACCCCCTTGTCCCCAGGGCCCATTTTGACATTTAGGGGACCCCCCATTGTCCCCAGGGCCCATTGTGACATCCTCGGCACCTCCTTGTCCCCAGGGCCCATTGTGACATTCAGGGGACCCCACATAGTCCCCAGGGCCCATTGTGACATCCTGGGGACCCCCCTTTGTCCCCAGGGCCCATTGTGACATGCTGGGGACCCTCCTTGTCCCCAGAGCCCATTGTGACATCCAGGGGACCCCCTTTGTCCCCAGGGCCCATTGTGGCACCGTGAGGACCCTCTTTATCACTGGGGCCCATTGTGACATCCCAGGACCCCCTTTGTCACCAGGGCCCATTGTGACATCCTGGGGGACCCTCCTTGTCCCCAGAGCCCATTGTGACATCCCAGGACCCCACTTTGTTCCCAGGGCTTATTGTGACACCATGGGAATCTCCCTTGTCCCCAGGGCCCATTGTGACATCCCATGACCCCCCTTTGTCCCAAGTGCTATTGTGAAATTCTGGGGACCCCTTTTGTCCCGAGGGCCCATTGTGGCACCCTGGGGAACCCCTTTGTCACTGGGGGCCATTGTGACATTCCAGGATTCCACTTTGTCCCCAGGGCTCGTTCTGACACCTTGGGGACTCCCATTGTCCCCAGGGCCCATTGTGACATCCTGGGCAACCCCATTGTCCCCAGGGCCCATTGTGACATCCTGGGGACCCCCATTGTCCCCAAGGCCCATTGTGACATTCCAGGACCCCCCATTGTCCCCAGGGCCCATTGTGACATCCACTGCACCCCCTTGTCCCCAGGGCCCATTGTGACATTCAGTGGACCCCTCTTTGTCCCCAGGGCCCATTGACACATCCTGGGGACCCTCCTTGTCCCCAGGGCCCATTGTGACGTCGCAGGACCCCCTGTTGTCCCCAGGACCCATTGTGACATTCAGGGGGCCCCTTTGTCACTGGGACCCATTGTGACACCGTGGGTACCACCCTTGTCCGCAGGGCTCATTGTGACATCCCAGGACCCACCTTTGTCCCCAGGGCCCATTCTGATACCGTGGGGATCCCCTTTGTCCCCAGAGCCCATTGTGACATCCAGGGGACCCCCTTTGTCCCCAGGGCCAATTGTGACATCGCAGGACCCCCCTGGGCCCCAGGGCGCATTTTGACATCCTGGGGATGCCCCCTTGTCACCGGGACCCATTGTGACGTCCCAGGACCCCCCATTGTCTCCAGGGCCCATTGTGACATCCTGGGGATCCCTGCTTGGCCCCAGAGCCCATTGTGACGTCTTAGGACCCCCCCTTGTCCCCAGGGCCCATTGCGACATTCAGGGGACGCCTCTTTGTACCCAGGGCACATTGTGACATCCTGGGGACCCCCCCTTGTCCCCAGGGCCCATTGTGACATCCTGGGGATCCCTCCTTGTCCCCAGGGCCCATTGTGACATCCCAGGACCCCCATTGTCCTTAGGACCCATTGTAACATTCAGGGAACCCCTTTGTCACTGGGTCCCATTGTGACATCCCAGGACCCCACATTGTCCCCAGGGCCCATTGTGACATCCTGGGGACCCCATTTTCCCCAGGACCCATTGTGACACTATGGGGAACCCCCCTTGTTCCCAGGGCCCATTGTGACACCGTGGGTACCACCCTTGACCGCAGGGCTCATTGTGACATCGCAGGACCCCCCTTTGTCCCCAGAGCCCATTGTGAAAACCAGGGGACACCCTTTGTCCCCAGGGCCCATTGTGACATCGCAGGACCACCCTGGTCCCCAGGGCCCATTGTGACATCCTGGGCACCCCTTTTGTCCCCACGGCCCATTGTGGCACTATGGGGACCCCCTTTGTCACTGGGGCCCATTGTGACATCCCAGGACCCCACTTTGTCCCCAGGGCTGATTGTGACGTCCCAGGGCCCCTCTGTGTCCCCAGGGCCCATTGTGACACTTTAGGGACCCCTCTTTGTCCCCAGGGCCCATTGTGACATCCTGGAGACCCCCCCTTGTCCCCAGGGCCCATTGTGACGTCCCAGGACCCCCCATTGTTCCCAGGGCCCATTGTGATGTCCTGGGGAGCCCCCTCTGTTCCCAGGGCTCATTGTGACTTTCAGGGGACCCCCCCTTGTCCCCAGGGCTGATTGTGACGTCCTAGGGCCCCTCTGTGTCCCCAAGGCCCATTGTCACATCCCATGACTCCCCTTTGTCCCCAGTGCTATTGCGAAATCCTGGGGACCCCTTTTGTCCCCAGGGCCCATTGTGACACCATGGGGAACCCCTTTGTCACTGGGGGCTATTGTGACATTCCAGGATTCCACTTTGTCCCCAGGGCTCGTTCTGAACACCTTGGGGCCTCCCATTGTCCCCAGGGCCCATTGTGACATCCTGGGCAACCCCATTGTCCCCAGGGCCCATTGTGACATCTGGGGGACGCCCTTGTCCCCAGGACCCATCGTGGCACCGTGGGGACCCTCCTTGTCACTTGGGCCCATTGTGACACCATGGGGACCCCCCCTTTATCCCCAGTGCCCATTGTGACATCCTGCGGACCCCCCTTTGTCCCCAGGGCCCATTTTGACATTCAGGGGACCCACCATTGTCCTCAGGGCCCATTGTGAGGTCCCAGGACCCCCCATTGTCCCCAGGGCCCATTGTGACATCCTCGGCACCCCCTTGTCCCCAGGGTCCATTGTGACATCCCAGGACCCCCCATTGTCCCCAGGGCCCATTGTGACATTCAGGGGACCCCCCTTTGTCCCCAGGGCCCATTGTGACATCGTGGGGACCCCCTTTGTCCCAAGACTTCATTGTGACATCCTGGGGTCCCCCCTTGTCCTCAGGGTCCATTGTGACAGCCCAGGACCTTACATTGTCCCCAGGGCCCATTGTGATATCTTGGGGACCCTCTTGTTCCCAAGGCCCATTGTGACATCCTGGGGACCCCCCCTTGTCCCCAGGGCCCATTGTGACGTCCCAGGACCCCCCATTGTCCCCAGGGCCCATTGTGACATCCTGGGGATCCCTCCTTGTCCCCAGGGCCCATTGTGATGTCCCAGGACCCCCCATTGTCCCCAGGGCCCATTGTGACATCCTCTGCACCCCTTTGTCCCCAGGGCCCATTGTGACATTCAGGGGACCCCTCTTTGTCCCCAGGGCCCATTGTGACATCCTGGGGACCCCCCCTTGTCCCCAGGGCCCATTGTGACATCCTGGGGACCCCCCCTTGTCCCCAGGGCCCATTGTGACGTCCCAGGTCCCCCCATTGTCCCCAGGGCCCACTGTGACATCCTGGGGATCCCTCCTTGTCCCCAGGGCCCATTGTGACATCCCAGGACCCCCCATTGTCCCCAGGACCTATTGTGACATTCAGGGGACCCCCTTTGTCACTGGGGCCCATTGTGACACCATGGAGACCCCCGCTTGTCCTCAGGCTCCATTGTGACATCCTGGGCACCCCCCATTTTCCCCAGGACTCATTGTGACATCCTGGCCACCCCCTTGCTTCCAGGGCCCGTTGTGGCACCATGGGGACACCCCCTTTGTCCCCAGGGCCCATTGTGACATCCCAGGACCCCCCTTTGTCCCCAGGGCCCATTGTAGCACCATGGGGACCCCCTCTGACCCCAGGGCCCATTGTGGTACTATGGCAACCCCTTTTGTCCCCATTGCCCATTGTGACATTCTTGGACCCCACTTTGTCCCCAGGGCCTATTGTGACACCATGGGGACCCCTCCTTGCCACTGGGGACCCATTGTGACACCATGGGGACCCCCCCTTGTCCTCAGGACTCATTCTCACATCCTGGACACCCCGCATTGTCCCCAGGGCCCATTGTGACATCCACTGCACCCCCCTGTCCCCAGGGCCCATTGTGACATCCAGGGGACTCCTCTTTGTCCCCAGGGCCCATTGTGACATCCTGGGGACCCCCCCTTGTCCCCAGGGCCCATTGTGACGTCCCAGGACCCGCCATTGTCCCCAGGGCCAATTGTGACATCCTGGGGATCCCTCCTTGTCTTCAGGGCCCATTGTGATGTCCGAGGACCCCCCATTGTCCCCAGGGCCCATTGTGACATCCTCTGCACCCCCTTGTCCCCAGGGCCCATTGTGACATTCAGGGGACCCCTCTTTGTCCCCAGGGCCCATTGTGACATCCTGGGGATCCCTCCTTGTCCCCAGGGCCCATTGTGACGTCCCAGGACCCCCCATTGTCCCCAGGACCTATTGTGACATTCAGGGGACCCCCTTTGTCACTGGGGCCCATTGTGACACCATGGGGACCCCTCCTTGTCACTGGGGACCCATTATGACACCATGGGGACCCCCCTTGTCCTCAGGACTCATTCTCACATCCTGGACACCCTGCATTGTCCCCAGGGCCCATTGTGACATCCACTGCATCCCCTTGTCCCCAGGGCCCATTGTGACATTCAGGGGACCCCTCTTTGTCCCCAGGGCCCATTGTGACATCCTGGGGACCCCCCCTTGTCCCCAGAGCCCATTGTGACGTCCCAGGACCCCCCATTGTCCCCAGGACCCATTGTGACACTATGGGGACCCCCCCTTTTGCCCAGGGGCCATTGTGACCCCGTGGGTACCACCCTTGTCCCCAGGGCCCATTGTGACATCCTCTGCACCCCCTTGTCCCCAGGGCCCATTGTGACATTCAGGGGACCCCTCTTTGTCCCCAGGGCCCATTGTGACATCCTGGGGACCCTCTTTGTCACTGGGGCCTATTGTGACATCCCAGGACCCCCCTTTGTCCCCAGGGCCCATTGTAGCACCATGGGGACCCCCTTTGACCCCAGGGCCCATTGTGGCACCATGGCAACCGCTTTTGTCCCCAGGGCCCATTGTGACATTCTTGGACCCCACTTTGTCCCCAGGGCCTATTGTGACACCATGGGGACGCCTCCTTGTCACTGGGGACCCATTGTGATACCATGGGGACCCCGCCTAGTCCTCAGGACTCATTCTCACATCCTGGACGCCCCCCATTGTCCCCAGGGCCCATTGTGACATCCACTGCACCCCCTTGTCCCCAGGGCCCATTGTGACATTCAGGGGACCCCTCTTTGTCCCCAGGGCCCATTGTGACATCCTGGGGACCCCCCCTTGTCCCCAGGGCCCATTGTGACGTCCCAGGACCCCCCATTGTCCCCAGGGCCCATTGTGACATCCTGTGGATCCCTCCTTGTCCCCAGGGCCCATTGTGACGTCCCAGGACCCCCCATTGTCCCCAGGGCCCATTGTGATATGTTGGGGAGCCCTCTTTGTCCCCAGGGCCCATTGTGAAATTCAGGGGACCCCAACTTGTCCTCAGGGCCCATTCTGATATCCTGGTGACACTCTTTGTCCCCAGGGCCCATTGTGACATCCTGGGGACCCCATTGTCACCAAAGCCCATTGTGATATCCTGGCGACCACCTTTTGTCCCCAGGGCCCATTGTGATATCCTGAGGACCGCCCTTTGTCCCCAGGGCCCATTGTGACGTCCCAGGACCCCCCATTGTCCCCAGGGCCCATTGTGACATTGAGGGGCCCCCGTTTGTCATTGGGGCCCATTGTGAGATCCCAGGACCCCACATTGTCCCAAGGGCCCATTGTGACTTTCAGGTGACTCCACTTGTCCCCAGGACCCATTGTGACACTATAGGGACCCCCCCTTGTGCCCAGTGCCCATTGTGACACCGTGGGTACCACCCTTGTCCGCAGGGCCCATTGTGACATCCTGGGGACACCCCCTTGTCCCCAGGGCCCATTGTGACATTCAGGGGACCCCTCTTTGTCCCCAGGGCCCATTGTGACATCCTGGGGACCCCCCCTTGTCCCCAGAGCCCATTGTGATGTCCCAGGAGCCCCCATTGTCCCCAGGACCCATTGTGACATTCAGGGGACCCCCTTTGTCACTGGGGCCCATTGTGAAATCCCAGGACCCCACACTGTCCCCAGGGCCCATTGTGACATCCTGGGGACCCCCCCTTTGTCCCCAGTGGCCATTGTGACATCCTGCGGACCCCCCTTTGTCCCCAGGGCCCATTTTGACATTCAGGGGACCCACCATTGTCCTCAGGGCCCATTGTGAGGTCCCAGGACCCCCCATTGTCCCCAGGGCCCATTGTGACATCCTCGGCACCCCCTTGTCCCCAGGGTCCATTGTGACACTGTGGGTACCACCCTTGTCTGCAGGGCTCATTGTGACATCCCAGGACCCCCCATTGTCCCCAGGGCCCATTGTGACATTCAGGGGACCCCCCTTGTCCCCAGGGCCCATTCTGATGCCGTGGGGACCCCCTTTGTCCCCAGGGCCCATTGTGACATGCTGGGGATCCTCTCTGTCCCCAGGGCCCATTGTGACATCCTGGGAACCCTCCTTGTCCCCAGAGCCCATTGTGACATCCAGGGGACCCCCTTTGTCCCCAGGGCCCATTGTGGCACCATAGGGACCCCCTTTGTCACTGGGGCCCATTGTGACATCCCAGGACCCCCCCTGGTCCCCAGGGCCCATTGTGACATCCTGGGGACCCCCTTTGTCCCAAGACTTCATTGTGACATCCTGGGGACCCCCCTTGTCCTCAGGGTCCATTGTGACAGCCCAGGACCTTACATTGTCCCCAGGGCCCATTGTGATATCTGGGGGACCCCCTTGTTCCCAAGGCCCATTGTGACATCCTGGGGACCCCCCCTTGTCCCCAGGGCCCATTGTGACATCCCAGGACCATACTTTGTCCCCAGGGCCCATTGTGACATCCTGGCGACCCCCCCTTGTCCCCAGGATCCATTGTGACATCCTGGGGATCCCTCCTTGTCCCCAGGGCCCATTGTGACATCCCAGGACCCCCCATTGTCCCCAGGGCCCATTGTGACATCCCCTGCACCCCCTTGTCCCCAGGGCCCATTGTGACATTCAGGGGACCCCTCTTTGTCCCCAGGGCCCATTGTGACATCCTGGGGATCCCTCCTAGTCCCCAGGGCCCATTGTGACGTCCCAGGACCCCCCATTGTTCCCAGGGCCCATTGTGATGTCCTTGGGAGCCCCCTCTCTTCCCAGCGCTCATTGTGACTCTCAGGGGACCCCATCTTGTCGCCAGGGCTGATTGTGACGTCCTAGGGCCCCTCTGTGTCCCCAGGGCCCATTGTGACGTCCCAGGACCCCCATTGTCCCCAGGGCCCATTGTGACATCCTCGGCACCCCCTTGTCCCCAGGGCCCATTGTGACATTCAGGGGACCCCTCTTTGTCCCCAGGGCCCATTGTGACATCCTGGGGACCCCCTCTTGTCCCTAGGGCCCATTGTGACGTCCCAAGACCCTCCATTGTCCCCAGGGCCCATTGTGACATCCTGGGGATCCCTCCTTGTCCCCAGGGCCCATTGTGACGTCCCAGGACCCCCCATTGTCCCCAGGGCCCATTGTGACATTCAGGGGACCCCCTTTGTCACTGGGGCCCATTGTGACATCCCAGGACCCCACATTATCCCCAGGGTCCATAGTTACATCCTGGGGACCCCCTTGTCCCCAGGACCCATCATGACATCATGGGGACCCTCCTTGTCACTGGGGACCCATTGTGACACCATGGGGACCCCCCCTTGTCCTCAGGGCTCATTGTGACATCCTGTGCATCCCCCTTTGTCCCCCGGGACCATTGTAACACCGTGCGGACCCCCTTTGTCCCCAGGACCCATTTTGACACTGTGGGGAACCCCCTTGTCCCCAGGGCCTATTGTTACGTCCCAGGACCCCCCATTGTCCCCAGGGCCCATTGTGACACCTTGGGGACCCCCTTGTCACTGAGGACCCATTGTGACACCATGGGGACCTCCCATTGTCCTCAGGGCACATTGAGACATCCTGGGGACCCCCTTTGTCACTGGGGACCCATTGTGACATCCCAGGAACCCCATTGTCCCAAGGGCCCATTGTGACATCCTGAGGACCCCTCTTTGTCTCCAGGACATATTGTGACACCGTGGGGACCACATTAGTCCCCAGGGCCCATTGTGACATCCTAGGAATCCCCTCTTGTCCCCAGGGCCCATTGTGACATCCCAGGACCCCCCTTTGTCCCCAGGGCTCATTGTGACATTCTAGGACCCCACTTTGTCCCCAGGGCCTATTGTGACACCATAGGGAACCCTCCTTGTCCCCAGGGCCCATTGTGACGTCCCAGGAACCCCCATTGTCCCCAGGACCCATTGTGACATTCAGGGGACCCCCTTTGTCACTGGGGCCCATTGTGACATCCTGGGGACCCCACATTGTCCCCAGGGCCCATTGTGACATCCTGGGGACCCCCATGCCACTGGGGCCCATTGTGACGTCCCAGGACCTCGCATTGTCCCCAGGGCCCATTGTGACACCTTGGGGACCCCCTTGTCACTGGAGACCCGTTGTGACATCATGGGGACCACCCCTTGTCCTCAGGGCCTCTAGTTACGTCCCAGGACCCCCCATTGTCCCCAGGGCCCATTGTGACATTCAGGGGACCCCCTTTGTCACTGGGGCCCATTGTGACATCCCAGGACCCCACATTGTCCCCAGGGCCCATTGTGAGTTCCTGGAGACCCCCTTGTCCCCAGGTCCCATTGTGACATCCTGGGCAGCCTCTTTGTCCCCAGGGCCCCTTGTGACATCCTGGGGACCTCCTTGTCCCCAGGACCCATCCTGGCACCGTGGAGACATCCCTTGTTACTGGGGACCTATTGTGACACCATGGGGACCTCCCATTGTCCTCAGGGCCCATTGAGACATCCTGGGGACACCCTTTGTCACTGGGGACCCAATGTGACATCCCAGGAACCCCATTGTCCCAAGGGCCCATTGTGACATCCTGGGGACCCCCCTTTGTCTCCAGGACATATTGTGACACCGTGGGGACCACATTAGTCCCCAGGGCCCATTGTGACATCCTAGGGATCCCCTCTTGTCCCCAGGGCCCATTGTGACGTCCCAGGACCCCCCATTGTCCCCAGGGCCCATTGTGACCTCCTCGGCACCCCCTTGTCCCTAGGGCCCATTGTGACATTCACGGGACCCCCCTTTGTCCCCAGGACCCATTGTGACATCCTGGGGACCCTCCTTGTCCCCAGAGCCCATTGTGACATCCAGGGGACCCCCTTTGTCCCCAGGGCCCATTGTGACATCCTGGGGTCCCCCCTTTGTCCCCAGGGCCCATTGAAATGTCCCAGGACCACCGTTTGTCCCCAGGGTTCATTATGACATCCTGGGGACCCCATTTGTCCCCACGGCCCATTGTGGCACCATGGGGACCCCCTTTGTCACTGGGGCCCATTGTGACATCCCAGGACCCCACTTTGTCCCCAGGGCTTATTGTGACACCATGGGGATCTCCCTTGTCCCCAGGGCCCATTGTGACATCCCATGCCCCCCCTTTATCCCCAGTGCTATTGTGAAATCCTGGGGACCCCTTTTGTCCCCAGGGCCCATTGTGGCACCATGGGGAACCCCTTTGTCACTGGGGACCATTGTGACATCCCAGGATTCCACTTTGTCCCCAGGGCTCGTTCTGACACCTTGGGGACTCCCATTGTCCCCAGGGCCCATTCTGACATCCTGGGCAACCCCATTGTCCCCAGGGCCCATTGTGACATCTGGGGGATGCCCTTGTCCCCAGGACCCATCGTGGCACCGTGGGGACCCTCCTTGTCACTTGGGCCCATTGTGACATCCTGGGCACCCCTTTTGTCCCCACAGCCCATTGTGGCACCATGGGGACCCCCTTTGTCACTGGGGCCCATTGTGACATCCCAGGACCCCACATTGTCCCCAGGGCCCTTGTGACATCCTGGGGACCCCACTTGTCCCCAGGACCCATTGTGACACTATAGGGACCCCCCTTGTGCCCAGTGACCATTGTGACACCGTGGGTACCACCCTTGTCCGCAGGGCCCATTGTGACATCCTGGGGACACCCCCTTGTCTCCAGGGCCCATTGTGACATCCTGGGAATCCCTCCTTGTCCCCAGGGCCCATTTTGACATTCAGGGGACCCCCCATTGTCCCCAGGGCCCATTGTGACATCCTCGGCACCTCCTTGTCCCCAGGGCCCATTGTGACATCCCAGGACCCCACTTTGTCCCCAGGGCCCATTGTGACATCCTGGGGACCCCCCTTTGTCCCCAGGGCCCATTGTGACATCCAAGGGACCCCCCCTTGTCCCCAGGGCCCATTGTGACGTCCCAGGACCCCCCACTGTCCCCAGGGCCCATTGTGACACCTTGGGGACCCCCTTGTCACTGAGGACCCATTGTGACACCATGGGGACCTCCCATTGTCCTCAGGGCACATTGAGACATCCTGGGGACCCCCTTTGTCACTGGGGACCCATTGTGACATCCCAGGAACCCCATTGTCCCAAGGGCCCATTGTGACATCCTGAGGACCCCTCTTTGTCTCCAGGACATATTGTGACACCGTGGGGACCACATTAGTCCCCAGGGCCCATTGTGACATCCTAGGAATCCCCTCTTGTCCCCAGGGCCCATTGTGACATCCCAGGACCCCCCTTTGTCCCCAGGGCTCATTGTGACATTCTAGGACCCCACTTTGTCCCCAGGGCCTATTGTGACACCATGGGGAACCCTCCTTGTCCCCAGGGCCCATTGTGACGTCCCAGGAACCCCCATTGTCCCCAGGACCCATTGTGACATTCAGGGGACCCCCTTTGTCACTGGGGCCCATTGTGACATCCTGGGGACCCCACATTGTCCCCAGGGCCCATTGTGACATCCTGGGGACCCCCATGCCACTGGGGCCCATTGTGACGTCCCAGGACCTCGCATTGTCCCCAGGGCCCATTGTGACACCTTGGGGACCCCCTTGTCACTGGAGACCCGTTGTGACATCATGGGGACCACCCCTTGTCCTCAGGGCCTCTAGTTACGTCCCAGGACCCCCCATTGTCCCCAGGGCCCATTGTGACATTCAGGGGACCCCCTTTGTCACTGGGGCCCATTGTGACATCCCAGGACCCCACATTGTCCCCAGGGCCCATTGTGAGTTCCTGGAGACCCCCTTGTCCCCAGGTCCCATTGTGACATCCTGGGCAGCCTCTTTGTCCCCAGGGCCCCTTGTGACATCCTGGGGACCTCCTTGTCCCCAGGACCCATCCTGGCACCGTGGAGACATCCCTTGTTACTGGGGACCTATTGTGACACCATGGGGACCTCCCATTGTCCTCAGGGCCCATTGAGACATCCTGGGGACACCCTTTGTCACTGGGGACCCAATGTGACATCCCAGGAACCCCATTGTCCCAAGGGCCCATTGTGACATCCTGGGGACCCCCCTTTGTCTCCAGGACATATTGTGACACCGTGGGGACCACATTAGTCCCCAGGGCCCATTGTGACATCCTAGGGATCCCCTCTTGTCCCCAGGGCCCATTGTGAGGTCCCAGGACCCCCCATTGTCCCCAGGGCCCATTGTGACCTCCTCGGCACCCCCTTGTCCCTAGGGCCCATTGTGACATTCACGGGACCCCCCTTTGTCCCCAGGACCCATTGTGACATCCTGGGGACCCTCCTTGTCCCCAGAGCCCATTGTGACATCCAGGGGACCCCCTTTGTCCCCAGGGCCCATTGTGACATCCTGGGGTCCCCCCTTTGTCCCCAGGGCCCATTGAAATGTCCCAGGACCACCGTTTGTCCCCAGGGTTCATTATGACATCCTGGGGACCCCATTTGTCCCCACGGCCCATTGTGGCACCATGGGGACCCCCTTTGTCACTGGGGCCCATTGTGACATCCCAGGACCCCACTTTGTCCCCAGGGCTTATTGTGACACCATGGGGATCTCCCTTGTCCCCAGGGCCCATTGTGACATCCCATGCCCCCCCTTTATCCCCAGTGCTATTGTGAAATCCTGGGGACCCCTTTTGTCCCCAGGGCCCATTGTGGCACCATGGGGAACCCCTTTGTCACTGGGGACCATTGTGACATCCCAGGATTCCACTTTGTCCCCAGGGCTCGTTCTGACACCTTGGGGACTCCCATTGTCCCCAGGGCCCATTCTGACATCCTGGGCAACCCCATTGTCCCCAGGGCCCATTGTGACATCTGGGGGATGCCCTTGTCCCCAGGACCCATCGTGGCACCGTGGGGACCCTCCTTGTCACTTGGGCCCATTGTGACATCCTGGGCACCCCTTTTGTCCCCACAGCCCATTGTGGCACCATGGGGACCCCCTTTGTCACTGGGGCCCATTGTGACATCCCAGGACCCCACATTGTCCCCAGGGCCCTTGTGACATCCTGGGGACCCCACTTGTCCCCAGGACCCATTGTGACACTATAGGGACCCCCCTTGTGCCCAGTGACCATTGTGACACCGTGGGTACCACCCTTGTCCGCAGGGCCCATTGTGACATCCTGGGGACACCCCCTTGTCTCCAGGGCCCATTGTGACATCCTGGGAATCCCTCCTTGTCCCCAGGGCCCATTTTGACATTCAGGGGACCCCCCATTGTCCCCAGGGCCCATTGTGACATCCTCGGCACCTCCTTGTCCCCAGGGCCCATTGTGACATCCCAGGACCCCACTTTGTCCCCAGGGCCCATTGTGACATCCTGGGGACCCCCCTTTGTCCCCAGGGCCCATTGTGACATCCAAGGGACCCCCCCTTGTCCCCAGGGCCCATTGTGACGTCCCAGGACCCCCCACTGTCCCCAGGGCCCATTGTGACACCTTGGGGACCCCCTTGTCACTGAGGACCCATTGTGACACCATGGGGACCTCCCATTGTCCTCAGGGCACATTGAGACATCCTGGGGACCCCCTTTGTCACTGGGGACCCATTGTGACATCCCAGGAACCCCATTGTCCCAAGGGCCCATTGTGACATCCTGAGGACCCCTCTTTGTCTCCAGGACATATTGTGACACCGTGGGGACCACATTAGTCCCCAGGGCCCATTGTGACATCCTAGGAATCCCCTCTTGTCCCCAGGGCCCATTGTGACATCCCAGGACCCCCCTTTGTCCCCAGGGCTCATTGTGACATTCTAGGACCCCACTTTGTCCCCAGGGCCTATTGTGACACCATGGGGAACCCTCCTTGTCCCCAGGGCCCATTGTGACGTCCCAGGAACCCCCATTGTCCCCAGGACCCATTGTGACATTCAGGGGACCCCCTTTGTCACTGGGGCCCATTGTGACATCCTGGGGACCCCACATTGTCCCCAGGGCCCATTGTGACATCCTGGGGACCCCCATGCCACTGGGGCCCATTGTGACGTCCCAGGACCTCGCATTGTCCCCAGGGCCCATTGTGACACCTTGGGGACCCCCTTGTCACTGGAGACCCGTTGTGACATCATGGGGACCACCCCTTGTCCTCAGGGCCTCTAGTTACGTCCCAGGACCCCCCATTGTCCCCAGGGCCCATTGTGACATTCAGGGGACCCCCTTTGTCACTGGGGCCCATTGTGACATCCCAGGACCCCACATTGTCCCCAGGGCCCATTGTGAGTTCCTGGAGACCCCCTTGTCCCCAGGTCCCATTGTGACATCCTGGGCAGCCTCTTTGTCCCCAGGGCCCCTTGTGACATCCTGGGGACCTCCTTGTCCCCAGGACCCATCCTGGCACCGTGGAGACATCCCTTGTTACTGGGGACCTATTGTGACACCATGGGGACCTCCCATTGTCCTCAGGGCCCATTGAGACATCCTGGGGACACCCTTTGTCACTGGGGACCCAATGTGACATCCCAGGAACCCCATTGTCCCAAGGGCCCATTGTGACATCCTGGGGACCCCCCTTTGTCTCCAGGACATATTGTGACACCGTGGGGACCACATTAGTCCCCAGGGCCCATTGTGACATCCTAGGGATCCCCTCTTGTCCCCAGGGCCCATTGTGACGTCCCAGGACCCCCCATTGTCCCCAGGGCCCATTGTGACCTCCTCGGCACCCCCTTGTCCCTAGGGCCCATTGTGACATTCACGGGACCCCCCTTTGTCCCCAGGACCCATTGTGACATCCTGGGGACCCTCCTTGTCCCCAGAGCCCATTGTGACATCCAGGGGACCCCCTTTGTCCCCAGGGCCCATTGTGACATCCTGGGGTCCCCCCTTTGTCCCCAGGGCCCATTGAAATGTCCCAGGACCACCGTTTGTCCCCAGGGTTCATTATGACATCCTGGGGACCCCATTTGTCCCCACGGCCCATTGTGGCACCATGGGGACCCCCTTTGTCACTGGGGCCCATTGTGACATCCCAGGACCCCACTTTGTCCCCAGGGCTTATTGTGACACCATGGGGATCTCCCTTGTCCCCAGGGCCCATTGTGACATCCCATGCCCCCCCTTTATCCCCAGTGCTATTGTGAAATCCTGGGGACCCCTTTTGTCCCCAGGGCCCATTGTGGCACCATGGGGAACCCCTTTGTCACTGGGGACCATTGTGACATCCCAGGATTCCACTTTGTCCCCAGGGCTCGTTCTGACACCTTGGGGACTCCCATTGTCCCCAGGGCCCATTCTGACATCCTGGGCAACCCCATTGTCCCCAGGGCCCATTGTGACATCTGGGGGATGCCCTTGTCCCCAGGACCCATCGTGGCACCGTGGGGACCCTCCTTGTCACTTGGGCCCATTGTGACATCCTGGGCACCCCTTTTGTCCCCACAGCCCATTGTGGCACCATGGGGACCCCCTTTGTCACTGGGGCCCATTGTGACATCCCAGGACCCCACATTGTCCCCAGGGCCCTTGTGACATCCTGGGGACCCCACTTGTCCCCAGGACCCATTGTGACACTATAGGGACCCCCCTTGTGCCCAGTGACCATTGTGACACCGTGGGTACCACCCTTGTCCGCAGGGCCCATTGTGACATCCTGGGGACACCCCCTTGTCTCCAGGGCCCATTGTGACATCCTGGGAATCCCTCCTTGTCCCCAGGGCCCATTTTGACATTCAGGGGACCCCCCATTGTCCCCAGGGCCCATTGTGACATCCTCGGCACCTCCTTGTCCCCAGGGCCCATTGTGACATCCCAGGACCCCACTTTGTCCCCAGGGCCCATTGTGACATCCTGGGGACCCCCCTTTGTCCCCAGGGCCCATTGTGACATCCAAGGGACCCCCCCTTGTCCCCAGGGCCCATTGTGACGTCCCAGGACCCCCCACTGTCCCCAGGGCCCATTGTGACATTCAGGGGACCCCCCTTTGTCCCCAGGGCCCATTCTGATACCGTCGGGACCCCCTTTGTCCCCAGGGCCCATTGTGACATCCTGGGGGACTCTCCTTGTCCCCAGAGCCCATTGTGACATCCAGGGGACCCCCTTTGTCCCCAGGGCCCATTGTGGCACCGTGAGGACCCTCTTTATCACTGGGGCCCATTGTGACATCCCGGGACCCCCTTTGTCCCCAGGGCCCATTGTGACATCCTGGGGGACCCTCCTTGTCCCCAGAGCCCATTGTGACATCCCAGGACCCCACTTTGTCCCCAGGGCTTATTGTGACACCATGGGAATCTCCCTTGTCCCCAGGGCCCATTGTGACATCCCATGACCCCCCTTTGTCCCCAGTGCTATTGTGAAATCCTGGGGACCCCTTTTGTCCCCAGGGCCCATTGTGGCACCATGGGGAACCCCTTTGTCACTGGGGGCCATTGTGACATTCCAGGATTCCACTTTGTCCCCAGGGCTCGTTCTGACACCTTGGGGACTCCCATTGTCCCCAGGGCCCATTGTGACATCCTGGGCAACCCCATTGTCCCCAGGGCCCATTGTGACATCCTGGGGACCCCCATTGTCCCCAAGGCCCATTGTGACATTCCAGGACCCACCATTGTCCCCAGGGCCCATTGTGACATCCACTGCACCCCCTTGTCCCTAGGGCCCACTGTGACATTCAGTGGACCCCTCTTTGTCCCCAGGGCCCATTGTCACATCCTGGGGACCCCCGTTGTCACTGGGGCCCATTGTGACATCCAAGGGACCCCCCCTTGTCCCCAGGGCCAATTGTGACGTCCCAGGACCCCCCATTGTTCCCAGGGCCCATTGTGATGTCCTGGGGAGCCCCCTCTGTTCCCAGGGCTCATTGTGACTTTCAGGGGACCCCCCCTTGTCCCCAGGGCCCATTGTGACGTCCCAGGACCCACCATTGTCCCCAGGACCCATTGTGACATTCAGGGGGCCCCTTTGTCCCCAGGGCCCATTATGACATCCCAGGACCCCCCATTGTCCCCAGGGCCCATTGTGACGTCCCAGGACCCCCCATTGTCCCCAGGGCCCATTGTGACATCCTCAGCACCCCCTTGTCCCCAGGGCCCATTGTGACATTCAGGGGACCCCTCTTTTTCCCCAGGGCCCATTGTGACATCCTGGGGACCCCCCCTTGTCCCCAGGGCCCATTGTGACGTCCCAGGACCCGCCATTGTCCCCAGGGCCCATTGTGACATCCTGGGGATCCCTGCTTGTCCCCAGGGCCCATTGGGACGTCCCAGGACCCGCCATTGTCCCCAGGGCCCATTGTGACATTCTGGGGATCCCTCCTTGTCCCCATGGCCAATTGGGACGTCCCAGGACCCCCATTGTCCCCAGGGCCCATTGTGACATTCAGGGGCCCCCGTTTGTCACTGGGGCCCATTGTGACATCCCAGGACCCCACATTGTCCCCAGGGCCCATTGTGACATCCTGGGGACACCCCCTTATCTCCAGGGCCCATTGTGACATCCTGGGAATCCCTCCTTGTCACTGGGGCCCATTTTGACATTCAGGGGACCCCTCTTAGTCCCCAGGGCCCATTGTGACATCCTGGGGACCCCACTTGTCCCCAGGACCCATTGTGACACTATGGGGACCCCCCCTTGTGCCCAGTGCCCATTGTGACACCGTGGGTACCACCCTTGTCTGCAGGGCTCATTGTTTCATCCCAGGACCCCCCATTGTCCCCAGGGCCCATTGTGACATTCAGGGGACCCCCCTTTGTCCCCAGGGCCCATTCTGATACCGTGGGGACCCCCTTTGTCCCCAGAGCCCATTGTGACATGTTGGGGACGCTCTTTGTCCCCAGGGCCCATTGTGACATCCTGGGGACCCTCCTTGTCCCCAGAGCCCATTGTGACATCCAGGGGACCCCCTTTGTCCCCAGGGCCCATTGTGGCACCATAGGGACCCCCTTTGTCACTAGGGCCCATTGTGACATCCCAGGACCCCCCCTAGTCCCCAGGGCCCATTGTGACATCCTGGGGACCCTCCTTGTCCCCAGAGCCCATTGTGACATCCAGGGGACCCCCTTTGTCCCCAGGGCCCATTGTGGCACCATAGGGACCCCCTTTTTCACTGGGGCCCATTGTGACATCCCAGGACCCCCCCTGGTCCCCAGGCCCCATTGTGACATCCTGGGGACCCCTTTGTCCCAAGACTTCATTGTGACATCCTGGGGACCCCCCTTGTCCTCAGGGTCCATTGTGACAGCCCAGGACCTTACATTGTCCCCAGGGCCCATTGTGATATCTGGGGGACCCCCTTGTTCCCAAGGCCCATTGTGACATCCTGGGGACCCACCCTTGTCCCCAGGACCCATTGTGACATCCTGGGGACCCCCCCTTGCTCCCAGGGCCCGTTGTGGCACCGTGGGGACACCCCGTTTGTCCCCAGGGCCCATTGTGACATCCCAGGACCCCCCTTTGTACCCAGGGCCATTGTAGCACCATGGGGTCCCCTTTGACCCCATGGCCCATTGTGGCACCATGGCAACCCCTTTTGTCCCCAGGGCCCATTGTGACATTCTTGGACCCCACTTTGTCCCCAGGGCCTATTGTGACACCATGGGGACCCCTCCTTGTCACTGGGGACCCATTGTGACACCATGGGGACCCCCCCTTGTCCTCAGGACTCATTCTCACATCCTGGACACCCCCCATTGTCCCCAGGGCCCATTGTGACATCCACTGCACCCCCTTGTCCCCAGGGCCCATTGTGACATTCAGTGGACCCCTGTTTGTCCCCAGGGCCCATTGTGACATCCTGGGGACCCCCCCTTGTCCCCAGGGCCCATTGTGACGTCCCAGGACCCCCCTTTGTCCCCAGTGCTATTGTGAAATCCTGGGGACCCCTTTTGTCCCCAGGGCCCATTGTGACACCATGGGGAACCCCTTTGTCACTGGGGGCCATTGTGACATTCCAGGATACCACTTTGTCCCCAGGGCTCGTTCTGACACCTTGGGGACTCCCATTGTCCCCAGGGCCCATTGTGACATCCTGGGCAACCCCATTGTCCCCAGGGCCCATTGTGACGTCTCACGAGCCCCCATTGTCCCCAGGGCCCATTGTGACATCCTGGGGATCCCTCCTTGTCCCCAGGGCCCATTGTGATGTCCCAGGACCCCCCATTGTCCCCAGGGCCCATTGTGACATCCTCTGCACCCCCTTGTCCCCAGGGCCCATTGTGACATTCAGGGGACCCCTCTTTGTCCCCAGGGCCCATTCTGACATCCTGGGGATCCCTCCTTGTCCCCAGGGCCCATTGTGACGTCCCAGGACCCCCCATTGTCCCCAGGACCTATTGTGACATTCAGGGGAGCCCCTTTGTCACTGGGGCCCATTGTGACACCATGGAGACCCCCGCTTGTCCTCAGGGTCCATTGTGACATCCTGGCCACCCCCTTGCTCCCAGGGCCCGTTGTGGCACCATGGGGACACCCCCTTTGTCCCCAGGGCCCATTGTGACATCCCAGGACCCCCCTTTGTCCCCAGGGCCATTGTAGCACCATGGGGACCCCCTTTGACCTCAGGGCCAATTGTGGCACCATGGCAACCCCTTTTGTCCCCAGGGCCCATTGTGACATTCTTGGACCCCACTTTGTCCCCAGGGCCTATTGTGACACCATGGGGACCCCTCCTTGTCACTGGGGACCCATTGTGACACCATGGGGACCCCCCCTTGTCCTCAGGACTCATTCTCACATCCTGGACACCCCCCATTGTCCCCAGGGCCCATTGTGACATCCAGGGGACCCCCTTTGTCCCCAGGGCCCATTGTGGCACCATGAGGACCCTCTTTGTCACTGGGGCCCATTGTGACATCCCAGGACCCCCCTTTGTCCCCAGGGCCCATTGTGACATCCTGGGGACCCTCCTTGTCCCCAGAGCCCATTGTGACATCCCAGGACCCCACTTTGTCCCCAGGGCTTATTGTGACACCATGGGGATCTCCCTTGTCCCCAGGGCCCATTGTGACATCCCATGACCCCCCTTTGTCCCCAGTGCTATTGTGAAATCCTGGGGACCCCTTTTGTCCCCAGGGCCCATTGTGACACCATGGGGAACCCCTTTGTCACTGGGGGCCATTGTAACATTCCAGGATTCCACTTTGTCCCCAGGGCTCGTTCTGACACCTTGGGGACTCCCATTGTCCCCAGGGTCCATTGTGACATCCTGGGCAACCCCATTGTCCCCAGGGCCCATTGTGACATCCTGGGGACCCCCATTGTCCCCAAGGCCCATTGTGACATTCCAGGACCCCCCATTGTCCCCAGGGCCCATTGTGACATCCTCTGCACCCCCTTGTCCCCAGGGCCCATTGTGACATTCAGGGGACCCCTCTTTGTCCCCAGGGCCCATTGTGACATCCTGGGGACCCCCCCTTGTCACTGGGGCCCATTGTGACGTCCCAGGACCCCCCACTGTCCCCAGGGCCCATTGTGACATCCTGGGGATCCCTCCCTGTCCCCAGGGCCCATTGTGACGTCCCAGGACCCCCCATTGTCCCCAGGACCCATTGTGACATTCAGGGGGCCCCTTTGTCACTGGGGCCAATTGTGACATCCCAGGACCCCACATTGTCCCCAGGGCCCATTGTGACACCGTGGGTACCACCCTTGTCCGCAGGGCTCATTGTGACATCCCAGGACCCCCCTTTGTCCCCAGGGCCCATTCTGATACCGTGGGGATCCCCTTTGTCCCCAGAGCCCATTGTGACATCCAGGGGACCCCTTTGTCCCCAGGGCCCATTGTGACATCGCAGGACCCCCCTGGGCCCCAGGGCGCATTTTGACATCCTGGGGATGCCCCCTTGTCACCGGGACCCATTGTGTCGTCCCAGGACCCCCCATTGTCTCCAGGGCCCATTGTGACATCCTGGGGATCCCTGCTTGGCCCCAGGGCCCATTGTGACGTCTTAGGACCCCCCATTGTCCCCAGGGCCCATTGCGACATTCAGGGGACGCCTCTTTGTCCCCAGAGCCCATTCTGACATCCAGGGGACCCCCTTTGTCCCCAGGGCCCATTGTGACATCGCAGGACCCACCCTGGTCCCCAGGGCCCATTGTGACATCCTGGGCACCCCTTTTATCCCCACAGCCCATTGTGGCACCATGGGGACCCCCTTTGTCACTGGGGCCCATTGTGACATCCCAGGACCCCACATTGTCCCCAGGGCCCTTGTGACATCCTGGGGACCCCACTTGTCCCCAGTACCCATTGTGACACTATAGGGAACCCCCCTTGTGCCCAGTGACAATTGTGACACCGTGGGTACCACCCTTGTCCGCAGGGCCCATTGTGACATCCTGGGGACACCCCCTTGTCCCCAGGGCCCATTTTGACATTTAGGGGACCCCCCATTGTCCCCAGGGCCCATTGTGACATCCTCGGCACCTCCTTGTCCCCAGGGCCCATTGTGACATTCAGGGGACCCCACATAGTCCCCAGGGCCCATTGTGACATCCTGGGGACCCCCCTTTGTCCCCAGGGCCCATTGTGACATGCTGGGGACCCTCCTTGTCCCCAGAGCCCATTGTGACATCCAGGGGACCCCCTTTGTCCCCAGGGCCCATTGTGGCACCGTGAGGACCCTCTTTATCACTGGGGCCCATTGTGACATCCCAGGACCCCCTTTGTCACCAGGGCCCATTGTGACATCCTGGGGGACCCTCCTTGTCCCCAGAGCCCATTGTGACATCCCAGGACCCCACTTTGTTCCCAGGGCTTATTGTGACACCATGGGAATCTCCCTTGTCCCCAGGGCCCATTGTGACATCCCATGACCCCCCTTTGTCCCAAGTGCTATTGTGAAATTCTGGGGACCCCTTTTGTCCCGAGGGCCCATTGTGGCACCCTGGGGAACCCCTTTGTCACTGGGGGCCATTGTGACATTCCAGGATTCCACTTTGTCCCCAGGGCTCGTTCTGACACCTTGGGGACTCCCATTGTCCCCAGGGCCCATTGTGACATCCTGGGCAACCCCATTGTCCCCAGGGCCCATTGTGACATCCTGGGGACCCCCATTGTCCCCAAGGCCCATTGTGACATTCCAGGACCCCCCATTGTCCCCAGGGCCCATTGTGACATCCACTGCACCCCCTTGTCCCCAGGGCCCATTGTGACATTCAGTGGACCCCTCTTTGTCCCCAGGGCCCATTGACACATCCTGGGGACCCTCCTTGTCCCCAGGGCCCATTGTGACGTCGCAGGACCCCCTGTTGTCCCCAGGACCCATTGTGACATTCAGGGGGCCCCTTTGTCACTGGGACCCATTGTGACACCGTGGGTACCACCCTTGTCCGCAGGGCTCATTGTGACATCCCAGGACCCACCTTTGTCCCCAGGGCCCATTCTGATACCGTGGGGATCCCCTTTGTCCCCAGAGCCCATTGTGACATCCAGGGGACCCCCTTTGTCCCCAGGGCCAATTGTGACATCGCAGGACCCCCCTGGGCCCCAGGGCGCATTTTGACATCCTGGGGATGCCCCCTTGTCACCGGGACCCATTGTGACGTCCCAGGACCCCCCATTGTCTCCAGGGCCCATTGTGACATCCTGGGGATCCCTGCTTGGCCCCAGAGCCCATTGTGACGTCTTAGGACCCCCCCTTGTCCCCAGGGCCCATTGCGATATTCAGGGGACGCCTCTTTGTACCCAGGGCACATTGTGACATCCTGGGGACCCCCCCTTGTCCCCAGGGCCCATTGTGACATCCTGGGGATCCCTCCTTGTCCCCAGGGCCCATTGTGACGTCCCAGGACCCCCATTGTCCTTAGGACCCATTGTAACATTCAGGGAACCCCTTTGTCACTGGGTCCCATTGTGACATCCCAGGACCCCACATTGTCCCCAGGGCCCATTGTGACATCCTGGGGACCCCATTTTCCCCAGGACCCATTGTGACACTATGGGGAACCCCCCTTGTTCCCAGGGCCCATTGTGACACCGTGGGTACCACCCTTGACCGCAGGGCTCATTGTGACATCGCAGGACCCCCCTTTGTCCCCAGAGCCCATTGTGAAAACCAGGGGACACCCTTTGTCCCCAGGGCCCATTGTGACATCGCAGGACCACCCTGGTCCCCAGGGCCCATTGTGACATCCTGGGCACCCCTTTTGTCCCCACGGCCCATTGTGGCACTATGGGGACCCCCTTTGTCACTGGGGCCCATTGTGACATCCCAGGACCCCACTTTGTCCCCAGGGCTGATTGTGACGTCCCAGGGCCCCTCTGTGTCCCCAGGGCCCATTGTGACACTTTAGGGACCCCTCTTTGTCCCCAGGGCCCATTGTGACATCCTGGAGACCCCCCCTTGTCCCCAGGGCCCATTGTGACGTCCCAGGACCCCCCATTGTTCCCAGGGCCCATTGTGATGTCCTGGGGAGCCCCCTCTGTTCCCAGGGCTCATTGTGACTTTCAGGGGACCCCCCCTTGTCCCCAGGGCTGATTGTGACGTCCTAGGGCCCCTCTGTGTCCCCAAGGCCCATTGTCACATCCCATGACTCCCCTTTGTCCCCAGTGCTATTGCGAAATCCTGGGGACCCCTTTTGTCCCCAGGGCCCATTGTGACACCATGGGGAACCCCTTTGTCACTGGGGGCTATTGTGACATTCCAGGATTCCACTTTGTCCCCAGGGCTCGTTCTGAACACCTTGGGGCCTCCCATTGTCCCCAGGGCCCATTGTGACATCCTGGGCAACCCCATTGTCCCCAGGGCCCATTGTGACATCTGGGGGACGCCCTTGTCCCCAGGACCCATCGTGGCACCGTGGGGACCCTCCTTGTCACTTGGGCCCATTGTGACACCATGGGGACCCCCCCTTTATCCCCAGTGCCCATTGTGACATCCTGCGGACCCCCCTTTGTCCCCAGGGCCCATTTTGACATTCAGGGGACCCACCATTGTCCTCAGGGCCCATTGTGAGGTCCCAGGACCCCCCATTGTCCCCAGGGCCCATTGTGACATCCTCGGCACCCCCTTGTCCCCAGGGTCCATTGTGACATCCCAGGACCCCCCATTGTCCCCAGGGCCCATTGTGACATTCAGGGGACCCCCCTTTGTCCCCAGGGCCCATTGTGACATCGTGGGGACCCCCTTTGTCCCAAGACTTCATTGTGACATCCTGGGGTCCCCCCTTGTCCTCAGGGTCCATTGTGACAGCCCAGGACCTTACATTGTCCCCAGGGCCCATTGTGATATCTTGGGGACCCTCTTGTTCCCAAGGCCCATTGTGACATCCTGGGGACCCCCCCTTGTCCCCAGGGCCCATTGTGACGTCCCAGGACCCCCCATTGTCCCCAGGGCCCATTGTGACATCCTGGGGATCCCTCCTTGTCCCCAGGGCCCATTGTGATGTCCCAGGACCCCCCATTGTCCCCAGGGCCCATTGTGACATCCTCTGCACCCCTTTGTCCCCAGGGCCCATTGTGACATTCAGGGGACCCCTCTTTGTCCCCAGGGCCCATTGTGACATCCTGGGGACCCCCCCTTGTCCCCAGGGCCCATTGTGACATCCTGGGGACCCCCCCTTGTCCCCAGGGCCCATTGTGACGTCCCAGGTCCCCCCATTGTCCCCAGGGCCCACTGTGACATCCTGGGGATCCCTCCTTGTCCCCAGGGCCCATTGTGACATCCCAGGACCCCCCATTGTCCCCAGGACCTATTGTGACATTCAGGGGACCCCCTTTGTCACTGGGGCCCATTGTGACACCATGGAGACCCCCGCTTGTCCTCAGGCTCCATTGTGACATCCTGGGCACCCCCCATTTTCCCCAGGACTCATTGTGACATCCTGGCCACCCCCTTGCTTCCAGGGCCCGTTGTGGCACCATGGGGACACCCCCTTTGTCCCCAGGGCCCATTGTGACATCCCAGGACCCCCCTTTGTCCCCAGGGCCCATTGTAGCACCATGGGGACCCCCTTTAACCCCAGGGCCCATTGTGGTACTATGGCAACCCCTTTTGTCCCCATTGCCCATTGTGACATTCTTGGACCCCACTTTGTCCCCAGGGCCTATTGTGACACCATGGGGACCCCTCCTTGCCACTGGGGACCCATTGTGACACCATGGGGACCCCCCCTTGTCCTCAGGACTCATTCTCACATCCTGGACACCCCGCATTGTCCCCAGGGCCCATTGTGACATCCACTGCACCCCCCTGTCCCCAGGGCCCATTGTGACATCCAGGGGACTCCTCTTTGTCCCCAGGGCCCATTGTGACATCCTGGGGACCCCCCCTTGTCCCCAGGGCCCATTGTGACGTCTCACGAGCCCCCATTGTCCCCAGGGCCCATTGTGACATCCTGGGGATCCCTCCTTGTCCCCAGGGCCCATTGTGATGTCCCAGGACCCCCCATTGTCCCCAGGGCCCATTGTGACATCCTCTGCACCCCCTTGTCCCCAGGGCCCATTGTGACATTCAGGGGACCCCTCTTTGTCCCCAGGGCCCATTCTGACATCCTGGGGATCCCTCCTTGTCCCCAGGGCCCATTGTGACGTCCCAGGACCCCCCATTGTCCCCAGGACCTATTGTGACATTCAGGGGAGCCCCTTTGTCACTGGGGCCCATTGTGACACCATGGAGACCCCCGCTTGTCCTCAGGGTCCATTGTGACATCCTGGCCACCCCCTTGCTCCCAGGGCCCGTTGTGGCACCATGGGGACACCCCCTTTGTCCCCAGGGCCCATTGTGACATCCCAGGACCCCCCTTTGTCCCCAGGGCCATTGTAGCACCATGGGGACCCCCTTTGACCTCAGGGCCAATTGTGGCACCATGGCAACCCCTTTTGTCCCCAGGGCCCATTGTGACATTCTTGGACCCCACTTTGTCCCCAGGGCCTATTGTGACACCATGGGGACCCCTCCTTGTCACTGGGGACCCATTGTGACACCATGGGGACCCCCCCTTGTCCTCAGGACTCATTCTCACATCCTGGACACCCCCCATTGTCCCCAGGGCCCATTGTGACATCCAGGGGACCCCCTTTGTCCCCAGGGCCCATTGTGGCACCATGAGGACCCTCTTTGTCACTGGGGCCCATTGTGACATCCCAGGACCCCCCTTTGTCCCCAGGGCCCATTGTGACATCCTGGGGACCCTCCTTGTCCCCAGAGCCCATTGTGACATCCCAGGACCCCACTTTGTTCCCAGGGCTTATTGTGACACCATGGGAATCTCCCTTGTCCCCAGGGCCCATTGTGACATCCCATGACCCCCCTTTGTCCCCAGTGCTATTGTGAAATCCTGGGGACCCCTTTTGTCCCCAGGGCCCATTGTGACACCATGGGGAACCCCTTTGTCACTGGGGGCCATTGTAACATTCCAGGATTCCACTTTGTCCCCAGGGCTCGTTCTGACACCTTGGGGACTCCCATTGTCCCCAGGGTCCATTGTGACATCCTGGGCAACCCCATTGTCCCCAGGGCCCATTGTGACATCCTGGGGACCCCCATTGTCCCCAAGGCCCATTGTGACATTCCAGGACCCCCCATTGTCCCCAGGGCCCATTGTGACATCCTCTGCACCCCCTTGTCCCCAGGGCCCATTGTGACATTCAGGGGACCCCTCTTTGTCCCCAGGGCCCATTGTGACATCCTGGGGACCCCCCCTTGTCACTGGGGCCCATTGTGACGTCCCAGGACCCCCCACTGTCCCCAGGGCCCATTGTGACATCCTGGGGATCCCTCCCTGTCCCCAGGGCCCATTGTGACGTCCCAGGACCCCCCATTGTCCCCAGGACCCATTGTGACATTCAGGGGGCCCCTTTGTCACTGGGGCCAATTGTGACATCCCAGGACCCCACATTGTCCCCAGGGCCCATTGTGACACCGTGGGTACCACCCTTGTCCGCAGGGCTCATTGTGACATCCCAGGACCCCCCTTTGTCCCCAGGGCCCATTCTGATACCGTGGGGATCCCCTTTGTCCCCAGAGCCCATTGTGACATCCAGGGGACCCCTTTGTCCCCAGGGCCCATTGTGACATCGCAGGACCCCCCTGGGCCCCAGGGCGCATTTTGACATCCTGGGGATGCCCCCTTGTCACCGGGACCCATTGTGTCGTCCCAGGACCCCCCATTGTCTCCAGGGCCCATTGTGACATCCTGGGGATCCCTGCTTGGCCCCAGGGCCCATTGTGACGTCTTAGGACCCCCCATTGTCCCCAGGGCCCATTGCGACATTCAGGGGACGCCTCTTTGTCCCCAGAGCCCATTCTGACATCCAGGGGACCCCCTTTGTCCCCAGGGCCCATTGTGACATCGCAGGACCCACCCTGGTCCCCAGGGCCCATTGTGACATCCTGGGCACCCCTTTTATCCCCACAGCCCATTGTGGCACCATGGGGACCCCCTTTGTCACTGGGGCCCATTGTGACATCCCAGGACCCCACATTGTCCCCAGGGCCCTTGTGACATCCTGGGGACCCCACTTGTCCCCAGTACCCATTGTGACACTATAGGGAACCCCCCTTGTGCCCAGTGACCATTGTGACACCGTGGGTACCACCCTTGTCCGCAGGGCCCATTGTGACATCCTGGGGACACCCCCTTGTCCCCAGGGCCCATTTTGACATTTAGGGGACCCCCCATTGTCCCCAGGGCCCATTGTGACATCCTCGGCACCTCCTTGTCCCCAGGGCCCATTGTGACATTCAGGGGACCCCACATAGTCCCCAGGGCCCATTGTGACATCCTGGGGACCCCCCTTTGTCCCCAGGGCCCATTGTGACATGCTGGGGACCCTCCTTGTCCCCAGAGCCCATTGTGACATCCAGGGGACCCCCTTTGTCCCCAGGGCCCATTGTGGCACCGTGAGGACCCTCTTTATCACTGGGGCCCATTGTGACATCCCAGGACCCCCTTTGTCACCAGGGCCCATTGTGACATCCTGGGGGACCCTCCTTGTCCCCAGAGCCCATTGTGACATCCCAGGACCCCACTTTGTTCCCAGGGCTTATTGTGACACCATGGGAATCTCCCTTGTCCCCAGGGCCCATTGTGACATCCCATGACCCCCCTTTGTCCCAAGTGCTATTGTGAAATTCTGGGGACCCCTTTTGTCCCGAGGGCCCATTGTGGCACCCTGGGGAACCCCTTTGTCACTGGGGGCCATTGTGACATTCCAGGATTCCACTTTGTCCCCAGGGCTCGTTCTGACACCTTGGGGACTCCCATTGTCCCCAGGGCCCATTGTGACATCCTGGGCAACCCCATTGTCCCCAGGGCCCATTGTGACATCCTGGGGACCCCCATTGTCCCCAAGGCCCATTGTGACATTCCAGGACCCCCCATTGTCCCCAGGGCCCATTGTGACATCCACTGCACCCCCTTGTCCCCAGGGCCCATTGTGACATTCAGTGGACCCCTCTTTGTCCCCAGGGCCCATTGACACATCCTGGGGACCCTCCTTGTCCCCAGGGCCCATTGTGACGTCGCAGGACCCCCTGTTGTCCCCAGGACCCATTGTGACATTCAGGGGGCCCCTTTGTCACTGGGACCCATTGTGACACCGTGGGTACCACCCTTGTCCGCAGGGCTCATTGTGACATCCCAGGACCCACCTTTGTCCCCAGGGCCCATTCTGATACCGTGGGGATCCCCTTTGTCCCCAGAGCCCATTGTGACATCCAGGGGACCCCCTTTGTCCCCAGGGCCAATTGTGACATCGCAGGACCCCCCTGGGCCCCAGGGCGCATTTTGACATCCTGGGGATGCCCCCTTGTCACCGGGACCCATTGTGACGTCCCAGGACCCCCCATTGTCTCCAGGGCCCATTGTGACATCCTGGGGATCCCTGCTTGGCCCCAGAGCCCATTGTGACGTCTTAGGACCCCCCCTTGTCCCCAGGGCCCATTGCGATATTCAGGGGACGCCTCTTTGTACCCAGGGCACATTGTGACATCCTGGGGACCCCCCCTTGTCCCCAGGGCCCATTGTGACATCCTGGGGATCCCTCCTTGTCCCCAGGGCCCATTGTGACGTCCCAGGACCCCCATTGTCCTTAGGACCCATTGTAACATTCAGGGAACCCCTTTGTCACTGGGTCCCATTGTGACATCCCAGGACCCCACATTGTCCCCAGGGCCCATTGTGACATCCTGGGGACCCCATTTTCCCCAGGACCCATTGTGACACTATGGGGAACCCCCCTTGTTCCCAGGGCCCATTGTGACACCGTGGGTACCACCCTTGACCGCAGGGCTCATTGTGACATCGCAGGACCCCCCTTTGTCCCCAGAGCCCATTGTGAAAACCAGGGGACACCCTTTGTCCCCAGGGCCCATTGTGACATCGCAGGACCACCCTGGTCCCCAGGGCCCATTGTGACATCCTGGGCACCCCTTTTGTCCCCACGGCCCATTGTGGCACTATGGGGACCCCCTTTGTCACTGGGGCCCATTGTGACATCCCAGGACCCCACTTTGTCCCCAGGGCTGATTGTGACGTCCCAGGGCCCCTCTGTGTCCCCAGGGCCCATTGTGACACTTTAGGGACCCCTCTTTGTCCCCAGGGCCCATTGTGACATCCTGGAGACCCCCCCTTGTCCCCAGGGCCCATTGTGACGTCCCAGGACCCCCCATTGTTCCCAGGGCCCATTGTGATGTCCTGGGGAGCCCCCTCTGTTCCCAGGGCTCATTGTGACTTTCAGGGGACCCCCCCTTGTCCCCAGGGCTGATTGTGACGTCCTAGGGCCCCTCTGTGTCCCCAAGGCCCATTGTCACATCCCATGACTCCCCTTTGTCCCCAGTGCTATTGCGAAATCCTGGGGACCCCTTTTGTCCCCAGGGCCCATTGTGACACCATGGGGAACCCCTTTGTCACTGGGGGCTATTGTGACATTCCAGGATTCCACTTTGTCCCCAGGGCTCGTTCTGAACACCTTGGGGCCTCCCATTGTCCCCAGGGCCCATTGTGACATCCTGGGCAACCCCATTGTCCCCAGGGCCCATTGTGACATCTGGGGGACGCCCTTGTCCCCAGGACCCATCGTGGCACCGTGGGGACCCTCCTTGTCACTTGGGCCCATTGTGACACCATGGGGACCCCCCCTTTATCCCCAGTGCCCATTGTGACATCCTGCGGACCCCCCTTTGTCCCCAGGGCCCATTTTGACATTCAGGGGACCCACCATTGTCCTCAGGGCCCATTGTGAGGTCCCAGGACCCCCCATTGTCCCCAGGGCCCATTGTGACATCCTCGGCACCCCCTTGTCCCCAGGGTCCATTGTGACATCCCAGGACCCCCCATTGTCCCCAGGGCCCATTGTGACATTCAGGGGACCCCCCTTTGTCCCCAGGGCCCATTGTGACATCGTGGGGACCCCCTTTGTCCCAAGACTTCATTGTGACATCCTGGGGTCCCCCCTTGTCCTCAGGGTCCATTGTGACAGCCCAGGACCTTACATTGTCCCCAGGGCCCATTGTGATATCTTGGGGACCCTCTTGTTCCCAAGGCCCATTGTGACATCCTGGGGACCCCCCCTTGTCCCCAGGGCCCATTGTGACGTCCCAGGACCCCCCATTGTCCCCAGGGCCCATTGTGACATCCTGGGGATCCCTCCTTGTCCCCAGGGCCCATTGTGATGTCCCAGGACCCCCCATTGTCCCCAGGGCCCATTGTGACATCCTCTGCACCCCTTTGTCCCCAGGGCCCATTGTGACATTCAGGGGACCCCTCTTTGTCCCCAGGGCCCATTGTGACATCCTGGGGACCCCCCCTTGTCCCCAGGGCCCATTGTGACATCCTGGGGACCCCCCCTTGTCCCCAGGGCCCATTGTGACGTCCCAGGTCCCCCCATTGTCCCCAGGGCCCACTGTGACATCCTGGGGATCCCTCCTTGTCCCCAGGGCCCATTGTGACATCCCAGGACCCCCCATTGTCCCCAGGACCTATTGTGACATTCAGGGGACCCCCTTTGTCACTGGGGCCCATTGTGACACCATGGAGACCCCCGCTTGTCCTCAGGCTCCATTGTGACATCCTGGGCACCCCCCATTTTCCCCAGGACTCATTGTGACATCCTGGCCACCCCCTTGCTTCCAGGGCCCGTTGTGGCACCATGGGGACACCCCCTTTGTCCCCAGGGCCCATTGTGACATCCCAGGACCCCCCTTTGTCCCCAGGGCCCATTGTAGCACCATGGGGACCCCCTTTAACCCCAGGGCCCATTGTGGTACTATGGCAACCCCTTTTGTCCCCATTGCCCATTGTGACATTCTTGGACCCCACTTTGTCCCCAGGGCCTATTGTGACACCATGGGGACCCCTCCTTGCCACTGGGGACCCATTGTGACACCATGGGGACCCCCCCTTGTCCTCAGGACTCATTCTCACATCCTGGACACCCCGCATTGTCCCCAGGGCCCATTGTGACATCCACTGCACCCCCCTGTCCCCAGGGCCCATTGTGACATCCAGGGGACTCCTCTTTGTCCCCAGGGCCCATTGTGACATCCTGGGGACCCCCCCTTGTCCCCAGGGCCCATTGTGACGTCCCAGGACCCGCCATTGTCCCCAGGGCCAATTGTGACATCCTGGGGATCCCTCCTTGTCTTCAGGGCCCATTGTGATGTCCGAGGACCCCCCATTGTCCCCAGGGCCCATTGTGACATCCTCTGCACCCCCTTGTCCCCAGGGCCCATTGTGACATTCAGGGGACCCCTCTTTGTCCCCAGGGCCCATTGTGACATCCTGGGGATCCCTCCTTGTCCCCAGGGCCCATTGTGACGTCCCAGGACCCCCCATTGTCCCCAGGACCTATTGTGACATTCAGGGGACCCCCTTTGTCACTGGGGCCCATTGTGACACCATGGGGACCCCTCCTTGTCACTGGGGACCCATTATGACACCATGGGGACCCCCCTTGTCCTCAGGACTCATTCTCACATCCTGGACACCCTGCATTGTCCCCAGGGCCCATTGTGACATCCACTGCATCCCCTTGTCCCCAGGGCCCATTGTGACATTCAGGGGACCCCTCTTTGTCCCCAGGGCCCATTGTGACATCCTGGGGACCCCCCCTTGTCCCCAGAGCCCATTGTGACGTCCCAGGACCCCCCATTGTCCCCAGGACCCATTGTGACACTATGGGGACCCCCCCTTTTGCCCAGGGGCCATTGTGACCCCGTGGGTACCACCCTTGTCCCCAGGGCCCATTGTGACATCCTCTGCACCCCCTTGTCCCCAGGGCCCATTGTGACATTCAGGGGACCCCTCTTTGTCCCCAGGGCCCATTGTGACATCCTGGGGACCCTCTTTGTCACTGGGGCCTATTGTGACATCCCAGGACCCCCCTTTGTCCCCAGGGCCCATTGTAGCACCATGGGGACCCCCTTTGACCCCAGGGCCCATTGTGGCACCATGGCAACCGCTTTTGTCCCCAGGGCCCATTGTGACATTCTTGGACCCCACTTTGTCCCCAGGGCCTATTGTGACACCATGGGGACGCCTCCTTGTCACTGGGGACCCATTGTGATACCATGGGGACCCCGCCTTGTCCTCAGGACTCATTCTCACATCCTGGACGCCCCCCATTGTCCCCAGGGCCCATTGTGACATCCACTGCACCCCCTTGTCCCCAGGGCCCATTGTGACATTCAGGGGACCCCTCTTTGTCCCCAGGGCCCATTGTGACATCCTGGGGACCCCCCCTTGTCCCCAGGGCCCATTGTGACGTCCCAGGACCCCCCATTGTCCCCAGGGCCCATTGTGACATCCTGTGGATCCCTCCTTGTCCCCAGGGCCCATTGTGACGTCCCAGGACCCCCCATTGTCCCCAGGGCCCATTGTGATATGTTGGGGAGCCCTCTTTGTCCCCAGGGCCCATTGTGAAATTCAGGGGACCCCAACTTGTCCTCAGGGCCCATTCTGATATCCTGGTGACACTCTTTGTCCCCAGGGCCCATTGTGACATCCTGGGGACCCCATTGTCACCAAAGCCCATTGTGATATCCTGGCGACCACCTTTTGTCCCCAGGGCCCATTGTGATATCCTGAGGACCGCCCTTTGTCCCCAGGGCCCATTGTGACGTCCCAGGACCCCCCATTGTCCCCAGGGCCCATTGTGACATTGAGGGGCCCCCGTTTGTCATTGGGGCCCATTGTGAGATCCCAGGACCCCACATTGTCCCAAGGGCCCATTGTGACTTTCAGGTGACTCCACTTGTCCCCAGGACCCATTGTGACACTATAGGGACCCCCCCTTGTGCCCAGTGCCCATTGTGACACCGTGGGTACCACCCTTGTCCGCAGGGCCCATTGTGACATCCTGGGGACACCCCCTTGTCCCCAGGGCCCATTGTGACATTCAGGGGACCCCTCTTTGTCCCCAGGGCCCATTGTGACATCCTGGGGACCCCCCCTTGTCCCCAGGGCCCATTGTGACATCCTGGGGATCCCTCCTAGTCCCCAGGGCCCATTGTGACGTCCCAGGACCCCCCATTGTTCCCAGGGCCCATTGTGATGTCCTTGGGAGCCCCCTCTCTTCCCAGGGCTCATTGTGACTCTCAGGGGACCCCATCTTGTCGCCAGGGCTGATTGTGACGTCCTAGGGCCCCTCTGTGTCCCCAGGGCCCATTGTGACGTCCCAGGACCCCCATTGTCCCCAGGGCCCATTGTGACATCCTCGGCACCCCCTTGTCCCCAGGGCCCATTGTGACATTCAGGGGACCCCTCTTTGTCCCCAGGGCCCATTGTGACATCCTGGGGACCCCCTCTTGTCCCTAGGGCCCATTGTGACGTCCCAAGACCCTCCATTGTCCCCAGGGCCCATTGTGACATCCTGGGGATCCCTCCTTGTCCCCAGGGCCCATTGTGACGTCCCAGGACCCCCCATTGTCCCCAGGGCCCATTCTGACATTCAGGGGACCCCCTTTGTCACTGGGGCCCATTGTGACATCCCAGGACCCCACATTATCCCCAGGGTCCATAGTTACATCCTGGGGACCCCCTTGTCCCCAGGACCCATCATGACATCATGGGGACCCTCCTTGTCACTGGGGACCCATTGTGACACCATGGGGACCCCCCCTTGTCCTCAGGGCTCATTGTGACATCCTGTGCATCCCCCTTTGTCCCCCGGGACCATTGTAACACCGTGCGGACCCCCTTTGTCCCCAGGACCCATTTTGACACTGTGGGGAACCCCCTTGTCCCCAGGGCCTATTGTTACGTCCCAGGACCCCCCATTGTCCCCAGGGCCCATTGTGACACCTTGGGGACCCCCTTGTCACTGGAGACCCATTGTGACAGCATGGGGACCACCCCTTGTCCTCAGGGCCTATTGTGAACATCCTGGGGAACCTCCATTGTCCCCAGAGCCCATTGTGAGTTCCTGGAGACCCCCTTGTCCCCAGGTCCCATTGTGACATCCTGGGGAGCCTCTTTGTCCCCACGGCCCATTGTGACATCCTGGGGACCTCCTTGTCCCCAGGACCCATCCTGGCACTGTGGAGACCTCCCTTGTCACTGAGGACCCATTGTGACACCATGGGGACCTCCCATTGTCCTCAGGGCACATTGAGACATCCTGGGGACCCCCTTTGTCACTGGGGACCCATTGTGACATCCCAGGAACCCCATTGTCCCAAGGGCCCATTGTGACATCCTGAGGACCCCTCTTTGTCTCCAGGACATATTGTGACACCGTGGGGACCACATTAGTCCCCAGGGCCCATTGTGACATCCTAGGAATCCCCTCTTGTCCCCAGGGCCCATTGTGACATCCCAGGACCCCCCTTTGTCCCCAGGGCTCATTGTGACATTCTAGGACCCCACTTTGTCCCCAGGGCCTATTGTGACACCATGGGGAACCCTCCTTGTCACTGGGGACCCATTGTGACACCATGGGGACCCCCCCTTTGTCCCCAGTACCCATTGTGACATCCTGCCCACCCCCCTTTGTCCCCAGGGTCCATTGTGACATCCTGGGCAACCCCATTGTCCCCAGGGCCCATTGTGACATCTAGGGGGACGCCCTTGTCCCCAGGACCCATCGTGGCACCGTGGGGACCCCCATTGTCCCCAGGGCCCATTGTGACGTCCCAGGACCCCCATTGTCCC
Organism: Patagioenas fasciata; assembly: GCF_037038585.1. Taxonomy (NCBI): domain Eukaryota; kingdom Metazoa; phylum Chordata; class Aves; order Columbiformes; family Columbidae; genus Patagioenas; species Patagioenas fasciata. Next base: position 1,358,815 of record NC_092545.1, read on the forward strand.
CAGGGCCCATTGTGACATCCCAGGACCCCACTTTGTCCCCAGGGCTTATTGTGACACCATGGGGATCTCCCTTGTCCCCAGGGACCATTGTGACATTCAGGGGACGCCTCTTTGTCCCCAGGGCCCATTGTGACATCCTGGGGATCCCTCCTTGTCCCCAGGGCCCATTGTGACGTCCCGGGACCCCCCATTGTCCCCAGGGCCCATTGTGACATTCAGGGGCCCCCGTTTGTCACTGGCGCCCATTGTGACATCCCAGGACCCCACATTGTCCCCAGGGCCCATTGTGACTTTCAGGGGACCCCACTTGTCCCCAGGACCCATTGTGACACTATAGGGACCCCACCTTGTGCCCAGCGCCCATTGTTACACCGCGGGTACCACCCTTGTCCGCAGGGCCCATTGTGACATCCTGGGGACACCCCCTTGTCCCCAGGGCCCATTGTGACATCCAGGGGACCCCCCCTTGTCCCCAGGGCCCATTGTGACGTCCCAGGACCCGCCAATGTCCCCAGGGCCCATTGTGACATCCTGGGGATCCCTCCTTGTCCCCAGGGCCCATTGTGACGTCCCGGGACCCCCCATTGTCCCCAGGGCCCATTGTGACATTCAGGGGCCCCCGTTTGTCACTGGGGCCCATTTTGACATTCAGGGGACCCACCATTGTCCTCAGGGCCCATTGTGACTTTCAGGGGACCCCACTTGTCCCCAGGACCCATTGCGACACTATACGGACCCCCCCTTGTGCCCAGTGCCCATTGCGACACCGTGGGTACCACCCTTGTCCGCAGGGCCCATTGTGACATCCTGGGGACACCCCTTTGTCCCCAGGGCCCATTGTGACATCCTGGGGATCCCTCCTTGTCCCCAGGGCCCATTGTGACGTCCCAGGACCCCCCATTGTCCCCAGGACCCATTGTGACATTTAGGGGACCCCCTTTGTCACTGGGGCCCATTGTGAAATCCCAGGACCCCACATTGTCCCCAGGGCCCATTGTGACATCCTGGGGACACCCCCTTTGTCCCCAGTGCCCATTGTGACATCCTGCGGACCCCCCTTTGTCCCCAGGGCCCATTTTGACATTCAGGGGACCCACCATTGTCCTCAGGGCCCATTGTGAGGTCCCAGGACCCCCCATTGTCCCCAGGGCCCATTGTGACATCCTCGGCACCCCCTTGTCCCCAGGGCCCATTGTGACATTCAGGGGACCCCACATTGTCCCCAGGGCCCATTGTGACATCCTGGGGACCCCACTTGTCCCCAGGACCCATTGTGACACTATGGGGACCCCCCCTTGTGCCCAGGTCCCATTGTGACACCGTGGGTACCACACTTGTCTGCAGGACTCATTGTGACATCCCAGGACCCCCCATTGTCCCCAGGGCCCATTGTGACATTCAGGGGACCCCCCTTTGTCCCCAGGGCCCATTCTGATACCGTGGGGACCCCCTTTGTCCCCAGGGCCCATTGTGACATGCTGGGGACACTCTTTGTCCCCAGGGCCCATTGTGACATCCAGGGGACCCCCTTTGTCCCCAGGGCCCATTGTGGCACCATAGGGACCCCCTTTGTCACTAGGGCCCATTGTGACATCCCAGGACCCCCCCTAGTCCCCAGGGCCCATTGTGACATCCTGGGGACCCTCCTTGTCCCCAGAGCCCATTGTGACATCCAGGGGACCCCCTTTGTCCCCAGGGCCCATTGTGGCACCATAGGGACCCCCTTTGTCACTGGGGCCCATTGTGACATCCTGGGGACCCCCTTTGTCCCAAGACTTCATTGTGACATCCTAGGGACCCCCCTTGTCCTCAGGGTCCATTGTGACAGCCCAGGACCTTACATTGTCCCCAGGGCCCATTGTGATATCTGGGGGACCCCCTTGTTCCCAAGGCCCATTGTGACATCCTGGGGACCCACCCTTGTCCCCAGGGCCCATTGTGACATCCCAGGACCCCCCATTGTCCCCAGAGCCCATTGTGACATCCTCGGCACCCCCTTGTCCCCAGGGCCCATTGTGACATGCTGGGGACCCCCCCTTCTTCCCAGGGCCCATTGTGACGTCCCAGGACCCCCCATTGTCCCCAGGGCCCATTGTGACATCCTGGGGATCCCTCCTTGTCTCCAGGGCCCATTGTGATGTCCCAGGACCCCCCCTTGTCCCCAGGGCCCATTGTGACATTCAGGGGACCCCTCTTTGTCCCCAGGGCCCATTCTGACATCCTGGGGATCCCTCCTTGTCCCCAGGGCCCATTGTGACGTCCCAGGACCCCCCATTGTCCCCAGGACCTATTGTGACATTCAGGGGACCCCCTTTGTCTCTGGGGCCCATTGTGACACCATGGAGACCCCCGCTTGTCCTCAGGGTCCATTGTGACATCCTGGGCACCACCCATTTTCCCCAGGACCCATTGTGACATCCTGGCCACCCCCTTGCTCCCAGGGCCCGTTGTGGCACCATGGGGACACCCCCTTTGTCCCCAGGGCCCATTGTGACATTCTTGGACCCCACTTTGTCCCCAGGGCCTATTGTGACACCATGGGGACCCCTCCTTGTCCCCAGGGCCCATTGTGACGTCCTGGGGACCCCCCCTTGTCCCCAGGGCCCATTGTGACGTCCCAGGACCCGACATTGTCCCCAGGGCCCATTGTGACATCCTCTGCACCCCCTTGTCCCCAGGGCCCATTGTGACGTCCCAGGACCCCCCCTTGTCCCCAGGGCCCATTGTGACGTCACAGGACCCCCTTTGTCCCCAGGGCCCATTGTGACATGCTGGGGACCCCCTTTGTCCCCAGGGCCCATTGTGGTACCATGAGGACCCTCTTTGTCACTGGAGCCCATTGTGACATCCCATGACCCCCCTTTGTCCCCAGTGCTATTGTGAAATCCTGGGGACCCCTTTTGTCCCCACGGCCCATTGTGACACCATGGGGAACCCCTTTGTCACTGGGGGCCATTGTGACATTCCAGGATTCCACTTTGTCCCCAGGGCTCGTTCTGACACCTTGGGGACTCCCATTGTCCCCAGGGCCCATTGTGACATCCTGGGCAACCCCATTGTCCCCAGGGCCCATTGTGACATCTGGGGGACGCCCTTGTCCCCAGGACCCATCGTGGCACCGTGGGGACCCTCCTTGTCACTTGGGCCCATTGTGACACCATGGGGACGCCCCCCTTTGTCCCCAGTGCTCATTGTGACATCCTGCGGACCCCCCTTTGTCCCCAGGGCCCATTGTGACATTCAGGGGACCCACCATTGTCCTCAGGGCCCATTGTGACATCCCAGGACCCCCTATTGTCCCCAGGGCCCATTGTGACATCCTCGGCACCCCCTTGTGCCCAGGGCCCATTGTGACATTCAGGGGACCCCTCTTTGTCCCCAGGGCCCATTGTGACGTCCTGGGGACCCCCCCTTGTCCCCAGGGCCCATTGTGACGTCCCAGGACCCGCCATTGTCCCCAGGGCCCATTGTCACATCCTGGGGATCCCTCCTTGTCCCCAGGGCCCATTGTGACATCCCAGGACCCCCCATTGTCCCCAGGGCCCATTGTGACATTCAGGGGCCCCCGTTTGTTCACTGGGGCCCATTGTGACATCCCAGGACCCCACATTGTCCCCAGGGCCCATTGTGACTTTCAGGGGACCCCACTTGTCCCCAGGACCCATTGTGACACTATAGGGACCCCCCCTTGTCCCAGTGACCATTGTGACACCGTGGGTACCACCCTTGTCCGCAGGGCCCATTGTGACATCCTGGGGACCCCCCCTTGTCCCCAGGGCCCATTGTGACATCCTGGGAATCGCTCCTTGTCCCCAGGGCCCATCGTGACATTCAGGGGACCCGTCTTTGTCCCCAGGGCCCATTGTGACATCCTGGGGACCCCCCCTTGTTCCCAGGGCCCACTGTGACGTCCCAGGACACGCCATTGTCCCCAGGGCCCTGTGTGACATCCTGGGGTGCCCTCCTTGTCCCCAGGGCCCATTGTGACGTCCCAGGACCCCCCATTGTCCCCAGAGCCCATTGTGACATCCAGGGGACCCCCTTTGTCACTGGGGCCCATTGTGGCACCATGAGGACCCTCTTTGTCACTGGGGCCCATTGTGACATCCCAGGACCCCCCCTGGTCCCCAGGGCCCATTGTGACATCTGGGGGACCCCCCTTGTCCTCAGGGTCCATTGTGACAGCCCAGGACCTTACTTTGTCCCCAGGGCCCATTGCGATATCTGGGGGACCCCCTTGTCCCCAGGGCCCATTGTGACACCATGGGGACCCCCCTTTGTCACTGGGGCCCATTGTGACATCCTGGGGTCCCCCCTTTGTCCCCAGGGCCCATTGAAATGTCCCAGGACCACCCTTTGTCCCCAGGGCTTATTGTGACACCATGGGGATCTCCCTTGTCCCCAGGGCCCATTGTGACATCCCACGACCCCCCTTTGTCCCCAGTGCTATTGTGAAATCCTGGGGACCCCTTTTGTCCCCAGGGCCCATTGTGGCACCATGGGGAACCCCTTTGTCACTGGGGGCCATTGTGGCATTCCAGGATTCCACTTTGTCCCCAGGGCTCGTTCTGAACACCTTGGGGCCTCCCATTGTCCCCAGGGCCCATTGTGACATCTGGGGGACGCCCTTGTCCCCAGGACCCATCGTGGCACCGTGGGGACCCTCCTTGTCACTTGGGCCCATTGTGACACCATGGGGACCCCCCCTTTATCCCCAGTGCCCATTGTGACATCCTGCGGACCCCCCTTTGTCCCCAGGGCCCATTTTGACATTCAGGGGACCCACCATTGTCCTCGGGGCCCATTGTGAGGTCCCAGGACCCCCCATTGTCCCCAGGGCCCATTGTGACATCCTCGGCATCCCCTTGTCCCCAGGGTCCATTGTGACACTATGGGGACCCCCCCTTGTCCCCAGGGCTCATTGTGACATCCCAGGACCCCCCATTGTCCCCAGGGCCCATTGTGACATTCAGGGGACCCCCCTTGTCCCCAGGGCCCATTCTGACACCGTGGGGACCCCCTTTGTCCCCAGGGCCCATTGTGACATCCTGGGGACCCCCTTTGTCCCAAGATTTCATTGTGACATCCTGGGGACCCCCCTTGTGCTCAGGGTCCATTGTGACAGCCCAGGACCTTACATTGTCCCCAGGGCCCATTGTGATATCTGGGGGACCCCCTTGTTCCCAATGCCCATTGTGACATCCTGGGGACCCCACCTTGTCCCCAGGGCCCATTGTGACATCCCAGGACCCCCCATTGTCCCCAGGGCCCATTGTGACATCCTTGGCACGCCCTTGTCCCCAGGGCCCATTGTGACATCCTGGGGACCCCCCCTTGTCCCCAGGGCCCATTGTGACGTCCCAGGACCCCCCATTGTCCCCAGGGCCCATTGTGACATCCTGGGGATCCCTCCTTGTCCCCAGGGCCCATTGTGATGTCCCAGGACCCCCCATTGTCTCCAGGGCCCATCGTGACGTCCTCTGCACCCCCTTGTCCCCAGGGCCCATTGTGACATTCAGGGGACCCCTCTTTGTCCCCAGGGCCCATTGTGACATCCTGGGGACCCCCCCTTGTCCCCAGGGCCCATTGTGACGTCCCAGGACCCCCCATTGTCCCCAGGGCCCATTGTGACATCCTGGGGATCCCTCCTTGTCCCCAGGGCCCATTGTGACGTCTCAGGACCCCCTATTGTCCCCACGACCTATTGTGACATTCAGGGGACCCCCTTTGTCACTGGGGCCCATTGTGACACCATGGAGACCCCCGCTTGTCCTCAGGGTCCATTGTGACATCCTGGGCACCCCCCATTTTCCCCAGGACCCATTGTGACATCCTGGCCATCCCCTTCCTCCCAGGGCCCGTTGTGGCACCATGGGGACACCCCCTTTGTCCCCAGGGCTCATTGTGACATCTCAGGACCCCCCTTTGTCCCCAGGGCCCATTGTAGCACCATGGGGACCCCCTTTGACCCCAGGGCCCATTGTGGCACCATGGCAACCCCTTTTGTCCCCATTGCCCATTGTGACATTCTTGGACCCCACTTTGTCCCCAGGGCCTATTGTGACACCATGGGGACCCCTCCTTGTCACTGGGGACCCATTGTGACACCATGGGGACCCCCCCTTGTCCTCATGACTCATTCTGACATCCTGGATGCCCCCCATTGTCCCCAGGGCCCATTGTGACATCCACTGCACCCCCCTGTCCCCAGGGCCCATTGTGACATTCAGGGGACCCCTCTTTGTCCCCAGGTCCCATTGTGACATCCTGGGGACCCCCCCTTGTCCCCAGGGCCCATTGTGACGTCCCAGGACCCCCCATTGTCCCCAGGACCCATTGTGACATTCAGGGGACCCCCTTTATCACTGGGGCCCATTGTGAAATCCCAGGACCCCACATTGTCCCCAGGGCCCATTGTGACATCCTGGGGACCCCCCCTTTGTCCCCAGTGCCCATTGTGACATCCTGCGGACCCCCCTTTGTCCCTAGGGCCCATTTTGTCATTCAGGGGACCCACCATTGTCCTCAGGGCCCATTGTGCGGTCCCAGGACCCCCCATTGTCCCCAGGGCCCATTGTGACATCCTCGGCACCCCCTTGTCCCCAGGGTCCATTGTGACACTATGGGGACCCCCCCTTGTGCCCAGGGCCCATTGTGATACTGTGGGTACCACCCTTGTCTGCAGGGCTCATTGTGACATCCCAGGACCCCCCATTGTCCCCAGGGCCCATTGTGACATTCAGGGGACCCCCCCTTGTCCCCAGGGCCCATTGTGACGTCCCAGGACCCCCCATTGTCCCCAGGACCCATTGTGACACTATGGGGACCCCCCGTTGTGCCCAGGGCCCATTGTGACACCGTGGGTACCACCCTTGTCCGCAGGGCTCATTGAGACATCCCAGGACCCCCCATTGTCCCCAGGGCCCATTGTGACATTCAGGGGACCCCCCTTTGTCCCCAGGGCCCATTCTGATACCGTGGGGACCCCCTTTGTCCCCGGGGCCCATTGTGACATGCTGGGGACGCTCTTTGTCCCCAGGGCCCATTGTGACATCCTGGGGACCCCCCCTTGTCCCCAGGGCCCATTGTGACGTCCCAGGACCCCCCATTGTCCCCAGGGCCCATTGTGATATGCTGGGGAGCCCTCTTTGTCCCCAGGGCCCATTGTGAAGTTCAGGGGACCCCCCCTTGTCCCCAGGGCCCATTGTGACATCCTGGGGACCCCATTGTCACCAGAGCCCATTGTGATATCCTGGCGACCGCCCTTTGTCCCCAGGGCCCATTGTGACATCCCAGGACCCTCTTTGTCCCTGTCGAGGGTTAAGATTGCGGGGTGACAATCAAACCCTGGCAGATGTGTTGTCAACCTCCTCTCCCCCCCCCAATTCCCCCTTTTGCCCCTCCCTCTCCCCCCTTCCCACTCAGCACAGGCGATCGGGAGGGGAAGAAGCACAGAGGGGAGAGAGCTGGAAAAGTTCAAGATGTTTTACTGATGCTACTGATAAGAGCAGAGAAAATAATACAAATATACAAAACCCATCTTGTAAGTCTCAGCAACTGCAGAGCCAGCACCCAAAGTCCTGGATCAGACTCTGCAGCCAACCGGAGCTGGATTCAGTCTCTCACTGGCCTCAGTTCGCAGGGACGACCAGCAAGGTCCTCTCCTAATGTCAGCCATGAGGAGAAAAGGGAGAAAGGGAAAAGGGGCGAGATCCTCGTGATCTCCCACTTTTATATGAAGTATTCACGTGAATGGAATGTTATTCACCGTTGGTCAGTCTCTCGATCACCAGTTTCTCGTTGCCCCTCTCGCGAGATGTCCATCTGTGCTTGTCAATAAGTTTTCATTCCATTGCTGGGTTTGCCAAAACATGTGTCTGGTTCTCCAGGAAAATGCAGCTGACATGAAGGCTTGAGCTGACAGGCAAATTCACTAAAAGAGAAACTTGTTTTTAACAAAACCAGGACATTCCACCCCTTATCATATGACATTCACTGAATACTTAAACCTTATCAATACAATCTATCAATACAATCTAATTAATCACTACTACTATATATATATACATATATATATGTACATATATACACAGGAGTAATTAATCAGTGGACCATCCTTTGAAAAGTTCATTAAGTTCATTTTGTCACCACAGTCTCCCAGGGCAGGGAAAATGGTCCAAGTGCATCTCATGACCCCTGTTGGTGGGTTAAGGACACCAACTTCCAAGAAGGTGTCGGGCGCCACTCGAAGAAGCCAGCGCTGGTTTCATCACCATTGTCTTGATCTGAAAGACACTTATTAAACATTGTTAGTGCGGCAATTCACATCGTACAGTTCAGCATTGCATATTTTCACCTAAAATCAAATCCCCTTGAGGTGCACACCGAACTTCTCCATCCTTAAGCATCACCCACCAGGTGCTGCCAGGTCCCTGGGCAAAAACAATCCCACGAATAGGTTTGCCTGTGCCTGAGGCAGGAGGAACCCAGACTGCCTTTCCTAACATATTTTTCATGTGTACTACAGGGACTTTATCTCCTTCTACAGTCCATAGAATTTCTGATTGGGCAGGCCCGGCTCGATTGATTGATCCCCTAGTGTTGACCAACCAAGTGGCTTTTGCTAAATGTGAATCCCAGTTTTTAAAGGCTCCACCACCAAGTGCCTTTAGTGTAGTTTTTAACAAACCATTGCACCTTTCAGTTTTCCCAGAGGCTGGTGCATGATATGGAATATGATACACCCACTCAATACCATGTTCTTTGGCCCAATTGTCTATAATACTGGTTTTGAAATGAGTACCATTGTCTGATTCAATTCTTTCTGGCGTACCCGGCCACCAAAGGACTTGCTTCTCAAGGCCCAAGATGGTATTTCGGGCTGTAGCATGAGGTACGGCAGATGTTTCCAACCATCCAGTGGTTGCTTCCACCATTGTAAGTACATAACGCTTACCTTGGCGTGTTTGTGGAAGTGTAATATAATCAATCTGCCAAGCTTCTCCATACTTACACTTTAACCATCGCCCCCCATACCATACAGGCTTTAACCGTTTTGCTTGTTTGATTTCGGCGCAAGTTTCACATTCATGAATAACCTGTGAAACAGTGTCCATAGTTAAATCCACCCCTCGATCACGAGCCCATTTTCATGTTGCATCTCTACCTTGATGCCCTGAAGCACCATGGGCCCACCGAGCTAGGAAAAGTTCACCTTTATGTTGCCAGCCCAAGTCCACCTCAGCTACTTTAATCTTAGCAGCTTGATCCGCTTGTTGGTTGTTTCGATGTTCCTCGGTGGCTTGACTTTTAGGCACATGAGCATCTACATGACCAACTTCCCCAGGCAGGCTCTCCAGCCGAGCAGCAATGTCTTCCCACAGCGTGGTTCCCAATGGTTTCACCTCTGCGCTGCCAGTTACTTTTCTTCCATTGCCGTAGCCACCCCCACAAGGCATTTGCTCCCATCCATGAGTCAGTATAGAGACAAAGCATTGGCCACTTCTCTCGTTCAGCAATGTCCAAAGCCAGCTGGATGGCTTTCACTGCTGCAAACTGACTGGATTCACCTTGTCCTTCAGGGGCTTCTGTAACTTGTCGTGTGGGACTCCACACAGCAGCTTTCACCTTCGATGTTTTCCTACAGACGACAGGATCCACCTGTGAACAGTGCACACTGCTTATCAGTCTCTGAAAGCGGATTATATGGTGGTGCTTCTTCAGCACGTTTTACTTCCTCCTCATCTGCAGACATCCCAAAGTCTTTGCTTTCTGGCCAGTCTGTAATCACTTCTAATATCCCTGGACGGTTGGGACTTCCAATCCGAGCTCATTGCGTGATCAGTGCAATCCATTTACTCCATGTAACTTCGGCTGCATGATGTGGAGAGGGAACCGTCCCTTTGCACACCCAGCTCAGCACCGGCAGTCGAGGTGCAGGAGGAGCTGTGCTTCAGTGCCCATCACTTCTGAAGCAGCTCGAACTCCTTCATATGCTGCCAGTCTCTCCTTTTCAGTTGCAGTACAGTTGGCCTCAGATCCTTTGTATCCTCGACTCCAAAAACCTAAGGGTCGACCTCGGGTTTCTCCTGGTGCTTTCTGCCAGAGGCTCCAGGTAAGTCCATTATCTCCGGCTGCGGTGTAGAGCACATTTTTAACACCTAGTCCAGTTCGGACTGGTCCCAGGGCCACCGCATGAGTTATCTCACGCTTCATTTGTTCAAAGGCTTGGCGTTGTTCAGGGCCCCACTCAAATTGGTTCTTTTTACGAGTCACTCGATAGAGAGGGCTCACAATGTGGCTGTGGTCAGGAATATGCATTCTCCAAAAACCTACAATGCCCAAGAAAGTCTGTGTCTCCTTTTTATTAGTAGGTGGAGACATTGCTGCAATTTTGTTGATCACATCCATTGGGATCTGACGACGACCATCTTGCCATTTTATTCCTAAAAACTGGATCTCTCGTGCAGGTCCCTTGACCTTGCTTCGTTTTATGGCAAAACCAGCAAGGTCCTCTCCTAATGTCAGCCATGAGGAAAAAGGGAAAAAAGGCAAAGGGGACGAGATCCTCGTGATCTCCCACTTTTATATGAAGTATTCACGTGAACGGAATGTTATTCACCATTGGTCAGTCTCTCGGACATCAGTTTTCTCGTTGCCCCTCTCGCGAGATGTCCATCCGTGCTTATCAATAAGTTTCCATTCCATTGCTGGGTTTAACCAAAACATGTGTCTGGTTCTCCAGGAAAATGCAGCTGACATGAAGGCTTTAGCTGACAGGCAAATTCACTAAAAGAGAAACTTGTTTTTAACAAAACCAGGACACACCCCCACACACTGCACCCCAAATCCTGCACCCCCAAATCCTCCAGCCCCATGTCCCAAACCCCCAAACCCTGCACCCTCAAGTCTTGCACCCTAATTCTGCCCCCCCAAGACCTGCACCCCCAAACCCTGCACCACTAAACCCTGCACCCCCAAACCCTGTACCCCAAATCCTGGCCCCCACAAGTTGCACCCTAAAAACCTGCACCCCAAATCCTGTCCTACCCAACCCTTCACACCAAACCCCTTCACCCCAAGATCCTGCTGCCCTAAACCCTGCACCCCAAAATCATCCCTCCCAACCCTGCCCCCCAAACCCTGTCCCCCTAAAGCCTGACCCCGAAACCCTGCTCCCCAAAACCCTGCTACCCCCAATCTTGCACCCCCCAACTCTGCACCCCCAGATCCTGCTGCTCCAAACCCTGCACCCCCAAATCCTCCAGCCCCACGTACCGATCTCCCAAACCCTGCACCCCACAACCCTGCACCCCACAACCCCTTCACCCCCAAATCCTGCACCCCCAGCCCTACCCAATAAACTTTCCACCCCCAAACCCTGCCCTACCAAGCCCCCCACCCCAAACCCCTGCACCCCAAGATCCTGCACCCTAAACCCTGCACCTCCATATCCTCCTTCCCCAAACCCTGCACCCCAAAACACTGCACTCCAAACCACTGCACCCCTAAATCCTGCAACCCCAAATCCTGGCCCCCAAACCCGGCACCCCAAACTCCTGCACCCAAATATCCTACTGCCCTAAACCCTGAACCCCCAAATCCTGCACCCCTGGAACCTGCAACCCCAGACTCTGCAGCCACAAATCAGGCCCCGCAAAATCCTTGCACCCCCAAATCCTGCACCACCTAATCCTCCAACCCCCTAACACAACCCCCTAAACCCTTCTCCCCAGGGTCCATTGTGACACCCTGGGGATCCCCCTTGTCCCCAGGGCCCATTGTGACACCATGGGGGACCCCCTTCTCACTGAGGACCCATTGTGACACCATGGGGACCTCCCCTTGTCCTCAGGGCCCATTGTGACATCCTGGGGACTCCCCTTTGTCCCCAGGGCCCATTGTGGCACCATGGGGACCCCCTTTGTCCCCAGGGCCAATTGTGACATCCTAGGACCCCCCTTTGTCCCCAGGGCCCATTGTGACAGGGTGGAGATCCCCCTTGTCCCCAGGCCTGTTGTGATGTCCCAGGACTCCCCATTGTCCCCAGGGCCCATTGTGACACCTTGGGGACCCCCCTTGTCCTAAGGGCCCATTGTGACATCCTGGGGACCCCCTTGTCCCCAGGGCCCATAGTGAAGTCCCAGGACCCCCTTTGTCCCCAGGGCCCATTGTGACATCCTGGGGACCACCCTTGTCACTGGGGACCCATTGTAACACTATGGGGACCCCCCCTTGTCCCCAGAGCCCATTGTGACATCCTGGGGACCCCCCCTTGTCCCCAGAGCCCATTGTGACATCCTGGGGACCCACTTTGTCACTGGGGCCCATTGTGACGTCCTGGGGACCCCCTTTGTCCCCAGGGCCCATTGTGACGTCCCCGGATCCCCCATTGTCCCCAGAGCCCATTGTGACATCCTGGGGACCCCAATTGTCCACAGGGCCCATTGTGACATTCAGGGGACAGCCTTTGTCCCTAGGGCCCATTGTGACACCGTCGGGACCCCCGTTGTCCCCAGGGCCCATTGTGACATCCCAGGACCCCCCATTGTCTCCAGGGCCCATTGTGACATACTGGGGACTCCCCTTTGTCCCCAGAGCCCATTGTGACACCATGGGGACCCCCTTTGTCCACAGGGCCCATTGTGGTATCTAAGGACCCCCCAATTGTGCCCAGGGTTCATTGTAACATATCAGGACGTCCCATTGTCCCCAGGGCCCATTGTGACGTCCCAGGACCCCCCGTCATCCCCAGGGCCCATTGTGTCATCCTGGGGACCTCCTTTGTCCCCAGAGCCCATTGTGACATCCTGGGGAACCCTTTGTCCCCAAGGCCCATTGTGACGTCCCAGGACCCCCCTTTGTCCCCAGGGTCCATTGTGAAATCCTGGGGACCCCTCTTTGTCCCCACGGCCCAATGTGACATCCTGAGGACCCCCTTGTCCCCAGGGCCCATTGTGACGTCTCAGGAGCCCCCATTGTCCCCAGGACCCATTGTGACATTCAGGGGACCCCCTTTGTCACTGGGCCCATTGTGAGATCCCAGGACCCCACATTGTCCCAAGGGCCCATTGTGACTTTCAGGGGACTCCACTTGTCCCCAGGACCCATTGTGACACTATGGGGACCCCCCCTTGTGCCCAGTGCCCATTGTGACACCGTGGGTACCACCCTTGTCCGCAGGGCCCATTGTGACATCCTGGGGACACCCCCTTGTCCCCAGGGCCCATTGTGACATTTTGGGAATCCCTCCTTGTCCCCAGGGCCCATTGTGACGTCTCAGGAGCCCCCATTGTCCCCAGGACCCATTGTGACATTCAGGGGACCCCCTTTGTCACTGGGCCCATTGTGAAATCCCAGGACCCCACACTGTCCCCAGGGCCCATTGTGACATCCTGCGGACCCCCCCTTTGTCCCCAGTGCCCATTGTGACATCCTGCGGACCCCCCTTTGTCCCCAGGGCCCATTTTGACATTCAGGGGACCCACCATTGTCCTCAGGGCCCATTGTGAGGTCCCAGGACCCCCCATTGTCCCCAGGGCCCATTGTGACATCCTCGGCACCCCCTTGTCCCCAGGGTCCATTGTGACACTATGGGGACCCCCCCTTGTGCCCAGGGCCCATTGTGACACTGTGGGTACCACCCTTGTCTGCAGGGCTCATTGTGACATCCCAGGACCCCCCATTGTCCCCAGGGCCCATTGTGACATTCAGGGGACCCCCCTTGTCCCCAGGGCCCATTCTGATACCATGGGGACCCCCTTTGTCCCCAGGGCCCATTGTGACATGCTGGGGATCCTCTTTGTCCCCAGGGCCCATTGTGACATCCTGGGGACCCTCCTTGTCCCCAGAGCCCATTGTGACATCCAGGGGACCCCCTTTGTCCCCAGGGCCCATTGTGGCACCATAGGGACCCCCTTTGTCACTGGGGCCCATTGTGACATCCCAGGACCCCCCCTGGTCCACAGGGCCCATTGTGACATCCTGGGGACCCCCTTTGTCCCAAGACTTCATTGTGACATCCTGGGGAACCCCCTTGTCCTCAGGGTCCATTGTGACAGCCCAGGACCTTACATTGTCCCCAGGGCCCATTGTGATATCTGGGGGACCCCCTTGTTCCCAAGGCCCATTGTGACATCCTGGGGACCCCCCCTTGTCCCCAGGGCCCATTGTGACATCCCAGGACCTTACTTTGTCCCCAGGGCCCATTGTGACATCCTGGCGACCCCCCGTTGTCCCCAGGGCCCATTGTGACATCCTCGGCACCCCCTTGTCCCCAGGGCCCATTGTGACATTCAGGGGACCCCTCTTTGTCCCCAGGGCCCATTGTGACATCCTGGGGACCCCCTCTTGTCCCTAGGGCCCATTGTGACGTCCCAGGACCCCCCATTGTCCCCAGGGCCCATTGTGACATCCTGGGGATCCCTCCTTGTCCCCAGGGCCCATTGTGACGTCCCAGGACCCCCCATTGTCCCCAGGGCCCATTGTGACATTCAGGGGACCCCCTTTGTCACTGGGGCCCATTGTGACATCCCAGGACCCCACATTGTCCCCAGGGCCCATTGTGACATCCTCGGGACCCCCATGTCACTGGGACCCATTGTGACGTCCCAGGACCCCCCATTGTCCCCAGGGTCCATTGTTACATCCTGGGGACCCCCTTGTCCCCAGGACCCATCATGTACACCATGGGGACCCTCCTTGTCACTGGGGACCCATTGTGACACCATGGGGACCCCCCCTTGTCCTCAGGGCCCATTGTGACATCCTGGGCATCCCCCTTTGTCCCCCGGGACCATTGTAACACCGTGCGGATCCCCTTTGTCCCCAGGGCCCATTGTGACACTGTGGGGAACCCCCTTGTCCCCAGGGCCTATTGTTACGTCCCAGGACCCCCCATTGTCCCCAGGGCCCATTGTGACACCTTGGGGACCCCCTTGTCACTGGAGACCCATTGTGACAGCATGGGGACCACCCCTTGTCCTCAGGGCCTATTGTGAACATCCTGGGGAACCTCCATTGTCCCCAGAGCCCATTGTGAGTTCCTGGAGACCCCCTTGTCCCCAGGTCCCATTGTGACATCCTGGGGAGCCTCTTTGTCCCCACGGCCCATTGTGACATCCTGGGGACCTCCTTGTCCGCAGGACCCATCCTGGCACTGTGGAGACCTCCCTTGTCACTGGGGACCCATTGTGACACCATGGGGACCTCCCATTGTCCTCAGGGCCCATTGAGACATCCTGGGGACCCCCTTTGTCACTGGGGACCCATTGTGACATCCCAGGAACCCCATTGTCCCAAGGGCCCATTGTGACATCCTGGGGACCCCTCTTTGTCTCCAGGACATATTGTGACACCGTGGGGACCACATTAGTCCCCAGGGCCCATTGTGACATCCTAGGAATGCCCTCTTGTCCCCAGGGCCCATTGTGACATCCTGGGGACACCCCCTTTGTCCCCAGTGCCCATTGTGACATCCTGCGGACCCCCCTTTGTCCCCAGGGCCCATTTTGACATTCAGGGGACCCACCATTGTCCTCAGGGCCCATTGTGAGGTCCCAGGACCCCCCATTGTCCCCAGGGCCCATTGTGACATCCTCGGCACCCCCTTGTCCCCAGGGCCCATTGTGACATTCAGGGGACCCCACATTGTCCCCAGGGCCCATTGTGACATCCTGGGGACCCCACTTGTCTGCAGGACCCATTGTGACACTATGGGGACCCCCCCTTGTGCCCAGGGCCCATTGGGACACCGTGGGTACCACACTTGTCTGCAGGGCTCATTGTGACATCCCAGGACCCCCCATTGTCCCCAGGGCCCATTGTGACATTCAGGGGACCCCCTTTGTCACTGGGCCCATTGTGAGATCCCAAGACCCCACATTGTCCCAAGGGCCCATTGTGACTTTCAGGGGACTCCACTTGTCCCCAGGACCCATTGTGACACTATGGGGACCCCCCCTTGTGCCCAGTGCCCATTGTGACACCGTGGGTACCACCCTTGTCCGCAGGGCCCATTGTGACATCCTGGGGACACCCCCTTGTCCCCAGGGCCCATTGTGACATTTTGGGAATCCCTCCTTGTCCCCAGGGCCCATTGTGACGTCTCAGGAGCCCCCATTGTCCCCAGGACCCATTGTGACATTCAGGGGACCCCCTTTGTCACTGGGCCCATTGTGAAATCCCAGGACCCCACACTGTCCCCAGGGCCCATTGTGACATCCTGCGGACCCCCCCTTTGTCCCCAGTGCCCATTGTGACATCCTGCGGACCCCCCTTTGTCCCCAGGGCCCATTTTGACATTCAGGGGACCCACCATTGTCCTCAGGGCCCATTGTGAGGTCCCAGGACCCCCCATTGTCCCCAGGGCCCATTGTGACATCCTCGGCACCCCCTTGTCCCCAGGGTCCATTGTGACACTATGGGGACCCCCCCTTGTGCCCAGGGCCCATTGTGACACTGTGGGTACCACCCTTGTCTGCAGGGCTCATTGTGACATCCCAGGACCCCCCATTGTCCCCAGGGCCCATTGTGACATTCAGGGGACCCCCCTTGTCCCCAGGGCCCATTCTGATACCATGGGGACCCCCTTTGTCCCCAGGGCCCATTGTGACATGCTGGGGATCCTCTTTGTCCCCAGGGCCCATTGTGACATCCTGGGGACCCTCCTTGTCCCCAGAGCCCATTGTGACATCCAGGGGACCCCCTTTGTCCCCAGGGCCCATTGTGGCACCATAGGGACCCCCTTTGTCACTGGGGCCCATTGTGACATCCCAGGACCCCCCCTGGTCCACAGGGCCCATTGTGACATCCTGGGGACCCCCTTTGTCCCAAGACTTCATTGTGACATCCTGGGGAACCCCCTTGTCCTCAGGGTCCATTGTGACAGCCCAGGACCTTACATTGTCCCCAGGGCCCATTGTGATATCTGGGGGACCCCCTTGTTCCCAAGGCCCATTGTGACATCCTGGGGACCCCCCCTTGTCCCCAGGGCCCATTGTGACATCCCAGGACCTTACTTTGTCCCCAGGGCCCATTGTGACATCCTGGCGACCCCCCGTTGTCCCCAGGGCCCATTGTGACATCCTCGGCACCCCCTTGTCCCCAGGGCCCATTGTGACATTCAGGGGACCCCTCTTTGTCCCCAGGGCCCATTGTGACATCCTGGGGACCCCCTCTTGTCCCTAGGGCCCATTGTGACGTCCCAGGACCCCCCATTGTCCCCAGGGCCCATTGTGACATCCTGGGGATCCCTCCTTGTCCCCAGGGCCCATTGTGACGTCCCAGGACCCCCCATTGTCCCCAGGGCCCATTGTGACATTCAGGGGACCCCCTTTGTCACTGGGGCCCATTGTGACATCCCAGGACCCCACATTGTCCCCAGGGCCCATTGTGACATCCTCGGGACCCCCATGTCACTGGGACCCATTGTGACGTCCCAGGACCCCCCATTGTCCCCAGGGTCCATTGTTACATCCTGGGGACCCCCTTGTCCCCAGGACCCATCATGTACACCATGGGGACCCTCCTTGTCACTGGGGACCCATTGTGACACCATGGGGACCCCCCCTTGTCCTCAGGGCCCATTGTGACATCCTGGGCATCCCCCTTTGTCCCCCGGGACCATTGTAACACCGTGCGGATCCCCTTTGTCCCCAGGGCCCATTGTGACACTGTGGGGAACCCCCTTGTCCCCAGGGCCTATTGTTACGTCCCAGGACCCCCCATTGTCCCCAGGGCCCATTGTGACACCTTGGGGACCCCCTTGTCACTGGAGACCCATTGTGACAGCATGGGGACCACCCCTTGTCCTCAGGGCCTATTGTGAACATCCTGGGGAACCTCCATTGTCCCCAGAGCCCATTGTGAGTTCCTGGAGACCCCCTTGTCCCCAGGTCCCATTGTGACATCCTGGGGAGCCTCTTTGTCCCCACGGCCCATTGTGACATCCTGGGGACCTCCTTGTCCGCAGGACCCATCCTGGCACTGTGGAGACCTCCCTTGTCACTGGGGACCCATTGTGACACCATGGGGACCTCCCATTGTCCTCAGGGCCCATTGAGACATCCTGGGGACCCCCTTTGTCACTGGGGACCCATTGTGACATCCCAGGAACCCCATTGTCCCAAGGGCCCATTGTGACATCCTGGGGACCCCTCTTTGTCTCCAGGACATATTGTGACACCGTGGGGACCACATTAGTCCCCAGGGCCCATTGTGACATCCTAGGAATGCCCTCTTGTCCCCAGGGCCCATTGTGACATCCTGGGGACACCCCCTTTGTCCCCAGTGCCCATTGTGACATCCTGCGGACCCCCCTTTGTCCCCAGGGCCCATTTTGACATTCAGGGGACCCACCATTGTCCTCAGGGCCCATTGTGAGGTCCCAGGACCCCCCATTGTCCCCAGGGCCCATTGTGACATCCTCGGCACCCCCTTGTCCCCAGGGCCCATTGTGACATTCAGGGGACCCCACATTGTCCCCAGGGCCCATTGTGACATCCTGGGGACCCCACTTGTCTGCAGGACCCATTGTGACACTATGGGGACCCCCCCTTGTGCCCAGGGCCCATTGGGACACCGTGGGTACCACACTTGTCTGCAGGGCTCATTGTGACATCCCAGGACCCCCCATTGTCCCCAGGGCCCATTGTGACATTCAGGGGACCCCCCTTTGTCCCCAGGGCCCATTCTGATACCGTGGGGACCCCCTTTGTCCCCAGGGCCCATTGTGACATGCTCTGGACGCTCTTTGTCCCCAGGGCCCATTGTGACATCCTGGGGACCCTCCTTATCCCCAGAGCCCATTGTGACATCCAGGGGACCCCCTTTGTCCCCAGGGCCCATTGTGGCACCATAGGGACCCCCTTTGTCACTAGGGCCTATTGTGACATCCCAGGACCCCCCCTAGTCCCCAGGGCCCATTGTGACATCCTGGGGACGCTCTTTGTCCCCAGGGCCCATTGTGACATCCTGGGGACACCCCTGGTCCCCAGGCCCCATTGTGACATCCTGGGGACCCCCTTTGTCCCAAGACTTCATTGTGACATCCTAGGGACCCCCCTTGTCCCCAGGGCCCATTGTGACATCCCAGGACCCCCCATTGTCCCCAGAGCCCATTGTGACATCCTGGGGACCCCCCCTTCTTCCCAGGGCCCATTGTGACATCCCAGGACCCCCCATTGTCCCCAGAGCCCATTGTGACATCCTGGGGACCCCCCCTTCTTCCCAGGGCCCATTGTGACGTCCCAGGACCCCCCATTGTCACCAGGGCCCATTGTGACATCCTGGGGATCCCTCCTTGTCTCCAGGGCCCATTGTGATGTCCCAGGACCCCCCATTGTCCCCAGGGCCCATTGTGACATCCTCTGCACCCCCTTGTCCCCAGGGCCCATTGTGACATTCAGGGGACCCCTCTTTGTCCCCAGGGCCCATTCTGACATCCTGGGGATCCCTCCTTGTCCCCAGGGCCCATTGTGACGTCCCAGGACCCCCCATTGTCCCCAGGACCTATTGTGACATTCAGGGGACCCCCTTTGTCACTGGGGCCCATTGTGACACCATGGAGACCCCCGCTTGTCCTCAGGGTCCATTGTGACATCCTGGACACCCCCCATTTTCCCCAGGACCCATTGTGACATCCTGGCCACCCCCTTGCTCCCAGGGCCCGTTGTGACATCCTCTGCACCCCTTTGTCCCCAGGGCCCATTGTGACATCCCAGGACCCCCCTTTGTCCCCAGGGCCCATTGTAGCACCATGGGGACCCCCTTTGTCCCCAGGGCCCATTGTGACATCCCAGGACCCCCCTTTGTCCCCAGGGCCCATTGTAGCACCATGGGGACCCCCTTTGACCCCAGGGCCCATTGTGGCACCATGGCAACCCGTTTTGTCCCCAGGGCCCATTGTGACATTCTTGGACCCCACTTTGTCCCCAGGGCCTATTGTGACACCATGGGGACCCCTCCTTGTCACTGGGGACCCATTGTGACACCATGGGGACCCCCCCTTGTCCTCAGGACTCATTCTCACATCCTGGACACCCCCCATTGTCCCCAGGGCCCATTGTAACATCCACTGCACCCCCTTGTCCCCAGGGCCCATTGTGACATTCAGGGGACCCCTCTTTGTCCCCAGGGCCCATTGTGACATCCTGGGGACCCCCCCTTGTCCCCAGGGCCCATTGTGACGTCCCAGGACCCCCCCTTGTCCCCAGGGCCCATTGTGACGTCCCAGGATCCCCCTTTGTTTCCAGGGCCCATACTGATACCGTGGGCACCCCCTTTGTCCCCAGGGCCCATTGTGACATGCTGGGGACCCTCCTTGTCCCCAGGGCCCATTGTGACATCCAGGGGACCCCCTTTGTCCCCAGGGCCCATTGTGGCACCATGAGGACCGTCTTTGTCACTGGAGCCCATTGTGACATCCCATGACCCCCCTTTGTCCCCAGTGCTATTGTGAAATCCTGGGGACCCCTTTTGTCCCCACGGCCCATTGTGACACCATGGGGAACCCCTTTGTCACTGGGGGCCATTGTGACATTCCAGGATTCCACTTTGTCCCCAGGGCTCGTTCTGACACCTTGGGGACTCCCATTGTCCCCAGGGCCCATTGTGACATCCTGGGCAACCCCATTGTCCCCAGGGCCCATTGTGACATCTGGGGGACGCCCTTGTCCCCAGGACCCATCGTGGCACCGTGGGGACCCTCCTTGTCACTTGGGCCCATTGTGACACCATGGGGACGCCCCCCTTTGTCCCCAGTGCCCATTGTGACATCCTGCGGACCCCCCTTTGTCCCCAGGGCCCATTGTGACATTCAGGGGACCCACCATTGTCCTCAGGGCCCATTGTGACATCCCAGGACCCCCCATTGTCCCCAGGGCCCATTGTGACATCCTCGGCACCCCCTTGTGCCCAGGGCCCATTGTGACATTCAGGGGACCCCTCTTTGTCCCCAGGGCCCATTGTGACGTCCTGGGGACCCCCCCTTGTCCCCAGGGCCCATTGTGACGTCCCAGGACCCGCCATTGTCCCCAGGGCCCATTGTGACATCCTGGGGATCCCTCCTTGTCCCCAGGGCCCATTGTGACGTCCCAGGACCCCCCATTGTCCCCAGGGGCCATTGTGACATTCAGGGGCCCCCATTTGTCACTGGGGCCCATTGTGACATCCCAGGACCCCACATTGTCCCCAGGGCCCATTGTGACACCGTGGGTACCACCCTTGTCCTCAGGGTCCATTGTGACAGCCCAGGACCTTACTTTGTCCCCAGGGCCCATTGTGACATCCTGGGGACCCCCCCTTGTCCCCAGGGCCCATTGTGACGTCCCAGGACCCCCCATTGTCCCCAGGGCCCATTGTGATATGCTGGGGAGCCCTCTTTGTCCCCAGGGCCCATTGTGAAATTCAGGGGACCCCAACTTGTCCCCAGGGCCCATTGTGACATCCTGGGGACCCCATTGTCACCAGAGCCCATTGTGATATCCTGGCGACCGCCCTTTTTCCCCAGGGCCCATTGTGACATCCCAGGACCCCCTTTGTCCCTGTCGAGGGTTAGGATTGCGGGGTGACAATCAAACCCTGGCAGATGTGTTGTCAGCCTCCTCTCCCCCCCCCAATTCCCCCTTTTGCCCCTCCCTCTCCCCCCTTCCCACTCAGCACAGGCGATCGGGAGGGGAAGAAGCACAGAGGGAAGAGAGCTGGAAAAGTTAAAGATGTTTTACTGATGCTACTGATAAGAACAGAGAAAATAATACAAATATACAAAACCCATCTTGTAAGTCTCAGCAACTGCAGAGCCAGCACCCAAAGTCCTGGATCAGACTCTGCAGCCAACCGGAGCTGGATTCAGTCTGTCACTGGCCTCCGTTCGCAGGGACGACCAGCAAGGTCCTCTCCTGATGTCGGCCATGAGCAGAAGGGAAGGAAAAAGGCAAAAGGGAAGGAAAAGGGACGAGATTCTCGTGATCTCCCGCTTTTATATGAAGTATTCACGTGAATGGAATGTTATTCACCGTTGGTCAGTCTCTCGATCACCAGTTTCTCGTTGCCCCTCTCGCGAGATGTCCATCCGTGCTTATCAATAAGTTTGCATTCCCTTGCTGGGTTTAACCAAAACATGTGTTGGGTTCTCCAGGAAAATGCAGCTGACATGAAGGCTTGAGCTGACAGGCAAATTCACTAAAAGAGAAACTTGTTTTTAACAAAACCAGGACATTCCACCCCTTATCATATGACATTCACTGAATACTTAAACCTTATCAATACAATCTATCAATACAATCTAATTAATCACTACTACTATATATATATACATATGTACATATATACACAGGAGTAATTAATCAGTGGACCATCCTTTGAAAAGTTCATTAAGTTCATTTTGTCACCACAGTCTCCCAGGGCAGGGAAAATGGTCCAAGTGCATCTCATGACCCCTGTTGGTGGGTTAAGGACACCAACTTCCAAGAAGGTGTCGGGCGCCACTCGAAGAAGCCAGCGCTGGTTTCATCACCATTGTCTTGATCTGAAAGACACTTATTAAACATTGTTAGTGCAGCAATTCACATCGTACAGTTCAGCATTGCATATTTTCACCTAAAATCAAATCCCCTTGAGGTGCACACCGAACTTCTCCATCCTTAAGCATCACCCACCAGGTGCTGCCAGGTCCCTGGGCAAAAACAATCCCACGAATAGGTTTGCCTGTGCCTGAGGCAGGAGGAACCCAGACTGCCTTTCCTAACATATTTTTCATGTGTACTACAGGGACTTTATCTCCTTCCACAGTCCATAGAATTTCTGATTGGGCAGGCCCGGCTCGATTGGTTGATCCCCTGGTGTTGACCAACCAAGTGGCTTTTGCTAAATGTGAATCCCAGTTTTTAAAGGCTCCACCACCAAGTGCCTTTAGTGTAGTTTTTAACAAACCATTGTACCTTTCAATTTTCCCAGAGGCTGGTGCATGATATGGAATATGATACACCCACTCAATACCATGTTCTTTGGCCCAATTGTCTATAATACTGGTTTTGAAATGAGTACCATTGTCTGATTCAATTCTTTCTGGCGTACCCGGCCTCCAAAGGACTTGCTTCTCAAGGCCCAAGATGGTATTTCGGGCTGTAGCAGGAGGTACGGCAGATGTTTCCAACCATCCAGTGGTTGCTTCCACCATTGTAAGTACATAACGCTTACCTTGACGTGTTTGTGGAAGTGTAATATAATCAATCTGCCAAGCTTCTCCATACTTACACTTTAACCATCGCCCCCCATACCATACAGGCTTTAACCGTTTCGCTTGTTTGATTTCGGCGCAAGTTTCACATTCATGAATAACGTGTGAAACAGTGTCCATAGTTAAATCCACCCCTCGATCACGAGCCCATTTTCATGTTGCATCTCTACCTTGATGCCCTGAAGCACCATGGGCCCACCGAGCTAGGAACAGTTCACCTTTATGTTGCCAGTCCAAGTCCACCTCAGCTACTTTAATCTTAGCAGCTTGATCCGCTTGTTGGTTGTTTCGATGTTCCTCGGTGGCTTGACTTTTAGGCACATGAGCATCTACATGACCAACTTCCCCAGGCAGGCTCTCCAGCCGAGCAGCAATGTCTTCCCACAGCGTGGTTCCCAATGGTTTCACCTCTGCGCTGCCAGTTACTTTTCTTCCATTGCCGTAGCCACCCCCACAAGGCATTTGCTCCCATCCATGAGTCAGTATAGAGACAAAGCATTGGCCACTTCTCTCGTTCGGCAATGTCCAAAGCCAGCTGGATGGCTTTCACTGCTGCAAACTGACTGGATTCACCTTGTCCTTCAGGGGCTTCTGTAACTTGTCGTGTGGGACTCCACACAGCAGCTTTCACCTTCGATGTTTTCCTACAGACGACAGGATCCATCTGTGAACAGTGCACACTGCTTATCAGTCTCTGAAAGCGGATTATATGGTGGTGCTTCTTCAGCACGTTTTACTTCCTCCTCATCTGCAGACATCCCAAAGTCTTTGCTTTCTGGCCAGTCTGTAATCACTTCTAATATCCCTGGACGGTTGGGACTTCCAATCCGAGCTCATTGCGTGATCAGTGCAATCCATTTACTCCATGTAACTTCGGTTGCATGATGTGGAGAGGGAACCGTCCCTTTGCACACCCAGCTCAGCACCGGCAGTCGAGGTGCAGGAGGAGCTGTGCTTCAGTGCCCATCACTTCTGAAGCAGCTCCAACTCCTTCATATGCTGCCAGTATCTCCTTTTCAGTTGGAGTACAGTTGGCCTCAGATCCTTTGTATCCTCGACTCCAAAAACCTAAGGGTCGACCTCGGGTTTCTCCTGGTGCTTTCTGCCAGAGGCTCCAGGTAAGTCCATTATCTCCGGCTGCGGTGTAGAGCACATTTTTAACACCTAGTCCAGTTCGGACTGGTCCCAGGGCCACCGCATGAGTTATCTCACGCTTCATTTGTTCAAAGGCTTGGCGTTGTTCAGGGCCCCACTCAAATTGGTTCTTTTTACGAGTCACTCGATAGAGAGGCTCACAATGTGGCTGTGGTCAGGAATGTGCATTCTCCAAAAACCTACAACGCCCAAGAAAGTCTGTGTCTCCTTTTTATTAGTAGGTGGAGACATTGCTGCAGTTTTGTTGATCACCTCCATTGGGATCTGACGACGGCCATCTTGCCATTTTACTCCTAAAAACTGGATCTCTCGTGCAGGTCCCTTGACCTTGCTTCGTTTTATGGCAAAACCAGCAAGGTCCTCTCCTAATGTCAGCCATGAGGAAAAAGGGAAAAAAGGCAAAGGGGACGAGATCCTCGTGATCTCCCACTTTTATATGAAGTATTCACGTGAATGGAATGTTATTCACCGTTGGTCAGTCTCTCGGACATCAGTTTTCTCGTTGCCCCTCTCGCGAGATGTCCATCCGTGCTTATCAATAAGTTTCCATTCCATTGCTGGGTTTAACCAAAACATGTGTTGGGTTCTCCAGGAAAATGCAGCTGACATGAAGGCTTTAGCTGACAGGCAAATTCACTAAAAGAGAAACTTGTTTTTAACAAAACCAGGACACACCCCCACACACTGCACCCCAAATCCTGCACCCCCAAATCCTCCAGCCCCATGTCCCAAACCCCCAAACCCTGCACCCTCAAGTCTTGCACCCTAATTCTGCCCCCCCAAGACCTGCACCCCCAAACCCTGCACCACTAAACCCTGCACCCCCAAACCCTGTACCCCAAATCCTGACCCCCACAAGTTGCACCCTAAAAACCTGCACCCCAAATCCTGTCCTACCCAACCCTTCACACCAAACCCCTTCACCCCAAGATCCTGCTGCCCTAAACCCTGCACCCCAAAATCATCCCTCCCAACCCTGCCCCCCAAACCCTGTCCCCCTAAAGCCTGACCCCGAAACCCTGCTCCCCAAAACCCTGCTACCCCCAATCTTGCACCCCCCAACTCTGCACCCCCAGATCCTGCTGCTCCAAACCCTGCACCCCCAAATCCTCCAGCCCCACGTACCGATCTCCCAAACCCTGCACCCCACAACCCTGCACCCCACAACCCCTTCACCCCCAAATCCTGCACCCCCAGCCCTACCCAATAAACTTTCCACCCCCAAACCCTGCCCTACCAAGCCCCCCACCCCAAACCCCTGCACCCCAAGATCCTGCACCCTAAACCCTGCACCTCCATATCCTCCTTCCCCAAACCCTGCACCCCAAAACACTGCACTCCAAACCACTGCACCCCTAAATCCTGCAACCCCAAATCCTGGCCCCCAAACCCGGCACCCCAAACTCCTGCACCCAAATATCCTACTGCCCTAAACCCTGAACCCCCAAATCCTGCACCCCTGGAACCTGCAACCCCAGACTCTGCAGCCACAAATCAGGCCCCGCAAAATCCTTGCACCCCCAAATCCTGCACCACCTAATCCTCCAACCCCCTAACACAACCCCCTAAACCCTTCTCCCCAGGGTCCATTGTGACACCCTGGGGATCCCCCTTGTCCCCAGGGCCCATTGTGACACCATGGGGGACCCCCTTCTCACTGAGGACCCATTGTGACACCATGGGGTCCTCCCCTTGTCCTCAGGGCCCATTGTGACATCCTGGGGACTCCCCTTTGTCCCCAGGGCCCATTGTGGCACCATGGGGACCCCCTTTGTCCCCAGGGCCAATTGTGACATCCTAGGACCCCCCTTTGTCCCCAGGGCCCATTGTGACAGGGTGGAGATCCCCCTTGTCCCCAGGCCTGTTGTGATTTCCCAGGACTCCCCATTGTCACCAGGGCCCATTGTGACACCTTGGGGACCCCCCTTGTCCTAAGGGCCCATTGTGACATCCTGGGGACCCCCTTGTCCCCAGGGCCCATAGTGAAGTCCCAGGACCCCCTTTGTCCCCAGGGCCCATTGTGACATCCTGGGGACCACCCTTGTCACTGGGGACCCATTGTAACACTATGGGGACCCCCCCTTGTCCCCAGAGCCCATTGTGACATCCTGGGGACCCCCCCTTGTCCCCAGAGCCCATTGTGACATCCTGGGGACCCACTTTGTCACTGGGGCCCATTGTGACGTCCTGGGGACCCCCTTTGTCCCCAGGGCCCATTGTGACGTCCCCGGATCCCCCATTGTCCCCAGAGCCCATTGTGACATCCTGGGGACCCCCATTGTCCACAGGGCCCATTGTGACATTCAGGGGACAGCCTTTGTCCCTAGGGCCCATTGTGACACCGTCGGGACCCCCGTTGTCCCCAGGGCCCATTGTGACATCCCAGGACCCCCCATTGTCTCCAGGGCCCATTGTGACATACTGGGGACTCCCCTTTGTCCCCAGAGCCCATTGTGACACCATGGGGACCCCCTTTGTCCACAGGGCCCATTGTGGTATCTAAGGACCCCCCAATTGTGCCCAGGGTTCATTGTAACATATCAGGACGTCCCATTGTCCCCAGGGCCCATTGTGACGTCCCAGGACCCCCCGTCATCCCCAGGGCCCATTGTGTCATCCTGGGGACCTCCTTTGTCCCCAGAGCCCATTGTGACATCCTGGGGAACCCTTTGTCCCCAGGGCCCATTGTGACGTCCCAGGACCCCCCTTTGTCCCCAGGGTCCATTGTGAAATCCTGGGAACCCCTCTTTGTCCCCACGGCCCAATGTGACATCCTGAGGACCCCCTTGTCCCCAGGGCCCATTGTGACAACCTGGGGACCCCCTTTGTCCTCAGGGCCCATTGTGACACCGTGGGGACCCCCTTTGTCCCCAGGGCCCATTGTGACAACCTGGGGACCCCCTTTGTCCCCAGGGCCCGTTGTGACATCCCAGGACCCCCTTTGTCCCCAGCCCCATTGTGACATCCAAGGGACCCCCCTTTGTCCCTAGGGACCATTGTGACATTCCAGGACCCCCCATTGTCCCCAGAGCCCATTGTGATATCCAGGGCACCATCCTTGATCCGCAGGGCCCATTGTGACGTCCCAGGACCCCCCTTTGTCCCCAGGGCCCATTGTGACATCCCAGGACCCCACTTTATACTGAAGGCCCATTGTGGCATCCTGGGGACCCCCTTTGTCCCCAGGGCCCATTGTGACGTCCCCGGACCCCCCATTGTCCCCAGGGTCCATTGTGACATCCTGGGGACCCCCATTGTCCCCAGGGCCCATTGTGACATTCAGGGGACAGCCTTTGTCCCAAGGGCCCATTGTGACACCGTCGGGACCCCTGTTGTCCCCAGAGCCCATTGTGACATCCTGGAAACCCCCTTTGTGCCCAGGGCACATTGTGACCTCCCAGGACCCCACTTTGTCCCCAGGGCCCATTGTGACATCCTCAGGACGCCCCTGGTCCCCAGAGCCCGTTGTGACATCCTGGGGACTCCCCTCTGTCCCCTGGGCCCATTGTGACACCGTGGGGACCCCCTTTGTCCCCAGGGCCCATTGTGACATTTAGGGACCTCCCAGTTGTGCCCAGGGCCCATTGTGACATCCCAGGACCCCCCGTCATCCCCAGGGCCCATTGTGACATCCTGGGGACCCCCTTGTCCCCAGTGCCTATTGTGAAATCCTGGGGACCCCCTTTGTCCCCAGGGCCCATTGTGACATTCCAGGACACCCCTTGTCCCCATGGCCCATTGTGAAATCCTGGGGACCTCCTTTGTCCCCAGGGCCCATTGTGACGTCCCAGGACCCCCCTTTGTCCCCAGGGCCCATTGTGACAGGGTGGGGACTCCCTTTGTCCCCAGGGGCCATTGTGATGTCCCAGGATCCCCCTTTGTCCCCAGGGCCCATTGTGACATCTCAGGACACCCCAATTGTTTTTTTAGGGCCCATTGTGACATCCTGGGGACCGCCCAGTTGTCCCCAGGGCCCATTGTGGCATCCTGGGTACCCCTTTTATCCCCGGGGCCCATTGTGACATCCTGGGGACTCCCCTTGTCACTGGGGACCCATTGTGACACCATGGGGACCACCCCTTTCTCCCCAGTGCCCATTGTGACATCCTGGGGACCCCTTTGTCCCCAGAGCCCATTGTGACATCCTGGTGAGCCCCCTTTGTCCCCAGGGCCCATTGTGACATCCCAGGACCCCCCTTTGTCACCAGGGCCCATTGTGACGTCCCAGGACCCCTCTTTGTCCCCAGGGCCCATTGTGACATCCCCGGACCCCCCATTGTCCCCAGAGCCCATTGTGACATCCTTGGGACCCCCATTGTCCCCAGGGCCCATTGTGACATTCAGGGGACAGCCTTTTTCCCAAGGGCCCATTGTGACACCATCGGGACCCCCGTTGTCCCCAGGGCCAATTGTGACACCATGGGGACCCTCCTCGTCACTGCGGACCCATTGTGACACCATGGGGACCTGCCCTTGTCCTCAGGGCCAATTGTGACATCCTGGGGACCCTCTTGTCCCCAGGGCCCATAGTTGCACCCTGGGGACCCCCTCTTTTTTCCCAGTGCCCATTGTGACATCCCAGGACCCCCCTATGTCCCCAGGGCCCATTGTGACACCATGGGGACACCCCTTTGACTCCAGGGCCCATTGTCACATCCCGGGACCTCCCAATTGTCCCCAGGGCCCATTGTGACATCCTGGGGACCCGCCCTTGTCCGCAGGGCCCATAGTGAAGTCCCAGGACCCCCTTTGTCCCCAGGGCCCATTGTGACATCCTGGGGACCCCCCTTGTCACTGGGGACCCATTGTATACACCATGGGGACCCCCATTGTCCCCAGGGCCCATTGTGACATCCTGGGGACCCCCCCTTGTCACTGGTGACCCATTGTGACACCATGGGGACCCCCGTTTGTCCCCAGGGCTCATTGTGACATCCCAGGACCCCCCATTGTCCCAAGGACCCATTGTGACATCTCAGGACCCCACTTGTCACTGGGGACCCATTGTGACACCATAGGGACCCCCGTTTGTCCCCAGGGCTCATTGTGACATCCCAGGACCTCCCATTGTCCCCAGGGCCCATTGTGACATCATGGGGACCGCCTTGTCCCTCTGGCCCGTTGTGGCACCGTGGGGACCTCCTTTGTCCCCAGGGCCCATTGTGACACCATGGGGACCCCTTTTGTCACTGTGGTCCAATGTGACATCCCAGGACCCCACTTTGTACCCAAGGCCCATTGTGACATCCTGGGGACCCCCCTTGTCTCCAGGGCCCACCGTGGCACCGTGGGGACCACCCTTGTCACTGGGACCCATTGTAACACTATGGGGATCCCCCCTTGTCCCCAGAGCCCATTGTGACATCCTGGGGACCCCCTTGTTCCCCAGGGCCCACTGTGATGTCCCAGGACCCCCCCTTGTCCCCAGAGTCCATTGTGACATCCTGGGGACGCCCTTTTTCCCCAGGACCCATTGTGGCCCCATTGGGACCCCCTTTGTTCACTGGGGCCCATTGTGACTTCCCAGGACCTCACTTTGTCCCCAGGGCCCATTGTGACTTCCGGGGGACCCCCTTTCTCACCAGGGCCCATTGTGACATTTCTGGACCCCCCACTGTCTCCAGGGCCCATTGTGAACATCCTGGGGACCCCTCTTTGTCCCCAGGGCCCATTGTGACATCCTGGGCTGCCCCGTATGTCACCAGGGCCCATTTTGACACCGTGGGGACCCCCTGTTGTCCTCAGGGCCCATTGTGACATCCCAGGACCCCCAATTGTCCCCAGGGCCTATTGTGACACCATGGGGAACCCTCTTGTCACTGGGGATGCATTGTGACACAATGGGGACCCCACCTTTGTCTCAAGTGCCCATTGTGACATCCTGGGGACCCCCTTTATCCCCAGGACCCCATTTGTCCCCAGGGCCCATTGTGACATCCCAGGGCCCCACTTTGTCCCCAGGGCCCATTGTTACAGGGTGGGACCCCCCTTGTCCCCAGGGCCCATTGTGACATCCTGGTGACTCCCTTTGTCCCCAGGGCCCATTGTGGCACCATGGGGACCCTCTTTGTCACTGGGGCCCATTGTGACATCCCAGGACCCCACTTTGTCTTAGAAGGTCACTGATCGGACTACTGGTACATCCTGACTCTGCTTTCTCAATAAACATTGAAGAACACCTGGGGTTTGTTTGCTCCAAGGGAAAACTTCCCTGCCACGGTTCCTGGTTCCCGGTCCTGTTTCCCGGTCCGGTTTGGCTTCGCTATCAGAACAGCTGCTGCCTCCACAGCCGCGCTCGAAGTCCCCGTTGTGACACCGGGATGGCGGGAGAAGGGGGGTGGCGGGGGCGGCAGCGGCGGCGATTGGGGGGGGGCAGTCGGGGCTGGGCGGACAAGCGGCGGCTGCTGCGGCTCCTCAGGCAGCGACAGCAGCAGCGATCGGGGGGACGTGGGGGGCGGACAAGCGGCGGCTGCTGCGGCTCCTCAGGCAGCGACAGCAGCAGCGATCGGGGGGACGTGGGGGGCGGACAAGCGGCGGCTCCTGCGGCTCCTCAGGCAGGACAGCAGCAGCGATCGGGGGGACGTGGGGGGCGGACAAGCGGCGGCTCCTCCGGCCGCGGCCAGGTCGTGGCTTCGCCGGCACCGGGGCCCGAGACCGCGCGCTGTGGGGCTGCGGGGCGGGTGTGGGGCCGGGGGTCTCCGGGGGTCCCGCAGCGGCCGCTGTGGGGAGGGATGGGGCGGCTGTGGAATTACCTGTGGGGCACTCATGGGGCTGCTGTAGGGGCTCTTAAGAGGCATGTCTGGAGCACTTATGGGGCGACTATGGGGCAGGTGCTGGGCTGCTACAGCGGGACCTGTGGGGCAGCCATAGGGCTGCTATGGGGTTGGTTATGGGTCACAGATGGGAGGGGGCAGCTGGGTGTGGCCCCGCCTACATGGGGTGGGGTCAGTGCCGAGGGGCGGGTACTGAGAGGGCACGCCCACGGGGAGCCCCTCGGGGGGGCGGAGCCTCTGTGTCACGCCCCATGGGAGGTGGTCTGGGGGTGGGCATTCTCTGGGGCACGCCCCCATGGGAGGAGCCTCTTGGGGTAGGGAGAGGGTGCGGTCAACATGGCACGGCCCCAAGGGGGCGTGGCTTAGCTCGGGAAGAGGTGGAGCCGAGAAGGGGCTGCCCGACCCGGCTCTCCAGGCGGCTCTGAGACGGAGCGGAGCGGGCCGGGCGGGGCCGGGCCGGGCACTCCCCGGGGCCTCGCAGAAACAGCGGCGCAGCGAGTCCGCTCCGGGCTCCAACGGTGCGCGCACGGGGCCGCCGAGAGCGCCCCGTGCACCTCGCAGCGCCCATTTCTGCGCATGCGCATTGGGAAGCCCTCGAGACAACCCTTCCCCCGCGGCCCGCCCCTTCTCTTCCCTCTCCGCAATCTGATTGGCCAGCTAAGCACGTCAATTTCCATTCTCTCCGCCTATCATCACCCGTCCCCGTTTGCCCCGCGCTGCGCTCTGATCCAGTGTCTATTTACACTTAAATACATTTAAACTTCCATTTTAACACTCAGGTATCTTTTCAAATTTACAGATTTTGACATATTTACAATTATATATATTTAGACTGGGATATCGATTTACATTTATTAATAAATTAAAGGTATGTATACGGGTGTGAGTGGATATATATAGATGATATTTATTACCTATTTAGACTATGTAACACGTAGTAATTATACAGAGCTCTGCCTACTCACACTTTTTTCTATTTTAAGTTCCTATCTAGATATTTTTTTCTTTTTCAAGTCCTTCACTTTTTAATCTACAAATAGATAAGATGTTTGTATTCTTAAAACCATCAACAGAAATTTTTTACATTCTAAAATCCTTTATATAACAGAGTAGAAAAGGGGTTTTATTTTAAAATCATTTTATATCTACATGAATACCATTCTGCAATATATAAATACAAACGACAGACTTCTCTCTGTTTGAAATTCTCACGCTCATATTTACAGGGTTTAATAAGTTTTATCCTCCCCCAGGAATTTTCAGGCATTTTTGGACTGTGACCCCCTCTTTTCAGGGGGACTCCCTTTTGAGCCCCACATTGTGGGGGATTTGAGGGATTTTCTTGCAGTCAGTGAACATTGTATGGAACTGAACTGAACTGAACAGGGCTCTGAGGCCTCTGTGTCCTGCAAGAGAGCAGGAGCGGAGCAGCCCCCGTGTCTACGTGACTGTACAGCCTTCTTCAGTGTTGGAACCGAGCTGCTTCGCCTTCTGTTTGTCCACGTGCACACACACCATTCCTCACTGGAAAACAGGCAGAAACCTTTCCACACGCACCCAGGTCTGTGCACCCAGGCCTTGTCTATTCCTGTCGGGTTTGCTGGGCTCTGTCAGGCTCCTCTGGCTCTGTCGTGCTGTGACAGCCTCTGTCAGGCCCGGCCAGACTCCACTGTTCGCTGTCAGGCGCTGTCGGGATTTGTCGGCCCCTGTTGAGTTCTATCAGGCTCTGTCAAGCCCTGTTGGGCTCTGTCGCGCTTTGTCAGGCTCTGCCTGGCTTTATCATGTTCCATAAGTGCTCCAAAAACTGGATGCTCTTGCGATGCTTGTATTCACACAATTATCGCATATTCATTACAATTTGGGGGAATTTTTAGCATCAAACGCATCTATAGTAAGAAAAAATGTCATAAACCTAGGGTTAGACTGAGGTTAATAATTTCATGGTCTTTGCTGCCATCTAGCGTCCCTTAAGAGAATGCACAGAACACACGTTCGGAGGGTGCCTGCAGGTATGTGCCTGTTCTTGGACGAACCTGTGCGCGAAAGCCTTAGTGCCTATAAACGTTGGTCTGTCCACATGTGAGTGCCTTGATGTCAGCTCCATTTATGCTAAAGCTGGAGCATCATCGTTCAGACGTGTGCGTGTGTGCAGTGTGCCAAACATCCACGCACGTGTTTACCCTCAAGCATGTCAGTACATTTCACGTACGTCTTTCTGTCAATAGATGGGACTGGGCACGCTTGTGGAAGTGTGCGTGTGTGTGGCCACGTGTTTGCTTACACATCAGTGTGTAGCTGCGTGTGCGTGCACGCGGTGCTGGGTGCACATACCTGGGTGCCCCACAGGTCCCGCTGTAGCAGCCCAGCACCTGCCCCATAGTCGCCCCATAAGTGCTCCAGACATGCCTCTTAAGACCCCTACAGCAGCCCCATGAGTGCCCCACAGGTAATTCCACAGCCGCCC
Organism: Patagioenas fasciata; assembly: GCF_037038585.1. Classification (NCBI taxonomy): domain Eukaryota; kingdom Metazoa; phylum Chordata; class Aves; order Columbiformes; family Columbidae; genus Patagioenas; species Patagioenas fasciata. The sequence continues at coordinate 1,392,443 of NC_092545.1, forward strand.
CATCCCGCCCCACAGCGGCCGCTGCGGGACCCCCGGAGACCCCCGGCCCCACACCCGCCCCGCAGCCCCACAGCGCGCGGTCTCGGGCCCCGGTGCCGGCCAAGCCACGTCCTGGCCGCGGCCGGAGGAGCCGCCGTTTGTCCACCCCCCACGTCCCCCCGATCGCTGCTGCTGTCGCTGCCTGAGGAGCCGCAGCAGCCGCCGCTTGTCCGCCCCCCACGTCCCCCCGATCGCTGCTGCTGTCGCTGCCTGAGGAGCCGCAGCAGCCGCCGCTTGTCCGCCCAGCCCCGACTGCCCCCCTCCAATCGCCGCCGCTGCCGCCCCCGCCACCCCCCTTCTCCCGCCATCCCGGTGTCACAACGGGGACTTTGAGCGCGGCTGTGGAGGCAGCAGCTGTTCTGATAGCGAAGCCAAACCGGACCGGGAAACAGGACCGGGAACCAGGAACCGTGGCAGGGAAGTTTTCCCTTGGAGCAAACAAACCCCAGGTGTTCTTCAATGTTTATTGAGAAAGCAGAGTCAGGATGTACCAGTAGTCCGATCAGTGACCTTCTAAGACAAAGTGGGGTCCTGGGATGTCACAATGGGCCCCAGTGACAAAGAGGGTCCCCATGGTGCCACAATGGGCCCTGGGGACAAAGGGAGTCACCAGGATGTCACAATGGGCCCTGGGGACAAGGGGGGTCCCACCCTGTAACAATGGGCCCTGGGGACAAAGTGGGGCCCTGGGATGTCACAATGGGCCCTGGGGACAAATGGGGTCCTGGGACGTCACAATGGGTCCTGGGGATAAAGGGGGTCCCCAGGATGTCACAATGGGCACTTGAGACAAAGGTGGGGTCCCCATTGTGTCACAATGCGTCCCCAGTGACAAGAGGGTTCCCCATGGTGTCACAATGGGCCCTGGGGACAATTGGGGGTCCTGGGATGTCACAATGGGCCGTGAGGACAACAGGGGGTCCCCACGGTGTCAAAATGGGCCCTGGTGACATACGGGGCAGCCCAGGATGTCACAATGGGCCCTGGGGAAAAGAGGGGTCCCCAGGATGTTCACAATGGGCCCTGGAGACAGTGGGGGGTCCAGAAATGTCACAATGGGCCCTGAGGACAAAGGGGGCTCCCCAGGATGTCACAATGGGCTCTGGGGACAAAGGGGGTCCCCACGGTGTCACAATGCACCCTGGGGACAATGGGGGGTCCTGGGACGTCACAATGGGCCCTGGGGACACAGGGGTCCCAAGGATGTGATAATGGGCTCTGGGGACAAGTGGGGTCCCCAGGATGTCACAATGGGCACTGGGGAGAAAGGGGTGGTCCCCATGGTGTCACAATGGGCCCTAGTGACAAGGAGGGTCCCCACGGTTCCACGATGGGCCCTGGGGACAAGGGGGTCCACCAGATGTCACAATGGGCCCTGGGGAAAACAGGGGGTCCCCACGGTGTCACAATGGGCCCTGGGGACAAAGGGAGGTCCTAGGACGTCACAGTGGGCCCTGGGGACAAAGTGGGGTCCCCTGAATGTCACATTGGGGCCTGCAGACAAAGGGGGGTCCTGGGATGTCACAATGGGCCCCAGTGACAAAGGGGGTCCCCAGGATGTCACAACAGGCCCTGGGGACAAAGAGGGCTCTCCTGAATGTCAAAATGGGCCCTGGGGACAAGGGGGGACCCCAGGATGCAACAACGGGCCCTGGGGACAAAGAGGGGTCCCCTGAATGTCACAAAGGGCCCTGGAGACAAGGGGTGTCCTGGGATGTCACAATGGGCCCCAGTGACAAAGGGCGTCCCTGTGGTGCCAAAATGGGCCCTGGGGACAAAGGGGGTCCCCAGGATGTCACAATGGGTCCTGGGGACAAAGGGCATCCCCATGGTGCCACAATGGACCCTAGTGACAAACGAGGTCCCCAGGATGTCACAACGGGCCCTGGGGACAAAGGGGGGTCCTGGGATGTCACAGTGGGCCCTGGGGACAAAGATGAGTCCCCTAAATGTCACAATGGGCCCTGGAGACAGAGGGGCTCCCCATGGTGCCACAATGGGCCCTGAGGAAAAAGCGGGGTCGCCAGGATGTCACAATGGGCTCTTGGAAAAATGGAGGGTCCAGGGACGTCACAATGGGCCCTGGGGACAAAGGAGGTCCCCAGTATGTCACAATGACCCCTTGGGACAACGGGGCCATTGTGGACATCACAATGGGTCCTGGGAACAAAGTGGGGTCCCCAGGATGTCACAATGGGCCTTTGGGACAAAGGGGGTCCCCAGAATTTCACAATGGACCCTGGGGACAAAGGGAGTCCCCACACTGTCACAATAGGCCCTGGGGACAAAGGGTGTGCCCAGGATGTCACAATGGGTCCTGGGGACAAAGGGGGTCCCCAGGATTTCACAATGGGCCCTGGGGACAAAGGGGGTCCCCATGGTGCCACAATGGACCCTGGGGACAAACGAGGTCCCCAGGATGTCACAATGGGCCCTAGGGACAAAGGGAGTCCCCACCCTGTCACAATAGGCCCTGGGGACAAAGGGGGTGCCCAGGATGTCACAATGGGTCCTGGGGACAAAGGGCATCCCCATGGTGCCACAATGGACCCTAGTGACAAACGAGGTCCCCAGGATGTCACAACGGGCCCTAGGGACAAAGGGGGGTCCCCAGGATGTCAAAATAGGCCCTGGGGACAAAGGGGGGGCCTAGGACATCACAATGGGCCCTGGGGACAATGGGGGGTCCTGGGATGTCACAATGAGCCCTGGGCACAATTGGGGGGTCCTTAGATGTCACAACGGGCTCTGGGGACAAAGGGCGTCTCCAGGATGTCACAATGGGCCCTGGGGACAAAATGGGGTCCTGAAATGTCACAATGGGCCCTGGGCACAAAGGGGGTTCCCAGGATGTCACAATGGGCTCTGAGGACAACGGGGATTCCAACGGTGTCACAATGGGCCCTTGGGACAAAGGCTGTCCCCTGAATGTCACAATGGGCCCTGGGGACAAAGCGGGTCCCCAAGATGTCACAATGGGTCTGGGGACAATGGGGGGTCCGGGGACGTCACAATGGGCCCTGGTGACAAAGGGGGTCCCCCGGAAGTCACAATGGGCCCTGGGGACAAAGTGAGGTCCTGGGAAGTCACAATGGGCCCCAGTGACAAAGGGGGTCCCAATGGTGCCACAATGGGTCCTGGGGAAAAAGGGCGTCCCCAGGATGTCACAATGGGCTCTGGGGACAAGGGGGGGGTCCTGGGACATCACAGTGGGCCATGGGGAACAAGGGGGTCCCCAGGATGTCACAATGGGCTCTGGGGACAAGGGGGGATCCCCATAGTTTTACAATGGGTCCCAGTGACAAGGGTGGTCCCCACGGTGCCACGGTGGGTCCTGGAGACAAGGGGGGTCCCCACGGTGTCACAATGGGCCTTGGGTACGAAGTGGGGTCCTGGGATGTCACATTGGACCACAGTGACAAAAGGGGTCCCCATGGTGTCACAATGGGCCCTGGGGACAAAGGAGGTCCCCACGGTGCCACAACGGGCCAGAGGGACAAGGCGGTCCCCATGATGTCACAATGGGCCCTGGGGACAATGGGAGGTCCTGGGATGTCACAATGAGCCCTGGGGACAAACGGGGGTCCCCATGGTGTCACAATGGGTCACCAGTGACAAGGGGGGTCCCCAGGATGTCACAATGGGCCCTGGGGACAATGGGGGTCCCCATGGTGTATACAATGGGTCCCCAGTGACAAGGGGGGTCCCCAGGATGTCACAATGGGCCCTGGGGACAAAGGGGGTCCTGGGACTTCACAATGGGCCCTGCGGACAAGGGCGGGTCCCCAGGATGTCACAATGGGCCCTGGGGACAATTGGGAGGTCCTGGGATGTGACAATGGGCCCTGGAGTCAAAGGGGTGTCCCCATGGTGTCACAATGGGCCCTGGGGACATAGGGGGGTCCTGGGATGTCACAATGGGCACTGGGAATAAAGAGGGGGTCCCCAGGGTGCAACTATGGGCCCTGGGGACAAGAGGGTCCCCAGGATGTCACAATGGGCCCTGAGGACGAGGGCAGGTCCCCATGGTGTCACAATGGGTCCGCAGTGACGAGGAGGGTCCCAATGGTGTCACAATTGGCCCTGGGGACAACGGGGGTCCCGATGGTGTCACAATGGGCCCTTGGGAAAAAGGCTGTCCCCTGAATGTCACAATGGGCCCTGGGGACAATGGGGGTCCCAAGGATGTCACAATGGGCTCTGGGGACAATGGGGGGTCCGGGGATGTCACAATGGGCCCTGGGGACAAAGAGGGGTCCTGGGATGTCACAATGGGCCCTGGGGAGAAAGGGGTGGTCCCCATGGTGTCACAATGGGTCCCCAGTGACAAGGGGAGTCCCCAGAATGTCACAATGGGCCCCGGGGATAAAAGGGGTACCCAGGATGCCACAATGGGCCCTGGAGACAACTGGGCGGTCCCCAGGATGTCACAATGGGCTCTGGAAACAATTGGGGTGTCCTGAGATGTCACAATGGGCCCTGGGGACAAAGGGGGATCCTGAGATGTCACAATGGGCCCTGGGGACAAAGGGAGTCCCCACCCTGTCACAATGGGCCCTGGGGACAAAGAGGGTCCCCAGGATGTCACAATGGACCCTGGGGACAAAGGGGGGTCCTGGGACGTCACAATGGGCCCTGGGGACAAAGGAGGTCCCCAGGATTTCACAATGGGCCATGGGGACAAGGGGTGTCCTGGAATGTCACAATGGGCCCTGGGGATAAAGGGGGTGCCCAGGATTTCACAATAGGCACTGGGGACAAGGGGGTCCCCAGGATGTCACAATGGGCCCTGGGGACAAAGAGCATCCCCAGCATGTCACAATGGGCCCTGGGGACAAAGAGGGGTCCCCTGAATGTCACAATGGGCCCTGGGGACAAGGGGGTGCAGTGGATGTCACGATGGGCCCTGGGGACAATGGGGGGTGTCCAGGATGTGAGAATGAGTCCTGAGGACAAGGGGGGGTCCCCATGGTGTCACAATGGGTCCCCAGTGACAAGGAGGTGTCCCCATGGTGTCACAATAGGCCCTGGGGACAAAGTGGGGTCCAAGAATGTCACAATGGGCCCTGGGGACAAAAGGGCTTGCCATGGTGCCACAATGGGCCCTGGGGTCAAAGGGGGTGTCCCCATGGTGCCACAACGGGCCCTGGGAGCAAGGGGGTGGCCAGGATGTCACAATGGGTCCTGGGGAAAATGGGGGGTGCCCAGGATGTCACAATGGACCCTGAGGACAATGAGGGTCCCCAGGATGTCACAATGGGCCCTGGGGACAATGGCGTGTGCCCAGGATGTGAGAATGAGTCCTGAGGACAAGGAGGGGTCCCCATGGTGTCACAATAGGCCCTGGGGACAAAGTGGGGTCCTAGAATGTCACAATGGGCCCTGGGGACAAAAGTGGTCCCCATGGTGCTACAATGGCTCCTGGGGACAAAGGGGGGTCCTGGGATGTCACAATGGGCACCGGGGACAAGGGGGTGTCCCCATGGTGCCACAATGGGCCCTGGGAGCAAGGGGGTGGCCAGGATGTCACAATAGGTCCTGGGGACAATGGGGGGTCCTGGGATGTCACAATGGGCCTTGGGGTCAAGGAGGGATCCCCAGGATGTCACAATGGGCCCTGGGGACAAAGAGGGGTCCCCTGAATGTCACAATGGGCCCTGGGGACAAGGGGGTGCCGAGGATGTCACAATGGGCCCTGGGGACAATGGGGGTCCTGGGATGTCACAATGGGCCCTGGGGACAAGGGTGGGTCCCCAGGATGTCACAATGAAGTCCTGGGACAAAGGGGGTCCCCAGGATGTCACAATGGGCCCTGGGGACAAAGGGGGATCCTGAGATGTCACAATGGGCCCTGGGGACAAAGGGAGTCCCCACCCTGTCACAATGGGCCCTGGGGACAAAGAGGGTCCCCAGGATGTCACAATGGACCCTGGGGACAAAGGGGGGTCCTGGGACGTCACAATGGGCCCTGGGGACAAAGGAGGTCCCCAGGATTTCACAATGGGCCATGGGGACAAGGGGTGTCCTGGAATGTCACAATGGGCCCTGGGGATAAAGGGGGTGCCCAGGATTTCACAATAGGCACTGGGGACAAGGGGGTCCCCAGGATGTCACAATGGGCCCTGGGGACAAAGAGCATCCCCAGCATGTCACAATGGGCCCTGGGGACAAAGAGGGGTCCCCTGAATGTCACAATGGGCCCTGGGGACAAGGGGGTGCAGTGGATGTCACGATGGGCCCTGGGGACAATGGGGGGTGTCCAGGATGTGAGAATGAGTCCTGAGGACAAGGGGGGGTCCCCATGGTGTCACAATGGGTCCCCAGTGACAAGGAGGTGTCCCCATGGTGTCACAATAGGCCCTGGGGACAAAGTGGGGTCCAAGAATGTCACAATGGGCCCTGGGGACAAAAGGGCTTGCCATGGTGCCACAATGGGCCCTGGGGTCAAAGGGGGTGTCCCCATGGTGCCACAACGGGCCCTGGGAGCAAGGGGGTGGCCAGGATGTCACAATGGGTCCTGGGGAAAATGGGGGGTGCCCAGGATGTCACAATGGACCCTGAGGACAATGAGGGTCCCCAGGATGTCACAATGGGCCCTGGGGACAATGGCGTGTGCCCAGGATGTGAGAATGAGTCCTGAGGACAAGGAGGGGTCCCCATGGTGTCACAATAGGCCCTGGGGACAAAGTGGGGTCCTAGAATGTCACAATGGGCCCTGGGGACAAAAGTGGTCCCCATGGTGCTACAATGGCTCCTGGGGACAAAGGGGGGTCCTGGGATGTCACAATGGGCACCGGGGACAAGGGGGTGTCCCCATGGTGCCACAATGGGCCCTGGGAGCAAGGGGGTGGCCAGGATGTCACAATAGGTCCTGGGGACAATGGGGGGTCCTGGGATGTCACAATGGGCCTTGGGGTCAAGGAGGGATCCCCAGGATGTCACAATGGGCCCTGGGGACAAAGAGGGGTCCCCTGAATGTCACAATGGGCCCTGGGGACAAGGGGGGTGCCGAGGATGTCACAATGGGCCCTGGGGACAATGGGGGTCCTGGGATGTCACAATGGGCCCTGGGGACAAGGGTGGGTCCCCAGGATGTCACAATGAAGTCCTGGGACAAAGGGGGTCCCCAGGATGTCACAATGGGGCCTGGGGACCAGGGGGGGTCCTGGGATGTCACAATGGGCCCCAGTGACAAAGGGGGTCCCTATGGTGCCACAATGGGCCCTGGGGACAAAGGGGGTCCCCAGGATGTCACAATGGGCCCTGGGGACAAAGAGCGTCCCCAGCATGTCACAATGGGCTCTGGGGACAAAGGGGGTCCCCTGAATGTCACAATGGGCCCTGGGGACAATGGGGGGTCCTGGGATGTCACAATGAGCCCTGCAGACAAGGGTGGTACCCACGGTGTCACAATGGGCCCTGGGCACAAGGGGGGGTCCCATAGTGTCACAATGGACCCTGGGGACAAGTGGGGTCCCCACGATGTCACAGTGGGCCCTGGGGACAATGGGGGGTACCCAGGATGTGAGAATGAGTCCTGAGGACAAGGAGGGGTCCCCATGGTGTCACAATAGGCCCTGGGGACAAAGTGGGGTCCTAGAATGTCACAATGGGCCCTGGGGACAAGGGGGTATCCCCATGGTGCCACAATGGGCCCTGGGAGCAAGGGGGTACCCAGGATGTCACAATGGACCCTGAGGACAAGCAGGGGTCTCCATGGTGTCACAATGGGCCCCCAGTGACAAGGGGGAGTCCCCATGGTGCCACAATACGCCGTGGGGAGAAACGGGTCCCCAGGATGTCACAATGGGCCCTAGGGACAAAGGGGGGTCCGCCGGATGTCACAATGGGCCCTGGGGACCAGGGGGGGTCCTGGGATGTCACAATGGGCCCCAGTGACAAAGTGGGTCCCTATGGTGCCACAATGGGCCCTGGGGACAAAGGGGGTCCCCTGGATGTCACAATGGGCTCTGGAGACACGGAGGATCCCCAGGATGTCACAATGGGCCCTGGAGACAAAGAGGGGTCCCTAAAGTGTCACAATGGGCCCTGGGGACACAGAGGGGCCCTGGGACGTCACAATCAGCCCTGGGGACAAAGTGGGGTCCTGGGATGTCACAATGGGCCCCAGTGACAAAGGGGGTCCCCATGGTGCCACAATGGGCCGTGGGGACAAAAGGGGTGCCCAGGATGTCACAATGGGCCCTGGGGACCAGGGTGGGTCCTGCGATGTCACAATGGGCCCTGGGGACAAAGGGGGTCCCCTGTATGTCACAATGGGCTCTGGGGACAAAGGGGGGTCCTGCGATGTCACAATGAGCCCTGCGGTCAAGGGTGGTACCCACGGTGTCACAATGGGCCCTGGGAACAAGGGGGGGTCCCCATAGGGTCACAATGGGTCCTGGGGAAAATGGGGTCCCCAGGATGTCACAATGGGCCCTGGGGACAATGGGCGGTCCTGGGATGTCACAATGGGCCCCAGTGACAAAGGGGTTCCCTGAATGTTACAATGGGTCCGGAGGACAATGGGGGGTCCTGGGACGTCACAATAGGCCCTGGGGACAAGGAGGGATCCCCAGGATGTCACAATGGGCCCTGGGGACAATGGGGTTGCCCAGGATGTCACAATGGGCCCTGGGGACAATGGGAGTCCCCAAGGTGTCAGAACGAGCCCTGGGGACAAAGTGAAATCCTGGAATGTCACAATGGCCCCCAGTGACAAAGGGGTTCCCCACGGTGTCACAATGGGCCCTGGGGACAAGGGAGATCCCCATGGTGTCACAATAAGCCCTGGGGACAAAGTGGGGTCCTGGGATGTCACAATGGGCTCTGGGGACAAGGAGGGTCCCCAGGATGTCACAATGGGCCCTGGAGACAAAGGGGGTCCCCACGGTATCAGAATGGGCCCTGGGGACAAAGGGGGTCCCCTGAATGTCACAATGGGCTCTGGGGACAGTGGGGGGTCCTGGGACGTCTCAATGGGCCCTGGGGACAAGGGGGGGTCCCCAGGATGTCACAATGGGCCCTGGGGACAAAGAGGGGTCCCCTGAATGTCACAATGGGCCCTGGGGACAAGGGGGTGCAGTGGATGTCACAATGGGCCCTGGGGACAATGGGGGGTGTCCAGGATGTGAGAATGAGTCCTGAGGACAAGGGAGGGTCCCCATGGTGTCACAATGGGTCCCGAGTGACAAGGGGGGGTCCCCATGGTGTCACAATAGGCCCTGGGGACAAAGTGGGGTCCAAGAATGTCACAATGGGCCCTGGGGACAAAAGGGGTTGCCATGGTGCCACAATGGGCCCTGGGGTCAAAGGGGGTCCCCATGGTGCTACAATGGCCCTGGGGACAAAGGGGGGTCCTGGGATGTCACAATGGGTCCTGGGGACAAAGGGGGTGTCCCCATGGTGCCACAACGGGCCCTGGGAGCAAGGGGGTGGCCAGGATGTCACAATGGGTCCTGCGGAAAATGGGGGGTGCCCAGGATGTCACAATGGACCCTGGGTACAAAGAGGCGTCCCCGGAATGTCACAATGGGCCCTGGGGACAAGGGGGTGCCCTGAATGTCACAATGGGCCCTGGGGACAATGGGGGGTCCTAAGACGTCACAATGGGCCCTGGGGACAAGGAGGGATCCCCAGGATGTCACAATGGGCCCTGGGGACAATGGGGGGTCCTGGGACGTCACAATGGGCCCTAGTGACAAGGGTGGGTCCCCAGGATGTCACAATGGGCCCTGGGGACAAAGAGGGGTCCCCTGAATGTCACAATGGGCCCTGGGGACAAGGGGGTGCCCTGAATGTCACAATGGGCCCTGGGGACAATGGGGGGTCCTGGAATGTCACAGTGGGCCCTGGGGACAATGGGGGTCCCCAGGATGTCACAATGGGCCCTGGGGACAATGGGAGTCCCCAAGGTGTCAGAACGAGCCCTGGGGACAAAGTAGAATCCTGGAATGTCACAATGGCCCCCAGTGACAAAGGGGCTCCCCATGGTGTCACAATGGGCCCTGGGGACATAAGGGGTCCCCAGGATTTCACAATACCACTGGGGACAAAGGGGGTGTCCTGGGATGTCACAATGGGCCCTGGGGACAAAGGGGGGTCCTGGGATGTCACAATGGGGCCCAGTGACAAAGAGGGTCCTCATGGTGCCACAATGGGCCCTGGGGACAAAGGGGGTCCCCTGGATGTCACAATGGGCTCTGGGGACAAGGAGGGTCCCCAGGATGTCACAATGGGCCCTGGGGACAAAGAGCGTCCCCAGCATGTCACAATGGGCCCTGGGGACAAAGAGGGGTCCCCTGAATGTCACAATGGGCCCTGGGGACAAGGGGGTGCAGTGGATGTCACAATGGGCCCTGGGGACAATGGGGGGTGTCCAGGATGTGAGAATGAGTCCTGAGGACAAGGGGGGGTCCCCATGGTGTCACAATGGGTCCCCAGTGACAAGGAGGTGTCCCCATGGTGTCACAATAGGCCCTGGGGACAAAGTGGGGTCCAAGAATGTCACAATGGGCCCTGGGGACAAAAGGGCTTGCCATGGTGCCACAATGGGCCCTGGGGTCAAAGGGGGTGTCCCCATGGTGCCACAACGGGCCCTGGGAGCAAGGGGGTGGCCAGGATGTCACAATGGGTCCTGGGGAAAATGGGGGGTGCCCAGGATGTCACAATGGACCCTGAGGACAATGAGGGTCCCCAGGATGTCACAATGGGCCCTGGGGACAATGGCGGGTGCCCAGGATGTGAGAATGAGTCCTGAGGACAAGGAGGGGTCCCCATGGTGTCACAATAGGCCCTGGGGACAAAGTAGGGTCCTAGAATGTCACAATGGGCCCTGGGGACAAAAGTGGTCCCCATGGTGCTACAATGGCTCCTGGGGACAAAGGGGGGTCCTGGGATGTCACAATGGGCACCGGGGACAAGGGGGTGTCCCCATGGTGCCACAATGGGCCCTGGGAGCAAGGGGGTGGCCAGGATGTCACAATAGGTCCTGGGGACAATGGGGAGTCCTGGGACGTCACAATGGGCCCTGGGGTCAAGGAGGGATCCCCAGGATGTCACAATGGGCCCTGGGGACAAAGAGGGGTCCCCTGAATGTCACAATGGGCCCTGGGGACAAGGGGGTGCCGAGGATGTCACAATGGGCCCTGGGGACAATGGGGGGTCCTGGGATGTCACAATGGGCCCTGGGGACAAGGGTGGGTCCCCAGGATGTCACAATGGGCCTTGGGAACAAGGGGTTCCCCCAGATAACACAATGGGCCCTGGGGACATTGTAAGGTCCTGGGCTGTCACAATGGACCCTGAGGACAAGGGGGGTCCCCAGGATGTCACAATGAAGTCCTGGGACAAAGGGGGTCCCCAGGATGTCACAATGGGGCCTGGGGACCAGGGAGGGTCCTGGGATGTCACAATGGGCCCCAGTGACAAAGGGGGTCCCTATGGTGCCACAATGGGCCCTGGGGACAAAGGGGGTCCCCAGGATGTCACAATGGGCCCTGGGGACAAAGAGCGTCCCCAGCATGTCACAATGGGCTCTGGGGACAAAGGGGGTCCCCTGAATGTCACAATGGGCCCTGGGGACAATGGGGGGTCCTGGGATGTCACAATGAGCCCTGCAGACAAGGGTGGTACCCACGGTGTCACTATGGGCCCTGGGCACAAGGGGGGGTCCCCATAGTGTCACAATGGACCCTGGGGACAAGTGGGGTCCCCACGATGTCACAATGGGCCCTGGGGACAATGGGGGGTACCCAGGATGTGAGAATGAGTCCTGAGGACAAGGAGTGGTCCCCATGGTGTCACAATAAGCCCTGGGGACAAAGTGGGGTCCTAGAATGTCACAATGGGCCCTGGGGACAAGGGGGTATCCCCATGGTGCCACAATGGGCCCTGGGAGCAAGGGGGTGCCCAGGATGTCACAATGGACCCTGAGGACAAGCAGGGGTCTCCATGGTGTCACAATGGGCCCCCAGTGACAAGGGGGAGTCCCCATGGTGCCACAATACGCCGTGGGGAGAAACGGGTCCCCAGGATGTCACAATGGGCCCTAGGGACAAAGGGGGGTCCGCCGGATGTCACAATGGGCCCTGGGGACCAGGGGGGGTCCTGGGATGTCACAATGGGCCCCAGTGACAAAGTGGGTCCCTATGGTGCCACAATGGGCCCTGGGGACAAAGGGGGTCCCCTGGATGTCACAATGGGCTCTGGAGACACGGAGGATCCCCAGGATGTCACAATGGGCCCTGGGGACAAACAAGGTCCCCACGGTATCAGAACGGGCCCTGGCGACAAAGGGGGGTCCCCTGAATGTCACAATGGGCCCTGGGGACAATGTGGGGTCCTGGGATGTCACAATGAGCCCTGCGGACAAGGGTGGTACCCACAGTGCCACAATGGGCCCTGGGCACAAGTGGATGTCCACATAGTGTCACAATGGGTCCTGGGGACAAGTGGGGTCCCCAGGATGTCACAATGGGCCCTGGGGACAATGTGGGGTCCTGGGATGTCACAATGGGCCCCAGAGACAAAGGGGGTCCCCCTGCATGTCACAATGGGTCCTGGGGACAATGGGGGGTCCTAGGACGTCAAAATGGGCCCTGGGGACAAGGAGCGATCCCCAGGATGTCACAATGGGCCCTGCGGACTATGGGGGGTCCTGGGATGTCACAATGGGCCCTGGGGATAAGGGGGGGTCCCCAGGATGTCACAGTGTGCCCTGGGTACAAAGAGGCGTCCCCGGAATGTCACAATGGGCCCTGGGGACAAGGGGGTGCCCTGAATGTCACAATGGGCCCTGGGGAAAATGGGGGGTCCTGGGACATCACAATGGGCCCGAGTGACAAGGGGGGGTCCCCAGGATGTCACAATGGGCCCTGGGGACAATGGCGGGTCCCCTGAATATCACAATGGGCCCTAGGGACAATGGGGGTCCCCAGGATGTCACAATGGGCCCTGGGGACAAAGGGGGGTCCTGGGATGTCACAATGGGCCCCAGTGACAAAGGGGGTCCCCATGGTGCCACAATGGGCCCTGGGGACAAGGGGGTTCCCCTGGATGTCACAATGGGCTCTGGGGACAAGGAGGGTCCCCAGGATTTCACAATGGGCCCTGGGGACAATGGGGGGTCCCGTGAATGTCACAATGGGCCCTAGGGACAAGGGGGTGCCGAGGAAGTCACAATGGGCCCTGGGGACAATGGGGGGTCCTGGGACGTCACAATGGGCCCGGGAGACAAGAGGGGATCCCTAGGATGTCACAATGGGCCCTGGGGACTAATGAGGTCCCCACGGTCTCACAATATGTCCTGGAGACAAAGGGGGGTCCCCTGAATGTCACAATGGGCCCTGGTGACAAGGGGGGATCCCCAGGATGTCACAATGGGCCCTGGGGACAATGGGGGGTCCTGGGACGTCACAATGGGCCCTGGGGACAAGAGGGGGTCCCCAGGATGTCACAATGGGCCCTGGGGACAAAGAGGGGTCCCCTGAATGTCACAATGGGCCCTGGGGACAAGGGGGGTGCCGAGGATGTCACAATGGGCCCTGGGGACAATGGGGGTCCTGGGACGTCACAATGGGCCTTGGGGACACAGAGGGGCCCTAGGACGTCACAATCAGCCCTGGGGACAAGGGGGGATCCCCTGAAAGTCACAATGAGCCCTGGGAACAGAGGGGGGTCCTGGGACGTCACAATGGGCCCTGGGGACAAGGGGGGGTCTCCAGGATGTCACAATGGGCCCTGGGGACAAAGAGGGGTCCCTAAAGTGTCACAATGGGCCCTGGGGACACAGAGGGGCCCTGGGACGTCACAATCAGCCCTGGGGACAAAGTGGGGTCCTGGGATGTCACAATGGGCCCCAGTGACAAAGGGGGTCCCCATGGTGCCACAATGGGCCGTGGGGACAAAAGGGGTGCCCAGGATGTCACAATGGGCCCTGGGGACCAGGGTGGGTCCTGCGATGTCACAATGGGCCCTGGGGACAAAGGGGGTCCCCTGTATGTCACAATGGGCTCTGGGGACAAAGGGGGGTCCTGCGATGTCACAATGAGCCCTGCGGTCAAGGGTGGTACCCACGGTGTCACAATGGGCCCTGGGAACAAGGGGGGGTCCCCATAGGGTCACAATGGGTCCTGGGGAAAATGGGGTCCCCAGGATGTCACAATGGGCCCTGGGGACAATGGGCGGTCCTGGGATGTCACAATGGGCCCCAGTGACAAAGGGGTTCCCTGAATGTTACAATGGGTCCGGAGGACAATGGGGGGTCCTGGGACATCACAATAGGTCCTGGGGACAAGGAGGGATCCCCAGGATGTCACAATGGGCCCTGGGGACAATGGGGGGTCCTGGGACGTCACAATGGGCCCCAGTGACAACGGGGGTCCCCAGGATGTCACAATGGGCCCTGGGGACAAAGAGGGGTCCCCTGAATGTCACAATGGGCCCTGGGGACAAGGGGGTGCAGTGGATGTCACAATGGGCCCTGGGGACAATGGGGGGTCCTGGAATGTCACAATGGGCCTTGGGGACAATGGGGGTCCCCAGGATGTCACAATGGGCCCTGGGGACAATGGGGTTGCCCAGGATGTCACAATGGGCCCTGGGGACAATGGGAGTCCCCAAGGTGTCAGAACGAGCCCTGGGGACAAAGTGAAATCCTGGAATGTCACAATGGCCCCCAGTGACAAAGGGGTTCCCCACGGTGTCACAATGGGCCCTGGGGACAAAAGGGGTCCCCAGGATTTCACAATAGCACTGGGGACAAAGGGGGGTCATGGGATGTCACAATGGGCCCTGGGGACAAGGGAGATCCCCATGGTGTCACAATAAGCCCTGGGGACAAAGTGGGGTCCTGGGATGTCACAATGGGCTCTGGGGACAAGGAGGGTCCCCAGGATGTCACAATGGGCCCTGGGGACAAAGGGGGGTCCTGTGATGTCACAGTGGGCCCCAGTGACAAAGAGGGTCCTCATGGTGCCACAATGGGCCCTGGGGACAAAGGGGGTCCCCTGGATGTCACGATGGGCTCTGGGGACAAGGAGGGTCCCCAGGATGTCACAATGGGCCCTGTGGACAAAGAGCGTCCCCTGAATGTCACAATGGGCCCTGGGGACAAAGGGGGTCCCCACGGTATCAGAATGGGCCCTGGGGACTAAGGGGGTCCCCTGAATGTCACAATGGGCCCTGGGGACAGTGGGGGGTCCTGGGACGTCTCAATGGGCCCTGGGGACAAACAGGGGTCCCCTGAATGTCACAATGGGCCCTGGGGACAAGGGGGGTGCCGAGGATGTCACAATGGGCCCTGGGGACAATGGGGGGTCCTGGGACGTCACAATGGGCCCTGCGGACAAGGAGGGATCCCCAGGATGTCACAATGGGCCCTGGGGACAAACAGGGGTCCCCTGAATGTCACAATGGGCCCTGGGGACAAGGGGGTGCCGAGGATGTCACAATGGGCCCTGGGGACAATGGGGGGTCCTGGGACGTCACAATGGGCCCTGCAGACAAGGAGGGATCCCCAGGATGTCACAATGGGCCCTGGGGACAATGGGGGGTCCTGGGACGTCACAATGAGCCCTGCGGACAAGGGTGGTACCCAGGACGTCACAATGGGCCCTGGGGACAAGGGGGTTCCTCATAGTGTCACAATGGGTCCTGGGGACAAGTGGGGTCCCCACGATGTCACAATGGGCCCTGGGGACAATGGGCGGTCCTGGGATGTCACAATGGGCCCCAGTGACAAAGGGGGTCCCCTGAATGTCACAATGGGTCCTGTAGACAATGGGGGGTCCTGGGACGTCACAATGGGCCCTGGGGACAAGGAGGGATCCCCAGGATGTCACAATGGGCCCTGGGGACAATCGGCGGTCCTGGGACATCACAATGGGCCCTGAGGACAAGGAGGGATCCCCAGGATGTCACAATGGGCCCTGGGGACAATGGAGGGTCCTGGGACGTCACAATGGGCCCTGGGGACAAGAGGGGGTCCCCTGGATGTCACAATGGGCTCTGGGGACAAGGGGGGTCCTCAGGATGTCACAATGGGCCCTGGGGACAAAGGGGGGTGTCGACGGTGTCACAATGGGCCCCAGTGTCAAAGGGGGTCCCCATGGTGCCACAATGGGCCCTGGAGACAAAGGGGGTCCCTTGGATGTCACAATGGGCTCTGGGGACAAGGAGGGTCCCCAGGATGTCACAATGGGCCCTGGGGACAAGGAGGGATCCCCAGGATGTCACAATGGGCCCTGGGGACAATGGGGGGTCCTTTGACTTCACAATGGGTCCTGGGGACAAAGAGGGGTCCCCTGAATGTCACAATGGGCCCTGGGGACAATGGGGCGTCCTGGGACGTCACAATGGGCCCCAGTGACAAGAGGGGGTCCCCAGGATGTCACAATGGGTCCTGGGAACAAAGGGGGTCCCCTGAATGTCACAATGGGCCCTTGGGACAAGGGGGTGCCGAGGATGTCACAATGGGCCCTGGGGACAATGGGGGTTCCTGGGACGTCACAATGGGCCCTGCGGACAAGGAGGGATCCCCAGGATGTCACAATGGGCCCTGGGGACAATGGGGGGTCCTGGGACGTCACAATGAGCCCTGCGGACAAGGGTGGTACCCAGGATGTCAGAATGGGCCCTGGGAACAAGGGGGGGTCCCCATAGTGTCACAATGGGTCCTGGGGACAAGTGGGGTCCCCAGGATGTCACAATAGGTCCTGGGGACAATGTGGGGTCCTGGGATGTCACAATGGGCCCCAGTGACAAAGGGGCCCCCTGACTGTCACAATGGGCCCTGGGGACAATGGGGTGTCCTGGGACGTCACAATGGGCCCTGGGGACAAGGAGGGATCCCCAGGATGTCACAATGGGCCCTGGGGACAATGGGGGGTCCTGGGACGTCACAATGGCCTCTGGGGACAAGGGGGGGTCCCCAGGATGTCACAATGTGCCCTGGGTTTCAAAGAGGCGTCCCCTGAATGTCACAATGGGCCCTGGGGACAATGGGGGGTCCTAAGACGTCACAATGGACCCTGAGGACAAGGAGGGATCCCCAGGATGTCACAATGGGTCCTGGGGACAATGGGGGGTCCTGGGACGTCACAATGGGCCCCAGTGACAAGGGGGGGTCTCCAGGATGTCAGAATGGGCCCTGGGGACAAAGAGGGGTCCCCTGAATGTCACAATGGGCCCTGGGGAGAAAGGGGGTCCCCAGGATGTCAAAATGGGCCTTGGGGACAAAGTGGGGTTCTTGGATATCACATTGTGACACAGTGACAAAGGGGGTCCCCATGGTGCCGCAATGAGCCCTGGGGACAAAGGGAGGTCCCTAGGATGTCACAATGGGCCCTTGGGACAATGGGGTTCCTGGGATGTCACAATGGGTCCCCAGTGACAAAGGGGGTCCCCAGGATGTCTCAATGGGCCCTGAGGACAATGGGAGGTCCCCATGGTGTCACAAAGGGTCCCCAGTGACAAGGGAGGTCCCCACGGTGCCAGGATGGGTCCTGCGGACAAGGAGGTCCCCAGGATGCCACAATGGGCCCTGGGGACAAAGAGACTCCCCAGGATGTCACAATGGGACCTGGGGACAAGGGGGTCCCCAGGAACTCACAATGGGCTCTGGGGACAATGGAGGTTCCCCAGGATGTTCACAATAGGCCCTGAGGACAAGGGGTGGTCCCCATGGTGTCACAATGGGTCCCCAGTGACAAGGGGGTCCCCAAGGTGTCACAATGGGCCCTGGGAACAATGGGGGGTCCTGGGACGTAACAATAGGCCCTAGGGACAAAGGGGGTCCCCACGGTGTTACTATGGTCCCGGGTGACAAAGGGGGATGCCCAGAATGTCACAATGGGCCCTGAGGACAAGGAGGGGTCTCCATGGTGTCACAATGGGTCCCCAGTGACAAGGAGGGTCCCCATGGTGTCACGATGGGTCCTGGGGACAAGGGGGTCCCCAGGATGTAAGAATGAACCCTGGGGACAATGGGGGGTCCTGGGACGTCACAATGGGTCCTGGGGACAAAGGGTGTCTCCAGGATGTCACAATGGGCTCTGGGGACAATGCAGGGTCCTGGGACGTCACAATGGGTCCTTAGGACAAAGAGGGGTCCCCAGGATGTCACAATGGGCCCTGGGGACAATGTGGGGTCCTGGGATGTCACAATGGGCCCCAGTGACAAAGGGGGTCCCCTGAATGTCACAATGGGCCCTGGGGACAATGGGGGGGTCCTGGGACGTCACAATGGGCCCTGGGGACAAGGAGGGATCCCCAGGATGTCACAATGGGCCCTGGGGACAATGGGGGGTCCTGGGACGTCACAATGGGCCCTGGGGACAAGGGGGGGTCCCCAGGATGTCACAATGGGCCCTGGGGACAAAGAGGCGTCCCCTGAATGTCACAATGGGCCCTGGGGACAAGGGGGTGCAGAGGATGTCACAATAGGCCCTGGGGACAATGGGGGGTCCTGGGACGTCACAATGGGCCCTGGGGACAAGGAGGGATCCCCAGGATGTCACAATGGGCCATGGGGACAATGGGGGGTCCCAGGACATCACAATGGGCCCGGGGAACAAGGGGGTTCCCCAGGATGTCACAATGGGCCCTGGGGACAAAGAGGGGCCCTACAACGTCACAATCAGCCCTGGGTACAAGGGGGGATCCCCTGAAAGTCACAATGAGCCTTGGGATCAGAGGGGGCTCCCCAGGACGTCACAATGGGCCCTGGGAACAATGGGGGTCCCTTGAAGGTCACAATGGGCCCTGGGGACAATGGTGGGTCCCCTGAATGTCAAAATGGGCCCTGGAGACAAAGGGGGGTCCGCAGGATGTCACAATGGGCACTGGGGACAAAGGGGAGGTCCCCATGGTGTCACAATGGGCCCAAGTGACAAGGAGGGTCCCCACGGTGCCACGATGGGTCCTGGGGACAAGGGGGTCCCCCAGATGTCACAATGGGCCGTGGGGACAATGGGGTTGCCCAGGATGTCACAATGGACCCTGGGGACAAAGGGGGATCCCCAGGATGTCACAATGGGCCCTGGGGACCAGGGGGGTCCTGCAATGTCACAATGGGCCCTGGGGACAATGGAGTTGCCCAGGATGTCACAATGGACCCTGGGGACAAAGAGGGATCCCCAGGATGTCACAATGGGCCCTGGGGACCAGGGGGGTCCTGCCATGTCACAATGGGCCCTGGGGAGAAAGGGGGTCCCCTGGATGTCACAATGGGCTCTGGGGACAAGGAGGGTCCCCAGGATGTCACAATGACCCCTGCGGACAAGGGGGGTGTCGATGGTGTCACAATGGGCCCTGGGAACAAGGGGGGGTCCCCATAGTGTTCACAATGGGTCCTGGGGACAAGTGGGGTCCCCAGGATGTCACAATGGGTCTTGGGGACAATGTGGAGTCCTGGGATGTCACAATGGGCCCTAGTGACAAAGGGGTTCCCCATGGTGCCACAATGGCCCCTGGGGACAAAGGGGGTCCCCAGGATTTGACAATAGCACTGGGGACAAATGGGGGTCATGGGATGTCACAGTGGGCCCTGGGGACAAGGGAGGTCCCCATGGTGTCACAATAAGCCCTGGGGACAAAGTGGGGTGCTGGGATGTCACAATGGGCCCCAGTGACAAAAGGGGGTCCCCATGGTGCCACAATGGGCCGTGGGGACCAGGGGGGGTACTGCGATGTCACAATGGGCCCTGGGGATAAAGGGGGTCCCCTGGATGTCACAATGGGCTCTGGGGACAAGGAGTGTCCCCAGGATGTCACAATGGGCCCTGGGGACAAACGGGGGTGTCGACGGTGTCAAAATGGGTCCTGGGGACAAAGGGCGTCCCCAGGATGTCACAATATGCCCTGGGGACAAAGGGGGTCCCCACGGTATCAGAATGGGCCCTGGGGACAAAGGGGGGTCCCCTGAATGTCACAATGGGCCCTGGGGACAATGGGGGTCCTGGGATGTCACAATGAGCCCTGCGGACAAGGGTGGTACCCACAGTGTCATAATGGGCCCTGGGCACAAGGGGTGGTCCCCATAGTGTCACAATGGGTCCTGGGGACAAGTGGGGTCCCCAGGATGTCACAATAGGTCCTGGGGACAATGTGGGGTCCTGGGATGTCACAATGGGCCCCAGTGACAAAGGGGGTCCCCTGAATGTCACAATGGGTCCTGGGTACAATGTGGGGTCCTGGGACGTCACAATGGGCCCTGGGGACAAGGAGGGATCCCCAAAATGTCACAATGGGCCCTGGGGACAATGGGGGGTCCTGGGACGTCACAATGGCCCCAGTGACAAGGGGGGGTCCCCAGGATGTCACAATGGGCCCTGAGGACAAAGAGGGGTCCCCTGAATGTCACAATGGGCCCTGGGGACAAGGGCGTGCCGAGGATGTCACAATGGGCCCTGGGGACAATGGGGGGTCCTGGAATGTCACAATAGGCACTGGGGACTATGGGGGTCCCCAGGATGTCACTATGGGCCTTGGGGACAATAGGAGGTTCTGGGATGTCACAATGGGCCCTGGGGACAATGGGGGGTGCCCAGGATGTGAAAATGAGTCCTGAGGACATGGGGGGGTCCCCATGTTGTCACAATGGGTCCCCAGTGACAAGGAGGGGTCCCCATGGTGTCACAATAGGCCCTGGGGACAATGGGGTCCCCTGAATGTCACAATGGGCCCTGGGAACAAAAGTGGTTGCCATGCTGCCACAAGGGGCCCTGGGGTCAAAGGCGGTCCCCATGGTGCTAAAATGGGCCCTGGGAGCAAGGGGGTGGCCAGGATGTCACAATGGGTCCCGGGGACAATGGGGGGTGCCCAGGATGTCACAATGGACCCTGAGGACAAGGGGGGGTCTCCATGGTGTCACAATGGGTCCCCAGTGACAAGGGGGGGTCCCCATGGTGCCACAATGAGCCCTGGGGACAAAGGGAGGTCCCTATGATGTCACAATGGGCCCTGGGGACTAATGAGGTCCCCACGGTGTCACAATGTGTCCTGGAGAAAAAGGGGGATCCCCAGGATGTTACAATGGGCTCTTGGCACAATGGGGTTCCTGGGATGTCACAATGGGTCCCCAGTGACAAAGGGGGTCCCCAGGATGTCTCAATGGGCCCTGAGGACAATGGGAGGTCCCCATGGTGTCACAAAGGGTCCCCAGTGACAAGGGAGGTCCCCACGGTGCCACGATGGGTCCTGGGGACAAGGAGGTCCCCAGGATGCCACAACGGGCCCTGGGGATAAAGGGGGTCCCCAGGATGTCACAATGGGACCTGGGGACAAGGGGCTCCACAGGATCTCACAATGGGCTCTGGGGACAATGGAGGTTCCCCAGGATGTTCACAATAGGCCCTGAGGACAAGGGGTGGTCCCCATGGTGTCACAATGGGCCCTGGGGACAATGGGGGTCCTGGGACGTAACAATAGGCCCTGGGGAGAAGGGGGGGGTCCCCTGAATGTCACAATGGCCCCTGGGGAGAAAGGGGGTCCCCAGGATGTCCAAATGGGCCATGGGGACAAAGTGGGGTTCTGGGATATCACAATGTGCCACAGTGACAAAGGGGGTCCCCATGGTGCCACAATGAGCCCTGGGGACAAAGGGAGGTCCCTAGGATGTCACAATGGTCCCCGGGGACTAATGAGGTCCCCACGGTGTCACAATGCGTCCTGGAGACAAAGGGGGGTCCCCTGGATGTCACAATGGGCCCTTGGGACAATGGGGTTCCTGGGATGTCGCAATGGGTCCCCAGTGACAAAGGGGGTCCCCAATATGTCTCAATGGGCACTGAGGACAATGGGAGATCCCCAGGATGTCACAATGGGCCCTGGCGACAATGGGGGGTCCTGGGACGTCACAATAGGCCCTGGGGACAAAGGGGGTCCCCTGAATGTCACAATGGGCCCTGGGGACAAAGAGGCTCCCCAGGATGTCACAATGGGCCCTGGGGAAAATGTGGGGTCCTGGGACATCACAATGGGCCCTGGGGACAAAGGGGGTCCCCAGGATGTCACAATGGGCCCTGGGGACAAAGAGGCTCCCCAGGATGTCACAATGGGACCTGGGGACAAGGGGGTCCCCAGGACTAACAGTGGGCTCTGGGGACAATGGAGGTTCCCCAGGATGTTCACAATGGGCCCTGAGGACAAGGGGTGGTCCCCAAGGTGTCACAATGGGCCCTGGGGACAATGGGGGTCCCGGGACGGAATAATAGGCCCTGGGGACAAGGGGGGTCCCCACAGTGTCACAATGGGCCCTGGGGACAAAGGGGGTCCCCACGGTGTTACAATGGTCCCGGGGGACAAAGGGGGATGCCCAGGATGTCACAATGGGCCCTGAGGACAAGGGGGGCTCCCCAGGGTGTCGGAATGGGTCCCCAGTGACAAGGAGGGTCCCCATGGTGTCACGATGGGTCCTGGGGACAAGGGGGTCCCCAGGATGTAACAATGGACCCTGGGGACAATGGGGGGTCCTGGGACGTCACAATGGGCCCTGGAGACAAAGGGGGTCCCCAGGATGTCACAATGAGCCCTGGGGACAATGTGGGGTCCTGGGACGTCACAATGGGCCCCAGTGACAAAGGGGGTCCCCAGGATGTCACAATGGGCCCTGGGGACAATCTGGGGTCCTGGGACGTCACAATGGGCCCTGGGGACAGGGAGGGATCCCCAGGATGTCACAATGGGCCCTGGGGACAAAGAGGGGTCCCCTGAATATCACAATGGGCCCTGGGGACAAGGGGGTGCCGAGGATGTCACAATGGGCCCTGGGGACAAGGGGGGGTCCCCAGGATGTCACAATGGGCCCTGGGGACAAAGAGGGGTCTCTAAAGTGTCACAATGGGCCCTGGGGACACAGAGGGGCCCTAGGACATCACAATCAGCCCTGGGGACAAGGGGGGGGTCCCCTGAAAGTCACAATGAGCCCTGGGAACAGAGGGGGTCCCCAGGACGTCACAATGGGCCCTGGGAACAATGGGGGTCCCTTGAAGGTCACAATGGGCCCTGGGGACAATGGTGGGTCCCCTGAATGTCAAAATGGGCCCTGGGGACAAAGGGGGGGTCCGCAGCATGTCACAGTGGGCACTGGGGACAAAGGGGGCGTCCCCATGGTGTCACAATGGGCCCAAGTGACAATGAGGGCACCCACGGTGCCACGATGGGTCCTGGGGACAAGGGGGTCCCCCAGATGTCACAATGGGCCCTGGGGACATTGGGGTTGCCCAGGATGTCACAATGGGCCCTGGGGACAATGGTGGGTCCCCTGAATGTCAAAATGGGCCCTGGGGACAAAGGGGGGTCGCAGGATGTCACAATGGGCACTGGGGACAAAGGGGGCGTCCCCATGGTGTCACAATGGGCCCAAGTGACAAGGAGGGCCCCACGGTGCCACGATGGGTCCTGGGGACAAGGGGGTCCCCTAGATGTCACAATGGGCCGTGGGGACAATGGGGTTGCCCAGGATGTCACAATGGACCCTGGGGACAAAGGGGGATCCCCAGGATGTCACAATGGGCCCTGGGGACAACGGGGTCCCCAGGACTAACAGTGGGCTCTGGGGACAATGGAGGTTCCCCAGGATGTTCACAATAGGCCCTGAGGACAAGGGGTGGTCCCCAAGGTGTCACAATGGGCCCTGGGGACAATGGGGGTCCCGGGACGGAATAATAGGCCCTGGGGACAAGGGGGGTCCCCACAGTGTCACAATGGGCCCTGGGGACAAAGGGGGTCCCCACGGTGTTACAATGGTCCCGGGGGACAAAGGGGGATGCCCAGGATGTCACAATGGGCCCTGAGGACAAGGGGGGCTCCCCAGGGTGTCGGAATGGGTCCCCAGTGACAAGGAGGGTCCCCATGGTGTCACGATGGGTCCTGGGGACAAGGGGGTCCCCAGGATGTAACAATGACCCTGGGGACAATGGGGGGTCCTGGGACGTCACAATGGGCCCTGGAGACAAAGGGGGTCCCCAGGATGTCACAATGAGCCCTGGGGACAATGTGGGGTCCTGGGACGTCACAATGGGCCCCAGTGACAAAGGGGGTCCCCAGGATGTCACAATGGGCCCTGGGGACAATCTGGGGTCCTGGGACGTCACAATGGGCCCTGGGGACAGGGAGGGATCCCCAGGATGTCACAATGGGCCCTGGGGACAATGAGGGGTCCTGGGACGTCACAATGGGCCCTGGGGACAAGAGGGGGTCCCCAGGATGTCACAATGGGCCCTGGGGACAAAGAGGGGTCCCCTGAATATCACAATGGGCCCTGGGGACAAGGGGGTGCCGAGGATGTCACAATGGGCCCTGGGGACAAGGGGGGGTCCCCAGGATGTCACAATGGGCCCTGGGGACAAAGAGGGGTCTCTAAAGTGTCACAATGGGCCCTGGGGACACAGAGGGGCCCTAGGACATCACAATCAGCCCTGGGGACAAGGGGGGGGTCCCCTGAAAGTCACAATGAGCCCTGGGAACAGAGGGGGTCCCCAGGACGTCACAATGGGCCCTGGGAACAATGGGGGTCCCTTGAAGGTCACAATGGGCCCTGGGGACAATGGTGGGTCCCCTGAATGTCAAAATGGGCCCTGGGGACAAAGGGGGGGTCCGCAGGATGTCACAGTGGGCACTGGGGACAAAGGGGGCGTCCCCATGGTGTCACAATGGGCCCAAGTGACAATGAGGGCACCCACGGTGCCACGATGGGTCCTGGGGACAAGGGGGTCCCCCAGATGTCACAATGGGCCCTGGGGACATTGGGGTTGCCCAGGATGTCACAATGGGCCCTGGGGACAATGGTGGGTCCCCTGAATGTCAAAATGGGCCCTGGGGACAAAGGGGGGTCGCAGGATGTCACAATGGGCACTGGGGACAAAGGGGGCGTCCCCATGGTGTCACAATGGGCCCAAGTGACAAGGAGGGCCCCACGGTGCCACGATGGGTCCTGGGGACAAGGGGGTCCCCTAGATGTCACAATGGGCCGTGGGGACAATGGGGTTGCCCAGGATGTCACAATGGACCCTGGGGACAAAGGGGGATCCCCAGGATGTCACAATGGGCCCTGGGGACAATGGGAGTGCCCAAGGTGTCAGAACGAGCCCTGGGGACAAAGTGGAATCCTGGAATGTCACAATGGCCCCCAGTGACAAAGGGGTTCCCCATGGTGCCACAATGGGCCCTGGGCACAAAGGGGGTCCCCAGGATTTCACAATAGCACTGGGGACAAAGGGGGGTCACGGGATGTCACAATGGGCCCTGGGGACAAAGTGGGGTCCTGGGATGTCACAATGGGCCCCAGTGACAAAGGGGGTCCCCATGGTGCCACAATGGGCCGTGGGGACAAAAGGGGTCCCCTGGATGTCACAATGGGCCCTGGGGACCAGGGGGGGGTCCTGCGATGTCACAATGGGCCCTGGGGACAAAGGGGGTCCCCTGGATGTCACAATGGGCTCTGGGGACAAGGGTGGTACCCACGGTGTCACAATGGGCCCTGGGAACAAGGCGGGGTGCCCATAGTGTCACAATGGGTCCTGGGGACAAGTGGGGTCCCCAGGATGTCACAATGGACCCTGGGGACAATGTGGGGTCCTGGGATGTCACAATGGGCCCTGGGGACAAGGGGGGGTCCCCAGGATGTCACAATGTGCCCTGGGTACAAAGAGGCGTCTCCTGAATGTCGCAATGGGCCCTGGGGACAATGGGGGGTCCTGGGATGTCACAATGGGCCCTGGGGCCAAACAGGGATCCCCAGGATGTCACAATGGGCCCTGGGGACAATGGGGGGTCCTGGGAACGTCACAATGGGCCCCAGTGATAAGGGGGCATCCCCAGGATGTCATAATGGGCCCTGGGGACCAGAGGGGTCCTTCAATATCACAATGGGCCCTGGGGACAAAGGGGGTCCCCTGGATGTCACAATGGGCCCTGGGGACAAAGGGGGGTCCTGGGATGTCACAATGGGCCCCAGTGACAAAGGGGCCCCCTGAATGTCACAATGGGTCCTGGGGACAATGGGGGGTCCTGGGACGTCACAATGGGCCCTGGGGACAAAGAGGCGTCCCCGGAATGTCACAGTGGGCCCTGGGGACAAGGGGGTGCCCTGAATGTCACAATGGGCCCTGGGGACAATGGGGGATCCTGGGACGTCACAATGGGCCCCAGTGACAAGGGGGGGTCCCCAGGATGTCACAATGTGCCCTGGGGACAAAGAGGCGTCCCCGGAATGTCACAATGGGCCCTGGGGACAAGGGGGTGCCCTGAATGTCACAATGGGCCCTGGGGACAAGTGGGGTCCTAAGACTTCACAATGGGCCCTGGGGACAAGGAGGGATCCTGGGACGTCACAATGGGCCCCAGTGACAAGGGGGGGTCCTCAGGATGTCACAATGGGCCCTGGGGACAAAGAGGGGTCCCCAGGATGTCACAATGGGCCCTGGGGACAATGGGGGGTCCTAAGACGTCACAATGAACCCTGGGGACAACGGGGGGTCCTGGGACGTCACAATGGGCCCCAGTGACAAGGGGGGGTCCCCAGGATGTCACAATGGGCCCTGGGGACAAAGAGGGGTCCCCTGAATGTCACAATGGGCCCTGGGGACAAGGGGGTGCAGTGGATGTCACAATGGGCCCTGGGGACAATGGGGGTTCCTGGAATGTCACAATGGGCCCTGGGGACAATGGGGGTCCCCAGGATGTCACAATGGGCCCTGGGGACAATAGGAGGTTCTGGGATGTCACAATGGGCCCTGGGGACAATGAGGGTCCCCAGGATGTCACAATGGGCCCTGGGGACAATGGGGGGTGCCCAGGATGTGAGAATGAGTCCTGAGAAGAAGGGGGGGTCCCCATGGTGTCATAATGGGTCCCCAGTGACAAGGAGGGGTCCCCATGGTGTCACAATAGGCCCTGGGGACAAAGTGGGGTCCTAGAATGTCACAATGGGCCCTGGGGCAAAAGGGGTTGCCATGGTGCCACAATGGGCCCTGGGGTAAAAGGGGGTCCCCATGGTGCTAAAATGGGCCCTGGGGACAAAGCGGGGTCCTGGGATGTCACAATGGTTCCTGGGGACAAAGGTGATGTCCTCATGGTGCCATAATGGGCCCTGGGAGCAAGGGGGTCCCCAGGATGTCACAATAGGTCCTGGGGACAATGGGAGGTGCCCAAGATGTCACAATGGACCCTGAGGACAAGCGGGGGTATCCATGGTGTCACAATGGGCCCCCAGTGACAAGGGGGGGTCCCCATGGTGTCACAATGGGTCCTGGGGTCAATGGGAGGTGCCCAAGATGTCACAATGGACCCTGAGGACAAGCGGGGGTCTCCATGCCCGACAGATCCTGACAGGGCCCGAGCAAACCTGACAGGGCCCGACGGAGCCCGACAGGGCACGAGCAAACCCGACAGGGCCCGAGCAAACCCGACAGGGTTCGACAAAGCCTGACAGGGCTCGATGGAGCCCGACAGGGCCCGAGGAAACCCGACAGGGCCCGACGGAGCCTGACAGGGCCCGAGCAAACCCGACAGGGCTCGACGGAGCCTGACAGGGCCCGAGCAAACCCGACAGGGCCCGAGCAAACCTGACAGGGCACGAAGGAGCCCAACAGGGCCCGAGCAAACCCGACAAGGCCCAACGGATCCCGACAGGGCCTGAGCAAACCTGACAGGGCCCGACGGAGCCCGACAGGGCACGAGCAAACCCGACAGGGCCTGACGGAGCCTGACAGGGCCTGAGCAAACCCGACAGGGCCCGAGCAAATCTGACAGGGCCCGACGGAGCCCGACAGGACGCAGGCAAACCCGACAGGTCCCGAGCAAACCCGACAGGGCCTGACAAGGCCTGACAGGGCCCGAGCAAACCCGACAGGGCCCGAGCAAACCTGATAGGGCACGAAGGAGCCCGACAGGGCCCGAGCAAACCCGACAAGGCCCACTGGATCCCGACAGGGCCCGAGCAAACCTGACAGGGCCCGAGAGAACCTGACAGGGCCCGACGGAGCCCGACAGGGCGCGAGCAAACCCGACAGAGGCTGACAAGGCCCGACAGGGCCTGAGCAAACCCGACAGGACCCGCCAAAGCCTGATAGGGTCCGATGGAGCCCGACAGGGCCCGAGCAAACCCGACAGGGCCCGAGCAAACCTGACAGGGCTCGATGGAGCCCGACAGGGCCCGAGGAAACCCGACAGAGCGCGACGGAGCCTGACAGGGCCCGAGCAAACCCGACAGGGTTCGACGGAGCCCGACAGGGCCCGAGCAAACCCGACAGGGTCCGACGAAGCCTGACAGGGCTTCAGCAAACCCGACAGGGCCCAAGCAAACCCGACAGGGCCCGAGCAAACCCGACAGGGCCAGACGGAGCCCGACAGGGCCCGAGGAAACCAGACAGGGCCCGACAGAGCCCGACAGGACCCGAGCAAACCCGAGAGGGCCCGAGCAAACCCGACAGGGTTCGACAAAGCCTGACAGGGCTTGATGGAGCCCGACAGGGCCCGAGGAAACCCGACAGGGCCCGACGGAGCCTGACAGAGCCCGAGCAAACCCGACAGGGCTCGACGGAGCCCGATAGGGCCCGAGCAAACCCGACAGGGCCTGACGGAGCCCGACAGGGCCCGAGCAAACCCGAAAGGGCCCGACGAAGCCTGACAGGGCTCGATGGAGCCCGACAGGGCCCGAGGAAACCCGACAGGGCCCGAGGAAACCCGACAGGGCCCGACGGAGCCCGATAGGGCCCGAGCAAACCCGACAGGGCCCGATGGAGCCCGACAGGGCTCGAGCAAACCCGACAGGGTCCGACGAATCCTGACAGGGCTTCAGCAAACCCGACATGGCCCGAGCAAACCCGACAGGGCCCGACGGAGCCCAACAGAGCCCGAGGAAACCAGACAGGGCCCGATGGAGCCCGACAGGGCCCGAGCAAACCCGACAGGGCCCGACAGAGCCCGACAGGGCCCGAGCAAACCCGAAAGGGCCCGACAGAGCCTGACAGGGCTCGATGGAGCCAGACAGGGCCCGAGGAAACCCGACAGGGCCTGATTGAACCCGATAGGGCCCGAGCAAACCCGACAGGGCCTGACGGAGCCTGACAGGGCCCGGGCAAACCCGACAGGACCCGACAAAGCCTGACGGGGTCCGATGGTGCCCGACAGGGCCTGATCAAACCCGACAGGGCTCGATGGAGCCCGACAGGGCCCGAGGAAACCCGACAGGGCGCGACGGAGCCTGACAGGGCCCGAGCAAACCCGACAGGGCTCGACGGAACCCGACAGGGCCTGAGGAAACCAGACAGGGCCCGACGGAGCCCGACAGGGCCCTAGCAAACCCGACAGGGCCTGAGCAAACCCGACAGGGCTCGACGGAGCCCGACAGGGCCTGAGGAAACCAGACAGGGCCCAACGGAGCCCGACAGGGCCCTAGCAAACCCGACAGGGCTTGACAAAGCCTGACAGGGCCCGAGCAAACCCGACAGGACCCGAGCAAACCCGACAGGGCCCGACGGAGCCCGACAGGGCCCGAGCAAACCCGAAAGGGCCCGACGGAGCCTGACAGGGCTCGATGGAGCCCGACAGGGCCCGAGCAAACCCGACAGGGCTCGACGGACCCCGATAGGGCCCGAGCAAACCCGACAGGGCCTGACAAAGCCCGACAGGGCCCGAGCAAACCCGAAAGGGCCCGACGAAGCCTGACAGGGCTCGATGGAGCCCGACAGGGCCCGAGGAAACCCGACAGGGCCCGACAGAGCCCGATAGGGCCCGAGCAAACCCGACAGGACCCGATGGAGCCCGACAGGGCTCAAGCAAACCCGACAGGGCCTGAGCAAATCCGACAGGGCCCGACGGAGCCCGACAGGTCTTGAGCAAACCCGAAAGGGCCCGACGGAGCCTGACAGGGCTCGATGGAGCCCGACAGGGCCCGAGGAAACCCGACAGGGCCTGATTGAGCCCGATAGGGCCCGAGAAACCCGACAGGGCCTGACGGAGCCTGACAGGGCCCGGGCAAACCCGACAGGGCACGCTGGAGCCCGACAGAGCCCGAGCAAACCCGACAGGGCCCGACAAGGCCCGACAGGGCCCGAGCAAACCTGACACGTCCTGACAAAGCCTGACAGGGCCCGACGGAGCCCGGCAGGGCCCGAGCAAACCCGAAAGAGCCTGACGGAGCCTGACAGGGCTCAGTGGAGTCCGACAGGGCCCGAGGAAACCCGACAGGGCCCGACGGAACCCGACAGGGCCCGAGCAAACCCGACAGGGCCCGACAAAGCCTGACAAGGCCCGAGAAAACCTGACAGGGCTCGACGGAGCCCGACAGGGCCCGAGCACACTCGACAGGGTCCGACGAAGCCTGACAGGGCTTCAGAAAACCCGACAGGGCCCGAGCAAACCGACAGGGCCCAACGGAGCCCGACAGGGCCCGAGGAAACCAGACAGGGCCCGACAGAGCCCGACAGGGCCCGAGCAAACCCGACAGGACCTGAGCAAACCCGACAGGGTTCGACAAAGCCTGACAGGGCTCGATGGAGCCCGACAGGGCCCAAGGAAACCCGACAGGGCCCGACAGAGCCCAACAGTGCCCAAGCAAACCTGACAGGGCCCGACGGAGCCCGACAGGGCACGAGCAAACCAGACAGGGCCTGACGGAGCCTGACAGGGCCCGAGCAAACCCGACAGGGCTCGACGGAGCCTTACAGGGCCCGAGCAAACCCGACAGGGCCCGAGCAAACCTGACAAAGCTCGACGGAGCCTGACAGGGCCCGAGCAAACCCGAAAGTGCCCGAGCAAACCTGACAGGGCACGAAGGAGCCCGACAGGGCCCGAGCAAACCCGACAGGGCCCAAAGGATCCCGACAGGGCCTGAGCAAACCTGACAGGGCCCGACGGAGCCCGACAGGACGCGGGCAAACCCGACAGGGCCCGAGCAAACCCGACAGGGCCTGAGAAGGCTTGACGGTGCCTGAGGAAACCCGACAGGACCCGACAAAGCCTGACAGGGTCCGATGGAGCCCGACAGGGCCCGAGCAAACCCGACAGGGCTCGATGGAGCCCGACAGGGCCCGAGGAAACCCGACAGGGCGCGACGGAGCCTGACAGGGCCCGAGCAAACCCGACAGGGCTCGACGGAGCCCAACAGGGCCTGAGGAAACCAGACAGGGCCCGACGGAGCCCGACAGGGCCCTAGCAAACCCGGCAGGGCCTGAGCAAACCCGACAGGGCCCGACGGAGCCCGACAGGGCCTGAGGAAACCAGACAGGGCCCGACGGAGCCCGACAGGGCCCTAGCAAACCCGACAGGGCTTGACAAAGCCTGACAGGGCCCGAGCAAACCCGACAGCGCCCGACGGAGCCCGACAGGGCCAGAGCAAACCCGTAAGGGCCCGACGGAGCCTGACAGGGCTCGATGGAGCCCAACAGGGCCCAAGGAAACCCGACAGGGCCCGAGGGAGCCCGATAGGGCCCGAGCAAACCCGACAGGGCCTGACGGAGCCCGACAGGGCGCGAGCAACCCCGACAGGGCCTGACGGAGCCTGACAGGGCCCGGGCAAACCCGACAGGGCACGCTGGAGCCCGACAGAGCCCGAGAAAACCCGACAGGGCGCGACAAGGCCCGACAGGGCCCGAGCAAACCTGACAGGGCCTGACGGAGCCCGACAGGGCCCGAGCAAACCCGAAAGGGCCCGACGAAGCCTGACAGGGCTCGATGGAGCCCGACAGGGCCCGAGGAAACCCGACAGGGCCCGATGGAGCCCGATAGGGCCCGAGCAAACCCGACAGGACCCGATGGAGGCCGACAGGGCTCGAGCAAACCCGACAGGGCCTGAGCAAATCCGACAGGGCCCGACGAAGCCCGACAGGGCCCGAGCAAACCCGAAAGGGCCCAACGGAGCCTGACAGGGCTCGATGGAGCCCGACAGGGCCCGAGGAAACCCGACAGGGCCCCACGGAGCCCGATAGGGCTCGAGCAAACCCGACAGGGCCTGATGGAGCCTGACAGGGCCCGGGCAAACCCGACAGGGCACGCTGGAGCCCGACAGAGCCCGAGCAAACCCGACAGGGCCCGACAAGGCCCGACAGGGCCCGAGCAAACCTGACAGGACCTGACAAAGCCTGACAGGGCCCGACGGAGCCCGACAGGGCCTGAGCAAACCCGAAAGGGCCCGACGGAGCCTGACAGGGCTCGATGGAGCCCAACAGGGCCCAAGGAAACCCGACAGGGCCCGAGGGAGTCCGATAGGGCCCGAGCAAACCCGACAGGGCCTGACGGAGCCCGACAGGGCGCGAGCAACCCCGACAGGGCCTGACGGAGCCTGACAGGGCCCGGGCAAACCCGACAGGGCACGCTGGAGCCCGACAGAGCCCGAGAAAACCCGACAGGGCCCGACAAGGCCCGACAGGGCCCGAGCAAACCTGACAGGGCCTGACGGAGCCCGACAGGGCCCGAGCAAACCCGAAAGGGCCCGACGAAGCCTGACAGGGCTCGATGGAGCCCGACAGGGCCCGAGGAAACCCGACAGGGCCCGATGGAGCCCGATAGGGCCCGAGCAAACCCGACAGGACCCGATGGAGGCCGACAGGGCTCGAGCAAACTCGACAGGGCCTGAGCAAATCCGACAGGGCCCGACGAAGCCCGACAGGGCCCGAGCAAACCCGACAGGGCCTGAGCAAATCCGACAGGGCCCGACGAAGCCCGACAGGGCCCGAGCAAACCCGAAAGGGCCCAACGGAGCCTGACAGGGCTCGATGGAGCCCGACAGGGCCCGAGGAAACCCGACAGGGCCCCACGGAGCCCGATAGGGCTCGAGCAAACCCGACAGGGCCTGATGGAGACTGACAGGGCCCGGGCAAACCCGACAGGGCACGCTGGAGCCCGACAGAGCCCGAGCAAACCCGACAGGGCCCGACGGAGCCCGACAGGACGCGGGCAAACCCGACAGGGCCCGAGCAAACCCGACAGGGCCTGAGAAGGCTTGACGGTGCCTGAGGAAACCCGACAGGACCCGACAAAGCCTGACAGGGTCCGATGGAGCCCGACAGGGCCCGAGCAAACCCGACAGGGCTCGATGGAGCCCGACAGGGCCCGAGGAAACCCGACAGGGCGCGACGGAGCCTGACAGGGCCCGAGCAAACCCGACAGGGCTCGACGGAGCCCAACAGGGCCTGAGGAAACCAGACAGGGCCCGACGGAGCCCGACAGGGCCCTAGCAAACCCGGCAGGGCCTGAGCAAACCCGACAGGGCCCGACGGAGCCCGACAGGGCCTGAGGAAACCAGACAGGGCCCGACGGAGCCCGACAGGGCCCTAGCAAACCCGACAGGGCTTGACAAAGCCTGACAGGGCCCGAGCAAACCCGACAGCGCCCGACGGAGCCCGACAGGGCCAGAGCAAACCCGTAAGGGCCCGACGGAGCCTGACAGGGCTCGATGGAGCCCAACAGGGCCCAAGGAAACCCGACAGGGCCCGAGGGAGCCCGATAGGGCCCGAGCAAACCCGACAGGGCCTGACGGAGCCCGACAGGGCGCGAGCAACCCCGACAGGGCCTGACGGAGCCTGACAGGGCCCGGGCAAACCCGACAGGGCACGCTGGAGCCCGACAGAGCCCGAGAAAACCCGACAGGGCGCGACAAGGCCCGACAGGGCCCGAGCAAACCTGACAGGGCCTGACGGAGCCCGACAGGGCCCGAGCAAACCCGAAAGGGCCCGACGAAGCCTGACAGGGCTCGATGGAGCCCGACAGGGCCCGAGGAAACCCGACAGGGCCCGATGGAGCCCGATAGGGCCCGAGCAAACCCGACAGGACCCGATGGAGGCCGACAGGGCTCGAGCAAACCCGACAGGGCCTGAGCAAATCCGACAGGGCCCGACGAAGCCCGACAGGGCCCGAGCAAACCCGAAAGGGCCCAACGGAGCCTGACAGGGCTCGATGGAGCCCGACAGGGCCCGAGGAAACCCGACAGGGCCCCACGGAGCCCGATAGGGCTCGAGCAAACCCGACAGGGCCTGATGGAGCCTGACAGGGCCCGGGCAAACCCGACAGGGCACGCTGGAGCCCGACAGAGCCCGAGCAAACCCGACAGGGCCCGACAAGGCCCGACAGGGCCCGAGCAAACCTGACAGGACCTGACAAAGCCTGACAGGGCCCGACGGAGCCCGACAGGGCCTGAGCAAACCCGAAAGGGCCCGACGGAGCCTGACAGGGCTCGATGGAGCCCAACAGGGCCCAAGGAAACCCGACAGGGCCCGAGGGAGTCCGATAGGGCCCGAGCAAACCCGACAGGGCCTGACGGAGCCCGACAGGGCGCGAGCAACCCCGACAGGGCCTGACGGAGCCTGACAGGGCCCGGGCAAACCCGACAGGGCACGCTGGAGCCCGACAGAGCCCGAGAAAACCCGACAGGGCCCGACAAGGCCCGACAGGGCCCGAGCAAACCTGACAGGGCCTGACGGAGCCCGACAGGGCCCGAGCAAACCCGAAAGGGCCCGACGAAGCCTGACAGGGCTCGATGGAGCCCGACAGGGCCCGAGGAAACCCGACAGGGCCCGATGGAGCCCGATAGGGCCCGAGCAAACCCGACAGGACCCGATGGAGGCCGACAGGGCTCGAGCAAACTCGACAGGGCCTGAGCAAATCCGACAGGGCCCGACGAAGCCCGACAGGGCCCGAGCAAACCCGACAGGGCCTGAGCAAATCCGACAGGGCCCGACGAAGCCCGACAGGGCCCGAGCAAACCCGAAAGGGCCCAACGGAGCCTGACAGGGCTCGATGGAGCCCGACAGGGCCCGAGGAAACCCGACAGGGCCCCACGGAGCCCGATAGGGCTCGAGCAAACCCGACAGGGCCTGATGGAGCCTGACAGGGCCCGGGCAAACCCGACAGGGCACGCTGGAGCCCGACAGAGCCCGAGCAAACCCGACAGGGCCCGACGGAGCCCGACAGGGCCTGAGCAAACCCGAAAGAGCCCGACGGAGCCTGACAGGGCTCGATAGAGTCCGACAGGGCCCGAGGAAACCCGACAGGGCCCGACGGAACCCGAGAGGGCCCGAGGGAATCCGACAGGGCCCGACGGAGCCTGACAGGGCCCGAGCAAACCCGACAGGGCCCGACAGAGCCCGACAGGACCCGAGCAAACCCGACAGGGCCCGAGCAAACCCGACAGGGCCCGACGGAGCCTGACAGGGCCCGAGCAAACCCGACAGGGCCCGAGCAAACCTGACAGGGCACGAAGGAGCCCGACAGGGCCCGAGCAAACCCGACAAGGCCCAACGAATCCCGACAGGGCCTGAGCAAACCTGACAGGGCCCAACAGAGCCCGACAGGGCACTAGCAAATCCGACAGGGCCTGACAAAGCCTGACAGGGCCCGAGCAAACCCGACAGGGCCCGAGCGAATCTGACAGGGCCCGACGGAGCCCGACAGGGCCCGAGCAAACCCGACAGGGCCTGAGCAAACCCGACAGGGTTCGACAAAGCCTGACAGGGCCCGACGGAGCCCGAGAGTGCCCGAGCGAATCTGACAGGGCCCGACGGAGCCCGACAGGACGCGGGCAAACCCGACAGGTCCCGAGCAAACCCGACAGGGCCTGACAAGTCCCGACAGGGCCCGAGCAAACCTGACAGGGCTCGATGCAGCCCGACAGGGCCCGAGGAAACCCGATAGGGCCTGACGGAGCCTGACAGGGCCCGAGCAAACCCGACAGGGTTCGACGGAGCCCGACAGGGCCCGAGCAAACCCGACAGGGTCGGACGAAGCCTGACAGCGCTTCAGCAAACCCGACAGGGCCCGAGCAAACCCGACAGGGCCCAACGGAGCCCGACAGGGCCCGAGGAAACCAGACAGGGCCCGACAGAGCCCGACAGGGCCCGAGCAAACCCGACAGGGCCTGAGCAAACCCGACAGGGTTCGACAAAGCCTGACAGGGCCCGACGGAGCCCGACAGTGCCCAAGCAAACCTTACAGGGCCCGACGGAGCCCGACAGGGTACGAGCAAACCAGACAGGGCCTGACGGAGCCTGACAGGGCCCGAGCAAACCCGACAGGGCTCGACGGAGCCTGACAGGGCCTGAGCAAACCCAACAGGGCCCGAGCAAACCTGACAGGGCTCGACGGAGCCTTACAGGGCCCGAGCAAACCCGACAGGGCCCGAGCAAACCTGACAGGGCACGAAAGAGCCCGACAGGGCCCGAGCAAACCCGACAGGGCCCAACGGATCCCGACAGGGCCTGAGCAAACCTAACAGGGCCCGACGGAGCCTGACAGGGCCCGAGCAAACCCGACAGGGCCTGACGGAGCCTGACAGGGCCCGAGCAAACCCGACAGGGCCCGAGGAAACCCGACAGGGCCCGACGGAGCCCCACAGGACGCGGGCAAACCCGACAAGGCCCGAGCAAACCCGAAAGGGCCTGACAAGGCCCGACAGGGCCTGAGCAAACCCGACAGGACCCGACAAAGCCTGACGGGGTCCGATGGTGCCCGACAGGGCCTGAGCAAACCCGACAGGGCTCGATGGAGCCCGACAGGGCCCGAGGAAACCCGACAGGGCGCGACGGAGCCTGACAGGGCCCGAGCAAACCCGACAGGGCTCGACGGAACCCGACAGGGCCTGAGGAAACCAGACAGGGCCCGACGGAGCCCGACAGGGCCCTAGCAAACCCGACAGGGCCTGAGCAAACCCGACAGGGCTCGACGGAGCCCGACAGGGCCTGAGGAAACCAGACAGGGCCCAACGGAGCCCGACAGGGCCCTAGCAAACCCGACAGGGCTTGACAAAGCCTGACAGGGCCCGAGCAAACCCGACAGGGCCCGACGGAGCCCGACAGGGCCCGAGCAAACCCGAAAGGGCCCGACGGAGCCTGACAGGGCTCGATGGAGCCCGACAGGGCCCGAGCAAACCCGACAGGGCTCGACGGACCCCGATAGGGCCCGAGCAAACCCGACAGGGCCTGACAAAGCCCGACAGGGCCCGAGCAAACCCGAAAGGGCCCGACGAAGCCTGACAGGGCTCGATGGAGCCCGACAGGGCCCGAGGAAACCCGACAGGGCCCGACAGAGCCCGATAGGGCCCGAGCAAACCCGACAGGACCCGATGGAGCCCGACAGGGCTCAAGCAAACCCGACAGGGCCTGAGCAAATCCGACAGGGCCCGACGGAGCCCGACAGGTCTTGAGCAAACCCGAAAGGGCCCGACGGAGCCTGACAGGGCTCGATGGAGCCCGACAGGGCCCGAGGAAACCCGACAGGGCCTGATTGAGCCCGATAGGGCCCGAGAAACCCGACAGGGCCTGACGGAGCCTGACAGGGCCCGGGCAAACCCGACAGGGCACGCTGGAGCCCGACAGAGCCCGAGCAAACCCGACAGGGCCCGACAAGGCCCGACAGGGCCCGAGCAAACCTGACACGTCCTGACAAAGCCTGACAGGGCCCGACGGAGCCCGGCAGGGCCCGAGCAAACCCGAAAGAGCCTGACGGAGCCTGACAGGGCTCAGTGGAGTCCGACAGGGCCCGAGGAAACCCGACAGGGCCCGACGGAACCCGACAGGGCCCGAGCAAACCCGACAGGGCCCGACAAAGCCTGACAAGGCCCGAGAAAACCTGACAGGGCTCGACGGAGCCCGACAGGGCCCGAGCACACTCGACAGGGTCCGACGAAGCCTGACAGGGCTTCAGAAAACCCGACAGGGCCCGAGCAAACCGACAGGGCCCAACGGAGCCCGACAGGGCCCGAGGAAACCAGACAGGGCCCGACAGAGCCCGACAGGGCCCGAGCAAACCCGACAGGACCTGAGCAAACCCGACAGGGTTCGACAAAGCCTGACAGGGCTAGATGGAGCCCGACAGGGCCCAAGGAAACCCGACAGGGCCCGACAGAGCCCAACAGTGCCCAAGCAAACCTGACAGGGCCCGACGGAGCCCGACAGGGCACGAGCAAACCAGACAGGGCCTGACGGAGCCTGACAGGGCCCGAGCAAACCCGACAGGGCTCGACGGAGCCTTACAGGGCCCGAGCAAACCCGACAGGGCCCGAGCAAACCTGACAAAGCTCGACGGAGCCTGACAGGGCCCGAGCAAACCCGAAAGTGCCCGAGCAAACCTGACAGGGCACGAAGGAGCCCGACAGGGCCCGAGCAAACCCGACAGGGCCCAAAGGATCCCGACAGGGCCTGAGCAAACCTGACAGGGCCCGACGGAGCCTGACAGGACGCGGGCAAACCCGACAGGGCCCGAGCAAACCCGACAGGGCCTGAGAAGGCTTGACGGTGCCTGAGGAAACCCGACAGGACCCGACAAAGCCTGACAGGGTCCGATGGAGCCCGACAGGGCCCGAGCAAACCCGACAGGGCTCGATGGAGCCCGACAGGGCCCGAGCAAACCCGACAGGGCGCGACGGAGCCTGACAGGGCCCGAGCAAACCCGACAGGGCTCGACGGAGCCCAACAGGGCCTGAGGAAACCAGACAGGGCCCGACGGAGCCCGACAGGGCCCTAGCAAACCCGGCAGGGCCTGAGCAAACCCGACAGGGCCCGACGGAGCCCGACAGGGCCTGAGGAAACCAGACAGGGCCCGACGGAGCCCGACAGGGCCCTAGCAAACCCGACAGGGCTTGACAAAGCCTGACAGGGCCCGAGCAAACCCGACAGCGCCCGACGGAGCCCGACAGGGCCAGAGCAAACCCGTAAGGGCCCGACGGAGCCTGACAGGGCTCGATGGAGCCCAACAGGGCCCAAGGAAACCCGACAGGGCCCGAGGGAGCCCGATAGGGCCCGAGCAAACCCGACAGGGCCTGACGGAGCCCGACAGGGCGCGAGCAACCCCGACAGGGCCTGACGGAGCCTGACAGGGCCCAGGAAAACCCGACAGGGCACGCTGGAGCCCGACAGAGCCCGAGAAAACCCGACAGGGCCCGACAAGGCCCGACAGGGCCCGAGCAAACCTGACAGGGCCTGACGGAGCCCGACAGGGCCCGAGCAAACCCGAAAGGGCCCGACGAAGCCTGACAGGGCTCGATGGAGCCCGACAGGGCCCGAGGAAACCCGACAGGGCCCGATGGAGCCCGATAGGGCCCGAGCAAACCCGACAGGACCCGATGGAGGCCGACAGGGCTCGAGCAAACTCGACAGGGCCTGAGCAAATCCGACAGGGCCCGACGAAGCCCGACAGGGCCCGAGCAAACCCGAAAGGGCCCAACGGAGCCTGACAGGGCTCGATGGAGTCCGACAGGGCCCGAGGAAACCCGACAGGGCCCCACGGAGCCCGATAGGGCTCGAGCAAACCCGACAGGGCCTGATGGAGCCTGACAGGGCCCGGGCAAACCCGACAGGGCACGCTGGAGCCCGACAGAGCCCGAGCAAACCCGACAGGGCCCGACAAGGCCCGACAGGGCCCGAGCAAACCTGACAGGACCTGACAAAGCCTGACAGGGCCCGACGGAGCCCGACAGGGCCTGAGCAAACCCGAAAGAGCCCGACGGAGCCTGACAGGGCTCGATAGAGTCCGACAGGGCCCGAGGAAACCCGACAGGGCCCGACGGAACCCGAGAGGGCCCGAGGGAATCCGACAGGGCCCGACGGAGCCTGACAGGGCCCGAGCAAACCCGACAGGGCCCGACAGAGCCCGACAGGACCCGAGCAAACCCGACAGGGCCCGAGCAAACCCGACAGGGCCCGACGGAGCCTGACAGGGCCCGAGCAAACCCGACAGGGCCCGAGCAAACCTGACAGGGCACGAAGGAGCCCGACAGGGCCCGAGCAAACCCGACAAGGCCCAACGGATCCCGACAGGGCCTGAGCAAACCTGACAGGGCCCAACAGAGCCCGACAGGGCACTAGCAAATCCGACAGGGCCTGACAAAGCCTGACAGGGCCCGAGCAAACCCGACAGGGCCCGAGCGAATCTGACAGGGCCCGACGGAGCCCGACAGGGCCCGAGCAAACCCGACAGGGCCTGAGCAAACTAGACAGGGTTCGACAAAGCCTGACAGGGCCCGACGGAGCCCGACAGTGCCCGAGCGAATCTGACAGGGCCCGACGGAGCCCGACAGGACGCGGGCAAACCCGACAGGTCCCGAGCAAACCCGACAGGGCCTGACAAGTCCCGACAGGGCCCGAGCAAACCTGACAGGGCTCGATGGAGCCCGACAGGGCCCGAGGAAACCCGATAGGGCCTGACGGAGCCTGACAGGGCCCGAGCAAACCCGACAGGGTTCGACGGAGCCCGACAGGGCCCGAGCAAACCCGACAGGGTCGGACGAAGCCTGACAGCGCTTCAGCAAACCCGACAGGGCCCGAGCAAACCCGACAGGGCCCAACGGAGCCCGACAGGGCCCGAGGAAACCAGACAGGGCCCGACAGAGCCCGACAGGGCCCGAGCAAACCCGACAGGGCCTGAGCAAACCCGACAGGGTTCGACAAAGCCTGACAGGGCCCGACGGAGCCCGACAGTGCCCAAGCAAACCTTACAGGGCCCGACGGAGCCCGACAGGGTACGAGCAAACCAGACAGGGCCTGACGGAGCCTGACAGGGCCCGAGCAAACCCGACAGGGCTCAACGGAGCCTGACAGGGCCTGAGCAAACCCAACAGGGCCCGAGCAAACCTGACAGGGCTCGACGGAGCCTTACAGGGCCCGAGCAAACCCGACAGGGCCCGAGCAAACCTGACAGGGCACGAAAGAGCCCGACAGGGCCCGAGCAAACCCGACAGGGCCCAACGGATCCCGACAGGGCCTGAGCAAACCTAACAGGGCCCGACGGAGCCTGACAGGGCCCGAGCAAACCCGACAGGGCCTGACGGAGCCTGACAGGGCCCGAGCAAACCCGACAGGGCCCGAGCGAATCTGACAGGGCCCGACGGAGCCCCACAGGACGCGGGCAAACCCGACAAGGCCCGAGCAAACCCGAAAGGGCCTGACAAGGCCCGACAGGGCCTGAGCAAACCCGACAGGACCCGACAAAGCCTGACGGGGTCCGATGGTGCCCGACAGGGCCTGAGCAAACCCGACAGGGCTCGATGGAGCCCGACAGGGCCCGAGGAAACCCGACAGGGCGCGACGGAGCCTGACAGGGCCCGAGCAAACCCGACAGGGCTCGACGGAACCCGACAGGGCCTGAGGAAACCAGACAGGGCCCGACGGAGCCCGACAGGGCCCTAGCAAACCCGACAGGGCCTGAGCAAACCCGACAGGGCTCGACGGAGCCCGACAGGGCCTGAGGAAACCATACAGGGCCCAACGGAGCCCGACAGGGCCCTAGCAAACCCGACAGGGCTTGACAAAGCCTGACAGGGCCCGAGCAAACCCGACAGGACCCGCGCAAACCCGACAGGGCCCGACGGAGCCCGACAGGGCCCGAGCAAACCCGAAAGGGCCCGACGGAGCCTGACAGGGCTCGATGGAGCCCGACAGGGCCCGAGCAAACCCGACAGGGCTCGACGGACCCCGATAGGGCCCGAGCAAACCCGACAGGGCCTGACAAAGCCCGACAGGGCCCGAGCAAACCCGAAAGGGCCCGACGAAGCCTGACAGGGCTCGATGGAGCCCGACAGGGCCCGAGGAAACCCGACAGGGCCCGACAGAGCCCAATAGGGCCCGAGCAAACCCGACAGGACCCGATGGAGCCCGACAGGGCTCAAGCAAACCCGACAGGGCCTGAGCAAATCCGACAGGGCCCGACGGAGCCCGACAGGTCTTGAGCAAACCCGAAAGGGCCCGACGGAGCCTGACAGGGCTCGATGGAGCCCGACAGGGCCCGAGGAAACCCGACAGGGCCTGATTGAGCCCGATAGGGCCCGAGAAACCCGACAGGGCCTGACGGAGCCTGACAGGGCCCGGGCAAACCCGACAGGGCACGCTGGAGCCCGACAGAGCCCGAGCAAACCCGACAGGGCCCGACAAGGCCCGACAGGGCCCGAGCAAACCTGACACGTCCTGACAAAGCCTGACAGGGCCCGACGGAGCCCGGCAGGGCCCGAGCAAACCCGAAAGAGCCTGACGGAGCCTGACAGGGCTCAGTGGAGTCCGACAGGGCCCGAGGAAACCCGACAGGGCCCAAAGGATCCCGACAGGGCCTGAGCAAACCTGACAGGGCCCGACGGAGCCCGACAGGACGCGGGCAAACCCGACAGGGCCCGAGCAAACCCGACAGGGCCTGAGAAGGCTTGACGGTGCCTGAGGAAACCCGACAGGACCCGACAAAGCCTGACAGGGTCCGATGGAGCCCGACAGGGCCCGAGCAAACCCGACAGGGCTCGATGGAGCCCGACAGGGCCCGAGGAAACCCGACAGGGCGCGACGGAGCCTGACAGGGCCCGAGCAAACCCGACAGGGCTCGACGGAGCCCAACAGGGCCTGAGGAAACCAGACAGGGCCCGACGGAGCCCGACAGGGCCCTAGCAAACCCGGCAGGGCCTGAGCAAACCCGACAGGGCCCGACGGAGCCCGACAGGGCCTGAGGAAACCAGACAGGGCCCGACGGAGCCCGACAGGGCCCTAGCAAACCCGACAGGGCTTGACAAAGCCTGACAGGGCCCGAGCAAACCCGACAGCGCCCGACGGAGCCCGACAGGGCCAGAGCAAACCCGTAAGGGCCCGACGGAGCCTGACAGGGCTCGATGGAGCCCAACAGGGCCCAAGGAAACCCGACAGGGCCCGAGGGAGCCCGATAGGGCCCGAGCAAACCCGACAGGGCCTGACGGAGCCCGACAGGGCGCGAGCAACCCCGACAGGGCCTGACGGAGCCTGACAGGGCCCGGGCAAACCCGACAGGGCACGCTGGAGCCCGACAGAGCCCGAGAAAACCCGACAGGGCCCGACAAGGCCCGACAGGGCCCGAGCAAACCTGACAGGGCCTGACGGAGCCCGACAGGGCCCGAGCAAACCCGAAAGGGCCCGACGAAGCCTGACAGGGCTCGATGGAGCCCGACAGGGCCCGAGGAAACCCGACAGGGCCCGATGGAGCCCGATAGGGCCCGAGCAAACCTGACAGGACCCGATGGAGGCCGACAGGGCTCGAGCAAACCCGACAGGGCCTGAGCAAATCCGACAGGGCCCGACGAAGCCCGACAGGGCCCGAGCAAACCCGAAAGGGCCCAACGGAGCCTGACAGGGCT
This sequence comes from Patagioenas fasciata, assembly GCF_037038585.1. Classification (NCBI taxonomy): domain Eukaryota; kingdom Metazoa; phylum Chordata; class Aves; order Columbiformes; family Columbidae; genus Patagioenas; species Patagioenas fasciata. The sequence goes on from NC_092545.1 coordinate 1,435,554, forward strand.
CGATGGAGCCCGACAGGGCCCGAGGAAACCCGACAGGGCCCCACGGAGCCCGATAGGGCTCGAGCAAACCCGACAGGGCCTGATGGAGCCTGACAGGGCCCGGGCAAACCCGACAGGGCACGCTGGAGCCCGACAGAGCCCGAGCAAACCCGACAGGGCCCGACAAGGCCCGACAGGGCCCAAGCAAACCTGACAGGACCTGACAAAGCCTGACAGGGCCCGACGGAGCCCGACAGGGCCTGAGCAAACCCGAAAGAGCCCGACGGAGCCTGACAGGGCTCGATAGAGCCCGACAGGGCCCGAGGAAACCCGACAGGGCCCGACGGAACCCGAGAGGGCCCGAGGGAATCCGACAGGGCCCGACGGAGCCTGACAGGGCCCGAGCAAACCCGACAGGGCCCGACAGAGCCCGACAGGACCCGAGCAAACCCGACAGGGCCCGAGCAAACCCGACAGGGCCCGACGGAGCCTGACAGGGCCCGAGCAAACCCGACAGGGCCCGAGCAAACCTGACAGGGCACGAAGGAGCCCGACAGGGCCCGAGCAAACCCGACAAGGCCCAACGGATCCCGACAGGGCCTGAGCAAACCTGACAGGGCCCAACAGAGCCCGACAGGGCACTAGCAAATCCGACAGGGCCTGACAAAGCCTGACAGGGCCCGAGCAAACCCGACAGGGCCCGAGCGAATCTGACAGGGCCCGACGGAGCCCGACAGGGCCCGAGCAAACCCGACAGGGCCTGAGCAAACCTGACAGGGTTCGACAAAGCCTGACAGGGCCCGACGGAGCCCGACAGTGCCCAAGCAAACCTTACAGGGCCCGACGGAGCCCGACAGGGTACGAGCAAACCAGACAGGGCCTGACGGAGCCTGACAGGGCCCGAGCAAACCCGACAGGGCTCAACGGAGCCTGACAGGGCCTGAGCAAACCCAACAGGGCCCGAGCAAACCTGACAGGGCTCGACGGAGCCTTACAGGGCCCGAGCAAACCCGACAGGGCCCGAGCAAACCTGACAGGGCACGAAAGAGCCCGACAGGGCCCGAGCAAACCCGACAGGGCCCAACGGATCCCGACAGGGCCTGAGCAAACCTAACAGGGCCCGACGGAGCCTGACAGGGCCCGAGCAAACCCGACAGGGCCTGACGGAGCCTGACAGGGCCCGAGCAAACCCGACAGGGCCCGAGCGAATCTGACAGGGCCCGACGGAGCCCCACAGGACGCGGGCAAACCCGACAAGGCCCGAGCAAACCCGACAGGGCCTGACAAAGCCCGACAGGGCCCGAGCAAACCCGAAAGGGCCCGACGAAGCCTGACAGGGCTCGATGGAGCCCGACAGGGCCCGAGGAAACCCGACAGGGCCCGACAGAGCCCAATAGGGCCCGAGCAAACCCGACAGGACCCGATGGAGCCCGACAGGGCTCAAGCAAACCCGACAGGGCCCGGGCAAACCCGACAGGGCACGCTGGAGCCCGACAGAGCCCGAGCAAACCCGACAGGGCCCGACAAGGCCCGACAGGGCCCGAGAAAACCTGACACGTCCTGACAAAGCCTGACAGGGCCCGACGGAGCCCGGCAGGGCCCGAGCAAACCCGAAAGAGCCTGACGGAGCCTGACAGGGCTCAGTGGAGTCCGACAGGGCCCGAGGAAACCCGACAGGGCCCGACAAAACCCGACAGGGCCCGAGCAAACCCGACAGGGCCCGACAAAGCCTGACAAGGCCCGAGAAAACCTGACAGGGCTCGACGGAGCCTGACAGGGCCCGAGCACACTAGACAGGGTCCGACGAAGCCTGACAGGGCTTCAGAAAACCCGACAGGGCCCGAGCAAACCGACAGGACCTGAGCAAACCCGACAGGGTTCGACAAAGCCTGACAGGGCTCGATGGAGCCCGACAGGGCCCAAGGAAACCCGACAGGGCCCGACAGAGCCCAACAGTGCCCAAGCAAACCTGACAGGGCCCGACGGAGCCCGACAGGTCACGAGCAAACCAGACAGGGCCTGACGGAGCCTGACAGGGCCCGAGCAAACCCGACAGGGCTCGACGGAGCCTTACAGGGCCCGAGCAAACCCGACAGGGCCTGAGAAGGCTTGACGGGGCCTGAGGAAACCCGACAGGACCCGACAAAGCCTGACAGGGTCCGATGGAGCCCGACAGGGCCCGAGCAAACCCGACAGGGCTCGATGGAGCCCGACAGGGCCCGAGCAAACCCGACAGGGCGCGACGGAGCCTGACAGGGCCCGAGCAAACCCGACAGGGCTCGACGGAGCCCAACAGGGCCTGAGGAAACCAGACAGGGCCCGACGGAGCCCGACAGGGCCTGAGGAAACCAGACAGGGCCCGACGGAGCCCGACAGGGCCCTAGCAAACCCGACAGGGCTTGACAAAGCCTGACAGGGCCCGAGCAAACCCGACAGCGCCCGACGGAGCCCGACAGGGCCAGAGCAAACCCGTAAGGGCCCGACGGAGCCTGACAGGGCTCGATGGAGCCCAACAGGGCCCAAGGAAACCCGACAGGGCCCGAGGGAGCCCGATAGGGCCCGAGCAAACCCGACAGGGCCTGACGGAGCCCGACAGGGCGCGAGCAACCCCGACAGGGCCTGACGGAGCCTGACAGGGCCCGGGCAAACCCGACAGGGCACGCTGGAGCCCGACAGAGCCCGAGAAAACCCGACAGGGCCCGACAAGGCCCGACAGGGCCCGAGCAAACCTGACAGGGCCTGACGGAGCCCGACAGGGCCCGAGCAAACCCGAAAGGGCCCGACGAAGCCTGACAGGGCTCGATGGAGCCCGACAGGGCCCGAGGAAACCCGACAGGGCCCGATGGAGCCCGATAGGGCCCGAGCAAACCCGACAGGACCCGATGGAGGCCGACAGGGCTCGAGCAAACCCGACAGGGCCTGAGCAAATCCGACAGGGCCCGACGAAGCCCGACAGGGCCCGAGCAAACCCGAAAGGGCCCAACGGAGCCTGACAGGGCTCGATGGAGCCCGACAGGGCCCGAGGAAACCCGACAGGGCCCCACGGAGCCCGATAGGGCTCGAGCAAACCCGACAGGGCCTGATGGAGCCTGACAGGGCCCGGGCAAACCCGACAGGGCACGCTGGAGCCCGACAGAGCCCGAGCAAACCCGACAGGGCCCGACAAGGCCCGACAGGGCCCGAGCAAACCTGACAGGACCTGACAAAGCCTGACAGGGCCCGACGGAGCCCGACAGGGCCTGAGCAAACCCGAAAGAGCCCGACGGAGCCTGACAGGGCTCGATAGAGTCCGACAGGGCCCGAGGAAACCCGACAGGGCCCGACGGAACCCGAGAGGGCCCGAGGGAATCCGACAGGGCCCGACGGAGCCTGACAGGGCCCGAGCAAACCCGACAGGGCCCGACAGAGCCCGACAGGACCCGAGCAAACCCGACAGGGCCCGAGCAAACCCGACAGGGCCCGACGGAGCCTGACAGGGCCCGAGCAAACCCGACAGGGCCCGAGCAAACCTGACAGGGCACGAAGGAGCCCGACAGGGCCCGAGCAAACCCGACAAGGCCCAACGGATCCCGACAGGGCCTGAGCAAACCTGACAGGGCCCAACAGAGCCCGACAGGGCACTAGCAAATCCGACAGGGCCTGACAAAGCCTGACAGGGCCCGAGCAAACCCGACAGGGCCCGAGCGAATCTGACAGGGCCCGACGGAGCCCGACAGGGCCCGAGCAAACCCGACAGGGCCTGAGCAAACCCGACAGGGTTCGACAAAGCCTGACAGGGCCCGACGGAGCCCGACAGTGCCCAAGCAAACCTTACAGGGCCCGACGGAGCCCGACAGGGTACGAGCAAACCAGACAGGGCCTGACGGAGCCTGACAGGGCCCGAGCAAACCCGACAGGGCTCAACGGAGCCTGACAGGGCCTGAGCAAACCCAACAGGGCCCGAGCAAACCTGACAGGGCTCGACGGAGCCTTACAGGGCCCGAGCAAACCCGACAGGGCCCGAGCAAACCTGACAGGGCACGAAAGAGCCCGACAGGGCCCGAGCAAACCCGACAGGGCCCAACGGATCCCGACAGGGCCTGAGCAAACCTAACAGGGCCCGACGGAGCCTGACAGGGCCCGAGCAAACCCGACAGGGCCTGACGGAGCCTGACAGGGCCCGAGCAAACCCGACAGGGCCCGAGCGAATCTGACAGGGCCCGACGGAGCCCCACAGGACGCGGGCAAACCCGACAAGGCCCGAGCAAACCCGACAGGGCCTGACAAAGCCCGACAGGGCCCGAGCAAACCCGAAAGGGCCCGACGAAGCCTGACAGGGCTCGATGGAGCCCGACAGGGCCCGAGGAAACCCGACAGGGCCCGACAGAGCCCAATAGGGCCCGAGCAAACCCGACAGGACCCGATGGAGCCCGTCAGGGCTCAAGCAAACCCGACAGGGCCTGAGCAAATCCGACAGGGCCCGACGGAGCCCGACAGGTCTTGAGCAAACCCGAAAGGGCCCGACGGAGCCTGACAGGGCTCGATGGAGCCCGACAGGGCCCGAGGAAACCCGACAGGGCCTGATTGAGCCCGATAGGGCCCGAGAAACCCGACAGGGCCTGACGGAGCCTGACAGGGCCCGGGCAAACCCGACAGGGCACGCTGGAGCCCGACAGAGCCCGAGCAAACCCGACAGGGCCCGACAAGGCCCGACAGGGCCCGAGAAAACCTGACACGTCCTGACAAAGCCTGACAGGGCCCGACGGAGCCCGGCAGGGCCCGAGCAAACCCGAAAGAGCCTGACGGAGCCTGACAGGGCTCAGTGGAGTCCGACAGGGCCCGAGGAAACCCGACAGGGCCCGACAAAACCCGACAGGGCCCGAGCAAACCCGACAGGGCCCGACAAAGCCTGACAAGGCCCGAGAAAACCTGACAGGGCTCGACGGAGCCTGACAGGGCCCGAGCACACTCGACAGGGTCCGACGAAGCCTGACAGGGCTTCAGAAAACCCGACAGGGCCCGAGCAAACCGACAGGACCTGAGCAAACCCGACAGGGTTCGACAAAGCCTGACAGGGCTCGATGGAGCCCGACAGGGCCCAAGGAAACCCGACAGGGCCCGACAGAGCCCAACAGTGCCCAAGCAAACCTGACAGGGCCCGACGGAGCCCGACAGGTCACGAGCAAACCAGACAGGGCCTGACGGAGCCTGACAGGGCCCGAGCAAACCCGACAAGGCTCGACGGAGCCTTACAGGGCCCGAGCAAACCCGACAGGGCCTGAGAAGGCTTGACGGGGCCTGAGGAAACCCGACAGGACCCGACAAAGCCTGACAGGGTCCGATGGAGCCCGACAGGGCCCGAGCAAACCCGACAGGGCTCGATGGAGCCCGACAGGGCCCGAGCAAACCCGACAGGGCGCGACGGAGCCTGACAGGGCCCGAGCAAACCCGACAGGGCTCGACGGAGCCCAACAGGGCCTGAGGAAACCAGACAGGGCCCGACGGAGCCCGACAGGGCCTGAGGAAACCAGACAGGGGCCGACGGAGCCCGACAGGGCCCTAGCAAACCCGACAGGGCTTGACAAAGCCTGACAGGGCCCGAGCAAACCCGACAGCGCCCGACGGAGCCCGACAGGGCCAGAGCAAACCCGTAAGGGCCCGACGGAGCCTGACAGGGCTCGATGGAGCCCAACAGGGCCCAAGGAAACCCGACAGGGCCCGAGGGAGCCCGATAGGGCCCGAGCAAACCCGACAGGGCCTGACGGAGCCCGACAGGGCGCGAGCAACCCCGACAGGGCCTGACGGAGCCTGACAGGGCCCGGGCAAACCCGACAGGGCACGCTGGAGCCCGACAGAGCCCGAGAAAACCCGACAGGGCCCGACAAGGCCCGACAGGGCCCGAGCAAACCTGACAGGGCCTGACGGAGCCCGACAGGGCCCGAGCAAACCCGAAAGGGCCCGACGAAGCCTGACAGGGCTCGATGGAGCCCGACAGGGCCCGAGGAAACCCGACAGGGCCCGATGGAGCCCGATAGGGCCCGAGCAAACCCGACAGGACCCGATGGAGGCCGACAGGGCTCGAGCAAACTCGACAGGGCCTGAGCAAATCCGACAGGGCCCGACGAAGCCCGACAGGGCCCGAGCAAACCCGAAAGGGCCCAACGGAGCCTGACAGGGCTCGATGGAGCCCGACAGGGCCCGAGGAAACCCGACAGGGCCCCACGGAGCCCGATAGGGCTCGAGCAAACCCGACAGGGCCTGATGGAGCCTGACAGGGCCCGGGCAAACCCGACAGGGCACGCTGGAGCCCGACAGAGCCCGAGCAAACCCGACAGGGCCCGACAAGGCCCGACAGGGCCCGAGCAAACCTGACAGGACCTGACAAAGCCTGACAGGGCCCGACGGAGCCCGACAGGGCCTGAGCAAACCCGAAAGAGCCCGACGGAGCCTGACAGGGCTCGATAGAGTCCGACAGGGCCCGAGGAAACCCGACAGGGCCCGACGGAACCCGAGAGGGCCCGAGGGAATCCGACAGGGCCCGACGGAGCCTGACAGGGCCCGAGCAAACCCGACAGGGCCCGACAGAGCCCGACAGGACCCGAGCAAACCCGACAGGGCCCGAGTAAACCCGACAGGGCCCGACGGAGCCTGACAGGGCCCGAGCAAACCCGACAGGGCCCGAGCAAACCTGACAGGGCACGAAGGAGCCCGACAGGGCCCGAGCAAACCCGACAAGGCCCAACGGATCCCGACAGGGCCTGAGCAAACCTGACAGGGCCCAACAGAGCCCGACAGGGCACTAGCAAATCCGACAGGGCCTGACAAAGCCTGACAGGGCCCGAGCAAACCCGACAGGGCCCGAGCGAATCTGACAGGGCCCGACGGAGCCCGACAGGACGCGGGCAAACCCGACAGGTCCCGAGCAAACCCGACAGGGCCTGACAAGGCCCGACAGGGCCCAAGGAAACCTGACAGGGCCTGACGGTGCCCGACAGGGCTCGAGCAAACCCGATAGGGCCTGACGGAGCCTGACAGGGCCCGAGCAAACCTGACAGGGCCCGAGAGAACCTTACAGGGCCCGACATAGCCCGACAGGGCGCGAGCAAACCCGACAGGGGCTGACAAGGCCGACAGGGCCTGAGCAAACTTGACAGGACTCGCCAAAGCCTGATAGGGTCCGATGGAGCCCGACAGGGCCCGAGGAAACCCGACAGGGTTCGACGGAGCCCGACAGGGCCCGAGCAAACCCGACAGGGTCCGACGAAGCCTGACAGGGCTTCAGCAAACCCGACAGGGCCCGAGCAAACCCGACAGGGCCCGACGGAGCCCGACAGGGCCGGAGGAAACCAGACAGGGCCCGACAGAGCCCGACAGGGCCCGAGCAAACCCGACAGGGCCCGAGCAAACCCGACAGGGTTCGACAAAGCCTGACAGGGCTTGATGGAGCCCGACAGGGCCCAAGGAAACCCGACAGGGCCCGACGGAGCCTGACAGAGCCCGAGCAAACCCGACAGGGCTCGACGGAGCCCGATAGGGCCCGAGCAAACCCGACAGGGCCTGACGGAGCCCGACAGGGCCCGAGCAAACCCGGAAGGGCCCGACGAAGCCTGACAGGGCTCGATGGAGCCCGACAGGGCCCGAGGAAACCCGACAGGGCCCGACGGAGCCCAATAGGGCCCGAGCAAACCCTGCAGGGCCCGATGGAGCCCGACAGGGCTCGAGCAAACCCGACAGGGTCCGACGAAGCCTGACAGGGCTTCAGCAAACCCGACATGGCCCGAGCAAACCCGACAGGGCCCGACGGAGCCCGACAGAGCCCGAGGAAACCCGACAGGGCCCGACGGAGCCCGACAGGGCTCGAGCAAACCCGACAGGGCCCAACGGAGCCCGACAGGGCCCGAGCAAACCCGAAAGGGCCCGACGGAGCCTGACAGGGCTCGATGGAGCCCGACAGGGCCCGAGGAAACCCGACAGGGCCTGATTGAGCCCGATAGGGCCCGAGCAACCCCGACAGGGCCTGACGGAGCCTGACAGGGCCCGGGCAAACCCGACAGGGCACGCTGGAGCCCGACAGAGCCCGAGCAAACCCGACAGGGCCCGACAAGGCCCGACAGGGCCCGAGCAAACCTGACACGTCCTGACAAAGCCTGACAGGGCCCGACGGAGCCCGCCAGGGCCCGAGCAAACCCGAAAGAGCCCGACGGAGCCTGACAGGGCTCAGTGGAGTCCGACAGGGCCCGAGGAAACCCGACAGGGCCCGACGGAGCCCGATAGGGCCCGAGCAAACCCGACAGGGCCCGATGGAGCCTGACAGGGCTCGAACAAACCCGACAGGGCCTGAGCAAATCCGACAGGGCCCGACGGAGCCCGACAGGGCCCGAGCAAACCCGAAAGGGCCCGACGGAGCCTGACACGGCTCGATGGAGCCCGACAGGGCCCGAGGAAACCCGACAGGGCCCCACGGAGCCCGACAGGGCCCGAGCAAACCCGACAGGGCCTGACGGAGCCCGACAGGGCCCGAGCAAACCCGACAGGGCACGCTGGAGCCCGACAGAGCCCGAGCAAACCCGACAGGGCCCGACAAGGCCCGACAGGGCCCGAGCAAACCTGACACGACCTGACAAAGCCTGACAGGGCCCGACGGAGCCCGACAGGGCTTGAGCAAACCCGAAAGAGCCCAACGGAGCCTGACAGGGCTCGATGGAGCCCGACAGGGCCCGAGGAAACCAGACAGGGCCCCACGGAGTCCGATAGGGCCCGAGCAAACCCGACAGGGCCTGATGGAGCCTGACAGGGCCTGGGCAAACCCGACAGGGCACGCTGGAGCCCGACAGAGCCCGAGCAAACCCAACAGGGCCCGACAAGGCCCGACAGGGCCCAAGCAAACCTGACAGGACCTGACAAAGCCTGACAGGGCCCGACGGAGCCCGACAGAGCCCGAGCAAACCCGAAAGAGCCCGATGGAGCCTGACAGGGCTCGATAGAGTCCGACAGGGCCCGAGGAAACCCGACAGGGCCCGACAGAACCCGAGAGGGCCCGACGGAACCCGAGAGAGCCCGAGGAAATCCGACAGGGCTTGACAGAGCCCGACAGGACCCGAGCAAACCCGACAGGGCCCGAGCAAACCCGACAGGGTTCGACAAAGCCTGACAGGGCTCGATGGAGCCCGACAGGGCCCGAGGAAACCCGACAGGGCCCGACGGAGCCTGACAGGGCCCGAGCAAACCCGACAGGGCTCGACGGAACCCGAGAGGGCTCGACGGAACCCGAGAGGGCCCGAGGGAATCCGACAGGGCCTGACGGAGCCTGACAGGGCCCGAGCAAACCCGACAGGGCCCGACAGAGCTCGACAGGACCCGAGCAAACCCGACAGGGCCCGAGCAAACCCGACAGGGTTCGACAAAGCCTGACAGGGCTCGATGGAGCCCGACAAGGCCCGAGGAAACCCGACAGGGCCCGACGGAGCCTGACAGGGCCCGAGCAAACCCGACAGGGCTCGACGGAGCCTGACAGGGCCCGAGCAAACCCGACAGGGCCCGAGCAAACCTGACAGGGCACGAAGGAGCCCGACAGGGCCTGAGCAAACCTGACAGGGCCCAACAGAGCCCGACAGGGCTCTAGCAAATCCGACAGGGCCTGACGGAGCCTGACAGGGCCCGAGCAAACCCGACAGGGCTCGACGGAGCCTTACAGGGCTCGAGCAAACCCGACAGGGCCCGAGCAAACCTGACAGGGCACGAAGGAGCCCGACAGGGCCCGAGCAAACCCGACAAGGCCCAACGAAACCCGACAGGGCCTGAGCAAACCTGACAGGGCCCGACGGATCCCGACAGGGCACGAGCAAACCCGACAGGGCCTGACGGAGCCTGACAGGGCCCGAGCAAACCCGACAGGGCCCGAGCGAATCTGACAGGGCCCGACGGAGACCGACAGGACGCGGGCAAACCCGACAGGTCCCGAGCAAACCCGACAGGGCCTGACAAGGCCCGACAGGGCCCGAGCAAACCTGACAGGGCCTGACGGAGCCCGACATGGCTCGAGCAAACCCGATAGGGCCTGACGGAGCCTGACAGGGCCCGAGCAAACCTGACAGGGCCCAAGAGAACCTGACAGGGCCCGACGGAGCCCGACAGGGCGCGAGGAAACCCGACAGGGGCTGACAAGGCCCGACAGGGCCTAGGCAAACCCGACAGGACCCGCCAAAGCCTGATAGGGTCCGATGGAGCCCGACAGGGCCCGAGCAAACCCGACAGGGCCCGAGCAAACCTGACAGGGCTCGATGGAGCCCGACAGGGCCCGAGGAAACCCGACAGGGCGCGACAGAGCCTGACAGGGCCCGAGCAAACCCGACAGGGTTCGACGGAGCCCGACAGGGCCCGAGCAAACCCGACAGGGTCCGACGAAGCCTGACAGGGCTTCAGCAAACCCGACAGGGCCCGAGGAAACCCGACAGGACCCGAGCAAACCCGACAGGGTCCGAGGGAGCCCGACAGGGCCCGAGGAAACCGGACAGGGCCCGACAGAGCCCGACAGGGCCCGAGCAAACCCGACAGGGCCCGAGCAAACCCGACAGGGTTCGACAAAGCCTGACAGGGCTCGATGGAGCCCGACAAAGCCCGAGGAAACCCGACAGGGCCCGACGGAGCCTGACAGGGCCCGAGCAAACCCGACAGGGCTCGACGGAGCCTGACAGGGCCCGAGCAAACCCGACAGGGCCCGAGCAAACCTGACAGGGCACGAAGGAGCCCGACAGGGCCCGAGCAAACCCGACAAGGCCTGACGGAGCCTGACAGGGCACGAGCAAACCCGATAGGGCCTGAAAAAGCCTGACAGGGCCCGAGCAAACCTGACAGGGCCCAAGAGAACCTGACAGGGCCCGACGGAGCCCGACAGGGCGCGAGCAAACCCGACAGGGGCTGACAAGGCCCGACAGGGCCCGAGCAAAACCGACAGGACCCGCCAAAGCCTGATAGGGTCCGATGGAGCCCGACAGGGCCCGAGCAAACCCGACAGGGCCCGAGCAAACCTGACAGGGCTCGATGGAGCCCGACAGGGCCCGAGGAAACCCGACAGGGCGCGACGGAGCCTGACAGGGCCTGAGCAAACCCGACAGGGTTCGACGGAGCCCGACAGGGCCCGAGCAAACCCGACAGGGCCCGAGCAAACCCGACAGGGTCCGACGAAGCCTGACAGGGCTTCAGCAAACCCGACAGGGCCCGAGCAAAACCGACAGGACCCGAGCAAACCCGACAGGGTCCGAGGGAGCCTGACAGGGCCCGAGGAAACCAGACAGGGCCCGACAGAGCCCGACAGGGCCCGAGCAAACCCGACAGGGCCCGAGCAAACCCGACAGGGTTCGACAAAGCCTGACAGGGCTTGATGGAGCCCGACAGGGCCCGAGGAAGCCCGACAGGGCCCGACGGAGCCTGACAGAGCCCGAGCAAACCCGACAGGGCTCGACAAAGCCCGATAGGGCCCGAGCAAACCCGACAGGGCCCGATGGAGCCCGACAGGGCTCGAACAAACCCGACAGGGCCTGAGCAAATTCGACAGGGCCCGACGGAGCCCGACAGGGCCCAAGCAAACCCGAAAGGGCCCGACGGAGACTGACACGGCTCGATGGAGCCCGACAGGGCCCGAGGAAACCCGACAGGGCCCCACGGAGCCCGATAGGGCCCGAGCAAACCCGACAGGGCCTGACGGAGCCCGACAGGGCCCGAGCAAACCCGACAGGGCACGCTGGAGCCCGACAGAGCCCGAGCAAACCCGACAGGGCCCGACAAGGCTTGACAGGGCCCGAGCAAACCTGACACGACCTGACAAAGCCTGACAGGGCCCAACGGAGCCCGACAGGGCCTGAGCAAACCCGAAAAAGCCCGACGGAGCCTGACAGGGCTCGATAGAGTCCGACAGGGCCCGAGGAAACCCGACAGGGCCCGACGGAACCCGACAGGGCCCGACAGAACCCGAGAGGGCCTGAGGAAATCCGACAGGGCTTGACAGAGCCTGACAGGACCCGAGCAAAACCGACAGGGCCCGAGCAAACCCGACAGGGTTCGACAAAGCCTGACAGGGCTCGATGGAGCCCGACAGGGCCCGAGGAAACCCGACAGGGCCCGACGGAGCCTGACAGGGCCCGAGCAAACCCGACAGGGCTCGACGGAGCCTTACAGGGCCCGAGCAAACCCGACAGGGCCCGAGCAAACCTGACAGGGCACGAAGGAGCCCGACAGGGCCCGAGCAAACCCGACAAGGCCCAACGAAACCCGACAGGGCCTGAGCAAACCTGACAGGGCCCGACGGAGCCCGACAGGGCACGAGCAAACCCGACAGGGCCTGACGGAGCCTGACAGGGCCCGAGCAAACCCGACAGGGCCCGAGTGAATCTGACAGGGCCTGACGGAGCCCGACAGGACGCGGGCAAACCCGACAGGTCCCGAGCAAACCTGACAGGGCCTGACAAGGCCCGACAGGGCCCGAGCAAACCTGACAGGGCCTGACGGAGCCCGACATGGCTCGAGCAAACCCGATAGGGCCTGACGGAGCCTGACAGGGCCCGAGCAAACCTGACAGGGCCCAAGAGAACCTGACAGGGCCCGACGGAGCCCGACAGGGCGCGAGCAAACCCGACAGGGGCTGACAAGGCCTGACAGGGCCTGAGCAAACCCGACAGGACCCGCCAAAGCCTGATAGGGTCCGATGGAGCCCGACAGGGCCCGAGCAAACCCGACAGGGCCCGAGCAAACCTGACAGGGCTCGATGGAGCCCGACAGGGCCCGAGGAAACCCAACAGGGCGCGACAGAGCCTGACAGGGCCCAAGCAAACCCGACAGGGTTCGACGGAGCCCGACAGGGCCCGAGCAAACCCGACAGGGTCCGACGAAGCCTGACAGGGCTTCAGCAAACCCAACAGGGCCCGAGGAAACCCGACAGGACCCGAGCAAACCCGACAGGGTCCGAGGGAGCCCGACAGGGCCCGAGGAAACCGGACAGGGCCCGACAGAGCCCGACACGGCCCGAGCAAACCCGACAGGGCCCGAGCAAACCCGACAGGGTTCGACAAAGCCTGAGAGGGCTCGATGGAGCCCGACAGGGCCCAAGGAAACCCGACAGGGCCCGACGGAGCCTGACAGGGCCCGAGCAAACCCGACAGGGCTCGACGGAGCCTTACAGGGCCCGAGCAAACCCGACAGGGCCCGAGCAAACCTGACAGGGCACGAAGGAGCCCGACAGGGCCCGAGCAAACCCGACAGAGCCTGAGCAAACCTGACAGGGCCCGACGGAGCCCGACAGGGCACGAGCAAACCCGACAGGGCCTGACGGAGCCTGACAGGGCCCGAGCAAACCCGACAGGGCCCGAGCGAATCTGACAGGGCCCGACGGAGCCCGACAGGACGCGGGCAAACCCGACAGGTCCCGAGCAAACCCGACAGGGCCTGACAAGGCCCGACAGGGCCCGAGCAAACCTGACAGGGCCTGACGGAGCCCGACAGGGGTCGAGCAAACCCGATAGGGCCTGACGGAGCCTGACAGGGCCCGAGCAAACCTGACAGGGCCCGAGAGAACCTGACAGGGCCCGACGGAGCCCGACAGGGCGCGAGCAAACCCGACAGGGGCTGACAAGGCCCGACAGGGCCTGAGCAAACCCGACAGGACCCGCCAAAGCCTGATAGGGTCCGATGGAGCCCGACAGGGCCTTAGGAAACCCGACAGGGCGCGACGGAGCCTGACAGGGCCCGAGCAAACCCGACAGGGTTCGACGGAGCCCGACAGGGCCCGAGCAAACCCGACAGGGTCCGACGAAGCCTGACAGGGCTTCAGCAAACCCAACAGGGCCCGAGGAAACCCGACAGGACCCGAGCAAACCCGACAGGGTCCGAGGGAGCCCGACAGGGCCCGAGGAAACCGGACAGGGCCCGACAGAGCCCGACACGGCCCGAGCAAACCCGACAGGGCCCGAGCAAACCCGACAGGGTTCGACAAAGCCTGACAGGGCTCGATGGAGCCCGACAGGGCCCGAGGAAACCCGACAGGGCCCGACGGAGCCTGACAGGGCCCGAGCAAACCCGACAGGGCTCGACGGAGCCTTACAGAGCCCGAGCAAACCCGACAGGGCCCGAGCAAACCTGACAGGGCACGAAGGAGCCCGACAGGGCCCGAGCAAACCCGACAGGGCCCGAGCAAACCTGACAGGGCACGAAGGAGCCCGACAGGGCCTGAGCAAACCCTGCAGGGCCCGATGGAGCCCGACAGGGCTCGAGCAAACCCGACAGGGTCCGACGAAGCCTGACAGGGCTTCAGCAAACCCGACATGGCCCGAGCAAACCCGACAGGGCCCGACGGAGCCCGACAGAGCCCGAGGAAACCCGACAGGGCCCGACGGAGCCCGACAGGGCTCGAGCAAACCCGACAGGGCCCAACGGAGCCCGACAGGGCCCGAGCAAACCCGAAAGGGCCCGACGGAGCCTGACAGGGCTCGATGGAGCCCGACAGGGCCCGAGGAAACCCGACAGGGCCTGATTGAGCCCGATAGGGCCCGAGCAACCCCGACAGGGCCTGACGGAGCCTGACAGGGCCCGGGCAAACCCGACAGGGCACGCTGGAGCCCGACAGAGCCCGAGCAAACCCGACAGGGCCCGACAAGGCCCGACAGGGCCCGAGCAAACCTGACACGTCCTGACAAAGCCTGACAGGGCCCGACGGAGCCCGCCAGGGCCCGAGCAAACCCGAAAGAGCCCGACGGAGCCTGACAGGGCTCAGTGGAGTCCGACAGGGCCCGAGGAAACCCGACAGGGCCCGACGGAGCCCGATAGGGCCCGAGCAAACCCGACAGGGCCCGATGGAGCCTGACAGGGCTCGAACAAACCCGACAGGGCCTGAGCAAATCCGACAGGGCCCGACGGAGCCCGACAGGGCCCGAGCAAACCCGAAAGGGCCCGACGGAGCCTGACACGGCTCGATGGAGCCCGACAGGGCCCGAGGAAACCCGACAGGGCCCCACGGAGCCCGACAGGGCCCGAGCAAACCCGACAGGGCCTGACGGAGCCCGACAGGGCCCGAGCAAACCCGACAGGGCACGCTGGAGCCCGACAGAGCCCGAGCAAACCCGACAGGGCCCGACAAGGCCCGACAGGGCCCGAGCAAACCTGACACGACCTGACAAAGCCTGACAGGGCCCGACGGAGCCCGACAGGGCTTGAGCAAACCCGAAAGAGCCCAACGGAGCCTGACAGGGCTCGATGGAGCCCGACAGGGCCCGAGGAAACCAGACAGGGCCCCACGGAGTCCGATAGGGCCCGAGCAAACCCGACAGGGCCTGATGGAGCCTGACAGGGCCTGGGCAAACCCGACAGGGCACGCTGGAGCCCGACAGAGCCCGAGCAAACCCAACAGGGCCCGACAAGGCCCGACAGGGCCCAAGCAAACCTGACAGGACCTGACAAAGCCTGACAGGGCCCGACGGAGCCCGACAGAGCCCGAGCAAACCCGAAAGAGCCCGATGGAGCCTGACAGGGCTCGATAGAGTCCGACAGGGCCCGAGGAAACCCGACAGGGCCCGACAGAACCCGAGAGGGCCCGACGGAACCCGAGAGAGCCCGAGGAAATCCGACAGGGCTTGACAGAGCCCGACAGGACCCGAGCAAACCCGACAGGGCCCGAGCAAACCCGACAGGGTTCGACAAAGCCTGACAGGGCTCGATGGAGCCCGACAGGGCCCGAGGAAACCCGACAGGGCCCGACGGAGCCTGACAGGGCCCGAGCAAACCCGACAGGGCTCGACGGAACCCGAGAGGGCTCGACGGAACCCGAGAGGGCCCGAGGGAATCCGACAGGGCCTGACGGAGCCTGACAGGGCCCGAGCAAACCCGACAGGGCCCGACAGAGCTCGACAGGACCCGAGCAAACCCGACAGGGCCCGAGCAAACCCGACAGGGTTCGACAAAGCCTGACAGGGCTCGATGGAGCCCGACAAGGCCCGAGGAAACCCGACAGGGCCCGACGGAGCCTGACAGGGCCCGAGCAAACCCGACAGGGCTCGACGGAGCCTGACAGGGCCCGAGCAAACCCGACAGGGCCCGAGCAAACCTGACAGGGCACGAAGGAGCCCGACAGGGCCTGAGCAAACCTGACAGGGCCCAACAGAGCCCGACAGGGCTCTAGCAAATCCGACAGGGCCTGACGGAGCCTGACAGGGCCCGAGCAAACCCGACAGGGCTCGACGGAGCCTTACAGGGCTCGAGCAAACCCGACAGGGCCCGAGCAAACCTGACAGGGCACGAAGGAGCCCGACAGGGCCCGAGCAAACCCGACAAGGCCCAACGAAACCCGACAGGGCCTGAGCAAACCTGACAGGGCCCGACGGATCCCGACAGGGCACGAGCAAACCCGACAGGGCCTGACGGAGCCTGACAGGGCCCGAGCAAACCCGACAGGGCCCGAGCGAATCTGACAGGGCCCGACGGAGACCGACAGGACGCGGGCAAACCCGACAGGTCCCGAGCAAACCCGACAGGGCCTGACAAGGCCCGACAGGGCCCGAGCAAACCTGACAGGGCCTGACGGAGCCCGACATGGCTCGAGCAAACCCGATAGGGCCTGACGGAGCCTGACAGGGCCCGAGCAAACCTGACAGGGCCCAAGAGAACCTGACAGGGCCCGACGGAGCCCGACAGGGCGCGAGGAAACCCGACAGGGGCTGACAAGGCCCGACAGGGCCTAGGCAAACCCGACAGGACCCGCCAAAGCCTGATAGGGTCCGATGGAGCCCGACAGGGCCCGAGCAAACCCGACAGGGCCCGAGCAAACCTGACAGGGCTCGATGGAGCCCGACAGGGCCCGAGGAAACCCGACAGGGCGCGACAGAGCCTGACAGGGCCCGAGCAAACCCGACAGGGTTCGACGGAGCCCGACAGGGCCCGAGCAAACCCGACAGGGTCCGACGAAGCCTGACAGGGCTTCAGCAAACCCGACAGGGCCCGAGGAAACCCGACAGGACCCGAGCAAACCCGACAGGGTCCGAGGGAGCCCGACAGGGCCCGAGGAAACCGGACAGGGCCCGACAGAGCCCGACAGGGCCCGAGCAAACCCGACAGGGCCCGAGCAAACCCGACAGGGTTCGACAAAGCCTGACAGGGCTCGATGGAGCCCGACAAAGCCCGAGGAAACCCGACAGGGCCCGACGGAGCCTGACAGGGCCCGAGCAAACCCGACAGGGCTCGACGGAGCCTGACAGGGCCCGAGCAAACCCGACAGGGCCCGAGCAAACCTGACAGGGCACGAAGGAGCCCGACAGGGCCCGAGCAAACCCGACAAGGCCTGACGGAGCCTGACAGGGCACGAGCAAACCCGATAGGGCCTGAAAAAGCCTGACAGGGCCCGAGCAAACCTGACAGGGCCCAAGAGAACCTGACAGGGCCCGACGGAGCCCGACAGGGCGCGAGCAAACCCGACAGGGGCTGACAAGGCCCGACAGGGCCCGAGCAAAACCGACAGGACCCGCCAAAGCCTGATAGGGTCCGATGGAGCCCGACAGGGCCCGAGCAAACCCGACAGGGCCCGAGCAAACCTGACAGGGCTCGATGGAGCCCGACAGGGCCCGAGGAAACCCGACAGGGCGCGACGGAGCCTGACAGGGCCTGAGCAAACCCGACAGGGTTCGACGGAGCCCGACAGGGCCCGAGCAAACCCGACAGGGCCCGAGCAAACCCGACAGGGTCCGACGAAGCCTGACAGGGCTTCAGCAAACCCGACAGGGCCCGAGCAAAACCGACAGGACCCGAGCAAACCCGACAGGGTCCGAGGGAGCCTGACAGGGCCCGAGGAAACCAGACAGGGCCCGACAGAGCCCGACAGGGCCCGAGCAAACCCGACAGGGCCCGAGCAAACCCGACAGGGTTCGACAAAGCCTGACAGGGCTTGATGGAGCCCGACAGGGCCCGAGGAAGCCCGACAGGGCCCGACGGAGCCTGACAGAGCCCGAGCAAACCCGACAGGGCTCGACAAAGCCCGATAGGGCCCGAGCAAACCCGACAGGGCCCGATGGAGCCCGACAGGGCTCGAACAAACCCGACAGGGCCTGAGCAAATTCGACAGGGCCCGACGGAGCCCGACAGGGCCCAAGCAAACCCGAAAGGGCCCGACGGAGACTGACACGGCTCGATGGAGCCCGACAGGGCCCGAGGAAACCCGACAGGGCCCCACGGAGCCCGATAGGGCCCGAGCAAACCCGACAGGGCCTGACGGAGCCCGACAGGGCCCGAGCAAACCCGACAGGGCACGCTGGAGCCCGACAGAGCCCGAGCAAACCCGACAGGGCCCGACAAGGCTTGACAGGGCCCGAGCAAACCTGACACGACCTGACAAAGCCTGACAGGGCCCAACGGAGCCCGACAGGGCCTGAGCAAACCCGAAAAAGCCCGACGGAGCCTGACAGGGCTCGATAGAGTCCGACAGGGCCCGAGGAAACCCGACAGGGCCCGACGGAACCCGACAGGGCCCGACAGAACCCGAGAGGGCCTGAGGAAATCCGACAGGGCTTGACAGAGCCTGACAGGACCCGAGCAAAACCGACAGGGCCCGAGCAAACCCGACAGGGTTCGACAAAGCCTGACAGGGCTCGATGGAGCCCGACAGGGCCCGAGGAAACCCGACAGGGCCCGACGGAGCCTGACAGGGCCCGAGCAAACCCGACAGGGCTCGACGGAGCCTTACAGGGCCCGAGCAAACCCGACAGGGCCCGAGCAAACCTGACAGGGCACGAAGGAGCCCGACAGGGCCCGAGCAAACCCGACAAGGCCCAACGAAACCCGACAGGGCCTGAGCAAACCTGACAGGGCCCGACGGAGCCCGACAGGGCACGAGCAAACCCGACAGGGCCTGACGGAGCCTGACAGGGCCCGAGCAAACCCGACAGGGCCCGAGTGAATCTGACAGGGCCTGACGGAGCCCGACAGGACGCGGGCAAACCCGACAGGTCCCGAGCAAACCTGACAGGGCCTGACAAGGCCCGACAGGGCCCGAGCAAACCTGACAGGGCCTGACGGAGCCCGACATGGCTCGAGCAAACCCGATAGGGCCTGACGGAGCCTGACAGGGCCCGAGCAAACCTGACAGGGCCCAAGAGAACCTGACAGGGCCCGACGGAGCCCGACAGGGCGCGAGCAAACCCGACAGGGGCTGACAAGGCCTGACAGGGCCTGAGCAAACCCGACAGGACCCGCCAAAGCCTGATAGGGTCCGATGGAGCCCGACAGGGCCCGAGCAAACCCGACAGGGCCCGAGCAAACCTGACAGGGCTCGATGGAGCCCGACAGGGCCCGAGGAAACCCAACAGGGCGCGACAGAGCCTGACAGGGCCCAAGCAAACCCGACAGGGTTCGACGGAGCCCGACAGGGCCCGAGCAAACCCGACAGGGTCCGACGAAGCCTGACAGGGCTTCAGCAAACCCAACAGGGCCCGAGGAAACCCGACAGGACCCGAGCAAACCCGACAGGGTCCGAGGGAGCCCGACAGGGCCCGAGGAAACCGGACAGGGCCCGACAGAGCCCGACACGGCCCGAGCAAACCCGACAGGGCCCGAGCAAACCCGACAGGGTTCGACAAAGCCTGAGAGGGCTCGATGGAGCCCGACAGGGCCCAAGGAAACCCGACAGGGCCCGACGGAGCCTGACAGGGCCCGAGCAAACCCGACAGGGCTCGACGGAGCCTTACAGGGCCCGAGCAAACCCGACAGGGCCCGAGCAAACCTGACAGGGCACGAAGGAGCCCGACAGGGCCCGAGCAAACCCGACAGAGCCTGAGCAAACCTGACAGGGCCCGACGGAGCCCGACAGGGCACGAGCAAACCCGACAGGGCCTGACGGAGCCTGACAGGGCCCGAGCAAACCCGACAGGGCCCGAGCGAATCTGACAGGGCCCGACGGAGCCCGACAGGACGCGGGCAAACCCGACAGGTCCCGAGCAAACCCGACAGGGCCTGACAAGGCCCGACAGGGCCCGAGCAAACCTGACAGGGCCTGACGGAGCCCGACAGGGGTCGAGCAAACCCGATAGGGCCTGACGGAGCCTGACAGGGCCCGAGCAAACCTGACAGGGCCCGAGAGAACCTGACAGGGCCCGACGGAGCCCGACAGGGCGCGAGCAAACCCGACAGGGGCTGACAAGGCCCGACAGGGCCTGAGCAAACCCGACAGGACCCGCCAAAGCCTGATAGGGTCCGATGGAGCCCGACAGGGCCTTAGGAAACCCGACAGGGCGCGACGGAGCCTGACAGGGCCCGAGCAAACCCGACAGGGTTCGACGGAGCCCGACAGGGCCCGAGCAAACCCGACAGGGTCCGACGAAGCCTGACAGGGCTTCAGCAAACCCAACAGGGCCCGAGGAAACCCGACAGGACCCGAGCAAACCCGACAGGGTCCGAGGGAGCCCGACAGGGCCCGAGGAAACCGGACAGGGCCCGACAGAGCCCGACACGGCCCGAGCAAACCCGACAGGGCCCGAGCAAACCCGACAGGGTTCGACAAAGCCTGACAGGGCTCGATGGAGCCCGACAGGGCCCGAGGAAACCCGACAGGGCCCGACGGAGCCTGACAGGGCCCGAGCAAACCCGACAGGGCTCGACGGAGCCTTACAGAGCCCGAGCAAACCCGACAGGGCCCGAGCAAACCTGACAGGGCACGAAGGAGCCCGACAGGGCCCGAGCAAACCCGACAGGGCCCGAGCAAACCTGACAGGGCACGAAGGAGCCCGACAGGGCCCGAGCAAACCCGACAAGGCCCAACGAAACCCGACAGGGCCTGAGCAAACCTGACAGGGCCCGACGGAGCCCGACAGGGCACGAGCAAACCCGACAGGGCCTGACGGAGCCTGACAGGGCCCGAGCAAACCCGACAGGGCCCGAGTGAATCTGACAGGGCCTGACGGAGCCCGACAGGACGCGGGCAAACCCGACAGGTCCCGAGCAAACCTGACAGGGCCTGACAAGGCCCGACAGGGCCCGAGCAAACCCGACAGGGCCCGAGCAAACCTGACAGGGCCTGACGGAGCCCGACAGGGCTCGAGCAAACCCGATAGGGCCTGACGGAGCCTGACAGGGCCCGAGCAAACCTGACAGGGCCCAAGAGAACCTGACAGGGCCCGACGGAGCCCGACAGGGCGCGAGCAAACCCGACAGGGGCTGACAAGGCCTGACAGGGCCTGAGCAAACCCGACAGGACCCGCCAAAGCCTGATAGGGTCCGATGGAGCCCGACAGGGCCCAAGCAAACCCGACAGGGCCCGAGCAAACCTGACAGGGCTCGATGGAGCCCGACAGGGCCCGAGGAAACCCAACAGGGCGCGACAGAGCCTGACAGGGCCCGAGCAAACCCGACAGGGTTCGACGGAGCCCGACAGGGCCCGAGCAAACCCGACAGGGTCCGACGAAGCCTGACAGGGCTTCAGCAAACCCAACAGGGCCCGAGGAAACCCGACAGGACCCGAGCAAACCCGACAGGGTCCGAGGGAGCCCGACAGGGCCCGAGGAAACCGGACAGGGCCCGACAGAGCCCGACACGGCCCGAGCAAACCCGACAGGGCCCGAGCAAACCCGACAGGGTTCGACAAAGCCTGACAGGGCTCGATGGAGCCCGACAGGGCCCGAGGAAACCCGACAGGGCCCGACGGAGCCTGACAGGGCCCGAGCAAACCCGACAGGGCTCGACGGAGCCTTACAGGGCCCGAGCAAACCCGACAGGGCCCGAGCAAACCTGACAGGGCACGAAGGAGCCCGACAGGGCCCGAGCAAACCTGACAGAGCCTGAGCAAACCTGACAGGGCCCGACGGAGCCCGACAGGGCACGAGCAAACCCGACAGGGCCTGACGGAGCCTGACAGGGCCCGAGCAAACCCGACAGGGCCCGAGCGAATCTGACAGGGCCCGACGGAGCCCGACAGGACGCGGGCAAACCCGACAGGTCCCGAGCAAACCCGACAGGGCCTGACAAGGCCCGACAGGGCCCGAGCAAACCTGACAGGGCCTGACGGAGCCCGACAGGGGTCGAGCAAACCCGATAGGGCCTGACGGAGCCTGACAGGGCCCGAGCAAACCTGACAGGGCCCAAGAGAACCTGACAGGGCCCGACGGAGCCCGACAGGGCGCGAGCAAACCCGACAGGGGCTGACAAGGCCCGACAGGGCCTGAGCAAACCCGACAGGACCCGCCAAAGCCTGATAGGGTCCGATGGAGCCCGACAGGGCCTGAGGAAACCCGACAGGGCGCGACGGAGCCTGACAGGGCCCGAGCAAACCCGACAGGGTTCGACGGAGCCCGACAGGGCCCGAGCAAACCGACAGGGCCCAACGGAGCCCGACAGGGCCCGAGGAAACCAGACAGGGCCCGACAGAGCCCGACAGGGCCCGAGCAAACCCGAGAGGGCCTGAGCAAACCCGACAGGGTTCGACAAAGCCTGACAGGGCTCGATGGAGCCCGACAGGGCCCAAGGAAACCCGACAGGGCCTGACGGAGCCCGACAGTGCCCAAGCAAACCTGACAGGGCCCGACGGAGCCCGACAGGGCACGAGCAAACCAGACAGGGCCTGACGGAGCCTGACAGAGCCCGAGCAAACCCGACAGGGCCCAACGGATCCCGACAGGGCCCAAGCAAACCTGACAGGGCCCGACGGAGCCCGACAGGGCACGAGCTAACTCGACAGAGCCTGACGTAGCCTGACAGGGCCCGAGCAAACCCGACAGGGCCCGAGCGAAACTGACAGTGCCCGACGGAGCCCGACAGGACGTGGGCAAACCCGACAGGGCCCGAGCAAACCCGACAGGGCCAGACAAGACCCGACAGGGCCTGAGCAAACCCGACAGGACCCGACAAAGCCTGACAGGGCTCGATGGAGCCCGACAGGACCCAAGGAAACCCGACAGGGCCCGACGGAGCCCGATAGGGCCCGAGCAAACCCGACAGGGCCTGACGGAGCCCGACAGGGCCCGAGCAAACCTGAAAGGGCCCGACGAAGCCTGACAGGGCTCGATGGAGCCCGACAGGGCCCGAGGAAACCCGACAGGGCCCGACGGAGCCCGATAGGGCCCGAGCAAACCCGACAGGGCCCGATGGAGCCCGACAGGGCTCGAACAAACCCGACAGGGCCTGAGCAAATCCGACAGGGCCCGACAGAGCCCGACAGAGCCCGACAGGGCCCGAGCAAACCCGAAAGAGCCCGACGGAGCCTGACAGGGCTCGATGGAGCCCGACAGGGCCCGAGGAAACCCGACAGTCCCCCAGGGAGCCCGATAGGGCCCGAGCAAACCCGACAGGGCCTGACGGAGCCCGACAGGGCCCGAGCAAACCCGACAGGGCACGATGGAGCCCGACAGAGCCCGAGCAAACCCGACAGGGCCCGACAAGGCCCGACAGGGCCCGAGCAAACCTGACAGGACCTGACAAAGCCTGACAGGGCCCGACGGAGCCCGACAGGGCTTGAGCAAACCCGAAAGAGCCCGACGGAGCCTGACAGGGCTCGATGGAGCCCGACAGGGCCTGAGGAAACCCGACAGGGCCCGATGGAGCCTGACAGGGCCCGAGCAAACCCGAAAGGGCCCGACAGAGCCCGACAGGACCCGAGCAAACCCGACAGGGCCCGAGCAAACCCGACAGGGTTCGACAAAGCCTGACAGGGCTCGATGGAGACCGACAGGGCCCGAGGAAACCCGACAGGGCCCGACGGAGCCTGACAGGGCCCGAGCAAACCCGACAGGGCTCGACAGAGCCTTGCAGGGCCCGAGCAAACCCGACAGGGCCCGAGCAAACCTGACAGGGCACGAAGGAGCCCGACAGGGCCCGAGCAAACCCGACAAGGCCCAACGGATCCCGACAGGGCCTGAGCAAACCTGACAGGGCCCGACGGAGCCCGACAGAGCCCGAGCAAACCCGACAGGGCCCGAGCGAATCTGACAGGGCCCGACGGAGCCCGACAGGATGCGGGCAAACCCGACAGGTCCCGAGCAAACCGGACAAAGCCTGACAAGGCCTGACAGGGCCCGAGCAAACCAGACAGGGCCTGACGGAGCCCGACAGGGCTCCAGCAAACCCGATAGGGCCTGACGGAGCCTGGCAGGGCCCGAGTAAACCTGAAAGGGCCCGAGAGAACCTGACAGGGCCCGACGGAGCCCGACAGGGCGCGAGCACACCCGACAGGGGCTGACAAGGCCCGACAGGGCCTGAGCAAACCCGACAGGACCCGCCAAAGCCTGATAGGGTCCGATGGAGCCCGACAGGGCCCGAGCAAACCCGACAGGGCTCGAGCAAACCTGACAGGGCTCGATGGAGCCCGACAGGGCCCGAGGAAACCCGGCAGGGCCCCACGGAGCCCGATAGGGCCCGAGCAAACCTGACAGGGCACGAAGGAGCCCGACAGGGCCTGAGCAAACCTGACAGGGCCCAACAGAGCCCGACAGGGCACTAGCAAATCCGACAGGGCCTGACGGAGCCTGACAGGGCCCGAGCAAACCCGACAGGGCTCGACGGAGCCTTACAGGGCCCGAGCAAACCCGACAGTGCCCGAGCAAACCTGACAGGGCACGAAGGAGCCCGACAGGGCCCGAGCAAACCCGACAAGGCCCAACGAAACCCGACAGGGCCTGAGCAAACCTGACAGGGCCCGACGGAGCCCGACAGGGCACGAGCAAACCCGACAGGGCCTGACGGAGCCTGACAGGGCCCGAGCAAACCCGACAGGGCCCGAGCGAATCTGACAGGGCCCGACGGAGCCCGACAGGACGCGGGCAAACCCGACAGGTCCCGAGCAAACCCGACAGGGCCTGACAAGGCCCGACAGGGCCCGAGCAAACCTGACAGGGCCTGATGGAGCCCGACATGGCTCGAGCAAACCCGATAGGGCCTGACGGAGCCTGACAGGGCCCGAGCAAACCTGACAGGGCCCAAGAGAACCTGACAAGGCCCGACGGAGCCCGACAGGGCGCGAGCAAACCCGACAGGGCCCGAGCAAACCTGACAGGGCTCGATGGAGCCCGACAGGGCCCGAGGAAACTCGACAGGGCGCGACAGAGCCTGACAGGGCCCGAGCAAACCCGACAGGGTTCGAGGGAGCCCGACAGGGCCCGAGCAAACCCGACAGGGTCCGACGAAGCCTGACAGGGCTTCAGCAAACCCGACAGGGCCCGAGGAAACCCGACAGGACCCGAGCAAACCCGACAGGGTCCGAGGGAGCCCGACAGGGCCCGAGGAAACCGGACAGGGCCCGACAGAGCCCGACAGGGCCCGAGCAAACCCGACAGGGCCTGAGCAAACCCGACAGGGTTCGACAAAGCCTGACAGGGCTCGATGGAGCCCGACAGGGCCCGAGAAAACCCGACAGGGCCTGACGGAGCCTGACAGGGCCCGAGCAAACCCGACAGGGTTCGACGGAGCCCGACAGGGCCCGAGCAAACCCGACAGGGTCCGACGAAGCCTGACAGGGCTTCAGCAAACCCGACAGGGCCCGAGCAAAACCGACAGGACCCGAGCAAACCCGACAGGGTCCGAGGGAGCCCGACAGGGCCCGAGGAAACCAGACAGGGCCCGACAGATCCCGACAGGGCCCGAGCAAACCCGACAGGGCCCGAGCAAACCCGACAGGGTTCGACAAAGCCTGACAGGGCTTGATGGAGCCCGACAGGGCCCGAGGAAGCCCGACAGGGCCCGACGGAGCCTGACAGAGCCCGAGCAAACCCGACAGGGCTCGACGGAGCCCGATAGGGCCCGAGCAAAGCCGACAGGGCCCGATGGAGCCCGACAGGGCTCGAACAAACTCGACAGGGCCTGAGCAAATTCAACAGGGCCCGACGGAGCCCGACAGGGCCCAAGCAAACCCGAAAGGGCCCGACGGAGACTGACACGGCTCGATGGAGCCCGACAGGGCCCGAGGAAACCCGACAGGGCCCCACGGAGCCCGATAGGGCCCGAGCAAACCCGACAGGGCCTGACGGAGCCCGACAGGGCCCGAGCAAACCCGACAGGGCACGCTGGAGCCCGACAGAGCCCGAGCAAACCCGACAGGGCCCGACAAGGCTTGACAGGGCCCGAGCAAACCTGACACGACCTGACAAAGCCTGACAGGGCCCGGCGGAGCCCAACAGGGCTTGAGCAAACCCGAAAGAGCCCGACGGAGCCTGACAGGGCTCGATGGAGCTCGACAGGGCCCGAGGAAACCCGACAGGGCCCCACGGAGCCCGATACGGCCCGAGCAAACCCGACAGGGCCTGATGGAGCCTGACAGGGCCCGGGCAAACCCGACAGGGCACGCTGGAGCCCGACAGAGCCCGAGCAAACCCAACAGGGCCCGACAAGGCCCGACAGGGCCCGAGCAAACCTGACAGGACCTGACAAAGCCTGACAGGGCCCGACGGAGCCCGACAGGGCCTGAGCAAACCCGAAAGAGCCCGACGGAGCCTGACAGTGCTCGATAGAGTCCGACAGGGCCCAAGGAAACCCGACAGGGCCTGACGGAGCCCGACAGTGCCCAAGCAAACCTGACAGGGCCCGACGGAGCCCGACAGGGCACGAGCAAACCAGACAGGGCCTGACGGAGCCTGACAGAGCCCGAGCAAACCCGACAGGGCCCAACGGATCCCGACAGGGCCCAAGCAAACCTGACAGGGCCCGACGGAGCCCGACAGGGCACGAGCTAACTCGACAGAGCCTGACGTAGCCTGACAGGGCCCGAGCAAACCCGACAGGGCCCGAGCGAAACTGACAGTGCCCGACGGAGCCCGACAGGACGTGGGCAAACCCGACAGGGCCCGAGCAAACCCGACAGGGCCAGACAAGACCCGACAGGGCCTGAGCAAACCCGACAGGACCCGACAAAGCCTGACAGGGCTCGATGGAGCCCGACAGGACCCAAGGAAACCCGACAGGGCCCGACGGAGCCCGATAGGGCCCGAGCAAACCCGACAGGGCCTGACGGAGCCCGACAGGGCCCGAGCAAACCTGAAAGGGCCCGACGAAGCCTGACAGGGCTCGATGGAGCCCGACAGGGCCCGAGGAAACCCGACAGGGCCCGACGGAGCCCGATAGGGCCCGAGCAAACCCGACAGGGCCCGATGGAGCCCGACAGGGCTCGAACAAACCCGACAGGGCCTGAGCAAATCCGACAGGGCCCGACAGAGCCCGACAGAGCCCGACAGGGCCCGAGCAAACCCGAAAGAGCCCGACGGAGCCTGACAGGGCTCGATGGAGCCCGACAGGGCCCGAGGAAACCCGACAGTCCCCCAGGGAGCCCGATAGGGCCCGAGCAAACCCGACAGGGCCTGACGGAGCCCGACAGGGCCCGAGCAAACCCGACAGGGCACGATGGAGCCCGACAGAGCCCGAGCAAACCCGACAGGGCCCGACAAGGCCCGACAGGGCCCGAGCAAACCTGACAGGACCTGACAAAGCCTGACAGGGCCCGACGGAGCCCGACAGGGCTTGAGCAAACCCGAAAGAGCCCGACGGAGCCTGACAGGGCTCGATGGAGCCCGACAGGGCCTGAGGAAACCCGACAGGGCCCGATGGAGCCTGACAGGGCCCGAGCAAACCCGAAAGGGCCCGACAGAGCCCGACAGGACCCGAGCAAACCCGACAGGGCCCGAGCAAACCCGACAGGGTTCGACAAAGCCTGACAGGGCTCGATGGAGACCGACAGGGCCCGAGGAAACCCGACAGGGCCCGACGGAGCCTGACAGGGCCCGAGCAAACCCGACAGGGCTCGACAGAGCCTTGCAGGGCCCGAGCAAACCCGACAGGGCCCGAGCAAACCTGACAGGGCACGAAGGAGCCCGACAGGGCCCGAGCAAACCCGACAAGGCCCAACGGATCCCGACAGGGCCTGAGCAAACCTGACAGGGCCCGACGGAGCCCGACAGAGCCCGAGCAAACCCGACAGGGCCCGAGCGAATCTGACAGGGCCCGACGGAGCCCGACAGGATGCGGGCAAACCCGACAGGTCCCGAGCAAACCGGACAAAGCCTGACAAGGCCTGACAGGGCCCGAGCAAACCAGACAGGGCCTGACGGAGCCCGACAGGGCTCCAGCAAACCCGATAGGGCCTGACGGAGCCTGGCAGGGCCCGAGTAAACCTGAAAGGGCCCGAGAGAACCTGACAGGGCCCGACGGAGCCCGACAGGGCGCGAGCACACCCGACAGGGGCTGACAAGGCCCGACAGGGCCTGAGCAAACCCGACAGGACCCGCCAAAGCCTGATAGGGTCCGATGGAGCCCGACAGGGCCCGAGCAAACCCGACAGGGCTCGAGCAAACCTGACAGGGCTCGATGGAGCCCGACAGGGCCCGAGGAAACCCGGCAGGGCCCCACGGAGCCCGATAGGGCCCGAGCAAACCTGACAGGGCACGAAGGAGCCCGACAGGGCCTGAGCAAACCTGACAGGGCCCAACAGAGCCCGACAGGGCACTAGCAAATCCGACAGGGCCTGACGGAGCCTGACAGGGCCCGAGCAAACCCGACAGGGCTCGACGGAGCCTTACAGGGCCCGAGCAAACCCGACAGTGCCCGAGCAAACCTGACAGGGCACGAAGGAGCCCGACAGGGCCCGAGCAAACCCGACAAGGCCCAACGAAACCCGACAGGGCCTGAGCAAACCTGACAGGGCCCGACGGAGCCCGACAGGGCACGAGCAAACCCGACAGGGCCTGACGGAGCCTGACAGGGCCCGAGCAAACCCGACAGGGCCCGAGCGAATCTGACAGGGCCCGACGGAGCCCGACAGGACGCGGGCAAACCCGACAGGTCCCGAGCAAACCCGACAGGGCCTGACAAGGCCCGACAGGGCCCGAGCAAACCTGACAGGGCCTGATGGAGCCCGACATGGCTCGAGCAAACCCGATAGGGCCTGACGGAGCCTGACAGGGCCCGAGCAAACCTGACAGGGCCCAAGAGAACCTGACAAGGCCCGACGGAGCCCGACAGGGCGCGAGCAAACCCGACAGGGCCCGAGCAAACCTGACAGGGCTCGATGGAGCCCGACAGGGCCCGAGGAAACTCGACAGGGCGCGACAGAGCCTGACAGGGCCCGAGCAAACCCGACAGGGTTCGAGGGAGCCCGACAGGGCCCGAGCAAACCCGACAGGGTCCGACGAAGCCTGACAGGGCTTCAGCAAACCCGACAGGGCCCGAGGAAACCCGACAGGACCCGAGCAAACCCGACAGGGTCCGAGGGAGCCCGACAGGGCCCGAGGAAACCGGACAGGGCCCGACAGAGCCCGACAGGGCCCGAGCAAACCCGACAGGGCCTGAGCAAACCCGACAGGGTTCGACAAAGCCTGACAGGGCTCGATGGAGCCCGACAGGGCCCGAGAAAACCCGACAGGGCCTGACGGAGCCTGACAGGGCCCGAGCAAACCCGACAGGGTTCGACGGAGCCCGACAGGGCCCGAGCAAACCCGACAGGGTCCGACGAAGCCTGACAGGGCTTCAGCAAACCCGACAGGGCCCGAGCAAAACCGACAGGACCCGAGCAAACCCGACAGGGTCCGAGGGAGCCCGACAGGGCCCGAGGAAACCAGACAGGGCCCGACAGATCCCGACAGGGCCCGAGCAAACCCGACAGGGCCCGAGCAAACCCGACAGGGTTCGACAAAGCCTGACAGGGCTTGATGGAGCCCGACAGGGCCCGAGGAAGCCCGACAGGGCCCGACGGAGCCTGACAGAGCCCGAGCAAACCCGACAGGGCTCGACGGAGCCCGATAGGGCCCGAGCAAAGCCGACAGGGCCCGATGGAGCCCGACAGGGCTCGAACAAACTCGACAGGGCCTGAGCAAATTCAACAGGGCCCGACGGAGCCCGACAGGGCCCAAGCAAACCCGAAAGGGCCCGACGGAGACTGACACGGCTCGATGGAGCCCGACAGGGCCCGAGGAAACCCGACAG
Organism: Patagioenas fasciata; assembly: GCF_037038585.1. Taxonomy (NCBI): domain Eukaryota; kingdom Metazoa; phylum Chordata; class Aves; order Columbiformes; family Columbidae; genus Patagioenas; species Patagioenas fasciata. Next base: position 1,465,425 of record NC_092545.1, read on the forward strand.
GGCCCCACGGAGCCCGATAGGGCCCGAGCAAACCCGACAGGGCCTGACGGAGCCCGACAGGGCCCGAGCAAACCCGACAGGGCACGCTGGAGCCCGACAGAGCCCGAGCAAACCCGACAGGGCCCGACAAGGCTTGACAGGGCCCGAGCAAACCTGACACGACCTGACAAAGCCTGACAGGGCCCGGCGGAGCCCAACAGGGCTTGAGCAAACCCGAAAGAGCCCGACGGAGCCTGACAGGGCTCGATGGAGCTCGACAGGGCCCGAGGAAACCCGACAGGGCCCCACGGAGCCCGATACGGCCCGAGCAAACCCGACAGGGCCTGATGGAGCCTGACAGGGCCCGGGCAAACCCGACAGGGCACGCTGGAGCCCGACAGAGCCCGAGCAAACCCAACAGGGCCCGACAAGGCCCGACAGGGCCCGAGCAAACCTGACAGGACCTGACAAAGCCTGACAGGGCCCGACGGAGCCCGACAGGGCCTGAGCAAACCCGAAAGAGCCCGACGGAGCCTGACAGTGCTCGATAGAGTCCGACAGGGCCCAAGGAAACCCGACAGGGCCTGACGGAGCCCGACAGTGCCCAAGCAAACCTGACAGGGCCCGACGGAGCCCGACAGGGCACGAGCAAACCAGACAGGGCCTGACGGAGCCTGACAGGGCCCGAGCAAACCCGACAGGGCCCAACGGATCCCGACAGGGCCCAAGCAAACCTGACAGGGCCCGACGGAGCCCGACAGGGCACGAGCTAACTCGACAGAGCCTGACGTAGCCTGACAGGGCCCGAGCAAACCCGACAGGGCCCGAACGAAACTGACAGTGCCCGACGGAGCCCGACAGGACGTGGGCAAACCCGACAGGGCCCGAGCAAACCCGACAGGGCCAGACAAGACCCGACAGGGCCTGAGCAAACCCGACAGGACCCGACAAAGCCTGACAGGGCTCGATGGAGCCCGACAGGGCCCAAGGAAACCCGACAGGGCCCGACGGAGCCCGATAGGGCCCGAGCAAACCCGACAGGGCCTGACGGAGCCCGACAGGGCCCGAGCAAACCTGAAAGGGCCCGACGAAGCCTGACAGGGCTCGATGGAGCCCGACAGGGCCCGAGGAAACCTGACAGGGCCCGACGGAGCCCGATAGGGCCCGAGCAAACCCGACAGGGCCCGATGGAGCCCGACAGGGCTCGAACAAACCCGACAGGGCCTGAGCAAATCCGACAGGGCCCGACAGAGCCCGACAGAGCCCGACAGGGCCCGAGCAAACCCGAAAGAGCCCGACGGAGCCTGACAGGGCTCGATGGAGCCCGACAGGGCCTGAGGAAACCCGACAGTCCCCCAGGGAGCCCGATAGGGCCCGAGCAAACCCGACAGGGCCTGACGGAGCCCGACAGGGCCCGAGCAAACCCGACAGGGCACGATGGAGCCCGACAGAGCCCGAGCAAACCCGACAGGGCCCGACAAGGCCCGACAGGGCCCGAGCAAACCTGACAGGACCTGACAAAGCCTGACAGGGCCCGACGGAGCCCGACAGGGCTTGAGCAAACCCGAAAGAGCCCGACGGAGCCTGACAGGGCTCGATGGAGCCCGACAGGGCCTGAGGAAACCCGACAGGGCCCGATGGAGCCTGACAGGGCCCGAGCAAACCCGAAAGGGCCCGACAGAGCCCGACAGGACCCGAGCAAACCCGACAGGGCCCGAGCAAACCCGACAGGGTTCGACAAAGCCTGACAGGGCTCGATGGAGACCGACAGGGCCCGAGGAAACCCGACAGGGCCCGACGGAGCCTGACAGGGCCCGAGCAAACCCGACAGGGCTCGACAGAGCCTTGCAGGGCCCGAGCAAACCCGACAGGGCCCGAGCAAACCTGACAGGGCACGAAGGAGCCCGACAGGGCCCGAGCAAACCCGACAAGGCCCAACGGATCCCGACAGGGCCTGAGCAAACCTGACAGGGCCCGACGGAGCCCGACAGAGCCCGAGCAAACCCGACAGGGCCCGAGCGAATCTGACAGGGCCCGACGGAGCCCGACAGGATGCGGGCAAACCCGACAGGTCCCGAGCAAACCGGACAAAGCCTGACAAGGCCTGACAGGGCCCGAGCAAACCAGACAGGGCCTGACGGAGCCCGACAGGGCTCCAGCAAACCCGATAGGGCCTGACGGAGCCTGGCAGGGCCCGAGTAAACCTGAAAGGGCCCGAGAGAACCTGACAGGGCCCGACGGAGCCCGACAGGGCGCGAGCACACCCGACAGGGGCTGACAAGGCCCGACAGGGCCTGAGCAAACCCGACAGGACCCGCCAAAGCCTGATAGGGTCCGATGGAGCCCGACAGGGCCCGAGCAAACCCGACAGGGCTCGAGCAAACCTGACAGGGCTCGATGGAGCCCGACAGGGCCCGAGGAAACCCGGCAGGGCCCCACGGAGCCCGATAGGGCCCGAGCAAACCTGACAGGGCACGAAGGAGCCCGACAGGGCCTGAGCAAACCTGACAGGGCCCAACAGAGCCCGACAGGGCACTAGCAAATCCGACAGGGCCTGACGGAGCCTGACAGGGCCCGAGCAAACCCGACAGGGCTCGACGGAGCCTTACAGGGCCCGAGCAAACCCGACAGTGCCCGAGCAAACCTGACAGGGCACGAAGGAGCCCGACAGGGCCCGAGCAAACCCGACAAGGCCCAACGAAACCCGACAGGGCCTGAGCAAACCTGACAGGGCCCGACGGAGCCCGACAGGGCACGAGCAAACCCGACAGGGCCTGACGGAGCCTGACAGGGCCCGAGCAAACCCGACAGGGCCCGAGCGAATCTGACAGGGCCCGACGGAGCCCGACAGGACGCGGGCAAACCCGACAGGTCCCGAGCAAACCCGACAGGGCCTGACAAGGCCCGACAGGGCCCGAGCAAACCTGACAGGGCCTGATGGAGCCCGACATGGCTCGAGCAAACCCGATAGGGCCTGACGGAGCCTGACAGGGCCCGAGCAAACCTGACAGGGCCCAAGAGAACCTGACAAGGCCCGACGGAGCCCGACAGGGCGCGAGCAAACCCGACAGGGCCCGAGCAAACCTGACAGGGCTCGATGGAGCCCAACAGGGCCCGAGGAAACCCGACAGGGCGCGACAGAGCCTGACAGGGCCCGAGCAAACCCGACAGGGTTCGAGGGAGCCCGACAGGGCCCGAGCAAACCCGACAGGGTCCGACGAAGCCTGACAGGGCTTCAGCAAACCCGACAGGGCCCGAGGAAACCCGACAGGACCCGAGCAAACCCGACAGGGTCCGAGGGAGCCCGACAGGGCCCGAGGAAACCGGACAGGGCCCGACAGAGCCCGACAGGGCCCGAGCAAACCCGACAGGGCCTGAGCAAACCCGACAGGGTTCGACAAAGCCTGACAGGGCTCGATGGAGCCCGACAGGGCCCGAGGAAACCCGACAGGGCCTGACGGAGCCTGACAGGGCCCGAGCAAACCCGACAGGGTTCGACGGAGCCCGACAGGGCCCGAGCAAGCCCGACAGGGTCCGACGAAGCCTGACAGGGCTTCAGCAAACCCGACAGGGCCCGAGCAAAACCGACAGGACCCGAGCAAACCCGATAGGGTCCGAGGGAGCCCGACAGGGCCCGAGGAAACCAGACAGGGCCCGACAGATCCCGACAGGGCCCGAGCAAACCCGACAGGGCCCGAGCAAACCCGACAGGGTTCGACAAAGCCTGACAGGGCTTGATGGAGCCCGACAGGGCCCGAGGAAGCCCGACAGGGCCCGACGGAGCCTGACAGAGCCCGAGCAAACCCGACAGGGCTCGACGGAGCCCGATAGGGCCCGAGCAAAGCCGACAGGGCCCGATGGAGCCCGACAGGGCTCGAACAAACCCGACAGGGCCTGAGCAAATTCAACAGGGCCCGACGGAGCCCGACAGGGCCCAAGCAAACCCGAAAGGGCCCGACGGAGACTGACACGGCTCGATGGAGCCCGACAGGGCCCGAGGAAACCCGACAGGGCCCCACGGAGCCCGATAGGGCCCGAGCAAACCCGACAGGGCCTGACGGAGCCCGACAGGGCCCGAGCAAACCCGACAGGGCACGCTGGAGCCCGACAGAGCCCGAGCAAACCCGACAGGGCCCGACAAAGCTTGACAGGGCCCGAGCAAACCTGACACGACCTGACAAAGCCTGACAGGGCCCGGCGGAGCCCAACAGGGCTTGAGCAAACCCGAAAGAGCCCGACGGAGCCTGACAGGGCTCGATGGAGCCCGACAGGGCCCGAGGAAACCCGACAGGGCCCCACGGAGCCCGATACGGCCCGAGCAAACCCGACAGGGCCTGATGGAGCCTGACAGGGCCCGGGCAAACCCGACAGGGCACGCTGGAGCCCGACAGAGCCCGAGCAAACCCAACAGGGCCCGACAAGGCCCGACAGGGCCCGAGCAAACCTGACAGGACCTGACAAAGCCTGACAGGGCCCGACGGAGCCCGACAGGGCCTGAGCAAACCCGAAAGAGCCCGACGGAGCCTGACAGTGCTCGATAGAGTCCGACAGGGCCCGAGGAAACCCGACAAGGCCCGACGGAACCCGAGAGGGCCCGACAGAACCCGAGAGGGCCCGAGGAAATCCGACAGGGCCCGACGGAGCCCGACAGGACCCGAGCAAACCCGACAGGGCCCGAGCAAACCCGACAGGGTTCGACAAAGCCTGACAGGGCTCGATGGAGCCCGACAGGGCCCGAGGAAACCCGACAGGGCCCGACGGAGCCTGACAGGGCCCGAGCAAACCCGACAGGGCTCGACGGAGCCTTACAGGGCCCGAGCAAACCCGACAGGGCCCGAGCAAACCTGACAGGGCACGAAGGAGCCCGACAGGGCCCGAGCAAACCCGACAAGGCCCAACGAAACCCGACAGGGCCCGAGCAAACCTGACAGGGCCCGACGGAGCCCGACAGGGCACGAGCAAACCCGACAGGGCCTGACGGAGCCTGACAGGGCCCGAGCAAACCCGACAGGGCCCGAGCAAACCTGACAGGGCCCAAGAGAACCTGACAGGGCCCGACGGAGCCCGACAGGGCGCGAGCAAACCCGACAGGGGCTGACAAGGCCTGACAGGGCCTGAGCAGACCCGACATGACCCGCCAAAGCCTGATAGGGTCCGACGGAGCCCGACAGGGCCCGAGCAAACCCGACAGGGCCCGAGCAAACCTGACAGGGCTCGATGGAGCCCGACAGGGCCCGAGGAAACCCAACAGGGCGCGACAGAGCGTGACAGGGCCCGAGCAAACCCGACAGGGTTCGACAGAGCCGGACAGGGCCCGAGCAAACCCGACAGGGTCCGACGAAGCCTGACAGGGCTTCAGCAAACTCGACAGGGCCTGAGCAAACCCGACAGGACCCGAGCAAACCCGACAGGGTCCGAGGGAGCCCGACAGGGCCCGAGGAAACCGGACAGGGCCCGACAGAGCCCGACACGGCCCGAGCAAACCCGACAGGGCCCGAGCGAAACCGACAGGGTTCGACAAAGCCTGACAGGGCTCGATGGAGCCCGACAGGGCCCGAGGAAACCCGACAGGGCCCGACGGAGCCTGACAGGGCCCGAGCAAACCCGACAGGGCTCGACGGAGCCTTACAGGGCCCGAGAAAACCCGACAGGGCCCGAGCAAACCTGACAGGGCACGAAGGAGCCCGACAGGGCCCGAGCAAACCCGACAGAGCCTGAGCAAACCTGACAGGGCCCGACGGAGCCCGACAGGGCACGAGCAAACCCGACAGGGCCTGACGGAGCCTGACAGGGCCCGAGCAAACCCGACAGGGCCCGAGCGAATCTGACAGGGCCCGACGGAGCCCGACAGGGCGCGGGCAAACCCGACAGGTCCCGAGCAAACCTGACAGGGCCTGACGGAGCCCGACAGGGGTCGAGCAAACCCGATAGGGCCTGACGGAGCCTGACAGGGCCCGAGGAAACCCGACAGGGCGCGACAGAGCCTGACAGGGCCCGAGCAAACCCGACAGGGCCCGAGAGAACCTGACAGGGCCCGAGAGAACCTGACAGGGCCCGACGGAGCCAGACAGGGCGCGAGCAAACCCGACAGGGGCTGACAAGGCCCGACAGGGCCTGAGCAAACCCGACAGGACCCGCCAAAGCCTGATAGGGTCCGATGGAGCCCGACAGGGCCTGAGGAAACCCGACAGGGCGCGACGGAGCCTGACAGGGCCCGAGCAAACCCGACAGGGTTCGACGGAGCCCGACAGGGCCCGAGCAAACCGACAGGGCCCAACGGAGCCCGACAGGGCCCGAGGAAACCAGACAGGGCCCGACAGAGCCCGACAGGGCCCGAGCAAACCCGAGAGGGCCTGAGCAAACCCGACAGGGTTCGACAAAGCCTGACAGGGCTCGATGGAGCCCGACAGGGCCCAAGGAAACCCGACAGGGCTTGACGGAGCCCGACAGTGCCCAAGCAAACCTGACAGGGCCCGCGCAAACCCGACAGGGCACGAGCAAACCAGACAGGGCCTGACGGAGCCTGACAGGGCCCGAGCAAACCCGACAGGGCCCAACGGATCCCGACAGGGCCCAAGCAAACCTGACAGGGCCCGACGGAGCCCGACAGGGCACGAGCTAACTCGACAGAGCCTGACGTAGCCTGACAGGGCCCGAGCAAACCCGACAGGGCCCGAGCGAAACTGACAGTGCCCGACGGAGCCCGACAGGACGTGGGCAAACCCGACAGGGCCCGAGCAAACCCGACAGGGCCAGACAAGACCCGACAGGGCCTGAGCAAACCCGACAGGACCCGACAAAGCCTGACAGGGCTCGATGGAGCCCGACAGGGCCCAAGGAAACCCGACAGGGCCCGACGGAGCCCGATAGGGCCCGAGCAAACCCGACAGGGCCTGACGGAGCCCGACAGGGCCCGAGCAAACCTGAAAGGGCCCGACGAAGCCTGACAGGGCTCGATGGAGCCCGACAGGGCCCGAGGAAACCCGACAGGGCCCGAGGGAGCCCGATAGGGCCCGAGCAAACCCGACAGGGCCCGATGGAGCCCGACAGGGCTCGAACAAACCCGACAGGGCCTGAGCAAATCCGACAGGGCCCGACAGAGCCCGACAGAGCCCGACAGGGCCCGAGCAAACCCGAAAGAGCCCGACGGAGCCTGACAGGGCTCGATGGAGCCCGAGAGGGCCCGAGGAAACCTGACAGTCCCCCAGGGAGCCCGATAGGGCCCGAGCAAACCCGACAGGGCCTGACGGAGCCCGACAGGGCCCGAGCAAACCCGACAGGGCACGATGGAGCCCGACAGAGCCCGAGCAAACCCGACAGGGCCCGACAAGGCCCGACAGGGCCCGAGCAAACCTGACAGGACCTGACAAAGCCTGACAGGGCCCGACGGAGCCCGACAGGGCTTGAGCAAACCCGAAAGAGCCCGACGGAGCCTGACAGGGCTCGATGGAGCCCGACAGGGCCTGAGGAAACCCGACAGGGCCCGATGGAGCCTGACAGGGCCCGAGCAAACCCGAAAGGGCCCGACAGAGCCCGACAGGACCCGAGCAAACCCGACAGGGCCCGAGCAAACCCGACAGGGTTCGACAAAGCCTGACAGGGCTCGATGAAGACCGACAGGGCCCGAGGAAACCCGACAGGGCTCGACAGAGCCTTGCAGGGCCCGAGCAAACCCGACAGGGCCCGAGCAAACCTGACAGGGCACGAAGGAGCCCGACAGGGCCCGAGCAAACCCGACAAGGCCCAACGGATCCCGACAGGGCCTGAGCAAACCTGACAGGGCCCGACGGAGCCCGACAGAGCCCGAGCAAACCCGACAGGGCCCGAGCGAATCTGACAGGGCCCGACGGAGCCCGACAGGATGCGGGCAAACCCGACAGGTCCCGAGCAAACCGGACAAAGCCTGACAAGGCCTGACAGGGCCCGAGCAAACCAGACAGGGCCTGACGGAGCCCGACAGGGCTCCAGCAAACCCGATAGGGCCTGACGGAGCCTGACAGGGCCCGAGTAAACCTGAAAGGGCCCGAGAGAACCTGACAGGGCCCGACGGAGCCCGACAGGGCGCGAGCAAACCCGACAGGGGCTGACAAGGTTCGACAGGGCCTGAGCAAACCCGACAGGACCCGCCAAAGCCTGATAGGGTCCGATGGAGCCCGACAGGGCCCGAGCAAACCCGACAGGGCTCGAGCAAACCTGACAGGGCTCGATGGAGCCCGACAGGGCCCGAGGAAACCCGACAGGGCCCCACGGAGCCCGATAGGGCCCGAGCAAACCTGACAGGGCACGAAGGAGCCCGACAGGGCCTGAGCAAACCTGACAGGGCCCAACAGAGCCCGACAGGGCACTAGCAAATCCGACAGGGCCTGACGGAGCCTGACAGGGCCCGAGCAAACCCGACAGGGCTCGACGGAGCCTTACAGGGCCCGAGCAAACCCGACAGGGCCCGAGCAAACCTGACAGGGCACGAAGGAGCCCGACAGGGCCCGAGCAAACCCGACAAGGCCCAACGAAACCCGACAGGGCCTGAGCAAAACTGACAGGGCCCGACGGAGCCCGACAGGGCACGAGCAAACCCGACAGGGCCTGACGGAGCCTGACAGGGCCCGAGCAAACCCGACAGGGCCCGAGCGAATCTGACAGGGCCCGACGGAGCCCGACAGGACGCGGGCAAACCCGACAGGTCCCGAGCAAACCCGACAGGGCCTGACAAGGCCCGATAGGGCCCGAGCAAACCTGACAGGGCCTGACGGAGCCCGACAGGGGTCGAGCAAACCCGATAGGGCCTGACGGAGCCTGACAGGGCCCGAGCAAACCTGACAGGGCCCGAGAGAACCTGACAGGGCCCGACGGAGCCCGACAGGGCGCGAGCAAACCCGACAGGGGCTGACAAGGCCCGACAGGGCCTGAGCAAACCCGACAGGACCCGCCAAAGCCTGATAGGGTCCGATGGAGCCCGACAGGGCCTGAGGAAACCCGACAGGGCGCGACGGAGCCTGACAGGGCCCGAGCAAACCCGACAGGGTTCGACGGAGCCCGACAGGGCCCGAGCAAACCGACAGGGCCCAACGGAGCCCGACAGGGCCCGAGGAAACCAGACAGGGCCCGACAGAGCCCGACAGGGCCCGAGCAAACCCGAGAGGGCCTGAGCAAACCCGACAGGGTTCGACAAAGCCTGACAGGGCTCGATGGAGCCCGACAGGGCCCAAGGAAACCCGACAGGGCCTGACGGAGCCCGACAGTGCCCAAGCAAACCTGACAGGGCCCGACGGAGCCCGACAGGGCACGAGCAAACCAGACAGGGCCTGACGGAGCCTGACAGGGCCCGAGCAAACCCGACAGGGCCCAACGGATCCCGACAGGGCCCAAGCAAACCTGACAGGGCCCGACGGAGCCCGACAGGGCACGAGCTAACTCGACAGAGCCTGACGTAGCCTGACAGGGCCCGAGCAAACCCGACAGGGCCCGAGCGAAACTGACAGTGCCCGAAGGAGCCCGACAGGACGTGGGCAAACCCGACAGGGCCCGAGCAAACCCGACAGGGCCAGACAAGACCCGACAGGGCCTGAGCAAACCCGACAGGACCCGACAAAGCCTGACAGGGCTCGATGGAGCCCGACAGGGCCCAAGGAAACCCGACAGGGCCCGACGGAGCCCGATAGGGCCCGAGCAAACCCGACAGGGCCTGACGGAGCCCGACAGGGCCCGAGCAAACCTGAAAGGGCCCGACGAAGCCTGACAGGGCTCGATGGAGCCCGACAGGGCCCGAGGAAACCCGACAGGGCCCGAGGGAGCCCGATAGGGCCCGAGCAAACCCGACAGGGCCCGATGGAGCCCGACAGGGCTCGAACAAACCCGACAGGGCCTGAGCAAATCCGACAGGGCCCGACAGAGCCCGACAGAGCCCGACAGGGCCCGAGCAAACCCGAAAGAGCCCGACGGAGCCTGACAGGGCTCGATGGAGCCCGAGAGGGCCCGAGGAAACCCGAGAGGGCACCAGGGAGCCCGATAGGGCCCGAGCAAACCCGACAGGGCCTGACGGAGCCCGACAGGGCCCGAGCAAACCCGACAGGGCACGATGGAGCCCGACAGAGCCCGAGCAAACCCGACAGGGCCCGACAAGGCCCGACAGGGCCCGAGCAAACCTGACACGAGCTGACAAAGCCTGACAGGGCCCGACGGAGCCCGACAGGGCTTGAGCAAACCCGAAAGAGCCCGACGGAGCCTGACAGGGCTCGATGGAGCCCGACAGGGCCTGAGGAAACCCGACAGGGCCCGATGGAGCCTGACAGGGCCCGAGCAAGCCCGAAAGGGCCCGACAGAGCCCGACAGGACCCAAGCAAACCCGACAGGGCCCGAGCAAACCCGACAGGGTTCGACAAAGCCTGACAGGGCTCGATGGAGACCGACAGGGCCCGAGCAAACCCGACAGGGCCCGACGGAGCCTGACAGGGCCCGAGCAAACCCGACAGGGCTCGACAGAGCCTTGCAGGGCCCGAGCAAACCCGACAGGGCCCGAGCAAACCTGACAGGGCACGAAGGAGCCCGACAGGGCCCGAGCAAACCCGACAAGGCCCAACGGATCCCGACAGGGCCTGAGCAAACCTGACAGGGCCCGACGGAGCCCGACAGAGCCCGAGCAAACCCGACAGGGCCCGAGCGAATCTGACAGGGCCCGACGGAGCCCGACAGGATGCGGGCAAACCCGACAGGTCCCGAGCAAACCGGACAAAGCCTGACAAGGCCTGACAGGGCCCGAGCAAACCAGACAGGGCCTGACGGAGCCCGACAGGGCTCCAGCAAACCCGATAGGGCCTGACGGAGCCTGGCAGGGCCCGAGTAAACCTGAAAGGGCCCGAGAGAACCTGACAGGGCCCGACGGAGCCCGACAGGGCCCGAGCAAACCCGACAGGGCTCGAGCAAACCTGACAGGGCTCGATGGAGCCCGACAGGGCCCGAGGAAACCTGACAGGGCCCCACGGAGCCCGATAGGGCCCCACGGAGCCCGACAGGGCCCGAGCAAACCCGACAGGGCCTGATGGAGCCTGACAGGGCCCGGGCAAACCCGACAGGGCACGCTGGAGCCTGACAGAGCCCGAGCAAACCCAACAGGGCCCGACAAGGCCCGACAGGGCCCGAGCAAACCTGACAGGACCTGACAAAGCCTGACAGGGCCCGACGGAGCCCAACAGGGCCTGAGCAAACCCGAAAGAGCCTGACGGAGCCTGACAGGGCTCGATAGAGTCCGACAGGGCCCGAAGAAACCCGACAGGGCCCGACGGAACCCGAGAGGGCCCGACGGAACCCGAGAGGGCCTGAGGAAATCCGACAGGGCCCGACGGAGCCCGACAGGGCCCGAGCAAACCCGAAAGGGCCCGACGGAGCCTGACAGGGCTCGATGGAGCCCGACAGGGCCCGAGGAAACCCGACAGGGCCTGATTGAGCCCGATAGGGCCCGAGCAACCCCGACAGGGCCTGACGGAGCCTGACAGGGCCCGGGCAAACCCGACAGGGCACGCTGGAGCCCGACAGAGCCCGAGAAAACCCGACAGGGCCCGACAAGGCCCGACAGGGCCCGAGCAAACCTGACACGTCCTGACAAAGCCTGACAGGGCCCGACGGAGCCCGCCAGGGCCCGAGCAAACCCGAAAGAGCCCGACGGAGCCTGACAGGGCTCAGTGGAGTCGGACAGGGCCCGAGGAAACCCGACAGGGCCCGACGGAGCCCGATAGGGCCCGAGCAAACCCGACAGGGCCCGATGGAGCCTGACAGGGCTCGAACAAACCCGACAGGGCCTGAGCAAATCCGACAGGGCCCGACGGAGCCCGACAGGGCCCGAGCAAACCCGAAAGGGCCCGACGGAGCCTGACACGGCTCGATGGAGCCCGACAGGGCCCGAGGAAACCCGACAGGGCCCCACGGAGCCCGACAGGGCCCGAGCAAACCCGACAGGGCCCGACGGAGCCCGATAGGGCCCGAGCAAACCCGACAGGGCCTGACGGAGCCCGACAGGGCCCGAGCAAACCTGAAAGGGCCCGACGAAGCCTGACAGGGCTCGATGGAGCCCGACAGGGCCCGAGGAAACCCGACAGGGCCCGAGGGAGCCCGATAGGGCCCGAGCAAACCCGACAGGGCCCGATGGAGCCCGACAGGGCTCGAACAAACCCGACAGGGCCTGAGCAAATCCGACAGGGCCCGACAGAGCCCGACAGAGCCCGACAGGGCCCGAGCAAACCCGAAAGAGCCCGACGGAGCCTGACAGGGCTCGATGGAGCCCGAGAGGGCCCGAGGAAACCCGACAGGGCCCCAGGGAGCCCGATAGGGCCCGAGCAAACCCGACAGGGCCTGACGGAGCCCGACAGGGCCCGAGCAAACCCGACAGGGCACGATGGAGCCCGACAGAGCCCGAGCAAACCCGACAGGGCCCGACAAGGCCCGACAGGGCCCGAGCAAACCTGACACGAGCTGACAAAGCCTGACAGGGCCCGACGGAGCCCGACAGGGCTTGAGCAAACCCGAAAGAGCCCGACGGAGCCTGACAGGGCTCGATGGAGCCCGACAGGGCCTGAGGAAACCCGACAGGGCCCGATGGAGCCTGACAGGGCCCGAGCAAGCCCGAAAGGGCCCGACAGAGCCCGACAGGACCCGAGCAAACCCGACAGGGCCCGAGCAAACCCGACAGGGTTCGACAAAGCCTGACAGGGCTCGATGGAGACCGACAGGGCCCGAGGAAACCCGACAGGGCCCGACGGAGCCTGACAGGGCCCGAGCAAACCCGACAGGGCTCGACAGAGCCTTGCAGGGCCCGAGCAAACCCGACAGGGCCCGAGCAAACCTGACAGGGCACGAAGGAGCCCGACAGGGCCCGAGCAAACCCGACAAGGCCCAACGGATCCCGACAGGGCCTGAGCAAACCTGACAGGGCCCGACGGAGCCCGACAGAGCCCGAGCAAACCCGACAGGGCCCGAGCGAATCTGACAGGGCCCGACGGAGCCCGACAGGATGCGGGCAAACCCGACAGGTCCCGAGCAAACCGGACAAAGCCTGACAAGGCCTGACAGGGCCCGAGCAAACCAGACAGGGCCTGACGGAGCCCGACAGGGCTCCAGCAAACCCGATAGGGCCTGACGGAGCCTGACAGGGCCCGAGTAAACCTGAAAGGGCCCGAGAGAACCTGACAGGGCCCGACGGAGCCCGACAGGGCCCGAGCAAACCCGACAGGGCTCGAGCAAACCTGACAGGGCTCGATGGAGCCCGACAGGGCCCGAGGAAACCCGACAGGGCCCCACGGAGCCCGATAGGGCCCCACGGAGCCCGACAGGGCCCGAGCAAACCCGACAGGGCCTGATGGAGCCTGACAGGGCCCGGGCAAACCCGACAGGGCACGCTGGAGCCTGACAGAGCCCGAGCAAACCCAACAGGGCCCGACAAGGCCCGACAGGGCCCGAGCAAACCTGACAGGACCTGACAAAGCCTGACAGGGCCCGACGGAGCCCAACAGGGCCTGAGCAAACCCGAAAGAGCCTGACGGAGCCTGACAGGGCTCGATAGAGTCCGACAGGGCCCGAAGAAACCCGACAGGGCCCGACGGAACCCGAGAGGGCCCGACGGAACCCGAGAGGGCCCGAGGAAATCCGACAGGGCCCGACGGAGCCCGACAGGGCCCGAGCAAACCCGAAAGGGCCCGACGGAGCCTGACAGGGCTCGATGGAGCCCGACAGGGCCCGAGGAAACCCGACAGGGCCTGATTGAGCCCGATAGGGCCCGAGCAACCCCGACAGGGCCTGACGGAGCCTGACAGGGCCCGGGCAAACCCGACAGGGCACGCTGGAGCCCGACAGAGCCCGAGAAAACCCGACAGGGCCCGACAAGGCCCGACAGGGCCCGAGCAAACCTGACACGTCCTGACAAAGCCTGACAGGGCCCGACGGAGCCCGCCAGGGCCCGAGCAAACCCGAAAGAGCCCGACGGAGCCTGACAGGGCTCAGTGGAGTCCGACAGGGCCCGAGGAAACCCGACAGGGCCCGACGGAGCCCGATAGGGCCCGAGCAAACCCGACAGGGCCCGATGGAGCCTGACAGGGCTCGAACAAACCCGACAGGGCCTGAGCAAATCCGACAGGGCCCGACGGAGCCCGACAGGGCCCGAGCAAACCCGAAAGGGCCCGACGGAGCCTGACACGGCTCGATGGAGCCCGACAGGGCCCGAGGAAACCCGACAGGGCCCCACGGAGCCCGACAGGGCCCGAGCAAACCCGACAGGGCCTGACGGAGCCCGACAGGGCCCGAGCAAACCCGACAGGGCACGCTGGAGCCCGACAGAGCCCAAGCAAACCCGACAGGGCCTGACAAGGCCCGACAGGGCCCGAGCAAACCTGACACGAGCTGACAAAGCCTGACAGGGCCCGACGGAGCCCGACAGGGCTTGAGCAAACCCGAAAGAGCCCAACGGAGCCTGACAGGGCTCGATGGAGCCCGACAGGGCCCGAGGAAACCCGACAGGGCCCCACGGAGCCCGATAGGGCCCGAGCAAACCCGACAGGGCCTGATGGAGCCTGACAGGGCCTGGGCAAACCCGACAGGGCACGCTGGAGCCCGACAGAGCCCGAGCAAACCCAACAGGGCCCGACAAGGCCCGACAGGGCCCGAGCAAACCTGACAGGACCTGACAAAGCCTAACAGGGCCCAACGGAGCCCGACAGGGCCTGAGCAAACCCGAAAGAGCCCGACGGAGCCTGACAGGGCTCGATAGAGTCCGACAGGGCCTGAGCAAACCCGACAGGGCCCGACAGAACCCGAGAGGGCCCGACGGAACCCGAGAGAGCCCGAGGAAATCCGACAGGGCTTGACAGAGCCCGACAGGACCCGAGCAAACCCGACAGGGCCCGAGCAAACCCGACAGGGTTCGACAAAGCCTGACAGGGCTCGATGGAGCCCGACAGGGCCCGAGGAAACCCGACAGGGCCCGAGGAAACCCGACAGGGCCCGACGGAGCCTGACAGGGCCCGAGCAAACCCGACAGGGCTCGACGGAACCCGAGAGGGCTCGACGGAACCCGAGAGGGCCCGAGGGAATCCAACAGGGCCTGACGGAGCCTGACAGGGCCCGAGCAAACCCGACAGGGCTCGACGGAGCCTGACAGGGCCCGAGCAAACCCGACAGGGCCCGAGCAAACCTGACAGGGCACGAAGGAGCCCGACAGGGCCTGAGCAAACCTGACAGGGCCCAACAGAGCCCGACAGGGCACTAGCAAATCCGACAGGGCCTGACGGAGCCTGACAGGGCCCGAGCAAACCCGACAGGGCTCGACGGAGCCTTACAGGGCCCGAGCAAACCCGACAGGGCCCGAGCAAACCTGACAGGGCACGAAGGAGCCCGACAGGGCCCGAGCAAACCCGACAAGGCCCAACGAAACCCGACAGGGCCTGAGCAAACCTGACAGGGCCCGACGGATCCCGACAGGGCACGAGCAAACCCGACAGGGCCTGACGGAGCCTGACAGGGCCCGAGCAAACCCGACAGGGCCCGAGCGAATCTGACAGGGCCCGACGGAGCCCGACAGGACGCGGGCAAACCCGACAGGTCCCGAGCAAACCCGACAGGGCCTGACAAGGCCCGACAGGGCCCGAGCAAACCTGACAGGGCCTGACGGAGCCCGACATGGCTCGAGCAAACCCGATAGGGCCTGACGGAGCCTGACAGGGCCCGAGCAAACCTGACAGGGCCCAAGAGAACCTGACAGGGCCCGACGGAGCCCGACAGGGCACGAGCTAACTCGACAGAGCCTGACGTAGCCTGACAGGGCCCGAGCAAACCCGACAGGGCCCGAGCGAAACTGACAGTGCCCGAAGGAGCCCGACAGGACGTGGGCAAACCCGACAGGGCCCGAGCAAACCCGACAGGGCCAGACAAGACCCGACAGGGCCTGAGCAAACCCGACAGGACCCGACAAAGCCTGACAGGGCTCGATGGAGCCCGACAGGGCCCAAGGAAACCCGACAGGGCCCGACGGAGCCCGATAGGGCCTGAGCAAACCCGACAGGGCCTGACGGAGCCCGACAGGGCCCGAGCAAACCTGAAAGGGCCCGACGAAGCCTGACAGGGCTCGATGGAGCCCGACAGGGCCCGAGGAAACCCGACAGGGCCCGAGGGAGCCCGATAGGGCCCGAGCAAACCCGACAGGGCCCGATGGAGCCCGACAGGGCTCGAACAAACCCGACAGGGCCTGAGCAAATCCGACAGGGCCCGACAGAGCCCGACAGAGCCCGACAGGGCCCGAGCAAACCCGAAAGAGCCCGACGGAGCCTGACAGGGCTCGATGGAGCCCGAGAGGGCCCGAGGAAACCCGACAGGGCCCCAGGGAGCCCGATAGGGCCCGAGCAAACCCGACAGGGCCTGACGGAGCCCGACAGGGCCCGAGCAAACCCGACAGGGCACGATGGAGCCCGACAGAGCCCGAGCAAACCCGACAGGGCCCGACAAGGCCCGACAGGGCCCGAGCAAACCTGACACGAGCTGACAAAGCCTGACAGGGCCCGACGGAGCCCGACAGGGCTTGAGCAAACCCGAAAGAGCCCGACGGAGCCTGACAGGGCTCGATGGAGCCCGACAGGGCCTGAGGAAACCCGACAGGGCCCGATGGAGCCTGACAGGGCCCGAGCAAGCCCGAAAGGGCCCGACAGAGCCCGACAGGACCCAAGCAAACCCGACAGGGCCCGAGCAAACCCGACAGGGTTCGACAAAGCCTGACAGGGCTCGATGGAGACCGACAGGGCCCGAGCAAACCCGACAGGGCCCGACGGAGCCTGACAGGGCCCGAGCAAACCCGACAGGGCTCGACAGAGCCTTGCAGGGCCCGAGCAAACCCGACAGGGCCCGAGCAAACCTGACAGGGCACGAAGGAGCCCGACAGGGCCCGAGCAAACCCGACAAGGCCCAACGGATCCCGACAGGGCCTGAGCAAACCTGACAGGGCCCGACGGAGCCCGACAGAGCCCGAGCAAACCCGACAGGGCCCGAGCGAATCTGACAGGGCCCGACGGAGCCCGACAGGATGCGGGCAAACCCGACAGGTCCCGAGCAAACCGGACAAAGCCTGACAAGGCCTGACAGGGCCCGAGCAAACCAGACAGGGCCTGACGGAGCCCGACAGGGCTCCAGCAAACCCGATAGGGCCTGACGGAGCCTGACAGGGCCCGAGTAAACCTGAAAGGGCCCGAGAGAACCTGACAGGGCCCGACGGAGCCCGACAGGGCCCGAGCAAACCCGACAGGGCTCGAGCAAACCTGACAGGGCTCGATGGAGCCCGACAGGGCCCGAGGAAACCTGACAGGGCCCCACGGAGCCCGATAGGGCCCCACGGAGCCCGACAGGGCCCGAGCAAACCCGACAGGGCCTGATGGAGCCTGACAGGGCCCGGGCAAACCCGACAGGGCACGCTGGAGCCTGACAGAGCCCGAGCAAACCCAACAGGGCCCGACAAGGCCCGACAGGGCCCGAGCAAACCTGACAGGACCTGACAAAGCCTGACAGGGCCCGACGGAGCCCAACAGGGCCTGAGCAAACCCGAAAGAGCCTGACGGAGCCTGACAGGGCTCGATAGAGTCCGACAGGGCCCGAAGAAACCCGACAGGGCCCGACGGAACCCGAGAGGGCCCGACGGAACCCGAGAGGGCCTGAGGAAATCCGACAGGGCCCGACGGAGCCCGACAGGGCCCGAGCAAACCCGAAAGGGCCCGACGGAGCCTGACAGGGCTCGATGGAGCCCGACAGGGCCCGAGGAAACCCGACAGGGCCTGATTGAGCCCGATAGGGCCCGAGCAACCCCGACAGGGCCTGACGGAGCCTGACAGGGCCCGGGCAAACCCGACAGGGCACGCTGGAGCCCGACAGAGCCCGAGCAAACCCGACAGGGCCCGACAAGGCCCGACAGGGCCCGAGCAAACCTGACACGAGCTGACAAAGCCTGACAGGGCCCGACGGAGCCCGACAGGGCTTGAGCAAACCCGAAAGAGCCCGACGGAGCCTGACAGGGCTCGCTGGAGCCCGACAGGGCCTGAGGAAACCCGACAGGGCCCGATGGAGCCTGACAGGGCCCGAGCAAGCCCGAAAGGGCCCGACAGAGCCCGACAGGACCCAAGCAAACCCGACAGGGCCCGAGCAAACCCGACAGGGTTCGACAAAGCCTGACAGGGCTCGATGGAGACCGACAGGGCCCGAGCAAACCCGACAGGGCCCGACGGAGCCTGACAGGGCCCGAGCAAACCCGACAGGGCTCGACAGAGCCTTGCAGGGCCCGAGCAAACCCGACAGGGCCCGAGCAAACCTGACAGGGCACGAAGGAGCCCGACAGGGCCCGAGCAAACCCGACAAGGCCCAACGGATCCCGACAGGGCCTGAGCAAACCTGACAGGGCCCGACGGAGCCCGACAGAGCCCGAGCAAACCCGACAGGGCCCGAGCGAATCTGACAGGGCCCGACGGAGCCCGACAGGATGCGGGCAAACCCGACAGGTCCCGAGCAAACCGGACAAAGCCTGACAAGGCCTGACAGGGCCCGAGCAAACCAGACAGGGCCTGACGGAGCCCGACAGGGCTCCAGCAAACCCGATAGGGCCTGACGGAGCCTGACAGGGCCCGAGTAAACCTGAAAGGGCCCGAGAGAACCTGACAGGGCCCGACGGAGCCCGACAGGGCCCGAGCAAACCCGACAGGGCTCGAGCAAACCTGACAGGGCTCGATGGAGCCCGACAGGGCCCGAGGAAACCTGACAGGGCCCCACGGAGCCCGATAGGGCCCCACGGAGCCCGACAGGGCCCGAGCAAACCCGACAGGCCCTGATGGAGCCTGACAGGGCCCGGGCAAACCCGACAGGGCACGCTGGAGCCTGACAGAGCCCGAGCAAACCCAACAGGGCCCGACAAGGCCCGACAGGGCCCGAGCAAACCTGACAGGACCTGACAAAGCCTGACAGGGCCCGACGGAGCCCAACAGGGCCTGAGCAAACCCGAAAGAGCCTGACGGAGCCTGACAGGGCTCGATAGAGTCCGACAGGGCCCGAAGAAACCCGACAGGGCCCGACGGAACCCGAGAGGGCCCGACGGAACCCGAGAGGGCCTGAGGAAATCCGACAGGGCCCGACGGAGCCCGACAGGGCCCGAGCAAACCCGAAAGGGCCCGACGGAGCCTGACAGGGCTCGATGGAGCCCGACAGGGCCCGAGGAAACCCGACAGGGCCTGATTGAGCCCGATAGGGCCCGAGCAACCCCGACAGGGCCTGACGGAGCCTGACAGGGCCCGGGCAAACCCGACAGGGCACGCTGGAGCCCGACAGAGCCCGAGAAAACCCGACAGGGCCCGACAAGGCCCGACAGGGCCCGAGCAAACCTGACACGTCCTGACAAAGCCTGACAGGGCCCGACGGAGCCCGCCAGGGCCCGAGCAAACCCGAAAGAGCCCGACGGAGCCTGACAGGGCTCAGTGGAGTCGGACAGGGCCCGAGGAAACCCGACAGGGCCCGACGGAGCCCGATAGGGCCCGAGCAAACCCGACAGGGCCCGATGGAGCCTGACAGGGCTCGAACAAACCCGACAGGGCCTGAGCAAATCCGACAGGGCCCGACGGAGCCCGACAGGGCCCGAGCAAACCCGAAAGGGCCCGACGGAGCCTGACACGGCTCGATGGAGCCCGACAGGGCCCGAGGAAACCCGACAGGGCCCCACGGAGCCCGACAGGGCCCGAGCAAACCCGACAGGGCCCGACGGAGCCCGATAGGGCCCGAGCAAACCCGACAGGGCCTGACGGAGCCCGACAGGGCCCGAGCAAACCTGAAAGGGCCCGACGAAGCCTGACAGGGCTCGATGGAGCCCGACAGGGCCCGAGGAAACCCGACAGGGCCCGAGGGAGCCCGATAGGGCCCGAGCAAACCCGACAGGGCCCGATGGAGCCCGACAGGGCTCGAACAAATCCGACAGGGCCTGAGCAAATCCGACAGGGCCCGACAGAGCCCGACAGAGCCCGACAGGGCCCGAGCAAACCCGAAAGAGCCCGACGGAGCCTGACAGGGCTCGATGGAGCCCGAGAGGGCCCGAGGAAACCCGAGAGGGCCCCAGGGAGCCCGATAGGGCCCGAGCAAACCCGACAGGGCCTGACGGAGCCCGACAGGGCCCGAGCAAACCCGACAGGGCACGATGGAGCCCGACAGAGCCCGAGCAAACCCGACAGGGCCCGACAAGGCCCGACAGGGCCCGAGCAAACCTGACACGAGCTGACAAAGCCTGACAGGGCCCGACGGAGCCCGACAGGGCTTGAGCAAACCCGAAAGAGCCCGACGGAGCCTGACAGGGCTCGATGGAGCCCGACAGGGCCTGAGGAAACCCGACAGGGCCCGATGGAGCCTGACAGGGCCCGAGCAAGCCCGAAAGGGCCCGACAGAGCCCGACAGGACCCGAGCAAACCCGACAGGGCCCGAGCAAACCCGACAGGGTTCGACAAAGCCTGACAGGGCTCGATGGAGACCGACAGGGCCCGAGGAAACCCGACAGGGCCCGACGGAGCCTGACAGGGCCCGAGCAAACCCGACAGGGCTCGACAGAGCCTTGCAGGGCCCGAGCAAACCCGACAGGGCCCGAGCAAACCTGACAGGGCACGAAGGAGCCCGACAGGGCCCGAGCAAACCCGACAAGGCCCAACGGATCCCGACAGGGCCTGAGCAAACCTGACAGGGCCCGACGGAGCCCGACAGAGCCCGAGCAAACCCGACAGGGCCCGAGCGAATCTGACAGGGCCCGACGGAGCCCGACAGGATGCGGGCAAACCCGACAGGTCCCGAGCAAACCGGACAAAGCCTGACAAGGCCTGACAGGGCCCGAGCAAACCAGACAGGGCCTGACGGAGCCCGACAGGGCTCCAGCAAACCCGATAGGGCCTGACGGAGCCTGACAGGGCCCGAGTAAACCTGAAAGGGCCCGAGAGAACCTGACAGGGCCCGACGGAGCCCGACAGGGCCCGAGCAAACCCGACAGGGCTCGAGCAAACCTGACAGGGCTCGATGGAGCCCGACAGGGCCCGAGGAAACCCGACAGGGCCCCACGGAGCCCGATAGGGCCCCACGGAGCCCGACAGGGCCCGAGCAAACCCGACAGGGCCTGATGGAGCCTGACAGGGCCCGGGCAAACCCGACAGGGCACGCTGGAGCCTGACAGAGCCCGAGCAAACCCAACAGGGCCCGACAAGGCCCGACAGGGCCCGAGCAAACCTGACAGGACCTGACAAAGCCTGACAGGGCCCGACGGAGCCCAACAGGGCCTGAGCAAACCCGAAAGAGCCTGACGGAGCCTGACAGGGCTCGATAGAGTCCGACAGGGCCCGAAGAAACCCGACAGGGCCCGACGGAACCCGAGAGGGCCCGACGGAACCCGAGAGGGCCCGAGGAAATCCGACAGGGCCCGACGGAGCCCGACAGGGCCCGAGCAAACCCGAAAGGGCCCGACGGAGCCTGACAGGGCTCGATGGAGCCCGACAGGGCCCGAGGAAACCCGACAGGGCCTGATTGAGCCCGATAGGGCCCGAGCAACCCCGACAGGGCCTGACGGAGCCTGACAGGGCCCGGGCAAACCCGACAGGGCACGCTGGAGCCCGACAGAGCCCGAGAAAACCCGACAGGGCCCGACAAGGCCCGACAGGGCCCGAGCAAACCTGACACGTCCTGACAAAGCCTGACAGGGCCCGACGGAGCCCGCCAGGGCCCGAGCAAACCCGAAAGAGCCCGACGGAGCCTGACAGGGCTCAGTGGAGTCCGACAGGGCCCGAGGAAACCCGACAGGGCCCGACGGAGCCCGATAGGGCCCGAGCAAACCCGACAGGGCCCGATGGAGCCTGACAGGGCTCGAACAAACCCGACAGGGCCTGAGCAAATCCGACAGGGCCCGACGGAGCCCGACAGGGCCCGAGCAAACCCGAAAGGGCCCGACGGAGCCTGACACGGCTCGATGGAGCCCGACAGGGCCCGAGGAAACCCGACAGGGCCCCACGGAGCCCGACAGGGCCCGAGCAAACCCGACAGGGCCTGACGGAGCCCGACAGGGCCCGAGCAAACCCGACAGGGCACGCTGGAGCCCGACAGAGCCCAAGCAAACCCGACAGGGCCTGACAAGGCCCGACAGGGCCCGAGCAAACCTGACACGAGCTGACAAAGCCTGACAGGGCCCGACGGAGCCCGACAGGGCTTGAGCAAACCCGAAAGAGCCCAACGGAGCCTGACAGGGCTCGATGGAGCCCGACAGGGCCCGAGGAAACCCGACAGGGCCCCACGGAGCCCGATAGGGCCCGAGCAAACCCGACAGGGCCTGATGGAGCCTGACAGGGCCTGGGCAAACCCGACAGGGCACGCTGGAGCCCGACAGAGCCCGAGCAAACCCAACAGGGCCCGACAAGGCCCGACAGGGCCCGAGCAAACCTGACAGGACCTGACAAAGCCTAACAGGGCCCAACGGAGCCCGACAGGGCCTGAGCAAACCCGAAAGAGCCCGACGGAGCCTGACAGGGCTCGATAGAGTCCGACAGGGCCTGAGCAAACCCGACAGGGCCCGACAGAACCTGAGAGGGCCCGACGGAACCCGAGAGAGCCCGAGGAAATCCGACAGGGCTTGACAGAGCCCGACAGGACCCGAGCAAACCCGACAGGGCCCGAGCAAACCCGACAGGGTTCGACAAAGCCTGACAGGGCTCGATGGAGCCCGACAGGGCCCGAGGAAACCCGACAGGGCCCGAGGAAACCCGACAGGGCCCGACGGAGCCTGACAGGGCCCGAGCAAACCCGACAGGGCTCGACGGAACCCGAGAGGGCTCGACGGAACCCGAGAGGGCCCGAGGGAATCCAACAGGGCCTGACGGAGCCTGACAGGGCCCGAGCAAACCCGACAGGGCTCGACGGAGCCTGACAGGGCCCGAGCAAACCCGACAGGGCCTGAGCAAACCTGACAGGGCACGAAGGAGCCCGACAGGGCCTGAGCAAACCTGACAGGGCCCAACAGAGCCCGACAGGGCACTAGCAAATCCGACAGGGCCTGACGGAGCCTGACAGGGCCCGAGCAAACCCGACAGGGCTCGACGGAGCCTTACAGGGCCCGAGCAAACCCGACAGGGCCCGAGCAAACCTGACAGGGCACGAAGGAGCCCGACAGGGCCCGAGCAAACCCGACAAGGCCCAACGAAACCCGACAGGGCCTGAGCAAACCTGACAGGGCCCGACGGATCCCGACAGGGCACGAGCAAACCCGACAGGGCCTGACGGAGCCTGACAGGGCCCGAGCAAACCCGACAGGGCCCGAGCGAATCTGACAGGGCCCGACGGAGCCCGACAGGACGCGGGCAAACCCGACAGGTCCCGAGCAAACCCGACAGGGCCTGACAAGGCCCGACAGGGCCCGAGCAAACCTGACAGGGCCTGACGGAGCCCGACATGGCTCGAGCAAACCCGATAGGGCCTGACGGAGCCTGACAGGGCCCGAGCAAACCTGACAGGGCCCAAGAGAACCTGACAGGGCCCGACGGAGCCCGACAGGGCACGAGCTAACTCGACAGAGCCTGACGTAGCCTGACAGGGCCCGAGCAAACCCGACAGGGCCCGAGCGAAACTGACAGTGCCCGAAGGAGCCCGACAGGACGTGGGCAAACCCGACAGGGCCCGAGCAAACCCGACAGGGCCAGACAAGACCCGACAGGGCCTGAGCAAACCCGACAGGACCCGACAAAGCCTGACAGGGCTCGATGGAGCCCGACAGGGCCCAAGGAAACCCGACAGGGCCCGACGGAGCCCGATAGGGCCTGAGCAAACCCGACAGGGCCTGACGGAGCCCGACAGGGCCCGAGCAAACCTGAAAGGGCCCGACGAAGCCTGACAGGGCTCGATGGAGCCCGACAGGGCCCGAGGAAACCCGACAGGGCCCGAGGGAGCCCGATAGGGCCCGAGCAAACCCGACAGGGCCCGATGGAGCCCGACAGGGCTCGAACAAACCCGACAGGGCCTGAGCAAATCCGACAGGGCCCGACAGAGCCCGACAGAGCCCGACAGGGCCCGAGCAAACCCGAAAGAGCCCGACGGAGCCTGACAGGGCTCGATGGAGCCCGAGAGGGCCCGAGGAAACCCGACAGGGCCCCAGGGAGCCCGATAGGGCCCGAGCAAACCCGACAGGGCCTGACGGAGCCCGACAGGGCCCGAGCAAACCCGACAGGGCACGATGGAGCCCGACAGAGCCCGAGCAAACCCGACAGGGCCCGACAAGGCCCGACAGGGCCCGAGCAAACCTGACACGAGCTGACAAAGCCTGACAGGGCCCGACGGAGCCCGACAGGGCTTGAGCAAACCCGAAAGAGCCCGACGGAGCCTGACAGGGCTCGATGGAGCCCGACAGGGCCTGAGGAAACCCGACAGGGCCCGATGGAGCCTGACAGGGCCCGAGCAAGCCCGAAAGGGCCCGACAGAGCCCGACAGGACCCAAGCAAACCCGACAGGGCCCGAGCAAACCCGACAGGGTTCGACAAAGCCTGACAGGGCTCGATGGAGACCGACAGGGCCCGAGCAAACCCGACAGGGCCCGACGGAGCCTGACAGGGCCCGAGCAAACCCGACAGGGCTCGACAGAGCCTTGCAGGGCCCGAGCAAACCCGACAGGGCCCGAGCAAACCTGACAGGGCACGAAGGAGCCCGACAGGGCCCGAGCAAACCCGACAAGGCCCAACGGATCCCGACAGGGCCTGAGCA
Organism: Patagioenas fasciata; assembly: GCF_037038585.1. Lineage (NCBI taxonomy): Eukaryota > Metazoa > Chordata > Aves > Columbiformes > Columbidae > Patagioenas > Patagioenas fasciata. The sequence continues at coordinate 1,490,163 of NC_092545.1, forward strand.
AACCTGACAGGGCCCGACGGAGCCCGACAGAGCCCGAGCAAACCCGACAGGGCCCGAGCGAATCTGACAGGGCCCGACGGAGCCCGACAGGATGCGGGCAAACCCGACAGGTCCCGAGCAAACCGGACAAAGCCTGACAAGGCCTGACAGGGCTTGAGCAAACCAGACAGGGCCTGACGGAGCCCGACAGGGCTCCAGCAAACCCGATAGGGCCTGACGGAGCCTGACAGGGCCCGAGTAAACCTGAAAGGGCCCGAGAGAACCTGACAGGGCCCGACGGAGCCCGACAGGGCCCGAGCAAACCCGACAGGGCTCGAGCAAACCTGACAGGGCTCGATGGAGCCCGACAGGGCCCGAGGAAACCTGACAGGGCCCCACGGAGCCCGATAGGGCCCCACGGAGCCCGACAGGGCCCGAGCAAACCCGACAGGGCCTGATGGAGCCTGACAGGGCCCGGGCAAACCCGACAGGGCACGCTGGAGCCTGACAGAGCCCGAGCAAACCCAACAGGGCCCGACAAGGCCCGACAGGGCCCGAGCAAACCTGACAGGACCTGACAAAGCCTGACAGGGCCCGACGGAGCCCAACAGGGCCTGAGCAAACCCGAAAGAGCCTGACGGAGCCTGACAGGGCTCGATAGAGTCCGACAGGGCCCGAAGAAACCCGACAGGGCCCGACGGAACCCGAGAGGGCCCGACGGAACCCGAGAGGGCCCGAGGAAATCCGACAGGGCCCGACGGAGCCCGACAGGGCCCGAGCAAACCCGAAAGGGCCCGACGGAGCCTGACAGGGCTCGATGGAGCCCGACAGGGCCCGAGGAAACCCGACAGGGCCTGATTGAGCCCGATAGGGCCCGAGCAACCCCGACAGGGCCTGACGGAGCCTGACAGGGCCCGGGCAAACCCGACAGGGCACGCTGGAGCCCGACAGAGCCCGAGAAAACCCGACAGGGCCCGACAAGGCCCGACAGGGCCCGAGCAAACCTGACACGTCCTGACAAAGCCTGACAGGGCCCGACGGAGCCCGCCAGGGCCCGAGCAAACCCGAAAGAGCCCGACGGAGCCTGACAGGGCTCAGTGGAGTCCGACAGGGCCCGAGGAAACCCGACAGGGCCCGACGGAGCCCGATAGGGCCCGAGCAAACCCGACAGGGCCCGATGGAGCCTGACAGGGCTCGAACAAACCCGACAGGGCCTGAGCAAATCCGACAGGGCCCGACGGAGCCCGACAGGGCCCGAGCAAACCCGAAAGGGCCCGACGGAGCCTGACACGGCTCGATGGAGCCCGACAGGGCCCGAGGAAACCCGACAGGGCCCCACGGAGCCCGACAGGGCCCGAGCAAACCCGACAGGGCCTGACGGAGCCCGATAGGGCCCGAGCAAACCCGACAGGGCCCGAGGAAACCCGACAGGGCCCGACGGAGCCCGATAGGGCCCGAGCAAACCCGACAGGGCCCGATGGAGCCTGACAGGGCTCGAACAAACCCGACAGGGCCTGAGCAAATCCGACAGGGCCCGACGGAGCCCGACAGGGCCCGAGCAAACCCGAAAGGGCCCGACGGAGCCTGACACGGCTCGATGGAGCCCGACAGGGCCCGAGGAAACCCGACAGGGCCCCACGGAGCCCGACAGGGCCCGAGCAAACCCGACAGGGCCTGACGGAGCCCGACAGGGCCCGAGCAAACCCGACAGGGCACGCTGGAGCCCGACAGAGCCCGAGCAAACCTGACAGGGCCTGACAAGGCCCGACAGGGCCCGAGCAAACCTGACACGACCTGACAAAGCCTGACAGGGCCCGACGGAGCCCGACAGGGCTTGAGCAAACCCGAAAGAGCCCAACGGAGCCTGACAGGGCTCGATGGAGCCCGACAGGGCCCGAGGAAACCCGACAGGGCCCCACGGAGCCCGATAGGGCCCGAGCAAACCCGACAGGGCCTGATGGAGCCTGACAGGGCCTGGGCAAACCCGACAGGGCACGCTGGAGCCCGACAGAGCCCGAGCAAACCCAACAGGGCCCGACAAGGCCCGACAGGGCCCGAGCAAACCTGACAGGACCTGACAAAGCCTAACAGGGCCCAACGGAGCCCGACAGGGCCTGAGCAAACCCGAAAGAGCCCGACGGAGCCTGACAGGGCTCGATAGAGTCCGACAGGGCCCGAAGAAACCCGACAGGGCCCGACAGAACCCGAGAGGGCCCGACGGAACCCGAGAGAGCCCGAGGAAATCCGACAGAGCTTGACAGAGCCCGACAGGACCCGAGCAAACCCGACAGGGCCCGAGCAAACCCGACAGGGTTCGACAAAGCCTGACAGGGCTCGATGGAGCCCGACAGGGCCCGAGGAAACCCGACAGGGCCCGACGGAGCCTGACAGGGCCCGAGCAAACCCGACAGGGCTCGACGGAACCCGAGAGGGCTCGACAGAACCCGAGAGGGCCCGAGGGAATCCAACAGGGCCTGACGGAGCCTGACAGGGCCCGAGCAAACCCGACAGGGCTCGACGGAGCCTGACAGGGCCCGAGCAAACCCGACAGGGCCTGAGCAAACCTGACAGGGCACGAAGGAGCCCGACAGGGCCTGAGCAAACCTGACAGCGCCCAACAGAGCCCGACAGGGCACTAGCAAATCCGACAGGGCCTGACGGAGCCTGACAGGGCCCGAGCAAACCCGACAGGGCTCGACGGAGCCTTACAGGGCCCGAGCAAACCCGACAGGGCCCGAGCAAACCTGACAGGGCACGAAGGAGCCCGACAGGGCCCGAGCAAACCCGACAAGGCCCAACGAAACCCGACAGGGCCTGAGCAAACCTGACAGGGCCCGACGGATCCCGACAGGGCACGAGCAAACCCGACAGGGCCTGACGGAGCCTGACAGGGCCCGAGCAAACCCGACAGGGCCCGAGCGAATCTGACAGGGCCCGACGGAGCCCGACAGGACGCGGGCAAACCCGACAGGTCCCGAGCAAACCCGACAGGGCCTGACAAGGCCCGACAGGGCCCGAGCAAACCTGACAGGGCCTGACGGAGCCCGACATGGCTCGAGCAAACCCGATAGGGCCTGACGGAGCCTGACAGGGCCCGAGCAAACCTGACAGGGCCCAAGAGAACCTGACAGGGCCCGACGGAGCCCGACAGGGCGCGAGCAAACCCGACAGGGCCCGAGCAAACCTGACAGGGCTCGATGGAGCCAGACAGGGCCCGAGGAAACCCGACAGGGCGCGACAGAGCCTGACAGGGCCCGAGCAAACCCGACAGGGTTCGAGGGAGCCCGACAGGGCCCGAGCAAACCCGACAGGGTCCGACGAAGCCTGACAGGGCTTCAGCAAACCCGACAGGGCCCGAGGAAACCCGACAGGACCCGAGCAAACCCGACAGGGTCCGAGGGAGCCCGACAGGGCCCGAGGAAACCGGACAGGGCCCGACAGAGCCCGACAGGGCCCGAGCAAACCCGACAGGGCCCGAGCAAACCCGACAGGGTTCGACAAAGCCTGACAGGGCTCGATGGAGCCCGACAGGGCTTGAGGAAACCCGACAGGGCTCGACGGAGCCTGACAGGGCCCGAGCAAACCCGACAGGGTTCGACGGAGCCCGACAGGGCCCGAGCAAACCCGACAGGGTCCGACGAAGCCTGACAGGGCTTCAGAAAACCCGACAGGGCTTCAGCAAACCCGACAGGGCCCGAGCAAAACCGACAGGACCCGATCAAACCCGACAGGGTCTGAGGGAGCCCGACAGGGCCCGAGGAAACCAGACAGGGCCCGACAGATCCCGACAGGGCCCGAGCAAACCCGACAGGGCCCGAGCAAACCCAACAGGGTTCGACAAAGCCTGACAGGGCTTGATGGAGCCCGACAGGGCCCGAGGAAGCCCGACAGGGCCCGACGGAGACTGACAGAGCCCGAGCAAACCCGACAGGGCTCGACGGAGACCGATAGGGCCCGAGCAAAGCCGACAGGGCCCGATGGAGCCCGACAGGGCTCGAACAAACCCGACAGGGCCTGAGCAAATTCAACAGGGCCCGACGGAGCCCGACAGGGCCCAAGCAAACCCGAAAGGGCCCGACGGAGACTGACACGGCTCGATGGAGCCCGACAGGGCCCGAGGAAACCCGACAGGGCCCCACGGAGCCCGATAGGGCCCGAGCAAACCCGACAGGGCCTGACGGAGCCCGACAGGGCCCGAGCAAACCCGACAGGGCACGCTGGAGCCCGACAGAGCCCAAGCAAACCCGACAGGGCCCGACAAGGCTTGACAGGGCCCGAGCAAACCTGACACGACCTGACAAAGCCTGACAGGGCCCGGCGGAGCCCAACAGGGCTTGAGCAAACCCGAAAGAGCCCGACGGAGCCTGACAGGGCTCGATGGAGCCCGACAGGGCCCGAGGAAACCCGACAGGGCCCCACGGAGCCCGATACGGCCCGAGCAAACCCGACAGGGCCTGATGGAGCCTGACAGGGCCCGGGCAAACCCGACAGGGCACGCTGGAGCCCGACAGAGCCCGAGCAATCCCAACAGGGCCCGACAAGGCCCGACAGGGCCCGAGCAAACCTGACAGGACCTGACAAAGCCTGACAGGGCCCGACGGAGCCCGACAGGGCCCGAGCAAACCCGAAAGGGCCCGACGGAGCCTGACAGGGCTCGATGGAGCCCGACAGGGCCCGAGGAAACCCGACAGGGCCTGATTGAGCCCGATAGGGCCCGAGCAACCCCGACAGGGCCTGACGGAGCCTGACAGGGCCCGAGCAAACCCGACAGGGCACGCTGGAGACCGACAGAGCCCGAGCAAACCCGACAGGGCCCGACAAGGCCCGACAGGGCCCGAGCAAACCTGACACGTCCTGACAAAGCCTGACAGGGCCCGACGGAGCCCGCCAGGGCCCGAGCAAACCCGAAAGAGCCCGACGGAGCCTGACAGGGCTCAGTGGAGTCCGACAGGGCCCGAGGAAACCCGACAGGGCCCGACGGAGCCCGATAGGGCCCGAGCAAACCCGACAGGGCCCGATGGAGCCTGACAGGGCTCGAACAAACCCGACAGGGCCTGAGCAAATCCGACAGGGCCCGACGGAGCCCGACAGGGCCCGAGCAAACCCGAAAGGGCCCGACGGAGCCTGACACGGCTCGATGGAGCCCGACAGGGCCCGAGGAAACCCGACAGGGCCCCACGGAGCCCGACAGGGCCCCACGGAGCCCGACAGGGCCCGAGCAAACCCGACAGGGCCTGACGGAGCCCGACAGGGCCCGAGCAAACCCGACAGGGCATGCTGGAGCCCGACAGAGCCCGAGCAAACCCGACAGGGCCTGACAAGGCCCGACAGGGCCCGAGCAAACCTGACACGACCTGACAAAGCCTGACAGGGCCCGACGGAGCCCGACAGGGCTTGAGCAAACCCGAAAGAGCCCAACGGAGCCTGACAGGGCTCGATGGAGCCCGACAGGGCCCGAGAACACCCGACAGGGCCCCACGGAGCCCGATAGGGCCCGAGCAAACCCGACAGGGCCTGATGGAGCCTGACAGGGCCTGGGCAAACCCGACAGGGCACGCTGGAGCCCGACAGAGCCCGAGCAAACCCAACAGGGCCCGACAAGGCCCGACAGGGCCCGAGCAAACCTGACAGGACCTGACAAAGCCTAACAGGGCCCAACGGAGCCCGACAGGGCCTGAGCAAACCCGAAAGAGCCCGACGGAGCCTGACAGGGCTCGATAGAGTCCGACAGGGCCCGAGGAAACCCGACAGGGCCCGACAGAACCCGAGAGGGCCCGACGGAACCCGAGAGAGCCCGAGGAAATCCGACAGGGCTTGACAGAGCCCGACAGGACCCGAGCAAACCCGACAGGGCCCGAGCAAACCCGACAGGGTTCGACAAAGCCTGACAGGGCTCGATGGAGCCCGACAGGGCCCGAGGAAACCCGACAGGGCCCGACGGAGCCTGACAGGGCCCGAGCAAACCCGACAGGGCTCGACGGAACCCGAGAGGGCTCGACGGAACCCGAGACGGCCCGAGGGAATCCAACAGGGCCTGACGGAGCCTGACAGGGCCCGAGCAAACCCGACAGGGCTCGACGGAGCCTGACAGGGCCCGAGCAAACCCGACAGGGCCTGAGCAAACCTGACAGGGCACGAAGGAGCCCGACAGGGCCTGAGCAAACCTGACAGGGCCCAACAGAGCCCGACAGGGCACTAGCAAATCCGACAGGGCCTGACGGAGCCTGACAGGGCCCGAGCAAACCCGACAGGGCTCGACGGAGCCTTACAGGGCCCGAGCAAACCCGACAGGGCCCGAGCAAACCTGACAGGGCACGAAGGAGCCCGACAGGGCCCGAGCAAACCCGACAAGGCCCAACGAAACCCGACAGGGCCTGAGCAAACCTGACAGGGCCCGACGGATCCCGACAGGGCACGAGCAAACCCGACAGGGCCTGACGGAGCCTGACAGGGCCCGAGCAAACCCGACAGGGCCCGAGCGAATCTGACAGGGCCCGACGGAGCCCGACAGGATGCGGGCAAACCCGACAGGTCCCGAGCAAACCCGACAGGGCCTGACAAGGCCCGACAGGGCCCGAGCAAACCTGACAGGGCCTGACGGAGCCCGACATGGCTCGAGCAAACCCGATAGGGCCTGACGGAGCCTGACAGGGCCCGAGCAAACCTGACAGGGCCCAAGAGAACCTGACAGGGCCCGACGGAGCCCGACAGGGCGCGAGCAAACCCGACAGGGCCCGAGCAAACCTGACAGGGCTCGATGGAGCCAGACAGGGCCCGAGGAAACCCGACAGGGCGCGACAGAGCCTGACAGGGCCCGAGCAAACCCGACAGGGTTCGAGGGAGCCCGACAGGGCCCGAGCAAACCCGACAGGGTCCGACGAAGCCTGACAGGGCTTCAGCAAACCCGACAGGGCCCGAGCAAACCCGACAGGACCCGAGCAAACCCGACAGGGTCCGAGGGAGCCCGACAGGGCCCGAGGAAACCGGACAGGGCCCGACAGAGCCCGACAGGGCCCGAGCAAACCCGACAGGGCCCGAGCAAACCCGACAGGGTTCGACAAAGCCTGACAGGGCTCGATGGAGCCCGACAGGGCCCGAGGAAACCCGACAGGGCCCGACGGAGCCTGACAGGGCCCGAGCAAACCCGACAGGGCCTGAGCAAACCTGACAGGGCACGAAGGAGCCCGACAGGGCCTGAGCAAACCTGACAGGGCCCAACAGAGCCCGACAGGGCACTAGCAAATCCGACAGGGCCTGACGGAGCCTGACAGGGCCCGAGCAAACCCGACAGGGCTCGACGGAGCCTTACAGGGCCCGAGCAAACCCGACAGGGCCCGAGCAAACCTGACAGGGCACGAAGGAGCCCGACAGGGCCCGAGCAAACCCGACAAGGCCCAACGAAACCCGACAGGGCCTGAGCAAACCTGACAGGGCCCGACGGATCCCGACAGGGCACGAGCAAACCCGACAGGGCCTGACGGAGCCTGACAGGGCCCGAGCAAACCCGACAGGGCCCGAGCGAATCTGACAGGGCCCGACGGAGCCCGACAGGACGCGGGCAAACCCGACAGGTCCCGAGCAAACCCGACAGGGCCTGACAAGGCCCGACAGGGCCCGAGCAAACCTGACAGGGCCTGACGGAGCCCGACATGGCTCGAGCAAACCCGATACGGCCTGACGGAGCCTGACAGGGCCCGAGCAAACCTGACAGGGCCCAAGAGAACCTGACAGGGCCCGACGGAGCCCGACAGGGCGCGAGCAAACCCGACAGGGCCCGAGCAAACCTGGCAGGGCTCGATGGAGCCAGACAGGGCCCGAGGAAACCCGAAAGGGCGCGACAGAGCCTGACAGGGCCCGAGCAAACCCGACAGGGTTCGAGGGAGCCCGACAGGGCCCGAGCAAACCCGACAGGGTCCGACGAAGCCTGACAGGGCTTCAGCAAACCCGACAGGGCCCGAGGAAACGCGACAGGACCCGAGCAAACCCGACAGGGTCCGAGGGAGCCCGACAGGGCCCGAGGAAACCGGACAGGGCCCGACAGAGCCCGACAGGGCCCGAGCAAACCCGACAGGGCCCGAGCAAACCCGACAGGGTTCGACAAAGCCTGACAGGGCTCGATGGAGCCCGACAGGGCCCGAGGAAACCCGACAGGGCCCGACGGAGCCTGACAGGGCCCGAGCAAACCCGACAGGGCCTGAGCAAACCTGACAGGGCACGAAGGAGCCCGACAGGGCCTGAGCAAACCTGACAGGGCCCAACAGAGCCCGACAGGGCACTAGCAAATCCGACAGGGCCTGACGGAGCCTGACAGGGCCCGAGCAAACCCGACAGGGCTCGATGGAGCCTTACGGGGCCCGAGCAAACCCGACAGGGCCCGAGCAAACCTGACAGGGCACGAAGGAGCCCGACAGGGCCCGAGCAAACCCGACAAGGCCCAACGAAACCCGACAGGGCCTGAGCAAACCTGACAGGGCCCGACGGATCCCGACAGGGCACGAGCAAACCCGACAGGGCCTGACGGAGCCTGACAGGGCCCGAGCAAACCCGACAGGGCCCGAGCGAATCTGACAGGGCCCGACGGAGCCCGACAGGACGCGGGCAAACCCGACAGGTCCCGAGCAAACCCGACAGGGCCTGACAAGGCCCGACAGGGCCCGAGCAAACCTGACAGGGCCTGACGGAGCCCGACATGGCTCGAGCAAACCCGATAGGGCCTGACGGAGCCTGACAGGGCCCGAGCAAACCTGACAGGGCCCAAGAGAACCTGACAGGGCCCGACGGAGCCCGACAGGGCGCGAGCAAACCCGACAGGGCCCGAGCAAACCTGGCAGGGCTCGATGGAGCCAGACAGGGCCCGAGGAAACCCGACAGGGCGCGACAGAGCCTGACAGGGCCCGAGCAAACCCGACAGGGTTCGAGGGAGCCCGACAGGGCCCGAGCAAACCCGACAGGGTCCGACGAAGCCTGACAGGGCTTCAGCAAACCCGACAGGGCCCGAGGAAACCCGACAGGACCCGAGCAAACCCGACAGGGTCCGAGGGAGCCCGACAGGGCCCGAGGAAACCGGACAGGGCCCGACAGAGCCCGACAGGGCCCGAGCAAACCCGACAGGGCCCGAGCAAACCCGACAAAGTTCGACAAAGCCTGACAGGGCTCGATGGAGCCCGACAGGGCCCGAGGAAACCCGACAGGGCCCGAGGAAACCCGACAGGGCCCGACGGAGCCTGACAGGGCCCGAGCAAACCCGACAGGGCCTGAGCAAACCTGACAGGGCACGAAGGAGCCCGACAGGGCCTGAGCAAACCTGACAGGGCCCAACAGAGCCCGACAGGGCACTAGCAAATCCGACAGGGCCTGACGGAGCCTGACAGGGCCCGAGCAAACCCGACAGGGCTCGACGGAGCCTTACAGGGCCCGAGCAAACCCGACAGGGCCCGAGCAAACCTGACAGGGCACGAAGGAGCCCGACAGGGCCCGAGCAAACCCGACAAGGCCCAACGAAACCCGACAGGGCCTGAGCAAACCTGACAGGGCCCGACGGATCCCGACAGGGCACGAGCAAACCCGACAGGGCCTGACGGAGCCTGACAGGGCCCGAGCAAACCCGACAGGGCCCGAGCGAATCTGACAGGGCCCGACGGAGCCCGACAGGACGCGGGCAAACCCGACAGGTCCCGAGCAAACCCGACAGGGCCTGACAAGGCCCGACAGGGCCCGAGCAAACCTGACAGGGCCTGACGGAGCCCGACATGGCTCGAGCAAACCCGATAGGGCCTGACGGAGCCTGACAGGGCCCGAGCAAACCTGACAGGGCCCAAGAGAACCTGACAGGGCCCGACGGAGCCCGACAGGGCGCGAGCAAACCCGACAGGGCCCGAGCAAACCTGGCAGGGCTCGATGGAGCCAGACAGGGCCCGAGGAAACCCGACAGGGCGCGACAGAGCCTGACAGGGCCCGAGCAAACCCGACAGGGTTCGAGGGAGCCCGACAGGGCCCGAGCAAACCCAACAGGGTCCGACGAAGCCTGACAGGGCTTCAGCAAACCCGACAGGGCCCGAGGAAACCCGACAGGACCCGAGCAAACCCGACAGGGTCCGAGGGAGCCCGACAGGGCCCAAGGAAACCGGACAGGGCCCGACGGAGCCCGACAGGGCCCGAGCAAACCCGACAGGGCCCGAGCAAACCCGACAGGGTTCGACAAAGCCTGACAGGGCTCGATGGAGCCCGACAGGGCCCGAGGAAACCCGACAGGGCCCGACGGAGCCTGACAGGGCCCGAGCAAACCCGACAGGGTTCGACGGAGCCCGACAGGGCCCGAGCAAACCCGACAGGGTCCGACGAAGCCTGACAGGGCTTCAGCAAACCCGACAGGGCCCGAGCAAAACCGACAGGACCCGAGCAAACCCGACAGGGTCCGAGGGAGCCCGACAGGGCCCGAGGAAACCAGACAGGGCCCGACAGATCCCGACAGGGCCCGAGCAAACCCGACAGGGCCCGAGCAAACCCAACAGGGTTCGACAAAGCCTGACAGGGCTTGATGGAGCCCGACAGGGCCCGAGGAAGCCCGACAGGGCCCGACGGAGCCTGACAGAGCCCGAGCAAACCCGACAGGGCTCGACGGAGCCCGATAGGGCCCGAGCAAACCCGACAGGGCCCGATGGAGCCCGACAGGGCTCGAACAAACCCGACAGGGCCTGAGCAAATTCAACAGGGCCCGACGGAGCCCGACAGGGCCCAAGCAAACCCGAAAGGGCCCGACGGAGACTGACACGGCTCGATGGAGCCCGACAGGGCCCGAGGAAACCCGACAGGGCCCCACGGAGCCCGATAGGGCCCGATCAAACCCGACAGGGCCTGACGGAGCCCGACAGGGCCCGAGCAAACCCGACAGGGCACGCTGGAGCCCGACAGAGCCCAAGCAAACCCGACAGGGCCCGACAAGGCTTGACAGGGCCCGAGCAAACCTGACACGACCTGACAAAGCCTGACAGGGCCCGGCGGAGCCCAACAGGGCTTGAGCAAACCCGAAAGAACCCGACGGAGCCTGACAGGGCTCGATGGAGCCCGACAGGGCCCGAGGAAACCCGACAGGGCCCCACGGAGCCCGATACGGCCCGAGCAAACCCGACAGGGCCTGATGGAGCCTGACAGGGCCCGGGCAAACCCGACAGGGCACGCTGGAGCCCGACAGAGCCCGAGCAAACCCAACAGGGCCCGACAAGGCCCGACAGGGCCCGAGCAAACCTGACAGGACCTGACAAAGCCTGACAGGGCCCGACGGAGCCCGACAGGGCCTGAGCAAACCCGAAAGAGTCCGACGGAGCCTGACAGTGCTCGATAGAGTCCGACAGGGCCCGAGGAAACCCGACAGGACCCGACGGAACCCGAGAGGGCCCGACAGAACCCGAGAGGGCCCGAGGAAATCCGACAGGGCTTGACAGAGCCCGACAGGACCCGAGCAAACCCGACAGGGCCCGAGCAAACCCGACAGGGTTCGACAAAGCCTGACAGGGCTCGATGGAGCCCGACAGGGCCCGAGGAAACCCGACAGGGCCCGACGGAGCCTGACAGGGCCCGAGCAAACCCGACAGGGCTCGACGGAGCCTTACAGGGCCCGAGCAAACCCGACAGGGCCCGAGCAAACCTGACAGGGCACGAAGGAGCCCGACAGGGCCCGAGCAAACCCGACAGGGCCCAACGAAACCCGACAGGGCCTGAGCAAACCTGACAGGGCCTGACGGAGCCTGACAGGGCCCGAGCAAACCCGACAGGGCCCGAGCGAATCTGACAGGGCCTGACGGAGCCCGACAGGACGCGGGCAAACCCGACAGGTCCCGAGCAAACCCGACAGGGCCTGACAAGGCCCGACAGGGCCCGAGCAAACCTGACAGGGCCTGACGGAGCCCGACAGGGCTCGAGCAAACCCGATAGGGCCTGACGGAGCCTGACAGGGCCCGAGGAAACCCGACAGGGCGCGACAGAGCCTGACAGGGCCCGAGCAAACCCGACAGGGTTCGACGGAGCCCGACAGGGCCCGAGCAAACCCGACAGGGTCCGACGAAGCCTGACAGGGCTTCAGCAAACTCGACAGGGCCCAAGGAAACCCGACAGGACCCGAGCAAACCCGACAGGGTCCGAGGGAGCCCGACAGGGCCCGAGGAAACCGGACAGGGCCCGACAGAGCCCGACAGGGCCCGAGCAAACCCGACAGGGCCCGAGCAAACCCGACAGGGTTCGACAAAGCCTGACAGGGCTCGATGGAGCCCGACAGGGCCCGAGGAAACCCGACAGGGCCCGACGGAGCCTGACAGGGCCCGAGCAAACCCGACAGGGCTCGACGGAGCCTTACAGGGCCCGAGCAAACCCGACAGGGCCCGAGCAAACCTGACAGTGCACGAAGGAGCCCGACAGGGCCCGAGCAAACCCGACAAGGCCCGACGAAAACCGACAGGGCCTGAGCAAACCTGACAGGGCCCGACGGAGCCCGACAGGACGTGGGCAAACCCGACAGGGCCCGAGCAAACCCGACAGGGCCAGACAAGACCCGACAGGTCCTGAGCAAACCCGACAGGACCCGACAAAGCCTGACAGGGCTCGATGGAGCCCGACAGGGCCCAAGGAAACCCGACAGGGCCCGACGGAGCCCGATAGGGCCCGAGCAAACCCGACAGGGCCTGACGGAGCCCGACAGGGCCCGAGAAAACCTGAAAGGGCCCGACGAAGCCTGACAGGGCTCGATGGAGCCCGACAGGGCCCGAGGAAACCCGACAGGGCCCGACGGAGCCCGATAGGGCCCGAGCAAACCCGACAGGGCCCGACGGAGCCCGACAGGGCACGAGCTAACTCGACAGAGCCTGACGTAGCCTGACAGGGCCCGAGCAAACCCGACAGGGCCCGAGCGAAACTGACAGGGCCCGACGGAGCCCGACAGGACGTGGGCAAACCCGACAGGGCCCGAGCAAACCCGACAGGGCCAGACAAGACCCGACAGGGCCTGAGCAAACCCGACAGGACCCGACAAAGCCTGACAGGGCTCGATGGAGCCCGACAGGGCCCAAGGAAACCCGACAGGGCCCGAGGGAGCCAGATAGGGCCCGAGCAAACCCGACAGGGCCTGACGGAGCCCGACAGGGCCCGAGAAAACCTGAAAGGGCCCGACGAAGCCTGACAGGGCTCGATGGAGCCCGACAGGGCCCGAGGAAACCCGACAGGGCCCGACGGAGCCCGATAGGGCCCGAGCAAACCCGACAGGGCCCGATGGAGCCCGACAGGGCTCGAACAAACCCGACAGGGCCTGAGCAAATCCGACAGGGCCCGACAGAGCCCGACAGAGCCCGACAGGGCCCGAGCAAACCCGAAAGGGCCCGACGGAGCCTGACAGGGCTCGATGGAGCCCGACAGGGCCCGAGGAAACGCGACAGGGCCCCAGGGAGCCCGATAGGGCCCGAGCAAACCCGACAGGGCCTGACGGAGCCCGACAGGGCCCGAGCAAACCCGACAGGGCACGCTGGAGCCCGACAGAGCCCGAGCAAACCCGACAGGGCCCGACAAGGCCCGACAGGGCCCGAGCAAACCTGACACGACCTGACAAAGCCTGACAGGGCCCGACGGAGCCCAACAGGGCTTGAGCAAACCCGAAAGAGCCCGACGGAGCCTGACAGGGCTCGATGGAGCCCGACAGGGCCTGAGGAAACCTGACAGGGCCCGACGGAGCCTGACAGGGCCCGAGCAAACCCGAAAGGGCCCGACAGAGCCCGACAGGACCCGAGCAAACCCGACAGGGCCCGAGCAAACCCGACAGGGTTCGACAAAGCCTGACAGGGCTCGATGGAGACCGACAGGGCCCGAGGAAACCCGACAGGGCCCGACGGAGCCTGACAGGGCCTGAGCAAACCCGACAGGGCTCGACAGAGCCTTGCAGGGCCCGAGCAAACCCGACAGGGCCCGAGCAAACCTGACAGGGCTCGATGGAGCCCGACAGGGCCCGAGCAAACCCGACAAGGCCCAACGGATCCCGACAGGGCCTGAGCAAACCTGACAGGGCCCGACGGAGCCCGACAGAGCCCGAGCAAACCCGACAGGGCCCTAGCGAATCTGACAAGGCCCGACGGAGCCCGACAGGATGCAGGCAAACCCGACAGGTCCCGAGCAAACCCGACAAAGCCTGACAAGGCCCGACAGGGCCCGAGCAAACCTGACAGGGCCTGACGGAGCCCGACAGGGCTCGAGCAAACCCGATAGGGCCTGACGGAGCCTGACAGGGCCCGAGCAAACCTGAAAGGGCCCGAGAGAACCTGACAGGGCCCGACGGAGCCCGACAGGGCGCGAGCAAACCCGACAGGGGCTGACAAGGCCCGACAGGGCCTGAGCAAACCCGACAGGACCCGCCAAAGCCTGATAGGGTCCGATGGAGCCCGACAGGGCCCGAGCAAACGCGACAGGGCTCGAGCAAACCTGACAGGGCTCGATGGAGCCCGACAGGGCCCGAGGAAACCCGACAGGGCCCCACGGAGCCTGATAGGGCCCGAGCAAACCCGACAGGGCCTGATGGAGCCTGACAGGGCCCGGGCAAACCCGACAGGGCACGCTGGAGCCCAACAGAGCCCGAGCAAACCCAACAGGGCCCGACAAGGCCCGACAGGGCCCGAGCAAACCTGACAGGACCTGACAAAGCCTGACAGGGCCCGACGGAGCCCAACAGGGCCTGAGCAAACCCGAAAGAGCCTGACGGAGCCTGACAGGGCTCGATAGAGTCCGACAGGGCCCGAAGAAACCCGACAGGGCCCGACAAAACCCGACAGGGCCCGACGGAACCCGAGAGGGCCCGAGGAAATCCGAGAGGGCCCGACGGAGCCTGACAGGGCCCGAGCAAACCCGACAGGGCCCGACAGAGCCCGACAGGACCCGAGCAAACCCGACAGGGCCCGAGCAAACCCGACAGGGTTCGACAAAGCCTGACAGGGCTCGATGGAGCCCGACAGGGCCCGAGCAAAGCCGACAGGGCCCGACGGAGCCTGACAGGGCCCGAGCAAACCCGACAGGGCTCGAGCAAACCTGACAGGGCACGAAGGAGCCCGACAGGGCCCGAGCAAACCCGACAAGGCCCAACGGATCCCGACAGGGCCTGAGCAAACCTGACAGGGCCCGACGGAGCCCGACAGGGCACGAGCAAACCCGACAGGGCCTGACGGAGCCTGACAGGGCCCGAGTAAACCCGACAGGGCCCGAGCGAATCCGACAGGGCGCGACGGAGCCCGACAGGACGCGGGCAAACCCGACAGGTCCCGAGCAAATCCGACAGGGCCTGACAAGACCCGACAGCGCCCGAGCAAACCTGACAGGGCCTGACGGAGCCTGACAGGGCCCGAGCAAACCTGACAGGGCCCGAGAGAACCTGACAGGGCCCGACGGAGCCCGACAGGGCGCGAGCAAACCCGACAGGGGCTGACAAGGCCCGACAGGGCCTGAGCAAACCCGACAGGACCCGCCAAAGCCTGATAGGGTCCGATGGAGCCCGACAGGGCCCGAGCAAACCCGACAGGGGCTGACAAGGCCCGACAGGGCCTGAGCAAACTCGACAGGACCCGCCAAAGCCTGATAGGGTCCGATGGAGCCTGACAGGGCCCGAGCAAACCCGACAGGGTTCGACGGAGCCCGACAGGGCCCGAGCAAACCCGACAGGACCCGACGGAACCCGAGAGGGCCCGACAGAACCCGAGAGGGCCCGAGGAAATCCGACAGGGCTTGACAGAGCCCGACAGGACCCGAGCAAACCCGACAGGGCCCGAGCAAACCCGACAGGGTTCGACAAAGCCTGACAGGGCTCGATGGAGCCCGACAGGGCCCGAGGAAACCCGACAGGGCCCGACGGAGCCTGACAGGGCCCGAGCAAACCCGACAGGGCTCGACGGAGCCTTACAGGGCCCGAGCAAACCCGACAGGGCCCGAGCAAACCTGACAGGGCACGAAGGAGCCCGACAGGGCCCGAGCAAACCCGACAGGGCCCAACGAAACCCGACAGGGCCTGAGCAAACCTGACAGGGCCCGACGGAGCCCGACAGGGCACGAGCAAACCCGACAGGGCCTGACGGAGCCTGACAGGGCCCGAGCAAACCCGACAGGGCCCGAGCGAATCTGACAGGGCCTGACGGAGCCCGACAGGACGCGGGCAAACCCGACAGGTCCCGAGCAAACCCGACAGGGCCTGACAAGGCCCGACAGGGCCCGGGCAAACCTGACAGGGCCTGACGGAGCCCGACAGGGCTCGAGCAAACCCGATAGGGCCTGACGGAGCCTGACAGGGCCCGAGGAAACCCGACAGGGCGCGACAGAGCCTGACAGGGCCCGAGCAAACCCGACAGGGTTCGACGGAGCCCGACAGGGCCCGAGCAAACCCGACAGGGTCCGACGAAGCCTGACAGGGCTTCAGCAAACTCGACAGGGCCCAAGGAAACCCGACAGGACCCGAGCAAACCCGACAGGGTCCGAGGGAGCCCGACAGGGCCCGAGGAAACCGGACAGGGCCCGACAGAGCCCGACAGGGCCCGAGCAAACCCGACAGGGCCCGAGCAAACCCGACAGGGTTCGACAAAGCCTGACAGGGCTCGATGGAGCCCGACAGGGCCCGAGGAAACCCGACAGGGCCCGACGGAGCCTGACAGGGCCCGAGCAAACCCGACAGGGCTCGACGGAGCCTTACAGGGCCCGAGCAAACCCGACAGGGCCCGAGCAAACCTGACAGTGCACGAAGGAGCCCGACAGGGCCCGAGCAAACCCGACAAGGCCCGACGAAAACCGACAGGGCCTGAGCAAACCTGACAGGGCCCGACGGAGCCCGACAGGACGTGGGCAAACCCGACAGGGCCCGAGCAAACCCGACAGGGCCAGACAAGACCCGACAGGTCCTGAGCAAACCCGACAGGACCCGACAAAGCCTGACAGGGCTCGATGGAGCCCGACAGGGCCCAAGGAAACCCGACAGGGCCCGACGGAGCCCGATAGGGCCCGAGCAAACCCGACAGGGCCTGACGGAGCCCGACAGGGCCCGAGAAAACCTGAAAGGGCCCGACGAAGCCTGACAGGGCTCGATGGAGCCCGACAGGGCCCGAGGAAACCCGACAGGGCCCGACGGAGCCCGATAGGGCCCGAGCAAACCCGACAGGGCCCGACGGAGCCCGACAGGGCACGAGCTAACTCGACAGAGCCTGACGTAGCCTGACAGGGCCCGAGCAAACCCGACAGGGCCCGAGCGAAACTGACAGGGCCCGACGGAGCCCGACAGGACGTGGGCAAACCCGACAGGGCCCGAGCAAACCCGACAGGGCCAGACAAGACCCGACAGGGCCTGAGCAAACCCGACAGGACCCGACAAAGCCTGACAGGGCTCGATGGAGCCCGACAGGGCCCAAGGAAACCCGACAGGGCCCGAGGGAGCCAGATAGGGCACGAGCAAACCCGACAGGGCCTGACGGAGCCCGACAGGGCCCGAGAAAACCTGAAAGGGCCCGACGAAGCCTGACAGGGCTCGATGGAGCCCGACAGGGCCCGAGGAAACCCGACAGGGCCCGACGGAGCCCGATAGGGCCCGAGCAAACCCGACAGGGCCCGATGGAGCCCGACAGGGCTCGAACAAACCCGACAGGGCCTGAGCAAATCCGACAGGGCCCGACAGAGCCCGACAGAGCCCGACAGGGCCCGAGCAAACCCGAAAGGGCCCGACGGAGCCTGACAGGGCTCGATGGAGCCCGACAGGGCCCGAGGAAACGCGACAGGGCCCCAGGGAGCCCGATAGGGCCCGAGCAAACCCGACAGGGCCTGACGGAGCCCGACAGGGCCCGAGCAAACCCGACAGGGCACGCTGGAGCCCGACAGAGCCCGAGCAAACCCGACAGGGCCCGACAAGGCCCGACAGGGCCCGAGCAAACCTGACACGACCTGACAAAGCCTGACAGGGCCCGACGGAGCCCAACAGGGCTTGAGCAAACCCGAAAGAGCCCGACGGAGCCTGACAGGGCTCGATGGAGCCCGACAGGGCCTGAGGAAACCTGACAGGGCCCGACGGAGCCTGACAGGGCCCGAGCAAACCCGAAAGGGCCCGACAGAGCCCGACAGGACCCGAGCAAACCCGACAGGGCCCGAGCAAACCCGACAGGGTTCGACAAAGCCTGACAGGGCTCGATGGAGACCGACAGGGCCCGAGGAAACCCGACAGGGCCCGACGGAGCCTGACAGGGCCTGAGCAAACCCGACAGGGCTCGACAGAGCCTTGCAGGGCCCGAGCAAACCCGACAGGGCCCGAGCAAACCTGACAGGGCTCGATGGAGCCCGACAGGGCCCGAGCAAACCCGACAAGGCCCAACGGATCCCGACAGGGCCTGAGCAAACCTGACAGGGCCCGACGGAGCCCGACAGAGCCCGAGCAAACCCGACAGGGCCCTAGCGAATCTGACAAGGCCCGACGGAGCCCGACAGGATGCAGGCAAACCCGACAGGTCCCGAGCAAACCCGACAAAGCCTGACAAGGCCCGACAGGGCCCGAGCAAACCTGACAGGGCCTGACGGAGCCCGACAGGGCTCGAGCAAACCCGATAGGGCCTGACGGAGCCTGACAGGGCCCGAGCAAACCTGAAAGGGCCCGAGAGAACCTGACAGGGCCCGACGGAGCCCGACAGGGCGCGAGCAAACCCGACAGGGGCTGACAAGGCCCGACAGGGCCTGAGCAAACCCGACAGGACCCGCCAAAGCCTGATAGGGTCCGATGGAGCCCGACAGGGCCCGAGCAAACGCGACAGGGCTCGAGCAAACCTGACAGGGCTCGATGGAGCCCGACAGGGCCCGAGGAAACCCGACAGGGCCCCACGGAGCCTGATAGGGCCCGAGCAAACCCGACAGGGCCTGATGGAGCCTGACAGGGCCCGGGCAAACCCGACAGGGCACGCTGGAGCCCAACAGAGCCCGAGCAAACCCAACAGGGCCCGACAAGGCCCGACAGGGCCCGAGCAAACCTGACAGGACCTGACAAAGCCTGACAGGGCCCGACGGAGCCCAACAGGGCCTGAGCAAACCCGAAAGAGCCTGACGGAGCCTGACAGGGCTCGATAGAGTCCGACAGGGCCCGAAGAAACCCGACAGGGCCCGACAAAACCCGACAGGGCCCGACGGAACCCGAGAGGGCCCGAGGAAATCCGAGAGGGCCCGACGGAGCCTGACAGGGCCCGAGCAAACCCGACAGGGCCCGACAGAGCCCGACAGGACCCGAGCAAACCCGACAGGGCCCGAGCAAACCCGACAGGGTTCGACAAAGCCTGACAGGGCTCGATGGAGCCCGACAGGGCCCGAGCAAACCCGACAGGGCCCGACGGAGCCTGACAGGGCCCGAGCAAACCCGACAGGGCTCGAGCAAACCTGACAGGGCACGAAGGAGCCTGACAGGGCCCGAGCAAACCCGACAAGGCCCAACGGATCCCGACAGGGCCTGAGCAAACCTGACAGGGCCCGACGGAGCCCGACAGGGCACGAGCAAACCCGACAGGGCCTGACGGAGCCTGACAGGGCCCGAGTAAACCCGACAGGGCCCGAGCGAATCCGACAGGGCCTGACAAGACCCGACAGCGCCCGAGCAAACCTGACAGGGCCTGACGGAGCCTGACAGGGCCCGAGCAAACCTGACAGGGCCCGAGAGAACCTGACAGGGCCCGACGGAGCCCGACAGGGCGCGAGCAAACCCGACAGGGGCTGACAAGGCCCGACAGGGCCTGAGCAAACCCGACAGGACCCGCCAAAGCCTGATAGGGTCCGATGGAGCCCGACAGGGCCCGAGCAAACCCGACAGGGGCTGACAAGGCCCGACAGGGCCTGAGCAAACTCGACAGGACCCGCCAAAGCCTGATAGGGTCCGATGGAGCCTGACAGGGCACGAGCAAACCCGACAGGGTTCGACGGAGCCCGACAGGGCCCGAGCAAACCCGACAGGGTCCGACGAAGCCTGACAGGGCTTCAGCAAACCCGACAGGGCCCGAGCAAACCCGACAGGAC
The DNA here is from genome assembly GCF_037038585.1 of Patagioenas fasciata. NCBI lineage: Eukaryota > Metazoa > Chordata > Aves > Columbiformes > Columbidae > Patagioenas > Patagioenas fasciata. The sequence goes on from NC_092545.1 coordinate 1,510,176, forward strand.
CCGAGCAAACCCGACAGGGTCCGACGGAGCCCGACAGGGCCCGAGGAAACCAGACAGGGCCCGACAGAGCCCGACAGGGCCTGAGCAAACCCGACAGGGCCCGAGCAAACCCGACAGGGTTCGACAAAGCCTGACAGGGCTTGATGGAGCCCGACAGGGCCCGAGCAAACCCGACAGGGCCCGACGGAGCCTGACAGAGCCCGAGCAAACCCGACAGGGCTCGACAGAGCCCGATAGGGCCTGAGCAAACCCGACAGGGCCTGACGGAGCCCGACAGGGCCCGAGCAAACCCGAAAGTGCCCGACGAAGCCTGACAGGGCTCGATGGAGCCCGACAGGGCCCGAGCAAACCCGACAGGGCCCGAAGGAGCCTGACAGAGCCCGAGCAAACCCGACAGGGCTCGACAGAGCCCGATAGGGCCCGAGCAAACCTGACAGGGCCCGATGGAGGCCGACATGGCCCGAGCAAACCCGACAGGGCCCGACGGAGCCCGACAGGGGTCGAGCAAACCCGATAGGGCCTGACGGAGCCTGACAGGGCCCGAGCAAACCTGACAGGGCCCGAGAGAACCTGACAGGGCCCGACGGAGCCCGACAGGGCGCGAGCAAACCCGACAGGGGCTGACAAGGCCCGACAGGGCCTGAGCGAACCCGACAGGACCCGCCAAAGCCTGATAGGGTCCGATGGAGCCCGACAGGGCCTGAGGAAACCCGACAGGGCGCGACGGAGCCTGACAGGGCCCGAGCAAACCCGACAGGGTTCCACGGAGCCCGACAGGGCCCGAGCAAACCGACAGGGCCCAACGGAGCCCGACAGGGCCCGAGGAAACCAGACAGGGCTCGACAGAGCCCGACAGGGCCCGAGCAAACCCGAGAGGGCCTGAGCAAACCCGACAGGGTTCGACAAAGCCTGACAGGGCTCGATGGAGCCCGACAGGGCCCAAGGAAACCCGACAGGGCCTGAGCAAATCCGACAGGGCCCGACAGAGCCCGACAGAGCCCGACAGGGCCCGAGCAAACCCGAAAGAGCCCGACGGAACCTGACAGGGCTCGATGGAGCCCGAGAGGGCCCGAGGAAACCCGACAGGGCCCCAGGGAGCCCGATAGGGCCCGAGCAAACCCGACAGGGCCTGACGGAGCCCGACAGGGCCCGAGCAAACCCGACAGGGGCTGACAAGGCCCGACAGGGCCTGAGCAAACCCGACAGGACCCGCCAAAGCCTGATAGGGTCCGATGGAGCCCGACAGGGCCCGAGCAAACCCGACAGGGCTCGAGCAAACCTGACAGGGCTCGATGGAGCCCGACAGGGCCCGAGGAAACCCGACAGGGCCCCACGGAGCTTGATAGGGCCCGAGCAAACCCGACAGGGCCTGATGGAGCCTGACAGGGCCCGGGCAAACCCGACAGGGACGCTGGAGCCCGACAGAGCCCGAGCAAACCCAACAGGGCCCGACAAGGCCCGACAGGGCCCGAGCAAACCTGACAGGACCTGACAAAGCCTGACAGGGCCCGACGGAGCCCAACAGGGCCTGAGCAAACCCGAAAGAGCCTGACGGAGCCTGACAGGGCTCGATAGAGTCCGACAGGGCCCGAAGAAACCCGACAGGGCCCGACGGAACCCGAGAGGGCCCGACGGAACCCGAGAGGGCCCGAGGAAATCCGACAGGGCCCGACGGAGCCTGACAGGGCCCGAGCAAACCCGACAGGGCCCGACAGAGCCCGACAGGACCCGAGCAAACCCGACAGGGCCCGAGCAAACCCGACAGGGTTCGACAAAGCCTGACAGGGCTCGATGGAGCCCGACAGGGCCCGGGGAAACCCGACAGGGCCCGAAGGAGCCTGACAGGGCCCGAGCAAACCCGACAGGGCTCGAGCAAACCTGACAGGGCACGAAGGAGCCCGACAGGGCCCGAACAAACCCGACAAGGCCCAACGGATCCCGACAGGGCCTGACGGAGCCTGACAGGGCCCGAGCAAACCCGACAGGGCCCGAGCGAATCTGACAGGGCGCGACGGAACCCGACAGGACGCGGGCAAACCCGACAGGTCCCGAGCAAACCCGACAGGGCCTGACAAGGCCCGACAGGGCCCGAGCAAACCTGACAGGGCCTGACGGAGCCTGACAGGGCCCGAGCAAACCTGACAGGGCCCGAGAGAACCTGACAGGGCCCGACGGAGCCCGACAGGGCGCGAGCAAACCCGACAGGGGCTGACAAGGCCCGACAGGGCCTGAGCAAACCCGACAGGACCCGCCAAAGCCTGATAGGGTCCGATGGAGCCCGACAGGGCCCGAGCAAACTTGACAGGGCCCGAGCAAACCTGACAGGGCTCGATGGAGCCCGACAGGGCCCGAGGAAACCCGACAGGGCGCGACGGAGCCTGACAGGGCCCGAGCAAACCCGACAGGATTCGACGGAGCCCGACAGGGCCCGAGCAAACCCGACAGGGACCGACGAAGCCTGACAGGGCTTCAGCAAACCCGACAGGACCCGAGCAAATCTGACAGGGTCCGACGGAGCCCGACAGGGCCCGAGGAAACCAGACAGGGCCCGACAGAGCCCGACAGGGCCCGAGCAAACCCGACAGGGCCCGAGCAAACCCAACAGGGTTCGACAAAGCCTGACAGGGCTTGATGGAGCCCGACAGGGCCCGAGCAAACCCGACAGGGCCCGACGGAGCCTGACAGAGCCCGAGCAAACCCGACAGGGCTCGACGCAGCCCGATAGGGCCTGAGCAAATCCGACAGGGCCTGACGGAGCCCGACAAGGCCCGAGCAAACCCGAAAGTGCCCGACGAAGCCTGACAGGGCTCGATGGAGCCCGACAGGGCCCGAGGAAACCCGACAGGGCTCGACAGAGCCCGATAGGGCCCGAGCAAACCTGACAAGGCCCGATGGAGGCCGACATGGCCCGAGCAAACCCGACAGGGCCTGACGGAGCCCGACAGAGCCCGAGGAAACCAGACAGGGCCCGATGGAGCCCGACAGGGCTCGAGCAAACCCGACAGGGCCCGACGGAGCCCGACAGGGCCCGAGCAAACCCGAAAGGGCCCGACGGAGCCTGACAGGGCTCGATGGAGCCCGACAGGGCTCGAGCAAACCCGACAGGGTCCGACGAAGCCTGACAGGGCTTCAGCAAACCCGACATGGCCCGAGCAAACCCGACAGGGCCGACGGAGCCCGACAGAGCCCGAGGAAACCAGACAGGGCCCGACGGAGCCCGACAGGGCTCGAGCAAACCTGACAGGGCCCGACGGAGCCCGACAGGGCCCGAGCAAACCCAAAAGGGCCCGACGGAGCCTGACAGGGCTCGATGGAGCCCGACAGGGCCCGAGGAAGCCCGACAGGGCCTGATTGTGCCCGATAGGGCCCGAGCAAACCCGACAGGGCCTGACGGAGCCTGACAGGGCCCGGGCAAACCCGACAGGGCACGCTGGAGCCCGACAGAGCCCGAGCAAACCCGACAGGGCCCGACAAGGCCCAACAGGGCCCGAGCAAACCTGACACGTCCTGACAAAGCCTGACAGGGCCCGACAGAGCCCGCCAGGGCCCGAGCAAACCCGAATGAGCCCGACGGAGCCTGACAGGGCTCAGTGGAGTCCGACAGGGTCCGAGGCAACCCGACACGGCTCGACGGAACCTGACAGGGCCTGAGAAACCCGACAAGGCCCGAGCAAACCCGACAGGGCCCGACGGAGCCTGACAGGGCTCGATGGAGCCCGACAGGGCCCGAGGAAACCCGACAGGGCCCGACTGAGCCCGATAGGGCCCGAGCAAACCCGACAGGGCCCGATGGAGCCCGACAGGGCTCGAACAAACCCGACAGGGCCTGAGCAAATCCGACAGGGCGCGACGGAGCCTGTCGGGTTTGCTCGGGCTCTGTCAGCTCCATTGGGCTCTGTCGGGTTTGCTCGGGCCCTTTCGGGTTTGCTCGGGCCCTGTCAGGCTCCGTCAAGCCCTGTCGGGTTTGCTAGGGCCCTGTCGGGCTCCGTCGGGCCCTGTCTGGTTTCCTCAGGCTCTGTCAGGCTCCGTCGGGCCCTGTTGGGTTTGCTCAGGCCCTGTTGGGTTTGCTGAAGCCCTGTCAAGCTTCGACAGACCCTGTCGGGTTTGCTCGGGCCCTGTCGGGCTCCGTCGAGCCCTTTCGGGTTTGCTCGGGCCCTGTCAGGCTCCGTTGGGCCCTGTCGGATTTCCTCGGGCCCTGTCGGGTTTGCTCGGGCCCTGTCAGGTTCCGTCAGGCCCTGTCGGGTTTCCTCGGGCCATGTCGGAATCTATCGAGCCCTGTCAGGCTCCGTCGGGCTCTGTCGGGTTTGCTCAGGCCCTGTCAGGCTCCGTCGGGCCCTGTCAGGCTTTGTCAGGTCCTGTCAGGTTTGCTCGGGCCCTGTCGGGCCTTGTCGGGCCCTGTCGGGTTTGCCCGGGTTCTGTCGGGCTCCAGCGTGCCCTGTCGGGTTTGCCCGGGCCCTGTCAGGCTCCGTCAGGCCCTCTCGGGTTTGCTCGGGCCCTATCCGGCTCCGTGGGGCGCTATCAGGTTTCCTCGGGGCCCTGTCGGGCTCCATCGAGCCCTGTCAGGCTCCGTCGGGCCTTTTCAGGTTTGCTCGGGCCCTGTCGGGCTCCATCGAACCATGTCAGGCTTTGTCAGGTCGTGTCAGGTTTGTTCGGGCCCTGTCGGGCCTTGTCGGGCCCTGTCGGGTTTGCTCGGGCTCTGTCGGGCTCCGTCGGGCCCTGTCAGGTTTGCTCGGGCCCTGTCGGGTTTGCTCGGGCCCTGTCAGGCTTTGTCAAGCCCTGTCGGGTTTGCTCGAACCCTGCCGGGTTTGCTAGGGCCCTGTCGGGCTCCGTCGGGCCCTGTCTGGTTTCCTCAGGCCCTGTCGGGCTCCGTCGGGCCCTGTCGGGTTTGCTCGGGCCCTGTCGGGTTTGCTGAAGCCCTGTCAGGCTTCGACGGACCCTTTCGGGTTTGCTCGGGCCCTTTCGGGCTCCGTCGAGTCCTGTCGGGTTTGCTCGGGCCCTGTCAGGCTCCGTCGCGCCCTGTCGGGTTTCCTCGGGCCCTGTCGGGCTCCATCGAGCCCTGTCGGGTTTGCTCGGGCCCTGTCGGGCTCCATCGGACCCTATCAGGCTTTGTCGGGTCCTGTCGGGTTTGCTCAGGCCCTGTCGGGTCTTGTCAGGCCCTGTCGGGTTTGCTCGGGCCCTGTCGGGTTTGCCCGCGTCCTGTCGAACTCCGTCAGGCCCTGTCAGATTCGCTCGGGCCCTGTCGGGTTTGCTCGGGCCCTGTCAGGCTCCGTCGAGTCCTGTCGGGTTTGCTCGGTCCCCGTCAGGCTCCGTCGGGCCCTGTCGGGTTTCCTTGGGCCCTCTCGGGTTCCGTCGGGCCCTGTCGGGTTTCCTCGGGCCCTGTCGGACTCTATCGAGTTCTGTCAGGCTCCGTCGGGCTCTTTCGGGTTTGCTCAGGCCCTGTCGGGCTCCGTCGGGCCCTGTCAGGCTTTGTCAGGTCCTGTCAGGTTTGCTCGGGCCCTGTCGGGCCTTGTCGGGCCCTGTCGGGTTTGCTCGGGCTCTGTCAGGCTGCAGCGTGCCCTGTCGGGTTTGCCCGGGCCCTGTCGGGCTCCATCGAGCCCTGTCAGGCTCCGTCGAGTCCTGTCGGGTTTGCTCGGTCCCCGTCAGGCTCCGTCGGGCCCTGTCGGGTTTCCTTGGGCCCTGTCGGGCTCCATCGAGCCCTGTCAGGCTTTGTCGAACCCTGTCGGGTTTGCTCGGGCCATGTCGGGTTTGCTCGGGCCCTGTCGGGTTCTGTCGGGCCCTGTCTGGTTTCCTCGGGCCCTGTCGGGCTCCTTCGAGCCCTGTCAGGTTTGCTCGGGCCGTGTCGGGTTTGCTCGGACCCTGTCAGGCTCCGTCGAGCCCTGTCGGGTTTGCTCGGGCCCTGTCAGGCTCCGTCGGGCCCTGTCGGGTTTCCTCGGGCCCTGTCGGGCTCCATCGAGCCCTGTCAGGCTTTGTCGAACCCTGTCGGGCTCCGTCTGGCCCTGTCGAGTTTGCTCGGGCCCTGTCAGGTTTGCTGAAGCCCTGTCAGGCTTCGTCGGACCCTGTCGAGTGTGCTCATACCCTGTCGGGCTCCGTCGAGCCCTGTCGGGTTTGCTCGGGCCCTGTCAGGCTCCGTCGGGCACTGTCGGATTTCCTCGGGCCCTGTCGGGTTTGCTCGGGCCCTGTCGGGTTCCGTCGGGCCCTGTCGGGTTTGCTCGGGCCCCGTCGGGCTCCGTCGGGCCCTGTCGGGTTTCCTCGGGCCCTGTCGGGCTCTATCGAGCCCTGTCAGGCTCCGTCAGGCCTTTTCGGGTTTGCTCGGGCCCTGTCGGGCTCTGTCGGGCCCTGTCAGGCTTTGTCAGGTCCTGTCAGGTTTGTTCGGGCCCTGTCGGGCCTTGTCGGGCCCTGTCGGGTTTGCTCGGGCTCTGTCGGGCTCCGTTGGGCCCTGTCGGGTTTGCTCGGGCTCTGTCGGGTTTGCTCGGGCCCTGTCGGGTTTGCTTGGGCCCTGTCAGGCTCCGTCAAGCCCTGTCGGGTTTGCTCGGGCCCTGTCAGGTTTGCTAGGGCCCTGTCGGGCTCCGTCGGGCCCTGTCTGGTTTCCTCAGGCCCTGTCGGGATCCGTCGGACCCTGTCGGGTTTGCTCAGGCCGTGTCGGGTTTGCTGAAGCCCTGTCAGGCTTCGACGGACCCTGTCGGGTTTGCTCGGGCCCTGTCGGGCATTGTCGAGCCCTGTCGGTTTGCTCGGGCCCTGTCAGGCTCCGTCGCGCCCTGTCAGGTTTCTTCGGGCCCTGTCGGGCTCCATCGGACCCTGTCAGGCTTTGTCGGGTCCTGTCGGGTTTGCTCAGGCCCTGTCGGGCCTTGTCAGGCCCTGTCAGGTTTGCTCGGGCCCTGTCGGGTTTGCCCGCGTCTTGTCGGGCTCCGTCGAGCCCTGTCAGATTCGCTCGGGCCCTGTCGGGTTTGCTCGGGCCCTGTCAGGCTCCGTCAGGCCCTGTCGGGTTTGCTCGTGCCCTGTCGGGCTCTGTCGGGCCCTGTCAGGCTTTGTCAGGTCCTGTCGGGTTTGCTCAGGCCCTGTCGGGCCTTGTCAGGCCCTGTCGGGTTTGCTCGGGCCCTGTCGGGTTTGCCCTGTCCTGTCGGGCTCCGTCGGGCCCTGTCAGATTCGCTCGGGCCCTGTCGGGTTTGCTCGGGCCCTGTCAGGCTCCGTCAGGCCCTGTCGGGTTTTCTCGTGCCCTGTTGGGCTCCGTCGGGCCCTGTCAGGTTTGCTTGCGCCCTGTCGGGATCCGTTGGGCCCTGTCGGGTTTGCTCGGGCCCTGTCGGGCTCCTTCGTGCCCTGTCAGGTTTGCTCGGGCCCTGTCGGGTTTGCTCGGGCCCTGTCAGGCTCCGTCGAGCCCTGTCCGGTTTGCTCGGGCCCTGTCAGGCTCCGTCGGGCCCTGTCGGGTTTCCTTGGGCCCTGTCAGGCTCCATCGAGCCCTGTCAGGCTTTGTCGAACCCTGTCAGGTTTGCTCGGGCCATGTCGGGTTTGCTCGGGCCCTGTCAGGCTCCGTCGGGCCCTGTCTGGTTTCCTCGGGCCCTGTCGGGCTCCTTCGAGCCCTGTCAGGTTTGCTCGGACCGTGTCGGGTTTGCTCGGGCCCTGTCAGGCTCCGTCGAGCCCTGGCGGGATTGCTCGGGCCCTGTCGGGCCTTGTCGGGCCCTGTCGGGTTTGCTCGAACTCTGTCGGGCTCTAGCATGCCCTGTCGGGTTTGCCCGGGACCTGTCAGGCTCCGTCAGGCCCTGTCGGGTTTGCTCGGGCCCTATTGGGCTTCGTGGGGCCCTGTCGGGTTTCCTCGGGCCCTGTCGGGCTCCATCGAGCCCTGTCAGGCTCCGTCGGGCCCTTTCGGGTTTGCTCGGGCCCTGTCGGGCTCCGTCAGGCCCTGTCGGATTTGCTCAGGCCCTGTCGGGTTTGCTCGAGCCCTGTCGGGCTCCATCGAGCCCTGTCGGGTTTCCTCGGGCCCTATCGGGCTCCGTCGGGCCCTGTCGGGTTTCCTCGGGCCCTGTCAGGCTCCATCGAGCCCTGTCAGGCTTCGTCGGGCCCTTTCGGGTTTGCTCGGGCCCTGTCGGGCTCCGTCAGGCCCTGTCGGGTTTTCTCGGGCCCTATCGGGCTCCGTCGGGCCCTGTCGGGTTTCCTCGGGCTCTGTCGGTCGCCATCGAGCCCTGTCAGGCTCCGTCAGGCCCTGTCGGGTTTGCTCGGGCCCTATCGAGCTCCGTCGGGCCCTGTCGGGTTTCCTCGGGCTCTGTCGGTCTCCATCGAGCCCTGTCAGGCTCCGTCGGGCCCTGTCGGGTTTGCTCGGGCCCTGTCGGGTTTGCTCAGGCACTGTCGGGTTTGCTCGGGCCCTGTCGGGTTTGCTTGGGCCCTGTTGGGTTTGCTCGGGCCCTGTCGGGCTTCCTCGGGCCCTGTCGGGCTCCATCGAGCCCTGTCAGGCTTCGTCGGACCCTATCAGGCTTTGCTCGGGCCCTGTCGGTCTCCGTCAGGCCCTGTCGGGTTTGCTCGGGCCCTATCGGGCTCCGTCGGGCCCTGTCGGGTTTCCTCGGGCTCTGTCGGTCTCCATCGAGCCCTGTCAGGCTCCGTTGGGCCCTGTCGGGTTTGCTCGGGACCTGTCGGGTTTGCTCAGGCACTGTCGGGTTTGCTCAGGCCCTGTCGGGTTTGCTTGGGCCCTGTCAGGCTCCATCGGGCCCTGTCGGGTTTCCTCGGGCCCTGTCGGGCTCCATCGAGCCCTGTCAGGCTTTCTCGAACCCTTTCGGGTTTGCTCGGGCCCTGTCGGGCTCCGTCGGGCCATGTCGGGTTTCCTCGGGCCCTGTCGGGTTCCATCGAGCCCTGTCAGGCTCCGTCGGGCCTTTTTGGGTTTGCTCGGGCCCTGTCGGGCTCCGTCGGGCCCTGTCAGGCTTTGTCAGGTCCTGTCAGGTTTGTTCTGGCCCTGTCGGGCCTTGTCGGGCCCTGTCGGGTTTGCTCGGGCTCTGTCGGGCTCCGTTGGGCCCTGTCGGGTTTGCTCGGGCACTGTCGGGTTTGCTCAGGCCCTGTCAGGCTCCGTCGACCTCTGTCAGGTTTGCTCGGGCCCTGTCGGGCTCCGTTGAGCCATGTCGGGTTTGCTCGGGCCCTGTCGGGCTCCATCGAACGCTGTCAGGCTTTGTCGGGTCCTGTCGGGTTTGCTCAGGCCCTGTCAGGCTCCGTCGACCCCTGTCAGGTATGCTCGGGCCCTGTCGGGTTTGCTCAGGCCCTGTCAGGCTCCGTCGACCCCTATCAGGTATGCTCGGGCCCTGTCGGGTTTGCTCAGGCCCTGTCAGGCTCCGTCGAGCCCTGTCGGGTTTGCTCAGGCCCTGTCAGGCTCCGTCAGGCCCTGTCGGGTTTGCTCGGGCCCTGTCGGGTTTGCTGGGGCCCTGTCGGGCTCCGTCGGGCCCTGTCGGGTTTGCTCGGGCCCTGTCGGGCTCCGTCTAGCCCTGTCAGGTTTCCTCGGGCCCTGTCGGGCTCCGTCGGGCCCTGTCGGATTTCCTCGGGCCATCTCGGGTTCCGTCGGGCCCTGTCAGGTTTCCTCGGGCCCTGTCGGACTCTATCGAGCCCTGTCAGGCTCCGTCGGGCTCTTTCGGGTTTGCTCAGGCCCTGTCGGGCTCCGTCAGGCCCTGTCAGGCTTTGTCAGGTCCTGTCAGGTTTGCTCGGGCCCTGTCGGGCCTTGTCGGGCCCTGTTGGGTTTGCTCGGGCTCTGTCGGGCTCCAGCGTGCCCTGTCGGGTTTGCCCTGGCCCTGTCAGGCTCCATCAGGCCCTGTCGGGTTTGCTCGGGCCACGTCGGGCTCCGTGGGGCCCTGTCGGGTTTCCTCGGGCCCTGTCGGGCTCCATCGAGCCCTGTCAGGCTCCGTCGGGCCCTTTCGGGTTTGCTCGGGCCCTGTCGGGCTCTGTCGGGCCCTGTCGGATTTGCTCAGGCCCTGTCGGGTTTGCTCGAGCCCTGTCGGGCTCCATCGAGCCCTGTCAGGCTCCGTCGGGCCCTTTCGGGTTTGCTCGGGCCCTGTCGGGCTCTGTCGGGCCCTGTCGGATTTGCTCAGGCCCTGTCGGGTTTGCTCGAGCCCTGTCGGGCTCCATCGAGTCCTGTCGGGTTTCCTCGGGCCCTGTCGGGCTCCATCGAGCCCTGTCAGGCTTCGTCGGGCCCTTTCGGGTTTGCTCGGGCCCTGTCGGGCTCCGTCAGGCCCTGTCGGGTTTGCTCGGGCCCTATCGGGCTCCGTCGAGCCCTGTCGGGTTTCCTCGGGCCCTGTCGGGCTCCATCGAGCCCTGTCAGGCTCCGTCGGGCCCTGTCGGATTTGCTCAGGCCCTGTCGGGCTCCATCGGGTCCTGTCGGGTTTGCTCGGGCCCTATCGGGCTCCTTCGGGCCCTGTCGGGTTTCCTCGGGCCCTGTCGGGCTCTGTTGGGCCCTGTCGGTTTGCTCGGGCCCTGTCGGGTTTTCTGAAGCCCTGTCAGGCTTCGTCGGACCCTGTCAAGTGTGCTCGGGCCCTGTCGGGCTCCGTCGAACCCTGTCAGGTTTTCTCGGGCCTTGTCAGGCTCCGTCGGGCCCTGTCGGATTTGCTCAGGCCCTGTCGGGTTTGCTCGAGCCCTGTCGGGCTCCATCGAGCCCTGTCAGGCTCCGTCGGGCCCTTTCGGGTTTGCTCGGGCCCTGTCGGGCTCTGTCGGGCCCTGTCGGATTTGCTCAGGCCCTGTCGGGTTTGCTCGAGCCCTGTCGGGCTCCATCGAGTCCTGTCGGGTTTCCTCGGGCCCTGTCGGGCTCCATCGAGCCCTGTCAGGCTTCGTCGGGCCCTTTCGGGTTTGCTCGGGCCCTGTCGGGCTCCGTCAGGCCCTGTCGGGTTTGCTCGGGCCCTATCGGGCTCCGTCGAGCCCTGTCGGGTTTCCTCGGGCCCTGTCGGGCTCCATCGAGCCCTGTCAGGCTCCGTCGGGCCCTGTCGGATTTGCTCAGGCCCTGTCGGGCTCCATCGGGTCCTGTCGGGTTTGCTCGGGCCCTATCGGGCTCCTTCGGGCCCTGTCGGGTTTCCTCGGGCCCTGTCGGGCTCTGTTGGGCCCTGTCGGTTTGCTCGGGCCCTGTCGGGTTTTCTGAAGCCCTGTCAGGCTTCGTCGGACCCTGTCAAGTGTGCTCGGGCCCTGTCGGGCTCCGTCGAACCCTGTCAGGTTTTCTCGGGCCTTGTCAGGCTCCGTCGGGCCCTGTCGGGTTTGCTCGGGCCCTGTCGGGTTTGCTCAGGCCCTGTCGGGTTTCCTCGGGCCCTGTCGGACTCCACTGAGCCCTGTCAGGCTCCGTCGGGCTCTTTCGGGTTTGCTCGGGCCCTGGCGGGCTCCGTCGGGCCCTGTCAGGCTTTGTCAGGACGTCTCAGGTTTCCTCGGGCCCTGTCGGGCCTTGTCGGGCCCTGTCGGGTTTACTCGGGCTCTGTCGGGCTCCAGCGTGCCCTGTCGGGTTTGCCCGGGCCCTGTCAGGCTCCGTCAGGCCCTGTAGGGTTTGCTCGGGCCCTATCGGGCTCCGTCGGGCCCTGTCGGGTTTCTTCGGGCCCTGTCGGGCTCCATCGAGCCCTGTCAGGCTTCGTCGGGCCTTTTCGGGTTTGCTCGGGCCCTGTCGGGCTCCGTCAGGCCCTGTCGGGTTTCCTCGGGCCCTGTCGGGCTCCATCGAGCCCTGTCAGGTTTTCTCGGGCCCTGTCGGGTTTGCTCGGGCCCTGTCGGGCTCCATCGGACCCTATCAGGCTTTGGCGGGTCCTGTCGGGTTTGCTCAGGCCCTGTCGGGCTCCATCGGGCGCTGTCGGGTTTGCTCGGGCCCTATCGGGCTCCGTCGGGCCCTGTCGGGTTTGCTCGGGCCCTGTCGGGCTCGATCGAGCCCTGTCAGGCTTCGTCGGGCCCTTTCGGGTTTGCTCGGGCCCTGTCGGGCTCCGTCAGGCCCTGTCGGGTTTGCTCGGGCCCTATCGGGCTCCGTCGAGCCCTGTCGGGTTTGCTCGGGCTCTGTCAGGCTCCGTCGGGCCCTGTTGGGTTTCCTCAGGCCCTGTTGGGCTCCATCAAGCCCTGTCAGGCTTTCTCGAACCCTGTCGGGTTTGCTCGGGCCCTGTCGGGTTTGCTCGGGCCCTGTCGGGCTCCGTCGGGCCCTGTCTGGTTTCCTCGGGCTCTGTTGGGCTTCGTCGCGCCCTGTCGGGTTTGCTCGGGCCATGTCGGGTTTGCTGAAGCCCTGTCAGGATTCGTCGGACCCTGTCGGGTTTGCTCGAGCCCTGTCGGGCTCCATCGGGCCCTGTCGGGTTTGCTCAGGCCCTATCGGGCTCCGTCGGGCCCTGTCGGGTTTCCTCGGGCCCTGTCGGGCTCCATCGAGCCCTGTCAGGTTTGCTCGGGCCCTGTCGGGTTTGCTCGGGCCCTGTCGGGCTCCATCAGACCCTATCAGGCTTTGGCGGGTCCTGTCGGGTTTGCTCAGGCCCTGTCGGGCCTTGTCAGCCCCTGTCAGGTTTGCTCGCGCCCCGTCGGTCTCCGTCGGGCCCTGTCAGGCTCCTTCGTGCCCTGTCAGGTTTGCTCGGGCCGTGTCATGCTCCGTCAGGCCCTATCGGGTTTGCTCGAGCCGTGTCGGGCTCCGTCAGGCCCTGTCAGGTTTGCTCGGGACCTGTCGGGTTTGCCCGCGTCCTGTCGGGCTCCGTCGGGCCCTGTCAGATTCGCTCGGGCCCTGTCGGGTTTGCTCGGGCCCTGTCAGGCTCCGTCAGGCCCTGTTGGGTTTGCTCGTGCCCTGTCGGGCTCCGTCGGGCCCTGTCAGGTTTGCTCAGGCCCTGTCGGGATTTGTTGGGCCTTGTCGGGTTTGCTCGGGCCCTGTCGGGCTCCTTCGTGCCCTGTCAGGTTTGCTCGGGCCCTGTCGGGTTTGCTCGGGCCCTGTCAGGCTCCGTCGGGCTCTGTCGGGTTTCCTCGGGCCCTGTCGGGTTTACTCGGGCCCTGTCAGACTTTGTCGAACCCTGTCGGGTTTGCTCGGGCCATGTCGGGTTTGCTCGGGTCCTGTCGGGCTCTGTCGGGCCCTGTCGGGTTTGCTCGGGCCCTGTCAGGCTCCGTCGGTCCCTGTTGGATTTCCTCGGGCCCTCTCGGGTTCCGTCGGGCCCTGTCAGGTTTCCTCGGGCCCTGTCGGACTCTATCGAGCCCTGTCAGGCTCCGTCGGGCCCTGTCGGGTTTGCTCAGGCCCTGTCGGGCTCCGTCGGGCCCTGTCAGGCTTTGTAAGGTCCTGTCAGGTTTGCTCGGGCCCTGTCGGGCCTTGTCGGGCCCTGTCGGTTTTGCTCGGGCTCTGTCAGGCTCCAGCGTGCCCTGTCGGGTTTGCCCGGGCCCTGTCAGGCTCCATCAGGCCCTGTCGGGTTTGCTCGGGCCCTATCGGGCTCCGTGGGGCCCTGTCGGGTTTCCTCGGGGCCTGTCGGGCTCCATCGAGCCCTGTCAGGCTCCGTTCGGCCCTTTCGGGTTTGCTCGGGCCCTGTCAGGCTCCATCAGGCCCTGTCGGGTTTGCTCGGGCCCTATCGGGCTCCGTGGGGCCCTGTCGGGTTTCCTCGGGCCCTGGCGGGCTCCATCGAGCCCTGTCAGGCTCCGTCGGGCCCTTTCGGGTTTGCTCGGGCCCTGTTGGGCTCCGTCGGGCCCTGTCGGATTTGCTCAGGCCCTGTCGGGTTTGCTCGAGCCCTGTCGGGCTCCATCGGGTCCTGTCGGGTTTGCTCGGGCCCTATCGGGCTCCGTCGGGCCCTGTCAGGTTCCGTCAGGCCCTGTCGGGTTTCCTCGGGCCCTGTCGAAATCTATCGAGCCCTGTCAGGCTCCGTCGGGCTCTTTCGGGTTTGCTCAGGCCCTGTCAGGCTCCGTCGGGCCCTGTCAGGCTTTGTCAGGTCCTGTCAGGTTTGCTCGGGCCCTATCGGGCCTTGTCGGGCCCTGTCGGGTTTGCTCGGGTTCTGTCGGGCTCCAGCATGCCCTGTCGGGTTTGCCCGGGCCCTGTCAGGCTCCGTCAGGCCCTCTCGGGTTTGCTCGGGCCCTATCCGGCTCCGTGGGGCCCTGTCGGGTTTCCTCGGGCCCTGTCGGGCTCCATCGAGCCCTGTCAGGCTCCGTCGAACCTTTTCGGGTTTGCTCGGGCCCTGTCGGGCTCCATCGGGCCATGTCAGGCTTTGTCAGGTCCTGTCAGGTTTGTTCGGGCCCTGTCGGGCCTTGTCGGGCCCTGTCGGGTTTGCTTGCGCTCTGTCGGGCTCCGTCGGGCCCTGTCGGGTTTGCTCGGGCCCTGTCGGGTTTGCTGAAGCCCTGTCAGGCTTCGACGGACCCTGTCGGGTTTGCTCGGGCCCTTTCGGGCTCCGTCGAGTCCTGTCGGGTTTGCTCGGGCCCTGTCAGGCTCCGTCGCGCCCTGTCGGGTTTCCTCGGGCCCTGTCGGGCTCCATCGAGCCCTGTCGGGTTTGCTCGGGCCCTGTCGGGCTCCATCGGACCCTATCAGGCTTTGTCGGGTCCTGTCGGGTTTGCTCGGGCCCTGTCGGGCTCCGTCAGGCCCTGTCGGGTTTGCTCGGGCCCTATCGGGCTCCGTCGAGCCCTGTCGGGTTTGCTCGGGCTCTGTCAGGCTCCGTCGGGCCCTGTTGGGATTCCTCAGGCCCTGTTGGGCTCCATCAAGCCCTGTCAGGCTTTCTCGAACCCTGTCGGGTTTGCTCGGGCCCTGTCGGGTTTGCTCGGGCCCTGTCGGGCTCCGTCGGGCCCTGTCTGGTTTCCTCGGGCTCTGTTGGGCTTCGTCGCGCCCTGTCGGGTTTGCTCGGGCCATGTCGGGTTTGCTGAAGCCCTGTCAGGATTCGTCGGACCCTGTCGGGTTTGCTCGAGCCCTGTCGGGCTCCATCGGGCCCTGTCGGGTTTGCTCAGGCCCTATCGGGCTCCGTCGGGCCCTGTCGGGTTTCCTCGGGCCCTGTCGGGCTCCATCGAGCCCTGTCAGGTTTGCTCGGGCCCTGTCGGGTTTGCTCGGGCCCTGTCGGGCTCCATCAGACCCTATCAGGCTTTGGCAGGTCCTGTCGGGTTTGCTCAGGCCCTGTCGGGCCTTGTCAGCCCCTGTCAGGTTTGCTCGCGCCCCGTCGGGCTCCGTCGGGCCCTGTCAGGCTCCTTCGTGCCCTGTCGGGTTTGCTCGGGCCGTGTCATGCTCCGTCAGGCCCTATCGGGTTTGCTCGAGCCGTGTCGGGCTCCGTCAGGCCCTGTCAGGTTTGCTCAGGCCCTGTCGGGCCTTGTCAGGCCCTGTCAGGTTTGCTCGGGACCTGTCGGGTTTGCCCGCGTCCTGTCGGGCTCCGTCAGGCCCTGTCGGGTTTGCTCGGGCCCTATCGAGCTCCGTCGGGCCCTGTCGGGTTTCCTCGGGCTCTGTCGGTCTCCATCGAGCCCTGTCAGGCTCCGTCGGGCCCTGTCGGGTTTGCTCGGGCCCTGTCGGGTTTGCTCAGGCACTGTCGGGTTTGCTCGGGCCCTGTCGGGTTTGCTTGGGCCCTGTTGGGTTTGCTCGGGCCCTGTCGGGCTTCCTCGGGCCCTGTCGGGCTCCATCGAGCCCTGTCAGGCTTCGTCGGACCCTATCAGGCTTTGCTCGGGCCCTGTCGGTCTCCGTCAGGCCCTGTCGGGTTTGCTCGGGCC
Organism: Patagioenas fasciata; assembly: GCF_037038585.1. Lineage (NCBI taxonomy): Eukaryota > Metazoa > Chordata > Aves > Columbiformes > Columbidae > Patagioenas > Patagioenas fasciata. The sequence continues at coordinate 1,525,770 of NC_092545.1, forward strand.
CTATCGGGCTCCGTCGGGCCCTGTCGGGTTTCCTCGGGCTCTGTCGGTCTCCATCGAGCCCTGTCAGGTTCCGTTGGGCCCTGTCGGGTTTGCTCGGGACCTGTCGGGTTTGCTCAGGCACTGTCGGGTTTGCTCAGGCCCTGTCGGGTTTGCTTGGGCCCTGTCAGGCTCCATCGGGCCCTGTCGGGTTTCCTCGGGCCCTGTCGGGCTCCATCGAGCCCTGTCAGGCTTTCTCGAACCCTTTCGGGTTTGCTCGGGCCCTGTCGGGCTCCGTCGGGCCATGTCGGGTTTCCTCGGGCCCTGTCGGGTTCCATCGAGCCCTGTCAGGCTCCGTCGGGCCTTTTTGGGTTTGCTCGGGCCCTGTCGGGCTCCGTCGGGCCCTGTCAGGCTTTGTCAGGTCCTGTCAGGTTTGTTCTGGCCCTGTCGGGCCTTGTCGGGCCCTGTCGGGTTTGCTCGGGCTCTGTCGGGCTCCGTTGGGCCCTGTCGGGTTTGCTCGGGCACTGTCGGGTTTGCTCAGGCCCTGTCAGGCTCCGTCGACCTCTGTCAGGTTTGCTCGGGCCCTGTCGGGCTCCGTTGAGCCATGTCGGGTTTGCTCGGGCCCTGTCGGGCTCCATCGAACGCTGTCAGGCTTTGTCGGGTCCTGTCGGGTTTGCTCAGGCCCTGTCAGGCTCCGTCGACCCCTGTCAGGTATGCTCGGGCCCTGTCGGGTTTGCTCAGGCCCTGTCAGGCTCCGTCGACCCCTATCAGGTATGCTCGGGCCCTGTCGGGTTTGCTCAGGCCCTGTCAGGCTCCGTCGAGCCCTGTCGGGTTTGCTCAGGCCCTGTCAGGCTCCGTCAGGCCCTGTCGGGTTTGCTCGGGCCCTGTCGGGTTTGCTGGGGCCCTGTCGGGCTCCGTCGGGCCCTGTCGGGTTTGCTCGGGCCCTGTCGGGCTCCGTCTAGCCCTGTCAGGTTTCCTCGGGCCCTGTCGGGCTCCGTCGGGCCCTGTCGGATTTCCTCGGGCCATCTCGGGTTCCGTCGGGCCCTGTCAGGTTTCCTCGGGCCCTGTCGGACTCTATCGAGCCCTGTCAGGCTCCGTCGGGCTCTTTCGGGTTTGCTCAGGCCCTGTCGGGCTCCGTCAGGCCCTGTCAGGCTTTGTCAGGTCCTGTCAGGTTTGCTCGGGCCCTGTCGGGCCTTGTCGGGCCCTGTTGGGTTTGCTCGGGCTCTGTCGGGCTCCAGCGTGCCCTGTCGGGTTTGCCCTGGCCCTGTCAGGCTCCATCAGGCCCTGTCGGGTTTGCTCGGGCCACGTCGGGCTCCGTGGGGCCCTGTCGGGTTTCCTCGGGCCCTGTCGGGCTCCATCGAGCCCTGTCAGGCTCCGTCGGGCCCTTTCGGGTTTGCTCGGGCCCTGTCGGGCTCTGTCGGGCCCTGTCGGATTTGCTCAGGCCCTGTCGGGTTTGCTCGAGCCCTGTCGGGCTCCATCGAGCCCTGTCAGGCTCCGTCGGGCCCTTTCGGGTTTGCTCGGGCCCTGTCGGGCTCTGTCGGGCCCTGTCGGATTTGCTCAGGCCCTGTCGGGTTTGCTCGAGCCCTGTCGGGCTCCATCGAGTCCTGTCGGGTTTCCTCGGGCCCTGTCGGGCTCCATCGAGCCCTGTCAGGCTTCGTCGGGCCCTTTCGGGTTTGCTCGGGCCCTGTCGGGCTCCGTCAGGCCCTGTCGGGTTTGCTCGGGCCCTATCGGGCTCCGTCGAGCCCTGTCGGGTTTCCTCGGGCCCTGTCGGGCTCCATCGAGCCCTGTCAGGCTCCGTCGGGCCCTGTCGGATTTGCTCAGGCCCTGTCGGGCTCCATCGGGTCCTGTCGGGTTTGCTCGGGCCCTATCGGGCTCCTTCGGGCCCTGTCGGGTTTCCTCGGGCCCTGTCGGGCTCTGTTGGGCCCTGTCGGTTTGCTCGGGCCCTGTCGGGTTTTCTGAAGCCCTGTCAGGCTTCGTCGGACCCTGTCAAGTGTGCTCGGGCCCTGTCGGGCTCCGTCGAACCCTGTCAGGTTTTCTCGGGCCTTGTCAGGCTCCGTCGGGCCCTGTCGGATTTGCTCAGGCCCTGTCGGGTTTGCTCGAGCCCTGTCGGGCTCCATCGAGCCCTGTCAGGCTCCGTCGGGCCCTTTCGGGTTTGCTCGGGCCCTGTCGGGCTCTGTCGGGCCCTGTCGGATTTGCTCAGGCCCTGTCGGGTTTGCTCGAGCCCTGTCGGGCTCCATCGAGTCCTGTCGGGTTTCCTCGGGCCCTGTCGGGCTCCATCGAGCCCTGTCAGGCTTCGTCGGGCCCTTTCGGGTTTGCTCGGGCCCTGTCGGGCTCCGTCAGGCCCTGTCGGGTTTGCTCGGGCCCTATCGGGCTCCGTCGAGCCCTGTCGGGTTTCCTCGGGCCCTGTCGGGCTCCATCGAGCCCTGTCAGGCTCCGTCGGGCCCTGTCGGATTTGCTCAGGCCCTGTCGGGCTCCATCGGGTCCTGTCGGGTTTGCTCGGGCCCTATCGGGCTCCTTCGGGCCCTGTCGGGTTTCCTCGGGCCCTGTCGGGCTCTGTTGGGCCCTGTCGGTTTGCTCGGGCCCTGTCGGGTTTTCTGAAGCCCTGTCAGGCTTCGTCGGACCCTGTCAAGTGTGCTCGGGCCCTGTCGGGCTCCGTCGAACCCTGTCAGGTTTTCTCGGGCCTTGTCAGGCTCCGTCGGGCCCTGTCGGGTTTGCTCGGGCCCTGTCGGGTTTGCTCAGGCCCTGTCGGGTTTCCTCGGGCCCTGTCGGACTCCACTGAGCCCTGTCAGGCTCCGTCGGGCTCTTTCGGGTTTGCTCGGGCCCTGGCGGGCTCCGTCGGGCCCTGTCAGGCTTTGTCAGGACGTCTCAGGTTTGCTCGGGCCCTGTCGGGCCTTGTCGGGCCCTGTCGGGTTTACTCGGGCTCTGTCGGGCTCCAGCGTGCCCTGTCGGGTTTGCCCGGGCCCTGTCAGGCTCCGTCAGGCCCTGTAGGGTTTGCTCGGGCCCTATCGGGCTCCGTCGGGCCCTGTCGGGTTTCTTCGGGCCCTGTCGGGCTCCATCGAGCCCTGTCAGGCTTCGTCGGGCCTTTTCGGGTTTGCTCGGGCCCTGTCGGGCTCCGTCAGGCCCTGTCGGGTTTCCTCGGGCCCTGTCGGGCTCCATCGAGCCCTGTCAGGTTTTCTCGGGCCCTGTCGGGTTTGCTCGGGCCCTGTCGGGCTCCATCGGACCCTATCAGGCTTTGGCGGGTCCTGTCGGGTTTGCTCAGGCCCTGTCGGGCTCCATCGGGCGCTGTCGGGTTTGCTCGGGCCCTATCGGGCTCCGTCGGGCCCTGTCGGGTTTGCTCGGGCCCTGTCGGGCTCGATCGAGCCCTGTCAGGCTTCGTCGGGCCCTTTCGGGTTTGCTCGGGCCCTGTCGGGCTCCGTCAGGCCCTGTCGGGTTTGCTCGGGCCCTATCGGGCTCCGTCGAGCCCTGTCGGGTTTGCTCGGGCTCTGTCAGGCTCCGTCGGGCCCTGTTGGGTTTCCTCAGGCCCTGTTGGGCTCCATCAAGCCCTGTCAGGCTTTCTCGAACCCTGTCGGGTTTGCTCGGGCCCTGTCGGGTTTGCTCGGGCCCTGTCGGGCTCCGTCGGGCCCTGTCTGGTTTCCTCGGGCTCTGTTGGGCTTCGTCGCGCCCTGTCGGGTTTGCTCGGGCCATGTCGGGTTTGCTGAAGCCCTGTCAGGATTCGTCGGACCCTGTCGGGTTTGCTCGAGCCCTGTCGGGCTCCATCGGGCCCTGTCGGGTTTGCTCAGGCCCTATCGGGCTCCGTCGGGCCCTGTCGGGTTTCCTCGGGCCCTGTCGGGCTCCATCGAGCCCTGTCAGGTTTGCTCGGGCCCTGTCGGGTTTGCTCGGGCCCTGTCGGGCTCCATCAGACCCTATCAGGCTTTGGCGGGTCCTGTCGGGTTTGCTCAGGCCCTGTCGGGCCTTGTCAGCCCCTGTCAGGTTTGCTCGCGCCCCGTCGGTCTCCGTCGGGCCCTGTCAGGCTCCTTCGTGCCCTGTCAGGTTTGCTCGGGCCGTGTCATGCTCCGTCAGGCCCTATCGGGTTTGCTCGAGCCGTGTCGGGCTCCGTCAGGCCCTGTCAGGTTTGCTCGGGACCTGTTGGGTTTGCCCGCGTCCTGTCGGGCTCCGTCGGGCCCTGTCAGATTCGCTCGGGCCCTGTCGGGTTTGCTCGGGCCCTGTCAGGCTCCGTCAGGCCCTGTTGGGTTTGCTCGTGCCCTGTCGGGCTCCGTCGGGCCCTGTCAGGTTTGCTCAGGCCCTGTCGGGATTTGTTGGGCCTTGTCGGGTTTGCTCGGGCCCTGTCGGGCTCCTTCGTGCCCTGTCAGGTTTGCTCGGGCCCTGTCGGGTTTGCTCGGGCCCTGTCAGGCTCCGTCGGGCTCTGTCGGGTTTCCTCGGGCCCTGTCGGGTTTGCTCGGGCCCTGTCAGACTTTGTCGAACCCTGTCGGGTTTGCTCGGGCCATGTCGGGTTTGCTCGGGTCCTGTCGGGCTCTGTCGGGCCCTGTCGGGTTTGCTCGGGCCCTGTCAGGCTCCGTCGGTCCCTGTTGGATTTCCTCGGGCCCTCTCGGGTTCCGTCGGGCCCTGTCAGGTTTCCTCGGGCCCTGTCGGACTCTATCGAGCCCTGTCAGGCTCCGTCGGGCCCTGTCGGGTTTGCTCAGGCCCTGTCGGGCTCCGTCGGGCCCTGTCAGGCTTTGTAAGGTCCTGTCAGGTTTGCTCGGGCCCTGTCGGGCCTTGTCGGGCCCTGTCGGTTTTGCTCGGGCTCTGTCAGGCTCCAGCGTGCCCTGTCGGGTTTGCCCGGGCCCTGTCAGGCTCCATCAGGCCCTGTCGGGTTTGCTCGGGCCCTATCGGGCTCCGTGGGGCCCTGTCGGGTTTCCTCGGGGCCTGTCGGGCTCCATCGAGCCCTGTCAGGCTCCGTTCGGCCCTTTCGGGTTTGCTCGGGCCCTGTCAGGCTCCATCAGGCCCTGTCGGGTTTGCTCGGGCCCTATCGGGCTCCGTGGGGCCCTGTCGGGTTTCCTCGGGCCCTGGCGGGCTCCATCGAGCCCTGTCAGGCTCCGTCGGGCCCTTTCGGGTTTGCTCGGGCCCTGTTGGGCTCCGTCGGGCCCTGTCGGATTTGCTCAGGCCCTGTCGGGTTTGCTCGAGCCCTGTCGGGCTCCATCGGGTCCTGTCGGGTTTGCTCGGGCCCTATCGGGCTCCGTCGGGCCCTGTCAGGTTCCGTCAGGCCCTGTCGGGTTTCCTCGGGCCCTGTCGAAATCTATCGAGCCCTGTCAGGCTCCGTCGGGCTCTTTCGGGTTTGCTCAGGCCCTGTCAGGCTCCGTCGGGCCCTGTCAGGCTTTGTCAGGTCCTGTCAGGTTTGCTCGGGCCCTATCGGGCCTTGTCGGGCCCTGTCGGGTTTGCTCGGGTTCTGTCGGGCTCCAGCATGCCCTGTCGGGTTTGCCCGGGCCCTGTCAGGCTCCGTCAGGCCCTCTCGGGTTTGCTCGGGCCCTATCCGGCTCCGTGGGGCCCTGTCGGGTTTCCTCGGGCCCTGTCGGGCTCCATCGAGCCCTGTCAGGCTCCGTCGAACCTTTTCGGGTTTGCTCGGGCCCTGTCGGGCTCCATCGGGCCATGTCAGGCTTTGTCAGGTCCTGTCAGGTTTGTTCGGGCCCTGTCGGGCCTTGTCGGGCCCTGTCGGGTTTGCTTGCGCTCTGTCGGGCTCCGTCGGGCCCTGTCGGGTTTGCTCGGGCCCTGTCGGGTTTGCTGAAGCCCTGTCAGGCTTCGACGGACCCTGTCGGGTTTGCTCGGGCCCTTTCGGGCTCCGTCGAGTCCTGTCGGGTTTGCTCGGGCCCTGTCAGGCTCCGTCGCGCCCTGTCGGGTTTCCTCGGGCCCTGTCGGGCTCCATCGAGCCCTGTCGGGTTTGCTCGGGCCCTGTCGGGCTCCATCGGACCCTATCAGGCTTTGTCGGGTCCTGTCGGGTTTGCTCGGGCCCTGTCGGGCTCCGTCAGGCCCTGTCGGGTTTGCTCGGGCCCTATCGGGCTCCGTCGAGCCCTGTCGGGTTTGCTCGGGCTCTGTCAGGCTCCGTCGGGCCCTGTTGGGATTCCTCAGGCCCTGTTGGGCTCCATCAAGCCCTGTCAGGCTTTCTCGAACCCTGTCGGGTTTGCTCGGGCCCTGTCGGGTTTGCTCGGGCCCTGTCGGGCTCCGTCGGGCCCTGTCTGGTTTCCTCGGGCTCTGTTGGGCTTCGTCGCGCCCTGTCGGGTTTGCTCGGGCCATGTCGGGTTTGCTGAAGCCCTGTCAGGATTCGTCGGACCCTGTCGGGTTTGCTCGAGCCCTGTCGGGCTCCATCGGGCCCTGTCGGGTTTGCTCAGGCCCTATCGGGCTCCGTCGGGCCCTGTCGGGTTTCCTCGGGCCCTGTCGGGCTCCATCGAGCCCTGTCAGGTTTGCTCGGGCCCTGTCGGGTTTGCTCGGGCCCTGTCGGGCTCCATCAGACCCTATCAGGCTTTGGCAGGTCCTGTCGGGTTTGCTCAGGCCCTGTCGGGCCTTGTCAGCCCCTGTCAGGTTTGCTCGCGCCCCGTCGGGCTCCGTCGGGCCCTGTCAGGCTCCTTCGTGCCCTGTCGGGTTTGCTCGGGCCGTGTCATGCTCCGTCAGGCCCTATCGGGTTTGCTCGAGCCGTGTCGGGCTCCGTCAGGCCCTGTCAGGTTTGCTCAGGCCCTGTCGGGCCTTGTCAGGCCCTGTCAGGTTTGCTCGGGACCTGTCGGGTTTGCCCGCGTCCTGTCGGGCTCCGTCGGGCCCTGTCAGATTCGCTCGGGCCCTGTCGGGTTTGCTCGGGCCCTGTCAGGCTCCGTCAGGCCCTGTTGGGTTTGCTCGTGCCCTGTCGGGCTCCGTCGGGCCCTGTCAGGTTTGCTCAGGCCCTGTCGGGATTTGTTGGGCCTTGTCGGGTTTGCTCAGGCCCTGTCGGGCTCCTTCGTGCCCTGTCAGGTTTGCTCGGGCCCTGTCGGGTTTGCTCGAGCCCTGTCGGGCTCCGTCGGGCTCTGTCGGGTTTCCTCGGGCCCTGTCGGGTTTGCTCGGGCCCTGTCAGACTTTGTCGAACCCTGTCGGGTTTGCTCGGGCCATGTCGGAATCTATCGAGCCCTGTCAGGCTCCGTCGGGCTCTTTCGGGTTTGCTCAGGCCCTGTCAGGCTCCGTCGGGCCCTGTCAGGCTTTGTCAGGTCCTGTCAGGTTTGCTCGGGGCCTGTCGGGCCTTGTCGGGCCCTGTCGGGTTTGCTCGGGTTCTGTCGGGCTCCAGCATGCCCTGTCGGGTTTGCCCGGGCCCTGTCAGGCTCCGTCAGGCCCTCTCGGGTTTGCTCGGGCCCTATCCGGCTCCGTGGGGCCCTGTCGGGTTTCCTCGGGCCCTGTCGGGCTCCATCGAGCCCTGTCAGGCTCCGTCGAACCTTTTCGGGTTTGCTCGGGCCCTGTCGGGCTCCATCGGGCCATGTCAGGCTTTGTCAGGTCCTGTCAGGTTTGTTCGGGCCCTGTCGGGCCTTGTCGGGCCCTGTCGGGTTTGCTCGGGCTCTGTCGGGCTCCGTTGGGCCCTGTCGGGTTTGCTCGGGCCCTGTCGGGTTTGCTCGGGCCCTGTCAGGCTTTGTCAAGCCCTGTCGGGTTTGCTCGGGCCCTGCCGGGTTTGCTAGGGCCCTGTCGGGCTCCGTCGGGCCCTGTCTGGTTTCCTCAGGCCCTGTCGGGCTCCGTCGGGCCCTGTCGGGTTTGCTCGGGCCCTGTCGGGTTTGCTGAAGCCCTGTCAGGCTTCGACAGACCCTGTCGGGTTTGCTCGGGCCCTTTCGGGCTCCGTCGAGTCCTGTCGGGTTTGCTCGGGCCCTGTCAGGCTCCGTCGCGCCCTGTCGGGTTTCCTCGGGCCCTGTCGGGCTCCATCGAGCCCTGTCGGGTTTGCTCGGGCCCTGTCGGGCTCCATCGGACCCTATCAGGCTTTGTCGGGACCTGTCGGGTTTGCTCAGGCCCTGTCGGGTCTTGTCAGGCCCTGTCGGGTTTGCTCGGGCCCTGTCGGGTTTGCCCGCGTCCTGTCGAACTCCGTCAGGCCCTGTCAGATTCGCTCGGGCCCTGTCGGGTTTGCTCGGGCCCTGTCAGGCTCCGTCAGGCCCTGTCGGGTTTGCTCGGGCCCTATCGGGCTCCGTGGAGCCCTGTCGGGTTTGCTCGGGCCCTGTCGGGCTCCATCGAGCCCTGTCAGGCTCCGTCGGGCCCTTTCGGGTTTGCTTGGGCCCTGTCGGGATCCGTTGGGCCCTGTTGGGTTTGCTCGGGCCCTGTAGGGCTCCTTCGTGCCCTGTCAGGCTTCGTCGGGCCCTTTCGGGTTTGCTCGGGCCCTGTCGGGCTCCGTCAGTCCCTGTCGGGTTTGCTCGGGCCCTATCGGGCTCCGTCGAGCCCTGTCGGGTTTGCTCGGGCTCTGTCAGGCTCCGTCGGGCCCTGTTGGGTTTCCTCAGGCCCTGTTGGGCTCCATCAAGCCCTTTCAGGCTTTCTCGAACCCTGTCGGGTTTGCTCGGGCCCTGTCGGGTTTGCTCGGGCCCTGTCGGGCTCCGTCGGGCCCTGTCTGGTTTCCTCGGGCTCTGTTGGGCTTCGTCGCGCCCTGTCGGGTTTGCTCGGGCCATGTCGGGTTTGCTGAAGCCCTGTCAGGATTCGTCGGACCCTGTCGGGTTTGCTCGAGCCCTGTCGGGCTCCATCGGGCCCTGTCGGGTTTGCTCAGGCCCTATCGGGCTCCGTCGGGCCCTGTCGGGTTTCCTCGGGCCCTGTCGGGCTCCATCGAGCCCTGTCAGGTTTGCTCGGGCCCTGTCGGGTTTGCTCGGGCCCTGTCGGGCTCCATCGGACCCTATCAGGCTTTGGCGGGTCCTGTCGGGTTTGCTCAGGCCCTGTCGGGCCTTGTCAGCCCCTGTCAGGTTTGCTCGCGCCCCGTCGGTCTCCGTCAGGCCCTGTCAGGCTCCTTCGTGCCCTGTCGGGTTTGCTCGGGCCGTGTCATGCTCCGTCAGGCCCTATCGGGTTTGCTCGAGCCGTGTCGGGCTCCGTCAGGCCCTGTCAGGTTTGCTCAGGCCCTGTCGGGCCTTGTCAGGCCCTGTCAGGTTTGCTCGGGACCTGTCGGGTTTGCCCGCGTCCTGTCGGGCTCCGTCGGGCCCTGTCAGATTCGCTCGGGCCCTGTCGGGTTTGCTCGGGCCCTGTCAGGCTCCGTCAGGCCCTGTTGGGTTTGCTCGTTCCCTGTCGGGCTCCGTCGGGCCCTGTCAGGTTTGCTCAGGCCCTGTCGGGATTTGTTGGGCCTTGTCGGGTTTGCTCGGGCCCTGTCGGGCTCCTTCGTGCCCTGTCAGGTTTGCTCGGGCCCTGTCGGGTTTGCTCGGGCCCTGTCAGGCTCCGTCGGGCTCTGTCGGGTTTCCTCGGGCCCTGTCGGGTTTGCTCGGGCCCTGTCAGACTTTGTCGAACCCTGTCGGGTTTGCTCGGGCCATGTCGGGTTTGCTCGGGTCCTGTCGGGCTCTGTCGGGCCCTGTCGGGTTTGCTCGGGCCCTGTCAGGCTCCGTCGGGCCCTGTCGGATTTCCTCGGGCCCTCTCGGGTTCCGTCGGGCCCTGTCAGGTTTCCTCGGGCCCTGTCGGACTCTATCGAGCCCTGTCAGGCTCCGTCGGGCCCTGTCGGGTTTGCTCAGGCCCTGTCGGGCTCCGTCGGGCCCTGTCAGGCTTTGTAAGGTCCTGTCAGGTTTGCTCGGGCCCTGTCGGGCCTTGTCGGGCCCTGTCGGGTTTGCTCGGGCTCTGTCAGGCTCCAGCGTGCCCTGTCGGGTTTGCCCGGGCCCTGTCAGGCTCCATCAGGCCCTGTCGGGTTTGCTCGGGCCCTATCGGGCTCCGTGGGGCCCTGTCGGGTTTCCTCGGGGCCTGTCGGGCTCCATCGAGCCCTGTAAGGCTCCGTCGGGCCCTTTCGGGTTTGCTCGGGCCCTGTCAGGCTCCATCAGGCCCTGTCGGGTTTGCTCGGGCCCTATCGGGCTCCGTGGGGCCCTGTCGGGTTTCCTCGGGCCCTGGCGGGCTCCATCGAGCCCTGTCAGGCTCCGTCGGGCCCTTTCGGGTTTGCTCGGGCCCTGTCGGGCTCCGTCGGGCCCTGTCGGATTTGCTCAGGCCCTGTCGGGTTTGCTCGAGCCCTGTCGGGCTCCATCGGGTCCTGTCGGGTTTGCTCGGGCCCTATCGGGCTCTGTCGGGCCCTGTCAGGTTCCGTCAGGCCCTGTCGGGTTTCCTCGGGCCCTGTCGGAATCTATCGAGCCCTGTTAGGCTCCGTCGGGCTCTTTCGGGTTTGCTCAGGCCCTGTCAGGCTCCGTCGGGCCCTGTCAGGCTTTGTCAGGTCCTGTCAGGTTTGCTCGGGCCCTATCGGGCCTTGTCGGGCCCTGTCGGGTTTGCTCGGGTTCTGTCGGGCTCCAGCATGCCCTGTCGGGTTTGCCCGGGCCCTGTCAGGCTCCGTCAGGCCCTCTCGGGTTTGCTCGGGCCCTATCCGGCTCCGTGGGGCCCTGTCGGGTTTCCTCGGGCCCTGTCGGGCTCCATCGAGCCCTGTCAGGCTCCGTCGAACCTTTTCGGGTTTGCTCGGGCCCTGTCGGGCTCCATCGGGCCATGTCAGGCTTTGTCAGGTCCTGTCAGGTTTGTTCGGGCCCTGTCGGGCCTTGTCAGGCCCTGTCGGGTTTGCTCGGGCTCTGTCGGGCTCCGTCGGGCCCTGTCGGGTTTGCTCGGGCCCTGTCGGGTTTGCTGAAGCCCTGTCAGGCTTCGACGGACCCTGTCGGGTTTGCTCGGGCCCTTTCGGGCTCCGTCGAGTCCTGTCGGGTTTGCTCGGGCCCTGTCAGGCTCCGTCGCGCCCTGTCGGGTTTCCTCGGGCCCTGTCGGGCTCCATCGAGCCCTGTCGGGTTTGCTCGGGCCCTGTCGGGCTCCATCGGACCCTATCAGGCTTTGTCGGGTCCTGTCGGGTTTGCTCAGGCCCTGTCGGGTCTTGTCAGGCCCTGTCGGGTTTGCTCGGGCCCTGTCGGGTTTGCCCGCGTCCTGTCGAACTCCGTCAGGCCCTGTCAGATTCGCTCGGGCCCTGTCGGGTTTGCTCGGGCCCTGTCAGGCTCCGTCAGGCCCTGTCGGGTTTGCTCGGGCCCTATCGGGCTCCGTGGAGCCCTGTCGGGTTTGCTCGGGCCCTGTCGGGCTCCATCGAGCCCTGTCAGGCTCCATCGGGCCCTTTCGGGTTTGCTTGGGCCCTGTCGGGATCCGTTGGGCCCTGTTGGGTTTGCTCGGGCCCTGTAGGGCTCCTTCGTGCCCTGTCAGGCTTCGTCGGGCCCTTTCGGGTTTGCTCGGGCCCTGTCGGGCTCCGTCAGGCCCTGACGGGTTTGCTCGGGCCCTATCGGGCTCCGTCGAGCCCTGTCGGGTTTGCTCGGGCTCTGTCAGGCTCCGTCGGGCCCTGTTGGGTTTCCTCAGGCCCTGTTGGGCTCCATCAAGCCCTGTCAGGCTTTCTCGAACCCTGTCGGGTTTGCTCGGGCCCTGTCGGGTTTGCTCGGGCCCTGTCGGGCTCCGTCGGGCCCTGTCTGGTTTCCTCGGGCTCTGTTGGGCTTCGTCGCGCCCTGTCGGGTTTGCTCGGGCCATGTCGGGTTTGCTGAAGCCCTGTCAGGATTCGTCGGACCCTGTCGGGTTTGCTCGAGCCCTGTCGGGCTCCATCGGGCCCTGTCGGGTTTGCTCAGGCCCTATCGGGCTCCGTCGGGCCCTGTCGGGTTTCCTCGGGCCCTGTCGGGCTCCATCGAGCCCTGTCAGGTTTGCTCGGGCCCTGTCGGGTTTGCTCGGGCCCTGTCGGGCTCCATCAGACCCTATCAGGCTTTGGCGGGTCCTGTCGGGTTTGCTCAGGCCCTGTCGGGCCTTGTCAGCCCCTGTCAGGTTTGCTCGCGCCCCGTCGGGCTCCGTCGGGCCCTGTCAGGCTCCTTCGTGCCCTGTCGGGTTTGCTCGGGCCGTGTCATGCTTTGTCAGGCCCTATCGGGTTTGCTCGAGCCGTGTCGGGCTCCGTCAGGCCCTGTCAGGTTTGCTCAGGCCCTGTCGGGCCTTGTCAGGCCCTGTCAGGTTTGCTCGGGACCTGTCGGGTTTGCCCGCGTCCTGTCGGGCTCCGTCGGGCCCTGTCAGATTCGCTCAGGCCCTGTCGGGTTTGCTCGGGCCCTGTCAGGCTCCGTCAGGCCCTGTCGGGTTTGCTCGTGCCCTGTCGGGCTCTGTCGGGCCCTGTCAGGTTTGCTCAGGCCCTGTCGGGATTTGTTGGGCCTTGTCGGGTTTGCTCGGGCCCTGTCGAGCTCCTTCGTGCCCTGTCAGGTTTGCTCGGGCCCTGTCGGGTTTGCTCGGGCCCTGTCAGGCTCCGTCGGGCTCTGTCGGGTTTCCTCGGGCCCTGTCGGGTTTGCTCGGGCCCTGTCAGACTTTGTCGAACCCTGTCGGGTTTTCTCGGGCCATGTCGGGTTTGCTCGGGTCCTGTCGGGCTCTGTCGGGCCCTGTCGGGTTTGCTCGGGCCCTGTCAGGCTCCGTCGGGCCTTGTCGGATTTCCTCGGGCCCTCTCGGGTTCCGTCGGGCCCTGTCAGGTTTCCTCGGGCCCTGTCGGACTCTATCGAGCCCTGTCAGGCTCCGTCGGGCCCTGTCGGGTTTGCTCAGGCCCTGTCGGGCTCCGTCGGGCCCTGTCAGGCTTTGTAAGGTCCTGTCAGGTTTGCTCGGGCCGTGTCGGGCCTTGTCGGGCCCTGTCGGGTTTGCTCGGGCTCTGTCAGGCTCCAGCGTGCCCTGTCGGGTTTGCCCGGGCCCTGTCAGGCTCCATCAGGCCCTGTCGGGTTTGCTCGGGCCCTATCGGGCTCCGTGGGGCCCTGTCGGGTTTCCTCGGGGCCTGTCGGGCTCCATCGAGCCCTGTAAGGCTCCGTCGGGCCCTTTCGGGTTTGCTCGGGCCCTGTCAGGCTCCATCAGGCCCTGTCGGGTTTGCTCGGGCCCTATCGGGCTCCGTGGGGCCCTGTCGGGTTTCCTCGGGCCCTGGCGGGCTCCATCGAGCCCTGTCAGGCTCCGTCGGGCCCTTTCGGGTTTGCTCGGGCCCTGTCGGGCTCCGTCGGGCCCTGTCGGATTTGCTCAGGCCCTGTCGGGTTTGCTCGAGCCCTGTCGGGCTCCATCGGGTCCTGTCGGGTTTGCTCGGGCCCTATCGGGCTCCGTCGGGCCCTGTCAGGTTCCGTCAGGCCCTGTCGGGTTTCCTCGGGCCCTGTCGGTATCTATCGAGCCCTGTCAGGCTCCGTCGGGCTCTTTCGGGTTTGCTCAGGCCCTGTCAGGCTCCGTCGGGCCCTGTCAGGCTTTGTCAGGTCCTGTCAGGTTTGCTCGGGCCCTGTCGGGCCTTGTCGGGCCCTGTCGGGTTTGCTCGGGTTCTGTCGGGCTCCAGCGTGCCCTGTCGGGTTTGCCCGGGCCCTGTCAGGCTCCGTCAGGCCCTCTCGGGTTTGCTCGGGCCCTATCCGGCTCCGTGGGGCCCTGTCGGGTTTCCTCGGGCCCTGTCGGGTTCCATCGAGCCCTGTCAGTCTCCGTCGAACCTTTTCGGGTTTGCTCGGGCCCTGTCGGGCTCCATCGGGCCATGTCAGGCTTTGTCAGGTCCTGTCAGGTTTGTTCGGGCCCTGTCGGGCCTTGTCGGGCCCTGTCGGGTTTGCTCGGGCTCTGTCGGGCTCCGTTGGGCCCTGTCGGGTTTGCTCGGGCCCTGTCGGGTTTGCTCGGGCCCTGTCAGGCTTTGTCAAGCCCTGTCGGGTTTGCTCGGGCCCTGCCGGGTTTGCTAGGGCCCTGTCGGGCTCCGTCGGGCCCTGTCTGGTTTCCTCAGGCCCTGTCGGGCTCCGTCGGGCCCTGTCGGGTTTGCTCGGGCCCTGTCGGGTTTGCTGAAGCCCTGTCAGGCTTCGACGGACCCTGTCGGGTTTGCTCGGGCCTTTTCGGGCTCCGTCGAGTCCTGTCGGGTTTGCTCGGGCCCTGTCAGGCTCCGTCGCGCCCTCTCGGGTTTCCTCGGGCCCTGTCGGGCTCCATCGAGCCCTGACGGGTTTGCTCGGGCCCTGTCGGGCTCCATCGGACCCTATCAGGCTTTGTCGGGTCCTGTCGGGTTTGCTCAGGCCCTGTCGGGTCTTGTCAGGCCCTGTCGGGTTTGCTCGGGCCCTGTCGGGTTTGCCCGCGTCCTGTCGAACTCCGTCAGGCCCTGTCAGATTCGCTCGGGCCCTGTCGGGTTTGCTCGGGCCCTGTCAGGCTCCGTCAGGCCCTGTCGGGTTTGCTTGGGCCCTGTCGGGATCCGTTGGGCCCTGTTGGGTTTGCTCGGGCCCTGTAGGGCTCCTTCGTGCCCTGTCAGGTTTGCTCGGGCCCTGTCGGGTTTGCTCGGGCCCTGTCGGGTTTGCTCGGGCCCTGTCAGGCTCCGTCGAGTCCTGTCGGGTTTGCTCGGTCCCCGTTAGGCTCCGTCGGGCCCTGTCGGGTTTCCTTGGGCCCTCTCGGGTTCCGTCGGGCCCTGTCGGGTTTCCTCGGGCCCTTTCGGACTCTATCGAGTCCTGTCAGGCTCCGTCGGGCCCTGTCGGGTTTCCTTGAGCCCTCTCGGGTTCCGTCGGGCCCTGTCAGGTTTGCTCAGGCCCTGTCGGGCTCCGTCGGGCCCTGTCAGGCTTTGTCAGGTCCTGTCAGGTTTGCTCGTGCCCTGTCGGGCCTTGTCGGGCCCTGTCGGGTTTGCTCGGGCTCTGTCGGGCTCCAGCGTGCCCTGTCGGGTTTGCCCGGGCCCTGTCGGGCTCCATCGAGCCCTGTCAGGCTCCGTCGAGTCCTGTCGGGTTTGCTCGGTCCCCGTCAGGCTCCGTCGGGCCCTGTCGGGTTTCCTTGGGCCCTGTCGGGCTCCATCGAGCCCTGTCAGGCTTTGTCGAACCCTGTCGGGTTTGCTCGGGCCATGTCGGGTTTGCTCGGGCCCTGTCGGGTTCTGTCGGGCCCTGTCTGGTTTCCTCGGGCCCTGTCGGGCTCCTTCGAGCCCTGTCAGGTTTGCTCGGACCCTGTCAGGCTCCGTCGAGCCCTGTCGGGTTTGCTCGGGCCCTGTCAGGCTCCGTCGGGCCCTGTCGGGTTTCCTCGGGCCCTGTCGGGCTCCATCGAGCCCTGTCAGGCTTTGTCGAACCCTGTCGGGCTCCGTCTGGCCCTGTCGAGTTTGCTCGGGCCCTGTCAGGTTTGCTGAAGCCCTGTCAGGCTTCGTCGGACCCTGTCGAGTGTGCTCATACCCTGTCGGGATCCGTCGAGCCCTCTCGGGTTTGCTCGGGCCCTGTCAGGCTCCGTCGGGCCCTGTCGGATTTCCTCGGGCCCTGTCGGGTTTGCTCAGGCCCTGTCGGGTTCCGTCGGGCCCTGTCGGGTTTGCTCGGGCCCCGTCGGGCTCCGTCGGGCCCTGTCAGGTTTCCTCGGGCCCTGTCGGGCTCTATCGAGCCCTGTCAGGCTCCGTCAGGCCTTTTCGGGTTTGCTCGGGCCCTGTCGGGCTCTGTCGGGCCCTGTCAGGCTTTGTCAGGTCCTGTCAGGTTTGTTCGGGCCCTGTCGGGCCTTGTCGGGCCCTGTCGGGTTTGCTCGGGCTCTGTCGGGCTCCGTTGGGCCCTGTCGGGTTTGCTCGGGCTCTGTCGGGTTTGCTCGGGCCCTGTCGGGTTTGCTCGGGCCCTGTCAGGCTCCGTCAAGCCCTGTCGGGTTTGCTCGGGCCCTGTCGGGTTTGCTAGGGCCCTGTCGGGCTCCGTCGGGCCCTGTCTGATTTCCTCAGGCCCTGTCGGGATCCGTCGGGCCCTGTCGGGTTTGCTCAGGCCGTGTCGGGTTTGCTGAAGCCCTGTCAGGCTTCGACGGACCCTGTCGGGTTTGCTCGGGCCCTGTCGGGCATTGTCGAGCCCTGTCGGGTTTGCTCGGGCCCTGTCAGGCTCCGTCGCGCCCTGTCGGGTTTCCTCGGGCCCTGTCGGGCTCCATCGAGCCCTGTCGGGTTTGCTCGGGCCCTGTCGGGCTCCATCGGACCCTGTCAGGCTTTGTCGGGTCCTGTCGGGTTTGCTCAGGCCCTGTCGGGCCTTGTCAGGCCCTGTCGGGTTTGCTCGGGCCCTGTCGGGTTTGCCCGCGTCTTGTCGGGCTCCGTCGAGCCCTGTCAGATTCGCTCGGGCCCTGTCGGGTTTGCTCGGGCCCTGTCAGGCTCCGTCAGGCCCTGTCGGGTTTGCTCGTGCCCTGTCGGGCTCCGTCGGGCCCTGTCGGGCTTTGTCAGGTCCTGTCGGGTTTGCTCAGGCCCTGTCGGGCCCTGTCAGGCCCTGTCGGGTTTGCTCGGGCCCTGTCGGGTTTGCCCTGTCCTGTCGGGCTCCGTCGGGCCCTGTGAGATTCGCTCGGGCCCTGTCGGGTTTGCTCGGGCCCTGTCAGGCTCCGTCAGGCCCTGTCGGGTTTGCTCGGGCCCTGTTGGGCTCCGTCGGGCCCTGTCAGGTTTGCTTGCGCCCTGTCGGGATCCGTTGGGCCCTGTCGGGTTTGCTCGGGCCCTGTCGGGCTCCTTCGTGCCCTGTCAGGTTTGCTCGGGCCCTGTCGGGTTTGCTCGGGCCCTGTCAGGCTCCGTCGAGCCCTGTCGGGTTTGCTCGGGCCCTGTCAGGCTCCGTCGGGCCCTGTCGGGTTTCCTCGGGCCCTGTCGGGCTCCATCGAGCCCTGTCAGGCTTTGTCGAACCCTGTCGGGCTCCGTCTGGCCCTGTCGAGTTTGCTCGGGCCCTGTCAGGTTTGCTGAAGCCCTGTCAGGCTTCGTCGGACCCTGTCGAGTGTGCTCATACCCTGTCGGGCTCCGTCGAGCCCTCTCGGGTTTGCTCGGGCCCTGTCAGGCTCCGTCGGGCCCTGTCGGATTTCCTCGGGCCCTGTCGGGTTTGCTCGGGCCCTGTCGGGTTCCGTCGGGCCCTGTCGGGTTTGCTCGGGCCCCGTCGGGCTCCGTCGGGCCCTGTCGGGTTTCCTCGGGCCCTGTCGGGCTCTATCGAGCCCTGTCAGGCTCCGTCAGGCCTTTTCGGGTTTGCTCGGGCCCTGTCGGGCTCTGTCGGGCCCTGTCAGGCTTTGTCAGGTCTTGTCAGTTTTGCTCGGGCCCTGTCGGGCCTTGTCTGGCCCTGTCGGGTTTGCTCGGGACCTGTCGGGTTTGCCCGCGTCCTGTCGGGCTCCGTCGGGCTCTGTCAGATTCGCTCGGGCCCTGTCGGGTTTGCTCGGGCCCTGTCAGGCTCCGTCAGGCCCTGTCGGGTTTCCTCGGGCCCTGTCGGGCTCTGTTGGGCCCTGTCGGTTTGCTCGGGCCCTGTCGGGATCCGTTGGGCCTTGTCGGGTTTGTTCGGGCCCTGTCGGGCTCCTTCGTGCCCTGTCAGGTTTGCTCGGGCCCTGTCGGGTTTGCTCGGGCCCTGTCAGGCTCCGTCGGGCCCTGTCGGGTTTCCTCGGGCCCTGTCGGGCTCCATCGAGCCCTGTCAGGCTTTGTCGAACCCTGTCGGGTTTGCTCGGGCCCTGTCGGGATTGCTCGGGTCCTGTTGGGCTCTGTCGGGCCCTGTCATGTTTGCTCGGGCGCTGTCAGGCTCTGTCGGGCCCTGTCGGATTTCCTCGGGCCCTCTCGGGTTCCGTCGGGCCCTCTCGGGTTCCGTCCGGCCCTGTCGAGTTTCCTCGGGCCCTTTCGGACTCTATCGAGCCCTGTCAGGCTCCGTCGGGCTCTTTCGGGTTTGCTCAGGCCCTGTCGGGCTCCGTCGGGCCCTGTCAGGCTTTGTAAGGTCCTGTCAGGTTTGCTCGGGCCCTGTCGGGCCTTGTCGGGCCCTGTCGGGTTTGCTCGGGCTCTGTCAGGCTCCAGCGTGCCCTGTCGGGTTTGCCCGGGCCCTGTCAGGCTCCATCAGGCCCTGTCGGGTTTGCTCGGGCCCTATCCGGCTCCGTGGGGCCCTGTCGGGTTTCCTCGGGGCCTGTCGGGCTCCATCGAGCCCTGTAAGGCTCCGTCGGGCCCTTTCGGGTTTGCTCGGGCCCTGTCGGGCTCTGTCGGGCCCTGTTGGATTTGCTCAGGCCCTGTCGGGTTTGCTTGAGCTTTGTCGGGCTCCATCGGGCCCTGTCGGGTTTGCTCGGGCCCTATCGGGCTCCGTCGGGCCCTGTCAGGTTTCCTCGGGCCCTGTCGGGCTCCATCGAGCCCTGTCAGGCTTCGTCGGGCCCTTTCGGGTTTGCTCGGGCCCTGTCGGGCTCTGTCGGGCCCTGTCTGGTTTCCTCGGGCCCTGTCGGGCTCCGTCGGGCCCTGTCGGATTTGCTCGGGCCCTGTCGGGTTTGCTGAAGCCCTGTCAGGCTTCGTCGGACCCTGTCGGGTTTGCTCGGGCCCTGTCGGGCTCCGTCGAACCCTGTCGGGTTTGCTCGGGCCCTGTCAGGCTCCGTCGCGCCCTGTCGGGTTTCCTCGGGCCCTGTCGGGCTCCATCGAGCCCTGTCAGGTTTGCTCGGGCCCTGTCGGGTTTGCTCGGGCCCTGTCGGGCTCCATCGGACCCTATCAGGCTTTGGTGGTTCCTGTCGGGTTTGCTCAGGCCCTGTCGGGCCTTGTCAGCCCCTGTCAGGTTTGCTCGCGCCCTGTTGGGCTCCGTCGGGCCCTGTCAGGTTCTCTCGGGCCCTGTCAGGTTTGCTCGGGCCCTGTCAGGCTCCGTCAGGCCGTATCGGGTTTGCTCGAGCCCTGTTGGGCTCCGTCAGGCCCTGTCAGGTTTGCTCGGGCCCTGTCGGGCCTTGTCAGGCCCTGTCGGATTTGCTCGGGACCTGTCGGGTTTGCCCGCATCCTGTCGGCCTCCGTCGCGCCCTGTCAGATTCGCTCGGGCCCTGACGGGTTTACTCGGGCCCTGTCAGGCTCCGTCAGGCCCTGTCGGGTTTGCTCGTGCCCTGTCGGGCTCCGTCGGGCCCTGTCAGGTTTGCTCAGGCCCTGTCGGGATCCGTTGGGCCTTGTCGGGTTTGCTCGGGCCCTGTCGGGCTCCTTCGTGCCCTGTCAGGTTTGCTCGGGCCCTGTCGGGTTTGCTCGGGCCCTGTCAGGCTCCGTCGGGCTCTTTCGGGTTTGCTCAGGCCCTGTCGGGCTCCGTCGGGCCCTGTCAGGCTTTGTAAGGTCCTGTCAGGTTTGCTCGGGCCCTGTCAGGCCTTGTCGGGCCCTGTCGGGTTTGCTCGGGCTCTGTCGGGCTCCAGCGTGTCCTGTCGGGTTTGCCCGGGCCCTGTCAAGCTCCATCAGGCCCTGTCGGGTTTGCTCGGGCCCTATCGGGCTCCGTGGGGCCCTGTCGGGTTTCCTCGGGCCCTGTCGGGCTCCATCGAGCCCTGTCAGGCTCCGTCG
Source organism: Patagioenas fasciata (assembly GCF_037038585.1). Taxonomy (NCBI): domain Eukaryota; kingdom Metazoa; phylum Chordata; class Aves; order Columbiformes; family Columbidae; genus Patagioenas; species Patagioenas fasciata. The sequence continues at coordinate 1,545,022 of NC_092545.1, forward strand.
GGCCCTTTCGGGTTTGCTCGGGCCCTGTCGGGCTCCGTCGGGCCCTGTCGGATTTGCTCAGGCCCTGTCGGGTTTGCTGGAGCCCTGTCGGGCTCCATCGGGTCCTGTCGGGTTTGCTCGGGCCCTATCGGGCTCCGTTAGGCCCTGTCGGGTTTCCTCGGGCCCTGTCGGGCTCCATCAAGCCCTGTCAGGCTTCGTCGGGCCCTTTCGGGTTTGCTCGGGCCCTGTCGGGCTCCGTCAGGCCCTGTCGGGTTTGCTCGGGCCCTATCGGGCTCCGTCGAACCCTGTCGGGTTTCCTCGGGCCCTGTCGGGCTCCATCGAGCCCTGTCAGGCTCCGTCGGGCCCTTTCGGGTTTGCTCGGGCCCTGTCAGGCTCCGTCGGGCCCTGTCGGGTTTGCTCGGGCCCTGTCGGGTTTGCTCAGGCCCTGTCAGGCTTTGTCAAGCCCTGTCGGGTTTGCTAGGGCCCTATCGGGCTCCGTCGGGCCCTGTCTGGTTTCCTCAGGCCCTGTCGGGCTCCGTCGGGCCCTGTCGGGTTTGCTCAGGCCCTGTCGGGTTTGCTAGGGCCCTGTCGGGCTCCGTCGGGCCCTGTCTGGTTTCCTCAGGCCCTGTCGGGCTCCGTCGAGCCCTGTCGGGTTTGCTCGGGCCCTGTCAGGCTCCGTCGCGCCCTGTCGGGTTTCCTCGGGCCCTGTCGGGCTCCATCAAGCCCTGTCGGGTTTGCTCAGGCCCTGTCAGGCACCATCGGACCCCGTCAGGCTTTGTCGGGTCCTGTCGGGTTTGCTCAGGCCCTGTCGGGCCTTGTCAGGCCCTGTCGGGTTTGCTCGGGCCCTGTCGGGTTTGCCCGCGTCCTGTCGGGCTCCGTCAGGCCCTGTCGGATTTGCTCGGGCCCTGTCGGGTTTGCTGAAGCCCTGTCAGGCTTCGTCGGACCCTGTCGGGTTTGCTCGGGCCCTGTCGGGCTCCGTCGAACCCTGTCGGGTTTGCTCGGGCCCTGTCAGGCTCCGTCGCGCCCTGTCGGGTTTCCTCGGGCCCTGTCGGGCTCCATCGAGCCCTGTCAGGTTTGCTCGGGCCCTGTCGGGTTTGCTCGGGCCCTGTCAGGCTCCGTCAGGCCCTATCGGGTTTGCTCGAGCCCTGTCGGGCTCCGTCAAGCCCTGTCAGGTTTGCTCGGGCCCTGTCGGGCCTTGTCTGGCCCTGTCGGGTTTGCTCGGGACCTGTCGGGTTTGCCCGCGTCCTGTCGGGCTCCGTCGGGCTCTGTCAGATTCGCTCGGGCCCTGTCGGGTTTGCTCGGGCCCTGTCAGGCTCCGTCAGGCCCTGTCGGGTTTCCTCGGGCCCTGTCGGGCTCTGTTGGGCCCTGTCGGTTTGCTCGGGCCCTGTCGGGATCCGTTGGGCCTTGTCGGGTTTGCTCGGGCCCTGTCGGGCTCCTTCGTGCCCTGTCAGGTTTGCTCGGGCCCTGTCGGGTTTGCTCGGGCCCTGTCAGGCTCCGTCGGGCCCTGTCGGGTTTCCTCGGGCCCTGTCGGGCTCCATCGAGCCCTGTCAGGCTTTGTCGAACCCTGTCGGGTTTGCTCGGGCCCTGTCGGGATTGCTCGGGTCCTGTTGGGCTCTGTCGGGCCCTGTCATGTTTGCTCGGGCGCTGTCAGGCTCTGTCGGGCCCTGTCGGATTTGCTCAGGCCCTGTCGGGTTTGCTGGAGCCCTGTCGGGCTCCATCGGGTCCTGTCGGGTTTGCTCGGGCCCTATCGGGTTCCGTTGGGCCCTGTCGGGTTTCCTCGGGCCCTGTCGGGCTCCATCAAGCCCTGTCAGGCTTCGTCGGGCCCTTTCGGGTTTGCTCGGGCCCTGTCGGGCTCCGTCAGGCCCTGTCGGGTTTGCTCGGGCCCTATCGGGCTCCGTCGAACCCTGTCGGGTTTCCTCGGGCCCTGTCGGGCTCCATCGAGCCCTGTCAGGCTCCGTCGGGCCCTTTCGGGTTTGCTCGGGCCCTGTCAGGCTCCGTCGGGCCCTGTCGGGTTTGCTCGGGCCCTGTCGGGTTTGCTCAGGCCCTGTCAGGCTTTGTCAAGCCCTGTCGGGTTTGCTAGGGCCCTATCGGGCTCCGTCGGGCCCTGTCTGGTTTCCTCAGGCCCTGTCGGGCTCCGTCGGGCCCTGTCGGGTTTGCTCAGGCCCTGTCGGGTTTGCTAGGGCCCTGTCGGGCTCCGTCGGGCCCTGTCTGGTTTCCTCAGGCCCTGTCGGGCTCCGTCGAGCCCTGTCGGGTTTGCTCGGGCCCTGTCAGGCTCCGTCGCGCCCTGTCGGGTTTCCTCGGGCCCTGTCGGGCTCCATCGAGCCCTGTCGGGTTTGCTCAGGCCCTGTCGGGCACCATCGGACCCCGTCAGGCTTTGTCGGGTCCTGTCGGGTTTGCTCAGGCCCTGTCGGGCCTTGTCAGGCCCTGTCGGGTTTGCTCGGGCCCTGTCGGGTTTGCCCGCGTCCTGTGGGGCTCCGTCGGGCCCTGTCAGATTCGCTCGGGCCCTGTCGGGTTTGCTCGGGCCCTGTCAGGCTCCGTCAGGCCCTGTCGGGTTTGCTCGGGCCCTGTCAGGCTCCGTCGGGCCCTGTCAGGTTTGCTCAGGCCCTGTCGGGATCCGTTGGGCCCTGTCGGGTTTGCTCGGGCCCTGTCGGGCTCCTTCGTGCCCTGTCAGGTTTGCTCGGGCCCTGTCGGGTTTGCTCGGGCCCTGTCAGGCTCCGTAAAGCCCTGTCAGGTTTGCTCAGGCCCTGTCGGGTTTGCTCAGGCCCTGTCAGGCTCCGTCAAGCCCTGTCGGGTTTGCTCGGGCCCTGTCAGGCTCCGTCAGGCCCTGTCTGGTTTGCTCGTACCCTGTCGGGCTCCGTCGGGCCCTGTCAGGTTTGCTTGGGCACTGTCGGGCTCCGTCGGGCCCTGTCAGGCTTTGTCGAACCCTGTCGGGTTTGCTCAGGCCCTGTCGGGTTTGCTCGGGCCCTGTCGGGCTCCGTCAGGCCCTGTCTGGTTTCCTCGGGCCCTGTTGGGCTCCGTCGGGCCCTGTCGGGTTTGCTCGGGCCCTGTCGGGTTGCTGAAGCCCTGTCAGGCTTCGCTGAAGCCCTGTCAGGCTTCGTCCGACCCTGTTGGGTTTGCTCGGGCCCTGTCGGGTTGCTGAAGCCCTGTCAGGCTTCGCTGAAGCCCTGTCAGGCTTCGTCCGACCCTGTCGGGTTTGCTCGGGCCCTGTCGGGTTTGCTGAAGCCCTGTCAGGCTTCGTCAGACCCTGTCGGGTTTGCTCGGGCCCTGTCGGGCTCCGTCGAACCCTGTCGGGTTTGCTCGGGCCCTGTCAGGCTCCGTCGCGCCCTGTCGGGTTTCCTCGGGCCCTGTCGGGCTCCATTGAGCCCTGTCAGGTTTGCTCGGGCCCTGTCGGGTTTGCTCGGGCCCTGTCGGGCTCCATCGGACCCTATCAGGCTTTGGTGGTTCCTGTCGGGTTTGCTCAGGCCCTGTCGGGCCTTGTCAGCCCCTGTCGGGTTTGCTCGCGCCCTGTCGGGCTCCGTCGGGCCCTGTCAGGTTCTCTCGGGCCCTGTCAGGTTTGCTCGGGCCCTGTCGGGATCCATTGGGCCCTGTCAGGTTTGCTCGGGCCCTGTCGGGTTTGCTCGGGCCCTGTCAGGCTCCGTCGGCCTCTTTCGGGTTTGCTCAGGCCCTGTCGGACTCCGTCGGGCCCTGTCAGGCTTTGTAAGGTCCTGTCAGGTTTGCTCGGGCCCTGTCAGGCCTTGTCGGGCCCTGTCGGGTTTGCTCGGGCTCTGTCGGGCTCCAGCGTGTCCTGTCGGGTTTGCCCGGGCCCTGTCAGGCTCCATCAGGCCCTGTCGGGTTTGCTCGGGCCCTATCGGGCTCCGTGGGGCCCTGTCGGGTTTCCTCGGGCCCTGTCGGGCTCCATCGAGCCCTGTCAGGCTCCGTCGGGCCCTTTCGGGTTTGCTCGGGCCCTGTCGGGCTCCGTCGGGCCCTGTCGGATTTGCTCAGGCCCTGTCGGGTTTGCTGGAGCCCTGTCGGGCTCCATCGGGTCCTGTCGGGTTTGCTCGGGCCCTATCGGGCTCCGTCGGGCCCTGTCGGGTTTCCTCGGGCCCTGTCGGGCTCCATCAAGCCCTGTCAGGCTTCGTCGGGCCCTTTCGGGTTTGCTCGGGCCCTGTCGGGCTCCGTCGGGCCCTGTCGGGTTTGCTCGGGCCCTGTCGGGTTTGCTCAGGCCCTGTCAGGCTTTGTCAAGCCCTGTCAGGTTTGCTAGGGCCCTGTCGGGCTCCGTCGGGCCCTGTCTGGTTTCCTCAGGCCCTGTCGGGCTCCGTCGGGCCCTGTCGGGTTTGCTCAGGCCCTGTCGGGTTTGCTAGGGCCCTGTCGGGCTCCGTCGGGCCCTGTCTGGTTTCCTCAGGCCCTGTCGGGCTCCGTCGAGCCCTGTCGGGTTTCCTCGGGCCCTGTCGGGCTCCATCGGACCCCGTCAGGCTTTGTCGGGTCCTGTCGGGTTTGCTCAGGCCCTGTCGGGCCTTGTCAGGCCCTGTCGGGTTTGCTCGGGCCCTGTCGGGTTTGCCCGCGTCCTGTGGTGCTCCGTCGGGCCCTGTCAGATTCGCTCGGGCCCTGTCGGGTTTGCTCGGGCCCTGTCAGGCTCCGTCAGGCCCTGTCGGGTTTGCTCGGGCCCTGTCAGGCTCCGTCGGGCCCTGTCAGGTTTGCTCAGGCCCTGTCGGGATCCGTTGGGCCCTGTCGGGTTTGCTCGGGCCCTGTCGGGCTCCTTCGTGCCCTGTCAGGTTTGCTCGGGCCCTGTCGGGTTTGCTCGGGCCCTGTCAGGCTCCGTCGAGCCCTGTCAGGTTTGCTCGGGCCCTGTCGGGTTTGCTCAGGCCCTGTCAGGCTCCGTCGAGCCCTGTCGGGTTTGCTCGGGCCCTGTCAGGCTCCGTCAGGCCCTGTCTGGTTTGCTCGTACCCTGTCCGGCTCCGTCGGGCCCTGTCAGGTTGCTTGGGCACTGTCGGGCTCCGTCGGGCCCTGTCAGGCTTTGTCGAACCCTGTCGGGTTTGCTCAGGCCCTGTCGGGTTTGCTAGGGCCCTGTCGGGCTCCGTCAGGCCCTGTCTGGTTTCCTCGGGCCCTGTTGGGCTCCGTCGGGCCCTGTCGGGTTTGCTCGGGCCCTGTCGGGTTGCTGAAGCCCTGTCAGGCTTCGCTGAAGCCCTGTCAGGCTTCGTCCGACCCTGTCGGGTTTGCTCGGGCACTGTCGGGTTGCTGAAGCCCTGTCAGGCTTCGCTGAAGCCCTGTCAGGCTTCGTCCGACCCTGTCGGGTTTGCTCGGGCCCTGTCGGGTTTGCTGAAGCCCTGTCAGGCTTCGTCAGACCCTGTCGGGTTTGCTCGGGCCCTGTCGGGCTCCGTCGAACCCTGTCGGGTTTGCTCGGGCCCTGTCAGGCTCCGTCGCGCCCTGTCGGGTTTCCTCGGGCCCTGTCGGGCTCCATCGAGCCCTGTCAGGTTTGCTCGGGCCCTGTCGGGTTTGCTCGGGCCCTGTCGGGCTCCATCAGACCCTATCAGGCTTTGGTGGTTCCTGTCGGGTTTGCTCAGGCCCTGTCGGGCCTTGTCAGCCCCTGTCGGGTTTGCTCGCGCCCTGTCGGGCTCCGTCGGGCCCTGTCAGGTTCTCTCGGGCCCTGTCAGGTTTGCTCGGGCCCTGTCAGGATCCATTGGGCCTTGTCGGGTTTGCTCGGGCCCTGTCGGGCTCCTTCGTGCCCTATCAGGTTTGCTCGGGCCCTGTCGGGTTTGCTCGGGCCCTGTCAGGCCTTGTCAGGCCCTGTCGGGTTTGCTCGGGACCTGTCGGGTTTGCCCGCGTCCTGTCGGCCTCCGTCGGGCCCTGTCAGATTTGCTCGGGCCCTGTCGGGTTTGCTCAGGCCCTGTCAGGCTCCGTCAGGCCCTGTCGGGTTTGCTCGTGCCCTGTCGGGCTCCGTCGGGCCCTGTCAGGTTTGCTCAGGCCCTGTCGGGATCCGTTGGGCCTTGTCGGGTTTCCTCGGGCCCTGTCAGGCTCCGTTGGGCCCTGTCGGCTTGCTCGGGCCCTGTCGGGTTTTCTGAAGCCCTGTCAGGCTTCGTCGGACCCTGCCAAGTGTGCTCGGGCCCTGTCGGGCTCCGTCGAGCCCTGTCAGGTTTTCTCGGGCCTTGTCAGGCTCCTTCGGGCCCTGTCGGGTTTGCTCAGGCCCTGTCAGGCTTTGTCAAGCCCTGTCGGGTTTGCTAGGGCCCTGTCGGGCTCCGTCGGGCCCTGTCTGGTTTCCTCAGGCCCTGTCGGGCTCCGTCGGGCCCTGTCGGGTTTGCTCAGGCGCTGTCGGGTTTGTTAGGGCCCTGTCGGGCTCCGTCGGGCCCTGTCTGATTTCCTCAGGCCCTGTCGGGCTCCGTCGAGCCCTGTCGGGTTTGCTCGGGCCCTATCGGGCTCCGTCGGGCCCTGTCGGGTTTCCTCGGGCCCTGTCGGGCTCCATCAAGCCCTGTCAGGCTTCGTCGGGCCCTTTCGGGTTTGCTCGGGCCCTGTCGGGCTCCGTCGGGCCCTGTCGGGTTTGCTCGGGCCCTGTCGGGTTTGCTCAGGCCCTGTCAGGCTTTGTCAAGCCCTGTCGGGTTTGCTAGGGCCCTGTCGGGCTCCGTCGGGCCCTGTCTGGTTTCCTCAGGCCCTGTCGGGCTCCGTCGGGCCCTGTCGGGTTTGCTCAGGCCCTGTCGGGTTTGCTAGGGCCCTGTCGGGCTCCGTCGGGCCCTGTCTGGTTTCCTCAGGCCCTGTCGGGCTCCGTCGAGCCCTGTCGGGTTTCCTCGGGCCCTGTCGGGCTCCATCGGACCCCGTCAGGCTTTGTCGGGTCCTGTCGGGTTTGCTCAGGCCCTGTCGGGCCTTGTCAGGCCCTGTCGGGTTTGCTCGGGCCCTGTCGGGTTTGCCCGCGTCCTGTGGTGCTCCGTCGGGCCCTGTCAGATTCGCTCGGGCCCTGTCGGGTTTGCTCGGGCCCTGTCAGGCTCCGTCAGGCCCTGTCGGGTTTGCTCGGGCCCTGTCAGGCTCCGTCGGGCCCTGTCAGGTTTGCTCAGGCCCTGTCGGGATCCGTTGGGCCCTGTCGGGTTTGCTCGGGCCCTGTCGGGCTCCTTCGTGCCCTGTCGGGTTTGCTCGGGCCCTGTCGGGTTTGCTCAGGCCCTGTCGGATTCCGTCGGGCCCTGTTGGGTTTCCTCGGGCCCTGTCGGACTCCACTGAGCCCTGTCAGGCTCCGTCGGGCTCTTTCGGGTTTGCTCGGGCCCTGGCGGGCTCCGTCGGGCCCTGTCAGGCTTTGTCAGGACGTGTCAGGTTTGCTCGGGCCCTGTCGGGCCTTGTCGGGCCCTGTCGGGTTTGCTCGGGCTCTGTCGGGATCCAGCGTGCCCTGTCGGGTTTGCCCGGGCCCTGTCAGGCTCCGTCAGGCCCTGTCGGGTTTGCTCGGGCCCTATCGGGTTCAATCAGGCCCTGTCGGGTTTCCTCGGGCCCTGTCTGGCTCCATCGAGCCCTGTCAGGCTCCGTCGGGCCCTTTCGGGTTTGCTCGGGCCCTGTCGGGCTCTGTCGGGCCCTGTCGGGTTTGCTCGGGCCCTGTCGGGCTCCTTCGTGCCCTATCAGGTTTGCTCGGGCCCTGTCGGGTTTGCTCGGGCCCTGTCAGGCCTTGTCAGGCCCTGTCGGGTTTGCTCGGGACCTGTCGGGTTTGCCCGCGTCCTGTCGGCCTCCGTCGGGCCCTGTCAGATTTGCTCGGGCCCTGTCGGGTTTGCTCAGGCCCTGTCAGGCTCCGTCAGGCCCTGTCGGGTTTGCTCGTGCCCTGTCGGGCTCCGTCGGGCCCTGTCAGGTTTGCTCAGGCCCTGTCGGGATCCGTTGGGCCTTGTCGGGTTTCCTCGGGCCCTGTCAGGCTCCGTTGGGCCCTGTCGGCTTGCTCGGGCCCTGTCGGGTTTTCTGAAGCCCTGTCAGGCTTCGTCGGACCCTGCCAAGTGTGCTCGGGCCCTGTCGGGCTCCGTCGAGCCCTGTCAGGTTTTCTCGGGCCTTGTCAGGCTCCTTCGGGCCCTGTCGGGTTTGCTCAGGCCCTGTCAGGCTTTGTCAAGCCCTGTCGGGTTTGCTAGGGCCCTGTCGGGCTCCGTCGGGCCCTGTCTGGTTTCCTCAGGCCCTGTCGGGCTCCGTCGGGCCCTGTCGGGTTTGCTCAGGCGCTGTCGGGTTTGTTAGGGCCCTGTCGGGCTCCGTCGGGCCCTGTCTGATTTCCTCAGGCCCTGTCGGGCTCCGTCGAGCCCTGTCGGGTTTGCTCGGGCCCTATCGGGCTCCATCGGGCCCTGTCGGGTTTCCTCGGGCCCTGTCGGGCTCCATCAAGCCCTGTCAGGCTTCGTCGGGCCCTTTCGGGTTTGCTCGGGCCCTGTCGGGCTCCGTCGGGCCCTGTCGGGTTTGCTCGGGCCCTGTCGGGTTTGCTCAGGCCCTGTCAGGCTTTGTCAAGCCCTGTCGGGTTTGCTAGGGCCCTGTCGGGCTCCGTCGGGCCCTGTCTGGTTTCCTCAGGCCCTGTCGGGCTCCGTCGGGCCCTGTCGGGTTTGCTCAGGCCCTGTCGGGTTTGCTAGGGCCCTGTCGGGCTCCGTCGGGCCCTGTCTGGTTTCCTCAGGCCCTGTCGGGCTCCGTCGAGCCCTGTCGGGTTTCCTCGGGCCCTGTCGGGCTCCATCGGACCCCGTCAGGCTTTGTCGGGTCCTGTCGGGTTTGCTCAGGCCCTGTCGGGCCTTGTCAGGCCCTGTCGGGTTTGCTCGGGCCCTGTCGGGTTTGCCCGCGTCCTGTGGTGCTCCGTCGGGCCCTGTCAGATTCGCTCGGGCCCTGTCGGGTTTGCTCGGGCCCTGTCAGGCTCCGTCAGGCCCTGTCGGGTTTGCTCGGGCCCTGTCAGGCTCCGTCGGGCCCTGTCAGGTTTGCTCAGGCCCTGTCGGGATCCGTTGGGCCCTGTCGGGTTTGCTCGGGCCCTGTCGGGCTCCTTCGTGCCCTGTCGGGTTTGCTCGGGCCCTGTCGGGTTTGCTCAGGCCCTGTCGGATTCCGTCGGGCCCTGTTGGGTTTCCTCGGGCCCTGTCGGACTCCACTGAGCCCTGTCAGGCTCCGTCGGGCTCTTTCGGGTTTGCTCGGGCCCTGGCGGGCTCCGTCGGGCCCTGTCAGGCTTTGTCAGGACGTGTCAGGTTTGCTCGGGCCCTGTCGGGCCTTGTCGGGCCCTGTCGGGTTTGCTCGGGCTCTGTCGGGATCCAGCGTGCCCTGTCGGGTTTGCCCGGGCCCTGTCAGGCTCCGTCAGGCCCTGTCGGGTTTGCTCGGGCCCTATCGGGTTCAATCAGGCCCTGTCGGGTTTGCTCGGGCCCTGTCTGGCTCCATCGAGCCCTGTCAGGCTCCGTCGGGCCCTTTCGGGTTTGCTCGGGCCCTGTCGGGCTCTGTCGGGCCCTGTCGGGTTTGCTCGGGCCCTGTCGGGCTCCGTCGGGCCCTGTCTGGTTTTCTCGGGCTCTGTCGGGCTCCGTCGGGCCCTGTCGCGTTTGCTCGGGCCATGTCGGGTTTGCTGAAGCCCTTTCAGGCTTCGTCGGACCCTGTCGGGTTTGCTCGAGCCCTGTCGGGCTCCATCGGGCCCTGTCGGGTTTGCTCGGGCCCTATCGGGCTCCGTCGGGCCCTGTCGGGTTTCCTCGGGCCCTGTCGGGCTCCATCGAGCCCTGTCAGGCTTCGTCGGGCCCTTTCGGGTTTGCTCGGGCCCTGTCGGGCTCCGTCAGGCCCTGTCGGGTTTGCTCGGGCCCTATCAGGCTCCGTCGAGCCCTGTCGGGTTTGCTCGGGCTCTGTCAGGCTCCGTCGGGCCCTGTCGGGTTTCCTCGGGCCCTGTCGGGCTCCATCAGCCCTGTCAGGCTTTGTCGAACCCTGTCGGGTTTGCTCGGGCCCTGTCGGGTTTGCTCGGGCCCTGTCGGGCTCTGTCGGGCCCTGTCTGGTTTCCTCGGGCCCTGTCGGGCTCCGTCTAGCCCTGTCGGGTTTGCTCGGGCCCTGTCGGGTTTGCTGAAGCCCTGTCAGGCTTCGTCAGACCCTGTCGGGTTTGCTCGGGCCCTGTCGGGCTCCGTCGAACCCTGTCGGGTTTGCTCGGGCCCTGTCAGGCTCCGTCGCGCCCTGTCGGGTTTCCTCGGGCCCTGTCGGGCTCCATCGAGCCCTGTCAGGTTTGCTCGGGCCCTGTCGGGTTTGCTCAGGCCCTGTCAGGCTCCGTCAGACCCTGTCGGGTTTGCTCGGGCCCTGTCGGGCTCCGTCGAACCCTGTCGGGTTTGCTCGGGCCCTGTCAGGCTCCGTCGCGCCCTGTCGGGTTTGCCCGCGTCCTGTCGGCCTCCGTCGGGCCCTGTCAGATTTGCTCGGGCCCTGTCGGGTTTGCTCAGGCCCTGTCAGGCTCCGTCAGGCCCTGTCGGGTTTGCTCGTGCCCTGTCGGGCTCCGTCGGGCCCTGTCAGGTTTGCTTGGGCCCTGTCGGGATCCGTTGGGCCTTGTCGGGTTTCCTCGGGCCCTGTCAGGCTCCGTCGGGCCCTGTCGGCTTGCTCGGGCCCTGTCGGGTTTTCTGAAGCCCTGTCAGGCTTCGTCGGACCCTGCCAAGTGTGCTCGGGCCCTGTCGGGCTCCGTCGAGCCCTGTCAGGTTTTCTCGGGCCTTGTCAGGCTCCTTCGGGCCCTGTCGGGTTTGCTCGGGCCCTGTCGGGTTTGCTCAGGCCCTGTCGGATTCCGTCGGGCCCTGTTGGGTTTCCTCGGGCCCTGTCGGACTCCACTGAGCCCTGTCAGGCTCCGTCGGGCTCTTTCGGGTTTGCTCGGGCCCTGGCGGGCTCCGTCGGGCCCTGTCAGGCTTTGTCAGGACGTGTCAGGTTTGCTCGGGCCCTGTCGGGCCTTGTCGGGCCCTGTCGGGTTTGCTCGGGCTCTGTCGGGATCCAGCGTGCCCTGTCGGGTTTGCCCGGGCCCTGTCAGGCTCCGTCAGGCCCTGTCGGGTTTGCTCGGGCCCTATCGGGTTCAATCAGGCCCTGTCGGGTTTCCTCGGGCCCTGTCTGGCTCCATCGAGCCCTGTCAGGCTCCGTCGGGCCCTTTCGGGTTTGCTCGGGCCCTGTCGGGCTCTGTCGGGCCCTGTCGGGTTTGCTCGGGCCCTGTCGGGCTCCGTCGGGCCCTGTCTGGTTTTCTCGGGCTCTGTCGGGCTCCATCGAGCCCTGTCAGGTTTGCTCGGGCCCTGTCGGGTTTGCTCGGGCCCTGTCGGGCTCCATCGGACCCTATCAGGCTTTGGTGGTTCCTGTCGGGTTTGCTCAGGCCCTGTCGGGCCTTGTCAGCCCCTGTCGGGTTTGCTCGCGCCCTGTCGGGCTCCGTCGGGCCCTGTCAGGTTCTCTCGGGCCCTGTCAGGTTTGCTAGGGCCCTGTCGGGATCCATTGGGCCTTGTCGGGTTTGCTCGGGCCCTGTCGGGCTCCTTCGTGCCCTATCAGGTTTGCTCGGGCCCTGTCGGGTTTGCTCGGGCCCTGTCAGGCCTTGTCAGGCCCTGTCGGGTTTGCTCGGGACCTGTCGGGTTTGCCCGCGTCCTGTCGGGCTCCGTCGGGCCCTGTGAGATTTGCTCGGGCCCTGTCGGGTTTGCTCAGGCCCTGTCAGGCTCCGTCAGGCCCTGTCGGGTTTGCTCGTGCCCTGTCGGGCTCCGTCGGGCCCTGTCAGGTTTGCTCAGGCCCTGTCGGGATCCGTTGGGCCTTGTCGGGTTTGCTCGGGCCCTGTCGGGCTCCTTCGTGCCCTGTCAGGTTTGCTCGGGCCCTGTCGGGTTTGCTCGGGCCCTGTCAGGCTCCGTCGGGCCCTGTCGGGTTTCCTCGGGCCCTGTCGGGCTCCATCGAGCCCTGTCAGGCTTTGTCGAACCCTGTCGGGTTTGCTCGGGCCCTGTCGGGTTTGCTCGGGTCCTGTTGGGCTCTGTCGGGCCCTGTCGGGTTTGCTCGGGCCCTGCCGGGCTCCTTCGTTCCCTGTCAGGCTCCGTCAGGCCCTGTCGGGTATGCTCGTGCCCTGTCGGGCTCCGTCGGGCCCTGTCAGGTTTGCTCGGGCCCTGTCAGGATCTGTCGGGCATGGAGACCCCCGCTTGTCCTCAGGGTCCATTGTGACATCTTGGGCACCTCCCATTGACCCCAGGACCCATTGTGACACCATGGGGACCCCCCCTTGTCACTGGGGACCCATTGTGACACCATGGAGACCCCCGCTTGTCCTCAGGGTCCATTGTGACATCTTGGGCACCTCCCATTGTCCCCAGGACCTATTGTGACATCCTGGGGACCCCCTTGCTCCCAGGGCCCATTATGGCACCATGAGGACATCACCTTTGTCCCCAGGAACCATTGTGACATCCCAGGACCCCGCTTTGTCCCCAGGGCCCATTGTAGCACCATGGGGACCCCCTTTGACCCCAGGGCCCATTGTGGCACCATGGCAACCCCTTTTGCCCCAGGGCCCATTGTGACATTCTAGGACCCCACTTTGTCCCCAGAGCATATTGTGACACCATGGGGACCCCTCCTTGTCACTGGGGACCCATTATGACACCATGGGGACCCCCCCTTGTCCTCAGGACTCATTCTCACATCCTGGGCACCCCCCATTGTCCCCAGGGCCCATTGTGACATCCTGGGGACCCTCATTGTCCCCAGGGCCCATTGTGACATCCCAGAACCTCCTATTGTCCCCAGGGCCCATTGTGACATTCCAGGACCCCCCATTGTCCCCAGGGCCCATTGTGACATCCACTGCACCCCCTTGTCCCCAGGGCCCATTGTGACATTCAGGGGACCCTCTTTGTCCCCAGGGCCCATTGTGACATCCTGGGGACCCCCCCTTGTCACTGGGGCCCATTGTGACGTCCCAGGACCCGCCGTTGTCCCCAGGGTTCATTGTGACGTCTTAGGACCCCCCATTGTCCCCAGGGCCCATTGTGACATCCTGGAGACCCCTCTTTGTCCCCAGGGCCCATTGTGACATCCTGGGGACCCCCCCTTGTCACTGGGGCCCATTGTGACGTCCCAGGATCCCTCCTTGTCCGCAGGGCCCATTGTGACGTCTTAGGACCCCCCATTGTCCCCAGGGCCCATTGTGACATTCAGGGGACCCCCTTTGTCACTGGGGCCCATTGTGACATCCCAGGACCCCACATTGTCCCCAGGGCCCATTGTGACATTCTGGGGTCCCCCCCTTGTCCCCAGGACCCATTGTGATGTCCCAGGACCCCTCATTGTCCCCACGGCCCATTGTGACATCCTGGGTACCCCCCTTTGTCACTGGGGCTCATTGAGACATCGTGGGGACCAACTTTGTCCCCAGGGCCCATTGTGACGTCCCAGGACCTCCCGTTGACCCCAGTGTCCATTGTGACATCCGAGGAGCCCACTTTGTCCCCAGGACCCATTTTGATATTGAGGGGAACCACGTTTGTCCCCAGGGCCCATTGTGACACCATGGGGACCCCCCCTTGTCACTGGGGACCCATTGTGACACCATGGAGACCCCTGCTTGTCCTCAGGGTCCATTGTGACATCTTGGGCACCTCCCATTGTCCCCAGGACCCATTGTGACATCCTGGGGACCCCCTTGCTCCCAGGGCCCATTGTGGCACCATGGGGACATCCCCTTTGTCCCCAGGGCCCATTGTGACATTCCAGGACCCCCCATTGTCCCCAGGGCCCATTGTGACATCCACTGCACCCCCTTGTCCCCAGGGCCCATTGTGACATTCAGGGGACCCCTCTTTGTCCCCAGGGCCCATTCTGACATCCTGGGGACCCCCCCTTGTCACTGGGGCCCATTGTGACGTCCCAGGACCCCCCATTGTCCCCAGGACCCATTGTGACATCCTGGGGATCCCTCCTTGTCCTCAGGGCCCATTGTGACGTCTTAGGACCCCCCATTGTCCCCAGGGCCCATTGTGACATTCAGGGGACGCCTCTTTGAAACCCAGGGCACATTGTGACATCCTGGGGACCCCCCCTTGTCCCCAGAGCCCATTGTGACGTCCCAGGACCCCCCATTGTCCCCAGGGTCCATTGTGACAGTCAGGGGGCCCCTTTGTCACTGGGGCCCATTGTGACATCCCAGGACCCCACATTGTCCCCAGGACCTATTGTGACATCCTGGGGACCCCACTTGTCCCCAGGACCCATTGTGACACTATGGGGAACCCCCTTGTCCCCAGGGCCCATTGTGACGTCCTGGGTACCACCCTTGTCCGCAGGGCTCATTGTGACGTCCCAGGACCCCCCATTGTCCCCAGGGCCCATTGTGACATCCTGGGGATCCCTCCTTGTCCGCAGGGCCCACTGTGACGTCCTAGGACCCCCCATTGTCCCCAGGGCCCATTGTGACATCCTCGGCAGCCCCTTGTCCCCAGGGCCCATTGTGACATTCAGGGGACCCCTCATTGTCCCCGGGGCCCATTGTGACATCCTGGGGACCCCCTCTTGTCACTGGGGCCCATTGTGACGTCCCAGGACCCCCCATTGTCCCCAGGGCCCATTGTGACTTTCAGGGGACCCCTCTTTGTCCCCAGGGGCCATTGTGACGTCTAACGACCCCCCATTGTCCCCAGGGCCCATTGTGACATCCTGGGGATCCCTCCTTGTCCTCAGGGCCCATTGTGACGTCCCAGGACCGCCCATTGTCCCCAGGGCCCATTGTGACATTCAGGGGACCCCTCTTTGTCCCCAGGGCCCATTGTGACATCCTGGGGATCCCTCATTGTCCCCAGGGCCCATTGTGACGTCCCAGCACCCCCCATTGTCCCCAGGACCTATCGTGACATTCAGGGGAGCCCCTTTGTCACTGGGGCCCATTGTGACACCATGGAGACCCCCGCTTGTCCTCAGGGTCCATTGTGTCATCCTGGGCACCCCCCATTTTCCCCAGGACCCATTGTGACATCCTGGCCACCCCCTTGCTCCCAGGGCCCGTTGTGGCACCATGGGGATACCCCCTTTGTCCCCAGGGCCCATTGTGACATCCCAGGACCCCCCTTTGTCCCCAGGGCCATTGTGAAATCCTGGGGACCCCTTTTGTCCCCAGGGCCCATTGTGGCACCATGGGGAACCCCTTTGTCACTGGGGGCCATTGTGACATTCCAGGATTCCACTTTGTCCCCAGGGCTCGTTCTGACACCTTGGGGACTCCCATTGTCCCCAGGGCCCATTGTGACATCCCAGGACCCCACTTTGTCCCCAGGGCTTATTGTGACATCTGGGGTACGCCCTTGTCCCCAGGACCCATCGTGGCACCGTGGGGACCCTCCTTGTCACTTGGGCCCATTGTGACGTCCCAGAACCCGCCATTGTCCCCAGGGCCCATTGTGACATCCTGCGGACCCCCCGTTGTCCCCAGGGCCCATTGTGACATTCAGGGGACCCACCATTGTTCTCAGGGCCCATTGTGACGTCCCAGGACCCCCCATTGTCCCCAGGGCCCATTGTGACATCCTCAGCACCCCCTTGTCCCCAGGGCCCATTGTGACATTCAGGGGACCCCTCTTTTTCCCCAGGGCCCATTGTGACATCCTGGGGACCCCCCTTGTCCCCAGGGCCCATTGTGACGTCCCAGAACCTGCCATTGTCCCCAGGGCCCATTGTGACATCCTGGGGATCCCTGCTTGTCCCCAGGGCCCATTGGGACGTCCCAGGACCCGCTATTGTCCCCAGGGCCCATTGTGATATCCTGGGGATCCCTCCTAGTCCCCAGGGCCCATTGGGACGTCCCAGGACCCCCATTGTCCCCAGGGCCCATTGTGACATTCAGGGGCCCCCGTTTGTCACTGGGGCCCATTGTGACATCCCAGGGCCCCACTTGTCCCCAGGACCCATTGTGACACTATAGGGACCCCCCCTTGTGCCCAGTGACCATTGTGACACCGTGGGTACCACCCTTGTCCGCACGGCCCATTGTGACATCCTAGGGACACCCCCTTGTCTCCAGGGCCCATTGTGACATCCTGGGAATCCCTCCTTGTCCCCAGGGCCCATTTTGAAATTCAGGGGACCCCCCATTGTCCCCAGGGCCCATTGTGACATTCAGGGGACCCCTCTTTGTCCCCAGGGCCCATTGTGACATCCTGGGGATCCCTCCTTGTCCCCAGGGCCCATTGTGACGTCCCAGGACCCCCCATTGTCCCCAGGACCTATTGTGACATTCAGGGGACCCCCTTTGTCACTGGGGCCCATTGTGACACCATGGAGACCCCCGCTTGTCCTCAGGGTCCATTGTGACATCCTGGGCACCCCCCATTTTCCGCAGGACCCATTGTGACATCCTGGCCACCCCCTTGCTCCCAGGACCCGTTGTGGCACCATGGGGACACCCCCTTTGTCCCCAGGACCCATTGTGACATCCCAGGACCCCCCTTTGTCCCCAGGGCCATTGTAGCACCATGGGGACCCCCTTTGACCCCAGGGCCCATTGTGGCACCATGGCAACCCCTTTTGTCCCCAGGGCCCATTGTGACATTCTTGGACCCCACTTTGTCCCCAGGGCCTATTGTGACACCATGGGGACCCCTCCTTGTCACTGGGGACCCATTGTGACACCATGGGGACCCAGTCTGGTCCTCAGGACTCATTCTCACATCCTGGACACCCCCCATTGTCCCCAGGGCCCATTGTGACATCCACTGCACCCCCTTGTCCCCAGGGCCCATTGTGACATTCAGGGGACCCCTCTTTGTCCCCAGGGCCCATTGTGACATCCTGGGGACCCCCCCTTGTCCCCAGGGCCCATTGAGACGTCCCAGGACCCCCCACTGTCCCCAGGGCCCATTGTGACATTCAGGGGACCCCCTTTGTCCCCAGGGCCCATTCTGATACCGTGGGGACCCCCTTTGTCCCCAGGGCCCATTGTGACATTCAGGGGACGCTCTTTGTCCACAGGGCCCATTGTGACATCCTGGGGACCCTCCTTGTCCCCAGAGCCCATTGTGACATCCAGGGGACCCCCCTTTGTCCCCAGGGCCTATTGTGACATCCTGGGGACCCTCCTTGTCCCCAGAGCCCATTGTGACATCCCAGGACCCCACTTTGTCCCCAGGGCTTATTGTGACACCATGGGGATCTCCCTTGTCCCCAGGGCCCATTGTGACACCGTGGGGAACCCCTTTGTCACTGGGGGCCATTGTGACATTCCAGGATTTCACTTTGTCCCCAGGGCTCGTTCTGACACCTTGGGGACTCCCATTGTCCCCAGGGCCCATTGTGACATCCTGGGCAACCCCATTGTCCCCAGGGCCCATTGTGACATCCTGGGGACCCCCATTGTCCCCAAGGCCCATTGTGACATTCCAGGACCCCCCATTGTCCCCAGGGCCCATTGTGACATTCAGGGGACCCCTCTTTGTCCCCAGGACCCATTGTGACATCCTGGGGACCCCCGTTGTCACGGGGGCCCATTGTGACGTCCCAGGACCCCCCATTGTCCCCAGGGCCCATTGTGACATCCTGGGGATCCCTCCTTGTCCCCAGGGCCCATTGTGACGTCTTAGGACCCCCCATTGTCCCCAGGGCCCATTGCGACATTCAGGGGACGCCTCTTTGTACCCAGGGCACATTGTGACATCCTGGGGACCCCCCCTTGTCCCCAGGGCCTATTGTGACATCCTGGGGATCCCTCCTTGTCCCCAGGGCCTATTGTGACGTCCCAGGACCCCCCATTGTCCTCCGGACCCATTGTAACATTCAGGGAACCCCTTTGTCACTGGGGCCCATTGTGACATCCCAGGACCGCCCATTGTCCCCAGGGCCCATTGTGACATCCTGGGGACCCCATTTTCCCCAGGACCCATTGTGACCCTATGGGGACCCCCCCTTGTTCCCAGGGCCCATTGTGACACCGTGGGTACCACCCTTGACCGCAGGGCTCATTGTGACATCGCAGGACCCCCCTTTGTCCCCAGAGCCCATTGTGACATACAGGGGACCCCCTTTGTCCCCAGGGCCCATTGTGACATCGCAGGACCCAACCTGGTCCCCAGGGCCCATTATGACATCCTGGGCACCCCTTTTGTCCCCACGGCCCATTGTGGCACCATGGGGACCCCCTTTGTCACTGGGGCCCATTGTGACATCCCAGGACCCCACTTTGTCCCCAGGGCTGATTGTGACGTCCCAGGGCCCCTCTGTGTCCCCAGGGACCATTGTGACACTTTAGGGACCCCTCTTTGTCCCCAGGGCCCATTGTGACATCCTGGAGACCCCCCCTTGTCCCCAGGGCCCATTGTGACGTCCCAGGACCCCCCTCTGTTCCCAGGGTTCATTGTGACTTTCAGGGGATCCCCCCTTGTCCCCAGGGCTGATTGTGACGTCCTAGGACCCCTCTGTGTCCCCAAGGCCCATTGTGACGTCCCAGGACCCCCATTGTCCCCAGGGCCCATTGTGACATCCTCGGCACCCCCTTGTCCCCAGGGCCCATTGTGACATTCAGGGGACCCCTCTTTGTCCCCAGGGCCCATTGTGACATCCTGGGGACCCCCTCTTGTCCCCAGGGCCCATTGTGACGTCCCAGGACCCCCCATTGTCCCCAGGGCCCATTGTGACATCCTGGGGATCCCCCCTTGTCACCAGGGCCCATTGTGACATTCAGGGGACCCCCCTTTGTCTCCAGGACATATTGTGAGACCGTGGGGACCTCATTAGTCCCCAGGGCCCATTGTGACATCCTAGGGATCCCCTCTTGTCCCCAGGGCCCATTGTGACGTCCCAGGACCCCTTATTGTCCCCAGGGCCCATTGTGACCTCCTCGGCACCCCCTTGTCCCTAGGGCCCATTGTGACATTCACGGGACCCCCCATTGTCCCCAGGGCCCATTCTGATATGGTGGGGACCGCCTTTGTCTCCAGGGCCCATTGTGACATCCTGGGGACCCTCCTTGTCCCCAGAGCCCATTGTGACATCCAGGGGAACCCCCTTGTCCCCAGGGCCCATTGTGGCACCATGGGGACCCCCTTTGTCACTGGGGCCCATTGTGACATCCCAGGACCCCCCTTTGTCCCCAGGGCCCATTGTGACATCCTGGGGACCCCCATTGTCCCTAGGGCCCATTGTGACATTCCAGGACCCCCCATTGTCCCCAGGGCCCATTGTGACATCCACTGCACCCCCTTGTCCCCAGGGCCCATTGTGATATTCAGGGGACCCGCCATTGTCCCCAGGGCCCATTGTGACATCCTGGGGACCCCCCCTTGTCACTCGGGCCCATTGTGACGTCCCAGGACCCCCCATTGTCCCCAGGGCCCATTGTGACATTCAGGGCACCCCCATGTCCCCAGGGCCCATTCTGACATTCAGGGGACCCCTCTTTGTCCCCAGGGCCCATTGTGACATCCTGGGGACCCCCCCTTGTCACTCGGGCCCATTGTGATGTCCCAGGACCCCCCATTGTCCCCAGGGCCCATTGTGACATTCAGGGCACCCCCTTGTCCCCAGGGCCCATTGTGACATCCCAGGACCCCCATTGTCCCCAGGGCCCATTGTGACATCCTGGGGACCCCCCCTTATCCCCAGGGCCCATTGTGACATCCCAGGACCCCCCATAGTCCCCAGGGCCCATTGTGACATCCTGGGGATCCCTCCTTGTCCCCAGGGCCCATTTTGACGTCCTAGGACCCCCCATTGTCCCCAGGACCCATTGTGACATTCAGGGGGACCCCCTTTGTCTCTGGGGCCCATTGTGACATCCCAGGACCCCACATTGTCCCCAGGGCCCATTGTGACATCCTGGGGACCCCACTTGTCCCCAGGGCCTATTGTGACACCATGGGGACCCGTTTCTCCCCACGGCGTATTGTGGCACCATGGGGACTCCCCCTTGTCACTGGGGGCCCATTGTGACACCATGGAGACCCCTGCTTGTCCTCAGGGTCCATTGTGACATCCTGGGTACCCCCTTGCTCCCAGGGCCCATTGTGGCACCATGGGGATACCCCCTTGTCCCCAGGGCCCATTGTGACATTCTAGGACCCCACTTTGTCCCCAGGGCCTATTGTGACACCATGGGGACCCCTCCTTGTCCTCAGGACTCATTCTCACATCCTGGGTACCCCCCATTGTCCCCAGGGCCCATTGTGACATCGTGGGGACCCCACTTGTCCCCAGGGTCCATTGTGACACTATGGGACCCCCCCTTGTGCCCAGGGCCCATTGTGACACCGTGGGTACCACCCTTGTCTTCAGGGCTCATTGTGACATCCCAGGACCCCCCATTGTCCCCAGGGCCCATTGTGACATTCAGGGGACCCCCTTTGTCCCCAGAGCCCATTGTGACATGCTGGGGACGCTCTTTGTCCCCAGGGCCCATTGTGACATCCTGGGGACCCCCTTTGTCCCCAGGGCCCATTGTGGCACCATAGGGACCCCCTTTGTCACTGGGGCCCATTGTGACATCCCAGGACCCCCCCTGGTCCCCAGGCCCCATTGTGACATCCTGGAGACCCCCTTTGTCCCAGGACTTCATTGTGACATCCTGGGGACCCACCCTTGTCCCCAGGGCCCATTGTGACATCCCAGGACCCCCATTGTCCCCAGGGCCCATTGTGACATCCTGGGGACCCCCCCTTATCCCCAGGGCCCATTGTGACATCCCAGGACCCCCCATAGTCCCCAGGGCCCATTGTGACATCCTGGGGATCCCTCCTTGTCCCCAGGGCCCATTTTGACGTCCTAGGACCCCCCATTGTCCCCAGGACCCATTGTGACATTCAGGGGGACCCCCTTTGTCTCTGGGGCCCATTGTGACATCCCAGGACCCCACATTGTCCCCAGGGCCCATTGTGACATCCTGGGGACCCCACTTGTCCCCAGGGCCTATTGTGACACCATGGGGACCCCTCCTTGTCCTCAGGACTCATTCTCACATCCTGGGTACCCCCCATTGTCCCCAGGGACCATTGTGACATCGTGGGGACCCCACTTGTCCCCAGGGTCCATTGTGACACTATGGGGACCCCCCCTTGTGCCCAGGGCCCATAGTGACACCGTGGGTACCACCCTTGTCTGCAGGGCTCATTGTGACATCCCAGGACCCCCCATTGTCCCCAGGGCCCATTGTGACATTCAGGGGACCCCCCTTTGTCGCCAGGGCCCATTCTGATACCGTGGGGACCCCGTTTGTCCCCAGGGCCCATTGTGACATCCTGGGGATCCTCCGTGTCTCCAGAGCCCATTGTGACATCCAGGGGACCCCCTTTGTCCCCAGGGCCCATTGTGGCACCATAGGGACCCACTTTGTCACTGGGGCCCATTGTGACATCCCAGGACCCCCCCTGGTCCCCAGGGCCCATTGTGACATCCGGCGGACCCCCCTTTGTCCCTAGGGCCCATTGTGACATCCTGGGGACCCGTTTCTCCCCACGGCGTATTGTGGCACCATGGGGACTCCCCCTTGTCACTGGGGGCGCATTGTGACACCATGGAGACCCCTGCTTGTCCTCAGGGTCCATTGTGACATACTGGGCACCCCCTTGCTCCCAGGGCCCATTGTGGCACCATGGGGATACCCCCTTGTCCCCAGGGCCCATTGTGACATTCTAGGACCCAACTTTGTCCCCAGGGCATATTGTGACACCATGGGGACCCCTCCTTGTCCTCAGGACTCATTCTCACATCCTGGGTACCCCCCATTGTCCCCAGGGCCCATTGTGACATCGTGGGGACCCCACTTGTCCCCAGGGTCCATTGTGACACTATGGGGACCCCCCCTTGTGCCCAGGGCCCATAGTGACACCGTGGGTACCACCCTTGTCTGCAGGGCTCATTGTGACATCCCAGGACCCCCCATTGTCCCCAGGGCCCATTGTGACATTCAGGGGACCCCCTTTGTCCCCAGAGCCCATTGTGACATGCTGGGGACGCTCTTTGTCCGCAGGGCCCATTGTGACATCCTCGGGACCCCCTTTGTCCCCAGGGCCCATTGTGGCACCATAGGGACCCCCTTTGTCACTGGGGCCCATTGTGACATCCCAGGACCCTCCCTGGTCCCCAGGCCCCATTGTGACATCCTGGGGACCCCCTTTGTCCCAGGACTTCATTGTGACATCCTGGGGACCCCCCTTGTCCTCAGGGTCCATTGTGACAGCCCAGGACCTTACATTGTCCCCAGGGCCCATTGTGTTATCTGGGGGAACCCCTTGTTCCCAAGGCCCATTGTGACATCCTGGGGACCCACCCTTGTCCCCAGGGCCCATTGTGACATCCCAGGACCCCCCATTGTCTCCAGGGCCCATTGTGACATCCTCGGCACCCCCTTGTCCCCAGGGCCCATTGTGACATTCAGGGGACCCCTCTTTGTCCCCAGGGCCCATTGTGACATCCTGGGGACCCCCTTTGTCCCCAGGGCCCATTGTGGCACCATAGGGACCCCCTTTGTCACTGGGGCCCATTGTGACATCCCAGGACCCCCCCTGGTCCCCAGGCCCCATTGTGACATCCTGGGGACCCCCTTTGTCCCAGGACTTCATTGTGACATCCTGGGGACCCCCCTTGTCCTCAGGGTCCATTGTGACAGCCCAGGACCTTACATTGTCCCCAGGGCCCATTGTGTTATCTGGGGGAACCCCTTGTTCCCAAGGCCCATTGTGACATCCTGGGGACCCACCCTTGTCCCCAGGGCCCATTGTGACATCCCAGGACCCCCCATTGTCCCCAGGGCCCATTGTGACATCCTCGGCACCCCCTTGTCCCCAGGGCCCATTGTGACATTCAGGGGACCCCTTTTTGTCCCCAGGGCCCATTGTGACATCCTGGGGATCCCTCCTTGACCCCAGGGCCTATTGTGACGTCCCAGGACCCCCCATTGTCCCCAGGACCTATTGTGACATCCTGGCCACCCCCTTGCTCCCAGGGCCCATTGTGGCACCATGGGGACACCCCCTTGTCCCCGGTGCCCATTGTGACATCCCAGGACCCCCCTTTGTCCCCAGGAGCCATTGTAGCACCATGGGGACCACTTTTGTCCCCAGGGCCCATTGTGACATTCTAGGACCCCACTTTGTCCCCAGGGCATATTGTGACATCCTGGGGACCCTCATTGTCCTCAGGGTCCATTGTGACATCCTGGGCACCCCCCATTTTCCCCAGGACCCATTGTGACATCCTGGCCACCCCCTTGCTCCCAGGGCCCATTGTGGCACCATGGGGACACCCCCTTTGACCCCAGGGTCCATTGTGGCACCATGGCAAGCCCTTTTGTCCCCAGGGCCCATTGTGACATTCTTGGACCCCACTTTGTCCCCAGGGCCTATTGTGACACCATGGGGACACCTCCTTGTCACTGGGGACCCATTGTGACACCATGGGGACCCCCCCTTGTCCTCAGGACTCATTCTCACATCCTGGACACCCCCCATTGTCCCCAGGGCCCATTGTGACATCCACTGCACCCCCTTGTCCCCAGGGCCCATTGTGACATTCAGGGGACCCCTCTTTGTCCCCAGGGCCCATTGTGACATGCTGGGGACGCTCTTTGTCCCCAGGGCCCATTGTGACATCCTGGGGACCCCCTTGTCCCCAGTGCCTATTGTGAAATCCTGGGCACCCCCTTTGTCCCCAGGGCCCATTGTGACGTCCCAGGACCCCCCTTTGTCCCCAGGGTCCATTGTGACATCCTGGGGACCCTCTTTGTCCCCAGGGCCCATTGTGACAGGGTGGGGACTCCCTTTGTCCCCAGGGGCCATTGTGATGTCCCAGGATCCCCCTTTGTCCCCAGGGCCCATTGTGACATCCTGGGGATCCCTCCTTGTCCCCAGGGCCTATTGTGACGTCCCAGGACCCCCCATTGTCCTCCGGACCCATTGTAACATTCAGGGAACCCCTTTGTCACTGGGGCCCATTGTGACATCCCAGGACCGCCCATTGTCCCCAGGGCCCATTGTGACATCCTGGGGACCCCATTTTCCCCAGGACCCATTGTGACCCTATGGGGACCCCCCCTTGTTCCCAGGGCCCATTGTGACACCGTGGGTACCACCCTTGACCGCAGGGCTCATTGTGACATCGCAGGACCCCCCTTTGTCCCCAGAGCCCATTGTGACATACAGGGGACCCCCTTTGTCCCCAGGGCCCATTGTGACATCGCAGGACCCACCCTGGTCCCCAGGGCCCATTGTGACATCCTGGGCACCCCTTTTGTCCCCACGGCCCATTGTGGCACCATGGGGACCCCCTTTGTCACTGGGGCCCATTGTGACATCCCAGGACCCCACTTTGTCCCCAGGGCTGATTGTGATGTCCCAGGGCCCCTCTGTGTCCCCAGGGCCCATTGTGACACTTTAGGGACCCCTCTTTGTCTCCAGGGCCCATTGTGACATCCTGGGGATCCTCCGTGTCTCCAGAGCCCATTGTGACATCCAGGGGACCCCCTTTGTCCCCAGGGCCCATTGTGGCACCATAGGGACCCACTTTGTCACTGGGGCCCATTGTGACATCCCAGGACCCCCCCTGGTCCCCAGGGCCCATTGTGACATCCGGCGGACCCCCCTTTGTCCCTAGGGCCCATTGTGACATCCTGGGGACCCGTTTCTCCCCACGGCGTATTGTGGCACCATGGGGACTCCCCCTTGTCACTGGGGGCCCATTGTGACACCATGGAGACCCCTGCTTGTCCTCAGGGTCCATTGTGACATCCTGGGTACCCCCTTGCTCCCAGGGCCCATTGTGGCACCATGGGGATACCCCCTTGTCCCCAGGGCCCATTGTGACATTCTAGGACCCCACTTTGTCCCCAGGGCCTATTGTGACACCATG
Source organism: Patagioenas fasciata (assembly GCF_037038585.1). Classification (NCBI taxonomy): domain Eukaryota; kingdom Metazoa; phylum Chordata; class Aves; order Columbiformes; family Columbidae; genus Patagioenas; species Patagioenas fasciata. Next base: position 1,569,706 of record NC_092545.1, read on the forward strand.
GGGACCCCTCCTTGTCCTCAGGACTCATTCTCACATCCTGGGTACCCCCCATTGTCCCCAGGGCCCATTGTGACATCGTGGGGACCCCACTTGTCCCCAGGGTCCATTGTGACACTATGGGACCCCCCCTTGTGCCCAGGGCCCATTGTGACACCGTGGGTACCACCCTTGTCTGCAGGGCTCATTGTGACATCCCAGGACCCCCCATTGTCCCCAGGGCCCATTGTGACATTCAGGGGACCCCCTTTGTCCCCAGAGCCCATTGTGACATGCTGGGGACGCTCTTTGTCCCCAGGGCCCATTGTGACATCCTGGGGACCCCCTTTGTCCCCAGGGCCCATTGTGGCACCATAGGGACCCCCTTTGTCACTGGGGCCCATTGTGACATCCCAGGACCCCCCCTGGTCCCGAGGCCCCATTGTGACATCCTGGGGACCCCCTTTGTCCCAGGACTTCATTGTGACATCCTGGGGACCCGCCCTTGTCCCCAGGGCCCATTGTGACATCCCAGGACCCCCATTGTCCCCAGGGCCCATTGTGACATCCTCGGCACCCCCTTGTCCCCAGGGCCCATTGTGACATTCAGGGGACCCCTCTTTGTCCCCAGGGCCCATTGTGACATCCTGGGGATCCCTCCTTGACCCCAAGGCCCATTGTGACATCCCAGGACCCCCCATTGTCCCCAGGACCTATTGTGACATCCTGGCCACCCCCTTGCTCCCAGGGCCCATTGTGGCACCATGGGGACACCCCCTTGTCCCCGGTGCCCATTGTGACATCCCAGGACCCCCCTTTGTCCCCAGGAGCCATTGTAGCACCATGGGGACCACTTTTGTCCCCAGGGCCCATTGTGACATTCTAGGACCCCACTTTGTCCCCAGGGCCTATTGTGACACCATGGGGACCCCTCCTTGTCCTCAGGACTCATTCTCACATCCTGGGCACACGCCATTGTCCCCAGGGCCCATTGTGACATCCTGGGGACCCTCATTGTCCTCAGGGTCCATTGTGACATCCTGGGCACCCCCCATTTTCCCCAGGACCCATTGTGACATCCTGGCCACCCCCTTGCTCCCAGGGCCCGTTGTGGCACCATGGGGACACCCCCTTTGACCCCAGGGCCCATTGTGGCACCATGGCAAGCCCTTTTGTCCCCAGGGCCCATTGTGACATTCTTGGACCCCACTTTGTCCCCAGGGCCTATTGTGACACCATGGGGACACCTCCTTGTCACTGGGGACCCATTGTGACACCATGGGGACCCCCCCTTGTCCTCAGGACTCATTCTCACATCCTGGACACCCCCCATTGTCCCCAGGGCCCATCGTGACATCCACTGCACCCCCTTGTCCCCAGGGCCCATTGTGACATTCAGGGGACCCCTCTTTGTCCCCAGGGCCCATTGTGACATGCTGGGGATGCTCTTTGTCCCCAGGGCCCATTGTGACATCCTGGGGACCCCCTTGTCCCCAGTGCCTATTGTGAAATCCTGGGCACCCCCTTTATCCCCAGGGCCCATTGTGACATTCCAGGACACCCCTTGTCCCCATGGCCCATTGTGAAATCCTGGGGACCTCCTTTGTCCCCAGGGCCCATTGTGACGTCCCAGGACCCCCCTTTGTCCCCAGGGTCCATTGTGACATCCTGGGGACCCTCTTTGTCCCCAGGGCCCATTGTGACAGGGTGGGGACTCCCTTTGTCCCCAGGGCCCATTGTGACATCTCAGGATCCCCCTTTGTCCCCAGGGCCCATTGTGACATCTCAGGACACCCCAATTGTTTCCAGGGCCCATTGTGACATCCTGGGGACCGCCCAGTTGTCTCCAGGGCCCATTGTGGCATCCTGGGTACCCCTTTTATCCCCGGGGCCCATTGTGACATCCTGGGGACTCCCCTTGTCACTGGGGACCCATTGTGACACCATGGGGACCACCCCTTTCTCCCCAGGGCCCATTGTGACGTCCCAGGACCCCTCTTTGTCCCCAGGGCCCATTGTGACATCCCCGGACCCCCCATTGTCCCCAGAGCCCATTGTGACATCCTTGGGACCCCCATTGTCCCCAGGGCCCATTGTGACATTCAGGGGACAGCCTTTTTCCCAAGGGCCCATTGTGACACCATCGGGACCCCCGTTGTCCCCAGGGCCAATTGTGACACCATGGGGACCCTCCTCGTCACTGCGGACCCATTGTGACACCATGGGGACCTGCCCTCGTCCTCAGGGCCCGTTGTGACATCCTGGGGACCCTCTTGTCCCCAGGGCCCATAGTTGCACCCTGGGGACCCCCTCTTTATTCCCAGTGCCCATTGTGACATCCCAGGACCCCCCTATGTCCCCAGGGCCCATTGTGACACCATGGGGACACCCCTTTGACTCCAGGGCCCATTGTCACATCCCAGGACCTCCCAATTGTCCCCAGGGCCCATTGTGACATCCTGGGGACCCGCCCTTGTCCGCAGGGCCCATTGTGAAGTCCCAGGACCCCCTTTGTCCCCAGGGCCCATTGTGACATCCTGGGGACCCCCCTTGTCACTGGGGACCCATTGTATACACCATGGGGACCCCCATTGTCCCCAGGGCCCATTGTGACATCCTGGGGACCCCCCTTGTCACTGGTGACCCATTGTGACACCATGGGGACCCCCGTTTGTCCCCAGGGCTCATTGTGACATCCCAGGACCTCCCATTGTCCCCAGGGCCCATTGTGACATCATGGGGACCGCCTTGTCCCTCTGGCCCGTTGTGGCACCGTGGGGACCTCCTTTGTCCCCAGGGCCCATTGTGACACCATGGGGACCCCTTTTGTCACTGTGGTCCAATGTGACATCCCAGGACCCCACTTCGTACCCAAGGCCCATTGTGACACCGTGGGGACCCCCCTTGTCTCCAGGACCCACCGTGGCACCGTGGGGACCACCCTTGTCACTGGGACCCATTGTAAAACTATGGGGATCCCCCCTTGTCCCCAGAGCCCATTGTGACATCCTGGGGACCCCCTTGTTCCCCATGGCCCACTGTGATGTCCCAGGACCCCCCCCTTGTCCCCAGAGCCCATTGTGACATCCTGGGGACGCCCTTTTTCCCCAGGACCCATTGTGGCACCATTGGGACCCCCTTTGTCACTGGGGCCCATTGTGACTTCCCAGGACCTCACTTTGTCCCCAGGGCCCATTGTGACTTCCGGGGGACCCCCTTTGTCACCAGGGCCCATTGTGACGTCCCCGGACCCCCCATTGTCCCCAGACCCATTGTGACATCTTGGGGACCCGCTTTGTCCCCAGGGCCCATTGTGACATTCAGGGGACAGCCTTTGTCCCAAGGGCCCATTGTGACACCGTTGGAATCCCCGTTGTCCTCAGAGCCCATTGTGACATCCTGGGAACCCCCTTTGTGCCCAGGGCCCATTGTGACATTTCAGGACCCCACTTTGTCCCCAGGGCCCATTGTGACATCCTGGAGACGCCCTTTGTCCCCAGAGCCCGTTGTGACATCTAAGGACCCCCCAATTGTGCCCAGGGCTCATTGTGACATCCCAGGACCCCCCATTGTCCCCAGGGCCCATTGTGATGTCCTAGGCCCCCCCTTTGTCCCCAGGGCCTATTTTGACATCCTGGGGACCCCCCTTTGTCCCTAGGGCCCGTTGTGACATCCTGGGGACCTCGTTTGTCACTAGGGTCCATTGTGGCACCATGGGGATGCCCTTTGTCCCCAGGACCCATTGTGACATCCTGGGCACCCCCTTTGTCCCCAGGGCCTATTGTGACAGGGTGGGGACTCCCTTTGTCCCTAGGGCCCATTGTGACATCCTGGGGACCTCGTTTGTCCCCAGGGTCCATTGTGGCACCATGGGGACCCCCTTTGTCCCCAGGGCCCATTGTGAAATCCTGGGGACCCCCTTTGTCCCCAGGACCCATTGTGACATCCTGGGCACACCCTTTGTCCCCAGGGCCTATTGTGACAGTGTGGGGACTCCCTTTGTCCCCAGGGTCCATTGTGAAATTCTGGGGACCCCCTTTGTCCCCAGGGCCCATTGTGACATCCTGGGGACCCCACTTTGTTCCCAGGACCCATTGTGATGTCCACAATGGCCCCGTTGTCCCAAGGGGTCATTGTGACATACTGGGGACCTCCTTTGTCCCCAGGGCCCATTGTGACGTCCCTGGACCCTCCATTTTTCCAAGAGCCCATTGTGACATCCTGGCGACCCCGCTTTTTCCTCAGGGCCCATTGTGGCACCATGGGGAGCCCCTCTGTCTCCAGGGCCCATTGTGACATTTAGGGGACTCATCTTTGTCCCCAGGGCCCACTGTGACATCCCAGGACCCCCCTTTGTCCCCAGGGCCCGTTGTGACATCCTGGGGACCTCGTTTGTCACTAGGGTCCATTGTGGCACCATGGGGATGCCCTTTGTCCCCAGGACCCATTGTGACATCCTGGGGACCCCCTTTGTCCCCAGGGCCCATTTTGGCACCACAGGGACGCCCTTTGTCACTGGGGCCCATTGTGACATCCCAGGACACCCCTTGTCTCCAGGGCCCTTTGTGACATTCAGGGGACCCCTCTTTGTCCCCAGGGCCCGTTGTTGCATCCTGGGGTCCCCCCTTGTCCCCAGGGCCCATTTTGACATTCAGGAGAGCCCTCTTTGTCCCCAGGGCCTGTTGTGACATCCTGGGGACCCCCTTTGTCACTGGGGCCCATTGTGACATCCCAGGACCCCCCTTTGTCTGCAGGCCCCAATGTGACATTCAGGGGACCCCACTTTGTCCCCAGGGCCCACTGTGACGTCCTAGGACCTCCCTTTGTCCCCAGGGCCCATTGTGACACCGTGGGGACCCCCTGTTTTCCCCAGGGCCCATTGTGACATCTGGTGGACCCCCTTGTCCCCAGGGCCCATCGTGGAACCGTGGGGACCCTCCTTGTCACTAGGGCCCATTGTGACACCATGGGGACCACCCCTTTCTCCCCAGTGCCCATTGTGACATCCTGGGGACCCCACTTGTCCCCAGAGCCCATTATCACATCCTTGGGACCCCTGTGTCCCCAGGGCCCATTGTGACGTCCCAGGACCCCCCATTGTCCCCAGGGTGCATTGTGACACCGTGGGGACCCCCTTTGTCCCCAGAGCCCATTGTGACATCCTGGGGAGCCCCCTTTGTCCTCAGGGCCCATTGTGACATTTCTGGACCCCCCACTGTCTCCAAGGCCCATTGTGAACATCCTGGGGACCCCTCTTTGTCCCCAGGGCCCATTGTGACATCCTGGGCTGCCCCGTATGTCACCAGGGCCCATTTTGACACCGTGGGGACCCCCTGTTGTCCTCACGGCCCATTGTGACATCCCAGGACCCCCAATTGTCCCCAGGGCCCATTGTGACACCATGGGGAACCCTCTTGTCACTGGGGACGCATTGTGACACAATGGGGACCCCACCTTTGTCTCAAGTGCCCATTGTGACATCCTGGGGACCCCCTTTATCCCCAGGACCCATTGTGACGTCCCAGGACCCCATTTGTCCCCAGGGCCCATTGTGACATCCCAGGGCCCCACTTTGTCCCCAGGGCCCATTGTTACAGGGTGGGACCCCCCTTGTCCCCAGGGCCCATTGTGACATCCTGGTGACTCCCTTTGTCCCCAGGGCCCATTGTGGCACCATGGGGACCCTCTTTGTCACTGGGGCCCATTGTGACATCCCAGGACCCCACTTTGTCTTAGAAGGTCACTAATCGGACTACTGGTACATCCTGACTCTGCTTTCTCAATAAACATTGAAGAACACCTGGGGTTTGTTTGCTCCAAGGGAAAACTTCCCTGCCACGGTTCCTGGTTCCCGGTCCTGTTTCCCGGTCCGGTTTGGCTTCGCTATCAGAACAGCTGCTGCCTCCACAGCCGCGCTCGAAGTCCCCGTTGTGACACCGGGATGGCGGGAGAAGGGGGGTGGCGGGGGCGGCAGCGGCGGCGATTGGAGGGGGGCAGTCGGGGCTGGGCGGACAAGCGGCGGCTGCTGCGGCTCCTCAGGCAGCGACAGCAGCAGCGATCGGGGGGACGTGGGGGGCGGACAAGCGGCGGCTGCTGCGGCTCCTCAGGCAGCGACAGCAGCAGCGATCGGGGGGACGTGGGGGGCGGACAAGCGGCGGCTGCTGCGGCTCCTCAGGCAGCGACAGCAGCAGCGATCGGGGGGACGTGGGGGGCGGACAAGCGGCGGCTGCTGCGGCTCCTCAGGCAGCGACAGCAGCAGCGATCGGGGGGACGTGGGGGGGCGGAGAAGCGGCGGCTCCTGCGGCTCCTCAGGCAGCGACAGCAGCAGCGATCGGGGGGACGTGGGGGGCGGACAAGCGGCGGCTCCTCCGGCCGCGGCCAGGACGTGGCTTCGCCGGCACCGGGGCCCGAGACCGCGCGCTGTGGGGCTGCGGGGCGGCTGTGGGGCCGGGGGGCTCCGGGGGTCCCGCAGAGGCCGCTGTGGGGCGGGATGGGGCGGCTGTGGGGCCGGGGGGCTCCGGGGGTCCCGCAGCGGCTGCTGTGGGGCGGGATGGGGCGGCTGTGGAATTACCTGTGGGGCACTCATGGGGCTGCTGTAGGGGTCTTAAGAGGCATGTCTGGAGCACTTATGGGGCGACTATGGGGCAGGTGCTGGGCTGCTACAGCGGGACCTGTGGGGCACCCAGGTATGTGCACCCATCACCGCGTGCACGCGCACGCAGCTACACACTGATGTGTAAGCAAACACGTGGCCACACACACGCACACTTCCACAAGCGTGCCCAGTCCCATCCATTGACAGAAAGACGTACGTGAAATGTACTGACATGCTTGAGGGTAAACACGTGCGTGGATGTTTGGCACACTGCACACACGCACACGTCTGAACGATAATGCTCCAGCTTTAGCATAAATGGAGCTGACATCAAGGCACTCACATGTGGACAGACCAACGTTTATAGGCACCAAGGCTTTCGCGCACAGGTTCGTCCAAGAACAGGCACATACCTGCAGGCACCCTCCGAATGTGTGTTCTGTGCATTCTCTTAAGGGACGCTAGATGGCAGCAAAGACCATGAAATTATTAACCTCAGTCTAACCCTAGGTTTATGACATTTTTTCTTACTATAGATGCGTTTGATGCTAAAAATTCCCCCAAATTGTAATGAATATGCGATAATTGTGTGAATACAAGCATCGCAAGAGCATCCAGTTTTTGGAGCACTTATGGAACATGATAAAGCCAGGCAGAGCCTGACAAAGTGCGACAGAGCCCAACAGGGCTTGACAGAGCCTGATAGAACTCAACAGGGGCCGACAAATCCCGACAGCGCCTGACAGCGAACAGTGGAGTCTGGCAGGGCCTGACAGAGGCTGTCAAAGCACGACAGAGCCAGAGGAGCCTGACAGAGCCCAGCAAACCCGACAGGAATAGACAAGGCCTGGGTGCACAGACCTGGGTGCGTGTGGAAAGGTTTCTGCCTGTTTTCCAGTGAGGAATGGTGTGTGTGCATGTGGACAAACAGAAGGCGAAGCAGCTCGGTTCCGACACTGAAGAAGGCTGTACAGTCACGTAGACACGGGGGCTGCTCCGCTCCTGCTCTCTTGCAGGACACAGAGGCCTCAGAGCCCTGTTCAGTTCAGTTCAGTTCCATACAATGTTCACTGACTGCAAGAAAATCCCTCAAATCCCCCACAATGTGGGGCTCAAAAGGGAGTCCCCCTGAAAAGAGGGGGTCACAGTCCAAAAATGCCTGAAAATTCCTGGGGGAGGATAAAACTTATTAAACCCTGTAAATATGAGCGTGAGAATTTCAAACAGAGAGAAGTCTGTCGTTTGTATTTATATATTGCAGAATGGTATTCATGTAGATATAAAATGATTTTAAAATAAAACCCCTTTTCTACTCTGTTATATAAAGGATTTTAGAATGTAAAGAATTTCTGTTGATGGTTTTAAGAATACAAACATCTTATCTATTTGTAGATTAAAAAGTGAAGGACTTGAAAAAGAAAAAAATATCTAGATAGGAACTTAAAATAGAAAAAAGTGTGAGTAGGCAGAGCTATGTATAATTACTACGTGTTACATAGTCTAAATAGGTAATAAATATCATCTATATATATCCACTCACACCCGTATACATACCTTTAATTTATTAATAAATGTAAATCGATATCCCAGTCTAAATATATATAATTGTAAATATGTCAAAATCTGTAAATTTGAAAAGATACCTGAGTGTTAAAATGGAAGTTTAAATGTATTTAAGTGTAAATAGACACCGGATCAGAGCGCAGCGCGGGACAAACGGGGACGGGTGATGATAGGCGGAGAGAATGGAAATTGACGTGCTTAGCTGGCCAATCAGATTGCGGAGAGGGAAGAGAAGGGGCGGGCCGCGGGGGCAGGGTTGTCTCGAGGGCTTCCCAATGCGCATGCGCAGAAGTGGGCGCTGCGAGGTGCACGGGGCGCTCTCGGCGGCCACGTGCGCGCACCGTTGGAGCCCGGAGCGGACTCGCTGCGCCGCTGTTTCTGCGAGGCCCCGGGGAGTGCCCGGCCCGGCCCCGCCCGGCCCGCTCCGCTCCGTCTCAGAGCCGCCTGGAGAGCCGGGTCGGGCAGCCCCTTCTCGGCTCCACCTCTTCCCGAGCTAAGCCACGCCCCCTTGGGGCCGTGCCATGTTGACCGCACCCTCTCCCTACCCCAAGAGGCTCCTCCCATGGGGGCGTGCCCCAGAGAATGCCCGCCCCCAGACCACCTCCCATGGGGCGTGACACAGAGGCTCCGCCCCCCCGAGGGGCTCCCCGTGGGCGTGCCCTCTCAGTACCCGCCCCTCGGCACTGACCCCACCCCATGTAGGCGGGGCCACACCCAGCTGCCCCCTCCCATCTGTGACCCATAACCAAGCCCATAGCAGCCCTATGGCTGCCCCACAGGTCCCGCTGTAGCAGCCCAGCACCTGCCGCTTGTCCGCCCAGCCCCGACTGCCCCCCCCCAATCGCCGCCGCTGCCGCCCCCGCCACCCCCCTTCTCCCGCCATCCCGGTGTCACAACGGGAGATGTTGCAATGGGCCCTGGGGACAAAGGGGGTCCCCAGGATGTCACAATGGGCCCTGGGGACAAGGGGGCCCCCAGGATCTCACAATGGGCCGTGGGGACAAAGAGGGGTCCCCAGGATGTCACAATGGACCCTGGGGACAATGGGGGGTCCTGGGACGTCACAATGGGCCCTGGGGACAAAGGGTTCCCCAGGATGTCACAATGGGCCCTGGGGACAATGGGGGTCCCCAGGATTTCACAATGGGCCCTGGGGACAACGGGGGTCCCGACGGTGTCACAATGGGCCCTTGGGCCAAAGGCTGTCCCCTGAATGTCAAAATGGGCCCTGGGGACAATGGGGGTCCCCAGGATGTCACAATGGGCTCTGGGTACCATGGGGGGTCCGGGAACGTCACAATGGGCCCTGGGGACAAAGGGGGTCCTGGGACGTCACAATGGGCCCCAGTGACAAAGGGGGTCCCAATGGTGCCACAATGGGTCCTGGGGAAAAAGGGCGTCCCCAGGATGTCACAATGGGCTCTGGGGACAAGGGGGGTCCCCACGGTGTCACAATGGGTCTTGGGTACAAAGTGGGGTCCTGGGATGTCACATTGGGCCACAGTGACAAAAGGGGTCCCCATGGTGCCCCAATGGGCCCTGGGGACAAAGGAGGTCCCCATGGTGCCACAGTGGGCCCCAGTGACAAAGGGGGTCCCCACGGTGTCATAATGGGCCTTGGGTACAAACTGGGGTCCTGGGGTGTCACACTGGGCCACAGTGACAAAAGGGGGCCCCATGGTGCCACAATGGGCCCTGGGGACAAAGGGGGTCCCCAGGATGTCACAATGGGCCCTGGGGAGAAAGAGGGGGTCCCCATGGTGTCACAATGGGTCCCGAGTGATAAGGGGGGTCCCCACGGTGCCACAATGGGCCAGAGGGACGAGGCGGTCCCCATGATGTCACAATGGGCCCTGGGGACAATGAGGTGTGCCCAGGATGTCACAATGGGCCCTGAGGACAAGGGGGGGTCCCCATGCTGTCACAATGCGTTACCAGTGACAAGGGGGGTCCACATGGTGTCACGATGGGCCCTGGGGACAAACGGGGGTCCCTATGGTGTCACAATGGGTCCCCACTGACAAGTGGGGTCCTGAGATGTCACAATGGGTCCTTGGGACAAAGGAAGGTCCCCAGGATGTCACAATGGGCCCTGGGGACACTGGGGGTCCCCATGGTGTATACAATGGGTCCCCAGTGACAAAGAGGGTCCCCAGGATGTCACAATGGGCCCTGGGGACAAAGGGGGTCCTGGGACTTCACAATGGGCCCTGCGTACAAGGGCGGGTCCCCAGGAGGTCACAATGGGCCCTGGGGGCAAAGGGGGCTCCTGGGATGTGACAATGGGCCCTGGAGTCAAAGGGGTGTCCCCATGGTGTCACAATGGGCCCTGAGGACAATGGGGGTCCTGGGATGTCACAATGGGCACTGGGAAGAAAGAGGGGGTCCCCAGGGTGCCACTATGGGCCCTGGGGACAAGAGGGTCCCCAGGATATCACAATGGGCCCTGGGGACAACGAGGGTTCCGACGGTGTCACAATGGGCCCTTGGGAAAAAGGCTGTCCCCTGAATGTCACAATGGGCCCTGGGGACAATGGGGGTCCCCAGGATGTCACAATGGGCTCTGGGGAGAAAGGGGTGGTCCCCATGGTGTCACAATGGGCCCAAGTGACAAGGAGGGTCCCCATGGTTCCACGGTGGGCCCTGCGGACAACGGGGTCCACCGGATGTCACAATGGGCCCTGGGGACAAAGGGAGGTCCTAGGATGTCACAGTGGGCCCTGGGGACAAAGTGGGGTCCCCTGACTGTCACAATGGGAGCTGGGGACAAAGGGGGTCCTGGGATGTCACAATGGGCCCCAGTGACAAAGGGGGTCCCCATGGTGTCACAATGGGCCATGGGGACAAAGGGGGGTCCTCGGATGCCACAACGGGCCCTCGGGACAACTGGGGGGTCCTGAGATGTCGCAATGGGCCCTGGGGACAATGGGGGGTCCCCACGGTGCCACAATGGGTCCCCAGTGACAAGGGGAGTCCCCAGGATGTCACAATGGGCCCTGGGGATAAAGGGGGTCCCCAGGATGCCACAATGGGCCCTGGGGAAAAAGGGGGGTCCTGGGATGTCACAATGGGCCCTTGGGAAAAAGGCTGTCCCCTGAATGTCACAATGGGCCCTGGGGACAATGGGGGTCCCCAGGATGTCACAATGGGTCTTCAGTATAAAGTGGGGTCCTGGGATGTCACAATGGGCCCTGGGGATCAAGGATGGTGCCCAGGATGTCACAATGGGCTCTGGGGACAATGGGGGGTCCTGGAATGTCACAATGGGCCCTAGGGACAAAGGTTGGTCCCCAGGTTGTCACAATGGGTCCTGGGGACAACTGGGGGTCCCCAGGATGTCACAATGGGCCCTGGGGACAAGGGGGATACCCACGGTGTCAAAATGGGCCCTGGGGACAAAGGGAGGTCCCCAGGATGTCACAATGGGCCCTGGGGATGACGGGGGGTCCTGGGACGTCACAATGGGCCCTGGGGACAATGGGGCGTCCTGATATGTTACAATGAGCCCTGGGCACAACTGGGGGGTCCTTAGATGGGGGGTCCTTATGTGGGGGGTGATGGTTAAAGTGTAAGTATGGAGAAGCTTGGCAGATTGATTATATTACACTTCCACAAACACGCCAAGGTAAGCATTATGTACTTACAATGGTGGAAGCAACCACGGGATGGTTGGAAACATCTGCCGTACCTCATGCTACAGCCCGAAATACCATCTTGGGCCTTGAGAAGCAAGTCCTTTGGTGGCCGGGTACGCCAGAAAGAATTGAATCAGACTATGGTACTCATTTCAAAAACAGTATTATAGACAATTGGGCCAAAGAACATGGTATTGAGTGGGTATATCATATTCCATATCATGCACCAGCCTCTGGGAAAACTGAAAGGTACAATGGTTTGTTAAAAACTACACTAAAGGCACTGGGTGGTGGAGCCTTTAAAAACTGGGATTCACATTTAGCAAAAGCCACTTGGTTGGGCAACACCAGGGGATCAACCAATCGAGCCGGGCCTGCCCAATCAGAAATTCTATGGACTGTAGAAGGAGATAAAGTCCCTGTAGTACACATGGAAAATATGTTAGGAAAGGCAGTCTGGGTTCCTCCTGCCTCAGGCACAGGCAAACCTATTCGTGGGATTGTTTTTGCCCAGGGACCTGGCAGCACCTGGTGGGTGATGCTTAAGGATGGAGAAGTTCGGTGTGCACCTCAAGGGGATTTGATTTTAGGTGAAAATGTGCAATGCTGAACTGTACGATGTGAATTGCCGCACTAACAATGTTTAATAAGTGTCTTTCAGATCAAGACAATGGTGATGAAACCAGCGCTGGCTTCTTTGAGTGGCGCCCGACACCTTCTTCGAAGTTGGTGTCCTTAACCCACCAACAGGGGTCATGAGATGCACTTGGACCATTTTCCCTGCCCTGGGAGACTGTGGTGACAAAATGAACTTAATGAACTTTTCAAAGGATGGTCCACTGATTAATTACTCCTGTGTATATATGTACATATGTATATATATATATATATATAGTAGTAGTGATTAATTAGATTGTATTGATAGATTGTATTGATAAGGTTTAAGTATTCAGTGAATGTCATATGATAAGGGGTGGAATGTCCTGGTTTTGTTAAAAACAAGTTTCTCTTTTAGCGAATTTTTGCCTGTCAGCTAAAGCCTTCATGTCAGCTGCATTTTCCTGGAGAACCCGACACATGTTTTGGTTAAACCCAGCAAGGGAATGGAAACTTATTGACAAGCACGGATGGACATCTCGCGAGAGGGGCAACGAGAAACTGGTGATCGAGAGACTGACCAACGGTGAATAACATTCCGTTCACGTGAATACTTCATATAAAAGCGGGAGATCACGAGAATCTCGTCCCTTTTCCTTCCCTTTTGCCTTTTTCCTTCCCTTCTGCTCATGGCCGACATCAGGAGAGGACCTTGCTGGTCGTCCCTGCGAACTGAGGCCAGTGAGAGACTGAATCCAGCTCCGGTTGGCTGCAGAGTCTAATCCAGGACTTTGGGTGCTGGCTCTGCAGTTGCTGAGACTTACAAGATGGGTTTTGTATATTTGTATTATTTTCTCTGTTCTTATCAGTAGCATCAGTAAAACATCTTTAACTTTTCCAACTCTCTTCTCTCTGTGCTTCTTCCCCTCCCGATCGCCTGTCCTGAGTGGGAAGGGGGGAGAGGGAGGGGCAAAAGGGGGAAGTGGGGGGGAGAAGAGGTTAACAATACATCTGCCAGGGTTTGATTGTCACCCCGCAATCCTAACCCTCGACACTCTGTCTACAACTACCTAATAGGGAGTTATAGAGAAGACTGAGCCAATTTTTTTTGGAGGTGTATAGCAAAAGGACAAGAGGTAACAAACTGCAGGAAGGGAAATTCCAACTGAAATAAAAATATATCAGCTTCACCGTGGAGTGGGTTTAGTGGTGTGACAAGGGTCGGAGAGGTTATGGGAACTCCAGTCATGGAAACATTCAAAACTTGTCTGATCAGCCTGACCTGACTTTGAAGCTAGCACTGCACAAGAAGGGTTTGGACAAGAGAGTGTGAGCTAAATTATGAGTTTATGAAGATTGAATGAAAGTAACACATGGAAATGCATTCCCGGAGTCCAGAGCTTCTTTCACACTCAATTTCAGGAAGAAAATTGTGTTCCCGTAGGGACAAACAGGATATCAGGAGATCTCAAAAACTCAAGAATATTTAATGTGAAGGAATAATCAAGAATGAATCCAAAAGGTAAGGAAGGATTTCAAGAAAAATTGGACCACTATTTAAATAAACATTATGAAGCCCAGGAGCCAGACTCCCCCACTCCTGAAGCCACGTGATAAACAAAACAACACCTGAGCTCAGTCGCTGCTCCTGCCCCAGCATCCAGACCTGGCAGGACATTTCCTAATATCCCACAACCTGAGCACCTTTCAAGCAGGTTACAGTTAAAATTAAAGCTTCCCATGGAAATGCTGCTTTTCTCTCTCTGCCTTTCAAAGCACAGATTAACTAGAAGTCAGGAGTTAACACGACCCACATCTAACATCAAAAGCTGCTGATGTTTAGCTGAGCATAAGTGACAGGTCTGATTCTTTCTTGGCACAAAAGAGTTATTAACTTTTTCAAGGCCCTGTTTTTGCATTTCCCACTACGTCATTACTTCAGTTCTTGTGTGATGGACCAGACCACAAGGCACCGAACTTTCAGTACGTACTTAGGAGAACAGGTGTTAAGAAGGACAGCAACAAGTTACAAACCGGGGTTCTACAAGAGTTTATGGTGTTCCAAACCTCTCGATTTGGCTGCTGAGAACCTTCTCAAATTTTACTAATCAGCCTTAAACTCTGAAAGGCTCTTTGAGCAGTAATATCTACTGCTTCAAAGTATGAGATTTCAGGGGAAAAAAAAGTCTCTCCGTTGTTGGAAGAAAATATTTCTAAATCTGAACAACTTCCCCTTGGTACAGAACTGGCTCTGGTGGAAATTCAGTTTTAGCAATTAAGTCAAAGCTGGGTTTGATTCAATTATCACCTTTTTAAATGCCACCCTTCATGCACATACTGAGCATCTGACCATCAAGAAGCTAAGAGGACATGCCAGTACAGGCCAACAAGCTAAGCTGGATCTAACTTCAGGGCCAGTAACCCACTAACTATCCACCACCTGCTTCAGTACAATAAAATAATTTGCCTGTGTGGTGGAACAGTGCCATTAATCCCCACATTTACACGTGTGGAACTGAGGCTCCCAAAGATGAGCGCAGCTCCATCGCACTCACCATCAGTCATTTAAGTGCTGAAGTCGGAAGCCCAAAGCTCCCTTCAGCTGGTCCCTTCTACAGCCAGAGGGCGTTTCAACCCACCCCAAACCTGCACATCCATCTGGAACTACTCATCCCTCCCCGCTGACCACAAGAGGCTGGAAAGTAACTAAGCTTCTCAAAGCCATGGGCAATGGTTCTGGAATCCATCCAAAACTAACAAGGAATTAAGGAATGGCCTAAGGTCACCCACTTTACTCAGGGCACACATGTGCTGTGTCATTTTTAGGTAGGAGACTGCATTCTGCCCACCAGAGCTAGAGGAACACAGCTCCGCAGCCTCTTGTAGCATCGGGACAAGCTTCAAGTCCCACAGGACAGCAACTGCACTTACTTGGAAGATATTGGAGAAGTCTCTCAAGTTGAAAATGTAGTGGAACTTGATGGCTGTTGGAAGGAATGTAGCGGCTACTTTCTGGTGCAGTCCCAGGGCAAGGGCAATCAGCTGCTGACCTGATTTTTGCACAGCCCCCGAGAAATTTCCACTTGTCAGGTGCTGCGTTAAAATGGTGCTATAGATCCTGGACAAGGCATCCTGCCCAGGGATGGACAGCGCGAAGACACAGAAGTGACGCTGAGGGAGAGAAAGGAAGGCATGGAAAGGTCAGAGAGGTAGAAAAACACCTTTCAAGCAAAATGCCCTTGGGGATTTGCTGTGATAATCTCATCTAGGCTCCCTTTCCCATGAAATGCTGGACCAGATGATCTTTTGAGGTCCCTTCCAACCTGGGTTGTTCTATGATTCTCTGATTTGCAGTCCACCTGAACAAGGTTATTTCCCTCTCCCAGTTTGCCAGCAGAGCTCAGGTGGGAAGTGACATCACTCTGCTCACTAAACCAGGGATTTTCAACTGCATCTCACCAATGCTACACTGGAAGTGCAGTCCATTGAAGAGCCAAAGGGCTCTGAAGGTCCCACCGACCTCTGACAAAGCCCAGTCACTGTCTCTATTAAGAGCAGCCCCTGGAAGGTGCCATCTCCCAGAGGACCTCTTTACTAATTTGGAACTTGCAAAGTTGCCCATGGGACACTTCATTTTAACTCCACACCTTGCTGAAGAGGAGCCAGGGTCCAAGCTGACTCTGGTCATCAGGTTTCTCCATGATGAAATGAATTTTGCTCACTGCTACCCAGTCCCTCCATCGGTTGGCAGCTCCCAAAAATCAAAGTCTAATGTTTAAGATCTCTTCCCAAATCTTCTGTTATCAGCAGCGCTTGAACTGCTTTTTGTTTGGCTTGGGGTTTTTTTGTTCGGTTAGGTTTTTGGGGGGATTTGGTTGGTTGGTTGGTTTTGGTGTTCTTTGTTTTGTTGGTTTTGTTTGGTTGCTTGGTTTGGGGTTTGTTGGGGTTTTTGTTGTTGTTGTGTTTTGGTGTGGCTTGGGTTTTTTTTTAGTTTTGTCTGTTTTCTTCGTTTGGGTTTCTCCCCCACACCTCTTTTTACTGACAGCTGCATCAGACAATTCTGGAAAGCAGGCGGCGTTAATGCACCATGCTTCAGAGCTAAATACGAGCTAAATGAAGGCAAAATCTGCCTGTATGGACCAGAAGGTTGTCCTGAAAGTAGGTGTTAAGCTGGCTGGCAACTTTTGACTTCCTCCTCTGACGGAGCTGCAGAATGCGAGGAAAAACAAACAAGGGAATAAGGGACCCAGTTCGGTGCTTCACTATTAGGAATCACAGTCACTCGACAGATTCGTGCCATTTGTACCGATAAAACAACAGCAGGATCTGCCAGTGGTTGTCCTCTAACCTCACGTTTAAATGATCCACCCCAAAATAAACCCAGCGATGCACCTGCCGTTGTGCAGGGCTTTACCTGCAGCCGAGGGTTGATGGTGAAGCTCCCCGCCGTCGGGTTCACGCACGACACAAACTGCACGTTCGTGATCTCCTTCAGCAACAGCTTGGTCCGGTCGTACCTTCGGGCAAAACACAAGCAGCAGCACAGTGACCACGGCCACTGCCTCTCTCAGTACGTGTCCCTGGGCTGCCAGAGGCCGCTTGTCTTCAGGGGGTCAAATTCTGCGTCTTGCCAAGATGAGGCCCAGGCCCAGGTTGCCGGCCTATCTGTACACGGCCTGGCACACGCGAGTCCTGCTCCTGGTGGAAATCCTTCAGCTTCAACAACCTGTAGCTAATATTTCTATCAGTAATAAGCACTGAGCAAAGCCCCTGGGCCATACTCTTCACTTGCATGGAAATGGCAGAAAACAGCAGGAGTGTCTCTGGTTTGATCCCAACCCGGGACAGGGTGTGAGAGACTACAAGGGTGACTCTCAAACACTGTGGCAAACCCAGCCCTGCAACACCCAGTCATGGGAGACGGGCCATCGTGAGCAGGTGAATGGTGATTTACATGTCAAGGCCGAGGTGACAGCCACAGACAAAGGCTGGGTGACACAGGCAGTGCTGTGTTGAAGGACACGCAGCCTGTGCGCTGACAGGCCCGACACGGTGTCAAGGCCCAGGCTGAGAGACCCTTCGGGCCTCCCCCATCTTCCACAATCACCCCCAGTGACGCCTGCACAAAAGCCCAGGTGATCCCGAGGGCTATAAACCCTATAAAACCTGTGCCAGCACGGGCAGGGTGCCACCCTGGGGACCCTTCCACCCACCGGGCTGACCACGGGAACCGAACCACACACCACAGGGTGCTGAACCCTGACTACAGACCCAAGCATTCCTGCATAGGAACTGGACCTGAGACTACAAACCCCTCAAACACACCACGGAGCCCTAAGGGTGGTGAGACCTTTCCTTTCCCTTTCCTTTTCCTTCCCTTCCCATTTCCTTCCCCCTTCTTTTCTTCCTCTCTCTTTCCTTCCTATATTCCTATTTCTTTGCCTTCCTTTTTGTGAGTAATACAGTAACATAAGGTTTAGAGCCCCACTTGTGCCACAAAACTCTTTCATGTGAATCTTTTCGCTGCTAAACTGTTTATCGATTGAGCTTAAGTAACATAAATCCTTCTGCCACTGAGTCATTTGCCAATTGGACCAAGCTACAAAAAATAAAGGTCTTTTGTTTGTGGACCTTCAGGATTGTATGTACTTTTTTCCAACCCAGGGGACTGACAAATCTCAGTCACACTTCCCCCAACCATAGCGCCAGGTGGGACATGACAAGGGTCAGCAGGCTGCTGCTGCCGGGGGAGGACAGGGAGTCCTGGGCTCCCTGGTTTAAGAAGGACAAGGAATTACTGGAGAGAGTCCAGCGGTGGCTACAAAGATGCTAAGGGATCTGGAGCACCTTTCTTGTGACAAGAAACTGAGAGAGCTGGGGCTGTTGAGCTGGAGAAGAGAAGCTGAGAGGGATCTGATCAATGGGATCAATATCTCAGGGTGGGCATCAGAGGATGGACCAGACTCTGTTCAGTGGTGCCCAACGCCAGGGTGAGGGGCAGCGGGCACAGACTGAAACACAGGAGGCTCCATCTGAACATGAGCAGAAACTTGTTTGCTGGGAGGTGCCAGAGCCTGGCCCAGGCTGCCCAGAGCGGGTGTGGAGGAATTGAAAACCATTCCAGTGGTTAAAATTCAGACAGTCAAGAAAACACACCTTCAATGAAAATAAAGAAATAATGGGAAGGGTTATTAGAATGGAGTCGTGAGACAGGTAAACTGAGCCTTGGCAGCTAGGAAGTGTCAGGTAGTCTGTAAACCCTGCCGTACCCAACCAACGGGGAACTGGGGAGGGAATTTGCAGTTGGGATTAGGGGTGGATATAAGCAGTGGCTTTTTGCCCTGTTTTGTGTGCCTACCTTTAGGTGGAACACCCGACCTTGCAAAATCGTTAATAAAATATGCTTTGCTGAGAGATCCTACCTGAGCCTATTATATTGGTGAGATGATAACTTCCTGCATGCAATACAGTGCCCAGTGGGCACTGCTGAGCACATGGGCAGAAGGCCTCGATGTGTCTGGGAGGGGACCCATGGCATGCTGCATCCGCCCGCACCTCGCTGCATCCCCTGTACGTTGCTGCATCCGCCCGCACCTCGCTGCATCCCCTGTACGTTGCTGCATCCGCCCGCACCTCGCTGCATCCCCTGTACGTTGCTGCATCCGCCCGCACCTCGCTGCATCCCCTGTACGTTGCTGCATCCGCCCGCACCTCGCTGCATCCCCTGTACGTTGCTGCATCCCACCGCACCTCGCTGCATCCCCTGTACGTTGCTGCATCCGCCCGCACCTCGCTGCATCCCCTGTACGTTGCTGCATCCGCCCGCACCTCGCTGCATCCCCTGTACGTTGCTGCATCCGCCCGCACCTCGCTGCATCCCCTGTACGTTGCTGCATCCGCCCGCACCTCGCTGCATCCCCTGTACGTTGCTGCATCCCCCCGCACCTCGCTGCATCCCCTGTACGTTGCTGCATCCGCCCGCACCTCGCTGCATCCCCTGTACGTTGCTGCATCCCCCCGCACCTCGCTGCATCCCCTGTACGTTGCTGCATCCGCCCGCACCTCGCTGCATCCCCTGTACGTTGCTGCATCCGCCCGCACCTCGCTGCATCCCCTGTACGTTGCTGCACCCCACCGCACCTCGCTGCATCCCCTGTACGTTGCTGCATCCGCCCGCACCTCGCTGCATCCCCTGTACGTTGCTGCATCCCCCCGCACCTCGCTGCATCCCCTGTACGTTGCTGCATCCGCCCGCACCTCGCTGCATCCCCTGTACGTTGCTGCATCCCCCCGCACCTCGCTGCATCCCCTGTACGTTGCTGCATCCCCCCGCACCTCGCTGCATCCCCTGTACGTTGCTGCATCCCACCGCACCTCGCTGCATCCCCTGTACGTTGCTGCATCCCCCCGCACCTCGCTGCATCCCCTGTACGTTGCTGCATCCCCCCGCACCTCGCTGCATCCCCCTATGCCTCACTCCATCCCCCACACCTCGTTGCATCCCTCTGCGCCTCACTGCATCCCCCTACTCCTCGCTGCAGCCCCTTGTGCCTCCAACGCTCCCTCGCAGCTCCCTCACCCTCTATCTGCCTGACTTCCCTGACACCCACAGCCCAAGATTTCTGCCTCCGCTCCACTGTCTCTGTTCCTCGGAAGCTTTTGGCAGAGCTCAGGCATGCACACAGCTGAGGAGAGTGGAAATTGCAATGCGTCCCTGCCCTGTATTCCCTGTGCAGAGATGCAAATATTCATGTCCCACACAGAGCTGCTGGCTAAAGTGTAAAACACACCAATCTCCTTCCAAAACAGTCACTGCTTTTCCTTCAAATCACCTCTGCCTAGATAATGGTTGTTTGCTGCTGCCTGACAGAAGACAATGTTAGGTGCTCACAGCAGGGGGGTTCACCCCAGCTGAGGCCAAATCCACAGCCGCCTCTGCTCTCAGCGTCGCGGGGCAGCAAGGCCGAGCATCGCGCTCCCCTCGCAGGCTTTGCACTGGGACCACAGTCACAAGCCACAGCAAGAGCAGAGCAAAGCTCCTCTCAACCCAGCTATGAGTAAGCAATCAAGCGGTATTAAAGAAGCGATGGACAACGTCCTCGGACACACGGTGTGAACTGTGGGGTTGTCCTGTGCAGGGACAGGAGCTGGACTCGATGATCCTTGCGGGTCCCTTCCAGCTCAGGACGTTTTGTGATTCTAAGTGAATTTGTTTGCTGGGGACAGGGGAAGCCCTGAGGGTGCTCAACTCTCAGTTCACCCAGAGCCTCCCAACCAGCTCTAGCCCAGCAGTACGCTTTGAGATTCTCTCAAACCCACTCCCCAGCACTGGAGCTGAACAAAAAGGTCTCCGACAACCAAGCCCAAGCAGGCTCCTACCAGTGGCCGTAGTCCAGGTGCTGCCGGATCAGCGTATGGGGCTGCACTGTCCCGTAAGCGTCCACCTCGGGCATGTTGAGATCATCAATGAAGTACACGAGCTTCTTGGTACCTGGAGGGCCATAATTCCTACCAGCCTTTTTCTCCAGAGGTTTCTCAAGCATACCTGTAGGGAGGCAGAGGTGCAAAGCTCATCTACTGGGAGAGCAACTGCTGCAAAATAAAAATGATTTCTCAGCCCAGCTCAATGCTGTGCTGTGTGTAGCTACAGCGGCCCCTCAAGGAGCTGAGATGTCCCCCAGCTGCAGCTGTATGAGGAGCAGCTGAGGGGCCTGGGGGTTCAGCTGGAGAACAGGAGCTGAGGGGAGACCTTCTGATCTCTGAACTGCCTGAAAGGAGCTTGGAGCCAGGGGGGTCGGGCTCTGCTCCCCAGGAACAAGCGCCAGGAGCAGAGGAAATGGTCTCAAGTTGCACCAGGGGAGGCTGAGGCTGGATCTGGGGAACAATTTCTTCCCCAAAGGGCTGTGGGGCATTGGAACAGGCTGCCCAGGGCAGTGCTGGAGTCACCAGCCCTGGAGGGTTGGACAGACGTGGAGATGAGGTTCTCAGGGACTAGAGTGCTAGAGCTGGGTTACGGTTGGACTCGATGATCCTGAAGGTCTCTTCCAACCAAACTGATTCTATGATTCTACAGT
Organism: Patagioenas fasciata; assembly: GCF_037038585.1. Taxonomy (NCBI): domain Eukaryota; kingdom Metazoa; phylum Chordata; class Aves; order Columbiformes; family Columbidae; genus Patagioenas; species Patagioenas fasciata. The sequence goes on from NC_092545.1 coordinate 1,591,146, forward strand.
GCAGCTGGGAGCCCTGCAGGGACCCTTGGTCAGCACTTTGGTTTGACTTAAATCAGAAAGCTCTCAACTCTTCCTTCCAAACAAAAATACAACAAACTTCGTCTGCTACAAAACATGTCTACCTCAGAGCAAACAAGAGCTTTTCATGCAAGATAAAGCCTTTTGAATCTCTTCTGCATAATTTTTTAAACGAAATCTTGCTTGCAGAGGTGGCTGTGCCAGAGCAGTGAGCATCCCCTGCTGCCTGCCCCGGCGATGCGGCAACTGCAGCGTGGCCAGGGCAGCAGGCACTGGGCGCTGCGATGGAGAAAGGGAGATGGATGCTGTGGGCACAGAAGCCCACGAGCAAAGCTGCTGGTTTTGTGAATATATGCATCTTTTACCCTGTTAGACAAAAATAGGCGATCTCAGGGCCAAATTCCTGGACATCTTCAGAACAACCAACATGACACTTTTATTTAAATGCATCAAATAATCATAAGTTCCCTGATCTTCTCACCAGCGTTACCCAACCCTCCAGATAATGTGACAAGACTTAATTCCAACACGAGCTGTCAAATTACCACCTAGTTTCAAGTAGGGTCACGCACACGCAAAGGAAAGCACGGAGAGAACAGTTTCGCATTTCAAAGCCTTGGAAGACTTTAATTTGTTTTAGCAGAAGGCTGGGGTCATATGTTGCTCTAGCTCATAAAACGTGGGGAATATTTATAATCCTGGGCTGATATCTAATAAAAATCACCCCACGTCGCTGCACATCATGTTCTATAGGTTATTGATTCCTCTGATTGCAGCCCAGGCAACCTTTACTGTCTCAGTAAGTGGAAAAGCAAACGGAAGCAACGCTCCTCTGCCCAGACCCCGGGTGGGTTTTCTGCCCTGTGCTTACTCGAAGAATTTGTTTCATTAGCAGTTTTGGGTTGGCAACAGACCTATAAGGTGCTATAAAGCAGCACACGGTAAGTAGCAATTCTTTGTAATTAGGGAAGACTGGCAAATGTAAACGGGACTGGGAGTTTTTTTAAGCCATTTATTATCACGTGCAAAAGTTGTTAAGGAAGATTTATATTCCGTTGGTTTGTTTCAGATCACAGACCTTTCAAAACGCTGGGTTTTCCTGCTTGGGTGCACTGCAGACAGCTTGCCTTGCTCACCACTCAAAATGCAGCTGATTTCTTGTCACAGACAGTTGCTGCACAAAGGAATGGATTGTGCTACGAAAAATGATGAATCTTTCCTCAGCGGAGCCTCTCTCCCCGTTCAATAAAACCACAATATTTGAAATTTCTGGTAGCAAGTTAAATTAAGTGTTTCAAATAAGCATTTAATTTAAATTTAATTAGTCCCTAATTAACATATAAAATCAGCCCTTTTTGAGGTTAAACAAGTATGCAAGAGATTCATCACACTGAAATGCAATCACTGGGGATCAAGTGACATGTTCGTGGAAGTGGTATTTTAATTCAAAGCCGTATCTCACAATAATAATAAGGGGCGGTGTGTCTGTGAGATCCTGACACATACTCAAACCAGCACCTCAAAGAAACAGTCTGGACACCTCGTACCTTCTGGTTGGTGAGCAAGGGAGAGGGAAAAAAAGAACCCAAACAAAAAAACCCACAAGATTTATTGCAATTTCTCTGAATGACAGAAGTCAGGGCTACATCTGATGGAGGGGCAGAGGCCCAAGAGGGCACGAAGCAGAGCGAGGCCCAGGGCAAATGCCACAGAATGTGGTATTTAGTCACAATAAACTACAGAAAATCCCCAAACTGGCCCCAGGTTCAGGCAGAGAGAGTGTTGGGCTCCTTTTAACCCCTGTGCACACGGCGCTTCTGGAAGCCACAGGATGCAGGGATGGGTTGAACAACAACTCTGCTTCCCCTAAGGGCTGCATCTTATACATCTCTGCAGCAACAGGCACCTTGTCTAAGGAACTACTGGAACTCAGGTTAGGATCTTTTTTAAGTAAGAAAAAATCCAAAATTACTTTGTGCCCATGTTTTACAAATTTAAAGATGTGCCTGCTGGGGAAAAGAATAAAGCAGCCAAGTGACAAACTACACAAAAAGGGACAAATTAACTCTAAAAAATGAGCAGCAGGGATCCAGGCCAAGCAGTATAAATCATGCTTCTCAATGCAAATCTCACCACCACATCTTCATCCACACACAAGACAACTTGCTCCTCTGTGCAGGGGAAGAAAATCACTGACTCAGCCCACAGCTCATGACCAGGGACACGGTGCCAGGTCTGCCTGTACAAATAACACCTGCACACACTCGCCCATCCAGCTGGAGACAAACGGCTGCACATTCACAGAATCACAGGATCCCAGGCTGGTTGGGCTGAAGGGCCCTCTGCAGATCCCCCAGTCCAAGCCCTGCTCACACAGGGTCACAGAGCAGATCACACAGGTGGGTCCAGGCGGGTTTCAATGTCTCAGAGAAGGAGACTCCACACCCGCTCTGGGCAGCCTGGGCCGGGCTCTGGCACCTCCCAGCAAACAAGTTTCTGCTCATGTTCAGATGGAGCCTCCTGTGTTTCAGTCTGTGCCCGCTGCCCCTCACCCTGGCGTTGGGCACCACTGAACAGACTCTGGTCCATCCTCTGACAGCCACCCTGACATATTGATCCCATTGATCAGATCCCTCTCAGCTTCTCTTCTCCAGCTCAACAGCCCCAGAGCTCTCAGTCTCTCCCCATAAGAAAGAATCTCTAGGTCCCTCAGCATCTTTGTCCCCCACCCAGGCAGCTGGACAGAGAGACAGACAGACAGACAGACAGACAGACAGACAGCTCAGCCCATTTAGCAGCTCAAGGGCATTTTGCAGAGACCCCAACACAGGGAAAAAAGCAAAGGGGCACCTGGGAGGGAGGAGGGAGACTGCAGCCATCACACACTAGCAAGACCCAAAACCCTTCAGACCTGCCCCAGAAAGCTGCCGTGACTCCACGACACAGCCCCAGGTGACACAGCGTGGGCTGAGCCTGTGCTGTCACCTCTGCGAGTGGATCAGTCCCACAGGGCAACTTTAAACTCTGACACCTTCCTTAAAACATCTGCAGTGTCGGGAGCCCAGCAGAGCACAGACAGGGGCTGTGATGCTCATGGCCGTGAGCGTGTTCGCCCCAGGGCCACCTGGCCAGGAAAAACCCACATGGTGAAGGTTAAAACCTTGGTCTCACTGGTGCTGGTCCTGTAGAGGGAGTAAAGGGATTTCAGGACACTTGGGTCAGACCAAACTCCATAAAGGAAGTTATTTTGGTTTACAGTGACCCACAGCTGTTGTTCAACTCAAAACAAGCAAGGTTGTTTCATTCCTGATTAATAAATACATGTAGAAAATTATCCTCTCTCTTTAGGTCAACTGAAAGTGAAAATACCATTCCAAAATGAGTCACTTTTCAACAATTCCCTCTTTCTCTTCATCTGTGAAAAGACTACACAGCAGAACTGACCTTATCCTGGTCTCAAACTTCATCTTTCACTGATGTGCCAAAATCCTCATCAAAGATATTCTCATGGGCTTCCCCAGGTCAGAGCCTCCCAGGGTCAGCAGCCGTGTCCCCTGGGGCGGTGGGATGTGGCACCCGCTCCGTGGGAGCACACGGGGCTGCATCAGGATGCGGGGGACAGCCCAGGAACCAGCAGCACCTGCACATCCCCATTAGCACTGTCCTCACTGACAACTGGGATGCAATTCCCATCATTGCACTCTGAGGACAGCTTAGATCCCAGCCAAGCAACCCATTCTATTCAGCACGGGCTTAAATCCAAGCGTATTAAAGACACACCTCAAGTCAAGTACGAGCTGTGTGCTGTAGAGAACAGCAGCAGATTTAAGTGTGTGCTTTGCACAGCCCTGAACCAGAGTCGTGGTGTTCAGAATTCAATCCCTCATGTTGGGAAATGCCATTTTCCATAAAACCAGGAGTCTGCGGACCAGTGAGTTTCACAGTGGGATTTAAGAGTCAGTGGGTGCCAGTGCAGTGCCCACAGTGCACACCCAGCTCCAAACCCCGACAGACACCCCAGGAATTTGGTGACCTGCCAGGCAGAAGTCCCACATCTCAGCCATTGTCTTACCTTGCAGCATGGCAGAGGTGGTGTAGTAGTTAAACGGGACCTTCTTCACCACATAGGCGTCTGTATCCAGTGAGCAGAGCTTGTCCCCCACCAGCACAGACTTCCCCGTGCCGGCGTTGCCCACCAGCATCACGGGGCGCCGGCGCTCCAGGAGCCTGTCCATGAAGTACCGCACACGGACCGTCTCGGTGGTGGGCACCAGGCAAGCCTGAGAGGGGCAAAACGAGCAGGTAAGTGTACCCATCTGTGGCACCACCCCACTGCCATGTTCTGAGGAGACATCAAACTGGGAGAGCCAGGAATGAGTGCGGTGACCTGAGTTTCTAGATGGCGCTAGGAAGGGAACAATACACTGTTACCAACCATTCAAGTCAAACTATCTGTACAGACGAAACAATGACAGCGGGATGCCGAGAGCAACATCTGGATCTCCCCGCAAACACACATTTTGCTAAAATGGTAACAATTTTTACAAGTCATCTGCTCACTGTGGCACCTCTAAAAGGAAAGAAAGGCATAGCTGGCAAACGCAATTCACTACCTGCAGCAACTCTCATTTTTCGTCCAAATCATATAAACAACCCTATTTTCAGCCACGCAGAATGACGAGATGGTGTCTCAGGGACTTTGTCACTACGTTGTCCCACATCCTGCTTCTCTCTGCAGGCCAAACGCACCTCCATCCCGCACCCTGGGCACACCAGCCCTGGCTCATAGGTGTCTCTGAGCCTGCGCCTCATGTACATCACTCAGCTCTGGAAGACGGATGGAGGATGAGTCTTCACAGTCAAAGTACAGTAAAGAAAGATGGGTAATTGAGTTGTACTTCATAAAGAATGTGTCAAGGGTTTTGATTGTGGGGTGACAATACAACCATGGCAGATGTGTTGTTAGCCCCCTCTCCCCCACCTTCAGCCCCTCTCTCTCCCCCATTCCCACTCAGGACAGGTGATTGGGAGGGAAAGAAGGATAGATAGAAGAGAATTGGAAAAATTAAAAATGTTTTATTAATGCTACTAATAAGAATAGAGAAAATAATACAAAATATACAAAACCAATCTTGAAAGCCCCAGCAACTGCAGAGCTGGCACCTGAAGTCCTGGACTGGACTGTGCAGCCAACCGGAGCTGGATTCAGTCTGTCATGAGGCCTCCGTTCGCAGGGACGACCAGCAAGGTCCTCTCCTAATCTCGGCCATAAGCAAAATGGACGAGATCCTCGTGATCTCCCACTTTTATATGAAGTATTCACGTGAATGGGATGTTATACTCTGTTTGTCAGTTTCTTGGTCACCTGTTTCTCATTGCCCCTCTCGCGAGATGCGAATCTGTCCTTATCAATAACCTCACATTCCATTGCTATGTTTACCAAAACATGGATCTGGTTCTCCAGGAAAACGCAGCTGATATGAAGGTTTTACCTGACAGGCAAATTCACTAAAAGAGAAACTTGTTTTTAACAAAACCAGGACGGAATGCCATTCTTATTATGAAGTGCTTGACCTCGAATGAGACTTAAATTGAAATGCCTGCATACAGTCACTAAAATGCATGTGCTCTTCCCAGACAAAACACGTGCAGGGTTCACATACCTGTAAGGGCATTTCTGGATCAAATTCAAACTGAGGAATAAGTTTAGACCAAGGTTCAAACTTCTTCGTTTCTGGATCAATGTAGAAGTCAAAGACTGTGCCCTGAGAGGGAAACTTGATAGTCTTGAATTCTGCCACCCACCACTTGCTGAACTCCACTCTGTAGTCCACAAGCTATAAGACAAAAAGTGGAGAAAATACACTAATCTGGATCAATTAATTAGTAATGGAGAATGTTATCTATCCCAGTCCACCAGAGCGGGATTAGTCCTTAAAATATATTCCACAGCATAAAGTTCTTATCATTTTTCCTGCTATTAAGCCTAATTTTTCATTTTCTTCATTTCTGCTCATCAGTCCTATTTATTCATCTAAATAATTCATCCTCTGTGTTGATCACTCTTGGTATGTCTGAGACTAGATAGATGGATCAATTTGAAAAAGAGAAATACGTGCCTATGACTAAACAGACCGCTTGATTGATTCTTGGTGCCTACTTCTTCCAACAGACAAGGACACAACATCCGTCTACATCTGTGCTCATGGTCAGTCACAGCATGCGTACCAAAGCCTTTCCTCATCAATCACACCACTCTATTCAGAGTGAGTTGTTGTCTTCTGGCTTCTTTTCAAGCCACAACGTTTCAGACAAGCAGGACTGCAGACACCAGCGCACCAAAGCAGCAGCGAGGGTCTGCCCCTTTGACCCCGCCGTGATTCTGCGCTGCCACATTCCCCTCAAAGCACCCGTTTCCTTGCTTTTCCCCATTGTATCTTTCTACACATGGAGATTTTGGAGCATCTGAATTTTTTCAACTGGGGTGACAGTTTTGCTTTAGATGCTGGGTCAGGACTCACAAAATGTGCTTAGTCCCCTCCTCTGCCCTAGGTCTCCTGTATGACATTGGGCCAGCCATTCTGCCCAAACACCTTCCCATGTGGACAATGGGAACTGGAGAGAGGTGGAGGGGAGGAGGAGAGGAAAATTGCTGTGAGAAAGATGTTTGTGAAATACCGGACGCATCATTTAGCCCGTTTTAACAGCACAGTTTGTTCCTGGGGTGTCTGCGGGTCTCTCCTCCCCATAGCCATACAATGTGGGGTCACCAACACATTGTCCATAGGCTGCTCGGCCTCCATAAGGAAACCTGGGTTTGTTCCTGAACTGAACCAAGTGTCCTCCATAAAGCCTCCTGAGCCACAGTCCCTCAAAAGACCAGTGGATTTGAAAAACACATTAACAGTATCCACGATTTTGCAGACTCGTGCTATTCAGAGAGGCAGAATCCCTGTAATTCTCCGTTCTCCTGTTGTTATAACTCCTCAGCAGCGGCAGCAGAGTCGCCCGCAGTGGAGCGGGACGTGCGTGGCTGCTAAAAGCTTTCCCACAAGGGTGCCCTTACCCCGCACAGCCAAACCGCCTGCAAGCGCGCTGTGCCGCGCTGCCCGCCCTCCCTGACCCCGCGGTTAAATGGAGCCACTCCAGCCCCAGCTCTATTGCCAGAACGGTGTGGAATTCAAACCACTTCCTTAATAAAAACCCCATATGGATTACCGCTAATTTCAGAGCCAGGAAATGGCAAATCTATCATCTGTTTTTATACAGGGGCCCCGCTACCCACCAACAAGCACCGAGTAGTGGGAAGCCTCCCAGACTGTTTCTCCTGACATTTCGGCCGCGAAAGGTCAGCGCGAAGGGCACCTTCGGTGGAAAGCAATAAACAGATTTTATATTGGATCATTTTTCATCAGGCTCCCCATTGCTCGGACTGCTGTATCCTCGCACTCTCAGCTCTGACATTTACAGAGCATCGCGGGCAGTAACGCACAGCCAGGCTCCCGGCGGAGCCTCCCGGAGGGTCGCTGTGCCTGCAGCTGCTCCTGCAGCCCACCCAGAGCCACTACCGCAGGCAGGAGCCCGGCCTGATGCACCCGAGACTGACTGTGCGGCATGGGGAACACAGCGGCCAGCTGCCACAGCACCGCACACCAGCATACTTGCGCTTGTACTGCTGAAGCAAAGACAAGTAGTGCTTCCCAGGCTTTATTGTGTTTTGGTTTGTTTCTTTAAGTCATCCTAGACTGGCAACACTAAGGCTGAGTATTTCCCAGCTGCCACATGGGAAATGGAGGCTCCACAAGGACCAAGGAAGCTGGTCTCGCACAGGTCATTCAATGGTCACAAGGTGTGATGGCACCAAGTGAGCACCCAGCTGAGCTTGAGCTGTGTTGTTCAGCACTTCCTGAAGCATCTGATCCTTGGCATGGAGCAAATCTGAAGAGACCAGCAGACACTCTAGGTCTGGCGTTAAGGTACATGAAAACACACAAAGAGACCCCTGGGAGCACTTGAGCAGCCATCAAGAACGGCAGTGCCTCCACCCGAGCTGGGGAGGGGTGTCTGGTGTTACATTCGTGGAGAGACCTCCCGCATAGTCCAGACAACACAGAGTTTGACACAAGCCCAGCGGAGATCAGACGTGGATCTCCAAGCCCTTGACAGCAGTGCAGTGTGGGCAGACCCAGACATCAGGACTACACACTTTAGATCTGAGGATAAGGCGTCCTCTGACTAGGGGATGCAACCACCCAAGAGTAGGTGTGCCCCTGTGGCCACGAAAGTCAATGGCACCTGGGGTGCCTTAGGAAAAGTATGACCAGCAGGCCAAGGGAGGTTGTTCCTCCGGCTCTGCTCTGCCCTGGTGACAAAACACCGGCTGGTTTGTGTTATGTAGCACGTCTACCTGTGCAGTCAGAAGGCTGAAAGACTGCTCCACTGATACATCCATCTGATAAATCAGTCTTAATTTGATCACATTATGCACATCCACAGGCTTCTATAAGTTAACCTTATGTTTCTCCCCAGTGAAATGCATCTGCATAAGCAAACATCCCTCCACCTTTACCACTGACCCCTCAGCTGTTCTCCGGTGGTGTTACACCCTGGATAACGAGGCCTTTCGTAAAAGGAATTGTTGTGTTTCTAGTTTATTATCACCTATATGAGAGCCCCAGGAAAACAGCATTACTGGCATAGCACTATGTTTCAGAAAGTATGAAGAAATCAAAACAACACAAAACCACACAAACAAACTGTGTGAAAGATGCTGAAGAGGCATCTTCCGTCTTACCTGATCTCGAAACATTGATCCACCAAAGGCCCAGACGGCAGCAAAGACAAAGTAAAGTTCATAAAGCTCCTTGGGACAGTCAGGAGGTGTGTTCTCCTCTGCCAGGAGACATTCAAGGAGGTAGCACAACATCTGAACCATACTCTGTTCAGGAATGGGAATAATCTTCTTAAATCTAAGGGATGGAAATTAGAAAGCAATACGTCCATCACAACCCAGGAAGACTAGAAATGCTCTTTCAGAATACTGGCATTCTGCTTGTCAGCGGTACGTGTCCTATTCCCAGGTACAATAAAGAGAACACCCATTCTCACACTCAGACCCGCTGGCACCGGCACATATACAAGTAATAACAATAATCAGAAGTTTCAAGCATTTTAAAACTTTGATCTTCTTGAAAGAAGCAGAATGGAAGACTTGCTAAAGGCAATGATTTCCTGCGAGCACGATGAGTTCAAAAGCGGTCAAATAGAGGAGTAATAAAATAAACCCTTTCATCTTGCCATTTTACATTCATTTAAGCTACACTTACAGAATTCCAAACTAATATTGTAGCTGCACTGAAGTCCTCCATAAAGTAATTATAGCTATTTGAAAGGTTGGTTCTACGATTTCTGAATTAAGCAAGCTACCAAAACACTCAGCTCAGGGTTGCCTGCAGCTAATCCCGTGGATTTCACGCTCTGAGACAATGTTCAGCAAACAGAATGGGAAACGTCCGATTGACTTTGCTACCAACAGTCAAAACCAACTTGGTCCCACAGAGAGAAGTTCCCTAGCACAATGTTTAAGTCCTGATTCCAGACCCTTCTGACACATCCCCCTTTTGGCTGACATCTCCCATGCTCACTGATTTTTCTTTTGTTTTTAAAGGAAAGTGCAACTATAGGAAGCAAGTAGAGGATGGGAGATGCTCCCTTAAGTTTTCTGGGACTCTACTTTGGCCAGTCCTCACCACAGTATGAGAAAGAGAATGGTTTCACATGATGATAAGCAAGAACCACATGACTTCCCTGTGGACACTGCTTTAAAGCCAAATCAAGCCAAGAAGCACTAGGACCCTTCCAAATACCCAAGTTCTTAATGAAAAATAACTTGCGGAGTGGGCTCAGGTCTAGCCTGACACATCAGGAGGCTGAAAAGCTTTCTCTTTGGGATCTGCCGGAATTATTTTCCAAGAGATAGAGAGTTGATACAGGAAATACAATAAAAATCAAATCAAAATCAGATGAAAACCAGATCTGACCAACACGATACAGGCAGGAGCGTCACTTTGCCCACCTCGCCCTGCTGGTTCTCTGAGCTTAAGCCAATGATGCTCAGGGCTTCCAGGGGCAAGGAGGATCATGTGCAGCACAACCCAGCGCAGCACAGCTGGGCTGGACAGTGGCAGGTGTCCCCATGCCCTCACCACGGGTGACACAATCACTCACCAGATGGTACCTTGTTCTGAGGGTGTCCAGGCAAATGGGCAGGTACTTATCAAACAAAACGGTCAGGTTGGCTCTTTCGGACTGGATCTCTCGCCTGTCGATCCAGCTGCTCACTGGAGGATTCCAGCCCAGATCCGACGGGTTGATGTACAGGATCCCTTTAGGCCCAGGGTAAGAGAGAACATATAGTAAAGACATAGCAGAAACTGTTCCTTTCTTCCAGCAGAGTTTACCAGGTACTTTCACACAACTAAAACCCTATCAAATATGACGGGACGTCCCATTACCTGCCCCCTTTTCCTGCCCCACTGCAGAGTAGAAACATGAACAGTGAAGAAACTTCACCCTTGAAACCACGGCGCTTTTCATGACCTTGCCCTAAATTCAGAACATTGTCTTGTCTGAGCAGTTTCATTGCTCTGGGCCCCATTTCCCCATGTGTAAAACTAGGGGACACCTCCATTCCCTTCTCCCATACTTCATGCACTTCTTCAGAAGATCAAGAACTCTTTGAGACAGATACTGTCCTTCTCCTCATAAAGTCCATCCAAAGGGCTTTGCACAACAGGAGCACTCAGCAACGCTGAAGCCATGATCACCCACCAACAGTCAGAGTGCTCTGGGTAAATCTCCAGGATGATGACAGCTCCACATGTGCATTTGGGGTCAGGATCCTCAGTTTGTCTGTCAGAAACCTGCCCTGTCCACCCACGGCCGCTGTGATCTCAGGTTGGGTACTTGCAACAGGAGTCAAGTTGGCCAACAGAAGACTGGTTAATGGCACTAGATCCTCCTGGGTTCACGGCAAATCCCAGTGCGGAGCTCAGGCCAGGACTCACCCGCTCGGGACACGGTTGCTGGGGTGGCTGTGCGCAGGTGGCTGATCTCAAACACCAACCGCATCGTTGGGTTCAGAGGGATTCTCTCATTGCTCGCCAGGGTCAGCACCTGCATTGGGCAGACAGACAGACAGAATGACATCTTCCCCAGGAACAGGAACGAAAAGCATTCAGCACTTTGCACTAAAAAGCTTGGTTGCTGCCAGCACAGTTCCTTGAGGGAATGCAGCTGATTTCCAGCAGGTAGTAGAACTGTCTTCCATGACTCAAAGGAACAGCACTCCCTTCGAGCGGCGGAAAAAGGTGTGGAATTATGACCCCACCCTATTTTTGAAGGGCCTGGAGTTACAATCAGGACATCTGTGATTATCCATGAGCCCAGTTCCAGGAAGGGAAATTACAATGAAACCATGATTTGAGCTATTTCCCCTCATGCACCATTTTCTATATGTGATATTGTTTGGTGTATCTGAAGAAACACAACCGCATTATTCTAGGAGGTGTTATTTCAGCATCTGCATTTTTAGGCTGAACCATGCCATGCAGTCAAAGAATATCTCCTTCTTTAACTTATATTCATTACCTTATTATCATCCATCACAGTATTAAGAGACTCAATCCACATTGGATCAATATCTCCATCTAGTACCATCCACTTGGGACCGTCATGCGTGATGTTGGCCAGCTCTCGCATGATTGATGAAAACAGGCCTGGGAGGGTGACAGGAAGATGGTGATGAACACTGAACTTGACACCTGCTCTAACGGTTTTCTCCAGCAACACAGTAAAAATTACTCTAATTAATGCTTTCCTCTCAAACATGCAAAACTCTATGTGCCTATACGTAAATATTACTATATCACAATACGGTTCTAGTTTGCTTTAAAGTGAAAAAAGGGTTATCAGTTATCACTACTGAAAATGATTGCAGACCTACGCACGAGCTTCATTCCCACCGAGAATCATAAGGGATAAGAAAAATGTAGAGTAGCTACTCAAAGGCAAAAGGCGGCATGAGTTATACAATGCAGAGAAAACCACCTGAATATGCCTAGGAAATCCTTATAAATATTTTTTTGTGGCTCAAAGTATATCAGGGCAATCAAGATGCATTAAACGCTGGGTCATGGCTTTAGTGAGACTGAGGGGAGAACAAGCACAGAATGACATTGAATGACAGAACAAAATGTTGGTAAAATCAAGGAGAGAGAGGATACAGAGTCTCAAGGGGAGTAAATAATGAATGTTAAGAAGACCACGAAGGCTGGGAATAGAGCAGCAGCACTGCAGAGCAAATGAAAACTCCACAAAACTATTGCTCTCCTCTACATGTGAAAATACCTCGGGAGATGCTGGTCTTCATGAAAAAACATCAGGCAAACATTAAAAAAAAGCCTCTCTTCCAGTGAATTGTGACAAGAACTCTTTTTTTTTTCTTTTTTTCTCCAGGACAAGCTATTTCTTTGTGATCCAGATCAGGAACAGCTAGTGGCACCATCTGACTGAAGACAAAGCTTGTGCTCAGCAAACGCAGAACGGCTCACCTGGAACAGGTGTGTGATCCCGAGACCGGGTCAACAAAAATAACGCTTCAGCGCCTCTGCCTCCAGCCAGTTCCTTACGTGTTGGACACACGCCTCGGGAACCACTCCGACATTATTAGCATCAGAAACAGTTGCTGTCTCAGGGCATCAGGGCTTCCCTCGGATACACCGCGGCAGCGGGGAGAGGAAAGCGCCTCTGTCCTGACCTTGTGCATCCACAGCACACGGCTCTCTTGGGGTTTAAAAGAAGAGTTTTGTTCTGCAAAGAACACTTTTGGGATTCCCATATGGGACCTTTTACCACCTAACATGTAGGACCTTTTCAACTTCTGATAATGTGACAGGATAAAACTGGGGAGCGGAAAAGCAGGGGCTGATCTGTAAGGGAACAGGTCACCTCTTGCTAGGCTGTGGTGAAGATTGCCTTGCTGGTCTTTGACAACATGAAACAACATTTTCAGGAATGGTTACTGCAGAAAATATCTGCCTTGAAAGCTCAGGGAGGAGTGCCACTATTTCATTTAAACCATCGCAGGCCAGAAACCACTGGACAGTCACCTGTAAAATGTCCCTCCTGCTGTTCGGTGTCACCGCTGCCCTCGATCTGCAGCCACTGCTGCAGCCAGTCTGCACAGTTCAGGCTGTACCCTGCACGTCCCTCTGCCACTTTGATTTAGGCTCCCTAATTACAATTAGAAAGAAATTAACCTGGCATTGGAGCAAAGCAGGGGGTCGGGAAGGGTCCATGGCGGGGCCAGGGGAGGTGGGTGGCAGCTCATCTGCTGCTGTGGATGATTCATGGTAATGTCTTCCCTCACCTCCCCCACACCTCCCCAACCCGCCGCACACGTAAATCGAAGCTGCCTTTATGTATTAGTCACAACCCAACATTTCCACTCCAGATTTTCTGTAATCTTCCAGCAAGTTTGAAATGTTCCTCAGGAGTAAGCAGGATCAACAGCTTGGCAAACGCTGGTGTGCTACAGAGATCGGGCAGCCATACTGAGTGGAAAAACTGACGTTAAGGCTGCTGTGCGTGCTATCAGCAATGAAAACCTGGGGATGGGACATTTTTTGGGGTCCCAGTGCACACCACAGTGCAGGAGGGACATCTCTTCCATCACTGGTCCAGCCAACTCCCAAAAACTGCCTGCCCCACTTAGGAACTGGTAAGTGTTGGTATTAATGGGCATTAAAATTATTCTTAGGGCAATAGGATCAAGTAGGCTTATGCTATATTTCCCATTTGAAGATCAAAGAGCTAAAACATCCTGTGTATCCTTTCAACAACAAACTGTCATGTGGCTGTAGGCAGCAGACAAGCACCTGGGCTCTCAGACCTGCACATGAAGAACCAGTCACCCTGCTGCTGCTCGGGAAATTCATTAAAAATACCCGTCTTTATCTACATATTTCAGACATGAAATGACATTTACCGTCTTTCCATTCTCTCGTTGCTGGGTTAATGATGCCAAAGAGCTCATCATTGGTGACTGCCTTGGGGTTGAGGTCTGCCCAGACAGGACGTCGCTTCATTATCTGGTAAGTCCTGTTCAGGGATCTCATCACCTGAGACTTGCCCGTGCCCGCGTTACCCACCACGAAGACAGAGTGCCGGACCGTCAGCAACTCCTCCAGCTGCACCACCTGAGAAAAACACTCCCAAATTTTAGACAAAGATGCCAAACTGAAGTTCAGGTCTATAAAATAGGTCCCACTGGGCCACCTCTTTAGAAAGACGTGACCCTGAGACACAAGCAGATTTGACAATTGAGTTTGGTCCAGCCACTCTAATCACAATGGGTGAAATCCTCAGCCTGCAGATAAACTTTCAGCGCTGTTTATACTTGACAACCACCACCTGATGAGGCCCTGCTCTCCAGGGGCTACACTTTCATGAGCCTACAAAAGTTGGCCCCTTTGGAAGCCCAGAGACTGAACCAGTGCTGACCTCAGGAGCAGGTGCAACTGCCTCAGACCCAGCACAGCTGACTGCCCTCCAGCGAGATCTGCCTGCAAGGACAATGCTGTGCAGAGCTCTCTTTGTAGAAGCAAAGCTGTTTGAGAAAACCCAAATGATTTGATGGCGATGTGGGTGTAGCAGAAGATCTCTTGGTCTTACTTTGAGCACAAAGTTGTCCTCAGCCTGCAGCCGGAGGTCCAGCACAGCCTGCCTCACAAACGACTCAAAATTCAGGTCACGCTTCCGAGGCACATCCAGTGCAGGGAATAGATCCCCAATCAGCCCCATAAACACCGGCACATCATCCGTCACAATCTTGGGGATGTTGAAGTCACGAAGAGAGCGCATCAGAACCTGGTCTTCGGGTCGCTCTGGGCAATCTCGCTTGAGGGAGCCAGCAACAACTAGCACTGACTTAATGGCACGCAAGCCCCAGTCGTAGTGATCCTACACCAGAGGAAGAAAAAACAAGAGGCATGAGTTTATGCTTAGACAGTACCATGTAGGGTGAAGAACCACCATTCCCAAACTGCCAGACTAGTAAGCAATGAAAATACATCTAAATCTGTTATTTGCATTGTGGCCAGAGACCTTCTCCAGCCTGAGCGACCTGGTTTCCATCTCAGTAGGTGAGATTCCCGTCAGGGACAGTATTAAAGAGTCAAATAATTCAGCTGTTCAGACCATCACATGGGCTCACAGTTGGCAGTAAGACAGCAGCAGGATTTGCACTCCAGAGACCAAAGCAATTTGTTTCACCTAAATCATAAAGCACCTATAGCAAGGCCAGCCAGCCCCCTGCATCTGCAGGAGCCACCAAGGTGAAAGGCTTGTTAGTCCATTATGAGGCCCCAAAGACCCAAGTTTCTCCACCCTGCCCATCACAAGATGACCAGCCTGTTTGGTCTCAGAGGAGGTCCAGGAATAAGGGGTCAGTAAAGACATTGCTGAAAAAGTACCACAAAACGGCATGAGAAGAACTCTCAAGCCAACAAACAACTGTTCATATTTCTGTCCTGTTAACACCCTCCAGAGCACAGCTCGACAGCTGACTGCTCTGTGTGGGAGGCCATGGCTTCCACCAGGCCCCTCAAGGCACAGCACCAAGTTTCTGCGACAGAGCATATCCCACCCAGCCTCATGCTGGCACAGCCAAGATCAGGTTTGTATCATCAGGAATCCTGATTCAGGTCTCCTCTGGACCCAGCTTCGATCTACACAAATAATGACAAGGAAAAATCTGATTTGCTTTGCACTGACAGTAACTCTAACAAGACCTGGAACCAGCCTAAGGCTGAACTCAGAGAGGGACACCATAAACCCTTTGCAGGCAGGAGAATCAACAGGAAGAGACTGGAAAGCAAAAGGTCACTGAATACTACCCCAAACATGGTGTCATTTAAACTCACTGAAAGGTCTCCCATTAATGCAGCTGGTCAAATGCTTTTGTCCCTGCAGATGCTCCAGTAAAGCAGTCTGAAAATTTTATTGCTCCGATGATCACCAACCCTCTCCTCCCCCAGCAGCCAGTGCAAATGCAGTCTTTAAATAAAAGCTGTGAAACGTTAGCCATGGAGCTGAGCAGCACAGTGCCATGTTTCTGCTGATTTTGGAGATTCATCATACCACTCAGCCACAGAATCAGGCTCACCTGCTTGGACAGGAGCTCTTTGCAGAGTTGGTAGAGAGTAATGAACTTCCTGGCTAACACCCGGGCCTCGATGAATCCCTCAGCCACCAACATAATTTCACAGATCAGCTCAAAGTCTGGCACAACCATCGCACACGGCCTAAAATGACAGGTGAGGAGGCATTGCAGAACAAGTATTTCTTGACTACAGGTCTTACAGGCAGCGCATTTGCAGCTTCATCTTCTAGGCCTTCTTTTATGAGCCAGGTCACCCTCTGCCTTCCCCACGACAAGGGACAGAGCTCCTTTGCCCTGCCTGTGCGTGCCCAGACCCAGGCCTGTTGTGCAAGGCTTAAACTACCTGCGAATGCCCTATGCAAGTGAATTCCCCAAGGACATGAGGTCGAGCCTGGATGTTCCAAAAGACAGTTTCTGCCAGGTCACAAA
The DNA here is from genome assembly GCF_037038585.1 of Patagioenas fasciata. NCBI lineage: Eukaryota > Metazoa > Chordata > Aves > Columbiformes > Columbidae > Patagioenas > Patagioenas fasciata. The sequence continues at coordinate 1,607,815 of NC_092545.1, forward strand.
CCCTGACCTGGACTCACCTGAAGAGAGCTTTTAAATTCTCAGGTAGCTCTGTTCGCCCTGCGTAACCAGGGTTCATGGTGATGAAAATGCCTACTGATGGTACTAAGTTGATGTCTTCTCCAAGAAAATTGAAGGATTTCTTCTTCTCCCGTATTGCATCCTGCACGCTCTTCACCTAGAAATCAAGACAGTACTATAGTATCAGCGTTCACTTATGAAAAACACATCAGACAACGGTGCTTCCTTCGTTACTCTTGGCCTCGTGACAAATGGGGCTAATCACTGTTTTATTTTTTACCGGCAGCATAAAGCTTTATACACTGTTTGGAGTACATCAGCATGGCAATATCAATTTCCCATCTCAGTCAAACTCTGGCAAAGCAGAAAAAAGAGCTGAAGAGAGTGGAAAGTCAAAATGCAAAGGAGTTGCAAGACTTCACACCTTTGCTCCATGAGACAATGATGAACGTGGGTCAGGAAGAGCAACTCAGGAGCGGGAAATGTCCCCAGCACTGCCTGCATTCACCTTGGCTTTTGACATCACCTGTGGGACACTGCTCAGCACATCTCACAGCAAAAACACCACCAAAGGCTCCACCATCTCTGAACCAGCCAGCCCAGCAGAGGTCTGATGTGTGAGAGAGACACAGGGCAGTACAGGTATCCACAACACAGCCAACACCCAAACGCACTCCCCAAAGTCTATCACAATATGGGCCCATTATTCCCTTTACCCATCTCACCTCTCCCCACACAGCGTTGCTCTTCAGGACATCCCAAAACCCTCCTGTGCCTGCTCCGTTCCCTGACCAGGCCCAGAGAAGGGGTAGCACCTCCCAATAAGCTTGGCCTCAGCTCAGTTGTAAACTGACCACTTGATATCACTTTTAAAGATTTTGGGACATCAGATGTTTGATTTAAAACCAAAACCAGAAGGCAGAAGCTGTAAAACCTCTCCTAACACCTTCACTCACTAATATTATATTGTTTTTTATATTTGCCTGATTGCAGCTTTGTTCTGCTCATTCCTCTCCTTCCGAAGAGTTCACCTCTCTGCAAACAGCACCTCAGCGAGGGGCAAATCTCTCTCTATTCACCGCTCTAACCTCACTACTGTTTGCCATCTCAAAGTAAAGCAATTAATCGAATTTTTCCCTGTAAGGAACCATATCGACATCAGCTGCATGAGTAAGACAGCCAATTAAACATCGCCATGGTAACACTCCTAATAGCAGCCAGGAGACACCATGATGGAATGACGGCCGTGCCGCTTTCTTCAGCTGCCACGCTCCAGCCAGGAGCGAGGGAACCATTAGCAGTTGAGTCATTCCTGGGCTTCTTTTGTTCAGCTTCCCTTTTTATTTCAAGATCCTCAAAGACTTTTTTTCAATGACAACTTTAAACTAGGACCTGACGGAAGAGAAATTGAGAGGGAATGATACATAAACTCTTGTACCTGCCTGGGGCTTCTCTGGGATGCCACATAAGGTACCAATTATGAGTGAAACAGATGAGAAGAATGAGGAGTTCATGGAGGGGTTAAGAACAATGTCTTTGACCGAAACATTTACAGAAGTGTAGAAACTTCTGAGCTTTATATCTTTCTATAACACTGAGCCCAAAAGGGAGTCCAGGAACAATTCAGCACCTCAATCAGATATTAGGATCCTAAAACACGCACTCAGCTGACAGTTGGATCCTGAAGAACTTGGGCACTTTGGCACCTCAGTTTTCTGCACTGAAGCCCCCCAAGGCTTCCCCTGTATAAAATAATGCCAGGTTTCCTCATGGGCTGGTAAGAGGAGGGGAAGGAGGACGCGAAGTGACAGATTATATATATAAGCACGAGAGCACAGGACTTTCTGGCACGATGGGGAGGCCAGTCTCCCTTCCAGCCCTTCTCCAGGGATGCTGCTGCGCTTCACACGAGACTCACCAACACAATGCACTGAGCAGCTAAACTACAGAGGAGATGAGAAACCATTCGCCAGGGGAAACACCCATGCCCAGCTGGGCACCGCTCCAATAGCTCTGTCCCAGGTTTAATCCCACGGTGTCAGGGTACCCTGGGCAAGCGCGTCAGCAAGGGCCGCAGATCTGCCCCAGATTCCAGCTCCCGAGTGTCACCAGCTGACACTGGCTTTTGGGAGCACCACGGGGCTGCGCACATTCCTCCAAGGAATGGTGCCAGTTGGCCAGGAATACCTTCCAAAGCCACTTGGCAGAGCTGTCGTTACAGACACCAGAACTAAATCCACAGCCATATAGTTTTGGAGACAGGTTAAGAAAATTAATCCTGAATGTATTCCCATTTCCTGAGTATGACACACAACCTGTGCCTGACCAGGGGTGATAAGGAACCCCCAGAAGTCCAGCGGATCTGCCCCAAACACCCCTCTTCCCCTCTGTGAAAATTATTCCCTACATTGCAGACTGAGCAGCCGCAAGTCAAGGCAGCTTCTCTGTCTTGAAACGATGTGCTGCAATTATCTCACAGCAGATTAATGACACGAGTGCTTTCCTGAGGAGGAACAGGTACAGAGCCATGGTGCGTAGTGGTCTGGGAAAAGATGCTACAAAGAATTGTCTTGGCACAAATGCTGTAACTGGGGCAAGAAAAGTGACAAATATCTTTGCAGCACGTAACTGCGACATCTTGGCAGTGCTGTGATATTCATGTGATTAATCTTGAGATCTAATCCCACACCTGCCTATACACAGAACTGAAACCGGCAATATGCAATTGCCATTTTTACCCTTGCTCCAAAGACTGCAGAATGGCTCTGCTCTGTTTGTATTTATTTATGAGTGTTTCTCCACTCACCTGTACAGCAACCACAGAAAGGACCTCAACTGAGATCCTGTTAAATTCATCAAAACAGCCCCAGGCTCCCGTCTGGGAAAGGCCTTTGTAAATATTCCCACAAGACTGGAAAAACAAAACAAAAACAAAGATTACAAGAGTGAAATCATAAATGGAATCAACTCCAGCAAAAAATTGATTTTATTTCCCAGCCTGTTTATTTATAGCAATTTACAGTCTATTGTGGGTATTTAGAAAAGTGCATGGAAACAGCAGGCACAACTCAATTATAATATTTATAGCTCTGCGCAGCTTGCCACTTTATCTGCTAATTGCACTTTCTCGATATATCTGTGCACCAGTTTCATTTAAAGGTCACTTGTGCTGAATTACTGATGGTCCCGTTTCCTGGGAGAGCCCATAAGCTAAATGAAATATGATCCGAGGCTACCAAAATCACTGTACCGTGCCAGACTGGCAGAGAGCAAGACTCAGCCTAATGATTCAGTGCTCTGTAGCGGCTGAAGGTTCACTATGTTTTGGGTTTATTCTGGGAGAGGATCCTGAGAAAACCAGGACAGGTCCCTCCCCGTGCCAGGGGCTGCCAGGTCGCGAGCACGCCGAGAAGAAACGACCAGGGTCCAACTATCAGCACAGCCTTGGTCTCAACTGAACAGACCAACATTTTTGAAGAATTACACATGAAATCTAACTCCAGAAAGGAAGGGAAATGCATAATGAGGCAGAGAAGATAGTTCGGGTCTCTGCCTCCTGAAGAACCTTGTGCAAATCTTAGAGAAGGAACGGGAGGAGAAGGAAAAGGCATTCAGCTTAAAGGAGTGTAGCAGGGATTTGGAGAGAGGTGATCACAGAATCCCAGCCTGGTGGGGCTGAAGGGACCTCTGCAGATCCCCCAGTCCAAGCCCTGCTCACGCAGGGTCACAGAGCAGATCACACAGGTGGGTCCAGGCGGGTTTCAATGTCTCAGAGAAGGAGACTCCACACCCGCTCTGGGCAGCCTGGGCCAGGCTCTGGCACCTCCCAGCAAACAAGTTTCTGCTCATGTTCACATGGAGCCTCCTGTGTTTCAGTCTGTGCCCGTTGTCCCTCACCCTGGCGCTGGGCACCACTGAACAGAGTCTGGTCCATCCTCTGACACCCACCCTGAGATATTGATCCCATTGATCAGATCCCTCTCAGCTTCTCTTCTCCAGCTCAACAGCTCCAGCTCTCTCAGTCTCTCCTCACAAGAAAGAAGCTCCAGACCCCTCAGCATCTTTGTAGCCCACTGCTGGACTCTGTGCAGTTATTCCTTCTTAAACTGGGGAGCCCAGAACTGGACACAACTCCAGATGTGGCATCACCAGGGCAGAGCAGAGCGGAAGGAACAACCTCCCTTGACCTGCTGGTCATACCTCTCCTAATGCACCCCAGGTACCATTGGATTACTCTCATCCTTCAGGTTTGCTCGGGCCCTGAGCATCCCCTGCCCCATGTGACCGCACTGCAGCCGAGGTGGGAGCCATACCTTGTAGTCCATCTGCTCGGAGCAGTTAAACACGTACACCATGATGCCCAGGGCTCGCCCCAAATCTTTCGTAGTCTCCGTCTTGCCAGTGCCCGCAGGGCCTGCAGGTGCTCCGCTCATGGTCAGGTGCAGTGACTGGGTCAGGGTGATGTAACATCTTTCACAGTGAATGATGAATGAAAAAAGGAAATATGTCCAATAGGTCAACTGTGGGCTGCAGGGCAATAGCACTAGAGCATTGCACTCAGCAGAGCCTCTCCTCTGAAAAGCTGTACGTGAGCAGGGGTCATGTCTGAGCTGAAAGCCTTCTTGGCATTAATTACCACCTCTGCTCAGCTCTGTTTTCTCCAAGAGATACTCATCTTCCACCAAGGTCTGCCCAAACCTCTTCATGTCCAGCTTGTGTTCTCTCTGGATCCTCATACAACTCATGGATATTGGGCACATCTCAGGCAGTATGAGAAAAGGACAGCTTTTCTGGAAGACCTGTCACTGACAGAAACCTGCTCAGGTGGCCTGTGAGTGAACCCAACTCAAAGCTGCAGCAAGTCCCAAAGTTTCTCCATCATGTTGATGATGGACACTGGGGTGGTGTCCACATGTGAGTATCTATACTACCTGTATAAGCCACAGAGGTGTAGTCAATATAGCCAACAAAACCTGATGATACCTGGGGGCTTGACGCAGCTGACTAACACAGGTGACTAGAGCCACCTGAGATGCTCTTGGTTGCTGAAATGTCACATAGGGTGGAGAGATATGACAAGGGGTCCATAGGAGACTTTTACACTTCTGGATTGGCAGCTGGAAGCCAGGTGGGACAACACAGAGTATCTCAAGTAACCCTAGGTGTCCCCACTGAGGCAACCAGGTAGATGTCTGCTTCAAGATGGGATGAAAGCTCTCTAGACTCACCAGCTTTATGGACTGTGGACATCTTGTGCACAGGAAGACACCCACAAGTGTTTTAATGTGTGAGCTGAATCCCACCCAGGGATCTGATGTACAAATTCCCCAGAGGGTACCACCAAAAACCAGATAAGAGTTAGAGCTCGACCACTGGAGTGCTGGGACATGGAGACAGAACAAGAGGGATACAGGTGTCTGAACTAAATCCATCTTTGGTTGGCATCTCTCTCTCTACCTGTGTGGCAAAGCCCAGCTATGACATTGTGTCCCAGGGACTTACCTGTCGGTCAGCGGAGTGATCACAAGCCGAGGGGTATTGCCAAGGTATTCATAGGAGTACAGGAACTGGGCGTCACAGATGTTGGCAAAGCAGTGCCGTTCCTCATCTGACCATCTGTGCCGGAGCTGTGACAGCCAAATGAAGGCCTGGGCATTGTCCACCTGCAACACACCCACAAACACCATCACAGGAAGGCCGGGGATGCCAGACACATGCAGCTCGGGGGCCAAAATAGCGACTGCTATAAAATTTTCATGGGGGATGACTGGTCCTCACTGCAAGGCAGGTGTGGTGAGGAAGGCCGCCTCCTTGCAATGCGGTGAGAAATGTCACCTCCCCATCTCCCATCAGTAAAGGGGAGGAACCAAATTAGTGACCACATTGGTGGGAGAGGAAAAAATTAATGGCCAAGAGAAAGAGCCTTACAAAAAGACTCCTGAATAGATTTAAGAAGCAGCAAGTCATGAAGAAGGTCTCATAATGCAACCAGAGTGAGAGAAGGAGCAGAGGCCATCTAGACAAGGAAGAGGTTGCAGACAGCACCAAGGAAACAGACTGGGGACAGGTGGACAAAGACAGGCATGGCCAGCGCTCTCTGCACAACCAGCAGGCAGGTCCAGATGCATCACTTCACCCCAGGCTGGACCGAGGCACCACTGAGCCCAGCTGAGCCTTGAAGACAGAAACCCTGTGAGCAGCCTGGCTGCCTCTGAGATGACACAGATGAGGGAAGAGCCACAACCCAATACATTCAGGGCATCTTCCCACCCACCTGCAAGGCTAAACACTTGGCATGGTGTCAGGGACAGGGGAGTAGTGTGGGAGAGGTGTTGCAGGAGAAGGGAGTCCCACATAAGTCCCTGTGGCCCCACACCAGACAAAGGACGCTACAAAGAACAAAGCTTGAATGCTTTTTCTTACTTTCTAAAGTCAAAACTGAGACTGAGTCCAGCAGCCTCCCAACACACCACCATCATCCACCAGCACATGTCTTGGCACCAGGACGCAGTGCCGCGCTCTCGCTCCTGGTGTGAATCTGCAGCAACTACAAGTTGGTGTTGCAGGGCCATGACACAGCACAGCTCTGCAGGCTTACAGGGGCTTTCTGCACACTTACTACAAACATTGTAGAAATAAATTTAGTCATACGTCTCCCACTGAGACCGGCAGTGATCTGAATGGCCAGTGGTTGGGCCCCCTGAAGCCCCCTCTCCAGCACCCACAGAACTGTGCTGAACTGCCAACACCAACCTTCTGTGCTATCATCTTTGCCACCACATCCCGAGCATGCACGTCGATGGTGCAAATGGTCATGATTTTCTGTCTGTCGCCCTTGGAGAGCTGCCCGATCAGCATGGTAACGAGGGTGTTCAGCTGGGTCACTTGCTTCTTGTGCTATTCCTTCATCGCATTCTCGTAGCCTTCCTCCACCCTGGCAAAGGCAATCCCAACCTCGGTTGTCCACCAGATCTGGGTGCAGCAAAGCGCCACCTAGGGAAATAGGCTGGTTCAGTATCAGGGAAAATACCAAAGCTTCCTTATGTTCAAGAGTGTCGGATCCACAGGGAGATCAAGGATGAAACATCCGTGACATGAAATTAAGTATTTTTTCATACAGTAGTCACAGCAGACAGTACAACAAGGATCTGCTCCATGACATTCATTTAAAACACCATATCAGTGATAGACACATTTAGCAGCTAGTTATAAGTAAATCAGCACCTTTCACATGCCTGACACAGCAGAGGAGGAAGAGTTGGAGACCACGAGGTTGTCAGAGGTGCATCTGAGGGGCTCTTCACTCTTATCAGGCCTCACCACTTTGCCTTCCTGCTGCACCTCTCACTGCTCTGGCTGTACAGACTGCACTGCCCAAGCCCCTGGGCTCTGTCACCCAACCAAGAGCCCCAACCAGAGCATGGAGCTCAGCCTGAAAACTCCATCAGGAGACCGCCAGGATAAAGGACAACTCATCCTCCCTCTCTCCTGGATAGCAAGGTGGAGGCCAGAAACATGCCTGTCCACAGCTGCTGAAAGAAGGGAAGGGCAGGACTGATGGGGAACCCAAGAGCTACCTTTCCACGAGCCAGCCTGAGTGGTGATAAGAAGCAGTGGCAGATACCTGGGCAGGATAGTCAAAGAGCCATTGTTCCCTTGGTTTTTCCTCATAAGCCATGACGGCTTCTGTCATCTCATCTCTCACAGTAGCCCTCATGCTGTCTAGTACATGACTGAGCCAGACTTCAACCTGGAAAAGAGATTAAATCCCAGTAACACATTTGCTCTTCTTAAGTGCCTTTGGTAATTAGTGAAGATAGGAAATGAGGCAAGCATCTCAGTTCTCTTTAGACTGGACATGAGGGAAAGGTTCTTCACCCAGAGGTGCTGGACACTGAACAGGCTCCCAGGGCGGTGTCACAGCCCCAACCTGACAGTGTTCAAGGAGAGACTGGACAACGTCCTCAGACACACGGGGTGACCTGTGGGGTTGTCACTGCAGGGACAGGACTTGGACTCCATGATCCTGGTGGGTCCCTTCCAGCTCAGGACATTCTATGAGTTAACCAAACCTCACAGCCTCCTTCAGACTGGGTAGATTTGGCTAATTCTGGTACTGTAGGATTAGCATCTACTTCCAGACACCAAGAACAGAAGACAGATTTTTTTCTTGAACTCTAGCTACAGGAGGAACCAAAATGAACTCCGTCAATGAATAATTTGGTCAGGTGTGTTCCACCTCCAGGCCATGACAGAATCCCTGGTGGGATGTGGGCAGTCTGCCAGCAGCAGAAGAAAGATGCTGCCAAACTTGGGAACACAATTCCTGCTGAATTTCACATTTCACAGGCAAAGCCCTCAACAAGAAGACAGACTGAACGCAGCAAGCTCCATTGCTGGGGAGCTCAGTAGCCGGTATTACGTACTTTAGCTTCCTGTAATAGACCATGCAGAAAGGTGAAACTACCAGGATAGATAAGCTGAGCAGTAGCTTGATTCTTACATTTCATACTTTCACTCGTGGTATGAAATAATGAAGACTTGAGAAACAGGTAAAAGGCCTTCTCCTGCCAAACACACCCGTGCAGAGGTACTATGGAATAGCTTAGTCTCTTTTCAGTCTGCATCCCCTCCCTCACCGAGGATATTTGTAGCAAGCTTTAAGACTAACCTTCAAAAGGTCTTAGAAAAAATCAAATTAAAAACCTAGTCAGAAAAATGGCACAGCTCTTTCTCTCACAGTGGACTGCGACATCCACGTCCCCCCTTAGTGAGGACCTATCCAGAGTGACACGAAAGGTTGTGGTGTAAGGAGGTACTAAATCACCACCTCTTCCAGCTTTTCTCATGCACCAGGGGAGAGCAGTGAAGCTCTATGACGTCTTGGCAAGGGATCTCACACGAGGGGCAGGGGAGCAGACTCCACCGGACAGTTTTGATAGACAAGGACTTCCCTCTCACCTGCCCACTGCAGTCACAGGGCTCGCTGAAGCTGACGTACTCCTCCTCTCTACTGTACATTCCCAGGCCAACCTTGGTTGGCTTTTGCTCAGAGTCCAGCTGGAATTTCATCCTGGCCAAGCTGTCAAAGAGTTTGGAAAGATGACGTTGCACCTGCAAAACGGGTTGTATAAATAAAGCAACCGAGATAGGACGAGCGGAATGAAGATCACTATACATGTCACAAGCAAAATCATGTTAACAAAATATCTTGGATATTTAGGTAGCACCACATCTTCTCAAATGTGGCCAACATACTGCCAACAAAAGCCTCTTGCTGTCTCTTGTAATACTTCCACCTATTTCTACGTAATTTAGAAAACAGACATGCCTTAATAAATCATGTTTCTCCATTGGGAAATCTTCCATACAGAGCAAAAGCATAGAAAACATTGAAACACCTCATGACTCCTACCCCAAATTTCCCTACATGTAGTGATGAGAAGTCTGTAGCCATTTCTCCACCTCATCCTATTCTCAGCACAACGTGGAGTTTTCTTCACTATGAACTTTCCTGTTTTTCGACTACTAGAAACTGATTTTGTGCTAGTGAAATATCCTAAATTCTCTTTCATGGAGAAGAAAGATCTTTATTTCTGCCTAAGACCTATGATAAACAGCCCAGACCTCCTATAGAACAACCATGTTCACCAAAAGCACTCTTCCAGAAGGAAAAGAATAATTCAGTTCTTTCCTGTTCACCTCCATCTGAGTCTGCAAAGCCAACAGGGAGATGCTGTGGGCTCTCAACATCAGCATCTGCCTGCTGGGAGCTGAGCAGGTCACCAGCACTTCTTCCAGACCACTGCGTAACACACAACTGCATCACTGCGCGCCCCACGCCAATGAAGGTGAGATTCTCCTAGGACTGACGTCCCCACAGAAAGGGGAAGCTCCCAAAGCAGTCCCAGACAGGAGCTGCCTCTCTCAATTACAGCAGAGAGGTAGAAAAACTCCCATAGGGGAGATGAGAAATGAGGGAAAGGGACCTGGGGGTCCTGGGGACAGCAGGGTGAGCATGAGCCAGCACTGGGCCCTTGTGGCCAGGAAGGCCAATGGTACCTGGGGTGGGTTAGAAGGGGGTGGTCAGTAGGTCAGAGAGGTTCTCCTGCCCCTCTGCTCTGCCCTGGGGAGACCACATCTGGAATATTGTGACCAGTTGTGGCCCCTCAGCTCCAGAAGGACAGGGAACTGCTGCAGAGAGTCCAGCGCAGCCACCAAGATGCTGGAGGGAGTGGAGCATCTCCCGGGTGAGGAAAGGCTGAGGGAGCTGGGGCTCTGGAGCTGGACAAGAGGAGACAGAGGGGGGACTCATTCATGTTTACAGATATATAAAGGGGGAGTGTCAGGAGAATGGAGCCAGGCTCTCCTCGGTGACAACCAGTGATAGGACAAGGGGGAATGGGTTCAAACTGGAACACAGGAGGTTTCACTTAAATTTGAGAAGAAACTTCTTCTCAGTGAGGGTGTCAGAGCCTGGCCCAGGCTGCCCAGGGAGGTTGTGGAGTCTCCTTCTCTGCAGACATTCAAACCCCCTGGACCCCTTCCTGTGGAACCTCAGCTGGGTGTTCCTGCTCCATGGGGGGATTGCACTGGATGAGCTTTCCAGGGCCCTTCAACCCCTGACATTCTGGGATTCTGCGTGAGATGCCCAATGCTCTGATGCTTTCAGAGAAGGAAGGGTGGAGGTGGATTTGTCCATCTAATTCTGACTCACTGACTCACAAAGAACTACAACCCTCCCTCTCATGAGCTGTGCTGCAAGTGGACGCAGCTTCTCACACACATACAAGCAGGGCCAAACCCTGGGAGGTGCTAAGTGACTCTGAGAAGCACAGGGCACTCAGCATCCCCCCAGATCACAGAATCATTTTGGGTGGAAGAAACCCTCAGGATCAAGTCCAGCCATACCCTAGCTCTGGCACTAATCCATGTCCCTAAGAACCTCGTCTAAATGCCTTTTAAACCCCTCCAGGGATGGTGACTCCAGCACTGCCCTGGGCAGCCTGTTCCCATGCCCCACAGCCCTTTCTGGGAAGAATGTTTTTACAATATCCAATCTGAACCTCCCCTGGCACAACTTGAGGCCATTAAGCGTATCTTGAGGCCATAAGCTTATCTCTTTTCAAACCGTAAGTAAACCGTAGAAACTTTTTCTTACATGTAGAAGCTTCTGGTCACAAATCCCCAGCTGCCCCTTCCCAGACCCTGTCCAGTCTGGAGGGTTCGGACACAACCCCAGCACTTGCTGCGATCCTGCTGCCAGAGCCCGAGCGCACCTGAATCTGCACAAGTTCAGCACCCAGTTCACGAGGATAATGTCATTGTGTATTTAATCCTCCTTTAGGAATCATCAGACTTTGAAACTACATTGGGAAGGCTGAGAGTGTATCTATGTAGGATACTGCTTGACATTTACTTTGATTTTACTGCAAATACTTTTGAATAACAGAAAACACCAGGAATTTCTTCTTACTCAACAGAGCATTTCAACACAGTATCTTTGCTTCCTGTGTTTTTTTTTCCTCTTCATTTTAGATATCAATCAACTATGTATTTATGATACTCTGTGGGCTGAAATCACCCAGCAGCAGACACAGATAGAAGCAGCGTTAAAGGTTAGAGGTAAACAACAGCATTTCCAAATACACATGCAAACCTGCTCCATTCCTGTGCTCACATCAATACTGAAAATGGTGGAAAGCCTGAAGAAAGTGAAAATACTCGCTACCAAAAGACAGAATTAGGACTTTGTTCATCATCCAACACTCGCCTTTTGCTGTGAACGTTTTGACTGGTTTTATGCACCAACCTCTGAATAAAAGATGCGTCCCAAACAAGGCCAAGCAGAGCTGTGCAGGGGTGGGTGGCAGCCCAAGGAAGTCCTGCCTTGGCCACAGCCACTGTCTGACCACCAGCTGTCTTACCTCTTCCAGGCTGTGTTCTGCTCTTCCCCTGTAAACAGGCCATCCCAAAGACCTTTGCATGGGGGAAGGAAGAAGTGGCTGACTAGCAGATGTCTCCTCTGCCTAAAAACAGAGACGTCTCCAAGCCCTCGGTTGTCAACACTGTCACATTTGAATGATCGGTCTGTGGCTCTTTCAACAACAGATGCTGTTTGCTGGCATCCCAGCTTGGGGAACCAAGCTCAGCAACAAGTTTTGGCTGAGATCCTCAAGAAATGGTTTCCCCCAACCTCACTGTATCCCAGCAGAAACAAACCCACTGTTTTTATGGTATCAAGAACATAGCTCTGCTCTGTGCAGTGCTTTCAGAACCATCTGCAAGCATCACCAGGGACAGATGGGACAACATACAGTGTGCGCATTGCCTTTCAGAGACGACAGATGAAGGCCAGCAGTGAAAGAGTTATTGTTAATCCAAGTGAGGGTGGGAGAAAAGGCACTCAAGAAAGGATAAGCTACAGCTGAGTCCCTAGACAGCATCTTCCACCCTGACATTACTGACAGCTGGAAAATGTGAAGGTGACATAGTGCAAGGCTTACCAGCTGTGGGTTGGTGCCATTGGAAAGAATATCCAATAAATCTGCTGAAGAAACAAAGTAAAATCTGGGAAAGGCCAATCTTTTCATGTCCAAATATTCAGCCAAAGCCTTCTCACACAGGGACAACCTGGGGAGAAGAGCAGAAAAATAGAGCCCAGGACAGGCGGGTGAATATCCTTTAATGTGTCGTGCTACAGTTTGGGTTATCGAGCAGATTCTCCCCTCCCATGGGGAAATGCCAGACATGAGCTGAGCCTGCAGGCTGGTCCTTTACAGCATTTTCCAAATAGATAACAAAGCACATAGTAACTCATAGATCTCTCTCCACTCCCAAGGGTCAAACAGACAAAGAGTCAGAGAATCCTCACCAAAAAGCAGAAACACAGGTGGAAGAAGAGGCTAGAAAGGCTTTGCAGTCTGACTTACTGGTTTAGACAAGCTCTCAACTGCCACAGGTGATTTCACACTAGGATGAAAGTTTCCAAAACTGCTTTTATTCTAATGAGCACATTTTAAAGTCTGATTCAAACCTACTCAGCTTTTTGTGCTTGTGAAGCCTGAAAAGAAACTTGTTTGCTCCGTTCTAAAATGAATCTCTCAGTGTTTACATGTTAAACTGCTGCTGAGCTTTCAAAGTTCATAAATAACATGCAGTTAGTCCTCTGTGGGGAACACGGGCCTTATCTGTTTAGGAAGTAAAATTAGATCTCTATTTTAAATGGATAGTTATTACTGACACAACAGCTATCACGTTAACTTGTTAGGTGTGTTCCAGGTAGAGTAGCTCATATGTTAGGTGAGAACTGTATCCATCTCTGGACATTAAGGTCTTTCTCAGGGAGTTTAGTTATACCATCTGTGAAGGGTACACACACAAAGATAATTTTGTTAATTAAAGCACATGGGATCAGCTCTGCTGCAGATATCCCTGCTTGGACTGCTAAATAGATATTTAAGACACCAAATTTGGGGTGGCAGTGAGGCCACATGTTATTAAAACCAACTGAGTGCCTAGCTTTGTATGTGTGCAAATCAATATTCAAGATAAGAGTTTGCACATACGCAAAGCCAGAATCCACCTTGGGGGCTTCAGGGTGATGGATCATGAATAAAAAGACTCAATGTGTGAATGCAAAGAACGCACAGTCCAGAAGGAAAGCCTTGGAGCACAGGTTAAACCAACTTATTAGAGCTGATCCCAGTCTCTGACAAAATCCTGGGACTGAAGTTGTACCTACCTACTCTGAATGTCCTCCAGTTGTTGGGACAGACCTGGTTTATTGGTGGCCTCAACCACATTTGGGGTTTTCTGAGTTTCATAGGCCAGTTCTTTAAAGTCCGCATCAATCCCTTCAAAGCGTTTGGAGTCCTAAAAAGCAACACAAACATGTTCATGGTAAAACATGGATTTTGTGCTAAAGGTCTCCATCCTCTGGGTGCTGTCTTTGGGTTGAGGGGAAAACCTTCTGTCCAGTGCAGACAGGGACCCCTCCACCATTCCAGAATGGCTCTTCCACTGACTTGCCTGAAACTAGTCTGCAAACAGGCACTTGCCTTCTTGTCACTGTATCCCAAAGGGGTTGTGGATAAAGTGCTCCATGCAGGAGGCAATGTCTAGGACCAACCATTTTCATGGGATTTAATTCCCCTTGGAAAACCTCATAAATCTCTCTCTCCCATGTCCAGGTGAAGTACCAAGTTTCCCTGGCTGCAGCAGCAGGAGATGCTCCCACACCGTGGAAAGGCTACCAGCCTCATGTGAGTGCACTCCTCCCCTCCTGCTACAGCACAGGAATCCCAACACCCATCCACAAAACGGGTATGATGACTCTTGTAGAGGAGAGCCCTTCCTTGCCTTCAATGAGGGTATGGAAACCCCACGTCAGCACCGGAGGCCCACATCAACAATTATGCTCCATATCTAACAGGGACTCTGAATTTCTGGAGCTAAACACTGAAGAATAAAGCAAGCTATGTTCAAAACATCTCTGCTCCTCCCTTCTTCCCAGGTCAGGCCTCCTAAGTGAGGCGGGACACTGAACAAGTGTTCCAAGCAGTCCAGGTAACACTTCCACGCTACCCTGTGTTCAGCCCCAGGAGCAAGGCTCCATCTGGAAGGTTGAGCCCTCCCTACACTCACGCCACAGATCCAGCTCCAGGTGAGCATCCCACAGCCTGTCAGCACATCCCCCCAGCCCTGGATGCATCCTGAGGGTGCTCAGCTACAGAGACTTTGAGCTTCAGTCTTTCTTTTACGGAAGAGAAGCTGCTGACTGAGCCACCTGTGTCCCTGGAGCCAAGAGGGCCCCGTGTCCTGGTGCATCCAGCACAGCACGGCCAGCCGGGCAGGGAGGGGATTGTCCCGCTCTGCTCTGTGCTGGGGCGGCCTCACCTGCAGCATTCACTGTGTGCAGGGCTGGGGACACAGGAGAAAAGGAGATAAAGCTACTGGAGGGTGTCCAGAGGAGGGACATGAACTTGGTGAAGGGTTCGGAGGGGAAACCATATGAGGAGCGGCTGAAGTCCCTGGGTTTGCTCAGCTGGAGCAGAGCAGACTGAGGGCAGAGCTCATGGGCTGCAGGTTCCTCAGCAGGAGCAGGAGGGGCAGGGCTGAGCTCTGCTCTGTGACAGTGACAGAACCCCAGGGAATGGCAGAAGATGTGCCAGGGAGGGCAGTGGGACATGAGGAAAAGGTTCTTCACCCAGAGGTGCTGGACACTGAACAGGGTCCCAGGGAGGGGTCACAGCCCCAACCTGACAGTGTTCAAGGAGAGACTGGACAACGTCCTCAGACACATGGGGTGAATTGTGGGGTGTCCTGTGCAGGGACAGGAGTTGGACTTGACAATCCTGATGGGTCCTTCCAAGTCAGGACATCCTATGGTTCTATGGTTCATACCACTGCCAGACAGCTACTGAGATGCAGACAGCTGCCCAGCAGGATGCAAATGTAAATCATGATGCAATTTCATACATGACATTAGATAGCTCCTGGATATTAAGAGCTTGCTGGCACATGGTACAGCCTCAGGGCACTGGTTATCAGCACCTGTATATATTGCCCAGTGAGCGAGGTGTGCCCAGAATCATAGAATCATTTAGCTGGAGGAGACCATTGAGATCACTGAGTCCAACCATAACCTAAATCTAGTACTAAACCATGTTCCTCATCTATACATCTTCCAGGGATGGTGACTCCAGCACTGCCCTGGGCAGCCTGTTCCAATGCCCCACAGCCCTTTGGGGAAGAAATTGTTCCCCAGATCCAACCTCAGCCTCCCCTGGCGCAACTTGAGGCCATTTCCTCTGCTCCTGGCGCTTGTTCCTGGGGAGCAGAGCCCGACCCCCCCTGGCTCCAAGCTCCCTTCAGGCAGTGCAGAGATCAGAAGGTCTCCCCTCAGCTCCTGTTCTCCAGCTGAACCCCCCAGGTCCCTCAGCCGCTCCCATCACACTTGTGCTCCAGCCCCTCACCAGCTCCATTCCCTTCTCTCAACTTGCTCCAGCACCACAAGGGCTTTCTTGGTGTGAGGGGCCAAAAACTGCCCCCAGGACACTCAGCACAGCGTGCTCTCTGAAGCAGATGGAGGAACAGTCCAAGCAGAGCAGAGTGCAGGGTTGGAGACAGAACAGTGTGTTGTCCAGGGGTCAATGGGCTGCGCACATCCCCTCGTGGGTGTTCGTCCCACAGTGGTGCTGTCAGCGATGCTGCTCGTGAACAGGGACGGGGGTCACACAGCCAACTGTGGGTCACTCGTGAGTGAAAGGCAGGTTCCTCCACAGGGCTGCGAGTGGTCCAGCGGGGCCAGGAACAAGCTTGGAAGATTTTCTAAATAATCAAGAGAATAGGGAATAAGACTGGAAGCTGGACTCAAAGACAGCCCTGAGGAGGTCACAACCCTGAGGAGGGCATCAATGACAACTCTGCTCAATTTTCTGAAGCTGAAGTGGGAGAAGAGCTGCTCTCCTGCTGCACCAGCACTGGAGGCAGGGAAGCGGATACTGCAAAGCTGCCTGGTCCAGCTCTGATTTGACAATTTGCACCATCTGAGTAATTATCTCCGTCTTCTCCCCTCCAAGGAAAGAGGGAACATGCCTGTATCACTGAAGGAAGCCAGCAGCCTCCTGCTCAGCCTCCAGGAACTCTGCATCTGCTGTGCAATGGTGGAGGGGAGGAAAAACAGTTTCTCAGCAGGGTTCAGGCACAACCAACAGTACAAAAACAGCCTGGGGCAACACTGGGGCAACTGCTGTAGCATTAAGGGAGCCTCCAAGAAAGCAATGCAGCAAGAGAACAGTCCTGCTTGGGGGAACACGGCAATATAGACAACCTTCTTCTGTGTAATGGAGGCTCTTCTTCAACGCTTTCCACACAGGAAAAATAGGATTTGGGATTTCATACCTTAGGAAGCTGTGCCCGTATATCTTCTGAGCCTATGAATATGCTCTCCAAGTGAGACCACGTACGCTGCACTTCGAACCAGAGAGAAATGACGGAATCTGTTGTGGACAGCTTCCTCTGCCATATGGACACTTCCTCCAAGAAGAAAGCAATACATTTGGATGTCATTAAATTCTGCAGCTGCACCTGGTTGTCTTCTAAAGTTTCTATGAGTTCCTCGTCTGACTTCAGCAACGGGATGTTCGTCCGGGGGTGAGGCTCATACTGAAACTCCATGGTGCTCCAAGTCATTTTTAGCTCCTTCAGGACTTTCTCCATACTCATTTCTCGTACCGCTTTGTCCACAATGCCACGAACCTCATCCTCAAAGTTATGGAGGTTGAGCTTCAGGAGGTCAGCCAGCGTGGTGTCCGAGTCCATCACAAACCTCACACCCGTCACCTGCATCAGCTGATTCCAGTGCCTTTCCCTAATGGCGGGATTTTGAAGTTCTGCCACAGCTTTCAGGGCCGTCAGCATGTTCTTCACCTTGCTGTCCAGCCCAGTGAAAGCATCCCACGCCCTCACCTCCTTATCCAAATTCCGAATCTCTCTTGCAAACTTTTTACACTCCAGATCCATGTTTTCCACGTTAATATCCGCCCATTTGGTGGTCTGCCAGTCATCAAGGCAAGTGCCCACAAGGGAGATCATATCCCAGAGCTCTTTGAGAAGACACAGCTCCTTTCGGCACTGCTTCAGTTGTTTATAGTCTGGCACTATGACTTCAAACAGACCAGCTGATTCATAAATCGAGGTCATGGCTGACTCCATTTGTTTAATCTCAATGTGCTTTGTATCCAGCAGTTGATAAGGCTTTTTGGTGTCAAACCTAGAAAGAAACGTTTATTCTTCATAAGTGATATTGTAACAACTTCTAAAGAAAACATAAAACAAATGGTGCCTCTGAGACACAAAGCAGACATGATACATCTATAGTACCCATTGATGGTGCAGCCACATGGCACTGCTGACAACCCCTTTAAGCAATATTGTGCACTCAGCATCCAGATTGAATCTCTTGCTAACACCTTACAGTGTTTGCAGGGACAAAACACCCAGGGCATAACAGATACAACACCGTGAGCAGGTAGGAAATGTATGCAAGGGTTCAAGAACACATCCTCAGGACACTCCGAGATGATCCCATGAAGCTTTTCTTCCTCAGGGCTTCTCTGATGTTATAATTTCACTGTACCTGAACGGTGCTTCCTTCCGAAATCGCTCTCTGAATCTGTGTTGCTCAACATCAAACGCCGCACAGCTCTTGCGCACAACTGTCATTTCGTTCGCCTGCAGAGGAGCCACATGCTGCTTCACAGCTATCGCCAGCTTCTTTATATTGTTCCATTTTTCTGGCAGCTCCTGCAAGCAAAATTTAAATGACGGTAGGCAGTATTTGCTATTTGATATAAGATGTGACTGATCTGTTTATGGACAATCACAGAACAGGAAAAGCAACAGATTCCATGCCTAAAACTGCAAGGAAGTTTTGTTGTGATGCAAAAGCTAAACACAATTTGGGATAAAACTTATCAGTTATCCACAATTTTGAAGACGAATGAAGACTGAGACTTTAAAACTGACTGCTCTGATTGCAAAAACATGTTAAATAACTTCAGAAGAAGGGTCCCAGACCAGATCCTGGGCTCCCAGGATGGCTCAGTGGTTGAGAGAGCACAGTTCTCCTGACACCGAGCCCAGCGGGACCCAGAGCTGGCTGGAGGCAGGAGGGTGGGCTGAGGATGCAAGTTCATCAGATCGTCCGGCTTCCCAGAGCTAATTAAGAAACAGAGCCTGGGAAATTTCCAGCCAGCTCTTAGAGCAGAAGATATTATGCCAGAAGGACTTCTACAGAGCTTTCTGGGGCAAATCCCTCCAGCCTGCCTGTATAATATTAGTACTAAATAAGACAGTTTCTTTCTCAGGACTGCATCCAAGCTGCTGGTGCACAGCACTGCTAACAATCCACCCTTTGCACCTGGGATTTTATTTAGAAAGAGATTTGATTTCTTCTCTTCTCACTAGACTTCTCGAGCCAAATCCTCACCCCAGACAGTGACACCAGCCAGGGCTCTGCTGTCCTCAAATCCCACAGCTTTGCTCTCCCACTTCCCCAGGTACTGTGCCAGCCTACAGGAAAGACTTTGGGCTTCTTTTCATCCCAGTGCACATAGTTGAGAAGACTAATGGAGATGCACCAACACTATGCAAAGAAGCGAAATAACCTGGAGGCAGCAGAGGCGGCCAGAGCAGGGCCAGTCCCTCCTGAGGGGTCTCTTTCTGGCACTTCATGTTCCAGTCTCTGTAGAAATCACTATCCATGACCATAGCAGGGCACACATGGAGCTGCTTCCTTGTCCTTCTCATACAAACTATCAGCTCCAGCCCATCCATCTTCATGGCCATGGAGGGAGCGGTACCTGGAGGAACTTACTTTGGTTTTCCTACTGTGTACAGCAGTGAATGAATTATTCAACTATGTGTTGCTGTCACTTGCCAGAAAGAACGAAACTGTTTTGTTATCTCCTCCATCTGAATGGCTGCCCTGCATACCTCATTTCTTCTGTCAGAAAAATAAATCAGTTGTTCAAATCTACACGCACAAACAGGCACCAAGCAAGCAGCTCTTGGGCAGAGGAATCAGCAGAGCTGGGTTCCCCATAGCACCATTTTTTATGCTGAACTGAAGCTGCTGTAGCAGCCAAAACATTCATTTAATGCAGCTCTTCTGTTTTTCAGGGTGTCTGTAGGAATCCAGTTATCTTTAGGACCCTTACCCGTGTCAGATTTGGTGATACAACCATCCGTGGATCACGGCTGCACCAGCAGAAAACTGGGGGATTGCTAAACCCCACTCAGGTCCCATCCAAGCCTGCAGCAGAGGGAGGAACTTCTCCCCAAAAAGCTCTGCCTTAAACCTGGTGTCCTACACAGAGCCCTCTGCACACAACGCCCCGTGACTAAGGGGTACCCATCAGTACGTAGCCACACGCTCCTCCACCGTAACATGGTGACTGCTGCCAGTTCCCCAAGGCTGGCTGGGCATCCCACAGGCTTTTCCAACCTTCACCTCATGGTCCCCTGTCCAGAAATGAGAAGAATTCCCCAAAGAAAAATTGATTCATCAGGGCCAGATGTGGAAAGGTGCTGAAATACTTTCATAACGTGCTCCCAGTGATGTCCTTTGGGTCAAGCAGATTGGGTGTTATAGACCTAGTGGAGGACTGAAGTCCTATGAGAAGGCGACTCCTCTGCCAACATTATCCTTCCCATCTCCACAGTTGCCAAGAACTGGCTTATTTAAAAATAATTATAATTCAAACTAATTAACAGATGTATTTGAAAATGCATTAATTTTTTTCAAGAGTAATCGCTGAGAGTTGGAGCAGGCAATTCTATGTTTTTCATACATAACAAAAGGCTTAATCTCTGCTTTAAAAGAAAAATCTCAATATAACTCCAAAATTTAGAGCTATTAAGGCACATCCCACAATAGTAAAATACTATCCACTGAGGCCCTCTAATGACAGGGAGTGGGGCTTTAAATATTCCTGCAATGCTCTTAAGCTCATACTCTTTGACGCTGGCTACTTGGCAAACCGCCGTGTCCACCGCAGCTTTTCACCCACCTCCAGTTGCTTATAGACTTCCTCCGGCAGCTCTTGCTCATACGTCTTCAGCAGTTCGACGGTTTGCTTCAGGGGCTCGAACGTGGCATCGGTGACACTGTGCCTTTCCTTAATGGCCAGGAGATGCCCCATGATCTCCACCAAACCATCATAATCGCCTTTTTCAACCTTTTTGCTCAAACCTTTGTCAGCAGTTTTTATGAACTCGTCCAGGTCAGACAAGCTGTAGAACACAAAACAGGAAAGCACCAAATGAGAGCAGTTCCTACCGGAATCATCCAGGCAGCTGGACGGGCACGGAGAGGGAAAGGCCTGGCTAACTCTGCCCATCACATGGCAACATGCTGAGGGCATCAGAGCCACAGTTCATGCTCACAGGGATCCATAGATGTGGTACAGCTTCCTGTGAGGAACGGGTAAATGGGTTGGGACTTCACAGGTTGGAGAAAAGGCATTTGAGGAGCACAAGTCTTACGAGGAGCAGCTGAGGGAGCTGGGGCTGTTCAGCCTGGAGAACAGGAGATGAGGGGAGACCTGATCTCTGCAACTGTCTGAAAGGAGGTTGGAGCATGGAGGGGGTTGGTCTCTTCTCTCAGGTAGCAAGTGATAAGATAAAATGGCCTCAAATTTCTCCAGGGGAGGTTCAGATTGGGTATTAGGAAAAAAATTATTCACAGAAATGGCTGTCGGGCCTTGGAACAGGCTGCCCTGGGCAGTGGTGGAGTCACCATCCCTGGAGGGGTTGGATAGACATATAGATGAGGTTCTCAGGGACATGGGGTAGTGCCAGAGTTAGGTTATGGTTGGACTCTGTGATCTTGATGGTCTCTTCCAACCAAACAGATTCTATGACTCTATCCTATGATTCTATAAGGGAGACCTGTGAGCTCGGGTCTGTGGTCTGAAGAGAGTGAATTTGAAAGGACAGTTTTCATGTCATCTCTTCCAATACAAGAATTCAACAAATGAACCTGGGAGGTTGTAAAGCTACAACAAACAGGGATTCTTCTTCGCACGCTGCCTTATTTCAGAGGGTAAGTCTCTGCTGCAGAAGGATGCAGATGTTAAAAATTCACAGCGGTTCAGAAAAGCAACCGAACTTTTGTGGGAGAAAAAAAAATCCATCCAGGTCTTTAGATACAAAGGTACAACCCATGACTCTCAAAGTCCTCAGGTATGAATGGTTAGAGACAAGGAGACTATTTGGGGGAAGTTTCCCTACCTGCTTCTTGATCTCACCAGCTGCTGGACACTGTTAGCAGAGCTTGATGGGCTCCTGGATCTTTGGTCCTTTCCATTCTTCCCTTCTCAAAACGCTTACTTTTGAAGTGCCCGCTTAAATTCTGTGGATGCTGCTGGACCAAAACATAGCCCTAAACACTTCACCTATTAAAGACTAAACTGCTGAGTCAGGAGCTCTTAATAAGAACTCCTAAATGCCTGTTCTAACCTATGCAAAAACCTCTTTGCACAGGAATTATCGTGCTGAAAAGAACACAAGAGATCACAGCAGCCACCACACGCAGCAGCCTTCACTAGTACATATGTCTGTAAATATTTCTTCGTAAGCATCCAAGCCCTGTGGCATCCTTCAGCTGCTACTACTCAAATAAATCACCTAACACATCATCCTGCAGAGACCAGGCGGCTGAGCAGCTATTCAGAGCAGGGAACACATGTTAATTCAAAACTTACATCCAAAGCTCCTCCTTTTTGTAACCTTGAAACTGCCTCCCCATGACTGCTCATGCCAGGCAACCCAAATTACTTTTTTTACAAAGAGGGCACTCAAAAGAGCACTGCATTTAGAAACGGAGCAAGTATCTCATGGCATTAATGCAGCTTTACTGATGGCAAATTCAACAAAATAAGCATAGAGCCCTAGAAGAGATTAGATTAGTTGGACCAGGATGAACAGACAAACAGACATCCTGTCCAACACCACACAGTAGGTCGTAGGAGCATCAGCTCGCAGGATGTCGATGGTACCGAGTTCGTGGAACTGTTTGCACTTTACACACTCAGCTGGACCAGCTGCTCCCAGCAGAGACGAGGGGATGAAAGTTAGCAGAGATGCGATGGAGCTGGCAGGGGGTGTGTGCCCCCTCCTCTTGCTCCTGTATTAGCCTTTTGCTTATCAGTGTGAAATGATAAAGCCCAGCCAACACAAGAGAAACCCACTTTGGTTCTGGGAAGAAGAGGTAGAACGGTTCCTACCTGTGCATGACGTGGTCCATGAGATGCTGCTTGAACACCAAGCTCCACCGTTTAATCACATTCAGCAGAGACGCTTTGAAAGGCCGAGCATCAACTTTCATCCAACTCTGGAAAATGCTGATGGGCTCGATGCGATTCACCTCCTCATAGATCTTCTCGTAGGAGTCAATCTGCTCTCGGAACTGCTGCAGCGTGGGAGGTGACTCAGGGACCCCGTTCTCTGCATGGGCCTCGATTTCTGCCGCAGTGAGAATGTGCCCGTAGAGGAGGAACTGGCGGAAGAACTCCTTTCTGTCCTCCCCGTACAGGTAGGAGTAGTGGTCGAAGGCACTGCGGTAATCACAGCAGGCCGCCATCACGGCCTGCACACGCCCCATCAGCTCATGGCGCATGTCGGCCAGGTCAGCCATGTCCTCCACGTCAGCCTGGAGAGAAGAGGAGAGGAGCTCGCAGTGATGCGGGGGCAGCGTGGCACCTCCTCACTGCCACACAGCGTGAGGGAGCTCCACAGCCACGGACCTGGTAGTGGAGGAAGCCGCTGTGCTCAGCCAGCCTGGGCACCAGCGACGAGATCCGGTAGATGTCGTTGAGAAGACCTTCCACCACGTCGTAGAAGCCGTCGTTTGTGCCAGGGTCCAAGGAAGGTTGAAATATCAAATCTGGGATCACCAAATCCAGCTGCACCTCAAACAGGGGAGGAAGCCCTGCCTTGGGATCTGGTAGGGAAGAACAGAGGTGCCAGGTTATTTTTGAAGGGGAGAAAAGTGATCTAGAGCCACCACTAACATCCCACCACAAGACACACACATGCCCCACAGGGACACCAGGCAGGTGGGACACCCACTCGCTGGGTCCAGTGACATTGTGTCTGCATACAACGCAGAGGGGAGGCTGCCAAACCAGCTGGTGTTCTGGTACCCACAGGAGATACTGGAGAACAGATGAGACACAAGTGATTTAAGGACCGGAAAAATGCTGTGGAGGGAAGCCTTAAAGAGACCAGGCTCTTCAGCTAATCAAAAGGGAGTCTGAGAGCTGAACAATTACAGCGCATAAGTACTTAAAGAGGAGAAAAACAACAGGAACCAAGAGGCTCTTTAATTTAGTGGAGAAAGGCATGAAAAAATAAAACACCAACTGGTTTCACAAATGTGAAATTATGTGCTTGTTTTTAACAAGATGGTGAGGAACTGGATGCAATTCTCCAGCTCAGTGTGCCTCCACGTCCAGGAGGGAAGCGTTCTGAAGATGTGCTTTAGCTGGACACAGCTGCTCTCAGCAGAGTGACCCTCCGTGGCAGCCTTAGGCAGGAGCTCTGGTTTGGTGACCCCTCTCCTCACTCCTCAGTGATGGAGGTTTTTCTTTCATGTCTTTCATCCACAGAACCAACTCTTGAGACTCTCCACAAACGAAAGGTTGTGTCACCTTGATGCTTTGTGCATGGGAGGTCAGGAGATGGCTGATGCCCAAGAACAGACTTGGAATGATGCCTCAATTTTGTCTGTTCACAAATCCCAGCAAATGGTGCACAGTCATCTCTGTCCCTTCCCTTGAGCAAGGCTTTGCTCCAGTGACCAGGGGACAGAGTTACCCTCTGAGTCTGGAGGCTCCTCCAGCACTTGCTGTAGACAATGCAAGAGGCAGAGTAGAAAGACCACCACAAGTCAAAGCACAAAACAGAAACTTCCTTTTGGTGAGACTGAAGATGGTATCACGGCCAGAGCTGAGGAACCAGCAGTTACCTGTGTTTTCGAGGAGGTACTTGAGTGAGCACTCAATGGCAGTGAAGAATCCATCCAGAACTATCTCATCCACGTAATCCACATAGGCCTTCCAGATGTCAGATGCTGGGTCTGCAAGTAAGAGGCTCTGGTTTTCCTGGAAGAAAAAGACGACACTTTGAAATACAGCGGGGCTGAGTCTGTCCTACAAGAGCTGCCCACAGCTGAGGACTCATGGCAATGAGCACACAGGTACCAGCCCTGCGGGGGGTGAGAAACCAGACAGACGGATGTTGCTGCTGGTAGCATGGCCACAATTTTCTCCTTCTGTCAAGGGCTGCTTTGTCATCTGAAGCAACTCAAAATAATCACAAGGTAAAAATGGAGTGCGTGAGAGACTTAGCAGCCCTGCAACCTTCTCCTCCCTCTTCTCTGAGGCCAAAGGGCTCAAGGGTGCTTTGCAGACCTGGGCCAAAGGCTCATCCCAATGCATGAAGCCTCAGTCCTTGTGGCCTGTATAATGTTACCTCGGGTGGATGAGTCCTTCCAAGTGGACTGCTTACACCTCTGCCCTACAAATGGTCATCTCAAAACAAGAGAACTTTAAAATTCAGAAAAGGGTTTTTAAATAAACCAAGTGAAAATAGTTAAAGATTGGGATCAGAAGACAAAGGGTTGGCTTACAGCCTCCCTTCTCAGCTTATTGCGTTCCTTACCTCCAGGCAAGTTCACAGTCAGGAAATTCACGGTTTTCTAGGCCACAGAATGGCCCCATCCTTCTTGCGTCTCCTCTTCCACACCCACAAGACCAGCCTGGGTATCCATCCCCTGCACCTCCCAGGCTCTGCCGTGATCCTGTTCCGGCCTTGCTATGCCCTCTGAGGGCTCTTTCTCCTAAGCCTGCCAGGGGCTCTCAACACAGGCACGGGCTCAAAAAAAACGTAAGGTCCAGCTTGCAGTCTGCTGCCAGGGGTTCAAAGCTGGCTGTATTTCATCTCTGGGGACACAGGAGAGGGTGCCATTCCCAGTGGCATGGCAGCTTGGCACACATGAGATCATAGAATCATTCTGGTTGGAAGAGACCCTCAAGATCATCGAATCCAACCATAACCTAACTCCACCACTAACCCATGTCCCTAAGAACCCCATCTGTACATTTGTTAACACCTCCAGGGATGTGACTCCACCACTGCTCTGGGCAGCCTATTCCAAAGCTTCACAATCCTCTCTGTGAATTATTTTTTCCTAATATCCAATCTGAACTTTCCTTGGTGCAACTTGAGGCCACTTCCTCTCATCCTATCTCTTACTACCTGGGAGAAGAGACCAACCCCCTCCATGCTCCAACCTCCTTTCAGACAGTTGCAGAGAGCAAGAAGGTCTGGCCTCAGCCTCCTCAAGATAGAGTGGCATTGCCAATTGGGCTTGAGTCAACCCAGAGTTGCTGCTCCCCAACTTTACACATCAACGCTGAGTGATTAAACTGTTAACAGAGCAAGCCAGGGCTCTGGTGCCTTGCAGACTCACCTCCACATTTTGCTGACACAAGAGAAAGGGGAACTTCACAGGACTGAACACTATGGGAATGCCCATTTGAAAGCACCACCCCCTCTTCACCGTCCCATGCCCTTGTATTTGACAATGCCCCCTTGTCACTGGTGTTCTACTGAACCTTTACTCCAGAGGCCTCATCCTGGTGCAAAAGGGCAATGCAAGCCAGCATCTCACTGTCCTGCCTGTGCTTGTGGGTGCACGTACCCAAACTCTCTGTGCTCTTCTCTCAGCAGCCTCAAGACTCACCTGCTCAAAAGAAGACCTGAACACCCAAGGGAAACACAGCAGACCAGCTCTTGGCCCCTTTGCTGCTGTTCCTCCAGGTTTGACCAGCACAGCAGGACAGAGGCATGGGGACATCCTATTTTGGGCCACGGTGCCTTTCCCTCCCCAGGACCTTCATGCTGCTTTGCAGTTGGTCCTGCCCTGTGAGCCGCCAGAGCAGCGGTGCCAGCCCTTCTGCCTTGGCCACAGCCCCATGTTCTCTCCGGTCAATTTAGGAAGTGTTCCCATCTTTTGGGTGTAGCCGGAGGTGGTTGAGCCTGTCACAGCTGCAGCAGCAGGACAACGTGGGCATAGTAAAATCCTCGCCGTGGGTTCAGAGGGTACAGAAGTGGGTCAGAAGCCCAAGGCTGACTGCAGACAGTGAAGTAAGGTGAGCAACAAGGGCTCAGTGTCCCAGAGAGGGTCAGCCCAGTCTCTCCAGAGTCCAAGGCCAGATGGTGACCCTCAGGAGTGGGCTGGACCTAAAATCCATCTGCCTTCCAGCCAAGGTGCTGTCCCTGACACGCTAAAACCTCTGGGCAGGTGAGGCGCAGAGATTTGGGCTTTCTCCTGCTCTGCAAAGAGGACTCTCAGCTCTGGCAAAGCCACTGGAAAAAACCCAGGGTTCAGACAGCAGCTTTTTTCTTGTTACTCAGCTTCTCCCTGGACTGACAGCGTCACCTCCTGCTCCCACAGAGGAACAACAAGCCTAAAGCAGAAAGGTCAGCCACAGCCAGCTGCCTCTCCATTTTAAGGTGAATATTTCGGAGGAGTTTTTCCTCTGAGCAGGATCCCAAAGCCTGATGCACGACTCCCCTCTAGTGGCTTCACAAGAACCAGGACTGGGAGCCAGACTGGGCTGCATCGGCTCCCACTCCTGCTCCAAACTCGGTGCCTGGTCAGCAGCCCCGCACACTCAGCTGTACCAGCTCACCCATCAAAGTATTCCTTAATCAACAACAGGTAAGTTTTTCAAATGAGTTAAGGGAGTTAATTTTAAGGTGAAGCAGCTCTGGACATTTTCACCAGAGCGGAGAGACACCCAGAGCCTATGAAGAGTCAACAAACCCCTGGAGAAGGTCCCCCCTCACCTTCACCAGCAGATGAATCCTCTGCCCTGACTCTCGGACAAGGCTGTAACGCCGTTCCAGGCGGTCCTGACAGTCCTCCAGGCTCAGCAGCGATTCTCTTTTACAATCTCTTCTCACAAATATGGGCGACGCCCACGATCCCACGATGGTCTGGATCTCCTCAACATTGTTTTTGGCTTTCTGTATCCTCTGCTCGAGGTCATGGACATCATCCATCACCATGGAGATGTGATCCCAGACACCTGGTAAAAAATGAGATGATTGACTACTTTTTTTCAGAGCTGCATGGCCAAGCTCTTGTGCACTCTCCATAAGACTTTTCCCCCACGGTTTCATGTATTTCTCACCCATCATTAACACAAGAGACTTACCACCTCAACCAAAAGAGTCACTTCTAGCTCCCTCCTACCCCAACAATCCATGGTACAGCTGCAGCCTCTGTTTTCTGCCAGGAGCACCAGCACCGTGGGGACGTCTGACACTTCCCCCTTTCCCGTACCCAGATTTAATCTGCTACCAGAGAGAGAACAAGGACAACAGGCTGAGTGTTCCTGCCACTGTCACTAGAGCAGGGACCCACAGCCCCACAAACACAGGCTGTGACAGCCCAAGGTACCAGCGAGGGCTGCATTTAGATTCAGGGAACTTCATCTGCAGGAAAGTCCCTTCATCTTTGTTGTGCAATGGAGAAAGAGTTTTTCAGCATGAGGAATTCTGCTTTGCAAGTTCCCAAGGGAGGACACTTGTTCCTGTTCATACCACAAGCCTGATGACAGAAATATATATTCCAACAGCGAGCAGTTTGCTTTCACCAAGAGGAAACAAATTGTCTTCCTCCATTCTGCTTTGCAGTTAAAACTGATCAAGCAAGAACACTGGTTAAATCATCCCAAAGTCACGGTGCACAAACCTCACCACTAACCACAGTATTTCATCTGGCTGGAAAGGATAACGAGGTGGCCCTGGCCCCCACCGGGAGAAGTCTGTCCCAAGCCAGATGGCTGGGCCAAGGGGTCCCAGTCCCTGCACAACTCAGGGAGAAAGCAGTGCCTTGGGGACACAGGGACATGACCACACAGTGGGTCACTTGGGCTGGCACGGGCAGGGAGCAGACTCTTCAACCCCAGCCTTGCCAGCTCTCACAAACCCCAATCTTGCCGTTTCCTCAGCATCACTGCTTACAGGGCAGCCTCTCTTCCCCAAAAGCCCAGAGGGAAGCTGAAGGGATCAGGATCCTGTCCCCAGCCCAAGCAGATCAAGGTAAGATGGGAAGGAGCAGGCAGGCTGGGGGCTGCCCTTTGTCTCCCCAGTGCTGGCTCTGCTGGAGAGTCCCCTGCCCTGCTGTGAACTGTCACTGGGAACCAGGTGATGGAGGCTGGGGACATGGGAGGAATCTGATGAGACCCAAGTGAGCAGGTTAACCATGAGCAATGTGCCCTGTGGCCAAGAAGGTTGATGGTACCTGGGCTGCGTGAGTAGGAGTGTGGCCAGCAGGTCGAGGGAGGTGAATCCTCCCCCTCTGCTCTGCACTCGTGAGGCCCCATCTGAGTGGTGTGTCCAGTTCTGGGCACCCCAGTTTAAGAAGGACAAGGAATTACTGGGGAGAGCCCAGCGGTGGCTACCAAGATGCTGAGGGGTCTAGAGCATTTTTCTTCTGAGGAAAGGTTGAGAGAGCTGGGGCTGTTGAGCTGGAGAAGAGAAGCTGAGAGGGATCTGATCAATGGGATCAATATCTCAGGTGGGTGTCAGAGGATGGACCAGACTCTGTTCAGTGGTGCCCAACGCCAGGGTGAGGGGCAACGGGCACAGACTGAAACACAGGAGGCTCCATCTGAACATGAGCAGAAACTTGTTTGCTGGGAGGTGCCAGAGCCTGGCCCAGGCTGCCCAGAGCGGGTGTGGAGTCTCCTTCTCTGAGACATTGAAACCCGCCTGGACCCACCTGTGTGATCTGCTCTGTGACCCTGCGTGAGCAGGGGGGTTGGACTGGGAGATCTCCAGAGGTCTCTTCAGCCCTCACCAGTCTGGGATTCTGTGAAATCCTGTACGGCCTCTTTTGCCCTAACACAGAGCTAGCTCACCCTCCATCTTCCAGTTGAGTGTTTCTTCTGCCTTCTTCAGCTTCAAGTTAATATCCCACAGCTGCTCCTGTATGAGAGGGTATTCGACCTCCAGGACTGTCTTCAGGACCTTGTTGTATCTGTTCACCATCAGCTCCAAGTTGGCCGCCAGCTGCCGGTATGACTCCTTGGAGGAATAGATTTCTGCTGCCGTGGGTGGGATGGCTCCCAGCCGGCTGCCAGACAGGTAGCTCAGCTCCCTCAGCACCGACACCAGCTGCAGAAACAAGGCAGAGAGCTGAATGTGAGACAATCCTCCCCATTCACCTGGTAGACACCCTCCCGTCAATTCTGGGGATCTTAGGGGGTTCCTGCTGTTTTATTCACAAAGCAGCACGCTCTGAGAAGGGCCTGGACACCTCCTAGTCCAGACCATCTCCCTCCCATTGATCTTTGCCTCTGATTTGCTTCCCAATCAAAGACATATAGCTCTGTTAACTACCCAGCCAGCAAACCCTGTGCAGCCTCTAAAAGCCATGATGATCTCTGGTCTTCTCAGCTATCCTCATCAATACAGTCTTTCAGCAATACTGTGCCTGCAGGAGGAGGCACAACCAAAAGCATCTTTGAGTTGTGATGGAACGGGATTGAGTGGGTTATTAAACTATAAACCCAAGTAGAAGTGAGTCCCTGCAACAAACGGAGCAGCAAGGTCTTCCAACGCAATATATCACTTCTAAGACAAAAAAAAAAAATCTTTGCTCAGTTTAGTGGCTTGTGAGAGGGAAAATGCTCCTGAAACTGCACATTTTGGCTGGGTGACAGAAATTCAGTATATTGTATGGGCAATGGCAGGGGTGAGGAGTATCTACAATACTAAAGTGACTATGTCCACAATGACAAGAAGAGGAAAGAAAGACGGAGCGCAGAAGGGTGAAGGGAGCAGTTTGAGGAGGTGGATGGAAGAGGATGGGATGGGAGGAAGGGAAAAGCAGGGGATTGAGGGAGCAGGAGGCCAAGTGAGATAGAACCAAACTCCCCTCCCTTTTATGCACTGGAATGTCTGAGACATCCCCACCATGGTGTCAAGGATGTCTTACCCTCTTTCCCTCTCCTCCATGGAAGGTGAGCTCTGGAAGATTCTTTAATGTTGAAGGGTTGCAAATACATCCTCCCTTTAGGCAAAATGAGGTGCTCCTATCTGCTCTGAAGGGCATGAAGGGGCTGCTAAGCAGGCACCTGAGGACATGAGGCAGTCCTCAGTATGGAAAGCTGAGAGCAGCGCAGAAGCACTCAGAGACTGGAGCTGAGAACATGCTCAGCACGTCACAGGCTCCAAACCCTGGCACCAGGGTGAAGGGTGGAAAACATCCCCTGGGGCCATTTGCTTCCCACCTTAGCAAGGAGATTCCAAGGAGCTGGACAAATCCTTTGTCTGAGAGCCAAGCTGGAATGAGCTCTGGAACCTCAACACTTTTCTCTAACAGCAGCAAGTCCCAGGGAAAGGGGGAAGTGTTTGATGTTTTCCCAGGCCCCTGAGATTCAGCACCTCCGCAGCAAATGGCATTTCACATTTGAGAGGCCCCAGCTCTCATCAGGCCCCAGAACCTTTGAATCCACCTCTGCACTCTGCCGGCTTGGACCCTGCCTCTGCTTTGGGCAGGGGGATGGTCAGGCCTCCCTGTGCTGGAGAGGGCAGCCCTAGGGAACAGAGACCTACTGGAAGCCTCCTGCACCACAATTAAGGAAATCCAACAGCCACAACACTGAAGTAACAAAACAAACCTTTCCTGGGATTTTTATACCCTTTCAGGAAGCTCAGATTTCAGGTAAACATAACACGAACCCACGTCTGTAGGATGATGCTCCTACGCTCCCCACACCAGCGTCAAACCAACCTGCTCTGGAGATGTTGACACCAGTTAACATCTGGCTACTCACAGACTTTCTGGCTTTAATTACAATCTGCGCTGCTTAAACTGTAATCCTGATATTTTACCAGGAGACAGAGCCCACAAAGGGGATGGTTAATTCATGTCACCCATAACAGATGCTCCAGGGACCTCAGCAGAACAGATCTAGTAGCGATCCCACCAGACTTGCCATGCACGGTGGGGCACAGCTTGGAGACGTGCCCTCCAGCAGACAGGAAAGCTAGTTCTTACCTGGGGATCAAAATTAACTGTGATCAGTTTGGTTTCTGGATCTCGCCGGATAAGCGGTTGAGTAAGGTTGTACTGTGATTTTTCAGAGACTGTCTGGGACCAGTCTGCATAGAGCTTCTCCTGATACCTGCCGGAAAACAAACAAACAAATTAAAACATCCACCACGTAGCTGCCAAGCCCGCACACCAAGACATAGAACCAAATAAAAGCCAAGTCCACTTCTGAGGGCTGAAGAACATCAAGGAATATTTAAAACCCACCCACACCACCTCCATAAAGATCTTGGCTTCAAAGACAAACACCTGAAAACCAGTGACAGCATCAAGTCAGGAAAACAAAGATCCCCCAAGTACCATTCTTAGCAGAGGATTCAAATTTGGGGACAAACATTCAAAAGCTCAGAGCAATCAGTTCAGTTTTAGCATCAAACATTAAGATATTAAGTGAGGTGCAACGAATCCCACTCCCACTTGTGGAATACACACATTACAGCCACGGTAAGTACACTGTGAATGGGCACAAGTGGATCGAGACTTCTGGTCAGCTCAGGTTTTCTACCACAGCATCTCCTACATCCAAAAGAATCTCGTTCCAACATTTCTGCTGGGCTGCACAGCCCCTGTCCCTCCCATGCAAACTTCTCATTTCAAGATATCACAGAAAGACTGTGGTGTGTAGCAAAGGATTCCTCCTCCTCTCTCATCACAAAATTCCTTCTGGCTTAGAAAGAGACATTCTCAGGCCCTGGGCTTGCAAATGTGCTGAAAGGTGGTTTAGAGAAGGAGAAGGAAATGGCCTCAAGTTGCACCAGGGGAGGTTCAGACTGGATATTAGGAAACATTTCTTCCCCAAAGGGCTGTCGGGCATTGGAACAGGCTGCGAGGGCAGTGGTGGAGTCATCATCCCTGGAGGGGTGGACAGACGTGGAGACGAGGTTCTCAGGGACACGGGGCAGTGCCAGGGTTGTGTTAATGGATGGACATGAGGGTCTCTTCCAACCAAAACAATTCTATGATTCTATAAGGTTTGGCTTTTTTTCATATAGTTACAGTCATGCCTGAGCCACCACTTACCTGTCGAGCAGCTGGATCATTTCTTCATACTTCTCTATCACCCTTCTTCCTTCAGCAGAGTCCAAGCAGCTGGTGGCACAACAGACAAGCTCAGCGTTACATTTAGCCCTGTGAGGCTGCAGTCTCTATTTACCCCTTCCCAAAACCACCCACCACCTTGCAGGCAGAGCCTGGCTGGGGATCTTACATTCCAACCCCACCATATCGCCCAAAACCATTTCACTGCACAAAAGCTCTCCAAGCCCCAGTGCACCCTTTTGCGGGTGTTTGCATGGCAACTGGCAAATGAGAACCACGTCCTGGGGGAAGAACAAGGGCCCAGAGCTGCTGGAGGAACACTGGTCTCCGTAACATACTCAATGCTCCGGTGTTTGCACAGAGCAGGGCAACCTCTGCTCACCAGCCACCACTTTCTGAGGTCAAAGAGGCACAGAAAGAAGCAGAGTGTGGCTCCCGGCAGATGAAGCTCTTGGCGGTGCCCAATTCATGCCCCTCAAACCGAAGAGCAAAGGTGTCCCAGAGTGCGGGAGGCAGAGCCCTGGCCACGCTGCCAGGGCTGTACAGCCCAGGGAACAGCAGGCCAGAGGAATTCTTATCATGCTGTCTTTTCCCCACTGTTTCATCTACAATATCCAAGTTTTCCTCAAGATGGTTGTTGATTTTGGAGGACATATTGACAAAACTTGAATTAACTTAACCAAAAGCTGGAAAAAAGGAGCGCCTGAGCAGTCACCGCTGGGCAAGTGCTGAGAAACCTGCTGGAAGTAAACAAGTCCTCTGAGCAAATCCAAGTAAATCCCAGCAAAACCACTTTTGTTTCTCCTTTTTAATCCTTTTTCCCTTTCAACAGCATCATGTCACCACCGTTGCAGAGCATGTTATTAACTACTCTAAACAGAGGACAGAAAATCAGTGTGAAATGCAGATCTGGGTCCTTCATGGTGGACAAAAATTTGCCATTTAGGTTCAAATCAGACATGATAACTTGGGCTCTGTGCTGGGAACAGCCCAAGAGTTTGTTTCATTGCACCAATGTCTTTGCTGCTGCAGAATAACTGTGCACTTAAAGACAATTAATGGCAAGATACAGTGAGAGAAGGTTACAAACATGGTACAGTGACGGTCAAGTTATTTTGGTCAAGTACATTAAAAAAGTGGATCCATTTACACAGAATCCTGACCAGCACACGTGAAGCCATTCCTGTGAGCTACCAGGTGCAGTCCCTGGAACATCCTCAGTTGTCATAAGTCCAACACTGCCTTGCTTACAGAGCTCTTAAATGTTGTCTCATGTGGTGCCAGCTGTGAGTATGAGGCCATACTTCCCTGACACCATCCGTTATAACAAGCATTTGGGTGATAAATATACCAGCATTGGTTTCTTTCCTTGATCTTGGGAGATGGCTCCTTTGTTTAACGCTGAGAAAGTTTTCTTCTGCCCAACAAAATGCTCGTCTGCTCCCCAACATGCAAACCCAGCTCCATCGACCCATCTCAGCTGAGTCCAGCCCAGCACTTCTCTGCTATTCACAGTTTGGATGATGCCAGAACCAGGACTTGCAGCTGAGGAGGTCCTGGAGAACATGCTGAGTGGGATTGCAGCAGGAAAGGTTCTGATACCTCTTTCAATTGCAACCCGGGAACTATGTCTGAAAGCTGAATAGCCCACTGTGCCTCTTAATCGCTTCAAAACAAATCCAGTTAATGAGTTTCTTAAAAAAAATAATGATCACAAGGAAGCTGAAAAGCACCAGTGCAACCACTTCACACCTCTTTGACTAAGAATTATTTCAGCTATAACCATGGGATAATGTTCACCACAGAAAGAAAATCAGATTGATTACAGAGAAGATAGCAAGGTGGTCATAAAGCAACTTAGCTGGAACAGACACGCACAGATGTGGGATGTGCCTGAAGTGATCAAACGGCACCTGGATTCGCGCTCGCAGCTCCTGCGCCCAGCGCAGCGCTCCAGCCACCGGCGGCACGTTCTTGTGCACAGGGGGGGATCCTGGGGAGGGCACATTGGAACAGCGTTTGACTGAACACTGCACTTGTAACCCCAAAGATGCAACAACAGAACCTCATTTGCAGAAAACTGCTCTGATTTCCCAGCTTCCTTCCTTAAATCCAACATCTGCCACACTGATGTAGGTCTGTGACCAAGGCAAGTGCCTCTGGATCTTGAATAAGGAGCTGAGATCGAACGAGAAGCCCAGACTATGTCCAAACCTGAGCTGATGTGAGGTGTCCCTTGCCTGGGACACATTCCCCGCCCCTCACAAACACTGACATAGGGATTTCTGACCAGGAGTTACTTCTGTCCGTCTTATCTAACAGCCACAGAACAATAACCACAAATTCACAGCAAATGATTCTCTCCATGATTCTCTCCAGTCCAGGACTTGTCTCGTTCCAGTATGATCTTTCTGAGGCAAGTAAATAGGTTATTGTTCAAAATGACACACTTGAATCCTCATAATCTGATAGAAATCCACCCATTCCCCCCTGTGCCAACAGTCACGGGGAATAATAAACTTGGAAAAGGCTGATTAAACCCTTGGTTACAAAGTCCCACTCGCATACTTTGCATTTTAAGCATTGTAAGGGAAACAAAATAAATTCATTCTGAGGAGCACATGAGTGGGTTTGCAGGTCCCATGGGGTGTTGGAGGCAGCACACAAATGTGCAGAGAAACCTCCTGTCACAGCCTCGCTGGGAGAAAAGCTCAGCATGTGTCTCCATTCCCAGTCACATATCATGCATACACATTTGAAAAAGGGTATTTTTACTCCTAACCAATTATTTGCTTTAATACTAAGAACAGAGCTTTCCCAGGCATTTCCATTGCCACTAGGAGCTACAGAGGCTGAAAACATCTGCAATTTGTAAAGTTTTGGGTTCCTTCGAAAAATAAATCATTTCCCCCCCAAATTAATCTCAATCAAACTCCCTGTAAAACCCATTTTACTCAGCACGTTCTACCTACCGAGCTTCAGCTCTGCCTGGATGTGCCGGGAGTAGATCAGCCTGGCGTGGTCCAGGGCCCTGCTGAACGTGCTGATGAGGACGGAGTATTTGCCAGCAGCATCTGCAGCGACTACCGGTCGCTCCAAAAGGCTCCCGAACATGTCCAGCAGCTGTTGGGGTGAACACGCAGGAAAAGAAGAGGGGAAAAATTTACAACCCCGACTCCTGCAGAGAGATCAGCTGGGACCTTCCTCCCCAGCCCAGAGGCTTCAATACTGTCCGCACCGATGGGCACTTTGGAAAAAGGAAATTTGCTCCCTTTGTTACGGGGCCTCTCAGACTTTCTCTGGGGTTGGACCACATTCCAACTGTTGTTCTTCAAATGCTTCAAGATTTTCTATTTTTTTCAAAAAACTTACAAAGATAAACACTGTCACTTGCTAAAGTCTTTTCTACAAATGCTTATATTGATTTTTTTAAAAAAATACCATTTATTATTTCTGCAAGATAGATTAATTGATAAATAAACCAGCTTTGTTTCTAGAAAACCTGTTTCCAAAACTGAAACAGATCCATGTATTAATAATATTAACAAATTGATACTAACAATATCAATTCTCACCAGGAAATCCTAGAAAAAGCATGATTTCCCCCAACTTGCAGAGAGAGACACAAATATATCTCCTGGCATCCAAAAGCTTTGTGAGGGACCCACCAGCCTGAGCATCCCAAAAGCTACAAGTCCCACTGTCCCACCAGCAAACACCAGCCCCATGTGCCTGTGGCTCCAGCACTGCTGGTCTCCTCAGCGTGATTCTCACCGAGCCGGGTGCCCTGATTTCCCTTTTAGGGAAGAGCAAGGGAGCGATAAACAAACCTTGAAGGCGTGGTCCAAGTTGGAGGCGTCATCAAAAGCCTGGATGAAAATGGTGCCCAGCCGACGGTCCATGTCTTCTACTTTCTGCTGGAAACCAAAGGCATCCTGCTCAAAGTCCTGCACAAAGGCAAAACACAAGCTGTGAGGCTGCAAGATGGCACTAGGAAGGTACCTGTAACTCCTCGATCCAGAGATGCCCTCTCTTATTCACCGTGAACTAAGCCACTCCTCTGGCCAATCTTCAGCCATCGCAACGTGGCAAAGTCCTCACGAAGCTTGAGAACATTTCTGTGCTGTCCCATGGCTGAGATGTTGGCCCTTTCTCTGGGAGGGACCCTTTGGTCCTGAGGGCTTTCCACAGCCCACATGGCACTATCTTCAGCCTACAGGCAAGATGGACTATTTCCACACCCTCTCCCCCACCACTTGGCCTGAAGACCACACCATCATCCAGAAAACCCACGGATGCACCTGCTGAGTCCCAAATCCAACCTACTTTCAAGTCAAAACAAGCCTGTGGTTCCATGGTGAGCTGGTTGTGAGTGAGGCAGTTTCAAAACACTCGCACAGGTTGCCCAGAGAGGCTGTGGAGTCTCCACACTTGGACATAGGTAATCTTGGAGATATTTCACCTGACCAGTCACAGTCCTGCTCTAGCTGAGCCTGCTTTGAGCAGGGAAGGTGGACTGGGTGATCTCCAGAGGTCCTTTTCAAACTCAACAGTACTGGGTTTCTGTAATTTCCATCATCTTCTTGCACTGCTTTTCTTGCTTCAATTGTAATAAATCCTTTGAACTTCAAGAGTAACATCTATATTTGTTTTCCTACACGTAAAAGAGTCCAAATCAAAGACTGAACTTGACAGTCCGTGACAGTCCTTCTGTTCTAGCTTGGACAAAACCACTAAAAATGAGGTCATGTGTCTCTTTTCCAAAGGACAAAGTGCAAGGAAATAGCTTTTACTATTGCTACTGCTGAGCTCCAGCAGATCCAGATGCCATGTTTTAGCTAAAAAAAACGGCTCCAGCAGTGGCAGAGGGTGCAAAACTAGAGCACTGAAAGAACAAACATGACTCAGAGTCACACAAATGGCCATGGGGTCACCAAACCCAAGCCACCTCCTGCAGAGCCACTGTCACCTCTCCTCTGTGCCTGCCCTGCTGAAGGAGGGGTGCTATGGAGCAAGCAGCTTTCCAGCAAGAAACACTGGGGACGTGCCACCCCCTGCAGAGATGTACTGGGAGCTGCAGGAAGCAAAGCACGAGCCACCCACCCCACAGCAGGCAGGTCCCAGAGGGCTGGGAATATTCCTTTAATTAAAGCACTACTGATAATAAAATAGAGCATCCTTGAATTCTGAGAGCCCCAGATGCCATGTGTTCATCTAGGCAGGAGCGAACACATCCCAGAGATGATCTGAGTTGGCCCTCATCAGGCAAACTACCTTGTTTTTCCAAAACTAAGACAGAGTCTTATATTAATTTTTGCTGCAAAAGATGCTTACTTTTTTACATGTATAGCTGCCTGGACCCTATTTAAATTGACTTTTTTATGAACTGTAACTAGGGCTAATTTTTTGAATAGGGTTCATATTTCAAGCATCCTGAAAAATCATGCTATAGCTTGTTTTTGGGGTAGGTCTTATTTTTGGGGAAACATGGTAAATACCAAGAGCAGGAAAGCAAAGAGATGTGGGTGTTGGTATAGCTCTTATACCTCAGCAAGCACCATGTACAGCAAAAGCTTGTGCGTAACTCATGGAAATCCCAGTTTCCCAGCTGCACTGATCTAAGGTGCTGATCTAGCAAGATATGTTAGATATAGACGTGCAAGAAGTCCCAAATCTCTGCAGGAAAGGCCAGCGGCTCCCTGTTCCCTCCAGTACCAGATCAGATCATAATGAAAGGAGGAAAGAGCTGGGAAGAAGATAGCAGGAAACTGCTGCTTTGGAAACATGCACATGTTCCTGATGTTCCCGCAAACTGGTCCCACCTACCGTGTTGGTCAGGTCAAGACAGTCATAGGTTCGCTCTGAAAACACCTTGTATGCCTCCTGGAATTCCTCATACATGTCCAGGACCTGCTGGCCCAGGGTCTTCCCTTTAATCCCACTGAATTCAATTTTCTCCAGCTTCATCAAGTCCAAGGAAGTTGCCAGGAGATCCTTCAAAGTCAACGGAGGGAGACACAGGTCATGATGTTGACAAAAGAAGATGACGACAGTTGTCACGACAGAGTTGCACTTGCTGAGGGACCTTCCCAAGCACAGCGCTGGTGCTCAGGCTGGGTGGCAGGGATGGGAAGGGGGGAGCCTGATCTGCCTGTCCTGAGCATCAGTGGCTGCTCATAACACGTCCCTGCCCAGTGAGACCTGCTGCAGCCACTAGAAATACCATGACAACTGTAAAATCGCTTTTAAGGGTATTTAGAGGACAGATCCAAAGCAGGATATGAGACTCTTATATGTCATCCAGCATAGCTAAGAATCCCAATTTTATAGGTATTAACCAAGGACAGATTTCTAATATTTACAGGTACCCAAACTGTCCAAAGCTCCTGCGCAGTCAAACCTCCACGTGTCCAAGTGGGTGTTGCAGCACCTGCCCCGCTGGCCCTCTCTGCTGAGGTGGCACACGGGTCCTTCCCTTCCCTTCCCATCCTCTGCAGCCTGGCAGTGTCACCTCTTGGGAAAATGTCCCGCTCCCCCAGTGGTGGTGGCAGCACTGGGCAGCTCTGCTGCCATCCCACCTCATCTGTCTCCCTAGGTAGGGCCAAGTAAGGGCTGGTTGAACATCCATTGTCTCAGAGGACCAGGAGAAATGTGCACAGGAATGTACTGGTGGCCACTCTCTGCTTGCACTTGTCCTGGGGCCACCCGAGCAGGGCAGCAGGTTTTACCACAGACACGTAATATGAAACAGTGCAACGAACCAAAGGAAAGGGATCCTTCCCTCTTCACGTGCTCATGGGCTACCCATGCACCAGTGTAACTGCAGCTTTTATGAAAATTCGAAAACAAATGCACATATGCATTCATATTCACTTCGACACACCAGCACATCCGCTTGAACAAATACCTAGTAAGGCAAAAAAATAATGTGGAAATACCAGTTGTCCCTTGCTTTGTCTTGCAAGGTTGCTTGAAATGAAGTGATGAGGGGAAATTGAGACGGAGAGAGATGCAGCAGTTTTCCTCATTAACAGGCTGGTGTGCACTATGCTTTTAATTATTGTTTTACAGCTCACTCCGCAGGCTCTCCCTCTGACTCCAGATACTGCAGCTCCTACTGTCCCTGGAGTGTGGGACAGCCACGGAAGGAGGAAACAGACACTGGTCAAAACGCACAGTGCCCCAGCTCAAAACCTCCCCACTGGCTTTTGTCTGCAGCCCATATCCACAGTGTGCCCATGGCATCCATGGAATCCCAGCAGTCAGTGCCCCAGAGCCTTTACAGGGTCCCAGTAAACCTGTCACCAACACTGTCCTCATGATAACCTGCAGTTATTCCTGTGTCTATTTATATTCCTCTCTACACCGACCAGCATAATTTGGTTTATTTCACATCAAACCCTACTGGAAACCATCATTATGAATACTTTTAAAATAGGCACCAGTCATGACAGTTTTCAACATAGTTAATTAAGGAACACATAAAAGTATATGGCATATTTAAAGCAGTAAAACTGCCAACACCAGCAACCTGTACACTGGCCATCCAACCCTACACACTGAGAACGCAGCAACAATCAACAAAGAAATTCATTTGGGATGTGTGTGGAGAGCAGATGAATGTGTGTGGTTAGCCACGTGAGAGATAACAGGTACATGCAAGGTCTGTACAAGAGGTACATACAGTATCTGTATAAGAGGTATATACAGTGTCTGTATAACAGGTACATATGGTGTCTGTATGTCTGTGGTCTCCAGACACAGCCATGTGGTAAGGAGAGCATAGGGAGCTCCCACATTCACACTCAGACCTGCTCTCTGCAGAACATCTCCTGTGGCTCAAGGAGCCCTTGGCCACACTGGGAGCTCAGGGATGACACCCCAATGTCCCTGCCTCAGGTGACAGATCTGGCAAACAGGGACACCCCTGAGCCACAGCACCCCAGTTTGATGGACTATGAGGATGCGAAGGGACAACCTGGTGAGGAACGTGTCCCTGCTCCTCCCCAGGCCCACGTGGCACAGCCAAGGGGATCCTGCCATCTGGCCTCTCCAAGACAGGCAGGACCCAGCTCTAGGGTGTCATAGAATCATAGAACCATTTCAGTTGGAAGAGACCCTTAAGATCATTGAGTCCAACCATAACCTAAATCTGTCTCTGATGGCACCAGGAGACCTGGGAGATTACATTGCTTTATTTACAGCTGTGCAAACCACACCTCCAGTAATCCTCCTTTTCTTGCCCCAACAGGAGCAAGGAGTCCAACGGGACTCCTGAGAGCAAAAAACACACCTATCAACCTGACCAGCTTACATATGCACTGAGCAGGACATAGTAAAACACAGTCTTAGACTCGCTGTAACAGGAGACCTAACAGCAAAAGAGTGGCCCCATTCCCTGGTATCAGGTGAAGCTATAGAAAGGAAAGATGCCAGCAAGTGATCTCCTGGCTACAGAGTTCTCCTGACGGTTTGCAATGTTTTTCAAGACCAGAGTCTCACCTCCACCATCTCCAGTCTCTTCAGGAAGGTGTCCAGCCTCGCAAACACCATCGTGGAGCTGAAGTCCCACTCCCTCACTTCTTGGCCTGGTTCATAATACATGTGCAGTTTTTCCCTTCTCTCCTCAAATGCCTCTTTGAACATGTTCAGGATACCGAGCACCATTCGCACCTTGCCCAGGCTCTCCTCCATGTCCCCTTTCAGAAGGTCTTCTGGAGACAGGTACACCAGGGCCTGGAAGAGCAAAATCACACCTGAGAGGTCACTTCTGCCATCATGGAAAACAAGGACTTCTTGTGTTGAACACATTTGAACCTGTTTATTAAGTTAAATGTTGCCTAAAGAATCACTTTTCCAGGGAAGGACAATAGGAAGAAGGGGAGAGGGGACACAGGGGACTGCAAACACAGGCATCACAGCCACAGACCTGCTCAATGAGAAGGTTGCAGATCTCCTGGAGCAGCACCACTATCCGCACGGGCATGTTGTAGTGCTTGGAGGCGACCCAGATCAAACACACCACGTGGAGCAGGGGGAGCAGGAAAGGCTTCACCTCGCTGAACTCAACCCTCTCTACGTCTTCCAAGCGGCGCTTGAGGGCTGTCAGGTGCAGGTGAACGTCCTGAGCTTCAGTCAAAGCTGTGTTGAGAGACGTGAGAAGCGGTAAGAACCACCCAGCTGCGGTGTGCTGGGTTCCCAGCTAGGTGCTGGCCTCACCACATGGAAAAGCGCCTGGGAAAAGAAACTGTCCTGACAAGCACTGAGCACCCTCAGCCACCTGTGTGCTGCAGGTCACTCACTCGTGAACATCACTCACCTGCGGCAGTAACCAGAACAGAAATAAGCTGATGTGATGGCAGGGGACAGGGAGCTGGGACAGGGCTTCGTGGAGAGCCTGAGTCCACAACTGCTAAAAAGTCACACGGAATTTGCCCAACAGCACCAAAAATACAGTGCTGCCATGGCTGTGAGCCATGGCCTTGCTGTACAGCACGACAGGCTGTACAGCCTTGGCCTGAGCCCTT
Organism: Patagioenas fasciata; assembly: GCF_037038585.1. Lineage (NCBI taxonomy): Eukaryota > Metazoa > Chordata > Aves > Columbiformes > Columbidae > Patagioenas > Patagioenas fasciata. The sequence continues at coordinate 1,650,100 of NC_092545.1, forward strand.
TTTAGCTCAGTTTTGGCTCAAGCAACTCCTTGTCCAGTGGGCAGATGACGACGGCCCCACTAGTCCTGACTGTAATAGAAAACCTGTCAACAGTAAAGCAACTGATGTCTGACTCGTCGAAAGCTTTAGCTTAGCTCTGTACAGCTGTGTGGTTTTACCCTGAAGAATTACCCCAGAGCGCAAGCATTAATAAAACCAGATCGTTGTGCAATTAAACCTGTGGACCAACAAGAAGTGACAGAAGTGCTTGAATGCATGCAAAAATAACCCCTAAGGCCCAAGACCAAGGAAGAAGAGACTCCCACTATCAGCATCACCCTCCCAGCAAATCCACCAACAGCAGCCACACCAGTACAATGCCAGGGAAAGGGGCAGAGACTTAAAAGCAGGTGCACACAAATCTGAACTGCGCTGTAATGGAAATTAACAATTATAGTCCAAATTATCCAATTAGGGTTAGTATCGCTGTAGCCGGATTAAAACCAAATATTTGTTGTATTTTGATTAAACCCTTAAAGTATTAATTAGTTTAACAATGAACCCTTGGCTCCTTATATAAGGGGTGTTTCTCCAGCCCATTTAAACTGCACAATGCAGAGTGTGACACAGATCCTTAAGAGATTCAATGTTTGCACGTGAAGTGGTGAAGAACAGTGTTTTCTGCCAGCACGTGCACAGCTAACACAGTCTAGATGGTTTCATTGTGCCAGAGAGCAGCTGGGTTGGACATGGATGTCCAGCTGTGTTGGTCTGCAGGGACAGACCAGCAGGACTACACTGTTTTTCACTACAGACAGGGATTTGCAATATTTCCTTGGGCTGCGCTCAACTCCCCTAAGCAAAGCAAAGCAAGGAAATTCGGGCTGCAGTGGCCAAAGCCTGAGAAGCAGCGCTCTAACAAAGCAGTCTTAGGTACAAGATCTGTCCTCTTAGTCTGAACTCCCATTCCTGCATAATAACACCAGAGGAGCTGGTGGAAGTTGAGGTGAGTCCTGTTAGAGTAATGCAAACACTTTATTACAGCAGAATAAATTCCCAAACCCATTCACCCTGAACTTTGGCAAGAGTCTGGCTCAACAGACCAGCGATGGAGCTTGTCCCAGCCTGGAAACAAAAGCCTAGACTCAAGCACAAGCAGCCCAGTCTCAATTCACAAACTAGAAAGATTTGGCTTGAAATCAGTCACACCAGGCCATGAAGAAAGGCCAGAAGCCAGCACTGTGGTAAAGTTGCCCCAGCATCTCACCTGCCTCAACATCAATTAGCATGGTTTTGAAGGCTGGGATGTAGCTGCTCTCAACTCTCTCCAGCAGCTCCATCATGTTCCTGACCTTCCTCGTTGTCAGCTGGTTGTAAATGCATTCCAGGTCATCACACCTACAGCAACCGAGACACAGAATCACAGAATCAGTTGGTTGGAAGAGACCCTCAAGATCATCGAGTCCAACCATAACCTAACCCCTGGCACTGCCCCATGTCCCTGAGAATGTCATCTCTGTGACTGTTCAACCCCTCCAGGAATGGTGACTCTACCACTGCCCTGGGCAGCCTGTTCCAATGCTTCACAACCCCTTCTGGGAAGAAATGTTTCCTAATATCCAACCTCAGCCTCCCCTGGCGCAACTTGAGGCCGTTTCCTCTGCTCCTGGCGCTTGTTCCTGGGGAGCAGAGCCCGACCCCCCTGGCTCCAAGCTCCTTTCAGGCAGTGCAGAGATCAGAAGGTCTCCCCTCAGCTCCTGTTCTCCAGCTGAACCCCCCAGGTCCCTCAGCCACTCCCATCACACTTGTGCTCCAGCCCCTCACCAGCTCTATTCCCTTCTCTCAACTCACTCCACTACCTCAAGGTCTTTCTTGGCCTGAGGGGCCCAAAACTGATTTGAGGTTTGGCTTCCCCAGCGCTGAGTACAGTGGGACAGTCATTGCCCTGGGCCTGCTGGCCACACTGTTCTTGATGCACACCAGGATGCTGGTGGCCATGTTACCCACCTACACTGGGCCATCAGCTGTCCCCCAACATCATCTGTTTCCCCTGGGCCTGATTCAGGGCTTCCTCCAGCTACACATGGACTGTGGAAATGGGAGAAAGCTGCATGAGGCACAGACAAACCCTACAGGACAGAAAGTGCTGAGTTCAGCATGACAGCAGCTCTGCTACTGACAGAACATCGCTGAAAAAAAGCCATCGTGTTTCTGCAGGCATTAGCAACAGCTCTCCAGCCAGCAGGGCTTTGCCCCGAGTCAGCCTGAACCAGTACAGCACAAAGGTTTTCAAAGGGCAGGAGGAAATACCACTCCCAGGCTCCTGAGCATCTAAAGCCCCTCTGGCCCTGACAGATGAACAGCAGCCAGCTGAGATGCACCATTTCCAGACAGCCCCCAGCAGGTGTCCATCAGCAATTACTCCTGTGGATGGCTCCTAGTGAACAGTGACCAAAGAGTGCCCAGAGCGGGTGTGGAGTCTCCTTCTCTGAGACATTCGAACCCGCCTGGACCCACCTGTGTGATCTGCTCTGTGACCCTGCGTGAGCAGGGCTTGGACTGGGGGATCTGCAGAGGTCCCTTCAGCCCAACCAGCCTGGGATTCTGTAAAGGGCATTTCTGAAAAAAGTCCCTTGAGGTGTAGCCCCTGTGGTGGGGCTAAGTTAAAACACAGCCAGCTGCCCAGTGACCTCCCAGGCACTTTGCAGATCATGATGATTTTCTGTGCGGGAGCAATTTTCCTTAGTTGAAGCCTACATGAACCCCAAGTGGCCTGTTCTTCTCAACTCATGGAATTAGCAGCTCCACCACCAGCACTCTCCCTCTACACAAAACCAGCACCACAGGGCACCATGCACTGGCCAGGCTGCTCTGGGTACCTGTTCTTCCAGAACTCCAGCTCCACCTTCGGGTTCGGATTGCTGCCTTGCAGGAGAGGCTCTGAAGACTCTTTCTTCAGTGCCTCCTGGATCTGGTGGCTCCAGTCTATGATGGCCGACTCCATGGCATACACCAGAGATTTATCTATCCGTTCCATGCTGTAGTAAACAGAGTACGTGATTAACTTTGTTGATGTGCATTGCTCAGTTGGATCTACTTCCAATGGCCGTGTGGGCAGCTGGATTTTACAGGGTTTCACATTTCAAAACCACAAAACAATCAAACCCCATAAGATTTTGTCACTGGTTTAATATAGGAATTACACTCTGGAGAAAATGGCTGAATGTCTGCAGCAGTGTGGGCAACAACACTGTTCATAAAGTGAATGGTGGAAATGAAGAGCCAGTCGCCACCTCTCTGCACAGCCAGTCATTGTCACATCAGATCCATTCAGGTTCAGGATCTGACCTGGAGACTCACACATCCAGCAAGATTCTCTCTCCCCATACCATTCTCCCTCAAAATATTCTACATCCCCGCAGTCATTAACTCACTTAATTCAGCAAGAAACACCACCAAGTGGGCTGGGAAGCTGAGGACAGGTCACCCCACTGCCTTGGAAGCAGTAACTTCTCACAAAATCCCACCCGCACCACGTCCTGTCTGAGGAGTGATTCATTCCACTGCACCCACACATCTCCTGGGGTTCCACAGGGGCACGCACGCAGCCCAGACACGATGACAACTTGATGTACAAACGCATCTGCTTCTCTGGACCTTCCAGAACCTGTTATTTTGGGGTGGTACTCACGATTTCTCATTTTCCAGATCAATGTCCTCAATTCCCTCTGAGCCAGCTGGGAGAGGCAGCAAGGTCTTGCCGTCTACTTGGCCAACAACTGTGAAAATGGTACTTTTGAGGTTGTGGACATGACGCACGATGTCTTGTGACACCACTTGTGGCCAGCCCTGATGGTTCTTCTTGTTCGTTAGGATGGGCACGATCACCTACAGCGGGAGTCACGGAAGACCAATGGAGAAAAAAGTGCAGCAGGAGACGGACAGGCCACCAGGCTCTGAGGTCTGTGCTTGGCCAAGCCTGGAGACCCATATTCATTGCTGTCTCAAGCAGTTCCCATGTGAAATAGAGGCAGCTGATGATGAATGGGCATCTCTACAGGCCCACTTTATACAGCAGAACACCCTTTTCCCCAAATCCAAGCAGCCAAGGAGGGTGGAAGCCAGTAGGCAAAGTGAGCAGCCCCATCCCCAGGCTCTCCCAGCCTTTCAAGCCCGCAACTGGAGATGGCCCCATGGGCTGCTGTCCCTTGCCCTCACAACTGTCCCCGGTGCTTGGTCCCCATGTCCCTGCCCATGGGCACAGCCGTCAGGCTGCCCTTTGAGCCTGCCAGGGCTGGGCTGAGCTCAGTGTGCTGCAAGGGAAGGTCTGCTGGTACCCCCTGGGATACACTGGTGGTGAGGGTCCCCCAGGTCCCAGCTGCAGCCCACCAAACAGGAGCTTTGCCTTTATCAGCACTTTTACTGACCCGGCAGCATGGGGTTGTGGGGCTGGTCGGGGTTTGCCCAGATTTGAGCTGCTTTTGGCTTGTTTGAGCTGTGACAGCAACACCGTGTCTGTCACCTATCCTGGCTGGCTCTGCACTGGGACCAGCCTGTGGCAACAGCCTAACAAAGCCAGGTTGTCCCTAGTGACAAACAACAGCCCTTTGTGTTACTGGACTCAGGGTGGGGGTAGGGGAGGGGGGGGAGGTGACTAAAGGCATAAAAATAGCTGCAAATGGACATAAAATTGAAACGGAATAAAGCAGCTCAGCACCTCCATGGTGCTGTCCCAGGATGCTGAAGACTCTTTGGAACTGTGGCTGGCTCTGTAGACCCGAAGAAGACCCGACCAGCCACCTTCGTGCCCAGGGAGCCGTGGGAAGGGGGAGCACAACCCCAGGGAACACACGGGCAGGTGCTGACGAGTTCACCTTCAGCAGTTTTAGCTGCATTATTAGCAAGATGTGTCTCTATTACTTAAAGCATGTGGACTGCTAATGCCAGTGATGTTGTAACCAGGCAAATGATAGCCGTTCATTTTCTTTCTGACTGTTAAAATGATAACTGGACTCAGGATGAAGCCCCAGCCCACAGAGCAGGTGTGTTCCCTTCGGCACCGCAGGAGTGAAGCAACAAGTGGACAAGGTCACCAGCTGTGACCCCTCACCGAATAAAGACAAAGTGTGGGCAGAGGAACACACGACCCCAACCCCAGGAAATTCAAGACCTTTTTCACCTTCACGCAGACCCACCCCATCTGCCTGACCCAGCACCACCGCTGCTTTTGCCTTCAAGCGAAGCTTGAGAGGAAAATAGGATGAAAACCAGGCACAATCTGCTCCCTGCAGAAATACTGCATGTCTGCACAGGGGAGAGCAAAGCCTGCAAACACGCAGCTGGGACGCACAATCCCGGCTCCCAAAGGCATTCAGAAAACAGGATTTAACAGGATCTGCCAAAGTGTTCCTACCCCACCATCTACCCATAGCAGACGGTGCTTGCAATGCTATTGGCCAGCCGTGATGCAAAACCACTGTTTGTGCAGACTTCGCAAGACCACGGGGCTCATCAAAACAAAAGCTCCCCGTATAAATAATGTGTTTTCTCACAAAACCAGGATAACCAGTCTGGCAGCCTGCTCTTGGGAATCCAATCTATCAGTCACCATCTTAATATACCAAACATCATGATCAGAGCTTCTCAAATCCAGCAGCTCCTCTGCTTTCCCATTACAGCCTCATTCCTGAGACTTCTCCAGGTGAGGAGCCATCAGGAATAAACCGAAACAACATTGTCTAGTTCAGGCTAATAACACAGCAAAGCAAAAGCACTCGAACCTCTTGACGATCTCTTTAAGAAAACATCAGCCCACCTGAGATAACCCGACACTGAGCTACAGGAGGCTCCTGAACATCACAAAACACTTTTTCACTATGAGAGTAATCGAGCACTGGCCCAGGTTGCTCAAAGAGGTTGTGAAGTCTCCATCCTTAGAGATAATGAAGAGCTACCTGGACATGGCCCTGGGCAACTGGCTCTGGATGGCCCTGCTTGAGCAGGGGTTTGGAGTAGGTGACCTGCAGATGTCCCCTCCAGCACCTGTGGGTACATCAGTCCCACAAGGACCCCACTGATAGACAGAGCTGATGTGGATCAGCATTCAGGTGGTTTATATGAGTTCTAAAGCCGTCCATGGTACTGCAAAGGGCAGAGTTAAGGGTACAAGTGCATCAGCAGAGAAGGGAGGGAGGCCAAGGAGCCTGTCTGTAGGAGGGGACACCTTCCCCGCTGCCATGTGCGAGGGGCACCCGGTACTCATGGGTGCCAGGGCTCCCTCTGCACCTCCGGGGCTGCCCAGGCCTCACAGGATCCCAGCCTGGTTAGGTTGAAGGGATCTCTGCAGATCCCCCAGTCCAAGCCCTGCTCACGCAGGGTCACAGAGCAGATCACACAGGTGGGTCCAGGCGGGTTTCAATGTCTCAGAGAAGGAGACTCCACACCCGCCCTGGGCAGCCTGGGCCAGGCTCTGCCATCTCCCAGCAAACAAATTTCTCCTCGTGTTGAGCCTGCCCCCGTGGCCCCTCATCCTCACCTCCTCCACGAGGGCGGCAAAGTGCCGCAGGGCATCGGCGGGCAGGTCCCCGCAGAGCAGCTCCCCGGGGCCGGCGCCGGGGGCCCGCAGGAAGAACAGCCCCTTGCGGCGGGCGGCGGGGGGCGGCGGGGGCGGCCCCAGCTCCAGCTCCCCGGCCGGGCCCCGCCAGAGCAGCAGCGCCGGCCCCGCCGGCCCCGCCAGGAAGCTCCGCAGCAGCGGCCCCGCCGCCTCCCCGCCTGCCCAGCGCTCCCAGCGCTCCGCCGGCACCCCCAGCCCCCGCGCCGCGCACCGGCACAGCCGCTCGGCGCCGGGCACCGGCTCCACCGCCTGCTCCATCCGGCCGGCACCGGCGGGTGTTTGCGGGGAAGAGCCGCGTTGCCCGGGGGAAGGGACACTGCGAGGAGCCGGGGGCGGGCCGGGGCGGGACCCAGCTCGCCTGGGAGACGCAGCTGCCCCGGGCAACCACGGGTATCAACACAAGCTGGGGATGGAGGGCCTGAGAGCAGCCCTGCGAAGGACTTGGGGGTGCTGGGGGATGCTCCCTCTGGGGGGGGTCTGGATACCACTGGATCCACCTGGGCACCCCCAAAGTGGCTTTTTAGCACTTATTTTTCTCCTGAAAAAGCAAACACAGTGGGGCTTTCTCCCATCCTGCCCCATGGAACCCCACTCAGACCACACCAGTGCCTGGTTGCCCATCACCATTTATTGCAGCTGCTGCCTGCTCAGCGCCCAGGGCAGTGGGACCGGGCCCGAGACCCCCATCCTGCCCGGCTGTCAGGGAGTGATTCACTGCGGGGGGTGGAAACTGGGGATCCCGTACCCCTATATATATGCTAAACCAAATTATTCGGTTGCAAGCAGTGGTTGAAATAATAAGCAACCAGATGGCTGAGGCACCGAATCTCATAGTGAGACAATTGTCTCAGACCAGAGCTGCAGTGTACCAAAATCAGGGAGCGTGAGATTGGCTTTTAGCTGAAGAGAGGGGGGCGTCTGTGGGAAACTGAATACTTCGGAGTGTTGTTTGGAAAGAGATAACGATGGGGAAGCCATAATGAAAATAGCAGAGGAGATAAAACGCGTTGCACATGTACCAGTACAGAAGTGGAATTCTGTACTTACTAGCCATTGGTGGGGTAACTTATTTGGGGGAGCCTGGTGGAAGAAAATAGGCTTCATGATAGTATGTGCATTTCTGGGTTTACTGTTTGTGCCACGTACGACCCCGTGCTTTGTTCAGTTAATACATTCAGTAGTCCAAGTCCTCCCCACCCCCCGCCAGCGAGTTCGCCTCCCCCCCGGGAAGCCGGGGCGTCCCTGCCGGCTCCGTGCCCGGGGTGGACGGGGGTGGACGGCGGGGGGGGTGGACGGGGGCGGGGGGGGCACGCGGGCGTCCCGCGGTTTCTCAGCCCCGCTGTCGGAGGCCTAACCCCCTCACCTGCCCGTGCTGCCGCCTCCCGCGCTTCTTCCTCGGTGGCTCGCTCGCTCGGTCCCTCGGCCCGCTGCCCGCCCCGGCCGCGGGCTGAAGAAGAAACCGACCCCGCCAGCGGCTTTGCCTCCCCCCGGGGAGGCATAGAGACACCGCGTCCCCGTCCCCGTCCCCCCGTCCCGGCCCGCCTGCCTCCCTGCCTACCCGCGCGCGGGGTTCCTCGGCCGATCGGCAAGACGCTCCCGCGCTGGCCTCCCCGCGACCGCCCGCCCGACGGGCTTGACTCCGAGCGACTGACCGTTGGGCACCTGGCGGGGGGCAGGGGGCCGGTTGCCGGGCGGCGGGGAGAGCGCGCATGCGCGGCGCGCGCAGTTGCCGACCCCCTCCGGCCCTTCCCGCGGGTGGGCCGGAGGGGGCGGGGGGCAAGGCGAGGGCGGGAGAGACCGCGCTTTGGGGTGCGGGCGGGGAGGGGGGGTGTTTGTGCTCGCCGTGCAGTCTGAGCCGGAAGACGAAGTGAAATTATACGGCGGCGGCGGCGGCAGGTGCGGGTGGGGGGCACGACGACACCACCACGACCCCGCCGCCCCTGCCGAAATAAACCCCCACCAAAAAAAAAAAAAAAACACCGCCACGAAACCCGCATCCCCACGCCACGCGCGAGCCCCGAAACTCCAGACACGGACTCGCCGAGCGTGTGCACGGATCGCGAGGGTCGAAAAGCTCGACTCGTAGAGTCGCGTACACTGTCCCGCAGCCACCCGCGAGAGGCTCGCTCGGTCGCGTCCAGCTCCTGTCCCTGCGTAGGACCAACCGCCCCGCCGTTCCGGTTCAGTCCTTGCCCGCCGGTCCCACTTACTTAGACTAAGCCTAAAATGCACAGATCTCTCCATAAGGATGGGTTTTATACTCTACTTCCACAATCTGCTGGCAGTACAAAAGAATAAGCGGCAGATCTACTTAGGCTGAGTCACGGTGCTTTGCTCCTAAGACCATGCATACCATGGGAATATTTCAGCTGCATGTCCCACCCCAACCCCAGAGAGCAAGAGCTCCAGGAACAGGTGGAGAAACAGGGAAGAACACTGCAGTGCTTCTGAGAAATAAAGCAAGGACAGAAAGGCAGACGGGCATGCTGTGGAACCTTCTCCTTACCCGACTGTGCTGCTGCCACACATGAAATGACACTGTAGAGCAAGTACTTTTAGCACCTTTTTTGTGTTTCACGTTCCAGGAACCCTGCCCCTGGAGGTCCAGCTGCTGAGGTGGAGACTCGGGACCTGGACCCCATGGCTTCGGGGCAGAGGCTCTGATGGAGAGGAGAGGAGATCAGGGGTTGCACTGGGAAATGTGTCTGCACTGCAGGGGATGTGAGAGAGGTTCCTAAATCCCATCCCCAGCATTTCTGGTAGCAGTTAACTCTTCCTGCCCATGTCTGTGCTCCTGCAGCTGTGTCTCTGTCCCTGGGTCTGCTCCCTGTCCGTGTCACAGACCCCGTCCCACCCGCTGTGTGCTCAGCTCTGTCCTGCTCACACCGCCTGGCACTGCCCAGGTGTTGCTTTATCCATGCGAGCCACGGAACCTGACACACCAATATGATGTTCACAGAGTTCGCTTTATTGTCGGACCGGGCTGGCTTTATAGCAAAGCTGCCCTGTCCACGCGCCTTACAACAACGTGATTGGTTGTAACTCGTGCTATACAATAACATGATAGGCTGCATGTACTGTCCACGCGCTCTGCACGCATGTGTCCGGCGATTGCTCACTCATTATTACATTCTAATGGTGCTCCTTTAGTCTCTTTTGTCTCTGGCTTCACCTCTCAGCCAGGCTGGGGACAACCCCATCCCCCTGGGGCGGGGGGGGCTCTGCCACTACATCTCCCCCTCTTTTATTTAATATTAACAATACGCCATATCATGCTTTAAATACAGTGTGAAATACAGGGTAAGAACATTAAGGCTAATACAATTACAATTAACAAGAACAAACCTGTTTTCAATATTCCTTTTAACCAAACAAGGCATTCACCCCAAAAAACCCAGTATCTTCTGTTATTTTCTTGTTCTGCAAATCTTCTATCTTTTTAACTTTTAAGTTCAAACAACACATACAATCAAACTCTTCATAACTGTGAACATGTCCAATAACAAAAAATTAATTGCTGCTCTGTTTTACAAAGTGGTATTCTCAACATTGGCTACATTCATTGCTTAAAGCGATAACATGTCTGAGGTTAAGGGTTGTCATCACTGCAACCGGTTTCTTCTCTGTTAGCTAGCCAAGGTCTCACCCACTTTGCTGGGATCCATGAATTTTTGTGGTTACCTGTAGAAACACAAGCATATCCCCTTCCCCAGGTTATTAGTGACATAGGACCTTCCCATTGTTGTGTTGTCGGATTAAACACACTAACCTTAGGCACATTTTCGGAAAAATCTTTGACATTTTTGATTTGGTGCATAACAACCGGTTCCATTTCAGTTTCACTTTTAGGATTAAGCCAGTTCAGCACATACAATGCCTTCATCAATACCTCTTCTGGGCTCACACCAATTCCCCCTTGTTTTTTCAAAACAGACAAGAGATTTTTAATGCACGGTGTGCACGCTCAATAATTGCTTGGCCAGTAGAATTATAAGGGATTCCAAACAGGTGTTGTACCTTCCACTGGGTGAGGAAGGCTGCAAGTCTGTCAGAGTGGTATGCAGGACCATTATCTGTTTTGATTTGTGTAGGGACACCCATGACAGCAAAAGCTTGTAGTAAATGACGTTTTACTGCCTTTGCATTTGCTGAGGTCAAGGCTGTAGCCCACAGCAGTCCTGAACAGGTATCTATGGAGACATGAATGTACTTTTGTCTGCCAAATGGTGCAAATTCAGTAATATCAGTTTGCCATAACTGACCTGGCTGCAAGCCCCGAGGATTTACTCCCTTTTGTTGGAGAGGGACTATGCGGGCACAATCAGGACAAGCTGCGATAATGGCTCGAGCTTGTTCCTTTGTAATTGTAAACTGCTTTCGGAGTGCTGCTGAGGATTGATGAAAGAATTCGTGAGCTTGTCTGGCTTGTTCAAAAGGGGATATATCTGCTACTGCCACAAGTTTGTCTATGGTGCTGTTTCCCTCTACTAGACCACCTGGTATGTTAGTATGGCTTTTTATATGCATGATAAATACTGGTGCTGTCCTATAATCTAATACGTTCCACAAATCTAACAATGCTTCAAACAACAAGGAATTGGAAACTCGCTGCAAAAGTGCTCTATGTATTCTTTGTACAATTCCCACAACATAAAGAGAATCTGTTACCAGATTAACTGGAGAGTTATGCCATTTTTGCAATGCTGCTGTCACCGCTCGCAATTCTAAAATTTGAACCGATCCTTCAGCTATGACAATCTGTGAATGCCACTGACCATTCTCAAACCATACAAAGCCTCCTTTGCATGAGCGACTACTCGCATCTGTGAAAATGGTTATAGCATCTAGTGGATGCTCACTAAAAATTGACATAGGCTCTAAGGGGAGGTTGGTCTTAAATATAGGATGTGGTGGATAATGATTGTCCACCTGCACCGGAATCCGGGCAAGAGCTGAGGCAAGATCGTCATGTTTGAGAAGGATCTGTTCAAACAAATTGAGGGAAATAGGGATCACAATTTTAGCAACATATAGTCCAGACAATGTCAGAAATCTGCTTAGTCCTTTCACTATCACTTGGGCAATGGCTTCCCACCTCTGAATGATGGTTTTTTGTTTTTGGCTGTTTAAAAATATCCATTCTAATATTACCAATGGATCCTTTTCTTCCGTGCTCCACTGGGCCAAAAGTCCTGCCACTTCCTTATTGGTATTATAGACATAGAGAGTAACAGGCAATTCTGATCTTACCCGCTGAGCAGTATTCTGTGAAACTTTTCTTGCAATCTGCTCAAGCGCTTTCTGTGCTTCTGGTGTGAGGCACCGTGGTTCTTGGGGGTCTCGTCCCCCACGGAGGAGACTAAACAGCGGTTGCAAATCTGTATTTGTAATACCCACAACATTTCTTATCCACTGTAAGTCCCCTACTAACTTCATTGCATCGTGAAGGGTTGCTATCTTTGCTTTCACAGTAAGCTTCTGAGGTCTAATCATGGCCTGAGTTAGTTCATATCCTAAATATTTCCATGGCGCGGTTTGCTGTACCTTTTCTGGTGCCACAACCAGACCCCATTGACCTAATTGCTTTGTCAACTGAGTTATTATGTCCTTACTAATTTTCTCTTTATTGCACAAAAGGATATCATCCATATAATGATAGATGATCATCTGAGGGTGTTGTTGCCTGAATGATTTTAAAGCCAAATCTACATACCATTGGCAAATAGTAGGAGAATTTTTCATTCCCTGAGGTAGCACTACCCAATGATATCTTTTTGTGGGAGCTTGATGATTAAGCACTGGAACAGTAAAGGCAAATTTTTCACAATCCTCTGGGTGTAAAGGAATCGTGAAAAAACAATCCTTCAGATCAATGACAGTTATATCCCAATCTTTTGGAAGCATGGTTGGGGTAGGAAGACCTGGTTGTAGTGCCCCCATATCTTTCATTACTGCATTAATTGCCCTGAGGTCCTGTAACAAACGCCACTTCCCTGATTTCTTCTGGATAGTAAAAACAGGTGTATTCCACGGGCTGGTGGAAGGGACCAAATGTCCGAGACTGAGTTGCTCTTCAACCAGCTCCTCTAAATGTGCGAGCTTTTCTTTTGGTAATGGCCATTGATCCACCCAGACAGGATCATTTGTTTCCCAACTCAGCTTCATACATGGCCGGGTGTCGCTCGCTGCAATGGCCATTATTAAAAAGGTGACTGCATAACTATTCCCCACTGAGACATCACATCCCTTCCCAATAATGCAATTGTTGTGTTTAGAACATAAGGTCGTACCCATGCCTCTAAGCCCTCGCCCTCCTCCCTTATCTTAACCATATGTGTGCTGATGTGGGTGGGAGTGGCCCCCCCTATCCCCACTACCATGGTATTTACTGCTTCTAAAGGCCAACACAAAGGCCAGTCAGTGCGAGGGATAATCGTCACATCTGCGCCTGAATCTAAAAGCATTCTTTTCCTCTTAATCTCACTGCCAGGCCCAATAATGGAAACTACCCTAGATGGTTTGTCCAAAGTCAGTTTTTCCGTGAAAGCAACCACAGGGGCTCCAGTAGAACCAAAACCTTTCTGACCTCTTTCTGTATTTAAAGCCTTTGGAACACATGCTTTAAAAGGTACCAATTGTGCTATACGGGTCCCCTGTTTAATAGTCACAGGGGGTGTTAAGACTTGCAACATAATACCTATGGGTCCAACATAATCAGAGTCTATTAATCCTGGCAAAACAAACAACCCCTGTCTTGAAGCAGAAGAACGACCTATTAAAAGTGCACTCAATCCATACCCTAGGGGCCCTGTTACTGTAGATGGAACTACATGTACAGACCGGTCTGTTATTGTGACATCTGTTCCCACGGCCAGATCGACACCTGCGCTTCCTGAGGTTGCTGCCCTGAGCTCGGACAAGCAACCATGGCTGTTCCCCCTCTCGGCTGGTATTGTGGTGTCATCGCGCCCCAGCCCCTGGCGCTGGTCCTCCCGTTTCCCGGCAGCGGTGTCCCATCTTTTTTAAATCTTGATCGACACTCCACTACTCGGTGTCCATACTTATCACACCGACTGCACGTGCCATCAAAGCGCAAATTATTGAGAGGGGCTGGTGACTGACTAGTGCCATTACTAGGTCCCCCTCTCCGAGTATACTGAGGGCAATTTCTTCTAATATGTCCTGTTTGTCCACAAGTAAAACATGCTAGGCCGCGAGAAGAAGGGCTTCGACCTTTCATTGCAGGCTTAAGTGCTGCAGCCAAGGCCGCAGCGTGGGCTTGAGCATGTATTTTTGCTTTTTCTACCTCCTGTTGCATAATTGGTACCCGTGTGCAAGCTTCCACCATCTCTGCTAAAGAAGCACTTTTTCCCAAACCGGCTAGTATCTGTTGGCATTGGGTGTTTGCATTCATCATAGCCAAATCTTTCCCCACAGCAGCTTTTGCCTCTGGAGTCAAGTTAGGACAGGCATCTATAGCTTCTTTCAAACGATCTACAAACTTCATATATGGTTCCCCAGGATCCTGCTTTATTGTAGAATAGGGTGGCACAGGGTTACCTCTATTTGGCAATTCTTTCACTGCTGCCAAGGCAAGCCCTTGCGTTTGCTGCAAAATCCTTGGATGAAGTGCTGCCTGAGTAGCACCATCCGCATATTGCCCACGACCCAGTAACTGGTCCATGCTCGCTAACCGCAACGGATCATCAGCTGGTAAACGAACATTTTCTAATACTGCCAATTCCACTTTCCCCTGCCACGTGTCCAAGAACAGCAAATACCCCGTTGGAGGAAGCAATAACTCCATCAATGCCCTAATATCTGTTTGAGTTAGTACTTGCCCCTTGAAAAATGAATTGATTAGCTGCATCACATGCTTATTATCCATACCATATTGCATAACTGCACTTTGCAATTGCTTAACCGTTTTCCAATCAAAAGGCGACCACTGCCTTTGTCCTCTATTATCTATGTGCACTGGCATTGCTGTAATACTACCAGGTAACATGATCCCTTCAATAGTTGCATCTCTGATTACCCCTTGCCAACGTTGCCCTGCATTATAAGAATGATCTCGAGGAATATCTCTACCCTGATGCACAGGGGCAGCACCCAAATTATCATTATTATCACTGCTATACAATTCCCTTGTGTTTCCCTGTGGATCAGTAAGTCGACGCATATTTGCAAACCGATCTGCTAACCCAGTCTCCAGCCCTTTTCCATATCGCGCTCTCAAATATTCATCTGCTTCTCTTACAGACCACATCCCATCTTCAACACATTGTCTAGCCCATTTTTGTATTCGCTCCCTTTTGATACGGAGCTCCTCCGGAGTGAGGTCTAATTCCACCCCCTCCCTTTCCTGTTTTCCCCGTTTTTCACATTCCCTGCCAATTGCCTCCAGCCCGTCCTTAATTGCATCTGACGCCTTTTTATATGCTATTAACCGCGAAGTTTTACTGTTACCGCCATCTAGTCGTTTCATAGCTTCTAGAACTTCTTGCATCTGGCTCTCCTGCCGTCTCAGTAAGTCCTTCAGGCTCTGCACGTGGCTCTCCTCCTGGCAGTCAGGGCGATTCTGCGGGGCTCCGTCCTGGTGTTCCATCGGGTCCTCCGGCAAAGGCACGTCGGCTGCATTAACTTGTCCTGGCTTGTTGAAACTTGCCGGTTGCTGCCATTCGTTGTCGGAGCCAGGCAATGGCTCAACGGGCGCAGAGGGTAGAATTTGCTCTCCGCCCCAGAACTCCAGATCTGATACGGGACATACCAGCGGTGTTGATTCTTCGGAGTTCTTGGAGGGTGGGCAGCTCGCGGCGGGCGGCTCCGAGGGGACGGCACACAGCTCCGGCTCCTCTGAGACTTCCTGCACCAGCTGCCTGACCTCCCGCCAGGGTCCGGC
Source organism: Patagioenas fasciata (assembly GCF_037038585.1). Classification (NCBI taxonomy): domain Eukaryota; kingdom Metazoa; phylum Chordata; class Aves; order Columbiformes; family Columbidae; genus Patagioenas; species Patagioenas fasciata. The sequence continues at coordinate 1,665,594 of NC_092545.1, forward strand.
GAGATCGCAAGCCTCGCGGCTCCCCCTTGTAACCGCTTCCCATAGTTCGGTCCCTATGTCCTCCCATGTACCGGGAGAAAAAAATTCGTCCGTCGAACGAACACAGCCCTTACGCTGGGCGAATAGTAAAAGGCGCTCCACCGCGTCTTTTTCCAAAATTCTTCCTGTTCTTGCAGCCAGCTGCAGAATACTTTTCACTATTATTTTTTCTTCCACGGATGCCGTGTTTCCCATGCCACCTGCTTCTTCGTAGGCCTACTTTCCGCTATGATTGAGCGCTGGGCTGGTGTCGCCCCCAGGTGGCGTCCTCGCGTCTTCACTTCCGGCGATCTTGCTTCGATACGAAGGATCACGTCGGGGTCACCAAAGTGTTGCTTTATCCATGCGAGCCACGGAACCTGACACACCAATATGATGTTCACAGAGTTCGCTTTATTGTCGGACCGGGCTGGCTTTATAGCAAAGCTGCCCTGTCCACGCGCCTTACAACAACGTGATTGGTTGTAACTCGTGCTATACAATAACATGATAGGCTGCATGTACTGTCCACGCGCTCTGCACGCATGTGTCCGGCGATTGCTCACTCATTATTACCTTCTAATGGTGCTCCTTTAGTCTCTTTTGTCTCTGGCTTCACCTCTCAGCCAGGCTGGGGACAACCCCATCCCCCTGGGGCGGGGGGGGCTCTGCCACTACAGGTGAGCTGTGGCCAAGTCCCAGGAAGGGACAGGGCTGGAGCCAGAGCCTTGTTGGGGACAGGGACACTGGGACCCACCATGTGGGATCAGCTCTACAGGGCAGGACCCGGGTTGTCTGGGAGGGCACAGTGACCCCGGACAGGGACAGGTGAGAGCCAGGGCAGGGGATGTTCCCTCTGCTCTGTTCTCAGCTGTGGCTGCAGACTGGACCAGTTGGGGGCTGGCGGTGCAGGGGAAATGGGGTGGGCTGGAGCTGGGCACTGACACCACCCCAGCACTTCCCCCAAGCCCAGCCCTCCTCTCCCAGAGCCCAGGATTCACCAGTGCTCCCCATTGGCAGTGCCACCAGTGACTGAGGATCCCAGTCACCAGCTGTCCACATTGCCCCAGCTGTCCTCCCACCTCCCAGAGTTCCCTAATCCTGGGGTCCCTGGTGCCCCAAGAAGAGGAGTGACTCCCAGCCCCTCATTTATTTAAGGGGCTGGAAAGGGCTCAGAGATAATTGTGCTTAGAGACCCCAGATTTGAGGCTGGTGTCATCTCTAGGGGGGGTTCCATAGGGAAAGACTGGCCTGGGAGTTGAGGGGCACTGGGAGATGGTGGTGCTGGGAGGTGAGGGGCACTGGCAGGTGGGGGGATCAGGCTTTTGGGGTTGTTGCAGGATGGTTTCGAGTTGGAGCAGTGGGTCATCACCATAGGGTGTCTGGCTGTCAGGGACACACTGCTGTCCCCCCTCACCACTGTGGATGCCCGGGCCCTTCCCCGTGCAGCTGCCCCATGCAGGAAGCGGCACTGATGCCAGGGAAGGCAGCTGGATCAGTGCTCAAGGCGGGGGTGACTCTGTGCCAAGGCTGGGTTGCCAGGGCGGGTGTCTCTGCCAAGCTTTGCCCTGGGGGCTGGAGGCGTGGGGAGGGGCAGGGAGTCCTCCTGGGAGGGATAAAGGTGCCCTCACCTTTTCTGGCATCACCCAGGACTCGCTGCACCGCAGAGGAAGATGAAGGTCGCAGTGCTCAGCGTGGCCCTGCTCTTCACCATCCTGCTGTGCACCCCAGAGGATGCGCAGGTGAGGCTCCAGTGAGGGCCCCCACCGGTTTCTTGTCTTGGTGCCCCCACACCCCTCCTCTTTGGGCCTCCCCATTCCATCCTTTAAGACCCCTCAGGTATCTCCTCCTCAGGATCTCCTCTGTGTCCTATAGAGGGTCCCCAAATGCTCTCCCTTTGATGGATGCCAACGCCTTTCTTTCCATCTTTCCACTCCGCCCTTTGCCTTTCACCCTGTCCCCTGCGGTAGTGCCCCCAGATCCCCCTCCTTGAACACCCCCTCCCAAACACTTTCCCGATCCCCGCGTTTTGTTCCTCTGCTGTCCTCTTCCTCCTGCCCCCACCAACAACCTCACCTGAATTCCCCGTGTCCCCTCCCCTTGAATTCTTTACCCCTCACTTGCATCCCATGCAGTCCTGTCCCTCCAGCACCCCCAGCCCGGTCCCTTGGGTTCTGCGAGTTCACAACAGTGCCCTGCCTCTGGGTCCCCCCCAGCCACCGTCCTCCTTGGAGGCCCCAAATTCCCATGTTATCCTTTTCTCCAACCCAAGCCCTGGTCCGCCATGAACAGGTATCCCAGGTGAAACTTGGAGGAATGAGGTTGGGGGGAGCAGAAGGGATTTTCACGCTCAGATGAGGGAGAATCCAGGGGCCTTGGTGGGGCTGGGGACACCTGTGCCCCACCCACAGCCCCATTTGTCTCCAACCCCTTTCTCTTCTTTCATAGGCATTTCCAGGAACATTGCTGGAAGCAAGTGGAGGGTCTCTCCTGCATGTGAGTAGTGGGGCGGACTTGGAGGGCATCCAGTCACAGTATCACAGTATCACAGTATGTTTGGGATTGGAAGGGACCTCAAAAGATCATCTAGTCCAATCCCCCTGCTGGAGCAGGAACGCCTAGGTGAGGTCGCATAGGAAGGTGTCCAGGCGGGCTTTGAATGTCTCCAGGGAAGGAGACTCCACAACCTCCCTGGGCAGCCTGTTCCAGTGCTCTGTTACCCTCACTGAGAAGAAGTTCTTTCTCAAATTTAAGTGGAACCTCTTGTGTTCCAGCTTGATCCCATTGCCCCTTGTCCTATCATTGTTTGCCACTGAGAAGAGCCTGACTCCATCCTCATGGCACTCACCCTTTATATATTTATAAACATTAATAAGGTCACCCCTCAGTCTCCTCTTCTCCAAACTAAAGAGCCCCAGCTCCCTCAGCCTTTCTTCATAAGGGAGATGCTCCACTCCCTTAATCATCTTTGTTGCCCTACGCTGGACCCTCTCCAGCAGTTCCCTGTCCTTCTTGAACTGAGGGGCCCAGAACTGGACACAATATTCCAGATGGGGTCTCACCAGGGCGGAGTAGAGGGGAAGGAGGACCTCTCTCGATCTACTGACCACCCACCTTGTAATACACCCAAGGATGCCATTAGCCTTCCTGGCCACAAGGGAACAGTGCTGGCTCATGGTCATCCTGTTGTCCACCAGGACCCCCAGGTCCCTTTCCCCTACACTGCTCTCTAATAGGTCATTCCCCAACCTATACTGACCCTGGGGTTGTTCCTGCCCAGATGCAGGACTCTACACTTTCCCTTGTTAAATTCCATCAGATTATCCCCCGCCCAACTCTCCAGCCTGTCCAGGTCCCGCTGGATGGCAGCACAGCTTCCAGTGTCAGCCACTCCTCCCAGCTTGGTGTCACCAGCAAACTTGCTGATAGTACACTCAATTCCCTCGTCTAAATCATTAATGAATATATTGAATAATATTGGCCCCAGTACTGACCCCTGAGGCACTCCACTAGATACTGGCCTCCAACTGGACTCCGCACCATTGACCGCCACTCTCTGGCTTCTCTCTTTAAGCCAGTTTGCAACCCAACTCACTACTCTGTTGTCGAGACCACACCTCCTCAATTTAGCTGTGAGGATGCTGTGAGGGACTGTGTCAAAGGCTTTACTGAAGTCAAGGTAGACCACATCCACCGCTCTGCCATCATCCATCCACCTTGTTACATTCTCATAAAAGGCTATGAGGTTGGTCAAGCATGACTTCCCCTTGGTAAAGCCATGCTGACTGCCCCTAATGACCCTCTTATCCCTGATGTGCCTTCAGATGGCACCAAGGATAAGCTGTTCCATTACTTTCCCAGGGACAGAGGTGAGGCTGACCGCTCTATAATTACCCGGGTCCTCCTTCTTGCCCTTTTTGAAGCCTGCAGTGACATTTGCTTTCCTCCAATCCTCGGGCACCTCTCCCGTTTCCCGAGACTTGGCAAAAATGATGGAGAGCGGTCCAGCAATGACTTCAGCCAGCTCCCTCAGCACCCGCGGATGCATCCCATCTGGACCCAGGGATTTATGGATGTCCAGACTATTTAATTGTTCCCTAACCCAGTCCTCATCGACTAAAGCAAACTCCTCCATTGACCTGGCTTCATCCGGGGTCTCAGGGGTACAGGGTTCCCCAGGACAGCCTCCAGCGGAGTAGACAGAGACAAAGAAGGCATTCAGCAATTCTGCCTTCTCTGTGTCTTCTGCCACCAGGGCACCCACCTCATTCATCAGTGGGCCTACATTGCCTCTGGTATTAGTTTTATCTGCTGTGTATTTGGAAAAGTTCTTCTTGCTGTCCTTGACCCCTCTCGCCAGCTGTAATTCTAAGGAGGCCTTGGCTATCCTGGCTGCCTTCCTGCATCCTCTATCAGCAGCCTTATATTCCTCCCAAGTGGCCAGTCCCTGCTTCCATGACCTGTAAACTCGCCTCTTCTGCTTGAGCATACCCAACAGATCCCTATTGAACCACGCAGGCCTTCTGGCTCCCTTCCTCGACTTCCTACGTGTGGGGATGCTCTGATCCTGAGCATGGAAGAAGCAATCTCTGAATGCAATCCAGCTCTCTTGGGCCCCTTTTCCTTCAAGCAGTCTTGCCCATGGGATTTCTCCCAGCAATTGCTTGAAAAGGCCGAAATTAGCCCTGCCAAAGTCCAGGGTTGCAATTCTACTTGCTGTTCTGTTCCTGCCACACGAGATGCTGAACTCCACCATCTTGTGGTCACTGCAACCCAGGCAGCCCTCGACCTTTACTGCTTCGACCAGACCCTCTTTGTTAGTGAGGATGAGATCCAGCAGTGCACCTCTCCTGGTCGGCTCCTCCACCATCTGCATGAGGAAGTTATCATCAATGCGCTGGAGGAACCTCCTGGACTGTGGCTGGCTGGCTGAATGGTCCTTCCAGCCATTAATAAATACTGGCCATCATTAATAAATACTGATCGCCATTAATAAATACTGACCATCATTAATAAATACTGATCCTTATTAATAAATGCTCATCACCATTAATAAATATTGATCCTTATTCATAATGCTGATCATCATTAATAAATACTGGCCATCATTAATAAATACTGATCATCATTAATAAATACCAATCGTTATTAATAAATACTGACCGTCATTAATAAATACTGATTGTCATTAATAAATACCGATCGTTACTAATAAATACTGACCACCATTAATACATACTGATCGCCATTAATAAATACTGACCATCACTAATAAATACTGATCGTTATTAATAAATGCTGATCACCATTAATAAATATCAATCCTTATTAATAATGCTGATTGTCATGAATAAATACTGACCATCATTAATAAATGCTGATTGTCCTTAATAAATACTGGCCATCATTAATAACTACTGATCGTCATTAATAAATACTGACCGTTATTAATAATTACTGATCACCATTAATAAATACTGATCGTCCTTAATAAATACTGACCATCATTAATAAATACTGATCACCATTAATAAATACTGACCATCACTAATAAATACTGATTGTTATTAACAAATACTGATCACCATTAATAAATATTGATCCTTATTAATAATGCTGATCATCATTAATAAATACTGACCATCATTAATAAATGCTGATTGTCCTTAATAAATACTGACCATCATTAATAAATACTGATTGTCATTAATAAATACTGACCATCATTAATAAATTCTGATCGTCATCAATAAATACTGACCGTTATTAATAATTACTGATCACCACTAATAAATACTGATCATCATTAATAAATACTGACCATCATTAATAAATACTGACCATCATTAATAAATACTGATCGTCACTAATAAATACTAGCCGTTATTAATAATTACTGATCACCATTAATAAATACTGATCATCATTAATAAATACTGACCATCATTAGTAAATACTGATCATTAGCAAATACTGAGCTCAAGGCTCAAGTTGGGCTCCAGGTCAGGCTCCAGGCTCAGGTTGGGCTCCAGGTCAGGCTCCAGGCTCACGTTGGGCTCCAGGTCAGGCTCCAGGCTCACGTTGGGCTCCAGGTCGGGCTCCAGGCTCAGGTTGGGCTCCAGGTCGGGCTCCAGGCTCAGGTCGGGCTCCAGGCTCAGGTTGGGCTCCAGGTCGGGCTCCAGGCTCAGACTGGGCTCCAGGCTCAGACTGGGCTCCAGGCTTAGGTCGGGCTCCAGGCTCAGGTCGGGCTCCAGGCTCAGGTCGGGCTCCAGGCTCAGGTTGGGCTCCAGGCTCAGGTTGGGCTCCAGGCTCAGGTCCAGCACTTCCCCGCAGAGCAGCCCGGGGCTCTGGGCAAAGCCACGCAGCTCGTCGCCCAAGGGAAACAGGTCCATGGTCACCGGGCTCCAAACACCCCGGAGCAAAAACCAGAGCGGCCCCAGGACACCCGGGCTCCCAAAGAGCCTGGAAAAGGGACACAAAGAGTTAAATTGGGGGGAGTGAAGTGGCTGCTGATGCTGAGAAACCCCCGGGGGTTCGGGGCTGGGGGGAAAGGGGGGATCTGTATGAAAACTGCTCTGGGGAAAAGGGGGGAAGGGGTTGGGCTGCATGGGAATGGGAGGAGGGACGGGAAAACGGGAGAGGGAAACGGGGAAGAGGGAAAAGGGGGGAAAGGGGGAAAAAGGGGGGAAAGAGGGAAAAGGGGGAAAAAGGGAAAAGAGGGGAAAAGGGGGGAAAGAGGGAAAAGGGGGAAAAAGCAAGGAAAGAAGGAAAAGGGGGAAAAAGGGGGGAAAGAGGGAAAAAGAGGGAAAAAGCGAGGAAAGAGGGAAAAGAGGGAAAAAGGGGGGAAAGAGGGAAAAATAGGGAAAAAGCGAGGAAAGAGGGAAAGGGGGGGAAAAGGGAAGAAACAGGGATAAAGGGGGAAAAGAGGGATAAGATGGAAAGAGGGGGGAAGAGGGAAAGGGGGGAAAGAAGGGAAAAGAGGGAAGAGGGAAAAGGGGAGAAAAGGGGGGAAAGAGGAAAAAGGGGGAAAAGGGGGGAAAAGGGAAAAAGGGGGAAGAGGGAAAAGAGGGGGAAGAGGGGGGGAAGAGGAAAAAGAGGGAAAAAGGGGGCAAAGAGGGATAAAGGGGAAAGAGGGAAAAGAGGGAAAAAGGGGGGAAGAGGGAAAAGGGCGGAAAGAGGGAAAAGAGGGATAAAGGGGGAAAGAGGGAAAAGGGAGAAAAGAGGGGGAAGAGGGAAAAAGGGGGGAAAGGGGGAAAAAGGGGGGAAACAGGGATAAAGGGGGAAAGAGCGAAAAGAGGAAAAAACGGTGGAAAGAGGGAAAAGAGGGAAAAAGGGGGGAAGGGAAAAAGGGGGGAAAGAGGCATAAAGGGGGAAAGAGGGAAAAGAGGGAAAAGGGGGAGGAAAGAGAGAAAAAGTCTGTGGGGGGATTGATGGCGGATCTGCCCCAGCCCCGGGGTCTCTCCTGGAGGGGAGGGACGGGCGGGCTCCAGCGGGGGTGCTGAGGAGATGAGGGGACACGAGGGGACCCGAGGGACACGAGGGGACGATGAGGGGACCCGAGGGACACGAGGGGACACGATGGGACATGAACGGACACGAGGGACCCGACGGGACGCGATCTCCTCACCCGGTGTTTCCCGCCCCGGTGCTTCCCGCCCGCCGGCGCCGCGGCCACGCCCCCTCGCCGCCGGCCACGCCCCCTCGCCGGCGTCACGTGCCGGGAGTGTGTGGCGGGAAAAGGCGGGAGGGAGGAGAGGGAGGCGCCGCCGTTTTGGTGGAGGTTGTGAGGGGACCTGGGGGTCGGCGTGAGGGGCATTGGGGGTCGGTGTGGGGGGAGGAATTGGGGTCGGCGTGAGGGGCATTGGGGGTCGGTGTGAGGGGGGGATTTGGGGGGCAGTGTGGTGGTGGGGATTTGGGGTCGGTGTGAGGGGGGAATTGGGGGGCGGTGTGGGGGAGGAACTGAGGGTCGGTGTGAGCGGGACATTGGGGGTCGGTGTGGGGAGGAATTGAGGATCGGTGGGGGGGGCTTGGGGGGTCGGTGTGAGGGGGAATTGGGGGTCGGTGTGGGGGAAGTTGGGGGTTGGTCTGGGGAGGATTTGAGGGGTCAGTGTGGGGAGGATTTGGGGGTCGATGTGAGGGGCATTAGGGGTTGGTGTGGGGGGCAGGAACTGGGGGTCAGTGTGTGGGGGGGCATTGGGGGTCGGTGCGAGGGGGAATTAGGGTCCAGTGGGGGGGCACTGGGGGTCGGTGTTTGAGGGGGGAATTGGGGGGTCGGTGTGGGGGGGTCAGTGCAGGGGGGGCCTTGGGTGTCGGTGTGAGGGGGCATTGGGGGTCAGTCTGGGGAGGAATTGGGGGTCGGTGTGGGGGGGGGCATTGGGGATCAGTGTGGGGGGAATTGGGGGTCGGTGGGGGGGGGAATTGGGGTCTGGTGTGGGGGGGGGGACATTGGGGGTCGGTGTGAGGGGGAATTGGGGGTCGGTGGGGGGGGGAAGTTGGGGGTTGGTCTGGGGAGGATTTGAGGCGTCAGTCTGGGGAGGATTTGGGGGTCGATGTGAGGGGCATTAGGGGTTGGTGTGGGGGGCGTTGGGGGTCAGTGCGAGGGGGAATTAGGGTCCGGGGGGGGATTGGGGGTCGGTGTTTGAGGGGGGAACTGGGGGGTTGGTGTGCGGGGGCGGCCTTGGGGGTCGGTGTGAGGGGGCATTGGGGGTCAGTCTGGGGAGGAATTGGGGGTCGGTGGGGGGGAGCTGGGGGTCGGGGTTTGGGGGGAGCTGGGGGTCGGGTGGGGGGTGGATTGAGGGTCGGTGTGAAGGGAATGGGGGGGCCATGAGGGGAACGGAGGCGCAGAAACAACTTTACAGCCTCCGGAGCCATGAACCTCCACACCCCGCAGGGCTCCAGAGCAGCTGCGTTCGTTTCGCCGTCGGGCGCAAGGGGAGCGATGGTTCCACCCCTCGTGCGCCGCTCCGAGCGGCAGGAGCTGCGTTTAAATACAGCGAGGTGCTCGTGTCCCAACGACCCCGGAGCGCCCGCGCACATCCATAACCTTTCCCGCTCATCACTGCCGTAGTCTCCGCCTGGACGCCCCCTGTTCGCCTGCGCGGCGCCACCTGGTGCTCTGGAGGAGGGGTCTTTGGATGAAGGCTCCTTCAGCTTCCTCAGGTTTGGCTCCTTGTGTTGAATGGACTGGGACCCAAGCTCCAGGTCGGTTGAACCCAGCCTGGCGCCCCCTTTTTGCTGTAAATCTCGGTTCTCTCGTCCCCTCGAGTTCACAGCTGGTGCCGTAAAACTCCTGATCCTGGCACTGCTGGGTTCTGGTTTCCTTACCATGAGTTCACCTAAAGCTCTGAACTAAGGGCTCGTGTGGCTCAGCCCTAAAGTGTTGGCTCGTTAGTGGGCACCCAATTATGTTTTGTTAACCCTTAAAATGTTCGTGCCCTCTATCAGACCCAGGAGTTCGGGCGGGGATTCAGTTCAGGAGGGACCCGGAAGTAACCCTAAGGACCCAGTAGTTGGGGGGTGTCAAGGGTTAAGATCGTGAAACTGTGGGGACCCCTAATGTCCCCAGGGGCCATTGTGACATCCTGGGGACCCCCTTTGTCCCCAGGGCCCATCGTGGCACTGAGGGGACCCCCCCCCCCCCTAGTCCCCAGGGCCCATTGTGGCACCATGGACACCCCCTTTGTCCCCAGGGCCCATTGTGACATCCCAGGACCCCACCTTGTCCCCAGGGTCCCTTCTGACAGGGTGGGGACCCCCCTTTCTCCCCAGGGCTCATTGTGACGTCCCAGGACCCCTTGTTGTCCCCAGTGCCCATTGTGACATCCTGGGGACCCCCCTTGTCCCCAGGGCCCATTGTGAAATCCGGGGAACCCCCTGGTCTCCAGGGCCCATAGTGGTACCGTGGGGACTCGTCCTGTCACTTGGGTCCATTGTGACACCATGGGGACCCCGCCTTTGTCCCCAGTACCCATTGTGACATCCTGGGGACCCCTTTGTCCCCGGGGCCCATTGTGACATCCTGGGGACCCCCCTTTGTCCCCAAGGCCCATTGTGACACCGTGGGAACCCCACTTCTTTCCAGGACCCATTGTGGCATTCTGGGGACTTCCTTTGTCCCCAGGGCCCATTGTGACATCCTGGAGACCCCCTTTATCCCCAGAGCTCGTTGTCGCACCATGGGGACCCCCTTTGTCACTGGGGCCCATTGTGACATCCCAGGACCCCCCATTGTCCCCAGGGCCCATTCTGACACCGTGGGGACCCCGCCTTTTCCCCAGGGCCCATTGTGACATCTCAGGACCCCCTTTGTCCCCAGGGCCCACTGTGGCACCATGGGGACCCCCTTTGTCCTCTGGGCCCATTGTGACATTCCAGGACCCCACTTTGTCCCCAGGGCCCATTGTGACACCGTGGGGACCCCCCTTGTCCCCAGGGCCCATTATGACAATTAAGGGACCCCCTTTGTCCCCAGGGCCCATTGTGACATCCCAGGACCCCCCACTGTCTCCAGGCCCCATCGTGACATCCTGGGGACCCCCCTTGTCCCCAGGGCCCATAGTGGCACTGTGGGGACTCATCACTTGGGCCCATTGTGACATCCTGGAGACCCCCCTTTATCCCCAGGGCCCATTGTGACACCGTGGAGACCCCATTTGTCACTGGGGCCCATTGTGACATCCCAGGACACCCCATTGTCCCCAGGGCCCACTGAGACATCCCGGCGACCACCCTTTGTCCCCAGGGCCCATTATGCACATTCAGGGGACACCCCTTTGTCCCCAAGGCCCATTGTGACATCCTGGGGAGACCCCATTGTCCCCAAGGCCCATTGTGGCACCATGGGGACCCCCTTTGTCCCCAGTGCCCATTGTGACATCTTAGGACCCCACTTTGTTCCCCAGGGCCCATTGTGACATCCTGGGGACCACCTGTGTCCCCAGGGCCCATTGTGACATCCCAGGAGCCACCGTTGTCCCCAGGGCCCATTGTGACATCCTGGGGACCCCCTTGTCCCCAGTGTCCATTGTGGCATCCTGGGACCCCCGTTGTCCCCAGGGCCCATTGTGGCACCATGTGGACCCCCTTTTTCCCGAGGGCCCATTATAACGTCCCAGGACCCCCCATTGTCCCCTGGGCCCATTGTGACATCCTGGGGTCCCCCTTTTGTCCCCTGGGCCCATTGTGACACTGTGGGGATCTCCTTTGTCCCCAGGGACCATTGTGACACTGTGGGGACCCCCTTTGTCACCAGGGCCCATTGTGACATCCTGGGGAATCCCTTTGTCTCCAGGGCCCATTGTGACGTCCCAGGACCCTGCTTTGTCCCCGGGGCCCATTGTGACATCCTGGGGAACCGCTTTGTCCCCAGGACCCATTGTGACGTCCCAGGACCCCCCCTTGTCCCCAGGGCTCATTGTGATGTCCCAGGATCCCCATTGTCCCCAGAGCCCATTGTGATGTCCTGGGAACCCCCATTGTCCCCATGGCTTATTGTGACACCCTGGGACCGCCTTTGTCCCCAGGGCCCATTGTGACGTCCCAGGACCCCCCATTGTCCCCAGGGACCATTGTGACATCCTGGGGACCCCCTTTGTCCCAAGACCCCATTGTGACATCCTGGGGACCCCGCCTTGTCCCCAAAGCCCATTGTGACACTATGGGGACCCTCTTTGTCCCCAGGGCCCATTGTGGCACCATGGGGACACCCTTTGTCACTGGGGCCAGTTGTGACATCCCAGGACCCCACTTTGTCCCCAGGGCTTATTGTGATACCATGGGGACCCCCCTTGTCCCCAGGGCCCATTGTGACATTCAGGGGGACTCCTCTTTGTCCCCAGGGCCTATTGTGTCATCCTGGGGATCTCCCCTTGTCTCTAGGGCCCATTGTGAGACTGTGGAAGACCCCCTTTGTCCCCAAGTCCCATTGTGACGTCCCAGGACGCCTCGTTGTCCCCAGGACCCATTGTGACTCCATGGGAACCCCCCCTTGTCCCCAGGGCCCATTGTGACATCCTGGGACCCCCCTTTGTCCCCAGTGCTCATTGTGAAATCCTGGGGACCCACTTTGTCCCCAGGGCCCATTGTGGCACCATGGGGAGCGCCTTTGTCACTGGGGACCATTGTGACATTCCAGGATTTTACTTTGTCCCCGGGGCCCATTGTGACATCCTGGGGATCCCCCTTTGTCGCCAGGGCCCACTGTGACACCGTGGGCACCCTCTTTGTCCCATGGGCCCATTGTGACCTTCAAGGGACCCCCCCATTGTACCCGGGGCCCATTGTGACATCCTGGGGATCCCCCTTTGTCGCCAGGGCCCACTGTGACACCGTGGGCACCCTCTTTGTCCCATGGGCCCATTGTGACCTTCAAGGGACCCCCCATTGTCCCCAGGGCCCATTGTGACATCCTGGGTACCCGCTTTGTCCCCAAGACCCATTGTGACATCCTAGTACCCCCCGCAGTCCCCAGGGCCCATTATGACATCCTGGGGATCCCTTTGGCCCCAGGGCCCATTGTGACAGGGCGGGGATCCCCCTTGTCCCCAGGGCCCATTGTGAAACCGTGGGGACCCTCTTGTCCCCAGGGCCCATTGTGGCACCGTGGAGACCCCCCCTTTGTCTCCAGTGCCCATTGTGACATCCTGGGGACCCCCTTTGTCCCCAGTGCTCATTGTGACAGGGTGGGACCCCCCTTGTACCCAGGGCCCGTTGTGACATCCTGGGGACCCCCTTTGTCCCCAGGGCCTATTGTGACATCCTGGGGAGTCCCCTTTATCCCCAGGGCCCATTGTGACATCCTGGGGACCCCCTTTGTCCCTAGGGTTCATTGTGACATCCCAGGACCCCCATTGTCCCCAGGGCCCATTGTGAACAACCTGGGGACCCCCCTTTTTCCCCGGGCCCATTGTGGCGTCCCAGGATGCTTCGTTGTCCCCTGGGCCCATTGTGACATCCCGGGGACCCCTTTTGTCCCCAGGGTTCATTGTGACATCCTGGGGCCTCCCTTTGTCCCCAGGGCCCATTGTGACATCGCAGGAGCCCCCATTGTCCCAAGGGCACATTGTTACATCCTGGGGACCCCCTTGTCCCCAGGGCCCATCGTGGCACCGTGGGGACCCCCCCTTTGTCTCCAGTGCCCATTGTGACATTCTTGGGACCCCCCTTGTCCCCAGGACCCGTTGTGACATCTTGGGGACCCCTATGTCACCAGAGCCCATTGTGATATCCTGGGGAGCCCCCTTTGTCCCCAGGGCCCATTGTGCACATCCTGTGGACCCCTCTTTGTCCCCAGGGCCCATTGTGATATCCTGGGGAGCCCTCTTTTTCCCCAGGGCCTATTGTGACATCCTGGGGACCCCCTTTGTCCCTCGGGCCCATTGTGACATCCTGAAGACCCCCTTTGTCCCCAGGGCCTATTGTGACATCCCAGGACCCCCCCTTTTCTCCAGGGCCCATTGTGACGTCCCAGGACCCCCTATTGTCCCCAGAGCCCATTGTGACATCCCAGGACCCCCCATTGTCCCCAGGCCCCATTATACACATCCTGGGGTCCCCCTTTATCCCCAGGGCCATTGTGACACCATGGGGACCCCCTTTGTCCCCAGGGCCCATTGTGACGTCCCAGGATGCCCCATTGTCCCCTGGGCCCATTGTGAAATCATGGGGACCCCCTTTGTCCCCAGGGCCTATTGTGACATCCCAGGACCCCCCATTGTCCCCAGGGCCCATTGTGACACCGTGGAGACCCTCCTTGTCCTCAGGGCCCATTATGCATATTCTGGGGACACCCCTTTGTCCCCAAGGCCCATTGTGACATCCTGGGGAGACCCCATTGTCCCCAAGGCCCATTGTGGCACCATGGGGACCCCCTTTGTCCCCAGTGCCCATTGTGACATCTTAGGACCCCACTTTGTCTCCAGGGCCCATTGTGACATCCTGGGGACCACCTGTGTCCCCAGGGCCCATTGTGACATCCCAGGAGCCACCGTTGTCCCCAGGGCCCATTGTGACATCCTGGGGACCCCCTTGTCCCCAGTGTCCATTGTGGCATCCTGGGACCCCCGTTGTCCCCAGGGCCCATTGTGGCACCATGTGGACCCCCTTTTTCCCGAGGGCCCATTATAACGTCCCAGGACCCCCCATTGTCCCCTGGGCCCATTGTGACATCCTGGGGTCCCCCTTTTGTCCCCTGGGCCCATTGTGACACTGTGGGGATCTCCTTTGTCCCCAGGGACCATTGTGACACTGTGGGGACCCCCTTTGTCCCCAGGGCCCATTGTGACATCCTGGGGAATCCCTTTGTCTCCAGGGCCCATTGTGACGTCCCAGGACCCTGCTTTGTCCCCGGGGCCCATTGTGACATCCTGGGGAACCGCTTTGTCCCCAGGACCCATTGTGATGTCCCAGGACCCCCCCTTGTCCCCAGGGCTCATTGTGATGTCCCAGGATCCCCATTGTCCCCAGAGCCCATTGTGATGTCCTGGGAACCCCCTTTGACCCCAGGGTCCATTGTGACACCATGGGGACCCCCTCTTGTCCCCAGGGCCCATCGTGGCACCGTGGGGACCCCCTTGTCACTGGGGACCCATTGTGACACTATGGGGACCCCCCTTTGTGCCCAGGGCCCATTGTAACATCCTGGGGACCGCCTTGCCTCCAGGGCCCCTTGTGACATCAAAGGATCACCCTTTGTCCCCAGGACCCATTGTGACATCCCAGGACCCCACTTACTCCCCAGGGCCCATTGTGGCACCATGAGGACCCCCTTTGTCACCAGGGCCCATTGTGACATCCCAGGACCCCAAGTTGTCCCCAGGGCCCATTGTGACATCCTGGGTACCCGCTTTGTCCCCAAGACCCATTGTGACATCCTAGTACCCCCCGCAGTCCCCCGGGCCCATTGTGACACCATGGGGATCGCCTTTGTCCCCGTGGCCCATTGTGACATCCCAGGACCCCGCGTTGTCCCCAGGGCCCATTCTGACATCCTGGGGACCCCCCTTGTCCCCAGGGCTTATTGTGACATCCTGGGGACCCCTTTTGTCCCAGGGGCACATTGTGGCACCATGGGGACCCCCTTTATCCCCAGGGCCACTTGTGACATCCTGGGGACCCCCCTTGTTCCCAGTGCCCATTATGACATTCTGGGGACCCCCTTTGTCCCAGGGGCACATTGTGGCACCACGGGGACCCCCTTTGTCACCGGGGCCCATTGTGACATCCCAGGACCCCAAGTTGTCCCCAGGGCCCATTGTGACACCATGGGTACCCCCTTTGTCCCATGGGCCCATTGTGACATCCTGGGGACCCCCTTGTCGCCAGGGCCCATCATGGCACCGTGGGGACCCCCCTTTGTCCCCAGTGCCCATTGTGACATCCTGGGGACCCCCCTTGTCCCCATGGCTTATTGTGACACCCTGGGACCGCCTTTGTCCCCAGGGCCCATTGTGATGTCCCAGGACCCCCCATTGTCCCCAGGGACCATTGTGACATCCTGGGGACCCCCTTTGTCCCAAGACCCCATTGTGACATCCTGGGGACCCCGCCTTGTCCCCAAAGCCCATTGTGACATCCTGGGGACCCTCTTTGTCCCCAGGGCCCATTGTGGCACCATGGGGACACCCTTTGTCACTGGGGCCAGTTGTGACATCCCAGGACCCCACTTTGTCCCCAGGGCTTATTGTGATACCATGGGGACCCCCCCTTGTCCCCAGGGCCCATTGTGACATTCAGGGGGACTCCTCTTTGTCCCCAGGGCCTATTGTGTCATCCTGGGGATCTCCCCTTGTCTCTAGGGCCCATTGTGAGACTGTGGAAGACCCCCTTTGTCCCCAAGTCCCATTGTGACGTCCCAGGACGCCTCGTTGTCCCCAGGACCCATTGTGACTCCATGGGAACCCCCCCTTGTCCCCAGGGCCCATTGTGACATCCTGGGACCCCCCTTTGTCCCCAGTGCTCATTGTGAAATCCTGGGGACCCACTTTGTCCCCAGGGCCCATTGTGGCACCATGGGAAGCGCCTTTGTCACTGGGGACCATTGTGACATTCCAGGATTTTACTTTGTCCCCGGGCCCATTGTGACATCCTGGGGATCCCCCTTTGTCGCCAGGGCCCACTGTGACACCGTGGGCACCCTCTTTGTCCCATGGGCCCATTGTGACCTTCAAGGGACCCCCCATTGTCCCCAGGGCCCATTGTGACATCCTGGGTACCCCCTTTGTCCCCAAGACCCATTGTGACATCCTAGTACCCCCCGCAGTCCCCAGGGCCCATTGTGACATCCTGGGGATCCCTTTGGCCCCAGGGCCCATTGTGACAGGGCGGGGATCCCCCTTGTCCCCAGGGCCCATTGTGAAACCGTGGGGACCCTCTTGTCCCCAGGGCCCATTGTGGCACCGTGGAGACCCCCCCTTTGTCTCCAGTGCCCATTGTGACATCCTGGGGACCCCCTTTGTCCCCAGTGCTCATTGTGACAGGGTGGGACCCCCCTTGTACCCACGGCCCGTTGTGACATCCTGGGGACCCCCTTTGTCCCCAGGGCCTGTTGTGACATCCTGGGGAGTACCCTTTATCCCCAGGGCCCATTGTGACATCCTGGGGACCCCCTTTGTCCCTAGGGTTCATTGTGACATCCCAGGACCCCCATTGTCCCCAGGGCCCATTGTGAACAACCTGGGGACCCCCCTTTTTCCCCGGGCCCATTGTGGCGTCCCAGGATGCTTCGTTGTCCCCTGGGCCCATTGTGACATCCCGGGGACCCCTTTTGTCCCCAGGGTCCATTGTGACATCCTGGGGCCTCCCTTTGTCCCCAGGGCCCATTGTGACATCGCAGGAGCCCCCATTGTCCCAAGGGCACATTGTTACATCCTGGGGACCCCCTTGTCCCCAGGGCCCATCGTGGCACCGTGGGGACCCCCCCTTTGTCTCCAGTGCCCATTGTGACATCCTTGGGACCCCCCTTGTCCCCAGGACCCGTTGTGACATCTTGCAGACCCCTATGTCACCAGAGCCCATTGTGATATCCTGGGGAGCCCCCTTTGTCCCCAGGGCCCATTGTGCACATCCTGTGGACCCCTCTTTGTCCCCAGGGCCCATTGTGATATCCTGGGGAGCCCTCTTTTTCCCCAGGGCCTATTCTGACATCCTGGGGACCCCCTTTGTCCCCCGGGCCCATTGTGACATCCTGAAGACCCCCTTTGTCCCCAGGGCCTATTGTGACATGCCAGGACCCCCCCTTTTCTCCAGGGCCCATTGTGACGTCCCAGGACCCCCTATTGTCCCCAGAGCCCATTGTGACATCCTGGGGAACCGCTTTGTCCCCAGGACCCATTGTGACGTCCCAGGACCCCCCTTGTCCCCAGGGCTCATTGTGATGTCCCAGGATCCCCATTGTCCCCAGAGCCCATTGTGATGTCCTGGGAACCCCCTTTGACCCCAGGGTCCATTGTGACACCATGGGGACCCCCTCTTGTCCCCAGGGACCATCGTGGTACCGTGGGGACCCCCTTGTCACTGGGGACCCATTGTGACACTATGGGGACCCCCCTTTGTGCCCAGGGCCCATTGTAACATCCTGGGGACCCCCTTGCCTCCAGGGCCCCTTGTGACATCAAAGGATCACCCTTTGTCCCCAGGACCCATTGTGACATCCCAGGACCCCACTTACTCCCCAGGGCCCATTGTGGCACCATGAGGACCCCCTTTGTCACTGGTGCCCATTGTGACATCCCAGGACCCCCCATTGTCTGCAGAGCCCATTGTGACACTATAGGGACCCCCCTTGTCACTGAGGACCCATTGTGACACCATGGGCACCTCCCCTTGTCGTCAGAGCCCATCGTGACATCCCAAAACCCCCAATTGTCTCCAGGGCCCATTGTGACATCCTGGGGACCTCCCTTTCTCCCCAGGGCCCATTGTGACGTTCCAGGAACCCCCATTGTCCTCAGGGCCCATTGTGACATTCAGGGGACCCCCTTTGTCTTCAGGGCCCATTGTGACACCATGGAGACCCCATTTGTCACTCGGGCCCATTGTGACATCCTAGGACCCCCCATTGTCCCCAAGGCCCATTGCGACATCCTGGGGACCCCCCTTTGTCCTCAGGGCCCATTGTGACATTCAGGGCACCCCTCTTTGTCCCCAGGGCCCATTCTGATACCATGGGGACCACTTTGTCCCCAGGGCCCACTGTGACATCCTGGGGACGCCCTTTGTCCCCAGGGCCCATTTTGACACCATGTGCACCCCCCTTTGTGCCCAGGACCGATTGTGACATCCTGGGGACCCTCTTTGTCCCCAGGGCCCATTGTGACATCCTGGGGACACCCCATTGTCTCCAGGCCCCATTGTGAACATCCTGGGGACCCCCTTGTCCCCAGGGCCCATCGTGGCACCGTGGGGACCCCCCGTTGTCCCCAGGGCCTATAGTGACACCGTGGGTACCCCCTTTATCCCATGAGCCCATTGTGACATCCCAGGACCCCGCGTTGTCCCCAGTGCCCATTGTGACATCCTGGGGACCCCCCTTGTCCCCAGGGCTTATTGTGACATCCTGGGGACCGCCTTTGTCCCCAGGGCCCATTGTGACATCCTGGGGACCCCCCTTGTCCCCAGGGCTTATTGTGACATCCTGGGTACCCCCTTTGTCCCCAGTGCCCATTGTGACATCCTGGGGACCCCCCTTGTCCCCAGGGCTTATTGTGACATCCTGGGGACCGCCTTTGTCCCCAGGGCCCATTGTGACATCCCAGGACCCCAAGTTGTCCCCAGGGACCATTGTGACACCGTGGGGACCCCCTTTGTCCTCAGGGCCCGTTGTGAACATCCTGGGGACCCCCTTGTCCACACGACCCATCGTGGCACCGTGGGGACCCCCGGTTGTCCCCAGGGCCTATAGTGACACCGTGGGTACCCCCTTTATCCCATGAGCCCATTGTGACATCCTGGGGACCCCCTTGTCCCCAGGGCCCATTGTGACACCATGGGGATCGCCTTTGTCCCCGTGGCCCATTGTGACATCCCAGGACCCCGCGTTGTCCCCAGGGCCCATTCTGACATCCTGGGGACCCCCCTTGTCCCCAGGGCTTATTGTGACATCCTGGGGACCCCTTTGTCCCAGGGGCACATTGTGGCACCATGGGGACCCCCTTTATCCCCAGGACCACTTGTGACATCCTGGGGACCCCCCTTGTCCCCAGTGCCCATTATGACATTCTGGGGACCCCCTTTGTCCCAGGGGCACATTGTGGCACCACGGGGACCCCCTTTGTCACCGGGGCCCATTGTGACATCCCAGGACCCCAAGTTGTCCCCAGGGCCCATTGTGACACCATGGGTACCCCCTTTGTCCCATGGGCCCATTGTGACATCCTGGGGACCCCCTTGTCGCCAGGGCCCATCATGGCACCGTGGGGACCCCCCTTTGTCCCCAGTGCCCATTGTGACATCCTGGGGACCCCCCTTGTCCCCATGGCTTATTGTGACACCCTGGGACCGCCTTTGTCCCCAGGGCCCATTGTGACGTCCCAGGACCCCCCATTGTCCCCAGGGACCATTGTGACATCCTGGGGACCCCCTTTGTCCCAAGACCCCATTGTGACATCCTGGGGACCCCGCCTTGTCCCCAAAGCCCATTGTGACATCCTGGGGACCCTCTTTGTCCCCAGGGCCCATTGTGGCACCATGGGGACACCCTTTGTCACTGGGGCCAGTTGTGACATCCCAGGACCCCACTTTGTCCCCAGGGCTTATTGTGATACCATGGGGACCCCCCTTGTCCCCAGGGCCCATTGTGACATTCAGGGGGACTCCTCTTTGTCCCCAGGGCCTATTGTGTCATCCTGGGGATCTCCCCTTGTCTCTAGGGCCCATTGTGAGACTGTGGAAGACCCCCTTTGTCCCCAAGTCCCATTGTGACGTCCCAGGACGCCTCGTTGTCCCCAGGACCCATTGTGACTCCATGGGAACCCCCCCTTGTCCCCAGGGCCCATTGTGACATCCTGGGACCCCCCTTTGTCCCCAGTGCTCATTGTGAAATCCTGGGGACCCACTTTGTCCCCAGGGCCCATTGTGGCACCATGGGGAGCGCCTTTGTCACTGGGGACCATTGTGACATTCCAGGATTTTACTTTGTCCCCGGGGCCCATTGTGACATCCTGGGGATCCCCCTTTGTCGCCAGGGCCCACTGTGACACCGTGGGCACCCTCTTTGTCCCATGGGCCCATTGTGACCTTCAAGGGACCCCCCATTGTCCCCAGGGCCCATTGTGACATCCTGGGTACCCCCTTTGTCCCCAAGACCCATTGTGACATCCTAGTACCCCCCGCAGTCCCCAGGGCCCATTGTGACATCCTGGGGATCCCTTTGGCCCCAGGGCCCATTGTGACAGGGCGGGGATCCCCCTTGTCCCCAGGGCCCATTGTGAAACCGTGGGGACCCTCTTGTCCCCAGGGCCCATTGTGGCACCGTGGAGACCCCCTCTTTGTCTCCAGTGCCCATTGTGACATCCTGGGGACCCCCTTTGTCCCCAGTGCTCATTGTGACAGGGTGGGACCCCCCTTGTACCCAGGGCCCGTTGTGACATCCTGGGGACCCCCTTTGTCCCCAGGGCCTATTGTGACATCCTGGGGAGTCCCCTTTATCTCCAGGGCCCATTGTGACATCCTGGGGACCCCCTTTGTCCCTAGGGTTCATTGTGACATCCCAGGACCCCCATTGTCCCCAGGGCCCATTGTGAACAACCTGGGGACCCCCCTTTTTCCCCGGGCCCATTGTGGCGTCCCAGGATGCTTCGTTGTCCCCTGGGCCCATTGTGACATCCCGGGGACCCCTTTTGTCCCCAGGGTCCATTGTGACATCCTGGGGCCTCCCTTTGTCCCCAGGGCCCATTGTGACATCGCAGGAGCCCCCATTGTCCCAAGGGCACATTGTTACATCCTGGGGACCCCCTTGTCCCCAGGGCCCATCGTGGCACCGTGGGGACCCCCCCTTTGTCTCCAGTGCCCATTGTGACATCCTTGGGACCCCCCTTGTCCCCAGGACCCGTTGTGACATCTTGCAGACCCCTATGTCACCAGAGCCCATTGTGATATCCTGGGGAGCCCCCTTTGTCCCCAGGGCCCATTGTGCACATCCTGTGGACCCCTCTTTGTCCCCAGGGCCCATTGTGATATCCTGGGGAGCCCTCTTTTTCCCCAGGGCCTATTCTGACATCCTGGGGACCCCCTTTGTCCCCCGGGCCCATTGTGACATCCTGAAGACCCCCTTTGTCCCCAGGGCCTATTGTGACATGCCAGGACCCCCCCTTTTCTCCAGGGCCCATTGTGACGTCCCAGGACCCCCTATTGTCCCCAGAGCCCATTGTGACATCCTGGGGAACCGCTTTGTCCCCAGGACCCATTGTGACGTTCCAGGACCCCCCTTGTCCCCAGGGCTCATTGTGATGTCCCAGGATCCCCATTGTCCCCAGAGCCCATTGTGATGTCCTGGGAACCCCCTTTGACCCCAGGGTCCATTGTGACACCATGGGGACCCCCTCTTGTCCCCAGGGACCATCGTGGTACCGTGGGGACCCCCTTGTCACTGGGGACCCATTGTGACACTATGGGGACCCCCCTTTGTGCCCAGGGCCCATTGTAACATCCTGGGGACCCCCTTGCCTCCAGGGCCCCTTGTGACATCAAAGGATCACCCTTTGTCCCCAGGACCCATTGTGACATCCCAGGACCCCACTTACTCCCCAGGGCCCATTGTGGCACCATGAGGACCCCCTTTGTCACTGGTGCCCATTGTGACATCCCAGGACCCCCCATTGTCTGCAGAGCCCATTGTGACACTATAGGGACCCCCCTTGTCACTGAGGACCCATTGTGACACCATGGGCACCTCCCCTTGTCGTCAGAGCCCATCGTGACATCCCAAAACCCCCAATTGTCTCCAGGGCCCATTGTGACATCCTGGGGACCTCCCTTTCTCCCCAGGGCCCATTGTGACGTTCCAGGAACCCCCATTGTCCTCAGGGCCCATTGTGACATTCAGGGGACCCCCTTTGTCTTCAGGGCCCATTGTGACACCATGGAGACCCCATTTGTCACTCGGGCCCATTGTGACATCCTAGGACCCCCCATTGTCCCCAAGGCCCATTGCGACATCCTGGGGACCCCCCTTTGTCCTCAGGGCCCATTGTGACATTCAGGGCACCCCTCTTTGTCCCCAGGGCCCATTCTGATACCATGGGGACCACTTTGTCCCCAGGGCCCACTGTGACATCCTGGGGACGCCCTTTGTCCCCAGGGCCCATTTTGACACCATGTGCACCCCCCTTTGTGCCCAGGACCGATTGTGACATCCTGGGGACCCTCTTTGTCCCCAGGGCCCATTGTGACATCCTGGGGACACCCCATTGTCTCCAGGCCCCATTGTGAACATCCTGGGGACCCCCTTGTCCCCAGGGCCCATCGTGGCACCGTGGGGACCCCCCGTTGTCCCCAGGGCCTATAGTGACACCGTGGGTACCCCCTTTATCCCATGAGCCCATTGTGACATCCCAGGACCCCGCGTTGTCCCCAGTGCCCATTGTGACATCCTGGGGACCCCCCTTGTCCCCAGGGCTTATTGTGACATCCTGGGGACCGCCTTTGTCCCCAGGGCCCATTGTGACATCCTGGGGACCCCCCTTGTCCCCAGGGCTTATTGTGACATCCTGGGTACCCCCTTTGTCCCCAGTGCCCATTGTGACATCCTGGGGACCCCCCTTGTCCCCAGGGCTTATTGTGACATCCTGGGGACCGCCTTTGTCCCCAGGGCCCATTGTGACATCCCAGGACCCCAAGTTGTCCCCAGGGACCATTGTGACACCGTGGGGACCCCCTTTGTCCTCAGGGCCCGTTGTGAACATCCTGGGGACCCCCTTGTCCACACGACCCATCGTGGCACCGTGGGGACCCCCGGTTGTCCCCAGGGCCTATAGTGACACCGTGGGTACCCCCTTTATCCCATGAGCCCATTGTGACATCCTGGGGACCCCCTTGTCCCCAGGGCCCATTGTGACACCATGGGGATCGCCTTTGTCCCCGTGGCCCATTGTGACATCCCAGGACCCCGCGTTGTCCCCAGGGCCCATTCTGACATCCTGGGGACCCCCCTTGTCCCCAGGGCTTATTGTGACATCCTGGGGACCCCTTTGTCCCAGGGGCACATTGTGGCACCATGGGGACCCCCTTTATCCCCAGGACCACTTGTGACATCCTGGGGACCCCCCTTGTCCCCAGTGCCCATTATGACATTCTGGGGACCCCCTTTGTCCCAGGGGCACATTGTGGCACCACGGGGACCCCCTTTGTCACCGGGGCCCATTGTGACATCCCAGGACCCCAAGTTGTCCCCAGGGCCCATTGTGACACCATGGGTACCCCCTTTGTCCCATGGGCCCATTGTGACATCCTGGGGACCCCCTTGTCGCCAGGGCCCATCATGGCACCGTGGGGACCCCCCTTTGTCCCCAGTGCCCATTGTGACATCCTGGGGACCCCCCTTGTCCCCATGGCTTATTGTGACACCCTGGGACCGCCTTTGTCCCCAGGGCCCATTGTGACGTCCCAGGACCCCCCATTGTCCCCAGGGACCATTGTGACATCCTGGGGACCCCCTTTGTCCCAAGACCCCATTGTGACATCCTGGGGACCCCGCCTTGTCCCCAAAGCCCATTGTGACATCCTGGGGACCCTCTTTGTCCCCAGGGCCCATTGTGGCACCATGGGGACACCCTTTGTCACTGGGGCCAGTTGTGACATCCCAGGACCCCACTTTGTCCCCAGGGCTTATTGTGATACCATGGGGACCCCCCTTGTCCCCAGGGCCCATTGTGACATTCAGGGGGACTCCTCTTTGTCCCCAGGGCCTATTGTGTCATCCTGGGGATCTCCCCTTGTCTCTAGGGCCCATTGTGAGACTGTGGAAGACCCCCTTTGTCCCCAAGTCCCATTGTGACGTCCCAGGACGCCTCGTTGTCCCCAGGACCCATTGTGACTCCATGGGAACCCCCCCTTGTCCCCAGGGCCCATTGTGACATCCTGGGACCCCCCTTTGTCCCCAGTGCTCATTGTGAAATCCTGGGGACCCACTTTGTCCCCAGGGCCCATTGTGGCACCATGGGGAGCGCCTTTGTCACTGGGGACCATTGTGACATTCCAGGATTTTACTTTGTCCCCGGGGCCCATTGTGACATCCTGGGGATCCCCCTTTGTCGCCAGGGCCCACTGTGACACCGTGGGCACCCTCTTTGTCCCATGGGCCCATTGTGACCTTCAAGGGACCCCCCATTGTCCCCAGGGCCCATTGTGACATCCTGGGTACCCCCTTTGTCCCCAAGACCCATTGTGACATCCTAGTACCCCCCGCAGTCCCCAGGGCCCATTGTGACATCCTGGGGATCCCTTTGGCCCCAGGGCCCATTGTGACAGGGCGGGGATCCCCCTTGTCCCCAGGGCCCATTGTGAAACCGTGGGGACCCTCTTGTCCCCAGGGCCCATTGTGGCACCGTGGAGACCCCCTCTTTGTCTCCAGTGCCCATTGTGACATCCTGGGGACCCCCTTTGTCCCCAGTGCTCATTGTGACAGGGTGGGACCCCCCTTGTACCCAGGGCCCGTTGTGACATCCTGGGGACCCCCTTTGTCCCCAGGGCCTATTGTGACATCCTGGGGAGTCCCCTTTATCTCCAGGGCCCATTGTGACATCCTGGGGACCCCCTTTGTCCCTAGGGTTCATTGTGACATCCCAGGACCCCCATTGTCCCCAGGGCCCATTGTGAACAACCTGGGGACCCCCCTTTTTCCCCGGGCCCATTGTGGCGTCCCAGGATGCTTCGTTGTCCCCTGGGCCCATTGTGACATCCCGGGGACCCCTTTTGTCCCCAGGGTCCATTGTGACATCCTGGGGCCTCCCTTTGTCCCCAGGGCCCATTGTGACATCGCAGGAGCCCCCATTGTCCCAAGGGCACATTGTTACATCCTGGGGACCCCCTTGTCCCCAGGGCCCATCGTGGCACCGTGGGGACCCCCCCTTTGTCTCCAGTGCCCATTGTGACATCCTTGGGACCCCCCTTGTCCCCAGGACCCGTTGTGACATCTTGCAGACCCCTATGTCACCAGAGCCCATTGTGATATCCTGGGGAGCCCCCTTTGTCCCCAGGGCCCATTGTGCACATCCTGTGGACCCCTCTTTGTCCCCAGGGCCCATTGTGATATCCTGGGGAGCCCTCTTTTTCCCCAGGGCCTATTCTGACATCCTGGGGACCCCCTTTGTCCCCCGGGCCCATTGTGACATCCTGAAGACCCCCTTTGTCCCCAGGGCCTATTGTGACATGCCAGGACCCCCCCTTTTCTCCAGGGCCCATTGTGACGTCCCAGGACCCCCTATTGTCCCCAGAGCCCATTGTGACATCCTGGGGAACCGCTTTGTCCCCAGGACCCATTGTGACGTCCCAGGACCCCCCTTGTCCCCAGGGCTCATTGTGATGTCCTGGGAACCCCCTTTGACCCCAGGGTCCATTGTGACACCATGGGGACCCCCTCTTGTCCCCAGGGACCATCGTGGTACCGTGGGGACCCCCTTGTCACTGGGGACCCATTGTGACACTATGGGGACCCCCCTTTGTGCCCAGGGCCCATTGTAACATCCTGGGGACCCCCTTGCCTCCAGGGCCCCTTGTGACATCAAAGGATCACCCTTTGTCCCCAGGACCCATTGTGACATCCCAGGACCCCACTTACTCCCCAGGGCCCATTGTGGCACCATGAGGACCCCCTTTGTCACTGGTGCCCATTGTGACATCCCAGGACCCCCCATTGTCTGCAGAGCCCATTGTGACACTATAGGGACCCCCCTTGTCACTGAGGACCCATTGTGACACCATGGGCACCTCCCCTTGTCGTCAGAGCCCATCGTGACATCCCAAAACCCCCAATTGTCTCCAGGGCCCATTGTGACATCCTGGGGACCTCCCTTTCTCCCCAGGGCCCATTGTGACGTTCCAGGAACCCCCATTGTCCTCAGGGCCCATTGTGACATTCAGGGGACCCCCTTTGTCTTCAGGGCCCATTGTGACACCATGGAGACCCCATTTGTCACTCGGGCCCATTGTGACATCCTAGGACCCCCCATTGTCCCCAAGGCCCATTGCGACATCCTGGGGACCCCCCTTTGTCCTCAGGGCCCATTGTGACATTCAGGGCACCCCTCTTTGTCCCCAGGGCCCATTCTGATACCATGGGGACCACTTTGTCCCCAGGGCCCACTGTGACATCCTGGGGACGCCCTTTGTCCCCAGGGCCCATTTTGACACCATGTGCACCCCCCTTTGTGCCCAGGACCGATTGTGACATCCTGGGGACCCTCTTTGTCCCCAGGGCCCATTGTGACATCCTGGGGACACCCCATTGTCTCCAGGCCCCATTGTGAACATCCTGGGGACCCCCTTGTCCCCAGGGCCCATCGTGGCACCGTGGGGACCCCCCGTTGTCCCCAGGGCCTATAGTGACACCGTGGGTACCCCCTTTATCCCATGAGCCCATTGTGACATCCCAGGACCCCGCGTTGTCCCCAGTGCCCATTGTGACATCCTGGGGACCCCCCTTGTCCCCAGGGCTTATTGTGACATCCTGGGGACCGCCTTTGTCCCCAGGGCCCATTGTGACATCCTGGGGACCCCCCTTGTCCCCAGGGCTTATTGTGACATCCTGGGTACCCCCTTTGTCCCCAGTGCCCATTGTGACATCCTGGGGACCCCCCTTGTCCCCAGGGCTTATTGTGACATCCTGGGGACCGCCTTTGTCCCCAGGGCCCATTGTGACATCCCAGGACCCCAAGTTGTCCCCAGGGACCATTGTGACACCGTGGGGACCCCCTTTGTCCTCAGGGCCCGTTGTGAACATCCTGGGGACCCCCTTGTCCACACGACCCATCGTGGCACCGTGGGGACCCCCGGTTGTCCCCAGGGCCTATAGTGACACCGTGGGTACCCCCTTTATCCCATGAGCCCATTGTGACATCCTGGGGACCCCCTTGTCCCCAGGGCCCATTGTGACACCATGGGGATCGCCTTTGTCCCCGTGGCCCATTGTGACATCCCAGGACCCCGCGTTGTCCCCAGGGCCCATTCTGACATCCTGGGGACCCCCCTTGTCCCCAGGGCTTATTGTGACATCCTGGGGACCCCTTTGTCCCAGGGGCACATTGTGGCACCATGGGGACCCCCTTTATCCCCAGGACCACTTGTGACATCCTGGGGACCCCCCTTGTCCCCAGTGCCCATTATGACATTCTGGGGACCCCCTTTGTCCCAGGGGCACATTGTGGCACCACGGGGACCCCCTTTGTCACCGGGGCCCATTGTGACATCCCAGGACCCCAAGTTGTCCCCAGGGCCCATTGTGACACCATGGGTACCCCCTTTGTCCCATGGGCCCATTGTGACATCCTGGGGACCCCCTTGTCGCCAGGGCCCATCATGGCACCGTGGGGACCCCCCTTTGTCCCCAGTGCCCATTGTGACATCCTGGGGACCCCCCTTGTCCCCATGGCTTATTGTGACACCCTGGGACCGCCTTTGTCCCCAGGGCCCATTGTGACGTCCCAGGACCCCCCATTGTCCCCAGGGACCATTGTGACATCCTGGGGACCCCCTTTGTCCCAAGACCCCATTGTGACATCCTGGGGACCCCGCCTTGTCCCCAAAGCCCATTGTGACATCCTGGGGACCCTCTTTGTCCCCAGGGCCCATTGTGGCACCATGGGGACACCCTTTGTCACTGGGGCCAGTTGTGACATCCCAGGACCCCACTTTGTCCCCAGGGCTTATTGTGATACCATGGGGACCCCCCTTGTCCCCAGGGCCCATTGTGACATTCAGGGGGACTCCTCTTTGTCCCCAGGGCCTATTGTGTCATCCTGGGGATCTCCCCTTGTCTCTAGGGCCCATTGTGAGACTGTGGAAGACCCCCTTTGTCCCCAAGTCCCATTGTGACGTCCCAGGACGCCTCGTTGTCCCCAGGACCCATTGTGACTCCATGGGAACCCCCCCTTGTCCCCAGGGCCCATTGTGACATCCTGGGACCCCCCTTTGTCCCCAGTGCTCATTGTGAAATCCTGGGGACCCACTTTGTCCCCAGGGCCCATTGTGGCACCATGGGGAGCGCCTTTGTCACTGGGGACCATTGTGACATTCCAGGATTTTACTTTGTCCCCGGGGCCCATTGTGACATCCTGGGGATCCCCCTTTGTCGCCAGGGCCCACTGTGACACCGTGGGCACCCTCTTTGTCCCATGGGCCCATTGTGACCTTCAAGGGACCCCCCATTGTCCCCAGGGCCCATTGTGACATCCTGGGTACCCCCTTTGTCCCCAAGACCCATTGTGACATCCTAGTACCCCCCGCAGTCCCCAGGGCCCATTGTGACATCCTGGGGATCCCATTGGCCCCAGGGCCCATTGTGACAGGGCGGGGATCCCCCTTGTCCCCAGGGCCCATTGTGAAACCGTGGGGACCCTCTTGTCCCCAGGGCCCATTGTGGCACCGTGGAGACCCCCTCTTTGTCTCCAGTGCCCATTGTGACATCCTGGGGACCCCCTTTGTCCCCAGTGCTCATTGTGACAGGGTGGGACCCCCCTTGTACCCAGGGCCCGTTGTGACATCCTGGGGACCCCCTTTGTCCCCAGGGCCTATTGTGACATCCTGGGGAGTCCCCTTTATCTCCAGGGCCCATTGTGACATCCTGGGGACCCCCTTTGTCCCTAGGGTTCATTGTGACATCCCAGGACCCCCATTGTCCCCAGGGCCCATTGTGAACAACCTGGGGACCCCCCTTTTTCCCCGGGCCCATTGTGGCGTCCCAGGATGCTTCGTTGTCCCCTGGGCCCATTGTGACATCCCGGGGACCCCTTTTGTCCCCAGGGTCCATTGTGACATCCTGGGGCCTCCCTTTGTCCCCAGGGCCCATTGTGACATCGCAGGAGCCCCCATTGTCCCAAGGGCACATTGTTACATCCTGGGGACCCCCTTGTCCCCAGGGCCCATCGTGGCACCGTGGGGACCCCCCCTTTGTCTCCAGTGCCCATTGTGACATCCTTGGGACCCCCCTTGTCCCCAGGACCCGTTGTGACA
Source organism: Patagioenas fasciata (assembly GCF_037038585.1). Taxonomy (NCBI): domain Eukaryota; kingdom Metazoa; phylum Chordata; class Aves; order Columbiformes; family Columbidae; genus Patagioenas; species Patagioenas fasciata. Next base: position 1,694,772 of record NC_092545.1, read on the forward strand.
TCTTGCAGACCCCTATGTCACCAGAGCCCATTGTGATATCCTGGGGAGCCCCCTTTGTCCCCAGGGCCCATTGTGCACATCCTGTGGACCCCTCTTTGTCCCCAGGGCCCATTGTGATATCCTGGGGAGCCCTCTTTTTCCCCAGGGCCTATTCTGACATCCTGGGGACCCCCTTTGTCCCCCGGGCCCATTGTGACATCCTGAAGACCCCCTTTGTCCCCAGGGCCTATTGTGACATGCCAGGACCCCCCCTTTTCTCCAGGGCCCATTGTGACGTCCCAGGACCCCCTATTGTCCCCAGAGCCCATTGTGACATCCTGGGGAACCGCTTTGTCCCCAGGACCCATTGTGACGTCCCAGGACCCCCCTTGTCCCCAGGGCTCATTGTGATGTCCCAGGATCCCCATTGTCCCCAGAGCCCATTGTGATGTCCTGGGAACCCCCTTTGACCCCAGGGTCCATTGTGACACCATGGGGACCCCCTCTTGTCCCCAGGGACCATCGTGGTACCGTGGGGACCCCCTTGTCACTGGGGACCCATTGTGACACTATGGGGACCCCCCTTTGTGCCCAGGGCCCATTGTAACATCCTGGGGACCCCCTTGCCTCCAGGGCCCCTTGTGACATCAAAGGATCACCCTTTGTCCCCAGGACCCATTGTGACATCCCAGGACCCCACTTACTCCCCAGGGCCCATTGTGGCACCATGAGGACCCCCTTTGTCACTGGTGCCCATTGTGACATCCCAGGACCCCCCATTGTCTGCAGAGCCCATTGTGACACTATAGGGACCCCCCTTGTCACTGAGGACCCATTGTGACACCATGGGCACCTCCCCTTGTCGTCAGAGCCCATCGTGACATCCCAAAACCCCCAATTGTCTCCAGGGCCCATTGTGACATCCTGGGGACCTCCCTTTCTCCCCAGGGCCCATTGTGACGTTCCAGGAACCCCCATTGTCCTCAGGGCCCATTGTGACATTCAGGGGACCCCCTTTGTCTTCAGGGCCCATTGTGACACCATGGAGACCCCATTTGTCACTCGGGCCCATTGTGACATCCTAGGACCCCCCATTGTCCCCAAGGCCCATTGCGACATCCTGGGGACCCCCCTTTGTCCTCAGGGCCCATTGTGACATTCAGGGCACCCCTCTTTGTCCCCAGGGCCCATTCTGATACCATGGGGACCACTTTGTCCCCAGGGCCCACTGTGACATCCTGGGGACGCCCTTTGTCCCCAGGGCCCATTTTGACACCATGTGCACCCCCCTTTGTGCCCAGGACCGATTGTGACATCCTGGGGACCCTCTTTGTCCCCAGGGCCCATTGTGACATCCTGGGGACACCCCATTGTCTCCAGGCCCCATTGTGAACATCCTGGGGACCCCCTTGTCCCCAGGGCCCATCGTGGCACCGTGGGGACCCCCCGTTGTCCCCAGGGCCTATAGTGACACCGTGGGTACCCCCTTTATCCCATGAGCCCATTGTGACATCCCAGGACCCCGCGTTGTCCCCAGTGCCCATTGTGACATCCTGGGGACCCCCCTTGTCCCCAGGGCTTATTGTGACATCCTGGGGACCGCCTTTGTCCCCAGGGCCCATTGTGACATCCTGGGGACCCCCCTTGTCCCCAGGGCTTATTGTGACATCCTGGGTACCCCCTTTGTCCCCAGTGCCCATTGTGACATCCTGGGGACCCCCCTTGTCCCCAGGGCTTATTGTGACATCCTGGGGACCGCCTTTGTCCCCAGGGCCCATTGTGACATCCCAGGACCCCAAGTTGTCCCCAGGGACCATTGTGACACCGTGGGGACCCCCTTTGTCCTCAGGGCCCGTTGTGAACATCCTGGGGACCCCCTTGTCCACACGACCCATCGTGGCACCGTGGGGACCCCCGGTTGTCCCCAGGGCCTATAGTGACACCGTGGGTACCCCCTTTATCCCATGAGCCCATTGTGACATCCTGGGGACCCCCTTGTCCCCAGGGCCCATTGTGACACCATGGGGATCGCCTTTGTCCCCGTGGCCCATTGTGACATCCCAGGACCCCGCGTTGTCCCCAGGGCCCATTCTGACATCCTGGGGACCCCCCTTGTCCCCAGGGCTTATTGTGACATCCTGGGGACCCCTTTGTCCCAGGGGCACATTGTGGCACCATGGGGACCCCCTTTATCCCCAGGACCACTTGTGACATCCTGGGGACCCCCCTTGTCCCCAGTGCCCATTATGACATTCTGGGGACCCCCTTTGTCCCAGGGGCACATTGTGGCACCACGGGGACCCCCTTTGTCACCGGGGCCCATTGTGACATCCCAGGACCCCAAGTTGTCCCCAGGGCCCATTGTGACACCATGGGTACCCCCTTTGTCCCATGGGCCCATTGTGACATCCTGGGGACCCCCTTGTCGCCAGGGCCCATCATGGCACCGTGGGGACCCCCCTTTGTCCCCAGTGCCCATTGTGACATCCTGGGGACCCCCCTTGTCCCCATGGCTTATTGTGACACCCTGGGACCGCCTTTGTCCCCAGGGCCCATTGTGACGTCCCAGGACCCCCCATTGTCCCCAGGGACCATTGTGACATCCTGGGGACCCCCTTTGTCCCAAGACCCCATTGTGACATCCTGGGGACCCCGCCTTGTCCCCAAAGCCCATTGTGACATCCTGGGGACCCTCTTTGTCCCCAGGGCCCATTGTGGCACCATGGGGACACCCTTTGTCACTGGGGCCAGTTGTGACATCCCAGGACCCCACTTTGTCCCCAGGGCTTATTGTGATACCATGGGGACCCCCCTTGTCCCCAGGGCCCATTGTGACATTCAGGGGGACTCCTCTTTGTCCCCAGGGCCTATTGTGTCATCCTGGGGATCTCCCCTTGTCTCTAGGGCCCATTGTGAGACTGTGGAAGACCCCCTTTGTCCCCAAGTCCCATTGTGACGTCCCAGGACGCCTCGTTGTCCCCAGGACCCATTGTGACTCCATGGGAACCCCCCCTTGTCCCCAGGGCCCATTGTGACATCCTGGGACCCCCCTTTGTCCCCAGTGCTCATTGTGAAATCCTGGGGACCCACTTTGTCCCCAGGGCCCATTGTGGCACCATGGGGAGCGCCTTTGTCACTGGGGACCATTGTGACATTCCAGGATTTTACTTTGTCCCCGGGGCCCATTGTGACATCCTGGGGATCCCCCTTTGTCGCCAGGGCCCACTGTGACACCGTGGGCACCCTCTTTGTCCCATGGGCCCATTGTGACCTTCAAGGGACCCCCCATTGTCCCCAGGGCCCATTGTGACATCCTGGGTACCCCCTTTGTCCTCAAGACCCATTGTGACATCCTAGTACCCCCCGCAGTCCCCAGGGCCCATTGTGACATCCTGGGGATCCCTTTGGCCCCAGGGCCCATTGTGACAGGGCGGGGATCCCCCTTGTCCCCAGGGCCCATTGTGAAACCGTGGGGACCCTCTTGTCCCCAGGGCCCATTGTGGCACCGTGGAGACCCCCTCTTTGTCTCCAGTGCCCATTGTGACATCCTGGGGACCCCCTTTGTCCCCAATGCTCATTGTGACAGGGTGGGACCCCCCTTGTACCCAGGGCCCGTTGTGACATCCTGGGGACCCCCTTTGTCCCCAGGGCCTATTGTGACATCCTGGGGAGTCCCCTTTATCTCCAGGGCCCATTGTGACATCCTGGGGACCCCCTTTGTCCCTAGGGTTCATTGTGACATCCCAGGACCCCCATTGTCCCCAGGGCCCATTGTGAACAACCTGGGGACCCCCCTTTTTCCCCGGGCCCATTGTGGCGTCCCAGGATGCTTCGTTGTCCCCTGGGCCCATTGTGACATCCCGGGGACCCCTTTTGTCCCCAGGGTCCATTGTGACATCCTGGGGCCTCCCTTTGTCCCCAGGGCCCATTGTGACATCGCAGGAGCCCCCATTGTCCCAAGGGCACATTGTTACATCCTGGGGACCCCCTTGTCCCCAGGGCCCATCGTGGCACCGTGGGGACCCCCCCTTTGTCTCCAGTGCCCATTGTGACATCCTTGGGACCCCCCTTGTCCCCAGGACCCGTTGTGACATCTTGGGGACCCCTATGTCACCAGAGCCCATTGTGATATCCTGGGGAGCCCCCTTTGTCCCCAGGGCCCATTGTGCACATCCTGTGGACCCCTCTTTGTCCCCAGGGCCCATTGTGATATCCTGGGGAGCCCTCTTTTTCCCCAGGGCCTATTGTGACATCCTGGGGACCCCCTTTGTCCCCCGGGCCCATTGTGACATCCTGAAGACCCCCTTTGTCCCCAGGGCCTATTGTGACATCCCAGGACCCCCCCTTTTCTCCAGGGCCCATTGTGACGTCCCAGGACCCCCTATTGTCCCCAGAGCCCATTGTGACATCCCAGGACCCCCCATTGTCCCCAGGCCCCATTATACACATCCTGGGGTCCCCCTTTATCCCCAGGGCCATTGTGACACCATGGGGACCCCCTTTGTCCCCAGGGCCCATTGTGACGTCCCAGGATGCCCCATTGTCCCCTGGGCCCATTGTGAAATCATGGGGACCCCCTTTGTCCCCAGGGCCTATTGTGACATCCCAGGACCCCCCATTGTCCCCAGGGCCCATTGTGACACCGTGGAGACCCTCCTTGTCCTCAGGGCCCATTATGACATTCAGGGGACTCCTCTTTGTCCCCAGGGACTATTGTGACATCCTGGGGACCCCCCTTTACTCCAGGGCCCATTGTGACACCGTGGAGACCCCATTTGTCACTGGGGCCCATTGTGACATCCCAGGACACCCCATTGTCCCCAGGGCCCACTGAGACATCCCGGCGACCACCCTTTGTCCCCAGGGCCCATTATGCACATTCAGGGGACACCCCTTTGTCCCCAAGGCCCATTGTGACATCCTGGGGAGACCCCATTGTCCCCAAGGCCCATTGTGGCACCATGGGGACCCCCTTTGTCCCCAGTGCCCATTGTGACATCTTAGGACCCCACTTTGTCCCCAGGGCCCATTGTGACATCCTGGGGACCACCTGTGTCCCCAGGGCCCATTGTGACATCCCAGGACCCCCCATTTTCCTCAGGGCGCATTGTGACATCCTGGGGACCCCCTTTGTCCCCAGGGGCCATTGTGACATACCAGGACCCATTCTTGTCCCCAGAGTCCATTGTGACATCGTGGGCAGCCCCCTTTGTCCCCAGGCCCATTGTGACATCCTGGGGACCCTGTTGTCTCAAGGGCCCATTGTGACACCGTGGGGACCCCCTTTGTCACTGGGGCCCATTGTGACATCCCATGACCCCCCTTGTCCCCAGGGCCCATTGTGACATCCTGGGGACCCCTTTGTCCCCAGGCACCATTGTGACAGGGTGGGACCCCCCTTGTACCCAGGGCCCGTTGTGACATCCTGGGGACCCCCTTTGTCCCCAGGGCCTATTGTGACATCCTGGGGAGTCCCCTTTATCCCCAGGGCCCATTGTGACATCCTCGGGACCCCCTTTGTCCCTAGGGTTCATTGTGACATCCCAGGACCCCCATTGTCCCCAGGGCCCATTGTGAACAACCTGGGGACCCCCCTTTTTCCCCGGGCCCATTGTGGCGTCCCAGGATGCCTAGTTGTCCCCTGGGCCCATTGTGACATCCCGGGGACCCCTTTTGTCCCCAGGGTCCATTGTGACATCCTGGGGCCTCCCTTTGTCCCCAGGGCCCATTGTGACATCGCAGGAGCCCCCATTGTCCCAAGGGCACATTGTTACATCCTGGGGACCCCCTTGTCCCCAGGGCCCATCGTGGCACTGTGGGGACCCCCCCTTTGTCTCCAGTGCCCATTGTGACATCCTTGGGACCCCCCTTGTCCCCAGGACCCGTTGTGACATCTAGGGGACCCCTATGTCACCAGAGCCCATTGTGATATCCTGGGGAGCCCCCTTTGTCCCCAGGGCCCATTGTGCACATCCTGTGGACCCCTCTTTGTCCCCAGGGCCCATTGTGATATCCTGGGGAGCCCTCTTTTTCCCCAGGGCCTATTGTGACATCCTGGGGACCCCCTTTGTCCCCCGGGCCCATTGTGACATCCTGAAGACCCCCTTTGTCCCCAGGGCATATTGTGACATCCCAGGACCCCCCCTTTTCTCCAGGGCCCATTGTGACGTCCCAGGACCCCCTATTGTCCCCAGAGCCCATTGTGACATCCCAGGACCCCCCATTGTCCCCAGGCCCCATTATACACATCCTGGGGTCCCCCTTTATCCTCAGGGCCATTGTGACACCATGGGGACCCCCTTTGTCCCCAGGGCCCATTGTGACGTCCCAGGATGCCCCATTGTCCCCTGGGCCCATTGTGAAATCATGGGGACCCCCTTTGTCCCCAGGGCCTATTGTGACATCCCAGGACCGCCCATTGTCCCCAGGGCCCATTGTGACACCGTGGAGACCCTCCTTGTCCTCAGGGCCCATTATGACATTCAGGGGACTCCTCTTTGTCCCCAGGGCCTATTGTGACATCCTGGGGACCCCCCTTTTCTCCAGGTCCCATTGTGACATCCCAGGACCCCCTCTTTTTCCCCAAGGCCCATTGTGACATCCCACGACCCCCCATTGTCCCCAGGCCCCATTATGCACATCCTGCGGTCCCCCTTTATCCCCCGGCCCCATTCTGACACTGTGGGGACCCCCGTTGTCCCCAGGACCCATTGTGACATCCTGGGGACCCCCTTTGTCCCCAGGGCCTATTGTGACATCCCAGAATCCCCCATTGTCCCCAGGGGTCATTGTGACATCGTGGGGACCCCCCCTTTTTCTCCAGTGCCCATTGTGACATCCTGGGGACCCCCCTTTGTCTCCAGGGCCCATTGTGACGTTCAGGGGAACCCCCTTTGTCCCCAGGGCCCATTGTGACATCCTGGGGACTCCCTTTGTCCCCAGGGCCCATTGTGACATCCCAGGACCCCCCATTGTCCCCAGGGCCCATTGTGACATCCCAGGACCCCCCATTGTCCCCAGTGCCAATTGTGACATCCTTGGCACCCCTCTTGTCCTCAGAGCCCATTGTGACATCCTGGGGAGCCCCCTTTGTCCCCAGGGCCCATTGTGACATCCCAGGACCCCCCATTTTCCCCAGGGCGCATTGTGACATCCTGGGGACCCCCTTTGTCTTCAGGGGCCATTGTGACATACCAGGACCCACCCTTGTCCCCAGAGTCCATTGTGACATCCTGGGCAGCCCCCTTTGTCCCCAGGCCCATTGTGACATCCTGGGGACCCTGTTGTCTCAAGGGCCCATTGTGACACCGTGGGGACCCCCTTTGTCACTGGGGCCCATTGTGGCATACCAGGACTCCACTTTGTCCCCAGGGCCCATTGTGACACCGTGGGGACCCCTTTGTCCCCAGGACCCATTGTGACATCCCATGACCCCCCTTGTCCCCAGGGCCCATTGTGACATCCTGGGGACCCCTTTGTCCCCAGGCACCATTGTGACAGGGCGGGACACCCCTTGTCTCCAAGGCCCATTGTGACATCATGGGGATCCCGTTTGTGCCCAGGGCCCATTGTTACATGCTGGGGACCCCCTTTGTCCCCAGAGGCCATTGTGACATCCGGGGGACCCCCCTTGTCCCCAGAGCCCATTGTGATATTCAGGGGACCCCCTCTTTTTCCCCAGGGCCTATTGTGACATCCTTGGGACCTCGTTTGTCCCCAGGGCCCATTGTTGTACCATGGGGACCCCCTTTGTCCCCAGGGCCCATTGTGGCACCATGGTGAACCCCTTTGTCACTGGGGCTCATTGTGACATCCCAGGACCCCCCGTTGTCCCCAGGGCCCATTGTGACATCCTGGGTCCCCCTTTGTCCCTGTCGAGGGTTAGGATTGCGGGGTGACAATCAAACCCTGGCAGATGTGTTGTCAACCTCCTCTGCCCCCCACTTCCCCCTTTTGCCCCTCCCTCTCCCCCCTTCCCACTCAGCACAGGCGATCGGGAGGGGAAGAAGCACAGAGGGGAGAGAGTTGGAAAAGTTCAAGATGTTTTACTGATGCTACTGATGAGAACAGAGAAAATAATACAAATATACAAAACCCATCTTGTAAGTCTGAGCAACTGCAGAGCCAGCACCCAAAGTCCTGGACTGGACTCTGCAGCCAACCGGAGCTGGATTCAGTCTCTCACTGGCCTCCGTTCGCAGGGACGACCAGCAAGGTCCTCTCCTGATGTCGGCCATGAGCAGAAGGGAAGAAAAAAGGCAAAAGGGAAGGAAAAGGGACGAGATTCTCGTGATCTCCCGCTTTTATATGAAGTATTCACGTGAACGGAATGTTATACACAGTTGCTCACCGGTTTCTCGTTGCCCCTCTCGCGAGATGTCCACCCGTGCTTATCAATAAGTTTCCATTCCATTGCTGGGTTTGCCAAAACATGTGTCTGGTTCTCCAGGAAAATGCAGCTGACATGAAGGCTTTGGCTGACAGGCAAAATTCACTAAAAGAGAAACTTGTTTTTTACCAAAACCAGGACAGCTGGGGGCGCAGAGGCTGCTGAGACATGGAGATGGACTGGGACACGGAGGTGGGCTGGGACATAGAGATAGGCTGGGACATGGATGGCCTGGGTCACAGAGACTGCTGGGATGTGCAGACGGGCTGGGTCATGGGCACGAGTCAGAGCCAGCACAGGAGCAGGGAGGCTGGGGCAGCTCCATCCTGCAGACGTGCTTGTCCTGGCCATGCCAGCCATGGGATACGTGCCCCAGCACAGACACACACCCGTGGGACACACAGCTGGCCACAGGGACCCCAGAGACACACGCACGCCCCGTGCCATCATTCCAGTTTATTGGTGGAGCCATGGTGGTCACTGGTGTGGCGGTGGCGGTGGCCAAGGCTCTGCCGGTTCCGCAGACGCCAGTGCTGGGGTTGGCTCAGCGGCGGCGGCGCCATGTCCCCCTGCGGCGGCGGCTGCTCCTGTACCGCCGGCGTCGGCTCCGCCCAGAGCGGCGGCCAGAGCGGCTCCGGTAGCGGCGCCGGCCGTGGCGGCGGCTGCGGCTGCGGCTCCTGCTTCGCCGGTACCGGGCCATGGTGGGGTGGCCGCCGCCCTGTGCTGCCAGAGGATGCCGCTCTGCACCCACGGCCCTGCTTTTATAGGGGTGCCTGGGCGGGGCCCTTGGTGACATCAGCAGTGACGTCACAGTGCCCACTGTGGCAGTCGCACATCCCCCATGATCCGGAGCCTCCAACGGGGCAGTCGATGGCTCCTTAGCACCTTCTGTGCCCCACTGTGCCTGTCCCCACGTGCACACCGAGGGTGGCACCAAGGTGCTCACAGTCCAAACTGATCACTGTGTTTAAAAAGATAATCGAGGGGGAAGGGCAACCAAAGAGCCAGGAATCCATATTTCAAATAAATCAATAAGGTGAGAGGGTTGTTAATTAGATGAATGAGACAGGTAAACTGAGGCCAGCCCTGGGGAGTCTGTAACCCCTGCAGTGCCAAGCGCTGGGGAGCAGGGCAGGGAATGTGCAGCTGGGGTTGGTGGATGTGTAAGCGGGGGCTTTTTGTCCCATTCCCTGTGCTGTCTTTGGGTAGAACACCTGGTCTTGCCAAATCGTTTATAAAATACGCTTTGCTGAGAGATCCTGCCCGGGGCTGTTCTCTTGGCAAGGGGATTGTTTCCCACAGCAGGGTTTGGCAGCAGAAGTTTGGCAGGACAAGAGGGCCCATGAGGTCAGAAAGCACAGCAGAGCTGGAACGTGGGGTCACGGGCACCAAACCCAGCTCGGGTGGAGCCAAGAGGGTCCCCTCGTGTGCAGGGCCCAAAGCGCCATCTGTAGCATCTGCCCGTCCTTCTGAGCGCCCAGAGCCCTCTTCTTGGGGCCAAATCCTCATGTTTAGGGTCCCAACGCATCTTTCATCACCCACGGCCTTTGGTCAGGGTCCACAGCTTCATTTTCAGGTGGAGCCGCTGCCTGGCAACAACCGCCCGGAAGTCTGTGGACAGCCAGGGGATGAAATGCAGCCAATCACATTTGAGGAGGCGGGGCAAGTCATGTGATTGAAACGTAAGCAGCCAATCGAGCTTTGAGACCTGCAGGACAGTTGGCGACAGTTGAACAAACTGGGCAGCCCTGAGGGGTGGGCTGTGCTGACTGCACCAATCACACCTGGTGGGAGTGCAGCACAGGATGATTGACAAATAGTCTGACCAATCATTTGGTGGGGGGAGCCAGTGGGAAATCCCAGACAGCCAATCAGAGGAAACAGCGGCTCAGGGAAGGCGGACACTGTGGAGGGAGTAACCCCTCAGGTTGCCAATCAGAGAGAGTATCACCTCAGGGCAGGGTGAGCCCCAAACCAGGACAGAATCACTGCCCAGGCAGCCAATCAGCTGCAGGATCAGCTCAGGGGGGGAGACTGACAGCCCTCCTGACCAATGGTGGCGCAGCCCAGGCTGAGCAGGCGGTTGCTCTGCAGGCGGCCAGCGTGAGCTTTGCCATGGCGCCCGTGGAGCTGCCCGAGGCCGAGCAGCCCCCGGCCCAGCCCTGGGGCCCTTTTTCCTCCCTCTGGGGCCCTGGAGATGTCTTGCTGCCTCTGGCCCAGGTGTGTGTGGGCTGCTCTGGCCTTGTTCTCCTGGGCGGGGGAGGGGGCAGGGGGCACTTGCTGGAGAGGAGCAGCTGGGGCTGGAGCTGGAGAGAGCAGGAGAAGGGGAAGCAGCTGGAGGGTGGAGTGCAGGGGATCCCCACAGCTGCTGCTACAGCTGCACCAGAGACAGCTGCCCCTCTGGGTGAGGAAGAGTCCCTGTGAGCAGCCTCAGCAGAGCAGATCACAAACGTGCACCGCAGGGTCTGTGTAAGTGGGGAAAATCACTGTCCGGCCGTATAGTGTGTGTGTGTGTGGGGTGCATCTGGGGAGCCTCGTGCTGTGAGAGCTGTCAGACACCCACGTGTTCTCTTAGGTGCGGGATGGACAAACGGCTGGAGCTACAGAATAGGAGGGGAGGGAAAGACAGGCAGACAGAAGTGCCTGAACTGCACAGCTTGCCTGGCAGTGCAGAGAGCAGGAACTGTGGTGAGTGCTGGGCCCTTGGGCTCATTTCATCCTGTTTTGTGCTCCTCTCCCTCCCTCCCTGCTCCCTCCTCTTTCCTACCGTGTCCTTCTCCCTCTTCATCTCTTCTCTCTCTGCCCCTCTCTGCTTCTTCCTCACCGTTTCCTCCACCCGTCTCCACCTCTGTGCAGGGTTTCTCGTATCTCCCTCTCTGTCTCCGCTGCTCTGTGCTTCTCATCATCCCTGGTTTCTCTTTGTCACATTCTGCTCTGTTGCTGTGTCCTGCTCCCTGCCCCATCATTTCTCACTGTATCCCTCTGTCCTGCTCCCTGCACCTATTCCTGCCCCTCTTCTTTTTTACTCCCTCTCCATCTTGCTGCCCGCCCCAGGATTTTTTCCCCAATCTCTGTCCTGCCCCCAACCCTTGTTGTTCTTTCTCTCTCCTGCTCCCCTTCTGTCTTTCTGCCTGTCTTCCCTTTCCCGGCTGCTTCTTTCTCCATTTCTGTCCAGATTACTGCCCCTCTTCCTTTTGATGTCTTTCTGTCCTGGTTTTCTTTCTGTCTCCCATCCCTGTTCCCAGTGCCATCCCTTCTCACTATATCACCCCTGTCCAGCTGGCTCTGCCTTTTCGTTGTCTTCTCTTCCTCTTTCCTGCTGCTCAGCCCTCTTTTCCTCTTTCTCCAGCTCCTTGCTGCATGTTTCCCCTTTCCAGTCTCTTCATTTGGATCCCAACTTTGCTTTATTTCTCATTCCCTTTGTTCTGTTCCCTGTCTTTCTTTTTGTCTCTCCATCTGTGCATCCCCCTCCCTGTCTTTCTCCAGCCCCTTCCTGCTTCTCCTCCTCCCCCCTCCCCATCCCTCTGTCCTGCTCATCAGCCCTGCTGGTTCTTCCTCCCTGTCTCATCCCAGCTCATTGTGCCTTTTTGCCTTCATCTCTCCGTCCTTTTCCCTGTGTGTTTGTTTCTCTCTCAGCTCCTCTGTCTTCTCTCTTGTCTGATTTGTCTCTTGCTAGTCCTCTGTCCTTCTCCCCAGCAGCTTCAACTGAATGGCCAGGTGTCCCTGCACTCTGGTGGTTCCTCATCACTGCCCTGGGCTGTGTCTGTAGGGCTGGGGATCATTTAGGAGCTGCTCTCCTTCTGCAGACAGCAGAGCCTGGTGCAGCTACAGCAGAGGTTGTTCTCAGCTGCTGCTTATGCAGCTCGTTGGAAGAGCAGCTGTGGGCCTTCTTTGGAAGGGAGGTTTCTTGTTCTGTGCTTACTGCTCCTGGGGACCCTGCACAGGAGCGGTGTTGGGGTCTGCAGGGACGGGTGGGACCTGCTGTGATTCCTGGTGAACGTGAACTGAACTTGTCCTGATGTACTCGAATGAAAACAGACTGACTGGAGATGGTTTACTGCCCTGTTTCAGTTCCAAACTACATGCTTGGCACTGGAGAACATGAGACTTTGTGCTGCTTTCCAGATGTCAGCTGAGAACATCACTGCCTTTGGTACCAGGGCAGGTGGTCTGTGATCAGGGCTGCGGACTTGCATGGCAGTGCTTTAATGAACATTTTATGGTCTTGCCACTTCAAAGCCCTTCATTTTCCTAGAAATTTGAAGATGGCATTTCTCATTCGGAGGTTCAGACTTCGGTTGGACTTGATGTTGAATGGTCCATACAATGGGGTGCATAAAAGAAGAATCTCGCTTCCTTGTTGTTGTTGTTTTCTAACGCTGTCTGAATTTGGTAAGCAAGAGGAAGAGTGGCTTGCAGTGTCTGCTTTTGAGAGGAACGTATTCCTGACTGTCTCCATCTCTGTATGGTGAAGCTTTCTGCCTGCACTATGATTTTGCTGGGCTGTGAGGCTGTGTTGGAGCAGCAGAGCTCAGAAGTGGTGGCTTTAAAGGCGTTGAAGCTGTGGTCAAACTAGCAGGAAAAGCTGGTTTCTTCCCAGAGAGCTGCCTGACAAATATAGCTACAAGTAAAGACCCTTGAAGTTGGCTTTTTTTATTTAAATTTACTATTAATATGTAGCTTTTGGGATGGATTGATTGATTGATTTCTGGGAAGCAAGAAGTGAGAGCCTGTGCACTCCCACAGGCAGAGCTGCCTCCCAAAATAGGTGCCCCCTTCTCCACTTCTGTTCCTTCCATGCTGGTGTAGCACAAGGCCATGCAGCAGTGTGCAGATGTGGTGATTCCAATGTGACTGTGAGGTCAGAGCCCCTCGGTGACGTGCTGTGCTGTGTCTTGGCAGCAGCAGCATCATGGGGCGAGCGTGGGGGCCATGGTCCTCACCCTGTTCCTCCTCCTGGTGTCCCTGCCAGCCCGGGACGCCCAGGCTGCTCCAGCCGAGCGCAGGGAGCAGGTGGGCGAGCAGGGGCAGCACCCAGCCCCGAGCAGCTCAGCAGGGCAGCAGTGGGGCCAGGGCTGGGGCTGGGGCCGGGAGAGCAGCCGGGCTGGGCCGGGCAGGGCGAGCCAGGCAGCACCAGGGTGTGGGCAGGGGGCAGACACCCGCAGGGAGGGGAGAGGGGCTGCGGCTGCTTCAGGGGCAGGTTCTGGGCAAGCAGGGGCTGGGAGTGCTGGCACAGGGCAGAAACCAGCACTGAGTCCCTGTGGGGCCCTCCCTGCCCCCCAGCCTCGTGCCACACGGCCCCATCCCAGGGCGCGCTTTGAGCCTTTGGGCCCGTTGCAAATCAAAGCTGGGATTGCCTTGGCACTTTGGGCCACTTTAGAGCTAAACCTGGGCACATTTGTGCCCTTTGGGATCGTTTCTGCCTATATCTGGGAGTTCTTTGGTTTTCCAGTTTTGTTTATACCCAAATCTGGGGGTGTTTGGGCCATTTTTGGCCATTTTTTTACCCAAATCTGGGCATACTTCGACTCTTTGGTCCAGTTTCACCCTGAATCTGGGGATGTTATACCCCTTTTTGGCCAGTTTTGCTCAAATCTAGTGGTGCTTTGGTTTTTTCTGCCTCTCTTGACCCGATATACTCAGGTGCTTTTGCCCATTTTTTCCCCTGATATGGGCACTGTGATCCCAAATATGGGATGTTTTCATGTTTGCCGACAGCTTTGCACCCAAGTGTGGATGTTTTTGCCTCTTTGGGCCACTTTTTGCCCAAATACTCAGATTGTTTTGCCTGTATTGACCAATTTAGCCCCCAAATATTTGGAATATTTTGTCATTTTGCCAGTTTTTTCCCCAAATACGGCTATTTTTCTGCAAGATATGGGCACTGTTGTCCTAAATATGTTGTGTTGTGTTTTGTTTTTTCTCTCTTGTCTATGTCCTCTTTTACCTGGAATGCAGGAGTGTTGCTCGGTGAGCCTGGAAACCTCTCTGATCTGTGCTTGACTCCAGGACATGGCCTTGGCAGAGTTGATCGAGCTTCTCAGCTGGGTCCTGGTTAGGAGCCTTGGGCTGTCCCAGAGGTGAGTTGTCACTGTCTGTCTGCTTGAGCGAATAAACACTCGTGTTTTAATAGGTTATTCGTGTGTGATTGTACCCAAGATCCTCTCAGAGGCTTTCCAAAAGCTTTTTGTGCCTTGGTGGTATTACACAGACAAGTCATGAATGTTCAATTTGCCTGAAAACCTGCTAGGTCTCAGCAAAAAGGTCACCCGTGCTCTGTTTCTAGCTGTGGGAACACACACCTCTGTATGTGTCTCGTGTCATTATCTCACCCTCTCCCATCACAGCAGGTGACTGAGGAAGCAGGAGATCACAACGTGCCATGGAAGCTCCCACCCGTGTTTGACTCCCTGTTTGGTTCCTGCAGTCCATGCTGATCAAGCCTCTTGGTGTAATCCTGTTCCTGAGCCTGAGGGGAATCGCAGGGGTAAGTGTTCAGTGTTCATTGGTTACTGGCCTTTTGCGTTTGTTAGTATTTGGTTTATTATTTGTGAACGTTTTCTTGCAATAGTTGAGCCTTGCAGTAGCCAGCAGGCTCTGATTTAGGAGAAACATGGATGATCATTTTTTGCCCTGGTGCTCCATGCTCCCACGTTAGTGTGGGTTTCCTTTTGTGTGTGTGAGAGGTCTCCTGGTCAGAAGGCCCTGAGAGGCCCCGTGTTGGTCCATCTGGTCCTTGAGGGGTGTTGCATGTGGCCTGGACACAGTAGTTTGGAAGCTGCCAGGTCCCAGACAAGGGCTCTGCAGCCCCTCTGCAGCTTTGGCAATTTCAGCATGCGTCTGGGTCCCGTGTTGTTGCCTGACCCCCGTCCAGGCGCTGCAGGTCATTTCACAACGTGAAATGGAAACGCTTTTCCTTTCTGCTCGATTCCAGCCGTCCCTGTAGGCAGCGGCTCCTTGACTGCTTCACCTGAGTGTGTCCGTGAGCCTCGGGGCGATCCCACAGGTACGACCTGGGAACAAATGAGCGTTTCCATGTTAATTTTCCGTTCCTGTGAAATTTAGCTTGCTGCTTTCTTGGCTGACGCTCGGTCACGCAGAGGGGAAGTGGGTCCAGCTCAGTGCTGTGCCCCAGAGGGCTCTGCCTTGCAAAGCTCTTTGCCAACTGCTCCATCTCTGCGCCGCTCGCAGTGCCGGCTGCCGAGGCAGCAGCAGGTTGGGGCTGAGTTTAGAGCTGGGTGAGCTCCAGGGAGTCCTTTCTCCTGACAGCTCCAGGCCTGCTTAGTGGCCACTGCAAGTGCTGGATAAATGTTGGCAAGATGCTCCTGACTGGAAGGAGAGAGGAGCTGCCACTGGGATGGGTTTGGATCCTGCGGTGGCTCACGGAGGTGGCCATTGCGGAGGGGCAGTGTGAGCTCTGGTGCTGCTGTCTCCAGGTTGGATCACCAGACCACCGTGCTGGTTCACCAGATCTTTGGCAGATCCCTGTGCTCCCGTGGTGAGCGCTGGCTGCCAGGTCCTGGGCCTGTGACTCTCAGGGCAGTGGTTTCCCTGAGAGCCTTGGAGCAAAAACCTTTTGGGAAAACTGCTGAGTGTGTGTAACTTCTCCAGAGCTGCAGCTGGTCAGTCTGGATGTTCCTGTGGGTTGTGGGGTGTGTTGTGGTGATGGAAAATGCTGTTGGCTGTGGGCCCCAGCTCTTTGCCACCAGCTGAAGAACCCACGTTGGCAGTTACGGAGCAACACTTGCTGTCCCAGCACGCAGTGGAATTGCACGCTGTGAATCCTGGTGCCGACATCCCAGAGCCCAAAGCTGGAGAGGGGGAACACGGCAGCTGCCTGTGCTGTGCTGGGGTGGTGTTGGGTGCAGGTGTTGTGCCAGGGTGTGCTTACTGCTCTTGCTTTTGCAGTGAAGTTCTCAGTGTGCAGGAGCATCTGGGAGACCTCTGACCCTTTCCTGGACCTGGCGCTGGAGATCAGGTACTGGGGCAGGGTCTGGGTGGGGGGAGCTCTGCTCTCACAGGGGATGTTCCTGCAGCTGCACCGTTCCTGCTCTCAAGGCTGCTTAACTGCCAGTGTCAGGCAGGGTGTGGGCAAGAGGGAAGCAGCTGCTGTTGTTGTGCTGCCTCTGTCTGGCAAAGCAGAGCCCGTTGCCTGAGCATGAGCCACGACTCCTCCAGTGAGGCTCCGTGCTGTGGGGGACAGTGCAGCCGTCCCTCACGGCATGCTGGCCAGGGCCTGGCTGGGGGCAGGCTCAGGGCTTTGGTGCAGTCTGGGGCCCTGTGCTCATGCTCTGTTTTATCTCTTGGGGCCAGCGTCTCTGATCAGGTGAAAAAAGCTGTGACCAACAGACCCGTGTCTTCCCCAGTGACAGGCCAGGTGAGTCCTGAAGGCTGTTCAGGGCCAGAGCACCATGTCACCACTACCAGCCAAGAAGCTGGTGTTTTGTGCCAAAAGGTGAGTCTGAGCTTCTGCCTGGGGTCTTCAATAGGTGCCTTGTGTCTTGTGATCTGGAGATTGTGTTGGGGACAGTGTAGACCAGATGCTGGGTGTCTTGCTCAGCTGGAGGCAGACAGGGAGAGCCCCTCAGCCCCAGGGCTGCAGCAATTGCTCTGGTTTGGGGTGCAGGGCCAGGTCCCTGCTGTTGTTCCCATCCCGGATTAAGGCTGGAGGAACGCCTCCTGTCTTCTTGCTCAGGACAGAGGGGCGGGGGTGCCAGTCCCTGGAGCGGGGTGGCCTCGCCAATCTTCTCTGGGTATCCTGTCCCCTGGGGTGATGGGAGGAGGAGACTCTGCAGCCTCCAGTCAGTGGCTGGGACCGGCCCTCTGGGCGCCGCTGTGCAGCCAGGGCTCAGGACAGTGCGCTGGGGTTTCTGTTGTTTACATTTCCCTCCTTCCTTTTTCCCTTTCTGCTTCTAACAGAAAACACTTCTGATTTGTTGACCACCCCCACTTTCCTCTCCCCTGCTGTGTCTTTACCCTTCCTTTTTCTCTGGGCTCTCCTTCTTATTTTCTTCTCTTGGCTCATGGAAACCTCTTTTCTTTAGATCACCAAGTTTGTTGTGTTTTTTTTTTTCATGTCAATAGCTGCAGCGCAGCATCCTGTGGAAGGCGAGCAGAAGCGACCATTGCACACCACCTCATTCCCAATTTGCCAAGCACACCTTCCCCATGGACAGCACCCAGCCCAACTCCTGGGCCTTTTGGCAAGTCGAGGTTAGTGGTGCCAGTCGCTCTCAGGCTCCTGACTGGCAGCAAGGCCAGTACTCCACGAGACAACTGCATGGCAGGTGGCCCGGGGGAGGGAGTGATTTCAGCAGCCACCTCTCCTGTTCTCTTGGGTTGGCTAAGATGGTAGCAATTGAGTGCTGTGCTTGTGCACTGTGGAGTGTGGAGGAAGAGGGGGGCTCCTGACCTGGCCTTCAGATCATGTCAGCCTCTTTTCCTGTTCTGCAGGCTGTCCTCATCTGCACTGCATCAGGCAAATCCTGAAAAGCCGACCTTCAGCTGCGTCCTCAGCTCAGCCTTTTGGCTCCCAGCTGTCCTAGGGTTAGGATTTACAGTAAAGGTTAGAGTTAGGGTAAAAATTAGGGCTTAGTTTAAGGGTTAAGTTAGGGTTAGATTTAGAGTTAGGGTTAGGATTAGGTTTAGGTTTAGCATTTAGATAAGGGTTAGGTTTTAGTTAAGGTTGAGGGTTAGTGTTAGGTAAGGTTTTGGGTTAGGGGATAGAGTTAGGGTTAGAGTTTGGGATAGGCTTAGGGAGCATGGTTAGGGTTTTGAGTGAGGGTTATGGGTCAGGTTTTGGGTTAGACTTAGTGTTAGAGTTAGGATTAAACTTTGGGCAAGAGGTTAGAGCATAGCGTTAAGGGTTAGGATTAGAAGTTTGTGATTGGGTTCTATGAGGTTTAAGTTAGGGTTAAGTAGTAGGGTTAAGGTATAGGGTTCGATTTAGGGTAAAGGTAAGTGTTAGGAGTTACAGTTAGGGTTAGGCTTAGGAATTAGGGAGTGGGGTTAGACTTTGGGGTTACGGGTTTGATTTATGTTTAAGGGGGAGGGTTAGATCGAAGGTTAGAAATAGGGTTAAACGTAGGGCAAGGGTCAGAGTTAGGGTTAGAATTACTGTTAGGGTTAGGAGTATGTGTTTCAGTTAGGTGATGTTTGGGATTAGGGTTATGTGTTAGAGTTAGGCTTTAGGGTTAGGAATTATGGTTAGTGCTAGACTTAGGAGCTAGGGATTAGTCTGAGAGTTAGGATTTTAGGTTCGGGTATGTGTTTGCATTTGGGTTTAGGTTAGGTGTTCATGTGTTAGGGTTAGGATTTGATTAGTGTTAGGGATAGAGAGTAGTGTCAGTGGAAGTGGTTGGGGTTAGGGGTTGGTTTTAGGAAGTAGGGCTGGGGTTAGGGTTACGTTTGGGTTAGAGTTAGTGGTAGGGTCAGGGTTTGATTAGGATTAGGGTTAGAGTTAAGGTGAGGGGTTTTGGGTGAGGGATAGAGTTTGGTTTTAGGTTTAGGCATAGATTTCTGATTAGAGTAAGAGGGCTAAGCATTAGGTTTAGAGTTGGAGTTAGGGGTAGAGGTTGGTCTTCGATTTAGCCTTGCTTTAGGATTACAGTAAGTGATTGGACTAATACTAGAAGTTTAGATGAAGGGATAGGTGTTAGGGGTAGGTTTAGGGTTATTATTAGGGTTTGATTAGGATTAGGTTTAGGGCTTATGGGTAGGGATGTGGTTAGTGATAAGGGTTAGTATTAGGGTTAATGTTAGGAGTAAGGATTAAGGTTAGGGGTTAGGGAATAGTGTTTGTGTAAGCAGTAAGACTTCAGGTTTAGGGGGAAAGGGTAGGAATATGGTTAAGGTTGGCATAGGGTTAGGAGTTTGGGTTAGGGTTAGGCTTAGGTTTTGGAGTTTGGGTTAGGGTTAGGCTTAGGAGTTTGGGTTAGGCTTAGGAGTTTGGGTTAGGCTTAGGAGTTTGGGTTAGGCTTAGGAGTTTGGGTTAGGCTTAGACTTAGGGTTAGGAGTTTGAGTTAGGATTTAGGGTTAGTCTTAAGGCTAGGAGTTTGGGTTAGGGTTAGGGTTGGGCGTCTGGGTTGGGCTTAGGCGTCTGGGTTGGGCTTAGGCGTCTGGGTTGGGCTTAGGCGTCTGGGTTGGGCTTAGGCTTAGAGTTAGGAGTTTGGGTTAGGGTTAAGGGTTTGGGTTTGGCTTAGAGTTAAGGATTTGGGTTAGGGTTAAGGGATTGGGTTAGGATTGGGTTTAGGGTTAGGAATTAGGCTTAGGTTTAGGATTAGGATTAGCGTTATGGTCTGGGTTAGGAGTTTGGGTTAGGGTTAGAGGTTAGGGTTAAGAGTTAGGGATTAGGGTTAGGAGTTGGGGTTAGGAGTTGGGGTTAGGAATCTTAACCCTCGACAGGGACAAAGGGGGTCCCCAGGATGTCACAATGGGCCCTGGGAAGTCACAATGGGCCCTGGGGACAACGGGCGGTCCTGGGATGTCACAATGGGCCCTGGGGACAAATGGGGGTCCCGACGGTGTCACAATGGGCCCTGGGGACAAGTTGGGGTCCTGGGATGTCACAATGGACCCTGGCGACAAAGGGAGTCCGCAGCATGTCACAATGGGCCCTGGGAACAAAGGAGGCGTCCCCAGGATTTCACAATGGGCCCTAAGGACAATGGGGGGTCCTGCGACGTCACAATGGGCACTGGAGCCAAGGGGGGTCCCCAGGATGTCACAATAGGCCCTGGGGACAAAGAGGGTCCCCAGCATGTCACAATGGGCCCTAAGGGCAAGGGGGGGTCCTTGGATGTCACAGTGGGCCCCAGTGACAAAGGGATCCCCCATGGTGCGAAAATGGGCCCTGGGGACAAAGGGGGTCCCTAGGATGTCACAATGGGCTCTGGGGACAATGGGGGGTCCTGGGATGTCACAATGGGACCTGGGGACAAAGGGGGTCCCCACGGTGTCACAATGGACCCTGGGGACAACAGGGAGTCATGGGACGTCCAGTGGGCCCTGGGGACAATGGGGGGTCCTGTGAAGTCATAATGGGCCCTGGAGAAAAGGGTGGGTCCCCAGGATGTTACAATGGGCTCTGGGGACAATGGGGGGTGTCCAGGATGTCACAATGGGCCCTGAGGACAAGGCGGGGTCCCCATGGTGTCACAATGGGTTCCCAGTGAAAAGGGGGGGTCCCCATAGTGTCACAATGGTCCCTGGGGACAAAGAGGGGTCCCCTGAATGTCATAATGGGCCCTGGGGACAAAGTGGAGTCCTGGGATGTCACAGTGGGCTCCAGTGACAAAGGGGGTCCCCATTGTGCCACAACGGGCCCTGGGGACAAACGGGATCCCCAGGATGTCACAATGGGCCCTGACGACAAAGGGGGTCCCCAGCATGTCACAATGGGCCCTGAGGACAAGGTGTGGTCTCCATGGTGTCACAATGGGCCCTGGGGACAAAGTGGGGTCCTGGGATGTCAGAAGAGGCACTGGGGACAACGAGGGGTCCTGGGAAGCCTCGATGGTCCCTGGGGACAAAGGGGGTCCCCACAGTGTCCCAATGGGCCCTGGGGACAAAGGGGGGTCCCCAGGATGTCACAATAAGTCCTGGGGACAAAGGGGGTCCCCAGGATGTCACAATAAGTCCTGGGGACAAAGGGGGTCCTGGGACGTCACAATGGGCCCATGGGATAAAGAGTGGTCCCCTGAATGTCACAATGGGCTGTGGGGACAAGCGGGGTCCCCACGGTGTCAGAATGGGTCCTGGGGACAAAGGGGGGTCCTGGATTGTCACAATGTGCACCAGTGACAAAGGGGGTCCCCTGAATGTCACAATGGGCCCTGGGGACAAGAGGGGTCTCCACGGTGTCACAGTGGGCCCTGGGGACAAAGAGGTGTCCCAAGGATGTCACAATAGGCCCTGGGAACAAAGGGGGTCACCATGGTGCCACAATGGGCCCTGGGGACAAGGGGTTAGGGGGTTGTGTTAGGGGTTTGGAGGATTAGGTGGTGCAGGATTTGGGGGTTCAGGGTTTAGGGGTGCAGTGGTTTGGAGTGCAGTGTTTTGGGGTGCAGGGTTTGGGGAAGGAGGATATGGAGGTGCAGGGTTTAGGGTGCAGGATCTTGGGGTGCAGGGGTTTGGGGTGGAGGGCTTGGTAGGGCAGGATTTGGGGGTGGAAAGTTTATTGGGTAGGGCTGGGGGTGCAGGATTTGGGGGTGAAGGGGTTGTGGGGTGCAGGATTGTGGGGTGCAGGGTTTGGGAGATCGGGACGTGGGGCTGGAGGATTTGGGGGTGCAGGGTTTGGAGCAGCAGGATCTGAGGCTGCAGAGTTGGGGGGTGCAAGATTGGGGGTAGCAGGGTTTTGGGGAGCAGGGTTTCGGGGTCAGGCTTTAGGGGGACAGGGTTTGGGGGGCAGGGTTGGGAGGGATGATTTTGGGGTGCAGGGTTTAGGTCAGCAGGATCTTGGGGTGAAGGGGTTTGGGGTGAAGGGTTGGGTAGGACAGGATTTGGGGTGCAGGTTTTTAGGGTGCAACTTGTGGGGGTCAGGATTTGGGGTACAGGGTTTGGGGGTGCAGGATTTAGTGGTGCAGGGTTTGGGGGTGCAGGTCTTGGGGACGCAGAATTGGGGGTGCAGGTTATTGGAGTTAAGGGATTTGGGGGTGCAGATTTTGGGTGTTCAGGACCTGGGGGTGCAGGATTTGGGGATGTAGGTTTGGGGGGGCAGGGCTTAGGGTTTCAGTACCTTGGGTTGAAGAGGTTTGGGGGGAAGGGTTGTGTACGGCAGGATTTGGGGGTGCAGGGCTTTGGGCTGAAGGTTTGGGGGTGCAGGGTTCGCATGTTCAGGAACTGGGGGTGCAGGATTTGTGTTTGCAGGTTTGGGGAATTTTGCGGTAAAGGATTTGGGGTGCAGGGTTGGGGACGCAGGATCTGAGGGTGCAGCGTTTGGGGTGCAGAGTTAGGGGCTGCAGGATCTGGGGTGCAGGGTTTGGGGGGCACTGTTTTGGGGGGAAGGATTTGCGAGATGCAGGGTTTAAGGGTTTAGAATTTGGAGGTGTCGAATTTTGGGGTGCAGGAGGTGTGGGGTTTGGGGTTGCAGGATTTGGGGCAGAATGGTTTGGGGGTGCAAGACTTGAGGGCGCAGGGTTTGGGGGTTTGGGACATGGGGCTGGAGGATTTGGGGGTGCAGGATTTGGGGTGCAGTGTGTGGGGGTGCAAGATCTTGGGGTGTACGAGCTTTGGGTGTGGGATTTGAAGGACAATGATTTGGGGGTGCAGGGATTGGGGGTGTAGGGTTTTGGGGTTGCTGCGTTTGGAGATTCGGGATGTGGAGGTCAAGGATTTAGGGGTACAAGGGCTGGTTGCAGGATTTGGGGTACAGGGTTTGAAGTGCAGGGCTAAAGGGGCCAGGATTTGGAGGGCCCATTGTGACAGGGTGGGGACCCCCTTTGTCTCCAGGACCCATTGTGAACATCCTGGGGACCCCTTTGTCCCCAGGGCCCGTTGTGACACCGTGGGTACCCCCTTGTCCCCCGGGGCCCATTGTGACGTCCCAGGACCCTCCATTGTTCCCAGGGACCATTGTGACACTGTGGGGACTCCCCGTTGTCCCCAGGGCCCATTGTGACATCCCAGGACTCCCCATTGTCCCCAGGACCCATTGTGACACCATGGGGACCCCCCTTTTCCTCAGGACCCATTGTGACATCCTAGGGACCCCCTTTGTCCCCAGGGCCCATTGTGGCACCATGGGGACTGCCTTTGTCACTGGGGCCCATTGTGACATTCCAGAATTCCACTTTGTCCCTAGGGCCCGTTCTGACACCGTGGGGACCCCCATTGTCCCCAGGGCCCATTGTGACACTGTGGGGACGCCCTCTTGTCCCCAGGACCCATTGTGACGTCCCAGCACTCCCCGTTGTCCCCAGGGCCCATTGTGACACCGTGGGGACCAACCTTGTTAGTGGGGCCCATTTTGACATCCTGGGTGACCTCCTTTGTCCCCAGGCCCCAGTGTGACAGGGTGGGGACCCCCCTTGTCCCCAGGGCCCATTGTGACATCCTGGGGACCCCCCTTGTCACTGGGGACCCATTGTGATACCATGGGGACCCCCCCTTGTTCTCAGGGCACATTGTGACACAGTAGGGACCCCTGTTGTCCCCAGGGCCCATTGTGACATCCGAGGACCCCCCATTGTCCCCAGGGTCCATTGTGACATCCTGGGCACCCCCTTTGTCCCCAGGGCCCATTGTGGCACCATGGGACCCCATTTTGTCACAGTGGCCCAGTGTGACATCCCAGGACCCCACTTTGTACCCAAGGCCCATTGTGACACCGTGGAGACCCACCTTGTCACTTGGGCCCATTGTGACACCATGGGAACCCACCCTTGTCCCCAGGGCCCATTTTGAGATCCTGGGGACCTCCTTGTCCCCAGGGACCATTGTGACACCGTGGAGACCCCCCTGGTCCCCAGGGCTCGTTGTGACATCCTTGGGAACCTCTTTGTCCCCAGAGCCCATTGTGACACCGTGGAGACCCCCCCTTGTCCCCAGGTCCCATTGTGACATCCCAGGACCCCCCATTGTCCCCAGTGCCCATTGTGACACCATGGAGACCCCCATTTTTCCCCAGGGCCCATTGTGACATCCTGGGCACCCCCTTTGTCCCCAGGGCCCATTGTGACATCCTGGGGACCCTCTTTGTCGCCCCGGCCCATTTTGGCACCATGGGGACCCACCTTGTCCCCACAGACTGTTGTGACGTCCCAGGACCCTCCTTTGTCCCCAGGGCCCATTGTGACACCGTGGGGACCCTCCTTTGTCCCCAGGGCCTATTGTGACATCCCAGTACCCCACTTTGTCCCCAGGGCCCATTGTGACACCGTGGGGACCCTCCTTTTTCCCCAGGGCCCATTGTGACGTCCCAGGAGCCCCCGTTATCCCCAGGGCCCATTGTGACATCCTGGTAACCCCCTTTGTCCCCAGGGCCCATTGTGAGCTTCAAGGGACCCCCCATTGTCCCCAAGGCCCATTGTGACATCCTGGGGACTCCCCTTTGTATCCAGGGCCCATTGTGTCATTCAGGGGACCCCTCTTTGTCCCCAGGGCCCATTGTGACATCCCAGGACCCCACCATGTCCCCAGGACACATTGTGACATCCTGTGGACCCCCTTTGTGCCCAGAACCCGTTGTGACATCCTTGGGAGCCCCCTTTGTTCCCAGGGCCCATTGTGTCATTCAGGGGACCCCTCTTTGTTCCCAGGGCCCATTGCGACATCCCAGGACCCCCCATTGTCCCCAGGGTCCATTGCGACATCCTGGGGACCCGCTTTGTCCCCAGGGCCCATTGTAACATCCCAGGACCCCCACTTGTCCCCAGGGCCCATTGTGACATCCTTGGGACCCCCTTGTCCCCAGGGCCCATTGTGACATCCTGGGGACTCCCTTTGTCCCCAGGGCCCATGGTGACATCCCAGGACCCCCCTAGTCCTCAGGGCCCGATTGTGAAATTCAGGGGACCCTCCTTTCTCCCCAGGGCCCATTGTGACATCCTGTGGCCCCCGTTTGTCCCCAGGGCCCGTTGTGACAGGGTGGACACCCCCTTTGTGCCCAGGGCCCATTGTGACATCTCAGGACCCCCCATTGTCCCCAGGGCCCCTTGTGAGTAGCCTGGGGACCACCCTTTGTCCCCAGGGCCTATTCTGACATCCCAGGACCCCCATTGTCCCCAGGGTCCATTGTGAAAGTGTGGGGACCCTCTTGTCCCCAGGGCCCATCGTGGCACCGTGGAGACTCCCCCTTTGTCTCCAGTGCCCAATGTGACATCTTGTGGACCCCCCTTGTCCCCAGAGCCCATTGTGACATCCCAGGACACCCATTGTCTCCAGGGCCCATTGTGAACATCCTGGGAACCCCCATTTATCCACAGGGTCCATTGTGACATCCCAGGACCCCGCATTGTCCCAAGGGCCCATTGTGACATCATGAGGCCGCCCTTTGTCCCCAGGGCCCATTGTGACATCCTGGGGACCCCCTTTGTCCCCAGGGCTCATTGTGGCACCATGAGGACGCCCCTTGTCATTGGGGCCCATTGTGACATCCCAGGACCCCACTATGTCCCCAAGGCCCATTGTGACATTGAGGGGACCCCTGTTTTTCCCCAGGGCCCAGTGTGACATCCCAGGACCCCCTCTTGTCTGCAGAGCCCATTGTGACATCCAGGGGAGCCCCCTTTCTCCCCAGGGCCCATTGTGACATCCTGAGGACGCCCTTTGTCTCCAGGGTCCATTGTGATGTCCAAAGACTCCCAGTTGTCTGCAGGGCCGATTGTGACATCCTGGGGATCCCCCTTGTCACCAGAGCCCATTGTGACATTCAGGGGACCCCTCTTTGTCCCCAGGGCCCCTTGTGACATCCTGGGGACCCCGTTTGTCCCCAGGGCCCATTGTGACATCCCAGGACCTCCCATTGTCCCCAGGGCCCATTGTGAACATCCTGGGGACCCTCCTTGTCCACAGAGCCCATTGTGAACACCATGGGGACCCCCTTTGTCCCCAGGTCCCATTGTGACAGGGTGGGACCCCCCTTTTCCCCAGGGTCCATTGTGACATTCAGGGGACCTCTCTTTGTCTCCAGAGCCTATTGTGACATCCTGGGGACCCCGCCTTGATTCCAGGGCCCAGTGTGACATCCCAGGACCCCCTTTGTCCCCAGGGGCCATTGTGACATCCTTGGGACCCCTTTTGTCCCCAGGACCCATTGTGATGTCCCAGGACCCCCGTTGTCCCCAGGGCCCATTGTGACAGGGTGGGGACCCCCTTTGTCCCCAGGGCCCATTGTGACACCATGGGGACGCCCTTTGTCCCCAGGGACCATTGTGACATCCTTGGGACCTCGTTTGTCCCCATGGGCCATTGTGACGTCCCAGGAACCCCCGTTTTCCCCAGGGCCCATTGTGACATTCTGGGGACCCCTCTGTCACCAGAGCCCATTGTGATATCCTAGAGAGCCCCCTTTGTCCCCAGTGTCCGTTGTGACGTCCCAGGACCCCCCGTTGTCCCCAGGGGCCATTGTGACATCCTGGGGACCCCCTTTGTCCCCAGGGTCCATTGTGACACCGTGGGTACCCCCTTTGTCCCCAGGGCCCATTGTGACGTCCCAGGACCCCCAGTTGTCCACAGGGCCCATTGTGAACATCCTGGGGACCCCTCTTTCTCCCCAGGGCCCATTGTGACATTGCAGGACCCCCCATTGTCCCCAGGGCACATTGTGACATCGCAGGACCCCCCATTGTCCCCGGGGCACATTGTGACATCCTGGGGACCCCCCTTTGTCCCCAGGGGCCATTGTGACATCCCAGGACCCCACCTTGTCCCGAGGGCCATCGTGACATCCTGGGGACCCTATTGTCACCAGAGCCCATTGTGATATCCTGGGGACCCCCCTTTGTCCCCAGGGCCCATTGTGACATGCCAGGACCCCTATTGTCCCCAGGGCCCATTGTGAACATCCTGGGGACCCCCCTTTGTCCCCAGGGCCCGTTGTGATATCCTGTGTTCCCCCCCTTGTCCCCAGGGCCCATTGTGACATCCCAGGACCCCCTTTGTCCCTGTCGAGGGTTAAGATTGCGGGGTGACAATCAAACCCTGGCAGATGTGTTGTCAACCTCCTCTCCCCCCCACTCCCCCTTTTGCCCCTCCCTCTCCCCCCTTCCCACTCAGCACAGGCGATCGGGAGGGGAAGAAGCACAGAGGGGAGAGAGTTGGAAAAGTTCAAGATGTTTTACTGATGCTACTGATGAGAACAGAGAAAATAATACAAATATACAAAACCCATCTTGTAAGTCTGAGCAACTGCAGAGCCAGCACCCAAAGTCCTGGATCAGACTCTGCAGCCAACCGGAGCTGGATTCAGTCTCTCACTGGCCTCCGTTCGCAGGGACGACCAGCAAGGTCCTCTCCTGATGTCGGCCATGAGCAGAAGGGAAGGAAAAAGGCAAAAGGGAAGGGAAAAAGGGACGAGATCCTCGTGATCTCCCACTTTTATATGAAGTCTTCACGTGAACGGAATGTTATACACAGTTGGTCACCGGTTTCTCGTTGCCCCTCTCGCGAGATGTCCATCTGTGCTTGTCAATAAGTTTCCATTCCATTGCTGGGTTTGCCAAAACATGTGTCTGGTTCTCCAGGAAAATGCAGCTGACATGAAGGCTTTGGCTGACAGGCAAAATTCGCTAAAAGAGAAACTTGTTTTTAACAAAACCAGGACAGGTGGGGGCGCAGAGGCTGCTGAGACATGGAGATGGACTGGGACACGGAGGTGGGCTGGGACATAGAGATAGGCTGGGACATGGATGGCCTGGGTCACAGAGACTGCTGGGATGTGCAGACGGGCTGGGTCATGGGCACGAGTCAGAGCCAGCACAGGAGCAGGGAGGCTGGGGCAGCTCCATCCTGCAGACGTGCTTGTCCTGGCCATGCCAGCCATGGGATACGTGCCCCAGCACAGACACACACCCGTGGGACACACAGCTGGCCACAGGGACCCCAGAGACACACGCACGCCCCGTGCCATCATTCCAGTTCACTGGTGGAGCCGTGGGGGTCACTGGGGTGGCGGTGGCCAAGGGTGGCGAGGGTGGCACCGAGGTGCTCACAGTCCAAACTGATCACTGTGTTTAAAAAGATAATCGAGGGGGAAGGGCAACCAAAGAGCCAGGAATCCATATTTCAAATAAATCAATAAGGTGAGAGGGTTGTTAATTAGATGAATGAGACAGGTAAACTGAGGCCAGCCCTGGGGAGTCTGTAACCCCTGCAGTGCCAAGCGCTGGGGAGCAGGGCAGGGAATGTGCAGCTGGGGTTGGGGGATGTGTAAGCGGGGGCTTTTTGTCCCATTCCCTGTGCTGTCTTTGGGTAGAACACCTGGTCTTGCCAAATCGTTTATAAAATACGCTTTGCTGAGAGATCCTGCCCGGGGCTGTTCTCTTGGCAAGGGGATTGTTTCCCACAGCAGGGTTTGGCAGCAGAAGTTTGGCAGGACAAGAGGGCCCATGAGGTCAGAAAGCACAGCAGAGCTGGAACGTGGGGTCACGGGCACCAAACCCAGCTCGGGTGGGAGCCAAGAGGGTCCCCTCGTGTGCAGGGCCCAAAGCGCCATCTGTGGCATCTGCCCGTCCTTCTGAGCGCCCAGAGCCTCCCTCTTGGGGCCTAATCCTCATGTTTAGGGTCCCAACGCGTCTTTCATCACCCACGGCCTTTGGTCAGGGCCCGCAGCTTCATTTTCAGGTGGAGCTTGCTGCCTGGCAACAACCGCCCGGAAGTCTGTGGACAGCCAGGGGATGAAATGCAGCCAATCACATTTGAGGAGGCGGGGCAAGTCATGTGATTGAAACGTAAGCAGCCAATCGAGCTTTGAGACCTGCAGGACAGTTGGCGACAGTTGGACAAACTGGGCAGCGCTCAGGGGCGGGCAGTGCTGGCTGCACCAATCACACCTGGTGGGAGTGCAGCAGAGGGATGATTGACAAATAACCTGACCAATCATTTGGTGGGGGGAGCCAGTGGGAAATCCCAGACAGCCAATCAGAGAAAAGAGCGGGTCAGGGAAGGCGGACACTGTGGGGGCAGTAACCCCTCAGGCCGCCAATCAGAGAGAGTATCACCTCAGGGCAGGGCGAGCCCCAAAGCAGGACAGAATCACTGCCTAGGCAGCCAATCAGCTCAGGGGAGGAGACTGACAGCCCTCCCGAACAATGGTGGCGCAGCCCAGGCTGAGCAGGCGGTTGCTCTGCAGGCGGCCAGCGTGAGCTTTGCCATGGCGCCCGTGGAGCTGCCCGAGGCCGAGCAGCGCCCGGCCCAGCCCTGGGGCCCTTTTTCCTCCCTCTGGGGCCCTGGAGATGTCTTGCTGCCTCTGGCCCAGGTGTGTGTGGGCTGCTCTGGCCTTGTTCTGCTGGGCGGGGGAGGGGGCAGGGGGCACTTGCTGGAGAGGAGCTGCTGGGGCTGGAGCTGGAGAGAGCAGGAGAAGGGGAAGCAGCTGGAGGGTGAAGTGCAGGGGATCCCCACAGCTGCTGCTGCAGCTGCCCCAGAGACAGCTGCCCCTCTGGGTGAGGAAGAGTCCCTGTGAGCAGCCTCAGCAGAGCAGATCACAAACGTGCACCGCAGGGTCTGTGTAAGTGGGGAAAATCACTGTCCGGCCGTATAGTGTGTGTGTGTGTGGGGTGCGTCTGGGGAGCCTCGTGCTGTGAGAGCTGTCAGACACCCATGTGTTCTCTTAGGTGCGGGATGGACAAACGGCTGGAGCTACAGAATAGGAGGGGAGGGAAAGGCAGGCAGACAGAAGGACCTGAACTGCACAGCTTGCCTGGCAGTGCAGAGAGCAGGAACTGTGGTGAGTGCTGGGCCCTTGGGCTCATTTCGTCCTGTTTTGTGCTCCCCTCCCTGCCTCCCTGCTCCTTCCTCTTTCCTACCGTGTCCTTCTCCCTCTTCATCTCTTCTCTCTCTGCCCCTCTCTGCTTCTTCCTCACCGTTTCCTCCACCCGTCTCCACCTCTGTGCAGGGTTTCTCGTATCTCCCTCTCTGTCTCCGCTGCTCTGTGCTTCTCATCATCCCTGGTTTCTCTTTGTCACCATTCTGCTCTGTTGCTGTGTCCTGCTCCCTGCCCCATCATTTCTCACTGTATCCCTCTGTCCTGCTCCCTGCACCTATTCCTGCCCCTCTTCTTTTTTACTCCCTCTCCATCTTGCTGCCCGCCCCAGGATTTTTTCCCCAATCTCTGTCCTGCCCCCAACCCTTGTTGTTCTTTCTCTCTCCTGCTCCCCTTCTGTCTTTCTGCCTGTCTTCCCTTTCCCGGCTGCTTCTTTCTCCAGCTCTGTCCAGATTACTGCCCCTCTTCCTTTTGATGTCTTTCTCGCCTGGTTTTCCTTCTGTCTCCCATCCCTGTTCCCAGTGCCATCCCTTCTCACTATATCACCCCTGTCCAGCTGGCTCTGCCTTTTCTTTGTCTTCTCTTCCTCTTTCCTGCTGCTCAGCCCTCTTTTCCTCTTTCTCCAGCTCCTTGCTGCATGTTTCCCCTTTCCAGTCTCTTCATTTGGATCCCAACTTTGCTTTATTTCTCACTCCCTTTGTTCTGTTCCCTGTCTTTCTTTTTGTCTCTCCATCTGTGCATCCCCCTCCCTGTCTTTCTCCAGCCCCTTCCTGCTTCTCCTCCTCCCCCCTCCCCATCCCTCTGTCCTGCTCATCAGCCCTGCTGGTTCTTCCTCCCTGTCTCATCCCAGCTCATTGTGCCTTTTTGCCTTCATCTCTCCGTCCTTTTCCCTGTGTGTTTGTTTCTCTCTCAGCTCCTCTGTCTTCTCTCTTGTCTGATTTGTCTCTTGCTAGTCCTCTGTCCTTCTCCCCAGCAGCTTCAACTGAATGGCCAGGTGTCCCTGCACTCTGGTGGTTCCTCATCACTGCCCTGGGCTGTGTCTGTAGGGCTGGGGATCATTTAGGAGCTGCTCTCCTTCTGCAGACAGCAGAGCCTGGTGCAGCTACAGCAGAGGTTGTTCTCAGCTGCTGCTTATGCAGCTCGTTGGAAGAGCAGCTGTGGGCCTTCTTTGGAAGGGAGGTTTCTTGTTCTGTGCTTACTGCTCCTGGGGACCCTGCACAGGAGCGGTGTTGGGGTCTGCAGGGACGGGTGGGACCTGCTGTGATTCCTGGTGAACGTGAACTGAACTTGTCCTGATGTACTCGAATGAAAACAGACTGACTGGAGATGGTTTACTGCCCTGTTTCAGTTCCAAACTACATGCTTGGCACTGGAGAACATGAGACTTTGTGCTGCGTTCCAGATGTCAGCTGAGAACATCACTGCCTTTGGTACCAGGGCAGGTGGTCTGTGATCAGGGCTGCGGACTTGCATGGCAGTGCTTTAATGAACATTTTATGGTCTTGCCACTTCAAAGCCCTTCATTTTCCTAGAAATTTGAAGATGGCATTTCTCATTCGGAGGTTCAGACTTCGGTTGGACTTGATGTTGAATGGTCCATACAATGGGGTGCATAAAAGAAGAATCTCGCTTCCTTGTTGTTGTTGTTTTCTAACGCTGTCTGAATTTGGTAAGCAAGAGGAAGAGTGGCTTGCAGTGTCTGCTTTTGAGAGGAACGTATTCCTGACTGTCTCCATCTCTGTATGGTGAAGCTTTCTGCCTGCACTATGATTTTGCTGGGCTGTGAGGCTGTGTTGGAGCAGCAGAGGTCAGAAGTGGTGGCTTTAAAGGCGTTGAAGCTGTGGTCAAACTAGCAGGAAAAGCTGGTTTCTTCCCAGAGAGCTGCCTGACAAATATAGCTACAAGTAAAGACCCTTGAAGTTGGCTTTTTTTATTTAAATTTACTATTAATATGTAGCTTTTGGGATGGATTGATTGATTGATTTCTGGGAAGCAAGAAGTGAGAGCCTGTGCACTCCCACAGGCAGAGCTGCCTCCCAAAATAGGTGCCCCCTTCTCCACTTCTGTTCCTTCCATGCTGGTGTAGCACAAGGCCATGCAGCAGTGTGCAGATGTGGTGATTCCAATGTGACTGTGAGGTCAGAGCCCCTCGGTGACGTGCTGTGCTGTGTCTTGGCAGCAGCAGCATCATGGGGCGAGCGTGGGGGCCATGGTCCTCACCCTGTTCCTCCTCCTGGTGTCCCTGCCAGCCCGGGACGCCCAGGCTGCTCCAGCCGAGCGCAGGGAGCAGGTGGGCGAGCAGGGGCAGCACCCAGCCCCGAGCAGCTCAGCAGGGCAGCAGTGGGGCCAGGGCTGGGGCTGGGGCCGGGAGAGCAGCCGGGCTGCAATAGTTGAGCCTTGCAGTAGCCAGCAGGCTCTGATTTAGGAGAAACATGGATGATCATTTTTTGCCCTGGTGCTCCATGCTCCCACGTTAGTGTGGGTTTCCTTTTGTGTGTGTGAGAGGTCTCCTGGTCAGAAGGCCCTGAGAGGCCCCGTGTTGGTCCATCTGGTCCTTGAGGGGTGTTGCATGTGGCCTGGACACAGTAGTTTGGAAGCTGCCAGGTCCCAGACAAGGGCTCTGCAGCCCCTCTGCAGCTTTGGCAATTTCAGCATGCGTCTGGGTCCCGTGTTGTTGCCTGACCCCCGTCCAGGCGCTGCAGGTCATTTCACAACGTGAAATGGAAACGCTTTTCCTTTCTGCTCGATTCCAGCCGTCCCTGTAGGCAGCGGCTCCTTGACTGCTTCACCTGAGTGTGTCCGTGAGCCTCGGGGCCATCCCACAGGTACGACCTGGGAACAGATGAGCGTTTCCATGTTAATTTTCCGTTCCTGTGAAATTTAGCTTGCTGCTTTCTTGGCTGACGCTCGGTCACGCAGAGGGGAAGTGGGTCCAGCTCAGTGCTGTGCCCCAGAGGGCTCTGCCTTGCAAAGCTCTTTGCCAGCTGCTCCATCTCTGCGCCGCTCGCAGTGCCGGCTGCCGAGGCAGCAGCAGGTTGGGGCTGAGTTTAGAGCTGGGTGAGCTCCAGGGAGTCCTTTCTCCTGACAGCTCCAGGCCTGCTTAGTGGCCACTGAGTTTGGGTTTGGGTTAGGGTTAGGCTTAGGTTTTGGAGTTTGGGTTAGGGTTAGGCTTAGGAGTTTGGGTTAGGCTTAGTCTTAAGCTTAGGAGTTTGGTTTAGGCTTAGACTTAGGGTTAGGAGTTTGAGTTAGGATTTAGGGTTAGTCTTAAGGCTAGGAGTTTGGGTTAGGGTTAGGAGTTTCCGTTAGGGTTAGGCTTAGTGTTAGGAGTTTGGCTTAGGCGTCTGGGTTGGGCTTAGGCGTCTGGGTTGGGCTTAGGCTTAGAGTTAGGAGTTTGGGTTAGGGTTAAGGGATTGGGATAAGGGTTAAGAGATTGGGTTAGGGTTAAGGGATTGGGTTAGGATTGGGTTTAGGGTTAGGAATTAGGCTTAGGTTTAGGATTAGGATTAGCGTTATGGTCTGGGTTAGGAGTTGGGGTTAGGAGTTGGGGTTAGGAATCTTAACCCTCGACAGGGACAAAGGGGGTCCCCAGGATGTCACAATGGGCCCTGGGGACAACATGGGGCCCTGGGAATTCACAATGGGCCCTGGGGACAAAGAGGGGTCCTCTGAATGTCACAATGGGCCCTGGGGACAAATGGGGGTCCCGATGGTGTCACAATGGGCCCTGGGGACAAAGTAAGGTCCTGGAATGTCACAATGGGACCCAGTAACAAAGGGGGTCCCCATGGTGCGAAAATGGGCCCTGGGGACAAAGGGGGTCCCTAGGATGTCACAATGGGCTCTGGGGACAATGGGGGGTCCTGGGATGTCACAATGGGCCCTGGGGACAAGGGGGTCCCCCGAATATCACAATGGGCCCTGGGGACAAAGGGGGTCCCCACGGTGTCCCAATGATCCCTGGGGACAATGGGGGGTCCTAGGAAGTCACAATGCGCCCAGGGGAGAAAGCGGGGTCCTCTGGATGTCACAATGGGCCATGGGGACAAGGGGGAGTCATGGGACGTCCAATGGGCCCTGGGGACAAAGGGGGTCCCCAGGATGTCACAATGGGCTCTGGGGACAAGGCGGGGTCCCCATGGTGTCACAAAACACCGTCCTCAGGGATACGGGTCAGTGCCAGGGGTGGGTTATGCTTGGCCTCCATGACCTCGAGGGTCTTTTCCAACCAAAATGAGTTTTTAGGGTTTATCCCAAATGATGGGAACCCCCGCTTCCAGCTCTGCTCTTCACCAAACACCTTTTAGAGGATGAAGAGGAAGGAGACGCAACACCTCAGCATACGGAGGGTCTTCCCCAAAGGGGTGGTCTGGGGTATCCAAAACACAAGGGGTGCTGTGGGCATCCGAAGCACAAGGGGTGGTCTGGGGTATCCAAAACACAAGGGGTGGTGTGGGCATCCGAAGCACAAGGGGTGGTCTGGGGTATCCAAAGCTCTCCTGGAGCGACTGCTGCTTCTTCTTGCTTTCCATCAGCTTCTTGATGTCTTCCCGCGTGGGGACACGCTCGTCATCTTCATCATCTTCGTCATCTTCGTCATCTTCGTCATCTTCGTCATCTTCGTCATCTTCGTCATCTTCGCCATCAGATTCCGAGGATTCTGGAGGAGCGAACAGCGAGAAATGGGCTGGGGAGGGTCCAGCACCGGCCCTGGCTCTTCCTGCCCAGCATCCCAGGCCCATCCCCAGCTGCTCCAGCTTCATCCAAAAGAGGTGGCGAGCTCCAAAAACTCAGTGGCTCCTCCAAGAGCGTCCAATGGGAAGAGGCCCCAGGCAGAGAAGTCGTGGGCTCAAAGGAAAGCACCACGTTGCGAGGATCTCCAGAGGATCCCTGGCCTGCTCCAGAAGATCCCCATCATCAACAAGGTGAGGTCGTCCATGTTGTTTTCAAAGGCGAGGAGGAGCTCAAGGGCCCTCAGCATCGGGGCTCGCGTGCGGTTATGAGAGGGCAAGGAGGGAAGGAGGGAAGGAAGGAGGGAAGGAAGGAGGGAAGGAAGGAGGGAAGGAAGGAGGGAAGGAAGGAGGGAAGGAGGGAAGGAAGGAAGGAGGGAAGGAAGGAGGGAAGGAAGGAAGGAGGGAAGGAAGGAGGGAAGGAAGGAAGGAGGGAAGGAAGGAAGGAAGGAGGGAGGGAAGGAGGGAAGGAGGGAAGGAAGGAAGGAGGGAAGGAGGGAAGGAAGGAAGGAGGGAAGGAAGGAAGGAGGGAAGGAAGGAAGGAGGGAAGGAGGGAAGGAGGGAAGGAAGGAGGGAAGGAAGGAAGGAAGGAAGGAGGGAAGGAAGGAGGGAAGGAAGGAGGGAAGGAAGGAAGGAAGGAGGGAAGGAAGGAAGGAAGGAGGGAAGGAAGGAGGGAGGGAAGGAGGGAGGGAAGGAGGGAAGGAAGGAAGGAAGGAAGGAAGGAAGGAAGGAAGGAAGGAAGGAAGGAAGGAAGGAAGGAACCGGGGGTTCCCATCATTTGGGATAAACCCTAAAAACTCATTAATCACTTTGGTTGGAAAAAAGCACCCACCTCCATAGGACCCCATAGGGACCCATAGAGACCATAGAGGCCCATAGGGAGCCACAGAGCCCCATGGAACCCCATAGAGACCCATAGGGACCGTAAAGCCTGTAGAGACCCATAGGGACCCATAGAGACCCATAGAGCTCCATAGGACCCCATAGGGACCCATAGAGACCATAGAGGCCCATAGGGAGCCGCAGAGCCCCATGGAACCCCATAGGGACCCATAGAGACCCAAAGGGACCCATAGAGACCATAGAGACCCATAGGGACCCATAGGGACCGTAGAGCCTGTAGAGACCCATAGGGACCCATAGAGCTCCATAGGACCCCATAGGGACCCATAGAGACCATAGAGGCCCATAGGGAGCTGCAGAGCCCCATGGAACCCCATAGGGACCCATAGAGACCCAAAGGGACCCATAGGGACCCATAGGGACCGTAGAGCCTGTAGAGACCCATAGGGACCCATAGAGCTCCATAGGACCCCAGAGGGACCCATAGAGACCATAGAGGCCCATAGGGAGCCACAGAGCCCCATGGAACCCCATAGAGACCCATAGGGACCGTAGAGCCTGTAGAGACCCATAGGGACCCATAGAGCTCCGTAGGACCCCATAGGGACCCATAGAGACCATAGAGGCCCATAGGGAGCCACAGAGCCCCATGGAACCCCATAGAGACCCATAGGGACCGTAGAGCCTGTAGAGACCCATAGGGACCCATAGAGCTCCGTAGGACCCCATAGGGACCCATAGAGACCATAGAGGCCCATAGGGAGCCACAGAGCCCCATGGAACCCCATAGAGACCCATAGGGACCCATAGAGACCCAAAGGGACCCATAGAGAGGGAGGGTTTTAGGACCCTGGGGGTTCCATAGAGACCCATAGAGCATCAAGGAGCCCCATAGGGACCCATAGAGCCTGTAGAGACCCATAGAGACCCATAGGGACCCGTAGAGACCCATAGAGACCCATAGGGACCCATAGAGACCCAAGGAGCCCCATAGAGACCCATTAAGACCCATAAGGACCCATAGGGACCCATAGGGACCCATAGAGCCCCATAGAGGCCCATAGGAAACCACAGAGCCCCATGGAACCCCATAGGGACCTAGAGAGCTCCATAGGGACCCATAGGGACCCATAGAGCTCCATAGGGACCCATAGAGCCCCATAGGGACCCATAGAGAGGGAGGGTTTTAGGACCCCGGGGGTTCCTGCTGGGCTCAACTATGGCAAGAAAACCTTAACGAATAATTAACCGAATATTAATGAATGCAAAAGGCCAGGAACCAATGAGGAGTGAGCACTGAGCCCTGGGACAGCGGGGACAGGGACAGCGGGAATGCGACCCTGGGACCCATTGACTCCCATTGACCCCATTGACCCCATTGACCCCCATTGATCCCCATTGACCGATTGACCCCCATTGACCCATTGACCCATTGACCCCATTGACCCCATTGACCCATTGATCCCCATTGCCCCCCATTGATCCCCATTGCCCCATTGACCCCATTGACCCATTGATCCCCATTGACCCCATTGACCCATTGACCCCATTGATCCCCATTGACCCATTGATCCCCATTGACCCCATTGACCCCCATTGACCCCATTGATTCCCATTGACCCATTGACCCCACTGACCCCATTGACCCATTGATCCCCATTGACCCCCATTGAGTCATTGAGTCATTGACTTCATTGACCCCCCATTGACCCCCATTGCCCCCCATTGATCCCCATTGCCCCCATTGCCCCCCATTGATCGCCATTGACCCCCATTGACCCCCATTGACCCCGTTGACCCATTGATCCCCATTGCCCCCCATTGACTCCCATTGCCCCCATTGCCCCCATTGACCCCATTGACCCATTGACCCATTGACCGCATTGACTCCCATTGACCCCATTGACCCCATTGCCCCCCATTGCCCCCCATTGCCCCCCATTGCCCCCCATTGCCCCCCATTGCCCCCATTGCCCCCCATTGCCCCCATTGTACCCACTGCCCCCATTGTCCCCCATTGTCCCCCATTGCCCCCCACTGACCCCATTGCCCCCCACTGACCCCATTGCCCCCCATTGACCCCATTGCCCCCCATTGCCCCCATTGTCCCATTTCAGGTAAAAGAGGACATAAACAAGAGAGAAAAAACAAAACACAACACATTTGGGTACTCCTGGGTCCTTTGGGGCACCCCTGGGTCCCTCCTGAACTCCTGGGTCCTTTGGGGCACTCCTGGGTCCCTCCTGAACTCCTGGGTCCTTTGGGGCACTCCTGGGTCCCTTGGGGTACTCCTGGGTCCCTCCTGAACTCCCCATAGACCCCCATAATTTCCCCCTTAGGGACCCAGGAGTGCCCCATAGTGACCCATAAGTGACTCATGGAGCCCCCTAAGTGTGTTCGGGTCCCTTCGGGTCCCTTCGGGTGAGTGCGGGCCCCACTCGGGTCCCTTCGGGTCCCTTCGGGTGTGTTCGGGTCCCACTCGGGTCCCTTCGGGTGCGTTCGGGTCCCTTCGGGTGCCTTCGGGTGCCTTCGGGTCCCCTCGGGTGCGTTCGGGCCCCACTCGGGTCCCTTCGGGTGCGTTCGGGTCCCTTCGGGTGCGTTCGGGTCCCTTCGGGTCCCCTCGGGTCCCTTCGGCTCCCTTCGTGTATCTTCGGCTCCTCTCGGAGCCGCCTCCGCGCACGCCACGCACAGTGGGCGTGGCCACGCACCCACCCCGCTTCCCATTGGCCGCCGCCTGAGGAAGGGGGCGTGGCCTCGCTCGCAGCCACCGCCGCGGCGGGAAACGATCGTGAGGCGGGAAAAGGGGAAGAAAGGGGGCGGGGGGAGGAAGAGGAGGGGCCGGGGGGGGAGCGGAACACGGGTTTTGGGGTAAAAAGGGGGGGATTTGGGAGTTTGGCGCCTTTTGGGGCACTTTCGGGTGGGTTCGGGTCCCTTCGGGGAGACTTCGGGTCCCTTCGGGGAGACTTCGGGCCCCTTCGGGTGGGTTCGGGTCCCTTCGGGGAGACTTCGGGTCCCTTCGGGTGCGTTCGGGTCCCTTCGGGTGCGTTCGGCTCCACTCGGAACCCTTCGGGTGCGTTCGGGTCCCTTCGGGTGCGTTCGGGTCCCTTCGGGTGGGTTCGGGTCCCTTCGGGTTTGTTCGGCTCCACTCGGGCCCCTTCGGGTGGGTTCGGGTCCCTTCGGGTGCGTTCGGCTCCACTCGGACCCCTTCGGGAAGACTTCGGGTCCCTTCGGGTGCGTTCGGCTCCACTCGGACCCCTTCGGGAAGACTTCGGGTCCCTTCGGGTGCGTTCGGCCCCGGCCGGGACTCGGGCGCCGCTCGGCTCCGCTCGGGCGCCGCTCGTCTCCGCTCGGGCCCATTCGGCTCCGCTCGGGCCCATTCGGCTCCGCTCGGCTCTTTCCGTCTCCGCTCGTTTTCCCGCGCTTTCCCTCAGAGCGCGAAGCGAAGCGCGGGGACCCCCGGGGCCGCTTTTTTCGCGCTTTTCCCGAGGTGACAACAGCGGGGGCTTTGGGGACACAGCTCGGGGAGCCTCAGCGGGAGGGTTTTGGGTTGAAAAAGTGCTATTTTGGGTCAATTTTGAGGTGGTTTGTGGCCCTCCCGGCGGGGCAAGATGGCGGCTCCGGACATCG
Source organism: Patagioenas fasciata (assembly GCF_037038585.1). Taxonomy (NCBI): domain Eukaryota; kingdom Metazoa; phylum Chordata; class Aves; order Columbiformes; family Columbidae; genus Patagioenas; species Patagioenas fasciata. Next base: position 1,733,755 of record NC_092545.1, read on the forward strand.
AGGGGCTGCTGGGTGAGTAATGAGGGGGAATTAGGGGTGATTAGCGCGAATTAGGGGGTAATTAGGGGGCAGCGGGGATACGGGGGGGTGGGGGGGGTGTTAATTAGCGCTGCTGAGGGTGTTAATTGTTAATGAATGCAGAGGAGGAGCCGTTGCAGGAGCTGCACCCCGGGCTGGCCCCGCTGAGGGGGATTGGGGGGGTGGGAGCGGAGCTGGAGAGGGAGGTGAGACAGGTAAGGGGGCATTGGGGACAATGGGGACAGAGAGAGAGAGTGTGTGCGGATCAGCAGTGATCACCCCAAACCTGCCCCGCAGACACGGCACCCAAAATCCTGCACCCCAAAATACTCTTCCCAAACCTGCACCCCAGATCCTGACCCCAAGCCCTGCACCAAAACCCTGCCCCTCAATCCTGCACCCCCAAATCCTCCACCCCCGATCCTGTCTTCCCAAACCCTGCACCCCAGATCCTGCACCCCCAAATTCGGCCCTACCAAACTCTGCACCCCTAAACCCTACAACTGAAACCTTGCACCCCCTAATCCTGCCCTCCCTACCTTCCTGAACCCCGAAACCTGCACCCCAAACCCTGCATTCCCAAATCTTTCCGTCCTATACCCTACACCCCTAAACCTGCCCCCAAACCCTGTACCCCAAAGAATTCCCTCCCAAACCCTGCACCTCCAAATCCTGCACCTCAAAGGCCTGGCAACCCAAGCCCTTCAACCCCATCCCTGCAACACCAAATCCTGTACCCCAAACCCAGCACCCCAGAATCCTGCACCCCAAATCCTGCCTACCAAACCTTTCACTGCAAACCCCTGCACCCCAAGATTGTGCTGCCCTAAACACTGAACCCCCAAATCCTGAAGACCCGGATCCTTGCCTCCCAAGACTCTGCACCCCCAAATCCTGCACCCAAATCTCTCACCCCCACCACCCTGCACTCCCAACCCCTGCACCCCAAAACTCCACACCTCCAAATCCTGAACCCTGAAACCCCGCACCCCCAAATCCTGTGCCCCAGTCCTGTGCACCCCACACTCTGCAACCTTAAATTTCCCCCCAAGCCCCTGCACCCCAAACGCTGCACTCTTAGACCTGACTTCTAAACCCAAGGGCCCATTGTGACATCCCAGAACCTCCTATTGTCCCCAGGGCCCATTGTGACATCCTGGGAACCCCCATTGTCCCCAGGGCGCATTGTGACATTCAGGGGACTCCTCTTTGTCCCCAGGGCCCATTGTGACATCCTGGGGACCGCCCCTTGTCACTGGGGCCCATTGTGACGTCACAGGACCCCCCGTTGTCCCCAGGGTTCATTGTGACGTCTTAGGACCCCCCATTGTCCCCAGGGCCCATTGTGACATCCTGGGGAACCCCCTTGTCCCCAGGGCCCATTGTGACGTCCCAGAACCCGCCATTGTCCCCAGGGCCCATTTTGACATCCTGGGGATCCCTCCTTGTCCCCAGGGCCCATTGGGACGTCCCAGGACCCCCATTGTCCCCAGGGCCCATTGTGACATCCCAGGACCCCACATTGTCCCCAGGGCCCTTGTGAGATCCTGGGGAGCCCACTTGTCCCCAGGACCCATTGTGACACTATAGGGACCCGCCCTTGTGCCCAGTGACCATTGTGACACCGTGGGTACCACCCTTGTCCGCAGGGCCCATTGTGACATCCTGAGGACACCCCCTTGTCTCCAGGGCCCATTGTGACATCCTGGGAATCCCTCCTTGTCCCCAGGGCCCATTTTGACATTCAGGGGACCCCCCATTGTCCCCAGGGCCCATTGTGACATCCTGCGGACCCCCCGTTGTCCCCAGGGCCCATTGTGACATTCAGGGGACCCACCATTGTCCTCAGGGCCCATTGTGACGTCCCAGGACCCCCCGTTGTCCCCAGGGTTCATTGTGACGTCTTAGGACCCCCCATTGTCCCCAGGGCCCATTGTGACATCCACTGCACCCCCCTGTCCCCAGGGCTCATTGTGACATGCAGGGGACCCCTCTTTGTCCCCAGGGCCCATTGTGACATCCTGGGGACCCCCCCTTGTCCCCAGGGCCCATTGTGACGTCCCAGGACCCCCCATTGTCCCCAGGACCCATTGTGACATTCAGGGGACCCCCTTTGTCATTGGGGCCCATTGTGAAATCCCAGGACCCCACATTGTCCCCAGGGCCCATTGTGACATCCTGGGGACCCCCCCTTTGTCCCCAGTGCCCATTGTGACATCCTGCGGACCCCCCTTTGTCCCCAGGGCCCATTTTGACATTCAGGGGACCCACCATTGTCCTCAGGGCCCATTGTGCGGTCCCAGGACCCCCCATTGTCCCCAGGGCCCATTGTGATATCCTCGGCACCCCCTTGTCCCCAGGGTCCATTGTGACACTGTGGGTACCACCCTTGTCTGCAGGGCTCATTGTGACATCCCAGGACCCCCCATTGTCCCCAGGGCCCATTGTGACATTCAGGGGACCCCCCTTGTCCCCAGGGCCCATCCTGATACCGTGTGGACCCCCTTTGTCCCCAGGGCCCATTGTGACATCCTGCGGACCCCCCTTGTCCTCAGGGTCCATTGTGACAGCCCAGGACCTTACATTGTCCCCAGGGCCCATTGTGATATCTGGGGGACCCCCTTGTCCCCAGGGCCCATTGTGACATCCCAGGACCCCCCATTGTCCCCAGAGCCCATTGTGACATCCTCGGCACCCCCTTGTCCCCAGGGCCCATTGTGACATCCTGGGGACCCCCCCTTCTTCCCAGGGCCCATTGTGACGTCCCAGGACCCCCCATTGTCCCCAGGGCCCATTGTGACATCCTCTGCACCCCCTTGTCCCCAGGGCCAATTGTGACATTCAGGGGACCCCTCTTTGTCCCCAGGGCCCATTCTGACATCCTGGGGATCCCTCCTTGTCCCCAGGGCCCATTGTGACGTCCCAGGACCCCCCATTGTCCCCAGGACCTATTGTGACATTCAGGGGACCCCCTTTGTCACTGGGGCCCATTGTGACACCATGGAGACCCCCGCTTGTCCTCAGGGTCCATTGTGACATCCTGGGTACCCCCCATTTTCCCCAGGACCCATTGTGACATCCTGGCCACCCCCTTGCTCCCAGGGCCCGTTGTGGCACCATGGGGACACCACCTTTGTCCCCAGGGCCCATTGTGACATCCCAGGACCCCCCTTTGTCCCCAGGGCCCATTGTAGCACCATGGGGACCCCCTTTGACCCCAGGGCCCATTGTGGCACCATGGCAACCCGTTTTGTCCCCAGGGCCCATTGTGACATTCTTGGACCCCACTTTGTCCCCAGGGCCTATTGTGACATCATGGGGACCCCTCCTTGTCACTGGGGACCCATTGTGACACCATGGGGACCCCCCCTTGTCCTCAGGACTCATTCTCACATCCTGGACACCCCCCATTGTCCCCAGGGCCCATTGTGACATCCACTGCACCCCGTTGTCCCCAGGGCCCATTGTGACATTCAGGGGACCCCTCTTTGTCCCCAGGGCCCATTGTGACATCCTGGGGACCCCCCCTTGTCCCCAGGGCTCATTGAGACGTCCCAGGACCCCCCACTGTCCCCAGGGCCCATTGTGACATTCAGGGGACCCCCTTTGTCACTGGGGCCCATTGTGACATGCTGGGGACGCTCTTTGTCCACAGGGCCCATTGTGACATCCTGGGGACCCTCCTTGTCCCCAGAGCCCATTGTGACATCCAGGGGACCCCCTTTGTCCCCAGGGCCCATTGTGGCACCATGAGGACCCTCTTTGTCACTGGGGCCCATTGTGACACCGTCGACACCCCCCTTTGTCCCCAGGGCCCATTCTGATACCGTGGGGACCCCCCATTGTCCCCAGGGCCCATTGTGACATGCTGGGGACGCTCTTTGTCCACAGGGCCCATTGTGACATCCTGGGGACCCTCCTTGTCCCCAGAGCCCATTGTGACATCCAGGGGACCCCCTTTGTCCCCAGGGCCCATTGTGGCACCATGAGGACCCTCTTTGTCACTGGGGCCCATTGTGACATCCCAGGACCCCCCTTTGTCCCCAGGGCCCATTGTGACATCCTGGGGACCCTCCTTGTCCCCAGAGCCCATTGTGACATCCCAGGACCCCACTTTGTCCCCAGGGCTTATTGTGACGCCATGGGGATCTCCCTTGTCCCCAGGGCCCATTGTGACATCCCATGACCCCCCTTTGTCCCCAGTGCTATTGTGAAATCCTGGGGACCCCTTTTGTCCCCAGAGCCCATTGTGACACCGTGGGGAACCCCTTTGTCAGTGGGGGCCATTGTGACATTCCAGGATTTCACTTTGTCCCCAGGGCTCGTTCTGACACCTTGGGGACTCCCATTGTCCCCAGGGCCCATTGTGACATCCTGGGCAACCCCATTGTCCCCAGGGCCCATTGTGACATCCTGGGGACCCCCATTGTCCCCAAGGCCCATTGTGACATTCCAGGACCCCCCATTGTCCCCAGGGCCCATTGTGACATCCACTGCACCCCCTTGTCCCCAGGGCCCATTGTGACATTCAGGGGACCCCTCTTTGTCCCCAGAGCCCATTGTGACATCCTGGGGACCCCCCTTCTCACTGGGGCCCATTGTGACGTCCCAGGACCCCCCATTGTCCCCAGGACCCATTGTGACATTCAGGGGGCCCCTTTGTCACTGGGGCCCATTGTGACATCCCAGGACCCCACATTGTCCCCAGGACACATTGTGACATCCTGGGGACGCTCTTTGTCCCCAGGGCCCATTGTGACATCCTGGGGACCCTCCTTGTCCCCAGAGCCCACTCTGACATCCAGGGGACCCCCTTTGTCCCCATGGCCCATTGTGGCACCATAGGGACCCCCTTTGTCACTGGGGCCCATTGTGACATCCCAGGACACCCCCTGGTCCCCAGGCCCCATTGTGACATCCTGGGGACCCCCTTTGTCCCAGGACTTCATTGTGACATCCTGGGGACCCCCCTTGTCCTCAGGGTCCATTGTGACAGCCCAGGACCTTACATTGTCCCCAGGGCCCATTGTGATATCTGGGGGACCCCCTTGTCCCCAGGGCCCATTGTGACATCCCAGGACCCCCCATTGTCCCCAGGGCCCATTGTGACATCCCAGGACCCCCCATTGTCCCCAGGGTTCATTCTTACATCCTGGGGACCCCCTTGTCCCCAGGACCCATCGTGACACCATGGAGACCCCTCCTTGCCTCAGGGCCCATTGTGACATCCTGGGCATCCCCCTTTGTCACCCGGGACCATTGTAACACCATGGGGACCCCCTTTGTCCCTAGGGCCTATTGTTACGTCCCAGGACCCCCCGTTGTTCCCAGGGCCCATTGTGACACCTTGGGGACCCCCTTGTCACTGGGGACCCATTGTGACACCATGGGGACCACCCCTTGTCCTCAGGGCCTATTGTGAACATCCTGGGGAACCTCCATTGTCCCCAGGGCCCATTGTGACATGCTGGGGATCCTCTTTGTCCCCAGGTCCCATTGTGACATCCTGGGGAGTCTCTTTGTCCCCAGGGCCCATTGTGACATCCTGGGGACCCCCTTTGTCCCCAGGGCCCATGGTGACATCCTGGGGACCTCCTTGTCCGCAGGACCCATCCTGGCACCGTGGGGACCTCCCTTGTCACTGGGGACCCTTTGTGACACCATGGGGACCTCCCATTGTCCTCAGGGCCCATTGAGACATCCTGGGGACCCCCTTTGTCACTGGGGACCCATTGTGACATCCCAGGAACCCCATTGTCCCAAGGGCCCATTGTGACATCCTAGGGACCTCCCTTTGTCCCCAGGGTTCATTGTGGCACCATGGGGACCCCCTTTGTCACTGTGTCACATTGTGATATCCAAGAACCCCACTTTGTCCCCAAGGCCCATTTTGACATCCTGGGGACCCCCTTTCTCCCCAGGGCCCATTGTGACATTCAGGGGACACCCCCCTTGTCCCCAGGGCCCATTGTGACTTCCCAGGACCCCCCATTGTCCCTAGAGCCCATTGTGACATTCAGGGGACCCCCTTTGTCACTGGGGCCTATTGTGACATCCCAGGACCCCACATTGTCCCCAGGGCCCATTGTGACATTCAGGGGACACCCCCCTTGTCCCCAGGGCCCATTGTGACGTCCCAGGATCCCCCATTGTCCCCAGGGCCCATTGTGACATTCAGGGGACCCCCTTTGGCACTGGGGCCCATTGTGACATCCCAGGACCCCACATTGTCCCCAGGGCCCATTGTGACATTCAGGGGTCCCCCCCTTGTCCCCAGGACCCATTGTGATGTCCCAGGAGCCTCATTGTCCCCACGGCCCATTGTGACATCCTGGGGACCCCCCTTTGTCACTGGGGCTCATTGAGACACCATGGAGACCCCTGCTTGTCCTCAGGGTCCATTGTGACATCTTGGGCACCTCCCATTGTCCCCAGGACCCATTGTGACATCCTGGGGACCCCCTTGCTCCCAGGGCCCATTGTGGCACCATGTGGACATCCCCTTTGTCCCCAGGGCCCATTGTGACATTCCAGGACCCCCCATTGTCCCCAGGGCCCATTGTGACATCCACTGCACCCCCTTGTCCCCAGGGCCCATTGTGACATTCAGGGGACCCCTCTTTGTCCCCAGTGCCCATTGTGACGTCCCAGGACCCCCCATTGTCCCCAGGGCCCATTGTGACATCCTGGGGATCCCTCCTTGTCACTGGGGACCCATTGTGACACCATGGAGACCCCTGCTTGTCCTCAGGGTCCATTGTGACATCTTGGGCACCTCCCATTGTCCCCAGGACCCATTGTGACATCCTGGGGACCCCCTTGCTCCCAGGGCCCATTGTGGCACCATGTGGACATCCCCTTTGTCCCCAGGGCCCATTGTGACATTCCAGGACCCCCCATTGTCCCCAGGGCCCATTGTGACATCCACTGCACCCCCTTGTCCCCAGGGCCCATTGTGACATTCAGGGGACCCCTCTTTGTCCCCAGGGCCCATTGTGACGTCCCAGGACCCCCCATTGTCCCCAGGGCCCATTGTGACATCCTGGGGATCCCTCCTTGTCCTCAGGGCCCATTGTGACGTCTTAGGACCCCCCATTGTCCCCAGGGCCCATTGTGACATTCAGGGGACGCCTCTTTGAAACCCAGGGCACATTGTGACATCCTGGGGACCCCCCCTTGTCCCCACAGCCCATTGTGACGTCCCAGGACCCGCCATTGTTCCCAGGGCCCATTGTGACATCCTGGGGATCCCTCCTTGTCCCCAGGGCCCATTGTGACACTATGGGGACCCCCCCTTGTTCCCAGGGCCCATTGTGACATCCTGGGTACCACCCTTGTCTGCACGGCTCATTGTGACGTCCCAGGACCCCCCATTGTCCCCAGGGCCCATTGTGACATCCTGGGGATCCCTCCTTGTCCGCAGGGCCCATTGTGACGTCCCAGGACCCCCCATTGTCCCCAGGGCCCATTGTGACATCCTCTGCACCCCCTTGTCCCCAGGGCCCATTGTGACATTCCGGGGACCCCTGTTTGTTCCCAGGGCCCATTGTGACATCCTGGGGACCCCCTCTTGTCACTGGGGCCCATTGTGACGTCCCAGGACCCGCTATTGTCCCCAGGGCCGATTGTGACATTCAGGGGACCCCTCTTTGTCCCCAGGGCCCATTGTGACATCCTGGGGATCCCTCCTTTTCCCCACGACCCATTGTGACATCCTGGGGACCCTCCTTGTCCCCAGAGCCCATTGTGACATCCAAGGGACCCCCTTTGTCTCCAGGGCCCATTGTGGCACCATGGGGACCCCCTTTGACACTGGGGCCCATTGTGACACCGTCGACACCCCCCTTTGTCCCCAGAGCCCATTGTGACGTCCTGGGGACCCCCCTTGTCCCCAGAGCCCATTGTGACATCCAGGGGACCCCCTCTTGTCCCCAGGGCCCATTGTGACGTCCCAGGACCCTCCATTGTCCCCAGGACCCATTGTGACATCCTGGGGATCCCTCCTTGTCCCCAGGGCCCATTGTGACGTCCCAGGACCCCCCATTGTCCCCAGGACCCATTGTGACATTCAGGGGACTCCCTTTGTCACTGGGGCCCATTGTGACATCCCAGGAGCTCACATTGTCCCCAGGGCCCATTGTGACATCCTGGGGACCCCACTTGTCCCCAGGACCCATTGTGACACTATGGGGACCCCCCCTTGTCCCCAGGGCCCATTGTGACGTCCTGGGTACCACCCTTGTCCGCAGGGCTCATTGTGACGTCTCAGGACGCCCCATTGTCCCCAGGGCCCATTGTGACATCCTGGGGATCCCTCCTTGTCCGCAGGGCCCATTGTGACGTCCCAGGACCCCCCATTGTCCCCAGGGCCCATTGTGACATCCTCGGCACCCCCTTGTCCCCAGGGCCCATTGTGACATTCAGGGGACCCCTGTTTGTCCCCAGGGCCCATTGTGACATCCTGGGGACCCCCTCTTGTCACTGGGGCCCATTGTGACGTCCCAGGACCCCCCATTTTCCCCAGGGCCCATTGTGACATTCAGGGGACCCCTCTTTGTCCCCAGGGGCCATTGTGACGTCTAACGACCCCCCATTGTCCCCAGGGCCCATTGTGACATCCTGGGGATCCCTCCTTGTCCTCAGGGCCCATTGTGACGTCCCAGGACCCCCCATTGTTCCCAGGGCCCATTGTGATGTCCTTGGGAGCCCCCTCTCTTCCCAGGGCTCATTGTGACTCTCAGGGGACCCCACCTTGTCCCCAGGACTGCTTGTGACGTCCTAGGGCCCCTCTGTGTCCCCAGGGCCCATTGTGACGTCCCAGGACCCCCATTGTCCCCAGGGCCCATTGTGACATCCTCGGCACCCCCTTGTCCACAGGGCCCATTGTGACATTCAGGGGACCCCTCTTTGTCCCCAGGGCCCATTGTGACATCCTGGGGACCCCCTCTTGTCCCCAGGGCCCATTGTGACGTCCCAGGACCCCCCATTGTCCCCAGGGCCCATTGTGACATCCTGGGGATCCCTCCTTGTCCCCAGGGCCCATTGTGACGTCCCAGGAACCCCCATTGTCCCCAGGACCCATTGTGACATTCAGGGGACCCCCTTTGTCACTGGGGCCCATTGTGACATCCTGGGGACCCCCATGCCACTGGGGCCCATTGTGACGTCCCAGGACCTCGCATTGTCCCCAGGGCCCATTGTGACACCTTGGGGACCCCCTTGTCACTGGAGACCCGTTGTGACATCATGGGGACCACCCCTTGTCCTCAGGGCCTATTGTTACGTCCCAGGACCCCCCATTGTCCCCAGGGCCCATTGTGACATTCAGGGGACCCCCTTTGTCACTGGGGCCCATTGTGACATCCCAGGACCCCACATTGTCCCCAGGGCCCATTGTGAGTTCCTGGAGACCCCCTTGTCCCCAGGTCCCATTGTGACATCCTGGGCAGCCTCTTTGTCCCCAGGGCCCCTTGTGACATCCTGGGGACCTCCTTGTCCCCAGGACCCATCCTGGCACCGTGGAGACATCCCTTGTTACTGGGGACCTATTGTGACACCATGGGGACCTCCCATTGTCCTCAGGGCCCATTGAGACATCCTGGGGACACCCTTTGTCACTGGGGACCCAATGTGACATCCCAGGAACCCCATTGTCCCAAGGGCCCATTGTGACATCCTGGGGACCCCCCTTTGTCTCCAGGACATATTGTGACACCGTGGGGACCACATTAGTCCCCAGGGCCCATTGTGACATCCTAGGGATCCCCTCTTGTCCCCAGGGCCCATTGTGACGTCCCAGGACCCCCCATTGTCCCCAGGGCCCATTGTGACCTCCTCGGCACCCCCTTGTCCCTAGGGCCCATTGTGACATTCACGGGACCCCCCTTTGTCCCCAGGACCCATTGTGACATCCTGGGGACCCTCCTTGTCCCCAGAGCCCATTGTGACATCCAGGGGACCCCCTTTGTCCCCAGGGCCCATTGTGACATCCTGGGGTCCCCCCTTTGTCCCCAGGGCCCATTGAAATGTCCCAGGACCACCGTTTGTCCCCAGGGTTCATTATGACATCCTGGGGACCCCATTTGTCCCCACGGCCCATTGTGGCACCATGGGGACCCCCTTTGTCACTGGGGCCCATTGTGACATCCCAGGACCCCACTTTGTCCCCAGGGCTTATTGTGACACCATGGGGATCTCCCTTGTCCCCAGGGCCCATTGTGACATCCCATGACCCCCCTTTATCCCCAGTGCTATTGTGAAATCCTGGGGACCCCTTTTGTCCCCAGGGCCCATTGTGGCACCATGGGGAACCCCTTTGTCACTGGGGGCCATTGTGACATCCCAGGATTCCACTTTGTCCCCAGGGCTCGTTCTGACACCTTGGGGACTCCCATTGTCCCCAGGGCCCATTCTGACATCCTGGGCAACCCCATTGTCCCCAGGGCCCATTGTGACATCTGGGGGACGCCCTTGTCCCCAGGACCCATCGTGGCACCGTGGGGACCCTCCTTGTCACTTGGGCCCATTGTGACATCCTGGGCACCCCTTTTGTCCCCACAGCCCATTGTGGCACCATGGGGACCCCCTTTGTCACTGGGGCCCATTGTGACATCCCAGGACCCCACATTGTCCCCAGGGCCCTTGTGACATCCTGGGGACCCCACTTGTCCCCAGGACCCATTGTGACACTATAGGGACCCCCCCTTGTGCCCAGTGACCATTGTGACACCGTGGGTACCACCCTTGTCCGCAGGGCCCATTGTGACATCCTGGGGACACCCCCTTGTCTCCAGGGCCCATTGTGACATCCTGGGAATCCCTCCTTGTCCCCAGGGCCCATTTTGACATTCAGGGGACCCCCCATTGTCCCCAGGGCCCATTGTGAACATCCTCGGCACCTCCTTGTCCCCAGGGCCCATTGTGACATTCAGGGCACCCCACATTGTCCCCAGGGCCCATTGTGACATCCTGGGGACCCCCCTTTGTCCCCAGGGCCCATTGTGACATCCAAGGGACCCCCCCTTGTCCCCAGGGCCCCCCACTGTCCCCAGGGCCCATTGTGACATTCAGGGGACCCCCCTTTGTCCCCAGGGCCCATTCTGATACCGTCGGGACCCCCTTTGTCCCCAGGGCCCATTGTGACATCCTGGGGGACTCTCCTTGTCCCCAGAGCCCATTGTGACATCCAGGGGACCCCCTTTGTCCCCAGGGCCCATTGTGGCACCGTGAGGACCCTCTTTATCACTGGGGCCCATTGTGACATCCCGGGACCCCCTTTGTCCCCAGGGCCCATTGTGACATCCTGGGGGACCCTCCTTGTCCCCAGAGCCCATTGTGACATCCCAGGACCCCACTTTGTCCCCAGGGCTTATTGTGACACCATGGGAATCTCCCTTGTCCCCAGGGCCCATTGTGACATCCCATGACCCCCCTTTGTCCCCAGTGCTATTGTGAAATCCTGGGGACCCCTTTTGTCCCCAGGGCCCATTGTGGCACCATGGGGAACCCCTTTGTCACTGGGGGCCATTGTGACATTCCAGGATTCCACTTTGTCCCCAGGGCTCGTTCTGACACCTTGGGTACTCCCATTGTCCCCAGGGCCCATTGTGACATCCTGGGCAACCCCATTGTCCCCAGGGCCCATTGTGACATCCTGGGGACCCCCATTGTCCCCAAGGCCCATTGTGACATTCCAGGACCCACCATTGTCCCCAGGGCCCATTGTGACATCCACTGCACCCCCTTGTCCCTAGGGCCCACTGTGACATTCAGTGGACCCCTCTTTGTCCCCAGGGCCCATTGTCACATCCTGGGGACCCCCGTTGTCACTGGGGCCCATTGTGACATTCAGGGGACCCCTCTTTGTCCCCAGGGCCCATTGTGACATCCTGGGGACCCCCTCTTGTCCCCAGGGCCCATTGTGACGTCCCAGGACCCCCCATTGTCCCCAGGGCCCATTGTGACATCCTGGGGATCCCTCCTTGTCCCCAGGGCCCATTGTGACGTCCCAGGAACCCCCATTGTCCCCAGGACCCATTGTGACATTCAGGGGACCCCCTTTGTCACTGGGGCCCATTGTGACATCCTGGGGACCCCACATTGTCCCCAGGGCCCATTGTGACATCCTGGGGACCCCCATGCCACTGGGGCCCATTGTGACGTCCCAGGACCTCGCATTGTCCCCAGGGCCCATTGTGACACCTTGGGGACCCCCTTGTCACTGGAGACCCGTTGTGACATCATGGGGACCACCCCTTGTCCTCAGGGCCTATTGTTACGTCCCAGGACCCCCCATTGTCCCCAGGGCCCATTGTGACATTCAGGGGACCCCCTTTGTCACTGGGGCCCATTGTGACATCCCAGGACCCCATATTGTCCCCAGGGCCCATTGTGAGTTCCTGGAGACCCCCTTGTCCCCAGGTCCCATTGTGACATCCTGGGCAGCCTCTTTGTCCCCAGGGCCCCTTGTGACATCCTGGGGACCTCCTTGTCCCCAGGACCCATCCTGGCACCGTGGAGACATCCCTTGTTACTGGGGACCTATTGTGACACCATGGGGACCTCCCATTGTCCTCAGGGCCCATTGAGACATCCTGGGGACACCCTTTGTCACTGGGGACCCAATGTGACATCCCAGGAACCCCATTGTCCCAAGGGCCCATTGTGACATCCTGGGGACCCCCCTTTGTCTCCAGGACATATTGTGACACCGTGGGGACCACATTAGTCCCCAGGGCCCATTGTGACATCCTAGGGATCCCCTCTTGTCCCCAGGGCCCATTGTGACGTCCCAGGACCCCCCATTGTCCCCAGGGCCCATTGTGACCTCCTCGGCACCCCCTTGTCCCTAGGGCCCATTGTGACATTCACGGGACCCCCCTTTGTCCCCAGGACCCATTGTGACATCCTGGGGACCCTCCTTGTCCCCAGAGCCCATTGTGACATCCAGGGGACCCCCTTTGTCCCCAGGGCCCATTGTGACATCCTGGGGTCCCCCCTTTGTCCCCAGGGCCCATTGAAATGTCCCAGGACCACCGTTTGTCCCCAGGGTTCATTATGACATCCTGGGGACCCCATTTGTCCCCACGGCCCATTGTGGCACCATGGGGACCCCCTTTGTCACTGGGGCCCATTGTGACATCCCAGGACCCCACTTTGTCCCCAGGGCTTATTGTGACACCATGGGGATCTCCCTTGTCCCCAGGGCCCATTGTGACATCCCATGACCCCCCTTTATCCCCAGTGCTATTGTGAAATCCTGGGGACCCCTTTTGTCCCCAGGGCCCATTGTGGCACCATGGGGAACCCCTTTGTCACTGGGGGCCATTGTGACATCCCAGGATTCCACTTTGTCCCCAGGGCTCGTTCTGACACCTTGGGGACTCCCATTGTCCCCAGGGCCCATTCTGACATCCTGGGCAACCCCATTGTCCCCAGGGCCCATTGTGACATCTGGGGGACGCCCTTGTCCCCAGGACCCATCGTGGCACCGTGGGGACCCTCCTTGTCACTTGGGCCCATTGTGACATCCTGGGCACCCCTTTTGTCCCCACAGCCCATTGTGGCACCATGGGGACCCCCTTTGTCACTGGGGCCCATTGTGACATCCCAGGACCCCACATTGTCCCCAGGGCCCTTGTGACATCCTGGGGACCCCACTTGTCCCCAGGACCCATTGTGACACTATAGGGACCCCCCTTGTGCCCAGTGACCATTGTGACACCGTGGGTACCACCCTTGTCCGCAGGGCCCATTGTGACATCCTGGGGACACCCCCTTGTCTCCAGGGCCCATTGTGACATCCTGGGAATCCCTCCTTGTCCCCAGGGCCCATTGTGACATCCTGGGGGACTCTCCTTGTCCCCAGAGCCCATTGTGACATCCAGGGGACCCCCTTTGTCCCCAGGGCCCATTGTGACATTCAGGGGACCCCACATTGTCCCCAGGGCCCATTGTGACATCCTGGGGACCCCCCTTTGTCCCCAGGGCCCATTGTGACATCCAAGGGACCCCCCCTTGTCCCCAGGGCCCATTGTGACGTCCCAGGACCCCCCACTGTCCCCAGGGCCCATTGTGACATTCAGGGGACCCCCCTTTGTCCCCAGGGCCCATTCTGATACCGTCGGGACCCCCTTTGTCCCCAGGGCCCATTGTGACATCCTGGGGGACTCTCCTTGTCCCCAGAGCCCATTGTGACATCCAGGGGACCCCCTTTGTCCCCAGGGCCCATTGTGGCACCGTGAGGACCCTCTTTATCACTGGGGCCCATTGTGACATCCCGGGACCCCCTTTGTCCCCAGGGCCCATTGTGACATCCTGGGGGACCCTCCTTGTCCCCAGAGCCCATTGTGACATCCCAGGACCCCACTTTGTCCCCAGGGCTTATTGTGACACCATGGGAATCTCCCTTGTCCCCAGGGCCCATTGTGACATCCCATGACTCCCCTTTGTCCCCAGTGCTATTGTGAAATCCTGGGGACCCCTTTTGTCCCCAGGGCCCATTGTGGCACCATGGGGAACCCCTTTGTCACTGGGGGCCATTGTGACATTCCAGGATTCCACTTTGTCCCCAGGGCTCGTTCTGACACCTTGGGGACTCCCATTGTCCCCAGGGCCCATTGTGACATCCTGGGCAACCCCATTGTCCCCAGGGCCCATTGTGACATCCTGGGGACCCCCATTGTCCCCAAGGCCCATTGTGACATTCCAGGACCCACCATTGTCCCCAGGGCCCATTGTGACATCCACTGCACCCCCTTGTCCCTAGGGCCCACTGTGACATTCAGTGGACCCCTCTTTGTCCCCAGGGCCCATTGTCACATCCTGGGGACCCCCGTTGTCACTGGGGCCCATTGTGACATCCAAGGGACCCCCCCTTGTCCCCAGGGCCAATTGTGACGTCCCAGGACCCCCCATTGTTCCCAGGGCCCATTGTGATGTCCTGGGGAGCCCCCTCTGTTCCCAGGGCTCATTGTGACTTTCAGGGGACCCCCCCTTGTCCCCAGGGCCCATTGTGACGTCCCAGGACCCACCATTGTCCCCAGGACCCATTGTGACATTCAGGGGGCCCCTTTGTCCCCAGGGCCCATTATGACATCCCAGGACCCCCCATTGTCCCCAGGGCCCATTGTGACGTCCCAGGACCCCCCATTGTCCCCAGGGCCCATTGTGACATCCTCAGCACCCCCTTGTCCCCAGGGCCCATTGTGACATTCAGGGGACCCCTCTTTTTCCCCAGGGCCCATTGTGACATCCTGGGGACCCCCCCTTGTCCCCAGGGCCCATTGTGACGTCCCAGGACCCGCCATTGTCCCCAGGGCCCATTGTGACATCCTGGGGATCCCTGCTTGTCCCCAGGGCCCATTGGGACGTCCCAGGACCCGCCATTGTCCCCAGGGCCCATTGTGACATTCTGGGGATCCCTCCTTGTCCCCATGGCCAATTGGGACGTCCCAGGACCCCCATTGTCCCCAGGGCCCATTGTGACATTCAGGGGCCCCCGTTTGTCACTGGGGCCCATTGTGACATCCCAGGACCCCACATTGTCCCCAGGGCCCATTGTGACATCCTGGGGACACCCCCTTATCTCCAGGGCCCATTGTGACATCCTGGGAATCCCTCCTTGTCACTGGGGCCCATTTTGACATTCAGGGGACCCCTCTTAGTCCCCAGGGCCCATTGTGACATCCTGGGGACCCCACTTGTCCCCAGGACCCATTGTGACACTATGGGGACCCCCCCTTGTGCCCAGTGCCCATTGTGACACCGTGGGTACCACCCTTGTCTGCAGGGCTCATTGTTTCATCCCAGGACCCCCCATTGTCCCCAGGGCCCATTGTGACATTCAGGGGACCCCCCTTTGTCCCCAGGGCCCATTCTGATACCGTGGGGACCCCCTTTGTCCCCAGAGCCCATTGTGACATGTTGGGGACGCTCTTTGTCCCCAGGGCCCATTGTGACATCCTGGGGACCCTCCTTGTCCCCAGAGCCCATTGTGACATCCAGGGGACCCCCTTTGTCCCCAGGGCCCATTGTGGCACCATAGGGACCCCCTTTGTCACTAGGGCCCATTGTGACATCCCAGGACTCCCCCTAGTCCCCAGGGCCCATTGTGACATCCTGGGGACCCTCCTTGTCCCCAGAGCCCATTGTGACATCCAGGGGACCCCCTTTGTCCCCAGGGCCCATTGTGGCACCATAGGGACCCCCTTTTTCACTGGGGCCCATTGTGACATCCCAGGACCCCCCCTGGTCCCCAGGCCACATTGTGACATCCTGGGGACCCCTTTGTCCCAAGACTTCATTGTGACATCCTGGGGACCCCCCTTGTCCTCAGGGTCCATTGTGACAGCCCAGGACCTTACATTGTCCCCAGGGCCCATTGTGATATCTGGGGGACCCCCTTGTTCCCAAGGCCCATTGTGACATCCTGGGGACCCACCCTTGTCCCCAGGTCCCATTGTGACATCCTGGGGACCCCCCCTTGCTCCCAGGGCCCGTTGTGGCACCGTGGGGACACCCCGTTTGTCCCCAGGGCCCATTGTGACATCCCAGGACCCCCCTTTGTACCCAGGGCCATTGTAGCACCATGGGGTCCCCTTTGACCCCATGGCCCATTGTGGCACCATGGCAACCCCTTTTGTCCCCAGGGCCCATTGTGACATTCTTGGACCCCACTTTGTCCCCAGGGCCTATTGTGACACCATGGGGACCCCTCCTTGTCACTGGGGACCCATTGTGACACCATGGGGACCCCCCCTTGTCCTCAGGACTCATTCTCACATCCTGGACACCCCCCATTGTCCCCAGGGCCCATTGTGACATCCACTGCACCCCCTTGTCCCCAGGGCCCATTGTGACATTCAGTGGACCCCTGTTTGTCCCCAGGGCCCATTGTGACATCCTGGGGACCCCCCCTTGTCCCCAGGGCCCATTGTGACGTCCCAGGACCCCCCTTTGTCCCCAGTGCTATTGTGAAATCCTGGGGACCCCTTTTGTCCCCAGGGCCCATTGTGACACCATGGGGAACCCCTTTGTCACTGGGGGCCATTGTGACATTCCAGGATACCACTTTGTCCCCAGGGCTCGTTCTGACACCTTGGGGACTCCCATTGTCCCCAGGGCCCATTGTGACATCCTGGGCAACCCCATTGTCCCCAGGGCCCATTGTGACGTCTCACGAGCCCCCATTGTCCCCAGGGCCCATTGTGACATCCTGGGGATCCCTCCTTGTCTCCAGGGCCCATTGTGATGTCCCAGGACCCCCCCTTGTCCCCAGGGCCCATTGTGACATTCAGGGGACCCCTCTTTGTCCCCAGGGCCCATTCTGACATCCTGGGGATCCCTCCTTGTCCCCAGGGCCCATTGTGACGTCCCAGGACCCCCCATTGTCCCCAGGACCTATTGTGACATTCAGGGGACCCCCTTTGTCACTGGGGCCCATTGTGACACCATGGAGACCCCCGCTTGTCCTCAGGGTCCATTGTGACATCCTGGGCACCACCCATTTTCCCCAGGACCCATTGTGACATCCTGGCCACCCCCTTGCTCCCAGGGCCCGTTGTGGCACCATGGGGACACCCCCTTTGTCCCCAGGGCCCATTGTGACATTCTTGGACCCCACTTTGTCCCCAGGGCCTATTGTGACACCATGGGGACCCCTCCTTGTCCCCAGGGCCCATTGTGACGTCCTGGGGACCCCCCCTTGTCCCCAGGGCCCATTGTGACGTCCCAGGACCCGACATTGTCCCCAGGGCCCATTGTGACATCCTCTGCACCCCCTTGTCCCCAGGGCCCATTGTGACGTCCCAGGACCCCCTCTTGTCCCCAGGGCCCATTGTGACGTCACAGGACCCCCTTTGTCCCCAGGGCCCATTGTGACATGCTGGGGACCCCCTTTGTCCCCAGGGCCCATTGTGGTACCATGAGGACCCTCTTTGTCACTGGAGCCCATTGTGACATCCCATGACCCCCCTTTGTCCCCAGTGCTATTGTGAAATCCTGGGGACCCCTTTTGTCCCCACGGCCCATTGTGACACCATGGGGAACCCCTTTGTCACTGGGGGCCATTGTGACATTCCAGGATTCCACTTTGTCCCCAGGGCTCGTTCTGACACCTTGGGGACTCCCATTGTCCCCAGGGCCCATTGTGACATCCTGGGCAACCCCATTGTCCCCAGGGCCCATTGTGACATCTGGGGGACGCCCTTGTCCCCAGGACCCATCGTGGCACCGTGGGGACCCTCCTTGTCACTTGGGCCCATTGTGACACCATGGGGACGCCCCCCTTTGTCCCCAGTGCTCATTGTGACATCCTGCGGACCCCCCTTTGTCCCCAGGGCCCATTGTGACATTCAGGGGACCCACCATTGTCCTCAGGGCCCATTGTGACATCCCAGGACCCCCCATTGTCCCCAGGGCCCATTGTGACATCCTCGGCACCCCCTTGTGCCCAGGGCCCATTGTGACATTCAGGGGACCCCTCTTTGTCCCCAGGGCCCATTGTGACGTCCTGGGGACCCCCCCTTGTCCCCAGGGCCCATTGTGACGTCCCAGGACCCGCCATTGTCCCCAGGGCCCATTGTCACATCCTGGGGATCCCTCCTTGTCCCCAGGGCCCATTGTGACATCCCAGGACCCCCCATTGTCCCCAGGGCCCATTGTGACATTCAGGGGCCCCCGTTTGTTCACTGGGGCCCATTGTGACATCCCAGGACCCCACATTGTCCCCAGGGCCCATTGTGACTTTCAGGGGACCCCACTTGTCCCCAGGACCCATTGTGACACTATAGGGACCCCCCCTTGTCCCAGTGACCATTGTGACACCGTGGGTACCACCCTTGTCCGCAGGGCCCATTGTGACATCCTGGGGACCCCCCCTTGTCCCCAGGGCCCATTGTGACATCCTGGGAATCGCTCCTTGTCCCCAGGGCCCATCGTGACATTCAGGGGACCCGTCTTTGTCCCCAGGGCCCATTGTGACATCCTGGGGACCCCCCCTTGTTCCCAGGGCCCACTGTGACGTCCCAGGACACGCCATTGTCCCCAGGGCCCTGTGTGACATCCTGGGGTGCCCTCCTTGTCCCCAGGGCCCATTGTGACGTCCCAGGACCCCCCATTGTCCCCAGAGCCCATTGTGACATCCAGGGGACCCCCTTTGTCACTGGGGCCCATTGTGGCACCATGAGGACCCTCTTTGTCACTGGGGCCCATTGTGACATCCCAGGACCCCCCCTGGTCCCCAGGGCCCATTGTGACATCTGGGGGACCCCCCTTGTCCTCAGGGTCCATTGTGACAGCCCAGGACCTTACTTTGTCCCCAGGGCCCATTGCGATATCTGGGGGACCCCCTTGTCCCCAGGGCCCATTGTGACACCATGGGGACCCCCCTTTGTCCCCAGGGCCCATTGTGACATCCTGGGGTCCCCCCTTTGTCCCCAGGGCCCATTGAAATGTCCCAGGACCACCCTTTGTCCCCAGGGCTTATTGTGACACCATGGGGATCTCCCTTGTCCCCAGGGCCCATTGTGACATCCCACGACCCCCCTTTGTCCCCAGTGCTATTGTGAAATCCTGGGGACCCCTTTTGTCCCCAGGGCCCATTGTGGCACCATGGGGAACCCCTTTGTCACTGGGGGCCATTGTGGCATTCCAGGATTCCACTTTGTCCCCAGGGCTCGTTCTGAACACCTTGGGGCCTCCCATTGTCCCCAGGGCCCATTGTGACATCTGGGGGACGCCCTTGTCCCCAGGACCCATCGTGGCACCGTGGGGACCCTCCTTGTCACTTGGGCCCATTGTGACACCATGGGGACCCCCCCTTTATCCCCAGTGCCCATTGTGACATCCTGCGGACCCCCCTTTGTCCCCAGGGCCCATTTTGACATTCAGGGGACCCACCATTGTCCTCGGGGCCCATTGTGAGGTCCCAGGACCCCCCATTGTCCCCAGGGCCCATTGTGACATCCTCGGCATCCCCTTGTCCCCAGGGTCCATTGTGACACTATGGGGACCCCCCCTTGTCCCCAGGGCTCATTGTGACATCCCAGGACCCCCCATTGTCCCCAGGGCCCATTGTGACATTCAGGGGACCCCCCTTGTCCCCAGGGCCCATTCTGACACCGTGGGGACCCCCTTTGTCCCCAGGGCCCATTGTGACATCCTGGGGACCCCCTTTGTCCCAAGATTTCATTGTGACATCCTGGGGACCCCCCTTGTGCTCAGGGTCCATTGTGACAGCCCAGGACCTTACATTGTCCCCAGGGCCCATTGTGATATCTGGGGGACCCCCTTGTTCCCAAGGCCCATTGTGACATCCTGGGGACCCCCCCTTGTCCCCAGGGCCCATTGTGACATCCCAGGACCCCCCATTGTCCCCAGGGCCCATTGTGACATCCTCGGCACGCCCTTGTCCCCAGGGCCCATTGTGACATCCTGGGGACCCCCCCTTGTCCCCAGGGCCCATTGTGACGTCCCAGGACCCCCCATTGTCCCCAGGGCCCATTGTGACATCCTGGGGATCCCTCCTTGTCCCCAGGGCCCATTGTGACGTCTCAGGACCCCCTATTGTCCCCACGACCTATTGTGACATTCAGGGGACCCCCTTTGTCACTGGGGCCCATTGTGACACCATGGAGACCCCCGCTTGTCCTCAGGGTCCATTGTGACATCCTGGGCACCCCCCATTTTCCCCAGGACCCATTGTGACATCCTGGCCATCCCCTTCCTCCCAGGGCCCGTTGTGGCACCATGGGGACACCCCCTTTGTCCCCAGGGCTCATTGTGACATCCCAGGACCCCCCTTTGTCCCCAGGGCCCATTGTAGCACCATGGGGACCCCCTTTGACCCCAGGGCCCATTGTGGCACCATGGCAACCCCTTTTGTCCCCAGGGCCCATTGTGACATTCTTGGACCCCACTTTGTCCCCAGGGCCTATTGTGACACCATGGGGACCCCTCCTTGTCACTGGGGACCCATTGTGACACCATGGGGACCCCCCCTTGTCCTCATGACTCATTCTGACATCCTGGATGCCCCCCATTGTCCCCAGGGCCCATTGTGACATCCACTGCACCCCCCTGTCCCCAGGGCCCATTGTGACATTCAGGGGACCCCTCTTTGTCCCCAGGTCCCATTGTGACATCCTGGGGACCCCCCCTTGTCCCCAGGGCCCATTGTGACGTCCCAGGACCCCCCATTGTCCCCAGGACCCATTGTGACATTCAGGGGACCCCCTTTGTCACTGGGGCCCATTGTGAAATCCCAGGACCCCACATTGTCCCCAGGGCCCATTGTGACATCCTGGGGACCCCCCCTTTGTCCCCAGTGCCCATTGTGACATCCTGCGGACCCCCCTTTGTCCCTAGGGCCCATTTTGACATTCAGGGGACCCACCATTGTCCTCAGGGCCCATTGTGCGGTCCCAGGACCCCCCATTGTCCCCAGGGCCCATTGTGACATCCTCGGCACCCCCTTGTCCCCAGGGTCCATTGTGACACTATGGGGACCCCCCCTTGTGCCCAGGGCCCATTGTGATACTGTGGGTACCACCCTTGTCTGCAGGGCTCATTGTGACATCCCAGGACCCCCCATTGTCCCCAGGGCCCATTGTGACATTCAGGGGACCCCCCTTGTCCCCAGGGCCCATTCTGATACCGTGGGGACCCCCTTTGTCCCCAGGGCCCATTGTGACATCCTGGGGACCCTCCTTGTCCCCAGAGCCCATTGTGACATCCAGGGGACCCCCTTTGTCCCCAGGGCCCATTGTGGCACCATAGGGACCCCCTTTGTCACTGGGGCCCATTGTGAGATTCCAGGACCCCCGCTTTGTCCCCAGGGCCCATTGTGACATCCTGGGGACCCCCTTTGTCCCAAGACTTCATTGTGACATCCTGGGGACCCCCCTTGTCCTCAGGGTCCATTGTGACAGCCCAGTACCTTCCATTGTCCCCAGGGCCCATTGTGATATCTGGGGGACCCCCTTGTTCCCAAGGCCCATTGTGACACCCTGGGGACTCCCATTGTCCCCAGGGCCCATTGTGACATCCCAGGACCCCCCATTGTCCCCAGGGCCCATTGTGACATCCTCTGCACCCCCTTGTCCCCAGGGCCCATTGTGACATTCAGGGGACCCCTCTTTTTCCCCAGGGCCCATTGTGACATCCTGGGGACCCCCCCCTTGTCCCCAGGGCCCATTGTGACGTCCCAGGACCCCCCATTGTCCCCAGGACCCATTGTGACACTATGGGGACCCCCCGTTGTGCCCAGGGCCCATTGTGACACCGTGGGTACCACCCTTGTCCGCAGGGCTCATTGAGACATCCCAGGACCCCCCATTGTCCCCAGGGCCCATTGTGACATTCAGGGGACCCCCCCTTGTCCCCAGGGCCCATTGTGACGTCCCAGGACCCCCCATTGTCCCCAGGACCCATTGTGACACTATGGGGACCCCCCGTTGTGCCCAGGGCCCATTGTGACACCGTGGGTACCACCCTTGTCTGCAGGGCTCATTGAGACATCCCAGGACCCCCCATTGTCCCCAGGGCCCATTGTGACATTCAGGGGACCCCCCTTTGTCCCCAGGGCCCATTCTGATACCGTGGGGACCCCCTTTGTCCCCGGGGCCCATTGTGACATGCTGGGGACGCTCTTTGTCCCCAGGGCCCATTGTGACATCCTGGGGACCCCCCCTTGTCCCCAGGGCCCATTGTGACGTCCCAGGACCCCCCATTGTCCCCAGGGCCCATTGTGATATGCTGGGGAGCCCTCTTTGTCCCCAGGGCCCATTGTGAAGTTCAGGGGACCCCCCCTTGTCCCCAGGGCCCATTGTGACATCCTGGGGACCCCATTGTCACCAGAGCCCATTGTGATATCCTGGCGACCGCCCTTTGTCCCCAGGGCCCATTGTGACATCCCAGGACCCTCTTTGTCCCTGTCGAGGGTTAAGATTGCGGGGTGACAATCAAACCCTGGCAGATGTGTTGTCAACCTCCTCTCCCCCCCCCAATTCCCCCTTTTGCCCCTCCCTCTCCCCCCTTCCCACTCAGCACAGGCGATCGGGAGGGGAAGAAGCACAGAGGGGAGAGAGCTGGAAAAGTTCAAGATGTTTTACTGATGCTACTGATAAGAGCAGAGAAAATAATACAAATATACAAAACCCATCTTGTAAGTCTCAGCAACTGCAGAGCCAGCACCCAAAGTCCTGGATCAGACTCTGCAGCCAACCGGAGCTGGATTCAGTCTCTCACTGGCCTCAGTTCGCAGGGACGACCAGCAAGGTCCTCTCCTAATGTCAGCCATGAGGAGAAAAGGGAGAAAGGGAAAAGGGGCGAGATCCTCGTGATCTCCCACTTTTATATGAAGTATTCACGTGAATGGAATGTTATTCACCGTTGGTCAGTCTCTCGATCACCAGTTTCTCGTTGCCCCTCTCGCGAGATGTCCATCCGTGCTTATCAATAAGTTTTCATTCCATTGCTGGGTTTGCCAAAACATGTGTCTGGTTCTCCAGGAAAATGCAGCTGACATGAAGGCTTGAGCTGACAGGCAAATTCACTAAAAGAGAAACTTGTTTTTAACAAAACCAGGACATTCCACCCCTTATCATATGACATTCACTGAATACTTAAACCTTATCAATACAATCTATCAATACAATCTAATTAATCACTACTACTATATATATATACATATATATATGTACATATATACACAGGAGTAATTAATCAGTGGACCATCCTTTGAAAAGTTCATTAAGTTCATTTTGTCACCACAGTCTCCCAGGGCAGGGAAAATGGTCCAAGTGCATCTCATGACCCCTGTTGGTGGGTTAAGGACACCAACTTCCAAGAAGGTGTCGGGCGCCACTCGAAGAAGCCAGCGCTGGTTTCATCACCATTGTCTTGATCTGAAAGACACTTATTAAACATTGTTAGTGCGGCAATTCACATCGTACAGTTCAGCATTGCATATTTTCACCTAAAATCAAATCCCCTTGAGGTGCACACCGAACTTCTCCATCCTTAAGCATCACCCACCAGGTGCTGCCAGGTCCCTGGGCAAAAACAATCCCACGAATAGGTTTGCCTGTGCCTGAGGCAGGAGGAACCCAGACTGCCTTTCCTAACATATTTTTCATGTGTACTACAGGGACTTTATCTCCTTCTACAGTCCATAGAATTTCTGATTGGGCAGGCCCGGCTCGATTGGTTGATCCCCTGGTGTTGACCAACCAAGTGGCTTTTGCTAAATGTGAATCCCAGTTTTTAAAGGCTCCACCACCCAGTGCCTTTAGTGTAGTTTTTAACAAACCATTGTACCTTTCAGTTTTCCCAGAGGCTGGTGCATGATATGGAATATGATACACCCACTCAATACCATGTTCTTTGGCCCAATTGTCTATAATACTGGTTTTGAAATGAGTACCATTGTCTGATTCAATTCTTTCTGGCGTACCCGGCCACCAAAGGACTTGCTTCTCAAGGCCCAAGATGGTATTTCGGGCTGTAGCATGAGGTACGGCAGATGTTTCCAACCATCCAGTGGTTGCTTCCACCATTGTAAGTACATAACGCTTACCTTGACGTGTTTGTGGAAGTGTAATATAATCAATCTGCCAAGCTTCTCCATACTTATACTTTAACCATCGCCCCCCATACCATACAGGTTTTAACCGTTTCGCTTGTTTGATTTCGGTGCAAGTTTCACATTCATGAATAACCTGTGAAACAGTGTCCATAGTTAAATCCACCCCTCGATCACGAGCCCATTTTCATGTTGCATCTCTACCTTGATGCCCTGAAGCACCATGGGCCCACCGAGCTAGGAAAAGTTCACCTTTATGTTGCCAGCCCAAGTCCACCTCAGCTACTTTAATCTTAGCAGCTTGATCTGCTTGTTGGTTGTTTCGGTGTTCCTCGGTGGCTTGACTTTTAGGCACATGAGCATCTACATGACCAACTTCCCCAGGCAGGCTCTCCAGCCGAGCAGCAATGTCTTGCCACAGCGTGGTTCCCAATGGTTTCACCTCTGCGCTGCCAGTTACTTTTCTTCCATTGCTGTAGCCACCCCCACAAGGCATTTGCTCCCATCCATGAGTCAGTATAGAGACAAAGCATTGGCCACTTCTCTCGTTCAGCAATGTCCAAAGCCAGCTGGATGGCTTTCACTGCTGCAAACTGACTGGATTCACCTTGTCCTTCAGTGGCTTCTGTAACCTGTCGTGTGGGACTCCACACAGCAGCTTTCACCTTCGATGTTTTCCTACAGACGACAGGATCCACCTGTGAACAGTGCACACTGCTTATCAGTCTCTGAAAGCGGATTATATGGTGGTGCTTCTTCAGCACGTTTTACTTCCTCCTCATCTGGAGACATCCCAAAGTCTTTGCTTTCTGGCCAGTCTGTAATCACTTCCAAGATCCCTGGACGGTTGGGACTCCCAATTCGAGCTCATTGCGTGATCAGTGCAATCCATTTACTCCATGTAACTTCGGTGCCATGATGTGGAGAGGGAACCGTCCCTTTGCACACCCAGCTCAGCACCGGCAGTCGAGGTGCAGGAGGAGCTGTGCTTCAGTGCCCATCACTTCTGAAGCAGCTCCAACTCCTTCATATGCTGCCAGTATCTCCTTTTCAGTTGGAGTACAGTTGGCCTCAGATCCTTTGTATCCTCGACTCCAAAAACCTAAGGGTCGACCTCGGGTTTCTCCTGGTGCTTTGTGCCAGAGGCTCCAGGTAAGTCCATTATCTCCGGCTGCGGTGTAGAGCACATTTTTAACATCTAGTCCAGTTCGGACTGGTCCCAGGGCCACCGCATGAGTTATCTCACGCTTCATTTGTTCAAAGGCTTGGCGTTCAGGGCCCCACTCAAATTGGTTCTTTTTACGAGTCACTCGATAGAGAGGGCTCACAATGTGGCTGTGGTCAGGAATGTGCATTCTCCAAAAACCTACAACGCCCAAGAAAGTCTGTGTCTCCTTTTTATTAGTAGGTGGAGACATTGCTGCAGTTTTGTTGATCACATCCACTGGGATCTGACGACGGCCATCTTGCCATTTTATTCCTAAAAACTGGATCTCCCGTGCATGTCCCTTGACCTTGCTTCGTTTTATGGCAAAACCAGCATCCAAAAGAACAGGAATTATTCTCTCACCTTTTTTGAAGACTTCTTTCGCTGTGTCGCCCCATACGATGATGTCATCAATGTATTGCAAGTGTTCTGGAGCTTCACCTTGCTCCAGCGTGGTCTGGATCAGCCCATGGCAGATGGTAGCACTGTGGTCCCTGGGGTCATTGGTTGGGTCATGGAGTCACTGGTTGGGTGATGGGGTCATTAGTTGAATAATGGGGTCATTGGTTGAATGATGGGGTCATTGGTTGAATGATGGGGTCATTGGTTGGGTCATGGGGTCACTGATTGCGTGATGGGGTCATTGGTTGAACGATGGAGTCATTGGTTGGGTTGTGGAGTCACTGATTGGGTGATGGGGTCACTGGTTGGGTTCAGGATTGGTTGGTTGGATGATGATGATGATGGTTGGATGATGATGGTGGTTGGATGATGATGGTGGTTGGATGATGATGGTGGTGGTTGGATGATGATGGTGGTGGTTGGATGATGATGGTGGTTGGATGATGATGGTGGTGGTTGGATGATGATGGTGGTGTTTGGATGATGATGGTGGTTGGATGATGATGGTGGTTGGATGATGATGGTGCTCTATGCCAAGGATGCACGGAGCATCTGGGCCAGTCACAAGAGGATGCTTTTGGATATTGGGGTGCAGGGCTTTGGTGTGAAGGTTCGGGAGACAGACTTTTGGGTGCAGGGATTTGGGCACCAAGAGTTCTGGGTGCAGCATTTGGGTCTGCAGGGTTCAGGTGTTCAGGACCTGGGGGTGCAGGACTTGTGGGCTGGAGGATTTGAGCGTGCAGGGATTTGGGGTGAGGGATTTCAGGGTGCCAGTTATGGGAGGGAAGGATCTGGGGTGCAGGGTTAAGGGGTTTAGGATTTTGGGGTGCAGAGTTTAGGGTGCACGTTCTGGGCATGTATGATTTGAGAGTGCAGGGCTTTGGGGTACAGGATTTGGGGTGCAGGGTTTTGGGGTCAGGATCTGGGGGTGCAGGGTGTTGGGGAGAAGGATTTGGGGGTGCAGCATTTTGAAGTGCAGGGTTTGGAGGAGGGAGGTTTTGGGGGTGAAGGATTTGGTGGTTCAGGTTTTGGGGGTGCAGTGTTAAGGGCGTGGAGGATTAGGGGTGCAGGATTTGTGGGGTTCAGGATTTGGGGCTCCAGGGTATGGGAGGGAAGGATCTGGGGCTTCAGGATTTGGGGGTGCACCGTTTGGGGGTGCAGGGTTTAGAAGTCAGGTCTAAGAGTGCAGAGTTTGGGGTGCAGGGATTTGGGGGGAAATTTAAGGTTGCAGAGTGTGGGGTGCACAGGACTGGGGCACAGGATTTGGGGGTGCGGGGTTTCAGGGTTCAGGATTTGGAGGTGTGGAGTTTTGGGGTGCAGGGGATGGGGGTGAAGGATTTGAGGCTGCAGGGTGGTGGGGGAAGGATTTGGGGGTGAGAGATTTGGGGTGCAGGATTTGGGGGTGCAGAGTTTTGGGAGGCAAGGATCTGGGGCTGCAGGATTTGGGGGTTCAGTGTTTAGGGCAGCACAATCTTGGGGTGCAGGGGTTTGCACTGAAGGGTTTGGTAGAGCAGGATTTGGGGGTGCAGGACTTTCGGGTGAGGTTTGGGGTGCAGGGGTCGTGTGTTCAGGGATAGGGGTGCAGGATTTGAGGGTGCAGGGCTCTGGGTGCAGAGTTTGGGAGTTCAGGGTTTGGGGTGCAGGGTTTTTGGCAGGAGGATCTGAGGGTGCAGGATCTGGGGGGCAGGATTTGGGGTTCAGCATTTTCAGTGCAGGTTTGGGGGGACTTGATTTTAGGGTGCTCGCTTTGGGCTGCAGGATCTGGGTGCAGGATTTAGGGTTCGGGGTTCAGGGATGCAGTGAAGTGCGGGATCTGGGGTGCTCGATTTTGGGGTGCAGAGTCTTGCAGGAAGGATGTGGCGGTGCAGGGTTTAGGGTGCAGAATTCGGGGGTGTAGGGTTTTAGGGAGAAAGGCTTGGGGGTGCAGGTCTAGGGGGGTAAAATTTGGGGGCAAAGGGTTTGAAGGAGCAGGATTTGGGGTGCAGGATTTGGGGGTGCAGGGTTTGGGCGTGCAGTGCTAAGGTGGTGGAGGGTGCAGGGTTTGTAGTGAAGGTTTTGGGGTGCAGGATCTGGGGGTGCAGGATTTGGGCATGAATACTTTTGGGGTG
This sequence comes from Patagioenas fasciata, assembly GCF_037038585.1. Classification (NCBI taxonomy): domain Eukaryota; kingdom Metazoa; phylum Chordata; class Aves; order Columbiformes; family Columbidae; genus Patagioenas; species Patagioenas fasciata. The sequence continues at coordinate 1,762,073 of NC_092545.1, forward strand.
CAGGATTTGAGGGTGCAAAATCTGATGGTGCAAGGTTTGGGTGTTCAAGATGTAGGCGAGCAGGATCTTGGGTTTTGGGGCACAGGGCTGGGTGAGGCCAGATTTGGGGTGCAGGTCTGGGTGAGGGATCTGGGGGTGCAGGGTTTGGTAGTGCGGGAATTGAGGGTGCAGAGTTTGGGGGGCAGGGCTTGGGGGAGCAGGAGTTTGGGGTTCAGAACCTGTGGGTGCAGAGTTTGGGGTGCAGAACCCGTGGGTACCGGGTTTGGGGAGGCAGAATTGGGGGTGCAGGGTTTTGGGGTTCAGGACATGGGGTTGAGGATTTGGGGGTGCAAGGTTTGGAAGTGCATTGATTAGGGGGAAGGATTTAGGGTGGTGGGATTTGGGGGCACGGGGTTTGGGGGTCAGCATTTGGGGGTGCAAAGCTTAGGGGGCAGCGTTTTGAGTGCAAGTTGGGGGAGGACTTGATTTTAGGGTGCAGGGTTTGGGGTGCGAGTTTGGGGATGGCAGCATTTCGGGTATACAGTTTGGGGGTGCAGGGTTTTGGGGAGCAGTATCTGGGGGTACAGGATTATGGGATGTGCAGGGTTTGGGGGCGCAGGGTTCAGGGTTGCAGGGTTTGGTATCACAGGTTTGGGGGGTTCATGGCTTGGGAGGAAGGATTTGGGGGTGCAGAATTTAGGGGTGCACGTTTTAAGGGTGCAGAGCTTAGGGGGAAGAATCGGAGATGTAGGGGTTTTGGGGACATTATCTGGGGGTCAGGATTTGGGGTGCAGGGTTTTGAGGTGCAGGGTTCAAGTGTTCAGGGTTTGAGGGAAGGATCTGGAGGTGCAGGGTTTTGGAGTGGAGGATTTTGGGGTGCAGGGTTAGTTGGGATTTGGGGTTGCAGGGATTTGGGGTGCAGGGTTTGGTGGTGCATTGGTTTTGGGGGTGGAGGACTGGGGGACACAGGGTTTCAGGGTGCAGGATGTGGGGGTGCAGGATTTGGGAGTGCAGAGTTGGGGGGCAGAATTTTTGGTGCAGGGCTTTGGGGTACAGGACTTGGGGGTGCAGGGGTTTGGGTGGGGAATTTGGGGTGCAGGGTGCTGAGGAACGATCTGGGGGTGCATTGTTTGGGGGGCTGGATGAGGAGGTGCACGATTTAGGGCTGCAGAGCCTGGGGGACAGGGGTTTGTTGGCAGAATGTGGGGGTGCGGGGTTCTGGGGTGCAGAGTTTGGGAGATCAGGGGTTTGGGGTGCAGGGGTTTGGGGGGAAATTTAACGTTGCGCAGTGTGGGTTGCATTGGTTTTGGGGTGAAGGATTTGGGGGTGCGGGGTTTGGGGGTCAGGATCTGGGGGTGAAAGGCAGTGGGGAAGGATCTGGGGGTGAGATATTTGGGGTGCAGGGTTTGGGATGCCAGGTTTGGGGTGAAGGGTTTGGGGGCAAGGATCTGGGGTGCAGGATTAGGGCAATCAGGGCTGGGGGGGTAAGTTTGTGTGGGGCAGAATTTCGGGGTGCAGGGTCTGGGTGGGCAGGATTTCGGGGGATCCGGGCTTGGGAGTGCAGGATTTTGGAGTACAGGGTTTGGGGGTGCAGGCTTGGGGAGGCAGAATTTGGGGGTGCAGGTTTGGAAGGGTCAGGACCTCGGGGGGCACAGTTTGACAGCACAATGTGGGGTGCAGGATTTGGGAGAGAAGGATCTGGGGGGGCAGGGTTTGGGCTGAAGGGTTTGGTAGGGCAGGGGTTGGGGGGGCAGGATTTGCGGGTTCAGAACCTGAGGGTGCAGGGTATTGGGGAGCAGGATCTAGAAGGGCAGGGTTTGGGGGTGCAGGATTTTGGGGAGCAGAGTTTGGGGGTTCATGACGTGGGGATGGAGGAATTCGGGGCGCAGGGTTTGTGGGTGCAGGGTTCACATGTTTAGGACCTGGGGGTGCAGAATTTAGGTGTGCAGGGGTCTGGGGTGCTGGGTTTTGGGGTGCAGGATCAGGGGGTGCAAGGTTTGGAAGTGCAGGGTTTTGGGGTGCAGGGTTTGGGAAATCAAGGTTTGGGGTTCCAGGATTTGGGGGTGCAGTGTTAGGGGGTGAATGCTTTCGAGGGGCAGGGTTTGGGGGTGTATGATCTGGGGGTGAAGGGTTTCAGGGTGCAGGGTCAGGGGGAAGGATTTGGGGGGCAGGGTTAGGTGGGATGTGGGGCTGCAGGGTTTAAGCGTGCAGGATTTTGGGGTGTAGGGGTTTGTAGTGCAAGGTTCGGTAGGGCAGGATTTGGGGGTGCAGGGCTTTGGGGTGAGGGATTTCAGGGTGCCGGGTTTGGGAGGGAAGGATCTGGGGGTACAGGTTTTGGGGCTTTGGGCTTTTAGGGTGCAACTTGTGGAGCACGGGGTTTCAGGGTGCAAGGTTCCGTGGTGTGGGGTTTGAGGGTGAAGGGTTTGGGGAGACAGAATTGGGGGTGCAGGGTTTGGGATTGCAGGGTGTGGGGGAAGGATCTAGGGGTACAAGGTTTGGGGTAGCAGGGTTTTGGGGAGCAGGGTTTCGGGGTCAGGCTTTAGGGGACAGGGTTTGGGGGGCAGGGCTGGGAGGGATGATGTGGGGGTGCAGGGTTTAGGGCAGGAGGATCTTGGGGTGAAGGGGTTTGGGCTGAAGGGTTGGGTAGGACAGGATTTGGGGTGCAGGATTTTAGGGTGCAACTTGTGGGGGCAGGATTTGGGGTACAGGAGGTTGGGGGTGCAGGGTTTGGGGTGTAGGATTTGTGGAGCAGGGACTGGGGGTGAAGGTCTTGTGGAGGCAGAATTGGGGGTGCAGATTTTGGGTGTTCAGGACCTGGGGCTTCAGGATTTGGGGGTGCACTGTTTGGGGGTGCAGGGTTTAGAAGTCAGGTCTAAGAGTGCAGCGTTTGGGGTGCAGAGTGTGGGGTGCACAGGACTGGGGCACAGGATTTGGGGGTGCAGGGTTTCAGGGTTCAGGATTTGGAGGTGTGGAGTTTTGGGGTGCAGGGGATGGGGGTGAAGGATCTGAGGGTGTAGGGTGGTGGGGGAAGGATTTGGGGGTGAGAGATTTGGGGTGCAGGATTTGGGGGTGCAGAGTTTTGGGAGGCAAGGATCCGGGTCTGCAGGATTTGGGGGTTCAGTGTTTAGGGCAGCACAATCTTGGGGTGCAGGGGTTTGCAGTGAAAGGTTTGGTAGGGCAGGATTTGGGGTGCAGGATTCTGGGGTGCTGGTTTGGGGTACAGGATTTGGTGTTGCAGGGATGGGGTTGAAGGGCTTGGGTTTCCAGGCGTTTGAGGTGCAGGATTTGGAGGTGCAAGGTTTGGGAGGGAATTCTTTGGGGTGCAGGGTTTGGGGGCAGGGTTTGGGGCTGTAGGCAATGAGAAGAGAGGAGATGGAGAGAACAGTGGGGAGGTGGAGGAGCAGGAGTGGAGGTGAATACCAGAGAGAGCGAGTGTGTGCGGATCAGCAGTGATCACCCCAAACCTGCCCCGCAGACACGGCACCCAAAATCCTGCACCCCAAAATACTCTTCCCAAACCTGCACCCCAGATCCTGACCCCAAGCCCTGCACCAAAACCCTGCCCCTCAATCCTGCACCCCCAAATCCTCCACCCCGATCCTGTCTTCCCAAACCCTGCACCCCAAATCCTGCACCCCCAAATTCGGCCCTACCAAACTCTGCACCCCTAAACCCTACAACTGAAACCTTGCACCCCCTAATCCTGCCCTCCCTACCTTCCTGAACCCCGAAACCTGCACCCCAAACCCTGCATTCCCAAATCTTTCCGTCCTATACCCTCCACCCCTAAACCTGCCCCCAAACCCTGCACCCCAAAGAATTCCCTCCCAAACCTTGCACCTCCAAATCCTGCACCTCAAAGGCCTGGAAACCCAAGCCCTTCAACCCCATCCCTGCAAAACCAAATCCTGTACCCCAAACCAGCACCCCAGCATCCTGCACCCCAAATCCTGCCTGCCAAACCTTTCACTGCAAACCCCTGCACCCCAAGATTGTGCTGCCCTAAACACTGAACCCCCAAATCCTGCAGCCCCAGATCCTTGCCTCCCAAAACTCTGCACCCCCAAATCCTGCACCCCAAATCTCTCACCCCCAAATCCTTCCCCCACCACCCTACACCCTCAGATCCTTCACCCCCATCCCCTGCACCCCAAAACTCCACACCTCCAAATCCTGAACCCTGAAACCCTGCACCCCCAAATCCTGTGCCCCAGTCCTGTGCACCCCACACTCTGCACCCCAAACGCTGCACTCTTAGACCTGACTTCTAAACCCTGCACCCCCAAACAGTGCACCCCCAAATCCTGAAGCCCCAGGTCCTGAACACCCAAAATCTGCACCCCCAATTCTGCCTCCACAAGACCTTCACCCCCAGTCCCTGCTCCACAAATCCTACACCCCAAACCCTGCACCCCCAACCTCCTGTACCCCAAATCCTGCCCCCACAAGTTGCACCCTAAAATCCTGCACCCCAAATCCTGTCCTACCCAACCCTTCAGCCCAAACCCCTTCACCCCAAGATCCTCCTGCCCTAAACCCTGCACCCCCACATCATCCCTCCCAGCCCTGCCCCCCAAACCCTGTCACCTAAAGCCTGACCCCGAAACCCTGCTCCCCAAAACCCTGCTACCCCAAACCTTGTACCCCTAGATCCTTCCCCCACACCCTGCACCCCAAATCCTGCACCCCCAAATTCGGCCCTACCAAACTCTGCACCCCTAAACCCTACAACTGAAACCTTGCACCCCCTAATCCTGCCCTCCCTACCTTCCTGAACCCCGAAACCTGCACCCCAAACCCTGCATTCCCAAATCTTTCCGTCCTATACCCTCCACCCCTAAACCTGCCCCCAAACCCTGCACCCCAAAGAATTCCCTCCCAAACCTTGCACCTCCAAATCCTGCACCTCAAAGGCCTGGAAACCCAAGCCCTTCAACCCCATCCCTGCAACACCAAATCCTGTACCCCAAACCCAGCACCCCAGAATCCTGCACCCCAAATCCTGCCTACCAAACCTTTCACTGCAAACCCCTGCACCCCAAGATTGTGCTGCCCCAAACACTGAACCCCCAAATCCTGCAGCCCCAGATCCTTGCCTCCCAAAACTCTGCACCCCCAAATCCTGCACCCAAATCTCTCACCCCCACCACCCTGCACTCCCAACCCCTGCACCCCAAAGCTCCACACTTCCAAATCCTGAACCCTGAAACCCCGCACCCCCAAATCCTGTGCCCCAGTCCTGTGCACCCCACACTCTGCAACCTTAAATTTCCCCCCAAGCCCCTGCACCCCAAACGCTGCACTCTTAGACCTGACTTCTAAACCCTGCACCCCCAAACAGTGCACCCCCAAATCCTGAAGCCCCAGATCCTTCCCTCCCATACCCTGCAGCCCCAAATCCTGAACCCCCAGATCCTGAATTCCAGGATCTTGCACCCCCAGACCCTGCACCCCCAAATCAGACACACGAACACCCTGCACCCCCAAATCTTGCACCTCTAAGCCTCCACCCCTTAACACTGCACCCCCAAATCTTTCACCCCAAAACCTCAACCCAGAACCCTGTACCCCAAAACCCTACACCTCCAAATCCTGAACCCTTAAACCCTGCACCCCCAGATCCTCCCCCCAAAGGAATGAACCCCCAAAACCTGCACCCCCAGATCCTGCTGCCCCATACCCAGCACCCCAAACTCTGCACCCAGAAATCCTGCACTCTCATAACCCTGCACCTCAAACAATTCCCTCAACCCTGCACCCCCAAAACCTGTAACCCCAAATGCTGCACCCCCAGGTCCTGTCCCCACACTCTGCACTGCCAGATCCTGCCCCCCTAAACCCTTAAAGCCCAAATATTGCACCCTCAGATCCTTCCTCAACACCCTGCACCCCCAAATTCCCCACCGAAAACCTGCACCCCCAGATCCTGCACCACCAAGTTCTGTGCCCTGAAGCCCTGCACTGAAAATCCTGCCCCCTAACTCTGCACTTCCAAATCCTGCACCCCCAAATCCTGCATCCCTAAACCCTGCACCCCCTAATCCTTCAACCCCCAAAGCCAATGCACTGCCAAACCCTGGACCCCCAGATACTGCACCCCAGAACCCTGCACGTTGAAATCCTGCACCCCCAAACCCTGCAGCCCAGAACCCTGTACCCGATATCCTGCCGCCCCACAACTTGCACCCCCAAACCTGCAACCCCAAATACTGCACCCCAAATCCTGCATCTTGAAACCCTGCTCCCCTAAATCCTTCCTCCCAAGCCATGTTTCCCCAAAACCTGTAATACCAAATCCTGCACCCCCAAATCCTGCACCCCAAAATTGTTCCCCCAAACCATTCGCCCCCGAATCTTTTATGTCCAAACCTGTCCCCCAAAACCTTGCACCCCTGAACTCTGCTCCCCCAAAGCCGGCCTGCGAAACCTTGTCAACCAGTTCCATCACCCCCAGATCCTGCTCCCCAAACCCTGCACCCAAAATCCTGCCCCACAAACCCTGCGCCCTCAGATCCTTCCTTACCCAACCCTGCACCCCCAAATCCTCCAACACCCAAGTCCTGAACACCTGAACCCTGCACCCCCAACTCCTCACCCCAAAGCCCTGCACCCCCAAATTCTGCCTCTAAACCCTGAACAACAAGGTTCTGCACCCCATATCCTGCTCCCCAGATCCTGCACCCCAGAATCCTGCACCCCCATGCTGTGATCCCTGCACCCTGCACCCCCAGATCCTTCCCTCCCAAAACCCGTAGCCCGATAACCCTGCACCCCAAAACGCTGCACCTCCAGATCGTGAACCTTTAAACCCTGCACCCCAAATCCTTCCTCCCCAAAACCTGCACCCCAAAACCCTACAATCCCAGATCTTGCACCTGCAAATCTCTGCACTCCACAACCCTGCACCCTCAAATCCTGCACCCCTATATCCTGCCCCCCAAAACCCTGGCACCTCCAGACCCTTGATCCGCAGATCCTGCAACCCTAAACCAGGCACCCCCAAACCCTTCCCCACCAAACCCTGCACCCCTCAGACCCTGAAGCCCAAATCCCTCTCCCAAAGCCCCTGCACCCCTGAAATCCTGTTCCCTAAGACCCTGCAGCCACAGGTCCTGAACCCCAAACCCCTGCACCCCAAAATACTGCACCCCAATCCCTGCAGGCCAACCCCGGCACCCCAGAGCCCTTCAACGCAAAATCTTGCACCCCCAGTTCCTGAACACGCAAATCCTGCCCTCCTAAACCCTGCACCCCAAAACCTGGCCCCCAACACTGCACCCCAAAGCCCAGCACCCCAAGACCCTTCATCCCCAAACCCTGAGCCCCCAAATCATGCACCTCCAGATCCTGAACCCCAAACCCTTTACCCACAAACACTGCACCCCCATATCCTGCACCCCAAGATCCTGCTACCCTAAACCCTGAACCCCCAAATCCTGCACCCCCGATTCCTCTCTCACAAGCCCTGCACCCCAAAACTCTGCACCCCCAAATCCTCTCCCCCCAAACAATGCACCTGGAACCTTGAACCCGCAAAGCCTGCACGCCCAGGTCCTGAACACCTGAACCCTGCCCCCGCAAATCCTTTAACCCCCAAACCCAGCACCCCAAACCCTGTACCCCCAGATCGTTCCCCAAACACCCTGCACCCCCAAACCCTGCACCCCAAATTCCTGCCCTACCAAGCCCTTCACCCAAACCCCCGCACCCTTAAATCCTGCACCCCTAAACCCTGCACCCCCAAATCCTGCACCTCCAGATCCTTCTTTCCTTCCTTCCTTCCTAAAGCCTGCACCCCAAATCGTGCCCTACCAAACCCTTCACCCCAAACCCCTGCACCCCACAGTCTTGCTCCCCCTAATCCTGCCATCCCAAACCCTGCACCCCAAATTCTCCCCCCAAACCCCGATCCCTGAAACACTGCACCTCCAAACCCTGTACCCCCAAATCCTTCCCCAACACCCTGCACCCCCAAACCCTGCACCCCTAAGCCTGAACCCTAAATCCCTCACCCAAAACCCCTGCAGCCCCAAACCCTGCACCCCAAGATCCTGCTCCCCTAAATCTTGAACACCCAAACCTTGCACCCTCAAACCCTGCACCCCTAAATCCTGCAGCACCAAACCCTGCCCCCCAAATCCTGCACCCCTAAATTCATCCCTACCAAACTTTGCACCCCTAAATCCTGAAATCTTACACCCCCTAATGCTGCCCTCCCAAATCCTGAGCCCTGCACCCCCAAAGCCTGCATTCCCAAACGCAGCACCCCCGGTCCTGAACACCCAAACACTGCACCCCCAAATTAGGCAGCCCCAAACCCAGCACCCCAAAATCCTCTGTTCACAAACTCTGCACGCCCCGAACCTGGACCCCCACATGTGCACCCCCAAAATCATGCCCCCCGGAAACGCTGCACTTCAAAACCCTGCACCCCCAAATCCTTCCCCCAAAACCCTGCCCCCCCAAACCCTACACCCCAAGGTCCTTCCCCCACCTCCTGGAACCGCAAACCCTGCACCCCAAAGAATTCCCTCCCAAACCTTGCACCTCCAAATCCTGCACCTCAAAGGCCTGGAAACCCAAGCCCTTCAACCCCATCCCTGCAACAGCAAATCCTGTACCCCAAACCAGCACCCCAGAATCCTGCACCCCAAATCCTGCCCTACCAAACCTTTCACTGCAAACCCCTGCACCCCAAGATTGTGCTGCCCTAAACACTGAACCCCCAAATCCTGCAGACCCGGATCCTTGCCTCCCAAAACTCTGCACCCCCAAATCCTGCACCCCAAATCTCTCACCCCCAAATCCTTCCCCCACCGCCCTGCAGCCTCAGATCCTTCACCCCCATCCCCTGCACCCCAAAACTCCACACCTCCAAATCCTGAACCCTGACACCCCACACCCCCAAATCCTGTGCCCCAGTCCTGTGCACCCCACACTCTGCACCCCAAACGCTGCACTCTTAGACCTGACTTCTAAACCCTGCACCCCCAAATCGTGAAGTCCCAGATCCTTCCCTCCCATACTCTGCAGCCCCAAATCCTGAACCCCCAAATCCTGCACCCCTAATCCTCCACCCTCTTAACACTGCACCCCCAAAACCTGAACCACCAAATCTTTCACCCCCAAAACCTCCCTCCTCCAAACCCTGCACTTCAAAATGCTGCACCCCCAAATCCTTCTCCCCAACACCCTGCACCCCCAGATCCTGACCTCAAAAGCCTGCACCCCAAATCCTGTACCCCAAAGCCCTGCACTCTCAAATCATACATGCCCAGAACGTGCACCCTAAACTGTGCACCCCAAAATCCTAAACCCCTTAACCCTGCACCCCCAAATCCTCCAGACCCATGTCCCGAACCCAGCACCCCAAAATCTACCCCCCAAAACCTACATCCCCAAATCCTGCACCCCCAGGTCCTGAACAGCCAAAATCTGCACCCCCAATTCTGCCTCCCCAAGACCTGCACCCCCAATTCTGCCTCCACAAGACCTTCACCCCCAGTCCCTGCTTCACTAAATCCTACACCCCCAAACCCTGCACCCCCAACCTCCTGGACCCCAAACCCTGCCCCCACAAGTTGCACCCTAAAATCGTGCACCCCAAATCCTGTCCTACCCACCCTTCACCCCAAACCCCTTCACCCCAAGATCCTGCTGCCCTAAACCCTGCACCCCCAAATCATCCCTCCCAGCCCTGCCCCCCAAACCCTGTCCCCCTAAAGCCTGACTCCGAAACCCTGCTCCCCAAAACCCTGCTACCCCCAATCTTGTACCCCCAGATCCTTCCCCCAACACCCTGCAATCCCAAACCCTGCACCCCCAATTCTGGCGCTAAACCCTGCACCCCCAAAACCCTGCACCCCAAAACCTTCTACCCCATAATTTGCACCCCAAAGCCCTGCACCCCCAAATCCCTGCGCCCCAAATCCTGCCTCTAAATGCTGAACTACAAGGTTCTGTACCCCAACAGCCTGCTCACCCAGATCCTGCACCCCAGAACCCTGCACCCCCATATTCTGATCCCTACAGCCTGCACCCCCAGCTCCTGCACCCCCAAAACCTGTACCCCTAAATCCTGCACCCTTCAACCCTGCAGCCCACAACGCTGCACCCCCAACCTCTGCAGCCCCAGTTCCTTAACGTGTGAAACCTGCGCCCCCAAGTCCTGCACCCCAAAACCTTACACCCGGAATCCTGCCCCCCCAAACCATGCACCCCAAAATCAAGGCCCCTCAAACTTGCACTCAAAAGTCCACACCAAGAAACCCTCCCCGCCCAGTTCCTAAAGACATGGAACCTGCACCCCCAAATCCCGCACCCCAAAACCCTGTAGCCCAGTACCCCAGACCACCAAATCTTGCACCTCCAAATCCTGCCCCCTTTAGCCCTGCACTTAAAACCCTGCACCCCAAATCCTGCAACCAAACCCTGTACCCCAAATCCTGCAACCAGCCCTTGTACCCCTAAATCCTTGACCTCCACATCCCGAATCTCCAAACGCAGCAACCCCAAAACCCTACACCCCCAATCCCTGCACCCCCAAATCATTGTCCTTCAAATCCCACACCCAAAGCTCGTACACCCCCAGATCTTGCACCCCAACACATTGCACCCCAAATCCTGCACCCCCAAATCCTCCAGCCCCATGTCCCAAACCCCCAAACCCTGCACCCTCAAGTCTTGCACCCTAATTCTGCCTCCCCAAGACCTGCACCCCCAAACCCTGCACCACTAAACCCTGCACCCCCAAACCCTGTACCCCAAATCCTGACCCCCACAAGTTGCACCCTAAAAACCTGCACCCCAAATCTTGTCCTACCCAACCCTTCACACCAAACCCCTTCACCCCAAGATCCTGCTGACCTAAAGCCTGCACCCCAAAATCATCCCTCCCAGCCCTGCCCCCCAAACCCTGTCCCCCTAAAGCCTGACCCCTAAACCCTGCTCCCCAAAACCTTGCTACCCCCAATCTTGCACCCCCCAACTCTGCACCCTCAGATCCTGCTGCTCCAAACCCTGCACCCCCAAATCCTCCAGCCCCACGTCCCGATCTCCCAAACCCTGCACCCCACAACCCTGCACCCCACAACCCCTTCACCCCCAAATCCTGCACCCCCAGCCCTACCCAATAAAATTTCCACCCCCAAATCCTGCCCTACCAAGCCCTCCACCCCAAACCCCTGCACCCCAAGATCCTGCTCTCCTATACCCTGCACCCCCATATCCTCCTTCCCCAAACCCTGCACCCCAAAACACTTCACTCCAAACCACTGCACCCCTAAATCCTGCAACCCCAAATCCTGGCCCCCAAACCCGGCAACCCAAACTCCTGCACCCAAATATCCTACTGCCCTAAACCCTGAACCCCCAAATCCTGCACCCCTGGAACCTGCAACCCCAGACTCTGCAGCCACAAATCAGGCCCCGCAAAATCCTTGCACCCCCAAATCCTGCACCACCTAATCCTCCAACCCCCTAACACAAACACCTAACCCCTTCTCCCCAGGGTCCATTGTGACACCCTGGGGATCCCCCTTGTCCCCAGGGCCCATTGTGACACCATGGGGGACCCCCTTCTCACTGAGGACCGATTGTGACATCGCAGGACCCACCCTGGTCCCCAGGGCCCATTGTGACATCCTGGGCACCCCTTTTGTCCCCAGGGCCCATTGTGGCACCATGGGGACCCCCTTTGTCCCCAGGGCCCATTGTGACATCCCAGGACCCCCTTTGTCCCCAGGGCCCATTGTGACAGGGTGGAGATCCCCCTTGTCCCCAGGCCTGTTGTGATGTCCCAGGACTCCCCATTGTCCCCAGGGCCCATTGTGACACCTTGGGGACCCCCCTTGTCCTAAGGGCCCATTGTGACATCCTGGGGACCCCCTTGTCCCCAGGGCCCATAGTGAAGTCCCAGGACCCCCTTTGTCCCAAGGGCCCATTGTGACGTCCCCGGATCCCCCATTGTCCCCAGAGCCCATTGTGACATCCTGGGGACCCCCATTGTCCACAGGGCCCATTGTGACATTCAGGGGACAGCCTTGGTCCCTAGGGCCCATTGTGACACCGTCGGGACCCCCGTTGTCCCCAGGGCCCATTGTGACATCCCAGGACCCCCCATTGTCTCCAGGGCCCATTGTGACATACTGGGGACTCCCCTTTGTCCCCAGAGCCCATTGTGACACCGTGGGGACCCCCTTTGTCCACAGGGCCCATTGTGGCATCTAAGGACCCCCCAATTGTGCCCAGGGTTCATTGTAACATATCAGGACGTCCCATTGTCCCCAGGGCCCATTGTGACGTCCCAGGACCCCCCGTCATCCCCAGGGCCCATTGTGTCATCCTGGGGACCTCCTTTGTCCCCAGAGCCCATTGTGACATCCTGGGGAACCCTTTGTCCCCAGGGCCCATTGTGACGTCCCAGGACCCCCCTTTGTCCCCAGGGTCCATTGTAAAATCCTGGGGACCCCTCTTTGTCCCCAGGGCCCATTTTGAAACCGTGGGTATCCCCCTTGTCCCCAGGACCCATTGTGACATCCTGAGGACCCCCTTTGTCCCCAGGGCCATTGTGACACCGTGGGGTCCTTTTGTCCCCAGGGCCCATTGTGACAACCTGGGGACCCCCTTTGTCCCCAGGGCGCATTGTGACATCCCAGGACCCCCTTTGTCCCCAGCCCCATTGTGACATCCAAGGGACCCCCCTTTGTCCCTAGGGCCCATTGTGACATTCCAGGACCCCCCATTGTCCCCAGAGCCCATTGTGATATCCAGGGCACCATCCTTGATCCGCAGGGCCCATTGTGACGTCCCAGGAACCCCCTTTGTCCCCAGGGCCCATTGTGACATCCCAGGACCCCACTTTATACTGAAGGCCCATTGTGACATCCTGGGGACCCCCTTTGCCCTAGGGCCCATTGTGACGTCCCCGGACCCCCCATTGTCCCCAGGGTCCATTGTGACATCCTGGGGACCCCCATTGTCCCCAGGGCCCATTGTGACATTCAGGGGACAGCCTTTGTCCCAAGGGCCCATTGTGACACCGTTGGGACCCCTGTTGTCCCCAGAGCCCATTGTGACATCCTGGAAACCCCCTTTGTGCCCAGGGCACATTGTGACCTCCCAGGACCCCACTTTGTCCCCAGGGCCCATTGTGACATCCTCGGGACGCCCCTGGTCCCCAGAGCCCGTTGTGACATCCTGGGGACTCCCCTCTGTCCCCTGGGCCCATTGTGACACCGTGGGGACCCCCTTTGTCCCCAGGGCCCATTGTGACATTTAGGGACCTCCCAGTTGTGCCCAGGGCTCATTGTGACATCCCAAGACCCCCCATTGTCCCCAGGGCCCATTGTGACGTCCCAGGACCCCCCGTCATCCCCAGGGCCCATTGTGACAGGGTGGGGACTCCCTTTGTCCTCAGGGGCCATTGTGATGTCCCAGGATCCCCGTTTGTCCCCAGGGCCCATTGTGACATCTCAGGACACCCCAATTGTTTCCAGGGCCCATTGTGGCATCCTGGGTACCCCTTTTATCCCCAGGGCCCATTGTGACATCCTGGGGACTCCCCTTGTCACTGGGGACCCATTGTGACACCATGGGGACCACCCCTTTCTCCCCAGTGCCCATTGTGACATCCTGGGGACCCCTTTGTCCCCAGGGCCCATTGTGACATCCCAGGACCCCCTTTGTCACCAGGGCCCATTGTGACGTCCCAGGACCCCTCTTTGTCCCCAGGGCCCATTGTGACATCCCCGGACCCCTCATTGTCCCCAGAACCCATTGTGACATCCTGGGGACCCCCCTTGTCACTGGGGACCCATTGTATACACCATGGGGACCCCCATTGTCCCCAGGGCCCATTGTGACATCCTGGGGACCCCCCCTTGTCACTGGTGACCCATTGTGACACCATGGGGACCCCCGTTTGTCCCCAGGGCTCATTGTGACATCCCAGGACCCCCCATTGTCCCAAGGACCCATTGTGACATATCAGGACCCCACTTGTCACTGGGGACCCATTGTGGCACCATAGGGACCCCCGTTTGTCCCCAGGGCTCATTGTGACATCCCAGGACCTCCCATTGTCCCCAGGGCCCATTGTGACATCCTGGGGACCCCTTGTTCCCCAGGGCCCACTGTGATGTCCCAGGACCCCCCCTTGTCCCCAGAGCCCATTGTGACATCCTGGGGACGCCCTTTTTCCCCAGGACCCATTGTGGCACCATTGGGACCCCCTTTGTCACTGGGGCCCATTGTGACTTCCCAGGACCTCACTTTGTCCCCAGGGCCCATTGTGACTTCCGGGGGACCCCCTTTGTCACCAGGGCCCATTGTGACGTCCCAGGACCCCTCCTTGTCCCCAGGGCCCATTGTGACGTCCCCGGACCCCCCATTGTTCCCAGACCCATTGTGACATCCTGGGGACCCCCTTTGTCCCCAGGGCCCATTGTGACATTCAGGGGACAGCCTTTGTCCCAAGGGCCCATTGTGACATCACAGGACCCCCTTTGTCCCCAGGACCCATTGTGACATCCTGGGCACCCCCTTTGTCCCCAGGGCCTATTGTGACAGTGTGGGGACTCCCTTTGTCCCCAGGGTCCATTGTGAAATTCTGGGGACCCCCTTTGTCCCCAGGGCCCATTGTGACATCTCAGGACCCCCCAATTGTTTCCAGGGCTTATTGTGACATCCTGGGGACCCCCCTTTGTCCCCAAGGCCCATTGTGATAGGGTGGGGAACCCCTTTGTCTCCAGGGCCCATTGTGCCATCCTGGGGACCCCACTTTGTTCCCAGGACCCATTGTGATGTCCACAATGGCCCCGTTGTCCCAAGGGGTCATTGTGACATCCTGGGGACCTCCTTTGTCCCCAGGGCCCATTGTGACGTCCCAGGACCCTCCATTTTTCCAAGAGCCCATTGTGACATCCTGGCGACCCTGCTTTTTCCTCAGGGCCCATTGTGGCACCATGGGGAGCCCCTCTGTCTCCAGGGCCCATTGTGACATTTAGGGGACTCCTCTTTGTCCCCAGGGCCCATTGTGACATCCCAGGATCCCCCAATTGTCCCCAGGGCCCATTGTGACATCCTCGGGACCCCCCTTTGTCCCCAGGGCCCATTGTGACACCGTGGGTACCCTGCTTGTCCCCAGGGCTCATTGTGACATCCTGGGGACCCCCCGTTGTCCCAGGTCCCATTGTGACATCCCAGGACCCCTCTTTTTCCCCAGGGCCCATTGTGACTTCCTGGGGAACCCCTTTGTCCCCAGGGCCCATTTTGGCACCATAGGGACGCCCTTTGTCACTGGGGCCCATTGTGACATCCCAGGACACCCCTTGTCTCCAGGGCCCATTGTGATATTCAGGGAACTGCTATTTGTCCCCAGGGTCCATTGTGACATCCCAGGACACCCCCTTGTCCCCAGGGCCCTTTGTGACATTCAGGGGACCCCTCTTTGTCCCCAGGGCCCGTTGTTGCATCCTCAGGTCCCCCCTTGTCCCCAGGGCCCATTTTGACATTCAGGAGAGCCCTCTTTGTCCCCAGGGCCTGTTGTGACATCCTGGGGACCCCCTTTGTCACTGGGGCCCATTGTTACATCCCAGGACCCCCCTTTGTCTGCAGGTCCCATTGTGACATTCAGGGGACCCCACTTTGTCCCCAGGGCCCACTGTGACGTCCTAGGACCTCCCTTTGTCCCCAGGGCCCATTGTGACACCGTGGGGACCCCCTGTTTTCCCCAGGACCCATTGTGACATCTGGTGGACCCCCTTGTCCCCAGGGCCCATTGTGGAACCGTGCGGACCCTCCTTGTCACTTGGGCCCATTGTGACACCGTGGGGACCACCCCTTTCTCCCCAGTGCCCATTGTGACATCCTGGGGACCCCACTTATCCCCAGAGCCCATTATGACATCCTTGGGACCCCTGTGTCCCCAGAGCCCATTGTGACATCCTGGGGAGCCCCCTTTGTCCCCAGAACCCATTATCACATCCTGGGGACCCCTGTGTCCCCAGGGCCCATTGTGACGTCCCAGGAACCCCCATTGTCCTCAGGGTGCATTGTGACATTCAGGGGACCCCCATTTGTCCCCAGGGCCTATTGTGACATCCTGGGGAGTCCCCTTTGTCCCCAGGGCCCATTGTGACACCATGGGGAACCCCCTTTGTCCCCAGTGCCCATTGTGACATCCTGGGTACCCCTATGTCCCCAGGGCCCATTGTGACATCCCAGGACCCCCCCTTGTCCTCAGGGCCCATTGTGACATCCTGGGGAGTCCCCTTTGTCCCCAGGGTCCATTGTGACATCCCAGGACCCCCCTTTTTCCCCAGGGCCCATTGTGACACCATGGGGAACCCCCTTGTCACTGGGGACGCATTGTGACACAATGGGGACCCCCCCTTTGTCTCAGGTGCCCATTGTGACATCCTGGGGACCCCCTTTATCCCCAGGACACATTGTGACGTCCCAGGACCCTCCATAGTCCCCAGAGCCCATTGTGACATCCTGGGTTCCCCCCTTTCCCCCAGGGCCCATTGTGACATCCTGGGGACTCCTCTGTGTCCCCTGGGCCCATTATGACATCCTGGGCACCCCGTTTGTCCCCAGGGCCCATTGTGACATCCCAGGGCCCCACTTTGTCCCCAGGGCCCATTGTTACAGGGTGGGACCCCCCTTGTCCCCAGGGCCCATTGTGACATCCTGGTGACTCCCTTTGTCCCCAGGGCCCATTGTGGCACCATGGGGACCCTCTTTGTCACTGGGGCCCATTGTGACATCCCAGGACCCCACTTTGTCTTAGAAGGTCACTGATCGGACTACTGGTACATCCTGACTCTGCTTTCTCAATAAACATTGAAGAACACCTGGGGTTTGTTTGCTCCAAGGGAAAACTTCCCTGCCACGGTTCCTGGTTCCCGGTCCTGTTTCCCGGTCCGGTTTGGCTTCGCTATCAGAACTGCTGCTGCCTCCACAGCCGCGCTCAAAGTCCCCGTTGTGACACCGGGATGGCGGGAGAAGGGGGGTGGCGGGGGCGGCAGCGGCGGCGATTGGGGGGGGGCAGTCGGGGCTGGGCGGACAAGCGGCGGCTGCTGCGGCTCCTCAGGCAGCGACAGCAGCAGCGATCGGGGGGACGTGGGGGGCGGACAAGCGGCGGCTGCTGCGGCTCCTCAGGCAGCGACAGCAGCAGCGATCGGGGGGACGTGGGGGGCGGACAAGCGGCGGCTGCTGCGGCTCCTCAGGCAGCGACAGCAGCAGCGATCGGGGGGACGTGGGGGGCGGACAAGCGGCGGCTGCTGCGGCTCCTCAGGCAGCGACAGCAGCAGCGATCGGGGGGACGTGGGGGGCGGACAAGCGGCGGCTGCTGCGGCTCCTCAGGCAGCGACAGCAGCAGCGATCGGGGGGACTTGGGGGGCGGACAAGCGGCGGCTGCTGCGGCTCCTCAGGCAGCGACAGCAGCAGCGATCGGGGGGACGTGGGGGGCGGACAAGCGGCGGCTGCTGCGGCTCCTCAGGCAGCGACAGCAGCAGCGATCGGGGGGACTTGGGGGGCGGACAAGCGGCGGCTGCTGCGGCTCCTCAGGCAGCGACAGCAGCAGCGATCGGGGGGACGTGGGGGGCGGACAAGCGGCGGCTCCTCCGGCCGCGGCCAGGACGTGGCTTCGCCGGCACCGGGGCCCGAGACCGCGCGCTGTGGGGCTGCGGGGCGGGTGTGGGGCCGGGGGTCTCCGGGGGTCCCGCAGCGGCCGCTGTGGGGCGGGATGGGGCGGCTGTGGAATTACCTGTGGGGCACTCATGGGGCTGCTGTAGGGGCTCTTAAGAGGCATGTCTGGAGCACTTATGGGGCGACTATGGGGCAGGTGCTGGGCTGCTACAGCGGGACCTGTGGGGCAGCCATAGGGCTGCTATGGGGTTGGTTATGGGTCACAGATGGGAGGGGGCAGCTGGGTGTGGCCCCGCCTACATGGGGTGGGGTCAGTGCCGAGGGGCGGGTACTGAGAGGGCACGCCCACGGGGAGCCCCTCGGGGGGGCGGAGCCTCTGTGTCACGCCCCATGGGAGGTGGTCTGGGGGCGGGCATTCTCTGGGGCACGCCCCCATGGGAGGAGCCTCTTGGGGTAGGGAGAGGGTGCGGTCAACATGGCACGGCCCCAAGGGGGCGTGGCTTAGCTCGGGAAGAGGTGGAGCCGAGAAGGGGCTGCCCGACCCGGCTCTCCAGGCGGCTCTGAGACGGAGCGGAGCGGGCCGGGCGGGGCCTCGCAGAAACAGCGGCGCAGCGAGTCCGCTCCGGGCTCCAACGGTGCGCGCACGTGGCCGCCGAGAGCGCCCCGTGCACCTCGCAGCGCCCATTTCTGCGCATGCGCATTGGGAAGCCCTCGAGACAACCCTTCCCCCGCGGCCCGTCCCTTCTCTTCCCTCTCCGCAATCTGATTGGCCAGCTAAGCACGTCAATTTCCATTCTCTCCGCCTATCATCACCCGTCCCCGTTTGTCCCGCGCTGCGCTCTGATCCAGTGTCTATTTACACTTAAATACATTTAAACTTCCATTTTAACACTCAGGTATCTTTTCAAATTTACAGATTTTGACATATTTACAATTATATATATTTAGACTGGGATATCGATTTACATTTATTAATAAATTAAAGGTATGTATACGGGTGTGAGTGGATATATATAGATGATATTTATTACCTATTTAGACTATGTAACACGTAGTAATTATACATAGCTCTGCCTACTCACACTTTTTTCTATTTTAAGTTCCTATCTAGATATTTTTTTCTTTTTCAAGTCCTTCACTTTTTAATCTACAAATAGATAAGATGTTTGTATTCTTAAAACCATCAACAGAAATTTTTTACATTCTAAAATCCTTTATATAACAGAGTAGAAAAGGGGTTTTATTTTAAAATCATTTTATATCTACATGAATACCATTCTGCAATATATAAATACAAACGACAGACTTCTCTCTGTTTGAAATTCTCACGCTCATATTTACAGGGTTTAATAAGTTTTATCCTCCCCCAGGAATTTTCAGGCATTTTTGGACTGTGACCCCCTCTTTTCAGGGGGACTCCCTTTTGAGCCCCACATTGTGGGGGATTTGAGGGATTTTCTTGCAGTCAGTGAACATTGTATGGAACTGAACTGAACTGAACAGGGCTCTGAGGCCTCTGTGTCCTGCAAGAGAGCAGGAGAGCAGGAGCGGAGCAGCCCCCGTGTCTACGTGACTGTACAGCCTTCTTCAGTGTTGGAACCGAGCTGCTTCGCCTTCTGTTTGTCCACGTGCACACACACCATTCCTCACTGGAAAACAGGCAGAAACCTTTCCACACGCACCCAGGTCTGTGCACCCAGGCCTTGTCTATTCCTGTCGGGTTTGCTGGGCTCTGTCAGGCTCCTCTGGCTCTGTCGTGCTTTGACAGCCTCTGTCAGGCCCTGCCAGACTCCACTGTTCGCTGTCAGGCGCTGTCGGGATTTGTCGGCCCCTGTTGAGTTCTATCAGGCTCTGTCAAGCCCTGTTGGGCTCTGTCGCGCTTTGTCAGGCTCTGCCTGGCTTTATCATGTTCCATAAGTGCTCTAAAAACTGGATGCTCTTGCGATGCTTGTATTCACACAATTATCGCATATTCATTACAATTTGGGGGAATTTTTAGCATCAAACGCATCTATAGTAAGAAAAAATGTCATAAACCTAGAGTTAGACTGAGGTCAATAATTTCATGGTCTTTGCTGCCATCTAGCGTCCCTTAAGAGAATGCACAGAACACACGTTCGGAGGTGCCTGCAGGTATGTGCCTGTTCTTGGACGAACCTGTGCGCGAAAGCCTTAGTGCCTATAAACGTTGGTCTGTCCACATGTGAGTGCCTTGATGTCAGCTCCATTTATGCTAAAGCTGGAGCATTATCGTTCAGACGTGTGCGTGTGTGCAGTGTGCCAAACATCCACGCACGTGTTTACCCTCAAGCATGTCAGTACATTTCACGTACGCCTTTCTGTCAATAGATGGGACTGGGCACGCTTGTGGAAGTGTGCGTGTGTGTGGCCACGTGTTTGCTTACACATCAGTGTGTAGCTGCGTGTGCGTGCACGCGGTGCTGGGTGCACATACCTGGGTGCCCCACAGGTCCCGCTGTAGCAGCCCAGCACCTGCCCCATAGTCGCCCCATAAGTGCTCCAGACATGCCTCTTAAGAGCCCCTACAGCAGCCCCATGAGTGCCCCACAGGTAATTCCACAGCCGCCCCATCCCGCCCCACAGCGGCCGCTGCGGGACCCCCGGAGACCCCCGGCCCCACACCCGCCCCGCAGCCCCACAGCGCGCGGTCTCGGGCCCCGGTGCCGGCGAAGCCACGTCCTGGCCGCGGCCGGAGGAGCCGCCGCTTGTCCGCCCCCCACGTCCCCCCGATCGCTGCTGCTGTCGCTGCCTGAGGAGCCGCAGCAGCCGCCGCTTGTCCGCCCCCCAAGTCCCCCCGATCGCTGCTGCTGTCGCTGCCTGAGGAGCCGCAGGAGCCGCCGCTTGTCCGCCCCCCACGTCCCCCCGATCGCTGCTGCTGTCGCTGCCTGAGGAGCCGCAGCAGCCGCCGCTTGTCCGCCCCCCCACGTCCCCCCGATCGCTGCTGCTGTCGCTGCCTGAGGAGCCGCAGCAGCCGCCGCTTGTCCGCCCCCCACGTCCCCCCGATCGCTGCTGCTGTCGCTGCCTGAGGAGCCGCAGCAGCCGCCGCTTGTCCGCCCCCCACGTCCCCCCGATCGCTGCTGCTGTCGCTGCCTGAGGAGCCGCAGCAGCCGCCGCTTGTCCGCCCCCCACGTCCCCCCGATCGCTGCTGCTGTCGCTGCCTGAGGAGCCGCAGCAGCCGCCGCTTGTCCGCCCCCCACGTCCCCCCGATCGCTGCTGCTGTCGCTGCCTGAGGAGCCGCAGCAGCCGCCGCTTGTCCGCCCAGCCCCGACTGCCCCCCGCCAATCGCCGCCGCTGCCGCCCCCGCCACCCCCCTTCTCCCGCCATCCCGGTGTCACAACGGGGACTTTGAGCGCGGCTGTGGAGGCAGCAGCTGTTCTGATAGCGAAGCCAAACCGGACCGGGAAACAGGACCGGGAACCAGGAACCGTGGCAGGGAAGTTTTCCCTTGGAGCAAACAAACCCCAGGTGTTCTTCAATGTTTATTGAGAAAGCAGAGTCAGGATGTACCAGTAGTCCGATCAGTGACCTTCTAAGACAAAGTGGGGTCCTGGGATGTCACAATGGGCCCCAGTGACAAAGAGGGTCCCCATGGTGCCACAATGGGCCCTGGGGACAAAGGGAGTCACCAGGATGTCACAATGGGCCCTGGGGACAAGGGGGGTCCCACCCTGTAACAATGGGCCCTGGGGACAAAGTGGGGCCCTGGGATGTCACAATGGGCCCTGGGGACAAACGGGGTCCTGGGACGTCACAATGGGCCCTGGGGACAAAGAGGGGTCCCCAGGATGTCACAATGGGCACTTGAGACAAAGGTGGGGTCCCCATTGTGTCACAATGCGTCCCCAGTGACAAGAGGGTTCCCCATGGTGTCACAATGGGCCCTGGGGACAATTGGGGGTCCTGGGATGTCACAATGGGCCCTGGGGACAAAGAGGGGTCCCCAGGATGTTCACAGTGGGCCCTGGAGACAGTGGGGGGTCCAGAAATGTCACAATGGGCCCTGGGGACAAAGGGGGCTCCCCAGGATGTCACAATGGGCTCTGGGGACAAAGGGGGTCCCCACGGTGTCACAATGCCCCTGGGGACAATGGGGGGTCCTGGGACGTCACAATGGGCCCTGGGGACACAGGGGTCCCAAGGATGTGATAATGGGCTCTGGGGACAAGTGGGGTCCCCAGGATGTCACAATGGGCACTGGGGAGAAAGGGGTGGTCCCCATGGTGTCACAATGGGCCCTAGTGACAAGGAGGGTCCCCACGGTTCCACGATGGGCCCTGGGGACAAGGGGGTCCACCAGATGTCACAATGGGCCCTGGGGAAAACAGGGGGTCCCCACGGTGTCACAATGGGCCCTGGGGACAAAGGGAGGTCCTAGGACGTCACAGTGGGCCCTGGGGACAAAGTGGGGTCCCCTGAATGTCACATTGGGACCTGCAGACAAAGGGGGGTCCTGGGATGTCACAATGGGCCCCAGTGACAAAGGGGGTCCCCAGGATGTCACAACAGGCCCTGGGGACAAAGAGGGCTCTCCTGAATGTCAAAATGGGCCCTGGGGACAAGGGGGGACCCCAGGATGCAACAACGGGCCCTGGGGACAAAGAGGGGTCCCCTGAATGTCACAAAGGGCCCTGGAGACAAGGGGTGTCCTGGGATGTCACAATGGGCCCCAGTGACAAAGGGCGTCCCTGTGGTGCCAAAATGGGCCCTGGGGACAAAGGGGGTCCCCAGGATGTCACAATGGGTCCTGGGGACAAAGGGAATCCCCATGGTGCCACAATGGACCCTAGTGACAAACGAGGTCCCCAGGATGTCACAACGGGCCCTGGGGACAAAGGGGGGTCCTGGGATGTCACAATGGGCCCTGGGGACAAAGACGAGTCCCCTAAATGTCACAATGGGCCCTGGAGACAGAGGGGCTCCCCATGGTGCCACAATGGGCCCTGAGGAAAAAGCGGGGTCGCCAGGATGTCACAATGGGCTCTTGGAAAAATGGAGGGTCCAGGGACGTCACAATGGGCCCTGGGGACAAAGGAGGTCCCCAGTATGTCACAATGACCCCTTGGGACAACGGGGCCATTGTGGACATCACAATGGGTCCTGGGAACAAAGTGGGGTCCCCAGGATGTCACAATGGGCCCTGGGGACAAAGGGGGTCCCCAGAATTTCACAATGGACCCTGGGGACAAAGGGAGTCCCCACACTGTCACAATAGGCCCTGGGGACAAAGGGTGTGCCCAGGATGTCACAATGGGTCCTGGGGACAAAGGGGGTCCCCAGGATTTCACAATGGGCCCTGGGGACAAAGGGGGTCCCCATGGTGCCACAATGGACCCTGGGGACAAACGAGGTCCCCAGGATGTCACAATGGGCCCTAGGGACAAAGGGAGTCCCCACCCTGTCACAATAGGCCCTGGGGACAAAGGGGGTGCCCAGGATGTCACAATGGGTCCTGGGGACAAAGGGCATACCCATGGTGCCACAATGGACCCTAGTGACAAACGAGGTCCCCAGGATGTCACAACGGGCCCTAGGGACAAAGGGGGGTCCCCAGGATGTCAAAATAGGCCCTGGGGACAAAGGGGGGGCCTGGGACATCACAATGGGCCGTGGGGACAATGGGGGGTCCTGGGATGTCACAATGAGCCCTGGGCACAATTGGGGGGTCCTTAGATGTCACAACGGGCTCTGGGGACAAAGGGCGTCTCCAGGATGTCACAATGGGCCCTGAGGACAAAGTGGGGTCCTGAAATGTCACAATGGGCCCTGGGCACAAAGGGGGTTCCCAGGATGTCACAATGGGCTCTGAGGACAACGGGGATTCCAACGGTGTCACAATGGGCCCTTGGGACAAAGGCTGTCCCCTGAATGTCACAATGGGCCCTGGGGACAAAGGGGGTCCCCAAGATGTCACAATGGGCTCTGGGGACAAGGGGGGGTCCTGGGACATCACAGTGGGCCATGGGGAACAAGGGGGTCCCCAGGATGTCACAATGGGCTCTGGGGACAAGGGGGGATCCCCATAGTGTTACAATGGGTCCCAGTGACAAGGGTGGTCCCCACGGTGCCACGGTGGGTCCTGGAGACAAGGGGGGTCCCCACGGTGTCACAATGGGCCTTGGGTACAAAGTGGGGTCCTGGGATGTCACATTGGACCACAGTGACAAAAGGGGTCCCCATGGTGTCACAATGGGCCCTGGGGACAAAGGAGGTCCCCACGGTGCCACAACGGGCCAGAGGGACAAGGCGGTCCCTATGATGTCACAATGGGCCCTGGGGACAATGGGAGGTCCTGGGATGTCACAATGAGCCCTGGGGACAAACGGGGGTCCCCATGGTGTCACAATGGGTCACCAGTGACAAGGGGGGTCCCCAGGATGTCACAATGGGCCCTGGGGACAAAGGGGGTCCTGGGACTTCACAATGGGCCCTGCGGACAAGGGCGGGTCCCCAGGATGTCACAATGGGCCCTGGGGACAATTGGGAGGTCCTGGGATGTGACAATGGGCCCTGGAGTCAAAGGGGTGTCCCCATGGTGTCACAATGGGCCCTGGGGACATAGGGGGGTCCTGGGATGTCACAATGGGCACTGGGAATAAAGAGGGGGTCCCCAGGGTGCAACTATGGGCCCTGGGGACAAGAGGGTCCCCAGGATGTCACAGTGGGCCCTGAGGACAAGGGCAGGTCCCCATGGTGTCACAATGGGTCCGCAGTGACGAGGAGGGTCCCCATGGTGTCACAATTGGCCCTGGGGACAACGGGGGTCCCGATGGTGTCACAATGGGCCCTTGGGAAAAAGGCTGTCCCCTGAATGTCACAATGGGCCCTGGGGACAATGGGGGTCCCAAGGATGTCACAATGGGCTCTGGGGACAATGGGGGGTCCGGGGATGTCACAATGGGCCCTGGGGACAAAGAGGGGTCCTGGGACGTCACAATGGGCCCTGGTGACAAAGGGGGGTCCTGGGATGTCACAATGGGCCCTGGGGACAAAGGGGGCTCACCAGGATGTCACAATGGGCTCTGGGGACAAAGGGGTCCCCAGGATGTCACAATGGGCCCCGGGGATAAAAGGGGTACCCAGGATGCCACAATGGGCCCTGGAGACAACTGGGCGGTCCCCGGGATGTCACAATGGGCCCTGGAAACAATTGGGGTGTCCCGAGATGTCACAATGGGCCCTGGGGACAAAGGGGGGTCCCCACCCTGTCACAATGGGCCCTGGGGACAAAGGGAGTCCCCACCCTGTCACAATGGGCCCTGGGGACAAAGAGGGTCCCCAGGATGTCACAATGGACCCTGGGGACAAAGGGGGGTCCTGGGACGTCACAATGGGCCCTGGGGACAAAGGAGGTCCCCAGGATTTCACAATGGGCCATGGGGACAAGGGGTGTCCTGGAATGTCACAATGGGCCCTGGGGACAAAGGGGGTGCCCAGGATTTCACAATAGGCACTGGGGACAAGGGGGTCCAGAGGATGTCACAATGGGCCCTGGGGACAAAGAGCGTCCCCAGCATGTCACAATGGGCCCTGGGGACAAAGAGGGGTCCCCTGAATGTCACAATGGGCCCTGGGGAGAAGGGGGTGCAGTGGATGTCACAATGGGCCCTGGGGACAATGGGGGGTGTCCAGGATGTGAGAATGAGTCCTGAGGACAAGGGGGGGTCCCCATGGTGTCACAATGGGTCCCCAGTGACAAGGAGGTGTCCCCATGGTGTCACAATAGGCCCTGGGGACAAAGTGGGGTCCAAGAATGTCACAATGGGCCCTGGGGACAAAAGGGCTTGCCATGGTGCCACAATGGGCCCTGGGGTCAAAGGGGGTGTCCCCATGGTGCCACAACGGGCCCTGGGAGCAAGGGGGTGGCCAGGATGTCACAATGGGTCCTGGGGAAAATGGGGGGTGCCCAGGATGTCACAATGGACCCTGAGGACAATGAGGGTCCCCAGGATGTCACAATGGGCCCTGGGGACAATGGCGGGTGCCCAGGATGTGAGAATGAGTCCTGAGGACAAGGAGGGGTCCCCATGGTGTCACAATAGGCCCTGGGGACAAAGTGGGGTCCTAGAATGTCACAATGGGCCCTGGGGACAAAAGTGGTCCCCATGGTGCTACAATGGCTCCTGGGGACAAAGGGGGGTCCTGGGATGTCACAATGGGCACCGGGGACAAGGGGGTGTCCCCATGGTGCCACAATGGGCCCTGGGAGCAAGGGGGTGGCCAGGATGTCACAATAGGTCCTGGGGACAATGGGGGGTCCTGGGACGTCACAATAGGCCCTGGGGTCAAGGAGGGATCCCCAGGATGTCACAATGGGCCCTGGGGACAAAGAGGGGTCCCCTGAATGTCACAATGGGCCCTGGGGACAAGGGGGTGCCGAGGATGTCACAATGGGCCCTGGGGACAATGGGGGGTCCTGGGATGTCACAATGGGCCCTGGGAACAAGGGTGGGTCCCCAGGATGTCACAATGGGCCTTGGGAACAAGGGGTTCCCCCAGATAACACAATGGGCCCCGGGGACAATGTAAGGTCCTGGGCTGTCACAATGGACCCTGAGGACAAGGGGGGTCCCCAGGATGTCACAATGAAGTCCTGGGACAAAGGGGGTCCCCAGGATGTCACAATGGGGCCTGGGGACCAGGGGGGGTCCTGGGATGTCACAATGGGCCCCAGTGACAAAGGGGGTCCCTATGGTGCCACAATGGGCCCTGGGGACAAAGGGGGTCCCCAGGATGTCACAATGGGCCCTGGGGACAATGGGGGGTCCTGGGATGTCACAATGGGCCCTGGGGACAAGGGTGGGTCCCCAGGATGTCACAATGGGCCTTGGGAACAAGGGGTTCCCCCAGATAACACAATGGGCCCTGGGGACAATGTAAGGTCCTGGGCTGTCACAATGGACCCTGAGGACAAGGGGGGTCCCCAGGATGTCACAATGAAGTCCTGGGACAAAGGGGGTCCCCAGGATGTCACAATGGGGCCTGGGGACCAGGGGGGGTCCTGGGATGTCACAATGGGCCCCAGTGACAAAGGGGGTCCCTATGGTGCCACAATGGGCCCTGGGGACAAAGGGGGTCCCCAGGATGTCACAATGGGCCCTGGGGACAAAGAGGGGTCCCCTGAATGTCACAATGGGCCCTGGGGACAAGGGGGTGCCGAGGATGTCACAATGGGCCCTGGGGACAATGGGGGGTCCTGGGATGTCACAATGGGCCCTGGGGACAAGGGTGGGTCCCCAGGATGTCACAATGGGCCTTGGGAACAAGGGGTTCCCCCAGATAACACAATGGGCCCTGGGGACAATGTAAGGTCCTGGGCTGTCACAATGGACCCTGAGGACAAGGGGGGTCCCCAGGATGTCACAATGAAGTCCTGGGACAAAGGGGGTCCCCAGGATGTCACAATGGGGCCTGGGGACCAGGGGGGGTCCTGGGATGTCACAATGGGCCCCAGTGACAAAGGGGGTCCCTATGGTGCCACAATGGGCCCTGGGGACAA
The DNA here is from genome assembly GCF_037038585.1 of Patagioenas fasciata. Classification (NCBI taxonomy): domain Eukaryota; kingdom Metazoa; phylum Chordata; class Aves; order Columbiformes; family Columbidae; genus Patagioenas; species Patagioenas fasciata. The sequence continues at coordinate 1,789,221 of NC_092545.1, forward strand.
AGGGGGTCCCCAGGATGTCACAATGGGCCCTGGGGACAAAGAGCGCCCCCAGCATGTCACAATGGGCTCTGGGGACAAAGGGGGTCCCCTGAATGTCACAATGGGCCCTGGGGACAATGGGGGGTCCTGGGATGTTACAATGAGCCCTGCAGACAAGGGTGGTACCCACGGTGTCACTATGGGCCCTGGGCACAAGGGGGGGTCCCCATAGTGTCACAATGGACCCTGGGGACAAGTGGGGTCCCCACGATGTCACAATGGGCCCTGGGGACAATGGGGGGTACCCAGGATGTGAGAATGAGTCCTGAGGACAAGGAGGGGTCCCCATGGTGTCACAATAGGCCCTGGGGACAAAGTGGGGTCCTAGAATGTCACAATGGGCCCTGGGGACAAGGGGGTATCCCCATGGTGCCACAATGACCCCCTGGGAGCAAGGGGGTGCCCAGGATGTCACAATGGACCCTGAGGACAAGCAGGGGTCTCCATGGTGTCACAATGGGCCCCCAGTGACAAGGGGGAGTCCCCATGGTGCCACAATACGCCGTGGGGAGAAACGGGTCCCCAGGATGTCACAATGGGCCCTAGGGACAAAGGGGGGTCCGCCGGATGTCACAATGGGCCCTGGGGACCAGGGGGGATCCTGGGATGTCACAATGGGCCCCAGTGACAAAGTGGGTCCCTATGGTGCCACAATGGGCCCTGGGGACAAAGGGGGTCCCCTGGATGTCACAATGGGCTCTGGAGACACGGAGGATCCCCAGGATGTCACAATGGGCCCTGGGGACAAATGGGGTCCCCACGGTATCAGAATGGGCCCTGGCAACAAAGGGGGGTCCCCTGAATGTCACAATGGGCCCTGGGGACAATGGGGGGTCCTGGGATGTCACAATGAGCCCTGCGGACAAGGGTGGTACCCACAGTGCCACAATGGGCCCTGGGCACAAGTGGATGTCCCCATAGTGTCACAATGGGTCCTGGGGACAAGTGGGGTCCCCAGGATGTCACAATGGGCCCTGGGGACAATGTGGGGTCCTGGGATGTCACAATGGGCCCCAGAGACAAAGGGGGTCCCCCTGAATGTCACAATGGGTCCTGGGGACAATGGGGGGTCCTAGGACGTCAAAATGGGCCCTGGGGACAAGGAGCGATCCCCAGGATGTCACAATGGGCCCTGGGGACTATGGGGGGTCCTGGGATGTCACAATGGGCCCTGGGGATAAGGGGGGGTCCCCAGGATGTCACAGTGTGCCCTGGGTACAAAGAGGTGTCCCTGGAATGTCACAATGGGCCCTGGGGACAAGGGGGTGCCCTGAATGTCACAATGGGCCCTGGGGACAATGGGGGGTCCTGGGACATCACAATGGGCCCGAGTGACAAGGGGGGGTCCCCAGGATGTCACAATGGGCCCTGGGGACAAAGAGGGGTCCCCTGAATGTCACAATGGGCCCTGGGGACAAGGGGGTGCCCTGAATGTCACAATGGGCCCTGGGGACAATGGGGGGTCCTGGGAAGTCACAATGGGCCCGAGTGACAAGGGGGGGTCCCCAGGATGTCACAATGGGCCCTGGGGACAATGGCGGGTCCCCTGAATGTCACAATGGGCCCTGGGGACAAGGGGGTGCAGTGGATGTCACAATGGGCCCTGGGGACAATGGGGGGTCCTGGAATGTCACAATGGGCCCTAGGGACAATGGGGGTCCCCAGGATGTCACAATGGGCCCTGGGGACAAAGGGGGGTCCTGGGATGTCACAATGGGCCCCAGTGACAAAGGGGGTCCCCATGGTGCCACAATGGGCCCTGGGGACAAGGGGGTTCCCCTGGATGTCACAATGGGCTCTGGGGACAAGGAGGGTCCCCAGGATGTCACAATGGGCCCTGGAGACAAAGGCGGTCCCCACCATATCAGAATGGGCCCTGGGGACAATGGGGGGTCCCGTGAATGTCACAATGGGCCCTAGGGACAAGGGGGTGCCGAGGAGGTCACAATGGGCCCTGGGGACAATGGGGGGTCCTGGGACGTCACAATGGGCCCTGGGGACAAGAGGGGATCCCTAGGATGTCACAATGGGCCCTGGGGACTAATGAGGTCCCCACGGTCTCACAATATGTCCTGGAGACAAAGGGGGGTCCCCTGAATGTCACAATGTGCCCTGGTGACAAGGGGGGATCCCCAGGATGTCACAATGGGCCCTGGGGACAATGGGGGGTCCTGGGACGTCACAATGGGCCCTGGGGACAAGAGGGGGTCCCCAGGATGTCACAATGGGCCCTGGGGACAAAGAGGGGTCCCCTGAATGTCACAATGGGCCCTGGGGACAAGGGGGTGCCGAGGATGTCACAATGGGCCCTGGGGACAATGGGGGTCCTGGGACGTCACAATGGGCCTTGGGGACACAGAGGGGCCCTAGGACGTCACAATCAGCCCTGGGGACAAGGGGGGATCCCCTGAAAGTCACAATGAGCCCTGGGAACAGAGGGGGGTCCTGGGACGTCACAATGGGCCCTGGGGACAAGGGGGGGTCTCCAGGATGTCACAATGGGCCCTGGGGACAAAGAGGGGTCCCTAAAGTGTCACAATGGGCCCTGGGGACACAGAGGGGCCCTGGGACGTCACAATCAGCCCTGGGGACAAAGTGGGGTCCTGGGATGTCACAATGGGCCCCAGTGACAAAGGGGGTCCCCATGGTGCCACAATGGGCCGTGGGGACAAAAGGGGTGCCCAGGATGTCACAATGGGCCCTGGGGACCAGGGTGGGTCCTGCGATGTCACAATGGGCCCTGGGGACAAAGGGGGTCCCCTGTATGTCACAATGGGCTCTGGGGACAAAGGGGGGTCCTGCGATGTCACAATGAGCCCTGCGGTCAAGGGTGGTACCCACGGTGTCACAATGGGCCCTGGGAACAAGGGGGGGTCCCCATAGGGTCACAATGGGTCCTGGGGAAAATGGGGTCCCCAGGATGTCACAATGGGCCCTGGGGACAATGGGCGGTCCTGGGATGTCACAATGGGCCCCAGTGACAAAGGGGTTCCCTGAATGTTACAATGGGTCCGGAGGACAATGGGGGGTCCTGGGACGTCACAATAGGCCCTGGGGACAAGGAGGGATCCCCAGGATGTCACAATGGGCCCTGGGGACAAGGGGGGGTCCCCAGGATGTCACAATGTGCCCTGGGTACAAAGAGGCGTCCCCTGAATGTCGCAATGGGCCCTGGGGACAATGGGGGGTCCTAAGACGTCACAATGGGCCCTGGGGACAAGGAGGGATCCCCAGGATGTCACAATGGGCCCTGGGGACAATGGGGGGTCCTGGGACGTCACAATGGGCCCCAGTGACAACGGGGGTCCCCAGGATGTCACAATGGGCCCTGGGGACAAAGAGGGGTCCCCTGAATGTCACAATGGGCCCTGGGGACAAGGGGGTGCAGTGGATGTCACAATGGGCCCTGGGGACAATGGGGGGTCCTGGAATGTCACAATGGGCCTTGGGGACAATGGGGGTCCCCAGGATGTCACAATGGGCCCTGGGGACAATGGGGTTGCCCAGGATGTCACAATGGGCCCTGGGGACAATGGGAGTCCCCAAGGTGTCAGAACGAGCCCTGGGGACAAAGTGAAATCCTGGAATGTCACAATGGCCCCCAGTGACAAAGGGGTTCCCCACGGTGTCACAATGGGCCCTGGGGACAAAAGGGGTCCCCAGGATTTCACAATAGCACTGGGGACAAAGGGGGGTCATGGGATGTCACAATGGGCCCTGGGGACAAGGGAGATCCCCATGGTGTCACAATAAGCCCTGGGGACAAAGTGGGGTCCTGGGATGTCACAATGGGCTCTGGGACAAGGAGGGTCCCCAGGATGTCACAATGGGCCCTGGGGACAAAGGGGGGTCCTGGGATGTCACAATGGGCCCTGGGGACAAGGGACATCCCCATGGTGTCACAATAAGCCCTGGGGACAAAGTGGGGTCCTGGGATGTCACAATGGGCTCTGGGACAAAGAGCGTCCCCTGAATGTCACAATGGGCCCTGGGGACAAAGGGCGTCCCCACGGTATCAGAATGGGCCCTGGGGACAAAGGGGGTCCCCTGAATGTCACAATGGGCCCTGGGGACAGTGGGGGGTCCTGGGACGTCTCAATGGGCCCTGGGGACAAGGGGGGGTCCCCAGGATGTCACAATGGGCCCTGGGGACAAAGAGGGGTCCCCTGAATGTCACAATGGGCCCTGGGGACAAGGGGGTGCAGTGGATGTCACAATGGGCCCTGGGGACAATGGGGGGTGTCCAGGATGTGAGAATGAGTCCTGAGGACAAGGGGGGGTCCCCATGGTGTCACAATGGGTCCCCAGTGACAAGGAGGGGTCCCCATGGTGTCACAATAGGCCCTGGGGACAAAGTGGGGTCCAAGAATGTCACAATGGGCCCTGGGGACAAAAGGGGTTGCCATGGTGCCACAATGGGCCCTGGGGTCAAAGGGGGTCCCCATGGTGCTACAATGGCCCTGGGGACAAAGGGGGGTCCTGGGATGTCACAATGGGTCCTGGGGACAAAGGGGGTGTCCCCATGGTGCCACAACGGGCCCTGGGAGCAAGGGGGTGGCCAGGATGTCACAATGGGTCCTGCGGAAAATGGGGGGTGCCCAGGATGTCACAATGGACCCTGAGGACAAGCGGGGGTCTCCATGGTGTCACAATGGGCCCCAGTGACAAAGGGGCTCCCCTGAATGTCACAATAGGTCCTGGGGACAATGGGGGGTCCTGGGACGTCACAATGGGCCCTGGGGACAACGAGGGATCCCCAGGATGTCACAATGGGCCCTGGGGAGAAAGAGGGGTCCCCTGAATGTCACAATGGGCCCTGGGGACAATGGGGGGTCCCCTGAATGTCAAAATGGGCCCTGGGGACAAGGAGGGATTCCCAGGATGTCACAATGGGCCCTGGAGACAAGGGGGTGTCCCTAGGATGTCACAATGGGCCGTGCGGACAAGGGTGGTACCCACGGTGTCACAATGGTCACTGGGCACAAGGGGGGGTCCCTATAGTGTCACAATGGGTCCTGGGGACAAGTGGGGTCCTGGGATGTCACAATGGACCCCAGTGACAAACGGGGGCCCCTGAATGTCACAATGGGCCCTGGGGACAATGGGGGTCCTGGGACGTCCCAATGGGCCCTGGGGACTAGGAGGGATCCCCAGGATGTCACAATGGGCCCTGGGGACAATAGCGGGTCCTGGGACGTCCCAATGGGCCCTGGGGACAAGCAGGGATCCCCAGGATGTCACAATGGGCCCTGGGGACAATGGCGGGTTCTGGGACGTCACAATGGGCCCTGGGGACAAGGGGGGTCCCCAGGATGTCACAATGGGCCCTGGGGAAAAAGAGGGGTCCCCTGAATGTCACAATGGGCCCTGGGGACAAGGGGGTACTGAGGATGTCACAATGGGCCCTGGGGACAATGGGGGGTCCTGGGACGTCACAATGGGCCCTGAGGACAATGGTGGGTCCCCTGAATGTCACAATGGGCCCTGGGGACAACGGGGGGTCCGCAGGATGTCACAATGGGCCCTGGGGACAATGGCGGGTTCTGGGACGTCACAATGGGCCCAAGTGACAAGGAGGGTCCCCACGGTGCCACGATGGGTCCTGGGGACAAGGGCGTCCCCCAGATGTCACAATAAGCCCTGGGGACAAAGTGGGGTCCTGGGATGTCACAATGGGCCCTGGGGACAATGGGAGTCCCCAAGGTGTCAGAACGAGCCCTGGGGACAAAGTGGAATCCTGGAATGTCACAATGGCCCCCAGTGACAAAGGGGTTCCCCATGGTGCCACAATGGGCCCTGGGGACAAAAGGGGTCCCCAGGATTTCACAATGGCCCTGGGGACAAAGGGGGGTCCTGGGATGTCACAATGGGCCCTGGGGACAAAGGGGGTATCCCCATGGTGCCACAACGGGCCCTGGGAGCAAGGGGGTGGCCAGGATGTCACAATGGGTCCTGGGGAAAATGGGGGGTGCCCAGGATGTCACAATGGACCCTGAGGACAAGCGGGGGTCTCCATGGTGTCACAATGGGCCCCAGTGACAAAGGGGCTCCCCTGAATGTCACAATAGGTCCTGGGGACAATGGGGGGTGCTGGGACGTCACAATGGGCCCTGGGGACAATGAGGGATCCCCAGGATGTCACAATGGGCCCTGGGGACAAAGAGGGGTCCCCTGAATGTCACAATGGGCCCTGGGGACAAGGGGGTGCCGAGGATGTCACAATGGGCCCTGGGGACAATGGGGGTGCAGAGGATGTCACAATGGGCCCTGGGGACAATGGGCGGTCCTGGGACGTCACAATGGGCCCTGAGGACAAGGAGGGATCCCCAGGATGTCACAATGGGCCCTGGGGACAATGGGCGGTCCTGGGACGTCACAATGGGCCCTGAGGACAAGGAGGGATCCCCAGGATGTCACAATGGGCCCTGGGGACAATGGGGGGTCGTTAGACGTCACAATGGCCCCTGGGGACAAAGAGGGGTCCCCTGAATGTCACAATGGGCCCTGGGGACAATGGGGGGTCCTGGGACGTCACAATGGGCCCCAGTGACAAGAGGGGGTCCCCAGGATGTCACAATGGGCCCTGGGGACAATGGGGGGTCCTGGAATGTCACAATGGGCCCTGGGGACAATGGGGGTCCCCAGGATGTCACAATGGGCCCTGGGGACAATGGGGTTGCCCAGGATGTCACAATGGGCCCTGGGGACAATGGGAGTCCCCAAGGTGTCAGAACGAGCCCTGGGGACAAAGTGAAATCCTGGAATGTCACAATGGCCCCCAGTGACAAAGGGGTTCCCCACGGTGTCACAATGGGCCCTGGGGACAAAAGGGGTCCCCAGGATGTCACAATAGCACTGGGGACAAAGTGGTGTCCTGGGATGTCACAATGGGCCCTGGGGACAAGGAGGGTCCCCAGGGTATCAGAATGGGCCCTGGGGACAAAGGGGGTCCCCTGAATGTCACAATGGGCCCTGGGGACAGTGGGGGGTCCTGGGACGTCTCAATGGGCCCTGGGGACAAGGGGGGGTCCCCAGGATGTCACAATGGGCCCTGGGGACAAAGAGGGGTCCCCTGAACGTCACAATGGGCCCTGGGGACAAGGGGGTGCAGTGGATGTCACAATGGGCCCTGGGGACAATGGGGGGTGTCCAGGATGTGAGAATGAGTCCTGAGGACAAGGGGGGGTCCCCATGGTGTCACAATGGGTCCCCAGTGACAAGGAGGGGTCCCCATGGTGTCACAATAGGCCCTGGGGACAAAGTGGGGTCCAAGAATGTCACAATGGGCCCTGGGGACAAAAGGGGTTGCCATGGTGCCACAATGGGCCCTGGGGTCAAAGGGGGTCCCCATGGTGCTACAATGGCCCTGGGGACAAAGGGGGGTCCTGGGATGTCACAATGGGTCCTGGGGACAAAGGGGGTGTCCCCATGGTGCCACAACGGGCCCTGGGAGCAAGGGGGTGGCCAGGATGTCACAATGGGTCCTACGGAAAATGGGGGGTGCCCAGGAAGTCACAATGGACCCTGGGTACAAAGAGGCGTCCCCGGAATGTCACAATGGGCCCTGGGGACAAGGGGGTGCCCTGAATGTCATAATGGGCCCTGGGGACAATGGGGGGTCCTAAGACATCACAATGGGCCCTGGGGACAAGGAGGGATCCCCAGGATGTCACAATGGGCCCTGGGGACAATGGGGGGTCCTGGGACGTCACAATGGGCCCCAGTGACAAGGGGGGGTCCCCAGGATGTCACAATGGGCCCTGGGGACAAAGAGGGTCCCCACGGTATCAGAATGGGCCCTGGGGACAAAGGGGGTCCCCTGAATGTCACAATGGGCCCTGGGGACAGTGGGGGATCCTGGGACGTCTCAATGGGCCCTGGGGACAAGGGGGGGTCCCCAGGATGTCACAATGGGCCCTGGGGACAAAGAGGGGTCCCCTGAATGTCACAATGAGCCTGGGGACAAGGGGGTGCAGTGGATGTCACAATGGGCCCTGGGGACAATGGGGGGTGTCCAGGATGTGAGAATGAGTCCTGAGGACAATGGGGGGTCCCCATGGTGTCACAATGGGTCCCCAGTGACAAGGAGGGGTCCCCATGGTGTCACAATAGGCCCTGGGGACAAAGTGGGGTCCAAGAATGTCACAATGGGCCCTGGGGACAAAAGGGCTTGCCATGGTGCCACAATGGGCCCTGGGGTCAAAGGGGGTCCCCATGGTGCTACAATGGCCCTGGGGACAAAGGGGGCTCCTGGGATGTCACAATGGGTCCTGGGGATAAAGGGGGTGTCCCCATGGTGCCACAACGGGCCCTGGGAGCAAGGGGGTGGCCAGGATGTCACAATGGGTCCTGCGGAAAATGGGGGGTGCCCAGGAAGTCACAATGGACCCTGGGTACAAAGAGGCGTCCCCGGAATGTCACAATGGGCCCTGGGGACAAGGGGGTGCCCTGAATGTCACAATGGGCCCTGGGGACAATGGGGGGTCCTAAGACGTCACAATGGGCCCTGGGGACAACGAAGGGATCCCCAGGATGTCACAATGGGCCCTGGGGACAATGGGGGGTCCTGGGACGTCACAATGGGCCCCAGTGACAAGGGGGGGTCCCCAGGATGTCACAATGGGCCCTGGGGACAAAGAGGGGTCCCCTGAATGTCACAATGGGCCCTGGGGACAAGGGGGTGCAGTGGATGTCACAATGGGCCCTGGGGACAATGGGGGGTCCTGGAATGTCACAATGGGCCCTGGGGACAATGGGGGTCCCCAAGATGTCACAATGGGCCCTGGGGACAATGGGAGTCCCCAAGGTGTCAGAACGAGCCCTGGGGTCAAAGTGGAATCCTGGAATGTCACAATGGCCCCCAGTGACAAAGGGGTTCCCCATGGTGTCACAATGGGCCCTGGGGACATAAGGGGTCCCCAGGATTTCACAATAGCACTGGGGACAAAGGGGGGTCCTGGGATGTCACAATGGGCCCTGGGGACAAAGGGGGGTCCTGGGATGTCACAATGGGGCCCAGTGACAAAGAGGGTCCTCACGGTGCCACAATGGGCCCTGGGGACAAAGGGGGTCCCCTGGATGTCACAATGGGCTCTGGGGACAAGGAGGTTCCCCAGGATGTCACAATGGGCCCTGGGGACAAAGAGCGTCCCCAGCATGTCACAGTGGGCCCTGGGGACAAAGAGGGGTCCCCTGAATGTCACAATGGGCCCTGGGGACAAGGGGGTGCAGTGGATGTCACAATGGGCCCTGGGGACAATGGGGGGTGTCCAGGATGTGAGAATGAGTCCTGAGGACAAGGGGGGGTCCCCATGGTGTCACAATGGGTCCCCAGTGACAAGGAGGTGTCCCCATGGTGTCACAATAGGCCCTGGGGACAAAGTGGGGTCCAAGAATGTCACAATGGGCCCTGGGGACAAAAGGGCTTGCCATGGTGCCACAATGGGCCCTGGGGTCAAAGGGGGTGTCCCCATGGTGCCACAACGGGCCCTGGGAGCAAGGGGGTGGCCAGGATGTCACAATGGGTCCTGGGGAAAATGGGGGGTGCCCAGGATGTCACAATGGACCCTGAGGACAATGAAGGTCCCCAGGATGTCACAATGGGCCCTGGGGAGAAGGGGGTTCCCCTGGATGTCACAATGGGCTCTGGGGACAAGGAGGGTCCCCAGGATGTCACAATGGGCCCTGGAGACAAAGGCGGTCCCCACCATATCAGAATGGGCCCTGGGGACAATGGGGGGTCCCGTGAATGTCACAATGGGCCCTAGGGACAAGGGGGTGCCGAGGAGGTCACAATGGGCCCTGGGGACAATGGGGGGTCCTGGGACGTCACAATGGGCCCTGGGGACAAGAGGGGATCCCTAGGATGTCACAATGGGCCCTGGGGACTAATGAGGTCCCCACGGTCTCACAATATGTCCTGGAGACAAAGGGGGGTCCCCTGAATGTCACAATGTGCCCTGGTGACAAGGGGGGATCCCCAGGATGTCACAATGGGCCCTGGGGACAATGGGGGGTCCTGGGACGTCACAATGGGCCCTGGGGACAAGAGGGGGTCCCCAGGATGTCACAATGGGCCCTGGGGACAAAGAGGGGTCCCCTGAATGTCACAATGGGCCCTGGGGACAAGGGGGTGCCGAGGATGTCACAGTGGGCCCTGGGGACAATGGGGGTCCTGGGACGTCACAATGGGCCTTGGGGACACAGAGGGGCCCTAGGACGTCACAATCAGCCCTGGGGACAAGGGGGGATCCCCTGAAAGTAACAATGAGCCCTGGGAACAGAGGGGGGTCCTGGGACGTCACAATGGGCCCTGGGGACAAGCGGGGGTCTCCAGGATGTCACAATGGGCCCTGGGGACAAAGAGGGGTCCCTAAAGTGTCACAATGGGCCCTGGGGACACAGAGGGGCCCTGGGACGTCACAATCAGCCCTGGGGACAAAGTGGGGTCCTGGGATGTCACAATGGGCCCCAGTGTCAAAGGGGGTCCCCATGGTGCCACAATGGGCCCTGGAGACAAAGGGGGTCCCTTGGATGTCACAATGGGCTCTGGGGACAAGGAGGGTCCCCAGGATGTCACAATGGGCCGTGGGGACAAGGAGGGATCCCCAGGATGTCACAATGGGCCCTGGGGACAATGGGGGGTCCTTTGACTTCACAATGGGCCCTGGGGACAAAGAGGGGTCCCCTGAATGTCACAATGGGCCCTGGGGACAATGGGGGTTCCTGGGACGTCACAATGGGCCCCAGTGACAAGAGGGGGTCCCCAGGATGTCACAATGGGCCCTGGGGACAATGTGGGGTCCTGGGATGTCACAATGGGCCCCAGTGACAAAGGGGGTCCTCTGAATGTCACAATGGGTCCTGGGGACAATGGGGGGTCCTGGGACGTCACAATGGGCCCTGGGGACAAGGAGGGATCCCCAGGATGTCACAATGGGCCCTGGGGACAATGGAGGGTCCTGGGACATCACAATGGGCCCTGGGGACAAGAGGGGGTCCCCTGGATGTCACAATGGGCTCTGGGGACAAGGGGGGTCCCCAGGATGTCACAATGGGCCCTGGGGACAAAGGGGGGTGTCGACGGTGTCACAATGGGCCCCAGTGTCAAAGGGGGTCCCCATGGTGCCACAATGGGCCCTGGAGACAAAGGGGGTCCCTTGGATGTCACAATGGGCTCTGGGGACAAGGAGGGTCCCCAGGATGTCACAATGGGCCGTGGGGACAAGGAGGGATCCCCAGGATGTCACAATGGGCCCTGGGGACAATGGGGGGTCCTTTGACTTCACAATGGGCCCTGGGGACAAAGAGGGGTCCCCTGAATGTCACAATGGGCCCTGGGGACAATGGGGGTTCCTGGGACGTCACAATGGGCCCCAGTGACAAGAGGGGGTCCCCAGGATGTCACAATGGGACCTGGGAACAAAGGGGGTCCCCTGAATGTCACAATGGGCCCTGGGGACAAGGGGGTGCCGAGGATGTCACAATGGGCCCTGGGGACAATGGGGGGTCCTGGGACGTCACAATGGGCCCTGCGGACAAGGAGGGATCCCCAGGATGTCACAATGGGCCCTGGGGACAATGGGGGGTCCTGGGACGTCACAATGAGCCCTGCGGACAAGGGTGGTACCCAGGATGTCACGATGGGCCCTGGGAACAAGGGGGGGTCCCCATAGTGTCACAATGGGTCCTGGGGACAAGTGGGGTCCCCAGGATGTCACAATAGGTCCTGGGGACAATGTGTGGTCCTGGGATGTCACAATGGGCCCCAGTGACAAAGGGGCCCCCTGACTGTCACAATGGGCCCTGGGGACAATGGGGTGTCCTGGGACGTCACAATGGGCCCTGGGGACATGGGGGTCCTGGGACGTCACAATGGGCTCTGGGGACAAGGGGGGGTCCCCAGGATGTCACAATGTGCCCTGGGTTTCAAACAGGCGTCCCCTGAATGTCACAATGGGCCCTGGGGACAATGGGGGGTCCTAAGACGTCACAATGGGCGCTGAGGACAAGGAGGGATCCCCAGGATGTCACAATGGGTCCTGGGGACAATGGGGGGTCCTGGGACGTCACAATGGGCCCCAGTGACAAGGGGGCGTCCCCAGGATGTCAGAATGGGCCCTGGGGACAAAGAGGGGTCCCCTGAATGTCACAATGGGCCCTGGGGACAAGGGGGTGCAGTGGATGTCACAATGGGCCCTGGGGACAATGGGGGGTCCTGGAATGTCACAATGGGCCCTGGGGACAAAGGGGATGTCCCCATGGTGCCACAATGGGCCCTGGGAGCAAGGGGGTCCCCAGGATGTCACAATGGGTCCTGGGGACAATGGGAGGTGCCCAAGATGTCACAATGGACCCTGAGGACAAGCAGGGGTCTCCATGGTGTCACAATGGGTCCCCAGTGACAAGGGGGGGTCCCCATGGTGTCACAATGGGCCCTGGGGACAAACGTGGTTCCCCTCAATATCAAAATGGGTCCTGGGGACAAAGTGGGCTCCTCGGATGTCACAATGGACACTGGGGACAACGGGAGGTCCTGGGACGTCACAATGGGCCCTGGGGACAAAGTTGGTCCCCACGATGTCTCAATGAGCCCCAGTGACAAAGGGGGGTACCCAGGATGTCACAATGGGCCGTGGGGATAATGAGGGGTCCTGGGACATCACAATGGGTCCTGGGGACAAGGGGGGGACCCCTGAATGTCACAATGGGCCCTGGGGACAATGTGGGGTCCTGGGATGTCACAATGGGCCCCAGTGACAAAGGGGGTCCCCTGAATGTCACAATGGGCCCTGGGGACAATGGGGGATCTTGGGACGTCAGAATGGGCCCTGGGGACACGGAGGGATCCCCAGGATGTCACAATGGGCCCTGGGGACAAGGAGGGATCCCCAGGAAGTCACAATGGGCTCTAGGGACAATGGGGGGTCCTGGGAAGTCACAATGGGCCCTGGGGACAAGGGGGGGGGGTCCCCTGAATGTCACAATGGGCCCTGGGGAGAAAGGGGGTCCCCAGGATGTCAAAATGGGCCTTGGGGACAAAGTGGGGTTCTTGGATATCACAATGTGACACAGTGACAAAGGGGGTCCCCATGGTGCCACAATGAGCCCTGGGGACAAAGGGAGGTCCCTAGGATGTCACAATGGGCCCTTGGGACAATGGGGTTCCTGGGATGTCACAACGGGTCCCCAGTGACAAAGGGGGTCCCCAGGATGTCTCAATGGGCCCTGAGGACAAAGGGAGGTCCCCGTGGTGTCACAAAGGGTCCCCAATGACAAGGGAGGTCCCCACGGTGCCAGGATGGGTCCTGCGGACAAGGAGGTCCCCAGGATGTCACCATGGGCCCTGGGGACAAAGGGGGTCCCCAGGATGTCACAATGGGCCCTGGGGACAAAGAGACTCCCCAGGATGTCACAATGGGACCTGGGGACAAGGGGGTCCCCAGGAACTCACAATGGGCTCTGGGGACAATGGAGGTTCCCCAGGATGTTCACAATAGGCTCTGAGGACAAGGGGTGGTCCCCATGGTGTCACAATGGGTCCCCAGTGACAAGGGGGTCCCCAAGGTGTCACAATGGGCCCTGGGAACAATGGGGGGTCCTGGGACGTAACAATAGGCCCTAGGGACAAAGGGGGTCCCCACGGTGTTACTATGGTCCCGGGTGACAAAGGGGGATGCCCAGAATGTCACAATGGGCCCTGAGGACAAGGAGGGGTCTCCATGGTGTCACAATGGGTCCCCAGTGACAAGGAGGGTCCCCATGGTGTCACGATGGGTCCTGGGGACAAGGGGGTCCCCAGGATGTAAGAATGAACCCTGGGGACAATGGGGGGTCCTGGGACGTCACAATGGGTCCTGGGGACAAAGGGTGTCTCCAGGATGTCACAATGGGCTCTGGGGACAATGCAGGGTCCTGGGACGTCACAATGGGTCCTTAGGACAAAGAGGGGTCCCCAGGATGTCACAATGGGCCCTGGGGACAAAGAGGGGTCTCTAAAGTGTCACAATGGGCCCTGGGGACACAGAGGGGCCCTAGGACGTCACAATCAGCCCTGGGGACAAGGGGGGGGTCCCCTGAAAGTCACAATGAGCCCTGGGAACAGAGGGGGTCCCCAGGACGTCACAATGGGCCCTGGGAACAATGGGGGTCCCTTGAAGGTCACAATGGGCCCTGGGGACAATGGTGGGTGCCCTGAATGTCAAAATGGGCCCTGGGGACAAAGTGGGGGTCCGCAGGATGTCACAATGGGCACTGGGGACAAAGGGGGCGTCCCCATGGTGTCACAATGGGCCCAAGTGACAATGAGGGCACCCACGGTGCCACGATGGGTCCTGGGGACAAGGGGGTCCCCCAGATGTCACAATGGGCCCTGGGGACATTGGGGTTGCCCAGGATGTCACAATGGGCCCTGGGGACAATGGTGGGTCCCCTGAATGTCAAAATGGGCCCTGGGGACAAAGGGGGGTCGCAGGATGTCACAATGGGCACTGGGGACAAAGGGGGCGTCCCCATGGTGTCACAATGGGCCCAAGTGACAAGGAGGTCCCCACGGTGCCACGATGGGTCCTGGGGACAAGGGGGTCCCCTAGATGTCACAATGGGCCGTGGGGACAATGGGGTTGCCCAGGATGTCACAATGGACCCTGGGGACAATGGGAGTGCCCAAGGTGTCAGAACGAGCCCTGGGGACAAAGTGGAATCCTGGAATGTCACAATGGCCCCCAGTGACAAAGGGGTTCCCCATGGTGCCACAATGGGCCCTGGGCACAAAGGGGGTCCCCAGGATTTCACAATAGCACTGGGGACAAAGGGGGGTCACGGGATGTCACAAAGGGCCCTGGGGACAAGGGAGGTCCCCATGGTGTCACAATAAGCCCTGGGGACAAAGTGGGGTCCTGGGATGTCACAATGGGCCCCAGTGACAAAGGGGGTCCCCATGGTGCCACAATGGGCCGTGGGGACAAAAGGGGTCCGCAGGATGTCACAATGGGCCCTGGGGACCAGGGGGGGTCCTGCGATGTCACAATGGGCCCTGGGGACAAAGGGGGTCCCCTGGATGTCACAATGGGCTCTGGGGACAAGGGTGGTACCCACGGTGTCACAATGGGCCCTGGGAACAAGGCGGGGTGCCCATAGTGTCACAATGGGTCCTGGGGACAAGTGGGGTCCCCAGGATGTCACAATGGGCCCTGGGGACAATGTGGGGTCCTGGGATGTCACAATGGGCCCTGGGGACAAGGGGGGGTCCCCAGGATGTCACAATGTGCCCTGGGTACAAAGAGGCGTCCCCTGAATGTCGCAATGGGCCCTGGGGACAATGGGGGTCCTGCGATGTCACAATGGGCCCTGGGGCCAAACAGGGATCCCCAGGATGTCACAATGGGCCCTGCGGACAATGGGGGGTCCTGGGACGTCACAATGGGCCCCAGTGATAAGGGGGCATCCCCAGGATGTCATAATGGGCCCTGGGGACCAGAGGGGTCCTTCGATATCACAATGGGCCCTGGGGACAAAGGGGGTCCCCTGGATGTCACAATGGGCCCTGGAGACAAAGGGGGGTCCTGGGATGTCACAATGGGCCCCAGTGACAAAGGGGCCCCCTGAATGTCACAATGGGTCCTGGGGACAATGGGGGGTCCTGGGACGTCACAATGGGCCCTGGGGACAAAGAGGCGTCCCCGGAATGTCACAATGGGCCCTGGGGACAAGGGGGTGCCCTGAATGTCACAATGGGCCCTGGGGACAATGGGGGATCCTGGGACGTCACAATGGGCCCCAGTGACAAGGCGGGGTCCCCAGGATGTCACAATGTGCCCTGGGGACAAAGAGGCGTCTCCGGAATGTCACAATGGGCCCTGGGGACAAGGGGGTGCCCTGAATGTCACAATGGGCCCTGGGGACAATGGGGGGTCCTAAGACGTCACAATGGGCCCTGGGGACAAGGAGGGATCCTGGGACGTCACAATGGGCCCCAGTGACAAGGGGGGGTCCCCAGGATGTCACAATGGTCCCTGGGGACAAAGAGGGGTCCCCAGGATGTCACAATGGGCCCTGGGGACAATGGGGGGTCCTAAGACGTCACAATGAACCCTGGGGACAACGGGGGGTCCTGGGATGTCACAATGGGCCCCAGTGACAAGGGGGGGTCCCCAGGATGTCACAATGGGCCCTGGGGACAAAGAGGGTCCCCTGAATGTCACAATGGGCCCTGGGGACAAGGGGGTGCAGTGGATGTCACAATGGGCCCTGGGGACAATGGGGGGTCCTGGAATGTCACAATGGGCCCTGGGGACAATGGGGGTCCCCAGGATGTCACAATGGGCCCTGGGGACAATAGGAGGTTCTGGGATGTCACAATGGGCCCTGGGGACAATGAGGGTCCCCAGGATGTCACAATGGGCCCTGGGCACAATGGGGGGTGCCCAGGATGTGAGAATGAGTCCTGAGAAGAAGGGGGGGTCCCCATGGTGTCATAATGGGTCCCCAGTGACAAGGAGGGGTCCCCATGGTGTCACAATAGGCCCTGGGGACAAAGTGGGGTCCTAGAATGTCACAATGGGCCCTGGGGCAAAAGGGGTTGCCATGGTGCCACAATGGGCCCTGGGGTCAAAGGGGGTCCCCATGGTGCTACAATGGGCCCTGGGGACAAAGCGGGGTCCTGGGATGTCACAATGGTTCCTGGGGACAAAGGTGATGTCCTCATGGTGCCATAATGGGCCCTGGGAGCAAGGGGGTCCCCAGGATGTCACAATAGGTCCTGGGGACAATGGGAGGTGCCCAAGATGTCACAATGGACCGTGAGGACAAGCGGGGGTCTCCATGGTGTCACAATGGGTCCCCAGTGACAAGGGGGGGTCCCCATGGTGTCACAATGGGTCCTGGGGTCAATGGGAGGTGCCCAAGATGTCACAATGGACCCTGAGGACAAGCGGGGGTCTCCATGCCCGACAGATCCTGACAGGGCCGAGCAAACCTGACAGGGCCCGACGGAGCCCGACAGGGCACGAGCATACCCGACAGGGCCTGACGGAGCCTGACAGGGAACGAAGGAGCCCGACAGGGCCCGAGCAAACCCGACAGGGCCCGACAGAGCCCAACAGGACCCGAGCAAACCCGACAGGGCCCGAGCAAACCCGACAGGGTTCGACAAAGCCTGACAGGGCTCGATGGAGCCCGACAGGGCCCGAGGAAACCCGACAGGGCCCGACGGAGCCTGACAGGGCCCGAGCAAACCCGACAGGGCCCGAGCAAACCTGACAGGGCACGAAGGAGCCCGACAGGGCCCGAGCAAACCCGACAAGGCCCAACGGATCCCGACAGGGCCTGAGCAAACCTGACAGGGCCCGACGGAGCCCGACAGGGCCCGAGCAAACCCGACAGGGCCTGACGGAGCCTGACAGGGCCTGAGCAAACCCGACAGGGCCCGAAGGAGCCTGACAAGGCCCGAGAAAACCTGACAGGGCTCGACGGAGCCCGACAGGGCCCGAGCACACTTGACAGGGTCCGACGAAGCCTGACAGGGCTTCAGAAAACCCGACAGGGCCCGAGCAAGCCGACAGGGCCCAACGGAGCCTGACAGGGCTCGAGGAAACCCGACAGGGCCCGACGGAGCCCGATAGGGCCCGAGCAAACCCGACAGGACCCGATGGAGCCCGACAGGGCTCGAGCAAACCCGACAGGGCCTGAGCAAATCCGACAGGGCCCGACGGAGCCCGACAGGGCCCGAGCAAACCCGAAAGGGCCCGACGGAGCCTGACAGGGCTCGATGGAGCCCGACAGGGCCCGAGGAAACCCGACAGGGCCCCACGGAGCCCGATAGGGCCCGAGCAAACTCGACAGGGCCTGATGGAGCCTGACAGGGCCCGGGCAAACCCGACAGGGCACGCTGGAGCCCGACAGAGCCCGAGCAAACCCGACAGGGCCCGACAAGGCCCGACAGGGCCCGAGCAAACCTGACAGGACCTGACAAAGCCTGACAGGGCCCGACGGAGCCCGACAGGGCCTGAGCAAACCCGAAAGAGCCCGACGGAGCCTGACAGGGCTCAATAGAGTCCGACAGGGCCCGAGGAAACCCGACAGGGCCCGACGGAACCCGAGAGGGCCCGACGGAACCCGAGAGGGCTCGAGGGAATCCGACAGGGCCCGACGGAGCCTGACAGGGCCTGAGCAAACCCGACAGGGCCTGACAGGGCCCGACAGGGCCCGACAGGACCCGAGCAAACCCGACAGGGCCCGAGCAAACCCGACAGGGTTCGACAAAGCCTGACAAAGCTCGATGGAGCCCGACAAGGCCCGAGGAAACCCGACAGGGCCCGACAGAGCCTGACAGGGCCCGAGCAAACCCGACAGGGCTCGACGGAGCCTGACAGGGCCCGAGCAAACCCGACAGGGCTCGACGGAGCCTGACAGGGCCCGAGCAAACCCGACAGGGCCCGAGCAAACCTGACAGGGCACGAAGGAGCCCGACAGGGCCCGAGCAAACCCGAAAAGGCCCAACGGATCCCGACAGGGCCTGAGCAAACCTGACAGGGCCCAACGGAGCCCGACAGGGCACTAGCAAATCCGACAGGGCCTGACGGAGCCTGACAGGGCCCGAGCAAACCCGACAGGGCCCGAGCAAATCTGACAGGGCCCGACGGAGCCCGACAGGACGCGGGCAAACCCGACAGGTCCCGAGCAAACCCGACAGGGCCTGACAAGGCCCGACAGGGCCCAAGCAAACCTGACAGGGCCTGACGGAGCCCGACAGGGCTCGAGCAAACCCGATAGGGCCTGACGGAGCCTGACAGGGCCCGAGCAAACCTGACAGGGCCCGAGAGAACCTGACAGGGCCCGACATAGCCCGACAAAGCGCGAGCAAACCCGACAGGGGCTGACAAGGCCCGACAGGGCCTGAGCAAACCCGACAGGGCCCGCCAAAGCCTGATAGGGTCCGATGGAGCCCGACAGGGTCCGAGGAAACCCGACAGGGCGCGGCGGAGCCTGACAGGGCCCGAGCAAACCCGACAGGGTTCGACGGAGCCCGACAGGGCCCGAGCAAACCCGACAGGGTCCGACGAAGCCTGACAGGGCTTCAGCAAACCCGACTGGGCCTGAGGAAACCCGACAGGGCCCGACGGAGCCCGACAGGGCCCGAGGAAACCAGACAGGGCCCGACAGAGCCCGACAGGGCCCGAGCAAACCCGACAGGGCCCGAGCAAACCCGACAGGGATCGACAAAGCCTGACAGGGCTTGATGGAGCCCGACAGGGCCCGAGGAAACCCGACAGGGCCCGACGGAGCCTGACAGAGCCCGAGCAAACCCGACAGGGCTCGACGGAGCCCGATAGGGCCCGAACAAACCCGACAGGGCCTGACGGAGCCCGACAGGGCCCGAGCAAACCCGAAAGGGCCCGACGAGGCCTGACAGGGCTCGATGGAGCCCGACAGGGCCCGAGGAAACCCGACAGGGCCCGACGGAGCCCGATAGGGCCCGAGCAAACCCGACAGGGCCCGATGGAGCCCGACAGGGCTCGAGCAAACCCGACAGGGTCCGACGAAGCCTGACAGGGCTTCAGCAAACCCGACATGGCCCGAGCAAACCCGACAGGGCCCGACGGAGCCCGACAGAGCCCGAGAAAACCAGACAGGGCCCGACGGAGCCCGACACGGCTCGAGCAAACCCGACAGGGCCCGACGGAGCCCGACAGGGCCCGAGCAAACCCGAAAGGGCCCGACGGAGCCTGACAGGACTCGATGGAGCCCGACAGGGCCCGAGGAAACCCGACAGGTCCTGATTGAGCTCGATAGAGCCCGAGCAACCCCGACAGGGCCTGACGGAGCCTGACAGGGCCCGACGGAGCCTGCCAGAGCCCGAGCAAACCCGAAAGAGCCCGACGGAGCCTGACAGGGCTCAGTGGAGTCCGACAGGGCCCGAGGAAACCCGACAGGGCCCGACGGAGCCCGATAGGACCCGAGCAAACCCGACAGGGCCCGATGGAGCCCGACAGGGCTCGAACAAACCCGACAGGGCCTGAGCAAATCCGACAGTGCCCGACTGAGCCCGACAGGGCCCGAGCAAACCCGAAAGGGCCCGACGGAGCCTGACAGGGCTCGATGGAGCCCGACAGGGCCCGAGGAAACCCGACAGGGCCCCACGGAGCCCGATAGGGCCCGAGCAAACCCGACACGGCCTGACGGAGCCCGACAGGGCCCGAGCAAACCCGACAGGGCACGCTGGAGCCTGACAGAGCCCGAGCAAACCCGACAGGGCCCGACAAGGCCCGACAGGGCCCGAGCAAACCTGACACGACCTGACAAAGCCTGACAGGGCCCGACGGAGTCCGACAGGGCTTGAGCAAACCCGAAAGAGCCCGACGGAGCCTGACAGGGCTCGATGGAGCCCGACAGGGCCCGAGGAAACCCGACAGGGCCCCACGGAGCCCGATAGGGCCCGAGAAAACCCGACAGGGCCTGATGGAGCCTGACAGGGCCCGGGCAAACCCGACAGGGCACGCTGGAGCCCGACAGAGCCCGAGCAAACCCGACAGGGCCCGACAAGGCCCGACAGGGCCCGAGCAAACCTGACAGGACCTGACAAAGCCTGACAGGGCCCGACGGAGCCCGACAGGGCCTGGGCAAACCCGAAAGAGCCCGACGGAGCCTGACAGGGCTCGATAGAGTCCGACAGGGCCCGAGGAAACCCGACAGGGCCCGACGGAACCCGAGAGAGCCCGACGGAACCCGAGAGGGCCCGAGGAAATCCGACAAAGCCCGACGGAGCCTGACAGGGCCCGAGCAAACCCGACAGGGCCCGACAGAGCCCGACAGGACCCGAGCAAAACCGACAGGGCCCGAGCAAACCCGACAGGGTTCGACAAAGCCTGACAGGGCTCGATGGAGCCCGACAGGGCCCGAGGAAACCCGACAGGGTCCGACGGAGCCTGACAGGGCCCGAGCAAACCCGACAGGGCTCGACGGAGCCTTACAGGGCCCGAGCAAACCCGACAGGGCCCGAGCAAACCTGACAGGGCACGAAGGAGCCCGACAGGGCCCGAGCAAACCCGACAAGGCCCAACGGATCCCGACTGGGCCTGAGCAAACCTGACAGGGCCCGACGGAGCCCGACAGGGCACGAGCAAACCCGACAGGGCCTGACGGAGCCTGACAGGGCCCGAGCAAACCCGACAGGGCCCGAGCGAATCTGACAGGGCCCGACGGAGCCCGACAGGACGCGGACAAACCCGACAGGTCCCGAGCAAACCCGACAGGGCCTGACAAGGCCCGACAGGGCCCGACAAGGCCCGACAGGGCCCGAGCAAACCTGCCAGGGCCTGACGGAGCCCGACAGGGCTCGAGCAAACCCGATAGGGCCTGACGGAGCCTGACAGGGCCCGAGCAAACCTGACAGGGCCCAAGAGAACCTGACAGGGCCCGACGGAGCCCGACAGGGCGCGAGCAAACCCGACAGGGGCTGACAAGGCCCGACAGGGCCTGAGCAAACCCGACAGGACCCGCCAAAGCCTGATAGGGTCCGATGGAGCCCGACAGGGCCTGAGCAAACCTGACAGGGCCCGAGCAAACCTGAAAGGGCTCGATGGAGCCCGACAGGGCCCAAGGAAACCCGACAGGGCGCGACGGAGCCTGACAGGGCCCGAGCAAACCCGACAGGGTTCGACGCAGCCCGACAGGGCCCGAGCAAACCCGACAGGGTCCGACGAAGCCTGACAGGGCTTCAGCAAACCCGACAGGGCCCGAGCAAACCCGACAGGACCCGAGCAAACCCGACAGGGTCCGAGGGAGCCCGACAGGGCCCGAGGAAACCAGACAGGGCCCGACAGAGCCCGACAGGGCCCGAGCAAACCCGACACGGCCCGAGCAAACCCGACAGGGTCCGACGAAGCCTGACAGGGCTTCAGCAAACCCGACAGGGCCCGAGCAAACCCGACAGGACCCGAGCAAACCCGACAGGGTCCGAGGGAGCCCGACAGGGCCCGAGGAAACCAGACAGGGCCCGACAGAGCCCGACAGGGCCCGAGCAAACCCGACAGGGCCCGAGCAAACCCGACAGGGTTCGACAAAGCCTGACAGGGCTTGATGGAGCCCGACAGGGCCCGAGGAAACCCGACAGGGCCCGACGGAGCCTGACAGAGCCCAAGCAAACCCGACAGGGCTCGACGGAGCCCGATAGGGCCCGAGTAAACCCGACAGGGCCTGACGGAGCCTGACAGGGCCCGGGCAAACCCGACAGGGCACGCTGGAGCCTGACAGGGCTCGATGGAGCCCGACAGGGCCCGAGGAAACCCGACAGGGCCCGACAGAGCCCGATAGGGCCCGAGGAAACCCGACACGGCCCGATGGAGCCCGACAGGGCTCGAGCAAACCCGACAGGGTCCGACGAAGCCTGACAGGGCTTCAGCAAACGCGACATGGCCCGAGCAAACCCGACAGGGCCCGACGGAGCCCGACAGAGCCCGAGAAAACCAGACGGGGCCCGACGGAGCCCGACACGGCTCGAGCAAACCCGACAGGGCCCGACGGAGCCCGACAGGGCCCGAGGAAACCCGAAAGGGCCCGACGGAGCCTGACAGGGCTCGATGGCGCCCGACAGGGCCCGAGGAAACCCGACAGGGCCTGATTGAGCCCGATAGTGCCCGAGCAACCCCGACAGGGCCTGACGGAGCCTGACAGGGCCCGGGCAAACCCGACAGGGCACGCTGGAGCCCGACAGAGCCCAAGAAAACCCGACAGGGCCCGACGGAGCCCGATAGGGCCCGAGCAAACCCGACAGGGCCCGATGGAGCCCGACAGGGCTCGAACAAACCCGACAGGGCCTGAGCAAACCCGACAGGACCCGCCAAAGCCTCATAGAGTCCGATGGAGCCCGACAGGGCCCGAGCAAACCCGACACGGTTTGACGAAGCCTGACAGGGCTTCAGCAAACCCGACAGGGCCCGAGCAAATCCGACAGGGCCCGACGGAGCCCGACAGGGCCCGAGGAAACCAGACAGGGCCCGACAGAGCCCGACAGGGCCCGAGCAAACCCGACAGGGCCCGAGCAAACCCGACAGGGTTCGACAAAGCCTGACAGGGCTTGATGGAGCCCGACAGGGCCCGAGGAAACCCGACAGGGCCCGACGGAGCCCGAAAGGGCCCGAGCAAACCCGACAGGGCCTGACGGAGCCCGATAGGGCCCGAGCAAACCCGACAGGGCCCGATGGAGCCCGACAGGGCTCGAGCAAACCCGACAGGGTCCGACGAAGCCTGACAGGGCTTCAGCAAACGCGACATGGCCCGAGCAAACCCGACAGGGCCCGACGGAGCCCGACAGAGCCCGAGAAAACCAGACAGGGCCCGACGGAGCCCGACACGGCTCGAGCAAACCCGACAGGGCCCGACGGAGCCCGACAGGGCCCGAGCAAACCCGAAAGGGCCCGACGGAGCCTGACAGGGCTCGATGGCGCCCGACAGGGCCCGAGGAAACCCGACAGGGCCTGATTGAGCCCGATAGGGCCCGAGCAACCCCGACAGGGCCTGACAGAGCCTGACAGGGCCCGGGCAAACCCGACAGGGCACGCTGGAGCCCGACAGAGCCCGAGAAAACCCGACAGGGCCCGACGGAGCCCGATAGGGCCCGAGCAAACCCGACAGGGCCCGATGGAGCCTGACAGGGCTCGAACAAACCCGACAGGGCCTGAGCAAACCCGAGAGGACCCGCCAAAGCCTCATAGAGTCCGATGGAGCCCGACAGGGCCCGAGCAAACCCGACAGGGTTCGACGAAGCCTGACAGGGCTTCAGCAAACCCGACAGGGCCCGAGCAAATCCGACAGGGCCCGACGGAGCCCGACAG
The DNA here is from genome assembly GCF_037038585.1 of Patagioenas fasciata. Classification (NCBI taxonomy): domain Eukaryota; kingdom Metazoa; phylum Chordata; class Aves; order Columbiformes; family Columbidae; genus Patagioenas; species Patagioenas fasciata. The sequence continues at coordinate 1,813,091 of NC_092545.1, forward strand.
GGCCCGAGGAAACCAGACAGGGCCCGACAGAGCCCGACAGGGCCCGAGCAAACCCGACAGGGCCCGAGCAAACCCGACAGGGTTCGACAAAGCCTGACAGGGCTTGATGGAGCCCGACAGGGCCCGAGGAAACCCGACAGGGCCCGACGGAGCCTGACAGAGCCCGAGCAAACCCGAAAGGGCCCGACGAAGCCGGACAGGGCTCGATGGAGCCCGACAGGGCCCGAGCAAACCCGACAGGGCCTGACGGAGCCCGACAGGGCCCGAGCAAACCCGAAAGGGCCCGACGAAGCCTGACAGGGCTCGATGGAGCCCGACAGGGCCCGAGGAAACCCGACAGGGCCCGACGGAGCCCGATAAGGCCCGAGCAAACCCGACAGGGCCCGATGGAGCCCAACAGAGCCCGAGGAAACCAGACAGGGCCCGACGGAGCCCGACAGGGCCCGAGCAAACCCGACAGGGCCCGACGGAGCCCGACAGGGCCTGAGCAAACCCGACAGGACCCGCCAAAGCCTCATAGAGTCAGATGGAGCCCGACAGGGCCCGAGCAAACCCGACACGGTTTGACGAAGCCTGACAGGGCTTCAGCAAACCCGACAGGGCCCGAGCAAATCCGACAGGGCCCGACGGAGCCCGACAGGGCCCGAGGAAACCAGACAGGGCCCGACAGAGCCCGACAGGGCCCGAGCAAACCCGACAGGGCCCGAGCAAACCCGACAGGGTTCGACAAAGCCTGACAGGGCTTGATGGAGCCCGACAGGGCCCGAGGAAACCCGACAGGGCCCGACGGAGCCCGAAAGGGCCCGAGCAAACCCGACAGGGCCTGACGGAGCCCGATAGGGCCCGAGCAAACCCGACAGGGCCCGATGGAGCCCGACAGGGCTCGAGCAAACCCGACAGGGTCCGACGAAGCCTGACAGGGCTTCAGCAAACGCGACATGGCCCGAGCAAACCCGACAGGGCCCGACGGAGCCCGACAGAGCCCGAGAAAACCAGACAGGGCCCGACGGAGCCCGACACGGCTCGAGCAAACCCGACAGGGCCCGACGGAGCCCGACAGGGCCCGAGCAAACCCGAAAGGGCCCGACGGAGCCTGACAGGGCTCGATGGCGCCCGACAGGGCCCGAGGAAACCCGACAGGGCCTGATTGAGCCCGATAGGGCCCGAGCAACCCCGACAGGGCCTGACAGAGCCTGACAGGGCCCGGGCAAACCCGACAGGGCACGCTGGAGCCCGACAGAGCCCGAGAAAACCCGACAGGGCCCGACGGAGCCCGATAGGGCCCGAGCAAACCCGACAGGGCCCGATGGAGCCTGACAGGGCTCGAACAAACCCGACAGGGCCTGAGCAAACCCGAGAGGACCCGCCAAAGCCTCATAGAGTCCGATGGAGCCCGACAGGGCCCGAGCAAACCCGACAGGGTTCGACGAAGCCTGACAGGGCTTCAGCAAACCCGACAGGGCCCGAGCAAATCCGACAGGGCCCGACGGAGCCCGACAGGGCCCGAGGAAACCAGACAGGGCCCGACAGAGCCCGACAGGGCCCGAGCAAACCCGACAGGGCCCGAGCAAACCCGACAGGGTTCGACAAAGCCTGACAGGGCTTGATGGAGCCCGACAGGGCCCGAGGAAACCCGACAGGGCCCGACGGAGCCTGACAGAGCCCGAGCAAACCCGAAAGGGCCCGACGAAGCCGGACAGGGCTCGATGGAGCCCGACAGGGCCCGAGCAAACCCGACAGGGCCTGACGGAGCCCGACAGGGCCCGAGCAAACCCGAAAGGGCCCGACGAAGCCTGACAGGGCTCGATGGAGCCCGACAGGGCCCGAGGAAACCCGACAGGGCCCGACGGAGCCCGATAAGGCCCGAGCAAACCCGACAGGGCCCGATGGAGCCCAACAGAGCCCGAGGAAACCAGACAGGGCCCGACGGAGCCCGACAGGGCCCGAGCAAACCCGACAGGGCCCGACGGAGCCCGACAGGGCCTGAGCAAACCCGACAGGACCCGCCAAAGCCTCATAGAGTCCGATGGAGCCCGACAGGGCCCGAGCAAACCCGACACGGTTTGACGAAGCCTGACAGGGCTTCAGCAAACCCGACAGGGCCCGAGCAAATCCGACAGGGCCCGACGGAGCCCGACAGGGCCCGAGGAAACCAGACAGGGCCCGACAGAGCCCGACAGGGCCCGAGCAAACCCGACAGGGCCCGAGCAAACCCGACAGGGTTCGACAAAGCCTGACAGGGCTTGATGGAGCCCGACAGGGCCCGAGGAAACCCGACAGGGCCCGACGGAGCCCGAAAGGGCCCGAGCAAACCCGACAGGGCCTGACGGAGCCTGATAGGGCCCGAGCAAACCCGACAGGGCCCGATGGAGCCCGACAGGGCTCGAGCAAACCCGACAGGGTCCGACGAAGCCTGACAGGGCTTCAGCAAACGCGACATGGCCCGAGCAAACCCGACAGGGCCCGACGGAGCCCGACAGAGCCCGAGAAAACCAGACAGGGCCCGACGGAGCCCGACACGGCTCGAGCAAACCCGACAGGGCCCGACGGAGCCCGACAGGGCCCGAGCAAACCCGAAAGGGCCCGACGGAGCCTGACAGGGCTCGATGGCGCCCGACAGGGCCCGAGGAAACCCGACAGGGCCTGATTGAGCCCGATAGGGCCCGAGCAACCCCGACAGGGCCTGACGGAGCCTGACAGGGCCCGGGCAAACCCGACAGGGCACGCTGGAGCCCGACAGAGCCCGAGAAAACCCGACAGGGCCCGACGGAGCCCGATAGGGCCCGAGCAAACCCGACAGGGCCCGATGGAGCCTGACAGGGCTCGAACAAACCCGACAGGGCCTGAGCAAACCCGAGAGGACCCGCCAAAGCCTCATAGAGTCCGATGGAGCCCGACAGGGCCCGAGCAAACCCGACAGGGTTCGACGAAGCCTGACAGGGCTTCAGCAAACCCGACAGGGCCCGAGCAAATCCGACAGGGCCCGACGGAGCCCGACAGGGCCCGAGGAAACCAGACAGGGCCCGACAGAGCCCGACAGGGCCCGAGCAAACCCGACAGGGCCCGAGCAAACCCGACAGGGTTCGACAAAGCCTGACAGGGCTTGATGGAGCCCGACAGGGCCCGAGGAAACCCGACAGGGCCCGACGGAGCCTGACAGAGCCCGAGCAAACCCGAAAGGGCCCGACGAAGCCGGACAGGGCTCGATGGAGCCCGACAGGGCCCGAGCAAACCCGACAGGGCCTGACGGAGCCCGACAGGGCCCGAGCAAACCCGAAAGGGCCCGACGAAGCCTGACAGGGCTCGATGGAGCCCGACAGGGCCCGAGGAAACCCGACAGGGCCCGACGGAGCCTGATAAGGCCCGAGCAAACCCGACAGGGCCCGATGGAGCCCAACAGAGCCCGAGGAAACCAGACAGGGCCCGACGGAGCCCGACAGGGCCCGAGCAAACCCGACAGGGCCCGACGGAGCCCAACAGAGCCCGAGGAAACCAGACAGGGCCCGACGGAGCCCGACAGGGCCCGAGCAAACCCGACAGGGCCCGACAGAGCCCGACAGGGCCCGAGCAAACCCGAAAAGGGCCCGACGGAGCCTGACAGGGCTCGATGGAGCCCGACAGGGCCCGAGGAAACCCGACAGGGCCTGATTGAGCCCGATAGGGCCCGAGCAAACCCGACAGGGCCTGACGGAGCCTGACAGAGCCCGGGCAAACCCGACAGGGCACGCTGGAGCCCGACAGAGCCCGAGCAAACCCGACAGGGCCCGACAAGGCCCGACAGGGCACGAGCAAACCTGACACGTCCTGACAAAGCCTGACAGGGCCCGACGGAGCCCGGCAGGGCCCGAGCAAACCCAAAAGAGCCCGACGGAGCCTGACAGGGCTCAGTGGAGTCCGACAGGGCCCGAGGAAACCCGACAGGGCCCGACGGAACCCGACAGTGCCTGAGCAAACCCGACAGGGCACGCTGGAGCCCGACAGAGCCCGAGCAAACCCGACAGGGCCCGACAAGGCCCGACAGGGCCCGAGCAAACCTGACAGGACCTGACAAAGCCTGACAGATCCCGACGGAGCCCGACAGGGCCTGAGCAAACCCGAAAGAGCCCGACGGAGCTTTGCAGGGCTCGATAGAGTCCGACAGGGCCCGAGGAAACCCGACAGGGCCCGACGGAACCTGAGAGGGCCCGACGGAACCCGAGAGGGCCCGAGGGAATCCGACAGGGCCCGACGGAGCCTGACAGGGCCCGAGGAAACCCGACAGGGCCCGACAGAGCCCGACAGGACCCGAGCAAACCCGACAGGGCCCGAGGAAACCCGACAGGGTTCGACAAAGCCTGACAGGGCTCGATGGAGCCCGACAAGGCCCGAGGAAACCCGACAGGGCCCGACGGAGCCTGACAGGGCCCGAGCAAACCCGACAGTGTTCGACAGAGCCTGACAGGGCCCGAGCAAACCCGACAGGGCCCGAGCAAACCTGACAGGGCACGAAGGAGCCCGACAGGTCCCGAGCAAACCCGACAAGGCCCAACGGATCCCGACAGGGCCTGAGCAAACCTGACAGGGCCCAACGGAGCCCGACAGGTCCCGAGCAAATCCGACAGGGCCTGACGGAGCCTGACAGGGCCCGAGCAAACCGGACAGGGCCCGAGCAAACCCAACAGGGCCTGACAAGGCCCGACAGGGCCCAAGCAAACCTGACAGGGCCTGACGGAGCCCGACAGGGCTCGAGCAAACCCGATAGGGCCTGACGGAGCCTGACAGGGCCCGAGCAAACCTGACAGGGCCCGAGAGAACCTGACAGGGCCCGACATAGCCCGACAAAGCGCGAGCAAACCCGACAGGGGCTGACAAGGCCCGACAGGGCCTGAGCAAACCCGACAGGGCCCGCCAAAGCCTGATAGGGTCCGATGGAGCCCGACAGGGTCCGAGGAAACCCGACAGGGCGCGGCGGAGCCTGACAGGGCCCGAGCAAACCCGACAGGGTTCGACGGAGCCCGACAGGGCCCGAGCAAACCCGACAGGGTTCGACGAAGCCTGACAGGGCTTCAGCAAACCCGACAGGGCCCGAGCAAACCCGACAGGGCCCGACAAAGCCCGACAGGGCCTGAGGAAACCAGACAGGGCCCGACAGAGCCCGACAGGGCCCGAGCAAACCCGACAGGGCCAGAGCAAACCCGACAGGGATCGACAAAGCCTGACAGGGCTTGATGGAGCCCGACAGGGCCCGAGGAAACCCGACAGGGCCCGACGGAGCCTGACAGAGCCCGAGCAAACCCGACAGGGCTCGACGGAGCCCGATAGGGCCCGAGCAAACCCGACAGGGCCTGACGGAGCCCGACAGGGCCCGAGCAAACCCGAAAGGGCCCGACGAAGCCTGACAGGGCTCGATGGAGCCCGACAGGGCCCGAGGAAACCCGACAGGGCCCGACGGAGCCCGATAGGGCCCGAGCAAACCCGACAGGGCCCGATGGAGCCCGACAGGGCTCGAGCAAAGCCGACAGGGTCCGACGAAGCCTGACAGGGCTTCAGCAAACCCGACATGGCCCGATCAAACCCGACAGGGCCCGACGGAGCCCGACAGAGCCCGAGAAAACCAGACAGGGCCCGACGGAGCCTGACAGGGCCCGAGGAAACCCGACAGGTCCTGATTGAGCCCGATAGGGCCCGAGCAACCCCGACAGGGCCTGACGGAGCCTGACAGGGCCCGACGGAGCCCGCCAGGGCCCGAGCAAACCCGAAAGAGCCCGACGGAGCCTGACAGGGCTCAGTGGAGTCCGACAGGACCCGAGGAAACCCGACAGGGCCCGACGGAGCCCGATAGGGCCCGAGCAAACCCGACAGGGCCCGATGGAGCCCGACAGGGCTCGAACAAACCCGACAGGGCCTGATCAAATCCGACAGGGCCCGACGGAGCCCGACAGGGCCCGAGCAAACCCGAAAGGGCCCGACGGAGCCTGACAGGGCTCGATGGAGCCCGACAGGGCCCGAGGAAACCCGACAGGGCCCCACGGAGCCCGATAGGGCCCGAGCAAACCCGACAGGGCCTGACGGAGCCCAACAGGGCCCGAGCAAACCCGACAGGGCACGCTGGAGCCCGACAGAGCCCGAGCAAACCCGACAGGGCCCGACAAGGCCCGACAGGGCCCGAGCAAACCTGACACGACCTGACAAAGCCTGACAGGGCCCAACGGAGCCCGACAGGGCTTGAGCAAACCCGAAAGAGCCCGACGGAGCCTGACAGGGCTCGATGGAGCCCGACAGGGCCCGAGGAAACCCGACAGGGCCCCACAGAGCCCGATAGGGCCCGAGCAAACCCGACAGGGCCTGACGGAGCCTGACAGGGCCCGGGCAAACCCGACAGGGCACGCTGGAGCCTGACAGAGCCCGAGCAAACCCGACAGGGCCCGACAAGGCCCGACAGGGCCCGAGCAAACCTGACAGGACCTGACAAAGCCTGACAGGGCCCGACGGAGCCCGACAGGGCCTGAGCAAACCCGAAAGAGCCCGACGGAGCCTGACAGGGCTCGATAGAGTCCGACAGGGCCCAAGGAAACCCGACAGGGCCCGACGGAACCCGAGAGGGCCCGACGGAACCCGAGAGGGCCCGAGGAAATCCGACAGGGCCCGACGGAGCCTGACAGGGCCCGAGCAAACCCGACAGGGCCCGACAGAGCCCGACAGGACCCGAGCAAACCCGACAGGGCCCGAGCAAACCCGACAGGGTTTGACAAAGCCTGACAGGGCTCGATGGAGCCCGACAGGGCCCGAGGAAACCCGACAGGGTGCGACGGAGCCTGACAGGGCCCGAGCAAACCCGACAGGGCTCGACGGAGCCTTACAGGGCCCGAGCAAACCCGACAGGGCCCGAGCAAACCTGACAGGTCACGAAGGAGCCCGACAGGGCCCGAGCAAACCCGACAAGGCCCAACGGATCCCGACAGGGCCTGAGCAAACCTGACAGGGCCCGACGGAGCCCGACAGGGCACGAGCAAACCCGACAGGGCCTGACGGAGCCTGACAGGGCCCGAGCAAACCCGACAGGGCCCGAGCGAATCTGACAGGGCCCGACGGAGCCCGACAGGACGCGGGCAAACCTGACAGGTCCCGAGCAAACCCGACAGGGCCTGACAAGGCCCGACAGGGCCCGAGCAAACCTGCCAGGGCCTGACGGAGCCCGACAGGGCTTGAGCAAACCCGATAGGGCCCGAGCAAACCTGACAGGGCCCAAGAGAACCTGACAGGGCCCGACGGAGCCCGACAGGGCGCGAGCAAACCCGACAGGGGCTGACAAGGCCCGACAGGGCCTGAGCAAACCCGACAGGACCCGCCAAAGCCTGATAGGGTCCGATGGAGCCCGACAGGGCCCGAGCAAACCCGACAGGGCCCGAGCAAATCTGACAGGGCTCGATGGAGCCCGACAGGGCCCAAGGAAACCCGACAGGGCGCGACGGAGCCTGACAGGGCCCGAGCAAACCCGACAGGGTTCGACGCAGCCCGACAGGGCCCGAGCAAACCCGACAGGGTCCGACGAAGCCTGACAGGGCTTCAGCAAACCCGACAGGGCCCGAGCAAACCCGACAGGACCCGAGCAAACCCGACAGGGTCCGAGGGAGCCCGACAGGGCCCGAGGAAACCAGACAGGGCCCGACAGAGCCCGACAGGGCCCGAGCAAACCCGACAGGGCCCGAGCAAACCCGACAGGGTCCGACGAAGCCTGACAGGGCTTCAGCAAACCCGACAGGACCCGAGCAAACCCGACAGGGTCCGAGGGAGCCCGACAGGGCCCGAGGAAACTAGACAGGGCCTGACAGAGCCCGACAGGGCCCGAGCAAACACGACAGGGCCCGAGCAAACCCGACAGGGTTCGACAAAGCCTGACAGGGCTTGATGGAGCCCGATAGGGCCCGAGGAAACCCGACAGGGCCCGACGGAGCCTGACAGAGCCCGAGCAAACCCGACAGGGCTCGACGGAGCCCGATAGGGCCCGAGCAAACCCGACAGGGCCTGACGGAGCCCGACAGGGCTCGAGCAAACCCGAAAGGGCCCGACGAAGCCTGACAGGGCTCGATGGAGCCCGACAGGGCCCGAGGAAACCCGACAGGGCCCGACAGAGCCCGATAGGGCCCGAGCAGACCTGACAGGGCCCGATGGAGGCCGACAGGGCTCGAGCAAACCCGACAGGGCCCGAGCAAACCCGACAGGACCCGAGCAAACCCGACAGGGTCCGAGGGAGCCCGACAGGGCCCGAGGAAACCAGACAGGGCCCGACAGAGCCCGACAGGGCCCGAGCAAACCGGACAGGGCCCGAGCAAACCCGACAGGGCCTGACAAGGCCCGACAGGGCCCAAGCAAACCTGACAGGGCCTGACGGAGCCCGACAGGGCTCGAGCAAACCCGATAGGGCCTGACGGAGCCTGACAGGGCCCGAGCAAACCTGACAGGGCCCGAGAGAACCTGACAGGGCCCGACATAGCCCGACAAAGCGCGAGCAAACCCGACAGGGGCTGACAAGGCCCGACAGGGCCTGAGCAAACCCGACAGGGCCCGCCAAAGCCTGATAGGGTCCGATGGAGCCCGAAAGGGTCCGAGGAAACCCGACAGGGCGCGGCGGAGACTGACAGGGCCCGAGCAAACCCGACAGGGTTCGACGGAGCCCGACAGGGCCCGAGCAAACCCGACAGGGTTCGACGAAGCCTGACAGGGCTTCAGCAAACACGACAGGGCCCGAGCAAACCCGACAGGGCCCGACAAAGCCCGACAGGGCCCGAGGAAACCAGACAGGGCCCGACAGAGCCCGACAGGGCCCGAGCAAACCCGACAGGGCCCGAGCAAACCCGACAGGGATCGACAAAGCCTGACAGGGCTTGATGGAGCCCGACAGGGCCCGAGGAAACCCGACAGGGCCCGACGGAGCCTGACAGAGCCCGAGCAAACCCGACAGAGCTCGACGGAGCCCGATAGGGCCCGAGCAAACCCGACAGGGCCTGACGGAGCCCGACAGGGCCCGAGCAAACCCGAAAGGGCCCGACGAAGCCTGACAGGGCTCGATGGAGCCCGACAGGGCCCGAGGAAACCCGACAGGGCCCGACGGAGCCCGATAGGGCCCGAGCAAACCCGACAGGGACCGATGGAGCCCGACAGGGCTCGAGCAAACCCGACAGGGTCCGACGAAGCCTGACAGGGCTTCAGCAAACCCGACATGGCCCGAGCAAACCCGACAGGGCCCGACGGAGCCCGACAGAGCCCGAGAAAACCAGACAGGGCCCGACGGAGCCCGACACGGCTCGAGCAAACCCGACAGGGCCCGACGGAGCCCGACAGGGCCCGAGCAAACCCGAAAGGGCCCGACGGAGCCTGACAGGGCTCGATGGAGCCCGACAGGGCCCGAGGAAACCCGACAGGTCCTGATTGAGCCCGATAGGGCCCGAGCAACCCCGACAGGGCCTGACGGAGCCTGACAGGGCCCGACGGAGCCCGCCAGGGCCCGAGCAAACCCGAAAGAGCCCGACGGAGCCTGACAGGGCTCAGTGGAGTCCGACAGGGCCCGAGGAAACCCGACAGGGCCCGACGGAGCCCGATAGGGCCCGAGCAAACCCGACAGGGCCCAATGGAGCCCGACAGGGCTCGAACAAACCCGACAGGGCCTGAGCAAATCCGACAGGGCCCGACGGAGCCCGACAGGGCCCGAGCAAACCCGAAAGGGCCCGACGGAGCCTGACAGGGCTCGATGGAGCCCGACAGGGCCCGAGGAAACCCGACAGGGCCCCACGGAGCCCGATAGGGCCCGAGCAAACCCGACAGGGCCTGATGGAGCCTGACAGGGCCCGGGCAAACCCGACAGGGCACGCTGGAGCCCGACAGAGCCCGAGCAAACCCGACAGGGCCCGACAAGGCCCGACAGGGCCCGAGCAAACCTGACACAACCTGACAAAGCCTGACAGGGCCCGACGGAGCCCGACAGGGCTTGAGCAAACCCGAAAGAGCCCGACGGAGCCTGACAGGGCTCGATGGAGCCCGACAGGGCCCGAGGAAACCCGACAGGGCCCCACGGAGCCCGATAGGGCCCGAGCAAACCCGACAGGGCCTGACGGAGCCTGACAGGGCCCGGGCAAACCCGACAGGGCACGCTGGAGCCCGACAGAGCCCGAGCAAACCTGACAGGGCCCGACAAGGCCCGACAGGGCCCGAGCAAACCTGACAGGACCTGACAAAGCCTGACAGGGCCCGACGGAGCCCGACAGGGCCTGAGCAAACCCGAAAGAGCCCGACGGAGCCTGACAGGGCTCGATAGAGTCCGACAGGGCCCAAGGAAACCCGACAGGGCCCGACGGAACCCGAGAGGGCCCGACGGAACCCGAGAGGGCCCGAGGAAATCCGACAGGGCCCGACGGAGCCTGACAGGGCCCGAGCAAACCCGACAGGGCCCGACAGAGCCCGACAGGACCCGAGCAAACCCGACAGGGCCCGAGCAAACCCGACAGGGTTCGACAAAGCCTGACAGGGCTCGATGGAGCCCGACAGGGCCCGAGGAAACCCGACAGGGTGCGACTGAGCCTGACAGGGCCCGAGCAAACCCGACAGGGCTCGACGGAGCCTTACAGGGCCCGAGCAAACCCGACAGGGCCCGAGCAAACCTGACAGGTCACGAAGGAGCCCGACAGGGCCCGAGCAAACCCGACAAGGCCCAACGGATCCCGACAGGGCCTGAGCAAACCTGACAGGGCCCGACGGAGCCCGACAGGGCACGAGCAAACCCGACAGGGCCTGACGGAGCCTGACAGGGCCCGAGCAAACCCGACAGGGCCCGAGCGAATCTGACAGGGCCCGACGGAGCCCGACAGGACGCGGGCAAACCTGACAGGTCCCGAGCAAACCCGACAGGGCCTGACAAGGCCCGACAGGGCCCGAGCAAACCTGCCAGGGCCTGACGGAGCCCGACAGGGCTCGAGCAAACCCGATAGGGCCCGAGCAAACCTGACAGGGCCCAAGAGAACCTGACAGGGCCCGACGGAGCCCGACAGGGCGCGAGCAAACCCGACAGGGGCTGACAAGGCCCGACAGGGCCTGAGCAAACCCGACAGGACCCGCCAAAGCCTGATAGGGTCCGATGGAGCCCGACAGGGCCCGAGCAAACCCGACAGGGCCCGAGCAAATCTGACAGGGCTCGATGGAGCCCGACAGGGCCCAAGGAAACCCGACAGGGCGCGACGGAGCCTGACAGGGCCCGAGCAAACCCGACAGGGTTCGACGCAGCCCGACAGGGCCCGAGCAAACCCGACAGGGTCCGACGAAGCCTGACAGGGCTTCAGCAAACCCGACAGGGCCCGAGCAAACCCGACAGGACCCGAGCAAACCCGACAGGGTCCGAGGGAGCCCGACAGGGCCCGAGGAAACCAGACAGGGCCCGACAGAGCCCGACAGGGCCCGAGCAAACCCGACAGGGCCCGAGCAAACCCGACAGGGTCCGACGAAGCCTGACAGGGCTTCAGCAAACCCGACAGGACCCGAGCAAACCCGACAGGGTCCGAGGGAGCCCGACAGGGCCCGAGGAAACCAGACAGGGCCTGACAGAGCCCGACAGGGCCCGAGCAAACCCGACAGGGCCCGAGCAAACGCGACAGGGTTCGACAAAGCCTGACAGGGCTTGATGGAGCCCGATAGGGCCCGAGGAAACCCGACAGGGCCCGACGGAGCCTGACAGAGCCCGAGCAAACCCGACAGGGCTCGACGGAGCCCGATAGGGCCCGAGCAAACCCGACAGGGCCTGACGGAGCCCGACAGGGCTCGAGCAAACCCGAAAGGGCCCGACGAAGCCTGACAGGGCTCGATGGAGCCCGACAGGGCCCGAGGAAACCCGACAGGGCCCGACAGAGCCCGATAGGGCCCGAGCAGACCTGACAGGGCCCGATGGAGGCCGACAGGGCTCGAGCAAACCCGACAGGGCCCGAGCAAACCCGACAGGACCCGAGCAAACCCGACAGGGTCCGAGGGAGCCCGACAGGGCCCGAGGAAACCAGACAGGGCCCGACAGAGCCCGACAGGGCCCGAGCAAACCCGACACGGCCCGAGCAAACCCGACAGGGTCCGACGAAGCCTGACAGGGCTTCAGCAAACCCGACAGGGCCCGAGCAAACCCGACAGGACCCGAGCAAACCCGACAGGGTCCGAGGGAGCCCGACAGGGCCCGAGGAAACCAGACAGGGCCCGACAGAGCCCGACAGGGCCCGAGCAAACCTGACAGGGCCCGAGCAAACCCGACAGGGTTCGACAAAGCCTGACAGGGCTTGATGGAGCCCGACAGGGCCCGAGGAAACCCGACAGGGCCCGACGGAGCCTGACAGAGCCCAAGCAAACCCGACAGGGCTCGACGGAGCCCGATAGGGCCCGAGCAAACCCGACAGGGCCTGACGGAGCCTGACAGGGCCCGGGCAAACCCGACAGGGCACGCTGGAGCCTGACAGGGCTCGATGGAGCCCAACAGGGCCCGAGGAAACCCGACAGGGCCCGACAGAGCCCGATAGGGCCCGAGCAGACCTGACAGGGCCCGATGGAGGCCGACAGGGCTCGAGCAAACCCGACATGGTCCGACGAAGCCTGACAGGGCTTCAGCAAACCCGACATGGCCCGAGCAAACCCGACAGGGCCCGACGGAGCCCGACAGAGCCCGAGAAAACCAGACAGGGCCCGACGGAGCCCGACACGGCTCGAGCAAACCCGACAGGGCCCGACGGAGCCCGACAGGGCCCGAGCAAACCCGAAAGGGCCCGACGGAGCCTGACAGGGCTCGATGGAGCCCGACAGGGCCCGAGGAAACCCGACAGGTCCTGATTGAGCCCGATAGGGCCCGAGCAACCCCGACAGGGCCTGACGGAGCCTGACAGGGCCCGACGGAGCCCGCCAGGGCCCGAGCAAACCCGAAAGAGCCCGACGGAGCCTGACAGGGCTCAGTGGAGTCCGACAGGGCCCGAGGAAACCCAACAGGGCCCGACGGAGCCCGATAGGGCCCGAGCAAACCCGACAGGGCCCAATGGAGCCCGACAGGGCCCGAGCAAACCCGAAAGGGCCCGACGAAGCCTGACAGGGCTCGATGGAGCCCGACAGGGCCCGAGGAAACCCGACAGGGCCCGACGGAGCCCGATAGGGCCCGAGCAAACCCGACAGGGACCGATGGAGCCCGACAGGGCTCGAGCAAACCCGACAGGGTCCGACGAAGCCTGACAGGGCTTCAGCAAACCCGACATGGCCCGAGCAAACCCGACAGGGCCCGACGGAGCCCGACAGAGCCCGAGAAAACCAGACAGGGCCCGACGGAGCCCGACACGGCTCGAGCAAACCCGACAGGGCCCGACGGAGCCCGACAGGGCCCGAGCAAACCCGAAAGGGCCCGACGGAGCCTGACAGGGCTCGATGGAGCCCGACAGGGCCCGAGGAAACCCGACAGGTCCTGATTGAGCCCGATAGGGCCCGAGCAACCCCGACAGGGCCTGACGGAGCCTGACAGGGCCCGACGGAGCCCGCTAGGGCCCGAGCAAACCCGAAAGAGCCCGACGGAGCCTGACAGGGCTCAGTGGAGTCCGACAGGGCCCGAGGAAACCCGACAGGGCCCGACGGAGCCCGATAGGGCCCGAGCAAACCCGACAGGGCCCAATGGAGCCCGACAGGGCTCGAACAAACCCGACAGGGCCTGAGCAAATCCGACAGGGCCCGACGGAGCCCGACAGGGCCCGAGCAAACCCGAAAGGGCCCGACGGAGCCTGACAGGGCTCGATGGAGCCCGACAGGGCCCGAGGAAACCCGACAGGGCCCCACGGAGCCCGATAGGGCCCGAGCAAACCCGACAGGGCCTGATGGAGCCTGACAGGGCCCGGGCAAACCCGACAGGGCACGCTGGAGCCCGACAGAGCCCGAGCAAACCCGACAGGGCCCGACAAGGCCCGACAGGGCCCGAGCAAACCTGACACAACCTGACAAAGCCTGACAGGGCCCGACGGAGCCCGACAGGGCTTGAGCAAACCCGAAAGAGCCCGACGGAGCCTGACAGGGCTCGATGGAGCCCGACAGGGCCCGAGGAAACCCGACAGGGCCCCACGGAGCCCGATAGGGCCCGAGCAAACCCGACAGGGCCTGACGGAGCCTGACAGGGCCCGGGCAAACCCGACAGGGCACGCTGGAGCCCGACAGAGCCCGAGCAAACCTGACAGGGCCCGACAAGGCCCGACAGGGCCCGAGCAAACCTGACAGGACCTGACAAAGCCTGACAGGGCCCGACGGAGCCCGACAGGGCCTGAGCAAACCCGAAAGAGCCCGACGGAGCCTGACAGGGCTCGATAGAGTCCGACAGGGCCCAAGGAAACCCGACAGGGCCCGACGGAACCCGAGAGGGCCCGACGGAACCCGAGAGGGCCCGAGGAAATCCGACAGGGCCCGACGGAGCCTGACAGGGCCCGAGCAAACCCGACAGGGCCCGACAGAGCCCGACAGGACCCGAGCAAACCCGACAGGGCCCGAGCAAACCCGACAGGGTTCGACAAAGCCTGACAGGGCTCGATGGAGCCCGACAGGGCCCGAGGAAACCCGACAGGGTGCGACTGAGCCTGACAGGGCCCGAGCAAACCCGACAGGGCTCGACGGAGCCTTACAGGGCCCGAGCAAACCCGACAGGGCCCGAGCAAACCTGACAGGTCACGAAGGAGCCCGACAGGGCCCGAGCAAACCCGACAAGGCCCAACGGATCCCGACAGGGCCTGAGCAAACCTGACAGGGCCCGACGGAGCCCGACAGGGCACGAGCAAACCCGACAGGGCCTGACGGAGCCTGACAGGGCCCGAGCAAACCCGACAGGGCCCGAGCGAATCTGACAGGGCCCGACGGAGCCCGACAGGACGCGGGCAAACCTGACAGGTCCCGAGCAAACCCGACAGGGCCTGACAAGGCCCGACAGGGCCCGAGCAAACCTGCCAGGGCCTGACGGAGCCCGACAGGGCTCGAGCAAACCCGATAGGGCCCGAGCAAACCTGACAGGGCCCAAGAGAACCTGACAGGGCCCGACGGAGCCCGACAGGGCGCGAGCAAACCCGACAGGGGCTGACAAGGCCCGACAGGGCCTGAGCAAACCCGACAGGACCCGCCAAAGCCTGATAGGGTCCGATGGAGCCCGACAGGGCCCGAGCAAACCCGACAGGGCCCGAGCAAATCTGACAGGGCTCGATGGAGCCCGACAGGGCCCAAGGAAACCCGACAGGGCGCGACGGAGCCTGACAGGGCCCGAGCAAACCCGACAGGGTTTGACGCAGCCCGACAGGGCCCGAGCAAACCCGACAGGGTCCGACGAAGCCTGACAGGGCTTCAGCAAACCCGACAGGGTCCGAGCAAACCCGACAGGACCCGAGCAAACTCGACAGGGTCCGAGGGAGCCCGACAGGGCCCGAGGAAACCAGACAGGGCCCGACAGAGCCCGACAGGGCCCGAGCAAACCCGACAGGGCCCGAGCAAACCCGACAGGGTCCGACGAAGCCTGACAGGGCTTCAGCAAACCCGACAGGACCCGAGCAAACCCGACAGGGTCCGAGGGAGCCCGACAGGGCCCGAGGAAACCAGACAGGGCCTGACAGAGCCCGACAGGGCCCGAGCAAACCCGACAGGGCCCGAGCAAACGCGACAGGGTTCGACAAAGCCTGACAGGGCTTGATGGAGCCCGATAGGGCCCGAGGAAACCCGACAGGGCCCGACGGAGCCTGACAGAGCCCGAGCAAACCCGACAGGGCTCGACGGAGCCCGATAGGGCCCGAGCAAACCCGACAGGGCCTGACGGAGCCCGACAGGGCTCGAGCAAACCCGAAAGGGCCCGACGAAGCCTGACAGGGCTCGATGGAGCCCGACAGGGCCCGAGGAAACCCGACAGGGCCCGACAGAGCCCGATAGGGCCCGAGCAGACCTGACAGGGCCCGATGGAGGCCGACAGGGCTCGAGCAAACCCGACAGGGACCGATGGAGCCCGACAGGGCTCGAGCAAACCCGACAGGGACCGATGGAGCCCGACAGGGCTCGAGCAAACCCGACAGGGTCCGACGAAGCCTGACAGGGCTTCAGCAAACCCGACATGGCCCGAGCAAACCCGACAGGGCCCGACGGAGCCCGACAGAGCCCGAGAAAACCAGACAGGGCCCGACGGAGCCCGACAGGGCCCGAGCAAACCCGAAAGGGCCCGACGGAGCCTGACAGGGCTCGATGGAGCCCGACAGGGCCCGAGGAAACCCGACAGGTCCTGATTGAGCCCGATAGGGCCCGAGCAACCCCGACAGGGCCTGACGGAGCCTGACAGGGCCCGACGGAGCCCGCCAGGGCCCGAGCAAACCCGAAAGAGCCCGACGGAGCCTGACAGGGCTCAGTGGAGTCCGACAGGGCCCGAGGAAACCCGACAGGGCCCGACGGAGCCCGATAGGGCCCGAGCAAACCCGACAGGGCCCAATGGAGCCCGACAGGGCTCGAACAAACCCGACAGGGCCCGACGGAGCCCGACAGGGCCCGAGCAAACCCGAAAGGGCCCGACGGAGCCTGACAGGGCTCGATGGAGCCCGACAGGGCCCGAGGAAACCCGACAGGGCCCCACGGAGCCCGATAGGGCCCGAGCAAACCCGACAGGGCCTGACGGAGCCTGACAGGGCCCGGGCAAACCCGACAGGGCACGCTGGAGCCCGACAGAGCCCGAGCAAACCCGACAGGGCCCGACAAGGCCCGACAGGGCCCGAGCAAACCTGACACAACCTGACAAAGCCTGACAGGGCCCGACGGAGCCCGACAGGGCTTGAGCAAACCCGAAAGAGCCCGACGGAGCCTGACAGGGCTCGATGGAGCCCGACAGGGCCCGAGGAAACCCGACAGGGCCCCACGGAGCCCGATAGGGCCCGAGCAAACCCGACAGGGCCTGACGGAGCCTGACAGGGCCCGGGCAAACCCGACAGGGCACGCTGGAGCCCGACAGAGCCCGAGCAAACCTGACAGGGCCCGACAAGGCCCGAAAGGGCCCGAGCAAACCTGACAGGACCTGACAAAGCCTGACAGGGCCCGACGGAGCCCGACAGGGCCTGAGCAAACCCGAAAGAGCCCGACGGAGCCTGACAGGGCTCGATAGAGTCCGACAGGGCCCAAGGAAACCCGACAGGGCCCGACGGAACCCGAGAGGGCCCGACGGAACCCGAGAGGGCCCGAGGAAATCCGACAGGGCCCGACGGAGCCTGACAGGGCCCGAGCAAACCCGACAGGGCCCGACAGAGCCCGACAGGACCCGAGCAAACCCGACAGGGCCCGAGCAAACCCGACAGGGTTCGACAAAGCCTGACAGGGCTCGATGGAGCCCGACAGGGCCCGAGGAAACCCGACAGGGTCCGACGGAGCCTGACAGGGCCCGAGCAAACCCGACAGGGCTCGACGGAGCCTTACAGGGCCCGAGCAAACCCGACAGGGCCCGAGCAAACCTGACAGGTCACGAAGGAGCCCGACAGGGCCCGAGCAAACCCGACAAGGCCCAACGGATCCCGACAGGGCCTGAGCAAACCTGACAGGGCCCGACGGAGCCCGACAGGGCACGAGCAAACCCGACAGGGCCTGACGGAGCCTGACAGGGCCCGAGCAAACCCGACAGGGCCCGAGCGAATCTGACAGGGCCCGACGGAGCCCGACAGGACGCGGGCAAACCCGACAGGTCCCGAGCAAACCCGACAGGGCCTGACAAGGCCCGACAGGGCCCGAGCAAACCTGCCAGGGCCTGACGGAGCCCGACAGGGCTCGAGCAAACCCGATAGGGCCTGACGGAGCCTGACAGGGCCCGAGCAAACCTGACAGGGCCCAAGAGAACCTGACAGGGCCCGACGGAGCCCGACAGGGCGCGAGCAAACCCGACAGGGGCTGACAAGGCCCGACAGGGCCTGAGCAAACCCGACAGGACCCGCCAAAGCCTGATAGGGTCCGATGGAGCCCGACAGGGCCCGAGCAAACCCGACAGGGCCCGAGCAAACCTGACAGGGCTCGATGGAGCCCGACAGGGCCCAAGGAAACCCGACAGGGCGCGACGGAGCCTGACAGGGCCCGAGCAAACCTGACAGGGTTCGACGCAGCCCGACAGGCCCGAGCAAACCCGACAGGGTCCGACGAAGCCTGACAGGGCTTCAGCAAACCCGACAGGGCCCGAGCAAACCCGACAGGGCCCGACGGAGCCCGACAGGGCCCGAGGAAACCAGACAGGGCCCGACAGAGCCCGACAGGGCCCGAGCAAACCCGACAGGGCCCGAGCAAACCCGACAAAGATCGACAAAGCCTGACAGGGCTTGATGGAGCCCGACAGGGCCCGAGGAAACCCGACAGGGCCCGACGGAGCCTGACAGAGCCCGAGCAAACCCGACAGGGCTCGACGGAGCCCGATAGGGCCCGAGCAAACCCGACAGGGCCTGACGGAGCCTGACAGGGCCCGAGCAAACCCGAAAGGGCCCGACGAAGCCTGACAGGGCTCGATGGAGCCCGACAGGGCCCGAGGAAACCCGACAGGGCCCGACGGAGCCCGATAGGGCCCGAGCAACCCCGACAGGGCCCGATGGAGCCCGACAGGGCTCGAGCAAACCCGCAGGGTCCGACGAAGCCTGACAGGGCTTCAGCAAACCCGACATGGCCCGAGCAAACCCGACAGGGCCCGACGGAGCCCGACAGAGCCCGAGAAAACCAGACAGGGCCCGACGGAGCCCGACACGGCTCGAGCAAACCCGACAGGGCCCGACGGAGCCCGACAGGGCCCGAGCAAACCCGAAAGGGCCCGACGGAGCCTGACAGGGCTCGATGGAGCCCGACAGGGCCCGAGGAAACTCGACAGGTCCTGATTGAGCCCGATAGGGCCCGAGCAACCCCGACAGGGCCTGACGGAGCCTGACAGGTCCCGACGGAGCCCGCCAGGGCCCGAGCAAACCCGAAAGAGCCCGACGGAGCCTGACAGGGCTCAGTGGAGTCCGACAGGGCCCGAGGAAACCCGACAGGGCCCGACGGAGCCCGATAGGGCCCGAGCAAACCCGACAGGGCCCGATGGAGCTCGACAGGGCTCGAACAAACCCGACAGGGCCTGAGCAAATCCGACAGGGCCCGACTGAGCCCGACAGGGCCCGAGCAAACCCGAAAGGGCCCGACGGAGCCTGACAGGGCTCGATGGAGCCCGACAGGGCCCGAGGAAACCCGACAGGGCCCCACGGAGCCCGATAGGGCCCGAGCAAACCCGACAGGGCCTGACGGAGCCCGACAGGGCCCGAGCAAACCCGACAGGGCACGCTGGAGCCCGACAGAGCCCGAGCAAACCCGACAGGGCCCGACAAGGACCGACAGGGCCCGAGCAAACCTGACACGACCTGACAAAGCCTGACAGGGCCCGACGGAGCCCGACAGGGCTTGAGCAAACCCGAAAGAGCCCGACGGAGCCTGACAGGGCTCGATGGAGCCCGACAGGGCCCGAGGAAACCCGACAGGGCCCCACAGAGCCCGATAGTGCCCGAGCAAACCCGACAGGGCCTGATGGAGCCTGACAGGGCCCGCGCAAACCCGACAGGGCACGCTGGAGCCCGACAGAGCCCGAGCAAACCCGACAGGGCCTGACAAGGCCCGACAGGGCCCGAGCAAACCTGACAGGACCTGACAAAGCCTGACAGGGCCTGACGGAGCCCGACAGGGCCTGAGCAAACCCGAAAGAGCCCGACGGAGCCTGACAGGGCTCGATAGAGTCCGACAGGGCCCGAGGAAACCCGACAGGGCCCGACGGAACCCGATAGGGCCCGACGGAACCCGAGAGGGCCCGAGGAAATCCGACAGGGCCCGACGGAGCCTGACAGGGCCCGAGCAAACCCGACAGGGCCCGACAGAGCCCGACAGGACCCGAGCAAACCCGACAGGGCTCGAGCAAACCCGACAGGGTTCGACAAAGCCTGACAGGGCTCGATGGAGCCCGACAGGGCCCGAGGAAACCCGACAGGGTCCGACGGAGCCTGACAGGGCCCGAGCAAACCCGACAGGGCTCGACGGAGCCTTACAGGGCCCGAGCAAACCCGACAGGGCCCGAGCAAACCTGACAGGGCACGAAGGAGCCCGACAGGGCCCGAGCAAACCCGACAAGGCCCAACGGATCCCGACAGGTCCTGAGCAAACCTGACAGGGCCCGACGGAGCCCGACAGGGCACGAGCAAACCCGACAGGGCCTGACGGAGCCTGACAGGGCCCGAGCAAACCCGACAGGGCCCGAGCGAATCTGACAGGGCCCGACGGAGCCCGACAGGACGCGGGCAAACCCGACAGGTCCCGAGCAAACCCGACAGGGCCTGACAAGGCCCGACAGGGCCCGAGCAAACCTGCCAGGGCCTGACGGAGCCCGACAGGGCTCGAGCAAACCCGATAGGGCCTGACGGAGCCTGACAGGGCCCGAGCAAACCTGACAGGGCCCAAGAGAACCTGACAGGGCCCGACGGAGCCCGACAGGGCGCGAGCAAACCCGACAGGGGCTGACAAGGCCCGACAGGGCCTGAGCAAACCCGACAGGACCCGCCAAAGCCTGATAGGGTCCGATGGAGCCCGACAGGGCCCGAGCAAACCCGACAGGGCCCGAGCAAACCTGACAGGGCTCGATGGAGCCCGACAGGGCCCAAGGAAACCCGACAGTGCGCGACGGAGCCTGACAGGGCCCAAGCAAACCCGACAGGGTTCGACGCAGCCCGACAGGCCCGAGCAAACCCGACAGGGTCCGACGAAGCCTGACAGGGCTTCAGCAAACCCGACAGGGCCCGAGCAAACCCGACAGGACCCGAGCAAACCCGACAGGGTCCGAGGGAGCCCGACAGGGCCCGAGGAAACCAGACAGGGCCCGACAGAGCCCGACAGGGCCCGAGCAAACCCGACAGGGCCCGAGCAAACCCGACAGGGTCCGACGAAGCCTGACAGGGCTTCAGCAAACCCGACAGGACCCGAGCAAACCCGACAGGGTCCGAGGGAGCCCGACAGGGCCCGAGGAAACCAGACAGGGCCTGACAGAGCCCGACAGGACCCGAGCAAACCCGACAGGGCCCGAGCAAACCCGACAGGGTTCGACAAAGCCTGACAGGGCTTGATGGAGCCCGACAGGGCCCGAGGAAACCCGACAGGGACCGACGGAGCCTGACAGAGCCCGAGCAAACCCGACAGGGCTCGACGGAGCCCGATAGGGCCCGAGCAAACCCGACAGGGCCTGACGGAGCCCGACAGGGCTCGAGCAAACCCGAAAGGGCCCGACGAAGCCTGACAGGGCTCGATGGAGCCCGACAGGGCCCGAGGAAACCCGACAGGGCCCGACAGAGCCCGATAGGGCCCGAGCAGACCTGACAGGGCCCGATGGAGGCCGACAGGGCTCGAGCAAACCCGACAGGGTCCGACGAAGCCTGACAGGGCTTCAGCAAACCCGACATGGCCCGAGCAAACCCGACAGGGCTCGACGGAGCCCGACAGAGCCCGAGGAAACCCGACAGGGCCCAACGGAGCCCGACAGGGCTCGAGCAAACCCGACAGGGCCCGACGGAGCCCGACAGGGCCCGAGCAAACCCGAAAGGGCCCGACGGAGACTGACAGGGCTCGATGGAGCCCGACAGGGCTCGAGCAAACCCGACAGGGTCCGACGAAGCCTGACAGGGCTTCAGCAAACCCGACATGGCCCGAGCAAACCCGACAGGGCCCGACGGAGCCCGACAGAGCCCGAGAAAACCAGACAGGGCCCGACGGAGCCCGATACGGCTCGAGCAAACCCGACAGGGCCCGACGGAGCCCGACAGGGCCCGAGCAAACCCGAAAGGGCCCGACGGAGCCTGACAGGGCTCGATGGAGCCCGACAGGGCCCGAGGAAACCCGACAGGTCCTGATTGAGCCCGATAGGGCCCGAGCAACCCCGACAGGGCCTGACGGAGCCTGACAGGGCCCGACGGAGCCTGCCAGGGCCCGAGCAAACCCGAAAGAGCCCGACGGAGCCTGACAGGGCTCAGTGGAGTCCGACAGGGCCCGAGGAAACCCGACAGGGCCCGACGGAGCCCGATAGGGCCCGAGCAAACCCGACAGGGCCAGATGGAGCCCGACAGGGCTCGAACAAACCCGACAGGGCCTGAGCAAATCCGACAGGGCCCGACTGAGCCCGACAGGGCCCGAGCAAACCCGAAAGGGCCCGACGGAGCCTGACAGGGCTCGATGGAGCCCGACACGGCCAGAGGAAACCCGACAGGGCCCCACGGAGCCCGATAGGGCCCGAGCAAACCCGACAGGGCCTGACGGAGCCCGACAGGGCCCGAGCAAACCCGACAGGGCACGCTGGAGCCCGACAGAGCCCGAGCAAACCCGACAGGGCCCGACAAGGCCCGACAGGGCCCGAGCAAACCTGACACGACCTGACAAAGCCTGACAGGGCCCGACGGAGCCCGACAGGGCTTGAGCAAACCCGAAAGAGCCCGACGGAGCCTGACAGGGCTCGATGGAGCCCGACAGGGCCCGAGGAAACCCGACAGGGCCCCACGGAGCCCGATAGGGCCCGAGCAAACCCGACAGGGCCTGATGGAGCCTGACAGGGCCCGGGCAAACCCGACAGGGCACGCTGGAGCCCGACAGAGCCCGAGCAAACCCGACAGGGCCCGACAAGGCCCGACAGGGCCCGAGCAAACCTGACAGGACCTGACAAAGCCTGACAATGCCCGACGGAGCCCGACAGGGCCTGAGCAAACCCGAAAGAGCCCGACGGAGCCTGACAGGGCTCGATAGAGTCCGACAGGGCCTGAGGAAACCCGACAGGGCCCGACAGAACCCGAGAGGGCTCGACGGAACCCGAGAGGGCCCGAGGAAATCCGACAGGGCCCGACAGAGCCCGACAGGACCCGAGCAAACCCGACAGGGCTCGAGCAAACCCGACAGGGTTCGACAAAGCCTGACAGGGCTCGATGGAGCCCGACAGGGCCCGAGGAAACCCGACAGGGTCCGACGGAGCCTGACAGGGCCC
Source organism: Patagioenas fasciata (assembly GCF_037038585.1). Taxonomy (NCBI): domain Eukaryota; kingdom Metazoa; phylum Chordata; class Aves; order Columbiformes; family Columbidae; genus Patagioenas; species Patagioenas fasciata. The sequence continues at coordinate 1,836,114 of NC_092545.1, forward strand.
GAGCAAACCCGACAGGGCTCGACGGAGCCTTACAGGGCCCGAGCAAACCCGACAGGGCCCGAGCAAACCTGACAGGGCACGAAGGAGCCCGACAGGGCCCGAGCAAACCCGACAAGGCCCAACGGATCCCGACAGGTCCTGAGCAAACCTGACAGGGCCCGACGGAGCCCGACAGGGCACGAGCAAACCCGACAGGGCCTGACGGAGCCTGACAGGGCCCGAGCAAACCCGACAGGGCCCGAGCGAATCTGACAGGGCCCGACGGAGCCCGACAGGACGCGGGCAAACCCGACAGGTCCCGAGCAAACCCGACAGGGCCTGACAAGGCCCGACAGGGCCCGAGCAAACCTGCCAGGGCCTGACGGAGCCCGACAGGGCTCGAGCAAACCCGATAGGGCCTGACGGAGCCTGACAGGGCCCGAGCAAACCTGACAGGGCCCAAGAGAACCTGACAGGGCCCGACGGAGCCCGACAGGGCGCGAGCAAACCCGACAGGGGCTGACAAGGCCCGACAGGGCCTGAGCAAACCCGACAGGACCCGCCAAAGCCTGATAGGGTCCGATGGAGCCCGACAGGGCCCGAGCAAACCCGACAGGGCCCGAGCAAACCTGACAGGGCTCGATGGAGCCCGACAGGGCCCAAGGAAACCCGACAGTGCGCGACGGAGCCTGACAGGGCCCAAGCAAACCCGACAGGGTTCGACGCAGCCCGACAGGCCCGAGCAAACCCGACAGGGTCCGACGAAGCCTGACAGGGCTTCAGCAAACCCGACAGGGCCCGAGCAAACCCGACAGGACCCGAGCAAACCCGACAGGGTCCGAGGGAGCCCGACAGGGCCCGAGGAAACCAGACAGGGCCCGACAGAGCCCGACAGGGCCCGAGCAAACCCGACAGGGCCCGAGCAAACCCGACAGGGTCCGACGAAGCCTGACAGGGCTTCAGCAAACCCGACAGGACCCGAGCAAACCCGACAGGGTCCGAGGGAGCCCGACAGGGCCCGAGGAAACCAGACAGGGCCTGACAGAGCCCGACAGGACCCGAGCAAACCCGACAGGGCCCGAGCAAACCCGACAGGGTTCGACAAAGCCTGACAGGGCTTGATGGAGCCCGACAGGGCCCGAGGAAACCCGACAGGGACCGACGGAGCCTGACAGAGCCCGAGCAAACCCGACAGGGCTCGACGGAGCCCGATAGGGCCCGAGCAAACCCGACAGGGCCTGACGGAGCCCGACAGGGCTCGAGCAAACCCGAAAGGGCCCGACGAAGCCTGACAGGGCTCGATGGAGCCCGACAGGGCCCGAGGAAACCCGACAGGGCCCGACAGAGCCCGATAGGGCCCGAGCAGACCTGACAGGGCCCGATGGAGGCCGACAGGGCTCGAGCAAACCCGACAGGGTCCGACGAAGCCTGACAGGGCTTCAGCAAACCCGACATGGCCCGAGCAAACCCGACAGGGCTCGACGGAGCCCGACAGAGCCCGAGGAAACCCGACAGGGCCCAACGGAGCCCGACAGGGCTCGAGCAAACCCGACAGGGCCCGACGGAGCCCGACAGGGCCCGAGCAAACCCGAAAGGGCCCGACGGAGACTGACAGGGCTCGATGGAGCCCGACAGGGCTCGAGCAAACCCGACAGGGTCCGACGAAGCCTGACAGGGCTTCAGCAAACCCGACATGGCCCGAGCAAACCCGACAGGGCCCGACGGAGCCCGACAGAGCCCGAGAAAACCAGACAGGGCCCGACGGAGCCCGATACGGCTCGAGCAAACCCGACAGGGCCCGACGGAGCCCGACAGGGCCCGAGCAAACCCGAAAGGGCCCGACGGAGCCTGACAGGGCTCGATGGAGCCCGACAGGGCCCGAGGAAACCCGACAGGTCCTGATTGAGCCCGATAGGGCCCGAGCAACCCCGACAGGGCCTGACGGAGCCTGACAGGGCCCGACGGAGCCTGCCAGGGCCCGAGCAAACCCGAAAGAGCCCGACGGAGCCTGACAGGGCTCAGTGGAGTCCGACAGGGCCCGAGGAAACCCGACAGGGCCCGACGGAGCCCGATAGGGCCCGAGCAAACCCGACAGGGCCAGATGGAGCCCGACAGGGCTCGAACAAACCCGACAGGGCCTGAGCAAATCCGACAGGGCCCGACTGAGCCCGACAGGGCCCGAGCAAACCCGAAAGGGCCCGACGGAGCCTGACAGGGCTCGATGGAGCCCGACACGGCCAGAGGAAACCCGACAGGGCCCCACGGAGCCCGATAGGGCCCGAGCAAACCCGACAGGGCCTGACGGAGCCCGACAGGGCCCGAGCAAACCCGACAGGGCACGCTGGAGCCCGACAGAGCCCGAGCAAACCCGACAGGGCCCGACAAGGCCCGACAGGGCCCGAGCAAACCTGACACGACCTGACAAAGCCTGACAGGGCCCGACGGAGCCCGACAGGGCTTGAGCAAACCCGAAAGAGCCCGACGGAGCCTGACAGGGCTCGATGGAGCCCGACAGGGCCCGAGGAAACCCGACAGGGCCCCACGGAGCCCGATAGGGCCCGAGCAAACCCGACAGGGCCTGATGGAGCCTGACAGGGCCCGGGCAAACCCGACAGGGCACGCTGGAGCCCGACAGAGCCCGAGCAAACCCGACAGGGCCCGACAAGGCCCGACAGGGCCCGAGCAAACCTGACAGGACCTGACAAAGCCTGACAATGCCCGACGGAGCCCGACAGGGCCTGAGCAAACCCGAAAGAGCCCGACGGAGCCTGACAGGGCTCGATAGAGTCCGACAGGGCCTGAGGAAACCCGACAGGGCCCGACAGAACCCGAGAGGGCTCGACGGAACCCGAGAGGGCCCGAGGAAATCCGACAGGGCCCGACAGAGCCCGACAGGACCCGAGCAAACCCGACAGGGCTCGAGCAAACCCGACAGGGTTCGACAAAGCCTGACAGGGCTCGATGGAGCCCGACAGGGCCCGAGGAAACCCGACAGGGTCCGACGGAGCCTGACAGGGCCCGAGCAAACCCGACAGGGCTCGACGGAGCCTTACAGGGCCCGAGCAAACCCGACAGGGCCCGAGCAAACCTGACAGGGCACGAAGGAGCCCGACAGGGCCCGAGCAAACCCGACAAGGCCCAACGGATCCCGACAGGTCCTGAGCAAACCTGACAGGGCCCGACGGAGCCCGACAGGGCACGAGCAAACCCGACAGGGCCTGACGGAGCCTGACAGGGCCCGAGCAAACCCGACAGGGCCCGAGCGAATCTGACAGGGCCCGACGGAGCCCGACAGGACGCGGGCAAACCCGACAGGTCCCGAGCAAACCCGACAGGGCCTGACAAGGCCCGACAGGGCCCGAGCAAACCTGCCAGGGCCTGACGGAGCCCGACAGGGCTCGAGCAAACCCGATAGGGCCTGACGGAGCCTGACAGGGCCCGAGCAAACCTGACAGGGCCCAAGAGAACCTGACAGGGCCCGACGGAGCCCGACAGGGCGCGAGCAAACCCGACAGGGGCTGACAAGGCCCGACAGGGCCTGAGCAAACCCGACAGGACCCGCCAAAGCCTGATAGGGTCCGATGGAGCCCGACAGGGCCCGAGCAAACCCGACAGGGCCCGAGCAAACCTGACAGGGCTCGATGGAGCCCGACAGGGCCCAAGGAAACCCGACAGTGCGCGACGGAGCCTGACAGGGCCCAAGCAAACCCGACAGGGTTCGACGCAGCCCGACAGGCCCGAGCAAACCCGACAGGGTCCGACGAAGCCTGACAGGGCTTCAGCAAACCCGACAGGGCCCGAGCAAACCCGACAGGACCCGAGCAAACCCGACAGGGTCCGAGGGAGCCCGACAGGGCCCGAGGAAACCAGACAGGGCCCGACAGAGCCCGACAGGGCCCGAGCAAACCCGACAGGGCCCGAGCAAACCCGACAGGGTCCGACGAAGCCTGACAGGGCTTCAGCAAACCCGACAGGACCCGAGCAAACCCGACAGGGTCCGAGGGAGCCCGACAGGGCCCGAGGAAACCAGACAGGGCCTGACAGAGCCCGACAGGGCCCGAGCAAACCCGACAGGGCCCGAGCAAACCCGACAGGGTTCGACAAAGCCTGACAGGGCTTGATGGAGCCCGACAGGGCCCGAGGAAACCCGACAGGGACCGACGGAGCCTGACAGAGCCCGAGCAAACCCGACAGGGCTCGACGGAGCCCGATAGGGCCCGAGCAAACCCGACAGGGCCTGACGGAGCCCGACAGGGCTCGAGCAAACCCGAAAGGGCCCGACGAAGCCTGACAGGGCTCGATGGAGCCCGACAGGGCCCGAGGAAACCCGACAGGGCCCGACAGAGCCCGATAGGGCCCGAGCAGACCTGACAGGGCCCGATGGAGGCCGACAGGGCTCGAGCAAACCCGACAGGGTCCGACGAAGCCTGACAGGGCTTCAGCAAACCCGACATGGCCCGAGCAAACCCGACAGGGCTCGACGGAGCCCGACAGAGCCCGAGGAAACCCGACAGGGCCCAACGGAGCCCGACAGGGCTCGAGCAAACCCGACAGGGCCCGACGGAGCCCGACAGGGCCCGAGCAAACCCGAAAGGGCCCGACGGAGCCTGACAGGGCTCGATGGAGCCCGACAGGGCTCGAGCAAACCCGACAGGGTCCGACGAAGCCTGACAGGGCTTCAGCAAACCCGACATGGCCCGAGCAAACCCGACAGGGCCCGACGGAGCCCGACAGAGCCCGAGAAAACCAGACAGGGCCCGACGGAGCCCGATACGGCTCGAGCAAACCCGACAGGGCCCGACGGAGCCCGACAGGGCCCGAGCAAACCCGAAAGGGCCCGACGGAGCCTGACAGGGCTCGATGGAGCCCGACAGGGCCCGAGGAAACCCGACAGGTCCTGATTGAGCCCGATAGGGCCCGAGCAACCCCGACAGGGCCTGACGGAGCCTGACAGGGCCCGACGGAGCCTGCCAGGGCCCGAGCAAACGCGAAAGAGCCCGACGGAGCCTGACAGGGCTCAGTGGAGTCCGACAGGGCCCGAGGAAACCCGACAGGGCCCGACGGAGCCCGATAGGGCCCGAGCAAACCCGACAGGGCCAGATGGAGCCCGACAGGGCTCGAACAAACCCGACAGGGCCTGAGCAAATCCGACAGGGCCCGACTGAGCCCGACAGGGCCCGAGCAAACCCGAAAGGGCCCGACGGAGCCTGACAGGGCTCGATGGAGCCCGACACGGCCAGAGGAAACCCGACAGGGCCCCACGGAGCCCGATAGGGCCCGAGCAAACCCGACAGGGCCTGACGGAGCCCGACAGGGCCCGAGCAAACCCGACAGGGCACGCTGGAGCCCGACAGAGCCCGAGCAAACCCGACAGGGCCCGACAAGGCCCGACAGGGCCCGAGCAAACCTGACACGACCTGACAAAGCCTGACAGGGCCCGACGGAGCCCGACAGGGCTTGAGCAAACCCGAAAGAGCCCGACGGAGCCTGACAGGGCTCGATGGAGCCCGACAGGGCCCGAGGAAACCCGACAGGGCCCCACGGAGCCCGATAGGGCCCGAGCAAACCCGACAGGGCCTGATGGAGCCTGACAGGGCCCGGGCAAACCCGACAGGGCACGCTGGAGCCCGACAGAGCCCGAGCAAACCCGACAGGGCCCGACAAGGCCCGACAGGGCCCGAGCAAACCTGACAGGACCTGACAAAGCCTGACAATGCCCGACGGAGCCCGACAGGGCCTGAGCAAACCCGAAAGAGCCCGACGGAGCCTGACAGGGCTCGATAGAGTCCGACAGGGCCTGAGGAAACCCGACAGGGCCCGACGGAACCCGAGAGGGCTCGACGGAACCCGAGAGGGCCCGAGGAAATCCGACAGGGCCCGACGGAGCCTGACAGGGCCCGAGCAAACCCGACAGTGCCCGACAAAGCCCGACAGGACCCGAGCAAACCTGACAGGGCCCGAGGAAACCCGACAAGGTTCGACAAAGCCTGACAGGGCTCGATGGAGCCCGACAGGGCCCGAGGAAACCCGACAGGGTCCGACGGAGCCTGACAGGGCCCGAGCAAACCCGACAGGGCTCGACGGAGCCTTACAGGGCCCGAGCAAACCCGACAGGGCCCGAGCAAACCTGACAGGGCACGAAGGAGCCCGACAGGGCCCGAGCAAACCCGACAAGGCCCAACGGATCCCGACAGGGCCTGAGCAAACCTGACAGGGCCCGACGGAGCCCGACAGGGCACGAGCAAACCCGACAGGGCCTGACGGAGCCTGACAGGGCCCGAGCAAACCCGACAGGGCCCGAGCGAATCTGACAAGGCCCGACGGAGCCCGACAGGACGCGGGCAAACCCGACAGGTCCCGAGCAAACCCGACAGGGCCTGACAAGGCCCGACAGGGCCCGAGCAAACCTGCCAGGGCCTGACGGAGCCCGACAGGGCTCGAGCAAACCCGATAGGGCCTGACGGAGCCTGACAGGGCCCGAGCAAACCTGACAGGGCCCAAGAGAACCTGACAGGGCCCGACGGAGCCCGACAGGGCGCGAGCAAACCCGACAGGGGCTGACAAGGCCCGACAGGGCCTGAGCAAACCCGACAGGACCCGCCAAAGCCTGATAGGGTCCGATGGAGCCCGACAGGGCCCGAGCAAACCCGACAGGGCCCGAGCAAACCTGACAGGGCTCGATGGAGCCCGACAGGGCCCAAGGAAACCCGACAGGGCGCGACGGAGCCTGACAGGGCCCGAGCAAACCCGACAGGGTTCGACGCAGCCCGACAGGGCCCGAGCAAACCCGACAGGGTCCGACGAAGCCTGACAGGGCTTCATCAAACCCGACAGGGCCCGAGCAAACCCGACAGGACCCGAGCAAACCCGACAGGGTCCGAGGGAGCCCGACAGGGCCCGAGGAAACCAGACAGGGCCCGACAGAGCCCGACAGGGCCCGAGCAAACCCGACAGGGCCCGAGCAAACCCGACAGGGTCCGACGAAGCCTGACAGGGCTTCAGCAAACCCGATAGGACCCGAGCAAACCCGACAGGGTCCGAGGGAGCCCGACAGGGCCCGAGGAAACCAGACAGGGCCTGACAGAGCCCGACAGGGCCCGAGCAAACCCGACAGGGCTTGAGCAAACCCGACAGGGTTCGACAAAGCCTGACAGGGCTTGATGGAGCCCGATAGGGCCCGAGGAAACCCGACAGGGCCCGACGGAGCCTGACAGAGCCCGAGCAAACCCGACAGGGCTCGACGGAGCCCGATAGGGCCCGAGCAAACCCGACAGGGCCTGACGGAGCCCGACAGGGCTCGAGCAAACCCGAAAGGGCCCGACGAAGCCTGACAGGGCTCGATGGAGCCCGACAGGGCCCGAGGAAACCCGACAGGGCCCGACAGAGCCCGATAGGGCCCGAGCAGACCTGACAGGGCCCGATGGAGGCCGACAGGGCTCGAGCAAACCCGACAGGGTCCGACGAAGCCTGACAGGGCTTCAGCAAACCCGACATGGCCCGAGCAAACCCGACAGGGCTCGACGGAGCCCGACAGAGCCCGAGGAAACCCGACAGGGCCCAACGGAGCCCGACAGGGCTCGAGCAAACCCGACAGGGCCCGACGGAGCCCGACAGGGCCCGAGCAAACCCGAAAGGGCCCGACGGAGCCTGACAGGGCTCGATGGAGCCCGACAGGGCTCGAGCAAACCCGACAGGGTCCGACGAAGCCTGACAGGGCTTCAGCAAACCCGACATGGCCCGAGCAAACCCGACAGGGCCCGACGGAGCCCGACAGAGCCCGAGAAAACCAGACAGGGCCCGACGGAGCCCGATACGGCTCGAGCAAACCCGACAGGGCCCGACGGAGCCCGACAGGGCCCGAGCAAACCCGAAAGGGCCCGACGGAGCCTGACAGGGCTCGATGGAGCCCGACAGGGCCCGAGGAAACCCGACAGGTCCTGATTGAGCCCGATAGGGCCCGAGCAACCCCGACAGGGCCTGACGGAGCCTGACAGGGCCCGACGGAGCCTGCCAGGGCCCGAGCAAACCCGAAAGAGCCCGACGGAGCCTGACAGGGCTCAGTGGAGTCCGACAGGGCCCGAGGAAACCCGACAGGGCCCGACGGAGCCCGATAGGGCCCGAGCAAACCCGACAGGGCCAGATGGAGCCCGACAGGGCTCGAACAAACCCGACAGGGCCTGAGCAAATCCGACAGGGCCCGACTGAGCCCGACAGGGCCCGAGCAAACCCGAAAGGGCCCGACGGAGCCTGACAGGGCTCGATGGAGCCCGACACGGCCAGAGGAAACCCGACAGGGCCCCACGGAGCCCGATAGGGCCCGAGCAAACCCGACAGGGCCTGACGGAGCCCGACAGGGCCCGAGCAAACCCGACAGGGCACGCTGGAGCCCGACAGAGCCCGAGCAAACCCGACAGGGCCCGACAAGGCCCGACAGGGCCCGAGCAAACCTGACACGACCTGACAAAGCCTGACAGGGCCCGACGGAGCCCGACAGGGCTTGAGCAAACCCGAAAGAGCCCGACGGAGCCTGACAGGGCTCGATGGAGCCCGACAGGGCCCGAGGAAACCCGACAGGGCCCCACGGAGCCCGATAGGGCCCGAGCAAACCCGACAGGGCCTGATGGAGCCTGACAGGGCCCGGGCAAACCCGACAGGGCACGCTGGAGCCCGACAGAGCCCGAGCAAACCCGACAGGGCCCGACAAGGCCCGACAGGGCCCGAGCAAACCTGACAGGACCTGACAAAGCCTGACAATGCCCGACGGAGCCCGACAGGGCCTGAGCAAACCCGAAAGAGCCCGACGGAGCCTGACAGGGCTCGATAGAGTCCGACAGGGCCTGAGGAAACCCGACAGGGCCCGACGGAACCCGAGAGGGCTCGACGGAACCCGAGAGGGCCCGAGGAAATCCGACAGGGCCCGACGGAGCCTGACAGGGCCCGAGCAAACCCGACAGTGCCCGACAGAGCCTGACAGGACCCGAGCAAACCTGACAGGGCCCGAGCAAACCCGACAAGGTTCGACAAAGCCTGACAGGGCTCGATGGAGCCCGACAGGGCCCGAGGAAACCCGACAGGGTCCGACGGAGCCTGACAGGGCCCGAGCAAACCCGACAGGGCTCGACGGAGCCTTACAGGGCCCGAGCAAACCCGACAGGGCCCGAGCAAACCTGACAGGGCACGAAGGAGCCCGACAGGGCCCGAGCAAACCCGACAAGGCCCAACGGATCCCGACAGGGCCTGAGCAAACCTGACAGGGCCCGACGGAGCCCGACAGGGCACGAGCAAACCCGACAGGGCCTGACGGAGCCTGACAGGGCCCGAGCAAACCCGACAGGGCCCGAGCGAATCTGACAGGGCCCGACGGAGCCCGACAGGACGCGGGCAAACCCGACAGGTCCCGAGCAAACCCGACAGGGCCTGACAAGGCCCGACAGGGCCCGAGCAAACCTGCCAGGGCCTGACGGAGCCCGACAGGGCTCGAGCAAACCCGATAGGGCCTGACGGAGCCTGACAGGGCCCGAGCAAACCTGACAGGGCCCAAGAGAACCTGACAGGGCCCGACGGAGCCCGACAGGGCGCGAGCAAACCCGACAGGGGCTGACAAGGCCCGACAGGGCCTGAGCAAACCCGACAGGACCCGCCAAAGCCTGATAGGGTCCGATGGAGCCCGACAGGGCCCGAGCAAACCCGACAGGGCCCGAGCAAACCTGACAGGGCTCGATGGAGCCCGACAGGGCCCAAGGAAACCCGACAGGGCGCGACGGAGCCTGACAGGGCCCGAGCAAACCCGACAGGGTTCGACGCAGCCCGACAGGGCCCGAGCAAACCCGACAGGGTCCGACGAAGCCTGACAGGGCTTCATCAAACCCGACAGGGCCCGAGCAAACCCGACAGGACCCGAGCAAACCCGACAGGGTCCGAGGGAGCCCGACAGGGCCCGAGGAAACCAGACAGGGCCCGACAGAGCCCGACAGGGCCCGAGCAAACCCGACAGGGCCCGAGCAAACCCGACAGGGTCCGACGAAGCCTGACAGGGCTTCAGCAAACCCGATAGGACCCGAGCAAACCCGACAGGGTCCGAGGGAGCCTGACAGGGCCCGAGGAAACCAGACAGGGCCTGACAGAGCCCGACAGGGCCCGAGCAAACCCGACAGGGCTTGAGCAAACCCGACAGGGTTCGACAAAGCCTGACAGGGCTTGATGGAGCCCGATAGGGCCCGAGGAAACCCGACAGGGCCCGACGGAGCCTGACAGAGCCCGAGCAAACCCGACAGGGCTCGACGGAGCCCGATAGGGCCCGAGCAAACCCGACAGGGCCTGACGAAGCCCGACAGGGCTCGAGCAAACCCGAAAGGGCCCGACGAAGCCTGACAGGGCTCGATGGAGCCCGACAGGGCCCGAGGAAACCCGACAGGGCCCGACAGAGCCCGATAGGGCCCGAGCAGACCTGACAGGGCCCGATGGAGGCCGACAGGGCTCGAGCAAACCCGACAGGGTCCGACGAAGCCTGACAGGGCTTCAGCAAACCCGACATGGCCCGAGCAAACCCGACAGGGCTCGACGGAGCCCGACAGAGCCCGAGGAAACCCGACAGGGCCCAACGGAGCCCGACAGGGCTCGAGCAAACCCGACAGGGCCCGACGGAGCCCGACAGGGCCCGAGCAAACCCGAAAGGGCCCGACGGAGCCTGACAGGGCTCGATGGAGCCCGACAGGGCTCGAGCAAACCCGACAGGGTCCGACGAAGCCTGACAGGGCTTCAGCAAACCCGACATGGCCCGAGCAAACCCGACAGGGCCCGACGGAGCCCGACAGAGCCCGAGAAAACCAGACAGGGCCCGACGGAGCCCGACACGGCTCGAGCAAACCCGACAGGGCCCGACGGAGCCCGACAGGGCCCGAGCAAACCCGAAAGGGCCCGACGGAGCCTGACAGGGCTCGATGGAGCCCGACAGGGCCCGAGGAAACCCGACAGGTCCTGATTGAGCCCGATAGGGCCCGAGCAACCCCGACAGGGCCTGACGGAGCCTGACAGGGCCCGACGGAGCCCGCCAGGGCCCGAGCAAACCCGAAAGAGCCCGATGGAGCCTGACAGGGCTCAGTGGAGTCCGACAGGGCCCGAGGAAACCCGACAGGGCCCGACGGAGCCCGATAGGGCCCGAGCAAACCCGACAGGGCCCGATGGAGCCCGACAGGGCTCGAACAAACCCGACAGGGCCTGAGCAAATCCGACAGGGCCCGACTGAGCCCGACAGGGCCCGAGCAAACCCGAAAGGGCCCGACGGAGCCTGACAGGGCTCGATGGAGCCCGACAGGGCCCGAGGAAACCCGACAGGGCCCCACGGAGCCCGATAGGGCCCGAGCAAACCCGACAAGGCCTGACGGAGCCCGACAGGGCCCGAGCAAACCCGACAGGGCACGCTGGAGCCCGACAGAGCCCGAGCAAATCCAACAGGGCCCGACAAGGCCCGACAGGGCCCGAGCAAACCTGACACGACCTGACAAAGCCTGACAGGGCCCGACGGAGCCCGACAGGGCTTGAGCAAACCCGAAAGAGCCCGACAGAGCCTGACAGGGCTCGATGGAGCCCGACAGGGCCCGAGGAAACCCGACAGGGCCCCACGGAGCCCGATAGGGCCCGAGCAAACCCGACAGGGCCTGATGGAGCCTGACAGGGCCCGGGCAAACCCGACAGGGCACGCTGGAGCCCGACAGAGCCCGAGCAAACCCGACAGGGCCCGACAAGGCCCGACAGGGCCCGAGCAAACCTGACAGGACCTGACAAAGCCTGACAATGCCCGACGGAGCCCGACAGGGCCTGAGCAAACCCGAAAGAGCCCGACGGAGCCTGAGAGGGCTCGATAGAGTCCGACAGGGCCTGAGGAAACCCGACAGGGCCCGACGGAACCCGAGAGGGCCCGACGGAACCCGAGAGGGCCCGAGGAAATCCGACAGGGCCCGACGGAGCCTGACAGGGCCCGAGCAAACCCGACAGTGCCCGACAGAGCCCGACAGGACCCGAGCAAACCTGACAGGGCCCGAGCAAACCCGACAGGGTTCGACAAAGCCTGACAGGGCTCGATGGAGCCCGACAGGGCCCGAGGAAACCCGACAGGGTCCGACGGAGCCTGACAGGGCCCGAGCAAACCCGACAGGGCTCGACGGAGCCTTACAGGGCCCGAGCAAACCCGACAGGGCCCGAGCAAACCTGACAGGGCACGAAGGAGCCCGACAGGGCCCGAGCAAACCCGACAAGGCCCAACGGATCCCGACAGGGCCTGAGCAAACCTGACAGGGCCCGACGGAGCCCGACAGGGCACGAGCAAACCCGACAGGGCCTGACGGAGCCTGACAGGGCCCGAGCAAACCCGACAGGGCCCGAGCGAATCTGACAGGGCCCGACGGAGCCCGACAGGACGCGGGCAAACCCGACAGGTCCCGAGCAAACCCGACAGGGCCTGACAAGGCCCGACAGGGCCCGAGCAAACCTGCCAGGGCCTGACGGAGCCCGACAGGGCTCGAGCAAACCCGATAGGGCCTGACGGAGCCTGACAGGGCCCGAGCAAACCTGACAGGGCCCAAGAGAACCTGACAGGGCCCGACGGAGCCTGACAGGGCGCGAGCAAACCCGACAGGGGCTGACAAGGCCCGACAGGGCCTGAGCAAACCCGACAGGACCCGCCAAAGCCTGATAGGGTCCGATGGAGCCCGACAGGGCCCGAGCAAACCCGACAGGGCCCGAGCAAACCTGACAGGGCTCGATGGAGCCCGACAGGGCCCAAGGAAACCCGACAGGGCGCGACGGAGCCTGACAGGGCCCGAGCAAACCTGACAGGGTTCGACGCAGCCCGACAGGGCCCGAGCAAACCCGACAGGGTCCGACGAAGCCTGACAGGGCTTCAGCAAACCGGACAGGGCCCGAGCAAACCCGACAGGACCCGAGCAAACCCGACAGGGTCCGAGGGAGCCCGACAGGGCCCGAGGAAACCAGACAGGGCCCGACAGAGCCCAACAGGGCCCGAGCAAACCCGACAGGGCCCGAGCAAACCCGACAGGGTCCGACGAAGCCTGACAGGGCTTGAGCAAACCCGACAGGACCCGAGCAAACCCGACAGGGTCCGAGGGAGCCCGACAGGGCCCGAGGAAACCAGACAGGGCCTGACAGAGCCCGACAGGGCCCGAGCAAACCCGACAGGGCCCGAGCAAACCCGACAGGGTTCGACAAAGCCTGACAGGGCTTGATGGAGCCCGACAGGGCCCGAGGAAACCCGACAGGGCCCGACGGAGCCTGACAGAGCCCGAGCAAACCCGACAGGGCTCGACAGAGCCCGATAGGGCCCGAGCAAACCCGACAGGGCCTGACGGAGCCCGACAGGGCTCGAACAAACCCGAAAGGGCCCGACGAAGCCTGACAGGGCTCGATGGAGCCCGACAGGGCCCGAGGAAACCCGACAGGGCCCGACGGAGCCCGATAGGGCCCGAGCAGACCTGACAGGGCCCGATGGAGGCCGACAGGGCTCGAGCAAACCCGACAGGGTCCGACGAAGCCTGACAGGGCTTCAGCAAACCCGACATGGCCCGAGCAAACCCGACAGGGCCCGACGGAGCCCGACAGAGCCCGAGGAAACCCGACAGGGCCCGACGGAGCCCGACAGGGCTCGAGCAAACCCGACAGGGCCCGACGGAGCCCGACAGGGCCCGAGCAAACCCGAAAGGGCCCGACGGAGCCTGACAGGGCTCGATGGAGCCCGACAGGGCTCGAGCAAACCCGACAGGGTCCGACGAAGCCTGACAGGGCTTCAGCAAACCCGACATGGCCCGAGCAAACCCGACAGGGCCGACGGAGCCCGACAGAGCCCGAGCAAACCAGACAGGGCCCGACGGAGCCCGACAGGGCTCGAGCAAACCCGACAGGGCCCGACGGAGCCCGACAGGGCCCGAGCAAACCCGAAAGGGCCCGACGGAGCCTGACAGGGCTCGATGGAGTTCGACAGGGCCCGAGGAAACCCGACAGGGCCCGACGGAGCTCAATAGGGCCCGAGCAAACCCGACAGGGCCCGATGGAGCCCGACAGGGCTCGAACAAACCCGACAGGGCCTGAGCAAATCCGACAGGGCCCGACGGAGCCCGACAGGGCCCGGGCAAACCCGAAAGGGCCCGACGGATCCTGACAGGGCTCGATGGAGCCCGACAGGGCCCGAGGAAACCCGACGGGGCCCCACTGAGCCCGATAGGGCCCAAGCAAACCCGACAGGGCCTGACGGAGCCCGACAGGGCCCGAGCAAACCCGACAGGGCACGCTGGAGCCCGACAGAGCCCGAGCAAACCCGACAGGGCCCGACAAGGCCCGACAGGGCCCGAGCAAACCTGACACGACCTGACAAAGCCTGACAGGGCCCGACGTAGCCCGACAGGGCTTGAGCAAACCTGAAAGAGCCCGACGGAGCCTGACAGGGCTCGATAGAGTCCGACAGGGCACTAGGAAATCCGACAGGGCCCGACGGAGCCTGACAGGGCCCGAGCAAACCCGACAGGGCTCGACGGAGCCCGACAGGGTCGGAGCACACTCGATAGGGTCCGACGAAGCCTGACAGGGCTTCAGCAAGCCTGACAGGGCCCGAGCAAACCTGACAGGGCCCGACGGAGCCCGACAGGGCCCGAGGAAACCCGACAAGGCCCGACGGAGCCTGACAGGGCTCGATGGAGCCCGACAGGGCTCGAGCAAACCCGACAGGGTCCGACGAAGCCTGACAGGGCTTCAGCAAACCCGACATGGCCCGAGCAAACCCGACAGGGCAGACGGAGCCCGACAGAGCCCGAGAAAACCAGACAGGGCCCGACGGAGCCCGACAGGGCTCGAGCAAACCCGACAGGGCCCGACGGAGCCCGACAGGGCCCGAGCAAACCCGAAAGGGCCCGACGGAGCCTGACAGGGCTCGATGGAGTTCGACAGGGCCCGAGGAAACCCGACAGGGCCCGACGGAGCCCGATAGGGCCCGAGCAAACCCGACAGGGCCCGATGGAGCCCGACAGGGCTCGAACAAACCCGACAGGGCCTGAGCAAATCCGACAGGGCCCGACGGAGCCCGACAGGGCCCGGGCAAACCCGAAAGGGCCCGACGGATCCTGACAGGGCTCGATGGAGCCCGACAGGGCCCGAGGAAACCCGACGGGGCCCCACGGAGCCCGATAGGGCCCAAGCAAACCCGACAGGGCCTGACGGAGCCCGACAGGGCCCGAGCAAACCCGACAGGGCACGCTGGAGCCCGACAGAGCCCGAGCAAACCCGACAGGGCCCGACAAGGCCCGACAGGGCCCGAGCAAACCTGACACGACCTGACAAAGCCTGACAGGGCCCGACGTAGCCCGACAGGGCTTGAGCAAACCTGAAAGAGCCCGACGGAGCCTGACAGGGCTCGATAGAGTCCGACAGGGCACTAGGAAATCCGGCAGGGCCCGACGGAGCCTGACAGGGCCCGAGCAAACCCGACAGGGCTCGACGGAGCCCGACAGGGTCTGAGCACACTCGATAGGGTCCGACGAAGCCTGACAGGGCTTCAGCAAGCCTGACAGGGCCCGAGCAAACCTGACAGGGCCCGACGGAGCCCGACAGGGCCCGAGGAAACCCGACAAGGCCCGACGGAGCCTGACAGGGCTCGATGGAGCCCGACAGGGCTCGAGCAAACCCGACAGGGTCCGACGAAGCCTGACAGGGCTTCAGCAAACCCGACATGGCCCGAGCAAACCCGACAGGGCCGACGGAGCCCGACAGAGCCCGAGAAAACCAGACAGGGCCCGACGGAGCCCGACAGGGCTCGAGCAAACCCGACAGGGCCCGACGGAGCCCGACAGGGCCCGAGCAAACCCGAAAGGGCCCGACGGAGCCTGACAGGGCTCGATGGAGTTCGACAGGGCCCGAGGAAACCCGACAGGGCCCGACGGAGCCCGATAGGGCCCGAGCAAACCCGACAGGGCCCGATGGAGCCCGACAGGGCTCGAACAAACCCGACAGGGCCTGAGCAAATCCGACAGGGCCCGACGGAGCCCGACAGGGCCCGGGCAAACCCGAAAGGGCCCGACGGATCCTGACAGGGCTCGATGGAGCCCGACAGGGCCCGAGGAAACCCGACGGGGCCCCACGGAGCCCGATAGGGCCCAAGCAAACCCGACAGGGCCTGACGGAGCCCGACAGGGCCCGAGCAAACCCGACAGGGCACGCTGGAGCCCGACAGAGCCCGAGCAAACCCGACAGGGCCCGACAAGGCCCGACAGGGCCCGAGCAAACCTGACACGACCTGACAAAGCCTGACAGGGCCCGACGTAGCCCGACAGGGCTTGAGCAAACCTGAAAGAGCCCGACGGAGCCTGACAGGGCTCGATAGAGTCCGACAGGGCACTAGGAAATCCGGCAGGGCCCGACGGAGCCTGACAGGGCCCGAGCAAACCCGACAGGGCTCGACGGAGCCCGACAGGGTCTGAGCACACTCGATAGGGTCCGACGAAGCCTGACAGGGCTTCAGCAAGCCTGACAGGGCCCGAGCAAACCCGACAGGGCCCGACGGAGCCCGACACGGCTCGAGGAAACCCGAAAGAGCCCGACAGAGCCCGACAGGTCCCGAGCAAACCCGAAAGGGCCCGAGCAAACCCGACAGGGTTCGACAAAGCCTGACAGGGCTCGATGGAGCCCGACAGGGCCCGAGGAAACCCGACAGGGCCCGACGGAGCCTGACAGGGCCTGAGCAAACCCGACAGGGCTCGACGGAGCCTGACAGGGCCCGAGTGAATCTGACAGGGCCCGACGGAGCCTGACAGGGCCCGAGCAAACCCGACAGGGCCCGAGCGAACCTGAAAGGGCCTGAGCAAACCCGACAGGGCCCGAGCAAACCCAACAGGGCCCGAGCAAACCCGACAGGGCTTGACAGAGCCTGACAGGGCCCGAGCAAACCCCACAGGGCCCGAGCAAACCCGACAGGGCCCGAGCAAACCCGACAGGGCCCGAGCGAATCTGACAGGGCCCGACGGAGCCCGACAGGACTCGGGCAAACCCGACAGGGCCCGAGCAAACCCGACAGGGCCTGACAAGGCCCGACAGGGCCTGAGCAAACCCGACAGGACCCGACAAAGCCTGACAGGGTCCGATGGAGCCCGACAGGGCCCGAGCAAACCCGACAGGGCTCGACGGAGCCCGACAGGGCCCAAGGAAACCCAACAGGGCGCGACGGAGCCTGTCGGGTTTGCTCGGGCCCTGTCGGGCCCTGTCGGGCCCTGTCGGGCCCTATCAGGTTTGCTCGGGCCCTGTCGGGTTTGCTCAGGCCCTGTCAGGCTCCGTCGAGCCCTGTCGGGTTTGCTCGGGCCCTGTCGGGCCTTGTCGGGCCCTGTCGGGATTGCTCAGGCCCTGTCGGGCCTTGTCAGGCCCTGTCAGGTTTGCTCGGGCCCTGTCGGGTTTGCCCTGTCCTGTCGGGCTCCGTCGGGCCCTGTCAGATTCGCTCGGGCCCTGTCGGGTTTGCTCGGGCCCTGTCAGGCTCCGTCAGGCCCTGTCGGGTTTGCTCGTGCCCTGTCAGGCTCCGTCGGGCCCTGTCAGGTTTGCTTGCGCCCTGTCGGGATCCGTTGAGCCCTGTCGGGTTTGCTCGGGCCCTGTCGGGCTCCTTCGTGCCCTGTCTGGTTTGCTCGGGCCCTGTCGGGTTTGCTCGGGCCCTGTCAGGCTCTGTCGAGCCCTGTCAGGTTTGCTCGTGCCCTGTCAGGCTCCGTCGGGCCCTGTCGGGTTTCCTTGGGCCCTGTAAGGCTCCATCGGGCCCTGTCGGGTTTCCTTGGGCCCTGTCAGGTTCCATCGAGACCTGTCAGGCTTTGTCGAACCCTGTCAGGTTTGCTCGGGCCATGTCGGGTTTGCTCGGGCCCTGTCAGGCTCTGTCGGGCCCTGTCTGGTTTCCTCGGGCCCTGTCGGGCTCCTTCGAGCCCTGTCAGGTTTGCTCGGGCCCTGTCGGGTTTGCTCGGGCCCTGTCAGGCTCCGTCGGGCCCTGTCGGGTTTCCTCGGGCCCTGTCGGGCTCCATCGAGCCCTGTCAGGCTTTGTCGAACCCTGTCGGGTTTGCTCGGGCCCTGTCGGGATTGCTCGGGTCCTGTCGGGCTCTGTCGGGCCCTGTCATGTTTGCTCGGGCCCTGTCAAGCTCTGTCGGGCCCTGTCGGACTCTATGGAGCCCTGTCAGGCTCCGTCGGGCTCTTTCGGGTTTGCTCAGGCCCTGTTGGGCTCCGTCGGGCCCTGTCAGGCTTTGTCAGGTCCTGTCAGGTTTGCTCGGGCCCTGTCGGGCCTTGTCGGGCCCTGTCGGGTTTGCTCCGGCTCTGTCGGGCTCCAGCGTGCCCTGTCGGATTTGCCCGGGCCCTGTCAGGCTCCATCAGTCCCTGTCGGGTTTGCCCGGGCCCTGTCAGGCTCCATCAGGCCCTGTTGGGTTTGCTCGGGCCCTATCGGGCTCCGTCGAGCCCTGTCGGGTTTCCTCGGGCCCTGTCGGGCTCCATCGAGCCCTGTCAGGCTCCGTCGGGCCCTTTCGGGTTTGCTCGGGCCCTGTCGGGCTCCGTCGGGCCCTGTCGGGTTTGCTCGGGCCCTGTGGGGGTTGCTCGGGCCCTGTCAGGTTTTGTCAAGCCCTGTCGGGTTTGCTAGGGCCCTGTAGGGCTCCGTCGGGCCCTGTCTGGTTTCCTCAGGCCCTGTCGGGCTCCGTCGGGCCCTGTCGGTTTGCTCAGGCCCTGTCGGGTTTGCTAGGGCCCTGTCGGGCTCCGTCAGGCCCTGTCTGGTTTCCTCAGGCCCTGTCGGGCTCCGTCGAGCCCTGTCGGGTTTGCTCGGGCCCTGTCAGGCTCTGTCGCGCCCTGTCGGGTTTCCTCGGGCCCTGTCGGGCTCCATCGAGCTTTGTCAGGCTTTGTCGAACCCTGTCGGGTTTGCTCGGGCCCTGTCGGGTTTGCTCGGGTCCTCTCGGGTTCCGTCGGGCCCTGTCGGGTTTCCTCGGGCCCTGTCGGACTCTATCGAGCCCTGTCAGGCTCCGTCGGGCTCTTTCGGGTTTGCTCAGGCCCTGTCGGGCTCCGTCGGGCCCTGTCAGGCTTTGTCAGGTCCTGTCAGGTTTGCTCGGGCCCTGTCGGGCCTTGTCGGGCCCTGTCGGGTTTGCTCGGGCTCTGTCGGGCTCCAGCGTGCCCTGCCGGTTTTGCCCGGGCCCTGTCAGGCTCCATCAGGCCCTGTCGGGTTTGCTCGGGCCCTATCGGGTTCAATCAGGCCCTGTCGGGTTTCCTCGGGCCCTGTCGGGCTCTATCGAGCCCTGTCAGACTCCGTCGGGCCCTTTCGGGTTTGCTCGGGCCCTATCGGGCTCCGTGGGGCCCTGTCGGGTTTCCTCGGGCCCTGTCGGGCTCTATCGAGCCCTGTCAGGCTCCGTCGGGCCCTTTCGGGTTTGCTCGGGCCTTGTCGGGCTCCGTCAAGCCCGGTCGGATTTGCTCAGGCCCTGTCGGGTTTGCTCGAGCCCTGTCGGGCTCCATCGGGTCCTGTCGGGTTTGCTCGGGCCCTATCGGGCTCCTTCGGGCCCTGTCGGGTTTCCTCGGGCCCTGTCAGGCTCCGTTGGGCCCTGTCGGCTTGCTCGGGCCCTGTCGGGTTTTCTGAAGCCCTGTCAGGTTTCGTCGGACCCTGTCAAGTGTGCTCGGCCCCTGTCGGGCTCCGTCGAGCCCTGTCAGGTTTTCTCGAGCCTTGTCAGGCTCCTTCGGGCCCCGTCGGGTTTGCTCGGGCCCTGTCGGGTTTGCTCGGGCCCTGTCGGGCTCCGTCTAGCCCTGTCGGGCTTCCTCGGGCCCTGTCGGGCTCCATCGAGCCCTGTCAGGCTCTGTGAGGCTTTGTCGGGTTTGCTCGGGCCCTGTTGGGCTCCGTCGGGCCCTGTCAGGCTTTGTCGGGCCCTGTCGGGTTTGCTCGGGCCCTGTCGGGCCTTGTCGGGCCCTGTCGGGATTGCTCGGGCTTTGTCGGGCTCCGTCGAGCTTTGTCGGGTTTGTTCGGGCCCCTTTGGTTTTACTCAGGCCCTGTCAGGCTCCGACAAGCCCTGTCAGGCTCCGACAAGCCCTGTCAGGTTTGCTCGGGCCCTGTCGGGTTTGCTCGGGCCCTGTCGGGCTCCGTCGGGCTCTGTCGGGTTTCCTCCGGCCCTGTCAGGCTCCGTCAGGCCCTGTCGGGTTTGCTCGGGCCCTGTCGGGCTCCGTCGAGCCCTGTCGGGTTTGCTCGGGCCCTGTCGGGCTCCGTCGAGCCATGTCGGGTTTGCTCACGCCCTGTCGGGCTCCGTCAAGCCCTGTCAGGTTCTCTCGGGCCCTGTCAGGTTTGCTCGGGCCCTGTCAGGCTCCGTCGGGCCCTATCGGGTTTGCTCGAGCCCTGTCGGGCTCCGTCAGGCCCTGTCAGGTTTGCTCGGGCCCTGTCGGGCCTTGTCAGGCCCTGTCGGATTTGCTCGGGACCTGTCGGGTTTGCCCGCGTCCTGTCGGGCTCCTTCGGGCCCTGTCAGATTCGCTCGGGCCCTGTCGGGTTTGCTCGTGCCCTGTCGGGCTCCGTCGGGCCCTGTCAGGTTTGCTCGGGCCCTGTCGGGATCCGTTGGGCCCTGTCGGGTTTGCTCGGGCCCTGTCGGGCTCCATCGAGCCCTGTCAGGCTTCGTCGGGCCCTTTCGGTTTTGCTCGGGCCCTGTCGGGCTCCGTCGGGCCCTGTCAGGTTTGCTCGGGCCCTGTCGGGATCCGTTGGGCCCTGTCGGGTTTGCTCGGGCCCTGTCGGGCTCCATCGAGCCCTGTCAGGCTTTGTCGAACCCTGTCGGGTTTGCTCGGGCCCTGTCGGGATTGCTCGGGTCCTGTCGGGCTCTGTCGGGCCCTGTCATGTTTGCTCGGGCCCTGTCAAGCTCTGTCGGGCCCTGTCGGACTCTATGGAGCCCTGTCAGGCTCCGTCGGGCTCTTTCGGGTTTGCTCAGGCCCTGTTGGGCTCCGTCGGGCCCTGTCAGGCTTTGTCAGGTCCTGTCAGGTTTGCTCGGGCCCTGTCGGGCCTTGTCGGGCCCTGTCGGGTTTGCTCCGGCTCTGTCGGGCTCCAGCGTGCCCTGTCGGATTTGCCCGGGCCCTGTCAGGCTCCATCAGGCCCTGTCGGGTTTGCCCGGGCCCTGTCAGGCTCCATCAGGCCCTGTTGGGTTTGCTCGGGCCCTATCGGGCTCCGTCGAGCCCTGTCGGGTTTCCTCGGGCCCTGTCGGGCTCCATCGAGCCCTGTCAGGCTCCGTCGGGCCCTTTCGGGTTTGCTCGGGCCCTGTCGGGCTCCGTCGGGCCCTGTCGGGTTTGCTCGGGCCCTGTGGGGGTTGCTCGGGCCCTGTCAGGTTTTGTCAAGCCCTGTCGGGTTTGCTAGGGCCCTGTAGGGCTCCGTCGGGCCCTGTCTGGTTTCCTCAGGCCCTGTCGGGCTCCGTCGGGCCCTGTCGGTTTGCTCAGGCCCTGTCGGGTTTGCTAGGGCCCTGTCGGGCTCCGTCAGGCCCTGTCTGGTTTCCTCAGGCCCTGTCGGGCTCCGTCGAGCCCCGTCGGGTTTGCTCGGGCCCTGTCAGGCTCTGTCGCGCCCTGTCGGGTTTCCTCGGGCCCTGTCGGGCTCCATCGAGCTTTGTCAGGCTTTGTCGAACCCTGTCGGGTTTGCTCGGGCCCTGTCGGGTTTGCTCGGGTCCTCTCGGGTTCCGTCGGGCCCTGTCGGGTTTCCTCGGGCCCTGTCGGACTCTATCGAGCCCTGTCAGGCTCCGTCGGGCTCTTTCGGGTTTGCTCAGGCCCTGTCGGGCTCCGTCGGGCCCTGTCAGGCTTTGTCAGGTCCTGTCAGGTTTGCTCGGGCCCTGTCGGGCCTTGTCGGGCCCTGTCGGGTTTGCTCGGGCTCTGTCGGGCTCCAGCGTGCCCTGCCGGTTTTGCCCGGGCCCTGTCAGGCTCCATCAGGCCCTGTCGGGTTTGCTCGGGCCCTATCGGGTTCAATCAGGCCCTGTCGGGTTTCCTCGGGCCCTGTCGGGGTCTATCGAGCCCTGTCAGACTCCGTCGGGCCCTTTCGGGTTTGCTCGGGCCCTATCGGGCTCCGTGGGGCCCTGTCGGGTTTCCTCGGGCCCTGTCGGGCTCTATCGAGCCCTGTCAGGCTCCGTCGGGCCCTTTCGGGTTTTCTCGGGCCTTGTCGGGCTCCGTCAAGCCCGGTCGGATTTGCTCAGGCCCTGTCGGGTTTGCTCGAGCCCTGTCGGGCTCCATCGGGTCCTGTCGGGTTTGCTCGGGCCCTATCGGGCTCCTTCGGGCCCTGTCGGGTTTCCTCGGGCCCTGTCAGGCTCCGTTGGGCCCTGTCGGCTTGCTCGGGCCCTGTCGGGTTTTCTGAAGCCCTGTCAGGCTTCGTCGGACCCTGTCAAGTGTGCTCGGCCCCTGTCGGGCTCCGTCGAGCCCTGTCAGGTTTTCTCGAGCCTTGTCAGGCTCCTTCGGGCCCCGTCGGGTTTGCTCGGGCCCTGTCGGGTTTGCTCGGGCCCTGTCGGGCTCCGTCTAGCCCTGTCGGGCTTCCTCGGGCCCTGTCGGGCTCCATCGAGCCCTGTCAGGCTCTGTGAGGCTTTGTCGGGTTTGCTCGGGCCCTGTTGGGCTCCGTCGGGCCCTGTCAGGCTTTGTCGGGCCCTGTCGGGTTTGCTCGGGCCCTGTCGGGCCTTGTCGGGCCCTGTCGGGATTGCTCGGGCTTTGTCGGGCTCCGTCGAGCTTTGTCGGGTTTGTTCGGGCCCCTTTGGTTTTACTCAGGCCCTGTCAGGCTCCGACAAGCCCTGTCAGGCTCCGACAAGCCCTGTCAGGTTTGCTCGGGCCCTGTCGGGTTTGCTCGGGCCCTGTCGGGCTCCGTCGGGCTCTGTCGGGTTTCCTCCGGCCCTGTCAGGCTCCGTCAGGCCCTGTCGGGTTTGCTCGGGCCCTGTCGGGCTCCGTCGAGCCCTGTCGGGTTTGCTCACGCCCTGTCGGGCTCCGTCAAGCCCTGTCAGGTTCTCTCGGGCCCTGTCAGGTTTGCTCGGGCCCTGTCAGGCTCCGTCGGGCCCTATCGGGTTTGCTCGAGCCCTGTCGGGCTCCGTCAGGCCCTGTCAGGTTTGCTCGGGCCCTGTCGGGCCTTGTCAGGCCCTGTCGGATTTGCTCGGGACCTGTCGGGTTTGCCCGCGTCCTGTCGGGCTCCTTCGGGCCCTGTCAGATTCGCTCGGGCCCTGTCGGGTTTGCTCGTGCCCTGTCGGGCTCCGTCGGGCCCTGTCAGGTTTGCTCGGGCCCTGTCGGGATCCGTTGGGCCCTGTCGGGTTTGCTCGGGCCCTGTCGGGCTCCATCGAGCCCTGTCAGGCTTCGTCGGGCCCTTTCGGTTTTGCTCGGGCCCTGTCGGGCTCCGTCAGGCCCTGTCGGGTTTGCTCCGGCCCTATCGGGCTCTGTCGGGCCCTGTCGGGTTTCCTCGGGCCCTGTCGGGCTCCACCGAGCCCTGTCAGGCTCCGTCGGGCCCTTTCGGGTTTGCTCGGGCCCTGTCGGGCTCCGTCGGGCTCTGTCGGATTTGCTCAGGCCCTGTCGGGTTTGCTCGAGCTTTGTCGGGCTCCATCGGGTCCTGTCGGGTTTGCTCGGGCCCTATCGGGCTCCGTCGGGCCCTGTCGGGTTTACTCGGGCCCTGTCGGGCTCCATCGAGCCCTGTCAGGCTTCGTCGGGCCCTTTCGGGTTTGCTCGGGCCCTGTCGGGCTCCGTCAGGCCCTGTCGGGTTTGCTCGGGCCCTATCGGGCTCCGTCGAGCCCTGTCGGGTTTCCTCGGGCCCTGTCGGGCTCCATCGAGCCCTGTCAGGCTCCGTCGGGCCCTTTCGGGTTTGCTCGGGCCCTGTCGGGCTCCGTCGGGCCCTGTCGGGTTTGCTCGGGCCCTGTCAGGCTTTGTCAAGCCCTGTCGGGTTTGCTAGGGCCCTGTCGGGCTCCGTCGGGCCCTGTCAGGTTTGCTCGGGCCATGTCGGGTTTGCTCGGGCCCTGTCGGGTTTGCCCGCGTCTTGTCGGGCTCCGTCGGGCCCTGTCAGGTTTGCTCGGGCCATGTCGGGTTTGCTCGGGCCCTGTCGGGTTTGCCCGCGTCCTGTCGGGCTCTGTCGGGCCCTGTCAGGTTCGATCGGGCCCTGTCAGCTTCGCTCGGGCCCTGTCAGGTTTGCTCGGGCCCTGTCGGGATCCGTCGGGCCCTCTCGGGTTTGCTCGGGCCCTGTCAGGCTCCTTCGTGCCCTGTCAGGTTTGCTCGGGCCCTGTCGGGTTTGCTCGGGCCCTGTCGGGCTCCGTCGAGCCCTGTCGTGTTTGCTCAGGCCCTGTCAGGCTCCGTCGGGCCCTATCGGGTTTCCTCGGGCCCTGTCGGGCTCCATCAAGCCCTGTCAGGCTTTGTCGAACTCTTTCGCATTTGCTCGGGCCCTGTCGGGTTTGCTCGGGCCCTGTCGGGCTCTGTCGGGCCCTGTCTGGTTTCCTCAGGCCCTGTCGGGCTCCGTCGGGCTCTGTCGGGTTTGCTCGGGCCCTGTCGGGTTTGCTGAAGCCCTGTCAGGCTTTGTCGGACCCTGTCGGGTGTGCTCGGGCCCTGTCGGGCTCCGTCGAGCCCTGTCGGGTTTGCTCGGGCCCTGTCAGGCTCCGTCGTGCCCTGTTGGGTTTCCTCGGGCCCTGTCAAGCTCCGTCGGGCCCTGTCAGGTTTGCTCGGGCCCTGTCGGGTTTGCTCGGGCCCTGTCGGGCTCCATCGGACCCTATCAGGCTTTGTCGGGTCCTGTCGGGTTTGCTCAGGCCCTGTCGGGCCTTGTCAGACCCTGTCGGGTTTGCTCACGCCCTGTCGGGCTCCGTCAAGCCCTGTCAGGTTCTCTCGGGCCCTGTCAGGTTTGCTCGGGCCCTGTCAGGCTCCGTCGGGCCCTATCGGGTTTGCTCGAGCCCTGTCGGGCTCCGTCAGGCCCTGTCAGGTTTGCTCGGGCCCTGTCGGGCCTTGTCAGGCCCTGTCGGATTTGCTCGGGACCTGTCGGGTTTGCCCGCGTCCTGTCGGGCTCCTTCGGGCCCTGTCAGATTCGCTCGGGCCCTGTTGGGTTTGCTCGTGCCCTGTCGGGCTCCGTCGGGCCCTGTCAGGTTTGCTCGGGCCCTGTCGGGATCCGTTGGGCCCTGTCGGGTTTGCTCGGGCCCTGTCGGGCTCCATCGAGCCCTGTCAGGCTTCGTCGGGCCCTTTCGGTTTTGCTCGGGCCCTGTCGGGCTCCGTCAGGCCCTGTCGGGTTTGCTCCGGCCCTATCGGGCTCTGTCGGGCCCTGTCGGGTTTCCTCGGGCCCTGTCGGGCTCCACCGAGCCCTGTCAGGCTCCGTCGGGCCCTTTCGGGTTTGCTCGGGCCTTGTCGGGCTCCGTCGGGCTCTGTCGGATTTGCTCAGGCCCTGTCGGGTTTGCTCGAGCTTTGTCGGGCTCCATCGGGTCCTGTCGGGTTTGCTCGGGCCCTATCGGGCTCCGTCGGGCCCTGTCGGGTTTACTCGGGCCCTGTCGGGCTCCATCGAGCCCTGTCAGGCTTCGTCGGGCCCTTTCGGGTTTGCTCAGGCCCTGTCGGGCTCCGTCAGGCCCTGTCGGGTTTGCTCGGGCCCTATCGGGCTCCGTCGAGCCCTGTCGGGTTTCCTCGGGCCCTGTCGGGCTCCATCGAGCCCTGTCAGGCTCCGTCGGGCCCTTTCGGGTTTGCTCGGGCCCTGTCGGGCTCCGTCGGGCCCTGTCGGGTTTGCTCGGGCCCTGTCAGGCTTTGTCAAGCCCTGTCGGGTTTGCTAGGGCCCTGTCGGGCTCCGTCGGGCCCTGTCAGGCTTTGTCGAACCCTGTCGGGTTTGCTCGGGCCCTGTCGCGTTTGCTCGGGCCCTGTCGGGCTCTATCGGGCCCTGTCTGGTTTCCTCGGGCCCTGTCGGGCTCCGTCGGGCCCTGTCGGATTTGCTCGGGCCCTGTCGGGTTTGCTCGGGCCCTGTCGGGCTCCGTCGAGCCCTGTCGGGTTTGCTCAGGCCCTGTCAGGCTCCGTCGGGCCCTATCGGGTTTCCTCGGGCCCTGTCGGGCTCCATCAAGCCCTGTCAGGCTTTGTCGAACTCTTTCGCATTTGCTCGGGCCCTGTCGGGTTTGCTCGGGCCCTGTCGGGCTCTGTCGGGCCCTGTCTGGTTTCCTCAGGCCCTGTCGGGCTCCGTCGGGCTCTGTCGGGTTTGCTCGGGCCCTGTCGGGTTTGCTGAAGCCCTGTCAGGCTTCGTCGGACCCTGTCGGGTGTGCTCGAGCCCTGTCGGGCTCCGTCGAGCCCTGTCAGGTTTGCTCGGGCCCTGTCAGGCTCCGTCGTGCCCTGTTGGGTTTCCTCGGGCCCTGTCAAGCTCCATCGGGCCCTGTCAGGTTTGCTCGGGCCCTGTCGGGTTTGCTCGGGCCCTGTCGGGCTCCATCGGACCCTATCAGGCTTTGTCGGGTCCTGTCGGGTTTGCTCAGGCCCTGTCGGGCCTTGTCAGCCCCTGTCGGGTGTGCTCACGCCCTGTCGGGCTCCGTCAAGCCCTGTCAGGTTCTCTCGGGCCCTGTCAGCTTTGCTCGGGCCCTGTCAGGCTCCGTCGGGCCCTATCGGGTTTGCTCGAGCCCTGTCGGGCTCCGTCAGGCCCTGTCAGGTTTGCTCGGGCCCTGTCGGGCCTTGTCAGGCCCTGTCGGGTTTGCTCGGGACCTGTCGGGTTTGCCCGCGTCCTGTCGGGCTCCTTCGGGCCCTGTCAGATTCGCTCGGGCCCTGTCGGGTTTGCTCGTGCCCTGTCGGGCTCCGTCGGGCCCTGTCAGGTTTGCTCGGGCCCTGTCGGGATCCGTTGGGCCCTGTCGGGTTTCCTCGGGCCCTGTCAAGCTCCATCGGGCCCTGTCAGGTTTGCTCGGGCCCTGTCGGGTTTGCTCGGGCCCTGTCGGGCTCCATCGGACCCTATCAGGCTTTGTCGGGTCCTGTCGGGTTTGCTCAGGCCCTGTCGGGCCTTGTCAGCCCCTGTCGGGTGTGCTCACGCCCTGTCGGGCTCCGTCAAGCCCTGTCAGGTTCTCTCGGGCCCTGTCAGCTTTGCTCGGGCCCTGTCAGGCTCCGTCGGGCCCTATCGGGTTTGCTCGAGCCCTGTCGGGCTCCGTCAGGCCCTGTCAGGTTTGCTCGGGCCCTGTCGGGCCTTGTCAGGCCCTGTCGGGTTTGCTCGGGACCTGTCGGGTTTGCCCGCGTCCTGTCGGGCTCCTTCGGGCCCTGTCAGATTCGCTCGGGCCCTGTCGGGTTTGCTCGTGCCCTGTCGGGCTCCGTCGGGCCCTGTCAGGTTTGCTCGGGCCCTGTCGGGATCCGTTGGGCCCTGTCGGGTTTGCTCGGGCCCTGTCGGGCTCCATCGAGCCCTGTCAGGCTTCGTCGGGCCCTTTCGGTTTTGCTCGGGCCCTGTCGGGCTCCGTCAGGCCCTGTCGGGTTTGCTCCGGCCCTATCGGGCTCTGTCGGGCCCTGTCGGGTTTCCTCGGGCCCTGTCGGGCTCCGTCGGGCCCTGTCGGGTTTGCTCAGGCCCTGTCGGGTTTGCTGAAGCCCTGTCAGGCTTCGTCGGACCCTGTCGGGTTTGCTCGGTCCCTGTCGGGCTCCGTCGAAACCTGTCGGGTTTGCTCGGGCCCTGTCAGGCTCCGTCAGGCCCTATCGGGTTTCCTCGGGCCCTGTCGGGCTCCATCGAGCCCTGTCAGGTTTGCTCGGGCCCTGTCGGGCCTTGTCAGGCCCTGTCGGGTTTGCTCGGGACCTGTCGGGTTTGCCCGCGTCCTGTCAGGCTCCGTCGGGCCCTGTCAGGCTCCGTCAGGCCCTGTCGGGTTTGCTCGTGCCATGTCGGGCTCCGTTGGGCCCTGTCAGGTTTGCTCAGGCCCTGTCGGGTTCCGTTGGGCCCTGTCGGGCTCCGTCGAGCCCTGTCAGGTTTGCTCGGGCCCTGTCGGGTTTGCTCGGGCCCTGTCGGGCTCCGTCGAGCCCTGTCGGGTTTGCTCAGGCCCTGTCAGGCTCCGTCGGGCCCTATCGGGTTTCCTCGGGCCCTGTCGGGCTCCATCGGGCCCTGTCAGGCTTTGTCGAACTCTTTCGCATTTGCTCGGGCCCTGTCGGGTTTGCTCGGGCCCTGTCGGGCTCTGTCGGGCCCTGTCTGGTTTCCTCAGGCCCTGTCGGGCTCCGTCGGGCTCTGTCGGGTTTGCTCGGGCCCTGTCGGGTTTGCTGAAGCCCTGTCAGGCTTTGTCGGACCCTGTCGGGTGTGCTCGGGCCCTGTCGGGCTCCGTCGAGCCCTGTCGGGTTTGCTCGGGCCCTGTCAGGCTCCGTCGTGCCCTGTTGGGTTTCCTCGGGCCCTGTCAAGCTCCGTCGGGCCCTGTCAGGTTTGCTCGGGCCCTGTCGGGTTTGCTCGGGCCCTGTCGGGCTCCATCGGACCCTATCAGGCTTTGTCGGGTCCTGTCGGGTTTGCTCAGGCCCTGTCGGGCCTTGTCAGACCCTGTCGGGTTTGCTCACGCCCTGTCGGGTACCGTCAAGCCCTGTCAGGTTCTCTCGGGCCCTGTCAGGTTTGCTCGGGCCCTGTCAGGCTCCGTCGGGCCCTATCGGGTTTGCTCGAGCCCTGTCGGGCTCCGTCAGGCCCTGTCAGGTTTGCTCGGGCCCTGTCGGGCCTTGTCAGGCCCTGTCGGATTTGCTCGGGACCTGTCGGGTTTGCTCGTGCCCTGTCGGGCTCCGTCGGGCCCTGTCAGGTTTGCTCGGGCCCTGTCGGGATCCGTTGGGCCCTGTCGGGTTTGCTCGGGCCCTGTCGGGCTCCATCGAGCCCTGTCAGGCTTCGTCGGGCCCTTTCGGTTTTGCTCGGGCCCTGTCGGGCTCCGTCAGGCCCTGTCGGGTTTGCTCCGGCCCTATCGGGCTCTGTCGGGCCCTGTCGGGTTTCCTCGGGCCCTGTCGGGCTCCACCGAGCGCTGTCAGGCTCCGTCGGGCCCTTTCGGGTTTGCTCGGGCCCTGTCGGGCTCCGTCGGGCTCTGTCGGATTTGCTCAGGCCCTGTCGGGTTTGCTCGAGCTTTGTCGGGCTCCATCGGGTCCTGTCGGGTTTGCTCGGGCCCTATCGGGCTCCGTCGGGCCCTGTCGGGTTTACTCGGGCCCTGTCGGGCTCCATCGAGCCCTGTCAGGCTTCGTCGGGCCCTTTCGGGTTTGCTCGGGCCCTGTCGGGCTCCGTCAGGCCCTGTCGGGTTTGCTCGGGCCCTATCGGGCTCCGTCGAGCCCTGTCGGGTTTCCTCGGGCCCTGTCGGGCTCCATCGAGCCCTGTCAGGCTCCGTCGGGCCCTTTCGGGTTTGCTCGGGCCCTGTCGGGCTCCGTCGGGCCCTGTCGGGTTTGCTCGGGCCCTGTCAGGCTTTGTCAAGCCCTGTCGGGTTTGCTAGGGCCCTGTCGGGCTCCGTCGGGCCCTGTCAGGCTTTGTCGAACCCTGTCGGGTTTGCTCGGGCCCTGTCGCGTTTGCTCGGGCCCTGTCGGGCTCTATCGGGCCCTGTCTGGTTTCCTCGGGCCCTGTCGGGCTCCGTCGGGCCCTGTCGGATTTGCTCGGGCCCTGTCGGGTTTGCTCGGGCCCTGTCGGGCTCCGTCGAGGCCTGTCGGGTTTGCTCAGGCCCTGTCAGGCTCCGTCGGGCCCTATCGGGTTTCCTCGGGCCCTGTCGGGCTCCATCAAGCCCTGTCAGGCTTTGTCGAACTCTTTCGCATTTGCTCGGGCCCTGTCGGGTTTGCTCGGGCCCTGTCGGGCTCTGTCGGGCCCTGTCTGGTTTCCTCAGGCCCTGTCGGGCTCCGTCGGCCTCTGTCGGGTTTGCTCGGGCCCTGTCGGGTTTGCTGAAGCCCTGTCAGGCTTCGTCGGACCCTGTCGGGTGTGCTCGGGCCCTGTCAGGCTTCGTCGGGCCCTATCGGGTTTGCTCGAGCCCTGTCGGGCTCCGTCAGGCCCTGTCAGGTTTGCTCGGGCCCTGTCGGGCCTTGTCAGGCCCTGTCGGGTTTGCTCGGGACCTGTCGGGTTTGCCCGCGTCCTGTCGGGCTCCTTCGGGCCCTGTCAGATTCGCTCGGGCCCTGTCGGGTTTGCTCGTGCCCTGTCGGGCTCCGTCGGGCCCTGTCAGGTTTGCTCGGGCCCTGTCGGGATCCGTTGGGCCCTGTCGGGTTTCCTCGGGCCCTGTCAAGCTCCATCGGGCCCTGTCAGGTTTGCTCGGGCCCTGTCGGGTTTGCTCGGGCCCTGTCGGGCTCCATCGGACCCTATCAGGCTTTGTCGGGTCCTGTCGGGTTTGCTCAGGCCCTGTCGGGCCTTGTCAGCCCCTGTCGGGTGTGCTCACGCCCTGTCGGGCTCCGTCAAGCCCTGTCAGGTTCTCTCGGGCCCTGTCAGCTTTGCTCGGGCCCTGTCAGGCTCCGTCGGGCCCTATCGGGTTTGCTCGAGCCCTGTCGGGCTCCGTCAGGCCCTGTCAGGTTTGCTCGGGCCCTGTCGGGCCTTGTCAGGCCCTGTCGGGTTTGCTCGGGACCTGTCGGGTTTGCCCGCGTCCTGTCGGGCTCCTTCGGGCCCTGTCAGATTCGCTCGGGCCCTGTCGGGTTTGCTCGTGCCCTGTCGGGCTCCGTCGGGCCCTGTCAGGTTTGCTCGGGCCCTGTCGGGATCCGTTGGGCCCTGTCGGGTTTGCTCGGGCCCTGTCGGGCTCCATCGAGCCCTGTCAGGCTTCGTCGGGCCCTTTCGGTTTTGCTCGGGCCCTGTCGGGCTCCGTCAGGCCCTGTCGGGTTTGCTCCGGCCCTATCGGGCTCTGTCGGGCCCTGTCGGGTTTCCTCGGGCCCTGTCGGGCTCCGTCGGGCCCTGTCGGGTTTGCTCAGGCCCTGTCGGGTTTGCTGAAGCCCTGTCAGGCTTCGTCGGACCCTGTCGGGTTTGCTCGGGCCCTGTCGGGCTCCGTCGAACCCTGTCGGGTTTGCTCGGGCCCTGTCAGGCTCCGTCAGGCCCTATCGGGTTTCCTCGGGCCCTGTCGGGCTCCATCGAGCCCTGTCAGGTTTGCTCGGGCCCTGTCGGGCCTTGTCAGGCCCTGTCGGGTTTGCTCGGGACCTGTCGGGTTTGCCCGCGTCCTGTCAGGCTCCGTCGGGCCCTGTCAGATTCGCTCGGGCCCTGTCGGGTTTGCTCGGGCCCTGTCAGGCTCCGTCAGGCCCTGTCGGGTTTGCTCGTGCCATGTCGGGCTCCGTTGGGCCCTGTCAGGTTTGCTCGGGCCCTGTCGGGCTCTATCGGGCCCTGTCTGGTTTCCTCGGGCCCTGTCGGGCTCCGTCGGGCCCTGTCGGATTTGCTCGGGCCCTGTCGGGTTTGCTCGGGCCCTGTCGGGCTCCGTCGAGCCCTGTCGGGTTTGCTCAGGCCCTGTCAGGCTCCGTCGGGCCCTATCGGGTTTCCTCGGGCCCTGTCGGGCTCCATCAAGCCCTGTCAGGCTTTGTCGAACTCTTTCGCATTTGCTCGGGCCCTGTCGGGTTTGCTCGGGCCCTGTCGGGCTCTGTCGGGCCCTGTCTGGTTTCCTCAGGCCCTGTCGGGCTCCGTCGGCCTCTGTCGGGTTTGCTCGGGCCCTGTCGGGTTTGCTGAAGCCCTGTCAGGCTTCGTCGGACCCTGTCGGGTGTGCTCGAGCCCTGTCGGGCTCCGTCGAGCCCTGTCAGGTTTGCTCGGGCCCTGTCAGGCTCCGTCGTGCCCTGTTGGGTTTCCTCGGGCCCTGTCAAGCTCCATCGGGCCCTGTCAGGTTTGCTCGGGCCCTGTCGGGTTTGCTCGGGCCCTGTCGGGCTCCATCGGACCCTATCAGGCTTTGTCGGGTCCTGTCGGGTTTGCTCAGGCCCTGTCGGGCCTTGTCAGCCCCTGTCGGGTGTGCTCACGCCCTGTCGGGCTCCGTCAAGCCCTGTCAGGTTCTCTCGGGCCCTGTCAGCTTTGCTCGGGCCCTGTCAGGCTCCGTCGGGCCCTATCGGGTTTGCTCGAGCCCTGTCGGGCTCCGTCAGGCCCTGTCAGGTTTGCTCGGGCCCTGTCGGGCCTTGTCAGGCCCTGTCGGGTTTGCTCGGGACCTGTCGGGTTTGCCCGCGTCCTGTCGGGCTCCTTCGGGCCCTGTCAGATTCGCTCGGGCCCTGTCGGGTTTGCTCGTGCCCTGTCGGGCTCCGTCGGGCCCTGTCAGGTTTGCTCGGGCCCTGTCGGGATCCGTTGGGCCCTGTCGGGTTTCCTCGGGCCCTGTCAAGCTCCATCGGGCCCTGTCAGGTTTGCTCGGGCCCTGTCGGGTTTGCTCGGGCCCTGTCGGGCTCCATCGGACCCTATCAGGCTTTGTCGGGTCCTGTCGGGTTTGCTCAGGCCCTGTCGGGCCTTGTCAGCCCCTGTCGGGTGTGCTCACGCCCTGTCGGGCTCCGTCAAGCCCTGTCAGGTTCTCTCGGGCCCTGTCAGCTTTGCTCGGGCCCTGTCAGGCTCCGTCGGGCCCTATCGGGTTTGCTCGAGCCCTGTCGGGCTCCGTCAGGCCCTGTCAGGTTTGCTCGGGCCCTGTCGGGCCTTGTCAGGCCCTGTCGGGTTTGCTCGGGACCTGTCGGGTTTGCCCGCGTCCTGTCGGGCTCCTTCGGGCCCTGTCAGATTCGCTCGGGCCCTGTCGGGTTTGCTCGTGCCCTGTCGGGCTCCGTCGGGCCCTGTCAGGTTTGCTCGGGCCCTGTCGGGATCCGTTGGGCCCTGTCGGGTTTGCTCGGGCCCTGTCGGGCTCCATCGAGCCCTGTCAGGCTTCGTCGGGCCCTTTCGGTTTTGCTCGGGCCCTGTCGGGCTCCGTCAGGCCCTGTCGGGTTTGCTCCGGCCCTATCGGGCTCTGTCGGGCCCTGTCGGGTTTCCTCGGGCCCTGTCGGGCTCCGTCGGGCCCTGTCGGGTTTGCTCAGGCCCTGTCGGGTTTGCTGAAGCCCTGTCAGGCTTCGTCGGACCCTGTCGGGTTTGCTCGGGCCCTGTCGGGCTCCGTCGAACCCTGTCGGGTTTGCTCGGGCCCTGTCAGGCTCCGTCAGGCCCTATCGGGTTTCCTCGGGCCCTGTCGGGCTCCATCGAGCCCTGTCAGGTTTGCTCGGGCCCTGTCGGGCCTTGTCAGGCCCTGTCGGGTTTGCTCGGGACCTGTCGGGTTTGCCCGCGTCCTGTCAGGCTCCGTCGGGCCCTGTCAGATTCGCTCGGGCCCTGTCGGGTTTGCTCGGGCCCTGTCAGGCTCCGTCAGGCCCTGTCGGGTTTGCTCGTGCCATGTCGGGCTCCGTTGGGCCCTGTCAGGTTTGCTCAGGCCCTGTCGGGTTCCGTTGGGCCCTGTCGGGCTCCGTCGAGCCCTGTCAGGTTTGCTCGGGCCCTGTCGGGTTTGCTCGGGCCCTGTCGGGCTCCGTCGAGCCCTGTCGGGTTTGCTCAGGCCCTGTCAGGCTCCGTCGGGCCCTATCGGGTTTCCTCGGGCCCTGTCGGGCTCCATCGGGCCCTGTCAGGCTTTGTCGAACTCTTTCGCATTTGCTCGGGCCCTGTCGGGTTTGCTCGGGCCCTGTCGGGCTCTGTCGGGCCCTGTCTGGTTTCCTCAGGCCCTGTCGGGCTCCGTCGGGCTCTGTCGGGTTTGCTCGGGCCCTGTCGGGTTTGCTGAAGCCCTGTCAGGCTTTGTCGGACCCTGTCGGGTGTGCTCGGGCCCTGTCGGGCTCCGTCGAGCCCTGTCGGGTTTGCTCGGGCCCTGTCAGGCTCCGTCGTGCCCTGTTGGGTTTCCTCGGGCCCTGTCAAGCTCCGTCGGGCCCTGTCAGGTTTGCTCGGGCCCTGTCGGGTTTGCTCGGGCCCTGTCGGGCTCCATCGGACCCTATCAGGCTTTGTCGGGTCCTGTCGGGTTTGCTCAGGCCCTGTCGGGCCTTGTCAGACCCTGTCGGGTTTGCTCACGCCCTGTCGGGCTCCGTCAAGCCCTGTTAGGTTCTCTCGGGCCCTGTCAGGTTTGCTCGGGCCCTGTCAGGCTCCGTCGGGCCCTATCGGGTTTGCTCGAGCCCTGTCGGGCTCCGTCAGGCCCTGTCAGGTTTGCTCGGGCCCTGTCGGGCCTTGTCAGGCCCTGTCGGATTTGCTCGGGACCTGTCGGGTTTGCCCGCGTCCTGTCGGGCTCCTTCGGGCCCTGTCAGATTCGCTCGGGCCCTGTCGGGTTTGCTCGTGCCCTGTCGGGCTCCGTCGGGCCCTGTCAGGTTTGCTCGGGCCCTGTCGGGATCCGTTGGGCCCTGTCGGGTTTGCTCGGGCCCTGTCGGGCTCCATCGAGCCCTGTCAGGCTTCGTCGGGCCCTTTCGGTTTTGCTCGGGCCCTGTCGGGCTCCGTCAGGCCCTGTCGGGTTTGCTCCGGCCCTATCGGGCTCTGTCGGGCCCTGTCGGGTTTCCTCGGGCCCTGTCGGGCTCCACCGAGCCCTGTCAGGCTCCGTCGGGCCCTTTCGGGTTTGCTCGGGCCCTGTCGGGCTCCGTCGGGCTCTGTCGGATTTGCTCAGGCCCTGTCGGGTTTGCTCGAGCTTTGTCGGGCTCCATCGGGTCCTGTCGGGTTTGCTCGGGCCCTATCGGGCTCCGTCGGGCCCTGTCGGGTTTACTCGGGCCCTGTCGGGCTCCATCGAGCCCTGTCAGGCTTCGTCGGGCCCTTTCGGGTTTGCTCGGGCCCTGTCGGGCTCCGTCAGGCCCTGTCGGGTTTGCTCGGGCCCTATCGGGCTCCGTCGAGCCCTGTCGGGTTTCCTCGGGCCCTGTCGGGCTCCATCGAGCCCTGTCAGGCTCCGTCGGGCCCTTTCGGGTTTGCTCGGGCCCTGTCGGGCTCCGTCGGGCCCTGTCGGGTTTGCTCGGGCCCTGTCAGGCTTTGTCAAGCCCTGTCGGGTTTGCTAGGGCCCTGTCGGGCTCCGTCGGGCCCTGTCAGGCTTTGTCGAACCCTGTCGGGTTTGCTCGGGCCCTGTCGCGTTTGCTCGGGCCCTGTCGGGCTCTATCGGGCCCTGTCTGGTTTCCTCGGGCCCTGTCGGGCTCCGTCGGGCCCTGTCGGATTTGCTCGGGCCCTGTCGGGTTTGCTCGGGCCCTGTCGGGCTCCGTCGAGCCCTGTCGGGTTTGCTCAGGCCCTGTCAGGCTCCGTCGGGCCCTATCGGGTTTCCTCGGGCCCTGTCGGGCTCCATCAAGCCCTGTCAGGCTTTGTCGAACTCTTTCGCATTTGCTCGGGCCCTGTCGGGTTTGCTCGGGCCCTGTCGGGCTCTGTCGGGCCCTGTCTGGTTTCCTCAGGCCCTGTCGGGCTCCGTCGGGCTCTGTCGGGTTTGCTCGGGCCCTGTCGGGTTTGCTGAAGCCCTGTCAGGCTTCGTCGGACCCTGTCGGGTGTGCTCGAGCCCTGTCGGGCTCCGTCGAGCCCTGTCAGGTTTGCTCGGGCCCTGTCAGGCTCCGTCGTGCCCTGTTGGGTTTCCTCGGGCCCTGTCAAGCTCCATCGGGCCCTGTCAGGTTTGCTCGGGCCCTGTCGGGTTTGCTCGGGCCCTGTCGGGCTCCATCGGACCCTATCAGGCTTTGTCGGGTCCTGTCGGGTTTGCTCAGGCCCTGTCGGGCCTTGTCAGCCCCTGTCGGGTGTGCTCACGCCCTGTCGGGCTCCGTCAAGCCCTGTCAGGTTCTCTCGGGCCCTGTCAGGTTTGCTCGGGCCCTGTCAGGCTCCGTCGGGCCCTATCGGGTTTTCTCGAGCCCTGTCGGGCTCCGTCAGGCCCTGTCAGGTTTGCTCGGGCCCTGTCGGGCCTTGTCAGGCCCTGTCGGGTTTGCTCGGGACCTGTCGGGTTTGCCCGCGTCCTGTCGGGCTCCTTCGGGCCCTGTCAGATTCGCTCGGGCCCTGTCGGGTTTGCTCGTGCCCTGTCGGGCTCCGTCGGGCCCTGTCAGGTTTGCTCGGGCCCTGTCGGGATCCGTTGGGCCCTGTCGGGTTTGCTCGGGCCCTGTCGGGCTCCATCGAGCCCTGTCAGGCTTCGTCGGGCCCTTTCGGTTTTGCTCGGGCCCTGTCGGGCTCCGTCAGGCCCTGTCGGGTTTGCTCCGGCGCTATCGGGCTCTGTCGGGCCCTGTCGGGTTTCCTCGGGCCCTGTCGGGCTCCGTCGGGCCCTGTCGGGTTTGCTCAGGCCCTGTCGGGTTTGCTGAAGCCCTGTCAGGCTTCGTC
This sequence comes from Patagioenas fasciata, assembly GCF_037038585.1. Lineage (NCBI taxonomy): Eukaryota > Metazoa > Chordata > Aves > Columbiformes > Columbidae > Patagioenas > Patagioenas fasciata. The sequence goes on from NC_092545.1 coordinate 1,872,157, forward strand.
GGACCCTGTCGGGTTTGCTCGGGCCCTGTCGGGCTCCGTCGAACCCTGTCGGGTTTGCTCGGGCCCTGTCAGGCTCCGTCGGGCCCTGTCGGGTTTCCTCGGCCCCTGTCGGACTCCACTGAGCCCTGTCAGGCTCCGTCGGGCTCTTTCGGGTTTGCTCGGGCCCTGGCGGGTTCCGTCGGGCCCTGTCAGGCTTTGTCAGGACGTGTCAGGTTTGCTCGGGCCCTGTCGGGCCTTGTCGGGCCCTGTCGGGTTTGCTCGGGCTCTGTCGGGCTCCAGCGTGCCCTGTCGGGCTCCATCGGGCCCTGTCGGGTTTACGCGGGCGCTATCAAGCTCCGTCGGGCCCTGTTGGGTTTCCTCGGGCCCTGTCGGGCTCCATCGGGCCCTGTCGGGTTTACGCGGGCCCTATCGGGCTCCGTCAGGCCCTGTCGGGTTTGCTCGGGCCCTGTCGGGCTCCGTCGGGCCCTGTCGGGTTTCCTCGGGCCCTGTCGGGCTCCATCGAGCCCTGTCAGGCTTTGTCGAACCCTGTTGGGTTTGCTCGGGCCCTGTCGGTCTCTGTCGGGACCTTTCTGGTTTCCTCGGGCCCTGTCGGGCTCCGTCGGGCCCTGTCGGGTTTGCTCGGGCCCTGTCGGGTTTGCTAAAGCCCTGTCAGGCTTCGTCGGACCCTGTCGAGTGTGCTCGGGCCCTGTCGGGCTCCGTCGAGCCCTGTCAGGTTTGCTCAGGCCTTGTCAGGCTCCGTCGGGCCCTGTCGGATTTCCTCGGGCCCTGTCGGGTTTGCTCAGGCCCTGTCGAGGTCCGTCGGGCCCTGTCGGGTTTCCTCGGGCCCTGTCGGACTCCATTGAGCCCTGCAAAGCTCCGTCGGGCTCTGTCGGGTTTGCTTGGGCCCTGGCGGGATCCGTCGGGCCCTGTCAGGCTTTGTCAGGTACTGTCAGGTTTCCTCGGGCCCTGTCGAGCCTTGTCGGGCCCTGTCGGGTTTGTTCGGGCTCTGTCAGGCTCCGTCAGGCCCTGTCGGGTTTGCTCGGGCCCTATCGGGCTCCATCGAGCCCTGTCGGGTTTCCTCGGGCCCTGTCGGACTCCATCGAGCCCTGTCAGGCACCGTCGGGCCCTTTCGGGTTTGCTCGGGCCCCGTCGGGCTCCGTCAGGCCCTTTCGGGTTTGCTCGGGCCCTGTCAGGCTCCGTCGGGCCCTGTCAGGTTTGCTCAGGCCCTGTCGGGATCCGTTGGGCCCTGTCGGGTTTGCTCGGGCCCTGTCGGACTCCTTCGTGCCCTGTCAGGTTTGCTCGGGCCCATCGGGTTTGCTCGGGCCCTGTCAGGCTCCGTCGAGCCCTGTCAGGTTTGCTCGGGCCCTTTCGGGTTTGCTCGGTCCCTGTCGGGCTCCGTTGGGCCCTGTCGGGTTTCCTCGGGCCCTATCGGGCTCCATCGAGCCCTGTCAGGCTTCGTCGGGCCCTTTCGGGTTTGCTCGGGCCCTGTCGGGCTCCGTCAGGCCCTGTCGGGTTTGCTCGGGCCCTGTCGGGCTCCGTCGGGCCCTGTCGGGTTTGCTCGGGCCCTGTCGGGTTTGCTCGGGCCCTGTCAGGCTTTGTCAAGCCCTGTCGGGTTTGCTAGAGCCCTGTCGGGCTCCGTCGGGCCCTGTCAGGCTTTGTCGAACCCTGTCGGGTTTGCTCGGGCCCTGTCGCGTTTGCTCGGGCCCTGTCAGGATCTGTCGGGCCCTGTCTGGTTTCCTCGGGCCCTGTCGGGCTCCGTCGGGCCCTGTCAGGCTTTGTCGAACCCTGTCGGGTTTGCTCGGGCCCTGTCGCGTTTGCTCGGGCCCTGTCGGGATCTGTCGGGCCCTGTCTGGTTTCCTCGGGCCCTGTCGGGCTCCGTCGGGCCCTGTCGGATTTGCTCGGGCCCTGTCGGGTTTGCTGAAGCCCTGTCAGGCTTCGTCAGACCCTGTCGGGTTTGCTCGGGCCCTGTCGGGCTCCGTCGAACCCTGTCGGGTTTGCTCGGGCCCTGTCAGGCTCCGTCGCGCCCTGTCGGGTTTCCTCGGGCCCTGTCGGGCTCCATCGAGCCCTGTCAGGTTTGCTTGGGCCCTGTCGGGTTTGCTCGGGCCCTGTCGGGCTCCATCGGACCCTATCAGGCTTTGGCGGGTCCTGTCGGGTTTGCTCAGGCCCTGTTGGGCCTTGTCAGCCCCTGTCAGGTTTGCTCGCGCCCTGTCGGGCTCCGTCGGGCCCTGTCAGGTTCTCTCGGGCCCTGTCAGGTTTGCTCGGGACCTGTCAGGCTCCGTCAGGCCCTATCGGGTTTGCTCGAGCCCTATCGGGCTCCGTCAGGCCCTGTCAGGTTTGCTCGGGCCCTGTCGGGCCTTATCAGGCCCTGTCGGGTTTGCTCGGGACCTGTCAGGTTTGCCCGCGTCCTGTCGGGCTCCGTCGGGCCCTGTCAGATTCGCTCGGGCCTTGTCGGGTTTGCTCGGGCCCTTTCAGGCTCCGTCAGGCCCTGTCGGGTTTGCTCGTGCCCTGTCGGGCTCCGTCGGGCCCTGTCAGGTTTGCTCAGGCCCTGTCGGGATCCGTTGGGCCTTGTCGGGTTTGCTCGGACCCTGTCGGGTTTGCTCGGGCCCTGTCAGGCTCTGTCGGGCCCTGTCGGGTTTCCTCGGGCCCTGTCGGGCTCCATCGAGCCCTGTCAGGCTTTGTCGAACCCTGTCGGTTTTGCTCGGGCCCTGTCGGGATTGCTCGGGTCCTGTCGGGCTCTGTCGGGCCCTGTCATGTTTGCTCGGGCCCTGTCAAGCTCTGTCGGGCCCTGTCGGATTTCCTCGGGCCCTCTCGGGTTCCGTCGGGCCCTCTCGGGTTCCGTCCGGCCCTGTCGGGTTTCCTCGGGCCCTGTCGGACTCTATCGAGCCCTGTCAGGCTCCGTCAAGCTCTTTCGGGTTTGCTCAGGCTCTGTCGGGCTCCGTCGGGCCCTGTCAGGCTTTGTCAGGTCCTGTCAGGTTTGCTCGGGCCCTGTCGGGCCTTGTCGGGCCCTGTCGGGTTTGCTCGGGCTCTGTCGGGCTCCAGCGTGCCCTGTCGGATTTGCTCGGGCCCTGTCGGGTTTGCTGAAGCCCTGTCAGGCTTCGTCGGACCCTGTCGGGTTTGCTCGGGCCCTGTCGGGCTCCGTCGAACCCTGTCGGGTTTGCTCGGGCCCTGTCAGGCTCCGTCGCGCCCTGTCGGGTTTCCTCGGGCCCTGTCGGGCTCCATCGAGCCCTGTCAGGTTTGCTTGGGCCCTGTCGGGTTTGCTCGGGCCCTGTCGGGCTCCATCGGACCCTATCAGGCTTTGGCGGGTCCTGTCGGGTTTGCTCAGGCCCTGTCGGGCCTTGTCAGCCCCTGTCAGGTTTGCTCGCGCCCTGTCGGGCTCCGTCGGGCCCTGTCAGGTTCTCTCGGGCCCTGTCAGGTTTGCTCGGGACCTGTCAGGCTCCGTCAGGCCCTATCGGGTTTGCTCGAGCCCTATCGGGCTCCGTCAGGCCCTGTCAGGTTTGCTCGGGCCCTGTCGGGCCTTATCAGGCCCTGTCGGGTTTGCTCGGGACCTGTCGGGTTTGCCCGCGTCCTGTCGGGCTCCGTCGGGCCCTGTCAGATTCGCTCGGGCCTTGTCGGGTTTGCTCGGGCCCTTTCAGGCTCCGTCAGGCCCTGTCGGGTTTGCTCGTGCCCTGTCGGGCTCCGTCGGGCCCTGTCAGGTTTGCTCAGGCCCTGTCGGGATCCGTTGGGCCTTGTCGGGTTTGCTCGGACCCTGTCGGGCTCCTTCGTGCCCTGTCAGGTTTGCTCGGGCCCTGTCGGGTTTGCTCGGGCCCTGTCAGGCTCTGTCGGGCCCTGTCGGGTTTCCTCGGGCCCTGTCGGGCTCCATCGAGCCCTGTCAGGCTTTGTCGGGCCCTGTCGGTTTTGCTCGGGCCCTGTCGGGATTGCTCGGGTCCTGTCGGGCTCTGTCGGGCCCTGTCATGTTTGCTCGGGCCCTGTCAAGCTCTGTCGGGCCCTGTCGGATTTCCTCGGGCCCTCTCGGGTTCCGTCGGGCCCTCTCGGGTTCCGTCCGGCCCTGTCGGGTTTCCTCGGGCCCTGTCGGACTCTATCGAGCCCTGTCAGGCTCCGTCAAGCTCTTTCGGGTTTGCTCAGGCCCTGTCGGACTCTATCGAGCCCTGTCAGGCTCCGTCGGGCTCTTTCGGGTTTGCTCAGGCCGTGTCGGGCTCCGTCGGGCCCTGTCAGGCTTTGTCAGGTCCTGTCAGGTTTGCTCGGGCCCTGTCGGGCCTTGTCGGGCCCTGTCGGGTTTGCTCGGGCTCTGTCGGGCTCCAGCGTGCCCTGTCGGGTTTGCCCGGGCCCTGTCAGGCTCCATCAGGCCCTGTCGGGTTTGCTCGGGCCCTATCGGGCTCCGTCGAGCCCTGTCGGGTTTCCTCGGGCCCTGTCGGGCTCCATCGAGCCCTGTCAGGCTCCGTCGGGCCCTTTCGGGTTTGCTCGGGCCCTGTCGGGCTCCGTCGGGCCCTGTCGGGTTTGCTCGGGCCCTGTCGGGCTCCATCGAGCCCTATCAGGCTTTGTCAAGCCCTGTCGGGTTTGCTAGGGCCCTGTCGGGCTCCGTCGGGCCCTGTCTGGTTTCCTCAGGCCCTGTCGGGCTCCGTCGGGCCCTGTCGGGTTTGCTCAGGCCCTGTCGGGTTTGCTAGGGCCCTGTTGGGCTCCGTCGGGCCCTGTCTGGTTTCCTCAGGCCCTGTCAGGCTCCGTCGAGCCCTGTCGGGTTTGCTCGGGCCCTGTCAAGCTCTGTCGGGCCCTGTCGGATTTCCTCGGGCCCTCTCGGGTTCCGTCGGGCCCTCTCGGGTTCCGTCCGGCCCTGTCGGGTTTCCTCGGGCCCTGTCGGACTCTATCGAGCCCTGTCAGGCTCCGTCGGGCTCTTTCGGGTTTGCTCAGGCCCTGTCGGGCTCCGTCGGGCCCTGTCAGGCTTTGTCAGGTCCTGTCAGATTTGCTCGCGCCCTGTCGGGCCTTGTCGGGCCCTGTCGGGTTTGCTCGGGCTCTGTCGGGCTCCAGCGTGCCCTGTCGGGTTTGCCCGGGCCCTGTCGGGTTTGCTCAGGCCCTGTCGGGTTCCGTCGGGCCCTGTCGGGTTTCCTCGGCCCCTGTCGGACTCCACTGAGCCCTGTCAGGCTCCGTCGGGCTCTTTCGGGTTTGCTCGGGCCCTGGCGGGCTCCGTCGGGCCCTGTCAGGCTTTGTCAGGACGTGTCAGGTTTGCTCGGGCCCTGTCGGGCCTTGTCGGGCCCTGTCGGGTTTGCTCGGGCTCTGTCGGGCTCCAGCGTGCCCTGTCGGGCTCCATCGGGCCCTGTCGGGTTTACGCGGGCGCTATCGGGCTCCGTCGGGCCCTGTTGGGTTTCCTCGGGCCCTGTCGGGCTCCATCGGGCCCTGTCGGGTTTACGCGGGCCCTATCGGGCTCCGTCAGGCCCTGTCGGGTTTGCTCGGGCCCTGTCGGGCTCCGTCGGGCCCTGTCGGGTTTCCTCGGGCCCTGTCGGGTTTGCTAAAGCCCTGTCAGGCTTCGTCGGACCCTGTCGAGTGTGCTCGGGCCCTGTCGGGCTCCGTCGAGCCCTGTCAGGTTTGCTCAGGCCTTGTCAGGCTCCGTCGGGCCCTGTCGGATTTCCTCGGGCCCTGTCGGGTTTGCTCAGGCCCTGTCGAGGTCCGTCGGGCCCTGTCGGGTTTCCTCGGGCCCTGTCGGACTCCATTGACCCCTGCAAAGCTCCGTCGGGCTCTGTCGGGTTTGCTTGGGCCCTGGCGGGATCCGTCGGGCCCTGTCAGGCTCCGTCAGGTACTGTCAGGTTTCCTCGGGCCCTGTCGAGCCTTGTCGGGCCCTGTCGGGTTTGTTCGGGCTCTGTCAGGCTCCGTCAGGCCCTGTCGGGTTTGCTCGGGCCCTATCGGGCTCCATCGAGCCCTGTCGGGTTTCCTCGGGCCCTGTCGGACTCCATCGAGCCCTGTCAGGCACCGTCGGGCCCTTTCGGGTTTGCTCGGGCCCCGTCGGGCTCCGTCAGGCCCTTTCGGGTTTGCTCGGGCCCTGTCAGGCTCCGTCGGGCCCTGTCAGGTTTGCTCAGGCCCTGTCGGGATCCGTTGGGCCCTGTCGGGTTTGCTCGGGCCCTGTCGGACTCCTTCGTGCCCTGTCAGGTTTGCTCGGGCCCATCGGGTTTGCTCGGGCCCTGTCAGGCTCCGTCGAGCCCTGTCAGGTTTGCTCGGGCCCTGTCGGGTTTGCTCGGGCCCTGTCGGGCTCCGTTGGGCCCTGTCGGGTTTCCTCGGGCCCTATCGGGCTCCATCGAGCCCTGTCAGGCTTCGTCGGGCCCTTTCGGGTTTGCTCGGGCCCTGTCGGGCTCCGTCAGGCCCTGTCGGGTTTGCTCGGGCCCTGTCGGGCTCCGTCGGGCCCTGTCGGGTTTGCTCGGGCCCTGTCGGGTTTGCTCGGGCCCTGTCAGGCTTTGTCAAGCCCTGTCGGGTTTGCTAGAGCCCTGTCGGGCTCCGTCGGGCCCTGTCAGGCTTTGTCGAACCCTGTCGGGTTTGCTCGGGCCCTGTCGCGTTTGCTCGGGCCCTGTCAGGATCTGTCGGGCCCTGTCTGGTTTCCTCGGGCCCTGTCGGGCTCCGTCGGGCCCTGTCAGGCTTTGTCGAACCCTGTCGGGTTTGCTCGGGCCCTGTCGCGTTTGCTCGGGCCCTGTCGGGATCTGTCGGGCCCTGTCTGGTTTCCTCGGGCCCTGTCGGGCTCCGTCGGGCCCTGTCGGATTTGCTCGGGCCCTGTCGGGTTTGCTGAAGCCCTGTCAGGCTTCGTCAGACCCTGTCGGGTTTGCTCGGGCCCTGTCGGGCTCCGTCGAACCCTGTCGGGTTTGCTCGGGCCCTGTCAGGCTCCGTCGCGCCCTGTCGGGTTTCCTCGGGCCCTGTCGGGCTCCATCGAGCCCTGTCAGGTTTGCTTGGGCCCTGTCGGGTTTGCTCGGGCCCTGTCGGGCTCCATCGGACCCTATCAGGCTTTGGCGGGTCCTGTCGGGTTTGCTCAGGCCCTGTTGGGCCTTGTCAGCCCCTGTCAGGTTTGCTCGCGCCCTGTCGGGCTCCGTCGGGCCCTGTCAGGTTCTCTTGGGCCCTGTCAGGTTTGCTCGGGACCTGTCAGGCTCCGTCAGGCCCTATCGGGTTTGCTCGAGCCCTATCGGGCTCCGTCAGGCCCTGTCAGGTTTGCTCGGGCCCTGTCGGGCCTTATCAGGCCCTGTCGGGTTTGCTCGGGACCTGTCAGGTTTGCCCGCGTCCTGTCGGGCTCCGTCGGGCCCTGTCAGATTCGCTCGGGCCTTGTCGGGTTTGCTCGGGCCCTTTCAGGCTCCGTCAGGCCCTGTCGGGTTTGCTCGTGCCCTGTCGGGCTCCGTCGGGCCCTGTCAGGTTTGCTCAGGCCCTGTCGGGATCCGTTGGGCCTTGTCGGGTTTGCTCGGACCCTGTCGGGCTCCTTCGTGCCCTGTCAGGTTTGCTCGGGCCCTGTCGGGTTTGCTCGGGCCCTGTCAGGCTCTGTCGGGCCCTGTCGGGTTTCCTCGGGCCCTGTCGGGCTCCATCGAGCCCTGTCAGGCTTTGTCGAACCCTGTCGGTTTTGCTCGGGCCCTGTCGGGATTGCTCGGGTCTTGTCGGGCTCTGTCGGGCCCTGTCATGTTTGCTCGGGCCCTGTCAAGCTCTGTCGGGCCCTGTCGGATTTCCTCGGGCCCTCTCGGGTTCCGTCGGGCCCTCTCGGGTTCCGTCCGGCCCTGTCGGGTTTCCTCGGGCCCTGTCGGACTCTATCGAGCCCTGTCAGGCTCCGTCAAGCTCTTTCGGGTTTGCTCAGGCCCTGTCGGGCTCCGTCGGGCCCTGTCAGGCTTTGTCAGGTCCTGTCAGGTTTGCTCGGGCCCTGTCGGGCCTTGTCGGGCCCTGTCGCGTTTGCTCGGGCTCTGTCGGGCTCCAGCGTGCCCTGTCGGATTTGCTCGGGCCCTGTCGGGTTTGCTGAAGCCCTGTCAGGCTTCGTCGGACCCTGTCGGGTTTGCTCGGGCCCTGTCGGGCTCCGTCGAACCCTGTCGGGTTTGCTCGGGCCCTGTCAGGCTCCGTCGCGCCCTGTCGGGTTTCCTCGGGCCCTGTCGGGCTCCATCGAGCCCTGTCAGGTTTGCTTGGGCACTGTCGGGTTTGCTCGGGCCCTGTCGGGCTCCATCGGACCCTATCAGGCTTTGGCGGGTCCTGTCGGGTTTGCTCAGGCCCTGTCGGGCCTTGTCAGCCCCTGTCAGGTTTGCTCGCGCCCTGTCGGGCTCCGTCGGGCCCTGTCAGGTTCTCTCGGGCCCTGTCAGGTTTGCTCGGGACCTGTCAGGCTCCGTCAGGCCCTATCGGGTTTGCTCGAGCCCTATCGGGCTCCGTCAGGCCCTGTCAGGTTTGCTCGGGCCCTGTCGGGCCTTATCAGGCCCTGTCGGGTTTGCTCGGGACCTGTCGGGTTTGCCCGCGTCCTGTCGGGCTCCGTCGGGCCCTGTCAGATTCGCTCGGGCCTTGTCGGGTTTGCTCGGGCCCTTTCAGGCTCCGTCAGGCCCTGTCAGGTTTGCTCGTGCCCTGTCGGGCTCCGTCGGGCCCTGTCAGGTTTGCTCAGGCCCTGTCGGGATCCGTTGGGCCTTGTCGGGTTTGCTCGGACCCTGTCGGGCTCCTTCGTGCCCTGTCAGGTTTGCTTGGGCCCTGTCGGGTTTGCTCGGGCCCTGTCAGGCTCTGTCGGGCCCTGTCGGGTTTCCTCGGGCCCTGTCGGGCTCCATCGAGCCCTGTCAGGCTTTGTCGAACCCTGTCGGGTTTGCTCGGGCCCTGTCGGGATTGCTCGGGTCCTGTCGGGCTCTGTCGGGCCCTGTCATGTTTGCTCGGGCCCTGTCAAGCTCTGTCGGGCCCTGTCGGATTTCCTCGGGCCCTCTCGGGTTCCGTCGGGCCCTCTCGGGTTCCGTCCGGCCCTGTCGGGTTTCCTCGGGCCCTGTCGGACTCTATCGAGCCCTGTCAGGCTCCGTCAAGCTCTTTCGGGTTTGCTCAGGCCCTGTCGGGCTCCGTCGGGCCCTGTCAGGCTTTGTCAGGTCCTGTCAGGTTTGCTCGGGCCCTGTCGGGCCTTGTCGGGCCCTGTCGGGTTTGCTCGGGCTCTGTCGGGCTCCAGCGTGCCCTGTCGGGTTTGCTCGGGCCCTGTCAGGCTCCATCAGGCCCTGTCGGGTTTGCTCAGGCCCTGTCGGGTTTGCTAGGGCCCTGTCGGGCTCCGTCGGGCCCTGTCTGGTTTCCTCAGGCCCTGTCGGGCTCCGTCGAGCCCTGTCGGGTTTGCTCGGGCCCTGTCAAGCTCTGTCGGGCCCTGTCGGATTTCCTCGGGCCCTCTCGGGTTCCGTCGGGCCCTCTCGGGTTCCGTCCGGCCCTGTCGGGTTTCCTCGGGCCCTGTCGGACTCTATCGAGCCCTGTCAGGCTCCGTCGGGCTCTTTCGGGTTTGCTCAGGCCCTGTCGGGCTCCGTCGGGCCCTGTCAGGCTTTGTCAGGTCCTGTCAGGTTTGCTCGGGCCCTGTCGGGCCTTGTCGGGCCCTGTCGGGTTTGCTCGGGCTCTGTCGGGCTCCAGCATGCCCTGTCGGGTTTGCCCGGGACCTGTCGGGTTTGCTCAGGCCCTGTCGGGTTCCGTCAGGCCCTGTCGGGTTTCCTCGGCCCCTGTCGGACTCCACTGAGCCCTGTCAGGCTCCATCGGGCTCTTTCGGGTTTGCTCGGGCCCTGGCGGGCTCCGTCGGGCCCTGTCAGGCTTTGTCAGGACGTGTCAGGTTTGCTCGGGCCCTGTCGGGCCTTGTCGGGCCCTGTCGGGTTTGCTCGGGCTCTGTCGGGCTCCAGCGTGCCCTGTCGGGCTCCATCGGGCCCTGTCGGGTTTACGCGGGCGCTATCGGACTCCGTCGGGCCCTGTTGGGTTTCCTCGGGCCCTGTCGGGCTCCATCGAGCCCTGTCGGGCTCCATCGGGCCCTGTCGGGTTTACGCGGGCCCTATCGGGCTCCGTCAGGCCCTGTCGGGTTTGCTCGGGCCCTGTCGGGCTCTGTCGGGCCCTGTCAGGTTTCCTCGGGCCCTGTCGGGCTCCATCGAGCCCTGTCAGGCTTTGTCGAACCCTGTTGGGTTTGCTCGGGCCCTGTCGGTCTCTGTCGGGACCTTTCTGGTTTCCTCGGGCCCTGTCGGGCTCCGTCGGGCCCTGTCGGGTTTGCTCGGGCCCTGTCGGGTTTGCTAAAGCCCTGTCAGGCTTCGTCGGACCCTGTCGAGTGTGCTCGGGCCCTGTCGGGCTCCGTCGAGCCCTGTCAGGTTTGCTCAGGCCTTGTCAGGCTCCGTCGGGCCCTGTCGGATTTCCTCGGGCCCTGTCGGGTTTGCTCAGGCCCTGTCGAGGTCCGTCGGGCCCTGTCGGGTTTCCTCGGGCCCTGTCGGACTCCATTGAGCCCTGCAAAGCTCCGTCGGGCTCTTTCGGGTTTGCTTGGGCCCTGGCGGGATCCGTCGGGCCCTGTCAGGCTTCGTCAGGCACTGTCAGGTTTCCTCGGGCCCTGTCGAGCCTTGTCGGGCCCTGTCGGGTTTGTTCGGGCTCTGTCGGGCTCCAGCGTGCCCTGTCGGGTTTGCCCGGGCCCTGTCAGGCTCCGTCAGGCCCTGTCGGGTTTGCTCGGGCCCTATCGGGCTCCATCGAGCCCTGTCGGGTTTCCTCGGGCCCTGTCGGACTCCATCGAGCCCTGTCAGGCACCGTCGGGCCCTTTCGGGTTTGCTCGGGCCCCGTCGGGCTCCGTCAGGCCCTGTCGGGTTTGCTCGGGCCCTGTCAGGCTCCGTCGGGCCCTGTCAGGTTTGCTCAGGCCCTGTCGGGATCCCTTGGGCCCTGTCAAGTTTGCTCGGGCCCTGTCGGACTCCTTCGTGCCCTGTCAGGTTTGCTCGGGCCCATCGGGTTTGCTCGGGCCCTGTCAGGCTCCGTCGAGCCCTGTCAGGTTTGCTTGGGCCCTGTCGGGTTTGCTCGGGCCCTGTCGGGCTCCGTCGGGCCCTGTCGGGTTTCTTCGGGCCCTATCGGGCTCCATCGAGCCCTGTCAGGCTTCGTCGGGCCCTTTCGGGTTTGCTCGGGCCCTGTCGGGCTCCGTCAGGCCCTGTCGGGTTTGCTCGGGCCCTGTCGGGCTCCGTCGGGCCCTGTCGGGTTTGCTCGGGCCCTATCGGGTTTGCTCGGGCCCTGTCAGGCTTTGTCAAGCCCTGTCGGGTTTGCTAGAGCCCTGTCGGGCTCCGTCGGGCCCTGTCAGGCTTTGTCGAACCCTGTCGGGTTTGCTCGGGCCCTGTCGCGTTTGCTCGGGCCCTGTCAGGATCTGTCGGGCCCTGTCTGGTTTCCTCGGGCCCTGTCGGGCTCCGTCGGGCCCTGTCAGGCTTTGTCGAACCCTGTCGGGTTTGCTCGGGCCCTGTCGCGTTTGCTCGGGCCCTGTCGGGATCTGTCGGGCCCTGTCTGGTTTCCTCGGGCCCTGTCGGGCTCCGTCGAGCCCTGTCGGATTTGCTTGGGCTCTGTCGGGTTTGCTGAAGCCCTGTCAGGCTTCGTCGGACCCTGTCGGGTTTGCTCGGGCCCTGTCGGGCTCCGTCGAACCCTGTCGGGTTTGCTCGGGCCCTGTCAGGCTCCGTCGCGCCCTGTCGGGTTTCCTCGGGCCCTGTCGGGCTCCATCGAGCCCTGTCAGGTTTGCTCGGGCCCTGTCGGGTTTGCTCGGGCCCTGTCGGGCTCCATCGGACCCTATCAGGCTTTGGCGGGTCCTGTCGGGTTTGCTCAGGCCCTGTCGGGCCTTGTCAGCCCCTGTCAGGTTTGCTCGCGCCCTGTCGGGCTCCGTCGGGCCCTGTCAGGTTCTCTCGGGCCCTGTCAGGTTTGCTCGGGACCTGTCAGGCTCCGTCAGGCCCTATCGGGTTTGCTCGAGCCCTATCGGGCTCCGTCAGGCCCTCTCAGGTTTGCTTGGGCCCTGTCGGGCCTTGTCAGGCCCTGTCGGGTTTGCTCGGGACCTGTCGGGTTTGCCCGCGTCCTGTCGGGCTCCGTCGGGCCCTGTCAGATTCGCTCGGGCCTTGTCGGGTTTGCTCGGGCCCTTTCAGGCTCCGTCAGGCCCTGTCGGGTTTGCTCGTGCCCTGTCGGGCTCCGTCGGGCCCTGTCAGGTTTGCTCAGGCCCTGTCGGGATCCGTTGGGCCTTGTCGGGTTTGCTCGGACCCTGTCGGGCTCCTTCGTGCCCTGTCAGGTTTGCTCGGGCCCTGTCGGGTTTGCTCGGGCCCTGTCAGGCTCTGTCGGGCCCTGTCGGGTTTCCTCGGGCCCTGTCGGGCTCCATCGAGCCCTGTCAGGCTTTGTCGAACCCTGTCGGGTTTGCTCGGGCCCTGTCGGGATTGCTCGGGTCCTGTCGGGCTCTGTCGGGCCCTGTCATGTTTGCTCGGGCCCTGTCAAGCTCTGTCGGGCCCTGTCGGATTTCCTCGGGCCCTCTCGGGTTCCGTCGGGCCCTCTCGGGTTCCGTCCGGCCCTGTCGGGTTTCCTCGGGCCCTGTCGGACTCTATCGAGCCCTGTCAGGCTCCGTCGGGCTCTTTCGGGTTTGCTCAGGCCCTGTCGGGCTCCGTCGGGCCCTGTCAGGCTTTGTCAGGTCCTGTCAGGTTTGCTCGCGCCCTGTCGGGCCTTGTCGGGCCCTGTCGGGTTTGCTCGGGCTCTGTCGGGCTCCAGCGTGCCCTGTCGGGTTTGCCCGGGCCCTGTCAGGCTCCATCAGGCCCTGTTGGGTTTGCTCGGGCCCTATCGGGCTCCGTCGAGCCCTGTCGGGTTTCCTCGGGCCCTGTCGGGCTCCATCGAGCCCTGTCAGGCTCCGTCGGGCCCTTTCGGGTTTGCTCGGGCCCTGTCGGGCTCCGTCGGGCCCTGTCGGGTTTGCTCGGGCCCTGTCGGGTTTGCTCGGGCCCTATCAGGCTTTGTCAAGCCCTGTCGGGTTTTCTAGGGCCCTGTCGGGCTCCGTCGGACCCTGTCTGGTTTCCTCAGGCCCTGTCGGGCTCCGTCGGGCCCTGTCGGGTTTGCTCAGGCCCTGTCGGGTTTGCTAGGGCCCTGTCGGGCTCCGTCGGGCCCTGTCTGGTTTCCTCAGGCCCTGTCGGGCTCCGTCGAGCCCTGTCGGGTTTGCTCGGGCCCTGTCAAGCTCTGCCGGGCCCTGTCGGATTTCCTCGGGCCCTCTCGGGTTCCGTCGGGCCCTCTCGGGTTCCGTCCGGCCCTGTCGGGTTTCCTCGGGCCCTGTCGGACTCTATCGAGCCCTGTCAGGCTCCGTCGGGCTCTTTCGGGTTTGCTCAGGCCCTGTCGGGCTCCGTCGGGCCCTGTCAGGCTTTGTCAGGTCCTGTCAGGTTTGCTCGGGCCCTGTCGGGCCTTGTCGGGCCCTGTCGGGTTTGCTCGGGCTCTGTCGGGCTCCAGCATGCCCTGTCGGGTTTGCCCGGGCCCTGTCGGGTTTGCTCAGGCCCTGTCGGGTTCCGTCAGGCCCTGTCGGGTTTCCTCGGCCCCTGTCGGACTCCACTGAGCCCTGTCAGGCTCCGTCGGGCTCTTTCGGGTTTGCTCGGGCCCTGGCGGGCTCCGTCGGGCCCTGTCAGGCTTTGTCAGGACGTGTCAGGTTTGCTCGGGCCCTGTCGGGCCTTGTCGGGCCCTGTCGGGTTTGCTCGGGCTCTGTCGGGCTCCAGCGTGCCCTGTCGGGCTCCATCGGGCCCTGTCGGGTTTACGCGGGCGCTATCGGGCTCCGTCGGGCCCTGTTGGGTTTCCTCGGGCCCTGTCGGGCTCCATCGGGCCCTGTCGGGTTTACGCGGGCCCTATCAGGCTCCGTCAGGCCCTGTCGGGTTTGCTCGGGCCCTGTCGGGCTCCGTCGGGCCCTGTCGGGTTTCCTCGGGCCCTGTCGGGCTCCATCGAGCCCTGTCAGGCTTTGTCGAACCCTGTTGGGTTTGCTCGGGCCCTGTCGGTCTCTGTCAGGACCTTTTTGGTTTCCTCGGGCCCTGTCGGGCTCCGTCGGGCCCTGTCGGGTTTGCTCGGGCCCTGTCGGGTTTGCTAAAGCCCTGTCAGGCTTCGTCGGACCCTGTCGAGTGTGCTCGGGCCCTGTCGGGCTCCGTCGAGCCCTGTCAGGTTTGCTCAGGCCTTGTCAGGCTCCGTCGGGCCCTGTCGGATTTCCTCGGGCCCTGTCGGGTTTGCTCAGGCCCTGTCGAGGTCCGTCGGGCCCTGTCGGGTTTCCTCGGGCCCTGTCGGACTCCATTGAGCCCTGCAAAGCTCCGTCGGGCTCTTTCGGGTTTGCTTGGGCCCTGGCGGGATCCGTCGGGCCCTGTCAGGCTTTGTTAGGTACTGTCAGGTTTCCTCGGGCCCTGTCGAGCCTTGTCGGGCCCTGTCGGGTTTCTTCGGGCTCTGTCGGGCTCCAGCGTGCCCTGTCGGGTTTGCCCGGGCCCTGTCAGGCTCCGTCAGGCCCTGTCGGGTTTGCTCGGGCCCTATCGGGCTCCATCGAGCCCTGTCGGGTTTCCTCGGGCCCTGTCGGACTCCATCGAGCCCTGTCAGGCACCGTCGGGCCCTTTCGGGTTTGCTCGGGCCCCGTCGGGCTCCGTCAGGCCCTGTCGGGTTTGCTCGGGCCCTGTCAGGCTCCGTCGGGCCCTGTCAGGTTTGCTCAGGCCCTGTCGGGATCCGTTGGGCCCTGTCGGGTTTGCTCGGGCCCTGTCGGACTCCTTCGTGCCCTGTCAGGTTTGCTCGGGCCCATCGGGTTTGCTCGGGCCCTGTCAGGCTCCGTCGAGCCCTGTCGGGTTTGCTCGGGCCCTGTCGGGTTTGCTCGGGCCCTGTCGGGCTCCGTCGGGCCCTGTCGGGTTTCCTCGGGCCCTATCGGGCTCCATCGAGCCCTGTCAGGCTTCGTCGGGCCCTTTCGGGTTTGCTCGGGCCCTGTCGGGCTCCGTCAGGCCCTGTCGGGTTTGCTCGGGCCCTGTCGGGCTCCGTCGGGCCCTGTCGGGTTTGCTCGGGCCCTGTCGGGTTTGCTCGGGCCCTGTCAGGCTTTGTCAAGCCCTGTCGGGTTTGCTAGAGCCCTGTCGGGCTCCGTCGGGCCCTGTCAGGCTTTGTCGAACGCTGTCGGGTTTGCTCGGGCCCTGTCGCGTTTGCTCGGACCCTGTCAGGATCTGTCGGGCCCTGTCTGGTTTCCTCGGGCCCTGTCGGGCTCCGTCAGGCCCTGTCAGGCTTTGTCGAACCCTGTCGGGTTTGCTCGGGCCCTGTCGCGTTTGCTCGGGCCCTGTCGGGATCTGTCGGGCCCTGTCTGGTTTCCTCGGGCCCTGTCGGGCTCCGTCGGGCCCTGTCGGATTTGCTCGGGCCCTGTCGGGTTTGCTGAAGCCCTGTCAGGCTCCGTCGAACCCTGTCGGGTTTGCTCGGGCCCTGTCAGGCTCCGTCGCGCCCTGTCGGGTTTCCTCGGGCCCTGTCGGGCTCCATCGAGCCCTGTCAGGTTTGCTCGGGCCCTGTCGGGTTTGCTCGGGCCCTGTCGGGCCTTGTCAGCCCCTGTCAGGTTTGCTCGCGCCCTGTCGGGCTCCGTCGGGCCCTGTCAGGTTCTCTCGGGCCCTGTCAGGTTTGCTCGGGACCTGTCAGGCTCCGTCAGGCCCTATCGGGTTTGCTCGAGCCCTATCAGGCTCCGTCAGGCCCTCTCAGGTTTGCTCGGGCCCTGTCGGGCCTTGTCAGGCCCTGTCGGGTTTGCTCGGGACCTGTCGGGTTTGCCCGCGTCCTGTCGGGCTCCGTCAGGCCCTGTCAGATTCGCTCGGCCCTGTCGGGTTTGCTCGGGCCCTTTCAGGCTCCGTCAGGCCCTTTCGGGTTTGCTCGTGCCCTGTCGGGCTCCGTCGGGCCCTGTCAGGTTTGCTCAGGCCCTGTCGGGATCCGTTGGGCCTTGTCGGGTTTGCTCGGACCCTGTCGGGCTCCTTCGTGCCCTGTCAGGTTTGCTCGGGCCCTGTCGGGTTTCCTCGGGCCCTGTCAGGCTCCGTCGGGCCCTGTCGGGTTTCCTCGGGCCCTGTCGGGCTCTATCGAGCCCTGTCAGGCTTTGTCGAACCCTGTCGGGTTTGCTCGGGCCCTGTCAGGCTCCGTCGCGCCCTGTCGGGTTTCCTCGGGCCCTGTCGGGCTCCATCGAGCCCTGTCAGGTTTGCTCGGGCCCTGTCGGGTTTGCTCGGGCCCTGTCGGGCTCCATCGGAACCTATCAGGCTTTGGCGGGTCCTGTCGGGTTTGCTCAGGCCCTGTCGGGCCTTGTCAGCCCCTGTCAGGTTTGCTCGCGCCCTGTCGGGCTCCATCGAGCCCTGTCAGGCTTTGTCGAACCCTGTCGGGTTTGCTCGGGCCCTGTCAGGCTCCGTCGCGCCCTGTCGGGTTTCCTCGGGCCCTGTCGGGCTCCATCGAGGCCTGTCAGGTTTGCTCGGGCCCTGTCGGGTTTCCTCGGGCCCTGTCGGGCTCCATCGAGCCCTGTCAGGCTTTGTCGAACCCTGTCGGGTTTGCTCGGGCCCTGTCGGGATTGCTCGGGTCCTGTCGGGCTCTGTCGGGCCCTGTCATGTTTGTTCGGGCCCTGTCAAGCTCTGTCGGGCCCTGTCGGATTTCCTCGGGCCCTCTCGGGTTCCGTCGGGCCCTCTCGGGTTCCGTCCGGCCCTGTCGGGTTTCCTCGGGCCCTGTCGGACTCTATCGAGCCCTGTCAGGCTCCGTCGGGCTCTTTCGGGTTTGCTCAGGCCCTGTCGGGCTCCGTCGGGCCCTGTCAGGCTTTGTCAGGTCCTGTCAGGTTTGCTCGCGCCCTGTCGGGCCTTGTCGGGCCCTGTCGGGTTTGCTCGGGCTCTGTCGGGCTCCAGCGTGCCCTGTCGGGTTTACCCGGGCACTGTCAGGCTCCATCAGGCCCTGTCGGGTTTGCTCAGGCCCTATCGGGCTCCGTCGAGCCCTGTCGGGTTTCCTTGGGCCCTGTCGGGCTCCATCGAGCCCTGTCAGGCTCCGTCGGGCCCTTTCGGGTTTGCTCGGGCCCTGTCGGGCTCCGTCGGGCCCTGTCGGGTTTGCTCGGGCCCTGTCGGGTTTGCTCGGGCCCTATCAGGCTTTGTCAAGCCCTGTCGGGTTTGCTAGGGCCCTGTCGGGCTCCGTTGGGCCCTGTCTGGTTTCCTCAGGCCCTGTCGGGCTCCGTCGGGCCCTGTCGGGTTTGCTCAGGCCCTGTCGGGTTTGCTAGGGCCCTGTCGGGCTCCGTCGGGCCCTGTCTGGTTTCCTCAGGCCCTGTCGGGCTCCGTCGAGCCCTGTCGGGTTTGCTCGGGCCCTGTCAAGCTCTGTCGGGCCCTGTCGGATTTCCTCGGGCCCTCTCGGGTTCCGTCGGGCCCTCTCGGGTTCCGTCCGGCCCTGTCGGGTTTCCTCGGGCCCTGTCGGACTCTATCGAGCCCTGTCAGGCTCCGTCGGGCTCTTTCGGGTTTGCTCAGGCCCTGTCGGGCTCCGTCGGGCCCTGTCAGGCTTTGTCAGGTCCTGTCAGGTTTGCTCGCGCCCTGTCGGGCCTTGTCGGGCCCTGTCGGGTTTGCTCGGGCTCTGTCGGGCTCCAGCGTGCCCTGTCGGGTTTGCCCGGGCCCTGTCGGGTTTGCTCAGGCCCTGTCGGGTTCCGTCGGGCCCTGTCGGGTTTCCTCGGCCCCTGTCGGACTCCACTGAGCCCTGTCAGGCTCCGTTGGGCTCCTTCGGGTTTGCTCGGGCCCTGGCGGGCTCCATCGGGCCCTGTCAGGCTTTGTCAGGACGTGTCAGGTTTGCTCGGGCCCTGTCGGGCCTTGTCGGGCCCTGTCGGGTTTGCTCGGGCCCTGTCGGGTTTGCTCGGGCCCTGTCAAGCTTTGTCAAGCCCTGTCGGGTTTGCCCGCGTCCTGTCAGGCTCCGTCGGGCCCTGTCAGATTCGCTCGGGCCCTGTCGGGTTTGCTCGGGCCCTGTCAGGCTCCGTCAGGCCCTGTCGGGTTTGCTCGTGCCCTGTCGGGCTCCGTCGGGCCCTGTCAGGTTTGCTCAGGCCCTGTCGGGATCCGTTGGGCCCTGTCGGGTTTGCTCGGGCCCTGTCGGGCTCCTTCGTGCCCTGTCAGGTTTGCTCGGGCCCTGTCGGGTTTGCTTGGGCCCTGTCAGGCTCCGTCGAGCCCTGTCAGGTTTGCTCGGGCCCTGTCAGGCTCCGTCGGGCCCTGTCGGGTTTCCTCGGGCCCTGTCGGGCTCCATCGAGCTTTGTCAGGCTTTGTCGAACCCTGTCGGGTTTGCTCGGGCCCTGTCGGGTTTGCTCGGGTTCTGCCGGGTTCCGTCGGGCCCTGTCGGGTTTCCTCGGGCCCTGTCGGACTCTATCGAGCCCTGTCAGGCTCCGTCGGGCTCTTTCGGGTTTGCTCAGGCCCTGTCGGGCTCCGTCGTGCCCTGTCAGGCTTTGTCAGGTCCTGTCAGGTTTGCTCGGGCCCTGTCGGGCCTTGTCGGGCCCTGTCGGGTTTGCTCGGGCTCTTTCGGGCTCCAGCGTGCCCTGTCGGGTTTGCCCGGGCCCTGTCAGGCTCCATCAGGCCCTGTCGGGTTTGCTCGGGCCCTGTCGGGCTCCGTGGGGCCCTGTCGGGTTTCCTCGGGCCCTGTCGGGCTCCATCGAGCCCTGTCAGGCTCCGTCAGGCCCTTTCGGGTTTGCTCGGGCCTTGTCGGGCTCCGTCAGGCCCTGTCGGATTTGCTCAGGCCCTGTCGGGTTTGCTCGAGCCCTGGCGGGCTCCATCGAGCCCTGTCAGTCTTTGTCGAACCCTGTCGGGTTTGCTCGGGCCCTGTCAGGCTCCGTCGCGCCCTGTCGGGTTTCCTCGGGCCCTGTCGGGCTCCATCGAGGCCTGTCAGGTTTGCTCGGGCCCTGTCGGGTTTCCTCGGGCCCTGTCGGGCTCCATCGAGCCCTGTCAGGCTTTGTCGAACCCTGTCGGGTTTGCTCGGGCCCTGTCGGGATTGCTCGGGTCCTGTCGGGCTCTGTCGGGCCCTGTCATGTTTGTTCGGGCCCTGTCAAGCTCTGTCGGGCCCTGTCGGATTTCCTCGGGCCCTCTCGGGTTCCGTCGGGCCCTCTCGGGTTCCGTCCGGCCCTGTCGGGTTTCCTCGGGCCCTGTCGGACTCTATCGAGCCCTGTCAGGCTCCGTCGGGCTCTTTCGGGTTTGCTCAGGCCCTGTCGGGCTCCGTCGGGCCCTGTCAGGCTTTGTCAGGTCCTGTCAGGTTTGCTCGCGCCCTGTCGGGCCTTGTCGGGCCCTGTCGGGTTTGCTCGGGCTCTGTCGGGCTCCAGCGTGCCCTGTCGGGTTTGCCCGGGCCCTGTCAGGCTCCATCAGGCCCTGTCGGGTTTGCTCGGGCCCTATCGGGCTCCGTCGAGCCCTGTCGGGTTTCCTTGGGCCCTGTCGGGCTCCATCGAGCCCTGTCAGGCTCCGTCGGGCCCTTTCGGGTTTGCTCGGGCCCTGTCGGGCTCCGTCGGGCCCTGTCGGGTTTGCTCGGGCCCTGTCGGGTTTGCTCGGGCCCTATCAGGCTTTGTCAAGCCCTGTCGGGTTTGCTAGGGCCCTGTCGGGCTCCGTTGGGCCCTGTCTGGTTTCCTCAGGCCCTGTCGGGCTCCGTCGGGCCCTGTCGGGTTTGCTCAGGCCCTGTCGGGTTTGCTAGGGCCCTGTCGGGCTCCGTCGGGCCCTGTCTGGTTTCCTCAGGCCCTGTCGGGCTCCGTCGAGCCCTGTCGGGTTTGCTCGGGCCCTGTCAAGCTCTGTCGGGCCCTGTCGGATTTCCTCGGGCCCTCTCGGGTTCCGTCGGGCCCTCTCGGGTTCCGTCCGGCCCTGTCGGGTTTCCTCGGGCCCTGTCGGACTCTATCGAGCCCTGTCAGGCTCCGTCGGGCTCTTTCGGGTTTGCTCAGGCCCTGTCGGGCTCCGTCGGGCCCTGTCAGGCTTTGTCAGGTCCTGTCAGGTTTGCTCGCGCCCTGTCGGGCCTTGTCGGGCCCTGTCGGGTTTGCTCGGGCTCTGTCGGGCTCCAGCGTGCCCTGTCGGGTTTGCCCGGGCCCTGTCGGGTTTGCTCAGGCCCTGTCGGGTTCCGTCGGGCCCTGTCGGGTTTCCTCGGCCCCTGTCGGACTCCACTGAGCCCTGTCAGGCTCCGTTGGGCTCCTTCGGGTTTGCTCGGGCCCTGGCGGGCTCCATCGGGCCCTGTCAGGCTTTGTCAGGACGTGTCAGGTTTGCTCGGGCCCTGTCGGGCCTTGTCGGGCCCTGTCGGGTTTGCTCGGGCCCTGTCGGGTTTGCTCGGGCCCTGTCAAGCTTTGTCAAGCCCTGTCGGGTTTGCCCGCGTCCTGTCAGGCTCCGTCGGGCCCTGTCAGATTCGCTCGGGCCCTGTCGGGTTTGCTCGGGCCCTGTCAGGCTCCGTCAGGCCCTGTCGGGTTTGCTCGTGCCCTGTCGGGCTCCGTCGGGCCCTGTCAGGTTTGCTCAGGCCCTGTCGGGATCCGTTGGGCCCTGTCGGGTTTGCTCGGGCCCTGTCGGGCTCCTTCGTGCCCTGTCAGGTTTGCTCGGGCCCTGTCGGGTTTGCTTGGGCCCTGTCAGGCTCCGTCGAGCCCTGTCAGGTTTGCTCGGGCCCTGTCAGGCTCCGTCGGGCCCTGTCGGGTTTCCTCGGGCCCTGTCGGGCTCCATCGAGCTTTGTCAGGCTTTGTCGAACCCTGTCGGGTTTGCTCGGGCCCTGTCGGGTTTGCTCGGGTTCTGCCGGGTTCCGTCGGGCCCTGTCGGGTTTCCTCGGGCCCTGTCGGACTCTATCGAGCCCTGTCAGGCTCCGTCGGGCTCTTTCGGGTTTGCTCAGGCCCTGTCGGGCTCCGTCGTGCCCTGTCAGGCTTTGTCAGGTCCTGTCAGGTTTGCTCGGGCCCTGTCGGGCCTTGTCGGGCCCTGTCGGGTTTGCTCGGGCTCTTTCGGGCTCCAGCGTGCCCTGTCGGGTTTGCCCGGGCCCTGTCAGGCTCCATCAGGCCCTGTCGGGTTTGCTCGGGCCCTGTCGGGCTCCGTGGGGCCCTGTCGGGTTTCCTCGGGCCCTGTCGGGCTCCATCGAGCCCTGTCAGGCTCCGTCAGGCCCTTTCGGGTTTGCTCGGGCCTTGTCGGGCTCCGTCAGGCCCTGTCGGATTTGCTCAGGCCCTGTCGGGTTTGCTCGAGCCCTGGCGGGCTCCATCGGGTCCTGTCGGGTTTGCTCGGGCCCTATCGGGCTCCGTCGGGCCCTGTCGGGTTTCCTCGGGCTCTGTCGGTCTCCATCGAGCCCTGTCAGGCTCCGTCAGGCCCTGTCGGGTTTCCTCGGGCCCTGTCAGGCTCCGTTGGGCCCTGTCGGCTTGCTCGGGCCCTGTCGGGTTTTCTGAAGCCCTGTCAGGCTTCATCGGACCCTGTCAAGTGTGCTCGGGCCCTGTTGGGCTCCGTCGAGCCCTGTCAGGTTTTCTCGAGCCTTGTCAGGCTCCTTCGGGCCCCATCGGGTTTGCTCGGGCCCTGTCGGGTTTGCTCAGGCCCTGTCGGGTTCCGTCGGGCCCTGTCGGGTTTCCTCGGGCCCTGTCGGACTCCACTGAGCCCTGTCAGACTCCGTCGTGCTCTTTCGGGTTTTCTCGGGCCCTAGCGGGCTCCGTCGGGCCCTGTCAGGCTTTGTCAGGACGTGTCAGGTTTCCTCGGGCCCTGTCGGGCCTTGTCGGGCCCTGTCGGGTTTGCTCGGGCTCTGTCGGGCTCCAACGTGCCCTGTCGGGTTTGCCCGGGCCCTGTCAGGCTCCGTCAGGCCCTGTCGGGTTTGCTCGGGCCCTATCGGGTTCTAATCAGGCCCTGTCGGGTTTCCTCGAGCCCTGTCTGGCTCCATCGAGCCCTGTCAGGCTCCGTCGGGCACTTTCGGGTTTGCTCGGGCCCTGTCGGGCTCCGTCAGGCCCTGTCGGGTTTGCTCGGGCCCTGTCGGGCTCCGTCAGGCCCTGTCGGGTTTGCTCGGGCCCTATCGGGCTCCGTCGAGCCCTGTCGGGTTTCCTCGGGCCCTGTCGGGCTCCATCGAGCCCTGTCAGGCTCCATCGGGCCCTTTCGGGTTTGCTCGGGCCCTGTCGGGCTCCGTCGGGCCCTGTCGGGTTTGCTCGGGCCCTGTCGGGTTTGCGCGGGCCCTGTCAGGCTTTGTCAAGCCCTGTCGGGTTTGCTCGGGCCCTGTCGGGCTCCGTCAAGCCCTGTCTGGTTTCCTCAGGCCCTGTCGGGCTCCGTCGGCCCCTGTCGGGTTTGCTCAGGCCCTGTCGGGTTTGCTAGGGCCCTGTCAGGCTCCGTCGCGCCCTGTCGGGTTTCCTCGGGCCCTGTCGGGCTCCATCGAGCCCTGTCGGGTTTGCTCGGACCCTGTCGGGCTCCATCGGACCCCTTCAGGCTTTGTCGGGTCCTGTCGGGTTTGCTCAGGCCCTGTCGGGCCTTGTCAGGCCCTGTCGGTTTTGCTCGGGCCCTGTCGGGTTTGCCCGCGTCCTGTGGGGCTCCGTCGGGCCCTGTCAGATTCGCTCGGGCCCTGTCGGGTTTGCTCGGGCCCTGTCAGGCTCCGTCAGGCCCTGTCGGGTTTGCTCGGGCCCTGTCAGGCTCCGTCGGGCCCTGTCAGGTTTGCTCAGGCCCTGTCGGGATCCGTTGGGCCCTGTCGGGTTTGCTCGGGCCCTGTCGGGCTCCTTCGTGCCCTGTCAGGTTTGCTCGGGCCCTGTCGGGTTTGCTTGGGCCCTGTCAGGCTCCGTCGAGCCCTGTCAGGTTTGCTCGGGCCCTCTCGGGTTTGCTCGGGCCCTGTCAGGCTCCGTCGAGCCCTGTCGGGTTTGCTCGGGCCCTGTCAGGCTCCGTCAGGCCCTGTCTGGTTTGCTCGTACCGTGTCAAGCTCCATCGGGCCCTGTCAGGTTTGCTTGGGCACTGTCGGGCTCTGTCGGACCCTGTCAGGCTTTGTCGAACCTTATCGGGTTTGCTCAGGCCCTGTCGGGTTTGCTCGGGCCCTGTCGGGCTCCTTCGTGCCCTGTCAGGTTTGCTCGGGCCCTGTCGGGTTTGCTCGGGCCCTGTCGGGCTCCTTCGTGCCCTGTCAGGTTTGCTCGGGCCCTGTCGGGTTTGCTCGGGCCCTGTCAGGCTCCGTCGAGCCCTGTCAGGTTTGCTCGGGCCCTGTCGGGTTTGCTTGGGCCCTGTCAGGCTCCGTCAGGCCCTGTCTGGTTTGCTCGTACCGTGTCGGGCTCCATCGGGCCCTGTCAGGTTTGCTTGGGCACTGTCGGGCTCCGTCGGGCCCTGTCAGGCTTTGTCGAACCCTGTCGGGTTTGCTCAGGCCCTGTCGGGTTTGCTCGGGCCCTGTCAGGCTCCGTCAGGCCCTGTCGGGTTTGCTCGGGCCCTATCGGGTTCTAATCAGGCCCTGTCGGGTTTCCTCGAGCCCTGTCTGGCTCCATCGAGCCCTGTCAGGCTCCGTCGGGCCCTTTCGGGTTTGCTCGGGCCCTGTCGGGCTCCGTCAGGCCCTGTCGGGTTTGCTCGGGCCCTGTCGGGCTCCGTCAGGCCCTGTCGGGTTTGCTCGGGCCCTATCGGGCTCCGTCGAGCCCTGTCGGGTTTCCTCGGGCCCTGTCGGGCTCCATCGAGCCCTGTCAGGCTCCATCGGGCCCTTTCGGGTTTGCTCGGGCCCTGTCGGGCTCCGTCGGGCCCTGTCGGGTTTGCTCGGGCCCTGTCGGGTTTGCTCGGGCCCTGTCAGGCTTTGTCAAGCCCTGTCGGGTTTGCTCGGGCCCTGTCGGGCTCCGTCAAGCCCTGTCTGGTTTCCTCAGGCCCTGTCGGGCTCCGTCGGCCCCTGTCGGGTTTGCTCAGGCCCTGTCGGGTTTGCTAGGGCCCTGTCAGGCTCCGTCGCGCCCTGTCGGGTTTCCTCGGGCCCTGTCGGGCTCCATCGAGCCCTGTCGGGTTTGCTCGGACCCTGTCGGGCTCCATCGGACCCCTTCAGGCTTTGTCGGGTTCTGTCGGGTTTGCTCAGGCCCTGTCGGGCCTTGTCAGGCCCTGTCGGGTTTGCTCGGGCCCTGTCGGGTTTGCCCGCGTCCTGTGGGGCTCCGTCGGGCCCTGTCAGATTCGCTCGGGCCCTGTCGGGTTTGCTCGGGCCCTGTCAGGCTCCGTCAGGCCCTGTCGGGTTTGCTCGGGCCCTGTCAGGCTCCGTCGGGCCCTGTCAGGTTTGCTCAGGCCCTGTCGGGATCCGTTGGGCCCTGTCGGGTTTGCTCGGGCCCTGTCGGGCTCCTTCGTGCCCTGTCAGGTTTGCTCGGGCCCTGTCGGGTTTGCTTGGGCCCTGTCAGGCTCCGTCGAGCCCTGTCAGGTTTGCTCGGGCCCTCTCGGGTTTGCTCGGGCCCTGTCAGGCTCCGTCGAGCCCTGTCGGGTTTGCTCGGGCCCTGTCAGGCTCCGTCAGGCCCTGTCTGGTTTGCTCGTACCGTGTCGGGCTCCATCGGGCCCTGTCAGGTTTGCTTGGGCACTATCGGGCTCCGTCGGACCCTGTCAGGCTTTGTCGAACCTTGTCGGGTTTGCTCAGGCCCTGTCGGGTTTGCTCGGGCCCTGTCGGGCTCCTTCGTGCCCTGTCAGGTTTGCTCGGGCCCTGTCGGGTTTGCTCGGGCCCTGTCGGGCTCCTTCGTGCCCTGTCAGGTTTGCTCGGGCCCTGTCGGGTTTGCTCGGGCCCTGTCAGGCTCCGTCGAGCCCTGTCAGGTTTGCTCGGGCCCTGTCGGGTTTGCTTGGGCCCTGTCAGGCTCCGTCAGGCCCTGTCTGGTTTGCTCGTACCGTGTCGGGCTCCATCGGGCCCTGTCAGGTTTGCTTGGGCACTGTCGGGCTCCGTCGGGCCCTGTCAGGCTTTGTCGAACCCTGTCGGGTTTGCTCAGGCCCTGTCGGGTTTGCTCGGGCCCTGTCGTGCTCTGTCGGGCCCTGTCTGGTTTCCTCGGGCCCTGTCGGGCTCCATCGGGCCCTGTCAGGTTTGCTCAGGCCCTGTCGGGTTTGCTGAAGCCCTGTGTAGGCTTCGTCGGACCCTGTCGGGTTTCCTCGGGCCCTGTCGGGCTCCGTCGAACCCTGTCGGGTTTGCTCGGGCCCTGTCAGGCTCCGTCAGGCCCTATCGGGTTTCCTCGGGCCCTGTCGGGCTCCATCGAGCCCTGTCAGGTTTGCTCGGGCCCTGTCGGGCCTTGTCAGGCCCTGTCGGGTTTGCTCGGGACCTGTCGGGTTTGCTCGAGCCCTGTCAGGCTCCGTCGGGCCCTGTCGGGTTTCCTCGGGCCGTGTCGGGCTCCATCGAGCCCTGTCAGGCTTCGTCGGGCCCTTTCGGGTTTGCTCGGGCCCTGTCGGGCTCCGTCAGGTCCTGTCGGGTTTCCTCGGGCCCTGTCAAGCTCCATCGAGCCCTGTCAGGCTTTGTCGGGCCCTTTCGGGTTTGCTCGGGCTCTGTCAGGCTCCGTCGGGCCCTGTCGGGTTTCCTCGGGCCCTGTCGGGCTCCATCGAGCACTGTCAGGTTTGCTCGGGCCCTGTCGGGTTTGCTCGGGCCCTGTCGGGCTCCATCGGACCCTATCAGGCTTTGGCGGGTCCTGTCGGGTTTGCTCAGGCCCTGTCGGGCCTTGTCAGCCCCTGTCAGGTTTGCTCGCGCCCTGTCGGGCTCCGTCGGGCCCTGTCAGGTTCTCTCGGGCCCTGTCAGGTGTGCTCGGGCCCTGTCAGGCTCCGTCAGGCCCTATCGGGTTTGCTCGAGCCCTGTCGGGCTCCTTCAGGCCCTGTCAGGTTTGCTCGGGCCCTGTCGGGCCTTGTCAGGCCCTGTCGGGTTTGCTCGGGACCTGTCGGGTTTGCCCGCGTCCTGTCGGGCTCCGTCAGGCCCTGTCAGATTCGCTCGGGCCCTGTCGGGTTTGCTCGGGCTCTGTCGGGCTCCGTTGGGCCCTGTCGGGTGTGCTCGGGCACTGTCGGGTTTGCTCAGGCCCTGTCAGGCTCCGTCGACCCCTGTCAGGTTTGCTCGGGCCCTGTCGGGCTCCTTTGAGCCATGTCGGGTTTGCTCGGGCCCTGTCGGGCTCCATCGAACCCTGTCAGGCTTTGTCGGGTCCTGTCGGGTTTGCTCAGGCCCTGTCAGGCTTCGTCGACCCCTGTCAGGTATGCTCGGGCCCTGTCGGGTTTGCTCAGGCCCTGTCAGGCTCTGTCGACCCCTGTCAGGTTTGCTCGGGCCCTGTCGGGCTCCGTCGGGCCCTATCAGGTTTGCTCGGGCCCTGTTGGGTTTGCTCAGGCCCTGTCAGGCTCCGTCAAGCCCTGTCGGGTTTGCTCAGGCCACGTCAGGCTCCGTCAGGCCCTGTCGGGTTTGCTCGGGCCCTGTCGGGTTTGCTGGGGCCCTGTTGGGCTCCGTCGGGCCCTGTCGGGTTTGCTCGGGCCCTGTCGGGCTCCGTCTAGCCCTGTCGGGTTTCCTCGGGCCCTGTCGGGCTCCATCGAGCCCTGTCAGGCTCTGTGAGGCTTTGTCGGGTTTGCTCGGGCCCTGTCGGGCTCCGTCGGGCCCTGTCAGGCTTTGTCGGGCCCTGTCGGTTTTGCTCGGGCCCTGTCGGGCTCCGTCGAGCTTTGTCGGATTTGTTCTGGCCCTTTCGGTTTTACTCAGGCCCTGTCAGGCTCCGACAAGCCCTGTCAGGTTTGCTCGGGCCCTGTCGGGTTTGCTCGGGCCCTCTCGGGCTCCGTCGGGCTCTGTCGGGTTTCCTCGGGCCCTGTCAGGCTCCGTCAGGCCCTGTCGGGTTTGCTCGGGCCCTATCGGGCTCCGTGGGGCCCTGTCGGGTTTCCTCGGGCCCTGTCGGGCTCCATCGAGCCCTGTCAGGCTCCGTCGGGCCCTTTCGGGTTTGCTCGGGCCCTGTCGGGCTCCGTCAGGCACTGTCGGACTTGCTCAGGCCCTGTCGGGTTTGCTCGAGCCCTGTCGGGCTCCATCGGGCCCTGTCAGGTTTGCTCAGGCCCTGTCGGGATCCGTTGGGCCCTGTCGGGTTTGCTCGGGCCCTGTCGGGCTCCTTCGTGCCCTGTCAGGTTTGCTCGGGCCCTGTCGGGTTTGCTTGGGCCCTGTCAGGCTCCGTCGAGCCCTGTCAGGTTTGCTCGGGCCCTGTCAGGCTCCGTCGGGCCCTGTCGGGTTTCCTCGGGCCCTGTCGGGCTCCATCGAGCTTTGTCAGGCTTTGTCGAACCCTGTCGGGTTTGCTCGGGCCCTGTCGGGTTTGCTCGGGTTCTGCCGGGTTCCGTCGGGCCCTGTCGGGTTTCCTCGGGCCCTGTCGGACTCTATCGAGCCCTGTCAGGCTCCGTCGGGCTCTTTCGGGTTTGCTCAGGCCCTGTCGGGCTCCGTCGTGCCCTGTCAGGCTTTGTCAGGTCCTGTCAGGTTTGCTCGGGCCCTGTCGGGCCTTGTCGGGCCCTGTCGGGTTTGCTCGGGCTCTTTCGGGCTCCAGCGTGCCCTGTCGGGTTTGCCCGGGCCCTGTCAGGCTCCATCAGGCCCTGTCGGGTTTGCTCGGGCCCTATCGGGCTCCGTGGGGCCCTGTCGGGTTTCCTCGGGCCCTGTCGGGCTCCATCGAGCCCTGTCAGGCTCCGTCAGGCCCTTTCGGGTTTGCTCGGGCCTTGTCGGGCTCCGTCAGGCCCTGTCGGATTTGCTCAGGCCCTGTCGGGTTTGCTCGAGCCCTGGCGGGCTCCATCGGGTCCTGTCGGGTTTGCTCGGGCCCTATCGGGCTCCGTCGGGCCCTGTCGGGTTTCCTCGGGCTCTGTCGGTCTCCATCGAGCCCTGTCAGGCTCCGTCAGGCCCTGTCGGGTTTCCTCGGGCCCTGTCAGGCTCCGTTGGGCCCTGTCGGCTTGCTCGGGCCCTGTCGGGTTTTCTGAAGCCCTGTCAGGCTTCATCGGACCCTGTCAAGTGTGCTCGGGCCCTGTTGGGCTCCGTCGAGCCCTGTCAGGTTTTCTCGAGCCTTGTCAGGCTCCTTCGGGCCCCATCGGGTTTGCTCGGGCCCTGTCGGGTTTGCTCAGGCCCTGTCGGGTTCCGTCGGGCCCTGTCGGGTTTCCTCGGGCCCTGTCGGACTCCACTGAGCCCTGTCAGGCTCCGTCGTGCTCTTTCGGGTTTTCTCGGGCCCTAGCGGGCTCCGTCGGGCCCTGTCAGGCTTTGTCAGGACGTGTCAGGTTTCCTCGGGCCCTGTCGGGCCTTGTCGGGCCCTGTCGGGTTTGCTCGGGCTCTGTCGGGCTCCAGCGTGCCCTGTCGGGTTTGCCCGGGCCCTGTCAGGCTCCGTCAGGCCCTGTCGGGTTTGCTCGGGCCCTATCGGGTTCTAATCAGGCCCTGTCGGGTTTCCTCGAGCCCTGTCTGGCTCCATCGAGCCCTGTCAGGCTCCGTCGGGCCCTTTCGGGTTTGCTCGGGCCCTGTCGGGCTCCGTCAGGCCCTGTCGGGTTTGCTCGGGCCCTATCGGGCTCCGTCGAGCCCTGTCGGGTTTCCTCGGGCCCTGTCGGGCTCCATCGAGCCCTGTCAGGCTCCATCGGGCCCTTTCGGGTTTGCTCGGGCCCTGTCGGGCTCCGTCGGGCCCTGTCGGGTTTGCTCGGGCCCTGTCGGGTTTGCGCGGGCCCTGTCAGGCTTTGTCAAGCCCTGTCGGGTTTGCTCGGGCCCTGTCGGGCTCCGTCAAGCCCTGTCTGGTTTCCTCAGGCCCTGTCGGGCTCCGTCGGCCCCTGTCGGGTTTGCTCAGGCCCTGTCGGGTTTGCTAGGGCCCTGTCAGGCTCCGTCGCGCCCTGTCGGGTTTCCTCGGGCCCTGTCGGGCTCCATCGAGCCCTGTCGGGTTTGATCGGACCCTGTCGGGCTCGCTCGGACCCTGTCGGGCTCCATCGGACCCCTTCAGGCTTTGTCGGGTCCTGTCGGGTTTGCTCAGGCCCTGTCGGGCCTTGTCAGGCCCTGTCGGGTTTGCTCGGGCCCTGTCGGGTTTGCCCGCGTCCTGTGGGGCTCCGTCGGGCCCTGTCAGATTCGCTCGGGCCCTGTCGGGTTTGCTCGGGCCCTGTCAGGCTCCGTCAGGCCCTGTCGGGTTTGCTCGGGCCCTGTCAGGCTCCGTCGGGCCCTGTCAGGTTTGCTCAGGCCCTGTCGGGATCCGTTGGGCCCTGTCGGGTTTGCTCGGGCCCTGTCGGGCTCCTTCGTGCCCTGTCAGGTTTGCTCGGGCCCTGTCGGGTTTGCTTGGGCCCTGTCAGGCTCCGTCGAGCCCTGTCAGGTTTGCTCGGGCCCTCTCGGGTTTGCTCGGGCCCTGTCAGGCTCCGTCGAGCCCTGTCGGGTTTGCTCGGGCCCTGTCAGGCTCCGTCAGGCCCTGTCTGGTTTGCTCGTACCGTGTCGGGCTCCATCGGGCCCTGTCAGGTTTGCTTGGGCACTGTCGGGCTCCGTCGGACCCTGTCAGGCTTTGTCGAACCTTATCGGGTTTGCTCAGGCCCTGTCGGGTTTGCTCGGGCCCTGTCGGGTTTGCTTGGGCCCTGTCAGGCTCCGTCAGGCCCTGTCTGGTTTGCTCGTACCGTGTCGGGCTCCATCGGGCCCTGTCAGGTTTGCTTGGGCACTGTCGGGCTCCGTCGGGCCCTGTCAGGCTTTGTCGAACCCTGTCGGGTTTGCTCAGGCCCTGTCGGGTTTGCTCGGGCCCTGTCAGGCTCCGTCAGGCCCTGTCGGGTTTGCTCGGGCCCTATCGGGTTCTAATCAGGCCCTGTCGGGTTTCCTCGAGCCCTGTCTGGCTCCATCGAGCCCTGTCAGGCTCCGTCGGGCCCTTTCGGGTTTGCTCGGGCCCTGTCGGGCTCCGTCAGGCCCTGTCGGGTTTGCTCGGGCCCTGTCGGGCTCCGTCAGGCCCTGTCGGGTTTGCTCGGGCCCTATCGGGCTCCGTCGAGCCCTGTCGGGTTTCCTCGGGCCCTGTCGGGCTCCATCGAGCCCTGTCAGGCTCCATCGGGCCCTTTCGGGTTTGCTCGGGCCCTGTCGGGCTCCGTCGGGCCCTGTCGGGTTTGCTCGGGCCCTGTCGGGTTTGCTCGGGCCCTGTCAGGCTTTGTCAAGCCCTGTCGGGTTTGCTCGGGCCCTGTCGGGCTCCGTCAAGCCCTGTCTGGTTTCCTCAGGCCCTGTCGGGCTCCGTCGGCCCCTGTCGGGTTTGCTCAGGCCCTGTCGGGTTTGCTAGGGCCCTGTCAGGCTCCGTCGCGCCCTGTCGGGTTTCCTCGGGCCCTGTCGGGCTCCATCGAGCCCTGTCGGGTTTGCTCGGACCCTGTCGGGCTCCATCGGACCCCTTCAGGCTTTGTCGGGTTCTGTCGGGTTTGCTCAGGCCCTGTCGGGCCTTGTCAGGCCCTGTCGGGTTTGCTCGGGCCCTGTCGGGTTTGCCCGCGTCCTGTGGGGCTCCGTCGGGCCCTGTCAGATTCGCTCGGGCCCTGTCGGGTTTGCTCGGGCCCTGTCAGGCTCCGTCAGGCCCTGTCGGGTTTGCTCGGGCCCTGTCAGGCTCCGTCGGGCCCTGTCAGGTTTGCTCAGGCCCTGTCGGGATCCGTTGGGCCCTGTCGGGTTTGCTCGGGCCCTGTCGGGCTCCTTCGTGCCCTGTCAGGTTTGCTCGGGCCCTGTCGGGTTTGCTTGGGCCCTGTCAGGCTCCGTCGAGCCCTGTCAGGTTTGCTCGGGCCCTCTCGGGTTTGCTCGGGCCCTGTCAGGCTCCGTCGAGCCCTGTCGGGTTTGCTCGGGCCCTGTCAGGCTCCGTCAGGCCCTGTCTGGTTTGCTCGTACCGTGTCGGGCTCCATCGGGCCCTGTCAGGTTTGCTTGGGCACTATCGGGCTCCGTCGGACCCTGTCAGGCTTTGTCGAACCTTGTCGGGTTTGCTCAGGCCCTGTCGGGTTTGCTCGGGCCCTGTCGGGCTCCTTCGTGCCCTGTCAGGTTTGCTCGGGCCCTGTCGGGTTTGCTCGGGCCCTGTCGGGATCCTTCGTGCCCTGTCAGGTTTGCTCGGGCCCTGTCGGGTTTGCTCGGGCCCTGTCAGGCTCCGTCGAGCCCTGTCAGGTTTGCTCGGGCCCTGTCGGGTTTGCTTGGGCCCTGTCAGGCTCCGTCAGGCCCTGTCTGGTTTGCTCGTACCGTGTCGGGCTCCATCGGGCCCTGTCAGGTTTGCTTGGGCACTGTCGGGCTCCGTCGGGCCCTGTCAGGCTTTGTCGAACCCTGTCGGGTTTACTCAGGCCCTGTCGGGTTTGCTCGGGCCCTGTCGTGCTCTGTCGGGCCCTGTCTGGTTTCCTCGGGCCCTGTCGGGCTCCATCGGGCCCTGTCAGGTTTGCTCAGGCCCTGTCGGGTTTGCTGAAGCCCTGTGTAGGCTTCGTCGGACCCTGTCGGGTTTCCTCGGGCCCTGTCGGGCTCCGTCGAACCCTGTCGGGTTTGCTCGGGCCCTGTCAGGCTCCGTCAGGCCCTATCGGGTTTCCTCGGGCCCTGTCGGGCTCCATCGAGCCCTGTCAGGTTTGCTCGGGCCCTGTCGGGCCTTGTCAGGCCCTGTCGGGTTTGCTCGGGACCTGTCGGGTTTGCTCGAGCCCTGTCAGGCTCCGTCGGGCCCTGTCGGGTTTCCTCGGGCCGTGTCGGGCTCCATCGAGCCCTGTCAGGCTTCGTCGGGCCCTTTCGGGTTTGCTCGGGCCCTGTCGGGCTCCGTCAGGTCCTGTCGGGTTTCCTCGGGCCCTGTCGGGCTCCATCGAGCCCTGTCAGGCTTTGTCGGGCCCTTTCGGGTTTGCTCGGGCTCTGTCAGGCTCCGTCGGGCCCTGTCGGGTTTCCTCGGGCCCTGTCGGGCTCCATCGAGCACTGTCAGGTTTGCTCGGGCCCTGTCGGGTTTGCTCGGGCCCTGTCGGGCTCCATCGGACCCTATCAGGCTTTGGCGGGTCCTGTCGGGTTTGCTCAGGCCCTGTCGGGCCTTGTCAGCCCCTGTCAGGTTTGCTCGCGCCCTGTCGGGCTCCGTCGGGCCCTGTCAGGATCTCTCGGGCCCTGTCAGGTGTGCTCGGGCCCTGTCAGGCTCCGTCAGGCCCTATCGGGTTTGCTCGAGCCCTGTCGGGCTCCTTCAGGCCCTGTCAGGTTTGCTCGGGCCCTGTCGGGCCTTGTCAGGCCCTGTCGGGTTTGCTCGGGACCTGTCGGGTTTGCCCGCGTCCTGTCGGGCTCCGTCGGGCCCTGTCAGATTCGCTCGGGCCCTGTCGGGTTTGCTCGGGCTCTGTCGGGCTCCGTTGGGCCCTGTCGGGTGTGCTCGGGCACTGTCGGGTTTGCTCAGGCCCTGTCAGGCTCCGTCGACCCCTGTCAGGTTTGCTCGGGCCCTGTCGGGCTCCTTTGAGCCATGTCGGGTTTGCTCGGGCCCTGTCGGGCTCCATCGAACCCTGTCAGGCTTTGTCGGGTCCTGTCGGGTTTGCTCAGGCCCTGTCAGGCTTCGTCGACCCCTGTCAGGTATGCTCGGGCCCTGTCGGGTTTGCTCAGGCCCTGTCAGGCTCTGTCGACCCCTGTCAGGTTTGCTCGGGCCCTGTCGGGCTCCGTCGGGCCCTATCAGGTTTGCTCGGGCCCTGTTGGGTTTGCTCAGGCCCTGTCAGGCTCCGTCAAGCCCTGTCGGGTTTGCTCAGGCCACGTCAGGCTCCGTCAGGCCCTGTCGGGTTTGCTCGGGCCCTGTCGGGTTTGCTGGGGCCCTGTTGGGCTCCGTCGGGCCCTGTCGGGTTTGCTCGGGCCCTGTCGGGCTCCGTCTAGCCCTGTCGGGTTTCCTCGGGCCCTGTCGGGCTCCATCGAGCCCTGTCAGGCTCTGTGAGGCTTTGTCGGGTTTGCTCGGGCCCTGTCGGGCTCCGTCGGGCCCTGTCAGGCTTTGTCGGGCCCTGTCGGTTTTGCTCGGGCCCTGTCGGGCTCCGTCGAGCTTTGTCGGATTTGTTCTGGCCCTTTCGGTTTTACTCAGGCCCTGTCAGGCTCCGACAAGCCCTGTCAGGTTTGCTCGGGCCCTGTCGGGTTTGCTCGGGCCCTCTCGGGCTCCGTCGGGCTCTGTCGGGTTTCCTCGGGCCCTGTCAGGCTCCGTCAGGCCCTGTCGGGTTTGCTCGGGCCCTATCGGGCTCCGTGGGGCCCTGTCGGGTTTCCTCGGGCCCTGTCGGGCTCCATCGAGCCCTGTCAGGCTCCGTCGGGCCCTTTCGGGTTTGCTCGGGCCCTGTCGGGCTCCGTCAGGCACTGTCGGACTTGCTCAGGCCCTGTCGGGTTTGCTCGAGCCCTGTCGGGCTCCATCGGGCCCTGTCAGGTTTGCTCGGGCCCTATCGGGCTCCGTCGCGCCCTGTCGGGTTTCCTCGGGCCCTGTCAGGCTCCATCGAGCCCTGTCAGGCTTCGTCGGGCCCTTTCGGGTTTGCTCGGGCCCTGTCGGGCTCCGTCAGGCCCTGTCGGGTTTGCTCGGGCCCTATCGGGCTCCGTCGGGCCCTGTCGGGTTTGCTCGGGCCCTGTCAGGCTCCGTCAGGCCCTGTCTGGTTTGCTCGTACCGTGTCGGGCTCCATCGGGCCCTGTCAGGTTTGCTTGGGCACTGTCGGGCTCCGTCGGGCCCTGTCAGGCTTTGTCGAACCCTGTCGGGTTTGCTCAGGCCCTGTCGGGTTTGCTCGGGCCCTGTCGGGCTCCTTCGTGCCCTGTCAGGTTTGCTCGGGCCCTGTCGGGTTTGCTCGGGTTCTGTCGGGCTCCTTCGTGCCCTGTCAGGTTTGCTCGGGCCCTGTCGGGTTTGCTCGGGCCCTGTCAGGCTCCGTCGAGCCCTGTCAGGTTTGCTCGGGCCCTGTCGGGTTTGCTTGGGCCCTGTCAGGCTCCGTCAGGCCCTGTCTGGTTTGCTCGTACCGTGTCGGGCTCCATCGGGCCCTGTCAGGTTTGCTTGGGCACTGTCGGGCTCCGTCGGGCCCTGTCAGGCTTTGTCGAACCCTGTCGGGTTTGCTCAGGCCCTGTCGGGTTTGCTCGGGCCCTGTCAGGCTCCGTCAGGCCCTGTCGGGTTTGCTCGGGCCCTATCGGGTTCTAATCAGGCCCTGTCGGGTTTCCTCGAGCCCTGTCTGGCTCCATCGAGCCCTGTCAGGCTCCGTCGGGCCCTTTCGGGTTTGCTCGGGCCCTGTCGGGCTCCGTCAGGCCCTGTCGGGTTTGCTCGGGCCCTGTCGGGCTCCGTCAGGCCCTGTCGGGTTTGCTCGGGCCCTATCGGGCTCCGTCGAGCCCTGTCGGGTTTCCTCGGGCCCTGTCAGGCTCCATCGAGCCCTGTCAGGCTCCATCGGGCCCTTTCGGGTTTGCTCGGGCCCTGTCGGGCTCCGTCGGGCCCTGTCGGGTTTGCTCGGGCCCTGTCGGGTTTGCTCGGGCCCTGTCAGGCTTTGTCAAGCCCTGTCGGGTTTGCTCGGGCCCTGTCGGGCTCCGTCAAGCCCTGTCTGGTTTCCTCAGGCCCTGTCGGGCTCCGTCGGCCCCTGTCGGGTTTGCTCAGGCCCTGTCGGGTTTGCTAGAGCCCTGTCAGGCTCCGTCGCGCCCTGTCGGGTTTCCTCGGGCCCTGTCGGGCTCCATCGAGCCCTGTCGGGTTTGCTCGGACCCTGTCGGGCTCCATCGGACCCCTTCAGGCTTTGTCGGGTTCTGTCGGGTTTGCTCAGGCCCTGTCGGGCCTTGTCAGGCCCTGTCGGGTTTGCTCGGGCCCTGTCGGGTTTGCCCGCGTCCTGTGGGGCTCCGTCGGGCCCTGTCAGATTCGCTCGGGCCCTGTCGGGTTTGCTCGGGCCCTGTTCAGGCTCCGTCAGGCCCTGTCGGGTTTGCTCGGGCCCTGTCAGGCTCCGTCGGGCCCTGTCAGGTTTGCTCAGGCCCTGTCGGGATCCGTTGGGCCCTGTCGGGTTTGCTCGGGCCCTGTCGGGCTCCTTCGTGCCCTGTCAGGTTTGCTCGGGCCCTGTTGGGTTTGCTTGGGCCCTGTCAGGCTCCGTCGAGCCCTGTCAGGTTTGCTCGGGCCCTCTCGGGTTTGCTCGGGCCCTGTCAGGCTCCGTCGAGCCCTGTCGGGTTTGCTCGGGCCCTGTCAGGCTCCGTCAGGCCCTGTCTGGTTTGCTCGTACCGTGTCGGGCTCCATCGGGCCCTGTCAGGTTTGCTTGGGCACTATCGGGCTCCGTCGGACCCTGTCAGGCTTTGTCGAACCTTGTCGGGTTTGCTCAGGCCCTGTCGGGTTTGCTCGGGCCCTGTCGGGCTCCTTCGTGCCCTGTCAGGTTTGCTCGGGCCCTGTCGGGTTTGCTCGGGCCCTGTCGGGATCCTTCGTGCCCTGTCAGGTTTGCTCGGGCCCTGTCGGGTTTGCTCGGGCCCTGTCAGGCTCCGTCGAGCCCTGTCAGGTTTGCTCGGGCCCTGTCGGGTTTGCTTGGGCCCTGTCAGGCTCCGTCAGGCCCTGTCTGGTTTGCTCGTACCGTGTCGGGCTCCATCGGGCCCTGTCAGGTTTGCTTGGGCACTGTCGGGCTCCGTCGGGCCCTGTCAGGCTTTGTCGAACCCTGTCGGGTTTGCTCAGGCCCTGTCGGGTTTGCTCGGGCCCTGTCGTGCTCTGTCGGGCCCTGTCTGGTTTCCTCGGGCCCTGTCGGGCTCCATCGGGCCCTGTCAGGTTTGCTCAGGCCCTGTCGGGTTTGCTGAAGCCCTGTGTAGGCTTCGTCGGACCCTGTCGGGTTTCCTCGGGCCCTGTCGGGCTCCGTCGAACCCTGTCGGGTTTGCTCGGGCCCTGTCAGGCTCCGTCAGGCCCTATCGGGTTTCCTCGGGCCCTGTCGGGCTCCATCGAGCCCTGTCAGGTTTGCTCGGGCCCTGTCGGGCCTTGTCAGGCCCTGTCGGGTTTGCTCGGGACCTGTCGGGTTTGCTCGAGCCCTGTCAGGCTCAGTCGGGCCCTGTCGGGTTTCCTCGGGCCGTGTCGGGCTCCATCGAGCCCTGTCAGGCTTCGTCGGGCCCTTTCGGGTTTGCTCAGGCCCTGTCGGGCTCCGTCAGGTCCTGTCGGGTTTCCTCGGGCCCTGTCGGGCTCCATCGAGCCCTGTCAGGCTTTGTCGGGCCCTTTCGGGTTTGCTCGGGCTCTGTCAGGCTCCGTCGGGCCCTGTCGGGTTTCCTCGGGCCCTGTCGGGCTCCATCGAGCACTGTCAGGTTTGCTCGGGCCCTGTCGGGTTTGCTCGGGCCCTGTCGGGCTCCATCGGACCCTATCAGGCTTTGGCGGATCCTGTCGGGTTTGCTCAGGCCCTGTCGGGCCTTGTCAGCCCCTGTCAGGTTTGCTCGCGCCCTGTCGGGCTCCGTCGGGCCCTGTCAGGATCTCTCGGGCCCTGTCAGGTGTGCTCGGGCCCTGTCAGGCTCCGTCAGGCCCTATCGGGTTTGCTCGAGCCCTGTCGGGCTCCTTCAGGCCCTGTCAGGTTTGCTCGGGCCCTGTCGGGCCTTGTCAGGCCCTGTCGGGTTTGCTCGGGACCTGTCGGGTTTGCCCGCGTCCTGTCGGGCTCCGTCGGGCCCTGTCAGATTCGCTCGGGCCCTGTCGGGTTTGCTCGGGCTCTGTCGGGCTCCGTTGGGCCCTGTCGGGTGTGCTCGGGCACTGTCGGGTTTGCTCAGGCCCTGTCAGGCTCCGTCGACCCCTGTCAGGTTTGCTCGGGCCCTGTCGGGCTCCTTTGAGCCATGTCGGGTTTGCTCGGGCCCTGTCGGGCTCCATCGAACCCTGTCAGGCTTTGTCGGGTCCTGTCGGGTTTGCTCAGGCCCTGTCAGGCTTCGTCGACCCCTGTCAGGTATGCTCGGGCCCTGTCGGGTTTGCTCAGGCCCTGTCAGGCTCTGTCGACCCCTGTCAGGTTTGCTCGGGCCCTGTCGGGCTCCGTCGGGCCCTATCAGGTTTGCTCGGGCCCTGTTGGGTTTGCTCAGGCCCTGTCAGGCTCCGTCAAGCCCTGTCGGGTTTGCTCAGGCCACGTCAGGCTCCGTCAGGCCCTGTCGGGTTTGCTCGGGCCCTGTCGGGTTTGCTGGGGCCCTGTTGGGCTCCGTCGGGCCCTGTCGGGTTTGCTCGGGCCCTGTCGGGCTCCGTCTAGCCCTGTCGGGTTTCCTCGGGCCCTGTCGGGCTCCATCGAGCCCTGTCAGGCTCTGTGAGGCTTTGTCGGGTTTGCTCGGGCCCTGTTGGGCTCCGTCGGGCCCTGTCAGGCTTTGTCGGGCCCTGTCGGTTTTGCTCGGGCCCTGTCGGGCTCCGTCGAGCTTTGTCGGATTTGTTCTGGCCCTTTCGGTTTTACTCAGGCCCTGTCAGGCTCCGACAAGCCCTGTCAGGTTTGCTCGGGCCCTGTCGGGTTTGCTCGGGCCCTCTCGGGCTCCGTCGGGCTCTGTCGGGTTTCCTCGGGCCCTGTCAGGCTCCGTCAGGCCCTGTCGGGTTTGCTCGGGCCCTATCGGGCTCCGTGGGGCCCTGTCGGGTTTCCTCGGGCCCTGTCGGGCTCCATCGAGCCCTGTCAGGCTCCGTCGGGCCCTTTCGGGTTTGCTCGGGCCCTGTCGGGCTCCGTCAGGCACTGTCGGACTTGCTCAGGCCCTGTCGGGTTTGCTCGAGCCCTGTCGGGCTCCATCGGGCCCTGTCGGGTTTGCTCGGGCCCTATCGGGCTCCGTCGGGCCCTGTCGGGTTTCCTCGGGCCCTGTCAGGCTCCATCGAGCCCTGTCAGGCTTCGTCGGGCCCTTTTGGGTTTGCTCGGGCCCTGTCGGGCTCCGTCAGGCCCTGTCGGGTTTGCTCGGGCCCTATCGGGCTCCGTCGGGCCCTGTCGGGTTTCCTCGGGCTCTGTCGGTCTCCATCGAGCCCTGTCAGGCTCCGTCAGGCCCTGTCGGGTTTGCTCGGGCCCTATCGAGCTCCGTCGGGCCCTGTCGGGTTTCCTCGGGCTCTGTCGGTCTCCATCGAGCCCTGTCAGGCTCTGTCGGGCCCTGTCGGGTTGCTCGGGCCCTGTCGGGTTTGCT
Source organism: Patagioenas fasciata (assembly GCF_037038585.1). Taxonomy (NCBI): domain Eukaryota; kingdom Metazoa; phylum Chordata; class Aves; order Columbiformes; family Columbidae; genus Patagioenas; species Patagioenas fasciata. Next base: position 1,909,837 of record NC_092545.1, read on the forward strand.
CAGGCACTGTCGGGTTTGCTCAGGCCCTGTCGGGTTTGCTTGGGCCCTGTCGGGTTTGCTCGGGTCCTGTCGGGCTTCCTCGGGCCCTGTCGGGCTCCATCGAGCCCTGTCAGGCTCCGTCGGACCCTATCAGGCTTTGCTCGGGCCCTGTCGGGCTCCGTCAGGCCCTGTCGGGTTTGCTCGGGCCCTATCGGGCTCCGTCGGGCCCTGTCGGGTTTCCTCGGGCTCTGTCGGTCTCCATCGAGCCCTGTCAGGCTCCGTCGGGCCCTGTCGGGTTTGCTCGGGCCCTGTCGGGTTTGCTCAGGCACTGTCGGGTTTGCTCAGGCCCTGTCGGGTTTGCTTGGGCCCTGTCGGGCTCCGTCGGGCCCTGTCGGGTTTCCTCGGGCCCTGTCGGGCTCCATCGAGCCCTGTCAGGCTCCGTCGGGCCCTTTCGGGTTTGCTCGGGCCCTGTCGGGCTCCGTCGAGCCATGTCGGGTTTGCTCAGGCCCTTTCGGGCTCCGTCGAGCCATGTCGGGTTTCCTCGGGCCCTGTCGGGTTCCATCGAGCCCTGTCAGGCTCCGTCGGGCCTTTTTGGGTTTGCTCGGGACCTGTCGGGCTCCGTCGGGCCCTGTCAGGCTTTGTCAGGTCCTGTCAGGTTTGTTCTGGCCCTGTCGGGCCTTGTCGGGTCCTGTCGGGTTTGCTCGGGCTCTGTCGGGCTCCGTTGGGCCCTGTCGGGTGTGCTCGGGCACTGTCGGGTTTGCTCAGGCCCTGTCAGGCTCCGTCGACCCCTGTCAGGTTTGCTCGGGCCCTGTCGGGCTCCTTTGAGCCATGTCGGGTTTGCTCGGGCCCTGTCGGGCTCCATCGAACCCTGTCAGGCTTTGTCGGGTCCTGTCGGGTTTGCTCAGGCCCTGTCAGGCTTCGTCGACCCCTGTCAGGTATGCTCGGGCCCTGTCGGGTTTGCTCAGGCCCTGTCAGGCTCTGTCGACCCCTGTCAGGTTTGCTCGGGCCCTGTCGGGCTCCGTCGGGCCCTATCAGGTTTGCTCGGGCCCTGTTGGGTTTGCTCAGGCCCTGTCAGGCTCCGTCAAGCCCTGTCGGGTTTGCTCAGGCCACGTCAGGCTCCGTCAGGCCCTGTCGGGTTTGCTCGGGCCCTGTCGGGTTTGCTGGGGCCCTGTTGGGCTCCGTCGGGCCCTGTCGGGTTTGCTCGGGCCCTGTCGGGCTCCGTCTAGCCCTGTCGGGTTTCCTCGGGCCCTGTCGGGCTCCATCGAGCCCTGTCAGGCTCTGTGAGGCTTTGTCGGGTTTGCTCGGGCCCTGTCGGGCTCCGTCGGGCCCTGTCAGGCTTTGTCGGGCCCTGTCGGTTTTGCTCGGGCCCTGTCGGGCTCCGTCGAGCTTTGTCGGATTTGTTCTGGCCCTTTCGGTTTTACTCAGGCCCTGTCAGGCTCCGACAAGCCCTGTCAGGTTTGCTCGGGCCCTGTCGGGTTTGCTCGGGCCCTCTCGGGCTCCGTCGGGCTCTGTCGGGTTTCCTCGGGCCCTGTCAGGCTCCGTCAGGCCCTGTCGGGTTTGCTCGGGCCCTATCGGGCTCCGTGGGGCCCTGTCGGGTTTCCTCGGGCCCTGTCGGGCTCCATCGAGCCCTGTCAGGCTCCGTCGGGCCCTTTCGGGTTTGCTCGGGCCCTGTCGGGCTCCGTCAGGCACTGTCGGACTTGCTCAGGCCCTGTCGGGTTTGGTCGAGCCCTGTCGGGCTCCATCGGGCCCTGTCGGGTTTGCTCGGGCCCTATCGGGCTCCGTCGCGCCCTGTCGGGTTTCCTCGGGCCCTGTCAGGCTCCATCGAGCCCTGTCAGGCTTCGTCGGGCCCTTTCGGGTTTGCTCGGGCCCTGTCGGGCTCCGTCAGGCCCTGTCGGGTTTGCTCGGGCCCTATCGGGCTCCGTCGGGCCCTGTCGGGTTTGCTCGGGCCCTGTCAGGCTCCGTCAGGCCGTGTCTGGTTTGCTCGTACCGTGTCGGGCTCCATCGGGCCCTGTCAGGTTTGCTTGGGCACTGTCGGGCTCCGTCGGGCCCTGTCAGGCTTTGTCGAACCCTGTCGGGTTTGCTCAGGCCCTGTCGGGTTTGCTCGGGCCCTGTCGGGCTCCTTCGTGCCCTGTCAGGTTTGCTCGGGCCCTGTCGGGTTTGCTCGGGCCCTGTCAGGCTCCGTCGAGCCCTGTCAGGTTTGCTCGGGCCCTGTCGGGTTTGCTTGGGCCCTGTCAGGCTCCGTCAGGCCCTGTCTGGTTTGCTCGTACCGTGTCGGGCTCCATCGGGCCCTGTCAGGTTTGCTTGGGCACTGTCGGGCTCCGTCGGGCCCTGTCAGGCTTTGTCGAACCCTGTCGGGTTTGCTCAGGCCCTGTCGGGTTTGCTCGGGCCCTGTCAGGCTCCGTCAGGCCCTGTCGGGTTTGCTCGGGCCCTATCGGGTTCTAATCAGGCCCTGTCGGGTTTCCTCGAGCCCTGTCTGGCTCCATCGAGCCCTGTCAGGCTCCGTCGGGCCCTTTCGGGTTTGCTCGGGCCCTGTCGGGCTCCGTCAGGCCCTGTCGGGTTTGCTCGGGCCCTGTCGGGCTCCGTCAGGCCCTGTCGGGTTTGCTCGGGCCCTATCGGGCTCCGTCGAGCCCTGTCGGGTTTCCTCGGGCCCTGTCGGGCTCCATCGAGCCCTGTCAGGCTCCATCGGGCCCTTTCGGGTTTGCTCGGGCCCTGTCGGGCTCCGTCGGGCCCTGTCGGGTTTGCTCGGGCCCTGTCGGGTTTGCTGGGGCCCTGTCAGGCTTTGTCAAGCCCTGTCGGGTTTGCTCGGGCCCTGTCGGGCTCCGTCAAGCCCTGTCTGGTTTCCTCAGGCCCTGTCGGGCTCCGTCGGCCCCTGTCGGGTTTGCTCAGGCCCTGTCGGGTTTGCTAGGGCCCTGTCAGGCTCCGTCGCGCCCTGTCGGGTTTCCTCGGGCCCTGTCGGGCTCCATCGAGCCCTGTCGGGTTTGCTCGGACCCTGTCGGGCTCCATCGGACCCCTTCAGGCTTTGTCGGGTTCTGTCGGGTTTGCTCAGGCCCTGTCGGGCCTTGTCAGGCCCTGTCGGGTTTGCTCGGGCCCTGTCGGGTTTGCCCGCGTCCTGTGGGGCTCCGTCGGGCCCTGTCAGATTCGCTCGGGCCCTGTCGGGTTTGCTCGGGCCCTGTCAGGCTCCGTCAGGCCCTGTCGGGTTTGCTCGGGCCCTGTCAGGCTCCGTCGGGCCCTGTCAGGTTTGCTCAGGCCCTGTCAGGATCCGTTGGGCCCTGTCGGGTTTGCTCGGGCCCTGTCGGGCTCCTTCGTGCCCTGTCAGGTTTGCTCGGGCCCTGTTGGGTTTGCTTGGGCCCTGTCAGGCTCCGTCGAGCCCTGTCAGGTTTGCTCGGGCCCTCTCGGGTTTGCTCGGGCCCTGTCAGGCTCCGTCGAGCCCTGTCGGGTTTGCTCGGGCCCTGTCAGGCTCCGTCAGGCCCTGTCTGGTTTGCTCGTACCGTGTCGGGCTCCATCGGGCCCTGTCAGGTTTGCTTGGGCACTATCGGGCTCCGTCGGACCCTGTCAGGCTTTGTCGAACCTTGTCGGGTTTGCTCAGGCCCTGTCGGGTTTGCTCGGGCCCTGTCGGGCTCCTTCGTGCCCTGTCAGGTTTGCTCGGGCCCTGTCGGGTTTGCTCGGGCCCTGTCGGGATCCTTCGTGCCCTGTCAGGTTTGCTCGGGCCCTGTCGGGTTTGCTCGGGCCCTGTCAGGCTCCGTCGAGCCCTGTCAGGTTTGCTCGGGCCCTGTCGGGTTTGCTTGGGCCCTGTCAGGCTCCGTCAGGCCCTGTCTGGTTTGCTCGTACCGTGTCGGGCTCCATCGGGCCCTGTCAGGTTTGCTTGGGCACTGTCGGGCTCCGTCGGGCCCTGTCAGGCTTTGTCGAACCCTGTCGGGTTTGCTCAGGCCCTGTCGGGTTTGCTCGGGCCCTGTCGTGCTCTGTCGGGCCCTGTCTGGTTTCCTCGGGCCCTGTCGGGCTCCATCGGGCCCTGTCAGGTTTGCTCAGGCCCTGTCGGGTTTGCTGAAGCCCTGTGTAGGCTTCGTCGGACCCTGTCGGGTTTCCTCGGGCCCTGTCGGGCTCCGTCGAACCCTGTCGGGTTTGCTCGGGCCCTGTCAGGCTCCGTCAGGCCCTATCGGGTTTCCTCGGGCCCTGTCGGGCTCCATCGAGCCCTGTCAGGTTTGCTCGGGCCCTGTCGGGCCTTGTCAGGCCCTGTCGGGTTTGCTCGGGACCTGTCGGGTTTGCTCGAGCCCTGTCAGGCTCCGTCGGGCCCTGTCGGGTTTCCTCGGGCCGTGTCGGGCTCCATCGAGCCCTGTCAGGCTTCGTCGGGCCCTTTCGGGTTTGCTCGGGCCCTGTCGGGCTCCGTCAGGTCCTGTCGGGTTTCCTCGGGCCCTGTCGGGCTCCATCGAGCCCTGTCAGGCTTTGTCGGGCCCTTTCGGGTTTGCTCGGGCTCTGTCAGGCTCCGTCGGGCCCTGTCAGGTTTCCTCGGGCCCTGTCGGGCTCCATCGAGCACTGTCAGGTTTGCTCGGGCCCTGTCGGGTTTGCTCGGGCCCTGTCGGGCTCCATCGGACCCTATCAGGCTTTGGCGGGTCCTGTCGGGTTTGCTCAGGCCCTGTCGGGCCTTGTCAGCCCCTGTCAGGTTTGCTCGCGCCCTGTCGGGCTCCGTCGGGCCCTGTCAGGATCTCTCGGGCCCTGTCAGGTGTGCTCGGGCCCTGTCAGGCTCCGTCAGGCCCTATCGGGTTTGCTCGAGCCCTGTCGGGCTCCTTCAGGCCCTGTCAGGTTTGCTCGGGCCCTGTCGGGCCTTGTCAGGCCCTGTCGGGTTTGCTCGGGACCTGTCGGGTTTGCCCGCGTCCTGTCGGGCTCCGTCGGGCCCTGTCAGATTCGCTCGGGCCCTGTCGGGTTTGCTCGGGCTCTGTCGGGCTCCGTTGGGCCCTGTCGGGTGTGCTCGGGCACTGTCGGGTTTGCTCAGGCCCTGTCAGGCTCCGTCGACCCCTGTCAGGTTTGCTCGGGCCCTGTCGGGCTCCTTTGAGCCATGTCGGGTTTGCTCGGGCCCTGTCGGGCTCCATCGAACCCTGTCAGGCTTTGTCGGGTCCTGTCGGGTTTGCTCAGGCCCTGTCAGGCTTCGTCGACCCCTGTCAGGTATGCTCGGGCCCTGTCGGGTTTGCTCAGGCCCTGTCAGGCTCTGTCGACCCCTGTCAGGTTTGCTCGGGCCCTGTCGGGCTCCGTCGGGCCCTATCAGGTTTGCTCGGGCCCTGTTGGGTTTGCTCAGGCCCTGTCAGGCTCCGTCAAGCCCTGTCGGGTTTGCTCAGGCCACGTCAGGCTCCGTCAGGCCCTGTCGGGTTTGCTCGGGCCCTGTCGGGTTTGCTGGGGCCCTGTTGGGCTCCGTCGGGCCCTGTCGGGTTTGCTCGGGCCCTGTCGGGCTCCGTCTAGCCCTGTCGGGTTTCCTCGGGCCCTGTCGGGCTCCATCGAGCCCTGTCAGGCTCTGTGAGGCTTTGTCGGGTTTGCTCGGGCCCTGTTGGGCTCCGTCGGGCCCTGTCAGGCTTTGTCGGGCCCTGTCGGTTTTGCTCGGGCCCTGTCGGGCTCCGTCGAGCTTTGTCGGATTTGTTCTGGCCCTTTCGGTTTTACTCAGGCCCTGTCAGGCTCCGACAAGCCCTGTCAGGTTTGCTCGGGCCCTGTCGGGTTTGCTCGGGCCCTCTCGGGCTCCGTCGGGCTCTGTCGGGTTTCCTCGGGCCCTGTCAGGCTCCGTCAGGCCCTGTCGGGTTTCCTCGGGCCCTGTCGGGCTCCATCGAGCCCTGTCAGGCTCCGTCGGGCCCTTTCGGGTTTGCTCGGGCCCTGTCGGGCTCCGTCAGGCACTGTCGGACTTGCTCAGGCCCTGTCGGGTTTGCTCGAGCCCTGTCGGGCTCCATCGGGCCCTGTCGGGTTTGCTCGGGCCCTATCGGGCTCCGTCGGGCCCTGTCGGGTTTCCTCGGGCCCTGTCAGGCTCCATCGAGCCCTGTTAGGCTTCGTCGGGCCCTTTTGGGTTTGCTCGGGCCCTGTCGGGCTCCGTCAGGCCCTGTCAGGTTTGCTCGGGCCCTATCGGGCTCCGTCGGGCCCTGTCGGGTTTCCTCGGGCTCTGTCGGTCTCCATCGAGCCCTGTCAGGCTCCGTCAGGCCCTGTCGGGTTTGCTCGGGCCCTATCGAGCTCCGTCGGGCCCTGTCGGGTTTCCTCGGGCTCTGTCGGTCTCCATCGAGCCCTGTCAGGCTCTGTCGGGCCCTGTCGGGTTGCTCGGGCCCTGTCGGGTTTGCTCAGGCACTGTCGGGTTTGCTCAGGCCCTGTCGGGTTTGCTTGGGCCCTGTCGGGTTTGCTCGGGTCCTGTCGGGCTTCCTCGGGCCCTGTCGGGCTCCATCAAGCCCTGTCAGGCTCCGTCGGACCCTATCAGGCTTTGCTCGGGCCCTGTCGGGCTCCGTCAGGCCCTGTCGGGTTTGCTCGGGCCCTATCGGGCTCCGTCGGGCCCTGTCGGGTTTCCTCGGGCTCTGTCGGTCTCCATCGAGCCCTGTCAGGCTCCGTCGGGCCCTGTCGGGTTTGCTCGGGCCCTGTCGGGTTTGCTCAGGCACTGTCGGGTTTGCTCAGGCCCTGTCGGGTTTGCTTGGGCCCTGTCGGGCTCCGTCGGGCCCTGTCGGGTTTCCTCGGGCCCTGTCGGGCTCCATCGAGCCCTGTCAGGCTCCGTCGGGCCCTTTCGGGTTTGCTCGGGCCCTGTCGGGCTCCGTCGAGCCATGTCGGGTTTGCTCAGGCCCTTTCGGGCTCCGTCGAGCCATGTCGGGTTTCCTCGGGCCCTGTCGGGTTCCATCGAGCCCTGTCAGGCTCCGTCGAGCCTTTTTGGGTTTGCTCGGGCCCTGTCGGGCTCCGTCGGGCCCTGTCAGGCTTTGTCAGGTCCTGTCAGGTTTGTTCTGGCCCTGTCGGGCCTTGTCGGGTCCTGTCGGGTTTGCTCGGGCTCTGTCGGGCTCCGTTGGGCCCTGTCGGGTTTGCTCGGGCACTGTCGGGTTTGCTCAGGCCCTGTCAGGCTCCGTCGACCCCTGTCAGGTTTGCTCGGGCCCTGTCGGGCTCCTTTGAGCCATGTCGGGTTTGCTCGGGCCCTGTCGGGCTCCATCGAACCCTGTCAGGCTTTGTCGGGTCCTGTCGGGTTTGCTCAGGCCCTGTCAGGCTCCGTCGACCCCTGTCAGGTATGCTCGGGCCCTGTCGGGTTTGCTCAGGCCCTGTCAGGCTCTGTCGACCCCTGTCAGGTTTGCTCGGGCCCTGTCGGGCTCCGTCGGGCCCTATCAGGTTTGCTCGGGCCCTGTCGGGTTTGCTCAGGCCCTGTCAGGCTCCGTCAAGCCCTGTCGGGTTTGCTCAGGCCCTGTCAGGCTCCGTCAGGCCCTGTCGGGTTTGCTCGGGCCCTGTCGGGTTTGCTGGGGCCCTGTCGGGCTCCGTCGGGCCCTGTCGGGTTTGCTCGGGCCCTGTCGGGCTCCGTCTAGCCCTGTCAGGTTTCCTCGGGCCCTGTCGGGCTCCATCGAGCCCTGTCAGGCTCTGTGAGGCTTTGTCGGGTTTGCTCGGGCCCTGTTGGGCTCCGTCGGGCCCTGTCAGGCTTTGTCGGGCCCTGTCGGTTTTGCTCGGGCCCTGTCGGGCCTTGTCGGGCCCTGTCGGGATTGCTCGGGCCCTGTCGGGCTCCGTCGAGATTTGTCGGGTTTGTTCGGGCCCTTTCGGTTTTACTCAGGCCCTGTCAGGCTCCGACAAGCCCTGTCAGGTTTGCTCGGGCCCTGTCGGGTTTGCTCGGGCCCTCTCGGGCTCCGTCGGGCTCTGTCGGGTTTCCTCGGGCCCTGTCAGGCTCCGTCAGGCCCTGTCGGGTTTGCTCGGGCCTTATCGGGCTCCGTGGGGCCCTGTCGGGTTTCCTCGGGCCCTGTCGGGCTCCATCGAGCCCTGTCAGGCTCCGTCGGGCCCTTTCGGGTTTGCTCGGGCCCTGTCGGGCTCCGTCAGGCCCTGTCGGACTTGCTCAGGCCCTGTCGGGTTTGCTCGAGCCCTGTCGGGCTCCATCGGGCCCTGTCGGGTTTGCTCGGGCCCTATCGGGCTCCGTCGGGCCCTGTCGGGTTTCCTCGGGCCCTGTCAGGCTCCATCGAGCCCTGTCAGGCTTCGTCGGGCCCTTTCGGGTTTCCTCGGGCCCTGTCAGGCTCCGTCAGGCCCTGTCGGGTTTGCTCGGGCCCTATCGGGCTCCGTCGGGCCCTGTCGGGTTTCCTCGGGCTCTGTCGGTCTCCATCGAGCCCTGTCAGGCTCCGTCAGGCCCTGTCGGGTTTGCTCGGGCCCTATCGAGCTCCGTCGGGCCCTGTCGGGTTTCCTCGGGCTCTGTCGGTCTCCATCGAGCCCTTTCAGGCTCCGTAGGGCCCTGTCGGGTTTGCTCGGGCCCTGTCGGGTTTGCTCAGGCACTGTAGGGTTTGCTCAGGCCCTGTCGGGTTTGCTTGGGCCCTGTCGGGTTTGCTCGGGTCCTGTCGGGCTTCCTCGGGCCCTGTCGGGCTCCATCGAGCCCTGTCAGGCTCCGTCGGACCCTATCAGGCTTTGCTCGGGCCCTGTCGGGCTCCGTCAGGCCCTGTCGGGTTTGCTCGGGCCCTATCGGGCTCCATCGGGCCCTGTCGGGTTTCCTCGGGCTCTGTCGGTCTCCATCGAGCCCTGTCAGGCTCCGTCGGGCCCTGTCGGGTTTGCTCGGGCCCTGTCGGGTTTGCTCAGGCCCTGTCGGGTTTGCTTGGGCCCTGTCGGGCTCCGTCGGGCCCTGTCGGGTTTCCTCGGGCCCTGTCGGGCTCCATCGAGCCCTGTCAGGCTCCGTCTGGCCCTTTCGGGTTTGCTCGGGCCCTGTCGGGCTCCGTCGAGCCATGTCGGGTTTCCTCGGGCCCTGTCGGGTTCCATCGAGCCCTGTCAGGCTCCGTCGGGCCTTTTTGGGTTTGCTCGGGCCCTGTCGGGCTCCGTCGGGCCCTGTCAGGCTGTGTCAGGTCCTGTCAGGTTTGTTCTGGCCCTGTCGGGCCTTGTCGGGCCCTGTCGGGTTTGCTCGGGCTCTGTCGGGCTCCGTTGGGCCCTGTCGGGTTTGCTCGGGCACTGTCGGGTTTGCTCAGGCCCTGTCAGGCTCCGTCGACCCCTGTCAGGTTTGCTCGGGCCCTGTCGGGCTCCGTTGAGCCATGTCGGGTTTGCTCGGGCCCTGTCGGGCTCCATCGAACCCTGTCAGGCTTTGTCGGGTCCTGTCGGGTTTGCTCAGGCCCTGTCAGGCTCCGTCGACCCCTGTCAGGTATGCTCGGGCCCTGTCGGGTTTGCTCAGGCCCTGTCAGGCTCCGTCGACCCCTGTCAGGTTTGCTCGGGCCCTGTCGGGCTCCGTCGGGCCCTGTCGGGTTTGCTCAGGCCCTGTCAGGCTCCGTCAGGCCCTGTCGGGTTTGCTCGGGCTCTGTCGGGTTTGCTGGGGCCCTGTCGGGCTCCGTCGGGCCCTGTCGGGTTTGCTCGGGCCCTGTCGGGCTCCGTCGAGCTTTGTCGGGTTTGTTCGGGCCCTTTCTGTTTTACTCAGGCCCTGTCAGGCTCCGACAAGCCCTGTCAGGTTTGCTCGGGCCATGTCGGGTTTGCTCGGGCCCTCTCGGGCTCCGTCGGGCTCTGTCGGGTTTCCTCGGGCCCTGTCAGGCTCCGTCAGGCCCTGTCGTGTTTGCTCGGGCCCTGTCGGGTTTGCTGAAGCCCTGTCAGGCTTCGTCGGACCCTGTCAGGTTTGCTAGGGCCGTGTCGGGCTCCGTCGGGCCCTGTCCGGTTTGCTCGGGCCCTGTCGGATTTGCTTGGGCCCTGTCGGGCTCCGTTGAGCCCTGTCGGGTTTGCTCGGGCCCTGTCGGGCTCCATCGAACCCTGTCAGGCTTTGTCGGGTCCTGTCGCGTTTGCTCAGGCCCTGTCAGGCTCCGTCGACCCCTGTCAGGTATGCTCGGGCCCTGTCGGGTTTGCTCAGGCCCTGTCAGGCTCTGTCGACCCCTGTCAGGTTTGCTCGGGCCCTGTCGGGCTCCGTCGGGCCCTGTCAGGTTTGCTCGGGCCCTGTCGGGCTCCGTCGGTCCCTGTCGGGTTTGCTCGGGCCCTGTCAGGCTCCGTCAGGCCCTGTCGGGTTTGCTCGGGCCCTGTCAGGCTCCGTCGGGCCCTGTCAGGTTTGCTCAGGCCCTGTCGGGATCCGTTGGGCCCTGTCGGGTTTGCTCGGGCCCTGTCGGGCTCCTTCGTGCCCTGTCAGGTTTGCTCGGGCCCTGTTGGGTTTGCTTGGGCCCTGTCAGGCTCCGTCGAGCCCTGTCAGGTTTGCTCGGGCCCTCTCGGGTTTGCTCGGGCCCTGTCAGGCTCCGTCGAGCCCTGTCGGGTTTGCTCGGGCCCTGTCAGGCTCCGTCAGGCCCTGTCTGGTTTGCTCGTACCGTGTCGGGCTCCATCGGGCCCTGTCAGGTTTGCTTGGGCACTATCGGGCTCCGTCGGACCCTGTCAGGCTTTGTCGAACCTTGTCGGGTTTGCTCAGGCCCTGTCGGGTTTGCTCGGGCCCTGTCGGGCTCCTTCGTGCCCTGTCAGGTTTGCTCGGGCCCTGTCGGGTTTGCTCGGGCCCTGTCGGGATCCTTCGTGCCCTGTCAGGTTTGCTCGGGCCCTGTCGGGTTTGCTCGGGCCCTGTCAGGCTCCGTCGAGCCCTGTCAGGTTTGCTCGGGCCCTGTCGGGTTTGCTTGGGCCCTGTCAGGCTCCGTCAGGCCCTGTCTGGTTTGCTCGTACCGTGTCGGGCTCCATCGGGCCCTGTCAGGTTTGCTTGGGCACTGTCGGGCTCCGTCGGGCCCTGTCAGGCTTTGTCGAACCCTGTCGGGTTTGCTCAGGCCCTGTCGGGTTTGCTCGGGCCCTGTCGTGCTCTGTCGGGCCCTGTCTGGTTTCCTCGGGCCCTGTCGGGCTCCATCGGGCCCTGTCAGGTTTGCTCAGGCCCTGTCGGGTTTGCTGAAGCCCTGTGTAGGCTTCGTCGGACCCTGTCGGGTTTCCTCGGGCCCTGTCGGGCTCCGTCGAACCCTGTCGGGTTTGCTCGGGCCCTGTCAGGCTCCGTCAGGCCCTATCGGGTTTCCTCGGGCCCTGTCGGGCTCCATCGAGCCCTGTCAGGTTTGCTCGGGCCCTGTCGGGCCTTGTCAGGCCCTGTCGGGTGTGCTCGGGCACTGTCGGGTTTGCTCAGGCCCTGTCAGGCTCCGTCGACCCCTGTCAGGTTTGCTCGGGCCCTGTCGGGCTCCTTTGAGCCATGTCGGGTTTGCTCGGGCCCTGTCGGGCTCCATCGAACCCTGTCAGGCTTTGTCGGGTCCTGTCGGGTTTGCTCAGGCCCTGTCAGGCTTCGTCGACCCCTGTCAGGTATGCTCGGGCCCTGTCGGGTTTGCTCAGGCCCTGTCAGGCTCTGTCGACCCCTGTCAGGTTTGCTCGGGCCCTGTCGGGCTCCGTCGGGCCCTATCAGGTTTGCTCGGGCCCTGTTGGGTTTGCTCAGGCCCTGTCAGGCTCCGTCAAGCCCTGTCGGGTTTGCTCAGGCCACGTCAGGCTCCGTCAGGCCCTGTCGGGTTTGCTCGGGCCCTGTCGGGTTTGCTGGGGCCCTGTTGGGCTCCGTCGGGCCCTGTCGGGTTTGCTCGGGCCCTGTCGGGCTCCGTCTAGCCCTGTCGGGTTTCCTCGGGCCCTGTCGGGCTCCATCGAGCCCTGTCAGGCTCTGTGAGGCTTTGTCGGGTTTGCTCGGGCCCTGTTGGGCTCCGTCGGGCCCTGTCAGGCTTTGTCGGGCCCTGTCGGTTTTGCTCGGGCCCTGTCGGGCTCCGTCGAGCTTTGTCGGATTTGTTCTGGCCCTTTCGGTTTTACTCAGGCCCTGTCAGGCTCCGACAAGCCCTGTCAGGTTTGCTCGGGCCCTGTCGGGTTTGCTCGGGCCCTCTCGGGCTCCGTCGGGCTCTGTCGGGTTTCCTCGGGCCCTGTCAGGCTCCGTCAGGCCCTGTCGGGTTTGCTCGGGCCCTATCGGGCTCCGTGGGGCCCTGTCGGGTTTCCTCGGGCCCTGTCGGGCTCCATCGAGCCCTGTCAGGCTCCGTCGGGCCCTTTCGGGTTTGCTCGGGCCCTGTCGGGCTCCGTCAGGCACTGTCGGACTTGCTCAGGCCCTGTCGGGTTTGCTCGAGCCCTGTCGGGCTCCATCGGGCCCTGTCGGGTTTGCTCGGGCCCTATCGGGCTCCGTCGGGCCCTGTCGGGTTTCCTCGGGCCCTGTCAGGCTCCATCGAGCCCTGTCAGGCTTCGTCGGGCCCTTTTGGGTTTGCTCGGGCCCTGTCGGGCTCCGTCAGGCCCTGTCGGGTTTGCTCGGGCCCTATCGGGCTCCGTCGGGCCCTGTCGGGTTTCCTCGGGCTCTGTCGGTCTCCATCGAGCCCTGTCAGGCTCCGTCAGGCCCTGTCGGGTTTGCTCGGGCCCTATCGAGCTCCGTCGGGCCCTGTCGGGTTTCCTCGGGCTCTGTCGGTCTCCATCGAGCCCTGTCAGGCTCTGTCGGGCCCTGTCGGGTTGCTCGGGCCCTGTCGGGTTTGCTCAGGCACTGTCGGGTTTGCTCAGGCCCTGTCGGGTTTGCTTGGGCCCTGTCGGGTTTGCTCGGGTCCTGTCGGGCTTCCTCGGGCCCTGTCGGGCTCCATCGAGCCCTGTCAGGCTCCGTCGGACCCTATCAGGCTTTGCTCGGGCCCTGTCGGGCTCCGTCAGGCCCTGTCGGGTTTGCTCGGGCCCTATCGGGCTCCGTCGGGCCCTGTCGGGTTTCCTCGGGCTCTGTCGGTCTCCATCGAGCCCTGTCAGGCTCCGTCGGGCCCTGTCGGGTTTGCTCGGGCCCTGTCGGGTTTGCTTGGGCCCTGTCGGGCTCCGTCGGGCCCTGTCGGGTTTCCTCGGGCCCTGTCGGGCTCCATCGAGCCCTGTCAGGCTCCGTCGGGCCCTTTCGGGTTTGCTCGGGCCCTGTCGGGCTCCGTCGAGCCATGTCGGGTTTGCTCAGGCCCTTTCGGGCTCCGTCGAGCCATGTCGGGTTTCCTCGGGCCCTGTCGGGTTCCATCGAGCCCTGTCAGGCTCCGTCGGGCCTTTTTGGGTTTGCTCGGGCCCTGTCGGGCTCCGTCGGGCCCTGTCAGGCTTTGTCAGGTCCTGTCAGGTTTGTTCTGGCCCTGTCGGGCCTTGTCGGGTCCTGTCGGGTTTGCTCGGGCTCTGTCGGGCTCCGTTGGGCCCTGTCGGGTTTGCTCGGGCACTGTCGGGTTTGCTCAGGCCCTGTCAGGCTCCGTCGACCCCTGTCAGGTTTGCTCGGGCCCTGTCGGGCTCCTTTGAGCCATGTCGGGTTTGCTCGGGCCCTGTCGGGCTCCATCGAACCCTGTCAGGCTTTGTCGGGTCCTGTCGGGTTTGCTCAGGCCCTGTCAGGCTCCGTCGACCCCTGTCAGGTATGCTCGGGCCCTGTCGGGTTTGCTCAGGCCCTGTCAGGCTCTGTCGACCCCTGTCAGGTTTGCTCGGGCCCTGTCGGGCTCCGTCGGGCCCTATCAGGTTTGCTCGGGCCCTGTCGGGTTTGCTCAGGCCCTGTCAGGCTCCGTCAAGCCCTGTCGGGTTTGCTCAGGCCCTGTCAGGCTCCGTCAGGCCCTGTCGGGTTTGCTCGGGCCCTGTCGGGTTTGCTGGGGCCCTGTCGGGCTCCGTCGGGCCCTGTCGGGTTTGCTCGGGCCCTGTCGGGCTCCGTCTAGCCCTGTCAGGTTTCCTCGGGCCCTGTCGGGCTCCATCGAGCCCTGTCAGGCTCTGTGAGGCTTTGTCGGGTTTGCTCGGGCCCTGTTGGGCTCCGTCGGGCCCTGTCAGGCTTTGTCGGGCCCTGTCGGTTTTGCTCGGGCCCTGTCGGGCCTTGTCGGGCCCTGTCGGGATTGCTCGGGCCCTGTCGGGCTCCGTCGAGATTTGTCGGGTTTGTTCGGGCCCTTTCGGTTTTACTCAGGCCCTGTCAGGCTCCGACAAGCCCTGTCAGGTTTGCTCGGGCCCTGTCGGGTTTGCTCGGGCCCTCTCGGGCTCCGTCGGGCTCTGTCGGGTTTCCTCGGGCCCTGTCAGGCTCCGTCAGGCCCTGTCGGGTTTGCTCGGGCCTTATCGGGCTCCGTGGGGCCCTGTCGGGTTTCCTCGGGCCCTGTCGGGCTCCATCGAGCCCTGTCAGGCTCCGTCGGGCCCTTTCGGGTTTGCTCGGGCCCTGTCGGGCTCCGTCAGGCCCTGTCGGACTTGCTCAGGCCCTGTCGGGTTTGCTCGAGCCCTGTCGGGCTCCATCGGGCCCTGTCGGGTTTGCTCGGGCCCTATCGGGCTCCGTCGGGCCCTGTCGGGTTTCCTCGGGCCCTGTCACGCTCCATCGAGCCCTGTCAGGCTTCGTCGGGCCCTTTCGGGTTTCCTCGGGCCCTGTCAGGCTCCGTCAGGCCCTGTCGGGTTTGCTCGGGCCCTATCGGGCTCCGTCGGGCCCTGTCGGGTTTCCTCGGGCTCTGTCGGTCTCCATCGAGCCCTGTCAGGCTCCGTCAGGCCCTGTCGGGTTTGCTCGGGCCCTATCGAGCTCCGTCGGGCCCTGTCGGGTTTCCTCGGGCTCTGTCGGTCTCCATCGAGCCCTTTCAGGCTCCGTAGGGCCCTGTCGGGTTTGCTCGGGCCCTGTCGGGTTTGCTCAGGCACTGTAGGGTTTGCTCAGGCCCTGTCGGGTTTGCTTGGGCCCTGTCGGGTTTGCTCGGGTCCTGTCGGGCTTCCTCGGGCCCTGTCGGGCTCCATCGAGCCCTGTCAGGCTCCGTCGGACCCTATCAGGCTTTGCTCGGGCCCTGTCGGGCTCCGTCAGGCACTGTCGGGTTTGCTCGGGCCCTATCGGGCTCCATCGGGCCCTGTCGGGTTTCCTCGGGCTCTGTCGGTCTCCATCGAGCCCTGTCAGGCTCCGTCGGGCCCTGTCGGGTTTGCTCGGGCCCTGTCGGGTTTGCTCAGGCCCTGTCGGGTTTGCTCAGGCCCTGTCGGGTTTGCTTGGGCCCTGTCGGGCTCCGTCGGGCCCTGTCGGGTTTCCTCGGGCCCTGTCGGGCTCCATCGAGCCCTGTCAGGCTCCGTCTGGCCCTTTCGGGTTTGCTCGGGCCCTGTCGGGCTCCGTCGAGCCATGTCGGGTTTCCTCGGGCCCTGTCGGGTTCCATCGAGCCCTGTCAGGCTCCGTCGGGCCTTTTTGGGTTTGCTCGGGCCCTGTCGGGCTCCGTCGGGCCCTGTCAGGCTGTGTCAGGTCCTGTCAGGTTTGTTCTGGCCCTGTCGGGCCTTGTCGGGCCCTGTCGGGTTTGCTCGGGCTCTGTCGGGCTCCGTTGGGCCCTGTCGGGTTTGCTCGGGCACTGTCGGGTTTGCTCAGGCCCTGTCAGGCTCCGTCGACCCCTGTCAGGTTTGCTCGGGCCCTGTCGGGCTCCGTTGAGCCATGTCGGGTTTGCTCGGGCCCTGTCGGGCTGCATCGAACCCTGTCAGGCTTTGTCGGGTCCTGTCGGGTTTGCTCAGGCCCTGTCAGGCTCCGTCGACCCCTGTCAGGTATGCTCGGGCCCTGTCGGGTTTGCTCAGGCCCTGTCAGGCTCCGTCGACCCCTGTCAGGTTTGCTCGGGCCCTGTCGGGCTCCGTCGGGCCCTGTCGGGTTTGCTCAGGCCCTGTCAGGCTCCGTCAGGCCCTGTCGGGTTTGCTCGGGCTCTGTCGGGTTTGCTGGGGCCCTGTCGGGCTCCGTCGGGCCCTGTCGGGTTTGCTCGGGCCCTGTCGGGCTCCGTCGAGCTTTGTCGGGTTTGTTCGGGCCCTTTCTGTTTTACTCAGGCCCTGTCAGGCTCCGACAAGCCCTGTCAGGTTTGCTCGGGCCATGTCGGGTTTGCTCGGGCCCTCTCGGGCTCCGTCGGGCTCTGTCGGGTTTCCTCGGGCCCTGTCAGGCTCCGTCAGGCCCTGTCGTGTTTGCTCGGGCCCTGTCGGGTTTGCTGAAGCCCTGTCAGGCTTCGTCGGACCCTGTCAGGTTTGCTAGGGCCGTGTCGGGCTCCGTCGGGCCCTGTCCGGTTTGCTCGGGCCCTGTCGGATTTGCTTGGGCCCTGTCGGGCTCCGTCGAGCCGTGTCGGGTTTGCTCGGGCCCTGTCGGGCTCCATCGAACCCTGTCAGGCTTTGTCGGGTCCTGTCGCGTTTGCTCAGGCCCTGTCAGGCTCCGTCGACCCCTGTCAGGTATGCTCGGGCCCTGTCGGGTTTGCTCAGGCCCTGTCAGGCTCTGTCGACCCCTGTCAGGTTTGCTCGGGCCCTGTCGGGCTCCGTCGGGCCCTGTCAGGTTTGCTCGGGCCCTGTCGGGCTCCGTCGGTCCCTGTCAGGTTTGCTCGGGCCCTGTCGGGTTTGCTCAGGCCCTGTCAGGCTCCGTCGAGCCCTGGCGGGTTTGCTCGGGCCCTGTCAGGCTCCGTCAGGCCCTGTCGGGTTTGCTCGGGCCCTGTCGGGTTTGCTAGGGCCCTGTTGGGCTCCGTCGGGCCCTGTCTGGTTTCCTCGGGCCCTGTCGGGCTCCGTCGGACCCTGTCGGGTTTGCTCGGGCCCTGTCGGGTTTGCTGAAGCCCTGTTGGGCTTCGTCGGACCCTGTCGGGTTTGCTCGGGCCCTGTCAGGCTCCGTCACGCCCTGTCGGGTTTCCTCGGGCCCTGTCGGGCTCCATCGAGCCCTGTCAGGTTTGCTCGGGCCCTGTCCGGTTTGCTCGGGCCCTGTCAGGCTCCATCGGACCCTGTCAGGCTTTGTTGGGTTCTGTCAGGTTTGCTCGGGCCCTGTCGGGTTTGCCCGCGTCCTGTCGGGCTTTGTCAAGCCCAGTCAGGTTCGCTCGGGCCCTGTCGGGTTTGCTCGGGCCCTGTCAGGCTCCGTCAGGCCCTGTCGGGTATGCTCGTGCCCTGTCGGGCTCCGTCGCGCCCTGTCGGGTTTGCTCGGGCTCTGTCGGGCTCCAGCGTGCCCTGTCGGGTTTGCTCGGGCCCTGTCGGGCTCCATCGAGCCCTGTCAGGCTTCGTCGGGCCCTTGCGGGTTTGCTCGGGCCCTGTCGGGCTCCGTCAGGCCTTGTCGGGTTTCCTCGGGACCTATCGGGCTCCGTCGGGCCCTGTCGGGTTTCCTCGGGCCCTGTCGGGCTCCGTCTAGTCCTGTCAGGCTCCGTCGGGCCCTTTCAGGTTTGCTTGGGCCCTGTCGGGCTCCGTCGGGCCCTGTCGGGTTTGCTCGGGCCCTGTCGGGTTTGCTCGGGCCCTGTCAGGCTTTGTCAAGCCCTGTCGGGTTTGCTCGGGCCCTGTCGGGCCTTGTCGGGCCCTGTCGGGATTGCTCGGGCCCTGTCGGGCTCCGTCGAGCTTTGTCGGGTTTGTTCGGGCCCTTTCGGTTTTACTCAGGCCCTGTCAGGCTCCGACAAGCCCTGTCAGGTTTGCTCGGGCCCTGTCGGGTTTGCTCGGGCCCTCTCGGGCTCCGTCGGGCTCTGTCGGGTTTCCTCGGGCCCTGTCAGGCTCCGTCAGGCCCTGTCGGGTTTGCTCGGGCCTTATCGGGCTCCGTGGGGCCCTGTCGGGTTTCCTCGGGCCCTGTCGGGCTCCATCGAGCCCTGTCAGGCTCCGTCGGGCCCTTTCGGGTTTGCTCGGGCCCTGTCGGGCTCCGTCAGGCCCTGTCGGACTTGCTCAGGCCCTGTCGGGTTTGCTCGAGCCCTGTCGGGCTCCATCAGGCCCTGTCGGGTTTGCTCGGGCCCTATCGGGCTCCGTCGGGCCCTGTCGGGTTTCCTCGGGCCCTGTCAGGCTCCATCGAGCCCTGTCAGGCTTCGTCGGGCCCTTTCGGTTTTGCTCGGGCCCTGTCAGGCTCCGTCAGGCCCTGTCGGGTTTGCTCGGGCCCTATCGGGCTCCGTCGGGCCCTGTCGGGTTTCCTCGGGCTCTATCGGTCTCCATCGAGCCCTGTCAGGCTCCGTCAGGCCCTGTCGGGTTTGCTCGGGCCCTATCGAGCTCCGTCGGGCCCTGTCGGGTTTCCTCGGGCTCTGTCGGTCTCCATCGAGCCCTTTCAGGCTCCGTCGGGCCCTGTCGGGTTTGCTCGGGCCCTGTCGGGTTTGCTCAGGCACTGTAGGGTTTGCTCAGGCCCTGTCGGGTTTGCTTGGGCCCTGTCGGGTTTGCTCGGGCCCTGTCGGGCTTCCTCGGGCCCTGTCGGGCTCCATTGAGCCCTGTCAGGCTCCGTCGGACCCTATCAGGCTTTGCTTGGGCCCTGTCGGGCTCCGTCAGGCCCTGTCGGGTTTGCTCGGGCCCTATCGGGCTCCGTCGGGCCCTGTCGGGTTTCCTCGGGCTCTGTCGGTCTCCATCGAGCCCTGTCAGGCTCCGTCGGGCCCTGTCGGGTTTGCTCGGGCCCTGTCGGGTTTGCTCAGGCACTGTCGGGTTTGCTCAGGCCCTGTCGGGTTTGCTTGGGCCCTGTCGGGCTCCGTCGGGCCCTGTCGGGTTTCCTCGGGCCCTGTCGGGCTCCATCGAGCCCTGTCAGGCTCCGTCTGGCCCTTTCGGGTTTGCTCGGGCCCTGTCGGGCTCCGTCGAGCCATGTCGGGTTTCCTCGGGCCCTGTCGGGTTCCATCGAGCCCTGTCAGGCTCCGTCGGGCCTTTTTGGGTTTGCTCGGGCCCTGTCGGGCTCCGTCGGGCCCTGTCAGGCTTTGTCAGGTCCTGTCAGGTTTGTTCTGGCCCTGTCGGGCCTTGTCGGGCCCTGTCGGGTTTGCTCGGGCTCTGTCGGGCTCCGTTGGGCCCTGTCGGGTTTCCTCGGGCACTGTCGGGTTTGCTCAGGCCCTGTCAGGCTCCGTCGACCCCTGTCAGGTTTGCTCGGGCCCTGTCGGGCTCCGTCGGGCCCTATCAGGTTTGCTCGGGCCCTGTCGGGTTTGCTCAGGCCCTGTCAGGCTCCGTCAAGCCCTGTCGGGTTTGCTCAGGCCCTGTCAGGCTCCGTCAGGCCCTGTCGGGTTTGCTCGGGCCCTGTCGGGTTTGATGGGGCCCTTTCGGGCTCCGTCGGGCCCTGTCGGGTTTGCTCGGGCCCTGTCGGGCTCCGTCTAGCCCTGTCGGGTTTCCTCGGGCCCTGTCGGGCTCCATCGAGCCCTGTCAGGCTCTGTGAGGCTTTGTCGGGTTTGCTCGGGCCCTGTCGGGCTCCGTCGGGCCCTGTCAGGCTTTGTCGGGCCCTGTCGGTTTTGCTCGGGCCCTGTCGGGCCTTGTCGGGCCCTGTCAGGATTGCTCGGGCCCTGTCGGGCTCCGTCGAGCTTTGTCGGGTTTGTTCGGGCCCTTTCGGTTTTACTCAGGCCCTGTCAGGCTCCGACAAGCCCTGTCAGGTTTGCTCGGGCCCTGTCGGGTTTGCTCGGGCCCTGTCGGGCTCCGTCAGGCCCTGTCGGGTTTGCTCGGGCCCTATCGGGCTCCGTCGGGCCCTGTCGGGTTTCCTCGGGCTCTGTCGGTCTCCATCGAGCCCTGTCAGGCTCCGTCAGGCCCTGTCGGGTTTGCTCGGGCCCTATCGAGCTCCGTCGGGCCCTGTCGGGTTTCCTCGGGCTCTGTCGGTCTCCATCGAGCCCTTTCAGGCTCCGTCGGGCCCTGTCGGGTTTGCTCGGGCCCTGTCGGGTTTGCTCAGGCACTGTAGGGTTTGCTCAGGCCCTGTCGGGTTTGCTTGGGCCCTGTTGGGTTTGCTCGGGCCCTGTCGGGCTTCCTCGGGCCCTGTCGGGCTCCATCGAGCCCTGTCAGGCTCCGTCGGACCCTATCAGGCTTTGCTCGGGCCCTGTCGAGCTCCGTCAGGCCCTGTCGGGTTTGCTCGGGCTCTGTCGGTCTCCATCGAGCCCTGTCAGGCTCCGTCGGGCCCTGTCGGGTTTGCTCGGGCCCTGTCGGGTTTGCTCAGGCACTGTCGGGTTTGCTCAGGCCCTGTCGGGTTTGCTTGGGCCCTGTCGGGCTCCGTCGGGCCCTGTCGGGTTTCCTCGGGCCCTGTCGGGCTCCATCGAGCCCTGTCAGGCTCCGTCTGGCCCTTTCGGGTTTGCTCGGGCCCTGTCGGGCTCCGTCGAGCCATGTCGGGTTTCCTCGGGCCCTGTCGGGTTCCATCGAGCCCTGTCAGGCTCCGTCGGGCCTTTTTGGGTTTGCTCGGGCCCTGTCGGGCTCCGTCGGGCCCTGTCAGGCTTTGTCAGGTCCTGTCAGGTTTGTTCTGGCCCTGTCGGGCTTTGTCGGGCCCTGTCGGGTTTGCTCGGGCTCTGTCGGGCTCCGTTGGGCCCTGTCGGGTTTGCTCGGGCACTGTCGGGTTTGCTCAGGCCCTGTCAGGCTCCGTCGACCCCTGTCAGGTTTGCTCGGGCCCTGTCGGGCTCCGTTGAGCCATGTCGGGTTTGCTCGGGCCCTGTCGGGCTCCATCGAACCCTGTCAGGCTTTGTCGGGTCCTGTCGGGTTTGCTCAGGCCCTGTCAGGCTCCGTCGACCCCTGTCAGGTATGCTCGGGCCCTGTCGGGTTTGCTCAGGCCCTGTCAGGCTCCGTCGACCCCTGTCAGGTTTGCTCGGGCCCTGTCGGGCTCCGTCGGGCCCTGTCGGGTTTGCTCAGGCCCTGTCAGGCTCCGTCAGGCCCTGTCGGGTTTGCTCGGGCTCTGTCGGTCTCCATCGAGCCCTTTCAGGCTCCGTCGGGCCCTGTCGGGTTTGCTCGGGCCCTGTCGCGTTTGCTCAGGCCCTGTCAGGCTCTGTCGACCCCTGTCAGGTTTGCTCGGGCCCTGTCGGGCTCCGTCGGGCCCTATCAGGTTTGCTCGGGCCCTGTCGGGTTTGCTCAGGCCCTGTCAGGCTCCGTCAAGCCCTGTCGGGTTTGCTCAGGCCCTGTCAGGCTCCGTCAGGCCCTGTCGGGTTTGCTAGGGCCCTGTCGGGTTTGCTGGGGCCCTGTCGGGCTCCGTCGGGCCCTGTCGGGTTTGCTCGGGCACTGTCGGGCTCCGTCTAGCCCTGTCAGGTTTCCTCGGGCCCTGTCGGGCTCCATCGAGCCCTGTCAGGCTCTGTGAGGCTTTGTCGGGTTTGCTCGGGCCCTGTCGGGCTCCGTCGGGCCCTGTCAGGCTTTGTCGGGCCCTGTCGGTTTTGCTCGGGCCCTGTCGGGCCTTGTCGGGCCCTGTTGGGATTGCTCGGGCCCTGTCGGGCTCCGTCAAGATTTGTCGGGTTTGTTCGGGCCCTTTCGGTTTTACTCAGGCCCTGTCAGGCTCCGACAAGCCCTGTCAGGTTTGCTCGGGCCCTGTCGGGTTTGCTCGGGCCCTCTCGGGCTCCGTCGGGCTCTGTCGGGTTTCCTCGGGCCCTGTCAGGCTCCGTCAGGCCCTGTCGGGTTTGCTCGGGCCTTATCGGGCTCCGTGGGGCCCTGTCGGGTTTCCTCGGGCCCTGTCGGGCTCCATCGAGCCCTGTCAGGCTCCGTCGGGCCCTTTCGGGTTTGCTCGGGCCCTGTCGGGCTCCGTCAGGCCCTGTCGGACTTGCTCAGGCCCTGTCGGGTTTGCTCGAGCCCTGTCGGGCTCCATCGGGCCCTGTCGGGTTTGCTCGGGCCCTATCGGGCTCTGTCGGGCCCTGTCGGGTTTCCTCGGGCCCTGTCAGGCTCCATCGAGCCCTGTCAGGCTTCGTCGGGCCCTTTCGGGTTTGCTCGGGCCCTGTCAGGCTCCGTCAGGCCCTGTCGGGTTTGCTCGGGCCCTATCGGGCTCCGTCGGGCCCTGTCGGGTTTCCTCGGGCTCTGTCGGTCTCCATCGAGCCCTGTCAGGCTCCGTCAGGCCCTGTCGGGTTTGCTCGGGCCCTATCGAGCTCCGTCGGGCCCTGTCGGGTTTCCTCGGGCTCTGTCGGTCTCCATCGAGCCCTGTCAGGCTCTGTCGGGCCCTGTCGGGTTGCTCGGGCCCTGTCGGGTTTGCTCAGGCACTGTCGGGTTTGCTCAGGCCCTGTCGGGTTTGCTTGGGCCCTGTCGGGTTTGCTCGGGTCCTGTCGGGCTTCCTCGGGCCCTGTCGGGCTCCATCGAGCCCTGTCAGGCTCCGTCGGACCCTATCAGGCTTTGCTCGGGCCCTGTCGGGCTCCGTCAGGCCCTGTCGGGTTTGCTCGGGCCCTATCGGGCTCCGTCGGGCCCTGTCGGGTTTCCTCGGGCTCTGTCGGTCTCCATCGAGCCCTGTCAGGCTCCGTCGGGCCCTGTCGGGTTTGCTCGGGCCCTGTCGGGTTTGCTTGGGCCCTGTCGGGCTCCGTCGGGCCCTGTCGGGTTTCCTCGGGCCCTGTCGGGCTCCATCGAGCCCTGTCAGGCTCCGTCGGGCCCTTTCGGGTTTGCTCGGGCCCTGTCGGGCTCCGTCGAGCCATGTCGGGTTTGCTCAGGCCCTTTCGGGCTCCGTCGAGCCATGTCGGGTTTCCTCGGGCCCTGTCGGGTTCCATCGAGCCCTGTCAGGCTCCGTCGGGCCTTTTTGGGTTTGCTCGGGCCCTGTCGGGCTCCGTCGGGCCCTGTCAGGCTTTGTCAGGTCCTGTCAGGTTTGTTCTGGCCCTGTCGGGCCTTGTCGGGTCCTGTCGGGTTTGCTCGGGCTCTGTCGGGCTCCGTTGGGCCCTGTCGGGTTTGCTCGGGCACTGTCGGGTTTGCTCAGGCCCTGTCAGGCTCCGTCGACCCCTGTCAGGTTTGCTCGGGCCCTGTCGGGCTCCTTTGAGCCATGTCGGGTTTGCTCGGGCCCTGTCGGGCTCCATCGAACCCTGTCAGGCTTTGTCGGGTCCTGTCGGGTTTGCTCAGGCCCTGTCAGGCTCCGTCGACCCCTGTCAGGTATGCTCGGGCCCTGTCGGGTTTGCTCAGGCCCTGTCAGGCTCTGTCGACCCCTGTCAGGTTTGCTCGGGCCCTGTCGGGCTCCGTCGGGCCCTATCAGGTTTGCTCGGGCCCTGTCGGGTTTGCTCAGGCCCTGTCAGGCTCCGTCAAGCCCTGTCGGGTTTGCTCAGGCCCTGTCAGGCTCCGTCAGGCCCTGTCGGGTTTGCTCGGGCCCTGTCGGGTTTGCTGGGGCCCTGTCGGGCTCCGTCGGGCCCTGTCGGGTTTGCTCGGGCCCTGTCGGGCTCCGTCTAGCCCTGTCAGGTTTCCTCGGGCCCTGTCGGGCTCCATCGAGCCCTGTCAGGCTCTGTGAGGCTTTGTCGGGTTTGCTCGGGCCCTGTTGGGCTCCGTCGGGCCCTGTCAGGCTTTGTCGGGCCCTGTCGGTTTTGCTCGGGCCCTGTCGGGCCTTGTCGGGCCCTGTCGGGATTGCTCGGGCCCTGTCGGGCTCCGTCGAGATTTGTCGGGTTTGTTCGGGCCCTTTCGGTTTTACTCAGGCCCTGTCAGGCTCCGACAAGCCCTGTCAGGTTTGCTCGGGCCCTGTCGGGTTTGCTCGGGCCCTCTCGGGCTCCGTCGGGCTCTGTCGGGTTTCCTCGGGCCCTGTCAGGCTCCGTCAGGCCCTGTCGGGTTTGCTCGGGCCTTATCGGGCTCCGTGGGGCCCTGTCGGGTTTCCTCGGGCCCTGTCGGGCTCCATCGAGCCCTGTCAGGCTCCGTCGGGCCCTTTCGGGTTTGCTCGGGCCCTGTCGGGCTCCGTCAGGCCCTGTCGGACTTGCTCAGGCCCTGTCGGGTTTGCTCGAGCCCTGTCGGGCTCCATCGGGCCCTGTCGGGTTTGCTCGGGCCCTATCGGGCTCCGTCGGGCCCTGTCGGGTTTCCTCGGGCCCTGTCACGCTCCATCGAGCCCTGTCAGGCTTCGTCGGGCCCTTTCGGGTTTCCTCGGGCCCTGTCAGGCTCCGTCAGGCCCTGTCGGGTTTGCTCGGGCCCTATCGGGCTCCGTCGGGCCCTGTCGGGTTTCCTCGGGCTCTGTCGGTCTCCATCGAGCCCTGTCAGGCTCCGTCAGGCCCTGTCGGGTTTGCTCGGGCCCTATCGAGCTCCGTCGGGCCCTGTCGGGTTTCCTCGGGCTCTGTCGGTCTCCATCGAGCCCTTTCAGGCTCCGTAGGGCCCTGTCGGGTTTGCTCGGGCCCTGTCGGGTTTGCTCAGGCACTGTAGGGTTTGCTCAGGCCCTGTCGGGTTTGCTTGGGCCCTGTCGGGTTTGCTCGGGTCCTGTCGGGCTTCCTCGGGCCCTGTCGGGCTCCATCGAGCCCTGTCAGGCTCCGTCGGACCCTATCAGGCTTTGCTCGGGCCCTGTCGGGCTCCGTCAGGCACTGTCGGGTTTGCTCGGGCCCTATCGGGCTCCATCGGGCCCTGTCGGGTTTCCTCGGGCTCTGTCGGTCTCCATCGAGCCCTGTCAGGCTCCGTCGGGCCCTGTCGGGTTTGCTCGGGCCCTGTCGGGTTTGCTCAGGCCCTGTCGGGTTTGCTCAGGCCCTGTCGGGTTTGCTTGGGCCCTGTCGGGCTCCGTCGGGCCCTGTCGGGTTTCCTCGGGCCCTGTCGGGCTCCATCGAGCCCTGTCAGGCTCCGTCTGGCCCTTTCGGGTTTGCTCGGGCCCTGTCGGGCTCCGTCGAGCCATGTCGGGTTTCCTCGGGCCCTGTCGGGTTCCATCGAGCCCTGTCAGGCTCCGTCGGGCCTTTTTGGGTTTGCTCGGGCCCTGTCGGGCTCCGTCGGGCCCTGTCAGGCTGTGTCAGGTCCTGTCAGGTTTGTTCTGGCCCTGTCGGGCCTTGTCGGGCCCTGTCGGGTTTGCTCGGGCTCTGTCGGGCTCCGTTGGGCCCTGTCGGGTTTGCTCGGGCACTGTCGGGTTTGCTCAGGCCCTGTCAGGCTCCGTCGACCCCTGTCAGGTTTGCTCGGGCCCTGTCGGGCTCCGTTGAGCCATGTCGGGTTTGCTCGGGCCCTGTCGGGCTGCATCGAACCCTGTCAGGCTTTGTCGGGTCCTGTCGGGTTTGCTCAGGCCCTGTCAGGCTCCGTCGACCCCTGTCAGGTATGCTCGGGCCCTGTCGGGTTTGCTCAGGCCCTGTCAGGCTCCGTCGACCCCTGTCAGGTTTGCTCGGGCCCTGTCGGGCTCCGTCGGGCCCTGTCGGGTTTGCTCAGGCCCTGTCAGGCTCCGTCAGGCCCTGTCGGGTTTGCTCGGGCTCTGTCGGGTTTGCTGGGGCCCTGTCGGGCTCCGTCGGGCCCTGTCGGGTTTGCTCGGGCCCTGTCGGGCTCCGTCGAGCTTTGTCGGGTTTGTTCGGGCCCTTTCTGTTTTACTCAGGCCCTGTCAGGCTCCGACAAGCCCTGTCAGGTTTGCTCGGGCCATGTCGGGTTTGCTCGGGCCCTCTCGGGCTCCGTCGGGCTCTGTCGGGTTTCCTCGGGCCCTGTCAGGCTCCGTCAGGCCCTGTCGTGTTTGCTCGGGCCCTGTCGGGTTTGCTGAAGCCCTGTCAGGCTTCGTCGGACCCTGTCAGGTTTGCTAGGGCCGTGTCGGGCTCCGTCGGGCCCTGTCCGGTTTGCTCGGGCCCTGTCGGATTTGCTTGGGCCCTGTCGGGCTCCGTCGAGCCGTGTCGGGTTTGCTCGGGCCCTGTCGGGCTCCATCGAACCCTGTCAGGCTTTGTCGGGTCCTGTCGCGTTTGCTCAGGCCCTGTCAGGCTCCGTCGACCCCTGTCAGGTATGCTCGGGCCCTGTCGGGTTTGCTCAGGCCCTGTCAGGCTCTGTCGACCCCTGTCAGGTTTGCTCGGGCCCTGTCGGGCTCCGTCGGGCCCTGTCAGGTTTGCTCGGGCCCTGTCGGGCTCCGTCGGTCCCTGTCAGGTTTGCTCGGGCCCTGTCGGGTTTGCTCAGGCCCTGTCAGGCTCCGTCGAGCCCTGGCGGGTTTGCTCGGGCCCTGTCAGGCTCCGTCAGGCCCTGTCGGGTTTGCTCGGGCCCTGTCGGGTTTGCTAGGGCCCTGTTGGGCTCCGTCGGGCCCTGTCTGGTTTCCTCGGGCCCTGTCGGGCTCCGTCGGACCCTGTCGGGTTTGCTCGGGCCCTGTCGGGTTTGCTGAAGCCCTGTTGGGCTTCGTCGGACCCTGTCGGGTTTGCTCGGGCCCTGTCAGGCTCCGTCACGCCCTGTCGGGTTTCCTCGGGCCCTGTCGGGCTCCATCGAGCCCTGTCAGGTTTGCTCGGGCCCTGTCCGGTTTGCTCGGGCCCTGTCAGGCTCCATCGGACCCTGTCAGGCTTTGTTGGGTTCTGTCAGGTTTGCTCGGGCCCTGTCGGGTTTGCCCGCGTCCTGTCGGGCTTTGTCAAGCCCAGTCAGGTTCGCTCGGGCCCTGTCGGGTTTGCTCGGGCCCTGTCAGGCTCCGTCAGGCCCTGTCGGGTATGCTCGTGCCCTGTCGGGCTCCGTCGCGCCCTGTCGGGTTTGCTCGGGCTCTGTCGGGCTCCAGCGTGCCCTGTCGGGTTTGCTCGGGCCCTGTCGGGCTCCATCGAGCCCTGTCAGGCTTCGTCGGGCCCTTGCGGGTTTGCTCGGGCCCTGTCGGGCTCCGTCAGGCCTTGTCGGGTTTCCTCGGGACCTATCGGGCTCCGTCGGGCCCTGTCGGGTTTCCTCGGGCCCTGTCGGGCTCCGTCTAGTCCTGTCAGGCTCCGTCGGGCCCTTTCAGGTTTGCTTGGGCCCTGTCGGGCTCCGTCGGGCCCTGTCGGGTTTGCTCGGGCCCTGTCGGGTTTGCTCGGGCCCTGTCAGGCTTTGTCAAGCCCTGTCGGGTTTGCTCGGGCCCTGTCGGGCCTTGTCGGGCCCTGTCGGGATTGCTCGGGCCCTGTCGGGCTCCGTCGAGCTTTGTCGGGTTTGTTCGGGCCCTTTCGGTTTTACTCAGGCCCTGTCAGGCTCCGACAAGCCCTGTCAGGTTTGCTCGGGCCCTGTCGGGTTTGCTCGGGCCCTCTCGGGCTCCGTCGGGCTCTGTCGGGTTTCCTCGGGCCCTGTCAGGCTCCGTCAGGCCCTGTCGGGTTTGCTCGGGCCTTATCGGGCTCCGTGGGGCCCTGTCGGGTTTCCTCGGGCCCTGTCGGGCTCCATCGAGCCCTGTCAGGCTCCGTCGGGCCCTTTCGGGTTTGCTCGGGCCCTGTCGGGCTCCGTCAGGCCCTGTCGGACTTGCTCAGGCCCTGTCGGGTTTGCTCGAGCCCTGTCGGGCTCCATCAGGCCCTGTCGGGTTTGCTCGGGCCCTATCGGGCTCCGTCGGGCCCTGTCGGGTTTCCTCGGGCCCTGTCAGGCTCCATCGAGCCCTGTCAGGCTTCGTCGGGCCCTTTCGGTTTTGCTCGGGCCCTGTCAGGCTCCGTCAGGCCCTGTCGGGTTTGCTCGGGCCCTATCGGGCTCCGTCGGGCCCTGTCGGGTTTCCTCGGGCTCTATCGGTCTCCATCGAGCCCTGTCAGGCTCCGTCAGGCCCTGTCGGGTTTGCTCGGGCCCTATCGAGCTCCGTCGGGCCCTGTCGGGTTTCCTCGGGCTCTGTCGGTCTCCATCGAGCCCTTTCAGGCTCCGTCGGGCCCTGTCGGGTTTGCTCGGGCCCTGTCGGGTTTGCTCAGGCACTGTAGGGTTTGCTCAGGCCCTGTCGGGTTTGCTTGGGCCCTGTCGGGTTTGCTCGGGCCCTGTCGGGCTTCCTCGGGCCCTGTCGGGCTCCATCGAGCCCTGTCAGGCTCCGTCGGACCCTATCAGGCTTTGCTTGGGCCCTGTCGGGCTCCGTCAGGCCCTGTCGGGTTTGCTCGGGCCCTATCGGGCTCCGTCGGGCCCTGTCGGGTTTCCTCGGGCTCTGTCGGTCTCCATCGAGCCCTGTCAGGCTCCGTCGGGCCCTGTCGGGTTTGCTCGGGCCCTGTCGGGTTTGCTCAGGCACTGTCGGGTTTGCTCAGGCCCTGTCGGGTTTGCTTGGGCCCTGTCGGGCTCCGTCGGGCCCTGTCGGGTTTCCTCGGGCCCTGTCGGGCTCCATCGAGCCCTGTCAGGCTCCGTCTGGCCCTTTCGGGTTTGCTCGGGCCCTGTCGGGCTCCGTCGAGCCATGTCGGGTTTCCTCGGGCCCTGTCGGGTTCCATCGAGCCCTGTCAGGCTCCGTCGGGCCTTTTTGGGTTTGCTCGGGCCCTGTCGGGCTCCGTCGGGCCCTGTCAGGCTTTGTCAGGTCCTGTCAGGTTTGTTCTGGCCCTGTCGGGCCTTGTCGGGCCCTGTCGGGTTTGCTCGGGCTCTGTCGGGCTCCGTTGGGCCCTGTCGGGTTTCCTCGGGCACTGTCGGGTTTTCTCAGGCCCTGTCAGGCTCCGTCGACCCCTGTCAGGTTTGCTCGGGCCCTGTCGGGCTCCGTCGGGCCCTATCAGGTTTGCTCGGGCCCTGTCGGGTTTGCTCAGGCCCTGTCAGGCTCCGTCAAGCCCTGTCGGGTTTGCTCAGGCCCTGTCAGGCTCCGTCAGGCCCTGTCGGGTTTGCTCGGGCCCTGTCGGGTTTGATGGGGCCCTTTCGGGCTCCGTCGGGCCCTGTCGGGTTTGCTCGGGCCCTGTCGGGCTCCGTCTAGCCCTGTCGGGTTTCCTCGGGCCCTGTCGGGCTCCATCGAGCCCTGTCAGGCTCTGTGAGGCTTTGTCGGGTTTGCTCGGGCCCTGTCGGGCTCCGTCGGGCCCTGTCAGGCTTTGTCGGGCCCTGTCGGTTTTGCTCGGGCCCTGTCGGGCCTTGTCGGGCCCTGTCAGGATTGCTCGGGCCCTGTCGGGCTCCGTCGAGCTTTGTCGGGTTTGTTCGGGCCCTTTCGGTTTTACTCAGGCCCTGTCAGGCTCCGACAAGCCCTGTCAGGTTTGCTCGGGCCCTGTCGGGTTTGCTCGGGCCCTGTCGGGCTCCGTCAGGCCCTGTCGGGTTTGCTCGGGCCCTATCGGGCTCCGTCGGGCCCTGTCGGGTTTCCTCGGGCTCTGTCGGTCTCCATCGAGCCCTGTCAGGCTCCGTCAGGCCCTGTCGGGTTTGCTCGGGCCCTATCGAGCTCCGTCGGGCCCTGTCGGGTTTCCTCGGGCTCTGTCGGTCTCCATCGAGCCCTTTCAGGCTCCGTCGGGCCCTGTCGGGTTTGCTCGGGCCCTGTCGGGTTTGCTCAGGCACTGTAGGGTTTGCTCAGGCCCTGTCGGGTTTGCTTGGGCCCTGTTGGGTTTGCTCGGGCCCTGTCGGGCTTCCTCGGGCCCTGTCGGGCTCCATCGAGCCCTGTCAGGCTCCGTCGGACCCTATCAGGCTTTGCTCGGGCCCTGTCGAGCTCCGTCAGGCCCTGTCGGGTTTGCTCGGGCTCTGTCGGTCTCCATCGAGCCCTGTCAGGCTCCGTCGGGCCCTGTCGGGTTTGCTCGGGCCCTGTCGGGTTTGCTCAGGCACTGTCGGGTTTGCTCAGGCCCTGTCGGGTTTGCTTGGGCCCTGTCGGGCTCCGTCGGGCCCTGTCGGGTTTCCTCGGGCCCTGTCGGGCTCCATCGAGCCCTGTCAGGCTCCGTCTGGCCCTTTCGGGTTTGCTCGGGCCCTGTCGGGCTCCGTCGAGCCATGTCGGGTTTCCTCGGGCCCTGTCGGGTTCCATCGAGCCCTGTCAGGCTCCGTCGGGCCTTTTTGGGTTTGCTCGGGCCCTGTCGGGCTCCGTCGGGCCCTGTCAGGCTTTGTCAGGTCCTGTCAGGTTTGTTCTGGCCCTGTCGGGCTTTGTCGGGCCCTGTCGGGTTTGCTCGGGCTCTGTCGGGCTCCGTTGGGCCCTGTCGGGTTTGCTCGGGCACTGTCGGGTTTGCTCAGGCCCTGTCAGGCTCCGTCGACCCCTGTCAGGTTTGCTCGGGCCCTGTCGGGCTCCGTTGAGCCATGTCGGGTTTGCTCGGGCCCTGTCGGGCTCCATCGAACCCTGTCAGGCTTTGTCGGGTCCTGTCGGGTTTGCTCAGGCCCTGTCAGGCTCCGTCGACCCCTGTCAGGTATGCTCGGGCCCTGTCGGGTTTGCTCAGGCCCTGTCAGGCTCCGTCGACCCCTGTCAGGTTTGCTCGGGCCCTGTCGGGCTCCGTCGGGCCCTGTCGGGTTTGCTCAGGCCCTGTCAGGCTCCGTCAGGCCCTGTCGGGTTTGCTCGGGCTCTGTCGGTCTCCATCGAGCCCTTTCAGGCTCCGTCGGGCCCTGTCGGGTTTGCTCGGGCCCTGTCGCGTTTGCTCAGGCCCTGTCAGGCTCTGTCGACCCCTGTCAGGTTTGCTCGGGCCCTGTCGGGCTCCGTCGGGCCCTATCAGGTTTGCTCGGGCCCTGTCGGGTTTGCTCAGGCCCTGTCAGGCTCCGTCAAGCCCTGTCGGGTTTGCTCAGGCCCTGTCAGGCTCCGTCAGGCCCTGTCGGGTTTGCTAGGGCCCTGTCGGGTTTGCTGGGGCCCTGTCGGGCTCCGTCGGGCCCTGTCGGGTTTGCTCGGGCACTGTCGGGCTCCGTCTAGCCCTGTCAGGTTTCCTCGGGCCCTGTCGGGCTCCATCGAGCCCTGTCAGGCTCTGTGAGGCTTTGTCGGGTTTGCTCGGGCCCTGTCGGGCTCCGTCGGGCCCTGTCAGGCTTTGTCGGGCCCTGTCGGTTTTGCTCGGGCCCTGTCGGGCCTTGTCGGGCCCTGTTGGGATTGCTCGGGCCCTGTCGGGCTCCGTCAAGATTTGTCGGGTTTGTTCGGGCCCTTTCGGTTTTACTCAGGCCCTGTCAGGCTCCGACAAGCCCTGTCAGGTTTGCTCGGGCCCTGTCGGGTTTGCTCGGGCCCTCTCGGGCTCCGTCGGGCTCTGTCGGGTTTCCTCGGGCCCTGTCAGGCTCCGTCAGGCCCTGTCGGGTTTGCTCGGGCCTTATCGGGCTCCGTGGGGCCCTGTCGGGTTTCCTCGGGCCCTGTCGGGCTCCATCGAGCCCTGTCAGGCTCCGTCGGGCCCTTTCGGGTTTGCTCGGGCCCTGTCGGGCTCCGTCAGGCCCTGTCGGACTTGCTCAGGCCCTGTCGGGTTTGCTCGAGCCCTGTCGGGCTCCATCGGGCCCTGTCGGGTTTGCTCGGGCCCTATCGGGCTCTGTCGGGCCCTGTCGGGTTTCCTCGGGCCCTGTCAGGCTCCATCGAGCCCTGTCAGGCTTCGTCGGGCCCTTTCGGGTTTGCTCGGGCCCTGTCAGGCTCCGTCAGGCCCTGTCGGGTTTGCTCGGGCCCTATCGGGCTCCGTCGGGCCCTGTCGGGTTTCCTCGGGCTCTGTCGGTCTCCATCGAGCCCTGTCAGGCTCCGTCAGGCCCTGTCGGGTTTGCTCGGGCCCTATCGAGCTCCGTCGGGCCCTGTCGGGTTTCCTCGGGCTCTGTCGGTCTCCATCGAGCCCTTTCAGGCTCCGTAGGGCCCTGTCGGGTTTGCTCGGGCCCTGTCGGGTTTGCTCAGGCACTGTAGGGTTTGCTCAGGCCCTGTCGGGTTTGCTTGGGCCCTGTCGGGTTTGCTCGGGTCCTGTCGGGCTTCCTCGGGCCCTGTCGGGCTCCATCGAGCCCTGTCAGGCTCCGTCGGACCCTATCAGGCTTTGCTCGGGCCCTGTCGGGCTCCGTCAGGCCCTGTCGGGTTTTCTCGGGCCCTATCGGGCTCCGTCGGGCCCTGTCGGGTTTCCTCGGGCTCTGTCGGTCTCCATCGAGCCCTGTCGGGTTTGCTCGGGCCCTGTCGGGTTTGCTCAGGCACTGTCGGGTTTGCTCAGGCCCTGTCGGGTTTGCTTGGGCCCTGTCGGGCTCCGTCGGGCCCTGTCGGGTTTCCTCGGGCCCTGTCGGGCTCCATCGAGCCCTGTCAGGCTCCGTCTGGCCCTTTCGGGTTTGCTCGGGCCCTGTCGGGCTCCGTCGAGCCATGTCGGGTTTCCTCGGGCCCTGTCGGGTTCCATCGAGCCCTGTCAGGCTCCGTCGGGCCTTTTTGGGTTTGCTCGGGCCCTGTCGGGCTCCGTCGGGCCCTGTCAGGCTTTGTCAGGTCCTGTCAGGTTTGTTCTGCCCCTGTCGGGCCTTGTCGGGCCCTGTCGGGTTTGCTCGGGCTCTGTCGGGCTCCGTTGGGCCCTGTCGGGTTTGCTCGGGCACTGTCGGGTTTGCTCAGGCCCTGTCAGGCTCCGTCGACCCCTGTCAGGTTTGCTCGGGCCCTGTCGGGCTCCGTTGAGCCATGTCGGGTTTGCTCGGGCCCTGTCGGGCTCCATCGAACCCTGTCAGGCTTTGTCGGGTCCTGTCGGGTTTGCTCAGGCCCTGTCAGGCTCCGTCGACCCCTGTCAGGTATGCTCGGGCCCTGTCGGGTTTGCTCAGGCCCTGTCAGGCTCTGTCGACCCCTGTCAGGTTTGCTCGGGCCCTGTCGGGCTCCGTCGGGCCCTGTCGGGTTTGCTCAGGCCCTGTCAGGCTCCGTCAGGCCCTGTCGGGTTTGCTCGGGCTCTGTCGGGTTTGCTGGGGCCCTGTCGGGCTCCGTCGGGCCCTGTCGGGTTTGCTCGGGCCCTGTCGGACTCCGTCGAGCTTTGTCGGGTTTGTTCGGGCCCTTTCTGTTTTACTCAGGCCCTGTCAGGCTCCGACAAGCCCTGTCAGGTTTGCTCGGGCCATGTCGGGTTTGCTCGGGCCCTCTCGGGCTCCGTCGGGCTCTGTCGGGTTTCCTCGGGCCCTGTCAGGCTCCGTCAGGCCCTGTCGTGTTTGCTCGGGCCCTGTCGGGTTTGCTGAAGCCCTGTCAGGCTTCGTCGGACCCTGTCAGGTTTGCTAGGGCCGTGTCGGGCTCCGTCGGGCCCTGTCCGGTTTGCTCGGGCCCTGTCGGATTTGCTTGGGCCCTGTCGGGCTCCGTCGAGCCGTGTCGGGTTTGCTCGGGCCCTGTCGGGCTCCATCGAACCCTGTCAGGCTTTGTCGGGTCCTGTCGCGTTTGCTCAGGCCCTGTCAGGCTCCGTCGACCCCTGTCAGGTATGCTCGGGCCCTGTCGGGTTTGCTCAGGCCCTGTCAGGCTCTGTCGACCCCTGTCAGGTTTGCTCGGGCCCTGTCGGGCTCCGTCGGGCCCTGTCAGGTTTGCTCGGGCCCTGTCGGGCTCCGTCGGTCCCTGTCGGGTTTGCTCGGGCCCTGTCGGGTTTGCTCAGGCCCTGTCAGGCTCCGTCAAGCCCTGGCGGGTTTGCTCGGGCCCTGTCAGGCTCCGTCAGGCCCTGTCGGGTTTGCTCGGGCCCTGTCGGGTTTGCTAGGGCCCTGTTGGGCTCCGTCGGGCCCTGTCTGGTTTCCTCGGGCCCTGTCGGGCTCCGTCGGACCCTGTCGGGTTTGCTCGGGCCCTGTCGGGTTTGCTGAAGCCCTGTTGGGCTTCGTCGGACCCTGTCGGGTTTGCTCGGGCCCTGTCAGGCTCCGTCACGCCCTGTCGGGTTTCCTCGGGCCCTGTCGGGCTCCATCGAGCCCTGTCAGGTTTGCTCGGGCCCTGTCCGGTTTGCTCGGGCCCTGTCAGGCTCCATCGGACCCTGTCAGGCTTTGTTGGGTTCTGTCAGGTTTGCTCGGGCCCTGTCGGGTTTGCCCGCGTCCTGTCGGGCTTTGTCAAGCCCAGTCAGGTTCGCTCGGGCCCTGTCGGGTTTGCTCGGGCCCTGTCAGGCTCCGTCAGGCCCTGTCGGGTATGCTCGTGCCCTGTCGGGCTCCGTCGCGCCCTGTCGGGTTTGCTCGGGCTCTGTCGGGCTCCAGCGTGCCCTGTCGGGTTTGCTCGGGCCCTGTCGGGCTCCATCGAGCCCTGTCAGGCTTCGTCGGGCCCTTGCGGGTTTGCTCGGGCCCTGTCGGGCTCCGTCAGGCCTTGTCGGGTTTCCTCGGGACCTATCGGGCTCCGTCGGGCCCTGTCGGGTTTCCTCGGGCCCTGTCGGGCTCCGTCTAGCCCTGTCAGGCTCCGTCGGGCCCTTTCAGGTTTGCTTGGGCCCTGTCGGGCTCCGTCGGGCCCTGTCGGGTTTGCTCGGGCCCTGTCGGGTTTGCTCGGGCCCTGTCAGGCTTTGTCAAGCCCTGTCGGGTTTGCTCGGGCCCTGTCGGGCCTTGTCGGGCCCTGTCGGGATTGCTCGGGCCCTGTCGGGCTCCGTCGAGCTTTGTCGGGTTTGTTCGGGCCCTTTCGGTTTTACTCAGGCCCTGTCAGGCTCCGACAAGCCCTGTCAGGTTTGCTCGGGCCCTGTCGGGTTTGCTCGGGCCCTCTCGGGCTCCGCCGGGCTCTGTCGGGTTTCCTCGGGCCCTGTCAGGCTCCGTCAGGCCCTGTCGGGTTTCCTCGGGCCCTGTCGGGCTCCATCGAGCCCTGTCAGGCTCCATCGGGCCCTTTCGGGTTTGCTCGGGCCCTGTCGGGCTCCGTCAGGCCCTGTCGGACTTGCTCAGGCCCTGTCGGGTTTGCTCGAGCCCTGTCGGGCTCCATCAGGCCCTGTCGGGTTTGCTCGGGCCCTATCGGGCTCCGTCGGGCCCTGTCGGGTTTCCTCGGGCCCTGTCAGGCTCCATCGAGCCCTGTCAGGCTTCGTCGGGCCCTTTCGGTTTTGCTCGGGCCCTGTCAGGCTCCGTCAGGCCCTGTCGGGTTTGCTCGGGCCCTATCGGGCTCCGTCGGGCCCTGTCGGGTTTCCTCGGGCTCTATCGGTCTCCATCGAGCCCTGTCAGGCTCCGTCAGGCCCTGTCGGGTTTGCTCGGGCCCTATCGAGCTCCGTCGGGCCCTGTCGGGTTTCCTCGGGCTCTGTCGGTCTCCATCGAGCCCTTTCAGGCTCCGTCGGGCCCTGTCGGGTTTGCTCGGGCCCTGTCGGGTTTGCTCAGGCACTGTAGGGTTTGCTCAGGCCCTGTCGGGTTTGCTTGGGCCCTGTCGGGTTTGCTCGGGCCCTGTCGGGCTTCCTCGGGCCCTGTCGGGCTCCATCGAGCCCTGTCAGGCTCCGTCGGACCCTATCAGGCTTTGCTCGGGCCCTGTCGGGCTCCGTCAGGCCCTGTCGGGTTTGCTCGGGCCCTATCGGGCTCCGTCGGGCCCTGTCGGGTTTCCTCGGGCTCTGTCGGTCTCCATCGAGCCCTGTCAGGCTCCGTCGGGCCCTGTCGGGTTTGCTCGGGCCCTGTCGGGTTTGCTCAGGCACTGTCGGGTTTGCTCAGGCCCTGTCGGGTTTGCTTGGGCCCTGTCGGGCTCCGTCGGGCCCTGTCGGGTTTCCTCGGGCCCTGTCGGGCTCCATCGAGCCCTGTCAGGCTCCGTCTGGCCCTTTCGGGTTTGCTCGGGCCCTGTCGGGCTCCGTCGAGCCATGTCGGGTTTCCTCGGGCCCTGTCGGGTTCCATCGAGCCCTGTCAGGCTCCGTCGGGCCTTTTTGGGTTTGCTCGGGCCCTGTCGGGCTCCGTCGGGCCCTGTCAGGCTTTGTCAGGTCCTGTCAGGTTTGTTCTGGCCCTGTCGGGCCTTGTCGGGCCCTGTCGGGTTTGCTCGGGCTCTGTCGGGCTCCGTTGGGCCCTGTCGGGTTTGCTCGGGCACTGTCGGGTTTGCTCAGGCCCTGTCAGGCTCCGTCGACCCCTGTCAGGTTTGCTCGGGCCCTGTCGGGCTCCGTCGGGCCCTATCAGGTTTGCTCGGGCCCTGTCGGGTTTGCTCAGGCCCTGTCAGGCTCCGTCAAGCCCTGTCGGGTTTGCTCAGGCCCTGTCAGGCTCCGTCAGGCCCTGTCGGGTTTGCTCGGGCCCTGTCGGGTTTGCTGGGGCCCTTTCGGGCTCCGTCGGGCCCTGTCGGGTTTGCTCGGGCCCTGTCGGGCTCCGTCTAGCCCTGTCGGGTTTCCTCGGGCCCTGTCGGGCTCCATCGAGCCCTGTCAGGCTCTGTGAGGCTTTGTCGGGTTTGCTTGGGCCCTGTCGGGCTCCGTCGGGCCCTGTCAGGCTTTGTCGGGCCCTGTCGGTTTTGCTCGGGCCCTGTCGGGCCTTGTCGGGCCCTGTCAGGATTGCTCGGGCCCTGTCGGGCTCCGTCGAGCTTTGTCGGGTTTGTTCGGGCCCTTTCGGTTTTACTCAGGCCCTGTCAGGCTCCGACAAGCCCTGTCAGGTTTGCTCGGGCCCTGTCGGGTTTGCTCGGGCCCTGTCGGGCTCCGTCAGGCCCTGTCGGGTTTGCTCGGGCCCTATCGGGCTCCGTCGGGCCCTGTCGGGTTTCCTCGGGCTCTGTCGGTCTCCATCGAGCCCTGTCAGGCTCCGTCAGGCCCTGTCGGGTTTGCTCGGGCCCTATCGAGCTCCGTCGGGCCCTGTCGGGTTTCCTCGGGCTCTGTCGGTCTCCATCGAGCCCTTTCAGGCTCCGTCGGGCCCTGTCGGGTTTGCTCGGGCCCTGTCGGGTTTGCTCAGGCA
Organism: Patagioenas fasciata; assembly: GCF_037038585.1. NCBI lineage: Eukaryota > Metazoa > Chordata > Aves > Columbiformes > Columbidae > Patagioenas > Patagioenas fasciata. The sequence goes on from NC_092545.1 coordinate 1,945,816, forward strand.
CTGTAGGGTTTGCTCAGGCCCTGTCGGGTTTGCTTGGGCCCTGTTGGGTTTGCTCGGGCCCTGTCGGGCTTCCTCGGGCCCTGTCGGGCTCCATCGAGCCCTGTCAGGCTCCGTCGGACCCTATCAGGCTTTGCTCGGGCCCTGTCGGGCTCCGTCAGGCCCTGTCGGGTTTGCTCGGGCTCTGTCGGTCTCCATCGAGCCCTGTCAGGCTCCGTCAGGCCCTGTCGGGTTTGCTCGGGCTCTGTCGGTCTCCATCGAGCCCTGTCAGGCTCCGTCGGGCCCTGTCGGGTTTGCTCAGGCACTGTCGGGTTTGCTCAGGCCCTGTCGGGTTTGCTTGGGCCCTGTCGGGCTCCGTCGGGCCCTGTCGGGTTTCCTCGGGCCCTGTCGGGCTCCATCGAGCCCTGTCAGGCTCCGTCTGGCCCTTTCGGGTTTGCTCGGGCCCTGTCGGGCTCCGTCGAGCCATGTCGGGTTTCCTCGGGCCCTGTCGGGTTCCATCGAGCCCTGTCAGGCTCCGTCGGGCCTTTTTGGGTTTGCTCGGGCCCTGTCGGGCTCCGTCGGGCCCTGTCAGGCTTTGTCAGGTCCTGTCAGGTTTGTTCTGGCCCTGTCGGGCTTTGTCGGGCCCTGTCGGGTTTGCTCGGGCTCTGTCGGGCTCCGTTGGGCCCTGTCGGGTTTGCTCGGGCACTGTCGGGTTTGCTCAGGCCCTGTCAGGCTCCGTCGACCCCTGTCAGGTTTGCTCGGGCCCTGTCGGGCTCCGTTGAGCCATGTCGGGTTTGCTCGGGCCCTGTCGGGCTCCATCGAACCCTGTCAGGCTTTGTCGGGTCCTGTCGGGTTTGCTCAGGCCCTGTCAGGCTCCGTCGACCCCTGTCAGGTATGCTCGGGCCCTGTCGGGTTTGCTCAGGCCCTGTCAGGCTCCGTCGACCCCTGTCGGGCTCCGTCGGGCCCTGTCGGGCTCCGTCGGGCCCTGTCGGGTTTGCTCAGGCCCTGTCAGGCTCCGTCAGGCCCTGTCGGGTTTGCTCGGGCTCTGTCGGTCTCCATCGAGCCCTTTCAGGCTCCGTCAGGCCCTGTCGGGTTTGCTCGGGCCCTATCGGGCTCCGTCGGGCCCTGTCGGGTTTCCTCGGGCTCTGTCGGTCTCCATCGAGCCCTGTCAGGCTCCGTCGGGCCCTGTCGGGTTTGCTCGGGCCCTGTCGGGTTTGCTCAGGCACTGTCGGGTTTGCTCAGGCCCTGTCGGGTTTGCTTGGGCCCTGTCGGGCTCCGTCGGGCCCTGTCGGGTTTCCTCGGGCCCTGTCGGGCTCCATCGAGCCCTGTCAGGCTCCGTCTGGCCCTTTCGGGTTTGCTCGGGCCCTGTCGGGCTCCGTCGAGCCATGTCGGGTTTCCTCGGGCCCTGTCGGGTTCCATCGAGCCCTGTCAGGCTCCGTCGGGCCTTTTTGGGTTTGCTCGGGCCCTGTCGGGCTCCGTCGGGCCCTGTCAGGCTTTGTCAGGTCCTGTCAGGTTTGTTCTGGCCCTGTCGGGCCTTGTCGGGCCCTGTCGGGTTTGCTCGGGCTCTGTCGGGCTCCGTTGGGCCCTGTCGGGTTTGCTCGGGCACTGTCGGGTTTGCTCAGGCCCTGTCAGGCTCCGTCGACCCCTGTCAGGTTTGCTCGGGCCCTGTCGGGCTCCGTTGAGCCATGTCGGGTTTGCTCGGGCCCTGTCGGGCTCCATCGAACCCTGTCAGGCTTTGTCGGGTCCTGTCGGGTTTGCTCAGGCCCTGTCAGGCTCCGTCGACCCCTGTCAGGTATGCTCGGGCCCTGTCGGGTTTGCTCAGGCCCTGTCAGGCTCTGTCGACCCCTGTCAGGTTTGCTCGGGCCCTGTCGGGCTCCGTCGGGCCCTGTCGGGTTTGCTCAGGCCCTGTCAGGCTCCGTCAGGCCCTGTCGGGTTTGCTCGGGCTCTGTCGGGTTTGCTCGGGCCCTGTCGGGCTCCGTCGAGCTTTGTCGGGTTTGTTCGGGCCCTTTCTGTTTTACTCAGGCCCTGTCAGGCTCCGACAAGCCCTGTCAGGTTTGCTCGGGCCATGTCGGGTTTGCTCGGGCCCTCTCGGGCTCCGTCGGGCTCTGTCGGGTTTCCTCGGGCCCTGTCAGGCTCCGTCAGGCCCTGTCGTGTTTGCTCGGGCCCTGTCGGGTTTGCTGAAGCCCTGTCAGGCTTCGTCGGACCCTGTCGGGTTTGCTAGGGCCGTGTCGGGCTCCGTCGGGCCCTGTCCGGTTTGCTCGGGCCCTGTCGGATTTGCTTGGGCCCTGTCGGGCTCCGTCGAGCCGTGTCGGGTTTGCTCGGGCCCTGTCGGGCTCCATCAAACCCTGTCAGGCTTTGTCGGGTCCTGTCGCGTTTGCTCAGGCCCTGTCAGGCTCCGTCGATACCTGTCAGGTATGCTCGGGCCCTGTCGGGTTTGCTCAGGTCCTGTCAGGCGCCGTCGACCCCTGTCAGGTTTGCTCGGGCCCTGTCGGGCTCCGTCGGGCCCTGTCAGGTTTGCTCGGGCCCTGTCGGGCTCCGTCGGTCCCTGTCGGGTTTGCTCGGGCCCTGTCGGGTTTGCTCAGGCCCTGTCAGGCTCCGTCAAGCCCTGTCGGGTTTGCTCAGGCCCTGTCAGGCTCCGTCAGGCCCTGTCGGGTTTGCTCGGGCCCTGTCGGGTTTGCTGGGGCCCTGTCGGGCTCCGTCGGGCCCTGTCGGGTTTGCTCGGGCCCTGTCGGGCTCCGTTGGGCCCTGTCAGGCTTTGTCAGGTCCTGTCAGGTTTGTTCTGGCCCTGTCGGGCCTTGTCGGGCCCTGTCGAGTTTGCTCGGGCTCTGTCGGGCTCCGTTGGGCCCTGTCGGGTTTGCTCGGGCCCTGTCGGGTTTGCTCAGGCACTGTAGGGTTTGCTCAGGCCCTGTCGGGTTTGCTTGGGCCCTGTCGGGTTTGCTCGGGCCCTGTCGGGCTTCCTCGGGCCCTGTCGGGCTCCATCGAGCCCTGTCAGGCTCCGTCGGACCCTATCAGGCTTTGCTCGGGCCCTGTCGGGCTCCGTCAGGCCCTGTCGGGTTTGCTCGGGCCCTATCGGGCTCCGTCGGGCCCTGTCGGGTTTCCTCGGGCTCTGTCGGTCTCCATCGAGCCCTGTCAGGCTCCGTCGGGCCCTGTCGGGTTTGCTCGGGCCCTGTCGGGTTTGCTCAGGCACTGTCGGGTTTGCTCAGGCCCTGTCGGGTTTGCTTGGGCCCTGTCGGGCTCCGTCGGGCCCTGTCGGGTTTCCTCGGGCCCTGTCGGGCTCCATCGAGCCCTGTCAGGCTCCGTCTGGCCCTTTCGGGTTTGCTCGGGCCCTGTCGGGCTCCGTCGAGCCATGTCGGGTTTCCTCGGGCCCTGTCGGGTTCCATCGAGCCCTGTCAGGCTCCGTCGGGCCTTTTTGGGTTTGCTCGGGCCCTGTCGGGCTCCGTCGGGCCCTGTCAGGCTTTGTCAGGTCCTGTCAGGTTTGTTCTGGCCCTGTCGGGCCTTGTCGGGCCCTGTCGGGTTTGCTCGGGCTCTGTCGGGCTCCGTTGGGCCCTGTCGGGTTTGCTCGGGCACTGTCGGGTTTGCTCAGGCCCTGTCAGGCTCCGTCGACCCCTGTCAGGTTTGCTCGGGCCCTGTCGGGCTCCGTCGGGCCCTATCAGGTTTGCTCGGGCCCTGTCGGGTTTGCTCAGGCCCTGTCAGGCTCCGTCAAGCCCTGTCGGGTTTGCTCAGGCCCTGTCAGGCTCCGTCAGGCCCTGTCGGGTTTGCTCGGGCCCTGTCGGGTTTGCTGGGGCCCTTTCGGGCTCCGTCGGGCCCTGTCGGGTTTGCTCGGGCCCTGTCGGGCTCCGTCTAGCCCTGTCGGGTTTCCTCGGGCCCTGTCGGGCTCCATCGAGCCCTGTCAGGCTCTGTGAGGCTTTGTCGGGTTTGCTTGGGCCCTGTCGGGCTCCGTCGGGCCCTGTCAGGCTTTGTCGGGCCCTGTCGGTTTTGCTCGGGCCCTGTCGGGCCTTGTCGGGCCCTGTCAGGATTGCTCGGGCCCTGTCGGGCTCCGTCGAGCTTTGTCGGGTTTGTTCGGGCCCTTTCGGTTTTACTCAGGCCCTGTCAGGCTCCGACAAGCCCTGTCAGGTTTGCTCGGGCCCTGTCGGGTTTGCTCGGGCCCTGTCGGGCTCCGTCAGGCCCTGTCGGGTTTGCTCGGGCCCTATCGGGCTCCGTCGGGCCCTGTCGGGTTTCCTCGGGCTCTGTCGGTCTCCATCGAGCCCTGTCAGGCTCCGTCAGGCCCTGTCGGGTTTGCTCGGGCCCTATCGAGCTCCGTCGGGCCCTGTCGGGTTTCCTCGGGCTCTGTCGGTCTCCATCGAGCCCTTTCAGGCTCCGTCGGGCCCTGTCGGGTTTGCTCGGGCCCTGTCGGGTTTGCTCAGGCACTGTAGGGTTTGCTCAGGCCCTGTCGGGTTTGCTTGGGCCCTGTTGGGTTTGCTCGGGCCCTGTCGGGCTTCCTCGGGCCCTGTCGGGCTCCATCGAGCCCTGTCAGGCTCCGTCGGACCCTATCAGGCTTTGCTCGGGCCCTGTCGGGCTCCGTCAGGCCCTGTCGGGTTTGCTCGGGCTCTGTCGGTCTCCATCGAGCCCTGTCAGGCTCCGTCAGGCCCTGTCGGGTTTGCTCGGGCTCTGTCGGTCTCCATCGAGCCCTGTCAGGCTCCGTCGGGCCCTGTCGGGTTTGCTCAGGCACTGTCGGGTTTGCTCAGGCCCTGTCGGGTTTGCTTGGGCCCTGTCGGGCTCCGTCGGGCCCTGTCGGGTTTCCTCGGGCCCTGTCGGGCTCCATCGAGCCCTGTCAGGCTCCGTCTGGCCCTTTCGGGTTTGCTCGGGCCCTGTCGGGCTCCGTCGAGCCATGTCGGGTTTCCTCGGGCCCTGTCGGGTTCCATCGAGCCCTGTCAGGCTCCGTCGGGCCTTTTTGGGTTTGCTCGGGCCCTGTCGGGCTCCGTCGGGCCCTGTCAGGCTTTGTCAGGTCCTGTCAGGTTTGTTCTGGCCCTGTCGGGCTTTGTCGGGCCCTGTCGGGTTTGCTCGGGCTCTGTCGGGCTCCGTTGGGCCCTGTCGGGTTTGCTCGGGCACTGTCGGGTTTGCTCAGGCCCTGTCAGGCTCCGTCGACCCCTGTCAGGTTTGCTCGGGCCCTGTCGGGCTCCGTTGAGCCATGTCGGGTTTGCTCGGGCCCTGTCGGGCTCCATCGAACCCTGTCAGGCTTTGTCGGGTCCTGTCGGGTTTGCTCAGGCCCTGTCAGGCTCCGTCGACCCCTGTCAGGTATGCTCGGGCCCTGTCGGGTTTGCTCAGGCCCTGTCAGGCTCCGTCGACCCCTGTCGGGCTCCGTCGGGCCCTGTCGGGCTCCGTCGGGCCCTGTCGGGTTTGCTCAGGCCCTGTCAGGCTCCGTCAGGCCCTGTCGGGTTTGCTCGGGCTCTGTCGGTCTCCATCGAGCCCTTTCAGGCTCCGTCAGGCCCTGTCGGGTTTGCTCGGGCCCTATCGGGCTCCGTCGGGCCCTGTCGGGTTTCCTCGGGCTCTGTCGGTCTCCATCGAGCCCTGTCAGGCTCCGTCGGGCCCTGTCGGGTTTGCTCGGGCCCTGTCGGGTTTGCTCAGGCACTGTCGGGTTTGCTCAGGCCCTGTCGGGTTTGCTTGGGCCCTGTCGGGCTCCGTCGGGCCCTGTCGGGTTTCCTCGGGCCCTGTCGGGCTCCATCGAGCCCTGTCAGGCTCCGTCTGGCCCTTTCGGGTTTGCTCGGGCCCTGTCGGGCTCCGTCGAGCCATGTCGGGTTTCCTCGGGCCCTGTCGGGTTCCATCGAGCCCTGTCAGGCTCCGTCGGGCCTTTTTGGGTTTGCTCGGGCCCTGTCGGGCTCCGTCGGGCCCTGTCAGGCTTTGTCAGGTCCTGTCAGGTTTGTTCTGGCCCTGTCGGGCCTTGTCGGGCCCTGTCGGGTTTGCTCGGGCTCTGTCGGGCTCCGTTGGGCCCTGTCGGGTTTGCTCGGGCACTGTCGGGTTTGCTCAGGCCCTGTCAGGCTCCGTCGACCCCTGTCAGGTTTGCTCGGGCCCTGTCGGGCTCCGTTGAGCCATGTCGGGTTTGCTCGGGCCCTGTCGGGCTCCATCGAACCCTGTCAGGCTTTGTCGGGTCCTGTCGGGTTTGCTCAGGCCCTGTCAGGCTCCGTCGACCCCTGTCAGGTATGCTCGGGCCCTGTCGGGTTTGCTCAGGCCCTGTCAGGCTCTGTCGACCCCTGTCAGGTTTGCTCGGGCCCTGTCGGGCTCCGTCGGGCCCTGTCGGGTTTGCTCAGGCCCTGTCAGGCTCCGTCAGGCCCTGTCGGGTTTGCTCGGGCTCTGTCGGGTTTGCTCGGGCCCTGTCGGGCTCCGTCGAGCTTTGTCGGGTTTGTTCGGGCCCTTTCTGTTTTACTCAGGCCCTGTCAGGCTCCGACAAGCCCTGTCAGGTTTGCTCGGGCCATGTCGGGTTTGCTCGGGCCCTCTCGGGCTCCGTCGGGCTCTGTCGGGTTTCCTCGGGCCCTGTCAGGCTCCGTCAGGCCCTGTCGTGTTTGCTCGGGCCCTGTCGGGTTTGCTGAAGCCCTGTCAGGCTTCGTCGGACCCTGTCGGGTTTGCTAGGGCCGTGTCGGGCTCCGTCGGGCCCTGTCCGGTTTGCTCGGGCCCTGTCGGATTTGCTTGGGCCCTGTCGGGCTCCGTCGAGCCGTGTCGGGTTTGCTCGGGCCCTGTCGGGCTCCATCAAACCCTGTCAGGCTTTGTCGGGTCCTGTCGCGTTTGCTCAGGCCCTGTCAGGCTCCGTCGATACCTGTCAGGTATGCTCGGGCCCTGTCGGGTTTGCTCAGGTCCTGTCAGGCGCCGTCGACCCCTGTCAGGTTTGCTCGGGCCCTGTCGGGCTCCGTCGGGCCCTGTCAGGTTTGCTCGGGCCCTGTCGGGCTCCGTCGGTCCCTGTCGGGTTTGCTCGGGCCCTGTCGGGTTTGCTCAGGCCCTGTCAGGCTCCGTCAAGCCCTGTCGGGTTTGCTCAGGCCCTGTCAGGCTCCGTCAGGCCCTGTCGGGTTTGCTCGGGCCCTGTCGGGTTTGCTGGGGCCCTGTCGGGCTCCGTCGGGCCCTGTCGGGTTTGCTCGGGCCCTGTCGGGCTCCGTTGGGCCCTGTCAGGCTTTGTCAGGTCCTGTCAGGTTTGTTCTGGCCCTGTCGGGCCTTGTCGGGCCCTGTCGAGTTTGCTCGGGCTCTGTCGGGCTCCGTTGGGCCCTGTCGGGTTTGCTCGGGCACTGTCGGGTTTGCTCAGGCCCTGTCAGGCTCCGTCGACCCCTGTCAGGTTTGCTCGGGCCCTGTCGGGCTCCTTTGAGCCATGTCGGGTTTGCTCGGGCCCTGTCGGGCTCCATCGAACCCTGTCAGGCTTTGTCGGGTCCTGTCGGGTTTGCTCAGGCCCTGTCAGGCTCTGTCGACCCCTGTCAGGTATGCTCGGGCCCTGTCGGGTTTGCTCAGGCCCTGTCAGGCTCCGTCGACCCCTGTCAGGTTTGCTCGGGCCCTGTCGGGCTCTGTCGGGCCCTATCAGGTTTGCTCGGGCCCTGTCGGGTTTGCTCAGGCCCTGTCAGGCTCCGTCAAGCCCTGTCGGGTTTGCTCAGGCCCTGTCAGGCTCCGTCAGGCCCTGTCGGGTTTGCTTGGGCCCTGTCGGGTTTGCTGGGGCCCTTTCGGGCTCCGTCGGGCCCTGTCGGGTTTGCTCGGGCCCTGTCGGGCTCCGTCTAGCCCTGTCGGGTTTCCTCGGGCCCTGTCGGGCTCCATCGAGCCCTGTCAGGCTCTGTGAGGCTTTGTCGGGTTTGCTCGGGCCCTGTCGGGCTCCGTCAGGCCCTGTCGGGTTTGCTCGGGCCCTATCGGGCTCCGTCGGGCCCTGTCGGGCTCCGTCGGGCCCTGTCGGGTCTCCTCGGGCTCTGTCGGTCTCCATCGAGCCCTGTCAGGCTCCGTCGGGCCCTGTCGGGTTTGCTCAGGCCCTGTCGGGTTTGCTCAGGCACTGTCGGGTTTGCTCAGGCCCTGTCGGGTTTGCTTGGGCCCTGTCGGGCTCCGTCGGGCCCTGTCGGGTTTCCTCGGGCCCTGTCGGGTTCCATCGAGCCCTGTCAGGCTCCGTCGGGCCTTTTTGGGTTTGCTCGGGCCCTGTCGGGCTCCGTCGGGCCCTGTCAGGCTTTGTCAGGTCCTGTCAGGTTTGTTCTGGCCCTGTCGGGCTTTGTCGGGCCCTGTCGGGTTTGCTCGGGCTCTGTCGGGCTCCGTTGGGCCCTGTCGGGTTTGCTCGGGCACTGTCGGGTTTGCTCAGGCCCTGTCAGGCTCCGTCGACCCCTGTCAGGTTTGCTCGGGCCCTGTCGGGCTCCGTTGAGCCATGTCGGGTTTGCTCAGGCCCTGTCGGGCTCCATCGAACCCTGTCAGGCTTTGTCGGGTCCTGTCGGGTTTGCTCAGGCCCTGTCAGGCTCCGTCGACCCCTGTCAGGTATGCTCGGGCCCTGTCGGGTTTGCTCAGGCCCTGTCAGGCTCCGTCGACCCCTGTCAGGTTTGCTCGGGCCCTGTCGGGCTCCGTCGGGCCCTGTCGGGTTTGCTCAGGCCCTGTCAGGCTCCGTCAGGCCCTGTCGGGTTTGCTCGGGCTCTGTCGGTCTCCATCGAGCCCTTTCAGGCTCCGTCAGGCCCTGTCGGGTTTGCTCGGGCCCTATCGGGCTCCGTCGGGCCCTGTCGGGTTTCCTCGGGCTCTGTCGGTCTCCATCGAGCCCTGTCAGGCTCCGTCGGGCCCTGTCGGGTTTGCTCGGGCCCTGTCGGGTTTGCTCAGGCACTGTCGGGTTTGCTCAGGCCCTGTCGGGTTTGCTTGGGCCCTGTCGGGCTCCGTCGGGCCCTGTCGGGTTTCCTCGGGCCCTGTCGGGCTCCATCGAGCCCTGTCAGGCTCCGTCTGGCCCTTTCGGGTTTGCTCGGGCCCTGTCGGGCTCCGTCGAGCCATGTCGGGTTTCCTCGGGCCCTGTCGGGTTCCATCGAGCCCTGTCAGGCTCCGTCGGGCCTTTTTGGGTTTGCTCGGGCCCTGTCGGGCTCCGTCGGGCCCTGTCAGGCTTTGTCAGGTCCTGTCAGGTTTGTTCTGGCCCTGTCGGGCCTTGTCGGGCCCTGTCGGGTTTGCTCGGGCTCTGTCGGGCTCCGTTGGGCCCTGTCGGGTTTGCTCGGGCACTGTCGGGTTTGCTCAGGCCCTGTCAGGCTCCGTCGACCCCTGTCAGGTTTGCTCGGGCCCTGTCGGGCTCCGTTGAGCCATGTCGGGTTTGCTCGGGCCCTGTCGGGCTCCATCGAACCCTGTCAGGCTTTGTCGGGTCCTGTCGGGTTTGCTCAGGCCCTGTCAGGCTCCGTCGACCCCTGTCAGGTATGCTCGGGCCCTGTCGGGTTTGCTCAGGCCCTGTCAGGCTCTGTCGACCCCTGTCAGGTTTGCTCGGGCCCTGTCGGGCTCCGTCGGGCCCTGTCGGGTTTGCTCAGGCCCTGTCAGGCTCCGTCAGGCCCTGTCGGGTTTGCTCGGGCTCTGTCGGGTTTGCTCGGGCCCTGTCGGGCTCCGTCGAGCTTTGTCGGGTTTGTTCGGGCCCTTTCTGTTTTACTCAGGCCCTGTCAGGCTCCGACAAGCCCTGTCAGGTTTGCTCGGGCCATGTCGGGTTTGCTCGGGCCCTCTCGGGCTCCGTCGGGCTCTGTCGGGTTTCCTCGGGCCCTGTCAGGCTCCGTCAGGCCCTGTCGTGTTTGCTCGGGCCCTGTCGGGTTTGCTGAAGCCCTGTCAGGCTTCGTCGGACCCTGTCGGGTTTGCTAGGGCCGTGTCGGGCTCCGTCGGGCCCTGTCCGGTTTGCTCGGGCCCTGTCGGATTTGCTTGGGCCCTGTCGGGCTCCGTCGAGCCGTGTCGGGTTTGCTCGGGCCCTGTCGGGCTCCATCAAACCCTGTCAGGCTTTGTCGGGTCCTGTCGCGTTTGCTCAGGCCCTGTCAGGCTCCGTCGATACCTGTCAGGTATGCTCGGGCCCTGTCGGGTTTGCTCAGGTCCTGTCAGGCGCCGTCGACCCCTGTCAGGTTTGCTCGGGCCCTGTCGGGCTCCGTCGGGCCCTGTCAGGTTTGCTCGGGCCCTGTCGGGCTCCGTCGGTCCCTGTCGGGTTTGCTCGGGCCCTGTCGGGTTTGCTCAGGCCCTGTCAGGCTCCGTCAAGCCCTGTCGGGTTTGCTCAGGCCCTGTCAGGCTCCGTCAGGCCCTGTCGGGTTTGCTCGGGCCCTGTCGGGTTTGCTGGGGCCCTGTCGGGCTCCGTCGGGCCCTGTCGGGTTTGCTCGGGCCCTGTCGGGCTCCGTTGGGCCCTGTCAGGCTTTGTCAGGTCCTGTCAGGTTTGTTCTGGCCCTGTCGGGCCTTGTCGGGCCCTGTCGAGTTTGCTCGGGCTCTGTCGGGCTCCGTTGGGCCCTGTCGGGTTTGCTCGGGCACTGTCGGGTTTGCTCAGGCCCTGTCAGGCTCCGTCGACCCCTGTCAGGTTTGCTCGGGCCCTGTCGGGCTCCTTTGAGCCATGTCGGGTTTGCTCGGGCCCTGTCGGGCTCCATCGAACCCTGTCAGGCTTTGTCGGGTCCTGTCGGGTTTGCTCAGGCCCTGTCAGGCTCTGTCGACCCCTGTCAGGTATGCTCGGGCCCTGTCGGGTTTGCTCAGGCCCTGTCAGGCTCCGTCGACCCCTGTCAGGTTTGCTCGGGCCCTGTCGGGCTCTGTCGGGCCCTATCAGGTTTGCTCGGGCCCTGTCGGGTTTGCTCAGGCCCTGTCAGGCTCCGTCAAGCCCTGTCGGGTTTGCTCAGGCCCTGTCAGGCTCCGTCAGGCCCTGTCGGGTTTGCTTGGGCCCTGTCGGGTTTGCTGGGGCCCTTTCGGGCTCCGTCGGGCCCTGTCGGGTTTGCTCGGGCCCTGTCGGGCTCCGTCTAGCCCTGTCGGGTTTCCTCGGGCCCTGTCGGGCTCCATCGAGCCCTGTCAGGCTCTGTGAGGCTTTGTCGGGTTTGCTCGGGCCCTGTCGGGCTCCGTCAGGCCCTGTCGGGTTTGCTCGGGCCCTATCGGGCTCCGTCGGGCCCTGTCGGGCTCCGTCGGGCCCTGTCGGGTCTCCTCGGGCTCTGTCGGTCTCCATCGAGCCCTGTCAGGCTCCGTCGGGCCCTGTCGGGTTTGCTCAGGCCCTGTCGGGTTTGCTCAGGCACTGTCGGGTTTGCTCAGGCCCTGTCGGGTTTGCTTGGGCCCTGTCGGGCTCCGTCGGGCCCTGTCGGGTTTCCTCGGGCCCTGTCGGGCTCCATCGAGCCCTGTCAGGCTCCGTCTGGCCCTTTCGGGTTTGCTCGGGCCCTGTCGGGCTCCGTCGAGCCATGTCGGGTTTCCTCGGGCCCTGTCGGGTTCCATCGAGCCCTGTCAGGCTCCGTCGGGCCTTTTTGGGTTTGCTCGGGCCCTGTCGGGCTCCGTCGAGCCCTGTCAGGCTTTGTCAGGTCCTGTCAGGTTTGTTCTGCCCCTGTCGGGCCTTGTCGGGCCCTGTCGGGTTTGCTCGGGCTCTGTCGGGCTCCGTTGGGCCCTGTCGGGTTTGCTCGGGCACTGTCGGGTTTGCTCGGGCCCTGTCAGGCTCCGTCGACCCCTGTCAGGTTTGCTCGGGCCCTGTCGGGCTCCGTTGAGCCATGTCGGGTTTGCTCGGGCCCTGTCGGGCTCCATCGAACCCTGTCAAACTTTGTCGGGTCCTGTCGGGTTTGCTCAGGCCCTGTCAGGCTCCGTCGACCCCTGTCAGGTATGCTCGGGCCTTGTCGAGTTTGCTCAGGCCCTGTCAGGCTCCGTCGACCCCTGTCAGGTTTGCTCCTGCCCTGTCGGGCTCCGTCGGGCCCTGTCGGGTTTGCTCAGGCCCTGTCAGGCTCCGTCAGGCCCTGTCGGGTTTGCTCGGGCTCTGTCGGGTTTGCTGGGGCCCTGTCGGGCTCCGTCGGGCCCTGTCAGGTTTGCTCGGGCCCTGTCGGGCTCCGTCGAGCTTTGTCGGGTTTGTTCGGGCCCTTTCTGTTTTACTCAGGCCCTGTCAGGCTCCGACAAGCCCTGTCAGGTTTGCTCGGGCCATGTCGGGTTTGCTCGGGCCCTCTCGGGCTCCGTCGGGCTCTGTCGGGTTTCCTCGGGCCCTGTCAGGCTCCGTCAGGCCCTGTCGTGTTTGCTCGGGCCCTGTCGGGTTTGCTGAAGCCCTGTCAGGCTTCGTCGGACCCTGTCGGGTTTGCTAGGGCCGTGTCGGGCTCCGTCGGGCCCTGTCCGGTTTGCTCGGGCCCTGTCGGATTTGCTTGGGCCCTGTCGGGCTCCGTCGAGCCGTGTCGGGTTTGCTCGGGCCCTGTCGGGCTCCATCAAACCCTGTCAGGCTTTGTCGGGTCCTGTCGCGTTTGCTCAGGCCCTGTCAGGCTCCGTCGATCCCTGTCAGGTATGGTCGGGCCCTGTCGGGTTTGCTCAGGCCCTGTCAGGCGCCGTCGACCCCTGTCAGGTTTGCTCGGGCCCTGTCGGGCTCCGTCGGGCCCTGTCAGGTTTGCTCGGGCCCTGTCGGGCTCCGTCGGTCCCTGTCGGGTTTGCTCGGGCCCTGTCGGGTTTGCTCAGGCCCTGTCAGGCTCCGTCAAGCCCTGTCGGGTTTGCTCAGGCCCTGTCAGGCTCCGTCAGGCCCTGTCGGGTTTGCTCGGGCCCTGTCGGGTTTGCTGGGGCCCTTTCGGGCTCCGTCGGGCCCTGTCGGGTTTGCTCGGGCCCTGTCGGGCTCCGTCTAGCCCTGTCGGGTTTCCTCGGGCCCTGTCGGGCTCCATCGAGCCCTGTCAGGCTCTGTGAGGCTTTGTCGGGTTTGCTCGGGCCCTGTCGGGCTCCGTCGGGCCCTGTCAGGCTTTGTCGGGCCCTGTCGGTTTTGCTCGGGCCCTGTCGGGCCTTGTCGGGCCCTGTCGGGATTGCTCGGGCCCTGTCGGGCTCCGTCGAGCTTTGTCGGGTTTGTTCGGGCCCTTTCGGTTTTACTCAGGCCCTGTCAGGCTCCGACAAGCCCTGTCAGGTTTGCTCGGGCCCTGTCGGGTTTGCTCGGGCCCTCTCGGGCTCCGTCGGGCTCTGTCGGGTTTCCTCGGGCCCTGTCAGGCTCCGTCAGGCCCTGTCGGGTTTGCTCGGGCCCTATCGGGCTCCGTGGGGCCCTGTCGGGTTTCCTCGGGCCCTGTCGGGCTCCATCGAGCCCTGTCAAGCTCCGTCGGGCCCTTTCGGGTTTGCTCGGGCCCTGTCGGGCTCCGTCAGGCACTGTCGGACTTGCTCAGGCCCTGTCGGGTTTGCTCGAGCCCTGTCGGGCTCCATCGGGCCCTGTCGGGTTTGCTCGGGCCCTATCGGGCTCCGTCGGGCCCTGTCGGGTTTCCTCGGGCTCTGTCGGTCTCCATCGAGCCCTTTCAGGCTCCGTCGGGCCCTGTCGGGTTTGCTCGGGCCCTGTCGGGTTTGCTCAGGCACTGTAGGGTTTGCTCAGGCCCTGTCGGGTTTGCTTGGGCCCTGTCGGGTTTGCTCGGGCCCTATCGGGCTCCGTCGGGCCCTGTCGGGTTTCCTCGGGCTCTGTCGGTCTCCATCGAGCCCTGTCAGGCTCCGTCAGGCCCTGTCGGGTTTGCTCGGGCCCTATCGAGCTCCGTCGGGCCCTGTCGGGTTTCCTCGGGCTTTGACGGTCTCCATCGAGCCCTGTCAGGCTCTGTCGGGCCCTGTCGGGTTTGCTCGGGCCCTGTCGGGTTTGCTCAGGCACTGTCGGGTTTGCTCAGGCCCTGTCGGGTTTGCTTGGGCCCTGTCGGGTTTGCTCGGGCCCTGTCGGGCTTCCTCGGGCCCTGTCGGGCTCCATCGAGCCCTGTCAGGCTCCGTCGGACCCTATCAGGCTTTGCTCGAGCCCTGTCGGGCTCCGTCAGGCCCTGTCGGGTTTGCTCAGGCCCTATCGGGCTCCGTCGGGCCCTGTCGGGTTTCCTCGGGCTCTGTCGGTCTCCATCGAGCCCTGTCAGGCTCCGTCGGGCCCTGTCGGGTTTGCTCGGGCCCTGTCGGGTTTGCTCAGGCACTGTCGGGTTTGCTCAGGCCCTGTCGGGTTTGCTTGGGCCCTGTCGGGCTCCGTCGGGCCCTGTCGGGTTTGCTCGGGCCCTGTCGGGCTCCATTGAGCCCTGTCAGGCTCCGTCGAGCCCTTTCGGGTTTGCTCGGGCCCTGTCGGGCTCCGTCGAGCCATGTCGGGTTTCCTCGGGCCCTGTCGGGTTCCATCGAGCCCTGTCAGGCTCCGTCGGGCCTTTTTGGGTTTGCTCGGGCCCTGTCGGGCTCCGTCGGGCCCTGTCAGGCTTTGTCAGGTCCTGTCAGGTTTGTTCTGGCCCTGTCGGGCCTTGTCGGGCCCTGTCGAGTTTGCTCGGGCTCTGTCGGGCTCCGTTGGGCCCTGTCGGGTTTGCTCGGGCACTGTCGGGTTTGCTCAGGCCCTGTCAGGCTCCGTCGACCCCTGACAGGTTTGCTCGGGCCCTGTCGGGCTCCTTTGAGCCATGTCGGGTTTGCTCGGGCCCTGTCGGGCTCCATCGAACCCTGTCAGGCTTTGTCGGGTCCTGTCGGGTTTGCTCAGGCCCTGTCAGGCTCCGTCGACCCCTGTCAGGTATGCTCGGGCCCTGTCGGGTTTGCTCAGGCCCTGTCAGGCTCCGTCGACCCCTGTCAGGTTTGCTCGGGCCCTGTCGGCCTCCGTCGGGCCCTATCAGGTTTGCTCGGGCCCTGTCGGGTTTGCTCAGGCCCTGTCAGGCTCCGTCAAGCCCTGTCGGGTTTGCTCAGGCCCTGTCAGGCTCCGTCAGGCCCTGTCGGGTTTGCTTGGGCCCTGTCGGGTTTGCTGGGGCCCTTTCGGGCTCCGTCGGGCCCTGTCGGGTTTGCTCGGGCCCTGTCGGGCTCCGTCTAGCCCTGTCGGGTTTCCTCGGGCCCTGTCGGGCTCCATCGAGCCCTGTCAGGCTCTGTGAGGCTTTGTCGGGTTTGCTCGGGCCCTGTCGGGCTCCGTCAGGCCCTGTCGGGTTTGCTCGGGCCCTATCGGGCTCCGTCGGGCCCTGTCGGGCTCCGTCGGGCCCTGTCGGGTCTCCTCGGGCTCTGTCGGTCTCCATCGAGCCCTGTCAGGCTCCGTCGGGCCCTGTCGGGTTTGCTCAGGCCCTGTCGGGTTTGCTCAGGCACTGTCGGGTTTGCTCAGGCCCTGTCGGGTTTGCTTGGGCCCTGTCGGGCTCCGTCGGGCCCTGTCGGGTTTCCTCGGGCCCTGTCGGGCTCCATCGAGCCCTGTCAGGCTCCGTCTGGCCCTTTCGGGTTTGCTCGGGCCCTGTCGGGCTCCGTCGAGCCATGTCGGGTTTCCTCGGGCCCTGTCGGGCTCCATCGAGCCCTGTCAGGCTCCGTCGGGCCTTTTTGGGTTTGCTCGGGCCCTGTCGGGCTCCGTCGGGCCCTGTCAGGCTTTGTCAGGTCCTGTCAGGTTTGTTCTGCCCCTGTCGGGCCTTGTCGGGCCCTGTCGGGTTTGCTCGGGCTCTGTCGGGCTCCGTTGGGCCCTGTCGGGTTTGCTCGGGCACTGTCGGGTTTGCTCAGGCCCTGTCAGGCTCCGTCGACCCCTGTCAGGTTTGCTCGGGCCCTGTCGGGCTCCGTTGAGCCATGTCGGGTTTGCTCGGGCCCTGTCGGGCTCCATCGAACCCTGTCAAACTTTGTCGGGTCCTGTCGGGTTTGCTCAGGCCCTGTCAGGCTCCGTCGACCCCTGTCAGGTATGCTCGGGCCCTGTCGAGTTTGCTCAGGCCCTGTCAGGCTCCGTCGACCCCTGTCAGGTTTGCTCCTGCCCTGTCGGGCTCCGTCGGGCCCTGTCGGGTTTGCTCAGGCCCTGTCAGGCTCCGTCAGGCCCTGTCGGGTTTGCTCGGGCTCTGTCGGGTTTGCTGGGGCCCTGTCAGGCTCCGTCGGGCCCTGTCAGGTTTGCTCGGGCCCTGTCGGGCTCCGTCGAGCTTTGTCGGGTTTGTTCGGGCCCTTTCTGTTTTACTCAGGCCCTGTCAGGCTCCGACAAGCCCTGTCAGGTTTGCTCGGGCCATGTCGGGTTTGCTCGGGCCCTCTCGGGCTCCGTCGGGCTCTGTCGGGTTTCCTCGGGCCCTGTCAGGCTCCGTCAGGCCCTGTCGTGTTTGCTCGGGCCCTGTCGGGTTTGCTGAAGCCCTGTCAGGCTTCGTCGGACCCTGTCGGGTTTGCTAGGGCCGTGTCGGGCTCCGTCGGGCCCTGTCCGGTTTGCTCGGGCCCTGTCGGATTTGCTTGGGCCCTGTCGGGCTCCGTCGAGCCGTGTCGGGTTTGCTCGGGCCCTGTCGGGCTCCATCAAACCCTGTCAGGCTTTGTCGGGTTCTGTCGCGTTTGCTCAGGCCCTGTCAGGCTCCGTCGATCCCTGTCAGGTATGGTCGGGCCCTGTCGGGTTTGCTCAGGCCCTGTCAGGCGCCGTCGACCCCTGTCAGGTTTGCTCGGGCCCTGTCGGGCTCCGTCGGGCCCTGTCAGGTTTGCTCGGGCCCTGTCGGGCTCCGTCGGTCCCTGTCGGGTTTGCTCGGGCCCTGTCGGGTTTGCTCAGGCCCTGTCAGGCTCCGTCAAGCCCTGTCGGGTTTGCTCAGGCCCTGTCAGGCTCCGTCAGGCCCTGTCGGGTTTGCTCGGGCCCTGTCGGGTTTGCTGGGGCCCTGTCGGGCTCCGTCGGGCCCTGTCGGGTTTGCTCGGGCCCTGTCGGGCTCCGTCTAGCCCTGTCGGGTTTCCTCGGGCCCTGTCGGGCTCCATCGAGCCCTGTCAGGCTCTGTGAGGCTTTGTCGGGTTTGCTCGGGCCCTGTCGGGCTCCGTCGGGCCCTGTCAGGCTTTGTCGGGCCCTGTCGGTTTTGCTCGGGCCCTGTCGGGTTTGCTCGGGCCCTGTCGGGTTTGCTCGGGCCCTCTCGGGCTCCGTCGGGCTCTGTCGGGTTTCCTCGGGCCCTGTCAGGCTCCGTCAGGCCCTGTCGGGTTTGCTCGGGCCCTATCTGGCTCCGTGGGGCCCTGTCGGGTTTCCTCGGGCCCTGTCGGGCTCCATCGAGCCCTGTCAAGCTCCGTCGGGCCCTTTCGGGTTTGCTCGGGCCCTGTCGGGCTCCGTCAGGCACTGTCGGACTTGCTCAGGCCCTGTCGGGTTTGCTCGAGCCCTGTCGGGCTCCATCGGGCCCTGTCGGGTTTGCTCGGGCCCTATCGGGCTCCGTCGGGCCCTGTCGGGTTTCCTCGGGCCCTGTCAGGCTCCATCGAGCCCTGTCAGGCTTCGTCGGGCACTTTCGGGTTTGCTCGGGCCCTGTCGGGCTCCGTCAGGCCCTGTCGGGTTTGCTCGGGCCCTATCGGGCTCCGTCGGGCCCTGTCGGGTTTCCTCGGGCTCTGTCGGTCTCCATCGAGCCCTTTCAGGCTCCGTCGGGCCCTGTCGGGTTTGCTCGGGCCCTGTCGGGTTTGCTCAGGCACTGTAGGGTTTGCTCAGGCCCTGTCGGGTTTGCTTGGGCCCTGTCGGGTTTGCTCGGGCCCTATCGGGCTCCGTCGGGCCCTGTCGGGTTTCCTCGGGCTCTGTCGGTCTCCATCGAGCCCTGTCAGGCTCCGTCAGGCCCTGTCGGGTTTGCTCGGGCCCTATCGAGCTCCGTCGGGCCCTGTCGGGTTTCCTCGGGCTTTGACGGTCTCCATCGAGCCCTGTCAGGCTCTGTCGGGCCCTGTCGGGTTTGCTCGGGCCCTGTCGGGTTTGCTCAGGCACTGTCGGGTTTGCTCAGGCCCTGTCGGGTTTGCTTGGGCCCTGTCGGGTTTGCTCGGGCCCTGTCGGGCTTCCTCGGGCCCTGTCGGGCTCCATCGAGCCCTGTCAGGCTCCGTCGGACCCTATCAGGCTTTGCTCGAGCCCTGTCGGGCTCCGTCAGGCCCTGTCGGGTTTGCTCAGGCCCTATCGGGCTCCGTCGGGCCCTGTCGGGTTTCCTCGGGCTCTGTCGGTCTCCATCGAGCCCTGTCAGGCTCCGTCGGGCCCTGTCGGGTTTGCTCGGGCCCTGTCGGGTTTGCTCAGGCACTGTCGGGTTTGCTCAGGCCCTGTCGGGTTTGCTTGGGCCCTGTCGGGCTCCGTCGGGCCCTGTCGGGTTTCCTCGGGCCCTGTCGGGCTCCATCGAGCCCTGTCAGGCTCCGTCGGGCCCTTTCGGGTTTGCTCGGGCCCTGTCGGGCTCCGTCGAGCCATGTCGGGTTTCCTCGGGCCCTGTCGGGTTCCATCGAGCCCTGTCAGGCTCCGTCGGGCCTTTTTGGGTTTGCTCGGGCCCTGTCGGGCTCCGTCGGGCCCTGTCAGGCTTTGTCAGGTCCTGTCAGGTTTGTTCTGGCCCTGTCGGGCCTTGTCGGGCCCTGTCGGGTTTGCTCGGGCTCTGTCGGGCTCCGTTGGGCCCTGTCGGGTTTGCTCGGGCACTGTCGGGTTTGCTCAGGCCCTGTCAGGCTCCGTCGACCCCTGTCAGGTTTGCTCGGGCCCTGTCGGGCTCCTTTGAGCCATGTCGGGTTTGCTCGGGCCCTGTCGGGCTCCATCGAACCCTGTCAGGCTTTGTCGGGTCCTGTCGGGTTTGCTCAGGCCCTGTCAGGCTCCGTCGACCCCTGTCAGGTATGCTCGGGCCCTGTCGGGTTTGCTCAGGCCCTGTCAGGCTCCGTCGACCCCTGTCAGGTTTGCTCGGGCCCTGTCGGGCTCCGTCGGGCCCTATCAGGTTTGCTCGGGCCCTGTCGGGTTTGCTCAGGCCCTGTCAGGCTCCGTCAAGCCCTGTCGGGTTTGCTCAGGCCCTGTCAGGCTCCGTCAGGCCCTGTCGGGTTTGCTCGGGCCCTGTCGGGTTTGCTGGGGCCCTTTCGGGCTCCGTCGGGCCCTGTCGGGTTTGCTCGGGCCCTGTCGGGCTCCGTCTAGCCCTGTCGGGTTTCCTCGGGCCCTGTCGGGCTCCATCGAGCCCTGTCAGGCTCTGTGAGGCTTTGTCGGGTTTGCTCGGGCCCTGTCGGGCTCCGTCGGGCCCTGTCAGGCTTTGTCGGGCCCTGTCGGTTTTGCTCGGGCCCTGTCGGGCCTTGTCGGGCCCTGTCGGGATTGCTCGGGCCCTGTCGGGCTCCGTCGAGCTTTGTCGGGTTTGTTCGGGCCCTTTCGGTTTTACTCAGGCCCTGTCAGGCTCCGACAAGCCCTGTCAGGTTTGCTCGGGCCCTGTCGGGTTTGCTCGGGCCCTCTCGGGCTCCGTCGGGCTCTGTCGGGTTTCCTCGGGCCCTGTCAGGCTCCGTCAGGCCCTGTCGGGTTTGCTCGGGCCTTATCGGGCTCCGTGGGGCCCTGTCGGGTTTCCTCGGGCCCTGTCGGGCTCCATCGAGCCCTGTCAGGCTCCGTCGGGCCCTTTCGGGTTTGCTCGGGCCCTGTCGGGCTCCGTCAGGCCCTGTCGGACTTGCTCAGGCCCTGTCGGGTTTGCTCGAGCCCTGTCGGGCTCCATCGGGCCCTGTCGGGTTTGCTCGGGCCCTATCGGGCTCCGTCGGGCCCTGTCGGGTTTCCTCGGGCCCTGTCAGGCTCCATCGAGCCCTGTCAGGCTTCGTCGGGCCCTTTCGGGTTTGCTCGGGCCCTGTCAGGCTCCGTCAGGCCCTGTCGGACTTGCTCAGGCCCTGTCGGGTTTGCTCGGGCCCTGTCGGGCTCCGTCAGGCCCTGTCGGACTTGCTCAGGCCCTGTCGGGTTTGCTCGGGCCCTGTCGGGCTCCGTCGGGCCCTGTCAGGCTTTGTCAGGTCCTGTCAGGTTTGTTCTGCCCCTGTCGGGCCTTGTCGGGCCCTGTCGGGTTTGCTCGGGCTCTGTCGGGCTCCGTTGGGCCCTGTCGGGTTTGCTCGGGCACTGTCGGGTTTGCTCAGGCCCTGTCAGGCTCCGTCGACCCCTGTCAGGTTTGCTCGGGCCCTGTCGGGCTCCGTTGAGCCATGTCGGGTTTGCTCGGGCCCTGTCGGGCTCCATCGAACCCTGTCAGGCTTTGTCGGGTCCTGTCGGGTTTGCTCAGGCCCTGTCAGGCTCCGTCGACCCCTGTCAGGTATGCTCGGGCCCTGTCGGGTTTGCTCAGGCCCTGTCAGGCTCCGTCGACCCCTGTCAGGTTTGCTCGGGCCCTGTCGGGCTCCGTCGGGCCCTGTCGGGTTTCCTCAGGCCCTGTCAGGCTCCGTCAGGCCCTGTCGGGTTTGCTCGGGCTCTGTCGGGTTTGCTGGGGCCCTGTCGGGCTCCGTCGGGCCCTGTCGGGTTTTCTCGGGCCCTGTCGGGCTCCGTCGAGCTTTGTCGGGTTTGTTCGGGCCCTTTCTGTTTTACTCAGGCCCTGTCAGGCTCCGACAAGCCCTGTCAGGTTTGCTCGGGCCCTGTCGGGTTTCCTCGGGCCCTGTCGGGCTCCATCGAGCCCTGTCAGGCTCCGTCGGGCCCTTTCGGGTTTGCTCGGGCCCTGTCGGGCTCCGTCAGGCACTGTCGGACTTGCTCAGGCCCTGTCGGGTTTGCTCGAGCCCTGTCGGGATCCATCGGGCCCTGTCGGGTTTGCTCGGGCCCTATCGGGCTCCGTCGGGCCCTGTCGGGTTTCCTCGGGCCCTGTCAGGCTCCATCGAGCCCTGTCAGGCTTCGTCGGGCCCTTTCGGGTTTGCTCGGGCCCTGTCGGGCTCCGTCAGGCCCTGTCGGGTTTGCTCGGGCCCTATCGGGCTCCGTCGGGCCCTGTCGGTTTTCCTCGGGCTCTGTCGGTCTCCATCGAGCCCTGTCAGGCTCCGTCAGGCCCTGTCGGGTTTGCTCGGGCCCTATCGAGCTCCGTCGGGCCCTGTCGGGTTTCCTCGGGCTTTGACGGTCTCCATCGAGCCCTGTCAGGCTCTGTCGGGCCCTGTCGGGTTTGCTCGGGCCCTGTCGGGTTTGCTCAGGCACTGTCGGGTTTGCTCAGGCCCTGTCGGGTTTGCTTGGGCCCTGTCGGGTTTGCTCGGGCCCTGTCGGGCTTCCTCGGGCCCTGTCGGGCTCCATCGAGCCCTGTCAGGCTCCGTCGGACCCTATCAGGCTTTGCTCGAGCCCTGTCGGGCTCCGTCAGGCCCTGTCGGGTTTGCTCAGGCCCTATCGGGCTCCGTCGGGCCCTGTCGGGTTTCCTCGGGCTCTGTCGGTCTCCATCGAGCCCTGTCAGGCTCCGTCGGGCCCTGTCGGGTTTGCTCGGGCCCTGTCGGGTTTGCTCAGGCACTGTCGGGTTTGCTCAGGCCCTGTCGGGTTTGCTTGGGCCCTGTCGGGCTCCGTCGGGCCCTGTCGGGTTTCCTCGGGCCCTGTCGGGCTCCATCGAGCCCTGTCAGGCTCCGTCGGGCCCTTTCGGGTTTGCTCGGGCCCTGTCGGGCTCCGTCGAGCCATGTCGGGTTTCCTCGGGCCCTGTCGGGTTCCATCGAGCCCTGTCAGGCTCCGTCGGGCCTTTTTGGGTTTGCTCGGGCCCTGTCGGGCTCCGTCGGGCCCTGTCAGGCTTTGTCAGGTCCTGTCAGGTTTGTTCTGGCCCTGTCGGGCCTTGTCGGGCCCTGTCGGGTTTGCTCGGGCTCTGTCGGGCTCCGTTGGGCCCTGTCGGGTTTGCTCGGGCACTGTCGGGTTTGCTCAGGCCCTGTCAGGCTCCGTCGACCCCTGTCAGGTTTGCTCGGGCCCTGTCGGGCTCCTTTGAGCCATGTCGGGTTTGCTCGGGCCCTGTCGGGCTCCATCGAACCCTGTCAGGCTTTGTCGGGTCCTGTCGGGTTTGCTCAGGCCCTGTCAGGCTCCGTCGACCCCTGTCAGGTATGCTCGGGCCCTGTCGGGTTTGCTCAGGCCCTGTCAGGCTCCGTCGACCCCTGTCAGGTTTGCTCGGGCCCTGTCGGGCTCCGTCGGGCCCTATCAGGTTTGCTCGGGCCCTGTCGGGTTTGCTCAGGCCCTGTCAGGCTCCGTCAAGCCCTGTCGGGTTTGCTCAGGCCCTGTCAGGCTCCGTCAGGCCCTGTCGGGTTTGCTCGGGCCCTGTCGGGTTTGCTGGGGCCCTTTCGGGCTCCGTCGGGCCCTGTCGGGTTTGCTCGGGCCCTGTCGGGCTCCGTCTAGCCCTGTCGGGTTTCCTCGGGCCCTGTCGGGCTCCATCGAGCCCTGTCAGGCTCTGTGAGGCTTTGTCGGGTTTGCTCGGGCCCTGTCGGGCTCCGTCGGGCCCTGTCAGGCTTTGTCGGGCCCTGTCGGTTTTGCTCGGGCCCTGTCGGGCCTTGTCGGGCCCTGTCGGGATTGCTCGGGCCCTGTCGGGCTCCGTCGAGCTTTGTCGGGTTTGTTCGGGCCCTTTCGGTTTTACTCAGGCCCTGTCAGGCTCCGACAAGCCCTGTCAGGTTTGCTCGGGCCCTGTCGGGTTTGCTCGGGCCCTCTCGGGCTCCGTCGGGCTCTGTCGGGTTTCCTCGGGCCCTGTCAGGCTCCGTCAGGCCCTGTCGGGTTTGCTCGGGCCTTATCGGGCTCCGTGGGGCCCTGTCGGGTTTCCTCGGGCCCTGTCGGGCTCCATCGAGCCCTGTCAGGCTCCGTCGGGCCCTTTCGGGTTTGCTCGGGCCCTGTCGGGCTCCGTCAGGCCCTGTCGGACTTGCTCAGGCCCTGTCGGGTTTGCTCGAGCCCTGTCGGGCTCCATCGGGCCCTGTCGGGTTTGCTCGGGCCCTATCGGGCTCCGTCGGGCCCTGTCGGGTTTCCTCGGGCCCTGTCAGGCTCCATCGAGCCCTGTCAGGCTTCGTCGGGCCCTTTCGGGTTTGCTCGGGCCCTGTCAGGCTCCGTCAGGCCCTGTCGGGTTTGCTCGGGCCCTATCGGGCTCCGTCGGGCCCTGTCGGGTTTCCTCGGGCTCTGTCGGTCTCCATCGAGCCCTGTCAGGCTCCGTCAGGCCCTGTCGGGTTTGCTCGGGCCCTATCGAGCTCCATCGGGCCCTGTCGGGTTTCCTCGGGCTCTGTCGGTCTCCATCGAGCCCTTTCAGGCTCCGTCGGGCCCTGTCGGGTTTGCTCGGGCCCTGTCGGGTTTGCTCAGGCACTGTAGGGTTTGCTCAGGCCCTGTCGGGTTTGCTTGGGCCCTGTCGGGTTTGCTCGGGCCCTGTCGGGCTTCCTCGGGCCCTGTCGGGCTCCATCGAGCCCTGTCAGGCTCCGTCGGACCCTATCAGGCTTTGCTCGGGCCCTGTCGGGCTCCGTCAGGCCCTGTCGGGTTTGCTCAGGCCCTGTCGGGTTTTCTCGGGCCCTATCGGGCTCCGTCGGGCCCTGTCGGGTTTCCTCGGGCTCTGTCGGTCTCCATCGAGCCCTGTCGGGTTTGCTCGGGCCCTGTCGGGTTTGCTCAGGCACTGTCGGGTTTGCTCAGGCCCTGTCGGGTTTGCTTGGGCCCTGTCGGGCTCCGTCGGGCCCTGTCGGGTTTCCTCGGGCCCTGTCGGGCTCCATCGAGCCCTGTCAGGCTCCGTCTGGCCCTTTCGGGTTTGCTCGGGCCCTGTCGGGCTCCGTCAAGCCATGTCGGGTTTCCTCGGGCCCTGTCGGGTTCCATCGAGCCCTGTCAGGCTCCGTCGGGCCTTTTTGGGTTTGCTCGGGCCCTGTCGGGCTCCGTCGGGCCCTGTCAGGCTTTGTCAGGTCCTGTCAGGTTTGTTCTGCCCCTGTCGGGCCTTGTCGGGCCCTGTCGGGTTTGCTCGGGCTCTGTCGGGCTCCGTTGGGCCCTGTCGGGTTTGCTCGGGCACTGTCGGGTTTGCTCAGGCCCTGTCAGGCTCCGTCGACCCCTGTCAGGTTTGCTCGGGCCCTGTCGGGCTCCGTTGAGCCATGTCGGGTTTGCTCGGGCCCTGTCGGGCTCCATCGAACCCTGTCAGGCTTTGTCGGGTCCTGTCGGGTTTGCTCAGGCCCTGTCAGGCTCCGTCGACCCCTGTCAGGTATGCTCGGGCCCTGTCGGGTTTGCTCAGGCCCTGTCAGGCTCCGTCGACCCCTGTCAGGTTTGCTCGGGCCCTGTCGGGCTCCGTCGGGCCCTGTCGGGTTTGCTCAGGCCCTGTCATGCTCCGTCAGGCCCTGTCGGGTTTGCTCGGGCTCTGTCGGGTTTGCTGGGGCCCTGTCGGGCTCCGTCGGGCCCTGTCGGGTTTGCTCGGGCCCTGTCGGGCTCCGTCGAGCTTTGTCGGGTTTGTTCGGGCCCTTTCTGTTTTACTCAGGCCCTGTCAGGCTCCGACAAGCCCTGTCAGGTTTGCTCGGGCCATGTTGGGTTTGCTCGGGCCCTCTCGGGCTCCGTCGGGCTCTGTCGGGTTTCCTCGGGCCCTGTCAGGCTCCGTCAGGCCCTGTCCGGTTTGCTCGGGCCCTGTCGGATTTTCTTGGGCCCTGTCGGGCTCCGTCGAGCCGTGTCGGGTTTGCTCGGGCCCTGTCGGGCTCCATCAAACCCTGTCAGGCTTTGTCGGGTCCTGTCGCGTTTGCTCAGGCCCTGTCAGGCTCCGTCGACCCCTGTCAGGTATGCTCGGGCCCTGTCGGGTTTGCTCAGGCCCTGTCAGGCTCTGTCGACCCCTGTCAGGTTTGCTCGGGCCCTGTCGGGCTCCGTCGGGCCCTGTCAGGTTTGCTCGGGCCCTGTCGGGCTCCGTCGGTCCCTGTCGGGTTTGCTCGGGCCCTGTCGGGTTTGCTCAGGCCCTGTCAGGCTCCGTCGAGCCCTGGCGGGTTTGCTCGGGCCCTGTCAGGCTCCGTCAGGCCCTGTCGGGTTTGCTCGGGCCCTGTCGGGTTTGCTAGGGCCCTGTTGGGCTCCGTCGGGCCCTGTCTGGTTTCCTCGGGCCCTGTCGGGCTCCGTCGGACCCTGTCGGGTTTGCTCGGGCCCTGTCGGGTTTGCTGAAGCCCTGTTGGGCTTCGTCGGACCCTGTCGGGTTTGCTCGGGCTCTGTCGGGCTCCGTCGAGCCCTGTCAGGTTTGCTCGGGCCCTGTCAGGCTCCGTCGCGCCCTGTCGGGTTTCCTCGGGCCCTGTCGGGCTCCATTGAGCCCTGTCAGGTTTGCTCGGGCCCTGTCCGGTTTGCTCGGGCCCTGTCAGTCTCCATCGGACCCTGTCAGGCTTTGTTGGGTTCTGTCAGGTTTGCTCGGGCCCTGTCGGGTTTGCCCGCATCCTGTCGGGCTTTGTCAAGCCCAGTCAGGTTCGCTCGGGCCCTGTCGGGTTTGCTCGGGCCCTGTCAGGCTCCGTCAGGCCCTGTCGGGTATGCTCGTGCCCTGTCGGGCTCCGTCGCGCCCTGTCGGGTTTGCTCGGGCTCTGTCGGGCTCCAGCGTGCCCTGTCGGGTTTGCTCGGGCCCTGTCGGGCTCCGTCAGGCCCTGTCGGGTTCGCTCGGGCCCTATCGGGCTCCGTCGGGCCCTGTCGGGTTTCCTCGGGCCCTGTCGGGCTCCATCGAGCCCTGTCAGGCTCTGTCGGGCCCTTTCAGGTTTGCTTGGGCCCTGTCGGGCTCCGTCGGGCCCTGTCGGGTTTGCTCAGGCCCTGTCGGGTTTGCTAGGGCCCTGTCGGGCTCCGTCGGGCCCTGTCTGGTTTCCTCAGGCCCTGTCGGGCTCCTTCGAGCCCTGTCGGGTTTGCTCGGGCCCTGTCAGGCTCCGTCGCGCCCTGTCGGGTTTCCTCGGGCCCTGTCGGGCTCCATCGAGCCCTGTCGGGTTTGCTCGGGCCCTGTCGGGCTCCATCGGACCCTGTCAGGCTTTGTCGGGTCCTGTCGGGTTTGCTCAGGCCCTGTCGGGCCTTGTCAGGCCCTGTCGGGTTTGCTCAGGCCCTGTCGGGCTCCGTCGGGCCCTGTCAGATTCGCTCGGGCCCTGTCGGGTTTGCTCGGGCCCTGTCAGGCTCCGTCAGGCCCTGTCGGGTTTGCTCGGGCCTTGTCAGGCTCCCCTTGTCCTCAGGACTCATTCTCACATCCTGGGCACCCCCCATTGTCCCCAGAGTGCAACTTGTGGGGGTCAGGATTTGGAGTACAGGGTTTGGGGGTGCAGGGTTTAGTGGTGTAGGGTTGGGGGGTGCAGGTCTTGGGGAGGCAGAATTGGGGGTTCAGGTTTTTAGAGTTCAGGGGTTTGGGGGTGCAGATTTTGGGTGTTCAGGACCTGGGGGTGCAGGATTTGGGGATGTAGGTTTGGGGTGCAGGGCTTAGGGTTTCAGTACCTTGGGTTGAAGAGGTTTGGGGGGAAGGGTTGTGTACGGCAGGATTTGGGGGTGCAGGGCTTTGGGCTGAATGTTTGGGGGTGCAGGGTTCGCATGTTTAGGAACTGGGGGTGCAGAATTTGGGTTTGCAGGTTTGGGGAATTTTGCGGTAAAGGATTTGGGGTGCAGGGTTGGGGGACGCAGGATCTGAGGGTGCAGCGTTTGGGGTGCAGAGTTAGGGGCTGCAGGATCTGGGGTGCAGGGTTTGGGGGGCACTGTTTTGGGGGGAAGGATTTGCGAGATGCAGGGTTTAAGGGTTTAGAATTGGAGGTGTCGAATTTTGGGGTGCAGGAGGTGTGGGGTTTGGGGTTGCAGGATTTCGGGGAGAATGGTTTGGGGGTGCAAGACTTGAGGGTGCAGGGTTTGGGGGTTTGGGACATGGGGCTGGAGGATTTGGGGATGCAGGATTTGGGGTGCAGTGTGTGGGGGTGCAAGATCTTGGGGTGTACGAGCGTTGGGTGTGGGATTTGAAGGACAATGATTTGGGGGTGCAGGGATTGGGGGTGTAGGGTTTTGGGGTTGCTGCGTTTGGAGATTCGGGATGTGGAGGTCAAGGATTTAGGGGTACAAGGGCTGGTTGCAGGATTTGGGGTGCAGGGTTTGGTTGCAGGATTTGGGGTGCAGGGTTTGAAGTGCAGGGCTAAAGGGGGCAGGATTTGGAGTTGCAAGATTTGGTGGTCTGGGGTACTGGGCTGCAGGGTTTTGGGGTGCGGGATTTGGGGGTGCAGGTTCCATGTCTTTAGGAACTGGGCGGGGAGGGTTTCTTGGTGCGGACTTTTGAGTGCAAGTTTGAGGGGCCTTGATTTTGGGGTGCATGGTTTGGGGGGCAGGATTCCGGGTGTAAGGTTTTGAGGTGCAGGACTTGGGGGTGCAGGTTTCACGCGTTAAGGAACTGGGGCTGCAGAGGTTGGGGGTGCAGCTTTGTGGGCTGCAGGGTTGAAGGGTGCAGGATTTAGGGGTACAGGTTTTGGGGGTGCAGGAGCTGGGGGTGCAGGCTGTAGGGATCAGAATATGGGGGTGCAGGGTTCTGGGGTGCAGGATCTGGGTGAGCAGGCTGTTAGGGTACAGAACCTTGTAGTTCAGCATTTAGAGGCAGGATTTGGGGGTGCAGGGCTTTGGGGTGAGGGGTCTGGGGTGAGGGGTTCAGGTGTTCAGCACCTGGGGGTGCAGGACCTGAGGGTTGGAGGATTTGGGGGTGCAGGGATATGGGGTGCAACTTGTGGGGTGCAGGGTTTTGGGTATAGGGTTTTGGGGTGCAAAGTTTTGGGGGGGGGGATTGGGGGAGCAGGGTTTCAGGGTGCAAGGTTCAGTGGTGCAGGGTTCTGGGGGTGCAGGGTTTAGCGCCAGAATTGGGGGTGCAGGGTTTGGGATTGGAGGGTGTTGGGGGAAGGATCTGGGGGTACAAGATGTGGGGTAGCAGGGTTTTGGTGTGCAACTTGTGGGGGCAGGATTTGGGGTCCAGGAGGTTGGGGGTGCAGGGTTTGGGGTGTAGGATTTAGTGGAGCAGGGACTGGGGGTGAAGGTCTTGGGGAGGCAGAATTGGGGGTGCAGGTCTTGGGGAGGCAGAATTGGGGGTGCAGATTTTGGCTGTTCAGGACCTGGGGGTGCAGGATTTGGGGATGTAGGTTTTGGGGGGTAGATTTTGGGGTGCTGGGTTCGGCAAATGGGTCTGGAGTATTTGGGGGTGCAGGGTTAAGGGGTTTAGGATTTTGGGGTGCACAGATTAGGGTGCACGTTCTGGGCATGTATGATTTGAGAGTGCAGGGCTTTGGGGTACAGGATTTGGGGTGCAGGGTTTTGGGGTCAGGATCTGGGGGTGCAGGGTGTTGGGGAGAAGGATTTGGGGGTGCAGCATTTTGAAGTGCAGGGTTTGGAGAAGGGAGGTTTTGGGGGTGAAAGATTTGGTGGTTCAGGTTTTGGGGGTGCAGTGTTAAAAGGGTGGAGGATTAGGGGTGCAGGATTTGGGGGTGCACTGTTTGGGGGTGCAGGGTTTAGAAGTCAGGTCTAAGAGTGCAGCGTTTGGGGTGCAGGGGCTTGGGGGGAAATTTAAGGTTGCAGAGTGTGGGGTGCATAGGACTGGGGCACAGGATTTGGGGGTGCAGGGTTTCAGGGTTCAAGATTTGGAGGTGTGGAGTTTTGGGGTGCAGGGACTGGGGGTGAAGGATTTGAGGCTGCAGGGTGGTGGGGGGAAGATTTGGGGGTGAGAGATTTGGGGTGCAGGATGTGGGGGTGCAGAGTTTTGGGAGGCAAGGATCTGGGGCTGCAGGATTTGGGGGTTCAGTGTTTAGGGCAGCACAACCTCGGGGTGCAGGGGTTTGCAGTGAAAGGTTTGGTAGGCAGGATTTGGGGTGCAGGATTCTGGGGTGCTGGGTTTGGGGTACAGGATTTGGTGTTGCAGGGATGGGGTTGAAGGGCTTGGGTTGCCAGGCCTTTGAGGTGCAGGATTTGGAGGTGCAAGGTTTGGGAGGGAATTCTTTGGGGTGCAGGGTTTGGGGGCAGGGTTTAGGGGTGGAGGGTATAGGACGGAAAGATTTGGGAATGCAGGGTTTGGGGTGCAGCGTTTCGGGGTTCAGGAAGGTAGGGAGGGCAGGATTAGGGGGTGCAAGGTTTCAGTTGTAGGGTTTAGGGGTGCAGAGTTTGGTAGGGCCGAATTTGGGGGTGCAGGATCTGGGGTGCAGGGTTTGGGAAGACAGGATCGGGGGTAGAGGATTTGGGGGTGCAGGATTGAGGGGCAGGGTTTTGGTGCAGGGCTTGGGGTCAGGATCTGGGGTGCAGGTTTGGGAAGAGTATTTTGGGGTGCAGGATTTTGGGTGCCGTGTCTGCGGGGCAGGTTTGGGGTGATCACTGCACCTTTTCCACCCCAAACCCCTGCACCCCAAGATCCTGCACCCTAAACCCTGCACCTCCATATCCTCCTTCCCCAAATCCTGCACCCCAAAACACTGCACTCCAAACCACTGCACCCCTAAACCCTGAACCCCCAAATCCTGGCCCCCAAACCCGGCACCCCAAACTCCTGCACCCAAAGATCCTACTGCCCTAAACCCTGAACCCCCAAATCCTGCACCCCTGGAACCTGCAACCCCAGACCCTGTAGCCCCAAATCAGGCCCCGCAAAATCCTGCTCCCCCAGCCTTGCACCCCCAAATCCTGCACCACCTAATCCTCCAACCCCCTAACACAACCCCCTAACCCCTTGTCCCCAGGGTCCATTGTGACACCCTGGGGATCCCCCTTGTCCCCAGGGCCCATTGTGACACCATGGCGGACCCCCTTCTCACTGAGGACCCATTGTGACACCATGGGGTCCTCCCCTTGTCCTCAGGGCCCATTGTGATATCCTGGGGACTCCCCTTTGTCCCCAGGGCCCATTGTGGCACCATGGGGACCCCCTTTGTCCCCAGGGCCCATTGTGACAGGGTGGAGATCCCCCTTGTCCCCAGGCCTGTTGTGATGTCCCAGGACCCCCCATTGTCCCCAGGGCCCATTGTGACACCTTGGGGACCCCCCTTGTCACTGGGGACCCATTCTGACACCATGGGGACCACCCGTTGTCCTAAGGGCCCATTGTGACATCCTGGGGACTCCCTTGTCCCCAGGGCCCATAGTGAAGTCCCAGGACCCCCTTTGTCCCCAGGGCCCATTGTGACATCCTGGGGACCCCCTTGTCCCCAGGACCCATTGTGACATCTTGGGACCCCCCCCTTGTCCCCAGGGCCCATAGTGAAGTCCCAGGACCCCCTTTGTCCCCAGGGCCCATTGTGACATCCTGGGGACCCCCCTTGTCACTAGGGCCCATTGTGACACCATGGGGACCACCCCTTTCTCCCCAGTGCCCATTGTGACATCCTGGGGACCCCACTTGTCCCCAGAGCCCATTATCACATCCTTGGGACCCCTGTGTCCCCAGGGCCCATTGTGACGTCCCAGGACCCCCCATTGTCCCCAGGGTGCATTGTGACACCGTGGGGACCCCCTTTGTCCCCAGAGCCCATTGTGACATCCTGGGGAGCCCCCTTTGTCCCCAGGGCCCATTGTGACATTTCTGGACCCCCCACTGTCTCCAGGGCCCATTGTGAACATCCTGGGGACCCCTCTTTGTCCCCAGGGCCCATTGTGACATCCTGGGCTGCCCCGTATGTCACCAGGGCCCATTTTGACACCGTGGGCACCCCCTGTTGTCCTCAGGGCCCATTGTGACATCCCAGGACCCCCAATTGTCCCCAGGGCCCATTGTGACACCATGGGGAACCCTCTTGTCACTGGGGACGCATTGTGACACAATGGGGACCCCACCTTTGTCTCAAGTGCCCATTGTGACATCCTGGGGACCCCCTTTATCCCCAGGACCCATTGTGACGTCCCAGGACCCCGTTTGTCCCCAGGGCCCATTGTGACATCCCAGGGCCCCACTTTGTCCCCAGGGCCCATTGTTACAGGGTGGGACCCCCCTTGTCCCCAGGGCCCATTGTGACATCCTGGTGACTCCCTTTGTCCCCAGGGCCCATTGTGGCACCATGGGGACCCTCTTTGTCACTGGGGCCCATTGTGACATCCCAGGACCCCACTTTGTCTTAGAAGGTCACTGATCGGACTACTGGTACATCCTGACTCTGCTTTCTCAATAAACATTGAAGAACACCTGGGGTTTGTTTGCTCCAAGGGAAAACTTCCCTGCCACGGTTCCTGGTTCCCGGTCCTGTTTCCCGGTCCGGTTTGGCTTCGCTATCAGAACAGCTGCTGCCTCCACAGCCGCGCTCAAAGTCCCCGTTGTGACACCGGGATGGCGGGAGAAGGGGGGTGGCGGGGGCGGCAGCGGCGGCGATTGGGGGGGGGCAGTCGGGGCTGGGCGGACAAGCGGCGGCTGCTGCGGCTCCTCAGGCAGCGACAGCAGCAGCGATCGGGGGGACGTGGGGGGGCGGACAAGCGGCGGCTGCTGCGGCTCCTCAGGCAGCGACAGCAGCAGCGATCGGGGGGACGTGGGGGGCGGACAAGCGGCGGCTGCTGCGGCTCCTCAGGCAGCGACAGCAGCAGCGATCGAGGGGACGTGGGGGGCGGACAAGCGGCGGCTGCTGCGGCTCCTCAGGCAGCGACAGCAGCAGCGATCGGGGGGACGTGGGGGGCGGACAAGCGGCGGCTGCTGCGGCTCCTCAGGCAGCGACAGCAGCAGCGATCGGGGGGACGTGGGGGGCGGACAAGCGGCGGCTGCTGCGGCTCCTCAGGCAGCGACAGCAGCAGCGATCGGGGGGACGTGGGGGGCGGACAAGCGGCGGCTCCTCCGGCCGCGGCCAGGACGTGGCTTCGCCGGCACCGGGGCCCGAGACCGCGCGCTGTGGGGCTGCGGGGCGGCTGTGGGGCCGGGGGTCTCCGGGGGTCCCGCAGCGGCCGCTGTGGGGCGGGATGGGGCGGCTGTGGAATTACCTGTGGGGCACTCATGGGGCTGCTGTAGGGGTCTTAAGAGGCATGTCTGGAGCACTTACGGGGCGACTATGGGGCAGGTGCTGGGCTGCTACAGCGGGACCTGTGGGGCACCCAGGTATGTGCACCCAGCACCGCGTGCACGCACACGCAGCTACACACTGATGTGTAAGCAAACACGTGGCCACACACACGCACACTTCCACAAGCGTGCCCAGTCCCATCTATTGACAGAAAGACGTACGTGAATTGTACTGACATGCTTGAGGGTAAACACGTGCGTGGATGTTTGGCACACTGCACACACGCACACGTCTGAACGATAATGCTCCAGCTTTAGCATAAATGGAGCTGACATCAAGGCACTCACATGTGGACAGACCAACGTTTATAGGCACTAAGGCTTTCGCGCACAGGTTCGTCCAAGAACAGGCACATACCTGCAGGCACCCTCCGAACGTGTGTTCTGTGCATTCTCTTAAGGGACGCTAGATGGCAGCAAAGACCATGAAATTATTAACCTCAGTCTAACCCTAGGTTTATGACATTTTTTCTTACTATAGATGCGTTTGATGCTAAAAATTCCCCCAAATTGTAATGAATATGCGATAATTGTGTGAATACAAGCATCGCAAGAGCATCCAGTTTTTGGAGCACTTATGGAACATGATAAAGCCAGGCAGAGCCTGACAAAGCGCGACAGAGCCCAACAGGGCTTGACAGAGCCTGATAGAACTCAACAGGGGCCGACAAATCCCGACAGCGCCTGACAGCGAACAGTGGAGTCTGGCAGGGCCTGACAGAGGCTGTCAAAGCACGACAGAGCCAGAGGAGCCTGACAGAGCCCAGCAAACACGACAGGAATAGACAAGGCCTGGGTGCACAGACCTGGGTGCGTGTGGAAAGGTTTCTGCCTGTTTTCCAGTGAGGAATGGTGTGTGTGCACGTGGACAAACAGAAGGCGAAGCAACTCGGTTCCGACACTGAAGAAGGCTGTACAGTCACGTAGACACGGGGGCTGCTCCACTCCTGCTCACTTGCTCTCTTGCAGGACACAGAGGCCTCAGAGCCCTGTTCAGTTCAGTTCAGTTCCATACAATGTTCACTGACTGCAAGAAAATCCCTCAAATCCCCCACAATGTGGGGCTCAAAAGGGAGTCCCCCTGAAAAGAGGGGGTCACAGTCCAAAAATGCCTGAAAATTCCTGGGGGAGGATAAAACTTATTAAACCCTGTAAATATGAGCGTGAGAATTTCAAACAGAGGGAAGTCTGTCGTTTGTATTTATATATTGCAGAATGGTATTCATGTAGATATAAAATGATTTTAAAATAAAACCCCTTTTCTACTCTGTTATATAAAGGATTTTAGAATGTAAAAAATTTCTGTTGATGGTTTTAAGAATACAAACATCTTATCTATTTGTAGATTAAAAAGTGAAGGACTTGAAAAAGAAAAAAATATCTAGATAGGAACTTAAAATAGAAAAAAGTGTGAGTAGGCAGAGCTCTGTATAATTACTACGTGTTACATAGTCTAAATAGGTAATAAATATCATCTATATATATCCACTCACACCCGTATACATACCTTTAATTTATTAATAAATGTAAATCGATATCCCAGTCTAAATATATATAATTGTAAATATGTCAAAATCTGTAAATTTGAAAAGATACCTGAGTGTTAAAATGGAAGTTTAAATGTATTTAAGTGTAAATAGACACTGGATCAGAGCGCAGCGCAGGGCAAACGGGGACGGGTGATGATAGGCGGAGAGAATGGAAATTGACGTGCTTAGCTGGCCAATCAGATTGCGGAGAGGGAAGAGAAGGGGCGGGCCGCGGGGGAGGGGTTGTCTCGAGGGCTTCCCAATGCGCATGCGCAGAAATGGGCGCTGCGAGGTGCACGGGGCGCTCTCGGCGGCCACGTGCGCGCACCGTTGGAGCCCGGAGCGGACTCGCTGCGCCGCTGTTTCTGCGAGGCCCCGGGGAGTGCCCGGCCCGGCCCCGCCCGGCCCGCTCCGCTCCGTCTCAGAGCCGCCTGGAGAGCCGGGTCGGGCAGCCCCTTCTCGGCTCCACCTCTTCCCGAGCTAAGCCACGCCCCCTTGGGGCCGTGCCATGTTGACCGCACCCTCTCCCTACCCCAAGAGGCTCCTCCCATGGGGGCGTGCCCCAGAGAATGCCCGCCCCCAGACCACCTCCCATGGGGCGTGACACAGAGGCTCCGCCCCCCCGAAAGGCTCCCCGTGGGCGTGCCCTCTCAGTACCCGCCCCTCGGCACTGACCCCACCCCATGTAGGCGGGGCCACACCCAGCTGCCCCCTCCCATCTGTGACCCATAACCAACCCCATAGCAGCCCTATGGCTGCCCCACAGGTCCCGCTGTAGCAGCCCAGCACCTGCCCCATAGTCGCCCCATAAGTGCTCCAGACATGCCTCTTAAGACCCCTACAGCAGCCCCATGAGTGCCCCACAGGTAATTCCACAGCCGCCCCATCCCGCCCCACAGCGGCCGCTGCGGGACCCCCGGAGACCCCCGGCCCCACAGCCGCCCCGCAGCCCCACAGCGCGCGGTCTCGGGCCCCGGTGCCGGCGAAGCCACGTCCTGGCCGCGGCCGGAGGAGCCGCCGCTTGTCCGCCCCCCACGTCCCCCCGATCGCTGCTGCTGTCGCTGCCTGAGGAGCCGCAGGAGCCGCCGCTTGTCCGCCCCCCACGTCCCCCCGATCGCTGCTGCTGTCGCTGCCTGAGGAGCCGCAGGAGCCGCCGCTTGTCCGCCCCCCCACGTCCCCCCGATCGCTGCTGCTGTCGCTGCCTGAGGAGCCGCAGGAGCCGCCGCTTGTCCGCCCCCCCACGTCCCCCCGATCGCTGCTGCTGTCGCTGCCTGAGGAGCCGCAGCAGCCGCCGCTTGTCCGCCCCCCCACGTCCCCCCGATCGCTGCTGCTGTCGCTGCCTGAGGAGCCGCAGCAGCCGCCGCTTGTCCGCCCAGCCCCGACTGCCCCCCCCCAATCGCCGCCGCTGCCGCCCCCGCCACCCCCCTTCTCCCGCCATCCCGGTGTCACAACGGGGACTTTGAGCGCGGCTGTGGAGGCAGCAGCTGTTCTGATAGCGAAGCCAAACCGGACCGGGAAACAGGACCGGGAACCAGAAACCGTGGGAGGGAAGTTTTCCCTTGGAGCAAACAAACCCCAGGTGTTCTTCAATGTTTATTGAGAAAGCAGAGTCAGGATGTACCAGTAGTCCGATCAGTGACCTTCTAAGACAAAGTGGGGTCCTGGGATGTCACAATGGGCCCCAGTGACAAAGAGGGTCCCCATGGTGCCACAATGGGCCCTGGGGACAAAGGGAGTCACCAGGATGTCACAATGGGCCCTGGGGACAAGGGGGGTCCCACCCTGTAACAATGGGCCCTGGGGACAAAGTGGGGCCCTGGGATGTCACAATGGGCCCTGGGGACAAACGGGGTCCTGGGACGTCACAATGGGTCCTGGGGATAAAGGGGGTCCCCAGGATGTCACAATGGGCACTTGAGACAAAGGTGGGGTCCCCATTGTGTCACAATGTGTCCCCAGTGACAAGAGGGTTCCCCATGGTGTCACAATGGGCCCTGGGGACAATTGGGGGTCCTGGGATGTCACAATGGGCCCTGAGGACAACAGGCGGTCCCCACGGTGTCAAAATGGGCCCTGGTGACATACGGGGCAGCCCAGGATGTTCACAATGGGCCCTGGAGACAGTGGGGGGTCCAGAAATGTCACAATGGGCCCTGGGGACAAAGGGGGCTCCCCAGGATGTCACAATGGGCTCTGGGGACACAGGGGTCCCAAGGATGTGATAATGGGCTCTGGGGACAAGTGGGGTCCCCAGGATGTCACAATGGGCACTGGGGAGAAAGGGGTAGTCCCCATGGTGTCACAATGGGCCCAAGTGACAAGGAGGGTCCCCACGGATCCACGATGGGCCCTGGGGACAAGGGGGTCCACCAGATGTCACAATGGGCCCTGGGGAAAACAGGGGGTCCCCACGGTGTCACAATGGGCCCTGGGGACAAAGGGAGGTCCTAGGACGTCACAGTGGGCCCTGGGGACAAAGTGGGGTCCCCTGAATGTCACAATGGGACCTGCAGACAAAGGGGGGTCCTGGGATGTCACAATGGGCCCCAGTGACAAAGGGGGTCCCCAGGATGTCACAACAGGCCCTGGGGACAAAGAGGGCTCTCCTGAATGTGAAAATGGGCCCTGGGGACAAGGGGAGACCCCAGGATGCAACAACGGGCCCTGGGGACAAAGAGGGGTCCCCTGAATGTCACAAAGGGCCCTGGGGACAAGGGGGTGTCCTGGGATGTCACAATGGACCCTGGGGACAAATAGCAGTTCCCTGAATATCACAATGGGCCCTGGAGACAAGGGGTGTCCTGGGATGTCACAATGGGCCCCAGTGACAAAGGGCGTCCCTATGGTGCCAAAATGGGCCCTGGGGACAAAGGGGGTCCCCAGGAAGTCACAATGGGCCCTGGGAACAAAGGGGGGGTCCTGGGATGTCACAATGGGACCTGGGACAACGGGGGGTCCCGAGGATGTCACAATGGGCCCTGGGGACAATTGGGGGATCCTGGGATGTCACAATGGGCCCTGGGGACAAAGAGGAGTCCCCTAAATGTCACAATGGGCCCTGGAGACAGAGGGGCTCCCCATGGTGCCACAATGGGCCCTGAGGAAAAAGCGGGGTCGCCAGGATGTCACAATGGGCTCTTGGAAAAATGGAGGGTCCTGGGACGTCACAATGGGCCCTGGGGACAAAGGAGGTCCCCAGGATGTCACAATGACCCCTTGGGACAATGGGGCCATTGTGGACATCACTATGGGTCCTGGGAACAAAGTGGGGTCCCCAGGATGGCACAATGGGCCCTGGAGACAAAGGGGTTCCCCACCCTATCACAATGGGCCCTGGGGACAAAGGGGGGTCCCCAGGATGTCACAATAAGCCCTGGAAACAATTGGGGGGTCCTGAGATGTCACAATGGGCCCTGGGGACAAAGGGAGTCCCCACACTGTCACAATAGGCCCTGGGGACAAAGGGGGTGCCCAGGATGTCACAATGGATCCTGGGGACAAAGGGGGTCCTGTGATGTCACAATGGGCCCTGGGGACAAAGGGGGTCCCCATGGTGCCACAATGGACCCTGGGGACAAACGAGGTCCCCAGGATGTCACAATGGGCCCTAGGGACAAAGGGAGTCCCCACCCTGTCACAATAGGCCCTGGGGACAAAGGGGGTGCCCAGGATGTCACAATGGGTCCTGGGGACAAAGGGCATCCCCATGGTGCCACAATGGACCCTAGTGACAAACGAGGTCCCCAGGATGTCACAACGGGCCCTAGGGACAAAGGGGAGTCCCCAGGATCTCACAATGGACCCTGGGGACAAATGGGGGGCCTGGGACGTCACAATGGGCCCTGGGGACAATGGGGGGTCCTGGGATGTCACAATGAGCCCTGGGCACAATTGGGGGGTCCTTAGATGTCACAACGGGCTCTGGGGACAAAGGGCGTCTCCAGGATGTCACAATGGGCCCTGGGGACAAAGTGGGGTCCTGAAATGTCACAATGGGCCCTGGGCACAAAGGGGGTTCCCAGGATGTCACAATGGGCTCTGGGGACAACGGGGATTCCAACGGTGTCACAATGGGTCCTTGGGACAAAGGCTGTCCCCTGAATGTCACAATGGGCCCTGGGGACAAAGGGGGTCCCCAGGATGTCACAATGGGTCTGGGGACAATGGGGGGTCCGGGGACGTCACAATGGGCCCTGGGGACAAAGGGGGGTCCTGGGACGTCACAATGGGCCCTGGTGACAAAGGGGGTCCCCCGGAAGTCACAATGGGCCCTGGGGACAAAGTGAGGTCCTGGGAAGTCACAATGGGCCCCAGTGACAAAGGGGGTCCCAATGGTGCCACAATGGGTCCTGGGGAAAAAGGGCGTCCCCAGGATGTCACAATGGGCTCTGGGGACAAGGGGGGGTCCTGGGACATCACAGTGGGCCCTGGGGAACAAGGGGGTCCCCAGGATGTCACAATGGGCTCTGGGGACAAGGGGGGATCCCCATAGTGTTACAATGGGTCCCAGTGACAAGGGTGGTCCCCACGGTGCCACGGTGGGCCCTGGAGACAAGGGGGGTCCCCAGGATGTCACAATGGGCTCTGGTGACAAGGGGGGTCCCCACGGTGTCACAATGGGCCTTGGGTACAAAGTGGGGTCCTGGGATGTCACATTGAACCACAGTGACAAAAGGGGTCCCCATGGTGTCACAATGGGCCCTGGGGACAAAGGAGGTCCCCACGGTGCCACAACGGGCCAGAGGGACAAGGCGGTCCCCATGATGTCACAATGGGCCCTGGGGACAATGGGAGGTCCTGGGATGTCACAATGAGCCCTGGGGACAAACGGGGGTCCCTATGGTGTCACAATGGGTCCCCAGTAACAAGTGGGGTCCTGAGATGTCACAATGGGTCCTTGGGACAATGGGGGGTCCTGGGATGTCACAATGAGCCCTGGGGACAAACGGGGGTCCCCACGGTGTCACAATGGGTCACCAGTGACAAGGGGGGGTCCCCAGGATGTCACAATGGGCCCTGGGGACAATGGGGGTCCCCATGGTGTATACAATGGGTCCCCAGTGACAAGGGGGGTCCCCAGGATGTCACAATGGGCCCTGGGGACAAAGGGGGTCCTGGGACTTCACAATGGGCCCTGCGGACAAGGGCGGGTCCCCAGGATGTCACAATGGGCCCTGGGGACAATTGGGAGGTCCTGGGATGTGACAATGGGCCCTGGAGTCAAAGGGGTGTCCCCATGGTGTCACAATGGGCCCTGGGGACATAGGGGGGTCCTGGGATGTCACAATGGGCACTGGGAATAAAGAGGGGGTCCCCAGGGTGCAACTATGGGCCCTGGGGACAAGAGGGTCCCCAGGATGTCACAATGGGCCCTGAGGACAAGGGCAGGTCCCCATGGTGTCACAATGGGTCCGCAGTGACGAGGAGGGTCCCCATGGTGTCACAATTGGCCCTGGGGACAACGGGGGTCCCGATGGTGTCACAATGGGCCCTTGGGAAAAAGGCTGTCCCCTGAATGTCAGAATGGGCCCTGGGGACAATGGGGGTCCCAAGGATGTCACAATGGGCTCTGGGGACAATGGGGGGTCCGGGGATGTCACAATGGGCCCTGGGGACAAAGAGGGGTCCTGGGACGTCACAATGGGCCCTGGTGACAAAGGGGGGTCCTGGGATGTCACAATGGGCCCTGGGGACAAAGGGGGCTCACCAGGATGTCACAATGGGCTCTGGGGACAAAGGGGTCCCCAGGATGTCACAATGGGCACTGGGGAGAAAGGGGTGGTACCCATGGTGTCACAATGGGTCCCCAGTGACAAGGGGAGTCCCCGGGATGTCACAATGGGCCCCGGGGATAAAAGGGGTACCCAGGATGTCACAATGGGCCCTGAGGAAAACTGGGCGGTCCCCAGGATATCACAATGGGCCCTGGAAACAATTGGGGTGTCCTGAGATGTCACAATGGGCCCTGGGGACAAAGGGGGATCCTGGGACATCACAATGGCCCCTGGGGACAAAGGGAGTCCCCACCCTGTCACAATGGGCCCTGGGGACAAAGAGGGTCCCCAGGATGTCACAATGGACCCTGGGGACAAAGGGGTGTCCTGGGACGTCACAATGGGCCCTGGGGACAAAGGAGGTCCCCAGGATTTCACAATGGGCATGGGGACAAGGGGTGTCCTGGAATGTCACAATGGGCCCTGGGGACAAAGGGGGTGCCCAGGATTTCACAATAGGCACTGGGGACAAGGGGGTCCCCAGGATGTCACAATGGGCCCTGGGGATGACGGGGGGTCCTGGGACGTCACAATGGGCCCTGGGGACAATGGGGGGTCTTGGGATGTCACAATGAGCCCTGGGCACAACTGGGAGGTCCCTAAATGTCACAATGGGCCCTGGGGACAAAGGGGGTCCCCAGATTGTCACAATGGGCCCTGGGGACAGAGGGGAGTCCCCAGGATGTCACAACGGGCTCTGGGGACAAAGTGGGGTCCTGGGAGGTCACAATGTGCCCTGGGCACAAAGGGGGTTTCCAGGATGTCACAATGGGCTCTGGGGACAACAGGGGTCCCGACGGTGTCACAATGGGCCCTTGGGACAAAGGCTGTCCCCTGAATGTCACAATGGGCCCTGGGGACAATGGGGGTCCCCAGGATGTCACAATGGACCCTGGGGACAATGGGGGGTCCGGGGACGTCACAATGGGCCCTGGGGACAAAGGGGGTCCCCAGGATTTAACAATGGGCCTTCAGTATAAAGTGGGGTCCTGGGATGTCACAATGGGCCCTGCGGATCAAGGATGGTGCCCTGGATATCACAATGGGCTCTGGGGACAATGGGGGGTCCTGGAATGTCACAATGGTCCCTAGGGACAAAGGGGGGTCCCTTGGATGTCACAATGGGGCTGGGGACAAAGGGGGTCCTGGGATGTCACAATGGGTCCTGGGGACAAAGGGGGTCCCCAGGTTGTCACAATGGGCCCTGGGGACAAAGGGGGTCCCCACGGTGTCACAATGGGCCTTCAGTATAAAGTGGGGTCCTGGGATGTCACAATGGGCCCTGCGGATCAAGGATGGTGCCCTGGATATCACAATGGGCTCTGGGGACAATGGGGGGTCCTGGAATGTCACAATGGTCCCTAGGGACAAAGGGGGGTCCCTTGGATGTCACAATGGGGCTGGGGACAAAGGGGGTCCTGGGATGTCACAATGGGTCCTGGGGACAAAGGGGGTCCCCAGGTTGTCACAATGGGCCCTGGGGACAAAGGGGGTCCCCACGGTGTCACAATGGGCCCTGAGGACAAAGGGGGTCCCCAGGTTGTCACAATGGGCCCTGGGGACAAAGGGGGTCCCCACGGTGTCACAATGGGCCCTGGGGACAAAGGGGGTCCTCAGGATGTCACAATGGGCCCTGGGGACAAGGGGGATACCCACGGTTTCAAAATGGGCCCTGGGGACAAGGGGGTCCCCAGGATCTCACAGTGGGCCGTGGGGACAAAGAGGGGTCCCCAGGATTTCACAATGGACCCTGGGGACAAAGGGGGGTCCGGGGACGTCACAATGGGCCCTGGGGACAAAGGGTTCCCCAGGATGTCACAATGGGCTCTGGGGACAAAGGAGGTCCCCAGGATGACACAATGGGTCCTGGGGATGACGGGGGGTCCTGGGACGTCACAATGGGCCCTGGGGACAATGGGACGTCCTGATATGTTACAATGAACCCTGGGCACAATTGGGGGGTCCTTAGATGCCACAATGGGCCCTGTGGACAAAGGGGGTCCCCACGGTGTCACAATGGGCTCTGGGGACAAAGGGGAGTCCCCAGTATGTCACAATGGGCCCTGGAGACAATGGGGGGTCCTGGGATGTCACAATGGGCCCTGGGGACAACGGGGGTCCCGACGGTGTCACAATGGGCCCTAGGGACAAAGGCTGTCCCCTGAATGTCACAATGGGCCCTGGGGACAATGGGGGTCCCCAGGATGTCACAATGGGCTCTGGGGACAATGGGGGATCCGGGGACGTCACAATGGGCCCTGGGGACAAAGGGGGTCCCCAGGACGTCACAATGGGCCCCAGTGACAAAGGGGGTCCCAATGGTGCCACAATGGGTCCTAGGGAAAAAGGGGGTCCCCAGGATGTCACAATGGGCTCTGGGGACAAGGGGGGGTCCCCAGGATGTCACAATGGGCTCTGGGGACAAGGGGGGGGTCCCCATAGTGTTACAATGGGTCCTCAGTGAGAAGGGGGTCCCCCATGGTGTCAGAATGGGCCCTGGGGACAAGGGGGATCCCCAGGGTGTCACAATGGACCCTGGGGAGAAGGGTTTAGGGGGTTGTGTTAGGGGGTTGGAGGATTAGGTGGTGCAGGATTTGGGGGTGCAAGGATTTTGCGGGGCCTGATTTGTGGCTGCAGAGTCTGGGGTTGCAGGTTCCAGGGGTGCAGGATTTGGGGGTTCAGGGTTTAGGGCAGTAGGATCTTTGGGTGCAGGAGTTTGGGGTGCCGGGTTTGGGGGCCAGGATTTGGGGTTGCAGGATTTAGGGGTGCAGTGGTTTGGAGTGCAGTGTTTTGGGGTGCAGGGTTTGGGGAAACAGGATATGGGGGTGCAGGGTATAGGAGAGCAGGATCTTGGGGTGCAGGGGTTTGGGGTGGAGGGCTTGGTAGGGCAGGATTTGGGGGTGGAAATTTTATTGGGTAGGGCTGGGGGTGCAGGATTTGGGGGTGAAGGGGTTGTGGGGTGCAGGGTTGTGGGGTGCAGGGTTTGGGAGATCGGGACGTGGGGCTGGAGGATTTGGGGGTGCAGGGTTTGGAGAAGCAGGATCTGGGGGTGCAAGATTGGGGGTAGCAGGGTTTTGGGGAGCAGGGTTTAGGGGTCAGGCTTTAGGGGGACAGGGTTTGGGGGGCAGGGTTGGGAGGGATGATTTTGGGGTGCAGGGTTTAGGGCAGCAGGATCTTGGGGTGAAGTGGTTTGGCGTGAAGGGTTGGGTAGGACAAGATTTGGGGTGCAGGTTTTTAGGGTGCAACTTGTGGGGGTCAGGATTTGGGGTACAGGGTTTGGGGGTGCAGGGTTTAGTGGTGCAGGGTTTGGGGGTGCAGGTCTTGGGGAGGCAGAATTAGGGTGCAAGACTTGAGGGTGCAGGGTTTGGGGGTTTGGGACATGGGGCTGGAGGATTTGGGGGTGCAGGATTTGGGGTGCAGTGTGTGGGGGTGTGTCCTGGTTTTGTTAAAAACAAGTTTCTTTTTTAGTGAATTTGCCTGTCAGCTAAAGCCTTCATGTCAGCTGCATTTTCCTGGAGAACCAGACACATGTTTTCGTTAAACCCAGCAAGGGAATGCAAACTTATTGATAAGCACGGATGGACATCTCGCGAGAGGGGCAACGAGAAAACTGATGACTGAGAGACTGACCAACGGTGAATAACATTCCGTTCACGTGAATACTTCATAGAAAAGTGGGAGATCACGAGGATCTCGTCCCCTTTGCCTTTTCCCTTTTCTCCTCATGGCTGACATTAGGAGAGGACCTTGCTGGTCGTCCCTGCGAACTGAGGCCAGTGAGAGACTGAATCCAGCTCCGGTTGGCTGCAGAGTCCAGTCCAGGACTTTGGGTGCTGGCTCTGCAGTTGCTCAGACTTACAAGATGGGTTTTGTATATTTGTATTATTTTCTCTGTTCTTATCGGTAGCATCAGTAAAACATCTTGAACTTTTCCAACTCTCTCCCCTCTGTGCTTCTTCCCCTCCCGATCGCCTGCCCTGAGTGGGAAGGGGGGAGAGGGAGGGGCAAAAGGGGGAAGTGGGGGGGAGAGGAGGTTGACAACACATCTGCCAGGGTTTGATTGTCACCCCGCAATCCTAACCCTCGACAGATAATTGGCGCCCAACGTGGGGCCAGAGAACGGGGTAAATTTGGAGATTTTTGGCTTTTCTACTGCTCTGACGTACCTTTCAATTTTCTTGGCACGGTGCTAGCTCATAGAGTTGTGATACTTGCGCGTCTGTTTGATTCGGATATTATTTAGTCGTGATGATGATCCTGTGTGGTTTGGCACTGGTTTATTTCATTATACTGCAGCCGCTAATGTATTTTTACTCGGTTTTGCTTTACCTTGAAAAACCTCCAGGAGAGATTAAAGAGCAGAATGGCTCTATATTTGCTAATTGGTCAAGCGAATCTTTAGAAAGGCTGACTAACAATACTTTTGTGATTTCGCTGGGACAGTTTGCAAATGTGTTAGAGAACTTTGAATACCCTTGGAGCTTTGATAGAACTGTGATGGTGTTATCTGGTTTGCTGAATGTGTGTCAGTTTGTGTTACTGTTAAGAGAAATGAGGTTCAATAGGAGGTTTGCGTCTCTTTTTAGTCCTGAGATTTGCGGTGCGCCTTCGGAAGCTTTAGCAAAAAGCACTCCTGGCCGCTCGAGAAAAGGCAAAACAGCCAAAGCTGCTGCTGCAGCCACTGCCCCCCCAACCGCGGCTTCGCAGGCTGAAGCTCCAGCTCCTCCGCATTGCTCCTCTGCCAAGGTCGCTGCAGATAACGTTACTTCTCCAGCCTCAAAGGCTGACAAGGCAGCCCCCCCGCCTTCACACACTGGGCACTGTTGCTGCTGTAACCACAGCAATCACTGTGACAGTCATTCAGACTCTGGAAATGAATCAAATGATGGTGAACCCATATCAGCATCAGTTGCTGGTTGTAAGAAAGTCACTAGAAAGACCACCCGTGCAGCAGGTGATGGCACAGGGCCAACATCAACCCAAGAGGCATCATCACCAGGACAGGGTGGAGATGAAGTGACCACCACTCGGTCCTTTTCTCCAGGTGAGCTGAGAGATCTGCGAAAAGACTTCAGTCGTCGTGAAGGCGAGAATATTTTAACCTGGCTGCTGCGATGCTGGGACAATGGGGCAGAAACAATTGAATTAGAAGGTGGTGAAGCCAGGCAGCTGGGATCTCTGTCAAAAGATTCCACCATTGATAGGGTAATTTCAAGAGAGTCTAATGCCGCTACTCTCTGGACCCGACTCCTGCAGCTATGAAAGTCAGATTTCCCTACAAGGAAGATTGTGTATCCAAGTTAGGGAAATGGAATACTATGGAGAGAGGTATCCAGTTCCTGAGAGAATTAGCTGTGTGAGAGATCATCTATCTAGGACCAAACAGCCAAGAGGGGACAGACCCAGATAGAATCAATTGTACAAAATCTATGTGGCGCAGATTTGTACAAAGTGCACCACCTGCATATGCTAAGTCATTGGCAGGAATGGTCT
Organism: Patagioenas fasciata; assembly: GCF_037038585.1. Lineage (NCBI taxonomy): Eukaryota > Metazoa > Chordata > Aves > Columbiformes > Columbidae > Patagioenas > Patagioenas fasciata. The sequence continues at coordinate 1,990,138 of NC_092545.1, forward strand.
GGTCAGCTAGAGGTGCACAAGAAATTAATGAAGTGATTGAGCAGCTCCGGAACTTTGAGGACAGCCTTGCTGGTTCTCTACGGGCTTGTGTCTCCGCTGTGGAGAAACTGTGTGAAAAATCTGATGACCGGTTTGAAAAGCTGTTGCAAGAAATCCAAGAGCTCAGAGCAGACTCGTACCGTTCACGACCTGCACAAACCTATGTTTCAGCTGTTAGGAGAAGGCGTTTCCAATCTCGAGAGAGAGGGCAGAGACAGCCCACAAAAAGAGGTTCACTGTGGTTCTTCCTACGTGAGCAGGGAGAAAACATGAACAAGTGGCATGAAAGGCCGACCTCAGAACTTCAGGAACGAGTACGTGAGATAAAAGGAAAAACTCCTAGGAAGGTGGTTGCTCCAGTTTACAAAAGGAGCAGAAGAGATTCTGATGCTCTTGAAGGAACCTCTAATTCACACCCAGAGACTGTGCAAAACAGGAATTAGAGGTGCCCTGCCTCCAACCAGGTGGAGGAAAGGGATAACAGAGTTTATTGGACTGTACAAATACTATGGCCTGGTACAACACAACCCCAGGAGTACAAAGCTTTAGTGGACACTGGTGCTCAGTGCACAATAATTCCTTCTGATTATAAAGGAACGCAATCCATCAATATTGTTGGAGTGACTGGGGGATCCCAGGAGCTGACTGTTGTAGAGGCTGAAATGAGCCTAACTGGAAAGAACTGGCAAAAGCATCCCATTGTGACTGGTCCAGATGCTCCGTGCATCCTTGGTATAGACTACCTCAGGAGAGGGTATTTTAAGGACCCAAAAGGGTATAGGTGGGCATTTGGTATAGCAGCTGTGGACACTGAGAAAATTGAACAACTGTCTCATTTACCGGGTCTTTCAGATGACCCCTCTGTTGTAGGACTGCTGATGGTTGACGATCAGCAGGTGCCAATTGCTACCACGACGGTGCATCGCCGGCAATATCGCACCAGTCGAGACTCTTTGATTCCTATCCAGAAGCCGATCCGTCAATTGGAAAGCCAGGGTGTGATCAGTAAGACCCGCTCACCTTTTAACAGCCCAATCTGGCCAGTGCGTTAGTCTGGTGACGAGTGGAGACCAACTGTAGGCTATCGTGGCCTGAATGAAGTTACAGCACACTGAATGCTGCTGTGCCTGACATGCTAGAACTGCAATTTGAACTGGAGTCAAAGGCAGTGAAGTGCGATGCTACAATTGACATTGCTCATGCATTTTTCTCTATTCCTGTAGCAGCAGAGTGCAGGCCGCAGTTTGCTTTCACCTGGAGGGGCATCCAGTATACATGGAATCGCTTGCCCCAGGGGTGGAAACACAGTCCTACCATCTGCCATGGGCTGATCCAGACCACGCTGGAGCAAGGTGAAGCTCCAGAACACTTGCAATATATTGATGACATCATCGTATGGGGCGACACAGCGAAAGAAGTCTTCAAAAAAGGTGAGAGAATAATTCATATTCTTTTGGATGCTGGTTTTGCCATAAAACGGAGCAAGGTCAAGGGACCTGCACGAGAGATCCAGTTTTTAGGAGTAAAATGGCAAGATGGCCGTCGTCAGATCCCAATGGAGGTGATCAACAAAACTGCAGCAATGTCTCCACCTACTAATAAAAAGGAGACACAGACTTTCTTGGGCGTTGCAGGTTTTTGGAGAATGCACATTCCTGACCACAGCCACATTGTGAGCCTCTCTATCGAGTGACTCGTAAAAAGAACCAATTTGAGTGGGGCCCTGAACGCCAAGCCTTTGAACAAATGAAGCGTGAGATAACTCATGCGGTGGCCCTTGGACCAGTCCGAACTGGACTAGATGTTAAAAATGTGCTCTACACCGCAGCCGGAGATAATGGACTTACCTGGAGCCTCTGGCAGAAAGCACCAGGAGAAACCCAAGGTCGACCCTTAGGTTTTTGGAGTCGAGGATACAAAGGATATGAGGCCAACTGTACTGCAACTGAAAAGGAGATACTGGCAGCATATGAAGGAGTTGGAGCTGCTTCAGAAGTGATGGGCACTGAAGCACAGCTCCTCCTGCACCTCGACTGCCGGTGCTGAGCTGGGTGTGCAAAGGGACGGTTCCCTCTCCACATCATGCAGCCGAAGTTACATGGAGTAAATGGATTGCACTGATCACGCAATGAGCTCGGATTGGAAGTCCCAACCGTCCAGGGATATTAGAAGTGATTACAGACTGGCCAGAAAGCAAAGACTTTGGGATGTCTGCAGATGAGGAGGAAGTAAAACGTGCTGAAGAAGCACCACCATATAATCCGCTTTCAGAGACTGATAAGCAGTGTGCACTGTTCACAGGTGGATCCTGTCGTCTGTAGGAAAACATCGAAGGTGAAAGCTGCTGTGTGGAGTCCCACACGACAAGTTACAGAAGCCACTGAAGGACAAGGTGAATCCAGTCAGTTTGCAGCAGTGAAAGCCATCCAGCTGGCTTTGGACATTGCCGAACGAGAGAAGTGGCCAATGCTTTGTCTCTATACTGACTCATGGATGGGAGCAAATGCCTTGTGGGGGTGGCTACGGCAATGGAAGAAAAGCAACTGGCAGCGCAGAGGTGAAACCATTGGGAACCACGCTGTGGGAAGACATTGCTGCTCGGCTGGAGAGCCTGCCTGGGGAAGTTGGTCATGTAGATGCTCATGTGCCTAAAAGTCGAGCCACCGAGGAACATCGAAACAACCAACAAGCAGATCAAGCTGCTAAGATTAAAGTAGCTGAGGTGGACTTGGACTGGCAACATAAAGGTGAACTTTTCCTAGCTCGGTGGGCCCATGGTGCTTCAGGGCATCAAGGTAGAGATGCAACATACAAATGGGCTCGTGATCGAGGGGTGGATTTAACTATGGACACTGTTTCACAGGTTATTCATGAATGTGAAACTTGCACCGAAATCAAACAAGCGAAACGGTTAAAGCCTGTATGGTATGGGGGGCGATGGTTAAAGTATAAGTATGGAGAAGCTTGGCAGATTGATTATATTACACTTCCACAAACACGTCAAGGTAAGCGTTATGTACTTACAATGGTGGAAGCAACCACTGGATGGTTGGAAACATCTGCCGTACCTCATGCTACAGCCCGAAATACCATCTTGGGCCTTGAGAAGCAAGTCCTTTGGTGGCCGGGTACGCCAGAAAGAATTCAATCAGACAATGGTACTCATTTCAAAAACAGTATTATAGACAATTGGGCCAAAGAACATGGTATTGAGTGGGTATATCATAATCCATATCATGCACCAGCCTCTGGGAAAACTGAAAGGTACAATGGTTTGTTAAAAACTACACTAAAGGCACTGGGTGGTGGAGCCTTTAAAAACTGGGATTCACATTTAGCAAAAGCCGCTTGGTTGGTCAACACCAGGGGATCAACCAATCGAGCCGGGCCTGCCCAATCAGAAATTCTATGGACTGTAGAAGGAGATAAAGTCCCTGTAATACACATGGAAAATATGTTAGGAAAGGCAGTCTGGGTTCCTCCTGCCTCAGGCACAGGCAAACCTATTCGTGAGATTGTTTTTGCCCAGGGACCTGGCAGCACCTGGTGGGTGATGCTTAAGGATGGAGAAGTTCGGTGTGCACCTCAAGGGGATTTGATTTTAGGTGAAAATGTGCAATGCTGAACTGTACGATGTGAATTGCCGCACTAACAATGTTTAATAAGTGTCTTTCAGATCAAGACAATGGTGATGAAACCAGCGCTGGCTTCTTCGAGTGGCGCCCGACACCTTCTTGGAAGTTGGTGTCCTTAACCCACCAACAGGGGTCATGAGATGCACTTGGACCATTTTCCCTGCCCTGGGAGACTGTGGTGACAAAATGAACTTAATGAACTTTTCAAAGGATGGTCCACTGATTAATTACTCCTGTGTATATATGTACATATGTATATATATATATATAGTAGTAGTGATTAATTAGATTGTATTGATAGATTGTATTGATAAGGTTTAAGTATTCAGTGAATGTCATATGATAAGGGGTGGAATGTCCTGGTTTTGTTAAAAACAAGTTTCTCTTTTAGTGAATTTGCCTGTCAACTAAAGCCTTCATGTCAGCTGCATTTTCCTGGAGAACCCAACACATGTTTTGGTTAAACCCAGCAAGGGAATGCAAACTTATTGATAAGCACGGATGGACATCTCGCGAGGGGGGCAATGAGAAAACTGATGACTGAGAGACTGACCAACTGTGTATAACATTCCGTTCACGTGAATACTTCATATAAAAGTGGGAGATCACGAGGATCTCGCCCCTTTTCCCTTTTTTTCCTCATGGCCGACATTAGGAGAGGACCTTGCTGGTCGTCCCTGCGAACTGAGGCCAGTGACAGACTGAATCCAGCTCCGGTTGGCTGCAGAGTCTAATCCAGGACTTTGGGTGCTGGCTCTGCAGTTGCTGAGACTTACAAGATTGGTTTTGTATATTTTGTATTATTTTCTCTATTCTTATTACTAGCATTAGTAAAACATCTTTAACTTTTCCAACTCTCTTCTCTCTGTCCTTCTTTCCCTCTTGATCGCCTGTCCTGAGTGGGAAGGGGGGAGAGGGAGGGGCAAAAGGGGGAAGTGGGGGGGAGAGGAGGTTGACAACACATCTGCCAGGGTTTGATTGTCACCCCGCAATCTTAACCCTCGACAGGCTGGGACAGAGAAAAGGATGAGAAGGAAATAAGGCAAGGCAAGGCAAGGCTAGGCCAAAGGACATTTCCTTGGTTACATATTTTGTACCAGATTCATCTGGAGACGAGGAGGAAAGCCATCTGACCTGATGGATTAGGCCCAATCAAAAACCCCGGCTACTTGAGACACTTAGACTAAGCCTAAAATGCAAAGATCTCTCCATAAGGATGGGTTTTATACTCTACTTCCACAATCTGCTGGCAGTACAAAAGAATAAGCGGCAGATCTACTTAGGCTGAGTCACGGTGCTTTGCTCCTAAGACCATGCATACCATGGGAATATTTCAGCATTTCTGCTCTGGTTTTCAGTGTATTACACCAAAACACCCACCTGATGACATCATTTCAAGAGCAACAGCAGCAATTTGCAGAATTCAGCTTCTTTGGGGAACTGAGAAATTGCTGAGCTGACACCAAGTCCGGCTGTGTCCCTGTCACCTGCAGAGTGAGAAAAGGAGAGCTGGGTGTGGCAGCCGAGCACCCCATGCAGCCAGACGAGGGCTTAGTGAGAGAGGCTGGGACAGAGAACAGGATGAGAAAGAAATAAGGCAAGGCTGGGCCAAAGGACGTTTCCTTGCTTTATATTTTCTACCACATTCATCTGGAGACGAGGAGGAAAGCCATCAGACCTGATGGATTAGGCCCAATCAAAAACCCCGGCTACTTGAGACACTTAGACTAAGCCTAAAATGCAAAGATCTCTCCATAAGGATGGGTTTTATACTCTACTTCCACAATCTGCTGGCAGTACAAAAGAATAAGCGGCAGATCTACTTAGGCTGAGTCACGGTGGTTTTGTGCAGAAGGATATGGAACAAAGGGAGAAAGCAAAGGGAGCAGGACAAAGGGAGGGAAGAGGAAAAACTAGTGCTGAGCTGCAGGACTGAAATGGAGGAGGTTTTGCATTTTCTTATGATACAGTTGTATAGGTGGCTTCAAGCCTAGACAACACGATTTCACGTTTTTCTTCTGGAGTTATGCATTTGCTGTTCTTTCTTTCTTCTTGTTCTTTTAGCAGGATCATTTTATCTGAGCATGGCAGTGGCCCTAAAGGCACTTGCTTTGACAGAGCTGTCCAATAAGGTGTTGAACAAGTCCTCGCAGACACGCAATGATGTAGCATGCTATAGAAATCAGTGCTTCTGTTACTTCGATTAAAGAAGTAATTTCTCTCAATATTCCAAACCAAGATTCTAACAATCCCATGAGTGGACTATCTACACCTGAATTCTCAGCCAATTCTTCTGCTGAAGCTGTGGTTAGACATATATCACCTTTTTCTGCCAACATCGTATCTGGGACCATGTTATTTTCCCATGCCATTCTACTAGTAGCATCTAATTGTTTGGTGATTCATTTAACTGCTTGTCTAGTATAACTTATAAATAAATGTTATTTATCCCGTCTACATTCTTGTTTGTAGTTACCTACCAAAACAAAAAGGACTCAGAACCCGCAGCTACCTTGACTTCTTGCTTTGTGTTCCTTGGGGACTCCTCTGGGGACCCCAATCTAATTGAAATAAACCCTGTCATCAGAGGAAAGCCCTCAACTCCTTTTTCTGTTGCCCTGATGGATCACAGTGTTCAAATGCCAGGGTAAAAGGAATTTCCAATTGTACGACGTCACAGGTACCTTCCCAGTGGGGGATAAAATGGAATGAAGTGTCATCTTCCCACAGTACCACCAAAGATCCACTCAAGAAGCATTTGAGGACATATGAGGACCAACTTCCCGTGTCTCTGCACACCTACTCATGTTCCTAGGAACTTGGTATCATTCCTGCCGCGTCGTGAGAGACAGGCAGTATGATTTTCAATTATTCCTGAAAATGCCAGGGGGATTTTGATATTTTTCCCTGCAAAGCTGGAAACAGTAGGGAGAGAGTATGACATGACTTATTTCTCCATGCCGTAGAGTCTTGGCATAAGGCTAAGACGCACTCCATCCCCTGTCAATCTTCGCTCCACCCCAGAGGGAAGGGTACCACTTGGGCCACAGGCCTTCCTGCCGCACAGGCATAGCAATTGCTCATTTAGGCTTTGCACCATATATTTGATCCATTCTACCCAGGCATTTGTACCTCCATATATTTTGAACCTTCCCAGGGCATCTTTTCTACTAATGTCTATTTGTGATCCATAAACCCCACTTACTGAATCATCTGCTCTCTGTCTTGCAATTAGCAAAGGGTTGCACTGCAGAGACTCACATCCTGGGAGAGACTGTCCTTTAGATAGGGTCATTTTTCTTTGCAACTCTATAACCGTTCATTGCTCACTGTCCATCCCCTAAACTCTGTGCTCCAAATAACACTGTACCAGGAGGGGCAATGAGAGACAGTAACAAAAACTGTGCACTTCTTTAAATCATCCTTAGACTCAGGCCCCTTGGACACGTTTCTTTTCATAACTCCATTCTCTTTAGCTCTGTACATCCCCACAGTTAAGGATGTGGCAATCATCTACTCAAATTGTTAGGGAACCTTCAGTTTCAGTGACGTTTGTTAAGTAACCCATTTGTAAATTCTACATACACAGGATTAACAATCCCCAAAGGTTTCATTTCATTTTCATCTCTGTATCTTTAGTCGAAGGGGGTCATCAGTTGTCAATACTTGCCACTCGTCATTGTCCTTTGGAGGTTCGATTGGCTCTTTAATCCGTGTCTAATGAGTCCACCCTTTCTCAGCTGGTCGTACCACTGTCTCGGTGAGCAGCAGAACTTGAAATGCTCCTTCCCAATCTGGCTGAAGCTTCCGTTTCTTTCCAGGATTTGACCAGGACCCAGTTTTCAGGCTGAAACTTGTGAGCTGAAAACTCTAAAGGCAGAGTTTGTGCCAGACGGCCTTGTGCCTGAGAGAAGATAGGCAAGACAACCCGAGTATACAGTTTTTGAGAAATAAATCCTTAGTTTCAAACTGTGGAGGTGCACCTGTTATTAAACTTTTGCTACCACTGCTGCTGCGGCAGTGCTCAGGAGGAAAGCTTCTCCCCAGCTGGCAAGGTGATCAACCAACACTAGTATGTATTTAATTCGACCAGCTACAGGCCAATCACCTTGAATATTTTGAGAGAGTTGTAAACTTGGACCCTGCCCTCCTGCAGGCTGCTTTTTAAGTGCCTTTTTATTTCTTCTTTTACAAACCACCCATCTTTCACAAATTTGCTTGGCTATAGTATAAATTCCCGTATTACGTCACACATTGCTTGTGTTCCCCAATAACTCTCCTGATGTAGAATCGCTAATACCTCCCTCATGATTTGCTTATTTAACATTTCTCTACCATCTGGGAGTACCCATTTCCCACTCTGTTCCCTGGCTCCTAATTCTTGGAGGACTTCTTCTCATTTTTCATCAAAAACTGGAATTTCCTGTGAGGCCAGGACCTCAAGCGTGAGATAACTTACAGTTATCACTTCATGTTTTAAGGCTGCTTCTCAGGCCATTTCATCTGATAACCAATCTCCCCTGACACAAAAGGAGTTTCCCCTCTGATGTCCCAATGGACATCATGTACTACAGCCACTTCTATTGGTGACATCAGATTATGTAACACTTGTCCAACTGGTTCTTCACAAACCAATTCTTTCCCTTTGCTATTCATTAGACCCCATTCTTCCCAGATTTTCCCAAAGGTGTGCACTACTCCAAATGCATATCTAGAACCGTTACAGATGGTACCTTCTTTTCCATCTAACATTTGCAGTGCCTGATTGACAGCGTATAGCTGGCATGTTTGAGCTGACCAGTTATTAGGTAACCTGCCCGTTTCTTATTTCACCACTCACACCTTCAACGATGGCACACCCATTGTGTCTTTTCCCCTGAATTATCCCTGAAGTCCCATCTATGAGGAGGTGCAGCCCATTGTCATCTCTCCTCAGGAAAGCAGCAGGGTTTAATTTCCTGCTTTCTTTCACCAGAAGAGCGGTGACTGCTGCAGTTTGCACACACTCAAGACACTGGCTCTAAGAGCTTAGATAAGTGTGCCACTGGCTGTCGCTTCCCCCCAGCCCACTTGCTGGTGGAGCAGTGTGGGAGGCAGAACAGGCCACCCTGTGCAAGCATTGCTCAACAGTACCAAAAACATCTCTGTATTATCAACACTGGTTTTAGCACGAATCAAAAAACATAGTCCCATACTAGGTACCACAAAGAACATTAACTCCACCCTGGCCAAAACCAACACAAACTTCCAGGTAATAGAATAGCTCTCAAATTTTCTCCTTATCACCCCCCCAGGCAGTAACTGTGCTTCCACACCCAGAGCCTGTAAAACGTTTGTCTCTAATAAATAAGCTGGGGAATCTTCCACTAATATATTCCTTCCCCATACACTTTTAATTCTTATTATCACAGATAGGGCTGGAGCGCCGCTCCCCGCGGCCGCCGTCCTGTCCGCGCCAGAGACCGCCCCGCCGCCATCTCTAGTGAGGGCACAGCGGCCGCGCTCTCCCCGCCCCGCCACAGACACCTCATCAGCCACCGCCCGAACGGCGCCGGTACCCGAGGAGGAGGACTCGAAGGACGTTAACTCCCCCTCCTCGGCGGGGTGCGCCGCCCGCTTCCCAAGAGCGGCTCCCAGAGCGACCAGCTCCCCTCCTCCCCGGCGGCACGGGGCACGGCCTCAGTGCGGCGGCTTCACTGCCCGCGCCGAAGATGGCGGCGCGACGGGAGCGGGAAAGCGTGAGGCGCTGCAGGCGTCAGGCCCGGCCCGGGAGCCCCCAGCCGCTACTGCTCCCACGCACCCCCCCCGTTTGCTTTACATTTGTGTATCGTATATAAATGCAGGGACAAGGAGCAGCGGCACGGAGCAGGCTGCTGGGTACGAGGTGTTCCCTCAGCACACACACCCACACCCACACCCACACCCCCCCGTCCCGGGCCGGGCCGCTCCGCGCGAAAGGGAAGGTGAGGGAAAAACAAAAACTAAAGGCACAGAGGCGTCCCGGCTGAAGCCGAGCTGTGCTCATCTACCCTTTGAATGACAATTCCAAAGGCACATCCCCACTCACGAAAGCTGGCGGCTCCGCAGGGTCCCCAGCAGACACAACCACCGGCCAGCGGGGCGGGGGGGGCTCTGCCCGGGGAGCTCCCGCAGGGTCCGCAGTCTGAGGACAACGCTCCGCCCGCAGCCCCGCACCGAAACCGCCGGAAGGTCCCACAGCCTCCTTGTCAAGCCCAAGGGAATCCGAGCTGGGCCCGTATACGGTCAGTGCTCCAGAAGCTTCCCTGCTCCCAGGCGTTTCACTAAACGAGGGCGCCGTCTGTCAGCCGAGGGCTGTGGGCGTGACCAGAGCGCCCATCAACCGGAAGTGCCGGGCGCTTTCCTGCGGCTGCAAAGTGCTGCGACATGGGGCTGTGGGCCCCCCGGGGTGGGGCGCGGAGCTGCTGCGCCCCCCCAGTTCTGGGTCCCCCGACCCAGAGCAAAGCGCTCCCCTCCTCCGGCTGCCGACAGTCAGCCCGGCTTCTTGCACAGCCCCCTGGTTACCCCCTCACCCCGTCCCCCCAGTTAGTCCCTAGCTTCAGTGCTGGAGAGCCTGGCTTCCGCACTCCTTTGTTTTGCTAGGAAGAACCTGTCCTCACCCAGGGCTATGCTGGAGCTGGTTCAGCTTGGTGTGGTGGAAGCAGATCCAGGAACTACCACAGCTGCTCCTTGAGCAGCCCCATCTCTCTGCCAGCTCCTGCACCCCTCATTCCAGTGGGTCCTCCAGATACCCTGATAGTTGACACCCTGGGGGCAGCGCATCCCACCACCACCCGCCCAGACCACGCGCTTTCCAGCTTTGCCTGGTGGGACTCAACTCCTGCAGCCTGGAGTATCCAGGAAGGGAATTTGGCAAGGCCCCCTCAGAGTGATGCAAAGGGAACAGAGGCCAGCAGAGCTGCGCGCGTTTCTACACGTTCATGTGCCTTGGTACAGCCCAGATGACCACCAGTTGGGTCACTGTTGGACTTGTTTTAAGCCCTGACATAACCTGCTCCAGACCTGGTCTGTCATTTGTCATTCTGCAGCCCCCTGCTGCAGGGATGAAATGAGGCATCTCCTCCAATTACAAAGTCTGCCACTGTGCCTTGCCATGACCCTGTGGCTTCACCCAGCCAGGCCTTGGAGATCTTCCCCTGCCCATCCCGCAGTTCCTCACCCAGAAGCGGACATCACTTTGAGCCCGCGCAAAACATCGTTGGAGCTGCTCCAGCTCATTTTGGCACTGCAGGATCTCAGCTGCTTTCTCTGCCTCGTACTGATCCAGGAGCACCTTGGCTTGCTCCATCATTTCCCTGTCCTTCTCTTGGGACTGCTGCAGGTCCTTGCGCGTCCTCACCAGCAGCTTGTAGCGGGAAATGACGTCCTGGATGTCCTCAAACTGCAGCACAAGGATCCTGGGTTTAGTAATGCCCCTGCCCTCCCCTCATGACTGCAAGTCTCATGCTGTTTGGCACCCTGTCCTGACCAGGGACAACACCTCCCCCAGCTGAAAGATTTCCCCTCTTGGCGAGCCTGCTGCCCCAGTTGGTTTGTGAGCGTCGCCACATTCCCTGTTTGATGGCCCCATTGTGCCGGTCCCAGAGCTGCCACTGCCAGCAGCAAGGGGAGATGTCGTACCACCCCCCAGTGCTCTGATAGGAAACAAAGCACAAGTGCAGCTGCCAGGGCCAAGTCACCCAGCCATGGGAGTGGGGCAGCCGGGCCGGAGGAGTGCGAGCGATGCAGGGAGGGACGCCCGCACACCCTTGAGAAGGGCTCAGCTTTCCCGACAGCTGCCTGGGCTCCCATTCTTGGGCAGCTTGGCCCTCCTCCCAAACCATCCATGTCACGTGAAACAGGGACACAAAGGGGTCCCCATGCCCCTCAGCTCTGTGCTGTTCCCCCTTCTAACACTTTTTCTTGGGTTTTCTCAAGCTTTTGTCTCCTTTTCTGCTTTTCCTCCCCTCACTCTGGTCCCCTTGGCTCACCTGGCTTGCAGGGAACCTCCTCCCATCCCACCTGAGGTCTCTGGGTTTGACCAAGTGTCATGATTTCCCTGGACTTGCCTTATCTCCTCCAGGTTTAACATCCACATACAGCCCTCCCTGAGGCCATGATCTGTCTCTCATGTCCAAACTCACCTGTGGGGAGATCTTCACCACATCCTCCAGGTAGTTTTTGAAGATGGAGTGCTTCTGCACTTGGCTGCTGAGCTTCTGGTGTTCCTTTTTCAGGGCTTCGAGTTTCTTCTTAGCCCTCAAAAGCTCCATCTCCTTTTGTGTTTTCTCCTCTCTTTCTCTCACGGCTTTCTTCAGAGCTTGGACTCGCAGCTGATCGTCTTCCTAGTGACGTTTCCCCCACCAATACACACACACACAGAAGGAAAGGAAGGCAAGGGCAGATGGAGCTGGGTCACCCAGCAGCACTGGGAGGAGATACACTCACAGGGGACAGAGCAGTGCTGCAGCACCCCGGGGAACATCTTCCACATCTTTCCACACAAGCAGAGCTGTGGAGCCCTGTGTGTCCTTGTCTGCAGTGGCTGTGCTGCTCTGGCTGAAAACGAGTTCATTTCCTTCCTGCAGTTAGAAACCTTTCTTTATCACAGCTAGCACGCTCATTATTTGGAAGGCATCCAAATGCACCCAAAGCATTTCAAGATGAAAGAAACCTGTGAGCGTCCCCAGGTCATGAGCAAGGGAAAGAACACGTTTCAGAGCCAATATATTCCTATTGCTTCACTGAGGTTATACCGCCCATGACACAAACTCCGTGCTGTCAGACCACAGACTAGTGCAGAGATCATTGCTAAAAATGCAGTTGCAACCAAAGAAAGATTTTCTAAAACTTGATTCCTATGTCTTATCTTGATTTCAGAATTGAAATAGTTGCTTTTAAAGGAAATTATCAAACTTAAAAAAAATCATGTAGGAAGATACATCACAGGTGACAATCTGTCACTACAGTGGTACTAATCAAGGTGAAATTAAGCCGTATTCAGTGTAAAGCACACACACACATATTTATATGAAAAGAATTGCAACCATCATTTCTATGTTTCTTTTTAATGAAATATTTTCTTCTATTTTGTGGTTCTTCTATGTGAGCCACAATCTACCTCCATGTCACACGTTCAATGTGATTTTGTTAGTCTGCAGAAAGACACAGGGCAATACTCATCCTTCAAAATCTCCCCGGAAACATCAATGGCTCTTTCAAAAGAAAAAGCTACTTTCCTGTTTTAATTAAATGCTTCAGAAGCATTCAGCGAGATTTAACCTGAAGAACATGAAAGCATAAAACTCCTTCAGCGGTTGCATAAAACAGATCTAAATCGGCACAGGAAGGGACTTTTCTGCTGTTTGTCTTTGACCCCGGATATCTGAGCATCTCAGAGTCCCAAACGCATTTGTCGGCAAAGCAGCCGCCTGTGCCGCAGCCGGGCTGCACGCGGCTCTTCCAACGCAGGCACACAGATATTCAAGATGAAGGGTCTTTTTTCCCAAGTTTCCCAGTACCCAAGCACGCAGCAGGTGAACTCCGCACTTTTGGGGAACACTTTCCTGCCCTTTTTCATGTGTCTGTGAAAACTCACCCGAAATCTAAACAGTTCTGAAAATCCAGGCTAAAGCAATTTGCTGAAGGTCACTTAAGAAGGTCTGAGAGTACGAAATGTGGAACAGAGCACAACTCTGCATGTCCAAAGCAAAAAGCTTAACCATTTGACTTCTATATTTATCACTGCATGCTACATTGGGATAGATGCAAACAGATATTTTACTTTATATACAGATTACAGCCAATCAGAGAATCCTGCATCACTTCTAGACATACCTTTGTACTGGGATGCAGCTGCCACCAGCTCCACCAGCAGTAGCAGCTTCAACAACACAGAGACCAACCTGCATCCCTGAAGATGGGCAGAGCAGGCAGGATGGTCTCCTGGAGATACAGGCCGAGTCTCTTGGGAAAGAGAGCGGTTCAAACACAGCATCTCCCCTGCCGCTGGGAGGAAGAGCAGCACGGCCGCTTGCCTTTCAGGGCTGCTGCAGGCCCAGGCTGCAGGTCACAAAGCAGGGGCCACACGTTTCAGTGAGTTTTGCCAGGTCACAGGACAGGCTCGGCAGCTGTGCACATATCCCTCACCCAAAACAGGGCACGGGAGGAGCTCTGCACATGAAGAGCTGCAATGTGGGAACGCAACTGCCTAAGTCCAGACCTCCACCTGCATCTTCCCTGCAGGTCTAGCATGTCGGATATTTTAAAAACATGGAAAAATTGGGGCTTTCCACTGAGATTATATCAATGTGTTCAGTTTTTGGCCCCTCACACCAAGAAAGGCCTTGAGGTGCTGGAGAGAGTTGAGAGAAGGGAGCGGAGCTGGTGAGGGGCTGGAGCACAAGTGTGATGGGAGCGGCTGAGGGACCTGGGGGTTCAGCTGGAGAACAGGAGCTGAGGGGAGACCTTCTGATCTCTGAACTGCCTGAAAGGAGCTTGGAGCCTGGGGTTCGGGCTCTGCTCCCCAGGAACAAGCGATGGGATGAGAGGAAACGGCCTCAAGTTGCGCCAGGGGAGGCTGAGGTTGGATCTGGGGAACAATTTCTTCCCCAAAGGGCTGTGGGGCATTGGAACAGGCTGCCCAGGGCAGTGCTGGAGTCACCATCCCTGGAGGGGTTGAATAGATGGAGATGACACTCTCAGGGACATGGGGCAGTGCCAGGGTGGGTTAACTGTTCGACTTGATGATCTTGAGGGGCTCTTCCAACCAAATGATTCTGTGATTCTATGATAATGGTGCCTTTGTGTGCAAGAGGGGGAGCTTGAGTCAGCAGAATCAGCTGCTAGAACCAGCTCCAACACCACTGCCTGGCAGGGCAGAGCTCAAGCACCAGTCAGTCTCCTGCAGCCCTGTTCCATTGCTCAGAGGAAGAACTGGCTCGCTCGGAGCTGACAGCCAGTGCGGAAGCCAAAATGCAAAGCATTAAGGGCAATTAAGGCACTGGATGTGAGCTGGGGCTCCAGCTAGTGTGAACAGAAGCCATCATCTCTCAGTGTCTTATCTGTGAAGTAGTGACAAGGGCATTGCCCCTGCAGAGGACTAGGAGGCTGCGTATTTTGAAGATACAATAGACTGCAATGCATAGCGATGGACTGATAATGGAGACATGCGCTGCTTTTTTAGAGCTTTTCACTATTAACTTTTCATAATTTCTAAACCTGCAAAGCTACTGGCATATTCCTGTCTTTTTTTTTTTTAATGATACGATTTTTGAGTAATATAGTTTTGGCTCATCAGTACTTGATCAAGCTTTTAAGTAACAAAAAGGAGATGAGACCTGTGAAGAGGGTATAGCAATACGAGCAGTGCCTACCCTGATGTATGAAAACAGCCAATGCAAAATCATTTTCATCACTGAAACTTGCTGCAGTGCAGGAGACATATTCCAAAAAAATGAGAGGATGTAACGTGCTGTGCGCACGTGGTTCGCATCTCAGCAGCACCTGGTACCTCCCATTCATGCCACCAGAGCTGCATCTGCTGACGCTCACCAGTCGATTCGCAAGAGCAATGGTACACGCTGTCGCTTCGGCTTCTTGCTGACACTTGAGTTTGTCGGAAGTGGCCTTCTCAAACTTGGCTGTGAGCTTCCTCAGGTTCTCGTTGAGGCGCTGTACATGAGAAAAGAAAATAAAAGGAGAAAATCACAGCACAGTTTTAAGGCAAACCCTTCTGGAGAGATACTCCCCCTGCGGCAGCAGGAGCAGCGCGGAGCAGCCGGGTCCTGGGTTACATTGTGTGCTTGGAACTCACACCCTCAGCGCAGGGCACAGGCGAAGAACCTGCAAAACTAATGTATTTGGTGTGAATTTAAACTGGGAAAAGGGGTCCTTATGGCCAAGCACCTATGAGTGGTGCTATAGCTATGAACAGGGCAGCTAAGAAAACCAAGTCTTTTGTTCTCTGATGCTGCAGCCCCTCTGGTCTCGGTCCAGTCCTTGAGGCTCTGCTGAGTTGCGCGCAGAACCCCAAGGGGCTCCTGGGGCTTGAACCATCGCCAGAACACACCTCCTGTGCCCTCTTTCTAGAAAGGACTATGACATAGAAGTCAATAAAGTGATCCTGCTCCTAAAGCTGCCTGAGCTGCCTTGGACACTGTGACAGAGGAGCGCAAGCAGCTCCAGGTGGGACCATCTCACGTGCAGGCCGGCTGCAAAGTGTTTGAGGGCTGGGAAGGGGCAGAAGTTCCCAAAGCACCTGGAGCCCCCCACACTGTCCCTTTGCTTGGCCAGAGCTGCTCACACTCAGGTCTAAAACAAATCAAGGGCTCCCACAAGCACTTGGAGCATCTCACTTCTGATAAGAGAGGCAGAAGTAATAATAGATTTTATCTCCACCCAGTGCAAACTGCTTAAGGATAAACTGCTCGTAAATCACTCTAACGCTGTTTGAGCTACGCTAGAAACAAACCTGAAAATAAAAAAGGATTCGATTCTATTCTATTCTATTCTATTCTATTCTATTCTATTCTATTCTATTCTATTCTATTCTATTCTATTCTATCCTATTCTATCCTATTCTATCCTATTCTATCCTATTCTATCCTATCCTATCCTATTCCATTCCATTCCATTCCATTCCATTCCATTCCATTCCATTCCATTCCATTCCATTCCAGTATCTGCAGCTCTCCAGGATACTGGAAAACACAAAGCGCTCCCTCCTTGACCTGTCTTGGAATTAATAACACAAAAAGTTTCTGTCCCTGCAGGTACATGAATGTGTGTGCATACGTACACTCCTATATATAAAACCCCATTACACAAGCACAATCTGATACATGAGCGTGAGCTGTGAGAACAGGTCAGAGCTGCAATGCCCACCAGACCCACTCTGCAGTAACACACAAACACATCTGTGTGCAGCTGGGAGGACAGCTCTCACTTCTATATCTACCCTCCCCAGATTTGTAGTGACCTTACTTCCCAGGCAAAGTGATAAGTATTTTTGAAAATCCAAATAGTCTCATTTATTCCTAAAAATAGATATGCAGCAGCTCAGGGCCCTGTTGTGAGCAGGTATGAATCAGCCTCACGTCAATGAAGGTATCCAAGATATCACAGTTTGATAAGCAGGGATATCCCTACAGATCCAGCCCTGCGCCGAGCAGTGTGTCATTACCCATCTGCAGAGGGGAAAACTCACCTAAACCAATCAGTTTTGCAAGCGCATGCTGGTGAGGTACCAGTAATCCCCCCAAAGATTGGGGGGATTGCCACTTCCTTAACCAAATCCCACTTCTTCAAAAAAAGAAAGAAGAGAAAAAGCTCAGACATTAAAAGCTTCAGAAACAAGAACCATAAAGGGATAAAAAAATGTTTCCCAGTGCTGTATTTCACATCTGAGATGGGAGAATTAGAGGCTAAATAGCTCTAAATCCAGCCCTGCTCCAGGTGCTGTGCCCACCTCTGCAGCAGGAAGGGGCTACTGGAGGAATCTGCAGCCTTTTCTTTAATATTTTTAGTTAAAAAGTGTAGTAAGCATTTTAAGAAGCCTAGGAGGCATCAAAAGAGCTATATATTTTCTAAAACGAAGATGGAACAGATGAGTCCTCGCACGAGCTGGGCTGCAGGAACAGCGCTGCCCCTCTCTAAGTGCACATCTCAAAGCCGCATATTTCAACACAGAACTGTCAGCCCAGCTGACAACACATGTTGATTTTTAAAGGGGATTTTGCACACACTGCGGTGTCAGTACGAAGGCACAGACACACAGGATCCTTCACTCATGAAGGAGGATGCCAGATCCACAGCATGTTAAGAAAAGGCAGGTTTCGGGGCACATGCTCCAAAATAAGTCAATATTTTTACTTACTTGTCAATATTTTTTACGTATTTTGATTTTATTGACTTATTTGTCTGGGTTTTTTGTGGGGTTTTTTTGCTGTCTGCAGTGCTGGTCCAGCTCTGGGTCCTCAGCACAGGACACACATGGACCTGCTGGAGCGGGGCCAGAGGAGCCACAGGAATGATCCGAGGCTGGAACAGCTCTGCTGGGAGGACAGGATGAGAGAGCTGGGGGGTTCAGCTGGAGAAGAGAAGCTCCGGGGAGACCTTAGTGTGGCCTTTTCATACGTCAATGGGGTTGATAAGAAAGATGGGGACAGACTTTTGAGCAGGGCCTGTTGCGATAGGACAAGGGGTGATGGTTTAAACTAAAGGAGGGAGATTCAGGCTGGACATGAGGAAGAAATTGTTGCCCTGAGGGTGGTGAGAGCCTGGCCCAGCTTGGCCAGAGAGGTGGTGGATGAACCATCCCTGGAGACATCCCAGGCCAGGCTGGGTAAAGATGTCCCTGCTGCGCTGCCTTTTTTCTTTTTTTTTTTTTAATTAGCAAAAAACTAAATAAGGATGATGCACAAGATTTGCCATCAGGGAGCTGTGCAGGGACAAACTTTTAGCCTCGTACTTCAGCAGTCGTCATCCTGCAAAAAACGCCCATCATCGGGGACTGAGCGCAGGGAGCCAGCCCAGCACATGCTATGAGTGCTCTGAATGAGCCTCCGGTTCCTCTTCCCCCCCAGGAACACACTGGTTTGAGACAATGAGTGTCCTGAGGACCCAGGTGTAGAGGTAAATTACGTTTTGAAAAACTAGGTGGGAATAATAAGAATTATTAATTAGCCTTTCTTTCAAGGTGTAAGCAAGGCTGGCGAAGAACAGATGAAATGTAGAAAGCAGCAGTAAAAAAAAATCTTTGGATTCCCACTCCACACGTGAGCACAGAGAAGCAGTTTGCTCCAAAGTGGAGGATTTCTCCCCAGGCAGTGACCAGTGTGACAAGTCACGGAATCCCAGAATGTCAGGGGTTGAAGGGACCTGGAAAGCTCATCCAGTGCAATCCCCCCATGGAGCAGGAACACCCAGCTGAGGTTCCACAGGAAGGGGTCCAGGCGGGTTTGAATGTCTGCAGAGAAGGAGACTCCACAGCCTCCCTGGGCAGCCTGGGCCAGGCTCTGCCACCCTCACCAGGAAGAAGTTTCTTCTCGTATTTAAGTGGAACCTCCTGTGTTCCAGTTTGCACCCATTCCCCCTTGTCCTATCACTGGTTGTCACCCAGAAGAGCCTGGCTCCATCCTCCTGACACTTCCCCTTTCCATATTGATCCCCATGAATGAGGTCACCCCTCAGTCTCCTCTTCTCCAGCTCCAGAGCCCCAGCTCCCTCAGCCTTTCCTCACACGGGAGATGCTCCACTCCCTTCAACATCTTGGTGGCTGCGCTGGACTCTCTGCAGCAGTTCCCTGTCCTTCTGGAGCTGAGGGGCCACAACTGGACACAATATTCCAGGTGTGGTCTCCCCAGGGCAGAGTAGAGGGGCAGGAGAACCTCTCTGACCTACTGACCACCCCCTTCTAATCCACCCCAGGTACCATTGGCCTTCCTGGCCACAAGGGCCCAGTGCTGGCTCATGGTCACCCTGCTGTCCCCAGGACCCCCAGCTCCCTTTCCCTTACACTGCTCCCACCGAAGGGCAAGCACTTACAGCAATCTTGGCCTTGATACTGGCCAGCTTGTCCTGGGCAGCCGCCAGCTCGGCGTTGGCCCTGCTCAGAGCCTGCCGCTTGGGCTGCACCTCGCAGAACACAGCGTGGAACCGCACCATGTTCACCACCCAGGAGCAGAGCCCGGCCGCCGCCAAGGACTTGGTGGTCACAAATTCGGGTTTAAACTTGGGATCCTGTAAATAGGGCTGAAGGGCTTTGAGGCAGTTCTCATGGATGTTCTCCTTGTCGAACTTGATCAAGGAGTCCAGGAAGCCATCCACCCTGGCCATGGCGGCTTTGGCTGCTTTCCAGCTCCTGTCCTTGGGAATCTTTCCTCCTGGGGCCATCAGCACCATCACGGCTGCGGTGACATTGCTGACAGCTGAAGGTGGTGAGCCAAAGGACCTCAGCTCCGTCAGATTCTTCTGAAAACGGGAAAACAAGGTTGTTAGACAAAAATTAATGGGTTTGCTTTCTACTTTGCAACTAATAGAGTCAGGCTCCCAAGCTATCAATCTGATAAATTGGGTTTCTTCCAGCCCAAACATTCTTGCCTCTAAATCACCGCTGTGCATGTCTGCAGCACATGTGCTCAGTTCCCTGCACCCGGACCAGCCCAGCCCCATGTTCCTCCCCACACTCCCACCCTTTCCCTGCTGCAGGAGGTTTTTTGCCGTCTCAGAAGATCAGGATAAGGAAAAAGGAAAACTTTCCAAATAATAACCTCTTCAAATTGCCCCCAGCCCCTCTAAAACTGCCTTGAAGCTCTTCTCTTTGTGCTCAACTACTCCCTGTGCCAGACACCCTTGCACTGAGGTCTTGTTGAACTATCTGTGTGCACCCCTGGGGCCATCATCCAGCCCAAATTTAGGCACTTAAACAAAGCACCTTTAGCAGGATGGCAGTCATTGGGGTGAACAGACAGTCCCCTCACAAGAAAATCAGCTAATCCACCTCCTCCACTGTCAACACAGGCAGCTTCAGTGAGTCCCTAATAGAAAGTGGGATGAATCTTAACCTAAGTTAAAAAAAGGTGAATTGCGGAGAAAGCACCTATTTCCTAACACCCTTGCAACTGTGACAATAAAGCAGTGCTGAGGATTTGATCTGCTGACATCTTAAATCTTGTCTCCACGCACACGCGATTTAGCTTTAGCATAGGAAAAACCAGCGCGGGTAACTCAGCTGTGCTCAGATGACACGCTGTTGTCAAAACAAGGATAAGGGCTGTTTCAACACTGGTTTAAGGAAAATCTATGAGTTTCAGTCAGCTCCTGTTTCTATCAGTTCTGAATAGTTTTTAATCTATTTTCTCTGATGTTCTGCTTCTATCAGTTTCTATCTGTGGCAGCAAGGTGCGAGAGTCTGGTACTTCTGAGCATTCATTTTTTAGATAAAGGTATCTGCCATGAATCTATTCCTAAATGTGTCTTCGTTTGCTTTGAGCTTTTCTGAATCATCGAGCTGGCAGAAACAGGCCCTTGGGAGCTGTGTGCATTTCCAGTGTGAAACGTCTCTAATTAACAAGCTCGATGACACGGAGCCAACCGTGAGCACAGGCGAGCAGCCCGACATTCCCTCCTGTGTCCCCAGCACCCAGCTCAGCTCAGCCGGGAGCAGCACGGACGATGTGGCCTCTCCGGAGCCCCCGTGTGCTGGGGGTGCTGCTTGGGGGGCTCTGGCAAAGCAGCCTGTCTTTCACAGCCTGCATCTTGCTGGCAATGGGATGCTGAGTGGGTGCTGTTGTTCTTTCCCTAGGAAGTGAACACTTCACGGCATGACAGGAACGGGGACGCCACTGCCCTGGGTGGAGGGGAGGATGATGCTGTCCTGGTCAGGAGATGGAGGAAGCCCTGGGCAGCATGGGGTGCCTGGTTTCCTTCCCTATTGTGAGAGTTTCTGGCGCCACGGGAAGAGGACAAGTCAAGCCCATGGTGAGCGCCACGCTGATGAACTTGAGTACCATGTAAAAGGAGCTCTGCCCTTTTCCCTGATGGCATCAATCTGTTGCATTTTAATCACAGAATCATGGAATCATTTTGGTTGGAAGAGACCCTCAAGATCATCAAGTTCAACCCATGACCTGACTCTGGCACTAATCCATGTTCCTATGAACCTCATCTCCGCATCTGTTCCACCCCTCCAGGGATGGTGGCTCCACCACTGCCCTGGGCAGCCTGTTCCAATGCTTGACAACCCTTTCCATTCAGAAATTTTTCCTGATATCCAATCTAAACCTCCCCTCGTGCAACTTGAAGCCATTCCCTCTCATCCTATCGCTTGCTATTCAGGAGAAGAGATCAACACCCTCCATGCTACAACCTTATATCACTCTAAATTCTTCTTCTGCACACTGGAGTATCCCCAGGATGGAAACCAGACAGGACACTGACACCGAGTGCCTCCTGCCTCAGGAACCACTATGGCATCCTCAGATGTCTCTGGACCATCTCCAGGGGGATATTCCTTGCAGGCAATTGCATGGCAAGTTTGTTGCTTTTGATACTGTCACTGTTTTCTGCTCTCTGTAACCTGTGCGGAGACTGAGCAGCACTGGCCGAGCACCATCCTCCTTCTCACACGGGCACAGGCTGCCCAGAGAGACAACTCTGCCTCCTCTTGCAAGTGCTTTGTGCCAAGCAGAGACCCACGGGCAGGGGAAGGCAGTCCCGGAGTCGCTGTGCCTTCATCTCCTCCTTCCCTCCTCCCAAAATGAGATGAGGATGTCGAAACATCAGATCCCCCGAGTTCCACGTCCTGCACTCCTTAGGGGATGCAGGTGCTGAGGAACAGCCCGCAGACAAATTGCACTGCAAGAGATAAAGGGCATTTTTGTCTCTAAAACCTGATTTCCTAAGTTTTCAAACTCACTGTCACATCTGGCTTTGCATGTTTTTGATTTTGCAGGTGCTCTGTGCTGGGTCTGTCATAACCTGCTGGGCATCCATCATGGTCCATATACTTATTACCTTAATTATTTTATGCATATACTATACAAGTCTGAATAGACATGGTTGTTCTTCTTTTAAACTAGCAGGTGACACTGGCACAGAAATGTCCATGTATCCACATACTTACTGAGCTTCTTGGTAGCTAACTATGTATATTTACTGCTGCATTCTACTTGACAGTTTTTCTCACTATTTTCCATATTAATGTTGCATATAGCAGTGCTGCCCAAAGAAGACAGATAATTGGGGAGAAACTGTATATACACACACAAATATTGCAGATTATTCACATTAGTAAGCAGGTCAAGCTCTCCGGCGCATCTCCGATCAGCAGGTAAAGGAGACCATGCCTTCCAGTGCTCTGCTACTGCAGCTTCACAGGTCCCTAGAGAAAAATCCCAGCATCTCCCTAATCTTTGCCTAATGAAATATTCTACAGCTCCAGCACGAAACCAAAACTAATAAGGAGACAAACATTTTCCCTTTGCACAGTCCTTTCCCTTCCAGGAACAAGAGCCAAAGCAACACATCTCTGCAGCAAAGCCATGTTTTCTGAAAGCTAATTAAACAGCAAACCCATTCCTGATGACGGAGAGTTGTTTTCCTCTCCCCCAACAGGGCTATGACTGAGCCATGGTTTGAGGCATGACAGAGCCTTGCCTTGCTGCAATCATGGGATTCATTCTGATTTTCCAGCTGCACCAGGTGCTTGGCCACTCCTCTGCCCTGGGTGCAGCAGGAGTTTTCTGCTCCAGGATGCCGTGTGAACTTCAAGTCAAGATAAATTGTAGGTCCGTCCAGGTTCCAGTATAAGTTGGGGAATGACCTGAGCAACCTGAGCTGTTGAAGGTGTCCCTGCTCAGGGCAGGGGTGGCACTGGGGGAGCTTTGAAGGTCCCTCCGACCTAAACCATCCTGTGATTCTATGGATCTATGATTCTAAGGTGACCTTCCCTTCCTTGTGGGGCAGAACCAACGAGCAGTGGAGCCAGCCAACAGTGGAGAAGAGGTGCAAACGAAACACCCACCTCCAGTTCCTCCTGCTCTCCATAAACATGAGTAAAAGGCAACTTGGTGCAGCCTTGCTGCTACTCTAAGTTACACCAAGAACCCAGTATGCACCAGCTGGGAGGAAGCTGGAGGAGGGTGAATACATCGCCCAAAAATTTGGGCCATCAGATGATATTTCCCCCTGCTCCAATGCAGTCGGCAGATACTGGATTCCCAGGGGAATCTTTACCCTACCTTGTTAAGGGTGTTCAGAGCAGCCTGGGCAGCCTCCAGGGCAGGCTCAGCTTTGGCCAGGTCCTCCTCGCAGTCCTTCTGTTTCTGCTCGACCTCCTGGGTGATAAGTGCCACTTTCTGCTCCTCCTCATCAGCAATCGCCTTTTCCCTGCTCACTTTCTCCGTCTCCACTCCCACCACCCGGATCAGCTTGTCAGCATCCTCATTCTTCTGCTTCAGCTCCACTTCTTGGGCTGCCAGCCTGGCCTTCAGCTCATCCACCTGGAGGGAAGAAACACATGTGGGAGCACAGACATGCACCAACCTGTTCCTGCCCTGCACAGCAGCACAGGGTCACACTCCGGAGGGGCTGAGCAGCACTCAAAAGCACAGAGGGCCTGTGGGCAAAGCAAGCAATGCCACGGTAGCACAGAAAAGTGGTATTCTAGCTGTTAGCAAGATTTGCTGCTCTCCTTTGCCCATGGTTGCTTGGGTCAGGGTCGGTGTGTGTGGTGCACACAGTGGAGCAGCCTGCGAGCGGTGAGGAACCCAGCAGGGGAGAAACCCCATCAGCAGATGGAGCTGCTGAGGTTGTCCCAGCCCTGCTCCCTGCCTGGAAAGAGGACTGAGGTGCCAGGGCAATGCAAATGCTGCTTTGCGTATGATCTGATGGGAAGCAGGTGGAAACTTTCATTTCAGCTGTTCCTGGGATTGCCTTTGTGCAATCAGGAGCCTCACCATAGGCCAGGCACTTGCAGCAAGCTGTTCTCATCAGAAAACCAAATACACCCAGCTGTCACCTCTCTTTGAACACGAGATCTGGTGTCACATCACGTCCCCTCTAACAGAGGCACGCATGCACTGTACATATGTGTTTGGCAGTGGCGATGACGCACTACAATTCAGCTACGCTTTCTTTCTCTTCTCAGCCTTGACCCCTACAGAACAGAGCAGGTGTTATTTTGCCACGTGCAGGTTTTGAGGAGGTCCTGTGCACCAGGAACCCCCTGCTTGCCAGGCACACCCTGCAACACACCTCCTCCCCCCCGCACCCCGCACACACACGGCAGAAGAAGATGCCCATCAGTTCCCTTACAACCATCAGGTCCTACAGACTTGTGGCACTAAGGGCATTTTTCACACCACAAACATCATGATTGTGATCTGCTGACACATACAGCCCTTGTCAGACGCCCAAGGCTTGAGGGACTTTACATTGTGGAATCATAGAATCATTTTGGTTGGAAAAGACCTTTAAGATCACCAAGTTCAACTGTTTAACCTACACTGGCACTAACTCACATCCGTAAGAACCTCATCTCCACGTCTGTCCACCCCTCCAGGGATGGTGACTCCAGCACTGCCCTGGGCAGCCTGTTCCAATGCCCCACAGCCCTTTGGGGAAGAAATTGTTCCCCACATCCAACCTCAACCTCCCCTGGCGCAACTTGAGGCCGTTTCCTCTGCTCCTGGCGCTTGTTCCTGGGGAGCAGAGCCCGACCCCCCAGGCTCCAAGCTCCTTTCAGGCAGTTCAGAGATCAGAAGGTCTCCCCTCAGCTCCTGTTCTCCAGCTGAACCCCCCAGGTCCCTCAGCCGCTCCCATCACACTTCTGTTCCAATTCGTGATGTCAAATGAGCTTGAGAAGGGATCCCCCATTCAGCTGGCAGCCTCGAGGCACAGCAGTGGTAGCAGCTCCACCAAGCAGCTACTCAGACGCGTAAGGTAGGAGCACTTTCAGCAACAGGCTGGAGCGCTCACATGGTGGGGCAGCTCACACTGGCTCTCACTCCAAGACAGAAAGTCTCTTTCTAAAAGCACCGTATCGATTAATTTCCACAGGCTCTGTGCAGACCATGGAGTTTTTCCCTGTCCTGAGGTCAGGCGCATAAAGGATTACTTAATGCTCCTTCAATACATCTTTACCTACATAAAAGTACTTACTAGAAGGGAAGTCAGACACTTGCTTTTGTTGATAATTCCATTTTTATACCAGAAGAGAGAGCAAGATTTGCAATCACATAAACTGAAGCTATTGACATTCGGCATCAGCTTCAAGTGGAGGGCGGTTTCTTAGAAGTCTCTTTGTGCGCTTCAGTCATTGTCACCTCCTGCTGCCCAGCACTACAATGCTGTTTTCACCTGGGCAAAGACGCAACTGTAAATCCAGATGACTCCAGCCTTCAGGAGCATGTAATCCCTTCATTCAGCAAACTCAGCAGCAGCTTCTTGTTCAGCTCCACATCTTTGGGGATTGCAGGAAACTGAAGTGGGAGGCTTCACTGATAGCAGATATGGCTTGTGAGCTTCTGCCCAAAAATGATGTGCTGGATATAGACATGAATGGGAGCTTTAGGGGTTTACGTGGCCACAACAAAACAAGTGAGGGATTAAAACCCACCAGCACTCAACAGCTGATGTAAATTCAGCCCTCAGCACAGCCCCTGAGAACAGAAAATGTTCTGACAAAACCTTCTTTCAGCCAAGCACATGTAATAGCGGAAGGGTAAATGACTTGCTATAACACTGTCAGGATTTTAAAATCAAGAAATTCAGTTGGGGCTTTGCCCGAATGAAACAGTTGGAAGGCCAGAGGTGTGTGTTACTGTGAAGGTGTGTGTTACTGCCCAGTTTGGCTTGGGCAACACGTTAAATTCCCAGTGGAAATGATCCAAGTGGGAGCTGAGGACCCTCTGCTAACAGACCTCGCCACATCTGGGGGACGTTTGCTGACCTCCAGCCTCCCTCACCTGTGTAAGGAAACAAATCACACTTCCCCAGTGAGGCTACAGCTCAAACACAGTTGAACAGGGACAATTTAATAGCGTTTGTGCAGTGGAAAGAGAGAAACAGGAGCTACGCCTAAACAACTAAATCCACTCTCTTTAGTGGTATCCTGGGGGCAGCACCAGGAATGCAGATTTATGAACTTCACTCCTCCAGTTTCACCCCCTCAACACATCAAACAAGTTTCCTTTAATGTCAGGCTCGTTTCCACAGCAAAACCAGTCTGTCACATCCATTTCTCCTCCCTTCCCACACAGCCTGATGCCCAGACATGAAAACGCCTGATGAGACAGCGCTGAGCGGGGCGGGCTCACACCGCCGCCTCGGGAAGGCACAGCTGAAATATCTAATGCGCTCCCATGGGTGGCCTGCGGAGCCGTCCCTGGCACAGCAATGCCAGGAATAAAGGCATGAAAAATTCTCCTCTTTCTACAAACGTCACGGTAACCAGGTACTCAGATTTCCCCTCTCTCACACCAAAAAGGGTGGCAGCTTGCACACAGAGCTATTTGCTGCTTCTTCGGAAACTTTTGGGTAACACTTCAAGAATAATTGTACAAAGAGAGACCGAGGTGGCAGGAAAAATGACAGCAGACCATCACCCCAGAGTGAGGAGAGAACACTATTAATCTCTCTGTGTGTGGTATTTCCAGCAGACATTGGTGGGTTGAAGTCCCCCACAAGAACAAGGGCTGGCGATCAGGAGACTTCTCCCAGCTGCCCACAGAATATTGCACCTGCCTCTTCATCCTGGTTGGGTGGGCTGTAACAAACCCCCACCAGGATATTGGCCTTGTTGGTCTTCTTACCCATGAACACTCAACCAGGACAGAGCAAGAAGAATTATTAAAGAACAGAAAACCTGCAGGGCAGGTTCCCAGAAGACTCATTTTACCTCATTTTCCCTGCTTTGTTTCAAGAACACAAAATACATCACAAAGGTCAGCGACTAATTGATAGAGCAAGCAAGACTTGGATCTGGAATCCAGTGATGCAATATTAACCAAGGTCATCCAAAAAATGACTCAGCAATGAGCTCTGAACAGAGCGCTGACCTCTTCATGGTGAACATCACTTGGAAAAACAAATTACTCATCCCATGCATCTTCCTAAGTCTTCTATGTCCTAATAACTGGAAGCCGGCTCCTGCTTTTCAGGGTACTGAGGACAGTCGCTGTCTTCAGGGAAAGATGGTGAGGAAACATAGGAAATGGAAAACATTTCTTTAGAAGAAAAGTTGGTCAACAGTATCAAGTTGTCCAGAGCAGGGACGAGG
Source organism: Patagioenas fasciata (assembly GCF_037038585.1). Classification (NCBI taxonomy): domain Eukaryota; kingdom Metazoa; phylum Chordata; class Aves; order Columbiformes; family Columbidae; genus Patagioenas; species Patagioenas fasciata. The sequence goes on from NC_092545.1 coordinate 2,017,612, forward strand.
GGTGGAGAGGGGAAACAAGTCAAAGGAGGGGGAAGAGGTTATTTTGAAGTTGGAATGCTTAAGTCAAAATGTACCCCGCAACTATTTGCACAACAGCTCCCTCATGCTGAGGCCACACTGGAAGGTCTATAGAAATGCATAAAACTCATAATTAACTTGTCGTGGCATCCAAGCAGCAGGAAACTGGAGAATCCTGGTGACAGGAGCACTAGTCCTCAGACGTAAGGCCACACCCAGGTATCGAAATCCTCCACCTTTGCTTTGAAATTTAAAGAAAAAAACAAAACCAAAACAACCCACAACACATCACTTTCAAGCACCACGACACAGCTTGGAGATGACACACCTGAGACATAAGACTCGTCAGCTCCTCAGCACCAGGACCAACCATGGGTGAGTGTAAAGTTCAGACAAGATTGAACGTTCTGGTATGATTTTCACTACTGCTAAATATCCACACCCTTGTTTCAACTCGGCAGCAGTTTTGACTATTGCACACATCTGATATTTCAGGTGTTTAATTTTAGGCCCCCAGTGCTAATCTCAGATTCAAATTTGACACATTTCTCCTCACTGCTCTGCATCTTCAGGAACCTCACAAACAGGCGTTTCTCACCCAGCCTTACTCCAACCAGATATGAACATCGCTTCCTTTTATCCTTCTCGCAACAGTAAAATAGACAAGACCCCAAGGTGCTGTGGCTCCCCATCTCCTCCCCAGCCCTCCACCACTCCTCAGCACCTCTTCTGTGGCTGGTCAGAGAACCCTTGCCAACAAAACACCTATATGCAGATACAACTGAAGAATACAAAAGGTTCCCATGTTTGACCGACACTACAGGGACTTGTTTCCCCTCAAAAGGTTGGTTTCATATTAGTTGCTTGCAATAAAAAATAGACCTAACACAAATTTTCCATCACTGGGACACCACCAAAACCAGCAGCAATGCACAGGTCAGCAAAATGATTTCCCCCCATAGGTAGGGTGGGTGTGAGGTCGCTCTGGTTGACATCACTGGTTCTAACTGGTGTTCTCTGCTACTGGCTGTTCAACCGCAGCCCCATCCTTCCGCAGGAGATGACAGAACCTGCAAAGGGGACATGAAACATGCCCCCTCCCATTCTGTGTCCTCAAAGACCTGTCCTGCACCATGAAGAAAGCAAGTGCTCAAGTGAGACGCAGGCTCTCAGAGCCAAGAGGCACTAATAAAGCCCATACATCACCCTCCAGCGAGGCACATACCCTTCTGAGCACGACAGACGTTGTTTATGTCAGCAGCATTACCCAGAGCACATAGGCAGAAGGGAGTGAACCCGCTAGTCCTTCATTCCCACCAACCCCCTGCATTTCCCCAGAGCAGCTTCAGGAGAGGTCCATTTGCCACAGCAGAAGCTTGTAAGAGAACATTTGAAACAGTTAATAGAATATGAAATGGAGAGAAAAACGGGAGCTAGCAACTGGTGTAGACAGCAAAGCTCTGAAAGGCAGTTTGAGTCACTACAGAGGGGTTTGTGAAATACTCAGAACAACATCTAGTCTTTACTGCACAAGAGTGCCAGTGCTGGTCCTTAGCAGGGCGATTTGGGGATGGCTGGTCTACATTTCAGACACGCAGTAGTTTCCCTCAAAGATGGACAGCATAATGCAAGGAAAAATGACCATCAGCTATATTTTAAAAGGATTCTTGCTGAAGTCATTGTAGATCCCCTGGATGCTACTCCAAAAATCACTGATCTCCCTCTATTTTATAAGGTATCTTGTCACAACTGAAAGATAATAATTAAAAGATGTACATAGCCAGTTGGATCCCTATCTCATTTCAGTTCCTGTGATCTGTCACCAGGGACTGGCACCACCCCAGCAGCAGGGACTGAATATACATCCCTCCCCTTCTCCTTTCCAGTACAGACACAACTCCTGCTCCTCAAAGAACCAGTTCACACCAGACTAGAGCCAGGATCTAGTGCAAATTTTACACTCTGCACAGTTCCAGCCGGTAAAGTTCTCCTTCAAACCAGGATGAGGAGATGCCTCTAACAGAGAAACACGAAAACCCATCAGCTTTTAACCCCAAGGGTTTGCTTACCTGTGCAGATGTGCTCTTGAGCTTCTCCAGGCCATTCTCCAGCCGCTCCATTTTTGCTTTTAAATCCTTGCCCTTCTTCAGTAGCAAATTCTGATAGAGTTTGATTTGCTCAAGGAAGGACTTTGGAGTGGTGTAGTTATATCGTCGCTCATTGCTCAGATACAATCACGAAATCTCGTTGACACTTGTGTGGACATAGGCCATGAATTTGCTTATTGAATCTTTCACTGAATCCTAAAAGTAAGATGAGAAGACAAGGAGAAAATATTTCAAACTGAACAACTATATGTAGTGCAGATCTGTGCCATATACAAAGGAATTTATTAACATTTTATTCTGCTGCAGCAAAATCCAGGCTGGAACATCTAAGTTGATCCCTTTTCATTTGTTATCTCTAAAATAACTTTGTCTGTTCATGTACTGTATACCTCTTTTTATATCTTTTTATCTCATATTTTATCTTATTCCAAGCAATTTTTCTAGCATTAAGCTCTATAAAATAACAGCCTTTCAAGCATAAATTTGGGCTTTTCTCCTCTACAAATAGGGAAAGCACACACATAAAAAGAAACATTGTAGACTTTATTCTACAAAAATCCTGCCCAGAAAAGCTAAATAAACATAACTGAATCTCTTTTAGTCTAGCAGCAGGTTGTCATCAATGAGAACTTGACATAATTTTGCCCTTGAGAATTACAGGCGCTCAGACACGCCTGTGGAGAGCAAAGCCCATGTTCCCTGCAATAACCATAAGCATTAGGTTATTTCCTGCACCGATTTGTAAGCTGCCGCTCTTGCTTGCAAAGCAGTGGTGTGTCTGGCAGTGCTATCAGTGCACAAACACAACATGGTGCCCACGGCCATGCTTCAGCTGAGGGCTGTGCCCCTCTCTGAAAAACCTGCTTTGCTTAAGTTAATTAGAATCATAGAAACATTTTGGTTGGAAGAGACACTTGAGAACATCAAGTGTAACGATAACTTAACTCTGGTATTAAATCATGGCCCTAAGAACTTAATCTCTGTCTAACCCCTCCACAAGGATGGTGACTCCAGCACTGCCCTGGGCAGCCTGTTCCAATGCCCGACAGCCCTTTGGGGAAGAAACCTTAGTTAATATCCAATCTGAACCTTCCCTGGCACAACTTGAGGCCATTTTCTCTCATCCTAAAGCAGTAGAGAGTTACCAGCAATTCCTCTCTGAACGGTCACCCAGATGTCCTGGGTGAGTGCTGTCCCTGCAGTGCTGTCCCCATCGCGAGAGGCACTGCTTGCACCAAGCAGAGGGACATGTCACACCTGGCTGCCACCAGCACCCCCCGCAGAGGAACCCAAACCCAGGCACGGCCATGGCAGCCCCAGATGCCAGTGGGTGAGGTGCTCACCTCCACGGTCTCTGTTTCTTGCAGAAAGCGGAGGCTGACAGACTCGAGGGCCTCCTGCGGCCACTCCTGGAACCAGTCTATGGCCGTGCAGCTGATGATGGCAGGGAACCTCCTGCTGCGGACACGGAGCTTGCTGCCCACGGGCGAAAAACACAGCACAACCTGCAGAGCCCAGGGAAGGAGAACGTGAGAAGACACAGCCAGGAGCAGGCATGGGGTTCCAGCTGCACAGCCCAGCTCAGGCTCTTCCATCCACTTCCAACAGGCACAGACTGAAACACAGGAGGCTCCATCTGAACATGAGCAGAAACTTGTTTGCTGGGAGGTGCCAGAGCCTGGCCCAGGCTGCCCAGGGCGGGTGTGGAGTCTCCTTCTCTGAGACATTGAAACCCGCCTGGACCCACCTGTGTGATCTGCTCTGTGACCCTGCGTGAGCAGGGCTTGGACTGGGGATCTGCAGAGGGCCCTTCAGCCCCCACCAGGCTGGGATTCCATGAATGGAAGATCTCACAGCACCAGCTGAGGTTACAGCAACCTCAGTCCTTGAGCCCTTGCACTTCAGGCCAGCAAGCCTGGCATGGAAAAAAACGTAATGTGGCAGTGAACACATTTTTTCTCTGCAATAAAGACAAGCAGTGGTGTTAAACATTGCCATGGTCAAAAGCAGAAGCCTGGCACACTTTCAAGCTTGAAGCTGGGTTTTAATAAAACCACCCTTCCCTGCTTCAGCAGTGAAACAAAGCTTTGCCCAGCAGGGAACTGGCATCTGTATTCAAGTGGTGCAACCAGGAATTAAAGTGAATGGATCTAAATTCTCCTGGCAGGACCACAGGCCCACCTGGGCTGTTTCCCCGAAAGCAGCATTGAAAAGAGTCGAGGTGGCTCAAACTCAAAATCTGCTTTTATCAGAGTGAGACATTTTTTGAATAGAGAAACCTCAAAACAAAGCAGAACAGAAATAAAAGCATTTATGAATATATTTTCCCTACTCATTGCATTTTTGTGCAGCAGGTCCTTTGCTTTTCAGGCTTTTATTTCAGTCCAGCTGCTAAAAGTTTCTGAGTTGCAGCAAATTGTGCAGTGTATGTGGGCCCCTGGGGGTCTCTCTTTGCATTATTCCGGGGCCTGGTCAAGGGGCTGTTACTCCCTTGCCCAGCATCCCCTCTGCCCCGCACCATTTCTCCTTCCTCCAGCCTTATCCCTTCCCTCATCCCCTGCCTTTCCTGCAGGCTGGGAGCCTCCTGCCCCACAGCCGCTTGGCCCACAGCTCCTCTTGGCAGCACAAGCTCTGCCTTTGCCAGCAGGAAACTCCTTCTGGAAGGACGTAAAGTCAGGACAAGGCAAAGTACCTTTCCTCTTTGTTGCCTCACAACCAGCTTTAACAGCAAGATAAGACCCAAGAACCAAAACCTACCACTACTGTTCATCACAGCCCTTTTCCTGTGAGCCCGCTGTGGTTCATAAATCCATATAAGCTTTGTTAATTGGCCACAAAGAAGGACATGGACAAGATGCCACCATGCAATGAAGTAGCAACATGTGAGCAAGGACCAGCTTGGGAAGCAGTGTATCTCACTCAGTGCATCATCCCTCTCCCACTTGTTAGCCCTGGCTGGTACCTTAGCAAGTGTCATAGGACAGGCTGCTGTTAGCTCAGATGTCGCTATAGTGGGTCAACACCTCCATCATGATCTGTTTTTCAGAAGCCACAAAAGAACTGCCTGTAACAAACCCACTTTAGTTTCCATTTCAGAAGAGGCAGCTGAACTTAGAGCTCCTGCTCCTCTGCCATGGCCACTGCGCATGGGGACAGACACACAGAAATCCTTCCTGCACCTTCAAGCATATGCCTTGGGCACCTCTACGTTTTTCTGTCAGGGCCAGGCAAGTTTCAGGAAGCTGTCCATGTACAAAAGCCTCTTCACAGGATCCCAGACGATTGGGCTGAAGGGCCCTCTGCAGATCCCCCAGTCCAAGCCCTGCTCACGCAGGGTCACAGAGCAGATCACACAGGTGGGTCCAGGCGGGTTTCAATGTCTCACAGAAGGAGACTCCACACCCGCTCTGGGCAGCCTGGGCCAGGCTCTGGCACCTCCCAGCAAACAAGTTTCTGCTCATGTTCAGATGGAGCCTCCTGTGTTTCAGTCTGTGCCTGTTGCCCCTCACCCTGGCGCTGGGCACCACTGTCCATCCTCTGACACCCACCCTGGAGATATTTATAAGCATAAATAATACTTCCTAGCTGACCCCATCCATCTGCTGTAACACACGGTTAAGGAGAAGGGTAGAAAAAAGAGAAGGGATCAGCCTCAAGTAAATCATATTCACACTGCCCTTCCAGTGCACCACAATAACAGGAATAGATCCATGAGGGGACGGGAGGCAGAAGACAACCAAGATGCTGAAAAGTCACAAAACAGCATCAGGACTCATCAGAAAATCCCCTCTACACCCAGAGAGGGAAAGAGCAGGACTGCATTCCCTCTCCTTGGGCACCTACACTGTGGCATGGTCCTCAAATTTTCCCTCAAAAATTAATTTTCCAGTTGTTCCCCATCCTAAACATGTACCTTCCCACATCAAAAAAGCAACGGGCCACCCTATCTCAGTGACCGTGTCCCACCAACACAAACGGAGCAGTAAGGAGGAGGACATGCTTTCATTGAGCAAAGATCAAGGCTTCTCTCTGCCCTCCCCAGCTCCTGGCCCTGTGCCGGCAGCAGTGAACAGCGCTGCAGAGGGGTAAACACCTTCTGGAACAGTCTCACTCTCCTGTGCGCCTCACTGTGCTTTCCCCGTGAGCTGAGCACACATGGGAAATAGTCCTGAAACTGTTCTGGGATCTTTTGGACATATTCATAAGGCCTTTCTATGCTGGATTATGGGCTGTGCTGGAAGAAATCCTGTAGGCACATTGCATGCCACTCAGTTTCCAGCACTCTGTTTTTAACATAATACTTCATTTCTTCTGGCAATGGAACCCCAACAACATGAACACTGATCCCTTCAGCAGCTCTTTCAAGCAGCAAGACCTCGTCCTGATGCACCCCTGTGCCCGGCTTTGAAAAGGGAGCGGCTGGTCCTGCTCAGCTCTTGAAAGAGAACGTTCTCAACTTCCATAGTGCTTTCTAACACCCAAGAAGTGATGGCAACAGAGAGCATTTCCTGCACTTCAGTACTACTTGCTGAGTGCATCACAGTTCTCATCATGAACAGGCAGAAAAGCCTTTCAGGCTGCGGTCTGACCTTCCTACCAGGCAGCCCAAAGCATCTTCACCCCATGCTCCTGCACCAAGGCAGATGGCGAAGACCTGAACTCCCCCAGCCTGTCTCACCTTCAGCTGCCGTCGAACACGCTCTGTAAAAAACTTCCAGCAAGTCTCCCTGGAGTCCACCAGCCCTCGGCCTTTGACTTCATTCCTCACGCTGTTGATTATGTTTTCTACTTCATCATCGGGGAAGAGATCAGGGATTTCACCTGAGAAGAAGGCAGGTTTGGGTTTACTGGTCTGGATTTTGTTGCAGTCGCAGAGCAAAGTGAAGCAGGTGCCTCCCTCTTCAGGGCCTTGGGGAAAACCCTTCCTTGAGAAAAATCGTTGTGCCAGGCGCCCATAGGCCCCAGCAGCAGCAAAGTGGCACAGAACATCATTCTGCTAAAAAATAAGCCCTTGTGAGAGCAACATTTCTCATAAAAGTATGAGCTAAACAAACACAGAATAAAGCCAAAGTACAGAAAGTCCATTTTTGTCAGATCGACAGTGCTGATTAGATTACAAAAAAAAATCGCAAATACCTAATATGCTATACACAATAATGAAATAATTTCAGTTTTGCAAATCAATTAGTTACCTGTACCGTTCCTGCAGCTGTTCAATGCCATTGCCAGTGCTGGTAAAATAACTCCCACATCACCAAAACATTTTAAAAGTCAGAAATCTTTTAAAAACTTTTTAAAGTTAATAGTTATGCAACTGATTGCCAAAAACATAACCAGCCAATTTTTCTTTTTTTTCTGGTTACTTAATTTATCACCTATTCACTTCCCTTCTGGCTTCTGATTTGATTGAAATCATTATTATTGAGTGAGATACTGTCAATATGAGCACTAATTACTTAGGAAAATACACTAATCAGATATCTGCTTGTTTATAAGAGAGTCTAAAATATATATTCTGTTCTAGCTCCTTAGGTGATGGAAAGAAGTGAAACAAGTAAGAAAAACAAGCCTGCAGAGAGCGGGAAGCAGCCAGAGCCCTCAGGCAGCACCCGCTGGGTGGCACTAGGTCACGTTTTGGGAGGTCATAGAACCATAGAACGTCCTGACATGGACAGGACCCCCAAGGATCGTGGAGTCCAACTCCTGTCCCTGCAATGACAACCCCACAGTTCACACCGTGTGTCTGAGGACGTTGCCCAGTCTCTCCTTGAACACTGTCAGGCTGGGGCCGTGACATCGCCCTGGGAGCCTGTTCAGTGTCCAGCACCTCTGGGTGAAGAACCTTTTCCTCATGTCCCACTGACCCTCCCTGACACATCTTCTGCCATTCCCTGGGTTCTGTCACTGTCACAGAGAAGAGCTCAGCCCTGCCCCTCCTGCTCCTGCTGAGGAACCTGCAGCCCCATGAGCTCTGCCCTCAGTCTGCTCTGCTCCAGCTGAGCAAACCCAGGGACTTCAGCCGCTCCTCATATGGCTTCCCCTCCAAACCTTCACCAGCTTCATGTCCCTCTGGACACCCTCCAGTAGCTTTATCTCCTTTTCTCCTGTGTCCCCAGCCCTGCACACAGTGAATGCTGCAGGTGAGGCCGCCCCAGCACAGAGCAGAGCGGGACAATCCCCTCCCTGCTCGGCTGGCTGTGCCGTGCTGGATGCACCAGGACACGGGGCCCTCTTGGCTCCAGGGACACTGTTGGCTCATGTTCAACTTGCCACTGACCAGAACCCCCAGAGCTCTCCATGGAGCTGCTCTCCAGCATCTCGTCCCCCAGTCTGTCTGTACAGCCAGGGTTGCTGTGTCCCAGGTGCAAAATCTGGCACTTGCCCTTGTTACACTTGTCATGGTCCCTCCCATGGTCCCTTCCTCAGTCCTCAGTCCAGCCACAATTCTGAGCTGCCTCCCCAGACCCTGAGTGAGGACTTCTGATCTGTCCCCTCTTCCCCACATAGCAGCTACAGGAAAATGTGACACCTTTCTGAACCACCGCAAAATGACCTGGACATCCCAAACCAGGCTGCTTGGCCTGCCCCTTGCTGCAGGACACTGCAGAGCTTCACTTCATGTCATGAGATATTTGTGCCATCTACACAGGTGACAGGAGCTACTCACCAGCCTCCACAACAACCCCTGTCTTTACTCCTGATTACAAATTTATCACAGGCAGAGATTGTTTGCTGCTCAAACCATCTGGCCAATTTACAGCCACAGATGTCAACTCTGGAGTTTCGCACAAACTATCGCTTCCCTGTGCTTTCAACTCTCCAGTCCTCACCATGCACAGAGGTCACCCGAACCAGCTGGAGTCTTCCCACTCCTGACTCATAAATAAGGAAAAAAGCATCATGCAGTTGGTAGCAGTGATTTTCCAGGGACTCTGGGGAATATGCCCAGGCTGGGTTACCCCCTGCGGTCACGGTGACACAGCCGCACGCTCCCATGTGCGCTGTAGCTGCAGTGCGCCCTGCATGGGGAGTGCTCCACCACACATACTCATGCCGTGTTCTGCAGCGAAACAGAGCATCTGTGTGTAGGCTGGCTATTCTGCAATTGTTTGGGCAAGCAACAACTCAAAAACTTTAATGGAAAAACAAAGAGGAAAAGGACTGCAATGGGACAAGCAGCTAGGTGACGCACACAGACACGGTCATTTGGTGGCTTTGTACCATCCACCAACTTGCAGTCAAATATTCCAGCCAGGAAAAACCTTATTAGGTAACTAGAGTGTGGATGCATGAGATCCACAGGTCAAACTCTTCATCTGTTGATACATTCCTTGGGCTCTGTCCTCAGCTGCAATGTCACAACAGACACGTCTCTTAACTGTAGAGAGTATACCATGAAGTATGGAAAAACTAGGTACACAACATCAGAGAAAGAAAAACTATCAGATGATGGAGTACATCCTCACAAAGGAGACCTTATCATGGCTTTTAGTCCAGAACTTAACCCACATATCTTCTAGCTCACTTCATATATTGCCCTTCTGTATATTCTAAAACCACAGATGCTACCATGAGCACAACCACACTGAGAAGGGGGAAAGGGGAAATCAAGCAATGACAGAGGTACCTGATGCTAAGAAGTCACTCACCAGCACCAAGAACTGCTCATCTGCCACTTGAGCGTCGGTCATCAGGAACACGATGCCTATGTTCTTCACACCGGCTTTCAGGTACAGGTTTGCCAGGTCTGCCTGGACGTTGAAAAGCAAGAGGACTTAGGGGGTGCACCTCCATTCTGCAAAACTCAGGTAGGTACCACATCTACAAGCAGGATATTTCAGAATCTTCCCATTAACCAAGAATAAAGCAATGGCAATTAATTAGCGTGAAACTGCACTTTGGCCACTCTCCATCTTCATGGCTGAGTCTGCCAGGTTATATGGGGGAGTCTATCGCTGTCATCATTGTAAGACTTTACCCAGTAAGACTTGACGTTACGGCCAGGTCTGTGTAACACAAAAAAAAAAGAGAAAGAAGCCCTGGCCAGCACCGCTACACACAGGGAAATGCTTGTAGCTGGAACACCTGGAGGTCAATGGATGTGGCTAAAGACATCAGTGCAGTCCCTGGTTGTGGAGGCTGCCCTGGGAGTTCAGAAAGGCTTACTGTGGGCACAATAAGTCACTATACGGGGACATTAAAGCACCACAGGGACTGGGAGGGACAGCAGCCACTGAAAATGTTGGACCTTGGTGTCCCCATGCTGTAGATTTCTCTGATTTCACAACTATACCTGAATTTTCTTTTTTTTTTCTGAGGTGCTGCAACACATTTCTTTCTGCTTGTGAAGAAAGGAGAAGGACACCTTGTGCAAACAGGGATGTTTTCAGTTTTATTCCTTTCCAGAGTCTGAGCAGGGACTCGCCCTTCAGTGTCCCACTCAGTGCAGTGATGCTGACAGAGAAACTGCTCATATGGAAAAGCTGTTTCACCTCAAAGGGGACAGTGTCCTGATGAAGGACACAGTGTCCTCCTGATGAAGGACACCAACTTCTTGAAATCCAAGTTGTTCATGAGATGGGAAAAACGCCATCATCCCGCTCAAACTCCATCATTTCCTTCCTGCCCCTCCAAGCAGGATACAAGGCATGCGGGAGACACTGAAGGAATTTACTGGCCTGTGTTCCAGAAACTTTCTTAGAAATTCAGCAAATATACACACTCCCTCAAAAAGAATCATTTGTTACTTCCATCACTGGAAATTTGAATTAGATCAATTATAACAGCACGAGGGGCCAATGCCAGACAGGGTAATCTGTCACCATCCTGCTCTTCCATATCGAAGAAAAAAAGATGACTCCATATTTCATAAACTCTTTGAAAATGAATAGAGAGTGAAGGGAACATCAAATTATCTTCCACCTCCACAGACAGAAGTAAAGACATGCTTTGAAAACAAGTTTATTAATGCTGGTTTCAAGCTATATTCCTAGATGGGAGCACAGGTTTTCTCAATGAATAGGCAGGTAGGAGCTAGAAAATTGTACGAGTGGGGCTGAAGAACACAGAGGAAAGTTGAAAATACCCAATGGATGGAGGATCAGGCTTGTGTGACGTGACAAAAACATGACAAAAACAACCTGTACACAACTGCAGGTCATCAGGCCCTGCCTCTGATGGGGAAGGAAGGCAAGGGTTCATTGGCCATCGCATCTCCCGAGCAGAATGGCGTGAAGTTACTGAGGTTGTGATTTTTACAACATTTCTGATGAGAATCCTTTTGCCAGCAGCTAAAATACTTGAAAATCATTTCAACGATATTTTACAATGTTGATTTGTAACTTCTGTGCTCACTAGCCTGCGCATAGATATAAGCACAGGCACCTGTTCTCTATAGTGAACCATCCACCATCCCCTCAGTCCCTCCCTCATACAAAATCCTGGTGGAAGGACTGGATACGACTTTGGAACTCTCCTCCTGCTCTCTCCTGCTCCTTTTCCACCTCCAAATCACTCCACAACAGGCACCTCACAGATGAGCTAATTACCACATCTTGGTTTAATTAGAAATAATAGTCAAATACGGTTTCTTGAACAAGCATTAACTGAATGTCCACACCAGGGGTTTATCATCGGAGCCCAGCGCTGACTCTGAGCCTTGGGCTGGGATGTTGTTGGGTCTGGCCAGCTCAGAGGGCTGGCAGGGGACATCAGGCCTGTCTGCACCCCACAGATGTGTTGGGAAGCACTGCTCCTCTCTGCAGTCCCATATAGTCTCTGGAGCTTTTTACTGTCTTCACAATGGCGTCATTCAACACGCAACAAGACAGAATCACAGGATCCCAGGCTGGTTGGGCTGAAGGGCCCTCTGCAGATCCCCCAGTCCAAGCCCTGCTCACGCAGGGTCACAGAGCAGATCACACAGGTGGGTCCAGGCGGGTTTCAATGTCTCAGAGAAGGAGACTCCACACCCGCTCTGGGCAGCCTGGGCCAGGCTCTGGCACCTCCCAGCAAACAAGTTTCTGCTCATGTTCAGATGGAGCCTCCTGTGTTTCAGTCTGTGCCCGTTGCCCCTCACCCTGGCGTTGGGCACCACTGAACAGAGTCTGGTCCATCCTCTGACACCCACCCTGAGATATTGATCCATTGATCAGATCCCTCTCAGCTTCTCCAGCTCAACAGCCCCAACTCTCACTGAGTCTTTCCTCATCAGAAAGATGCTCCAGACCCCTCAGCATCTTTGTCTCCCTCTGGTAATTCCTTGTCCTTCTTAAATTGGGGATCCCAAAGTTTTCAGGGCAAGTTCTGCTTTTCATTCCCTTCCGCTCCACCTCAGCCCCAGGAGTCACCCACCTTCAGGTCAGGGATCCCGTACCCTTTCCTCAGCGTGATCTGGAAAAGCTCCAGGGAGCTGATGAAGGCCGCCAGCCTGGTCAGGCTCTGCTTCCCGCTTCCACCCACGCCGACCAGGAGAGCGTTCCCTCGGGGGGACTCCAGGATCCGGTTGATGCGGCAACTAAATTGAAGCATATAAAATCTGTCATTAATAAGAGTATTTTTCTTATTCTCTGCCCACTGCTTTTCAATATATATTTTAATCACTAGGAAACCGTAGTCTGAATGGGATGAAAAATGTCAATCTAAGAGACATGTCAGCAATCAATCCCCATCTCTGCTGAGGCCCAAACAAAGGACGTAGCTGATTAAAAAAATAGTTTGGTGGTGATTCAAACTGTGTCCAATATTTTTCCACCTGCCAAGTCCTGCTGGATAGAAATATTTTAAGGTGAAGGCCTGGATGTCTTTGCAGGGAGGACAAGGGAAAAAACACATTACATGGACATGCAAATAGTGAGAACAGAATTCATGGCTCTGGTGCACCTCTCCAGTGAAGGTTCCTCTTCACAAAGCGTTTTGGGTTCATGTTCAGGTGAAGGGTCCTGCTATGCATTAAAGCATATTCATATACATCTGGAATAGCATAATACCTGTCTGGAAAATACAGTCCAACATTATTTATCCAAGCCACCATTAAGAGTGAGATTTTGTCACACTTAAAATGAACTTGCTATTGTTTTTCAGGTCTGTTCACTTGTCCTTGAGAGTTGCACAGTGAGCTCTGCCCCCAGTCTATTCTCTTTAAGCAATTGCTGACATCCCCACGTTAAAATCCCAAGTGAGGGAGGTTTAGAGGATCCTACCTGTGAAAACCTCACTGTCAGGTGTCTGAAATGCAAGCACCATTCCCCTCTTGACATCACTGCCTTTATTCAACTCACTTAACTGAGTATTTTCCTAGACTAATCTAATTAATTTTTCAAATAAGACTGCAAGAAATACTGTACTGCTTTATTACAACTCAAGCGTCTTATGATCTATGTGCAGACTCCCACAGATTGTGAAATTAAACCCAGAATAGCAATCCAGCTTGTGTGGAGAGCTGGAATGTTCCTGCTTTTCATTCTCTAGCTGGCTGTCCCCAAAAGCAAGGGCACGGGGTGTGCGTTGGGAATGGGCACCATGAGCCCCGGGTCAGGAGGTGACTGACCCATATCCCCCACCTCCCCACATACATTAACTCCCTTACTTTTTTTTCCCAACAGAAACTTCACAACAAATTCAAGATGTCATCCATAAGCTGTTGGAGATGGAATAATTTGTGTGTTTCAGCAAAACGCAATTTCCAAATGCGCTGAATCGAAATCACTCAGCTCCAGTGAAAATCATGCTGAATACTCAAACCTCGCCTTCCCGATTACTCACAATATTAACTGGAGGGATACTGACAGGTTTTGTTGAAAATCCCAATTTATGTAAAGTGCAAAAGAAGCACAAGATTAAAATTACTGTCACCTTTCTGCAAGCAGAAACACCAATGGACATCAGGTTGCATATGACTCATTAATACAAAGAAGTAAATGCCCAAACTATAAGGGAAGCCATGCCCCAGCACAGCCAGCACGCTGCACCGCAAAAGGAACAGATTGCTGAGCTCTTAGAACAGAACTGGTTAAACAGCTAGTTAAAAGGAGTAGAAATTTATATATATATATGTATTTTTTTAATTTGCATGAGAGTAACTGCATTAGGTTACCAGGTCCAGCAAACCTGAAATCACCCACACAAGCGTGCAGCAGGACAGCGGCTTCCTTCTAGCTTAGTCACAAACCTGCTCTTCATGATACAATGTTTCCAGGCAAAATCAGTTAAAACTATGATTTACAGGGGAGGTTCATCTTCAGAAATTATCTGAGGCCAGGTCTGCATTTCAGCCCCCAAAAATCAGACCACATCTGGAATATTGTGTCCAGTTGTGGCCCCTCAGCTCCAGAAGGACAGGGAACTGCTGGAGAGAGTCCAGCGCAGCCACCAAGATGCTGAAGGGAGTGGAGCATCTCCCGTGTGAGGAAAGGCTGAGGGAGCTGGGGCTCTGGAGCTGGAGAAGAGGAGACTGAGGGGGGACTCATTCATGTTTACAGAGATCTAAAGGGTGAGTGTCAGGAGGATGGAGCCAGGCTCTTCTCGGTGACAACCAGTGATAGGACAAGAGGCAATGGGTACAAACTGGAACACAGGAGGTTCCACTTAAATTGGAGAAGAAACTTCTTCCTGGTGAGGGTGTCAGAGCCCGGCCCAGGCTGCCCAGGGAGGTTGTGGAGTCTCCTTCTCTGCAGACATTCAAACCCCCTGGACCCCTTCCTGTGGAACCTCAGCTGGGTGTTCCTGCTCCATGGGGGGATTGCACTGGATGAGCTTTCCAGGTCCCTTCAACCCCTGACATTCTGGGATTCTGTGATTCTGTGGAATTCCCAACAAGCATTTAAATCATGTGTAAGAGCTGGAGGTACGTGTCACGATCCATACCACAGGCATGTAAATAGCTTCATAATGATCAACGGAGGCTCGCTATTTTCATATAGTCCCACGTGTCCAGTTTCCACAGGGAATCCAGCTGGACCTCCAGGCATCGGAATGCAAGCAGGCTTTCCAAAGGATCCAGGCAATTTAAGTGCCTCAGTCCATTCAAACTAGTAGCCTGAATTCACGTAATCTCACATTATATACATTTGAAAATCCCACTGAGAATTGTGTAAACGTGCCTCTAACCCAGTTGTGAAAGCATTTAGGGACATCCTGGTGTAACTAGTTCTGTGGCTGGCTGTCAAGTGAAGACAAAAAGCACTTGATCAATGTCATGTACAATAAACGTCTGTGCCGTATGCAGAGCATCAAGGGCCAAAGATGTAACAGCAACCAGACTTCAAACGACCAGCAGCATGCTGACCCTCCATCCGACAGCCCCGCATCCTCACAGTGTCAAAAGATCCCCCCAGCAGCAGCTGGAGAAGCAGGGCAGTATTTGTGCAGGACACACCACGTGGGCAGATGAAGCTTCTGCACACCTCCAGCTCCTTCTGCTCTAATAATGGATACCGACATCCTCCAGAAACCTCCATGGAAACAATCTGCATGGATAAAAGCTACAATGAGAGCATAAAGACAGAAAACTCCCTTACACGTGGCACATGGCGTCCTCAAACAGCACCAGGCTCATGGCAGCGTTGACTTCGTTGTAGCTGCCCAAGGCTTCCACAAGGATCTTGTTCAGCTCCTCCCAGGTCGGAACTGGCCTGTAGCTGGGTTCTCCAACGCCTTTAGCGAAATGGCAATAAATGTTCATTCGCTTGGTCTGCTCTAAAGTTTCCTCAATGTCCTGTCAAATTTAAAAATAATTTTTAAAAAAGGTATATAAGAAGTAAAGGAGAAAACACTGCAGCTCTATGTCATCTTTCCAAGTGAAGCACAGTGTTCCAAAAAATGTCCATATAGCTGCACCTGTGTGTTGAAAAAGGGGAAAGAGCGACAAAAGGGAAGGAAAGGGAAAGGATAAAGCCCCAATACTTGCTCTGGACCTTTTGTAAATCACAAGAACTCATCACCTTAAGAAAATGTGAGCACAAGAAAAGCCCCACAGCAACAGCTACAGCATGACACTGTTGCATGGACAATGATTAACAGCCAGAGGAAAAAGCACTGTCTGCGTTACTGTGATATTTGCAGGACTCCAATGGCAACACTGCCGGGTGATGACAGGACTGAAGCCAAGCAGGTCTAGAGCTTCCATTAGGAAGATATTTTGGAAAAAAAGGAAAGCACTAGGGATTTGTGCCTGCATCTCACTTTACTCCCACCAAGACTGGGGATCTGACTCTTTTGCTTTTGCCACAAGACTCAAGACATTTAAATAAAATAATTTAATTAATTCACAGAGCCGAAATCTCCTCTCCCCGGTGCCCTTAGGGAGAGCATCGTTCACCCAAATACCAACATTGGCAGCCCAGGAAGCAGTTGACAGAGATTTTGCTCCTGGTGTCCCACCAAGAGCATCACACTCCCTGCAAGTGAGAGACTGGCAGACCTTGGGTCAAACTTCTCTTGCCCAAGGAACCTTTTTCCTGTAAGCACGTACGTTATTATCAGAGTTATGAACCTCAACACTTACGTCATATAATTTCTTCACCGTCTCCAGCTGGATTTTATCAAAGGTACCATAATCCTTTTCTTCAACCATCTTATCCCGGTAGACTCGGTTTGACTCGTGCAGGTAGAGTTTCACCAGGTCTTGGGGGTGCTGCAGACATTCCGGGGTAGAGAACAGAAGGCCCTGTGGGGTGCAGAGACCAGCAGTAAACCCCACCTTGACCTGAAGGGCCTGATGTCTCCCCAGCATCCAGGCTGAATGGGGCTGAATCACTCAAAATGCAGAGTTACTGTAACAACCTGCAAATAAACTTCTGAAGAAGCCCCTGGAGAACGTGCCCTTCGTTACCTCCAATTTCCCAAAGCAATTGTATATATTACACCAATTTTAATAGCCAAAGTGCATCCCCAGCGCAGCCTGATCTCCAAGAGTGCGTAGGGTCAGACACCAGCCCGACGGGCGGGTTTCTGCATCCCAACACCACAGCACGGCTGCTTTGTCAAGAAGAAGATAGTTTGGACATCTTAGCGGTGATGATTTTTTTCTAAAATCAATTAATTTTAATTAGGTGCATTCTGGCTGCAGGAAATATTAGTTTCTGTCTGCTTATCACAGCATGTTTACCATGAACTCTATTAAAATGCATAAAAGAATTATATTTCAAAGAGGTGTCACCTATTACTAAGCCTATTAACAGCACCCAGGGTTTTCAATGGCATGTATTAAACAGACAGTTTTTATTCCTAACATCTAATTATTTACACACAAAACATAAAATGTATTAAAAGCCATGTAAAGCAGGCCATCTCAGCTCGATGGATCATGGCTCAAATCATTTGGGTTTCACATTTGTCATTACAGCTGTCAAGCTGTTATTTTATTTATTTCAGAGAAAAGATAGTGAGAAGAGCTGATGACTCAAAGAGAATAAGGTGAAACCCATCAGGTCCTAAAAAAAAGTCACTCTAAAGACACTCCAAGCCACAAAAGTTGTGTTCTTGATGCCAGCAAATGTAAGGCTCAGAGGGAAGAAAATCCACGTTTCACAAATCTGTAAGCAGTTTATTAACTTAACACCTGAACATCTCCCCTTCCTTCACTTTACAGACCCGACTCTCCCGACTCCTCTCAGCAGAGCTACCAGGCTCTGCCACGGCAACCAGCTGCGTCCCCAGAGAGCGACGGGGACGCTCTAGATATGGAAGAAATTGCTGCCCCTGAGGGTGGTGAGAGCCTGGCCCAGGTTGGCCAGAGAGGTGGTGGATGAACCATCCCTGGAGACCAGGCAAGAAAAATAAATAACTTTTTCTTTGCAGTCTAAATAACATTTAAAATTATACTAACTAGTGCAGCATAGCGACCCCTTTCTAGCTGTCCTGCACTGCTGGATGAAGCACCTGCTCTCCTTTCTCCTGACGTTCTTCTTGGGGAGCCTGGAGCTGCCTCAGCAGCGGTGACATGAAAACAATGACAAACACAACAACAGCGTGTGGGCCACAAACTCAAGAGTCCTATTTAAAGTGCCAATTTTTAAATCTGCTCTGATATCAGGGAGGGTTGACGAGAGGCTCCAGTCACCCCCTTGGCACTGCATAGAATCACAGAATCATTTCAGCTGGAAGAGACCCTCACGAACATCGAGCCCAACCATACCCTAATTCTAGCATGAAACCATGTCCCTAAGCACCTTGTTTAAACACCTTTCAAACCCCTCCGGGGATGATGACTCCACCACTGCCCTGGGCAGCCTGTTCCATAGCACCGTGGTTGCCATGTGCGATAGAGCAGCTGCTGGCACCTGGACCTCTGTTAGGAAGAAAAATAGCAGAGATGGGAAGAGAGAAGGAGGGGGAAGCTGTGAAACCAGACTGGCTCAGGTAACCACACGCCAGCCAAACCCAAGGTAAAGCTGTGCCAAACAACCGTGCCAGACCAAGGCACAAAACAAACTCTTGCTGACCCTGCGCCCATCTCGCCGCCGTCATTCCCAACTCAGCCACAATGTCAGCACGTAACACACAAGGTGCATTTCGGTGCTTCAAGCCTGAAGTTTGCAGGGCTCTTTAGTGAGCTCAACCAAGGGTGAACATGAAAATCCCTCCCCATGCAAAGGAGTGAGGAGTTCACTGGCAGCGGAGCCGACGTGGAGCAGCAGGACACGCCGGAGCCCCCGCTGCTGTCTGGCTGTCAGGAGGAGAGAGCCTGCTCTTCCCCAGCCGCCACAGATCTTAATGTGACATGCTGCTTCAAAATCTTGTTAGAAATAGGAATAAAAAGCAAAATACAACCCTGCTGGGTCTATGATTATTATTTTACAGAGATGACAGATATAATTTAGAGCATAATACCATGGTAACCCTTTCAGATGGAAAGAAAGACAGCAGCAGGGCTTTCTCTGGTGGGAGCCAGCGGGGAATGTATTTTTAAAAAGCATAATCCACAACTCTGTCACTGCAGAGACCTGTCTGCTTTAATCAAGGGGAAATTGCTTGGAGCGTACCAATCAATTTAACTCTGCAGTGCATGGTGGGACCCAGAGGCACGAAAAGGTGCTGTAGAAGTGCAAGACAAAGTAGTGTCGGACTTGAACCACAGACGGGACCCACTACAGAGCGAAAGTAACAGATAATACCTTCTGATGAGCCCAAAGGATTACAAAGGACTGAAGGGTGACCTTGCCCCTGCAGCAGTAACATCAGTAACAGTAAATTATATACTCACAACAACCAGGAGCCAGGCTGCCGTTCCTGCAGACCTTGCCTAACCCTGCTCCAGCCCCTTCTTGCCTGTCATCCCTGACTGTGGTTTCCAGCCCCTCCTCATATTTCCAGTGAAACGTGACAGCAAATTAAAGTTAGATTATTACAAATTATTACGGTACTTGCTGAGCCTTCTGTAGTCATTTAAAACCAGCCACGAGCCCAGGGGGCTGAAGATGGTCATAGATTTTGAGGTTCCTTGTTATTCTTTTTAAAAATCAGGAAGCAGCATCCTTCAGCCCAGACCCTGGTGTGTTCCCAGGTCAGCAGTGACCCGAATGTGTTTGTGTACTCAGCAGAGGAACCATGCCCAGTGCTGGCTTCCCCTCTTCATCCCCCTTCTTCACCCACAGCCCTTCTGCCAGTCGCCACCTCCCTGGAGACTCATGTTCCCCTTTGGGAGCCAAACCCCCCCACAACACACACATTACCCTGGTGTCACATAGGACCGACCAGCTTATCTCTACTTGAGGGCCTGAACCAAAGTTTCACCCTTGGCCAGCTGACGCCAGACAAGCAGCAGCACTGAGTACAATGCTGAGGCATTTAATGCTGTCCAGCTGAAGGTGAAGTCCAGAGACAAAATCAAATTAGAACAGTGGATGAAAATCATTGTTCTGCAAGGATACATGGAATTTCTCACAGCCTTCCCACGTCAACACAACTAGATGGTTTGGTAGGGGTCTGGAGCATCTTTCTGATGAGGAAAGACTCAGTGAGAGTTGGGGCTGTTAAGCTGGAGAAGAGAAGCTGAGAGGGATCTGATCAATGGATCAATATGTCAGGGTGGCTGTCAGAGGATGGACCAGACTCTGTTCAGTGGTGCCCAACGCCAGGGTGAGGGGCAGCGGGCACAGACTGAAACACAGGAGGCTCCATCTGAACATGAGCAGAAACTTGTTTGCTGGGAGGTGCCAGAGCCTGGCCCAGGCTGCCCAGAGCGGGTGTGGAGTCTCCTTCTCTGAGACATTGAAACCCGCCTGGACCCACCTGTGTGATCTGCTCTGTGACCCTGCGTGAGCAGGGCTTGGACTGGGGGATCTGCAGAGGTCCCTCCAACTCAACCAGGCTGGGATTATGTGGGATTCTGTAATGCTGAGGCATTTAGTGTTTTCCAGCTGAAGGTGATGTCCAGAGACAAAAATCAAATGAGAACAGTGGATGAAAATCATTGTTCTGTAGGGATACGTGGAATTTCCCACAGCCTTCCCAAGTCAACACAACTAGATGGTTCATCTCAGGAGAAACCTATTGTACAGCCAGGGCAGCCTGGAAAACAACATGGCTCAAGCAGTTCAGACAGGAACCCACACAACAGAAGAAGACACCTGTGTCCTTGAACAGCCGCTGGAACCCAGGCTGGATATCCTGACATGTTTCAAAAAGCATTAGAGACCCACACTTGGGCAACAGAGTGAAACCACACCTGTGTCCCTGATGGGGCGCTGGACACCCTTCTGGCCTCCACAGCCTCGGATGAACCTGGATATCCTCACCTACCTGAATCTGAGCACCTTGAACTGGAGCCTAATCCCACCTTAGATCTGCAAAGTGCTGATGTCTGACAAGAGGACAGTCACCTTGGACTCCTTTCACCTCCAGTGAATGAGGTGCTTCAGAAACACAGTTCCTCTGAGCTCTTCTCCGTGTTTGTCCATGAGGAAGAGCTGATGCACTACAGACAGAAATGCCCATTTTTCTCTGCTGGGGGAGAGGACGCGACTCGCCAGGCAAAAGGGAATCCCACTGAAGATACTCAGACCCCCAGAGACGATCATTCCAATCAGTCAGGACAAACATGAACAGTGCTTGACAAAGTCAATCCACTGCTGCCTGCCGAGCCTCCTACCCCTGGGTGTATAGGTTGCTCTTTTCCCTTTGGTTTCACCAATACCTGACAAATCTCTCTGGTATTTTGCCATCATTTGTAGTGAACACCTGGAGTCACCTTCAGCTGAACCCTCGCTCCAAGCAACGCAGACATCAGCCTGACCAGCTGGAGCCAGGTGGCAATGGGTCTTGGGTGCAGAAGGGAAAACATGAGAGCAGTAAGGACCTGGACCTGTTGAAAGGAATTATTGCTGACTTGATTTGGGGCCGTCTTCCTTGTTCTGTGCAACACTCACATGCGTACAATGTCCAAATTCATTAGCTGCAGCAATTAAGATACAAGTTCTTGGAGTGTTTTGTAATGAGGTAATTAGCACAGGACTCCTTGTCATAAGAGCTGTCAGGCAGTTTTGACAAAGGGAATCAAGCTGGGCTTCTAAGGTTGGTAGGTGCAGCATTAATATATAATATATTATGTATATAACAGTATGTATATAATAGTGAGATAACAACAGAGCCACTGGACAGGCTGCAAATGGAGCCATTTTAAGGACCTGTGCAGAGCCAGCAGTATCACAGCACAGCGGCAGCAAGTCCAGGGGCTGACCCCTCCACAGCTGCAATTTCTACGTGCTTTGTGCCTTTAACAGTTGTCATTGGCCGCTTGTATAACTACAGAACAGTCGGTAAAACAACAGTCTCCAAATGCCCTTCACACACACAGCTATTGTGCAGGCGGTGTTTGATTGCTTGTCTGGGATTAAAAGGAATTTGAAGAAGGCAACATGCACCGAGCTACATCCACCAGTTCTCCATCTGCCCACAAGCTAAGGAAACTCACATGTCCCTAACCAGGAAAAGGGGGTTGTTTATTCCTTTATCTTTTTTTTTTTTTCCCAGTTAGCATCATATCAAGGGTCATGGGCCATGGTAGACTGGAAGGTGGGTGGAGAACTGGCTGGCCCAGCAGGCTCCGAGGTCTCACTGGAGCTCCAGTGCTCCGCAGGGGCTGGTACCGGGGCAGTGGGTGTCTCCATGCGGGAGCCAGCAGTGCTCTCCCAGCAGGGCTGCAGCTGGCACTGACCACGCAGAACGCAAAGGGAAGGACCTTGACAGGCAGACAAAAGCTGTGTGAGGTTCAATCCACTTTTGGGGCCCCCAGGACAAGAAAGACATTGACATACTGGAACGAGTTCAACGGAGGCCACCAAGGTCATAAAATGGTGGAGGACAGGACATGCAAGGAAAGGCTGAGAGAAATCGGTTTGTTCAGCTCGGGGAAAAGGTGAAGGGGAATTTTAATTCTGTTTCTATCCCTGGAGACATCCCAGGCCAGGCTGGATGGGGCTCTGAGCAACCTGAGCTGGTGAAGATGTCCCTGCTCATGGTAGGGGTGGCACTGGGGGAGCTGGGAAGGTCCCTCCAACCCAAACTGTTCTGTGATTCTTTGACTCTGTCTACAACTACCTAATAGGGAGTTATAGAGAAGACTGAGCCAATTTTTTTTGGAGGTGTATAGCAAAAGGACAAGAGGTAACAAACTGCAGGAAGGGAAATTCCAACTGAAATAAAAATATATCAGCTTCACCGTGGAGTGGGTTTAGTGGTGTGACAAGGGTCGGAGAGGTTATGGGAACTCCAGTCATGGAAACATTCAAAACTTGGCTGATCAGCCTGACCTGACTTTGAAGCTAGCACTGCACAAGAAGGGTTTGGACAAGAGAGTGTGAGCTAAATTATGAGTTTATGAAGATTGAATGAAAGTAACACATGGAAATGCATTCCCGGAGTCCAGAGCTTCTTTCACACTCAATTTCAGGAAGAAAATTGTGTTCCCGTAGGGACAAACAGGATATCAGGAGATCTCAAAAACTCAAGAATATTTAATGTGAAGGAATAATCAAGAATGAATCCAAAAGGTAAGGAAGGATTTCAAGAAAAATTGGACCACTATTTCAATAAACATTATGAAGCCCAGGAGCCAGACTCCCCCACTCCTGAAGCCACGTGATAAACAAAACAACACCTGAGCTCAGTCGCTGCTCCTGCCCCAGCATCCAGACCTGGCAGGACATTTCCTAATATCCCACAACCTGAGCACCTTTCAAGCAGGTTACAGTTAAAATTAAAGCTTCCCATGGAAATGCTGCTTTTCTCTCTCTGCCTTTCAAAGCACAGATTAACTAGAAGTCAGGAGTTAACACGACCCACATCTAACATCAAAAGCTGCTGATGTTTAGCTGAGCATAAGTGACAGGTCTGATTCTTTCTTGGCACAAAAGAGCTATTAACTTTTTCAAGGCCCTGTTTTTGCATTTCCCACTACGTCATTACTTCAGTTCTTGTGTGATGGACCAGACCACAAGGCACCAAACTTTCAGTACGTACTTAGGAGAACAGGTGTTAAGAAGGACAGCAACAAGTTACAAACCGGGGTTCTACAAGAGTTTATGGTGTTCCAAACCTCTCGATTTGGCTGCTGAGAACCTTCTCAAATTTTACTAATCAGCCTTAAACTCTGAAAGGCTCTTTGAGCAGTAATATCTCCTGCTTCAAAGTATGAGATTTCAGGGGAAAAAAAAGTCTCTCCGTTGTTGGAAGAAAATATTTCTAAATCTGAACAACTTCCCCTTGGTACAGAACTGGCTCTGGTGGAAATTCAGTTTTAGCAATTAAGTCAAAGCTGGGTTTGATTCAATTATCACCTTTTTAAATGCCACCCTTCATGCACATACTGAGCATCTGACCATCAAGAAGCTAAGAGGACATGCCAGTACAGGCCAACAAGCTAAGCTGGATCTAACTTCAGGGCCAGTAACCCACTAACTATCCACCACCTGCTTCAGTACAATAAAATAATTTGCCTGTGTGGTGGAACAGTGCCATTAATCCCCACATTTACACGTGTGGAACTGAGGCTCCCAAAGATGAGCGCAGCTCCATCGCACTCACCATCAGTCATTTAAGTGCTGAAGTCAGAAGCCCAAAGCTCCCTTCAGCTGGTCCCTTCTACAGCCAGAGGGCGTTTCAACCCACCCCAAACCTGCACATCCATCTGGAACTACTCATCCCTCCCCGCTGACCACAAGAGGCTGGAAAGTAACTAAGCTTCTCAAAGCCATGGGCAATGGTTCTGGAATCCATCCAAAACTAACAGGAATTAAGGAATGGCCTAAGGTCACCCACTTTACTCAGGGCACACATGTGCTGTGTCATTTTTAGGTAGGAGACTGCATTCTGCCCACCAGAGCTAGAGGAACACAGCTCCGCAGCCTCTTGTAGCATCGGGACAAGCTTCAAGTCCCACAGGACAGCAACTGCACTTACTTGGAAGATATTGGAGAAGTCTCTCAAGTTGAAAATGTAGTGGAACTTGATGGCTGTTGGAAGGAATGTAGCGGCTACTTTCTGGTGCAGTCCCAGGGCAAGGGCAATCAGCTGCTGAGCTGATTTTTGCACAGCCCCCGAGAAATTTCCACTTGTCAGGTGCTGCGTTCAAATGGTGCTAGAGATCCTGGACAAGGCATCCTGCCCAGGGATGGACAGCGCGAAGACACAGAAGTGACGCTGAGGGAGAGAAAGGAAGGCATGGAAAGGTCAGAGAGGTAGAAAAACACCTTTCAAGCAAAATGCCCTTGGGGATTTGCTGTGATAATCTCATCTAGGCTCCCTTTCCCATGAAATGCTGGACCAGATGATCTTTTGAGGTCCCTTCCAACCTGGGTTGTTCTATGATTCTCTGATTTGCAGTCCACCTGAACAAGGTTATTTCCCTCTCCCAGTTTGCCAGCAGAGCTCAGGTGGGAAGTGACATCACTCTGCTCACTAAACCAGGGATTTTCAACTGCATCTCACCAATGCTACACTGGAAGTGCAGTCCATTGAAGAGCCAAAGGGCTCTGAAGGTCCCACCGACCTCTGACAAAGCCCAGTCACTGTCTCTATTAAGAGCAGCCCCTGGAAGGTGCCATCTCCCAGAGGACCTCTTTACTAATTTGGAACTTGCAAAGTTGCCCATGGGACACTTCATTTTAACTCCACACCTTGCTGAAGAGGAGCCAGGGTCCAAGCTGACTCTGGTCATTAGGTTTCTCCATGATGAAATGAATTTTGCTCACTGCTACCCAGTCCCTCCATCGGTTGGCAGCTCCCAAAAATCAAAGTCTAATGTTTAAGATCTCTTCCCAAATCTTCTGTTATCAGCAGCGCTTGAACTGCTTTTTGTTTGGCTTGGGGTTTTTTTGTTCGGTTAGGTTTTTGGGGGGATTTGGTTGGTTGGTTGGTTTTGGTGTTCTTTGTTTTGTTGGTTTTGTTTGGTTGCTTGGTTTGGGGTTTGTTGGGGTTTTTGTTGTTGTTGTGTTTTGGTGTGGCTTGGGTTTTTTTTTAGTTTTGTCTGTTTTCTTCGTTTGGGTTTCTCCCCCACACCTCTTTTTACTGACAGCTGCAGCAGACAATTCTGGAAAGCAGGCGGCGTTAATGCACCATGCTTCAGAGCTAAATACGAGCTAAATGAAGGCAAAATCTGCCTGTATGGACCAGAAGGTTGTCCTGAAAGTAGGTGTTAAGCTGGCTGGCAACTTTTGACTTCCTCCTCTGACGGAGCTGCAGAATGCGAGGAAAAACAAACAAGGGAATAAGGGACCCAGTTCGGTGCTTCACTATTAGGAATCACAGTCACTCGACAGATTCGTGCCATTTGTACTGATAAAACAACAGCAGGATCTGCCAGTGGTTGTCCTCTAACCTCACGTTTAAATGATCCACCCCAAAATAAACCCAGCGATGCACCTGCCGTTGTGCAGGGCTTTACCTGCAGCCGAGGGCTGATGGTGAAGCTCCCCGCCGTCGGGTTCACGCACGACACAAACTGCACGTTCGTGATCTCCTTCAGCGACAGCTTGGTCCGGTTGTACCTTCGGGCAAAACACAAGCAGCAGCACAGTGACCACGGCCACTGCCTCTCTCAGTACGTGTCCCTGGGCTGCCAGAGGCCGCTTGTCTTCAGGGGGTCAAATTCTGCGTCTTGCCAAGATGAGGCCCAGGCCCAGGTTGCCGGCCTATCTGTACACGGCCTGGCACACGCGAGTCCTGCTCCTGGTGGAAATCCTTCAGCTTCAACAACCTGTAGCTAATATTTCTATCAGTAATAAGCACTGAGCAAAGCCCCTGGGCCATACTCTTCACTTGCATGGAAATGGCAGAAAACAGCAGGAGTGTCTCTGGTTTGATCCCAACCCGGGACAGGGTGTGAGAGACTACAAGGGTGACTCTCAAACACTGTGGCAAACCCAGCCCTGCAACACCCAGTCATGGGAGACGGGCCATCGTGAGCAGGTGAATGGTGATTTACATGTCAAGGCCGAGGTGACAGCCACAGACAAAGGCTGGGTGACACAGGCAGTGCTGTGTTGAAGGACACGCAGCCTGTGCGCTGACAGGCCCGACACGGTGTCAAGGCCCAGGCTGAGAGACCCTCCGGGCCTCCCCCATCTTCCACAATCACCCCAGTGACGCCTGCACAAAAGCCCAGGTGATCCCGAGGGCTATAAACCCTATAAAACCTGTGCCAGCACGGGCAGGGTGCCACCCTGGGGACCCTTCCACCCACCGGGCTGACCACGGGAACCGAACCACACACCACAGGGTGCTGAACCCTGACTACAGACCCAAGCATTCCTGCATAGGAACTGGACCTGAGACTACAAACCCCTCAAACACACCACGGAGCCCTAAGGGTGGTGAGACCTTTCCTTTCCCTTTCCTTTTCCTTCCCTTCCCATTTCCTTCCCCCTTCCTTTCCCCTTCTTTTCTTCCTCTCTCTTTCCTTCCTATATTCCTATTTCTTTGCCTTCCTTTTTGTGAGTAATACAGTAACATAAGGTTTAGAGCCCCACTTGTGCCACAAAACTCTTTCATGTGAATCTTTTCGCTGCTAAACTGTTTATCGATTGAGCTTAAGTAACATAAATCCTTCTGCCACTGAGTCATTTGCCAATTGGACCAAGCTACAAAAAATAAAGGTCTTTTGTTTGTGGACCTTCAGGATTGTATGTACTTTTTTCCAACCCAGGGGACTGACAAATCTCAGTCACACTTCCCCCAACCATAGCGCCAGGTGGGACATGACAAGGGTCAGCAGGCTGCTGCTGCCGGGGGAGGACAGGGAGTCCTGGGCTCCCTGGTTTAAGAAGGACAAGGAATTACTGGAGAGAGTCCAGCGGTGGCTACAAAGATGCTAAGGGATCTGGAGCACCTTTCTTGTGACAAGAAACTGAGAGAGCTGGGGCTGTTGAGCTGGAGAAGAGAAGCTGAGAGGGATCTGATCAATGGGATCAATATCTCAGGGTGGGTGTCAGAGGATGGACCAGACTCTGTTCAGTGGTGCCCAGCGCCAGGGTGAGGGGCAGCGGGCACAGACTGAAACACAGGAGGCTCCATCTGAACATGAGCAGAAACTTGTTTGCTGGGAGGTGCCAGAGCCCGGCCCAGGCTGCCCAGAGCGGGTGTGGAGGAATTGAAAACCATTCCAGTGGTTAAAATTCAGACAGTCAAGAAAACACACCTTCAATGAAAATAAAGAAATAATGGGAAGGGTTATTAGAATGGAGTCGTGAGACAGGTAAACTGAGCCTTGGCAGCTAGGAAGTGTCAGGTAGTCTGTAAACCCTGCCGTACCCAACCAACGGGGAACTGGGGAGGGAATTTGCAGTTGGGATTAGGGGTGGATATAAGCAGTGGCTTTTTGCCCTGTTTTGTGTGCCTACCTTTAGGTGGAACACCCGACCTTGCAAAATCGTTAATAAAATATGCTTTGCTGAGAGATCCTACCTGAGCCTATTATATTGGTGAGATGATAACTTCCTGCATGCAATACAGTGCCCAGTGGGCACTGCTGAGCACATGGGCAGAAGGCCTCGATGTGTCTGGGAGGGGACCCATGGCATGCTGCATCCGCCCGCACCTCGCTGCATCCCCTGTACGTTGCTGCATCCGCCCGCACCTCGCTGCATCCCCTGTACGTTGCTGCATCCGCCCGCACCTCGCTGCATCCCCTGTACGTTGCTGCATCCGCCCGCACCTCGCTGCATCCCCTGTACGTTGCTGCATCCGCCCGCACCTCGCTGCATCCCCTGTACGTTGCTGCATCCGCCCGCACCTCGCTGCATCCCCTGTACGTTGCTGCATCCCCCCGCACCTCGCTGCATCCCCTGTACGTTGCTGCATCCCCCCGCACCTCGCTGCATCCCCTGTACGTTGCTGCATCCCCCCGCACCTCGCTGCATCCCCTGTACGTTGCTGCATCCCCCCGCACCTCGCTGCATCCCCTGTACGTTGCTGCATCCGCCCGCACCTCGCTGCATCCCCTGTACGTTGCTGCATCCGCCCGCACCTCGCTGCATCCCCTGTACGTTGCTGCATCCGCCCGCACCTCGCTGCATCCCCTGTACGTTGCTGCATCCCCCCGCACCTCGCTGCATCCCCTGTACGTTGCTGCATCCCCCCGCACCTCGCTGCATCCCCTGTACGTTGCTGCATCCCACCGCACCTCGCTGCATCCCCTGTACGTTGCTGCATCCCCTGTACGTTGCTGCATCCCCCCGCACCTCGCTGCATCCCCTGTACGTTGCTGCATCCCCCCGCACCTCGCTGCATCCCCTGTACGTTGCTGCATCCGCCCGCACCTCGCTGCATCCCCTGTACGTTGCTGCATCCCCCCGCACCTCGCTGCATCCCCCTATGCCTCACTCCATCCCCCACACCTCGTTGCATCCCTCTGCGCCTCACTGCATCCCCCTACTCCTCGCTGCAGCCCCTTGTGCCTCCAACGCTCCCTCGCAGCTCCCTCACCCTCTATCTGCCTGACTTCCCTGACACCCACAGCCCAAGATTTCTGCCTCCGCTCCACTGTCTCTGTTCCTCGGAAGCTTTTGGCAGAGCTCAGGCATGCACACAGCTGAGGAGAGTGGAAATTGCAATGCGTCCCTGCCCTGTATTCCCTGTGGAGAGAGATGCAAATATTCATGTCCCACACAGAGCTGCTGGCTAAAGTGTAAAACACACCCATCTCCTTCCAAAACAGTCACTGCTTTTCCTTCAAATCACCTCTGCCTAGATAATGGTTGTTTGCTGCTGCCTGACAGAAGACAACGTTAGGTGCTCACAGCAGGGGGGTTCACCCCAGCTGAGGCCAAATCCACAGCCGCCTCTGCTCTCAGCGTCGCGGGGCAGCAAGGCCGAGCATCGCGCTCCCCTCGCAGGCTTTGCACTGGGACCACAGTCACAAGCCACAGCAAGAGCAGAGCAAAGCTCCTCTCAACCCAGCTATGAGTAAGCAATCAAGCGGTATTAAAGAAGCGATGGACAACGTCCTCGGACACACGGTGTGAACTGTGGGGTTGTCCTGTGCAGGGACAGGAGCTGGACTCGATGATCCTTGCGGGTCCCTTCCAGCTCAGGACGTTTTGTGATTCTAAGTGAATTTGTTTGCTGGGGACAGGGGAAGCCCTGAGGGTGCTCAACTCTCAGTTCACCCAGAGCCTCCCAACCAGCTCTAGCCCAGCAGTATGCAATGGGAAGAGGGACCCACGCTTTGAGATTCTCTCAAACCCACTCCCCAGCACTGGAGCTGAACAAAAAGGTCTCCGACAACCAAGCCCAAGCAGGCTCCTACCAGTGGCCGTAGTCCAGGTGCTGCCGGATCAGCGTATGGGGCTGCACTGTCCCGTAAGCGTCCACCTCGGGCATGTTGAGATCATCAATGAAGTACACGAGCTTCTTGGTACCTGGAGGGCCATAATTCCTACCAGCCTTTTTCTCCAGAGGTTTCTCAAGCATACCTGTAGGGAGGCAGAGGTGCAAAGCTCATCTACTGGGAGAGCAACTGCTGCAAAATAAAAATGATTTCTCAGCCCAGCTCAATGCTGTGCTGTGTGTAGCTACAGCGGCCCCTCAAGGAGCTGAGATGTCCCCCAGCTGCAGCTGTATGAGGAGCAGCTGAGGGGCCTGGGGGTTCAGCTGGAGAACAGGAGCTGAGGGGAGACCTTCTGATCTCTGAACTGCCTGAAAGGAGCTTGGAGCCAGGGGGGTCGGGCTCTGCTCCCCAGGAACAAGCGCCAGGAGCAGAGGAAATGGTCTCAAGTTGCACCAGGGGAGGCTGAGGCTGGATCTGGGGAACAATTTCTTCCCCAAAGGGCTGTGGGGCATTGGAACAGGCTGCCCAGGGCAGTGCTGGAGTCACCAGCCCTGGAGGGTTGGACAGACGTGGAGATGAGGTTCTCAGGGACTAGAGTGCTAGAGCTGGGTTACGGTTGGACTCGATGATCCTGAAGGTCTCTTCCAACCAAACTGATTCTATGATTCTACGGTGCAGCTGGGAGCCCTGCAGGGACCCTTGGTCAGCACTTTGGTTTGACTTAAATCAGAAAGCTCTCAACTCTTCCTTCCAAACAAAAATACAACAAACTTCGTCTGCTACAAAACATGTCTACCTCAGAGCAAACAAGAGCTTTTCATGCAAGATAAAGCCTTTTGAATCTCTTCTGCATAATTTTTTAAACGAAATCTTGCTTGCAGAGGTGGCTGTGCCAGAGCAGTGAGCATCCCCTGCTGCCTGCCCCGGCGATGCGGCAACTGCAGCGTGGCCAGGGCAGCAGGCACTGGGCGCTGCGATGGAGAAAGGGAGATGGATGCTGTGGGCGCAGAAGCCCACGAGCAAAGCTGCTGGTTTTGTGAATATATGCATCTTTTACCCTGTTAGACAAAAATAGGCGATCTCAGGGCCAAATTCCTGGACATCTTCAGAACAACCAACATGACACTTTTATTTAAATGCATCAAATAATCATAAGTTCCCTGATCTTCTCACCACCGTTACCCAACCCTCCAGATAATGTGACAAGACTTAATTCCAACACGAGCTGTCAAATTACCACCTAGTTTCAAGTAGGGTCACGCACACGCAAAGGAAAGCACGGAGAGAACAGTTTCGCATTTCAAAGCCTTGGAAGACTTTAATTTGTTTTAGCAGAAGGCTGGGGTCATATGTTGCTCTAGCTCATAAAACGTGGGGAATATTTATAATCCTGGGCTGATATTTAATAAAAATCACCCCACGTCGCTGCACATCATGTTCTATAGGTTATTGATTCCTCTGATTGCAGCCCAGGCAACCTTTACTGTCTCAGTAAGTGGAAAAGCAAACGGAAGCAACGCTCCTCTGCCCAGACCCCGGGTGGGTTTTCTGCCCTGTGCTTACTCGAAGAATTTGTTTCATTAGCAGTTTTGGGTTGGCAACAGACCTATAAGGTGCTATAAAGCAGCACACGGTAAGTAGCAATTCTTTGTAATTAGGGAAGACTGGCAAATGTAAACGGGACTGGGAGTTTTTTTAAGCCATTTATTATCACGTGCAAAAGTTGTTAAGGAAGATTTATATTCCGTTGGTTTGTTTCAGATCACAGACCTTTCAAAACGCTGGGTTTTTCCTGCTTGGGTGCACTGCAGACAGCTCGCCTTGCTCACCACTCAAAACGCAGCTGATTTCTTGTCACAGACAGGTGCTGCACAAAGGAATGGATTGTGCTACGAAAAATGATGAATCTTTCTTCAGCGGAGCCTCTCTCCCCGTTCAATAAAACCACAATATTTGAAATTTCTGGTAGCAAGTTAAATTAAGTGTTTCAAATAAGCATTTAATTTAAATTTAATTAGTCCCTAATTAACATATAAAATCAGCCCTTTTTGAGGTTAAACAAGTATGCAAGAGATTCATCACACTGAAATGCAATTACTGGGGATCAAGTGACATGTTCGTGGAAGTGGTATTTTAATTCAAAGCCGTATCTCACAATAATAATAAGGGGCGGTGTGTCTGTGTGAGATCCTGACACATACTCAAACCAGCACCTCAAAGAAACAGTCTGGACACCTCGTACCTTCTGGTTGGTGAGCAAGGGAGAGGGAAAAAAAGAACCCAAACAAAAAAAACCACAAGATTTATTGCAATTTCTCTGAATGACAGAAGTCAGGGCTACATCTGATGGAGGGGCAGAGGCCCAAGAGGGCACGAAGCAGAGCGAGGCCCAGGGCAAATGCCACAGAATGTGGTATTTAGTCACAATAAACTACAGAAAATCCCCAAACTGGCCCCAGGTTCAGGCAGAGAGAGTGTTGGGCTCCTTTTAACCCCTGTGCACATGGCGCTTCTGGAAGCCACAGGATGCAGGGATGGGTTGAACAACAACTCTGCTTCCCCTAAGGGCTGCATCTTATACATCTCTGCAGCAACAGGCACCTTGTCTAAGGAACTACTGGAACTCAGGTTAGGATCTTTTTTAAGTAAGAAAAAATCCAAAATTACTTTGTGCCCATGTTTTACAAATTTAAAGATGTGCCTGCTGGGGAAAAGAATAAAGCAGCCAAGTGACAAACTACACAAAAAGGGACAAATTAACTCTAAAAAATGAGCAGCAGGGATCCAGGCCAAGCAGTATAAATCATGCTTCTCAATGCAAATCTCACCAGCACATCTTCATCCACACACAAGACAACTTGCTCCTCTGTGCAGGGGAAGAAAATCACTGACTCAGCCCACAGCTCATGACCAGGGACACGGTGCCAGGTCTGCCTGTACAAATAACACCTGCACACACTCGCCCATCCAGCTGGAGACAAACGGCTGCACATTCACAGAATCACAGGATCCCAGGCTGGTTGGGCTGAAGGGACCTCTGCAGATCCCCAGTCCAAGCCCTGCTCACGCAGGGTCACAGAGCAGATCACACAGGTGGGTCCAGGCGGGTTTCAATGTCTCAGAGAAGGAGACTCCACACCCGCTCTGGGCAGCCTGGGCCAGGCTCTGGCACCTCCCAGCAAACAAGTTTCTGCTCATGTTCAGATGGAGCCTCCTGTGTTTCAGTCTGTGCCCGCTGCCCCTCACCCTGGCGTTGGGCACCACTGAACAGACTCTGCTCCATCCTCTGACAGCCACCCTGACATATTGATCCCATTGATCAGATCCCTCTCAGCTTCTCTTCTCCAGCTCAACAGCCCCAGAGCTCTCAGTCTCTCCCCATAAGAAAGAATCTCTAGGTCCCTCAGCATCTTTGTCCCCCACCCAGGCAGCTGGACAGAGAGACAGACAGAGAGACAGACAGACTGCCAGACAGCTCAGCCCATTTAGCAGCTCAAGGGCATTTTGCAGAGACCCCAACACAGGGAAAAAAGCAAAGGGGCACCTGGGAGGGAGGAGGGAGACTGCAGCCATCACACACTAGCAAGACCCAAAACCCTTCAGACCTGCCCCAGAAAGCTGCCGTGACTCCACGACACAGCCCCAGGTGACACAGCGTGGGCTGAGCCTGTGCTGTCACCTCTGCGAGTGGATCAGTCCCACAGGGCAACTTTAAACTCTGACACCTTCCTTAAAACATCTGCAGTGTCGGGAGCCCAGCAGAGCACAGACAGGGGCTGTGATGCTCATGGCCGTGAGCGTGTTCGCCCCAGGGCCACCTGGCCAGGAAAAACCCACATGGTGAAGGTTAAAACCTTGGTCTCACTGGTGCTGGTCCTGTAGAGGGAGTAAAGGGATTTCAGGACACTTGGGTCAGACCAAACTCCATAAAGGAAGTTATTTTGGTTTACAGTGACCCACAGCTGTTGTTCAACTCAAAACAAGCAAGGTTGTTTCATTCCTGATTAATAAATACATGTAGAAAATTATCCTCTCTCTTTAGGTCAACTGAAAGTGAAAATACCATTCCAAAATGAGTCACTTTTCAACAATTCCCTCTTTCTCTTCATCTGTGAAAAGACTACACAGCAGAACTGACCTTATCCTGGTCTCAAACTTCATCTTTCACTGATGTGCCAAAATCCTCATCAAAGATATTCTCATGGGCTTCCCCAGGTCAGAGCCTCCCAGGGTCAGCAGCCGTGTCCCCTGGGGCGGTGGGATGTGGCACCCGCTCCGTGGGAGCACACGGGGCTGCATCAGGATGCGGGGGACAGCCCAGGAACCAGCAGCACCTGCACATCCCCATTAGCACTGTCCTCACTGACAACTGGGATGCAATTCCCATCACTGCACTCTGAGGACAGCTTAGATCCCAGCCAAGCAACCCATTCTATTCAGCACGGGCTTAAATTCAAGCGTATTAAAGACACACCTCAAGTCAAGTACGAGCTGTGTGCTGTAGAGAACAGCAGCAGATTTAAGTGTGTGCTTTGCACAGCCCTGAACCAGAGTCGTGGTGTTCAGAATTCAATCCCTCATGTTGGGAAATGCCATTTTCCATAAAACCAGGAGTCTGCGGACCAGTGAGTTTCACAGTGGGATTTAAGAGTCGGTGGGTGCCAGTGCAGTGCCCACAGTGCACACCCAGCTCCAAACCCCGACGGACACCCCAGGAATTTGGTGACCTGCCAGGCAGAAGTCCCACATCTCAGCCATTGTCTTACCTTGCAGCATGGCAGAGGTGGTGTAGTAGTTAAACGGGACCTTCTTCACCACATAGGCGTCTGTATCCAGTGAGCAGAGCTTGTCCCCCACCAGCACAGACTTCCCCGTGCCGGCGTTGCCCACCAGCATCACGGGGCGCCGGCGCTCCAGGAGCCTGTCCATGAAGTACCGCACACGGACCGTCTCGGTGGTGGGCACCAGGCAAGCCTGAGAGGGGCAAAACGAGCAGGTAAGTGTACCCATCTGTGGCACCACCCCACTGCCATGTTCTGAGGAGACATCAAACTGGGAGAGCCAGGAATGAGTGCGGTGACCTGAGTTTCTAGATTGTGCTAGGAAGGGAACAATACACTGCTACCAACCATTCAAGTCAAACTATCTGTACAGACGAAACAATGACAGCGGGATGCTGAGAGCAACATCTGGATCTCCCCGCAAACACACATTTTGCTAAAATGGTAACAATTTTTACAAGTCATCTGCTCACTGTGGCACCTCTAAAAGGAAAGAAAGGCATAGCTGGCAAACGCAATTCACTACCTGCAGCAACTCTCATTTTTCGTCCAAATCATATAAACAACCCTATTTTCAGCCACGCAGAATGACGAGATGGTGTCTCAGGGACTTTGTCACTACGTTGTCCCACATCCTGCTTCTCTCTGCAGGCCAAACGCACCTCCATCCCGCACCCTGGGCACACCAGCCCTGGCTCATAGGTGTCTCTGAGCCTGCGCCTCATGTACATCACTCAGCTCTGGAAGATGGATGGAGGATGAGTCTTCACAGTCAAAGTACAGTAAAGAAAGATGGGTAATTGAGTTGTACTTCATAAAGAATGTGTCAAGGCTTTTGATTGTGGGGTGACAATACAACCATGGCAGATGTGTTGTTAGCCCCCTCTCCCCCACCTTCAGCCCCTCTCTCTCCCCCACTCCCACTCAGGACAGGTGATTGGGAGGGAAAGAAGGATAGATAGAAGAGAATTGGAAAAATTAAAGATGTTTTACTAATGCTACTAATAAGAATAGAGAAAATAATACAAAATATACAAAACCAATCTTGAAAGCCCCAGCAACTGCAGAGCTGGCACCTGAAGTCCTGGACTGGACTGTGCAGCCAACCGGAGCTGGATTCAGTCTGTCATGAGGCCTCAGTTCGCAGGGACGACCAGCAAGGTCCTCTCCTAATCTCGGCCATAAGCAAAATGGACGAGATCCTCGTGATCTCCCACTTTTACATGAAGTATTCACGTGAATGGGATGTTATACTCTGTTTGTCAGTTTCTTGGTCACCTGTTTCTCATTGCCCCTCTCGCGAGATGCGAATCTGTCCTTATCAATAACCTCACATTCCATTGCTATGTTTACCAAAACATGGATCTGGTTCTCCAGGAAAACGCAGCTGATATGAAGGTTTTACCTGACAGGCAAATTCACTAAAAGAGAAACTTGTTTTTAACAAAACCAGGACGGAATGCCATTCTTATTATGAAGTGCTTGACCTCGAATGAGACTTCAATTGAAATGCCT
Organism: Patagioenas fasciata; assembly: GCF_037038585.1. Classification (NCBI taxonomy): domain Eukaryota; kingdom Metazoa; phylum Chordata; class Aves; order Columbiformes; family Columbidae; genus Patagioenas; species Patagioenas fasciata. The sequence continues at coordinate 2,053,797 of NC_092545.1, forward strand.
GCATACAGTCACTAAAATGCATGTGCTCTTCCCAGACAAAACACGTGCAAGGTTCACATACCTGTAAGGGCATTTCTGGATCAAATTCAAACTGAGGAATAAGTTTAGACCAAGGTTCAAACTTCTTCGTTTCTGGATCAATGTAGAAGTCAAAGACTGTGCCCTGAGAGGGAAACTTGATAGTCTTGAATTCTGCCACCCACCACTTGCTGAACTCCACTCTGTAGTCCACAAGCTATAAGACAAAAAGTGGAGAAAATACACTAATCTGGATCAATTAATTAGTAATGGAGAATGTTATCTATCCCAGTCCACCAGAGCGGGATTAGTCCTTAAAATATATTCCACAGCATAAAGTTCTTATCATTTTTCCTGCTATTAAGCCTAATTTTTCATTTTCTTCATTTCTGCTCATCAGTCCTATTTATTCATCTAAATAATTCATCCTCTGTGTTGATCACTCTTGGTATGTCTGAGACTAGATAGATGGATCAATTTGAAAAAGAGAAATACGTGCCTATGACTAAACAGACCACTTGATTGATTCTTGGTGCCTACTTCTTCCAACAGACAAGGACACAACATCCGTCTACATCTGTGCTCATGGTCAGTCACAGCATGCATACCAAAGCCTTTCCTCATCAATCACACCACTCTATTCAGAGTGAGTTGTTGTCTTCTGGCTTCTTTTCAAGCCACAACGTTTCAGACAAGCAGGACTGCAGACACCAGCGCACCAAAGCAGCAGCGAGGGTCTGCCCCTTTGACCCCGCCGTGATTCTGCGCTGCCACATTCCCCTCAAAGCACCCGTTTCCTTGCTTTTCCCCATTGTATCTTTCTACACATGGAGATTTTGGAGCATCTGAATTTTTTCAACTGGGGTGACAGTTTTGCTTTAGATGCTGGGTCAGGACTCACAAAATGTGCTTAGTCCCCTCCTCTGCCCTAGGTCTCCTGTATGACATTGGGCCAGCCATTCTGCCCAAACACCTTCCCATGTGGACAATGGGAACTGGAGAGAGGTGGAGGGGAGGAGGAGAGGAAAATTGCTGTGAGAAAGATGTTTGTGAAATACCGGACGCATCATTCAGCCCGTTTTAACAGCACAGTTTGTTCCTGGGGTGTCTGCGGGTCTCTCCTCCCCATAGCCATACAATGTGGGGTCACCAACACATTGTCCATAGGCTGCTCGGCCTCCATAAGGAAACCTGGGTTTGTTGCTGAACTGAACCAAGTGTCCTCCATAAAGCCTCCTGAGCCACAGTCCCTCAAAAGACCAGTGGATTTGAAAAACACATTAATAGTATCCACGATTTTGCAGACTCATGCTATTCAGAGAGGCAGAATCCCTGTAATTCTCCATTCTCCTGTTGTTATAACTCCTCAGCAGCGGCAGCAGAGTAGCCCGCAGTGGAGCGGGACGTGCGTGGCTGCTAAAAGCTTTCCCACAAGGGTGCCCTTACCCCGCACAGCCAGACCGCCTGCAAGCGCGCTGTGCCGCGCTGCCCGCCCTCCCTGACCCCGCGGTTAAACGGAGCCACTCCAGCCCCAGCTCTATTGCCAGAACGGTGTGGAATTCAAACCACTTCCTTAATAAAAACCCCATATGGATTACCGCTAATTTCAGAGCCAGGAAATGGCAAATCTATCATCTGTTTTTATACAGGGGCCCCGCTACCCACCAACAAGCACCGAGTAGTGGGAAGCCTCCCAGACTGTTTCTCCTGACATTTCGGCCGTGAAAGGTCAGCGCGAAGGGCACCTTCGGTGGAAAGCAATAAACAGATTTTATATTGGATCATTTTTCATCAGGCTCCCCATTGCTCGGACTGCTGTATCCTCGCACTCTCAGCTCTGACATTTACAGAGCATCGCGGGCAGTAACGCACAGCCAGGCTCCCGGCGGAGCCTCCCGGAGGGTCGCTGTGCCTGCAGCTGCTCCTGCAGCCCACCCAGAGCCACTACCGCAGGCAGGAGCCCGGCCTGATGCACCCGAGACTGACTGTGCGGCACGGGGAACACAGCGGCCAGCTGCCACAGCACCGCACACCAGCATACTTGCGCTTGTACTGCTGAAGCAAAGACAAGTAGTGCTTCCCAGGCTTTATTGTGTTTTGTTTTGTTTCTTTAAGTCATCCTAGACTGGCAACACTAAGGCTGAGTATTTCCCAGCTGGCACATGGGAAATGGAGGCTCCACAAGGACCAAGGAAGCTGGTCTCGCACAGGTCATTCAATGGTCACAAGGTGTGATGGCACCAAGTGAGCACCCAGCTGAGCTTGAGCTGTGTTGTTCAGCACTTCCTGAAGCATCTGATCCTTGGCATGGAGCAAATCTGAAGAGACCAGCAGACACTCTAGGTCTGGCGTTAAGGTACATGAAAACACACAAAGAGACCCCTGGGAGCACTTGAGCAGCCATCAAGAACGGCAGTGCCTCCACCCGAGCTGGGGAGGGGTGTCTGGTGTTACATTCGTGGAGAGACCTCCCGCATAGTCCAGACAACACAGAGTTTGACACAAGCCCAGCGGAGATCAGACGTGGATCTCCAAGCCCTTGACAGCAGTGCAGTGTGGGCAGACCCAGACATCAGGACTACACACTTTAGATCTGAGGATAAGGCGTCCTCTGACTAGGGGATGCAACCACCCAAGAGTAGGTGTGCCCCTGTGGCCACGAAAGTCAATGGCACCTGGGGTGCGTTAGGAAAAGTATGACCAGCAGGTCAAGGGAGGTTGTTCCTCCGGCTCTGCTCTGCCCTGGTGACAAAACACCGGCTGGTTTGTGTTATGTAGCACGTCTACCTGTGCAGTCAGAAGGCTGAAAGACTGCTCCACTGATACATCCATCTGATAAATCAGTCTTAATTTGATCACATTATGCACATCCACAGGCTTCTATAAGTTAACCTTATGTTTCTCCCCAGTGAAATGCATCTGCATAAGCAAACATCCCTCCACCTCTACCACTGACCCCTCAGCTGTTCTCCGGTGGTGTTACACCCTGGATAACGAGGCCTTTCGTAAAAGGAATTGTTGTGTTTCTAGTTTATTATCACCTATATGAGAGCCCCAGGAAAACAGCATTACTGGCATAGCACTATGTTTCAGAAAGTATGAAGAAATCAAAACAACACAAAACCACACAAACAAACTGTGTGAAAGATGCTGAAGAGGCATCTTCCGTCTTACCTGATCTCGAAACATTGATCCACCAAAGGCCCAGACGGCAGCAAAGACAAAGTAAAGTTCATAAAGCTCCTTGGGACAGTCAGGAGGTGTGTTCTCCTCTGCCAGGAGACATTCAAGGAGGTAGCACAACATCTGAACCATACTCTGTTCAGGAATGGGAATAATCTTCTTAAATCTAAGGGATGGAAATTAGAAAGCAATACGTCCATCACAACCCAGGAAGACTAGAAATGCTCTTTCAGAATACCGGCATTCTGCTTGTCAGCGGTACGTGTCCTATTCCCAGGTACAATAAAGAGAACACCCATTCTCACACTCAGACCCGCTGGCACCGGCACATATACAATTAATAACAATAATCAGAAGTTTCAAGCATTTTAAAACTTTGATCTTCTTGAAAGAAGCAGAATGGAAGACTTGCTAAAGGCAATGATTTCCTGCGAGCACGATGAGTTCAAAAGCGGTCAAATAGAGGAGTAATAAAATAAACCCTTTCATCTTGCCATTTTACATTCATTTAAGCTACACTTACAGAATTCCAAACTAATATTGTAGCTGCACTGAAGTCCTCCATAAAGTAATTATAGCTATTTGAAAGGTTGGTTCTACGATTTCTGAATTAAGCAAGCTACCAAAACACTCAGCTCAGGGTTGCCTGCAGCTAATCCCGTGGATTTCACGCTCTGAGACAATGTTCAGCAAACAGAATGGGAAACGTCCGATTGACTTTGCTACCAACAGTCAAAACCAACTTGGTCCCACAGAGAGAAGTTCCCTAGCACAATGTTTAAGTCCTGATTCCAGACCCTTCTGACACATCCCCCTTTTGGCTGACATCTCCCATGCTCACTGATTTTTCTTTTGTTTTTAAAGGAAAGTGCAACTATAGGAAGCAAGTAGAGGATGGGAGATGCTCCCTTAAGTTTTCTGGGACTCTACTTTGGCCAGTCCTCACCACAGTATGAGAAAGAGAATGGTTTCACATGATGATAAGCAAGAACCACATGACTTCCCTGTGGACACTGCTTTAAAGCCAAATCAAGCCAAGAAGCACTAGGACCCTTCCAAATACCCAAGTTCTTAATGAAAAATAACTTGTGGAGTGGGCTCAGGTCTAGCCTGACACATCAGGAGGCTGAAAAGCTTTCTCTTTGGGATATGCCGGAATTATTTTCCAAGAGATAGAGAGTTGATACAGGAAATACAATAAAAATCAAATCAAAATCAGATGAAAACCAGATCTGACCAACACGATACAGGCAGGAGCGTCACTTTGCCCACCTCGCCCTGCTGGTTCTCTGAGCTTAAGCCAATGATGCTCAGGGCTTCCAGGGGCAAGGAGGATCATGTGCAGCACAACCCAGCGCAGCACAGCTGGGCTGGACAGTGGCAGGTGTCCCCATGCCCTCACCACGGGTGACACAATCACTCATCAGATGGTACCTTGTTCTGAGGGTGTCCAGGCAAATGGGCAGGTACTTATCAAACAAAACGGTCAGGTTGGCTCTTTCGGACTGGATCTCTCGCCTGTCGATCCAGCTGCTCACTGGAGGATTCCAGCCCAGATCCGACGGGTTGATGTACAGGATCCCTTTAGGCCCAGGGTAGGAGAGAACATATAGTAAAGACATAGCAGAAACTGTTCCTTTCTTCCAGCAGAGTTTACCAGGTACTTTCACACAACTAAAACCCTATCAAATATGACGGGACGTCCCATTACCTGCCCCCTTTTCCTGCCCCACTGCAGAGTAGAAACATGAACAGTGAAGAAACTTCACCCTTGAAACCACGGCGCTTTTCATGACCTTGCCCTAAATTCAGAGCATTGTCTTGTCTGAGCAGTTTCATTGCTCTGGGCCCCATTTCCCCATGTGTAAAACTAGGGGACACCTCCATTCCCTTCTCCCATACTTCATGCACTTCTTCAGAAGATCAAGAACTCTTTGAGACAGATACTGTCCTTCTCCTCATAAAGTCCATCCAAAGGGCTTTGCACAACAGGAGCACTCAGCAACGCTGAAGCCATGATCACCCACCAACAGTCAGAGTGCTCTGGGTAAATCTCCAGGATGATGACAGCTCCACATGTGCATTTGGGGTCAGGATCCTCAGTTTGTCTGTCAGAAACCTGCCCTGTCCACCCACGGCCGCTGTGATCTCAGGTTGGGTACTTGCAACAGGAGTCAAGTTGGCCAACAGAAGACTGGTTAATGGCACTAGATCCTCCTGGGTTCACGGCAAATCCCAGTGCGGAGCTCAGGCCAGGACTCACCCGCTCGGGACACGGTTGCTGGGGTGGCTGTGCGCAGGTGGCTGATCTCAAACACCAACCGCATCGTTGGGTTCAGAGGGATTCTCTCATTGCTCGCCAGGGTCAGCACCTGCATTGGGCAGACAGACAGACAGAATGACATCTTCCCCAGGAACAGGAATGAAAAGCATTCAGCACTTTGCACTAAAAAGCTTGGTTGCTGCCAGCACAGTTCCTTGAGGGAATGCAGCTGATTTCCAGCAGGTAGTAGAACTGTCTTCCATGACTCAAAGGAACAGCACTCCCTTCGAGCGGCGGAAAAAGGTGTGGAATTATGACCCCACCCTATTTTTGAAGGGCCTGGAGTTACAATCAGGACATCTGTGATTATCCATGAGCCCAGTTCCAGGAAGGGAAATTACAATGAAACCATGATTTGAGCTATTTCCCCTCATGCACCATTTTCTATATGTGATATTGTTTGGTGTATCTGAAGAAACACAACCGCATTATTCTAGGAGGTGTTATTTCAGCATCTGCATTTTTAGGCTGAACCATGCCATGCAGTCAAAGAATATCTCCTTCTTTAACTTATATTCATTACCTTATTATCATCCATCACAGTATTAAGAGACTCAATCCACACTGGATCAATATCTCCATCTAGTACCATCCACTTGGGACCGTCATGCGTGATGTTGGCCAGCTCTCGCATGATTGATGAAAACAGGCCTGGGAGGGTGACAGGAAGATGGTGATGAACACTGAACTTGACACCTGCTCTAACGGTTTTCTCCAGCAACACAGTAAAAATTACTCTAATTAATGCTTTCCTCTCAAACATGCAAAACTCTATGTGCCTATACGTAAATATTACTATATCACAATACGGTTCTAGTTTGCTTTAAAGTGAAAAAAGGGTTATCAGTTATCACTACTGAAAATGATTGCAGACCTACGCACGAGCTTCATTCCCACCGAGAATCATAAGGGATAAGAAAAATGTAGAGTAGCTACTCAAAGGCAAAAGGCGGCATGAGTTATACAATGCAGAGAAAACCACCTGAATATGCCTAGGAAATCCTTATAAATATTTTTTTGTGGCTCAAAGTATATCAGGGCAATCAAGATGCATTAAACGCTGGGTCATGGCTTTAGTGAGACTGAGGGGAGAACAAGCACAGAATGACATTGAATGACAGAACAAAATGTTGGTAAAATCAAGGAGAGAGAGGATACAGAGTCTCAAGGGGAGTAAATAATGAATGTTAAGAAGACCACGAAGGCTGGGAATAGAGCAGCAGCACTGCAGAGCAAATGAAAACTCCACAAAACTATTGCTCTCCTCTACATGTGAAAATACCTCGGGAGATGCTGGTCTTCATGAGAAAACATCAGGCAAACATTAAAAAAAAGCCTCTCTTCCAGTGAATTGTGACAAGGACTCTTTTTTTTTTCTTTTTTTCTCCAGGACAAGCTATTTCTTTGTGATCCAGATCAGGAACAGCTAGTGGCACCATCTGACTGAAGACAAAGCTTGTGCTCAGCAAATGCAGAACGGCTCACCTGGAACAGGTGTGTGATCCCGAGACTGGGTCAACAAAAATAACGCTTCAGCGCCTCTGCCTCCAGCCAGTTCCTTACGTGTTGGACACACGCCTTGGGAACCACTCCGACATTATTAGCATCAGAAACAGTTGCTGTCTCAGGGCATCAGGGCTTCCCTCGGATACACCGCGGCAGCGGGGAGAGGAAAGCGCCTCTGTCCTGACCTTGTGCATCCACAGCACACGGCTCTCTTGGGGTTTAAAAGAAGAGTTTTGTTCTGCAAAGAACACTTTTGGGATTCCCATATGGGACCTTTTACCACCTAACATGTAGGACCTTTTCAACTTCTGATAATGTGACAGGATAAAACTGGGGAGCGGAAAAGCAGGGGCTGATCTGTAAGGGAACAGGTCACCTCTTGCTAGGCTGTGGTGAAGATTGCCTTGCTGGTCTTTGACAACATGAAACAACATTTTCAGGAATGGTTACTGCAGAAAATATCTGCCTTGAAAGCTCAGGGAGGAGTGCCACTATTTCATTTAAACCATCGCAGGCCAGAAACCACTGGACAGTCACCTGTAAAATGTCCCTCCTGCTGTTCGGTGTCACCGCTGCCCTCGATCTGCAGCCACTGCTGCAGCCAGTCTGCACAGTTCAGGCTGTACCCTGCACGTCCCTCTGCCACTTTGATTTAGGCTCCCTAATTACAATTAGAAAGAAATTAACCTGGCATTGGAGCAAAGCAGGGGGTCGGGAAGGGTCCATGGCGGGGCCAGGGGAGGTGGGTGGCAGCTCATCTGCTGCTGTGGATGATTCATGGTAATGTCTTCCCTCACCTCCCCCACACCTCCCAAACCCGCCGCACACGTAAATCGAAGCTGCCTTTATGTATCAGTCACAACCCAACATTTCCACTCCAGATTTTCTGTAATCTTCCAGCAAGTTTGAAATGTTCCTCAGGAGTAAGCAGGATCAACAGCTTGGCAAACGCTGGTGTGCTACAGAGATCGGGCAGCCATACTGAGTGGAAAAACTGACGTTAAGGCTGCTGTGCGTGCTATCAGCAATGAAAACCTGGGGATGGGACATTTTTTGGGGTCCCAGCGCACACCACAGTGCAGGAGGGACATCTCTTCCATCACTGGTCCAGCCAACTCCCAAAAACTGCCTGCCCCACTTAGGAACTGGTAAGTGTTGGTATTAATGGGCATTAAAATTATTCTTAGGGCAATAGGATCAAGTAGGCTTATGCTATATTTCCCATTTGAAGATCAAAGAGCTAAAACATCCTGTGTATCCTTTCAACAACAAACTGTCATGTGGCTGTAGGCAGCAGACAAGCACCTGGGCTCTCAGACCTGCACATGAAGAACCAGTCACCCTGCTGCTGCTCGGGAAATTCATTAAAAACACCCGTCTTTATCTACATATTTCAGACATGAAATGACATTTACCGTCTTTCCATTCTCTTGTTGCTGGGTTAATGATGCCAAAGAGCTCATCATTGGTGACTGCCTTGGGGTTGAGGTCTGTCCAGACAGGACGTCGCTTCATTATCTGGTAAGTCCTGTTCAGGGATCTCATCACCTGAGACTTGCCCGTGCCCGCGTTACCCACCACGCAGACAGAGTGCCGGACCGTCAGCAACTCCTCCAGCTGCACCACCTGAGAAAAACACTCCCAAATTTTAGACAAAGATGCCAAACTGAAGTTCAGGTCTATAAAATAGGTCCCACTGGGCCACCTCTTTAGAAAGACGTGACCCTGAGACACAAGCAGATTTGACAATTGAGTTTGGTCCAGCCACTCTAATCACAATGGGTGAAATCCTCAGCCTGCAGATAAACTTTCAGCGCTGTTTATACTTGACAACCACCACCTGATGAGGCCCTGCTCTCCAGGGGCTACACTTTCATGAGCCTACAAAAGTTGGCCCCTTTGGAAGCCCAGAGACTGATCCAGTGCTGACTTCAGGAGCAGGTGCAACTGCCTCAGACCCAGCACAGCTGACTGCCCTCCAGCGAGATCTGCCTGCAAGGACAATGCTGTGCAGAGCTCTCTTTGTAGAAGCAAAGCTGTTTGAGAAAACCCAAATGATTTGATGGCGATGTGGGTGTAGCAGAAGATCTCTTGGTCTTACTTTGAGCACAAAGTTGTCCTCAGCCTGCAGCCGGAGGTCCAGCACAGCCTGCCTCACAAACGACTCAAAATTCAGGTCACGCTTCCGAGGCACATCCAGTGCAGGGAATAGATCCCCAATCAGCCCCATAAACACCGGCACATCATCCGTCACAATCTTGGGGACGTTGAAGTCACGAAGAGAGCGCATCAGAACCTGGTCTTCGGGTCGCTCTGGGTCATCTCGCTTGAGGGAGCCAGCAACAACTAGCACTGACTTAATGGCACGCAAGCCCCAGTCGTAGTGATCCTACACCAGAGGAAGAAAAAAAAAGAGGCATGAGTTTATGCTTAGACAGTACCATGTAGGGTGAAGAACCACCATTCCCAAACTGCCAGACTAGTAAGCAATGAAAATACATCTAAATCTGTTATTTGCATTGTGGCCAGAGACCTTCTCCAGCCTGAGTGACCTGGTTTCCATCTCAGTAGGTGAGATTCCCGTCAGGGACAGTATTAAAGAGTCAAATAATTCAGCTGTTCAGACCATCACATGGGCTCACAGTTGGCAGTAAGACAGCAGCAGGATTTGCACTCCAGAGACCAAAGCAATTTGTTTCACCTAAATCATAAAGCACCTATAGCAAGGCCAGCCAGCCCCCTGCATCTGCAGGAGCCACCAAGGTGAAAGGCTTGTTAGTCCATTATGAGGCCCCAAAGACCCAAGTTTCTCCACCCTGCCCATCACAAGATGACAAGCCTGTTTGGTCTCAGAGGAGGTCCAGGAATAAGGGGTCAGTAAAGACATTGCTGAAAAAGTACCACAAAACGGCATGAGAAGAACTCTCAAGCCAACAAACAACTGTTCATATTTCTGTCCTGTTAACACCCTCCAGAGCACAGCTCGACAGCTGACTGCTCTGTGTGGGAGGCCATGGCTTCCACCAGGCCCCTCAAGGCACAGCACCAAGTTTCTGCGACAGAGCATATCCCACCCAGCCTCATGCTGGCACAGCCAAGATCAGGTTTGTATCATCAGGAATCCTGATTCAGGTCTCCTCTGGACCCAGCTTCGATCTACACAAATAATGACAAGGAAAAATCTGATTTGCTTTGCACTGACAGTAACTCTAACAAGACCTGGAACCAGCCTAAGGCTGAACTCAGAGAGGGACACCATAAACCCTTTGCAGGCAGGAGAATCAACAGGAAGAGACTGGAAAGCAAAAGGTCACTGAATACTACCCCAAACATGGTGTCATTTAAACTCACTGAAAGGTCTCCCATTAATGCAGCTGGTCAAATGCTTTTGTCCCTGCAGATGCTCCAGTAAAGCAGTCTGAAAATTTTATTGCTCCGATGATCACCAACCCTCTCCTCCCCCAGCAGCCAGTGCAAATGCAGCCATTAAATAAAAGCTGTGAAACGTTAGCCATGGAGCTGAGCAGCACAGTGCCATGTTTCTGCTGATTTTGGAGATTCATCATACCACTCAGCCACAGAATCAGGCTCACCTGCTTGGACAGGAGCTCTTTGCAGAGTTGGTAGAGAGTAATGAACTTCCTGGCTAACACCCGGGCCTCGATGAATCCCTCAGCCACCAACATAATTTCACAGATCAGCTCAAAGTCTGGCACAACCATCGCACACGGCCTAAAATGACAGGTGAGGAGGCATTGCAGAACAAGTATTTCTTGACTACAGGTCTTACAGGCAGCGCATTTGCAGCTTCATCTTCTAGGCCTTCTTTTATGAGCCAGGTCACCCTCTGCCTTCCCCACGACAAGGGACAGAGCTCCTTTGCCCTGCCTGTGCGTGCCCAGACCCAGGCCTGTTGTGCAAGGCTTAAACTACCTGCGAATGCCCTATGCAAGTGAATTCCCCAAGGACATGAGGTCGAGCCTGGATGTTCCAAAAGACAGTTTCTGCCAGGTCACAAACCCTGACCTGGACTCACCTGAAGAGAGCTTTTAAATTCTCAGGTAGCTCTGTTCGCCCTGCGTAACCAGGGTTCATGGTGATGAAAATGCCTACTGATGGTACTAAGTTGATGTCTTCTCCAAGAAAATTGAAGGATTTCTTCTTCTCCCGTATTGCATCCTGCACGCTCTTCACCTAGAAATCAAGACAGTACTATAGTATCAGCGTTCACTTATGAAAAACACATCAGACAACGGTGCTTCCTTCGTTACTCTTGGCCTCGTGACAAATGGGGCTAATCACTGTTTTATTTTTTACCGGCAGCATAAAGCTTTATACACTGTTTGGAGTACATCAGCATGGCAATATCAATTTCCCATCTCAGTCAAACTCTGGCAAAGCAGAAAAAAGAGCTGAAGAGAGTGGAAAGTCAAAATGCAAAGGAGTTGCAAGACTTCACACCTTTGCTCCATGAGACAATGATGAACGTGGGTCAGGAAGAGCAACTCAGGAGCGGGAAATGTCCCCAGCACTGCCTGCATTCACCTTGGCTTTTGACATCACCTGTGGGACACTGCTCAGCACATCTCACAGCAAAAACACCACCAAAGGCTCCACCATCTCTGAACCAGCCAGCCCAGCAGAGGTCTGATGTGTGAGAGAGACACAGGGCAGTACAGGTATCCACAACATAGCCAACACCCAAACGCACTCCCCAAAGTCTATCACAATATGGGCCCATTATTCCCTTTACCCATCTCACCTCTCCCCACACAGCGTTGCTCTTCAGGACATCCCAAAACCCTCCTGTGCCTGCTCCGTTCCCTGACCAGGCCCAGAGAAGGGGTAGCACCTCCCAATAAGCTTGGCCTCAGCTCAGTTGTAAACTGACCACTTGATATCACTTTTAAAGATTTTGGGACATCAGACGTTTGATTTAAAACCAAAACCAGAAGGCAGAAGCTGTAAAACCTCTCCTAACACCTTCACTCACTAATATTATATTGTTTTTTATATTTGCCTGATTGCAGCTTTGTTCTGCTCATTCCTCTCCTTCCGAAGAGTTCACCTCTCTGCAAACAGCACCTCAGCGAGGGGCAAATCTCTCTCTATTCACCGCTCTAACCTCACTACTGTTTGCCATCTCAAAGTAAAGCAATTAATCGAATTTTTCCCTGTAAGGAACCATATCGACATCAGCTGCATGAGTAAGACAGCCAATTAAACATCGCCATGGTAACACTCCTAATAGCAGCCAGGAGACACCATGATGGAATGACGGCCGTGCCGCTTTCTTCAGCTGCCACGCTCCAGCCAGGAGCGAGGGAACCATTAGCAGTTGAGTCATTCCTGGGCTTCTTTTGTTCAGCTTCCCTTTTTATTCAAGATCCTCAAAGACTTTTTTTCAATGACAACTTTAAACTAGGACCTGACGGAAGAGAAATTGAGAGGGAATGATACATAAACTCTTGTACCTGCCTGGGGCTTCTCTGGGATGCCACATAAGGTACCAATTATGAGTGAAACAGATGAGAAGAATGAGGAGTTCATGGAGGGGTTAAGAACAATGTCTTTGACCGAAACATTTACAGAAGTGTAGAAACTTCTGAGCTTTATATCTTTCTATAACACTGAGCCCAAAAGGGAGTCCAGGAACAATTCAGCACCTCAATCAGATATTAGGATCCTAAAACACGCACTCAGCTGACAGTTGGATCCTGAAGAACTTGGGTACTTTGGCACCTCAGTTTTCTGCACTGAAGCCCCCCAAGGCTTCCCCTGTATAAAATAATGCCAGGTTTCCTCATGGGCTGGTAAGAGGAGGGGAAGGAGGACGCGAAGTGACAGATTATATATATAAGCACGAGAGCACAGGACTTTCTGGCACGATGGGGAGGCCAGTCTCCCTTCCAGCCCTTCTCCAGGGATGCTGCTGCGCTTCACACGAGACTCACCAACACAATGCACTGAGCAGCTAAACTACAGAGGAGATGAGAAACCATTCGCCAGGGGAAACACCCATGCCCAGCTGGGCACCCCTCCAATAGCTCTGTCCCAGGTTTAATCCCACGGTGTCAGGGTACCCTGGGCAAGCGCGTCAGCAAGGGCCGCAGATCTGCCCCAGATTCCAGCTCCCGAGTGTCACCAGCTGACACTGGCTTTTGGGAGCACCACGGGGCTGCACACATTCCTCCAAGGAATGGTGCCAGTTGGCCAGGAATACCTTCCAAAGCCACTTGGCAGAGCTGTCGTTACAGACACCAGAACTAAATCCACAGCCATATAGTTTTGGAGACAGGTTAAGAAAATTAATCCTGAATGTATTCCCATTTCCTGAGTATGACACACAACCTGTGCCTGACCAGGGGTGATAAGGAACCCCCAGAAGTCCAGCGGATCTGCCCCAAACACCCCTCTTCCCCTCTGTGAAAATTATTCCCTACATTGCAGACTGAGCAGCCGCAAGTCAAGGCAGCTTCTCTGCCTTGAAACGATGTGCTGCAATTATCTCACAGCAGATTAATGACACGAGTGCTTTCCTGAGGAGGAACAGGTACAGAGCCATGGTGCGTAGTGGTCTGGGAAAAGATGCTACAAAGAATTGTCTTGGCACAAATGCTGTAACTGGGGCAAGAAAAGTGACAAATATCTTTGCAGCACGTAACTGCGACATCTTGGCAGTGCTGTGATATTCATGTGATTAATCTTGAGATCTAATCCCACACCTGCCTATACACAGAACTGAAACCGGCAATATGCAATTGCCATTTTTACCCTTGCTCCAAAGACTGCAGAATGGCTCTGCTCTGTTTGTATTTATTTATGAGTGTTTCTCCACTCACCTGTACAGCAACCACAGAAAGGACCTCAACTGAGATCCTGTTAAATTCATCTAAACAGCCCCAGGCTCCCGTCTGGGAAAGGCCTTTGTAAATATTCCCACAAGACTGGAAAAACAAAACAAAAACAAAGATTACAAGAGTGAAATCATAAATGGAATCAACTCCAGCAAAAAATTGATTTTATTTCCCAGCCTGTTTATTTATAGCAATTTACAGTCTATTGTGGGTATTTAGAAAAGTGCATGGAAACAGCAGGCACAACTCAATTATAATATTTATAGCTCTGCGCAGCTTGCCACTTTATCTGCTAATTGCACTTTCTCGATATATCTGTGCACCAGTTTCATTTAAAGGTCACTTGTGCTGAATTACTGATGGTCCCGTTTCCTGGGAGAGCCCATAAGCTAAATGAAATATGATCCGAGGCTACCAAAATCACTGTACCGTGCCAGACTGGCAGAGAGCAAGACTCAGCCTCATGATTCAGTGCTCTGTAGCGGCTGAAGGTTCACTATGTTTTGGGTTTATTCTGGGAGAGGATCCTGAGAAAACCAGGACAGGTCCCTCCCTGTGCCAGGGGCTGCCAGGTCGCGAGCACGCCGAGAAGAAACGACCAGGGCCCAACTATCAGCACAGCCTTGGTCTCAACTGAACAGACCAACATTTTTGAAGAATTACACATGAAATCTAACTCCAGAAAGGAAGGGAAATGCATAATGAGGCAGAGAAGATAGTTCGGGTCTCTGCCTCCTGAAGAACCTTGTGCAAATCTTAGAGAAGGAACGGGAGGAGAAGGAAAAGGCATTCAGCTTAAAGGAGTGTAGCAGGGATTTGGAGAGAGGTGATCACAGAATCCCAGCCTGGTTGGGCTGAAGGGACCTCTGCAGATCCCCCAGTCCAAGCCCTGCTCACGCAGGGTCACAGAGCAGATCACGCAGGTGGGTCCAGGCGGGTTTCAATGTCTCAGAGAAGGAGACTCCACACCCGCTCTGGGCAGCCTGGGCCAGGCTCTGGCACCTCCCAGCAAACAAGTTTCTGCTCATGTTCAGATGGAGCCTCCTGTGTTTCAGTCTGTGCCCGTTGCCCCTCACCCTGGCGTTGGGCACCACTGAACAGAGTCTGGTCCATCCTCTGACAGCCACCCTGAGATATTGATCCCATTGATCAGATCCCTCTCAGCTTCTCTTCTCCAGCTCAACAGCTCCAGCTCTCTCAGTCTCTCCTCACAAGAAAGAAGCTCCAGACCCCTCAGCATCTTTGTCGCCCACTGCTGGACTCCGTGCAGTTATTCCTTCTTAAACTGGGGAGCCCAGAACTGGACACAACTCCAGATGTGGCATCACCGGGGCAGAGCAGAGCGGAAGGAACAACCTCCCTTGACCTGCTGGTCATACCTCTCCTAATGCACCCCAGGTACCATTGGATTACTCTCATCCTTCAGGTTTGCTCGGGCCCTGAGCATCCCCTGCCCCATGTGACCGCACTGCAGCCGAGGTGGGAGCCATACCTTGTAGTCCATCTGCTCGGAGCAGTTAAACACGTACACCATGATGCCCAGGGCTCGCCCCAAATCTTTCGTAGTCTCCGTCTTGCCAGTGCCCGCAGGGCCTGCAGGTGCTCCGCTCATGGTCAGGTGCAGTGACTGGGTCAGGGTGATGTAACATCTTTCACAGTGAATGATGAATGAAAAAAGGAAATATGTCCAATAGGTCAACTGTGGGCTGCAGGGCAATAGCACTAGAGCATTGCACTCAGCAGAGCCTCTCCTCTGAAAAGCTGTACGTGAGCAGGGGTCATGTCTGAGCTGAAAGCCTTCTTGGCATTAATTACCACCTCTGCTCAGCTCTGTTTTCTCCAAGAGATACTCATCTTCCACCAAGGTCTGCCCAAACCTCTTCATGTCCAGCTTGTGTTCTCTCTGGATCCTCATACAACTCATGGATATTGGGCACATCTCAGGCAGTATGAGAAAAGGACAGCTTTTCTGGAAGACCTGTCACTGACAGAAACCTGCTCAGGTGGCCTATGAGCGAACCCAACTCAAAGCTGCAGCAAGTCCCAAAGTTTCTCCATCATGTTGATGATGGACACTGGGGTGGTGTCCACATGTGAGTATCTATACTACCTGTATAAGCCACAGAGGTGTAGTCAATATAGCCAACAAAACCTGATGATACCTGGGGGCTTGACGCAGCTGACTAACACAGGTGACTAGAGCCACCTGAGATGCTCTTGGTTGCTGAAATGTCACATAGGGTGGAGAGATATGACAAGGGGTCCATAGGAGACTTTTACACTTCTGGATTGGCAGCTGGAAGCCAGGTGGGACAACACAGAGTATCTCAAGTAACCCTAGGTGTCCCCACTGAGGCAACCAGGTAGATGTCTGCTTCAAGATGGGATGAAAGCTCTCTAGACTCACCAGCTTTATGGACTGTGGACATCTTGTGCACAGGAAGACACCCACAAGTGTTTTAATGTGTGAGCTGAATCCCACCCAGGGATCTGATGTACAAATTCCCCAGAGGGTACCACCAAAAACCAGATAAGAGTTAGAGCTCGACCACTGGAGTGCTGGGACATGGAGACAGAACAAGAGGGATACAGGTGTCTGAACTAAATCCATCTTTGGTTGGCATCTCTCTCTCTACCTGTGTGGCAAAGCCCAGCTATGACATTGTGTCCCAGGGACTTACCTGTCGGTCAGCGGAGTGATCACAAGCCGAGGGGTATTGCCAAGGTATTCATAGGAGTACAGGAACTGGGCGTCACAGATGTTGGCAAAGCAGTGCCGTTCCTCATCTGACCATCTGTGCCGGAGCTGTGACAGCCAAATGAAGGCCTGGGCATTGTCCACCTGCAACACACCCACAAACACCATCACAGGAAGGCCGGGGATGCCAGACACATGCAGCTCGGGGGCCAAAATAGCGACTGCTATAAAATTTTCATGGGGGATGACTGGTCCTCACTGCAAGGCAGGTGTGGTGAGGAAGGCCGCCTCCTTGCAATGCGGTGAGAAATGTCACCTCCCCATCTCCCATCAGTAAAGGGGAGGAACCAAATTAGTGACCACATTGGTGGGAGAGGAAAAAATTAATGGCCAAGAGAAAGAGCCTTACAAAAAGACTCCTGAATAGATTTAAGAAGCAGCAAGTCATGAAGAAGGTCTCATAATGCAACCAGAGTGAGAGAAGGAGCAGAGGCCATCTAGACAAGGAAGAGGTTGCAGACAGCACCAAGGAAACAGACTGGGGACAGGTGGACAAAGACAGGCATGGCCAGCGCTCTCTGCACAACCAGCAGGCAGGTCCAGATGCATCACTTCACCCCAGGCTGGACCGAGGCACCACTGAGCCCAGCTGAGCCTTGAAGACAGAAACCCTGTGAGCAGCCTGGCTGCCTCTGAGATGACACAGATGAGGGAAGAGCCACAACCCAATACATTCAGGGCATCTTCCCACCCACCTGCAAGGCTAAACACTTGGCATGGTGTCAGGGACAGGGGAGTAGTGTGGGAGAGGTGTTGCAGGAGAAGGGAGTCCCACATAAGTCCCTGTGGCCCCACACCAGACAAAGGACGCTACAAAGAACAAAGCTTGAATGCTTTTTCTTACTTTCTAAAGTCAAAACTGAGACTGAGTCCAGCAGCCTCCCAACACACCACCATCATCCACCAGCACATGTCTTGGCACCAGGACGCAGTGCCGCGCTCTCACTCCTGGTGTGAATCTGCAGCAACTACAAGTTGGTGTTGCAGGGCCATGGCACAGCACAGCTCTGCAGGCTTACAGGGGCTTTCTGCACACTTACTACAAACATTGTAGAAATAAATTTAGTCATACGTCTCCCACTGAGACCGGCAGTGATCTGAATGGCCAGTGGTTGGGCCCCCTGAAGCCCCCTCTCCAGCACCCACAGAACTGTGCTGAACTGCCAACACCAACCTTCTGTGCTATCATCTTTGCCACCACATCCCGAGCATGCACGTCGATGGTGCAAATGGTCATGATTTTCTGTCTGTCGCCCTTGGAGAGCTGCCCGATCAGCATGGTAACGAGGGTGTTCAGCTGGGTCACTTGCTTCTTGTGCTATTCCTTCATCGCATTCTCGTAGCCTTCCTCCACCCTGGCAAAGGCAATCCCAACCTCGGTTGTCCACCAGATCTGGGTGCAGCAAAGCGCCACCTAGGGAAATAGGCTGGTTCAGTATCAGGGAAAATACCAAAGCTTCCTTATGTTCAAGAGTGTCGGATCCACAGGGAGATCAAGGATGAAACATCCGTGACATGAAATTAAGTATTTTTTCATACAGTAGTCACAGCAGACAGTACAACAAGGATCTGCTCCATGACATTCATTTAAAACACCATATCAGTGATAGACACATTTAGCAGCTAGTTATAAGTAAATCAGCACCTTTCACATGCCTGACACAGCAGAGGAGGAAGAGTTGGAGACCACGAGGTTGTCAGAGGTGCATCTGAGGGGCTCTTCACTCTTATCAGGCCTCACCACTTTGCCTTCCTGCTGCACCTCTCACTGCTCTGGCTGTACAGACTGCACTGCCCAAGCCCCTGGGCTCTGTCACCCAACCAAGAGCCCCAACCAGAGCATGGAGCTCAGCCTGAAAACTCCATCAGGAGACCGCCAGGATAAAGGACAACTCATCCTCCCTCTCTCCTGGATAGCAAGGTGGAGGCCAGAAACATGCCTGTCCACAGCTGCTGAAAGAAGGGAAGGGCAGGACTGATGGGGAACCCAAGAGCTACCTTTCCACGAGCCAGCCTGAGTGGTGATAAGAAGCAGTGGCAGATACCTGGGCAGGATAGTCAAAGAGCCATTGTTCCCTTGGTTTTTCCTCATAAGCCATGACGGCTTCTGTCATCTCATCTCTCACAGTAGCCCTCATGCTGTCTAGTACATGACTGAGCCAGACTTCAACCTGGAAAAGAGATTAAATCCCAGTAACACATTTGCTCTTCTTAAGTGCCTTTCGTAATTAGTGAAGATAGGAAATGAGGCAAGCATCTCAGTTCTCTTTAGACTGGACATGAGGGAAAGGTTCTTCACCCAGAGGTGCTGGACACTGAACAGGCTCCCAGGGAGGTGTCACAGCCCCAACCTGACAGTGTTCAAGGAGAGACTGGACAACGTCCTCAGACACACGGGGTGACCTGTGGGGTTGTCACTGCAGGGACAGGACTTGGACTCCATGATCCTGGTGGGTCCCTTCCAGCTCAGGACATTCTATGAGTTAACCAAACCTCACAGCCTCCTTCAGACTGGGTAGATTTGGCTAATTCTGGTACTGTAGGATTAGCATCTACTTCCAGACACCAAGAACAGAAGACAGATTTTTTTCTTCAACTCTAGCTACAGGAGGAACCAAAATGAACTCCGTCAATGAATAATTTGGTCAGGTGTGTTCCACCTCCAGGCCATGACAGAATCCCTGGTGGGATGTGGGCAGTCTGCCAGCAGCAGAAGAAAGATGCTGCCAAACTTGGGAACACAATTCCTGCTGAATTTCACATTTCACAGGCAAAGCCCTCAACAAGAAGACAGACTGAACGCAGCAAGCTCCATTGCTGGGGAGCTCAGTAGCCGGTATTACGTACTTTAGCTTCCTGTAATAGACCGTGCAGAAAGGTGAAACTACCAGGATAGATAAGCTGAGCAGTAGCTTGATTCTTACATTTCATACTTTCACTCGTGGTATGAAATAATGAAGACTTGAGAAACAGGTAAAAGGCCTTCTCCTGCCAAACACACCCGTGCAGAGGTACTATGGAATAGCTTAGTCTCTTTTCAGTCTGCATCCCCTCCCTCACCGAGGATATTTGTAGCAAGCTTTAAGACTAACCTTCAAAAGGTCTTAGAAAAAATCAAATTAAAAACCTAGTCAGAAAAATGGCACAGCTCTTTCTCTCACAGTGGACTGCGACATCCACGTCCCCCCTTAGTGAGGACCTATCCAGAGTGACACGAAAGGTTGTGGTGTAAGGAGGTACTAAATCACCACCTCTTCCAGCTTTTCTCATGCACCAGGGGAGAGCAGTGAAGCTCTATGACGTCTTGGCAAGGGATCTCACACGAGGGGCAGGGGAGCAGACTCCACCAGACAGTTTTGATAGACAAGGACTTCCCTCTCACCTGCCCACTGCAGTCACAGGGCTCGCTGAAGCTGACGTACTCCTCCTCTCTACTGTACATTCCCAGGCCAACCTTGGTTGGCTTTTGCTCAGAGTCCAGCTGGAATTTCATCCTGGCCAAGCTGTCAAAGAGTTTGGAAAGATGACGTTGCACCTGCAAAACGGGTTGTATAAATAAAGCAACCGAGATAGGACGAGCGGAATGAAGATCACTATACATGTCACAAGCAAAATCATGTTAACAAAATATCTTGGATATTTAGGTAGCACCACATCTTCTCAAATGTGGCCAACATACTGCCAACAAAAGCCTCTTGCTGTCTCTTGTAATACTTCCACCTATTTCTACGTAATTTAGAAAACAGACATGCCTTAATAAATCATGTTTCTCCATTGGGAAATCTTCCATACAGAGCAAAAGCATAGAAAACATTGAAACACCTCATGACTCCTACCCCAAATTTCCCTACATGTAGTGATGAGAAGTCTGTAGCCATTTCTCCACCTCATCCTATTCTCAGCACAACGTGGAGTTTTCTTCACTATGAACTTTCCTGTTTTTCCACTACTAGAAACTGATTTTGTGCTAGTGAAATATCCTAAATTCTCTTTCATGGAGAAGAAAGATCTTTATTTCTGCCTAAGACCTATGATAAACAGCCCAGACCTCCTATAGAACAACCATGTTCACCAAAAGCACTCTTCCAGAAGGAAAAGAATAATTCAGTTCTTTCCTGTTCACCTCCATCTGAGTCTGCAAAGCCAACAGGGAGATGCTGTGGGCTCTCAACATCAGCATCTGCCTGCTGGGAGCTGAGCAGGTCACCAGCACTTCTTCCAGACCACTGCGTAACACACAACTGCATCACTGCGCGCCCCACGCCAATGAAGGTGAGATTCTCCTAGGACTGACGTCCCCACAGAAAGGGGAAGCTCCCAAAGCAGTCCCAGACAGGAGCTGCCTCTCTCAATTACAGCAGAGAGGTAGAAAAACTCCCATAGGGGAGATGAGAAATGAGGGAAAGGGACCTGGGGGTCCTGGGGACAGCAGGGTGACCATGAGCCAGCACTGGGCCCTTGTGGCCAGGAAGGCCAATGGTACCTGGGGTGGGTTAGAAGGGGGTGGTCAGTAGGTCAGAGAGGTTCTCCTGCCCCTCTGCTCTGCCCTGGGGAGACCACATCTGGAATATTGTGACCAGTTGTGGCCCCTCAGCTCCAGAAGGACAGGGAACTGCTGCAGAGAGTCCAGCGCAGCCACCAAGATGCTGAAGGGAGTGGAGCATCTCCCGTGTGAGGAAAGGCTGAGGGAGCTGGGGCTCTGGAGCTGGAGAAGAGGAGACTGAGGGGGGACTCATTCATGTTTACAGATATATAAAGGGGGAGTGTCAGGAGAATGGAGCCAGGCTCTCCTCGGTGACAACCAGTGATAGGACAAGGGGGAATGGGTTCAAACTGGAACACAGGAGGTTTCACTTAAATTTGAGAAGAAACTTCTTCCCAGTGAGGGTGGCAGAGCCTGGCCCAGGCTGCCCAGGGAGGTTGTGGAGTCTCCTTCTCTGCAGACATTCAAACCCCCTGGACCCCTTCCTGTGGAACCTCAGCTGGGTGTTCCTGCTCCATGGGGGGATTGCACTGGATGAGCTTTCCAGGTCCCTTCCAACCCCTGACATTCTGGGATTCTGCGTGAGATGCCCAATGCTCTGATGCTTTCAGAGAAGGAAGGGTGGAGGTGGATTTGTCCATCTAATTCTGACTCACTGACTCACAAAGAACTACAACCCTCCCTCTCATGAGCTGTGCTGCAAGTGGACGCAGCTTCTCACACACATACAAGCAGGGCCAAACCCTGGGAGGTGCTAAGTGACTCTGAGAAGCACAGGGCACTCAGCATCCCCCCAGATCACAGAATCATTTTGGGTGGAAGAAACCCTCAGGATCAAGTCCAGCCATACCCTAGCTCTGGCACTAATCCATGTCCCTAAGAACCTCGTCTAAATGCCTTTTAAACCCCTCCAGGGATGGTGACTCCAGCACTGCCCTGGGCAGCCTGTTCCCATGCCCCACAGCCCTTTCTGGGAAGAATTTTTTTACAATATCCAATCTGAACCTCCCCTGGCACAACTTGAGGCCATTAAGCGTATCTTGAGGCCATAAGCTTATCTCTTTTCAAACCGTAAGTAAACCGTAGAAACTTTTTCTTACATGTAGAAGCTTCTGGTCACAAATCCCCAGCTGCCCCTTCCCAGACCCTGTCCAGTCTGGAGGGTTCGGACACAACCCCAGCACTTGCTGCGATCCTGCTGCCAGAGCCCGAACGCACCTGAATCTGCACAAGTTCAGCACCCAGTTCACGAGGATAATGTCATTGTGTATTTAATCCTCCTTTAGGAATCATCAGACTTTGAAACTACATTGGGAAGGCTGAGAGTGTATCTATGTATGATACTGCTTGACATTTACTTTGATTTTACTGCAAATACTTTTGAATAACAGAAAACACCAGGAATTTCTTCTTACTCAATAGAGCATTTCAACACAGTATCTTTGCTTCCTGTGTTTTTTTTTCCCTCTTCATTTTAAATATCAATCAACTATGTATTTATGATACTCTGTGGGCTGAAATCACCCAGCAGCAGACACAGATAGAAGCAGCGTTAAAGGTTAGAGGTAAACAACAGCATTTCCAAATACACATGCAAACCTGCTCCATTCCTGTGCTCACATCAATACTGAAAATGGTGGAAAGCCTGAAGAAAGTGAAAATACTCGCTACCAAAAGACAGAATTAGGACTTTGTTCATCATCCAACACTCGCCTTTTGCTGTGAACGTTTTGACTGGTTTTATGCACCAACCTCTGAATAAAAGATGCGTCCCAAACAAGGCCAAGCAGAGCTGTGCAGGGGTGGGTGGCAACCCAAGGAAGTCCTGCCTTGGCCACAGCCACTGTCTGACCACCAGCTGTCTTACCTCTTCCAGGCTGTGTTCTGCTCTTCCCCTGTAAACAGGCCATCCCAAAGACCTTTGCATGGGGGAAGGAAGAAGTGGCTGACTAGCAGATGTCTCCTCTGCCTAAAAACAGAGACGTCTCCAAGCCCTCGGTTGTCAACACTGTCACATTTGAATGACCGGTCTGTGGCTCTTTCAACAACAGATGCTGTTTGCTGGCATCCCAGCTTGGGGAACCAAGCTCAGCAACAAGTTTTGGCTGAGATCCTCAAGAAATGGTTTCCCCCAACCTCACTGTATCCCAGCAGAAACAAACCCACTGTTTTTATGGTATCAAGAACATAGCTCTGCTCTGTGCAGTGCTTTCAGAACCATCTGCAAGCATCACCAGGGACAGATGGGACAACATACAGTGTGCGCATTGCCTTTCAGAGACGACAGATGAAGGCCAGCAGTGAAAGAGTTCTTGTTAATCCAAGTGAGGGTGGGAGAAAAGGCACTCAAGAAAGGATAAGCTACAGCTGAGTCCCTAGACAGCATCTTCCACCCTGACATTACTGACAGCTGGAAAATGTGAAGGTGACATAGTGCAAGGCTTACCAGCTGTGGGTTGGTGCCATTGGAAAGAATATCCAATAAATCTGCTGAAGAAACAAAGTAAAATCTGGGAAAGGCCAATCTTTTCATGTCCAAATATTCAGCCAAAGCCTTCTCACACAGGGACAACCTGGGGAGAAGAGCAGAAAAATAGAGCCCAGGACAGGCGGGTGAATATCCTTTAATGTGTCGTGCTACAGTTTGGGTTATCGAGCAGATTCTCCCCTCCCATGGGGAAATGCCAGACATGAGCTGAGCCTGCAGGCTGGTCCTTTACAGCATTTTCCAAATAGATAACAAAGCACATAGTAACTCATAGATCTCTCTCCACTCCCAAGGGTCAAACAGACAAAGAGTCAGAGAATCCTCACCAAAAAGCAGAAACACAGGTGGAAGAAGAGGCTAGAAAGGCTTTGCAGTCTGACTTACTGTTTTAGACAAGCTCTCAACTGCCACAGGTGATTTCACACTAGGATGAAAGTTTCCAAAACTGCTTTTATTCTAATGAGCACATTTTAAAGTCTGATTCAAACCTACTCAGCTTTTTGTGCTTGTGAAGCCTGAAAAGAAACTTGTTTGCTCCGTTCTAAAATGAATCTCTCAGTGTTTACATGTTAAACTGCTGCTGAGCTTTCAAAGTTCATAAATAACATGCAGTTAGTCCTCTGTGGGGAACACGGGCCTTATCTGTTTAGGAAGTAAAATTAGATCTCTATTTTAAATGGATAGTTATTACTGACACAACAGCTATCACGTTAACTTGTTAGGTGTGTTCCAGGTAGAGTAGCTCATATGTTAGGTGAGAACTGTATCCATCTCTGGACATTAAGGTCTTTCTCAGGGAGTTTAGTTATACCATCTGTGAAGGGTACACACACAAAGATAATTTTGTTAATTAAAGCACACGGGATCAGCTCTGCTGCAGATATCCCTGCTTGGACTGCTAAATAGATATTTAAGACACCAAATTTGGGGTGGCAGTGAGGCCACATGTTATTAAAACCAACTGAGTGCCTAGCTTTGTATGTGTGCAAATCAATATTCAAGATACGAGTTTGCACATACGCAAAGCCAGAATCCACCTTGGGGGCTTCAGGGTGATGGATCATGAATAAAAAGACTCAATGTGTGAATGCAAAGAACGCACAGTCCAGAAGGAAAGCCTTGGAGCACAGGTTAAACCAACTTATTAGAGCTGATCCCAGTCTCTGACAAAATCCTGGGACTGAAGTTGTACCTACCTACTCTGAATGTCCTCCAGTTGTTGGGACAGACCTGGTTTATTGGTGGCCTCAACCACATTTGGGGTTTTCTGAGTTTCATAGGCCAGTTCTTTAAAGTCCACATCAATCCCTTCAAAGCGTTTGGAGTCCTAAAAAGCAACACAAACATGTTCATGGTAAAACATGGATTTTGTGCTAAAGGTCTCCATCCTCTGGGTGCTGTCTTTGGGTTGAGGGGAAAACCTTCTGTCCAGTGCAGACAGGGACCCCTCCACCATTCCAGAATGGCTCTTCCACTGACTTGCCTGAAACTAGTCTGCAAACAGGCACTTGCCTTCTTGTCACTGTATCCCAAAGGGGTTGTGGATAAAGTGCTCCATGCAGGAGGCAATGTCTAGGACCAACCATTTTCATGGGATTTAATTCCCCTTGGAAAACCTCATAAATCTCTCTCTCCCATGTCCAGGTGAAGTACCAAGTTTCCCTGGCTGCAGCAGCAGGAGATGCTCCCACACCGTGGAAAGGCTACCAGCCTCATGTGAGTGCACTCCTCCCCTCCTGCTACAGCACAGGAATCCCAACACCCATCCACAAAACGGGTATGATGACTCTTGTAGAGGAGAGCCCTTCCTTGCCTTCAATGAGGGTATGGAAACCCCACGTCAGCACCGGAGGCCCACATCAACAATTATGCTCCATATCTAACAGGGACTCTGAATTTCTGGAGCTAAACACTGAAGAATAAAGCAAGCTATGTTCAAAACATCTCTGCTCCTCCCTTCTTCCCAGGTCAGGCCTCCTAAGTGAGGCGGGACACTGAACAAGTGTTCCAAGCAGTCCAGGTAACACTTCCACGCTACCCTGTGTTCAGCCCCAGGAGCAAGGCTCCATCTGGAAGGTTGAGCCCTCCCTACACTCACGCCACAGATCCAGCTCCAGGTGAGCATCCCACAGCCTGTCAGCACATCCCCCCAGCCCTGGATGCATCCTGAGGGTGCTCAGCTACCGAGACTGTGAGCTTCAGTCTTTCTTTTACGGAAGAGAAGCTGCTGACTGAGCCACCTGTGTCCCTGGAGCCAAGAGGGCCCCGTGTCCTGGTGCATCCAGCACAGCACGGCCAGCCGGGCAGGGAGGGGATTGTCCCGCTCTGCTCTGTGCTGGGGCGGCCTCACCTGCAGCATTCACTGTGTGCAGGGCTGGGGACACAGGAGAAAAGGAGATAAAGCTACTGGAGGGTGTCCAGAGGAGGGACATGAACTTGGTGAAGGGTTCGGAGGGGAAACCGTATGAGGAGTGGCTGAAGTCCCTGGGTTTGCTCAGCTGGAGCAGAGGAGACTGAGGGCAGAGCTCATGGGGCTGCAGGTTCCTCAGCAGGAGCAGGAGGGGCAGGGCTGAGCTCTTCTCTGTGACAGTGACAGAACCCAGGGAATGGCAGAAGATGTGCCAGGGAGGGCAGTGGGACATGAGGAAAAGGTTCTTCACCCAGAGGTGCTGGACACTGAACAGGCTCCCAGGGAGGGGTCACAGCCCCAACCTGACAGTGTTCAAGGAGAGACTGGACAACGTCCTCAGACACATGGGGTGAATTGTGGGGTGTCCTGTGCAGGGACAGGAGTTGGACTTGACAATCCTGATGGGTCCTTCCAAGTCAGGACATCCTATGGTTCTATGGTTCATACCACTGCCAGACAGCTACTGAGATGCAGACAGCTGCCCAGCAGGATGCAAATGTAAATCATGATGCAATTTCATACATGACATTAGATAGCTCCTGGATATTAAGAGCTTGCTGGCACATGGTACAGCCTCAGGGCACTGGTTATCAGCACCTGTATATATTGCCCAGTGAGCGAGGTGTGCCCAGAATCATAGAATCATTTAGCTGGAGGAGACCATTGAGATCACTGAGTCCAACCATAACCTAAATCTAGTACTAAACCATGTTCCTCATCTATACATCTTCCAGGGATGGTGACTCCAGCACTGCCCTGGGCAGCCTGTTCCAATGCCCCACAGCCCTTTGGGGAACAAATTGTTCCCCAGATCCAACCTCAGCCTCCCCTGGCGCAACTTGAGGCCGTTTCCTCTGCTCCTGGCGCTTGTTCCTGGGGAGCAGAGCCCGACCCCCCTGGCTCCAAGCTCCCTTCAGGCAGTTCAGAGATCAGAAGGTCTCCCCTCACCTCCTGTTCTCCAGCTGAATCCCCCAGGTCCCTCAGCCGCTCCCATCACACTTGTGCTCCAGCCCCTCACCAGCTCCATTCCCTTCTCTCAACTTGCTCCAGCACCACAAGGGCTTTCTTGGTGTGAGGGGCCAAAAACTGCCCCCAGGACACTCAGCACAGCGTGCTCTCTGAAGCAGATGGAGGAACAGTCCAAGCAGAGCAGAGTGCAGGGTTGGAGACAGAACAGTGTGTTGTCCAGGGGTCAATGGGCTGCGCACATCCCCTCGTGGGTGTTCGTCCCACAGTGGTGCTGTCAGCGATGCTGCTCGTGAACAGGGACGGGGGTCACACAGCCAACTGTGGGTCACTCGTGAGTGAAAGGCAGGTTCCTCCACAGGGCTGCGAGTGGTCCAGCGGGGCCAGGAACAAGCTTGGAAGATTTTCTAAATAATCAAGAGAATAGGGAATAAGACTGGAAGCTGGACTCAAAGACAGCCCTGAGGAGGTCACAACCCTGAGGAGGGCATCAATGACAACTCTGCTCAATTTTCTGAAGCTGAAGTGGGAGAAGAGCTGCTCTCCTGCTGCACCAGCACTGGAGGCAGGGAAGCGGATACTGCAAAGCTGCCTGGTCCAGCTCTGATTTGACAATTTGCACCATCTGAGTAATTATCTCCGTCTTCTCCCCTCCAAGGAAAGAGGGAACATGCCTGTATCACTGAAGGAAGCCAGCAGCCTCCTGCTCAGCCTCCAGGAACTCTGCATCTGCTGTGCAATGGTGGAGGGGAGGAAAAACAGTTTCTCAGCAGGGTTCAGGCACAACCAACAGTACAAAAACATCCTGGGGCAACACTGGGGAAACTGCTGTAGCATTAAGGGAGCCTCCAAGAAAGCAATGCAGCAAGAGAACAGTCCTGCTTGGGGGAACACGGCAATATAGACAACCTTCTTCTGTGTAATGGAGGCTCTTCTTCAACGCTTTCCACACAGGAAAAATAGGATTTGGGATTTCATACCTTAGGAAGCTGTGCCCGTATATCTTCTGAGCCTATGAATATGCTCTCCAAGTGAGACCACGTACGCTGCACTTCGAACCAGAGAGAAATGACGGAATCTGTTGTGGACAGCTTCCTCTGCCATATGGACACTTCCTCCAAGAAGAAAGCAATACACTTGGATGTCATTAAATTCTGCAGCTGCACCTGGTTGTCTTCTAAAGTTTCTATGAGTTCCTCGTCTGACTTCAGCAACGGGATGTTCGTCCGGGGGTGAGGCTCATACTGAAACTCCATGGTGCTCCAAGTCATTTTTAGCTCCTTCAGGACTTTCTCCATACTCATTTCTCGTACCGCTTTGTCCACAATGCCACGAACCTCATCCTCAAAGTTATGGAGGTTGAGCTTCAGGAGGTCAGCCAGCGTGGTGTCCGAGTCCATCACAAACCTCACACCCGTCACCTGCATCAGCTGATTCCAGTGCCTTTCCCTAATGGCGGGATTTTGAAGTTCTGCCACAGCTTTCAGGGCCGTCAGCATGTTCTTCACCTTGCTGTCCAGCCCAGTGAAAGCATCCCACGCCCTCACCTCCTTATCCAAATTCCGAATCTCTCTTGCAAACTTTTTACACTCCAGATCCATGTTTTCCACGTTAATATCCGCCCATTTGGTGGTCTGCCAGTCATCAAGGCAAGTGCCCACAAGGGAGATCATATCCCAGAGCTCTTTGAGAAGACACAGCTCCTTTCGGCACTGCTTCAGTTGTTTATAGTCTGGCACTATGACTTCAAACAGACCAGCTGATTCATAAATCGAGGTCATGGCTGACTCCATTTGTTTAATCTCAATGTGCTTTGTATCCAGCAGTTGATAAGGCTTTTTGGTGTCAAACCTAGAAAGAAATGTTTATTCTTCATAAGTGATATTGTAACAACTTCTAAAGAAAACATAAAACAAATGGTGCCTCTGAGACACAAAGCAGACATGATACATCTACAGTACCCATTGATGGTGCAGCCACATGGCACTGCTGACAACCCCTTTAAGCAATATTGTGCACTCAGCATCCAGATTGAATCTCTTGCTAACACCTTACAGTGTTTGCAGGGACAAAACACCCAGGGCATAACAGATACAACACCGTGAGCAGGTAGGAAATGTATGCAAGGGTTCAAGAACACATCCTCAGGACACTCCGAGATGATCCCATGAAGCTTTTCTTCCTCAGGGCTTCTCTGATGTTATAATTTCACTGTACCTGAATGGTGCTTCTTTCCGAAATCGCTCTCTGAATCTGTGTTGCTCAACATCAAACGCCGCACAGCTCTTGCGCACAACTGTCATTTCGTCCGCCTGCAGAGGAGCCACATGCTGCTTCACAGCTATCGCCAGCTTCTTTATATTGTTCCATTTTTCTGGCAGCTCCTGCAAGCAAAATTTAAATGACGGTAGGCAGTATTTGCTATTTGATATAAGATGTGACTGATCTGTTTATGGACAATCACAGAACAGGAAAAGCAACAGATTCCATGCCTAAAACTGCAAGGAAGTTTTGTTGTGATGCAAAAGCTAAACACAATTTGGGATAAAACTTATCAGTTATCCACAATTTTGAAGACGAATGAAGACTGAGACTTTAAAACTGACTGCTCTGATTGCAAAAACATGTTAAATAACTTCAGAAGAAGGGTCCCAGACCAGATCCTGGGCTCCCAGGATGGCTCAGTGGTTGAGAGAGCACAGTTCTCCTGACACCGAGCCCAGCGGGACCCAGAGCTGGCTGGAGGCAGGAGGGTGGGCTGAGGATGCAAGTTCATCAGATCGTCCGGCTTCCCAGAGCTAATTAAGAAACAGAGCCTGGGAAATTTCCAGCCAGCTCTTAGAGCAGAAGATATTATGCCAGAAGGACTTCTACAGAGCTTTCTGGGGCAAATCCCTCCAGCCTGCCTGTATAATATTAGTACTAAATAAGACAGTTTCTTTCTCAGGACTGCATCCAAGCTGCTGGTGCACAGCACTGCTAACAATCCACCCTTTGCACCTGGGATTTTATTTAGAAAGAGATTTGATTTCTTCTCTTCTCACTAGACTTCTCGAGCCAAATCCTCACCCCAGACAGTGACACCAGCCAGGGCTCTGCTGTCCTCAAGTCCCACAGCTTTGCTCTCCCACTTCCCCAGGTACTGTGCCAGCCTACAGGAAAGACTTTGGGCTTCTTTTCATCCCAGTGCACATAGTTGAGAAGACTAATGGAGATGCACCAACACTATGCAAAGAAGCGAAATAACCTGGAGGCAGCAGAGGCGGCCAGAGCAGGGCCAGTCCCTCCTGAGGGGTCTCTTTCTGGCACTTCATGTTCCAGTCTCTGTAGAAATCACTATCCATGACCATAGCAGGGCACACATGGAGCTGCTTCCTTGTCCTTCTCATACAAACTATCAGCTCCAGCCCATCCATCTTCATGGCCATGGAGGGAGCGGTACCTGGAGGAACTTACTTTGGTTTTCCTACTGTGTACAGCAGTGAATGAATTATTCAACTATGTGTTGCTGTCACTTGCCAGAAAGAACGAAACTGTTTTGTTATCTCCTACATCTGAACGGCTGCCCTGCATACCTCATTTCTTCTGTCAGAAAAATAGATCAGTTGTTCAAATCTACACGCACAAACAGGCACCAAGCAAGCGGCTCTTGGGCAGAGGAATCAGCAGAGCTGGGTTCCCCATAGCACCATTTTTTATGCTGAACTGAAGCTGCTGTAGCAGCCAAAACATTCATTTAATGCAGCTCTTCTGTTTTTCAGGGTGTCTGTAGGAATCCAGTTATCTTTAGGACCCTTACCCGTGTCAGATTTGGTGATACAACCATCCGTGGATCACGGCTGCACCAGCAGAAAACTGGGGGATTGCTGAACCCCGCTCAGGTCCCATCCAAGCCTGCAGCAGAGGGAGGAACTTCTCCCCAAAAAGCTCTGCCTTAAACCTGGTGTCCTACACAGAGCCCTCTGCACACAACGCCCCGTGACTAAGGGGTACCCATCAGTATGTAGCCACACGCTCCTCCACCGTAACATGGTGACTGCTGCCAGTTCCCCAAGGCTGGCTGGGCATCCCACAGGCTTTTCCAACCTTCACCTCATGGTCCCCTGTCCAGAAATGAGAAGAATTCCCCAAAGAAAAATTGATTCATCAGGGCCAGATGTGGAAAGGTGCTGAAATACTTTCATAACGTGCTCCCAGTGATGTCCTTTGGGTCAAGCAGATTGGGTGTTATAGACCTAGTGGAGGACTGAAGTCCTATGAGAAGGCGACTCCTCTGCCAACATTATCCTTCCCATCTCCACAGTTGCCAAGAACTGGCTTATTTAAAAATAATTATAATTCAAACTAATTAACAGATGTATTTGAAAATGCATTAATTTTTTTCAAGAGTAATCGCTGAGAGTTGGAGCAGGCAATTCTATGTTTTTCATACATAGCAAAAGGCTTAATCTCTGCTTTAAAAGAAAAACCTCAATATAACTCCAAAATTTAGAGCTATTAAGGCACATCCCACAATAGTAAAATACTATCCACTGAGGCCCTCTAATGACAGGGAGTGGGGCTTTAAATATTCCTGCAATGCTCTTAAGCTCATACTCTTTGACGCTGGCTACTCGGCAAACCGCCGTGTCCACCGCAGCTTTTCACCCACCTCCAGTTGCTTATAGACTTCCTCCGGCAGCTCTTGCTCATACGTCTTCAGCAGTTCGACGGTTTGCTTCAGGGGCTCGAACATGGCATCGGTGACACTGTGCCTTTCCTTAACGGCCAGGAGATGCCCCATGATCTCCACCAAACCATCATAATCGCCTTTTTCAACCTTTTTGCTCAAACCTTTGTCAGCAGTTTTTATGAACTCGTCCAGGTCAGACAAGCTGTAGAACACAAAACAGGAAAGCACCAAATGAGAGCAGTTCCTACCGGAATCATCCAGGCAGCTGGACTGGCACGGAGAGGGAAAGGCCTGGCTAACTCTGCCCATCACATGGCAACATGCTGAGGGCATCAGAACCACAGTTCATGCTCACAGGGATCCATAGATGTGGTACAGCTTCCTGTGAGGAACGGATAAATGGGTTGGGACTTCACAGGTTGGAGAAAAGGCATTTGAGGAGCACAAGTCTTACGAGGAGCAGCTGAGGGAGCTGGGGCTGTTCAGCCTGGAGAACAGGAGATGAGGGGAGACCTGATCTCTGCAACTGTCTGAAAGGAGGCTGGAGCATGGAGGGGGTTGGTCTCTTCTCTCAGGTAGCAAGTGATAAGATAAAATGGCCTCAAATTTCTCCAGGGGAGGTTCAGATTGGGTATTAGGAAAAAAATTATTCACAGAAATGGCTGTCGGGCCTTGGAACAGGCTGCCCTGGGCAGTGGTGGAGTCACCATCCCTGGAGGGGTTGGATAGACATATAGATGAGGTTCTCAGGGACATGGGGTAGTGCCAGAGTTAGGTTATGGTTGGACTCTGTGATCTTGATGGTCTCTTCCAACCAAACAGATTCTATGACTCTATCCTATGATTCTATAAGGGAGACCTGTGAGCTCGGGTCTGTGGTCTGAAGAGAGTGAATTTGAAAGGACAGTTTTCATGTCATCTCTTCCAATACAAGAATTCAACAAATGAACCTGGTAGGTTGTAAAGCTACAACAAACAGGGATTCTTCTTCGCACGCTGCCTTATTTCAGAGGGTAAGTCTCTGCTGCAGAAGGATGCAGATGTTAAAAATTCACAGCGGTTCAGAAAAGCAACCGAACATTTGTGGGAGAAAAAAAAATCCATCCAGGTCTTTAGATACAAAGGTACAACCCATGACTCTCAAAGTCCTCAGGTATGAATGGTTAGAGACAAGGAGACTATTTGGGGGAAGTTTCCCTACCTGCTTCTTGATCTCACCAGCTGCTGGACACTGTTAGCAGAGCTTGATGGGCTCCTGGATCTTTGGTCCTTTCCATTCTTCCCTTCTCAAAACGCTTACTTTTGAAGTGCCCGCTTAAATTCTGTGGATGCTGCTGGACCAAAACATAGCCCTAAACACTTCACCTATTAAAGACTAAACTGCTGAGTCAGGAGCTCTTAATAAGAACTCCTAAATGCCTGTTCTAACCTATGCAAAAACCTCTTTGCACAGGAATTATCGTGCTGAAAAGAACACAAGAGATCACAGCAGCCACCACACGCAGCAGCCTTCACTAGTACATATGTCTGTAAATATTTCTTCGTAAGCATCCAAGCCCTGTGGCATCCTTCAGCTGCTACTACTCAAATAAATCACCTAACACATCATCCTGCAGAGACCAGGCGGCTGAGCAGCTATTCAGAGCAGGGAACACATGTTAATTCAAAACTTACATCCAAAGCTCCTCCTTTTTGTAACCTTGAAACTGCCTCCCCATGACTGCTCATGCCAGGCAACCCAAATTACTTTTTTTACAAAGAGTGCACTCAAAAGAGCACTGCATTTAGAAACGGAGCAAGTATCTCATGGCATTAATGCAGCTTTACTGATGGCAAATTCAACAAAATAAGCATAGAGCCCTAGAAGAGATTAGATTAGTTGGACCAGGATGAACAGACAAACAGACATCCTGTCCAACACCACACAGTAGGTCGTAGGAGCATCAGCTCGCAGGATGTCGATGGTACCGAGTTCGTGGAACTGTTTGCACTTTACACACTCAGCTGGACCAGCTGCTCCCAGCAGAGACGAGGGGATGAAAGTTAGCAGAGATGCGATGGAGCTGGCAGGGGGTGTGTGCCCCCTCCTCTTGCTCCTGTATTAGCCTTTTGCTTATCAGTGTGAAATGATAAAGCCCAGCCAACACAAGAGAAACCCACTTTGGTTCTGGGAAGAAGAGGTAGAACGGTTCCTACCTGTGCATGACGTGGTCCATGAGATGCTGCTTGAACACCAAGCTCCACCGTTTAATCACATTCAGCAGAGACGCTTTGAAAGGCCGAGCATCAACTTTCATCCAACTCTGGAAAATGCTGATGGGCTCGATGCGATTCACCTCCTCATAGATCTTCTCGTAGGAGTCAATCTGCTCTCGGAACTGCTGCAGCGTGGGAGGTGACTCAGGGACCCCGTTCTCTGCATGGGCCTCGATTTCTGCCGCAGTGAGAATGTGCCCGTAGAGGAGGAACTGGCGGAAGAACTCCTTTCTGTCCTCCCCGTACAGGTAGGAGTAGTGGTCGAAGGCACTGCGGTAATCACAGCAGGCCGCCATCACGGCCTGCACACGCCCCATCAGCTCATGGCGCATGTCGGCCAGGTCAGCCATGTCCTCCATGTCAGCCTGGAGAGAAGAGGAGAGGAGCTCGCAGTGATGCGGGGGCAGCGTGGCACCTCCTCACTGCCACACAGCGTGAGGGAGCTCCACAGCCACGGACCTGGTAGTGGAGGAAGCCGCTGTGCTCAGCCAGCCTGGGCACCAGCGATGAGATCCGGTAGATGTCGTTGAGAAGACCTTCCACCACGTCGTAGAAGCCATCGTTTGTGCCAGGGTCCAAGGAGGGTTGAAATATCAAATCTGGGATCACCAAATCCAGCTGCACCTCAAACAGGGGAGGAAGCCCTGCCTTGGGATCTGGTAGGGAAGAACAGAGGTGCCAGGTTATTTTTGAAGGGGAGAAAAGTGATCTAGAGCCACCACTAACATCCCACCACAAGACACACACATGCCCCACAGGGACACCAGGCAGGTGGGACACCCACTCGCTGGGTCCAGTGACATTGTGTCTGCATACAACGCAGAGGGGAGGCTGCCAAACCAGCTGGTGTTCTGGTACCCACAGGAGATACTGGAGAACAGATGAGACACAAGTGATTTAAGGACCGGAAAAATGCTGTGGAGGGAAGCCTTAAAGAGACCAGGCTCTTCAGCTAATCAAAAGGGAGTCTGAGAGCTGAACAATTACAGCGCATAAGTACTTAAAGAGGAGAAAAACAACAGGAACCAAGAGGCTCTTTAATTTAGTGGAGAAAGGCATGAAAAAATAAAACACCAACTGGTTTCACAAATGTGAAATTCTGTGCTTGTTTTTAACAAGATGGTGAGGAACTGGATGCAATTCTCCAGCTCAGTGTGCCTCCACATCCAGGAGGGAAGCGTTCTGAAGATGTGCTTTAGCTGGACACAGCTGCTCTCAGCAGAGTGACCCTCCGTGGCAGCCTTAGGCAGGAGCTCTGCTTTGGTGACCCCTCTCCTCACTCCTCAGTGATGGAGGTTTTTCTTTCATGTCTTTCATCCACAGAACCAACTCTTGAGACTCTCCACAAACGAAAGGTTGTGTCACCTTGATGCTTTGTGCATGGGAGGTCAGGAGATGGCTGATGCCCAAGAACAGACTTGGAATGATGCCTCAATTTTGTCTGTTCACAAATCCCAGCAAATGGTGCACAGTCATCTCTGTCCCTTCCCTTGAGCAAGGCTTTGCTCCAGTGACCAGGGGACAGAGTTACCCTCTGAGTCTGGAGGCTCCTCCAGCACTTGCTGTAGACAATGCAAGAGGCAGAGTAGAAAGACCACCACAAGTCAAAGCACAAAACAGAAACTTCCTTTTGGTGAGACTGAAGATGGTATCACGGCCAGAGCTGAGGAACCAGCAGTTACCTGTGTTTTCGAGGAGGTACTTGAGTGAGCACTCAATGGCAGTGAAGAATCCATCCAGAACTATCTCATCCACGTAATCCACATAGGCCTTCCAGATGTCAGATGCTGGGTCTGCAAGTAAGAGGCTCTGGTTTTCCTGGAAGAAAAAGACGACACTTTGAAATACAGCGGGGCTGAGTCTGTCCTACAAGAGCTGCCCACAGCTGAGGACTCATGGCAATGAGCACACAGGTACCAGCCCTGCGGGGGGTGAGAAACCAGACAGACGGATGTTGCTGCTGGTAGCATGGCCACAATTTTCTCCTTCTGTCAAGGGCTGCTTTGTCATCTGAAGCAACTCAAAATAATCACAAGGTAAAAATGGAGTGCGTGAGAGACTTAGCAGCCCTGCAACCTTCTCCTCCCTCTTCTCTGAGGCCAAAGGGCTCAAGGCTGCTTTGCAGACCTGGGCCAAAGGCTCATCCCAATGCATGAAGCCTCAGTCCTTGTGGCCTGTATAATGTTACCTTGGGTGGATGAGTCCTTCCAAGTGGACTGCTTACACCTCTGCCCTACAAATGGTCATCTCAAAACAAGAGAACTTTAAAATTCAGAAAAGGGTTTTGAAATAAACCAAGTGAAAATAGTTAAAGATTGGGATCAGAAGACAAAGGGTTGGCTTACAGCCTCCCTTCTCAGCTTATTGCGTTCCTTACCTCCAGGCAAGTTCACAGTCAGGAAATTCACGGTTTTCTAGGCCACAGAATGGCCCCATCCTTCTTGCGTCTCCTCTTCCACACCCACAAGACCAGCCTGGGTATCCATCCCCTGCACCTCCCAGGCTCTGCCGTGATCCTGTTCCGGCCTTGCTATGCCCTCTGAGGGCTCTTTCTCCTAAGCCTGCCAGGGGCTCTCAACACAGGCACGGGCTCAAAGAAAACGTAAGGTCCAGCTTGCAGTCTGCTGCCAGGGGTTCAAAGCTGGCTGTATTTCATCTCTGGGGACACAGGAGAGGGTGCCATTCCCAGTGGCATGGCAGCTTGGCACACATGAGATCATAGAATCATTCTGGTTGGAAGAGACCCTCAAGATCATCGAATCCAACCATAACCTAACTCCACCACTAACCCATGTCCCTAAGAACCCCATCTGTACATTTGTTAACACCTCCAGGGATGTGACTCCACCACTGCTCTGGGCAGCCTATTCCAAAGCTTCACAATCCTCTCTGTGAATTATTTTTTCCTAATATCCAATCTGAACTTTCCTTGGTGCAACTTGAGGCCACTTCCTCTCATCCTATCTCTTACTACTTGGGAGAAGAGACCAACCCCCTCCATGCTCCAACCTCCTTTCAGACAGTTGCAGAGAGCAAGAAGGTCTGGCCTCAGCCTCCTCAAGATAGAGTGGCATTGCCAATTGGGCTTGAGTCAACCCAGAGTTGCTGCTCCCCAACTTTACACATCAACGCTGAGTGATTAAACTGTTAACAGAGCAAGCCAGGGCTCTGGTGCCTTGCAGACTCACCTCCACATTTTGCTGACACAAGAGAAAGGGGAACTTCACAGGACTGAACACTATGGGAATGCCCATTTGAAAGCACCACCCCCTCTTCACCGTCCCATGC
This sequence comes from Patagioenas fasciata, assembly GCF_037038585.1. Lineage (NCBI taxonomy): Eukaryota > Metazoa > Chordata > Aves > Columbiformes > Columbidae > Patagioenas > Patagioenas fasciata. The sequence goes on from NC_092545.1 coordinate 2,091,005, forward strand.
CCTTGTATTTGACAATGCCCCCTTGTCACTGGTGTTCTACTGAACCTTTACTCCAGAGGCCTCATCCTGGTGCAAAAGGGCAATGCAAGCCAGCATCTCACTGTCCTGCCTGTGCTTGTGGGTGCACGTACCCAAACTCTCTGTGCTCTTCTCTCAGCAGCCTCAAGACTCACCTGCTCAAAAGAAGACCTGAACACCCAAGGGAAACACAGCAGACCAGCTCTTGGCCCCTTTGCTGCTGTTCCTCCAGGTTTGACCAGCACAGCAGGACAGAGGCATGGGGACATCCTATTTTGGGCCACGGTGCCTTTCCCTCCCCAGGACCTTCATGCTGCTTTGCAGTTGGTCCTGCCCTGTGAGCCACCAGAGCAGCGGTGCCAGCCCTTCTGCCTTGGCCACAGCCCCATGTTCTCTCCGGTCAATTTAGGAAGTGTTCCCATCTTCTGGGTGTAGCTGGAGGTGGTTGAGCCTGTCACAGCTGTAGCAGCAGGACAACGTGGGCATAGTAAAATCCTCGCCGTGGGTTCAGAGGGTACAGAAGTGGGTCAGAAGCCCAAGGCTGAGTGCAGACAGTGAAGTAAGGTGAGCAACAAGGGCTCAGTGTCCCAGAGAGGGTCAGCCCAGTCTCTCCAGAGTCCAAGGCCAGATGGTGACCCTCAGGAGTGGGCTGGACCTAAAATCCATCTGCCTTCCAGCCAAGGTGCTGTCCCTGACACGCTAAAACCTCTGGGCAGGTGAGGCGCAGAGATTTGGGCTTTCTCCTGCTCTGCAAAGAGGACTCTCAGCTCTGGCAAAGCCACTGGAAAAGACCCAGGGTTCAGACAGCAGCTTTTTTCTTGTTACTCAGCTTCTCCCTGGACTGACAGCGTCACCTCCTGCTCCCACAGAGGAACAACAAGCCTAAAGCAGAAAGGTCAGCCACAGCCAGCTGCCTCTCCATTTTAAGGTGAATATTTCGGAGGAGTTTTTCCTCTGAGCAGGATCCCAAAGCCTGATGCACGACTCCCCTCTAGTGGCTTCACAAGAACCAGGACTGGGAGCCAGACTGGGCTGCATCGGCTCCCACTCCTGCTCCAAACTCGGTGCCTGGTCAGCAGCCCCGCACACTCAGCTGTACCAGCTCACCCATCAAAGTATTCCTTAATCAACAACAGGTAAGTTTTTCAAATGAGTTAAGGGAGTTAATTTTAAGGTGAAGCAGCTCTGGACATTTTCACCAGAGCGGAGAGACACCCAGAGCCTATGAAGAGTCAACAAACCCCTGGAGAAGGTCCCCCCTCACCTTCACCAGCAGATGAATCCTCTGCCCTGACTCTCGGACAAGGCTGTAACGCCGTTCCAGGCGGTCCTGACAGTCCTCCAGGCTCAGCAGCGATTCTCTTTTACAATCTCTTCTCACAAATATGGGCGACGCCCACGATCCCACGATGGTCTGGATCTCCTCAACATTGTTTTTGGCTTTCTGTATCCTCTGCTCGAGGTCATGGACATCATCCATCACCATGGAGATGTGATCCCAGACACCTGGTAAAAAATGAGATGATTGACTACTTTTTTTCAGAGCTGCATGGCCAAGCTCTTGTGCACTCTCCATAAGACTTTTCCCCCACGGTTTCATGTATTTCTCACCCATCATTAACACAAGAGACTTACCACCTCAACCAAAAGAGTCACTTCTAGCTCCCTCCTACCCCAACAATCCATGGTACAGCTGCAGCCTCTGTTTTCTGCCAGGAGCACCAGCACCGTGGGGACGTCTGACACTTCCCCCTTTCCCGTACCCAGATTTAATCTGCTACCAGAGAGAGAACAAGGACAACAGGCTGAGTGTTCCTGCCACTGTCACTAGAGCAGGGACCCACAGCCCCACAAACACAGGCTGTGACAGCCCAAGGTACCAGCGAGGGCTGCATTTAGATTCAGGGAACTTCATCTGCAGGAAAGTCCCTTCATCTTTGTTGTGCAACGGAGAAAGAGTTTTTCAGCATGAGGAATTCTGCTTTGCAAGTTCCCAAGGGAGGACACTTGTTCCTGTTCATACCACAAGCCTGATGACAGAAATATATATTCCAACAGCGAGCAGTTTGCTTTCACCAAGAGGAAACAAATTGTCTTCCTCCATTCTGCTTTGCAGTTAAAACTGATCAAGCAAGAACACTGGTTAAATCATCCCAAAGTCACGGTGCACAAACCTCACCACTAACCACAGTATTTCATCTGGCTGGAAAGGATAACGAGGTGGCCCTGGCCCCCACCGGGAGAAGTCTGTCCCAAGCCAGATGGCTGGGCCAAGGGGTCCCAGTCCCTGCACAACTCAGGGAGAAAGCAGTGCCTTGGGGACACAGGGACATGACCACACAGTGGGTCACTTGGGCTGGCACGGGCAGGGAGCAGACTCTTCAACCCCAGCCTTGCCAGCTCTCACAAACCCCAATCTTGCCGTTTCCTCAGCATCACTGCTTACAGGGCAGCCTCTCTTCCCCAAAAGCCCAGAGGGAAGCTGAAGGGATCAGGATCCTGTCCCCAGCCCAAGCAGATCAAGGTAAGATGGGAAGGAGCAGGCAGGCTGGGGGCTGCCCTTTGTCTCCCCAGTGCTGGCTCTGCTGGAGAGTCCCCTGCCCTGCTGTGAACTGTCACTGGGAACCAGGTGATCGAGTCTGGGGACATGGGAGGAATCTGATGAGACCCAAGTGAGCAGGTTAACCATGAGCAATATGCCCTGTGGCCAAGAAGGTTGATGGTACCTGGGCTGCGTGAGTAGGAGTGTGGCCAGCAGGTCGAGGGAGGTGAATCCTCCCCCTCTGCTCTGCACTCGTGAGGCCCCATCTGAGTGGTGTGTCCAGTTCTGGGCACCCCAGTTTAAGAAGGACAAGGAATTACTGGGGAGAGCCCAGCGGTGGCTACCAAGATGCTGAGGGGTCTAGAGCATTTTTCTTCTGAGGAAAGGCTGAGAGAGCTGGGGCTGTTGAGCTGGAGAAGAGAAGCTGAGAGGGATCTGATCAATGGGATCAATATCTCAGGGTGGGTGTCAGAGGATGGACCAGACTCTGTTCAGTGGTGCCCAACGCCAGGGCGAGGGGCAACGGGCACAGACTGAAACACAGGAGGCTCCATCTGAACATGAGCAGAAACTTGTTTGCTGGGAGGTGCCAGAGCCTGGCCCAGGCTGCCCAGACCGGGTGTGGAGTCTCCTTCTCTGAGACATTGAAACCCGCCTGGACCCACCTGTGTGATCTGCTCTGTGACCCTGCGTGAGCAGGGGGGTTGGACTGGGAGATCTCCAGAGGTCTCTTCAGCCCTCACCAGTCTGGGATTCTGTGAAATCCTGTACGGCCTCTTTTGCCCTAACACAGAGCTAGCTCACCCTCCATCTTCCAGTTGAGTGTTTCTTCTGCCTTCTTCAGCTTCAAGTTAATATCCCACAGCTGCTCCTGTATGAGAGGGTATTCGACCTCCAGGACTGTCTTCAGGACCTTGTTGTATCTGTTCACCATCAGCTCCAAGTTGGCCGCCAGCTGCCGGTATGACTCCTTGGAGGAATAGATTTCTGCTGCCGTGGGTGGGATGGCTCCCAGCCGGCTGCCAGACAGGTAGCTCAGCTCCCTCAGCACCGACACCAGCTGCAGAAACAAGGCAGAGAGCTGAATGTGAGACAATCCTCCCCATTCACCTGGTAGACACCCTCCCGTCAATTCTGGGGATCTTAGGGGGTTCCTGCTGTTTTATTCACAAAGCAGTACGCTCTGAGAAGGGCCTGGACACCTCCTAGTCCAGACCATCTCCCTCCCATTGATCTTTGCCTCTGATTTGCTTCCCAATCAAAGACATATAGCTCTGTTAACTACCCAGCCAGCAAACCCTGTGCAGCCTCTAAAAGCCATGATGATCTCTGGTCTTCTCAGCTATCCTCATCAATACAGTCTTTCAGCAATACTGTGCCTGCAGGAGGAGGCACAACCAAAAGCATCTTTGAGTTGTGATGGAACGGGATTGAGTGGGTTATTAAACTATAAACCCAAGTAGAAGTGAGTCCCTGCAACAAACGGAGCAGCAAGGTCTTCCAACGCAATATATCACTTCTAAGACAAAAAAAAAAAATCTTTGCTCAGTTTAGTGGCTTGTGAGAGGGAAAATGCTCCTGAAACGGCACATTTTGGCTGGGTGACAGAAATTCAGTACATTGTATGGGCAATGGCAGGGGTGAGGAGTATCTACAATACTAAAGTGACTATGTCCACAATGACAAGAAGAGGAAAGAAAGACGGAGCGCAGAAGGGTGAAGGGAGCAGTTTGAGGAGGTGGATGGAAGAGGATGGGATGGGAGGAAGGGAAAAGCAGGGGATTGAGGGAGCAGGAGGCCAAGTGAGATAGAACCAAACTCCCCTCCCTTTTATGCACTGGAATGTCTGAGACATCCCCACCATGGTGTCAAGGATGTCTTACCCTCTTTCCCTCTCCTCCATGGAAGGTGAGCTCTGGAAGATTCTTTAATGTTGAAGGGTTGCAAATACATCCTCCCTTTAGGCAAAATGAGGTGCTCCTATCTGCTCTGAAGGGCATGAAGGGGCTGCTAAGCAGGCACCTGAGGACATGAGGCAGTCCTCAGTATGGAAAGCTGAGAGCAGCGCGGAAGCACTCAGAGACTGGAGCTGAGAACATGCTCAGCACGTCACAGGCTCCAAACCCTGGCACCAGGGGGAAGGGTGGAAAACATCCCCTGGGGCCATTTGCTTCCCACCTTAGCAAGGAGATTCCAAGGAGCTGGACAAATCCTTTGTCTGAGAGCCAAGCTGGAATGAGCTCTGGAACCTCAACACTTTTCTCTAACAGCAGCAAGTCCCAGGGAAAGGGGGAAGTGTTTGATGTTTTCCCAGGCCCCTGAGATTCAGCACCTCCGCAGCAAATGGCATTTCACATTTGAGAGGCCCCAGCTCTCATCAGGCCCCAGAACCTTTGAATCCACCTCTGCACTCTGCTGGCTTGGACCCTGCCTCTGCTTTGGGCAGGGGGATGGTCAGGCCTCCCTGTGCTGGAGAGGGCAGCCCTAGGGAACAGAGACCTACTGGAAGCCTCCTGCACCACAATTAAGGAAATCCAACAGCCACAACACTGAAGTAACAAAACAAACCTTTCCTGGGATTTTTATACCCTTTCAGGAAGCTCAGATTTCAGGTAAACATAACACGAACCCACGTCTGTAGGATGATGCTCCTACGCTCCCCACACCAGCGTCAAACCAACCTGCTCTGGAGATGTTGACACCAGTTAACATCTGGCTACTCACAGACTTTCTGGCTTTAATTACAATCTGCGCTGCTTAAACTGTAATCCTGATATTTTACCAGGAGACAGAGCCCACAAAGGGGATGGTTAATTCATGTCACCCATAACAGATGCTCCAGGGACCTCAGCAGAACAGATCTAGTAGCGATCCCACCAGACTTGCCATGCACGGTGGGGCACAGCTTGGAGACGTGCCCTCCAGCAGACAGGAAAGCTAGTTCTTACCTGGGGATCAAAATTAACTGTGATCAGTTTGGTTTCTGGATCTCGCCGGATAAGCGGTTGAGTAAGGTTGTACTGTGATTTTTCAGAGACTGTCTGGGACCAGTCTGCATAGAGCTTCTCCTGATACCTGCCGAAAAACAAACAAACAAATTAAAACATCCACCACGTAGCTGCCAAGCCCGCACACCAAGACATAGAACCAAATAAAAGCCAAGTCCACTTCTGAGGGCTGAAGAACATCAAGGAATATTTAAAACCCACCCACACCACCTCCATAAAGATCTTGGCTTCAAAGACAAACACCTGAAAACCAGTGACAGCATCAAGTCAGGAAAACAAAGATCCCCCAAGTACCATTCTTAGCAGAGGATTCAAATTTGGGGACAAACATTCAAAAGCTCAGAGCAATCAGTTCAGTTTTAGCATCAAACATTAAGATATTAAGTGAGGTGCAACGAATCCCACTCCCACTTGTGGAATACACACATTACAGCCACGGTAAGTACACTGTGAATGGGCACAAGTGGATTGAGACTTCTGGTCAGCTCAGGTTTTCTACCACAGCATCTCCTACATCCAAAAGAATCTCGTTCCAACATTTCTGCTGGGCTGCACAGCCCCTGTCCCTCCCATGCAAACTTCTCATTTCAAGATATCACAGAAAGACTGTGGTGTGTAGCAAAGGATTCCTCCTCCTCTCTCATCACAAAACTCCTTCTGGCTTAGAAAGAGACATTCTCAGGCCCTGGGCTTGCAAATGTGCTGAAAGGTGGTTTAGAGAAGGAGAAGGAAATGGCCTCAAGTTGCACCAGGGGAGGTTCAGACTGGATATTAGGAAACATTTCTTCCCCAAAGGGCTGTCGGGCATTGGAACAGGCTGCGAGGGCAGTGGTGGAGTCATCATCCCTGGAGGGGTGGACAGACGTGGAGACGAGGTTCTCAGGGACACGGGGCAGTGCCAGGGTTGTGTTAATGGATGGACATGAGGGTCTCTTCCAACCAAAACAATTCTATGATTCTATAAGGTTTGGCTTTTTTTCATATAGTTACAGTCATGCCTGAGCCACCACTTACCTGTCGAGCAGCTGGATCATTTCTTCATACTTCTCTATCACCCTTCTTCCTTCAGCAGAGTCCAAGCAGCTGGTGGCACAACAGACAAGCTCAGCGTTACATTTAGCCCTGTGAGGCTGCAGTCTCTATTTACCCCTTCCCAAAACCACCCACCACCTTGCAGGCAGAGCCTGGCTGGGGATCTTACATTCCAACCCCACCGTATCGCCCAAAACCATTTCACTGCACAAAAGCTCTCCAAGCCCCAGTGCGCCCTTTTGCGGGTGTTTGCATGGCAACTGGCAAATGAGAACCACGTCCTGGGGGAAGAACAAGGGCCCAGAGCTGCTGGAGGAACACTGGTCTCCGTAACATACTCAATGCTCCGGTGTTTGCACAGAGCAGGGCAACCTCTGCTCACCAGCCACCACTTTCTGAGGTCAAAGAGGCACAGAAAGAAGCAGAGTGTGGCTCCCGGCAGATGAAGCTCTTGGCGGTGCCCAATTCATGCCCCTCAAACCGAAGAGCAAAGGTGTCCCAGAGTGCGGGAGGCAGAGCCCTGGCCACGCTGCCAGGGCTGTACAGCCCAGGGAACAGCAGGCCAGAGGAATTCTTATCATGCTGTCTTTTCCCCACTGTTTCATCTACAATATCCAAGTTTTCCTCAAGATGGTTGTTGATTTTGGAGGACATATTGACAAAACTTGAATTAACTTAACCAAAAGCTGGAAAAAAGGAGCGCCTGAGCAGTCACCGCTGGGCAAGTGCTGAGAAACCTGCTGGAAGTAAACAAGTCCTCTGAGCAAATCCAAGTAAATCCCAGCAAAACCACTTTTGTTTCTCCTTTTTAATCCTTTTTCCCTTTCAACAGCATCATGTCACCACCGTTGCAGAGCATGTTATTAACTACTCTAAACAGAGGACAGAAAATCAGTGTGAAATGCAGATCTGGGTCCTTCATGGTGGACAAAAATTTGCCATTTAGGTTCAAATCAGACATGATAACTTGGGCTCTGTGCTGGGAACAGCCCAAGAGTTTGTTTCATTGCACCAATGTCTTTGCTGCTGCAGAATAACTGTGCACTTAAAGACACTTAATGGCAAGATACAGTGAGAGAAGGTTACAAACATGGTACAGTGACGGTCAAGTTATTTTGGTCAAGTACATTAAAAAAGTGGATCCATTTACACAGAATCCTGACCAGCACACGTGAAGCCATTCCTGTGAGCTACCAGGTGCAGTCCCTAGAACATCCTCAGTTGTCATAAGTCCAACACTGCCTTGCTTACAGAGCTCTTAAATGTTGTCTCATGTGGTGCCAGCTGTGAGTATGAGGCCATACTTCCCTGACACCATCCGTTATAACAAGCATTTGGGTGATAAATATACCAGCATTGGTTTCTTTCCTTGATCTTGGGAGATGGCTCCTTTGTTTAACGCTGAGAAAGTTTTCTTCTGCCCAACAAAATGCTCGTCTGCTCCCCAACATGCAAACCCAGCTCCATCGACCCATCTCAGCTGAGTCCAGCCCAGCACTTCTCTGCTATTCACAGTTTGGATGATGCCAGAACCAGGACTTGCAGCTGAGGAGGTCCTGGAGAACATGCTGAGTGGGATTGCAGCAGGAAAGGTTCTGATACCTCTTTCAATTGCAACCCGGGAACTATGTCTGAAAGCTGAATAGCCCACTGTGCCTCTTAATCGCTTCAAAACAAATCCAGTTAATGAGTTTCTTAAAAAAAATAATGATCACAAGGAAGCTGAAAAGCACCAGTGCAACCACTTCACACCTCTTTGACTAAGAATTATTTCAGCTATAACCATGGGATAATGTTCACCACAGAAAGAAAATCAGATTGATTACAGAGAAGATAGCAAGGTGGTCATAAAGCAACTTAGCTGGAACAGACACGCACAGATGTGGGATGTGCCTGAAGTGATCAAACGGCACCTGGATTCGCGCTCGCAGCTCCTGCGCCCAGCGCAGCGCTCCAGCCACCGGCGGCATGTTCTTGTGCACAGGGGGGGATCCTGGGGAGGGCACATTGGAACAGCATTGGACTGAACACTGCACTTGTAACCCCAAAGATGCAACAACAGAACCTCATTTGCAGAAAACTGCTCTGATTTCCCAGCTTCCTTCCTTAAATCCAACATCTGCCACACTGATGTAGGTCTGTGACCAAGGCAAGTGCCTCTGGATCTTGAATAAGGAGCTGAGATCGAACGAGAAGCCCAGACTATGTCCAAACCTGAGCTGATGTGAGGTGTCCCTTGCCTGGGACACATTCCCCGCCCCTCACAAACACTGACATAGGGATTTCTGACCAGGAGTTACTTCTGTCCGTCTTATCTAACAGCCACAGAACAATAACCACAAATTCACAGCAAATGATTCTCTCCATGATTCTCTCCAGTCCAGGACTTGTCTCGTTCCAGTATGATCTTTCTGAGGCAAGTAAATAGGTTATTGTTCAAAATGACACACTTGAATCCTCATAATCTGATAGAAATCCACCCATTCCCCCCTGTGCCAACAGTCACGGGGAATAATAAACTTGGAAAAGGCTGATTAAACCCTTGGTTACAAAGTCCCACTCGCATACTTTGCATTTTAAGCATTGTAAGGGAAACAAAATAAATTCATTCTGAGGAGCACATGAGTGGGTTTGCAGGTCCCATGGGGTGTTGGAGGCAGCACACAAATGTGGAGAGAAACCTCCTGTCACAGCCTCGCTGGGAGAAAAGCTCAGCATGTGTCTCCATTCCCAGTCACATATCATGCATACACATTTGAAAAAGGGTATTTTTACTCCTAACCAATTATTTGCTTTAATACTAAGAACAGAGCTTTCCCAGGCATTTCCATTGCCACTAGGAGCTACAGAGGCTGAAAACATCTGCAATTTGTAAAGTTTTGGGTTCCTTAGAAAAATAAATCATTTCCCCCCCAAATTAATCTCAATCAAACTCCCTGTAAAACCCATTTTACTCAGCACGTTCTACCTACCGAGCTTCAGCTCTGCCTGGATGTGCCGGGAGTAGATCAGCCTGGCGCGGTCCAGGGCCCTGCTGAACATGCTGATGAGGACGGAGTATTTGCCAGCAGCATCTGCAGCGACTGCCGGTCGCTCCAAAAGGCTCCCGAACATGTCCAGCAGCTGTTGGGGTGAACACGCAGGAAAAGAAGAGGGGAAAAATTTACAACCCCGACTCCTGCAGAGAGATCAGCTGGGACCTTCCTCCCCAGCCCAGAGGCTTCAATACTGTCCGCACCGATGGGCACTTTGGAAAAAGGAAATTTGCTCCCTTTGTTACGGGGCCTCTCAGACTTTCTCTGGGGTTGGACCACATTCCAACTGTTGTTCTTCAAATGCTTCAAGATTTTCTATTTTTTTCAAAAAACTTACAAAGATAAACACTGTCACTTGCTAAAGTCTTTTCTACAAATGCTTATATTGATTTTTTTAAAAAAATACCATTTATTATTTCTGCAAGATAGATTAATTGATAAATAAACCAGCTTTGTTTCTAGAAAACCTGTTTCCAAAACTGAAACAGATCCATGTATTAATAATATTAACAAATTGATACTAACAATATCAATTCTCACCAGGAAATCCTAGAAAAAGCATGATTTCCCCCAACTTGCAGAGAGAGACACAAATATATCTCCTGGCATCCAAAAGCTTTGTGAGGGACCCACCAGCCTGAGCATCCCAAACCAAGAGCAGCCCAAAAGCTACAAGTCCCACTGTCCCACCAGCAAACACCAGCCCCATGTGCCTGTGGCTCCAGCACTGCCTGGTCTCCTCAGCGTGATTCTCACCGAGCCGGGTGCCCTGATTTCCCTTTTAGGGAAGAGCAAGGGAGCGATAAACAAACCTTGAAGGCGTGGTCCAAGTTGGAGGCGTCATCAAAAGCCTGGATGAAAATGGTGCCCAGCCGACGGTCCATGTCTTCTACTTTCTGCTGGAAACCAAAGGCATCCTGTTCAAAGTCCTGCACAAAGGCAAAACACAAGCTGTGAGGCTGCAAGATGGCACTAGGAAGGTACCTGTAACTCCTCGATCCAGAGATGCCCTCTCTTATTCACCGTGAACTAAGCCACTCCTCTGGCCAATCTTCAGCCATCGCAACGTGGCAAAGTCCTCACGAAGCTTGAGAACATTTCTGTGCTGTCCCATGGCTGAGATGTTGGCCCTTTCTCTGGGAGGGACCCTTTGGTCCTGAGGGCTTTCCACAGCCCACATGGCACTATCTTCAGCCTACAGGCAAGATGGACTATTTCCACACCCTCTCCCCCACCACTTGGCCTGAAGACCACACCATCATCCAGAAAACCCACGGATGCACCTGCTGAGTCCCAAATCCAACCTACTTTCAAGTCAAAACAAGCCTGTGGTTCCATGGTGAGCTGGTTGTGAGTGAGGCAGTTTCAAAACACTCGCACAGGTTGCCCAGAGAGGCTGTGGAGTCTCCACACTTGGACATAGGTAATCTTGGAGATATTTCACCTGACCAGTCACAGTCCTGCTCTAGCTGAGCCTGCTTTGAGCAGGGAAGGTGGACTGGGTGATCTCCAGAGGTCCTTTTCAAACTCAACAGTACTGGGTTTCTGTAATTTCCATCATCTTCTTGCACTGCTTTTCTTGCTTCAATTGTAATAAATCCTTTGAACTTCAAGAGTAACATCTATATTTGTTTTCCTACACGTAAAAGAGTCCAAATCAAAGACTGAACTTGACAGTCCGTGACAGTCCTTCTGTTCTAGCTTGGACAAAACCACTAAAAATGAGGTCATGTGTCTCTTTTCCAAAGGACAAAGTGCAAGGAAATAGCTTTTACTATTGCTACTGCTGAGCTCCAGCAGATCCAGATGCCATGTTTTAGCTAAAAAAAACGGCTCCAGCAGTGGCAGAGGGTGCAAAACTAGAGCACTGAAAGAACAAACATGACTCAGAGTCACACAAATGGCCATGGGGTCACCAAACCCAAGCCACCTCCTGCAGAGCCACTGTCACCTCTCCTCTGTGCCTGCCCTGCTGAAGGAGGGGTGCTATGGAGCAAGCAGCTTTCCAGCAAGAAACACTGGGGACGTGCCACCCCCTGCAGAGATGTACTGGGAGCTGCAGGAAGCAAAGCACGAGCCACCCATCCCCACACCAGGCAGGTCCCAGAGGGCTGGGAATATTCCTTTAATTAAAGCACTACTGATAATAAAATAGAGCATCCTTGAATTCTGAGAGCCCCAGATGCCATGTGTTCATCTAGGCAGGAGCGAACACATCCCAGAGATGATCTGAGTTGGCCCTCATCAGGCAAACTACCTTGTTTTTCCAAAACTAAGACAGAGTCTTATATTAATTTTTGCTGCAAAAGATGCTTACTTTTTTACATGTATAGCTGCCTGGACCCTATTTAAATTGACTTTTTTATGAACTGTAACTAGGGCTAATTTTTTGAATAGGGTTCATATTTCAAGCATCCTGAAAAATCATGCTATAGCTTGTTTTTGGGGTAGGTCTTTTTTTTGGGGAAACATGGTAAATACCAAGAGCAGGAAAGCAAAGAGATGTGGGTGTTGGTATAGCTCTTATACCTCAGCAAGCACCATGTACAGCAAAAGCTTGTGCATAACTCATGGAAATCCCAGTTTCCCAGCTGCACTGATCTAAGGTGCTGATCTAGCAAGATATGTTAGATATAGACGTGCAAGAAGTCCCAAATCTCTGCAGGAAAGGCCAGCGGCTCCCTGTTCCCTCCAGTACCAGATCAGATCATAATGAAAGGAGGAAAGAGCTGGGAAGAAGATAGCAGGAAACTGCTGCTTTGGAAACATGCACATGTTCCTGATGTTCCCGCAAACTGGTCCCACCTACCGTGTTGGTCAGGTCAAGACAGTCATAGGTTCGCTCTGAAAACACCTTGTATGCCTCCTGGAATTCCTCATACATGTCCAGGACCTGCTGGCCCAGGGTCTTCCCTTTAATCCCACTGAATTCAATTTTCTCCAGCTTCATCAAGTCCAAGGAAGTTGCCAGGAGATCCTTCAAAGTCAACGGAGGGAGACACAGGTCATGATGTTGACAAAAGAAGATGACAACAGTTGTCACGACAGAGTTGCACTTGCTGAGGGACCTTCCCAAGCACAGCGCTGGTGCTCAGGCTGGGTGGCAGGGATGGGAAGGGGGGAGCCTGATCTGCCTGTCCTGAGCATCAGTGGCTGCTCATAACACGTCCCTGCCCAGTGAGACCTGCTGCAGCCACTAGAAATACCATGACAACTGTAAAATCGCTTTTAAGTGTATTTAAAGGACAGATCCAAAGCAGGATATGAGACTCTTATATGTCATCCAGCATAGCTAAGAATCCCAATTTTATAGGTATTAACCAAGGACAGATTTCTAATATTTACAGGTACCCAAACTGTCCAAAGCTCCTGCGCAGTCAAACCTCCACGTGTCCAAGTGGCTGTTGCAGCACCTGCCCCGCTGGCCCTCTCTGCTGAGGTGGCACACGGGTCCTTCCCTTCCCTTCCCATCCTCTGCAGCCTGGCAGTGTCACCTCTTGGGAAAATGTCCCGCTCCCCCAGTGGTGGTGGCAGCACTGGGCAGCTCTGCTGCCATCCCACCTCATCTGTCTCCCTAGGTAGGGCCAAGTAAGGGCTGGTTGAACATCCATTGTCTCAGAGGACCAGGAGAAATGTGCACAGGAATGTACTGGTGGCCACTCTCTGCTTGCACTTGTCCTGGGGCCACCCGAGCAGGGCAGCAGGTTTTACCACAGACACGTAATATGAAACAGTGCAACGAACCAAAGGAAAGGGATCCTTCCCTCTTCACGTGCTCACGGGCTACCCATGCACCAGTGTAACTGCAGCTTTTATGAAAATTCGAAAACAAATGCACATATGCATTCATATTCACTTCGACACACCAGCACATCCGCTTGAACAAATACCTAGTAAGGCAAAAAAATAATGTGGAAATACCAGTTGTCCCTTGCTTTGTCTTGCAAGGTTGCTTGAAATGAAGTGATGAGGGGAAATTGAGACGGAGAGAGATGCAGCAGTTTTCCTCATTAACAGGCTGGTGTGCACTATGCTTTTAATTATTGTTTTACAGCTCACTCCGCAGGCTCTCCCTCTGACTCCAGATACTGCAGCTTCTACTGTCCCTGGAGTGTGGGACAGCCACGGAAGGAGGAAACAGACACTGGTCAAAACGCACAGTGCCCCAGCTCAAAACCTCCCCACTGGCTTTTGTCTGCAGCCCATATCCACAGTGTGCCCATGGCATCCATGGAATCCCAGCAGTCAGTGCCCCAGAGCCTTTACAGGGTCCCAGTAAACCTGTCACCAACACTGTCCTCATGATAACCTGCAGTTATTCCTGTGTCTATTTATATTCCTCTCTACACCGACCAGCATAATTTGGTTTATTTCACATCAAACCCTACTGGAAACCATCATTATGAATACTTTTAAAATAGGCACCAGTCATGACAGTTTTCAACATAGTTAATTAAGGAACACATAAAAGTATATGGCACATTTAAAGCAGTAAAACTGCAAACACCAGCAACCTGTACACTGGCCATCCAACCCTACACACTGAGAACGCAGCAACAATCAACAAAGAAATTCATTTGGGATGTGTGTGGAGAGCAGATGAATGTGTGTGGTTAGCCACGTGAGAGATAACAGGTACATGCAAGGTCTGTACAAGAGGTACATACAGTATCTGTATAAGAGGTATATACAGTGTCTGTATAACAGGTACATATGGTGTCTGTATGTCTGTGGTCTCCGGACACAGCCATGTGGTAAGGAGAGCATAGGGAGCTCCCACATTCACACTCAGACCTGCTCTCTGCAGAACATCTCCTGTGGCTCAAGGAGCCCTTGGCCACACTGGGAGCTCAGGGATGACACCCCAATGTCCCTGCCTCAGGTGACAGATCTGGCAAACAGGGACACCCCTGAGCCACAGCACCCCAGTTTGATGGACTATGAGGATGCGAAGGGACAACCTGGTGAGGAACGTGTCCCTGCTCCTCCCCAGGCCCACGTGGCACAGCCAAGGGGATCCTGCCATCTGGCCTCTCCAAGACAGGCAGGACCCAGCTCTAGGGTGTCATAGAATCATAGAACCATTTCAGTTGGAGGAGACCCTTAAGATCATTGAGTCCAACCATAACCTAAATCTGTCTCTGATGGCACCAGGAGACCTGGGAGATTACATTGCTTTATTTACAGCTGTGCAAACCACACCTCCAGTAATCCTCCTTTTCTTGCCCCAACAGGAGCAAGGAGTCCAACGGGACTCCTGAGAGCAAAAAACACACCTATCAACCTGACCAGCTTACATATGCACTGAGCAGGACATAGTAAAACACAGTCTTAGACTCGCTGTAACAGGAGACCTAACAGCAAAAGAGTGGCCCCATTCCCTGGTATCAGGTGAAGCTATAGAAAGGAAAGATGCCAGCAAGTGATCTCCTGGCTACAGAGTTCTCCTGACGGTTTGCAATGTTTTTCAAGACCAGAGTCTCACCTCCACCATCTCCAGTCTCTTCAGGAAGGTGTCCAGCCTCGCAAACACCATCGTGGAGCTGAAGTCCCACTCCCTCACTTCTTGGCCTGCTTCATAATACATGTGCAGTTTTTCCCTTCTCTCCTCAAATGCCTCTTTGAACATGTTCAGGATACCGAGCACCATTCGCACCTTGCCCAGGCTCTCCTCCATGTCCCCTTTCAGAAGGTCTTCTGGAGACAGGTACACCAGGGCCTGGAAGAGCAAAATCACACCTGAGAGGTCACTTCTGCCATCATGGAAAACAAGGACTTCTTGTGTTGAACACATTTGAACCTGTTTATTAAGTTAAATGTTGCCTAAAGAATCACTTTTCCAGGGAAGGACAATAGGAAGAAGGGGAGAGGGGACACAGGGGACTGCAAACACAGGCATCACAGCCACAGACCTGCTCAATGAGAAGGTTGCAGATCTCCTGGAGCAGCACCACTATCCGCACGGGCATGTTGTAGTGCTTGGAGGTGACCCAGATCAAACACACCACGTGGAGCAGGGGGAGCAGGAAAGGCTTCACCTCGCTGAACTCAACCCTCTCTACGTCTTCCAAGCGGCGCTTGAGGGCTGTCAGGTGCAGGTGAACGTCCTGAGCTTCAGTCAAAGCTGTGTTGAGAGACGTGAGAAGCGGTAAGAACCACCCAGCTGCGGTGTGCTGGGTTCCCAGCTAGGTGCTGGCCTCACCACATGGAAAAGTGCCTGGGAAAAGAAACTGTCCTGACAAGCACTGAGCACCCTCAGCCACCTGTGTGCTGCAGGTCACTCACTCGTGAACATCACTCACCTGCGGCAGTAACCAGAACAGAAATAAGCTGATGTGATGGCAGGGGACAGGGAGCTGGGACAGGGCTTCGTGGAGAGCCTGAGTCCACAACTGCTAAAAAGTCACACGGAATTTGCCCAACAGCACCAAAAATACAGTGCTGCCATGGCTGTGAGCCATGGCCTTGCTGTACAGCACGACAGGCTGTACAGCCTTGGCCTGAGCCCTTTTTAGCTCAGTTTTGGCTCAAGCAACTCCTTGTCCAGTGGGCAGATGACGACGGCCCCACTAGTCCTGACTGTAATAGAAAACCTGTCAACAGTAAAGCAACTGATGTCTGACTCGTCGAAAGCTTTAGCTTAGCTCTGTACAGCTGTGTGGTTTTACCCTGAAGAATTACCCCAGAGCGCAAGCATTAATAAAACCAGATCGTTGTGCAATTAAACCTGTGGACCAACAAGAAGTGACAGAAGTGCTTGAATGCATGCAAAAATAACCCCTAAGGCCCAAGACCAAGGAAGAAGAGACTCCCACTATCAGCATCACCCTCCCAGCAAATCCACCAACAGCAGCCACACCAGTACAATGCCAGGGAAAGGGGCAGAGACTTAAAAGCAGGTGCACACAAATCTGAACTGCGCTGTAATGGAAATTAACAATTATAGTCCAAATTATCCAATTAGGGTTAGTATCGCTGTAGCCGGATTAAAACCAAATATTTGTTGTATTTTGATTAAACCCTTAAAGTATTAATTAGTTTAACAATGAACCCTTGGCTCCTTATATAAGAGGTGTTTCTCCAGCCCATTTAAACTGCACAATGCAGAGTGTGACACAGATCCTTAAGAGATTCAATGTTTGCACGTGAAGTGGTGAAGAACAGTGTTTTCTGCCAGCACGTGCACAGCTAACACAGTCTAGATGGTTTCATTGTGCCAGAGAGCAGCTGGGTTGGACATGGATGTCCAGCTGTGTTGGTCTGCAGGGACAGACCAGCAGGACTACACTGTTTTTCACTACAGACAGGGATTTGCAATATTTCCTTGGGCTGCGCTCAACTCCCCTAAGCAAAGCAAAGCAAGGAAATTCGGGCTGCAGTGGCCAAAGCCTGAGAAGCAGCGCTCTAACAAAGCAGTCTTAGGTACAAGATCTGTCCTCTTAGTCTGAACTCCCATTCCTGCATAATAACACCAGAGGAGCTGGTGGAAGTTGAGGTGAGTCCTGTTAGAGTAACGCAAACACTTTATTACAGCAGAATAAATTCCCAAACCCATTCACCCTGAACTTTGGCAAGAGTCTGGCTCAACAGACCAGCGATGGAGCTTGTCCCAGCCTGGAAACAAAAGCCTAGACTCAAGCACAAGCAGCCCAGTCTCAATTCACAAACTAGAAAGATTTGGCTTGAAATCAGTCACACCAGGCCATGAAGAAAGGCCAGAAGCCAGCACTGTGATAAAGTTGCCCCAGCATCTCACCTGCCTCAACATCCATTAGCATGGTTTTGAAGGCTGGGATGTAGCTGCTCTCAACTCTCTCCAGCAGCTCCATCATGTTCCTGACCTTCCTCGTTGTCAGCTGGTTGTAAATGCATTCCAGGTCATCACACCTACAGCAACCGAGACACAGAATCACAGAATCAGTTGGTTGGAAGAGACCCTCAAGATCATCGAGTCCAACCATAACCTAACCCCTGGCACTGCCCCGTGTCCCTGAGAATGTCATCTCTGTGACTGTTCAACCCCTCCAGGAATGGTGACTCCACCACTGCCCTGGGCAGCCTGTTCCAATGCTTCACAACCCCTTCTGGGAAGAAATGTTTCCTAATATCCAACCTCAGCCTCCCCTGGCGCAACTTGAGGCCGTTTCCTCTGCTCCTGGCGCTTGTTCCTGGGGAGCAGAGCCCGACCCCCCCTGGCTCCAAGCTCCTTTCAGGCAGTTCAGAGATCAGAAGGTCTCCCCTCAGCTCCTGTTCTCCAGCTGAACCCCCCAGGTCCCTCAGCCGCTCCCATCACACTTGTGCTCCAGCCCCTCACCAGCTCTATTCCCTTCTCTCAACTCACTCCACTACCTCAAGGTCTTTCTTGGCCTGGGGGGCCCAAAACTGATTTGAGGTTTGGCTTCCCCAGCGCTGAGTACAGTGGGACAGTCATTGCCCTGGGCCTGCTGGCCACACTGTTCTTGATGCACACCAGGATGCTGGTGGCCATGTTACCCACCTACACTGGGCCATCAGCTGTCCCCCAACATCATCTGTTTCCCCTGGGCCTGATTCAGGGCTTCCTCCAGCTACACATGGACTGTGGAAATGGGAGAAAGCTGCATGAGGCACAGACAAACCCTACAGGACAGAAAGTGCTGAGTTCAGCATGACAGCAGCTCTGCTACTGACAGAACATCGCTGAAAAAAAGCCATCGTGTTTCTGCAGGCATTAGCAACAGCTCTCCAGCCAGCAGGGCTTTGCCCCGAGTCAGCCTGAACCAGTACAGCACAAAGGTTTTCAAAGGGCAGGAGGAAATACCACTCCCAGGCTCCTGAGCATCTAAAGCCCCTCTGGCCCTGACAGATGAACAGCAGCCAGCTGAGATGCACCATTTCCAGACAGCCCCCAGCAGGTGTCCATCAGCAATTACTCCTGTGGATGGCTCCTAGTGAACAGTGACGAAAGAGTGCCCAGAGCGGGTGTGGAGTCTCCTTCTCTGAGACATTCGAACCCGCCTGGACCCACCTGTGTGATCTGCTCTGTGACCCTGCGTGAGCAGGGCTTGGACTGGGGGATCTGCAGAGGTCCCTTCAGCCCAACCAGCCTGGGATCCTGTAAAGGGCATTTCTGAAAAAAGTCCCTTGAGGTGTAGCCCCTGTGGTGGGGCTAAGTTAAAACACAGCCAGCTGCCCAGTGACCTCCCAGGCACTTTGCAGATCATGATGATTTTCTGTGCGGGAGCAATTTTCCTTAGTTGAAGCCTACATGAACCCCAAGTGGCCTGTTCTTCTCAACTCATGGAATTAGCAGCTCCACCACCAGCACTCTCCCTCTACACAAAACCAGCACCACAGGGCACCATGCACTGGCCAGGCTGCTCTGGGTACCTGTTCTTCCAGAACTCCAGCTCCACCTTCGGGTTCGGATTGCTGCCTTGCAGGAGAGGCTCTGAAGACTCTTTCTTCAGTGCCTCCTGGATCTGGTGGCTCCAGTCTATGATGGCCGACTCCATGGCATACACCAGAGATTTATCTATCCGTTCCATGCTGTAGTAAACAGAGTACGTGATTAACTTTGTTGATGTGCATTGCTCAGTTGGATCTACTTCCAATGGCCGTGTGGGCAGCTGGATTTTACAGGGTTTCACATTTCAAAACCACAAAACAATCAAACCCCATAAGATTTTGTCACTGGTTTAATATAGGAATTACACTCTGGAGAAAATGGCTGAATGTCTGCAGCAGTGTGGGCAACAACACTGTTCATAAAGTGAATGGTGGAAATGAAGAGCCAGTCGCCACCTCTCTGCACAGCCAGTCATTGTCACATCAGATCCACTCAGGTTCAGGATCTGACCTGGAGACTCACACATCCAGCAAGATTCTCTCTCCCCATACCATTCTCCCTCAAAATATTCTACATCCCTGCAGTCATTAACTCACTTAATTCAGCAAGAAACACCACCAAGTGGGCTGGGAAGCTGAGGACAGGTCACCCCACTGCCTTGGAAGCAGTAACTTCTCACAAAATCCCACCCGCACCACGTCCTGTCTGAGGAGTGATTCATTCCACTGCACCCACACATCTCCTGGGGTTCCACAGGGGCACGCACGCAGCCCAGACACGATGACAACTTGATGTACAAACGCATCTGCTTCTCTGGACCTTCCAGAACCTGTTATTTTGGGGTGGTACTCACGATTTCTCATTTTCCAGATCAATGTCCTCAATTCCCTCTGAGCCAGCTGGGAGAGGCAGCAAGGTCTTGCCGTCTACTTGGCCAACAACTGTGAAAATGGTACTTTTGAGGTTGTGGACATGACGCACGATGTCTTGTGACACCACTTGTGGCCAGCCCTGATGGTTCTTCTTGTTCGTTAGGATGGGCACGATCACCTACAGCGGGAGTCACGGAAGACCAATGGAGAAAAAAGTGCAGCAGGAGACGGACGGGCCACCAGGCTCTGAGGTCTGTGCTTGGCCAAGCCTGGAGACCCATATTCATTGCTGTCTCAAGCAGTTCCCATGTGAAATAGAGGCAGCTGATGATGAATGGGCATCTCTACAGGCCCACTTTATACAGCAGAACACCCTTTTCCCCAAATCCAAGCAGCTAAGGAGGGTGGAAGCCAGTAGGCAAAGTGAGCAGCCCCATCCCCAGGCTCTCCCAGCCTTTCAAGCCCGCAACTGGAGATGGCCCCATGGGCTGCTGTCCCTTGCCCTCACAACTGTCCCCGGTGCTTGGTCCCCATGTCCCTGCCCATGGGCACAGCCGTCAGGCTGCCCTTTGAGCCTGCCAGGGCTGGGCTGAGCTCAGTGTGCTGCAAGGGAAGGTCTGCTGGTACCCCCTGGGATACACTGGTGGTGAGGGTCCCCCAGGTCCCAGCTGCAGCCCACCAAACAGGAGCTTTGCCTTTATCAGCACTTTTACTGACCCGGCAGCATGGGGTTGTGGGGCTGGTCGGGGTTTGCCCAGATTTGAGCTGCTTTTGGCTTGTTTGAGCTGTGACAGCAACACCGTGTCTGTCACCTATCCTGGCTGGCTCTGCACTGGGACCAGCCTGTGGCAACAGCCTAACAAAGCCAGGTTGTCCCTAGTGACAAACAACAGCCCTTTGTGTTACTGGACTCAGGGTGGGGGTAGGGGAGGGGGGGGAGGTGACTAAAGGCATAAAAATAGCTGCAAATGGACATAAAATTGAAACGGAATAAAGCAGCTCAGCACCTCCATGGTGCTGTCCCAGGATGCTGAAGACTCTTTGGAACTGTGGCTGGCTCTGTAGACCCGAAGAAGACCCGACCAGCCACCTTCGTGCCCAGGGAGCCGTGGGAAGGGGGAGCACAACCCCAGGGAACACACGGGCAGGTGCTGACGAGTTCACCTTCAGCAGTTTTAGCTGCATTATTAGCAAGATGTGTCTCTATTACTTAAAGCATGTGGACTGCTAATGCCAGTGATGTTGTAACCAGGCAAATGATAGCCGTTCATTTTCTTTCTGACTGTTAAAATGATAACTGGACTCAGGATGAAGCCCCAGCCCACAGAGCAGGTGTGTTCCCTTCGGCACCGCAGGAGTGAAGCAACAAGTGGACAAGGTCACCAGCTGTGACCCCTCACTGAATAAAGACAAAGTGTGGGAAGAGGAACACACGACCCCAACCCCAGGAAATTCAAGACCTTTTTCACCTTCACGCAGACCCACCCCATCTGCCTGACCCAGCACCACCGCTGCTTTTGCCTTCAAGTGAAGCTTGAGAGGAAAATAGGATGAGAACCAGGCACAATCTGCTCCCTGCAGAAATACTGCATGTCTGCACAGGGGAGAGCAAAGCCTGCAAACACGCAGCTGGGACGCACAATCCCGGCTCCCAAAGGCATCCAGAAAACAGGATTTAACAGGATCTGCCAAAGTGTTCCTACCCCACCATCTACCCATAGCAGACGGTGCTTGCAATGCTATTGGCCAGCCGTGATGCAAAACCACTGTTTGTGCAGACTTCGCAAGACCACGGGGCTCATCAAAACAAAAGCTCCCCGTATAAATAACGTGTTTTCTCACAAAACCAGGATAACCAGTCTGGCAGCCTGCTCTTGGGAATCCAATCTATCAGTCACCATCTTAATATACCAAACATCATGATCAGAGCTTCTCAAATCCAGCAGCTCCTCTGCTTTCCCATTACAGCCTCATTCCTGAGACTTCTCCAGGTGAGGAGCCATCAGGAATAAACCGAAACAACATTGTCTAGTTCAGGCTAATAACACAGCAAAGCAAAAGCACTCGAACCTCTTGACGATCTCTTTAAGAAAACATCAGCCCACCTGAGATAACCCGACACTGAGCTACAGGAGGCTCCTGAACATCACAAAACACTTTTTCACTATGAGAGTAATCGAGCACTGGCCCAGGTTGCTCAAAGAGGTTGTGAAGTCTCCATCCTTAGAGATAATGAAGAGCTACCTGGACATGGCCCTGGGCAACTGGCTCTGGATGGCCCTGCTTGAGCAGGGGTTTGGAGTAGGTGACCTGCAGATGTCCCCTCCAGCACCTGTGGGTACATCAGTCCCACAAGGACCCCACTGATAGACAGAGCTGATGTGGATCAGCATTCAGGTGGTTTATATGAGTTCTAAAGCCGTCCATGGTACTGCAAAGGGCAGAGTTAAGGGTACAAGTGCATCAGCAGAGAAGGGAGGGAGGCCAAGGAGCCTGTCTGTAGGAGGGGACACCTTCCCCGCTGCCATGTGCGAGGGGCACCCGGTACTCATGGGTGCCAGGGCTCCCTCTGCACCTCCGGGGCTGCCCAGGCCTCACAGGATCCCAGCCTGGTTAGGTTGAAGGGATCTCTGCAGATCCCCCAGTCCAAGCCCTGCTCACGCAGGGTCACAGAGCAGATCACACAGGTGGGTCTAGGCGAGTTTCAATGTCTCAGAGAAGGAGACTCCACACCCGCCCTGGGCAGCCTGGGCCAGGCTCTGCCATCTCCCAGCAAACAAATTTCTCCTCCTGTTGAGCCTGCCCCCGTGGCCCCTCATCCTCACCTCCTCCACGAGGGCGGCAAAGTGCCGCAGGGCATCGGCGGGCAGGTCCCCGCAGAGCAGCTCCCCGGGGCCGGCGCCGGGGGCCCGCAGGAAGAACAGCCCCTTGCGGCGGGCGGCGGGGGCGGCCCCAGCTCCAGCTCCCCGGCCGGGCCCCGCCAGAGCAGCAGCGCCGGCCCCGCCGGCCCCGCCAGGAAGCTCCGCAGCAGCGGCCCCGCCGCCTCCCCGCCTGCCCAGCGCTCCCAGCGCTCCGCCGGCACCCCCAGCCCCCGCGCCGCGCACCGGCACAGCCGCTCGGCGCCGGGCACCGGCTCCACCGCCTGCTCCATCCGGCCGGCACCGGCGGGTGTTTGCGGGGAAGAGCCGCGTTGCCCGGGGGAAGGGACACTGCGAGGAGCCGGGGGCGGGCCGGGGCGGGACCCAGCTCGCCTGGGAGACGCAGCTGCCCCGGGCAACCACGGGTATCAACACAAGCTGGGGATGGAGGGCCTGAGAGCAGCCCTGCGAAGGACTTGGGGGTGCTGGGGGATGCTCCCTCTGGGGGGGGTCTGGATACCACTGGATCCACCTGGGCACCCCCAAAGTGGCTTTTTAGCACTTATTTTTCTCCTGAAAAAGCAAACACAGTGGGGCTTTCTCCCATCCTGCCCCATGGAACCCCACTCAGACCACACCAGTGCTTGGTTGCCCATCACCATTTATTGCAGCTGTTGCCTGCTCAGCGCCCAGGGCAGTGGGACCGGGCCCGAGACCCCCATCCTGCCCGGCTGTCAGGGAGTGATTCACTGCGGGGGGTGGAAACTGGGGATCCCGTACCCCTATATATATGCTAAACCAAATTATTCGGTTGCAAGCAGTGGTTGAAATAATAAGCAACCAGACGGCTGAGGCACCGAATCTCATAGCGAGACAATTGTCTCAGACCAGAGCTGCAGTGTACCAAAATCAGGGAGCGTGAGATTGGCTTTTAGCTGAAGAGAGGGGGGCGTCTGTGGGAAACTGAATACTTCGGAGTGTTGTTTGGAAAGAGATAACGATGGGGAAGCCATAATGAAAATAGCAGAGGAGATAAAACGCGTTGCACATGTACCAGTACAGAAGTGGAATTCTATACTTACTAGCCATTGGTGGGGTAACTTATTTGGGGGAGCCTGGTGGAAGAAAATAGGCTTCATGATAGTATGTGCATTTCTGGGTTTACTGTTTGTGCCACGTACGACCCCGTGCTTTGTTCAGTTAATACATTCAGTAGTCCAAGTCCTCCCCACCCCCCGCCAGCGAGTTCGCCTCCCCCCCGGGAAGCCGGGGCGTCCCTGCCGGCTCCGTGCCCGGGGTGGACGGGGGTGGACGGCGGGGGGGGGTGGACGGGGGCGGGGGGGGCACGCGGGCGTCCCGCGGTTTCTCAGCCCCGCTGTCGGAGGCCTAACCCCCTCACCTGCCCGTGCTGCCGCCTCCCGCGCTTCTTCCTCGGTGGCTCGCTCGCTCGGTCCCTCGGCCCGCTGCCCGCCCCGGCCGCGGGCTGAAGAAGAAACCGACCCCGCCAGCGGCTTTGCCTCCCCCCGGGGAGGCATAGAGACACCGCGTCCCCGTCCCCGTCCCCCCGTCCCGGCCCGCCTGCCTCCCTGCCTACCCGCGCGCGGGGTTCCTCGGCCGATCGGCAAGACGCTCCCGCGCTGGCCTCCCCGCGACCGCCCGCCCGACGGGCTTGACTCCGAGCGACTGACCGTTGGGCACCTGGCGGGGGGCAGGGGGCCGGTTGCCGGGCGGCGGGGAGAGCGCGCATGCGCGGCGCGCGCAGTTGCCGACCCCCTCCGGCCCTTCCCGCGGGTGGGCCGGAGGGGGCGGGGGGCAAGGCGAGGGCGGGAGAGACCGCGCTTTGGGGTGCGGGCGGGGCGGGGGGTGTTTGTGCTCGCCGTGCAGTCTGAGCCGGAACACGAAGTGAAATTATACGGCGGCGGCGGCGGCGGCGGCAGGTGCGGGTGGGGGGCACGACGACACCACCACGACCCCGCCGCCCCTGCCGAAATAAACCCCCACCAAAAAAAAAAAAAACACCGCCACGAAACCCGCATCCCCACGCCACGCGCGAGCCCCGAAACTCCAGACACGGACTCGCCGAGCGTGTGCACGGATCGCGAGGGTCGAAAAGCTCGACTCGTAGAGTCGCGTACGCTGTCCCGCAGCCACCCGCGAGAGGCTCGCTCGGTCGCGTCCAGCTCCTGTCCCTGCGTAGGACCAACCGCCCCGCCGTTCCGGTTCAGTCCTTGCCCGCCGGTCCCACTTACTTAGACTAAGCCTAAAATGCAAAGATCTCTCCATAAGGATGGGTTTTATACTCTACTTCCACAATCTGCTGGCAGTACAAAAGAATAAGCGGCAGATCTACTTAGGCTGAGCCACGGTGCTTTGCTCCTAAGACCATGCATACCATGGGAATATTTCAGCTGCATGTCCCACCCCAACCCCAGAGAGCAAGAGCTCCAGGAACAGGTGGAGAAACAGGGAAGAACACTGCAGTGCTTCTGAGAAATAAAGCAAGGACAGAAAGGCAGACGGGCATGCTGTGGAACCTTCTCCTTACCCGACTGTGCTGCTGCCACTCATGAAATGACACTGTAGAGCAAGTACTTTTAGCACCTTTTTTGTGTTTCACGTTCCAGGAACCCTTCCCCTGGAGGTCCAGCTGCTGAGGTGGAGACTCAGGACCTGGACCCCATGGCTTCGGGGCAGAGGCTCTGATGGAGAGGAGAGGAGATCAGGGGTTGCACTGGGAAATGTGTCTGCACTGCAGGGGATGTGAGAGAGGTTCCGAAATCCTGTCCCCAGCATTTCTGGTAGCAGTTAACTCTTCCTGCCCATGTCTGTGCTCCTGCAGCTGTGTCTCTGTCCCTGGGTCTGCTCCCTGTCCGTGTCACAGATCCCGTCCCACCCGCTGTGTGCTCAGCTCTGTCCTGCTCACACCGCCTGGCACTGCCCAGGTGTTGCTTTATCCATGCGAGCCACGGAACCTGACACACCAATATGATGTTCACAGAGTTCGCTTTATTGTCGGACCGGGCTGGCTTTATAGCAAAGCTGCCCTGTCCACGCGCCTTACAACAACGTGATTGGTTGTAACTCGTGCTATACAATAACATGCTAGGCTGCATGTACTGTCCACGCGCTCTGCACGCATGTGTCCGGCGATTGCTCACTCATTATTACATTCTAATGGTGCTCCTTTAGTCTCTTTTGTCTCTGGCTTCACCTCTCAGCCAGGCTGGGGACAACCCCATCCCCCTGGGGCGGGGGGGGCTCTGCCACTACATCTCCCCCTCTTTTATTTAATATTAACAATACGCCATATCATGCTTTAAATACAGTGTGAAATACAGGGTAAGAACATTAAGGCTAATACAATTACAATTAACAAGAACAAACCTGTTTTCAATATTCCTTTTAACCAAACAAGGCATTCACCCCAAAAAACCCAGTATCTTCTGTTATTTTCTTGTTCTGCAAATCTTCTATCTTTTTAACTTTTAAGTTCAAACAACACATACAATCAAACTCTTCATAACTGTGAACATGTCCAATAACAAAAAATTAATTGCTGCTCTGTTTTACAAAGTGGTATTCTCAACATTGGCTACATTCATTGCTTAAAGCGATAACATGTCTGAGGTTAAGGGTTGTCATCACTGCAACCGGTTTCTTCTCTGTTAGCTAGCCAAGGTCTCACCCACTTTGCTGGGATCCATGAATTTTTGTGGTTACCTGTAGAAACACAAGCATATCCCCTTCCCCAGGTTATTAGTGACATAGGACCTTCCCATTGTTGTGTTGTCGGATTAAACACACTAACCTTAGGCACATTTTCGGAAAAATCTTTGACATTTTTGATTTGGTGCATAACAACCGGTTCCATTTCAGTTTCACTTTTAGGATTAAGCCAGTTCAGCACATACAATGCCTTCATCAATACCTCTTCTGGGCTCACACCAATTCCCCCTTGTTTTTTCAAAACAGACAAGAGATTTTTAATGCACGGTGTGCACGCTCAATAATTGCTTGGCCAGTAGAATTATAAGGGATTCCAAACAGGTGCTGTACCTTCCACTGGGTGAGGAAGGCTGCAAGTCTGTCAGAGTGGTATGCAGGACCATTATCTGTTTTGATTTGTGTAGGGACACCCATGACAGCAAAAGCTTGTAGTAAATGACGTTTTACTGCCTTTGCATTTGCTGAGGTCAAGGCTGTAGCCCACAGCAGTCCTGAACAGGTATCTATGGAGACATGAATGTACTTTTGTCTGCCAAATGGTGCAAATTCAGTAATATCAGTTTGCCATAACTGACCTGGCTGCAAGCCCCGAGGATTTACTCCCTTTTGTTGGAGAGGGACTATGCGGGCACAATCAGGACAAGCTGCGATAATGGCTCGAGCTTGTTCCTTTGTAATTGTAAACTGCTTTCGGAGTGCTGCTGAGGATTGATGAAAGAATTCGTGAG
Source organism: Patagioenas fasciata (assembly GCF_037038585.1). NCBI lineage: Eukaryota > Metazoa > Chordata > Aves > Columbiformes > Columbidae > Patagioenas > Patagioenas fasciata. The sequence goes on from NC_092545.1 coordinate 2,118,152, forward strand.
CTTGTCTGGCTTGTTCAAAAGGGGATATATCTGCTACTGCCACAAGTTTGTCTATGGTGCTGTTTCCCTCTACTAGACCACCTGGTATGTTAGTATGGCTTTTTATATGCATGATAAATACTGGTGCTGTCCTATAATCTAATACGTTCCACAAATCTAACAATGCTTCAAACAACAAGGAATTGGAAACTCGCTGCAAAAGTGCTCTATGTATTCTTTGTACAATTCCCACAACATAAAGAGAATCTGTTACCAGATTAACTGGAGAGTTATGCCATTTTTGCAATGCTGCTGTCACCGCTCGCAATTCTAAAATTTGAACCGATCCTTCAGCTATGACAATCTGTGAATGCCACTGACCATTCTCAAACCATACAAAGCCTCCTTTGCATGAGCGACTACTCGCATCTGTGAAAATGGTTATAGCATCTAGTGGATGCTCACTAAAAATTGACATAGGCTCTAAGGGGAGGTTGGTCTTAAATATAGGATGTGGTGGATAATGATTGTCCACCTGCACCGGAATCCGGGCAAGAGCTGAGGCAAGATCGTCATGTTTGAGAAGGATCTGTTCAAACAAATTGAGGGAAATAGGGATCACAATTTTAGCAACATATAGTCCAGACAATGTCAGAAATCTGCTTAGTCCTTTCACTATCACTTGGGCAATGGCTTCCCACCTCTGAATGATGGTTTTTTGTTTTTGGCTGTTTAAAAATATCCATTCTAATATTACCAATGGATCCTTTTCTTCCGTGCTCCACTGGGCCAAAAGTCCTGCCACTTCCTTATTGGTATTATAGACATAGAGAGTAACAGGCAATTCTGATCTTACCCGCTGAGCAGTATTCTGTGAAACTTTTCTTGCAATCTGCTCAAGCGCTTTCTGTGCTTCTGGTGTGAGGCACCGTGGTTCTTGGGGGTCTCGTCCCCCACGGAGGAGACTAAACAGCGGTTGCAAATCTGTATTTGTAATACCCACAACATTTCTTATCCACTGTAAGTCCCCTACTAACTTCATTGCATCGTGAAGGGTTGCTATCTTTGCTTTCACAGTAAGCTTCTGAGGTCTAATCATGGCCTGAGTTAGTTCATATCCTAAATATTTCCATGGCGCGGTTTGCTGTACCTTTTCTGGTGCCACAACCAGACCCCATTGACCTAATTGCTTTGTCAACTGAGTTATTATGTCCTTACTAATTTTCTCTTTATTGCACAAAAGGATATCATCCATATAATGATAGATGATCATCTGAGGGTGTTGTTGCCTGAATGATTTTAAAGCCAAATCTACATACCATTGGCAAATAGTAGGAGAATTTTTCATTCCCTGAGGTAGCACTACCCAATGATATCTTTTTGTGGGAGCTTGATGATTAAGCACTGGAACAGTAAAGGCAAATTTTTCACAATCCTCTGGGTGTAAAGGAATCGTGAAAAAACAATCCTTCAGATCAATGACAGTTATATCCCAATCTTTTGGAAGCATGGTTGGGGTAGGAAGACCTGGTTGTAGTGCCCCCATATCTTTCATTACTGCATTAATTGCCCTGAGGTCCTGTAACAAACGCCACTTCCCTGATTTCTTCTGGATAGTAAAAACAGGTGTATTCCACGGGCTGGTGGAAGGGACCAAATGTCCGAGACTGAGTTGCTCTTCAACCAGCTCCTCTAAATGTGCGAGCTTTTCTTTTGGTAATGGCCATTGATCCACCCAGACAGGATCATTTGTTTCCCAACTCAGCTTCATACATGGCCGGGTGTCGCTCGCTGCAATGGCCATTATTAAAAAGGTGACTGCATAACTATTCCCCACTGAGACATCACATCCCTTCCCAATAATGCAATTGTTGTGTTTAGAACATAAGGTCGTACCCATGCCTCTAAGCCCTCGCCCTCCTCCCTTATCTTAACCATATGTGTGCTGATGTGGGTGGGAGTGGCCCCCCCTATCCCCACTACCATGGTATTTACTGCTTCTAAAGGCCAACACAAAGGCCAGTCAGTGCGAGGGATAATCGTCACATCTGCGCCTGAATCTAAAAGCATTCTTTTCCTCTTAATCTCACTGCCAGGCCCAATAATGGAAACTACCCTAGATGGTTTGTCCAAAGTCAGTTTTTCCGTGAAAGCAACCACAGGGGCTCCAGTAGAACCAAAACCTTTCTGACCTCTTTCTGTATTTAAAGCCTTTGGAACACATGCTTTAAAAGGTACCAATTGTGCTATACGGGTCCCCTGTTTAATAGTCACAGGGGGTGTTAAGACTTGCAACATAATACCTATGGGTCCAACATAATCAGAGTCTATTAATCCTGGCAAAACAAACAACCCCTGTCTTGAAGCAGAAGAACGACCTATTAAAAGTGCACTCAATCCATACCCTAGGGGCCCTGTTACTGTAGATGGAACTACATGTACAGACCGGTCTGTTATTGTGACATCTGTTCCCACGGCCAGATCGACGCCTGCGCTTCCTGAGGTTGCTGCCCTGAGCTCGGACAAGCAACCATGGCTGTTCCCCCTCTCGGCTGGTATTGTGGTGTCATCGCGCCCCAGCCCCTGGCGCTGGTCCTCCCGTTTCCCGGCAGCGGTGTCCCATCTTTTTTAAATCTTGATCGACACTCCACTACTCGGTGTCCATACTTATCACACCGACTGCACGTGCCATCAAAGCGCAAATTATTGAGAGGGGCTGGTGACTGACTAGTGCCATTACTAGGTCCCCCTCTCCGAGTATACTGAGGGCAATTTCTTCTAATATGTCCTGTTTGTCCACAAGTAAAACATGCTAGGCCGCGAGAAGAAGGGCTTCGACCTTTCATTGCAGGCTTAAGTGCTGCAGCCAAGGCCGCAGCGTGGGCTTGAGCATGTATTTTTGCTTTTTCTACCTCCTGTTGCATAATTGGTACCCGTGTGCAAGCTTCCACCATCTCTGCTAAAGAAGCACTTTTTCCCAAACCGGCTAATATCTGTTGGCATTGGGTGTTTGCATTCATCATAGCCAAATCTTTCCCCACAGCAGCTTTTGCCTCTGGAGTCAAGTTAGGACAGGCATCTATAGCTTCTTTCAAACGATCTACAAACTTCATATATGGTTCCCCAGGATCCTGCTTTATTGTAGAATAGGGTGGCACAGGGTTACCTCTATTTGGCAATTCTTTCACTGCCGCCAAGGCAAGCCCTTGCGTTTGCTGCAAAATCCTTGGATGAAGTGCTGCCTGAGTAGCACCATCCGCATATTGCCCACGACCCAGTAACTGGTCCATGCTAGCTAACCGCAACGGATCATCAGCTGGTAAACGAACATTTTCTAATACTGCCAATTCCACTTTCCCCTGCCACGTGTCCAAGAACAGCAAATACCCCGTTGGAGGAAGCAATAACTCCATCAATGCCCTAATATCTGTTTGAGTTAGTACTTGCCCCTTGAAAAATGAATTGATTAGCTGCATCACATGCTTATTATCCATACCATATTGCATAACTGCACTTTGCAATTGCTTAACCGTTTTCCAATCAAAAGGCGACCACTGCCTTTGTCCTCTATTATCTATGTGCACTGGCATTGCTGTAATACTACCAGGTAACATGATCCCTTCAATAGTTGCATCTCTGATTACCCCTTGCCAACGTTGCCCTGCATTATAAGAATGATCTCGAGGAATATCTCTACCCTGATGCACAGGGGCAGCACCCAAATTATCATTATTATCACTGCTATACAATTCCCTTGTGTTTCCCTGTGGATCAGTAAGTCGACGCATATTTGCAAACCGATCTGCTAACCCAGTCTCCAGCCCTTTTCCATATCGCGCTCTCAAATATTCATCTGCTTCTCTTACAGACCACATCCCATCTTCAACACATTGTCTAGCCCATTTTTGTATTCGCTCCCTTTTGATACGGAGCTCCTCCGGAGTGAGGTCTAATTCCACCCCCTCCCTTTCCTGTTTTCCCCGTTTTTCACATTCCCTGCCAATTGCCTCCAGCCCGTCCTTAATTGCATCTGACGCCTTTTTATATGCTATTAACCGCGAAGTTTTACTGTTACCGCCATCTAGTCGTTTCATAGCTTCTAGAACTTCTTGCATCTGGCTCTCCTGCCGTCTCAGTAAGTCCTTCAGGCTCTGCACGTGGCTCTCCTCCTGGCAGTCAGGGCGATTCTGCGGTGCTCCGTCCTGGTGTTCCATCGGGTCCTCCGGCAAAGGCACGTCGGCTGCATTAACTTGTCCTGGCTTGTTGAAACTTGCCGGTTGCTGCCATTCGTTGTCGGAGCCAGGCAATGGCTCAACGGGCGCAGAGGGTAGAATTTGCTCTCCGCCCCAGAACTCCAGATCTGATACGGGACATACCAGCGGTGTTGATTCTTCGGAGTTCTCGGAGGGTGGGCAGCTCGCGGCGGGCGGCTCCGAGGGGACGGCACACAGCTCGGGCTCCTCTGAGACTTCCTGCACCAGCTGCCTGACCTCCCGCCAGGGTCCGGCGAGATCGCAAGCCTCGCGGCTCCCCCTTGTAACCGCTTCCCATAGTTCGGTCCCTATGTCCTCCCATGTACCGGGAGAAAAAAATTCGTCCGTCGAACGAACACAGCCCTTACGCTGGGCGAATAGTAAAAGGCGCTCCACCGCGTCTTTTTCCAAAATTCTTCCTGTTCTTGCAGCCAGCTGCAGAATACTTTTCACTATTATTTTTTCTTCCACGGATGCCGTGTTTCCCATGCCACCTGCTTCTTCGTAGGCCTACTTTCCGCTATGATTGAGCGCTGGGCTGGTGTCGCCCCCAGGTGGCGTCCTCGCGTCTTCACTTCCGGCGATCTTGCTTCGATACGAAGGATCACGTCGGGGTCACCAAAGTGTTGCTTTATCCATGCGAGCCACGGAACCTGACACACCAATATGATGTTCACAGAGTTCGCTTTATTGTCGGACCGGGCTGGCTTTATAGCAAAGCTGCCCTGTCCACGCGCCTTACAACAACGTGATTGGTTGTAACTCGTGCTATACAATAACATGATAGGCTGCATGTACTGTCCACGCGCTCTGCACGCATGTGTCCGGCGATTGCTCACTCATTATTACCTTCTAATGGTGCTCCTTTAGTCTCTTTTGTCTCTGGCTTCACCTCTCAGCCAGGCTGGGGACAACCCCATCCCCCTGGGGCGGGGGGGGCTCTGCCACTACAGGTGAGCTGTGGCCAAGTCCCAGGAAGGGACAGGGCTGGAGCCAGAGCCTTGTTGGGGACAGGGACACTGGGACCCACCATGTGGGATCAGCTCTACAGGGCAGGACCCGGGTTGTCTGGGAGGGCACAGTGACCCCGGACAGGGACAGGTGAGAGCCAGGGCAGGGGATGTTCCCTCTGCTCTGTTCTCAGCTGTGGCTGCAGACTGGACCAGTTGGGGGCTGGCGGTGCAGGGGAAATGGGGTGGGCTGGAGCTGGGCACTGACACCACCCCAGCACTTCCCCCAAGCCCAGCCCTCCTCTCCCAGAGCCCAGGATTCACCAGTGCTCCCCATTGGCAGTGCCACCAGTGACTGAGGATCCCAGTCACCAGCTGTCCACATTGCCCCAGCTGTCCTCCCACCTCCCAGAGTTCCCTAATCCTGGGGTCCCTGGTGCCCCAAGAAGAGGAGTGACTCCCAGACCCTCATTTATTTAAGGGGCTGGAAAGGGCTCAGAGATAATTGTGCTTAGAGACCCCAGATTTGAGGCTGGTGTCATCTCTAGGGGGGGTTCCATAGGGAAAGACTGGCCTGGGAGTTGAGGGGCACTGGGAGATGGTGGTGCTGGGAGGTGAGGGGCACTGGCAGGTGGGGGGATCAGGCTTTTGGGGTTGTTGCAGGATGGTTTCGAGTTGGAGCAGTGGGTCATCACCATAGGGTGTCTGGCTGTCAGGGACACACTGCTGTCCCCCCTCACCACTGTGGATGCCCGGGCCCTTCCCCGTGCAGCTGCCCCATGCAGGAAGCGGCACTGATGCCAGGGAAGGCAGCTGGATCAGTGCTCAAGGCGGGGGTGACTCTGTGCCAAGGCTGGGTTGCCAGGGCGGGTGTCTCTGCCAAGCTTTGCCCTGGGGGCTGGAGGCGTGGGGAGGGGCAGGGAGTCGTCCTGGGAGGGATAAAGGTGCCCTCACCTTTTCTGGCATCACCCAGGACTCGCTGCACCGCAGAGGAAGATGAAGGTCGCAGTGCTCAGCGTGGCCCTGCTCTTCACCATCCTGCTGTGCACCCCAGAGGATGCGCAGGTGAGGCTCCAGTGAGGGCCCCCACCGGTTTCTTGTCTTGGTGCCCCCACACCCCTCCTCTTTGGGCCTCCCCATTCCATCCTTTAAGACCCCTCAGGTATCTCCTCCTCAGGATCTCCTCTGTGTCCTATAGAGGGTCCCCAAATGCTCTCCCTTTGATGGATGCCAACGCCTTTCTTTCCATCTTTCCACTCCGCCCTTTGCCTTTCACCCTGTCCCCTGCGGTAGTGCCCCCAGATCCCCCTCCTTGAACACCCCCTCCCAAACACTTTCCCGATCCCCGCGTTTTGTTCCTCTGCTGTCCTCTTCCTCCTGCCCCCACCAACAACCTCACCTGAATTCCCCGTGTCCCCTCCCCTTGAATTCTTTACCCCTCACTTGCATCCCATGCAGTCCTGTCCCTCCAGCACCCCCAGCCCGGTCCCTTGGGTTCTGCGAGTTCACAACAGTGCCCTGTCCCTGGGTCCCCCCCAGCCACCGTCCTCCTTGGAGGCCCCAAATTCCCATGTTATCCTTTTCTCCAACCCAAGCCCTGGTCCGCCATGAACAGGTATCCCAGGTGAAACTTGGAGGAATGAGGTTGGGGGGAGCAGAAGGGATTTTCACGCTCAGATGAGGGAGAATCCAGGGGCCTTGGTGGGGCTGGGGACACCTGTGCCCCACCCACAGCCCCATTTGTCTCCAACCCCTTTCTCTTCTTTCATAGGCATTTCCAGGAACATTGCTGGAAGCAAGTGGAGGGTCTCTCCTGCATGTGAGTAGTGGGGCGGACTTGGAGGGCATCCAGTCACAGTATCACAGTATCACAGTATGTTTGGGATTGGAAGGGACCTCAAAAGATCATCTAGTCCAATCCCCCTGCTGGAGCAGGAACGCCTAGGTGAGGTCGCATAGGAAGGTGTCCAGGCGGGCTTTGAATGTCTCCAGGGAAGGAGACTCCACAACCTCCCTGGGCAGCCTGTTCCAGTGCTCTGTTACCCTCACTGAGAAGAAGTTCTTTCTCAAATTTAAGTGGAACCTCTTGTGTTCCAGCTTGATCCCATTGCCCCTTGTCCTATCATTGTTTGCCACTGAGAAGAGCCTGACTCCATCCTCATGGCACTCACCCTTTATATATTTATAAACATTAATAAGGTCACCCCTCAGTCTCCTCTTCTCCAAACTAAAGAGCCCCAGCTCCCTCAGCCTTTCTTCATAAGGGAGATGCTCCACTCCCTTAATCATCTTTGTTGCCCTACGCTGGACCCTCTCCAGCAGTTCCCTGTCCTTCTTGAACTGAGGGGCCCAGAACTGGACACAATATTCCAGATGGGGTCTCACCAGGGCGGAGTAGAGGGGAAGGAGGACCTCTCTCGATCTACTGACCACCCACCTTGTAATACACCCAAGGATGCCATTAGCCTTCCTGGCCACAAGGGAACAGTGCTGGCTCATGGTCATCCTGTTGTCCACCAGGACCCCCAGGTCCCTTTCCCCTACACTGCTCTCTAATAGGTCATTCCCCAACCTATACTGACCCTGGGGTTGTTCCTGCCCAGATGCAGGACTCTACACTTTCCCTTGTTAAATTCCATCAGATTATCCCCCGCCCAACTCTCCAGCCTGTCCAGGTCCCGCTGGATGGCAGCACAGCTTCCAGTGTCAGCCACTCCTCCCAGCTTGGTGTCACCAGCAAACTTGCTGATAGTACACTCAATTCCCTCGTCTAAATCATTAATGAATATATTGAATAATATTGGCCCCAGTACTGACCCCTGAGGCACTCCACTAGATACTGGCCTCCAACTGGACTCCGCACCATTGACCGCCACTCTCTGGCTTCTCTCTTTAAGCCAGTTTGCAACCCAACTCACTACTCTGTTGTCGAGACCACACCTCCTCAATTTAGCTGTGAGGATGCTGTGAGGGACTGTGTCAAAGGCTTTACTGAAGTCAAGGTAGACCACATCCACCGCTCTGCCATCATCCATCCACCTTGTTACATTCTCATAAAAGGCTATGAGGTTGGTCAAGCATGACTTCCCCTTGGTGAAGCCATGCTGACTGCCCCTAATGACCCTCTTATCCCTGATGTGCCTTCAGATGGCACCAAGGATAAGCTGTTCCATTACTTTCCCAGGGACAGAGGTGAGGCTGACCGCTCTATAATTACCCGGGTCCTCCTTCTTGCCCTTTTTGAAGCCTGCAGTGACATTTGCTTTCCTCCAATCCTCGGGCACCTCTCCCGTTTCCCGAGACTTGGCAAAAATGATGGAGAGCGGTCCAGCAATGACTTCAGCCAGCTCCCTCAGCACCCGCGGATGCATCCCATCTGGACCCAGGGATTTATGGATGTCCAGACTATTTAATTGTTCCCTAACCCAGTCCTCATCGACTAAAGCAAACTCCTCCATTGACCTGGCTTCATCCGGGGTCTCAGGGGTACAGGGTTCCCCAGGACAGCCTCCAGCGGAGTAGACAGAGACAAAGAAGGCATTCAGCAATTCTGCCTTCTCTGTGTCTTCTGCCACCAGGGCACCCACCTCATTCATCAGTGGGCCTACATTGCCTCTGGTATTAGTTTTATCTGCTGTGTATTTGGAAAAGTTCTTCTTGCTGTCCTTGACCCCTCTCGCCAGCTGTAATTCTAAGGAGGCCTTGGCTATCCTGGCTGCCTTCCTGCATCCTCTATCAGCAGCCTTATATTCCTCCCAAGTGGCCAGTCCCTGCTTCCATGACCTGTAAACTCTCCTCTTCTGCTTGAGCATACCCAACAGATCCCTATTGAACCACGCAGGCCTTCTGGCTCCCTTCCTCGACTTCCTACGTGTGGGGATGCTCTGATCCTGAGCATGGAAGAAGCAATCTCTGAATGCAATCCAGCTCTCTTGGGCCCCTTTTCCTTCAAGCAGTCTTGCCCATGGGATTTCTCCCAGCAATTGCTTGAAAAGGCCGAAATTAGCCCTGCCAAAGTCCAGGGTTGCAATTCTACTTGCTGTTCTGTTCCTGCCACACGAGATGCTGAACTCCACCATCTTGTGGTCACTGCAACCCAGGCAGCCCTCGACCTTTACTGCTTCGACCAGACCCTCTTTGTTAGTGAGGATGAGATCCAGCAGTGCACCTCTCCTGGTCGGCTCCTCCACCATCTGCATGAGGAAGTTATCATCAATGCGCTGGAGGAACCTCCTGGACTGTGGCTGGCTGGCTGAATGGTCCTTCCAGCCATTAATAAATACTGGCCATCATTAATAAATACTGATCGCCATTAATAAATACTGACCATCATTAATAAATACTGATCCTTATTAATAAATGCTCATCACCATTAATAAATATTGATCCTTATTCATAATGCTGATCATCATTAATAAATACTGGCCATCATTAATAAATACTGATCATCATTAATAAATACCAATCGTTATTAATAAATACTGACCATCATTAATAAATACTGATTGTCATTAATAAATACCGATCGTTACTAATAAATACTGACCACCATTAATACATACTGATCGCCATTAATAAATACTGACCATCACTAATAAATACTGATCGTTATTAATAAATGCTGATCACCATTAATAAATATCAATCCTTATTAATAATGCTGATTGTCATGAATAAATACTGACCATCATTAATAAATGCTGATTGTCCTTAATAAATACTGGCCATCATTAATAACTACTGATCGTCATTAATAAATACTGACCGTTATTAATAATTACTGATCACCATTAATAAATACTGATCGTCCTTAATAAATACTGACCATCATTAATAAATACTGATCACCATTAATAAATACTGACCATCACTAATAAATACTGATTGTTATTAACAAATACTGATCACCATTAATAAATATTGATCCTTATTAATAATGCTGATCATCATTAATAAATACTGACCATCATTAATAAATGCTGATTGTCCTTAATAAATACTGACCATCATTAATAAATACTGATTGTCATTAATAAATACTGACCATCATTAATAAATTCTGATCGTCATCAATAAATACTGACCGTTATTAATAATTACTGATCACCACTAATAAATACTGATCATCATTAATAAATACTGACCATCATTAATAAATACTGACCATCATTAATAAATACTGATCGTCACTAATAAATACTAGCCGTTATTAATAATTACTGATCACCATTAATAAATACTGATCATCATTAATAAATACTGACCATCATTAGTAAATACTGATCATTAGCAAATACTGAGCTCAAGGCTCAAGTTGGGCTCCAGGTCAGGCTCCAGGCTCAGGTTGGGCTCCAGGTCAGGCTCCAGGCTCACGTTGGGCTCCAGGTCAGGCTCCAGGCTCACGTTGGGCTCCAGGTCGGGCTCCAGGCTCAGGTTGGGCTCCAGGTCGGGCTCCAGGCTCAGGTCGGGCTCCAGGCTCAGGTTGGGCTCCAGGTCGGGCTCCAGGCTCAGACTGGGCTCCAGGCTCAGACTGGGCTCCAGGCTTAGGTCGGGCTCCAGGCTCAGGTCGGGCTCCAGGCTCAGGTCGGGCTCCAGGCTCAGGTCGGGCTCCAGGCTCAGGTTGGGCTCCAGGCTCAGGTTGGGCTCCAGGCTCAGGTCCAGCACTTCCCCGCAGAGCAGCCCGGGGCTCTGGGCAAAGCCACGCAGCTCGTCGCCCAAGGGAAACAGGTCCATGGTCACCGGGCTCCAAACACCCCGGAGCAAAAACCAGAGCGGCCCCAGGACACCCGGGCTCCCAAAGAGCCTGGAAAAGGGACACAAAGAGTTAAATTGGGGGGAGTGAAGTGGCTGCTGATGCTGAGAAACCCCCGGGGGTTCGGGGCTGGGGGGAAAGGGGGGATCTGTATGAAAACTGCTCTGGGGAAAAGGGGGGAAGGGGTTGGGCTGCATGGGAATGGGAGGAGGGACGGGAAAACGGGAGAGGGAAACGGGGAAGAGGGAAAAGGGGGGAAGGGGGAAAAAGGGGGGAAAGAGGGAAAAGGGGGAAAAAGGGAAAAGAGGGGAAAAGGGGGGAAAGAGGGAAAAGGGGGAAAAAGCAAGGAAAGAAGGAAAAGGGGGAAAAAGGGGGGAAAGAGGGAAAAAGAGGGAAAAAGCGAGGAAAGAGGGAAAAGAGGGAAAAAGGGGGGAAAGAGGGAAAAATAGGGAAAAAGCGAGGAAAGAGGGAAAGGGGGGGAAAAGGGAAGAAACAGGGATAAAGGGGGAAAAGAGGGATAAGATGGAAAGAGGGGGGAAGAGGGAAAGGGGGGAAAGAAGGGAAAAGAGGGAAGAGGGAAAAGGGGAGAAAAGGGGGGAAAGAGGAAAAAGGGGGAAAAGGGGGGAAAAGGGAAAAAGGGGGAAGAGGGAAAAGAGGGGGAAGAGGGGGGGAAGAGGAAAAAGAGGGAAAAAGGGGGCAAAGAGGGATAAAGGGGAAAGAGGGAAAAGAGGGAAAAAGGGGGGAAGAGGGAAAAGGGCGGAAAGAGGGAAAAGAGGGATAAAGGGGGAAAGAGGGAAAAGGGAGAAAAGAGGGGGAAGAGGGAAAAAGGGGGGAAAGGGGGAAAAAGGGGGGAAACAGGGATAAAGGGGGAAAGAGCGAAAAGAGGAAAAAACGGTGGAAAGAGGGAAAAGAGGGAAAAAGGGGGGAAGGGAAAAAGGGGGGAAAGAGGCATAAAGGGGGAAAGAGGGAAAAGAGGGAAAAGGGGGAGGAAAGAGAGAAAAAGTCTGTGGGGGGATTGATGGCGGATCTGCCCCAGCCCCGGGGTCTCTCCTGGAGGGGAGGGACGGGCGGGCTCCAGCGGGGGTGCTGAGGAGATGAGGGGACACGAGGGGACCCGAGGGACACGAGGGGACGATGAGGGGACCCGAGGGACACGAGGGGACACGATGGGACATGAAGGGACACGAGGGACCCGACGGGACGCGATCTCCTCACCCGGTGTTTCCCGCCCCGGTGCTTCCCGCCCGCCGGCGCCGCGGCCACGCCCCCTCGCCGCCGGCCACGCCCCCTCGCCGGCGTCACGTGCCGGGAGTGTGTGGCGGGAAAAGGCGGGAGGGAGGAGAGGGAGGCGCCGCCGTTTTGGTGGAGGTTGTGAGGGGACCTGGGGGTCGGCGTGAGGGGCATTGGGGGTCGGTGTGGGGGGAGGAATTGGGGTCGGCGTGAGGGGCATTGGGGGTCGGTGTGAGGGGGGGATTTGGGGGGCAGTGTGGTGGTGGGGATTTGGGGTCGGTGTGAGGGGGGAATTGGGGGGCGGTGTGGGGGAGGAACTGAGGGTCGGTGTGAGCGGGACATTGGGGGTCGGTGTGGGGAGGAATTGAGGATCGGTGGGGGGGGCTTGGGGGGTCGGTGTGAGGGGGAATTGGGGGTCGGTGTGGGGGAAGTTGGGGGTTGGTCTGGGGAGGATTTGAGGGGTCAGTGTGGGGAGGATTTGGGGGTCGATGTGAGGGGCATTAGGGGTTGGTGTGGGGGGCAGGAACTGGGGGTCAGTGTGTGGGGGGGCATTGGGGGTCGGTGCGAGGGGGAATTAGGGTCCAGTGGGGGGGCACTGGGGGTCGGTGTTTGAGGGGGGAATTGGGGGGTCGGTGTGGGGGGGTCAGTGCAGGGGGGGCCTTGGGTGTCGGTGTGAGGGGGCATTGGGGGTCAGTCTGGGGAGGAATTGGGGGTCGGTGTGGGGGGGGGCATTGGGGATCAGTGTGGGGGGAATTGGGGGTCGGTGGGGGGGGGAATTGGGGTCTGGTGTGGGGGGGGGGACATTGGGGGTTGGTGTGAGGGGGAATTGGGGGTCGGTGGGGGGGGGAAGTTGGGGGTTGGTCTGGGGAGGATTTGAGGGGTCAGTCTGGGGAGGATTTGGGGGTCGATGTGAGGGGCATTAGGGGTTGGTGTGGGGGGCGTTGGGGGTCAGTGCGAGGGGGAATTAGGGTCCGGGGGGGGATTGGGGGTCGGTGTTTGAGGGGGGAACTGGGGGGTTGGTGTGCGGGGGCGGCCTTGGGGGTCGGTGTGAGGGGGCATTGGGGGTCAGTCTGGGGAGGAATTGGGGGTCGGTGGGGGGGAGCTGGGGGTCGGGGTTTGGGGGGAGCTGGGGGTCGGGTGGGGGGTGGATTGAGGGTCGGTGTGAAGGGAATGGGGGGGCCATGAGGGGAACGGAGGCGCAGAAACAACTTTACAGCCTCCGGAGCCATGAACCTCCACACCCCGCAGGGCTCCAGAGCAGCTGCGTTCGTTTCGCCGTCGGGCGCAAGGGGAGCGATGGTTCCACCCCTCGTGCGCCGCTCCGAGCGGCAGGAGCTGCGTTTAAATACAGCGAGGTGCTCGTGTCCCAACGACCCCAGAGCGCCCGCGCACATCCAGAACCTTTCCCGCTCATCACTGCCGTAGTCTCCGCCTGGACGCCCCCTGTTCGCCTGCGCGGCGCCACCTGGTGCTCTGGAGGAGGGGTCTTTGGATGAAGGCTCCTTCAGCTTCCTCAGGTTTGGCTCCTTGTGTTGAATGGACTGGGACCCAAGCTCCAGGTCGGTTGAACCCAGCCTGGCGCCCCCTTTTTGCTGTAAATCTCGGTTCTCTCGTCCCCTCGAGTTCACAGCTGGTGCCGTAAAACTCCTGATCCTGGCACTGCTGGGTTCTGGTTTCCTTACCATGAGTTCACCTAAAGCTCTGAACTAAGGGCTCGTGTGGCTCAGCCCTAAAGTGTTGGCTCGTTAGTGGGCACCCAATTATGTTTTGTTAACCCTTAAAATGTTCGTGCCCTCTATCAGACCCAGGAGTTCGGGCGGGGATTCAGTTCAGGAGGGACCCGGAAGTAACCCTAAGGACCCAGTAGTTGGGGGGTGTCAAGGGTTAAGATCGTGAAACTGTGGGGACCCCTAATGTCCCCAGGGGCCATTGTGACATCCTGGGGACCCCCTTTGTCCCCAGGGCCCATCGTGGCACTGAGGGGACCCCCCCCCCCCTAGTCCCCAGGGCCCATTGTGGCACCATGGACACCCCCTTTGTCCCCAGGGCCCATTGTGACATCCCAGGACCCCACCTTGTCCCCAGGGTCCCTTCTGACAGGGTGGGGACCCCCCTTTCTCCCCAGGGCTCATTGTGACGTCCCAGGACCCCTTGTTGTCCCCAGTGCCCATTGTGACATCCTGGGGACCCCCCTTGTCCCCAGGGCCCATTGTGAAATCCGGGGAACCCCCTGGTCTCCAGGGCCCATAGTGGTACCGTGGGGACTCGTCCTGTCACTTGGGTCCATTGTGACACCATGGGGACCCCGCCTTTGTCCCCAGTACCCATTGTGACATCCTGGGGACCCCTTTGTCCCCGGGGCCCATTGTGACATCCTGGGGACCCCCCTTTGTCCCCAAGGCCCATTGTGACACCGTGGGAACCCCACTTCTTTCCAGGACCCATTGTGGCATTCTGGGGACTTCCTTTGTCCCCAGGGCCCATTGTGACATCCTGGAGACCCCCTTTATCCCCAGAGCTCGTTGTCGCACCATGGGGACCCCCTTTGTCACTGGGGCCCATTGTGACATCCCAGGACCCCCCATTGTCCCCAGGGCCCATTCTGACACCGTGGGGACCCCGCCTTTTCCCCAGGGCCCATTGTGACATCTCAGGACCCCCTTTGTCCCCAGGGCCCACTGTGGCACCATGGGGACCCCCTTTGTCCTCTGGGCCCATTGTGACATTCCAGGACCCCACTTTGTCCCCAGGGCCCATTGTGACACCGTGGGGACCCCCCTTGTCCCCAGGGCCCATTATGACAATTAAGGGACCCCCTTTGTCCCCAGGGCCCATTGTGACATCCCAGGACCCCCCACTGTCTCCAGGCCCCATCGTGACATCCTGGGGACCCCCCTTGTCCCCAGGGCCCATAGTGGCACTGTGGGGACTCATCACTTGGGCCCATTGTGACATCCTGGAGACCCCCCTTTATCCCCAGGGCCCATTGTGACACCGTGGAGACCCCATTTGTCACTGGGGCCCATTGTGACATCCCAGGACACCCCATTGTCCCCAGGGCCCACTGAGACATCCCGGCGACCACCCTTTGTCCCCAGGGCCCATTATGCACATTCAGGGGACACCCCTTTGTCCCCAAGGCCCATTGTGACATCCTGGGGAGACCCCATTGTCCCCAAGGCCCATTGTGGCACCATGGGGACCCCCTTTGTCCCCAGTGCCCATTGTGACATCTTAGGACCCCACTTTGTTCCCCAGGGCCCATTGTGACATCCTGGGGACCACCTGTGTCCCCAGGGCCCATTGTGACATCCCAGGAGCCACCGTTGTCCCCAGGGCCCATTGTGACATCCTGGGGACCCCCTTGTCCCCAGTGTCCATTGTGGCATCCTGGGACCCCCGTTGTCCCCAGGGCCCATTGTGGCACCATGTGGACCCCCTTTTTCCCGAGGGCCCATTATAACGTCCCAGGACCCCCCATTGTCCCCTGGGCCCATTGTGACATCCTGGGGTCCCCCTTTTGTCCCCTGGGCCCATTGTGACACTGTGGGGATCTCCTTTGTCCCCAGGGACCATTGTGACACTGTGGGGACCCCCTTTGTCACCAGGGCCCATTGTGACATCCTGGGGAATCCCTTTGTCTCCAGGGCCCATTGTGACGTCCCAGGACCCTGCTTTGTCCCCGGGGCCCATTGTGACATCCTGGGGAACCGCTTTGTCCCCAGGACCCATTGTGACGTCCCAGGACCCCCCCTTGTCCCCAGGGCTCATTGTGATGTCCCAGGATCCCCATTGTCCCCAGAGCCCATTGTGATGTCCTGGGAACCCCCATTGTCCCCATGGCTTATTGTGACACCCTGGGACCGCCTTTGTCCCCAGGGCCCATTGTGACGTCCCAGGACCCCCCATTGTCCCCAGGGACCATTGTGACATCCTGGGGACCCCCTTTGTCCCAAGACCCCATTGTGACATCCTGGGGACCCCGCCTTGTCCCCAAAGCCCATTGTGACACTATGGGGACCCTCTTTGTCCCCAGGGCCCATTGTGGCACCATGGGGACACCCTTTGTCACTGGGGCCAGTTGTGACATCCCAGGACCCCACTTTGTCCCCAGGGCTTATTGTGATACCATGGGGACCCCCCTTGTCCCCAGGGCCCATTGTGACATTCAGGGGGACTCCTCTTTGTCCCCAGGGCCTATTGTGTCATCCTGGGGATCTCCCCTTGTCTCTAGGGCCCATTGTGAGACTGTGGAAGACCCCCTTTGTCCCCAAGTCCCATTGTGACGTCCCAGGACGCCTCGTTGTCCCCAGGACCCATTGTGACTCCATGGGAACCCCCCCTTGTCCCCAGGGCCCATTGTGACATCCTGGGACCCCCCTTTGTCCCCAGTGCTCATTGTGAAATCCTGGGGACCCACTTTGTCCCCAGGGCCCATTGTGGCACCATGGGGAGCGCCTTTGTCACTGGGGACCATTGTGACATTCCAGGATTTTACTTTGTCCCCGGGGCCCATTGTGACATCCTGGGGATCCCCCTTTGTCGCCAGGGCCCACTGTGACACCGTGGGCACCCTCTTTGTCCCATGGGCCCATTGTGACCTTCCAGGGACCCCCCCATTGTCCCCGGGGCCCATTGTGACATCCTGGGGATCCCCCTTTGTCGCCAGGGCCCACTGTGACACCGTGGGCACCCTCTTTGTCCCATGGGCCCATTGTGACCTTCAAGGGACCCCCCATTGTCCCCAGGGCCCATTGTGACATCCTGGGTACCCGCTTTGTCCCCAAGACCCATTGTGACATCCTAGTACCCCCCGCAGTCCCCAGGGCCCATTATGACATCCTGGGGATCCCTTTGGCCCCAGGGCCCATTGTGACAGGGCGGGGATCCCCCTTGTCCCCAGGGCCCATTGTGAAACCGTGGGGACCCTCTTGTCCCCAGGGCCCATTGTGGCACCGTGGAGACCCCCCCTTTGTCTCCAGTGCCCATTGTGACATCCTGGGGACCCCCTTTGTCCCCAGTGCTCATTGTGACAGGGTGGGACCCCCCTTGTACCCAGGGCCCGTTGTGACATCCTGGGGACCCCCTTTGTCCCCAGGGCCTATTGTGACATCCTGGGGAGTCCCCTTTATCCCCAGGGCCCATTGTGACATCCTGGGGACCCCCTTTGTCCCTAGGGTTCATTGTGACATCCCAGGACCCCCATTGTCCCCAGGGCCCATTGTGAACAACCTGGGGACACCCCTTTTTCCCCGGGCCCATTGTGGCGTCCCAGGATGCTTCGTTGTCCCCTGGGCCCATTGTGACATCCCGGGGACCCCTTTTGTCCCCAGGGTTCATTGTGACATCCTGGGGCCTCCCTTTGTCCCCAGGGCCCATTGTGACATCGCAGGAGCCCCCATTGTCCCAAGGGCACATTGTTACATCCTGGGGACCCCCTTGTCCCCAGGGCCCATCGTGGCACCGTGGGGACCCCCCCTTTGTCTCCAGTGCCCATTGTGACATTCTTGGGACCCCCCTTGTCCCCAGGACCCGTTGTGACATCTTGGGGACCCCTATGTCACCAGAGCCCATTGTGATATCCTGGGGAGCCCCCTTTGTCCCCAGGGCCCATTGTGCACATCCTGTGGACCCCTCTTTGTCCCCAGGGCCCATTGTGATATCCTGGGGAGCCCTCTTTTTCCCCAGGGCCTATTGTGACATCCTGGGGACCCCCTTTGTCCCTCGGGCCCATTGTGACATCCTGAAGACCCCCTTTGTCCCCAGGGCCTATTGTGACATCCCAGGACCCCCCCTTTTCTCCAGGGCCCATTGTGACGTCCCAGGACCCCCTATTGTCCCCAGAGCCCATTGTGACATCCCAGGACCCCCCATTGTCCCCAGGCCCCATTATACACATCCTGGGGTCCCCCTTTATCCCCAGGGCCATTGTGACACCATGGGGACCCCCTTTGTCCCCAGGGCCCATTGTGACGTCCCAGGATGCCCCATTGTCCCCTGGGCCCATTGTGAAATCATGGGGACCCCCTTTGTCCCCAGGGCCTATTGTGACATCCCAGGACCCCCCATTGTCCCCAGGGCCCATTGTGACACCGTGGAGACCCTCCTTGTCCTCAGGGCCCATTATGCATATTCTGGGGACACCCCTTTGTCCCCAAGGCCCATTGTGACATCCTGGGGAGACCCCATTGTCCCCAAGGCCCATTGTGGCACCATGGGGACCCCCTTTGTCCCCAGTGCCCATTGTGACATCTTAGGACCCCACTTTGTCTCCAGGGCCCATTGTGACATCCTGGGGACCACCTGTGTCCCCAGGGCCCATTGTGACATCCCAGGAGCCACCGTTGTCCCCAGGGCCCATTGTGACATCCTGGGGACCCCCTTGTCCCCAGTGTCCATTGTGGCATCCTGGGACCCCCGTTGTCCCCAGGGCCCATTGTGGCACCATGTGGACCCCCTTTTTCCCGAGGGCCCATTATAACGTCCCAGGACCCCCCATTGTCCCCTGGGCCCATTGTGACATCCTGGGGTCCCCCTTTTGTCCCCTGGGCCCATTGTGACACTGTGGGGATCTCCTTTGTCCCCAGGGACCATTGTGACACTGTGGGGACCCCCTTTGTCCCCAGGGCCCATTGTGACATCCTGGGGAATCCCTTTGTCTCCAGGGCCCATTGTGACGTCCCAGGACCCTGCTTTGTCCCCGGGGCCCATTGTGACATCCTGGGGAACCGCTTTGTCCCCAGGACCCATTGTGATGTCCCAGGACCCCCCCTTGTCCCCAGGGCTCATTGTGATGTCCCAGGATCCCCATTGTCCCCAGAGCCCATTGTGATGTCCTGGGAACCCCCTTTGACCCCAGGGTCCATTGTGACACCATGGGGACCCCCTCTTGTCCCCAGGGCCCATCGTGGCACCGTGGGGACCCCCTTGTCACTGGGGACCCATTGTGACACTATGGGGACCCCCCTTTGTGCCCAGGGCCCATTGTAACATCCTGGGGACCGCCTTGCCTCCAGGGCCCCTTGTGACATCAAAGGATCACCCTTTGTCCCCAGGACCCATTGTGACATCCCAGGACCCCACTTACTCCCCAGGGCCCATTGTGGCACCATGAGGACCCCCTTTGTCACCAGGGCCCATTGTGACATCCCAGGACCCCAAGTTGTCCCCAGGGCCCATTGTGACATCCTGGGTACCCGCTTTGTCCCCAAGACCCATTGTGACATCCTAGTACCCCCCGCAGTCCCCCGGGCCCATTGTGACACCATGGGGATCGCCTTTGTCCCCGTGGCCCATTGTGACATCCCAGGACCCCGCGTTGTCCCCAGGGCCCATTCTGACATCCTGGGGACCCCCCTTGTCCCCAGGGCTTATTGTGACATCCTGGGGACCCCTTTTGTCCCAGGGGCACATTGTGGCACCATGGGGACCCCCTTTATCCCCAGGGCCACTTGTGACATCCTGGGGACCCCCCTTGTTCCCAGTGCCCATTATGACATTCTGGGGACCCCCTTTGTCCCAGGGGCACATTGTGGCACCACGGGGACCCCCTTTGTCACCGGGGCCCATTGTGACATCCCAGGACCCCAAGTTGTCCCCAGGGCCCATTGTGACACCATGGGTACCCCCTTTGTCCCATGGGCCCATTGTGACATCCTGGGGACCCCCTTGTCGCCAGGGCCCATCATGGCACCGTGGGGACCCCCCTTTGTCCCCAGTGCCCATTGTGACATCCTGGGGACCCCCCTTGTCCCCATGGCTTATTGTGACACCCTGGGACCGCCTTTGTCCCCAGGGCCCATTGTGATGTCCCAGGACCCCCCATTGTCCCCAGGGACCATTGTGACATCCTGGGGACCCCCTTTGTCCCAAGACCCCATTGTGACATCCTGGGGACCCCGCCTTGTCCCCAAAGCCCATTGTGACATCCTGGGGACCCTCTTTGTCCCCAGGGCCCATTGTGGCACCATGGGGACACCCTTTGTCACTGGGGCCAGTTGTGACATCCCAGGACCCCACTTTGTCCCCAGGGCTTATTGTGATACCATGGGGACCCCCCCTTGTCCCCAGGGCCCATTGTGACATTCAGGGGGACTCCTCTTTGTCCCCAGGGCCTATTGTGTCATCCTGGGGATCTCCCCTTGTCTCTAGGGCCCATTGTGAGACTGTGGAAGACCCCCTTTGTCCCCAAGTCCCATTGTGACGTCCCAGGACGCCTCGTTGTCCCCAGGACCCATTGTGACTCCATGGGAACCCCCCCTTGTCCCCAGGGCCCATTGTGACATCCTGGGACCCCCCTTTGTCCCCAGTGCTCATTGTGAAATCCTGGGGACCCACTTTGTCCCCAGGGCCCATTGTGGCACCATGGGAAGCGCCTTTGTCACTGGGGACCATTGTGACATTCCAGGATTTTACTTTGTCCCCGGGCCCATTGTGACATCCTGGGGATCCCCCTTTGTCGCCAGGGCCCACTGTGACACCGTGGGCACCCTCTTTGTCCCATGGGCCCATTGTGACCTTCAAGGGACCCCCCATTGTCCCCAGGGCCCATTGTGACATCCTGGGTACCCCCTTTGTCCCCAAGACCCATTGTGACATCCTAGTACCCCCCGCAGTCCCCAGGGCCCATTGTGACATCCTGGGGATCCCTTTGGCCCCAGGGCCCATTGTGACAGGGCGGGGATCCCCCTTGTCCCCAGGGCCCATTGTGAAACCGTGGGGACCCTCTTGTCCCCAGGGCCCATTGTGGCACCGTGGAGACCCCCCCTTTGTCTCCAGTGCCCATTGTGACATCCTGGGGACCCCCTTTGTCCCCAGTGCTCATTGTGACAGGGTGGGACCCCCCTTGTACCCACGGCCCGTTGTGACATCCTGGGGACCCCCTTTGTCCCCAGGGCCTATTGTGACATCCTGGGGAGTACCCTTTATCCCCAGGGCCCATTGTGACATCCTGGGGACCCCCTTTGTCCCTAGGGTTCATTGTGACATCCCAGGACCCCCATTGTCCCCAGGGCCCATTGTGAACAACCTGGGGACCCCCCTTTTTCCCCGGGCCCATTGTGGCGTCCCAGGATGCTTCGTTGTCCCCTGGGCCCATTGTGACATCCCGGGGACCCCTTTTGTCCCCAGGGTCCATTGTGACATCCTGGGGCCTCCCTTTGTCCCCAGGGCCCATTGTGACATCGCAGGAGCCCCCATTGTCCCAAGGGCACATTGTTACATCCTGGGGACCCCCTTGTCCCCAGGGCCCATCGTGGCACCGTGGGGACCCCCCCTTTGTCTCCAGTGCCCATTGTGACATCCTTGGGACCCCCCTTGTCCCCAGGACCCGTTGTGACATCTTGCAGACCCCTATGTCACCAGAGCCCATTGTGATATCCTGGGGAGCCCCCTTTGTCCCCAGGGCCCATTGTGCACATCCTGTGGACCCCTCTTTGTCCCCAGGGCCCATTGTGATATCCTGGGGAGCCCTCTTTTTCCCCAGGGCCTATTCTGACATCCTGGGGACCCCCTTTGTCCCCCGGGCCCATTGTGACATCCTGAAGACCCCCTTTGTCCCCAGGGCCTATTGTGACATGCCAGGACCCCCCCTTTTCTCCAGGGCCCATTGTGACGTCCCAGGACCCCCTATTGTCCCCAGAGCCCATTGTGACATCCTGGGGAACCGCTTTGTCCCCAGGACCCATTGTGACGTCCCAGGACCCCCCTTGTCCCCAGGGCTCATTGTGATGTCCCAGGATCCCCATTGTCCCCAGAGCCCATTGTGATGTCCTGGGAACCCCCTTTGACCCCAGGGTCCATTGTGACACCATGGGGACCCCCTCTTGTCCCCAGGGACCATCGTGGTACCGTGGGGACCCCCTTGTCACTGGGGACCCATTGTGACACTATGGGGACCCCCCTTTGTGCCCAGGGCCCATTGTAACATCCTGGGGACCCCCTTGCCTCCAGGGCCCCTTGTGACATCAAAGGATCACCCTTTGTCCCCAGGACCCATTGTGACATCCCAGGACCCCACTTACTCCCCAGGGCCCATTGTGGCACCATGAGGACCCCCTTTGTCACTGGTGCCCATTGTGACATCCCAGGACCCCCCATTGTCTGCAGAGCCCATTGTGACACTATAGGGACCCCCCTTGTCACTGAGGACCCATTGTGACACCATGGGCACCTCCCCTTGTCGTCAGAGCCCATCGTGACATCCCAAAACCCCCAATTGTCTCCAGGGCCCATTGTGACATCCTGGGGACCTCCCTTTCTCCCCAGGGCCCATTGTGACGTTCCAGGAACCCCCATTGTCCTCAGGGCCCATTGTGACATTCAGGGGACCCCCTTTGTCTTCAGGGCCCATTGTGACACCATGGAGACCCCATTTGTCACTCGGGCCCATTGTGACATCCTAGGACCCCCCATTGTCCCCAAGGCCCATTGCGACATCCTGGGGACCCCCCTTTGTCCTCAGGGCCCATTGTGACATTCAGGGCACCCCTCTTTGTCCCCAGGGCCCATTCTGATACCATGGGGACCACTTTGTCCCCAGGGCCCACTGTGACATCCTGGGGACGCCCTTTGTCCCCAGGGCCCATTTTGACACCATGTGCACCCCCCTTTGTGCCCAGGACCGATTGTGACATCCTGGGGACCCTCTTTGTCCCCAGGGCCCATTGTGACATCCTGGGGACACCCCATTGTCTCCAGGCCCCATTGTGAACATCCTGGGGACCCCCTTTGTCGCCAGGGCCCACTGTGACACCGTGGGCACCCTCTTTGTCCCATGGGCCCATTGTGACCTTCAAGGGACCCCCCATTGTCCCCAGGGCCCATTGTGACATCCTGGGTACCCCCTTTGTCCCCAAGACCCATTGTGACATCCTAGTACCCCCCGCAGTCCCCAGGGCCCATTGTGACATCCTGGGGATCCCTTTGGCCCCAGGGCCCATTGTGACAGGGCGGGGATCCCCCTTGTCCCCAGGGCCCATTGTGAAACCGTGGGGACCCTCTTGTCCCCAGGGCCCATTGTGGCACCGTGGAGACCCCCCCTTTGTCTCCAGTGCCCATTGTGACATCCTGGGGACCCCCTTTGTCCCCAGTGCTCATTGTGACAGGGTGGGACCCCCCTTGTACCCACGGCCCGTTGTGACATCCTGGGGACCCCCTTTGTCCCCAGGGCCTATTGTGACATCCTGGGGAGTACCCTTTATCCCCAGGGCCCATTGTGACATCCTGGGGACCCCCTTTGTCCCTAGGGTTCATTGTGACATCCCAGGACCCCCATTGTCCCCAGGGCCCATTGTGAACAACCTGGGGACCCCCCTTTTTCCCCGGGCCCATTGTGGCGTCCCAGGATGCTTCGTTGTCCCCTGGGCCCATTGTGACATCCCGGGGACCCCTTTTGTCCCCAGGGTCCATTGTGACATCCTGGGGCCTCCCTTTGTCCCCAGGGCCCATTGTGACATCGCAGGAGCCCCCATTGTCCCAAGGGCACATTGTTACATCCTGGGGACCCCCTTGTCCCCAGGGCCCATCGTGGCACCGTGGGGACCCCCCCTTTGTCTCCAGTGCCCATTGTGACATCCTTGGGACCCCCCTTGTCCCCAGGACCCGTTGTGACATCTTGCAGACCCCTATGTCACCAGAGCCCATTGTGATATCCTGGGGAGCCCCCTTTGTCCCCAGGGCCCATTGTGCACATCCTGTGGACCCCTCTTTGTCCCCAGGGCCCATTGTGATATCCTGGGGAGCCCTCTTTTTCCCCAGGGCCTATTCTGACATCCTGGGGACCCCCTTTGTCCCCCGGGCCCATTGTGACATCCTGAAGACCCCCTTTGTCCCCAGGGCCTATTGTGACATGCCAGGACCCCCCCTTTTCTCCAGGGCCCATTGTGACGTCCCAGGACCCCCTATTGTCCCCAGAGCCCATTGTGACATCCTGGGGAACCGCTTTGTCCCCAGGACCCATTGTGACGTCCCAGGACCCCCCTTGTCCCCAGGGCTCATTGTGATGTCCCAGGATCCCCATTGTCCCCAGAGCCCATTGTGATGTCCTGGGAACCCCCTTTGACCCCAGGGTCCATTGTGACACCATGGGGACCCCCTCTTGTCCCCAGGGACCATCGTGGTACCGTGGGGACCCCCTTGTCACTGGGGACCCATTGTGACACTATGGGGACCCCCCTTTGTGCCCAGGGCCCATTGTAACATCCTGGGGACCCCCTTGCCTCCAGGGCCCCTTGTGACATCAAAGGATCACCCTTTGTCCCCAGGACCCATTGTGACATCCCAGGACCCCACTTACTCCCCAGGGCCCATTGTGGCACCATGAGGACCCCCTTTGTCACTGGTGCCCATTGTGACATCCCAGGACCCCCCATTGTCTGCAGAGCCCATTGTGACACTATAGGGACCCCCCTTGTCACTGAGGACCCATTGTGACACCATGGGCACCTCCCCTTGTCGTCAGAGCCCATCGTGACATCCCAAAACCCCCAATTGTCTCCAGGGCCCATTGTGACATCCTGGGGACCTCCCTTTCTCCCCAGGGCCCATTGTGACGTTCCAGGAACCCCCATTGTCCTCAGGGCCCATTGTGACATTCAGGGGACCCCCTTTGTCTTCAGGGCCCATTGTGACACCATGGAGACCCCATTTGTCACTCGGGCCCATTGTGACATCCTAGGACCCCCCATTGTCCCCAAGGCCCATTGCGACATCCTGGGGACCCCCCTTTGTCCTCAGGGCCCATTGTGACATTCAGGGCACCCCTCTTTGTCCCCAGGGCCCATTCTGATACCATGGGGACCACTTTGTCCCCAGGGCCCACTGTGACATCCTGGGGACGCCCTTTGTCCCCAGGGCCCATTTTGACACCATGTGCACCCCCCTTTGTGCCCAGGACCGATTGTGACATCCTGGGGACCCTCTTTGTCCCCAGGGCCCATTGTGACATCCTGGGGACACCCCATTGTCTCCAGGCCCCATTGTGAACATCCTGGGGACCCCCTTGTCCCCAGGGCCCATCGTGGCACCGTGGGGACCCCCCGTTGTCCCCAGGGCCTATAGTGACACCGTGGGTACCCCCTTTATCCCATGAGCCCATTGTGACATCCCAGGACCCCGCGTTGTCCCCAGTGCCCATTGTGACATCCTGGGGACCCCCCTTGTCCCCAGGGCTTATTGTGACATCCTGGGGACCGCCTTTGTCCCCAGGGCCCATTGTGACATCCTGGGGACCCCCCTTGTCCCCAGGGCTTATTGTGACATCCTGGGTACCCCCTTTGTCCCCAGTGCCCATTGTGACATCCTGGGGACCCCCCTTGTCCCCAGGGCTTATTGTGACATCCTGGGGACCGCCTTTGTCCCCAGGGCCCATTGTGACATCCCAGGACCCCAAGTTGTCCCCAGGGACCATTGTGACACCGTGGGGACCCCCTTTGTCCTCAGGGCCCGTTGTGAACATCCTGGGGACCCCCTTGTCCACACGACCCATCGTGGCACCGTGGGGACCCCCGGTTGTCCCCAGGGCCTATAGTGACACCGTGGGTACCCCCTTTATCCCATGAGCCCATTGTGACATCCTGGGGACCCCCTTGTCCCCAGGGCCCATTGTGACACCATGGGGATCGCCTTTGTCCCCGTGGCCCATTGTGACATCCCAGGACCCCGCGTTGTCCCCAGGGCCCATTCTGACATCCTGGGGACCCCCCTTGTCCCCAGGGCTTATTGTGACATCCTGGGGACCCCTTTGTCCCAGGGGCACATTGTGGCACCATGGGGACCCCCTTTATCCCCAGGACCACTTGTGACATCCTGGGGACCCCCCTTGTCCCCAGTGCCCATTATGACATTCTGGGGACCCCCTTTGTCCCAGGGGCACATTGTGGCACCACGGGGACCCCCTTTGTCACCGGGGCCCATTGTGACATCCCAGGACCCCAAGTTGTCCCCAGGGCCCATTGTGACACCATGGGTACCCCCTTTGTCCCATGGGCCCATTGTGACATCCTGGGGACCCCCTTGTCGCCAGGGCCCATCATGGCACCGTGGGGACCCCCCTTTGTCCCCAGTGCCCATTGTGACATCCTGGGGACCCCCCTTGTCCCCATGGCTTATTGTGACACCCTGGGACCGCCTTTGTCCCCAGGGCCCATTGTGACGTCCCAGGACCCCCCATTGTCCCCAGGGACCATTGTGACATCCTGGGGACCCCCTTTGTCCCAAGACCCCATTGTGACATCCTGGGGACCCCGCCTTGTCCCCAAAGCCCATTGTGACATCCTGGGGACCCTCTTTGTCCCCAGGGCCCATTGTGGCACCATGGGGACACCCTTTGTCACTGGGGCCAGTTGTGACATCCCAGGACCCCACTTTGTCCCCAGGGCTTATTGTGATACCATGGGGACCCCCCTTGTCCCCAGGGCCCATTGTGACATTCAGGGGGACTCCTCTTTGTCCCCAGGGCCTATTGTGTCATCCTGGGGATCTCCCCTTGTCTCTAGGGCCCATTGTGAGACTGTGGAAGACCCCCTTTGTCCCCAAGTCCCATTGTGACGTCCCAGGACGCCTCGTTGTCCCCAGGACCCATTGTGACTCCATGGGAACCCCCCCTTGTCCCCAGGGCCCATTGTGACATCCTGGGACCCCCCTTTGTCCCCAGTGCTCATTGTGAAATCCTGGGGACCCACTTTGTCCCCAGGGCCCATTGTGGCACCATGGGGAGCGCCTTTGTCACTGGGGACCATTGTGACATTCCAGGATTTTACTTTGTCCCCGGGGCCCATTGTGACATCCTGGGGATCCCCCTTTGTCGCCAGGGCCCACTGTGACACCGTGGGCACCCTCTTTGTCCCATGGGCCCATTGTGACCTTCAAGGGACCCCCCATTGTCCCCAGGGCCCATTGTGACATCCTGGGTACCCCCTTTGTCCCCAAGACCCATTGTGACATCCTAGTACCCCCCGCAGTCCCCAGGGCCCATTGTGACATCCTGGGGATCCCTTTGGCCCCAGGGCCCATTGTGACAGGGCGGGGATCCCCCTTGTCCCCAGGGCCCATTGTGAAACCGTGGGGACCCTCTTGTCCCCAGGGCCCATTGTGGCACCGTGGAGACCCCCTCTTTGTCTCCAGTGCCCATTGTGACATCCTGGGGACCCCCTTTGTCCCCAGTGCTCATTGTGACAGGGTGGGACCCCCCTTGTACCCAGGGCCCGTTGTGACATCCTGGGGACCCCCTTTGTCCCCAGGGCCTATTGTGACATCCTGGGGAGTCCCCTTTATCTCCAGGGCCCATTGTGACATCCTGGGGACCCCCTTTGTCCCTAGGGTTCATTGTGACATCCCAGGACCCCCATTGTCCCCAGGGCCCATTGTGAACAACCTGGGGACCCCCCTTTTTCCCCGGGCCCATTGTGGCGTCCCAGGATGCTTCGTTGTCCCCTGGGCCCATTGTGACATCCCGGGGACCCCTTTTGTCCCCAGGGTCCATTGTGACATCCTGGGGCCTCCCTTTGTCCCCAGGGCCCATTGTGACATCGCAGGAGCCCCCATTGTCCCAAGGGCACATTGTTACATCCTGGGGACCCCCTTGTCCCCAGGGCCCATCGTGGCACCGTGGGGACCCCCCCTTTGTCTCCAGTGCCCATTGTGACATCCTTGGGACCCCCCTTGTCCCCAGGACCCGTTGTGACATCTTGCAGACCCCTATGTCACCAGAGCCCATTGTGATATCCTGGGGAGCCCCCTTTGTCCCCAGGGCCCATTGTGCACATCCTGTGGACCCCTCTTTGTCCCCAGGGCCCATTGTGATATCCTGGGGAGCCCTCTTTTTCCCCAGGGCCTATTCTGACATCCTGGGGACCCCCTTTGTCCCCCGGGCCCATTGTGACATCCTGAAGACCCCCTTTGTCCCCAGGGCCTATTGTGACATGCCAGGACCCCCCCTTTTCTCCAGGGCCCATTGTGACGTCCCAGGACCCCCTATTGTCCCCAGAGCCCATTGTGACATCCTGGGGAACCGCTTTGTCCCCAGGACCCATTGTGACGTCCCAGGACCCCCCTTGTCCCCAGGGCTCATTGTGATGTCCCAGGATCCCCATTGTCCCCAGAGCCCATTGTGATGTCCTGGGAACCCCCTTTGACCCCAGGGTCCATTGTGACACCATGGGGACCCCCTCTTGTCCCCAGGGACCATCGTGGTACCGTGGGGACCCCCTTGTCACTGGGGACCCATTGTGACACTATGGGGACCCCCCTTTGTGCCCAGGGCCCATTGTAACATCCTGGGGACCCCCTTGCCTCCAGGGCCCCTTGTGACATCAAAGGATCACCCTTTGTCCCCAGGACCCATTGTGACATCCCAGGACCCCACTTACTCCCCAGGGCCCATTGTGGCACCATGAGGACCCCCTTTGTCACTGGTGCCCATTGTGACATCCCAGGACCCCCCATTGTCTGCAGAGCCCATTGTGACACTATAGGGACCCCCCTTGTCACTGAGGACCCATTGTGACACCATGGGCACCTCCCCTTGTCGTCAGAGCCCATCGTGACATCCCAAAACCCCCAATTGTCTCCAGGGCCCATTGTGACATCCTGGGGACCTCCCTTTCTCCCCAGGGCCCATTGTGACGTTCCAGGAACCCCCATTGTCCTCAGGGCCCATTGTGACATTCAGGGGACCCCCTTTGTCTTCAGGGCCCATTGTGACACCATGGAGACCCCATTTGTCACTCGGGCCCATTGTGACATCCTAGGACCCCCCATTGTCCCCAAGGCCCATTGCGACATCCTGGGGACCCCCCTTTGTCCTCAGGGCCCATTGTGACATTCAGGGCACCCCTCTTTGTCCCCAGGGCCCATTCTGATACCATGGGGACCACTTTGTCCCCAGGGCCCACTGTGACATCCTGGGGACGCCCTTTGTCCCCAGGGCCCATTTTGACACCATGTGCACCCCCCTTTGTGCCCAGGACCGATTGTGACATCCTGGGGACCCTCTTTGTCCCCAGGGCCCATTGTGACATCCTGGGGACACCCCATTGTCTCCAGGCCCCATTGTGAACATCCTGGGGATCCCCTTGTCCCCAGGGCCCATCGTGGCACCGTGGGGACCCCCCGTTGTCCCCAGGGCCTATAGTGACACCGTGGGTACCCCCTTTATCCCATGAGCCCATTGTGACATCCCAGGACCCCGCGTTGTCCCCAGTGCCCATTGTGACATCCTGGGGACCCCCCTTGTCC
This sequence comes from Patagioenas fasciata, assembly GCF_037038585.1. Lineage (NCBI taxonomy): Eukaryota > Metazoa > Chordata > Aves > Columbiformes > Columbidae > Patagioenas > Patagioenas fasciata. The sequence goes on from NC_092545.1 coordinate 2,147,551, forward strand.
CCAGGGCTTATTGTGACATCCTGGGGACCGCCTTTGTCCCCAGGGCCCATTGTGACATCCCAGGACCCCAAGTTGTCCCCAGGGACCATTGTGACACCGTGGGGACCCCCTTTGTCCTCAGGGCCCGTTGTGAACATCCTGGGGACCCCCTTGTCCACACGACCCATCGTGGCACCGTGGGGACCCCCGGTTGTCCCCAGGGCCTATAGTGACACCGTGGGTACCCACTTTATCCCATGAGCCCATTGTGACATCCTGGGGACCCCCTTGTCCCCAGGGCCCATTGTGACACCATGGGGATCGCCTTTGTCCCCGTGGCCCATTGTGACATCCCAGGACCCCGCGTTGTCCCCAGGGCCCATTCTGACATCCTGGGGACCCCCCTTGTCCCCAGGGCTTATTGTGACATCCTGGGGACCCCTTTGTCCCAGGGGCACATTGTGGCACCATGGGGACCCCCTTTATCCCCAGGACCACTTGTGACATCCTGGGGACCCCCCTTGTCCCCAGTGCCCATTATGACATTCTGGGGACCCCCTTTGTCCCAGGGGCACATTGTGGCACCACGGGGACCCCCTTTGTCACCGGGGCCCATTGTGACATCCCAGGACCCCAAGTTGTCCCCAGGGCCCATTGTGACACCATGGGTACCCCCTTTGTCCCATGGGCCCATTGTGACATCCTGGGGACCCCCTTGTCGCCAGGGCCCATCATGGCACCGTGGGGACCCCCCTTTGTCCCCAGTGCCCATTGTGACATCCTGGGGACCCCCCTTGTCCCCATGGCTTATTGTGACACCCTGGGACCGCCTTTGTCCCCAGGGCCCATTGTGACGTCCCAGGACCCCCCATTGTCCCCAGGGACCATTGTGACATCCTGGGGACCCCCTTTGTCCCAAGACCCCATTGTGACATCCTGGGGACCCCGCCTTGTCCCCAAAGCCCATTGTGACATCCTGGGGACCCTCTTTGTCCCCAGGGCCCATTGTGGCACCATGGGGACACCCTTTGTCACTGGGGCCAGTTGTGACATCCCAGGACCCCACTTTGTCCCCAGGGCTTATTGTGATACCATGGGGACCCCCCTTGTCCCCAGGGCCCATTGTGACATTCAGGGGGACTCCTCTTTGTCCCCAGGGCCTATTGTGTCATCCTGGGGATCTCCCCTTGTCTCTAGGGCCCATTGTGAGACTGTGGAAGACCCCCTTTGTCCCCAAGTCCCATTGTGACGTCCCAGGACGCCTCGTTGTCCCCAGGACCCATTGTGACTCCATGGGAACCCCCCCTTGTCCCCAGGGCCCATTGTGACATCCTGGGACCCCCCTTTGTCCCCAGTGCTCATTGTGAAATCCTGGGGACCCACTTTGTCCCCAGGGCCCATTGTGGCACCATGGGGAGCGCCTTTGTCACTGGGGACCATTGTGACATTCCAGGATTTTACTTTGTCCCCGGGGCCCATTGTGACATCCTGGGGATCCCCCTTTGTCGCCAGGGCCCACTGTGACACCGTGGGCACCCTCTTTGTCCCATGGGCCCATTGTGACCTTCAAGGGACCCCCCATTGTCCCCAGGGCCCATTGTGACATCCTGGGTACCCCCTTTGTCCCCAAGACCCATTGTGACATCCTAGTACCCCCCGCAGTCCCCAGGGCCCATTGTGACATCCTGGGGATCCCTTTGGCCCCAGGGCCCATTGTGACAGGGCGGGGATCCCCCTTGTCCCCAGGGCCCATTGTGAAACCGTGGGGACCCTCTTGTCCCCAGGGCCCATTGTGGCACCGTGGAGACCCCCTCTTTGTCTCCAGTGCCCATTGTGACATCCTGGGGACCCCCTTTGTCCCCAGTGCTCATTGTGACAGGGTGGGACCCCCCTTGTACCCAGGGCCCGTTGTGACATCCTGGGGACCCCCTTTGTCCCCAGGGCCTATTGTGACATCCTGGGGAGTCCCCTTTATCTCCAGGGCCCATTGTGACATCCTGGGGACCCCCTTTGTCCCTAGGGTTCATTGTGACATCCCAGGACCCCCATTGTCCCCAGGGCCCATTGTGAACAACCTGGGGACCCCCCTTTTTCCCCGGGCCCATTGTGGCGTCCCAGGATGCTTCGTTGTCCCCTGGGCCCATTGTGACATCCCGGGGACCCCTTTTGTCCCCAGGGTCCATTGTGACATCCTGGGGCCTCCCTTTGTCCCCAGGGCCCATTGTGACATCGCAGGAGCCCCCATTGTCCCAAGGGCACATTGTTACATCCTGGGGACCCCCTTGTCCCCAGGGCCCATCGTGGCACCGTGGGGACCCCCCCTTTGTCTCCAGTGCCCATTGTGACATCCTTGGGACCCCCCTTGTCCCCAGGACCCGTTGTGACATCTTGCAGACCCCTATGTCACCAGAGCCCATTGTGATATCCTGGGGAGCCCCCTTTGTCCCCAGGGCCCATTGTGCACATCCTGTGGACCCCTCTTTGTCCCCAGGGCCCATTGTGATATCCTGGGGAGCCCTCTTTTTCCCCAGGGCCTATTCTGACATCCTGGGGACCCCCTTTGTCCCCCGGGCCCATTGTGACATCCTGAAGACCCCCTTTGTCCCCAGGGCCTATTGTGACATGCCAGGACCCCCCCTTTTCTCCAGGGCCCATTGTGACGTCCCAGGACCCCCTATTGTCCCCAGAGCCCATTGTGACATCCTGGGGAACCGCTTTGTCCCCAGGACCCATTGTGACGTCCCAGGACCCCCCTTGTCCCCAGGGCTCATTGTGATGTCCCAGGATCCCCATTGTCCCCAGAGCCCATTGTGATGTCCTGGGAACCCCCTTTGACCCCAGGGTCCATTGTGACACCATGGGGACCCCCTCTTGTCCCCAGGGACCATCGTGGTACCGTGGGGACCCCCTTGTCACTGGGGACCCATTGTGACACTATGGGGACCCCCCTTTGTGCCCAGGGCCCATTGTAACATCCTGGGGACCCCCTTGCCTCCAGGGCCCCTTGTGACATCAAAGGATCACCCTTTGTCCCCAGGACCCATTGTGACATCCCAGGACCCCACTTACTCCCCAGGGCCCATTGTGGCACCATGAGGACCCCCTTTGTCACTGGTGCCCATTGTGACATCCCAGGACCCCCCATTGTCTGCAGAGCCCATTGTGACACTATAGGGACCCCCCTTGTCACTGAGGACCCATTGTGACACCATGGGCACCTCCCCTTGTCATCAGAGCCCATCGTGACATCCCAAAACCCCCAATTGTCTCCAGGGCCCATTGTGACATCCTGGGGACCTCCCTTTCTCCCCAGGGCCCATTGTGACGTTCCAGGAACCCCCATTGTCCTCAGGGCCCATTGTGACATTCAGGGGACCCCCTTTGTCTTCAGGGCCCATTGTGACACCATGGAGACCCCATTTGTCACTCGGGCCCATTGTGACATCCTAGGACCCCCCATTGTCCCCAAGGCCCATTGCGACATCCTGGGGACCCCCCTTTGTCCTCAGGGCCCATTGTGACATTCAGGGCACCCCTCTTTGTCCCCAGGGCCCATTCTGATACCATGGGGACCACTTTGTCCCCAGGGCCCACTGTGACATCCTGGGGACGCCCTTTGTCCCCAGGGCCCATTTTGACACCATGTGCACCCCCCTTTGTGCCCAGGACCGATTGTGACATCCTGGGGACCCTCTTTGTCCCCAGGGCCCATTGTGACATCCTGGGGACACCCCATTGTCTCCAGGCCCCATTGTGAACATCCTGGGGACCCCCTTGTCCCCAGGGCCCATCGTGGCACCGTGGGGACCCCCCGTTGTCCCCAGGGCCTATAGTGACACCGTGGGTACCCCCTTTATCCCATGAGCCCATTGTGACATCCCAGGACCCCGCGTTGTCCCCAGTGCCCATTGTGACATCCTGGGGACCCCCCTTGTCCCCAGGGCTTATTGTGACATCCTGGGGACCGCCTTTGTCCCCAGGGCCCATTGTGACATCCTGGGGACCCCCCTTGTCCCCAGGGCTTATTGTGACATCCTGGGTACCCCCTTTGTCCCCAGTGCCCATTGTGACATCCTGGGGACCCCCCTTGTCCCCAGGGCTTATTGTGACATCCTGGGGACCGCCTTTGTCCCCAGGGCCCATTGTGACATCCCAGGACCCCAAGTTGTCCCCAGGGACCATTGTGACACCGTGGGGACCCCCTTTGTCCTCAGGGCCCGTTGTGAACATCCTGGGGACCCCCTTGTCCACACGACCCATCGTGGCACCGTGGGGACCCCCGGTTGTCCCCAGGGCCTATAGTGACACCGTGGGTACCCCCTTTATCCCATGAGCCCATTGTGACATCCTGGGGACCCCCTTGTCCCCAGGGCCCATTGTGACACCATGGGGATCGCCTTTGTCCCCGTGGCCCATTGTGACATCCCAGGACCCCGCGTTGTCCCCAGGGCCCATTCTGACATCCTGGGGACCCCCCTTGTCCCCAGGGCTTATTGTGACATCCTGGGGACCCCTTTGTCCCAGGGGCACATTGTGGCACCATGGGGACCCCCTTTATCCCCAGGACCACTTGTGACATCCTGGGGACCCCCCTTGTCCCCAGTGCCCATTATGACATTCTGGGGACCCCCTTTGTCCCAGGGGCACATTGTGGCACCACGGGGACCCCCTTTGTCACCGGGGCCCATTGTGACATCCCAGGACCCCAAGTTGTCCCCAGGGCCCATTGTGACACCATGGGTACCCCCTTTGTCCCATGGGCCCATTGTGACATCCTGGGGACCCCCTTGTCGCCAGGGCCCATCATGGCACCGTGGGGACCCCCCTTTGTCCCCAGTGCCCATTGTGACATCCTGGGGACCCCCCTTGTCCCCATGGCTTATTGTGACACCCTGGGACCGCCTTTGTCCCCAGGGCCCATTGTGACGTCCCAGGACCCCCCATTGTCCCCAGGGACCATTGTGACATCCTGGGGACCCCCTTTGTCCCAAGACCCCATTGTGACATCCTGGGGACCCCGCCTTGTCCCCAAAGCCCATTGTGACATCCTGGGGACCCTCTTTGTCCCCAGGGCCCATTGTGGCACCATGGGGACACCCTTTGTCACTGGGGCCAGTTGTGACATCCCAGGACCCCACTTTGTCCCCAGGGCTTATTGTGATACCATGGGGACCCCCCTTGTCCCCAGGGCCCATTGTGACATTCAGGGGGACTCCTCTTTGTCCCCAGGGCCTATTGTGTCATCCTGGGGATCTCCCCTTGTCTCTAGGGCCCATTGTGAGACTGTGGAAGACCCCCTTTGTCCCCAAGTCCCATTGTGACGTCCCAGGACGCCTCGTTGTCCCCAGGACCCATTGTGACTCCATGGGAACCCCCCCTTGTCCCCAGGGCCCATTGTGACATCCTGGGACCCCCCTTTGTCCCCAGTGCTCATTGTGAAATCCTGGGGACCCACTTTGTCCCCAGGGCCCATTGTGGCACCATGGGGAGCGCCTTTGTCACTGGGGACCATTGTGACATTCCAGGATTTTACTTTGTCCCCGGGGCCCATTGTGACATCCTGGGGATCCCCCTTTGTCGCCAGGGCCCACTGTGACACCGTGGGCACCCTCTTTGTCCCATGGGCCCATTGTGACCTTCAAGGGACCCCCCATTGTCCCCAGGGCCCATTGTGACATCCTGGGTACCCCCTTTGTCCCCAAGACCCATTGTGACATCCTAGTACCCCCCGCAGTCCCCAGGGCCCATTGTGACATCCTGGGGATCCCATTGGCCCCAGGGCCCATTGTGACAGGGCGGGGATCCCCCTTGTCCCCAGGGCCCATTGTGAAACCGTGGGGACCCTCTTGTCCCCAGGGCCCATTGTGGCACCGTGGAGACCCCCTCTTTGTCTCCAGTGCCCATTGTGACATCCTGGGGACCCCCTTTGTCCCCAGTGCTCATTGTGACAGGGTGGGACCCCCCTTGTACCCAGGGCCCGTTGTGACATCCTGGGGACCCCCTTTGTCCCCAGGGCCTATTGTGACATCCTGGGGAGTCCCCTTTATCTCCAGGGCCCATTGTGACATCCTGGGGACCCCCTTTGTCCCTAGGGTTCATTGTGACATCCCAGGACCCCCATTGTCCCCAGGGCCCATTGTGAACAACCTGGGGACCCCCCTTTTTCCCCGGGCCCATTGTGGCGTCCCAGGATGCTTCGTTGTCCCCTGGGCCCATTGTGACATCCCGGGGACCCCTTTTGTCCCCAGGGTCCATTGTGACATCCTGGGGCCTCCCTTTGTCCCCAGGGCCCATTGTGACATCGCAGGAGCCCCCATTGTCCCAAGGGCACATTGTTACATCCTGGGGACCCCCTTGTCCCCAGGGCCCATCGTGGCACCGTGGGGACCCCCCCTTTGTCTCCAGTGCCCATTGTGACATCCTTGGGACCCCCCTTGTCCCCAGGACCCGTTGTGACATCTTGCAGACCCCTATGTCACCAGAGCCCATTGTGATATCCTGGGGAGCCCCCTTTGTCCCCAGGGCCCATTGTGCACATCCTGTGGACCCCTCTTTGTCCCCAGGGCCCATTGTGATATCCTGGGGAGCCCTCTTTTTCCCCAGGGCCTATTCTGACATCCTGGGGACCCCCTTTGTCCCCCGGGCCCATTGTGACATCCTGAAGACCCCCTTTGTCCCCAGGGCCTATTGTGACATGCCAGGACCCCCCCTTTTCTCCAGGGCCCATTGTGACGTCCCAGGACCCCCTATTGTCCCCAGAGCCCATTGTGACATCCTGGGGAACCGCTTTGTCCCCAGGACCCATTGTGACGTCCCAGGACCCCCCTTGTCCCCAGGGCTCATTGTGATGTCCCAGGATCCCCATTGTCCCCAGAGCCCATTGTGATGTCCTGGGAACCCCCTTTGACCCCAGGGTCCATTGTGACACCATGGGGACCCCCTCTTGTCCCCAGGGACCATCGTGGTACCGTGGGGACCCCCTTGTCACTGGGGACCCATTGTGACACTATGGGGACCCCCCTTTGTGCCCAGGGCCCATTGTAACATCCTGGGGACCCCCTTGCCTCCAGGGCCCCTTGTGACATCAAAGGATCACCCTTTGTCCCCAGGACCCATTGTGACATCCCAGGACCCCACTTACTCCCCAGGGCCCATTGTGGCACCATGAGGACCCCCTTTGTCACTGGTGCCCATTGTGACATCCCAGGACCCCCCATTGTCTGCAGAGCCCATTGTGACACTATAGGGACCCCCCTTGTCACTGAGGACCCATTGTGACACCATGGGCACCTCCCCTTGTCGTCAGAGCCCATCGTGACATCCCAAAACCCCCAATTGTCTCCAGGGCCCATTGTGACATCCTGGGGACCTCCCTTTCTCCCCAGGGCCCATTGTGACGTTCCAGGAACCCCCATTGTCCTCAGGGCCCATTGTGACATTCAGGGGACCCCCTTTGTCTTCAGGGCCCATTGTGACACCATGGAGACCCCATTTGTCACTCGGGCCCATTGTGACATCCTAGGACCCCCCATTGTCCCCAAGGCCCATTGCGACATCCTGGGGACCCCCCTTTGTCCTCAGGGCCCATTGTGACATTCAGGGCACCCCTCTTTGTCCCCAGGGCCCATTCTGATACCATGGGGACCACTTTGTCCCCAGGGCCCACTGTGACATCCTGGGGACGCCCTTTGTCCCCAGGGCCCATTTTGACACCATGTGCACCCCCCTTTGTGCCCAGGACCGATTGTGACATCCTGGGGACCCTCTTTGTCCCCAGGGCCCATTGTGACATCCTGGGGACACCCCATTGTCTCCAGGCCCCATTGTGAACATCCTGGGGACCCCCTTGTCCCCAGGGCCCATCGTGGCACCGTGGGGACCCCCCGTTGTCCCCAGGGCCTATAGTGACACCGTGGGTACCCCCTTTATCCCATGAGCCCATTGTGACATCCCAGGACCCCGCGTTGTCCCCAGTGCCCATTGTGACATCCTGGGGACCCCCCTTGTCCCCAGGGCTTATTGTGACATCCTGGGGACCGCCTTTGTCCCCAGGGCCCATTGTGACATCCTGGGGACCCCCCTTGTCCCCAGGGCTTATTGTGACATCCTGGGTACCCCCTTTGTCCCCAGTGCCCATTGTGACATCCTGGGGACCCCCCTTGTCCCCAGGGCTTATTGTGACATCCTGGGGACCGCCTTTGTCCCCAGGGCCCATTGTGACATCCCAGGACCCCAAGTTGTCCCCAGGGACCATTGTGACACCGTGGGGACCCCCTTTGTCCTCAGGGCCCGTTGTGAACATCCTGGGGACCCCCTTGTCCACACGACCCATCGTGGCACCGTGGGGACCCCCGGTTGTCCCCAGGGCCTATAGTGACACCGTGGGTACCCCCTTTATCCCATGAGCCCATTGTGACATCCTGGGGACCCCCTTGTCCCCAGGGCCCATTGTGACACCATGGGGATCGCCTTTGTCCCCGTGGCCCATTGTGACATCCCAGGACCCCGCGTTGTCCCCAGGGCCCATTCTGACATCCTGGGGACCCCCCTTGTCCCCAGGGCTTATTGTGACATCCTGGGGACCCCTTTGTCCCAGGGGCACATTGTGGCACCATGGGGACCCCCTTTATCCCCAGGACCACTTGTGACATCCTGGGGACCCCCCTTGTCCCCAGTGCCCATTATGACATTCTGGGGACCCCCTTTGTCCCAGGGGCACATTGTGGCACCACGGGGACCCCCTTTGTCACCGGGGCCCATTGTGACATCCCAGGACCCCAAGTTGTCCCCAGGGCCCATTGTGACACCATGGGTACCCCCTTTGTCCCATGGGCCCATTGTGACATCCTGGGGACCCCCTTGTCGCCAGGGCCCATCATGGCACCGTGGGGACCCCCCTTTGTCCCCAGTGCCCATTGTGACATCCTGGGGACCCCCCTTGTCCCCATGGCTTATTGTGACACCCTGGGACCGCCTTTGTCCCCAGGGCCCATTGTGACGTCCCAGGACCCCCCATTGTCCCCAGGGACCATTGTGACATCCTGGGGACCCCCTTTGTCCCAAGACCCCATTGTGACATCCTGGGGACCCCGCCTTGTCCCCAAAGCCCATTGTGACATCCTGGGGACCCTCTTTGTCCCCAGGGCCCATTGTGGCACCACGGGGACCCCCTTTGTCACCGGGGCCCATTGTGACATCCCAGGACCCCAAGTTGTCCCCAGGGCCCATTGTGACACCATGGGTACCCCCTTTGTCCCATGGGCCCATTGTGACATCCTGGGGACCCCCTTGTCGCCAGGGCCCATCATGGCACCGTGGGGACCCCCCTTTGTCCCCAGTGCCCATTGTGACATCCTGGGGACCCCCCTTGTCCCCATGGCTTATTGTGACACCCTGGGACCGCCTTTGTCCCCAGGGCCCATTGTGACGTCCCAGGACCCCCCATTGTCCCCAGGGACCATTGTGACATCCTGGGGACCCCCTTTGTCCCAAGACCCCATTGTGACATCCTGGGGACCCCGCCTTGTCCCCAAAGCCCATTGTGACATCCTGGGGACCCTCTTTGTCCCCAGGGCCCATTGTGGCACCATGGGGACACCCTTTGTCACTGGGGCCAGTTGTGACATCCCAGGACCCCACTTTGTCCCCAGGGCTTATTGTGATACCATGGGGACCCCCCTTGTCCCCAGGGCCCATTGTGACATTCAGGGGGACTCCTCTTTGTCCCCAGGGCCCACTGTGACATCCTGGGGACGCCCTTTGTCCCCAGGGCCCATTTTGACACCATGTGCACCCCCCTTTGTGCCCAGGACCGATTGTGACATCCTGGGGACCCTCTTTGTCCCCAGGGCCCATTGTGACATCCTGGGGACACCCCATTGTCTCCAGGCCCCATTGTGAACATCCTGGGGACCCCCTTGTCCCCAGGGCCCATCGTGGCACCGTGGGGACCCCCCGTTGTCCCCAGGGCCTATAGTGACACCGTGGGTACCCCCTTTATCCCATGAGCCCATTGTGACATCCCAGGACCCCGCGTTGTCCCCAGTGCCCATTGTGACATCCTGGGGACCCCCCTTGTCCCCAGGGCTTATTGTGACATCCTGGGGACCGCCTTTGTCCCCAGGGCCCATTGTGACATCCTGGGGACCCCCCTTGTCCCCAGGGCTTATTGTGACATCCTGGGTACCCCCTTTGTCCCCAGTGCCCATTGTGACATCCTGGGGACCCCCCTTGTCCCCAGGGCTTATTGTGACATCCTGGGGACCGCCTTTGTCCCCAGGGCCCATTGTGACATCCCAGGACCCCAAGTTGTCCCCAGGGACCATTGTGACACCGTGGGGACCCCCTTTGTCCTCAGGGCCCGTTGTGAACATCCTGGGGACCCCCTTGTCCACACGACCCATCGTGGCACCGTGGGGACCCCCGGTTGTCCCCAGGGCCTATAGTGACACCGTGGGTACCCCCTTTATCCCATGAGCCCATTGTGACATCCTGGGGACCCCCTTGTCCCCAGGGCCCATTGTGACACCATGGGGATCGCCTTTGTCCCCGTGGCCCATTGTGACATCCCAGGACCCCGCGTTGTCCCCAGGGCCCATTCTGACATCCTGGGGACCCCCCTTGTCCCCAGGGCTTATTGTGACATCCTGGGGACCCCTTTGTCCCAGGGGCACATTGTGGCACCATGGGGACCCCCTTTATCCCCAGGACCACTTGTGACATCCTGGGGACCCCCCTTGTCCCCAGTGCCCATTATGACATTCTGGGGACCCCCTTTGTCCCAGGGGCACATTGTGGCACCACGGGGACCCCCTTTGTCACCGGGGCCCATTGTGACATCCCAGGACCCCAAGTTGTCCCCAGGGCCCATTGTGACACCATGGGTACCCCCTTTGTCCCATGGGCCCATTGTGACATCCTGGGGACCCCCTTGTCGCCAGGGCCCATCATGGCACCGTGGGGACCCCCCTTTGTCCCCAGTGCCCATTGTGACATCCTGGGGACCCCCCCTTGTCCCCATGGCTTATTGTGACACCCTGGGACCGCCTTTGTCCCCAGGGCCCATTGTGACGTCCCAGGACCCCCCATTGTCCCCAGGGACCATTGTGACATCCTGGGGACCCCCTTTGTCCCAAGACCCCATTGTGACATCCTGGGGACCCCGCCTTGTCCCCAAAGCCCATTGTGACATCCTGGGGACCCTCTTTGTCCCCAGGGCCCATTGTGGCACCATGGGGACACCCTTTGTCACTGGGGCCAGTTGTGACATCCCAGGACCCCACTTTGTCCCCAGGGCTTATTGTGATACCATGGGGACCCCCCTTGTCCCCAGGGCCCATTGTGACATTCAGGGGGACTCCTCTTTGTCCCCAGGGCCTATTGTGTCATCCTGGGGATCTCCCCTTGTCTCTAGGGCCCATTGTGAGACTGTGGAAGACCCCCTTTGTCCCCAAGTCCCATTGTGACGTCCCAGGACGCCTCGTTGTCCCCAGGACCCATTGTGACTCCATGGGAACCCCCCCTTGTCCCCAGGGCCCATTGTGACATCCTGGGACCCCCCTTTGTCCCCAGTGCTCATTGTGAAATCCTGGGGACCCACTTTGTCCCCAGGGCCCATTGTGGCACCATGGGGAGCGCCTTTGTCACTGGGGACCATTGTGACATTCCAGGATTTTACTTTGTCCCCGGGGCCCATTGTGACATCCTGGGGATCCCCCTTTGTCGCCAGGGCCCACTGTGACACCGTGGGCACCCTCTTTGTCCCATGGGCCCATTGTGACCTTCAAGGGACCCCCCATTGTCCCCAGGGCCCATTGTGACATCCTGGGGACCCCCTTGCCTCCAGGGCCCCTTGTGACATCAAAGGATCACCCTTTGTCCCCAGGACCCATTGTGACATCCCAGGACCCCACTTACTCCCCAGGGCCCATTGTGGCACCATGAGGACCCCCTTTGTCACTGGTGCCCATTGTGACATCCCAGGACCCCCCATTGTCTGCAGAGCCCATTGTGACACTATAGGGACCCCCCTTGTCACTGAGGACCCATTGTGACACCATGGGCACCTCCCCTTGTCGTCAGAGCCCATCGTGACATCCCAAAACCCCCAATTGTCTCCAGGGCCCATTGTGACATCCTGGGGACCTCCCTTTCTCCCCAGGGCCCATTGTGACGTTCCAGGAACCCCCATTGTCCTCAGGGCCCATTGTGACATTCAGGGGACCCCCTTTGTCTTCAGGGCCCATTGTGACACCATGGAGACCCCATTTGTCACTCGGGCCCATTGTGACATCCTAGGACCCCCCATTGTCCCCAAGGCCCATTGCGACATCCTGGGGACCCCCCTTTGTCCTCAGGGCCCATTGTGACATTCAGGGCACCCCTCTTTGTCCCCAGGGCCCATTCTGATACCATGGGGACCACTTTGTCCCCAGGGCCCACTGTGACATCCTGGGGACGCCCTTTGTCCCCAGGGCCCATTTTGACACCATGTGCACCCCCCTTTGTGCCCAGGACCGATTGTGACATCCTGGGGACCCTCTTTGTCCCCAGGGCCCATTGTGACATCCTGGGGACACCCCATTGTCTCCAGGCCCCATTGTGAACATCCTGGGGACCCCCTTGTCCCCAGGGCCCATCGTGGCACCGTGGGGACCCCCCGTTGTCCCCAGGGCCTATAGTGACACCGTGGGTACCTTCTTTATCCCATGAGCCCATTGTGACATCCCAGGACCCCGCGTTGTCCCCAGTGCCCATTGTGACATCCTGGGGACCCCCCTTGTCCCCAGGGCTTATTGTGACATCCTGGGGACCGCCTTTGTCCCCAGGGCCCATTGTGACATCCTGGGGACCCCCCTTGTCCCCAGGGCTTATTGTGACATCCTGGGTACCCCCTTTGTCCCCAGTGCCCATTGTGACATCCTGGGGACCCCCCTTGTCCCCAGGGCTTATTGTGACATCCTGGGGACCGCCTTTGTCCCCAGGGCCCATTGTGACATCCCAGGACCCCAAGTTGTCCCCAGGGACCATTGTGACACCGTGGGGACCCCCTTTGTCCTCAGGGCCCGTTGTGAACATCCTGGGGACCCCCTTGTCCACACGACCCATCGTGGCACCGTGGGGACCCCCGGTTGTCCCCAGGGCCTATAGTGACACCGTGGGTACCCCCTTTATCCCATGAGCCCATTGTGACATCCTGGGGACCCCCTTGTCCCCAGGGCCCATTGTGACACCATGGGGATCGCCTTTGTCCCCGTGGCCCATTGTGACATCCCAGGACCCCGCGTTGTCCCCAGGGCCCATTCTGACATCCTGGGGACCCCCCTTGTCCCCAGGGCTTATTGTGACATCCTGGGGACCCCTTTGTCCCAGGGGCACATTGTGGCACCATGGGGACCCCCTTTATCCCCAGGACCACTTGTGACATCCTGGGGACCCCCCTTGTCCCCAGTGCCCATTATGACATTCTGGGGACCCCCTTTGTCCCAGGGGCACATTGTGGCACCACGGGGACCCCCTTTGTCACCGGGGCCCATTGTGACATCCCAGGACCCCAAGTTGTCCCCAGGGCCCATTGTGACACCATGGGTACCCCCTTTGTCCCATGGGCCCATTGTGACATCCTGGGGACCCCCTTGTCGCCAGGGCCCATCATGGCACCGTGGGGACCCCCCTTTGTCCCCAGTGCCCATTGTGACATCCTGGGGACCCCCCTTGTCCCCATGGCTTATTGTGACACCCTGGGACCGCCTTTGTCCCCAGGGCCCATTGTGACGTCCCAGGACCCCCCATTGTCCCCAGGGACCATTGTGACATCCTGGGGACCCCCTTTGTCCCAAGACCCCATTGTGACATCCTGGGGACCCCGCCTTGTCCCCAAAGCCCATTGTGACATCCTGGGGACCCTCTTTGTCCCCAGGGCCCATTGTGGCACCATGGGGACACCCTTTGTCACTGGGGCCAGTTGTGACATCCCAGGACCCCACTTTGTCCCCAGGGCTTATTGTGATACCATGGGGACCCCCCTTGTCCCCAGGGCCCATTGTGACATTCAGGGGGACTCCTCTTTGTCCCCAGGGCCTATTGTGTCATCCTGGGGATCTCCCCTTGTCTCTAGGGCCCATTGTGAGACTGTGGAAGACCCCCTTTGTCCCCAAGTCCCATTGTGACGTCCCAGGACGCCTCGTTGTCCCCAGGACCCATTGTGACTCCATGGGAACCCCCCCTTGTCCCCAGGGCCCATTGTGACATCCTGGGACCCCCCTTTGTCCCCAGTGCTCATTGTGAAATCCTGGGGACCCACTTTGTCCCCAGGGCCCATTGTGGCACCATGGGGAGCGCCTTTGTCACTGGGGACCATTGTGACATTCCAGGATTTTACTTTGTCCCCGGGGCCCATTGTGACATCCTGGGGATCCCCCTTTGTCGCCAGGGCCCACTGTGACACCGTGGGCACCCTCTTTGTCCCATGGGCCCATTGTGACCTTCAAGGGACCCCCCATTGTCCCCAGGGCCCATTGTGACATCCTGGGTACCCCCTTTGTCCCCAAGACCCATTGTGACATCCTAGTACCCCCCGCAGTCCCCAGGGCCCATTGTGACATCCTGGGGATCCCTTTGGCCCCAGGGCCCATTGTGACAGGGCGGGGATCCCCCTTGTCCCCAGGGCCCATTGTGAAACCGTGGGGACCCTCTTGTCCCCAGGGCCCATTGTGGCACCGTGGAGACCCCCTCTTTGTCTCCAGTGCCCATTGTGACATCCTGGGGACCCCCTTTGTCCCCAGTGCTCATTGTGACAGGGTGGGACCCCCCTTGTACCCAGGGCCCGTTGTGACATCCTGGGGACCCCCTTTGTCCCCAGGGCCTATTGTGACATCCTGGGGAGTCCCCTTTATCTCCAGGGCCCATTGTGACATCCTGGGGACCCCCTTTGTCCCTAGGGTTCATTGTGACATCCCAGGACCCCCATTGTCCCCAGGGCCCATTGTGAACAACCTGGGGACCCCCCTTTTTCCCCGGGCCCATTGTGGCGTCCCAGGATGCTTCGTTGTCCCCTGGGCCCATTGTGACATCCCGGGGACCCCTTTTGTCCCCAGGGTCCATTGTGACATCCTGGGGCCTCCCTTTGTCCCCAGGGCCCATTGTGACATCGCAGGAGCCCCCATTGTCCCAAGGGCACATTGTTACATCCTGGGGACCCCCTTGTCCCCAGGGCCCATCGTGGCACCGTGGGGACCCCCCCTTTGTCTCCAGTGCCCATTGTGACATCCTTGGGACCCCCCTTGTCCCCAGGACCCGTTGTGACATCTTGCAGACCCCTATGTCACCAGAGCCCATTGTGATATCCTGGGGAGCCCCCTTTGTCCCCAGGGCCCATTGTGCACATCCTGTGGACCCCTCTTTGTCCCCAGGGCCCATTGTGATATCCTGGGGAGCCCTCTTTTTCCCCAGGGCCTATTCTGACATCCTGGGGACCCCCTTTGTCCCCCGGGCCCATTGTGACATCCTGAAGACCCCCTTTGTCCCCAGGGCCTATTGTGACATGCCAGGACCCCCCCTTTTCTCCAGGGCCCATTGTGACGTCCCAGGACCCCCTATTGTCCCCAGAGCCCATTGTGACATCCTGGGGAACCGCTTTGTCCCCAGGACCCATTGTGACGTCCCAGGACCCCCCTTGTCCCCAGGGCTCATTGTGATGTCCCAGGATCCCCATTGTCCCCAGAGCCCATTGTGATGTCCTGGGAACCCCCTTTGACCCCAGGGTCCATTGTGACACCATGGGGACCCCCTCTTGTCCCCAGGGACCATCGTGGTACCGTGGGGACCCCCTTGTCACTGGGGACCCATTGTGACACTATGGGGACCCCCCTTTGTGCCCAGGGCCCATTGTAACATCCTGGGGACCCCCTTGCCTCCAGGGCCCCTTGTGACATCAAAGGATCACCCTTTGTCCCCAGGACCCATTGTGACATCCCAGGACCCCACTTACTCCCCAGGGCCCATTGTGGCACCATGAGGACCCCCTTTGTCACTGGTGCCCATTGTGACATCCCAGGACCCCCCATTGTCTGCAGAGCCCATTGTGACACTATAGGGACCCCCCTTGTCACTGAGGACCCATTGTGACACCATGGGCACCTCCCCTTGTCGTCAGAGCCCATCGTGACATCCCAAAACCCCCAATTGTCTCCAGGGCCCATTGTGACATCCTGGGGACCTCCCTTTCTCCCCAGGGCCCATTGTGACGTTCCAGGAACCCCCATTGTCCTCAGGGCCCATTGTGACATTCAGGGGACCCCCTTTGTCTTCAGGGCCCATTGTGACACCATGGAGACCCCATTTGTCACTCGGGCCCATTGTGACATCCTAGGACCCCCCATTGTCCCCAAGGCCCATTGCGACATCCTGGGGACCCCCCTTTGTCCTCAGGGCCCATTGTGACATTCAGGGCACCCCTCTTTGTCCCCAGGGCCCATTCTGATACCATGGGGACCACTTTGTCCCCAGGGCCCACTGTGACATCCTGGGGACGCCCTTTGTCCCCAGGGCCCATTTTGACACCATGTGCACCCCCCTTTGTGCCCAGGACCGATTGTGACATCCTGGGGACCCTCTTTGTCCCCAGGGCCCATTGTGACATCCTGGGGACACCCCATTGTCTCCAGGCCCCATTGTGAACATCCTGGGGACCCCCTTGTCCCCAGGGCCCATCGTGGCACCGTGGGGACCCCCCGTTGTCCCCAGGGCCTATAGTGACACCGTGGGTACCCCCTTTATCCCATGAGCCCATTGTGACATCCCAGGACCCCGCGTTGTCCCCAGTGCCCATTGTGACATCCTGGGGACCCCCCTTGTCCCCAGGGCTTATTGTGACATCCTGGGGACCGCCTTTGTCCCCAGGGCCCATTGTGACATCCTGGGGACCCCCCTTGTCCCCAGGGCTTATTGTGACATCCTGGGTACCCCCTTTGTCCCCAGTGCCCATTGTGACATCCTGGGGACCCCCCTTGTCCCCAGGGCTTATTGTGACATCCTGGGGACCGCCTTTGTCCCCAGGGCCCATTGTGACATCCCAGGACCCCAAGTTGTCCCCAGGGACCATTGTGACACCGTGGGGACCCCCTTTGTCCTCAGGGCCCGTTGTGAACATCCTGGGGACCCCCTTGTCCACACGACCCATCGTGGCACCGTGGGGACCCCCGGTTGTCCCCAGGGCCTATAGTGACACCGTGGGTACCCCCTTTATCCCATGAGCCCATTGTGACATCCTGGGGACCCCCTTGTCCCCAGGGCCCATTGTGACACCATGGGGATCGCCTTTGTCCCCGTGGCCCATTGTGACATCCCAGGACCCCGCGTTGTCCCCAGGGCCCATTCTGACATCCTGGGGACCCCCCTTGTCCCCAGGGCTTATTGTGACATCCTGGGGACCCCTTTGTCCCAGGGGCACATTGTGGCACCATGGGGACCCCCTTTATCCCCAGGACCACTTGTGACATCCTGGGGACCCCCCTTGTCCCCAGTGCCCATTATGACATTCTGGGGACCCCCTTTGTCCCAGGGGCACATTGTGGCACCACGGGGACCCCCTTTGTCACCGGGGCCCATTGTGACATCCCAGGACCCCAAGTTGTCCCCAGGGCCCATTGTGACACCATGGGTACCCCCTTTGTCCCATGGGCCCATTGTGACATCCTGGGGACCCCCTTGTCGCCAGGGCCCATCATGGCACCGTGGGGACCCCCCTTTGTCCCCAGTGCCCATTGTGACATCCTGGGGACCCCCCTTGTCCCCATGGCTTATTGTGACACCCTGGGACCGCCTTTGTCCCCAGGGCCCATTGTGACGTCCCAGGACCCCCCATTGTCCCCAGGGACCATTGTGACATCCTGGGGACCCCCTTTGTCCCAAGACCCCATTGTGACATCCTGGGGACCCCGCCTTGTCCCCAAAGCCCATTGTGACATCCTGGGGACCCTCTTTGTCCCCAGGGCCCATTGTGGCACCATGGGGACACCCTTTGTCACTGGGGCCAGTTGTGACATCCCAGGACCCCACTTTGTCCCCAGGGCTTATTGTGATACCATGGGGACCCCCCTTGTCCCCAGGGCCCATTGTGACATTCAGGGGGACTCCTCTTTGTCCCCAGGGCCTATTGTGTCATCCTGGGGATCTCCCCTTGTCTCTAGGGCCCATTGTGAGACTGTGGAAGACCCCCTTTGTCCCCAAGTCCCATTGTGACGTCCCAGGACGCCTCGTTGTCCCCAGGACCCATTGTGACTCCATGGGAACCCCCCCTTGTCCCCAGGGCCCATTGTGACATCCTGGGACCCCCCTTTGTCCCCAGTGCTCATTGTGAAATCCTGGGGACCCACTTTGTCCCCAGGGCCCATTGTGGCACCATGGGGAGCGCCTTTGTCACTGGGGACCATTGTGACATTCCAGGATTTTACTTTGTCCCCGGGGCCCATTGTGACATCCTGGGGATCCCCCTTTGTCGCCAGGGCCCACTGTGACACCGTGGGCACCCTCTTTGTCCCATGGGCCCATTGTGACCTTCAAGGGACCCCCCATTGTCCCCAGGGCCCATTGTGACATCCTGGGTACCCCCTTTGTCCTCAAGACCCATTGTGACATCCTAGTACCCCCCGCAGTCCCCAGGGCCCATTGTGACATCCTGGGGATCCCTTTGGCCCCAGGGCCCATTGTGACAGGGCGGGGATCCCCCTTGTCCCCAGGGCCCATTGTGAAACCGTGGGGACCCTCTTGTCCCCAGGGCCCATTGTGGCACCGTGGAGACCCCCTCTTTGTCTCCAGTGCCCATTGTGACATCCTGGGGACCCCCTTTGTCCCCAATGCTCATTGTGACAGGGTGGGACCCCCCTTGTACCCAGGGCCCGTTGTGACATCCTGGGGACCCCCTTTGTCCCCAGGGCCTATTGTGACATCCTGGGGAGTCCCCTTTATCTCCAGGGCCCATTGTGACATCCTGGGGACCCCCTTTGTCCCTAGGGTTCATTGTGACATCCCAGGACCCCCATTGTCCCCAGGGCCCATTGTGAACAACCTGGGGACCCCCCTTTTTCCCCGGGCCCATTGTGGCGTCCCAGGATGCTTCGTTGTCCCCTGGGCCCATTGTGACATCCCGGGGACCCCTTTTGTCCCCAGGGTCCATTGTGACATCCTGGGGCCTCCCTTTGTCCCCAGGGCCCATTGTGACATCGCAGGAGCCCCCATTGTCCCAAGGGCACATTGTTACATCCTGGGGACCCCCTTGTCCCCAGGGCCCATCGTGGCACCGTGGGGACCCCCCCTTTGTCTCCAGTGCCCATTGTGACATCCTTGGGACCCCCCTTGTCACCAGGACCCGTTGTGACATCTTGGGGACCCCTATGTCACCAGAGCCCATTGTGATATCCTGGGGAGCCCCCTTTGTCCCCAGGGCCCATTGTGCACATCCTGTGGACCCCTCTTTGTCCCCAGGGCCCATTGTGATATCCTGGGGAGCCCTCTTTTTCCCCAGGGCCTATTGTGACATCCTGGGGACCCCCTTTGTCCCCCGGGCCCATTGTGACATCCTGAAGACCCCCTTTGTCCCCAGGGCCTATTGTGACATCCCAGGACCCCCCCTTTTCTCCAGGGCCCATTGTGACGTCCCAGGACCCCCTATTGTCCCCAGAGCCCATTGTGACATCCCAGGACCCCCCATTGTCTCCAGGCCCCATTATACACATCCTGGGGTCCCCCTTTGTCCCCAGGGCCCATTGTGACGTCCCAGGATGCCCCATTGTCCCCTGGGCCCATTGTGAAATCATGGGGACCCCCTTTGTCCCCAGGGCCTATTGTGACATCCCAGGACCCCCCATTGTCCCCAGGGCCCATTGTGACACCGTGGAGACCCTCCTTGTCCTCAGGGCCCATTATGACATTCAGGGGACTCCTCTTTGTCCCCAGGGACTATTGTGACATCCTGGGGACCCCCCTTTACTCCAGGGCCCATTGTGACACCGTGGAGACCCCATTTGTCACTGGGGCCCATTGTGACATCCCAGGACACCCCATTGTCCCCAGGGCCCACTGAGACATCCCGGCGACCACCCTTTGTCCCCAGGGCCCATTATGCACATTCAGGGGACACCCCTTTGTCCCCAAGGCCCATTGTGACATCCTGGGGACACCCCATTGTCCCCAAGGCCCATTGTGGCACCATGGGGACCCCCTTTGTCCCCAGTGCCCATTGTGACATCTTAGGACCCCACTTTGTCCCCAGGGCCCATTGTGACATCCTGGGGACCACCTGTGTCCCCAGGGCCCATTGTGACATCCCAGGACCCCCCATTTTCCTCAGGGCGCATTGTGACATCCTGGGGACCCCCTTTGTCCCCAGGGGCCATTGTGACATACCAGGACCCATTCTTGTCCCCAGAGTCCATTGTGACATCGTGGGCAGCCCCCTTTGTCCCCAGGCCCATTGTGACATCCTGGGGACCCTGTTGTCTCAAGGGCCCATTGTGACACCGTGGGGACCCCCTTTGTCACTGGGGCCCATTGTGGCATACCAGGACTCCACTTTGTCCCCAGGGCCCATTGTGACACCGTGGGGACCCCTTTGTCCCCAGGACCCATTGTGACATCCCATGACCCCCCTTGTCCCCAGGGCCCATTGTGACATCCTGGGGACCCCTTTGTCCCCAGGCACCATTGTGACAGGGTGGGACCCCCCTTGTACCCAGGGCCCGTTGTGACATCCTGGGGACCCCCTTTGTCCCCAGGGCCTATTGTGACATCCTGGGGAGTCCCCTTTATCCCCAGGGCCCATTGTGACATCCTCGGGACCCCCTTTGTCCCTAGGGTTCATTGTGACATCCCAGGACCCCCATTGTCCCCAGGGCCCATTGTGAACAACCTGGGGACCCCCCTTTTTCCCCGGGCCCATTGTGGCGTCCCAGGATGCCTAGTTGTCCCCTGGGCCCATTGTGACATCCCGGGGACCCCTTTTGTCCCCAGGGTCCATTGTGACATCCTGGGGCCTCCCTTTGTCCCCAGGGCCCATTGTGACATCGCAGGAGCCCCCATTGTCCCAAGGGCACATTGTTACATCCTGGGGACCCCCTTGTCCCCAGGGCCCATCGTGGCACCGTGGGGACCCCCCCTTTGTCTCCAGTGCCCATTGTGACATCCTTGGGACCCCCCTTGTCACCAGGACCCGTTGTGACATCTTGGGGACCCCTATGTCACCAGAGCCCATTGTGATATCCTGGGGAGCCCCCTTTGTCCCCAGGGCCCATTGTGCACATCCTGTGGACCCCTCTTTGTCCCCAGGGCCCATTGTGATATCCTGGGGAGCCCTCTTTTTCCCCAGGGCCTATTGTGACATCCTGGGGACCCCCTTTGTCCCCCGGGCCCATTGTGACATCCTGAAGACCCCCTTTGTCCCCAGGGCCTATTGTGACATCCCAGGACCCCCCCTTTTCTCCAGGGCCCATTGTGACGTCCCAGGACCCCCTATTGTCCCCAGAGCCCATTGTGACATCCCAGGACCCCCCATTGTCTCCAGGCCCCATTATACACATCCTGGGGTCCCCCTTTGTCCCCAGGGCCCATTGTGACGTCCCAGGATGCCCCATTGTCCCCTGGGCCCATTGTGAAATCATGGGGACCCCCTTTGTCCCCAGGGCCTATTGTGACATCCCAGGACCCCCCATTGTCCCCAGGGCCCATTGTGACACCGTGGAGACCCTCCTTGTCCTCAGGGCCCATTATGACATTCAGGGGACTCCTCTTTGTCCCCAGGGACTATTGTGACATCCTGGGGACCCCCCTTTACTCCAGGGCCCATTGTGACACCGTGGAGACCCCATTTGTCACTGGGGCCCATTGTGACATCCCAGGACACCCCATTGTCCCCAGGGCCCACTGAGACATCCCGGCGACCACCCTTTGTCCCCAGGGCCCATTATGCACATTCAGGGGACACCCCTTTGTCCCCAAGGCCCATTGTGACATCCTGGGGAGACCCCATTGTCCCCAAGGCCCATTGTGGCACCATGGGGACCCCCTTTGTCCCCAGTGCCCATTGTGACATCTTAGGACCCCACTTTGTCCCCAGGGCCCATTGTGACATCCTGGGGACCACCTGTGTCCCCAGGGCCCATTGTGACATCCCAGGACCCCCCATTTTCCTCAGGGCGCATTGTGACATCCTGGGGACCCCCTTTGTCCCCAGGGGCCATTGTGACATACCAGGACCCATTCTTGTCCCCAGAGTCCATTGTGACATCGTGGGCAGCCCCCTTTGTCCCCAGGCCCATTGTGACATCCTGGGGACCCTGTTGTCTCAAGGGCCCATTGTGACACCGTGGGGACCCCCTTTGTCACTGGGGCCCATTGTGGCATACCAGGACTCCACTTTGTCCCCAGGGCCCATTGTGACACCGTGGGGACCCCTTTGTCCCCAGGACCCATTGTGACATCCCATGACCCCCCTTGTCCCCAGGGCCCATTGTGACATCCTGGGGACCCCTTTGTCCCCAGGCACCATTGTGACAGGGTGGGACCCCCCTTGTACCCAGGGCCCGTTGTGACATCCTGGGGACCCCCTTTGTCCCCAGGGCCTATTGTGACATCCTGGGGAGTCCCCTTTATCCCCAGGGCCCATTGTGACATCCTCGGGACCCCCTTTGTCCCTAGGGTTCATTGTGACATCCCAGGACCCCCATTGTCCCCAGGGCCCATTGTGAACAACCTGGGGACCCCCCTTTTTCCCCGGGCCCATTGTGGCGTCCCAGGATGCCTAGTTGTCCCCTGGGCCCATTGTGACATCCCGGGGACCCCTTTTGTCCCCAGGGTCCATTGTGACATCCTGGGGCCTCCCTTTGTCCCCAGGGCCCATTGTGACATCGCAGGAGCCCCCATTGTCCCAAGGGCACATTGTTACATCCTGGGGACCCCCTTGTCCCCAGGGCCCATCGTGGCACTGTGGGGACCCCCCCTTTGTCTCCAGTGCCCATTGTGACATCCTTGGGACCCCCCTTGTCCCCAGGACCCGTTGTGACATCTAGGGGACCCCTATGTCACCAGAGCCCATTGTGATATCCTGGGGAGCCCCCTTTGTCCCCAGGGCCCATTGTGCACATCCTGTGGACCCCTCTTTGTCCCCAGGGCCCATTGTGATATCCTGGGGAGCCCTCTTTTTCCCCAGGGCCTATTGTGACATCCTGGGGACCCCCTTTGTCCCCCGGGCCCATTGTGACATCCTGAAGACCCCCTTTGTCCCCAGGGCATATTGTGACATCCCAGGACCCCCCCTTTTCTCCAGGGCCCATTGTGACGTCCCAGGACCCCCTATTGTCCCCAGAGCCCATTGTGACATCCCAGGACCCCCCATTGTCCCCAGGCCCCATTATACACATCCTGGGGTCCCCCTTTATCCCCAGGGCCATTGTGACACCATGGGGACCCCCTTTGTCCCCAGGGCCCATTGTGACGTCCCAGGATGCCCCATTGTCCCCTGGGCCCATTGTGAAATCATGGGGACCCCCTTTGTCCCCAGGGCCTATTGTGACATCCCAGGACCGCCCATTGTCCCCAGGGCCCATTGTGACACCGTGGAGACCCTCCTTGTCCTCAGGGCCCATTATGACATTCAGGGGACTCCTCTTTGTCCCCAGGGCCTATTGTGACATCCTGGGGACCCCCCTTTTCTCCAGGTCCCATTGTGACATCCCAGGACCCCCTCTTTTTCCCCAAGGCCCATTGTGACATCCCACGACCCCCCATTGTCCCCAGGCCCCATTATGCACATCCTGCGGTCCCCCTTTATCCCCCGGCCCCATTCTGACACTGTGGGGACCCCCGTTGTCCCCAGGACCCATTGTGACATCCTGGGGACCCCCTTTGTCCCCAGGGCCTATTGTGACATCCCAGAATCCCCCATTGTCCCCAGGGCTCATTGTGACATCGTGGGGACCCCCCCTTTTTCTCCAGTGCCCATTGTGACATCCTGGGGACCCCCCTTTGTCTCCAGGGCCCATTGTGACGTTCAGGGGAACCCCCTTTGTCCCCAGGGCCCATTGTGACATCCTGGGGACTCCCTTTGTCCCCAGGGCCCATTGTGACATCCCAGGACCCCCCATTGTCCCCAGGGCCCATTGTGACATCCTGGGAACCCCCTTGTCTCCAGGGCCCATCGTGGCACCGTGGGGACCCTCCCCTTTTTCTCCAGTGCCAATTGTGACATCCTTGGCACCCCTCTTGTCCTCAGAGCCCATTGTGACATCCTGGGGAGCCCCCTTTGTCCCCAGGGCCCATTGTGACATCCCAGGACCCCCCATTTTCCCCAGGGCGCATTGTGACATCCTGGGGACCCCCTTTGTCTTCAGGGGCCATTGTGACATACCAGGACCCACCCTTGTCCCCAGAGTCCATTGTGACATCCTGGGCAGCCCCCTTTGTCCCCAGGCCCATTGTGACATCCTGGGGACCCTGTTGTCTCAAGGGCCCATTGTGACACCGTGGGGACCCCCTTTGTCACTGGGGCCCATTGTGGCATACCAGGACTCCACTTTGTCCCCAGGGCCCATTGTGACACCGTGGGGACCCCTTTGTCCCCAGGACCCATTGTGACATCCCATGACCCCCCTTGTCCCCAGGGCCCATTGTGACATCCTGGGGACCCCTTTGTCCCCAGGCACCATTGTGACAGGGCGGGACACCCCTTGTCTCCAAGGCCCATTGTGACATCATGGGGATCCCGTTTGTGCCCAGGGCCCATTGTTACATCCTGGGGACCCCCTTTGTCCCCAGAGGCCATTGTGACATCCGGGGGACCCCCCTTGTCCCCAGAGCCCATTGTGATATTCAGGGGACCCCCTCTTTTTCCCCAGGGCCTATTGTGACATCCTTGGGACCTCGTTTGTCCCCAGGGCCCATTGTTGTACCATGGGGACCCCCTTTGTCCCCAGGGCCCATTGTGGCACCATGGTGAACCCCTTTGTCACTGGGGCTCATTGTGACATCCCAGGACCCCCCGTTGTCCCCAGGGCCCATTGTGACATCCTGGGTCCCCCTTTGTCCCTGTCGAGGGTTAGGATTGCGGGGTGACAATCAAACCCTGGCAGATGTGTTGTCAACCTCCTCTGCCCCCCACTTCCCCCTTTTGCCCCTCCCTCTCCCCCCTTCCCACTCAGCACAGGCGATCGGGAGGGGAAGAAGCACAGAGGGGAGAGAGTTGGAAAAGTTCAAGATGTTTTACTGATGCTACTGATGAGAACAGAGAAAATAATACAAATATACAAAACCCATCTTGTAAGTCTGAGCAACTGCAGAGCCAGCACCCAAAGTCCTGGACTGGACTCTGCAGCCAACCGGAGCTGGATTCAGTCTCTCACTGGCCTCCGTTCGCAGGGACGACCAGCAAGGTCCTCTCCTGATGTCGGCCATGAGCAGAAGGGAAGAAAAAAGGCAAAAGGGAAGGAAAAGGGACGAGATTCTCGTGATCTCCCGCTTTTATATGAAGTATTCACGTGAACGGAATGTTATACACAGTTGCTCACCGGTTTCTCGTTGCCCCTCTCGCGAGATGTCCACCCGTGCTTATCAATAAGTTTCCATTCCATTGCTGGGTTTGCCAAAACATGTGTCTGGTTCTCCAGGAAAATGCAGCTGACATGAAGGCTTTGGCTGACAGGCAAAATTCACTAAAAGAGAAACTTGTTTTTTACCAAAACCAGGACAGCTGGGGGCGCAGAGGCTGCTGAGACATGGAGATGGACTGGGACACGGGGGTGGGCTGGGACATAGAGATAGGCTGGGACATGGATGGCCTGGGTCACAGAGACTGCTGGGATGTGCAGACGGGCTGGGTCATGGGCACGAGTCAGAGCCAGCACAGGAGCAGGGAGGCTGGGGCAGCTCCATCCTGCAGACGTGCTTGTCCTGGCCATGCCAGCCATGGGATACGTGCCCCAGCACAGACACACACCCGTGGGACACACAGCTGGCCACAGGGACCCCAGAGACACACGCACGCCCCGTGCCATCATTCCAGTTTATTGGTGGAGCCATGGTGGTCACTGGTGTGGCGGTGGCGGTGGCCAAGGCTCTGCCGGTTCCGCAGACGCCAGTGCTGGGGTTGGCTCAGCGGCGGCGGCGCCATGTCCCCCTGCGGCGGCGGCTGCTCCTGTACCGCCGGCGTCGGCTCCGCCCAGAGCGGCGGCCAGAGCGGCTCCGGTAGCGGCGCCGGCCGTGGCGGCGGCTGCGGCTGCGGCTCCTGCTTCGCCGGTACCGGGCCATGGTGGGGTGGCCGCCGCCCTGTGCTGCCAGAGGATGCCGCTCTGCACCCACGGCCCTGCTTTTATAGGGGTGCCTGGGCGGGGCCCTTGGTGACATCAGCAGTGACGTCACAATGCCCACTGTGGCAGTCGCACATCCCCCATGATCCGGAGCCTCCAACGGGGCAGTCGATGGCTCCTTAGCACCTTCTGTGCCCCACTGTGCCTGTCCCCACGTGCACACCGAGGGTGGCACCAAGGTGCTCACAGTCCAAACTGATCACTGTGTTTAAAAAGATAATCGAGGGGGAAGGGCAACCAAAGAGCCAGGAATCCATATTTCAAATAAATCAATAAGGTGAGAGGGTTGTTAATTAGATGAATGAGACAGGTAAACTGAGGCCAGCCCTGGGGAGTCTGTAACCCCTGCAGTGCCAAGCGCTGGGGAGCAGGGCAGGGAATGTGCAGCTGGGGTTGGTGGATGTGTAAGCGGGGGCTTTTTGTCCCATTCCCTGTGCTGTCTTTGGGTAGAACACCTGGTCTTGCCAAATCGTTTATAAAATACGCTTTGCTGAGAGATCCTGCCCGGGGCTGTTCTCTTGGCAAGGGGATTGTTTCCCACAGCAGGGTTTGGCAGCAGAAGTTTGGCAGGACAAGAGGGCCCATGAGGTCAGAAAGCACAGCAGAGCTGGAACGTGGGGTCACGGGCACCAAACCCAGCTCGGGTGGAGCCAAGAGGGTCCCCTCGTGTGCAGGGCCCAAAGCGCCATCTGTAGCATCTGCCCGTCCTTCTGAGCGCCCAGAGCCCTCTTCTTGGGGCCAAATCCTCATGTTTAGGGTCCCAACGCATCTTTCATCACCCACGGCCTTTGGTCAGGGTCCACAGCTTCATTTTCAGGTGGAGCCGCTGCCTGGCAACAACCGCCCGGAAGTCTGTGGACAGCCAGGGGATGAAATGCAGCCAATCACATTTGAGGAGGCGGGGCAAGTCATGTGATTGAAACGTAAGCAGCCAATCGAGCTTTGAGACCTGCAGGACAGTTGGCGACAGTTGAACAAACTGGGCAGCCCTGAGGGGTGGGCTGTGCTGACTGCACCAATCACACCTGGTGGGAGTGCAGCACAGGATGATTGACAAATAGTCTGACCAATCATTTGGTGGGGGGAGCCAGTGGGAAATCCCAGACAGCCAATCAGAGGAAACAGCGGCTCAGGGAAGGCGGACACTGTGGAGGGAGTAACCCCTCAGGTTGCCAATCAGAGAGAGTATCACCTCAGGGCAGGGTGAGCCCCAAACCAGGACAGAATCACTGCCCAGGCAGCCAATCAGCTGCAGGATCAGCTCAGGGGGGGAGACTGACAGCCCTCCTGACCAATGGTGGCGCAGCCCAGGCTGAGCAGGCGGTTGCTCTGCAGGCGGCCAGCGTGAGCTTTGCCATGGCGCCCGTGGAGCTGCCCGAGGCCGAGCAGCCCCCGGCCCAGCCCTGGGGCCCTTTTTCCTCCCTCTGGGGCCCTGGAGATGTCTTGCTGCCTCTGGCCCAGGTGTGTGTGGGCTGCTCTGGCCTTGTTCTCCTGGGCGGGGGAGGGGGCAGGGGGCACTTGCTGGAGAGGAGCAGCTGGGGCTGGAGCTGGAGAGAGCAGGAGAAGGGGAAGCAGCTGGAGGGTGGAGTGCAGGGGATCCCCACAGCTGCTGCTGCAGCTGCACCAGAGACAGCTGCCCCTCTGGGTGAGGAAGAGTCCCTGTGAGCAGCCTCAGCAGAGCAGATCACAAACGTGCACCGCAGGGTCTGTGTAAGTGGGGAAAATCACTGTCCGGCCGTATAGTGTGTGTGTGTGTGGGGTGCGTCTGGGGAGCCTCGTGCTGTGAGAGCTGTCAGACACCCATGTGTTCTCTTAGGTGCGGGATGGACAAACGGCTGGAGCTACAGAATAGGAGGGGAGGGAAAGACAGGCAGACAGAAGTGCCTGAACTGCACAGCTTGCCTGGCAGTGCAGAGAGCAGGAACTGTGGTGAGTGCTGGGCCCTTGGGCTCATTTCGTCCTGTTTTGTGCTCCTCTCCCTCCCTCCCTGCTCCCTCCTCTTTCCTACCGTGTCCTTCTCCCTCTTCATCTCTTCTCTCTCTGCCCCTCTCTGCTTCTTCCTCACCGTTTCCTCCACCCGTCTCCACCTCTGTGCAGGGTTTCTCGTATCTCCCTCTCTGTCTCCGCTGCTCTGTGCTTCTCATCATCCCTGGTTTCTCTTTGTCACATTCTGCTCTGTTGCTGTGTCCTGCTCCCTGCCCCATCATTTCTCACTGTATCCCTCTGTCCTGCTCCCTGCACCTATTCCTGCCCCTCTTCTTTTTTACTCCCTCTCCATCTTGCTGCCCGCCCCAGGATTTTTTCCCCAATCTCTGTCCTGCCCCCAACCCTTGTTGTTCTTTCTCTCTCCTGCTCCCCTTCTGTCTTTCTGCCTGTCTTCCCTTTCCCGGCTGCTTCTTTCTCCATTTCTGTCCAGATTACTGCCCCTCTTCCTTTTGATGTCTTTCTGTCCTGGTTTTCTTTCTGTCTCCCATCCCTGTTCCCAGTGCCATCCCTTCTCACTATATCACCCCTGTCCAGCTGGCTCTGCCTTTTCGTTGTCTTCTCTTCCTCTTTCCTGCTGCTCAGCCCTCTTTTCCTCTTTCTCCAGCTCCTTGCTGCATGTTTCCCCTTTCCAGTCTCTTCATTTGGATCCCAACTTTGCTTTATTTCTCATTCCCTTTGTTCTGTTCCCTGTCTTTCTTTTTGTCTCTCCATCTGTGCATCCCCCTCCCTGTCTTTCTCCAGCCCCTTCCTGCTTCTCCTCCTCCCCCCTCCCCATCCCTCTGTCCTGCTCATCAGCCCTGCTGGTTCTTCCTCCCTGTCTCATCCCAGCTCATTGTGCCTTTTTGCCTTCATCTCTCCGTCCTTTTCCCTGTGTGTTTGTTTCTCTCTCAGCTCCTCTGTCTTCTCTCTTGTCTGATTTGTCTCTTGCTAGTCCTCTGTCCTTCTCCCCAGCAGCTTCAACTGAATGGCCAGGTGTCCCTGCACTCTGGTGGTTCCTCATCACTGCCCTGGGCTGTGTCTGTAGGGCTGGGGATCATTTAGGAGCTGCTCTCCTTCTGCAGACAGCAGAGCCTGGTGCAGCTACAGCAGAGGTTGTTCTCAGCTGCTGCTTATGCAGCTCGTTGGAAGAGCAGCTGTGGGCCTTCTTTGGAAGGGAGGTTTCTTGTTCTGTGCTTACTGCTCCTGGGGACCCTGCACAGGAGCGGTGTTGGGGTCTGCAGGGACGGGTGGGACCTGCTGTGATTCCTGGTGAACGTGAACTGAACTTGTCCTGATGTACTCGAATGAAAACAGACTGACTGGAGATGGTTTACTGCCCTGTTTCAGTTCCAAACTACATGCTTGGCACTGGAGAACATGAGACTTTGTGCTGCTTTCCAGATGTCAGCTGAGAACATCACTGCCTTTGGTACCAGGGCAGGTGGTCTGTGATCAGGGCTGCGGACTTGCATGGCAGTGCTTTAATGAACATTTTATGGTCTTGCCACTTCAAAGCCCTTCATTTTCCTAGAAATTTGAAGATGGCATTTCTCATTCGGAGGTTCAGACTTCGGTTGGACTTGATGTTGAATGGTCCATACAATGGGGTGCATAAAAGAAGAATCTCGCTTCCTTGTTGTTGTTGTTTTCTAACGCTGTCTGAATTTGGTAAGCAAGAGGAAGAGTGGCTTGCAGTGTCTGCTTTTGAGAGGAACGTATTCCTGACTGTCTCCATCTCTGTATGGTGAAGCTTTCTGCCTGCACTATGATTTTGCTGGGCTGTGAGGCTGTGTTGGAGCAGCAGAGCTCAGAAGTGGTGGCTTTAAAGGCGTTGAAGCTGTGGTCAAACTAGCAGGAAAAGCTGGTTTCTTCCCAGAGAGCTGCCTGACAAATATAGCTACAAGTAAAGACCCTTGAAGTTGGCTTTTTTTATTTAAATTTACTATTAATATGTAGCTTTTGGGATGGATTGATTGATTGATTTCTGGGAAGCAAGAAGTGAGAGCCTGTGCACTCCCACAGGCAGAGCTGCCTCCCAAAATAGGTGCCCCCTTCTCCACTTCTGTTCCTTCCATGCTGGTGTAGCACAAGGCCATGCAGCAGTGTGCAGATGTGGTGATTCCAATGTGACTGTGAGGTCAGAGCCCCTCGGTGACGTGCTGTGCTGTGTCTTGGCAGCAGCAGCATCATGGGGCGAGCGTGGGGGCCATGGTCCTCACCCTGTTCCTCCTCCTGGTGTCCCTGCCAGCCCGGGACGCCCAGGCTGCTCCAGCCGAGCGCAGGGAGCAGGTGGGCGAGCAGGGGCAGCACCCAGCCCCGAGCAGCTCAGCAGGGCAGCAGTGGGGCCAGGGCTGGGGCTGGGGCCGGGAGAGCAGCCGGGCTGGGCCGGGCAGGGCGAGCCAGGCAGCACCAGGGTGTGGGCAGGGGGCAGACACCCGCAGGGAGGGGAGAGGGGCTGCGGCTGCTTCAGGGGCAAGCAGGGGCTGGGAGTGCTGGCACAGGGCAGAAACCAGCACTGAGTCCCTGTGGGGCCCTCCCTGCCCCCCAGCCTCGTGCCACACGGCCCCATCCCAGGGCGCGCTTTGAGCCTTTGGGCCCGTTGCAAATCAAAGCTGGGATTGCCTTGGCACTTTGGGCCACTTTAGAGCTAAACCTGGGCACATTTGTGCCCTTTGGGATCGTTTCTGCCTATATCTGGGAGTTCTTTGGTTTTCCAGTTTTGTTTATACCCAAATCTGGGGGTGTTTGGGCCATTTTTGGCCATTTTTTTACCCAAATCTGGGCATACTTCGACTCTTTGGTCCAGTTTCACCCTGAATCTGGGGATGTTATACCCCTTTTTGGCCAGTTTTGCTCAAATCTAGTGGTGCTTTGGTTTTTTCTGCCTCTCTTGACCCGATATACTCAGGTGCTTTTGCCCATTTTTTCCCCTGATATGGGCACTGTGATCCCAAATATGGGATGTTTTCATGTTTGCCGACAGCTTTGCACCCAAGTGTGGATGTTTTTGCCTCTTTGGGCCACTTTTTGCCCAAATACTCAGATTGTTTTGCCTGTATTGACCAATTTAGCCCCCAAATATTTGGAATATTTTGTCATTTTGCCAGTTTTTTCCCCAAATACGGCTATTTTTCTGCAAGATATGGGCACTGTTGTCCTAAATATGTTGTGTTGTGTTTTGTTTTTTCTCTCTTGTCTATGTCCTCTTTTACCTGGAATGCAGGAGTGTTGCTCGGTGAGCCTGGAAACCTCTCTGATCTGTGCTTGACTCCAGGACATGGCCTTGGCAGAGTTGATCGAGCTT
Organism: Patagioenas fasciata; assembly: GCF_037038585.1. Classification (NCBI taxonomy): domain Eukaryota; kingdom Metazoa; phylum Chordata; class Aves; order Columbiformes; family Columbidae; genus Patagioenas; species Patagioenas fasciata. The sequence continues at coordinate 2,179,150 of NC_092545.1, forward strand.
CTCAGCTGGGTCCTGGTTAGGAGCCTTGGGCTGTCCCAGAGGTGAGTTGTCACTGTCTGTCTGCTTGAGCGAATAAACACTCGTGTTTTAATAGGTTATTCGTGTGTGATTGTACCCAAGATCCTCTCAGAGGCTTTCCAAAAGCTTTTTGTGCCTTGGTGGTATTACACAGACAAGTCATGAATGTTCAATTTGCCTGAAAACCTGCTAGGTCTCAGCAAAAAGGTCACCCGTGCTCTGTTTCTAGCTGTGGGAACACACACCTCTGTATGTGTCTCGTGTCATTATCTCACCCTCTCCCATCACAGCAGGTGACTGAGGAAGCAGGAGATCACAACGTGCCATGGAAGCTCCCACCCGTGTTTGACTCCCTGTTTGGTTCCTGCAGTCCATGCTGATCAAGCCTCTTGGTGTAATCCTGTTCCTGAGCCTGAGGGGAATCGCAGGGGTAAGTGTTCAGTGTTCATTGGTTACTGGCCTTTTGCGTTTGTTAGTATTTGGTTTATTATTTGTGAACGTTTTCTTGCAATAGTTGAGCCTTGCAGTAGCCAGCAGGCTCTGATTTAGGAGAAACATGGATGATCATTTTTTGCCCTGGTGCTCCATGCTCCCACGTTAGTGTGGGTTTCCTTTTGTGTGTGTGAGAGGTCTCCTGGTCAGAAGGCCCTGAGAGGCCCCGTGTTGGTCCATCTGGTCCTTGAGGGGTGTTGCATGTGGCCTGGACACAGTAGTTTGGAAGCTGCCAGGTCCCAGACAAGGGCTCTGCAGCCCCTCTGCAGCTTTGGCAATTTCAGCATGCGTCTGGGTCCCGTGTTGTTGCCTGACCCCCGTCCAGGCGCTGCAGGTCATTTCACAACGTGAAATGGAAACGCTTTTCCTTTCTGCTCGATTCCAGCCGTCCCTGTAGGCAGCGGCTCCTTGACTGCTTCACCTGAGTGTGTCCGTGAGCCTCGGGGCCATCCCACAGGTACGACCTGGGAACAAATGAGCGTTTCCATGTTAATTTTCCGTTCCTGTGAAATTTAGCTTGCTGCTTTCTTGGCTGACGCTCGGTCACGCAGAGGGGAAGTGGGTCCAGCTCAGTGCTGTGCCCCAGAGGGCTCTGCCTTGCAAAGCTCTTTGCCAACTGCTCCATCTCTGCGCCGCTCGCAGTGCCGGCTGCCGAGGCAGCAGCAGGTTGGGGCTGAGTTTAGAGCTGGGTGAGCTCCAGGGAGTCCTTTCTCCTGACAGCTCCAGGCCTGCTTAGTGGCCACTGCAAGTGCTGGATAAATGTTGGCAAGATGCTCCTGACTGGAAGGAGAGAGGAGCTGCCACTGGGATGGGTTTGGATCCTGCGGTGGCTCACGGAGGTGGCCATTGCGGAGGGGCAGTGTGAGCTCTGGTGCTGCTGTCTCCAGGTTGGATCACCAGACCACCGTGCTGGTTCACCAGATCTTTGGCAGATCCCTGTGCTCCCGTGGTGAGCGCTGGCTGCCAGGTCCTGGGCCTGTGACTCTCAGGGCAGTGGTTTCCCTGAGAGCCTTGGAGCAAAAACCTTTTGGGAAAACTGCTGAGTGTGTGTAACTTCTCCAGAGCTGCAGCTGGTCAGTCTGGATGTTCCTGTGGGTTGTGGGGTGTGTTGTGGTGATGGAAAATGCTGTTGGCTGTGGGCCCCAGCTCTTTGCCACCAGCTGAAGAACCCACGTTGGCAGTTACGGAGCAACACTTGCTGTCCCAGCACGCAGTGGAATTGCACGCTGTGAATCCTGGTGCCGACATCCCAGAGCCCAAAGCTGGAGAGGGGGAACACGGCAGCTGCCTGTGCTGTGCTGGGGTGGTGTTGGGTGCAGGTGTTGTGCCAGGGTGTGCTTACTGCTCTTGCTTTTGCAGTGAAGTTCTCAGTGTGCAGGAGCATCTGGGAGACCTCTGACCCTTTCCTGGACCTGGCGCTGGAGATCAGGTACTGGGGCAGGGTCTGGGTGGGGGGAGCTCTGCTCTCACAGGGGATGTTCCTGCAGCTGCACCGTTCCTGCTCTCAAGGCTGCTTAACTGCCAGTGTCAGGCAGGGTGTGGGCAAGAGGGAAGCAGCTGCTGTTGTTGTGCTGCCTCTGTCTGGCAAAGCAGAGCCCGTTGCCTGAGCATGAGCCACGACTCCTCCAGTGAGGCTCCGTGCTGTGGGGGACAGTGCAGCCGTCCCTCACGGCATGCTGGCCAGGGCCTGGCTGGGGGCAGGCTCAGGGCTTTGGTGCAGTCTGGGGCCCTGTGCTCATGCTCTGTTTTATCTCTTGGGGCCAGCGTCTCTGATCAGGTGAAAAAAGCTGTGACCAACAGACCCGTGTCTTCCCCAGTGACAGGCCAGGTGAGTCCTGAAGGCTGTTCAGGGCCAGAGCACCATGTCACCACTACCAGCCAAGAAGCTGGTGTTTTGTGCCAAAAGGTGAGTCTGAGCTTCTGCCTGGGGTCTTCAATAGGTGCCTTGTGTCTTGTGATCTGGAGATTGTGTTGGGGACAGTGTAGACCAGATGCTGGGTGTCTTGCTCAGCTGGAGGCAGACAGGGAGAGCCCCTCAGCCCCAGGGCTGCAGCAATTGCTCTGGTTTGGGGTGCAGGGCCAGGTCCCTGCTGTTGTTCCCATCCCGGATTAAGGCTGGAGGAACGCCTCCTGTCTTCTTGCTCAGGACAGAGGGGCGGGGGTGCCAGTCCCTGGAGCGGGGTGGCCTCGCCAATCTTCTCTGGGTATCCTGTCCCCTGGGGTGATGGGAGGAGGAGACTCTGCAGCCTCCAGTCAGTGGCTGGGACCGGCCCTCTGGGCGCCGCTGTGCAGCCAGGGCTCAGGACAGTGCGCTGGGGTTTCTGTTGTTTACATTTCCCTCCTTCCTTTTTCCCTTTCTGCTTCTAACAGAAAACACTTCTGATTTGTTGACCACCCCCACTTTCCTCTCCCCTGCTGTGTCTTTACCCTTCCTTTTTCTCTGGGCTCTCCTTCTTATTTTCTTCTCTTGGCTCATGGAAACCTCTTTTCTTTAGATCACCAAGTTTGTTGTGTTTTTTTTTTTCATGTCAATAGCTGCAGCGCAGCATCCTGTGGAAGGCGAGCAGAAGCGACCATTGCACACCACCTCATTCCCAATTTGCCAAGCACACCTTCCCCATGGACAGCACCCAGCCCAACTCCTGGGCCTTTTGGCAAGTCGAGGTTAGTGGTGCCAGTCGCTCTCAGGCTCCTGACTGGCAGCAAGGCCAGTACTCCACGAGACAACTGCATGGCAGGTGGCCCGGGGGAGGGAGTGATTTCAGCAGCCACCTCTCCTGTTCTCTTGGGTTGGCTAAGATGGTAGCAATTGAGTGCTGTGCTTGTGCACTGTGGAGTGTGGAGGAAGAGGGGGGCTCCTGACCTGGCCTTCAGATCATGTCAGCCTCTTTTCCTGTTCTGCAGGCTGTCCTCATCTGCACTGCATCAGGCAAATCCTGAAAAGCCGACCTTCAGCTGCGTCCTCAGCTCAGCCTTTTGGCTCCCAGCTGTCTTAGGGTTAGGATTTACAGTAAAGGTTAGAGTTAGGGTAAAAATTAGGGCTTAGTTTAAGGGTTAAGTTAGGGTTAGATTTAGAGTTAGGGTTAGGATTAGGTTTAGGTTTAGCATTTAGATAAGGGTTAGGTTTTAGTTAAGGTTGAGGGTTAGTGTTAGGTAAGGTTTTGGGTTAGGGGATAGAGTTAGGGTTAGAGTTTGGGATAGGCTTAGGGAGCATGGTTAGGGTTTTGAGTGAGGGTTATGGGTCAGGTTTTGGGTTAGACTTAGTGTTAGAGTTAGGATTAAACTTTGGGCAAGAGGTTAGAGCATAGCGTTAAGGGTTAGGATTAGAAGTTTGTGATTGGGTTCTATGAGGTTTAAGTTAGGGTTAAGTAGTAGGGTTAAGGTATAGGGTTCGATTTAGGGTAAAGGTAAGTGTTAGGAGTTACAGTTAGGGTTAGGCTTAGGAATTAGGGAGTGGGGTTAGACTTTGGGGTTACGGGTTTGATTTATGTTTAAGGGGGAGGGTTAGATCGAAGGTTAGAAATAGGGTTAAACGTAGGGCAAGGGTCAGAGTTAGGGTTAGAATTACTGTTAGGGTTAGGAGTATGTGTTTCAGTTAGGTGATGTTTGGGATTAGGGTTATGTGTTAGAGTTAGGCTTTAGGGTTAGGAATTATGGTTAGTGCTAGACTTAGGAGCTAGGGATTAGTCTGAGAGTTAGGATTTTAGGTTCGGGTATGTGTTTGCATTTGGGTTTAGGTTAGGTGTTCATGTGTTAGGGTTAGGATTTGATTAGTGTTAGGGATAGAGAGTAGTGTCAGTGGAAGTGGTTGGGGTTAGGGGTTGGTTTTAGGAAGTAGGGCTGGGGTTAGGGTTACGTTTGGGTTAGAGTTAGTGGTAGGGTCAGGGTTTGATTAGGATTAGGGTTAGAGTTAAGGTGAGGGGTTTTGGGTGAGGGATAGAGTTTGGTTTTAGGTTTAGGCATAGATTTCTGATTAGAGTAAGAGGGCTAAGCATTAGGTTTAGAGTTGGAGTTAGGGGTAGAGGTTGGTCTTCGATTTAGCCTTGCTTTAGGATTACAGTAAGTGATTGGACTAATACTAGAAGTTTAGATGAAGGGATAGGTGTTAGGGGTAGGTTTAGGGTTATTATTAGGGTTTGATTAGGATTAGGTTTAGGGCTTATGGGTAGGGATGTGGTTAGTGATAAGGGTTAGTATTAGGGTTAATGTTAGGAGTAAGGATTAAGGTTAGGGGTTAGGGAATAGTGTTTGTGTAAGCAGTAAGACTTCAGGTTTAGGGGGAAAGGGTAGGAATATGGTTAAGGTTGGCATAGGGTTAGGAGTTTGGGTTAGGGTTAGGCTTAGGTTTTGGAGTTTGGGTTAGGGTTAGGCTTAGGAGTTTGGGTTAGGCTTAGACTTAGGGTTAGGAGTTTGAGTTAGGATTTAGGGTTAGTCTTAAGGCTAGGAGTTTGGGTTAGGGTTAGGGTTGGGCGTCTGGGTTGGGCTTAGGCGTCTGGGTTGGGCTTAGGCGTCTGGGTTGGGCTTAGGCGTCTGGGTTGGGCTTAGGCGTCTGGGTTGGGCTTAGGCGTCTGGGTTGGGCTTAGGCTTAGAGTTAGGAGTTTGGGTTAGGGTTAAGGGTTTGGGTTTGGCTTAGAGTTAAGGATTTGGGTTAGGGTTAAGGGATTGGGTTAGGATTGGGTTTAGGGTTAGGAATTAGGCTTAGGTTTAGGATTAGGATTAGCGTTATGGTCTGGGTTAGGAGTTTGGGTTAGGGTTAGAGGTTAGGGTTAAGAGTTAGGGATTAGGGTTAGGAGTTGGGGTTAGGAGTTGGGGTTAGGAATCTTAACCCTCGACAGGGACAAAGGGGGTCCCCAGGATGTCACAATGGGCCCTGGGAAGTCACAATGGGCCCTGGGGACAACGGGCGGTCCTGGGATGTCACAATGGGCCCTGGGGACAAATGGGGGTCCCGACGGTGTCACAATGGGCCCTGGGGACAAGTTGGGGTCCTGGGATGTCACAATGGACCCTGGCGACAAAGGGAGTCCGCAGCATGTCACAATGGGCCCTGGGAACAAAGGAGGCGTCCCCAGGATTTCACAATGGGCCCTAAGGACAATGGGGGGTCCTGCGACGTCACAATGGGCACTGGAGCCAAGGGGGGTCCCCAGGATGTCACAATAGGCCCTGGGGACAAAGAGGGTCCCCAGCATGTCACAATGGGCCCTAAGGGCAAGGGGGGGTCCTTGGATGTCACAGTGGGCCCCAGTGACAAAGGGATCCCCCATGGTGCGAAAATGGGCCCTGGGGACAAAGGGGGTCCCTAGGATGTCACAATGGGCTCTGGGGACAATGGGGGGTCCTGGGATGTCACAATGGGACCTGGGGACAAAGGGGGTCCCCACGGTGTCACAATGGACCCTGGGGACAACAGGGAGTCATGGGACGTCCAGTGGGCCCTGGGGACAATGGGGGGTCCTGTGAAGTCATAATGGGCCCTGGAGAAAAGGGTGGGTCCCCAGGATGTTACAATGGGCTCTGGGGACAATGGGGGGTGTCCAGGATGTCACAATGGGCCCTGAGGACAAGGCGGGGTCCCCATGGTGTCACAATGGGTTCCCAGTGAAAAGGGGGGGTCCCCATAGTGTCACAATGGTCCCTGGGGACAAAGAGGGGTCCCCTGAATGTCATAATGGGCCCTGGGGACAAAGTGGAGTCCTGGGATGTCACAGTGGGCTCCAGTGACAAAGGGGGTCCCCATTGTGCCACAACGGGCCCTGGGGACAAACGGGATCCCCAGGATGTCACAATGGGCCCTGACGACAAAGGGGGTCCCCAGCATGTCACAATGGGCCCTGAGGACAAGGTGTGGTCTCCATGGTGTCACAATGGGCCCTGGGGACAAAGTGGGGTCCTGGGATGTCAGAAGAGGCACTGGGGACAACGAGGGGTCCTGGGAAGCCTCGATGGTCCCTGGGGACAAAGGGGGTCCCCACAGTGTCCCAATGGGCCCTGGGGACAAAGGGGGGTCCCCAGGATGTCACAATAAGTCCTGGGGACAAAGGGGGTCCCCAGGATGTCACAATAAGTCCTGGGGACAAAGGGGGTCCTGGGACGTCACAATGGGCCCATGGGATAAAGAGTGGTCCCCTGAATGTCACAATGGGCTGTGGGGACAAGCGGGGTCCCCACGGTGTCAGAATGGGTCCTGGGGACAAAGGGGGGTCCTGGATTGTCACAATGTGCACCAGTGACAAAGGGGGTCCCCTGAATGTCACAATGGGCCCTGGGGACAAGAGGGGTCTCCACGGTGTCACAGTGGGCCCTGGGGACAAAGAGGTGTCCCAAGGATGTCACAATAGGCCCTGGGAACAAAGGGGGTCACCATGGTGCCACAATGGGCCCTGGGGACAAGGGGTTAGGGGGTTGTGTTAGGGGTTTGGAGGATTAGGTGGTGCAGGATTTGGGGGTTCAGGGTTTAGGGGTGCAGTGGTTTGGAGTGCAGTGTTTTGGGGTGCAGGGTTTGGGGAAGGAGGATATGGAGGTGCAGGGTTTAGGGTGCAGGATCTTGGGGTGCAGGGGTTTGGGGTGGAGGGCTTGGTAGGGCAGGATTTGGGGGTGGAAAGTTTATTGGGTAGGGCTGGGGGTGCAGGATTTGGGGGTGAAGGGGTTGTGGGGTGCAGGGTTGTGGGGTGCAGGGTTTGGGAGATCGGGACGTGGGGCTGGAGGATTTGGGGGTGCAGGGTTTGGAGCAGCAGGATCTGAGGGTGCAGAGTTGGGGGGTGCAAGATTGGGGGTAGCAGGGTTTTGGGGAGCAGGGTTTCGGGGTCAGGCTTTAGGGGGACAGGGTTTGGGGGGCAGGGTTGGGAGGGATGATTTTGGGGTGCAGGGTTTAGGTCAGCAGGATCTTGGGGTGAAGGGGTTTGGGGTGAAGGGTTGGGTAGGACAGGATTTGGGGTGCAGGTTTTTAGGGTGCAACTTGTGGGGGTCAGGATTTGGGGTACAGGGTTTGGGGGTGCAGGATTTAGTGGTGCAGGGTTTGGGGGTGCAGGTCTTGGGGACGCAGAATTGGGGGTGCAGGTTATTGGAGTTAAGGGATTTGGGGGTGCAGATTTTGGGTGTTCAGGACCTGGGGGTGCAGGATTTGGGGATGTAGGTTTGGGGGGGCAGGGCTTAGGGTTTCAGTATCTTGGGTTGAAGAGGTTTGGAGTGAAGGGTTGTGTACGGCAGGATTTGGGGGTGCAGGGCTTTGGGCTGAAGGTTTGGGGGTGCAGGGTTCGCATGTTCAGGAACTGGGGGTGCAGGATTTGTGTTTGCAGGTTTGGGGAATTTTGCGGTAAAGGATTTGGGGTGCAGGGTTGGGGACGCAGGATCTGAGGGTGCAGCGTTTGGGGTGCAGAGTTAGGGGCTGCAGGATCTGGGGTGCAGGGTTTGGGGGGCACTGTTTTGGGGGGAAGGATTTGCGAGATGCAGGGTTTAAGGGTTTAGAATTTGGAGGTGTCGAATTTTGGGGTGCAGGAGGTGTGGGGTTTGGGGTTGCAGGATTTGGGGCAGAATGGTTTGGGGGTGCAAGACTTGAGGGCGCAGGGTTTGGGGGTTTGGGACATGGGGCTGGAGGATTTGGGGGTGCAGGATTTGGGGTGCAGTGTGTGGGGGTGCAAGATCTTGGGGTGTACGAGCTTTGGGTGTGGGATTTGAAGGACAATGATTTGGGGGTGCAGGGATTGGGGGTGTAGGGTTTTGGGGTTGCTGCGTTTGGAGATTCGGGATGTGGAGGTCAAGGATTTAGGGCTACAAGGGCTGGTTGCAGGATTTGGGGTACAGGGTTTGAAGTGCAGGGCTAAAGGGGCCAGGATTTGGAGGGCCCATTGTGACAGGGTGGGGACCCCCTTTGTCTCCAGGACCCATTGTGAACATCCTGGGGACCCCTTTGTCCCCAGGGCCCGTTGTGACACCGTGGGTACCCCCTTGTCCCCCGGGGCCCATTGTGACGTCCCAGGACCCTCCATTGTTCCCAGGGACCATTGTGACACTGTGGGGACTCCCCGTTGTCCCCAGGGCCCATTGTGACATCCCAGGACTCCCCATTGTCCCCAGGACCCATTGTGACACCATGGGGACCCCCCTTTTCCTCAGGACCCATTGTGACATCCTAGGGACCCCCTTTGTCCCCAGGGCCCATTGTGGCACCATGGGGACTGCCTTTGTCACTGGGGCCCATTGTGACATTCCAGAATTCCACTTTGTCCCTAGGGCCCGTTCTGACACCGTGGGGACCCCCATTGTCCCCAGGGCCCATTGTGACACTGTGGGGACGCCCTCTTGTCCCCAGGACCCATTGTGACGTCCCAGCACTCCCCGTTGTCCCCAGGGCCCATTGTGACACCGTGGGGACCAACCTTGTTAGTGGGGCCCATTTTGACATCCTGGGTGACCTCCTTTGTCCCCAGGCCCCAGTGTGACAGGGTGGGGACCCCCCTTGTCCCCAGGGCCCATTGTGACATCCTGGGGACCCCCCTTGTCACTGGGGACCCATTGTGATACCATGGGGACCCCCCCTTGTTCTCAGGGCACATTGTGACACAGTAGGGACCCCTGTTGTCCCCAGGGCCCATTGTGACATCCGAGGACCCCCCATTGTCCCCAGGGTCCATTGTGACATCCTGGGCACCCCCTTTGTCCCCAGGGCCCATTGTGGCACCATGGGACCCCATTTTGTCACAGTGGCCCAGTGTGACATCCCAGGACCCCACTTTGTACCCAAGGCCCATTGTGACACCGTGGAGACCCACCTTGTCACTTGGGCCCATTGTGACACCATGGGAACCCACCCTTGTCCCCAGGGCCCATTTTGAGATCCTGGGGACCTCCTTGTCCCCAGGGACCATTGTGACACCGTGGAGACCCCCCTGGTCCCCAGGGCTCGTTGTGACATCCTTGGGAACCTCTTTGTCCCCAGAGCCCATTGTGACACCGTGGAGACCCCCCCTTGTCCCCAGGTCCCATTGTGACATCCCAGGACCCCCCATTGTCCCCAGTGCCCATTGTGACACCATGGAGACCCCCATTTTTCCCCAGGGCCCATTGTGACATCCTGGGCACCCCCTTTGTCCCCAGGGCCCATTGTGACATCCTGGGGACCCTCTTTGTCGCCCCGGCCCATTTTGGCACCATGGGGACCCACCTTGTCCCCACAGACTGTTGTGACGTCCCAGGACCCTCCTTTGTCCCCAGGGCCCATTGTGACACCGTGGGGACCCTCCTTTGTCCCCAGGGCCTATTGTGACATCCCAGTACCCCACTTTGTCCCCAGGGCCCATTGTGACACCGTGGGGACCCTCCTTTTTCCCCAGGGCCCATTGTGACGTCCCAGGAGCCCCCGTTATCCCCAGGGCCCATTGTGACATCCTGGTAACCCCCTTTGTCCCCAGGGCCCATTGTGAGCTTCAAGGGACCCCCCATTGTCCCCAAGGCCCATTGTGACATCCTGGGGACTCCCCTTTGTATCCAGGGCCCATTGTGTCATTCAGGGGACCCCTCTTTGTCCCCAGGGCCCATTGTGACATCCCAGGACCCCACCATGTCCCCAGGACACATTGTGACATCCTGTGGACCCCCTTTGTGCCCAGAACCCGTTGTGACATCCTTGGGAGCCCCCTTTGTTCCCAGGGCCCATTGTGTCATTCAGGGGACCCCTCTTTGTTCCCAGGGCCCATTGCGACATCCCAGGACCCCCCATTGTCCCCAGGGTCCATTGCGACATCCTGGGGACCCGCTTTGTCCCCAGGGCCCATTGTAACATCCCAGGACCCCCACTTGTCCCCAGGGCCCATTGTGACATCCTTGGGACCCCCTTGTCCCCAGGGCCCATTGTGACATCCTGGGGACTCCCTTTGTCCCCAGGGCCCATGGTGACATCCCAGGACCCCCCTAGTCCTCAGGGCCCGATTGTGAAATTCAGGGGACCCTCCTTTCTCCCCAGGGCCCATTGTGACATCCTGTGGCCCCCGTTTGTCCCCAGGGCCCGTTGTGACAGGGTGGACACCCCCTTTGTGCCCAGGGCCCATTGTGACATCTCAGGACCCCCCATTGTCCCCAGGGCCCCTTGTGAGTAGCCTGGGGACCACCCTTTGTACCCAGGGCCTATTCTGACATCCCAGGACCCCCATTGTCCCCAGGGTCCATTGTGAAAGTGTGGGGACCCTCTTGTCCCCAGGGCCCATCGTGGCACCGTGGAGACTCCCCCTTTGTCTCCAGTGCCCAATGTGACATCTTGTGGACCCCCCTTGTCCCCAGAGCCCATTGTGACATCCCAGGACACCCATTGTCTCCAGGGCCCATTGTGAACATCCTGGGAACCCCCATTTATCCACAGGGTCCATTGTGACATCCCAGGACCCCGCATTGTCCCAAGGGCCCATTGTGACATCATGAGGCCGCCCTTTGTCCCCAGGGCCCATTGTGACATCCTGGGGACCCCCTTTGTCCCCAGGGCTCATTGTGGCACCATGAGGACGCCCCTTGTCATTGGGGCCCATTGTGACATCCCAGGACCCCACTATGTCCCCAAGGCCCATTGTGACATTGAGGGGACCCCTGTTTTTCCCCAGGGCCCAATGTGACATCCCAGGACCCCCTCTTGTCCGCAGAGCCCATTGTGACATCCAGGGGAGCCCCCTTTCTCCCCAGGGCCCATTGTGACATCCTGAGGACGCCCTTTGTCTCCAGGGTCCATTGTGATGTCCAAAGACTCCCAGTTGTCTGCAGGGCCGATTGTGACATCCTGGGGATCCCCCTTGTCACCAGAGCCCATTGTGACATTCAGGGGACCCCTCTTTGTCCCCAGGGCCCCTTGTGACATCCTGGGGACCCCGTTTGTCCCCAGGGCCCATTGTGACATCCCAGGACCTCCCATTGTCCCCAGGGCCCATTGTGAACATCCTGGGGACCCTCCTTGTCCACAGAGCCCATTGTGAACACCATGGGGACCCCCTTTGTCCCCAGGTCCCATTGTGACAGGGTGGGACCCCCCTTTTCCCCAGGGTCCATTGTGACATTCAGGGGACCTCTCTTTGTCTCCAGAGCCTATTGTGACATCCTGGGGACCCCGCCTTGATTCCAGGGCCCAGTGTGACATCCCAGGACCCCCTTTGTCCCCAGGGGCCATTGTGACATCCTTGGGACCCCTTTTGTCCCCAGGACCCATTGTGATGTCCCAGGACCCCCATTGTCCCCAGGGCCCATTGTGACAGGGTGGGGACCCCCTTTGTCCCCAGGGCCCATTGTGACACCATGGGGACGCCCTTTGTCCCCAGGGACCATTGTGACATCCTTGGGACCTCGTTTGTCCCCATGGGCCATTGTGACGTCCCAGGAACCCCCGTTTTCCCCAGGGCCCATTGTGACATTCTGGGGACCCCTCTGTCACCAGAGCCCATTGTGATATCCTAGAGAGCCCCCTTTGTCCCCAGTGTCCGTTGTGACGTCCCAGGACCCCCCGTTGTCCCCAGGGGCCATTGTGACATCCTGGGGACCCCCTTTGTCCCCAGGGTCCATTGTGACACCGTGGGTACCCCCTTTGTCCCCAGGGCCCATTGTGACGTCCCAGGACCCCCAGTTGTCCACAGGGCCCATTGTGAACATCCTGGGGACCCCTCTTTCTCCCCAGGGCCCATTGTGACATTGCAGGACCCCCCATTGTCCCCAGGGCACATTGTGACATCGCAGGACCCCCCATTGTCCCCGGGGCACATTGTGACATCCTGGGGACCCCCCTTTGTCCCCAGGGGCCATTGTGACATCCCAGGACCCCACCTTGTCCCGAGGGCCATCGTGACATCCTGGGGACCCTATTGTCACCAGAGCCCATTGTGATATCCTGGGGACCCCCCTTTGTCCCCAGGGCCCATTGTGACATGCCAGGACCCCTATTGTCCCCAGGGCCCATTGTGAACATCCTGGGGACCCCCCTTTGTCCCCAGGGCCCGTTGTGATATCCTGTGTTCCCCCCCTTGTCCCCAGGGCCCATTGTGACATCCCAGGACCCCCTTTGTCCCTGTCGAGGGTTAAGATTGCGGGGTGACAATCAAACCCTGGCAGATGTGTTGTCAACCTCCTCTCCCCCCCACTCCCCCTTTTGCCCCTCCCTCTCCCCCCTTCCCACTCAGCACAGGCGATCGGGAGGGGAAGAAGCACAGAGGGGAGAGAGTTGGAAAAGTTCAAGATGTTTTACTGATGCTACTGATGAGAACAGAGAAAATAATACAAATATACAAAACCCATCTTGTAAGTCTGAGCAACTGCAGAGCCAGCACCCAAAGTCCTGGATCAGACTCTGCAGCCAACCGGAGCTGGATTCAGTCTCTCACTGGCCTCCGTTCGCAGGGACGACCAGCAAGGTCCTCTCCTGATGTCGGCCATGAGCAGAAGGGAAGGAAAAAGGCAAAAGGGAAGGGAAAAAGGGACGAGATCCTCGTGATCTCCCACTTTTATATGAAGTCTTCACGTGAACGGAATGTTATACACAGTTGGTCACCGGTTTCTCGTTGCCCCTCTCGCGAGATGTCCATCTGTGCTTGTCAATAAGTTTCCATTCCATTGCTGGGTTTGCCAAAACATGTGTCTGGTTCTCCAGGAAAATGCAGCTGACATGAAGGCTTTGGCTGACAGGCAAAATTCACTAAAAGAGAAACTTGTTTTTAACAAAACCAGGACAGGTGGGGGCGCAGAGGCTGCTGAGACATGGAGATGGACTGGGACACGGAGGTGGGCTGGGACATAGAGATAGGCTGGGACATGGATGGCCTGGGTCACAGAGACTGCTGGGATGTGCAGACGGGCTGGGTCATGGGCACGAGTCAGAGCCAGCACAGGAGCAGGGAGGCTGGGGCAGCTCCATCCTGCAGACGTGCTTGTCCTGGCCATGCCAGCCATGGGATACGTGCCCCAGCACAGACACACACCCGTGGGACACACAGCTGGCCACAGGGACCCCAGAGACACACGCACGCCCCGTGCCATCATTCCAGTTCACTGGTGGAGCCGTGGGGGTCACTGGGGTGGCGGTGGCCAAGGGTGGCGAGGGTGGCACCGAGGTGCTCACAGTCCAAACTGATCACTGTGTTTAAAAAGATAATCGAGGGGGAAGGGCAACCAAAGAGCCAGGAATCCATATTTCAAATAAATCAATAAGGTGAGAGGGTTGTTAATTAGATGAATGAGACAGGTAAACTGAGGCCAGCCCTGGGGAGTCTGTAACCCCTGCAGTGCCAAGCGCTGGGGAGCAGGGCAGGGAATGTGCAGCTGGGGTTGGGGGATGTGTAAGCGGGGGCTTTTTGTCCCATTCCCTGTGCTGTCTTTGGGTAGAACACCTGGTCTTGCCAAATCGTTTATAAAATACGCTTTGCTGAGAGATCCTGCCCGGGGCTGTTCTCTTGGCAAGGGGATTGTTTCCCACAGCAGGGTTTGGCAGCAGAAGTTTGGCAGGACAAGAGGGCCCATGAGGTCAGAAAGCACAGCAGAGCTGGAACGTGGGGTCACGGGCACCAAACCCAGCTCGGGTGGGAGCCAAGAGGGTCCCCTCGTGTGCAGGGCCCAAAGCGCCATCTGTGGCATCTGCCCGTCCTTCTGAGCGCCCAGAGCCTCCCTCTTGGGGCCAAATCCTCATGTTTAGGGTCCCAACGCGTCTTTCATCACCCACGGCCTTTGGTCAGGGCCCGCAGCTTCATTTTCAGGTGGAGCTTGCTGCCTGGCAACAACCGCCCGGAAGTCTGTGGACAGCCAGGGGATGAAATGCAGCCAATCACATTTGAGGAGGCGGGGCAAGTCATGTGATTGAAACGTAAGCAGCCAATCGAGCTTTGAGACCTGCAGGACAGTTGGCGACAGTTGGACAAACTGGGCAGCGCTCAGGGGCGGGCAGTGCTGGCTGCACCAATCACACCTGGTGGGAGTGCAGCAGAGGGATGATTGACAAATAACCTGACCAATCATTTGGTGGGGGGAGCCAGTGGGAAATCCCAGACAGCCAATCAGAGAAAAGAGCGGGTCAGGGAAGGCGGACACTGTGGGGGCAGTAACCCCTCAGGCCGCCAATCAGAGAGAGTATCACCTCAGGGCAGGGCGAGCCCCAAAGCAGGACAGAATCACTGCCCAGGCAGCCAATCAGCTCAGGGGAGGAGACTGACAGCCCTCCCGACCAATGGTGGCGCAGCCCAGGCTGAGCAGGCGGTTGCTCTGCAGGCGGCCAGCGTGAGCTTTGCCATGGCGCCCGTGGAGCTGCCCGAGGCCGAGCAGCGCCCGGCCCAGCCCTGGGGCCCTTTTTCCTCCCTCTGGGGCCCTGGAGATGTCTTGCTGCCTCTGGCCCAGGTGTGTGTGGGCTGCTCTGGCCTTGTTCTGCTGGGCGGGGGAGGGGGCAGGGGGCACTTGCTGGAGAGGAGCTGCTGGGGCTGGAGCTGGAGAGAGCAGGAGAAGGGGAAGCAGCTGGAGGGTGAAGTGCAGGGGATCCCCACAGCTGCTGCTGCAGCTGCCCCAGAGACAGCTGCCCCTCTGGGTGAGGAAGAGTCCCTGTGAGCAGCCTCAGCAGAGCAGATCACAAACGTGCACCGCAGGGTCTGTGTAAGTGGGGAAAATCACTGTCCGGCCGTATAGTGTGTGTGTGTGTGGGGTGCGTCTGGGGAGCCTCGTGCTGTGAGAGCTGTCAGACACCCATGTGTTCTCTTAGGTGCGGGATGGACAAACGGCTGGAGCTACAGAATAGGAGGGGAGGGAAAGGCAGGCAGACAGAAGTGCCTGAACTGCACAGCTTACCTGGCAGTGCAGAGAGCAGGAACTGTGGTGAGTGCTGGGCCCTTGGGCTCATTTCGTCCTGTTTTGTGCTCCCCTCCCTGCCTCCCTGCTCCTTCCTCTTTCCTACCGTGTCCTTCTCCCTCTTCATCTCTTCTCTCTCTGCCCCTCTCTGCTTCTTCCTCACCGTTTCCTCCACCCGTCTCCACCTCTGTGCAGGGTTTCTCGTATCTCCCTCTCTGTCTCCGCTGCTCTGTGCTTCTCATCATCCCTGGTTTCTCTTTGTCACCATTCTGCTCTGTTGCTGTGTCCTGCTCCCTGCCCCATCATTTCTCACTGTATCCGTCTGTCCTGCTCCCTGCACCTATTCCTGCCCCTCTTCTTTTTTACTCCCTCTCCATCTTGCTGCTCGCCCCAGGATTTTTTCCCCAATCTCTGTCCTGCCCCCAACCCTTGTTGTTCTTTCTCTCTCCTGCTCCCCTTCTGTCTTCTGCCTGTCTTCCCTTTCCCGGCTGCTTCTTTCTCCAGCTCTGTCCAGATTACTGCCCCTCTTCCTTTTGATGTCTTTCTCGCCTGGTTTTCCTTCTGTCTCCCATCCCTGTTCCCAGTGCCATCCCTTCTCACTATATCACCCCTGTCCAGCTGGCTCTGCCTTTTCTTTGTCTTCTCTTCCTCTTTCCTGCTGCTCAGCCCTCTTTTCCTCTTTCTCCAGCTCCTTGCTGCATGTTTCCCCTTTCCAGTCTCTTCATTTGGATCCCAACTTTGCTTTATTTCTCACTCCCTTTGTTCTGTTCCCTGTCTTTCTTTTTGTCTCTCCATCTGTGCATCCCCCTCCCTGTCTTTCTCCAGCCCCTTCCTGCTTCTCCTCCTCCCCCCTCCCCATCTCTCTGTCCTGCTCATCAGCCCTGCTGGTTCTTCCTCCCTGTCTCATCCCAGCTCATTGTGCCTTTTTGCCTTCATCTCTCCGTCCTTTTCCCTGTGTGTTTGTTTCTCTCTCAGCTCCTCTGTCTTCTCTCTTGTCTGATTTGTCTCTTGCTAGTCCTCTGTCCTTCTCCCCAGCAGCTTCAACTGAATGGCCAGGTGTCCCTGCACTCTGGTGGTTCCTCATCACTGCCCTGGGCTGTGTCTGTAGGGCTGGGGATCATTTAGGAGCTGCTCTCCTTCTGCAGACAGCAGAGCCTGGTGCAGCTACAGCAGAGGTTGTTCTCAGCTGCTGCTTATGCAGCTCGTTGGAAGAGCAGCTGTGGGCCTTCTTTGGAAGGGAGGTTTCTTGTTCTGTGCTTACTGCTCCTGGGGACCCTGCACAGGAGCGGTGTTGGGGTCTGCAGGGACGGGTGGGACCTGCTGTGATTCCTGGTGAACGTGAACTGAACTTGTCCTGATGTACTCGAATGAAAACAGACTGACTGGAGATGGTTTACTGCCCTGTTTCAGTTCCAAACTACATGCTTGGCACTGGAGAACATGAGACTTTGTGCTGCGTTCCAGATGTCAGCTGAGAACATCACTGCCTTTGGTACCAGGGCAGGTGGTCTGTGATCAGGGCTGCGGACTTGCATGGCAGTGCTTTAATGAACATTTTATGGTCTTGCCACTTCAAAGCCCTTCATTTTCCTAGAAATTTGAAGATGGCATTTCTCATTCGGAGGTTCAGACTTCGGTTGGACTTGATGTTGAATGGTCCATACAATGGGGTGCATAAAAGAAGAATCTCGCTTCCTTGTTGTTGTTGTTTTCTAACGCTGTCTGAATTTGGTAAGCAAGAGGAAGAGTGGCTTGCAGTGTCTGCTTTTGAGAGGAACGTATTCCTGACTGTCTCCATCTCTGTATGGTGAAGCTTTCTGCCTGCACTATGATTTTGCTGGGCTGTGAGGCTGTGTTGGAGCAGCAGAGCTCAGAAGTGGTGGCTTTAAAGGCGTTGAAGCTGTGGTCAAACTAGCAGGAAAAGCTGGTTTCTTCCCAGAGAGCTGCCTGACAAATATAGCTACAAGTAAAGACCCTTGAAGTTGGCTTTTTTTATTTAAATTTACTATTAATATGTAGCTTTTGGGATTGATTGATTGATTGATTTCTGGGAAGCAAGAAGTGAGAGCCTGTGCACTCCCACAGGCAGAGCTGCCTCCCAAAATAGGTGCCCCCTTCTCCACTTCTGTTCCTTCCATGCTGGTGTAGCACAAGGCCATGCAGCAGTGTGCAGATGTGGTGATTCCAATGTGACTGTGAGGTCAGAGCCCCTCGGTGACGTGCTGTGCTGTGTCTTGGCAGCAGCAGCATCATGGGGCGAGCGTGGGGGCCATGGTCCTCACCCTGTTCCTCCTCCTGGTGTCCCTGCCAGCCCGGGACGCCCAGGCTGCTCCAGCCGAGCGCAGGGAGCAGGTGGGCGAGCAGGGGCAGCACCCAGCCCCGAGCAGCTCAGCAGGGCAGCAGTGGGGCCAGGGCTGGGGCTGGGGCCGGGAGAGCAGCCGGGCTGCAATAGTTGAGCCTTGCAGTAGCCAGCAGGCTCTGATTTAGGAGAAACATGGATGATCATTTTTTGCCCTGGTGCTCCATGCTCCCACGTTAGTGTGGGTTTCCTTTTGTGTGTGTGAGAGGTCTCCTGGTCAGAAGGCCCTGAGAGGCCCCGTGTTGGTCCATCTGGTCCTTGAGGGGTGTTGCATGTGGCCTGGACACAGTAGTTTGGAAGCTGCCAGGTCCCAGACAAGGGCTCTGCAGCCCCTCTGCAGCTTTGGCAATTTCAGCATGCGTCTGGGTCCCGTGTTGTTGCCTGACCCCCGTCCAGGCGCTGCAGGTCATTTCACAACGTGAAATGGAAACGCTTTTCCTTTCTGCTCGATTCCAGCCGTCCCTGTAGGCAGCGGCTCCTTGACTGCTTCACCTGAGTGTGTCCGTGAGCCTCGGGGCCATCCCACAGGTACGACCTGGGAACAGATGAGCGTTTCCATGTTAATTTTCTGTTCCTGTGAAATTTAGCTTGCTGCTTTCTTGGCTGACGCTCGGTCACGCAGAGGGGAAGTGGGTCCAGCTCAGTGCTGTGCCCCAGAGGGCTCTGCCTTGCAAAGCTCTTTGCCAACTGCTCCGTCTCTGCGCCGCTCGCAGTGCCGGCTGCCGAGGCAGCAGCAGGTTGGGGCTGAGTTTAGAGCTGGGTGAGCTCCAGGGAGTCCTTTCTCCTGACAGCTCCAGGCCTGCTTAGTGGCCACTGAGTTTGGGTTTGGGTTAGGGTTAGGCTTAGGTTTTGGAGTTTGGGTTAGGGTTAGGCTTAGGAGTTTGGGTTAGGCTTAGTCTTAAGCTTAGGAGTTTGGTTTAGGCTTAGACTTAGGGTTAGGAGTTTGAGTTAGGATTTAGGGTTAGTCTTAAGGCTAGGAGTTTGGGTTAGGGTTAGGAGTTTCCGTTAGGGTTAGGCTTAGTGTTAGGAGTTTGGCTTAGGCGTCTGGGTTGGGCTTAGGCGTCTGGGTTGGGCTTAGGCTTAGAGTTAGGAGTTTGGGTTAGGGTTAAGGGATTGGGATAAGGGTTAAGAGATTGGGTTAGGGTTAAGGGATTGGGTTAGGATTGGGTTTAGGGTTAGGAATTAGGCTTAGGTTTAGGATTAGGATTAGCGTTATGGTCTGGGTTAGGAGTTGGGGTTAGGAGTTGGGGTTAGGAATCTTAACCCTCGACAGGGACAAAGGGGGTCCCCAGGATGTCACAATGGGCCCTGGGGACAACATGGGGCCCTGGGAATTCACAATGGGCCCTGGGGACAAAGAGGGGTCCTCTGAATGTCACAATGGGCCCTGGGGACAAATGGGGGTCCCGATGGTGTCACAATGGGCCCTGGGGACAAAGTAAGGTCCTGGAATGTCACAATGGGACCCAGTAACAAAGGGGGTCCCCATGGTGCGAAAATGGGCCCTGGGGACAAAGGGGGTCCCTAGGATGTCACAATGGGCTCTGGGGACAATGGGGGGTCCTGGGATGTCACAATGGGCCCTGGGGACAGGGGGGTCCCCCGAATATCACAATGGGCCCTGGGGACAAAGGGGGTCCCCACGGTGTCCCAATGATCCCTGGGGACAATGGGGGGTCCTAGGAAGTCACAATGCGCCCAGGGGAGAAAGCGGGGTCCTCTGGATGTCACAATGGGCCATGGGGACAAGGGGGAGTCATGGGACGTCCAATGGGCCCTGGGGACAAAGGGGGTCCCCAGGATGTCACAATGGGCTCTGGGGACAAGGCGGGGTCCCCATGGTGTCACAAAACACCGTCCTCAGGGATACGGGTCAGTGCCAGGGGTGGGTTATGCTTGGCCTCCATGACCTCGAGGGTCTTTTCCAACCAAAATGAGTTTTTAGGGTTTATCCCAAATGATGGGAACCCCCGCTTCCAGCTCTGCTCTTCACCAAACACCTTTTAGAGGATGAAGAGGAAGGAGACGCAACACCTCAGCATACGGAGGGTCTTCCCCAAAGGGGTGGTCTGGGGTATCCAAAACACAAGGGGTGCTGTGGGCATCCGAAGCACAAGGGGTGGTCTGGGGTATCCAAAACACAAGGGGTGGTGTGGGCATCCGAAGCACAAGGGGTGGTCTGGGGTATCCAAAGCTCTCCTGGAGCGACTGCTGCTTCTTCTTGCTTTCCATCAGCTTCTTGATGTCTTCCCGCGTGGGGACACGCTCGTCATCTTCGTCATCTT
The DNA here is from genome assembly GCF_037038585.1 of Patagioenas fasciata. Taxonomy (NCBI): domain Eukaryota; kingdom Metazoa; phylum Chordata; class Aves; order Columbiformes; family Columbidae; genus Patagioenas; species Patagioenas fasciata. Next base: position 2,199,091 of record NC_092545.1, read on the forward strand.
CGTCATCTTCGTCATCTTCGTCATCTTCGTCATCTTCGCCATCAGATTCCGAGGATTCTGGAGGAGCGAACAGCGAGAAATGGGCTGGGGAGGGTCCAGCACCGGCCCTGGCTCTTCCTGCCCAGCATCCCAGGCCCATCCCCAGCTGCTCCAGCTTCATCCAAAAGAGGTGGCGAGCTCCAAAAACTCAGTGGCTCCTCCAAGAGCGTCCAATGGGAAGAGGCCCCAGGCAGAGAAGTCGTGGGCTCAAAGGAAAGCACCACGTTGCGAGGATCTCCAGAGGATCCCTGGCCTGCTCCAGAAGATCCCCATCATCAACAAGGTGAGGTCGTCCATGTTGTTTTCAAAGGCGAGGAGGAGCTCAAGGGCCCTCAGCATCGGGGCTCGCGTGCGGTTATGAGAGGGCAAGGAGGGAAGGAGGGAAGGAAGGAGGGAAGGAAGGAGGGAAGGAAGGAGGGAAGGAAGGAGGGAAGGAAGGAGGGAGGGAAGGAAGGAGGGAAGGAAGGAGGGAAGGAAGGAAGGAGGGAAGGAAGGAGGGAAGGAAGGAAGGAGGGAAGGAAGGAAGGAAGGAGGGAAGGAAGGAAGGAGGGAGGGAAGGAGGGAAGGAGGGAAGGAAGGAAGGAAGGAGGGAAGGAGGGAAGGAGGGAAGGAAGGAGGGAAGGAAGGAAGGAAGGAAGGAGGGAAGGAAGGAGGGAAGGAAGGAAGGAAGGAAGGAGGGAAGGAAGGAGGGAAGGAAGGAAGGAGGGAAGGAGGGAAGGAAGGAAGGAGGGAAGGAGGGAGGGAAGGAGGGAGGGAAGGAGGGAGGGAAGGAGGGAAGGAAGGAAGGAAGGAAGGAAGGAAGGAAGGAAGGAACCGGGGGTTCCCATCATTTGGGATAAACCCTAAAAACTCATTAATCACTTTGGTTGGAAAAAAGCACCCACCTCCATAGGACCCCATAGGGACCCATAGAGACCATAGAGGCCCATAGGGAGCCACAGAGCCCCATGGAACCCCATAGAGACCCATAGGGACCGTAAAGCCTGTAGAGACCCATAGGGACCCATAGAGACCCATAGAGCTCCATAGGACCCCATAGGGACCCATAGAGACCATAGAGGCCCATAGGGAGCCGCAGAGCCCCATGGAACCCCATAGGGACCCATAGAGACCCAAAGGGACCCATAGGGACCCATAGAGACCATAGAGACCCATAGGGACCCATAGGGACCGTAGAGCCTGTAGAGACCCATAGGGACCCATAGAGCTCCATAGGACCCCATAGGGACCCATAGAGACCATAGAGGCCCATAGGGAGCCGCAGAGCCCCATGGAACCCCAAAGGGACCCATAGAGACCCAAAGGGACCCATAGGGACCCATAGGGACCGTAGAGCCTGTAGAGACCCATAGGGACCCATAGAGCTCCATAGGACCCCAGAGGGACCCATAGAGACCATAGAGGCCCATAGGGAGCCACAGAGCCCCATGGAACCCCATAGAGACCCATAGGGACCGTAGAGCCTGTAGAGACCCATAGGGACCCATAGAGCTCCGTAGGACCCCATAGGGACCCATAGAGACCATAGAGGCCCATAGGGAGCCACAGAGCCCCATGGAACCCCATAGAGACCCATAGGGACCGTAGAGCCTGTAGAGACCCATAGGGACCCATAGAGCTCCGTAGGACCCCATAGGGACCCATAGAGACCATAGAGGCCCATAGGGAGCCACAGAGCCCCATGGAACCCCATAGAGACCCATAGGGACCCATAGAGACCCAAAGGGACCCATAGAGAGGGAGGGTTTTAGGACCCTGGGGGTTCCATAGAGACCCATAGAGCATCAAGGAGCCCCATAGGGACCCATAGAGCCTGTAGAGACCCATAGAGACCCATAGGGACCCGTAGAGACCCATAGAGACCCATAGGGACCCATAGAGACCCAAGGAGCCCCATAGAGACCCATTAAGACCCATAAGGACCCATAGGGACCCATAGGGACCCATAGAGCCCCATAGAGGCCCATAGGAAACCACAGAGCCCCATGGAACCCCATAGGGACCTAGAGAGCTCCATAGGGACCCATAGGGACCCATAGAGCTCCATAGGGACCCATAGAGCCCCATAGGGACCCATAGAGAGGGAGGGTTTTAGGACCCCGGGGGTTCCTGCTGGGCTCAACTATGGCAAGAAAACCTTAACGAATAATTAACCGAATATTAATGAATGCAAAAGGCCAGGAACCAATGAGGAGTGAGCACTGAGCCCTGGGACAGCGGGGACAGGGACAGCGGGAATGCGACCCTGGGACCCATTGACTCCCATTGACCCCATTGACCCCATTGACTGACCCCATTGACCCCCATTGATCCCCATTGACCGATTGACCCCCATTGACCCATTGACCCCATTGACCCCATTGACCCATTGATCCCCATTGCCCCCCATTGATCCCCATTGCCCCATTGACCCCATTGACCCATTGATCCCCATTGACCCCATTGACCCCATTGACCCCATTGATCCCCATTGACCCCATTGACCCCCATTGACCCCATTGATTCCCATTGACCCATTGACCCCACTGACCCCATTGACCCATTGATCCCCATTGACCCCCATTGAGTCATTGAGTCATTGACTTCATTGACCCCCCATTGACCCCCATTGCCCCCCATTGATCCCCATTGCCCCCATTGCCCCCCATTGATCGCCATTGACCCCCATTGACCCCCATTGACCCCGTTGACCCATTGATCCCCATTGCCCCCCATTGACTCCCATTGACTCCCATTGCCCCCATTGCCCCCATTGACCCCATTGACCCATTGACCCATTGACCGCATTGACTCCCATTGCCCCCATTGACCCCATTGCCCCCCATTGCCCCCCATTGCCCCCATTGCCCCCCATTGCCCCCATTGTACCCACTGCCCCCATTGTCCCCCATTGTCCCCCATTGCCCCCCACTGACCCCATTGCCCCCCACTGACCCCATTGCCCCCCATTGACCCCATTGCCCCCCATTGCCCCCATTGTCCCATTTCAGGTAAAAGAGGACATAAACAAGAGAGAAAAAACAAAACACAACACATTTGGGTACTCCTGGGTCCTTTGGGGCACCCCTGGGTCCCTCCTGAACTCCTGGGTCCTTTGGGGCACTCCTGGGTCCCTCCTGAACTCCTGGGTCCTTTGGGGCACTCCTGGGTCCCTTGGGGTACTCCTGGGTCCCTCCTGAACTCCCCATAGACCCCCATAATTTCCCCCTTAGGGACCCAGGAGTGCCCCATAGTGACCCATAAGTGACTCATGGAGCCCCCTAAGTGTGTTCGGGTCCCTTCGGGTCCCTTCGGGTGAGTGCGGGCCCCACTCGGGTCCCTTCGGGTCCCTTCGGGTGTGTTCGGGTCCCACTCGGGTCCCTTCGGGTGCGTTCGGGTCCCTTCGGGTGCGTTCGGGTCCCTTCGGGTGCCTTCGGGTGCCTTCGGGTCCCCTCGGGTGCGTTCGGGCCCCACTCGGGTCCCTTCGGGTGCGTTCGGGTCCCTTCGGGTGCGTTCGGGTCCCTTCGGGTCCCCTCGGGTCCCTTCGGCTCCCTTCGTGTATCTTCGGCTCCTCTCGGAGCCGCCTCCGCGCACGCCACGCACAGTGGGCGTGGCCACGCACCCACCCCGCTTCCCATTGGCTGCCGCCTGAGGAAGGGGGCGTGGCCTCGCTCGCAGCCACCGCCGCGGCGGGAAACGATCGTGAGGCGGGAAAAGGGGAAGAAAGGGGGCGGGGGGAGGAAGAGGAGGGGCCGGGGGGGGAGCGGAACACGGGTTTTGGGGTAAAAAGGGGGGGATTTGGGAGTTTGGCGCCTTTTGGGGCACTTTCGGGTGGGTTCGGGTCCCTTCGGGGAGACTTCGGGTCCCTTCGGGGAGACTTCGGGCCCCTTCGGGTGGGTTCGGGCCCCTTCGGGGAGACTTCGGGTCCCTTCGGGTGCGTTCGGGTCCCTTCGGGTGCGTTCGGCTCCACTCGGAACCCTTCGGGTGCGTTCGGGTCCCTTCGGGTGCGTTCGGGTCCCTTCGGGTGGGTTCGGGTCCCTTCGGGTTTGTTCGGCTCCACTCGGGCCCCTTCGGGTGGGTTCGGGTCCCTTCGGGTGCGTTCGGCTCCACTCGGACCCCTTCGGGAAGACTTCGGGTCCCTTCGGGTGCGTTCGGCTCCACTCGGACCCCTTCGGGAAGACTTCGGGTCCCTTCGGGTGCGTTCGGCCCCGGCCGGGACTCGGGCGCCGCTCGGCTCCGCTCGGGCTCCGCTCGGGCGCCGCTCGTCTCCGCTCGGGCCCATTCGGCTCCGCTCGGCTCTTTCCGTCTCCGCTCGTTTTCCCGCGCTTTCCCTCAGAGCGCGAAGCGAAGCGCGGGGACCCCCGGGGCCGCTTTTTTCGCGCTTTTCCCGAGGTGACAACAGCGGGGGCTTTGGGGACACAGCTCGGGGAGCCTCAGCGGGAGGGTTTTGGGTTGAAAAAGCGCTATTTTGGGTCAATTTTGAGGTGGTTTGTGGCCCTCCCGGCGGGGCAAGATGGCGGCTCCGGACATCGAGGGGCTGCTGGGTGAGTAATGAGGGGGAATTAGGGGTGATTAGCGCGAATTAGGGGGTAATTAGGGGGCAGCGGGGATACGGGGGGGTGGGGGGGGTGTTAATTAGCGCTGCTGAGGGTGTTAATTGTTAATGAATGCAGAGGAGGAGCCGTTGCAGGAGCTGCACCCCGGGCTGGCCCCGCTGAGGGGGATTGGGGGGGTGGGAGCGGAGCTGGAGAGGGAGGTGAGACAGGTAAGGGGGCATTGGGGACAATGGGGACAGAGAGAGAGAGTGTGTGCGGATCAGCAGTGATCACCCCAAACCTGCCCCGCAGACACGGCACCCAAAATCCTGCACCCCAAAATACTCTTCCCAAACCTGCACCCCAGATCCTGACCCCAAGCCCTGCACCAAAACCCTGCCCCTCAATCCTGCACCCCCAAATCCTCCACCCCCGATCCTGTCTTCCCAAACCCTGCACCCCAGATCCTGCACCCCCAAATTCGGCCCTACCAAACTCTGCACCCCTAAACCCTACAACTGAAACCTTGCACCCCCTAATCCTGCCCTCCCTACCTTCCTGAACCCCGAAACCTGCACCCCAAACCCTGCATTCCCAAATCTTTCCGTCCTATACCCTACACCCCTAAACCTGCCCCCAAACCCTGTACCCCAAAGAATTCCCTCCCAAACCCTGCACCTCCAAATCCTGCACCTCAAAGGCCTGGCAACCCAAGCCCTTCAACCCCATCCCTGCAACACCAAATCCTGTACCCCAAACCCAGCACCCCAGAATCCTGCACCCCAAATCCTGCCTACCAAACCTTTCACTGCAAACCCCTGCACCCCAAGATTGTGCTGCCCTAAACACTGAACCCCCAAATCCTGAAGACCCGGATCCTTGCCTCCCAAGACTCTGCACCCCCAAATCCTGCACCCAAATCTCTCACCCCCACCACCCTGCACTCCCAACCCCTGCACCCCAAAACTCCACACCTCCAAATCCTGAACCCTGAAACCCCGCACCCCCAAATCCTGTGCCCCAGTCCTGTGCACCCCACACTCTGCAACCTTAAATTTCCCCCCAAGCCCCTGCACCCCAAACGCTGCACTCTTAGACCTGACTTCTAAACCCAAGGGCCCATTGTGACATCCCAGAACCTCCTATTGTCCCCAGGGCCCATTGTGACATCCTGGGAACCCCCATTGTCCCCAGGGCGCATTGTGACATTCAGGGGACTCCTCTTTGTCCCCAGGGCCCATTGTGACATCCTGGGGACCGCCCCTTGTCACTGGGGCCCATTGTGACGTCACAGGACCCCCCGTTGTCCCCAGGGTTCATTGTGACGTCTTAGGACCCCCCATTGTCCCCAGGGCCCATTGTGACATCCTGGGGAACCCCCTTGTCCCCAGGGCCCATTGTGACGTCCCAGAACCCGCCATTGTCCCCAGGGCCCATTTTGACATCCTGGGGATCCCTCCTTGTCCCCAGGGCCCATTGGGACGTCCCAGGACCCCCATTGTCCCCAGGGCCCATTGTGACATCCCAGGACCCCACATTGTCCCCAGGGCCCTTGTGAGATCCTGGGGAGCCCACTTGTCCCCAGGACCCATTGTGACACTATAGGGACCCGCCCTTGTGCCCAGTGACCATTGTGACACCGTGGGTACCACCCTTGTCCGCAGGGCCCATTGTGACATCCTGAGGACACCCCCTTGTCTCCAGGGCCCATTGTGACATCCTGGGAATCCCTCCTTGTCCCCAGGGCCCATTTTGACATTCAGGGGACCCCCCATTGTCCCCAGGGCCCATTGTGACATCCTGCGGACCCCCCGTTGTCCCCAGGGCCCATTGTGACATTCAGGGGACCCACCATTGTCCTCAGGGCCCATTGTGACGTCCCAGGACCCCCCGTTGTCCCCAGGGTTCATTGTGACGTCTTAGGACCCCCCATTGTCCCCAGGGCCCATTGTGACATCCACTGCACCCCCCTGTCCCCAGGGCTCATTGTGACATGCAGGGGACCCCTCTTTGTCCCCAGGGCCCATTGTGACATCCTGGGGACCCCCCCTTGTCCCCAGGGCCCATTGTGACGTCCCAGGACCCCCCATTGTCCCCAGGACCCATTGTGACATTCAGGGGACCCCCTTTGTCATTGGGGCCCATTGTGAAATCCCAGGACCCCACATTGTCCCCAGGGCCCATTGTGACATCCTGGGGACCCCCCCTTTGTCCCCAGTGCCCATTGTGACATCCTGCGGACCCCCCTTTGTCCCCAGGGCCCATTTTGACATTCAGGGGACCCACCATTGTCCTCAGGGCCCATTGTGCGGTCCCAGGACCCCCCATTGTCCCCAGGGCCCATTGTGATATCCTCGGCACCCCCTTGTCCCCAGGGTCCATTGTGACACTGTGGGTACCACCCTTGTCTGCAGAGCTCATTGTGACATCCCAGGACCCCCCATTGTCCCCAGGGCCCATTGTGACATTCAGGGGACCCCCCTTGTCCCCAGGGCCCATCCTGATACCGTGTGGACCCCCTTTGTCCCCAGGGCCCATTGTGACATCCTGCGGACCCCCCTTGTCCTCAGGGTCCATTGTGACAGCCCAGGACCTTACATTGTCCCCAGGGCCCATTGTGATATCTGGGGGACCCCCTTGTTCCCAAGGCCCATTGTGACATCCTGGGGACCCACCCTTGTCCCCAGGGCCCATTGTGACATCCCAGGACCCCCCATTGTCCCCAGAGCCCATTGTGACATCCTCGGCACCCCCTTGTCCCCAGGGCCCATTGTGACATCCTGGGGACCCCCCCTTCTTCCCAGGGCCCATTGTGACGTCCCAGGACCCCCCATTGTCCCCAGGGCCCATTGTGACATCCTCTGCACCCCCTTGTCCCCAGGGCCAATTGTGACATTCAGGGGACCCCTCTTTGTCCCCAGGGCCCATTCTGACATCCTGGGGATCCCTCCTTGTCCCCAGGGCCCATTGTGACGTCCCAGGACCCCCCATTGTCCCCAGGACCTATTGTGACATTCAGGGGACCCCCTTTGTCACTGGGGCCCATTGTGACACCATGGAGACCCCCGCTTGTCCTCAGGGTCCATTGTGACATCCTGGGTACCCCCCATTTTCCCCAGGACCCATTGTGACATCCTGGCCACCCCCTTGCTCCCAGGGCCCGTTGTGGCACCATGGGGACACCACCTTTGTCCCCAGGGCCCATTGTGACATCCCAGGACCCCCCTTTGTCCCCAGGGCCCATTGTAGCACCATGGGGACCCCCTTTGACCCCAGGGCCCATTGTGGCACCATGGCAACCCCTTTTGTCCCCAGGGCCCATTGTGACATTCTTGGACCCCACTTTGTCCCCAGGGCCTATTGTGACATCATGGGGACCCCTCCTTGTCACTGGGGACCCATTGTGACACCATGGGGACCCCCCCTTGTCCTCAGGGCTCATTGAGACGTCCCAGGACCCCCCACTGTCCCCAGGGCCCATTGTGACATCCACTGCACCCCCTTGTCCCCAGGGCCCATTGTGACATTCAGGGGACCCCTCTTTGTCCCCAGGGCCCATTGTGACATCCTGGGGACCCCCCCTTGTCCCCAGGGCTCATTGAGACGTCCCAGGACCCCCCACTGTCCCCAGGGCCCATTGTGACATTCAGGGGACCCCCTTTGTCACTGGGGCCCATTGTGACATGCTGGGGACGCTCTTTGTCCACAGGGCCCATTGTGACATCCTGGGGACCCTCCTTGTCCCCAGAGCCCATTGTGACATCCAGGGGACCCCCTTTGTCCCCAGGGCCCATTGTGGCACCATGAGGACCCTCTTTGTCACTGGGGCCCATTGTGACACCGTCGACACCCCCCTTTGTCCCCAGGGCCCATTCTGATACCGTGGGGACCCCCCATTGTCCCCAGGGCCCATTGTGACATGCTGGGGACGCTCTTTGTCCACAGGGCCCATTGTGACATCCTGGGGACCCTCCTTGTCCCCAGAGCCCATTGTGACATCCAGGGGACCCCCTTTGTCCCCAGGGCCCATTGTGGCACCATGAGGACCCTCTTTGTCACTGGGGCCCATTGTGACATCCCAGGACCCCCCTTTGTCCCCAGGGCCCATTGTGACATCCTGGGGACCCTCCTTGTCCCCAGAGCCCATTGTGACATCCCAGGACCCCACTTTGTCCCCAGGGCTTATTGTGACGCCATGGGGATCTCCCTTGTCCCCAGGGCCCATTGTGACATCCATGACCCCCCTTTGTCCCCAGTGCTATTGTGAAATCCTGGGGACCCCTTTTGTCCCCAGAGCCCATTGTGACACCGTGGGGAACCCCTTTGTCACTGGGGGCCATTGTGACATTCCAGGATTTCACTTTGTCCCCAGGGCTCGTTCTGACACCTTGGGGACTCCCATTGTCCCCAGGGCCCATTGTGACATCCTGGGCAACCCCATTGTCCCCAGGGCCCATTGTGACATCCTGGGGACCCCCATTGTCCCCAAGGCCCATTGTGACATTCCAGGACCCCCCATTGTCCCCAGGGCCCATTGTGACATCCACTGCACCCCCTTGTCCCCAGGGCCCATTGTGACATTCAGGGGACCCCTCTTTGTCCCCAGAGCCCATTGTGACATCCTGGGGACCCCCCTTCTCACTGGGGCCCATTGTGACGTCCCAGGACCCCCCATTGTCCCCAGGACCCATTGTGACATTCAGGGGGCCCCTTTGTCACTGGGGCCCATTGTGACATCCCAGGACCCCACATTGTCCCCAGGACACATTGTGACATCCTGGGGACGCTCTTTGTCCCCAGGGCCCATTGTGACATCCTGGGGACCCTCCTTGTCCCCAGAGCCCACTCTGACATCCAGGGGACCCCCTTTGTCCCCATGGCCCATTGTGGCACCATAGGGACCCCCTTTGTCACTGGGGCCCATTGTGACATCCCAGGACACCCCCTGGTCCCCAGGCCCCATTGTGACATCCTGGGGACCCCCTTTGTCCAGGACTTCATTGTGACATCCTGGGGACCCCCCCTTGTCCTCAGGGTCCATTGTGACAGCCCAGGACCTTACATTGTCCCCAGGGCCCATTGTGATATCTGGGGGACCCCCCTTGTCCCCAGGGCCCATTGTGACATCCCAGGACCCCCCATTGTCCCCAGGGCCCATTGTGACATCCCAGGACCCCCCATTGTCCCCAGGGTTCATTCTTACATCCTGGGGACCCCCCTTGTCCCCAGGACCCATCGTGACACCATGGAGACCCCTCCTTGCCTCAGGGCCCATTGTGACATCCTGGCATCCCCCTTTGTCACCCGGGACATTGTAACACCATGGGGACCCCCTTTGTCCCTAGGGCCTATTGTTACGTCCCAGGACCCCCCGTTGTTCCCAGGGCCCATTGTGACACCTTGGGGACCCCCTTGTCACTGGGGACCCATTGTGACACCATGGGGACCACCCCTTGTCCTCAGGGCCTATTGTGAACATCTTGGGGAACCTCCATTGTCCCCAGAGCCCATTGTGAGTTCCTGGGGACCCCCTTGTCCCCAGGTCCCATTGTGACATCCTGGGGAGTCTCTTTGTCCCCAGGGCCCATTGTGACATCCTGGGGACCCCCTTTGTCCCCAGGGCCCATGGTGACATCCTGGGGACCTCCTTGTCCGCAGGACCCATCCTGGCACCGTGGGGACCTCCCTTGTCACTGGGGACCCTTTGTGACACCATGGGGACCTCCCATTGTCCTCAGGGCCCATTGAGACATCCTGGGGACCCCCTTTGTCACTGGGGACCCATTGTGACATCCCAGGAACCCCATTGTCCCAAGGGCCCATTGTGACATCCTAGGGACCCTCCCTTTGTCCCCAGGGTTCATTGTGGCACCATGGGGACCCCCTTTGTCACTGTGTCACATTGTGATATCCAAGAACCCCACTTTGTCCCCAAGGCCCATTTTGACATCCTGGGGACCCCCTTTCTCCCCAGGGCCCATTGTGACATTCAGGGGACACCCCCCTTGTCCCCAGGGCCCATTGTGACTTCCCAGGACCCCCCATTGTCCCTAGAGCCCATTGTGACATTCAGGGGACCCCCTTTGTCACTGGGGCCTATTGTGACATCCCAGGACCCCACATTGTCCCCAGGGCCCATTGTGACATTCAGGGGACACCCCCCTTGTCCCCAGGGCCCATTGTGACGTCCCAGGATCCCCCATTGTCCCCAGGGCCCATTGTGACATTCAGGGGACCCCCTTTGGCACTGGGGCCCATTGTGACATCCCAGGACCCCACATTGTCCCCAGGGCCCATTGTGACATTCAGGGGTCCCCCCCTTGTCCCCAGGACCCATTGTGATGTCCCAGGAGCCTCATTGTCCCCACGGCCCATTGTGACATCCTGGGGACCCCCCTTTGTCACTGGGGCTCATTGAGACACCATGGAGACCCCTGCTTGTCCTCAGGGTCCATTGTGACATCTTGGGCACCTCCCATTGTCCCCAGGACCCATTGTGACATCCTGGGGACCCCCTTGCTCCCAGGGCCCATTGTGGCACCATGTGGACATCCCCTTTGTCCCCAGGGCCCATTGTGACATTCCAGGACCCCCCATTGTCCCCAGGGCCCATTGTGACATCCACTGCACCCCCTTGTCCCCAGGGCCCATTGTGACATTCAGGGGACCCCTCTTTGTCCCCAGTGCCCATTGTGACGTCCCAGGACCCCCCATTGTCCCCAGGGCCCATTGTGACATCCTGGGGATCCCTCCTTGTCACTGGGGACCCATTGTGACACCATGGAGACCCCTGCTTGTCCTCAGGGTCCATTGTGACATCTTGGGCACCTCCCATTGTCCCCAGGACCCATTGTGACATCCTGGGGACCCCCTTGCTCCCAGGGCCCATTGTGGCACCATGGGGACATCCCCTTTGTCCCCAGGGCCCATTGTGACATTCCAGGACCCCCCATTGTCCCCAGGGCCCATTGTGACATCCACTGCACCCCCTTGTCCCCAGGGCCCATTGTGACATTCAGGGGACCCCTCTTTGTCCCCAGGGCCCATTGTGACGTCCCAGGACCCCCCATTGTCCCCAGGGCCCATTGTGACATCCTGGGGATCCCTCCTTGTCCTCAGGGCCCATTGTGACGTCTTAGGACCCCCCATTGTCCCCAGGGCCCATTGTGACATTCAGGGGACGCCTCTTTGAAACCCAGGGCACATTGTGACATCCTGGGGACCCCCCCTTGTCCCCACAGCCCATTGTGACGTCCCAGGACCCCCCATTGTTCCCAGGGCCCATTGTGACATCCTGGGGATCCCTCCTTGTCCCCAGGGCCCATTGTGACACTATGGGGACCCCCCCTTGTTCCCAGGGCCCATTGTGACATCCTGGGTACCACCCTTGTCCGCACGGCTCATTGTGACGTCCCAGGACCCCCCATTGTCCCCAGGGCCCATTGTGACATCCTGGGGATCCCTCCTTGTCCGCAGGGCCCATTGTGACGTCCCAGGACCCCCCATTGTCCCCAGGGCCCATTGTGACATCCTCTGCACCCCCTTGTCCCCAGGGCCCATTGTGACATTCCGGGGACCCCTGTTTGTTCCCAGGGCCCATTGTGACATCCTGGGGACCCCCTCTTGTCACTGGGGCCCATTGTGACGTCCCAGGACCCGCTATTGTCCCCAGGGCCGATTGTGACATTCAGGGGACCCCTCTTTGTCCCCAGGGCCCATTGTGACATCCTGGGGATCCCTCCTTTTCCCCACGACCCATTGTGACATCCTGGGGACCCTCCTTGTCCCCAGAGCCCATTGTGACATCCAAGGGACCCCCTTTGTCTCCAGGGCCCATTGTGGCACCATGGGGACCCCCTTTGACACTGGGGCCCATTGTGACACCGTCGACACCCCCCTTTGTCCCCAGAGCCCATTGTGACGTCCTGGGGACCCCCCTTGTCCCCAGAGCCCATTGTGACATCCAGGGGACCCCCTCTTGTCCCCAGGGCCCATTGTGACGTCCCAGGACCCTCCATTGTCCCCAGGACCCATTGTGACATCCTGGGGATCCCTCCTTGTCCCCAGGGCCCATTGTGACGTCCCAGGACCCCCCATTGTCCCCAGGACCCACTGTGACATTCAGGGGACCCCCTTTGTCACTGGGGCCCATTGTGACATCCCAGGAGCCCACATTGTCCCCAGGGCCCATTGTGACATCCTGGGGACCCCACTTGTCCCCAGGACCCATTGTGACACTATGGGGACCCCCCCTTGTCCCCAGGGCCCATTGTGACGTCCTGGGTACCACCCTTGTCCGCAGGGCTCATTGTGACGTCTCAGGACCCCCCATTGTCCCCAGGGCCCATTGTGACATCCTGGGGATCCCTCCTTGTCCGCAGGGCCCATTGTGACGTCCCAGGACCCCCCATTGTCCCCAGGGCCCATTGTGACATTCAGGGGACCCCTGTTTGTCCCCAGGGCCCATTGTGACATCCTGGGGACCCCCTCTTGTCACTGGGGCCCATTGTGACGTCCCAGGACCCCCCATTTTCCCCAGGGCCCATTGTGACATTAAGGGGACCCCTCTTTGTCCCCAGGGGCCATTGTGACGTCTAACGACCCCCCATTGTCCCCAGGGCCCATTGTGACATCCTGGGGATCCCTCCTTGTCCTCAGGGCCCATTGTGACGTCCCAGGACCCCCCATTGTTCCCAGGGCCCATTGTGATGTCCTTGGGAGCCCCCTCTCTTCCCAGGGCTCATTGTGACTCTCAGGGGACCCCACCTTGTCCCCAGGACTGCTTGTGACGTCCTAGGGCCCCTCTGTGTCCCCAGGGCCCATTGTGACGTCCCAGGACCCCCATTGTCCCCAGGGCCCATTGTGACATCCTCGGCACCCCCTTGTCCACAGGGCCCATTGTGACATTCAGGGGACCCCTCTTTGTCCCCAGGGCCCATTGTGACATCCTGGGGACCCCCTCTTGTCCCCAAAGCCCATTGTGACGTCCCAGGACCCCCCATTGTCCCCAGGGCCCATTGTGACATCCTGGGGATCCCTCCTTGTCCCCAGGGCCCATTGTGACGTCCCAGGAACCCCCATTGTCCCCAGGACCCATTGTGACATTCAGGGGACCCCCTTTGTCACTGGGGCCCATTGTGACATCCTGGGGACCCCCATGCCACTGGGGCCCATTGTGACGTCCCAGGACCTCGCATTGTCCCCAGGGCCCATTGTGACACCTTGGGGACCCCCTTGTCACTGGAGACCCGTTGTGACATCATGGGGACCACCCCTTGTCCTCAGGGCCTCTAGTTACGTCCCAGGACCCCCCATTGTCCCCAGGGCCCATTGTGACATTCAGGGGACCCCCTTTGTCACTGGGGCCCATTGTGACATCCCAGGACCCCACATTGTCCCCAGGGCCCATTGTGAGTTCCTGGAGACCCCCTTGTCCCCAGGTCACATTGTGACATCCTGGGCAGCCTCTTTGTCCCCAGGGCCCCTTGTGACATCCTGGGGACCTCCTTGTCCCCAGGACCCATCCTGGCACCGTGGAGACATCCCTTGTTACTGGGGACCTATTGTGACACCATGGGGACCTCCCATTGTCCTCAGGGCCCATTGAGACATCCTGGGGACACCCTTTGTCACTGGGGACCCAATGTGACATCCCAGGAACCCCATTGTCCCAAGGGCCCATTGTGACATCCTGGGGACCCCCCTTTGTCTCCAGGACATATTGTGACACCGTGGGGACCACATTAGTCCCCAGGGCCCATTGTGACATCCTAGGGATCCCCTCTTGTCCCCAGGGCCCATTGTGACGTCCCAGGACCCCCCATTGTCCCCAGGGCCCATTGTGACCTCCTCGGCACCCCCTTGTCCCTAGGGCCCATTGTGACATTCACGGGACCCCCCTTTGTCCCCAGGACCCATTGTGACATCCTGGGGACCCTCCTTGTCCCCAGAGCCCATTGTGACATCCAGGGGACCCCCTTTGTCCCCAGGGCCCATTGTGACATCCTGGGGTCCCCCCTTTGTCCCCAGGGCCCATTGAAATGTCCCAGGACCACCGTTTGTCCCCAGGGTTCATTATGACATCCTGGGGACCCCATTTGTCCCCACGGCCCATTGTGGCACCATGGGGACCCCCTTTGTCACTGGGGCCCATTGTGACATCCCAGGACCCCACTTTGTCCCCAGGGCTTATTGTGACACCATGGGGATCTCCCTTGTCCCCAGGGCCCATTGTGACATCCCATGACCCCCCTTTATCCCCAGTGCTATTGTGAAATCCTGGGGACCCCTTTTGTCCCCAGGGCCCATTGTGGCACCATGGGGAACCCCTTTGTCACTGGGGGCCATTGTGACATCCCAGGATTCCACTTTGTCCCCAGGGCTCGTTCTGACACCTTGGGGACTCCCATTGTCCCCAGGGCCCATTCTGACATCCTGGGCAACCCCATTGTCCCCAGGGCCCATTGTGACATCTGGGGGACGCCCTTGTCCCCAGGACCCATCGTGGCACCGTGGGGACCCTCCTTGTCACTTGGGCCCATTGTGACATCCTGGGCACCCCTTTTGTCCCCACAGCCCATTGTGGCACCATGGGGACCCCCTTTGTCACTGGGGCCCATTGTGACATCCCAGGACCCCACATTGTCCCCAGGGCCCTTGTGACATCCTGGGGACCCCACTTGTCCCCAGGACCCATTGTGACACTATAGGGACCCCCCCTTGTGCCCAGTGACCATTGTGACACCGTGGGTACCACCCTTGTCCGCAGGGCCCATTGTGACATCCTGGGGACACCCCCTTGTCTCCAGGGCCCATTGTGACATCCTGGGAATCCCTCCTTGTCCCCAGGGCCCATTTTGACATTCAGGGGACCCCCCATTGTCCCCAGGGCCCATTGTGACATCCTCGGCACCTCCTTGTCCCCAGGGCCCATTGTGACATTCAGGGGACCCCACATTGTCCCCAGGGCCCATTGTGACATCCTGGGGACCCCCCTTTGTCCCCAGGGCCCATTGTGACATCCAAGGGACCCCCCCTTGTCCCCAGGGCCCATTGTGACGTCCCAGGACCCCCCACTGTCCCCAGGGCCCATTGTGACATTCAGGGGACCCCCCTTTGTCCCCAGGGCCCATTCTGATACCGTCGGGACCCCCTTTGTCCCCAGGGCCCATTGTGACATCCTGGGGGACTCTCCTTGTCCCCAGAGCCCATTGTGACATCCAGGGGACCCCCTTTGTCCCCAGGGCCCATTGTGGCACCGTGAGGACCCTCTTTATCACTGGGGCCCATTGTGACATCCCGGGACCCCCTTTGTCCCCAGGGCCCATTGTGACATCCTGGGGGACCCTCCTTGTCCCCAGAGCCCATTGTGACATCCCAGGACCCCACTTTGTCCCCAGGGCTTATTGTGACACCATGGGAATCTCCCTTGTCCCCAGGGCCCATTGTGACATCCCATGACCCCCCTTTGTCCCCAGTGCTATTGTGAAATCCTGGGGACCCCTTTTGTCCCCAGGGCCCATTGTGGCACCATGGGGAACCCCTTTGTCACTGGGGGCCATTGTGACATTCCAGGATTCCACTTTGTCCCCAGGGCTCGTTCTGACACCTTGGGGACTCCCATTGTCCCCAGGGCCCATTGTGACATCCTGGGCAACCCCATTGTCCCCAGGGCCCATTGTGACATCCTGGGGACCCCCATTGTCCCCAAGGCCCATTGTGACATTCCAGGACCCACCATTGTCCCCAGGGCCCATTGTGACATCCACTGCACCCCCTTGTCCCTAGGGCCCACTGTGACATTCAGTGGACCCCTCTTTGTCCCCAGGGCCCATTGTCACATCCTGGGGACCCCCGTTGTCACTGGGGCCCATTGTGACATCCAAGGGACCCCCCCTTGTCCCCAGGGCCCATTGTGACGTCCCAGGACCCACCATTGTCCCCAGGACCCATTGTGACATTCAGGGGGCCCCTTTGTCCCCAGGGCCCATTATGACATCCCAGGACCCCCCATTGTCCCCAGGGCCCATTGTGACGTCCCAGGACCCCCCATTGTCCCCAGGGCCCATTGTGACATCCTCAGCACCCCCTTGTCCCCAGGGCCCATTGTGACATTCAGGGGACCCCTCTTTTTCCCCAGGGCCCATTGTGACATCCTGGGGACCCCCCCTTGTCCCCAGGGCCCATTGTGACGTCCCAGGACCCGCCATTGTCCCCAGGGCCCATTGTGACATCCTGGGGATCCCTGCTTGTCCCCAGGGCCCATTGGGACGTCCCAGGACCCGCCATTGTCCCCAGGGCCCATTGTGACATTCTGGGGATCCCTCCTTGTCCCCATGGCCAATTGGGACGTCCCAGGACCCCCATTGTCCCCAGGGCCCATTGTGACATTCAGGGGCCCCCGTTTGTCACTGGGGCCCATTGTGACATCCCAGGACCCCACATTGTCCCCAGGGCCCATTGTGACATCCTGGGGACACCCCCTTATCTCCAGGGCCCATTGTGACATCCTGGGAATCCCTCCTTGTCACTGGGGCCCATTTTGACATTCAGGGGACCCCTCTTAGTCCCCAGGGCCCATTGTGACATCCTGGGGACCCCACTTGTCCCCAGGACCCATTGTGACACTATGGGGACCCCCCCTTGTGCCCAGTGCCCATTGTGACACCGTGGGTACCACCCTTGTCTGCAGGGCTCATTGTTTCATCCCAGGACCCCCCATTGTCCCCAGGGCCCATTGTGACATTCAGGGGACCCCCCTTTGTCCCCAGGGCCCATTCTGATACCGTGGGGACCCCCTTTGTCCCCAGAGCCCATTGTGACATGTTGGGGACGCTCTTTGTCCCCAGGGCCCATTGTGACATCCTGGGGACCCTCCTTGTCCCCAGAGCCCATTGTGACATCCAGGGGACCCCCTTTGTCCCCAGGGCCCATTGTGGCACCATAGGGACCCCCTTTGTCACTAGGGCCCATTGTGACATCCCAGGACCCCCCCTAGTCCCCAGGGCCCATTGTGACATCCTGGGGACCCTCCTTGTCCCCAGAGCCCATTGTGACATCCAGGGGACCCCCTTTGTCCCCAGGGCCCATTGTGGCACCATAGGGACCCCCTTTTTCACTGGGGCCCATTGTGACATCCCAGGACCCCCCCTGGTCCCCAGGCCCCATTGTGACATCCTGGGGACCCCTTTGTCCCAAGACTTCATTGTGACATCCTGGGGACCCCCCTTGTCCTCAGGGTCCATTGTGACAGCCCAGGACCTTACATTGTCCCCAGGGCCCATTGTGATATCTGGGGGACCCCCTTGTTCCCAAGGCCCATTGTGACATCCTGGGGACCCACCCTTGTCCCCAGGACCCATTGTGACATCCTGGGGACCCCCCCTTGCTCCCAGGGCCCGTTGTGGCACCGTGGGGACACCCCGTTTGTCCCCAGGGCCCATTGTGACATCCCAGGACCCCCCTTTGTACCCAGGGCCATTGTAGCACCATGGGGTCCCCTTTGACCCCATGGCCCATTGTGGCACCATGGCAACCCCTTTTGTCCCCAGGGCCCATTGTGACATTCTTGGACCCCACTTTGTCCCCAGGGCCTATTGTGACACCATGGGGACCCCTCCTTGTCACTGGGGACCCATTGTGACACCATGGGGACCCCCCCTTGTCCTCAGGACTCATTCTCACATCCTGGACACCCCCCATTGTCCCCAGGGCCCATTGTGACATCCACTGCACCCCCTTGTCCCCAGGGCCCATTGTGACATTCAGTGGACCCCTGTTTGTCCCCAGGGCCCATTGTGACATCCTGGGGACCCCCCCTTGTCCCCAGGGCCCATTGTGACGTCCCAGGACCCCCCTTTGTCCCCAGTGCTATTGTGAAATCCTGGGGACCCCTTTTGTCCCCAGGGCCCATTGTGACACCATGGGGAACCCCTTTGTCACTGGGGGCCATTGTGACATTCCAGGATACCACTTTGTCCCCAGGGCTCGTTCTGACACCTTGGGGACTCCCATTGTCCCCAGGGCCCATTGTGACATCCTGGGCAACCCCATTGTCCCCAGGGCCCATTGTGACGTCTCACGAGCCCCCATTGTCCCCAGGGCCCATTGTGACATCCTGGGGATCCCTCCTTGTCCCCAGGGCCCATTGTGATGTCCCAGGACCCCCCATTGTCCCCAGGGCCCATTGTGACATCCTCTGCACCCCCTTGTCCCCAGGGCCCATTGTGACATTCAGGGGACCCCTCTTTGTCCCCAGGGCCCATTCTGACATCCTGGGGATCCCTCCTTGTCCCCAGGGCCCATTGTGACGTCCCAGGACCCCCCATTGTCCCCAGGACCTATTGTGACATTCAGGGGAGCCCCTTTGTCACTGGGGCCCATTGTGACACCATGGAGACCCCCGCTTGTCCTCAGGGTCCATTGTGACATCCTGGCCACCCCCTTGCTCCCAGGGCCCGTTGTGGCACCATGGGGACACCCCCTTTGTCCCCAGGGCCCATTGTGACATCCCAGGACCCCCCTTTGTCCCCAGGGCCATTGTAGCACCATGGGGACCCCCTTTGACCTCAGGGCCAATTGTGGCACCATGGCAACCCCTTTTGTCCCCAGGGCCCATTGTGACATTCTTGGACCCCACTTTGTCCCCAGGGCCTATTGTGACACCATGGGGACCCCTCCTTGTCACTGGGGACCCATTGTGACACCATGGGGACCCCCCCTTGTCCTCAGGACTCATTCTCACATCCTGGACACCCCCCATTGTCCCCAGGGCCCATTGTGACATCCAGGGGACCCCCTTTGTCCCCAGGGCCCATTGTGGCACCATGAGGACCCTCTTTGTCACTGGGGCCCATTGTGACATCCCAGGACCCCCCTTTGTCCCCAGGGCCCATTGTGACATCCTGGGGACCCTCCTTGTCCCCAGAGCCCATTGTGACATCCCAGGACCCCACTTTGTCCCCAGGGCTTATTGTGACACCATGGGGATCTCCCTTGTCCCCAGGGCCCATTGTGACATCCCATGACCCCCCTTTGTCCCCAGTGCTATTGTGAAATCCTGGGGACCCCTTTTGTCCCCAGGGCCCATTGTGACACCATGGGGAACCCCTTTGTCACTGGGGGCCATTGTAACATTCCAGGATTCCACTTTGTCCCCAGGGCTCGTTCTGACACCTTGGGGACTCCCATTGTCCCCAGGGTCCATTGTGACATCCTGGGCAACCCCATTGTCCCCAGGGCCCATTGTGACATCCTGGGGACCCCCATTGTCCCCAAGGCCCATTGTGACATTCCAAGACCCCCCATTGTCCCCAGGGCCCATTGTGACATCCTCTGCACCCCCTTGTCCCCAGGGCCCATTGTGACATTCAGGGGACCCCTCTTTGTCCCCAGGGCCCATTGTGACATCCTGGGGACCCCCCCTTGTCACTGGGGCCCATTGTGACGTCCCAGGACCCCCCACTGTCCCCAGGGCCCATTGTGACATCCTGGGGATCCCTCCCTGTCCCCAGGGCCCATTGTGACGTCCCAGGACCCCCCATTGTCCCCAGGACCCATTGTGACATTCAGGGGGCCCCTTTGTCACTGGGGCCAATTGTGACATCCCAGGACCCCACATTGTCCCCAGGGCCCATTGTGACACCGTGGGTACCACCCTTGTCCGCAGGGCTCATTGTGACATCCCAGGACCCCCCTTTGTCCCCAGGGCCCATTCTGATACCGTGGGGATCCCCTTTGTCCCCAGAGCCCATTGTGACATCCAGGGGACCCCTTTGTCCCCAGGGCCCATTGTGACATCGCAGGACCCCCCTGGGCCCCAGGGCGCATTTTGACATCCTGGGGATGCCCCCTTGTCACCGGGACCCATTGTGTCGTCCCAGGACCCCCCATTGTCTCCAGGGCCCATTGTGACATCCTGGGGATCCCTGCTTGGCCCCAGGGCCCATTGTGACGTCTTAGGACCCCCCATTGTCCCCAGGGCCCATTGCGACATTCAGGGGACGCCTCTTTGTCCCCAGAGCCCATTCTGACATCCAGGGGACCCCCTTTGTCCCCAGGGCCCATTGTGACATCGCAGGACCCACCCTGGTCCCCAGGGCCCATTGTGACATCCTGGGCACCCCTTTTATCCCCACAGCCCATTGTGGCACCATGGGGACCCCCTTTGTCACTGGGGCCCATTGTGACATCCCAGGACCCCACATTGTCCCCAGGGCCCTTGTGACATCCTGGGGACCCCACTTGTCCCCAGTACCCATTGTGACACTATAGGGAACCCCCCTTGTGCCCAGTGACCATTGTGACACCGTGGGTACCACCCTTGTCCGCAGGGCCCATTGTGACATCCTGGGGACACCCCCTTGTCCCCAGGGCCCATTTTGACATTTAGGGGACCCCCCATTGTCCCCAGGGCCCATTGTGACATCCTCGGCACCTCCTTGTCCCCAGGGCCCATTGTGACATTCAGGGGACCCCACATAGTCCCCAGGGCCCATTGTGACATCCTGGGGACCCCCCTTTGTCCCCAGGGCCCATTGTGACATGCTGGGGACCCTCCTTGTCCCCAGAGCCCATTGTGACATCCAGGGGACCCCCTTTGTCCCCAGGGCCCATTGTGGCACCGTGAGGACCCTCTTTATCACTGGGGCCCATTGTGACATCCCAGGACCCCCTTTGTCACCAGGGCCCATTGTGACATCCTGGGGGACCCTCCTTGTCCCCAGAGCCCATTGTGACATCCCAGGACCCCACTTTGTTCCCAGGGCTTATTGTGACACCATGGGAATCTCCCTTGTCCCCAGGGCCCATTGTGACATCCCATGACCCCCCTTTGTCCCAAGTGCTATTGTGAAATTCTGGGGACCCCTTTTGTCCCGAGGGCCCATTGTGGCACCCTGGGGAACCCCTTTGTCACTGGGGGCCATTGTGACATTCCAGGATTCCACTTTGTCCCCAGGGCTCGTTCTGACACCTTGGGGACTCCCATTGTCCCCAGGGCCCATTGTGACATCCTGGGCAACCCCATTGTCCCCAGGGCCCATTGTGACATCCTGGGGACCCCCATTGTCCCCAAGGCCCATTGTGACATTCCAGGACCCCCCATTGTCCCCAGGGCCCATTGTGACATTCAGTGGACCCCTCTTTGTCCCCAGGGCCCATTGACACATCCTGGGGACCCTCCTTGTCCCCAGGGCCCATTGTGACGTCGCAGGACCCCCTGTTGTCCCCAGGACCCATTGTGACATTCAGGGGGCCCCTTTGTCACTGGGACCCATTGTGACACCGTGGGTACCACCCTTGTCCGCAGGGCTCATTGTGACATCCCAGGACCCACCTTTGTCCCCAGGGCCCATTCTGATACCGTGGGGATCCCCTTTGTCCCCAGAGCCCATTGTGACATCCAGGGGACCCCCTTTGTCCCCAGGGCCAATTGTGACATCGCAGGACCCCCCTGGGCCCCAGGGCGCATTTTGACATCCTGGGGATGCCCCCTTGTCACCGGGACCCATTGTGACGTCCCAGGACCCCCCATTGTCTCCAGGGCCCATTGTGACATCCTGGGGATCCCTGCTTGGCCCCAGAGCCCATTGTGACGTCTTAGGACCCCCCCTTGTCCCCAGGGCCCATTGCGACATTCAGGGGACGCCTCTTTGTACCCAGGGCACATTGTGACATCCTGGGGACCCCCCCTTGTCCCCAGGGCCCATTGTGACATCCTGGGGATCCCTCCTTGTCCCCAGGGCCCATTGTGACGTCCCAGGACCCCCATTGTCCTTAGGACCCATTGTAACATTCAGGGAACCCCTTTGTCACTGGGTCCCATTGTGACATCCCAGGACCCCACATTGTCCCCAGGGCCCATTGTGACATCCTGGGGACCCCATTTTCCCCAGGACCCATTGTGACACTATGGGGAACCCCCCTTGTTCCCAGGGCCCATTGTGACACCGTGGGTACCACCCTTGACCGCAGGGCTCATTGTGACATCGCAGGACCCCCCTTTGTCCCCAGAGCCCATTGTGAAAACCAGGGGACACCCTTTGTCCCCAGGGCCCATTGTGACATCGCAGGACCACCCTGGTCCCCAGGGCCCATTGTGACATCCTGGGCACCCCTTTTGTCCCCACGGCCCATTGTGGCACTATGGGGACCCCCTTTGTCACTGGGGCCCATTGTGACATCCCAGGACCCCACTTTGTCCCCAGGGCTGATTGTGACGTCCCAGGGCCCCTCTGTGTCCCCAGGGCCCATTGTGACACTTTAGGGACCCCTCTTTGTCCCCAGGGCCCATTGTGACATCCTGGAGACCCCCCCTTGTCCCCAGGGCCCATTGTGACGTCCCAGGACCCCCCATTGTTCCCAGGGCCCATTGTGATGTCCTGGGGAGCCCCCTCTGTTCCCAGGGCTCATTGTGACTTTCAGGGGACCCCCCCTTGTCCCCAGGGCTGATTGTGACGTCCTAGGGCCCCTCTGTGTCCCCAAGGCCCATTGTCACATCCCATGACTCCCCTTTGTCCCCAGTGCTATTGCGAAATCCTGGGGACCCCTTTTGTCCCCAGGGCCCATTGTGACACCATGGGGAACCCCTTTGTCACTGGGGGCTATTGTGACATTCCAGGATTCCACTTTGTCCCCAGGGCTCGTTCTGAACACCTTGGGGCCTCCCATTGTCCCCAGGGCCCATTGTGACATCCTGGGCAACCCCATTGTCCCCAGGGCCCATTGTGACATCTGGGGGACGCCCTTGTCCCCAGGACCCATCGTGGCACCGTGGGGACCCTCCTTGTCACTTGGGCCCATTGTGACACCATGGGGACCCCCCCTTTATCCCCAGTGCCCATTGTGACATCCTGCGGACCCCCCTTTGTCCCCAGGGCCCATTTTGACATTCAGGGGACCCACCATTGTCCTCAGGGCCCATTGTGAGGTCCCAGGACCCCCCATTGTCCCCAGGGCCCATTGTGACATCCTCGGCACCCCCTTGTCCCCAGGGTCCATTGTGACATCCCAGGACCCCCCATTGTCCCCAGGGCCCATTGTGACATTCAGGGGACCCCCCTTTGTCCCCAGGGCCCATTGTGACATCGTGGGGACCCCCTTTGTCCCAAGACTTCATTGTGACATCCTGGGGTCCCCCCTTGTCCTCAGGGTCCATTGTGACAGCCCAGGACCTTACATTGTCCCCAGGGCCCATTGTGATATCTTGGGGACCCTCTTGTTCCCAAGGCCCATTGTGACATCCTGGGGACCCCCCCTTGTCCCCAGGGCCCATTGTGACGTCCCAGGACCCCCCATTGTCCCCAGGGCCCATTGTGACATCCTGGGGATCCCTCCTTGTCCCCAGGGCCCATTGTGATGTCCCAGGACCCCCCATTGTCCCCAGGGCCCATTGTGACATCCTCTGCACCCCTTTGTCCCCAGGGCCCATTGTGACATTCAGGGGACCCCTCTTTGTCCCCAGGGCCCATTGTGACATCCTGGGGACCCCCCCTTGTCCCCAGGGCCCATTGTGACATCCTGGGGACCCCCCCTTGTCCCCAGGGCCCATTGTGACGTCCCAGGTCCCCCCATTGTCCCCAGGGCCCACTGTGACATCCTGGGGATCCCTCCTTGTCCCCAGGGCCCATTGTGACATCCCAGGACCCCCCATTGTCCCCAGGACCTATTGTGACATTCAGGGGACCCCCTTTGTCACTGGGGCCCATTGTGACACCATGGAGACCCCCGCTTGTCCTTAGGCTCCATTGTGACATCCTGGGCACCCCCCATTTTCCCCAGGACTCATTGTGACATCCTGGCCACCCCCTTGCTTCCAGGGCCCGTTGTGGCACCATGGGGACACCCCCTTTGTCCCCAGGGCCCATTGTGACATCCCAGGACCCCCCTTTGTCCCCAGGGCCCATTGTAGCACCATGGGGACCCCCTTTGACCCCAGGGCCCATTGTGGTACTATGGCAACCCCTTTTGTCCCCATTGCCCATTGTGACATTCTTGGACCCCACTTTGTCCCCAGGGCCTATTGTGACACCATGGGGACCCCTCCTTGCCACTGGGGACCCATTGTTACACCATGGGGACCCCCCTTGTCCTCAGGACTCATTCTCACATCCTGGACACCCCGCATTGTCCCCAGGGCCCATTGTGACATCCACTGCACCCCCCTGTCCCCAGGGCCCATTGTGACATCCAGGGGACTCCTCTTTGTCCCCAGGGCCCATTGTGACATCCTGGGGACCCCCCCTTGTCCCCAGGGCCCATTGTGACGTCCCAGGACCCGCCATTGTCCCCAGGGCCAATTGTGACATCCTGGGGATCCCTCCTTGTCTTCAGGGCCCATTGTGATGTCCGAGGACCCCCCATTGTCCCCAGGGCCCATTGTGACATCCTCTGCACCCCCTTGTCCCCAGGGCCCATTGTGACATTCAGGGGACCCCTCTTTGTCCCCAGGGCCCATTGTGACATCCTGGGGATCCCTCCTTGTCCCCAGGGCCCATTGTGACGTCCCAGGACCCCCCATTGTCCCCAGGACCTATTGTGACATTCAGGGGACCCCCTTTGTCACTGGGGCCCATTGTGACACCATGGGGACCCCTCCTTGTCACTGGGGACCCATTATGACACCATGAAGACCCCCCTTGTCCTCAGGACTCATTCTCACATCCTGGACACCCTGCATTGTCCCCAGGGCCCATTGTGACATCCACTGCATCCCCTTGTCCCCAGGGCCCATTGTGACATTCAGGGGACCCCTCTTTGTCCCCAGGGCCCATTGTGACATCCTGGGGACCCCCCCTTGTCCCCAGAGCCCATTGTGACGTCCCAGGACCCCCCATTGTCCCCAGGACCCATTGTGACACTATGGGGACCCCCCCTTTTGCCCAGGGGCCATTGTGACCCCGTGGGTACCACCCTTGTCCCCAGGGCCCATTGTGACATCCTCTGCACCCCCTTGTCCCCAGGGCCCATTGTGACATTCAGGGGACCCCTCTTTGTCCCCAGGGCCCATTGTGACATCCTGGGGACCCTCTTTGTCACTGGGGCCTATTGTGACATCCCAGGACCCCCCTTTGTCCCCAGGGCCCATTGTAGCACCATGGGGACCCCCTTTGACCCCAGGGCCCATTGTGGCACCATGGCAACCGCTTTTGTCCCCAGGGCCCATTGTGACATTCTTGGACCCCACTTTGTCCCCAGGGCCTATTGTGACACCATGGGGACGCCTCCTTGTCACTGGGGACCCATTGTGATACCATGGGGACCCCGCCTTGTCCTCAGGACTCATTCTCACATCCTGGACGCCCCCCATTGTCCCCAGGGCCCATTGTGACATCCACTGCACCCCCTTGTCCCCAGGGCCCATTGTGACATTCAGGGGACCCCTCTTTGTCCCCAGGGCCCATTGTGACATCCTGGGGACCCCCCCTTGTCCCCAGGGCCCATTGTGACGTCCCAGGACCCCCCATTGTCCCCAGGGCCCATTGTGACATCCTGTGGATCCCTCCTTGTCCCCAGGGCCCATTGTGACGTCCCAGGACCCCCCATTGTCCCCAGGGCCCATTGTGATATGTTGGGGAGCCCTCTTTGTCCCCAGGGCCCATTGTGAAATTCAGGGGACCCCAACTTGTCCTCAGGGCCCATTCTGATATCCTGGTGACACTCTTTGTCCCCAGGGCCCATTGTGACATCCTGGGGACCCCATTGTCACCAAAGCCCATTGTGATATCCTGGCGACCACCTTTTGTCCCCAGGGCCCATTGTGATATCCTGAGGACCGCCCTTTGTCCCCAGGGCCCATTGTGACGTCCCAGGACCCCCCATTGTCCCCAGGGCCCATTGTGACATTGAGGGGCCCCCGTTTGTCATTGGGGCCCATTGTGAGATCCCAGGACCCCACATTGTCCCAAGGGCCCATTGTGACTTTCAGGTGACTCCACTTGTCCCCAGGACCCATTGTGACACTATAGGGACCCCCCCTTGTGCCCAGTGCCCATTGTGACACCGTGGGTACCACCCTTGTCCGCAGGGCCCATTGTGACATCCTGGGGACACCCCCTTGTCCCCAGGGCCCATTGTGACATTCAGGGGACCCCTCTTTGTCCCCAGGGCCCATTGTGACATCCTGGGGACCCCCCCTTGTCCCCAGAGCCCATTGTGATGTCCCAGGAGCCCCCATTGTCCCCAGGACCCATTGTGACATTCAGGGGACCCCCTTTGTCACTGGGGCCCATTGTGAAATCCCAGGACCCCACACTGTCCCCAGGGCCCATTGTGACATCCTGGGGACCCCCCCTTTGTCCCCAGTGGCCATTGTGACATCCTGCGGACCCCCCTTTGTCCCCAGGGCCCATTTTGACATTCAGGGGACCCACCATTGTCCTCAGGGCCCATTGTGAGGTCCCAGGACCCCCCATTGTCCCCAGGGCCCATTGTGACATCCTCGGCACCCCCTTGTCCCCAGGGTCCATTGTGACACTGTGGGTACCACCCTTGTCTGCAGGGCTCATTGTGACATCCCAGGACCCCCCATTGTCCCCAGGGCCCATTGTGACATTCAGGGGACCCCCCTTGTCCCCAGGGCCCATTCTGATGCCGTGGGGACCCCCTTTGTCCCCAGGGCCCATTGTGACATGCTGGGGATCCTCTCTGTCCCCAGGGCCCATTGTGACATCCTGGGAACCCTCCTTGTCCCCAGAGCCCATTGTGACATCCAGGGGACCCCCTTTGTCCCCAGGGCCCATTGTGGCACCATAGGGACCCCCTTTGTCACTGGGGCCCATTGTGACATCCCAGGACCCCCCCTGGTCCCCAGGGCCCATTGTGACATCCTGGGGACCCCCTTTGTCCCAAGACTTCATTGTGACATCCTGGGGACCCCCCTTGTCCTCAGGGTCCATTGTGACAGCCCAGGACCTTACATTGTCCCCAGGGCCCATTGTGATATCTGGGGGACCCCCTTGTTCCCAAGGCCCATTGTGACATCCTGGGGACCCCCCCTTGTCCCCAGGGCCCATTGTGACATCCCAGGACCATACTTTGTCCCCAGGGCCCATTGTGACATCCTGGCGACCCCCCCTTGTCCCCAGGATCCATTGTGACATCCTGGGGATCCCTCCTTGTCCCCAGGGCCCATTGTGACATCCCAGGACCCCCCATTGTCCCCAGGGCCCATTGTGACATCCCCTGCACCCCCTGGTCCTCAGGGCCCATTGTGACATTCAGGGGACCCCTCTTTGTCCCCAGGGCCCATTGTGACATCCTGGGGACCCCCCCTTGTCCCCAGGGCCCATTGTGACATCCTGGGGATCCCTCCTAGTCCCCAGGGCCCATTGTGACGTCCCAGGACCCCCCATTGTTCCCAGGGCCCATTGTGATGTCCTTGGGAGCCCCCTCTCTTCCCAGGGCTCATTGTGACTCTCAGGGGACCCCATCTTGTCGCCAGGGCTGATTGTGACGTCCTAGGGCCCCTCTGTGTCCCCAGGGCCCATTGTGACGTCCCAGGACCCCCATTGTCCCCAGGGCCCATTGTGACATCCTCGGCACCCCCTTGTCCCCAGGGCCCATTGTGACATTCAGGGGACCCCTCTTTGTCCCCAGGGCCCATTGTGACATCCTGGGGACCCCCTCTTGTCCCTAGGGCCCATTGTGACGTCCCAAGACCCTCCATTGTCCCCAGGGCCCATTGTGACATCCTGGGGATCCCTCCTTGTCCCCAGGGCCCATTGTGACGTCCCAGGACCCCCCATTGTCCCCAGGGCCCATTGTGACATTCAGGGGACCCCCTTTGTCACTGGGGCCCATTGTGACATCCCAGGACCCCACATTATCCCCAGGGTCCATAGTTACATCCTGGGGACCCCCTTGTCCCCAGGACCCATTATGACATCATGGGGACCCTCCTTGTCACTGGGGACCCATTGTGACACCATGGGGACCCCCCCTTGTCCTCAGGGCTCATTGTGACATCCTGTGCATCCCCCTTTGTCCCCCGGGACCATTGTAACACCGTGCGGACCCCCTTTGTCCCCAGGACCCATTTTGACACTGTGGGGAACCCCCTTGTCCCCAGGGCCTATTGTTACGTCCCAGGACCCCCCATTGTCCCCAGGGCCCATTGTGACACCTTGGGGACCCCCTTGTCACTGGAGACCCATTGTGACAGCATGGGGACCACCCCTTGTCCTCAGGGCCTATTGTGAACATCCTGGGGAACCTCCATTGTCCCCAGAGCCCATTGTGAGTTCCTGGAGACCCCCTTGTCCCCAGGTCCCATTGTGACATCCTGGGGAGCCTCTTTGTCCCCACGGCCCATTGTGACATCCTGGGGACCTCCTTGTCCCCAGGACCCATCCTGGCACTGTGGAGACCTCCCTTGTCACTGAGGACCCATTGTGACACCATGGGGACCTCCCATTGTCCTCAGGGCACATTGAGACATCCTGGGGACCCCCTTTGTCACTGGGGACCCATTGTGACATCCCAGGAACCCCATTGTCCCAAGGGCCCATTGTGACATCCTGAGGACCCCTCTTTGTCTCCAGGACATATTGTGACACCGTGGGGACCACATTAGTCCCCAGGGCCCATTGTGACATCCTAGGAATCCCCTCTTGTCCCCAGGGCCCATTGTGACATCCCAGGACCCCCCTTTGTCCCCAGGGCTCATTGTGACATTCTAGGACCCCACTTTGTCCCCAGGGCCTATTGTGACACCATGGGGAACCCTCCTTGTCACTGGGGACCCATTGTGACACCATGGGGACCCCCCCCTTTGTCCCCAGTACCCATTGTGACATCCTGCCCACCCCCCTTTGTCCCCAGGGTCCATTGTGACATCCTGGGCAACCCCATTGTCCCCAGGGCCCATTGTGACATCTAGGGGGACGCCCTTGTCCCCAGGACCCATCGTGGCACCGTGGGGACCCCCATTGTCCCCAGGGCCCATTGTGACGTCCCAGGACCCCCATTGTCCCCAGGGCCCATTGTGACATACCAGGACCCCACTTTGTCCCCAGGGCTTATTGTGACACCATGGGGATCTCCCTTGTCCCCAGGGACCATTGTGACATTCAGGGGACGCCTCTTTGTCCCCAGGGCCCATTGTGACATCCTGGGGATCCCTCCTTGTCCCCAGGGCCCATTGTGACGTCCCGGGACCCCCCATTGTCCCCAGGGCCCATTGTGACATTCAGGGGCCCCCGTTTGTCACTGGCGCCCATTGTGACATCCCAGGACCCCACATTGTCCCCAGGGCCCATTGTGACTTTCAGGGGACCCCACTTGTCCCCAGGACCCATTGTGACACTATAGGGACCCCACCTTGTGCCCAGCGCCCATTGTTACACCGCGGGTACCACCCTTGTCCGCAGGGCCCATTGTGACATCCTGGGGACACCCCCTTGTCCCCAGGGCCCATTGTGACATCCAGGGGACCCCCCCTTGTCCCCAGGGCCCATTGTGACGTCCCAGGACCCGCCAATGTCCCCAGGGCCCATTGTGACATCCTGGGGATCCCTCCTTGTCCCCAGGGCCCATTGTGACGTCCCGGGACCCCCCATTGTCCCCAGGGCCCATTGTGACATTCAGGGGCCCCCGTTTGTCACTGGGGCCCATTTTGACATTCAGGGGACCCACCATTGTCCTCAGGGCCCATTGTGACTTTCAGGGGACCCCACTTGTCCCCAGGACCCATTGCGACACTATACGGACCCCCCCTTGTGCCCAGTGCCCATTGCGACACCGTGGGTACCACCCTTGTCCGCAGGGCCCATTGTGACATCCTGGGGACACCCCTTTGTCCCCAGGGCCCATTGTGACATCCTGGGGATCCCTCCTTGTCCCCAGGGCCCATTGTGACGTCCCAGGACCCCCCATTGTCCCCAGGACCCATTGTGACATTTAGGGGACCCCCTTTGTCACTGGGGCCCATTGTGAAATCCCAGGACCCCACATTGTCCCCAGGGCCCATTGTGACATCCTGGGGACACCCCCTTTGTCCCCAGTGCCCATTGTGACATCCTGCGGACCCCCCTTTGTCCCCAGGGCCCATTTTGACATTCAGGGGACCCACCATTGTCCTCAGGGCCCATTGTGAGGTCCCAGGACCCCCCATTGTCCCCAGGGCCCATTGTGACATCCTCGGCACCCCCTTGTCCCCAGGGCCCATTGTGACATTCAGGGGACCCCACATTGTCCCCAGGGCCCATTGTGACATCCTGGGGACCCCACTTGTCCCCAGGACCCATTGTGACACTATGGGGACCCCCCCTTGTGCCCAGGTCCCATTGTGACACCGTGGGTACCACACTTGTCTGCAGGGCTCATTGTGACATCCCAGGACCCCCCATTGTCCCCAGGGCCCATTGTGACATTCAGGGGACCCCCCTTTGTCCCCAGGGCCCATTCTGATACCGTGGGGACCCCCTTTGTCCCCAGGGCCCATTGTGACATGCTGGGGACGCTCTTTGTCCCCAGGGCCCATTGTGACATCCAGGGGACCCCCTTTGTCCCCAGGGCCCATTGTGGCACCATAGGGACCCCCTTTGTCACTAGGGCCCATTGTGACATCCCAGGACCCCCCCTAGTCCCCAGGGCCCATTGTGACATCCTGGGGACCCTCCTTGTCCCCAGAGCCCATTGTGACATCCAGGGGACCCCCTTTGTCCCCAGGGCCCATTGTGGCACCATAGGGACCCCCTTTGTCACTGGGGCCCATTGTGACATCCTGGGGACCCACCCTGGTCCCCAGGCCCCATTGTGACATCCTGGGGACCCCCTTTGTCCCAAGACTTCATTGTGACATCCTAGGGACCCCCCTTGTCCTCAGGGTCCATTGTGACAGCCCAGGACCTTACATTGTCCCCAGGGCCCATTGTGATATCTGGGGGACCCCCTTGTTCCCAAGGCCCATTGTGACATCCTGGGGACCCACCCTTGTCCCCAGGGCCCATTGTGACATCCCAGGACCCCCCATTGTCCCCAGAGCCCATTGTGACATCCTCGGCACCCCCTTGTCCCCAGGGCCCATTGTGACATGCTGGGGACCCCCCCTTCTTCCCAGGGCCCATTGTGACGTCCCAGGACCCCCCATTGTCCCCAGGGCCCATTGTGACATCCTGGGGATCCCTCCTTGTCTCCAGGGCCCATTGTGATGTCCCAGGACCCCCCCTTGTCCCCAGGGCCCATTGTGACATTCAGGGGACCCCTCTTTGTCCCCAGGGCCCATTCTGACATCCTGGGGATCCCTCCTTGTCCCCAGGGCCCACTGTGACGTCCCAGGACCCCCCATTGTCCCCAGGACCTATTGTGACATTCAGGGGACCCCCTTTGTCACTGGGGCCCATTGTGACACCATGGAGACCCCCGCTTGTCCTCAGGGTCCATTGTGACATCCTGGGCACCACCCATTTTCCCCAGGACCCATTGTGACATCCTGGCCACCCCCTTGCTCCCAGGGCCCGTTGTGGCACCATGGGGACACCCCCTTTGTCCCCAGGGCCCATTGTGACATTCTTGGACCCCACTTTGTCCCCAGGGCCTATTGTGACACCATGGGGACCCCTCCTTGTCCCCAGGGCCCATTGTGACGTCCTGGGGACCCCCCCTTGTCCCCAGGGCCCATTGTGACGTCCCAGGACCCGACATTGTCCCCAGGGCCCATTGTGACATCCTCTGCACCCCCTTGTCCCCAGGGCCCATTGTGACGTCCCAGGACCCCCCCTTGTCCCCAGGGCCCATTGTGACGTCACAGGACCCCCTTTGTCCCCAGGGCCCATTGTGACATGCTGGGGACCCCCTTTGTCCCCAGGGCCCATTGTGGTACCATGAGGACCCTCTTTGTCACTGGAGCCCATTGTGACATCCCATGACCCCCCTTTGTCCCCAGTGCTATTGTGAAATCCTGGGGACCCCTTTTGTCCCCACGGCCCATTGTGACACCATGGGGAACCCCTTTGTCACTGGGGGCCATTGTGACATTCCAGGATTCCACTTTGTCCCCAGGGCTCGTTCTGACACCTTGGGGACTCCCATTGTCCCCAGGGCCCATTGTGACATCCTGGGCAACCCCATTGTCCCCAGGGCCCATTGTGACATCTGGGGGACGCCCTTGTCCCCAGGACCCATCGTGGCACCGTGGGGACCCTCCTTGTCACTTGGGCCCATTGTGACACCATGGGGACGCCCCCCTTTGTCCCCAGTGCTCATTGTGACATCCTGCGGACCCCCCTTTGTCCCCAGGGCCCATTGTGACATTCAGGGGACCCACCATTGTCCTCAGGGCCCATTGTGACATCCCAGGACCCCCCATTGTCCCCAGGGCCCATTGTGACATCCTCGGCACCCCCTTGTGCCCAGGGCCCATTGTGACATTCAGGGGACCCCTCTTTGTCCCCAGGGCCCATTGTGACGTCCTGGGGACCCCCCCTTGTCCCCAGGGCCCATTGTGACGTCCCAGGACCCGCCATTGTCCCCAGGGCCCATTGTCACATCCTGGGGATCCCTCCTTGTCCCCAGGGCCCATTGTGACATCCCAGGACCCCCCATTGTCCCCAGGGCCCATTGTGACATTCAGGGGCCCCCGTTTGTTCACTGGGGCCCATTGTGACATCCCAGGACCCCACATTGTCCCCAGGGCCCATTGTGACTTTCAGGGGACCCCACTTGTCCCCAGGACCCATTGTGACACTATAGGGACCCCCCCTTGTCCCAGTGACCATTGTGACACCGTGGGTACCACCCTTGTCCGCAGGGCCCATTGTGACATCCTGGGGACCCCCCCTTGTCCCCAGGGCCCATTGTGACATCCTGGGAATCGCTCCTTGTCCCCAGGGCCCATCGTGACATTCAGGGGACCCGTCTTTGTCCCCAGGGCCCATTGTGACATCCTGGGGACCCCCCCTTGTTCCCAGGGCCCACTGTGACGTCCCAGGACACGCCATTGTCCCCAGGGCCCTGTGTGACATCCTGGGGTGCCCTCCTTGTCCCCAGGGCCCATTGTGACGTCCCAGGACCCCCCATTGTCCCCAGAGCCCATTGTGACATCCAGGGGACCCCCTTTGTCACTGGGGCCCATTGTGGCACCATGAGGACCCTCTTTGTCACTGGGGCCCATTGTGACATCCCAGGACCCCCCCTGGTCCCCAGGGCCCATTGTGACATCTGGGGGACCCCCCTTGTCCTCAGGGTCCATTGTGACAGCCCAGGACCTTACTTTGTCCCCAGGGCCCATTGCGATATCTGGGGGACCCCCTTGTCCCCAGGGCCCATTGTGACACCATGGGGACCCCCCTTTGTCCCCAGGGCCCATTGTGACATCCTGGGGTCCCCCCTTTGTCCCCAGGGCCCATTGAAATGTCCCAGGACCACCCTTTGTCCCCAGGGCTTATTGTGACACCATGGGGATCTCCCTTGTCCCCAGGGCCCATTGTGACATCCCACGACCCCCCTTTGTCCCCAGTGCTATTGTGAAATCCTGGGGACCCCTTTTGTCCCCAGGGCCCATTGTGGCACCATGGGGAACCCCTTTGTCACTGGGGGCCATTGTGGCATTCCAGGATTCCACTTTGTCCCCAGGGCTCGTTCTGAACACCTTGGGGCCTCCCATTGTCCCCAGGGCCCATTGTGACATCTGGGGGACGCCCTTGTCCCCAGGACCCATCGTGGCACCGTGGGGACCCTCCTTGTCACTTGGGCCCATTGTGACACCATGGGGACCCCCCCTTTATCCCCAGTGCCCATTGTGACATCCTGCGGACCCCCCTTTGTCCCCAGGGCCCATTTTGACATTCAGGGGACCCACCATTGTCCTCGGGGCCCATTGTGAGGTCCCAGGACCCCCCATTGTCCCCAGGGCCCATTGTGACATCCTCGGCATCCCCTTGTCCCCAGGGTCCATTGTGACACTATGGGGACCCCCCCTTGTCCCCAGGGCTCATTGTGACATCCCAGGACCCCCCATTGTCCCCAGGGCCCATTGTGACATTCAGGGGACCCCCCTTGTCCCCAGGGCCCATTCTGACACCGTGGGGACCCCCTTTGTCCCCAGGGCCCATTGTGACATCCTGGGGACCCCCTTTGTCCCAAGATTTCATTGTGACATCCTGGGGACCCCCCTTGTGCTCAGGGTCCATTGTGACAGCCCAGGACCTTACATTGTCCCCAGGGCCCATTGTGATATCTGGGGGACCCCCTTGTTCCCAATGCCCATTGTGACATCCTGGGGACCCCACCTTGTCCCCAGGGCCCATTGTGACATCCCAGGACCCCCCATTGTCCCCAGGGCCCATTGTGACATCCTCGGCACGCCCTTGTCCCCAGGGCCCATTGTGACATCCTGGGGACCCCCCCTTGTCCCCAGGGCCCATTGTGACGTCCCAGGACCCCCCATTGTCCCCAGGGCCCATTGTGACATCCTGGGGATCCCTCCTTGTCCCCAGGGCCCATTGTGATGTCCCAGGACCCCCCATTGTCTCCAGGGCCCATCGTGACGTCCTCTGCACCCCCTTGTCCCCAGGGCCCATTGTGACATTCAGGGGACCCCTCTTTGTCCCCAGGGCCCATTGTGACATCCTGGGGACCCCCCCTTGTCCCCAGGGCCCATTGTGACGTCCCAGGACCCCCCATTGTCCCCAGGGCCCATTGTGACATCCTGGGGATCCCTCCTTGTCCCCAGGGCCCATTGTGACGTCTCAGGACCCCCTATTGTCCCCACGACCTATTGTGACATTCAGGGGACCCCCTTTGTCACTGGGGCCCATTGTGACACCATGGAGACCCCCGCTTGTCCTCAGGGTCCATTGTGACATCCTGGGCACCCCCCATTTTCCCCAGGACCCATTGTGACATCCTGGCCATCCCCTTCCTCCCAGGGCCCGTTGTGGCACCATGGGGACACCCCCTTTGTCCCCAGGGCTCATTGTGACATCCCAGGACCCCCCTTTGTCCCCAGGGCCCATTGTAGCACCATGGGGACCCCCTTTGACCCCAGGGCCCATTGTGGCACCATGGCAACCCCTTTTGTCCCCAGGGCCCATTGTGACATTCTTGGACCCCACTTTGTCCCCAGGGCCTATTGTGACACCATGGGGACCCCTCCTTGTCACTGGGGACCCATTGTGACACCATGGGGACCCCCCCTTGTCCTCATGACTCATTCTGACATCCTGGATGCCCCCCATTGTCCCCAGGGCCCATTGTGACATCCACTGCACCCCCCTGTCCCCAGGGCCCATTGTGACATTCAGGGGACCCCTCTTTGTCCCCAGGTCCCATTGTGACATCCTGGGGACCCCCCCTTGTCCCCAGGGCCCATTGTGACGTCCCAGGACCCCCCATTGTCCCCAGGACCCATTGTGACATTCAGGGGACCCCCTTTGTCACTGGGGCCCATTGTGAAATCCCAGGACCCCACATTGTCCCCAGGGCCCATTGTGACATCCTGGGGACCCCCCCTTTGTCCCCAGTGCCCATTGTGACATCCTGCGGACCCCCCTTTGTCCCTAGGGCCCATTTTGACATTCAGGGGACCCACCATTGTCCTCAGGGCCCATTGTGCGGTCCCAGGACCCCCCATTGTCCCCAGGGCCCATTGTGACATCCTCGGCACCCCCTTGTCCCCAGGGTCCATTGTGACACTATGGGGACCCCCCCTTGTGCCCAGGGCCCATTGTGATACTGTGGGTACCACCCTTGTCTGCAGGGCTCATTGTGACATCCCAGGACCCCCCATTGTCCCCAGGGCCCATTGTGACATTCAGGGGACCCCCCTTGTCCCCAGGGCCCATTCTGATACCGTGGGGACCCCCTTTGTCCCCAGGGCCCATTGTGACATCCTGGGGACCCTCCTTGTCCCCAGAGGCCATTGTGACATCCAGGGGACCCCCTTTGTCCCCAGGGCCCATTGTGGCACCATAGGGACCCCCTTTGTCACTGGGGCCCCTTGTGAGATTCCAGGACCCCCGCTTTGTCCCCAGGGCCCATTGTGACATCCTGGGGACCCCCTTTGTCCCAAGACTTCATTGTGACATCCTGGGGACCCCCCTTGTCCTCAGGGTCCATTGTGACAGCCCAGTACCTTCCATTGTCCCCAGGGCCCATTGTGATATCTGGGGGACCCCCTTGTTCCCAAGGCCCATTGTGACACCCTGGGGACTCCCATTGTCCCCAGGGCCCATTGTGACATCCCAGGACCCCCCATTGTCCCCAGGGCCCATTGTGACATCCTCTGCACCCCCTTGTCCCCAGGGCCCATTGTGACATTCAGGGGACCCCTCTTTTTCCCCAGGGCCCATTGTGACATCCTGGGGACCCCCCCCTTGTCCCCAGGGCCCATTGTGACGTCCCAGGACCCCCCATTGTCCCCAGGACCCATTGTGACACTATGGGGACCCCCCGTTGTGCCCAGGGCCCATTGTGACACCGTGGGTACCACCCTTGTCCGCAGGGCTCATTGAGACATCCCAGGACCCCCCATTGTCCCCAGGGCCCATTGTGACATTCAGGGGACCCCCCCTTGTCCCCAGGGCCCATTGTGACGTCCCAGGACCCCCCATTGTCCCCAGGACCCATTGTGACACTATGGGGACCCCCCGTTGTGCCCAGGGCCCATTGTGACACCGTGGGTACCACCCTTGTCCGCAGGGCTCATTGAGACATCCCAGGACCCCCCATTGTCCCCAGGGCCCATTGTGACATTCAGGGGACCCCCCTTTGTCCCCAGGGCCCATTCTGATACCGTGGGGACCCCCTTTGTCCCCGGGGCCCATTGTGACATGCTGGGGACGCTCTTTGTCCCCAGGGCCCATTGTGACATCCTGGGGACCCCCCCTTGTCCCCAGGGCCCATTGTGACGTCCCAGGACCCCCCATTGTCCCCAGGGCCCATTGTGATATGCTGGGGAGCCCTCTTTGTCCCCAGGGCCCATTGTGAAGTTCAGGGGACCCCCCCTTGTCCCCAGGGCCCATTGTGACATCCTGGGGACCCCATTATCACCAGAGCCCATTGTGATATCCTGGCGACCGCCCTTTGTCCCCAGGGCCCATTGTGACATCCCAGGACCCTCTTTGTCCCTGTCGAGGGTTAAGATTGCGGGGTGACAATCAAACCCTGGCAGATGTGTTGTCAACCTCCTCTCCCCCCCCCAATTCCCCCTTTTGCCCCTCCCTCTCCCCCCTTCCCACTCAGCACAGACGATCGGGAGGGGAAGAAGCACAGAGGGGAGAGAGCTGGAAAAGTTCAAGATGTTTTACTGATGCTACTGATAAGAGCAGAGAAAATAATACAAATATACAAAACCCATCTTGTAAGTCTCAGCAACTGCAGAGCCAGCACCCAAAGTCCTGGATCAGACTCTGCAGCCAACCGGAGCTGGATTCAGTCTCTCACTGGCCTCAGTTCGCAGGGACGACCAGCAAGGTCCTCTCCTAATGTCAGCCATGAGGAGAAAAGGGAGAAAGGGAAAAGGGGCGAGATCCTCGTGATCTCCCGCTTTTATATGAAGTATTCACGTGAACGGAATGTTATTCACCGTTGGTCAGTCTCTCGATCACCAGTTTCTCGTTGCCCCTCTCGCGAGATGTCCATCTGTGCTTGTCAATAAGTTTTCATTCCATTGCTGGGTTTGCCAAAACATGTGTCTGGTTCTCCAGGAAAATGCAGCTGACATGAAGGCTTGAGCTGACAGGCAAATTCACTAAAAGAGAAACTTGTTTTTAACAAAACCAGGACATTCCACCCCTTATCATATGACATTCACTGAATACTTAAACCTTATCAATACAATCTATCAATACAATCTAATTAATCACTACTACTATATATATATACATATATATATGTACATATATACACAGGAGTAATTAATCAGTGGACCATCCTTTGAAAAGTTCATTAAGTTCATTTTGTCACCACAGTCTCCCAGGGCAGGGAAAATGGTCCAAGTGCATCTCATGACCCCTGTTGGTGGGTTAAGGACACCAACTTCCAAGAAGGTGTCGGGCGCCACTCGAAGAAGCCAGCGCTGGTTTCATCACCATTGTCTTGATCTGAAAGACACTTATTAAACATTGTTAGTGCGGCAATTCACATCGTACAGTTCAGCATTGCACATTTTCACCTAAAATCAAATCCCCTTGAGGTGCACACCGAACTTCTCCATCCTTAAGCATCACCCACCAGGTGCTGCCAGGTCCCTGGGCAAAAACAATCCCACGAATAGGTTTGCCTGTGCCTGAGGCAGGAGGAACCCAGACTGCCTTTCCTAACATATTTTTCATGTGTACTACAGGGACTTTATCTCCTTCTACAGTCCATAGAATTTCTGATTGGGCAGGCCCGGCTCGATTGATTGATCCCCTAGTGTTGACCAACCAAGTGGCTTTTGCTAAATGTGAATCCCAGTTTTTAAAGGCTCCACCACCAAGTGCCTTTAGTGTAGTTTTTAACAAACCATTGCACCTTTCAGTTTTCCCAGAGGCTGGTGCATGATATGGAATATGATACACCCACTCAATACCATGTTCTTTGGCCCAATTGTCTATAATACTGTTTTTGAAATGAGTACCATTGTCTGATTCAATTCTTTCTGGCGTACCCGGCCACCAAAGGACTTGCTTCTCAAGGCCCAAGATGGTATTTCGGGCTGTAGCATGAGGTACGGCAGATGTTTCCAACCATCCAGTGGTTGCTTCCACCATTGTAAGTACATAACGCTTACCTTGGCGTGTTTGTGGAAGTGTAATATAATCAATCTGCCAAGCTTCTCCATACTTACACTTTAACCATCGCCCCCCATACCATACAGGCTTTAACCGTTTTGCTTGTTTGATTTCGGCGCAAGTTTCACATTCATGAATAACCTGTGAAACAGTGTCCATAGTTAAATCCACCCCTCGATCACGAGCCCATTTTCATGTTGCATCTCTACCTTGATGCCCTGAAGCACCATGGGCCCACCGAGCTAGGAAAAGTTCACCTTTATGTTGCCAGCCCAAGTCCACCTCAGCTACTTTAATCTTAGCAGCTTGATCCGCTTGTTGGTTGTTTCGATGTTCCTCGGTGGCTTGACTTTTAGGCACATGAGCATCTACATGACCAACTTCCCCAGGCAGGCTCTCCAGCCGAGCAGCAATGTCTTCCCACAGCGTGGTTCCCAATGGTTTCACCTCTGCGCTGCCAGTTACTTTTCTTCCATTGCCGTAGCCACCCCCACAAGGCATTTGCTCCCATCCATGAGTCAGTATAGAGACAAAGCATTGGCCACTTCTCTCGTTCAGCAATGTCCAAAGCCAGCTGGATGGCTTTCACTGCTGCAAACTGACTGGATTCACCTTGTCCTTCAGGGGCTTCTGTAACTTGTCGTGTGGGACTCCACACAGCAGCTTTCACCTTCGATGTTTTCCTACCGACGACAGGATCCACCTGTGAACAGTGCACACTGCTTATCAGTCTCTGAAAGCGGATTATATGGTGGTGCTTCTTCAGCACGTTTTACTTCCTCCTCATCTGCAGACATCCCAAAGTCTTTGCTTTCTGGCCAGTCTGTAATCACTTCTAATATCCCTGGACGGTTGGGACTTCCAATCCGAGCTCATTGCGTGATCAGTGCAATCCATTTACTCCATGTAACTTCGGCTGCATGATGTGGAGAGGGAACCGTCCCTTTGCACACCCAGCTCAGCACCGGCAGTCGAGGTGCAGGAGGAGCTGTGCTTCAGTGCCCATCACTTCTGAAGCAGCTCGAACTCCTTCATATGCTGCCAGTCTCTCCTTTTCAGTTGCAGTACAGTTGGCCTCAGATCCTTTGTATCCTCGACTCCAAAAACCTAAGGGTCGACCTCGGGTTTCTCCTGGTGCTTTCTGCCAGAGGCTCCAGGTAAGTCCATTATCTCCGGCTGCGGTGTAGAGCACATTTTTAACATCTACTCCAGTTCGGACTGGTCCCAGGGCCACCGCATGAGTTATCTCACGCTTCATTTGTTCAAAGGCTTGGCGTTGTTCAGGGCCCCACTCAAATTGGTTCTTTTTACGAGTCACTCGATAGAGAGGGCTCACAATGTGGCTGTGGTCAGGAATATGCATTCTCCAAAAACCTACAATGCCCAAGAAAGTCTGTGTCTCCTTTTTATTAGTAGGTGGAGACATTGCTGCAATTTTGTTGATCACATCCATTGGGATCTGACGACGGCCATCTTGCCATTTTATTCCTAAAAACTGGATCTCTCGTGCAGGTCCCTTGACCTTGCTTCGTTTTATGGCAAAACCAGCAAGGTCCTCTCCTAATGTCAGCCATGAGGAAAAAGGGAAAAAAGGCAAAGGGGACGAGATCCTCGTGATCTCCCACTTTTATATGAAGTATTCACGTGAACGGAATGTTATTCACCATTGGTCAGTCTCTCGGACATCAGTTTTCTCGTTGCCCCTCTCGCGAGATGTCCATCCGTGCTTATCAATAAGTTTCCATTCCATTGCTGGGTTTAACCAAAACATGTGTTGGGTTCTCCAGGAAAATGCAGCTGACATGAAGGCTTTAGCTGACAGGCAAATTCACTAAAAGAGAAACTTGTTTTTAACAAAACCAGGACACACCCCCACACACTGCACCCCAAATCCTGCACCCCCAAATCCTCCAGCCCCATGTCCCAAACCCCCAAACCCTGCACCCTCAAGTCTTGCACCCTAATTCTGCCCCCCCAAGACCTGCACCCCCAAACCCTGCACCACTAAACCCTGCACCCCCAAACCCTGTACCCCAAATCCTGGCCCCCACAAGTTGCACCCTAAAAACCTGCACCCCAAATCCTGTCCTACCCAACCCTTCACACCAAACCCCTTCACCCCAAGATCCTGCTGCCCTAAACCCTGCACCCCAAAATCATCCCTCCCAACCCTGCCCCCCAAACCCTGTCCCCCTAAAGCCTGACCCCGAAACCCTGTTCCCCAAAACCCTGCTACCCCCAATCTTGCACCCCCCAACTCTGCACCCCCAGATCCTGCTGCTCCAAACCCTGCACCCCCAAATCCTCCAGCCCCACGTACCGATCTCCCAAACCCTGCACCCCACAACCCTGCACCCCACAACCCCTTCACCCCCAAATCCTGCACCCCCAGCCCTACCCAATAAACTTTCCACCCCCAAACCCTGCCCTACCAAGCCCCCCACCCCAAACCCCTGCACCCCAAGATCCTGCACCCTAAACCCTGCACCTCCATATCCTCCTTCCCCAAACCCTGCACCCCAAAACACTGCACTCCAAACCACTGCACCCCTAAATCCTGCAACCCCAAATCCTGGCCCCCAAACCCGGCACCCCAAACTCCTGCACCCAAATATCCTACTGCCCTAAACCCTGAACCCCCAAATCCTGCACCCCTGGAACCTGCAACCCCAGACTCTGCAGCCACAAATCAGGCCCCGCAAAATCCTTGCACCCCCAAATCCTGCACCACCTAATCCTCCAACCCCCTAACACAACCCCCTAAACCCTTCTCCCCAGGGTCCATTGTGACACCCTGGGGATCCCCCTTGTCCCCAGGGCCCATTGTGACACCATGGGGGACCCCCTTCTCACTGAGGACCCATTGTGACACCATGGGGACCTCCCCTTGTCCTCAGGGCCCATTGTGACATCCTGGGGACTCCCCTTTGTCCCCAGGGCCCATTGTGGCACCATGGGGACCCCCTTTGTCCCCAGGGCCAATTGTGACATCCTAGGACCCCCCTTTGTCCCCAGGGCCCATTGTGACAGGGTGGAGATCCCCCTTGTCCCCAGGCCTGTTGTGATGTCCCAGGACTCCCCATTGTCCCCAGGGCCCATTGTGACACCTTGGGGACCCCCCTTGTCCTAAGGGCCCATTGTGACATCCTGGGGACCCCCTTGTCCCCAGGGCCCATAGTGAAGTCCCAGGACCCCCTTTGTCCCCAGGGCCCATTGTGACATCCTGGGGACCACCCTTGTCACTGGGGACCCATTGTAACACTATGGGGACCCCCCCTTGTCCCCAGAGCCCATTGTGACATCCTGGGGACCCCCCCTTGTCCCCAGAGCCCATTGTGACATCCTGGGGACCCACTTTGTCACTGGGGCCCATTGTGACGTCCTGGGGACCCCCTTTGTCCCCAGGGCCCATTGTGACGTCCCCGGATCCCCCATTGTCCCCAGAGCCCATTGTGACATCCTGGGGACCCCAATTGTCCACAGGGCCCATTGTGACATTCAGGGGACAGCCTTTGTTCCTAGGGCCCATTGTGACACCGTCGGGACCCCCGTTGTCCCCAGGGCCCATTGTGACATCCCAGGACCCCCCATTGTCTCCAGGGCCCATTGTGACATACTGGGGACTCCCCTTTGTCCCCAGAGCCCATTGTGACACCATGGGGACCCCCTTTGTCCACAGGGCCCATTGTGGTATCTAAGGACCCCCCAATTGTGCCCAGGGTTCATTGTAACATATCAGGACGTCCCATTGTCCTCAGGGCCCATTGTGACGTCCCAGGACCCCCCGTCATCCCCAGGGCCCATTGTGTCATCCTGGGGACCTCCTTTGTCCCCAGAGCCCATTGTGACATCCTGGGGAACCCTTTGTCCCCAAGGCCCATTGTGACGTCCCAGGACCCCCCTTTGTCCCCAGGGTCCATTGTGAAATCCTGGGGACCCCTCTTTGTCCCCACGGCCCAATGTGACATCCTGAGGACCCCCTTGTCCCCAGGGCCCATTGTGACGTCTCAGGAGCCCCCATTGTCCCCAGGACCCATTGTGACATTCAGGGGACCCCCTTTGTCACTGGGCCCATTGTGAGATCCCAGGACCCCACATTGTCCCAAGGGCCCATTGTGACTTTCAGGGGACTCCACTTGTCCCCAGGACCCATTGTGACACTATGGGGACCCCCCCTTGTGCCCAGTGCCCATTGTGACACCGTGGGTACCACCCTTGTCCGCAGGGCCCATTGTGACATCCTGGGGACACCCCCTTGTCCCCAGGGCCCATTGTGACATTTTGGGAATCCCTCCTTGTCCCCAGGGCCCATTGTGACGTCTCAGGAGCCCCCATTGTCCCCAGGACCCATTGTGACATTCAGGGGACCCCCTTTGTCACTGGGCCCATTGTGAAATC
Organism: Patagioenas fasciata; assembly: GCF_037038585.1. NCBI lineage: Eukaryota > Metazoa > Chordata > Aves > Columbiformes > Columbidae > Patagioenas > Patagioenas fasciata. The sequence goes on from NC_092545.1 coordinate 2,242,754, forward strand.
CCAGGACCCCACACTGTCCCCAGGGCCCATTGTGACATCCTGCGGACCCCCCCTTTGTCCCCAGTGCCCATTGTGACATCCTGCGGACCCCCCTTTGTCCCCAGGGCCCATTTTGACATTCAGGGGACCCACCATTGTCCCCAGGGCCCATTGTGACATCCTCGGCACCCCCTTGTCCCCAGGGTCCATTGTGACACTATGGGGACCCCCCCTTGTGCCCAGGGCCCATTGTGACACTGTGGGTACCACCCTTGTCTGCAGGGCTCATTGTGACATCCCAGGACCCCCCATTGTCCCCAGGGCCCATTGTGTCATTCAGGGGACCCCCCTTGTCCCCAGGGCCCATTCTGATACCATGGGGACCCCCTTTGTCCCCAGGGCCCATTGTGACATGCTGGGGATCCTCTTTGTCCCCAGGGCCCATTGTGACATCCTGGGGACCCTCCTTGTCCCCAGAGCCCATTGTGACATCCAGGGGACCCCCTTTGTCCCCAGGGCCCATTGTGGCACCATAGGGACCCCCTTTGTCACTGGGGCCCATTGTGACATCCCAGGACCCCCCCTGGTCCACAGGGCCCATTGTGACATCCTGGGGACCCCCTTTGTCCCAAGACTTCATTGTGACATCCTGGGGAACCCCCTTGTCCTCAGGGTCCATTGTGACAGCCCAGGACCTTACATTGTCCCCAGGGCCCATTGTGATATCTGGGGGACCCCCTTGTTCCCAAGGCCCATTGTGACATCCTGGGGACCCCCCCTTGTCCCCAGGGCCCATTGTGACATCCCAGGACCTTACTTTGTCCCCAGGGCCCATTGTGACATCCTGGCGACCCCCCGTTGTCCCCAGGGCCCATTGTGACATCCTCGGCACCCCCTTGTCCCCAGGGCCCATTGTGACATTCAGGGGACCCCTCTTTGTCCCCAGGGCCCATTGTGACATCCTGGGGACCCCCTCTTGTCCCTAGGGCCCATTGTGACGTCCCAGGACCCCCCATTGTCCCCAGGGCCCATTGTGACATCCTGGGGATCCCTCCTTGTCCCCAGGGCCCATTGTGACGTCCCAGGACCCCCCATTGTCCACAGGGCCCATTGTGACATTCAGGGGACCCCCTTTGTCACTGGGGCCCATTGTGACATCCCAGGACCCCACATTGTCCCCAGGGCCCATTGTGACATCCTCGGGACCCCCATGTCACTGGGACCCATTGTGACGTCCCAGGACCCCCCATTGTCCCCAGGGTCCATTGTTACATCCTGGGGACCCCCTTGTCCCCAGGACCCATCATGTACACCATGGGGACCCTCCTTGTCACTGGGGACCCATTGTGACACCATGGGGACCCCCCCTTGTCCTCAGGGCCCATTGTGACATCCTGGGCATCCCCCTTTGTCCCCCGGGACCATTGTAACACCGTGCGGATCCCCTTTGTCCCCAGGGCCCATTGTGACACTGTGGGGAACCCCCTTGTCCCCAGGGCCTATTGTTACGTCCCAGGACCCCCCATTGTCCCCAGGGCCCATTGTGACACCTTGGGGACCCCCTTGTCACTGGAGACCCATTGTGACAGCATGGGGACCACCCCTTGTCCTCAGGGCCTATTGTGAACATCCTGGGGAACCTCCATTGTCCCCAGAGCCCATTGTGAGTTCCTGGAGACCCCCTTGTCCCCAGGTCCCATTGTGACATCCTGGGGAGCCTCTTTGTCCCCACGGCCCATTGTGACATCCTGGGGACCTCCTTGTCCCCAGGACCCATCCTGGCACTGTGGAGACCTCCCTTGTCACTGGGGACCCATTGTGACACCATGGGGACCTCCCATTGTCCTCAGGGCCCATTGAGACATCCTGGGGACCCCCTTTGTCACTGGGGACCCATTGTGACATCCCAGGAACCCCATTGTCCCAAGGGCCCATTGTGACATCCTGGGGACCCCTCTTTGTCTCCAGGACATATTGTGACACCGTGGGGACCACATTAGTCCCCAGGGCCCATTGTGACATCCTAGGAATGCCCTCTTGTCCCCAGGGCCCATTGTGACATCCTGGGGACACCCCCTTTGTCCCCAGTGCCCATTGTGACATCCTGCGGACCCCCCTTTGTCCCCAGGGCCCATTTTGACATTCAGGGGACCCACCATTGTCCTCAGGGCCCATTGTGAGGTCCCAGGACCCCCCATTGTCCCCAGGGCCCATTGTGACATCCTCGGCACCCCCTTGTCCCCAGGGCCCATTGTGACATTCAGGGGACCCCACATTGTCCCCAGGGCCCATTGTGACATCCTGGGGACCCCACTTGTCTGCAGGACCCATTGTGACACTATGGGGACCCCCCCTTGTGCCCAGGGCCCATTGGGACACCGTGGGTACCACACTTATCTGCAGGGCTCATTGTGACATCCCAGGACCCCCCATTGTCCCCAGGGCCCATTGTGACATTCAGGGGACCCCCCTTTGTCCCCAGGGCCCATTCTGATACCGTGGGGACCCCCTTTGTCCCCAGGGCCCATTGTGACATGGTCTGGACGCTCTTTGTCCCCAGGGCCCATTGTGACATCCTGGGGACCCTCCTTATCCCCAGAGCCCATTGTGACATCCAGGGGACCCCCTTTGTCCCCAGGGCCCATTGTGGCACCATAGGGACCCCCTTTGTCACTAGGGCCTATTGTGACATCCCAGGACCCCCCCTAGTCCCCAGGGCCCATTGTGACATCCTGGGGACGCTCTTTGTCCCCAGGGCCCATTGTGACATCCTGGGGACCCCCCCTGGTCCCCAGGCCCCATTGTGACATCCTGGGGACCCCCTTTGTCCCAAGACTTCATTGTGACATCCTAGGGACCCCCCTTGTCCCCAGGGCCCATTGTGACATCCCAGGACCCCCCATTGTCCCCAGAGCCCATTGTGACATCCTGGGGACCCCCCCTTCTTCCCAGGGCCCATTGTGACATCCCAGGACCCCCCATTGTCCCCAGAGCCCATTGTGACATCCTGGGGACCCCCCCTTCTTCCCAGGGCCCATTGTGACGTCCCAGGACCCCCCATTGTCACCAGGGCCCATTGTGACATCCTGGGGATCCCTCCTTGTCTCCAGGGCCCATTGTGATGTCCCAGGACCCCCCATTGTCCCCAGGGCCCATTGTGACATCCTCTGCACCCCCTTGTCCCCAGGGCCCATTGTGACATTCAGGGGACCCCTCTTTGTCCCCAGGGCCCATTCTGACATCCTGGGGATCCCTCCTTGTCCCCAGGGCCCATTGTGACGTCCCAGGACCCCCCATTGTCCCCAGGACCTATTGTGACATTCAGGGGACCCCCTTTGTCACTGGGGCCCATTGTGACACCATGGAGACCCCCGCTTGTCCTCAGGGTCCATTGTGACATCCTGGACACCCCCCATTTTCCCCAGGACCCATTGTGACATCCTGGCCACCCCCTTGCTCCCAGGGCCCGTTGTGACATCCTCTGCACCCCTTTGTCCCCAGGGCCCATTGTGACATCCCAGGACCCCCCTTTGTCCCCAGGGCCCATTGTAGCACCATGGGGACCCCCTTTGTCCCCAGGGCCCATTGTGACATCCCAGGACCCCCCTTTGTCCCCAGGGCCCATTGTAGCACCATGGGGACCCCCTTTGACCCCAGGGCCCATTGTGGCACCATGGCAACCCCTTTTGTCCCCAGGGCCCATTGTGACATTCTTGGACCCCACTTTGTCCCCAGGGCCTATTGTGACACCATGGGGACCCCTCCTTGTCACTGGGGACCCATTGTGACACCATGGGGACCCCCCCTTGTCCTCAGGACTCATTCTCACATCCTGGACACCCCCCATTGTCCCCAGGGCCCATTGTAACATCCACTGCACCCCCTTGTCCCCAGGGCCCATTGTGACATTCAGGGGACCCCTCTTTGTCCCCAGGGCCCATTGTGACATCCTGGGGACCCCCCCTTGTCCCCAGGGCCCATTGTGACGTCCCAGGACCCCCCCTTGTCCCCAGGGCCCATTGTGACGTCCCAGGATCCCCCTTTGTCCCCAGGGCCCATACTGATACCGTGGGGACCCCCTTTGTCCCCAGGGCCCATTGTGACATGCTGGGGACCCTCCTTGTCCCCAGGGCCCATTGTGACATCCAGGGGACCCCCTTTGTCCCCAGGGCCCATTGTGGCACCATGAGGACCGTCTTTGTCACTGGAGCCCATTGTGACATCCCATGACCCCCCTTTGTCCCCAGTGCTATTGTGAAATCCTGGGGACCCCTTTTGTCCCCACGGCCCATTGTGACACCATGGGGAACCCCTTTGTCACTGGGGGCCATTGTGACATTCCAGGATTCCACTTTGTCCCCAGGGCTCGTTCTGACACCTTGGGGACTCCCATTGTCCCCAGGGCCCATTGTGACATCCTGGGCAACCCCATTGTCCCCAGGGCCCATTGTGACATCTGGGGGACGCCCTTGTCCCCAGGACCCATCGTGGCACCGTGGGGACCCTCCTTGTCACTTGGGCCCATTGTGACACCATGGGGACGCCCCCCTTTGTCCCCAGTGCCCATTGTGACATCCTGCGGACCCCCCTTTGTCCCCAGGGCCCATTGTGACATTCAGGGGACCCACCATTGTCCTCAGGGCCCATTGTGACATCCCAGGACCCCCCATTGTCCCCAGGGCCCATTGTGACATCCTCGGCACCCCCTTGTGCCCAGGGCCCATTGTGACATTCAGGGGACCCCTCTTTGTCCCCAGGGCCCATTGTGACGTCCTGGGGACCCCGCCTTGTCCCCAGGGCCCATTGTGACGTCCCAGGACCCGCCATTGTCCCCAGGGCCCATTGTGACATCCTGGGGATCCCTCCTTGTCCCCAGGGCCCATTGTGACGTCCCAGGACCCCCCATTGTCCCCAGGGCCCATTGTGACATTCAGGGGCCCCCATTTGTCACTGGGGCCCAGTGTGACATCCCAGGACCCCACATTGTCCCCAGGGCCCATTGTGACACCGTGGGTACCACCCTTGTCCTCAGGGTCCATTGTGACAGCCCAGGACCTTACTTTGTCCCCAGGGCCCATTGTGACATCCTGGGGACCCCCCCTTGTCCCCAGGGCCCATTGTGACGTCCCAGGACCCCCCATTGTCCCCAGGGCCCATTGTGATATGCTGGGGAGCCCTCTTTGTCCCCAGGGCCCATTGTGAAATTCAGGGGACCCCAACTTGTCCCCAGGGCCCATTGTGACATCCTGGGGACCCCATTGTCACCAGAGCCCATTGTGATATCCTGGCGACCGCCCTTTTTCCCCAGGGCCCATTGTGACATCCCAGGACCCCCTTTGTCCCTGTCGAGGGTTAGGATTGCGGGGTGACAATCAAACCCTGGCAGATGTGTTGTCAACCTCCTCTCCCCCCCCCAATTCCCCCTTTTGCCCCTCCCTCTCCCCCCTTCCCACTCAGCACAGGCGATCGGGAGGGGAAGAAGCACAGAGGGGAGAGAGTTGGAAAAGTTCAAGATGTTTTACTGATGCTACTGATGAGAACAGAGAAAATAATACAAATATACAAAACCCATCTTGTAAGTCTGAGCAACTGCAGAGCCAGCACCCAAAGTCCTGGATCAGACTCTGCAGCCAACCGGAGCTGGATTCAGTCTCTCACTGGCCTCCGTTCGCAGGGACGACCAGCAAGGTCCTCTCCTAATGTCAGCCATGAGGAAAAAAGGGAGAAAGGGAAAAGGGGCGAGATCCTCGTGATCTCCCACTTTTATATGAAGTATTCACGTGAACGGAATGTTATTCACCGTTGGTCAGTCTCTCGATCACCAGTTTCTCGTTGCCCCTCTCGCGAGATGTCCATCCGTGCTTATCAATAAGTTTGCATTCCCTTGCTGGGTTTAACCAAAACATGTGTTGGGTTCTCCAGGAAAATGCAGCTGACATGAAGGCTTGAGCTGACAGGCAAATTCACTAAAAGAGAAACTTGTTTTTAACAAAACCAGGACATTCCACCCCTTATCATATGACATTCACTGAATACTTAAACCTTATCAATACAATCTATCAATACAATCTAATTAATCACTACTACTATATATATATACATATGTACATATATACACAGGAGTAATTAATCAGTGGACCATCCTTTGAAAAGTTCATTAAGTTCATTTTGTCACCACAGTCTCCCAGGGCAGGGAAAATGGTCCAAGTGCATCTCATGACCCCTGTTGGTGGGTTAAGGACACCAACTTCCAAGAAGGTGTCGGGCGCCACTCGAAGAAGCCAGCGCTGGTTTCATCACCATTGTCTTGATCTGAAAGACACTTATTAAACATTGTTAGTGCAGCAATTCACATCGTACAGTTCAGCATTGCATATTTTCACCTAAAATCAAATCCCCTTGAGGTGCACACCGAACTTCTCCATCCTTAAGCATCACCCACCAGGTGCTGCCAGGTCCCTGGGCAAAAACAATCCCACGAATAGGTTTGCCTGTGCCCGAGGCAGGAGGAACCCAGACTGCCTTTCCTAACATATTTTTCATGTGTACTACAGGGACTTTATCTCCTTCCACAGTCCATAGAATTTCTGATTGGGCAGGCCCGGCTCGATTGGTTGATCCCCTGGTGTTGACCAACCAAGTGGCTTTTGCTAAATGTGAATCCCAGTTTTTAAAGGCTCCACCACCAAGTGCCTTTAGTGTAGTTTTTAACAAACCATTGTACCTTTCAATTTTCCCAGAGGCTGGTGCATGATATGGAATATGATACACCCACTCAATACCATGTTCTTTGGCCCAATTGTCTATAATACTGGTTTTGAAATGAGTACCATTGTCTGATTCAATTCTTTCTGGCGTACCCGGCCTCCAAAGGACTTGCTTCTCAAGGCCCAAGATGGTATTTCGGGCTGTAGCAGGAGGTACGGCAGATGTTTCCAACCATCCAGTGGTTGCTTCCACCATTGTAAGTACATAACGCTTACCTTGACGTGTTTGTGGAAGTGTAATATAATCAATCTGCCAAGCTTCTCCATACTTACACTTTAACCATCGCCCCCCATACCATACAGGCTTTAACCGTTTCGCTTGTTTGATTTCGGCGCAAGTTTCACATTCATGAATAACGTGTGAAACAGTGTCCATAGTTAAATCCACCCCTCGATCACGAGCCCATTTTCATGTTGCATCTCTACCTTGATGCCCTGAAGCACCATGGGCCCACCGAGCTAGGAACAGTTCACCTTTATGTTGCCAGTCCAAGTCCACCTCAGCTACTTTAATCTTAGCAGCTTGATCCGCTTGTTGGTTGTTTCGATGTTCCTCGGTGGCTTGACTTTTAGGCACATGAGCATCTACATGACCAACTTCCCCAGGCAGGCTCTCCAGCCGAGCAGCAATGTCTTCCCACAGCGTGGTTCCCAATGGTTTCACCTCTGCGCTGCCAGTTACTTTTCTTCCATTGCCGTAGCCACCCCCACAAGGCATTTGCTCCCATCCATGAGTCAGTATAGAGACAAAGCATTGGCCACTTCTCTCGTTCGGCAATGTCCAAAGCCAGCTGGATGGCTTTCACTGCTGCAAACTGACTGGATTCACCTTGTCCTTCAGTGGCTTCTGTAACTTGTCGTGTGGGACTCCACACAGCAGCTTTCACCTTCGATGTTTTCCTACAGACGACAGGATCCATCTGTGAACAGTGCACACTGCTTATCAGTCTCTGAAAGCGGATTATATGGTGGTGCTTCTTCAGCACGTTTTACTTCCTCCTCATCTGGAGACATCCCAAAGTCTTTGCTTTCTGGCCAGTCTGTAATCACTTCTAATATCCCTGGACGGTTGGGACTTCCAATCCGAGCTCATTGCGTGATCAGTGCAATCCATTTACTCCATGTAACTTCGGTTGCATGATGTGGAGAGGGAACCGTCCCTTTGCACACCCAGCTCAGCACCGGCAGTCGAGGTGCAGGAGGAGCTGTGCTTCAGTGCCCATCACTTCTGAAGCAGCTCCAACTCCTTCATATGCTGCCAGTATCTCCTTTTCAGTTGGAGTACAGTTGGCCTCAGATCCTTTGTATCCTCGACTCCAAAAACCTAAGGGTCGACCTCGGGTTTCTCCTGGTGCTTTCTGCCAGAGGCTCCAGGTAAGTCCATTATCTCCGGCTGCGGTGTAGAGCACATTTTTAACACCTAGTCCAGTTCGGACTGGTCCCAGGGCCACCGCATGAGTTATCTCACGCTTCATTTGTTCAAAGGCTTGGCGTTGTTCAGGGCCCCACTCAAATTGGTTCTTTTTACGAGTCACTCGATAGAGAGGCTCACAATGTGGCTGTGGTCAGGAATGTGCATTCTCCAAAAACCTACAACGCCCAAGAAAGTCTGTGTCTCCTTTTTATTAGTAGGTGGAGACATTGCTGCAGTTTTGTTGATCACCTCCATTGGGATCTGACGACGGCCATCTTGCCATTTTACTCCTAAAAACTGGATCTCTCGTGCAGGTCCCTTGACCTTGCTTCGTTTTATGGCAAAACCAGCAAGGTCCTCTCCTAATGTCAGCCATGAGGAAAAAGGGAAAAAAGGCAAAGGGGACGAGATCCTCGTGATCTCCCACTTTTATATGAAGTATTCACGTGAATGGAATGTTATTCACCGTTGGTCAGTCTCTCGGACATCAGTTTTCTCGTTGCCCCTCTCGCGAGATGTCCATCCGTGCTTATCAATAAGTTTCCATTCCATTGCTGGGTTTAACCAAAACATGTGTTGGGTTCTCCAGGAAAATGCAGCTGACATGAAGGCTTTGGCTGACAGGCAAATTCACTAAAAGAGAAACTTGTTTTTAACAAAACCAGGACACACCCCCACACACTGCACCCCAAATCCTGCACCCCCAAATCCTCCAGCCCCATGTCCCAAACCCCCAAACCCTGCACCCTCAAGTCTTGCACCCTAATTCTGCCCCCCCAAGACCTGCACCCCCAAACCCTGCACCACTAAACCCTGCACCCCCAAACCCTGTACCCCAAATCCTGACCCCCACAAGTTGCACCCTAAAAACCTGCACCCCAAATCCTGTCCTACCCAACCCTTCACACCAAACCCCTTCACCCCAAGATCCTGCTGCCCTAAACCCTGCACCCCAAAATCATCCCTCCCAACCCTGCCCCCCAAACCCTGTCCCCCTAAAGCCTGACCCCGAAACCCTGCTCCCCAAAACCCTGCTACCCCCAATCTTGCACCCCCCAACTCTGCACCCCCAGATCCTGCTGCTCCAAACCCTGCACCCCCAAATCCTCCAGCCCCACGTACCGATCTCCCAAACCCTGCACCCCACAACCCTGCACCCCACAACCCCTTCACCCCCAAATCCTGCACCCCCAGCCCTACCCAATAAACTTTCCACCCCCAAACCCTGCCCTACCAAGCCCCCCACCCCAAACCCCTGCACCCCAAGATCCTGCACCCTAAACCCTGCACCTCCATATCCTCCTTCCCCAAACCCTGCACCCCAAAACACTGCACTCCAAACCACTGCACCCCTAAATCCTGCAACCCCAAATCCTGGCCCCCAAACCCGGCACCCCAAACTCCTGCACCCAAATATCCTACTGCCCTAAACCCTGAACCCCCAAATCCTGCACCCCTGGAACCTGCAACCCCAGACTCTGCAGCCACAAATCAGGCCCCGCAAAATCCTTGCACCCCCAAATCCTGCACCACCTAATCCTCCAACCCCCTAACACAACCCCCTAAACCCTTCTCCCCAGGGTCCATTGTGACACCCTGGGGATCCCCCTTGTCCCCAGGGCCCATTGTGACACCATGGGGGACCCCCTTCTCACTGAGGACCCATTGTGACACCATGGGGTCCTCCCCTTGTCCTCAGGGCCCATTGTGACATCCTGGGGACTCCCCTTTGTCCCCAGGGCCCATTGTGGCACCATGGGGACCCCCTTTGTCCCCAGGGCCAATTGTGACATCCTAGGACCCCCCTTTGTCCCCAGGGCCCATTGTGACAGGGTGGAGATCCCCCTTGTCCCCAGGCCTGTTGTGATGTCCCAGGACTCCCCATTGTCACCAGGGCCCATTGTGACACCTTGGGGACCCCCCTTGTCCTAAGGGCCCATTGTGACATCCTGGGGACCCCCTTGTCCCCAGGGCCCATAGTGAAGTCCCAGGACCCCCTTTGTCCCCAGGGCCCATTGTGACATCCTGGGGACCACCCTTGTCACTGGGGACCCATTGTAACACTATGGGGACCCCCCCTTGTCCCCAGAGCCCATTGTGACATCCTGGGGACCCCCCCTTGTCCCCAGAGCCCATTGTGACATCCTGGGGACCCACTTTGTCACTGGGGCCCATTGTGACGTCCTGGGGACCCCCTTTGTCCCCAGGGCCCATTGTGACGTCCCCGGATCCCCCATTGTCCCCAGAGCCCATTGTGACATCCTGGGGACCCCCATTGTCCACAGGGCCCATTGTGACATTCAGGGGACAGCCTTTGTCCCTAGGGCCCATTGTGACACCGTCGGGACCCCCGTTGTCCCCAGGGCCCATTGTGACATCCCAGGACCCCCCATTGTCTCCAGGGCCCATTGTGACATACTGGGGACTCCCCTTTGTCCCCAGAGCCCATTGTGACACCATGGGGACCCCCTTTGTCCACAGGGCCCATTGTGGTATCTAAGGACCCCCCAATTGTGCCCAGGGTTCATTGTAACATATCAGGACGTCCCATTGTCCCCAGGGCCCATTGTGACGTCCCAGGACCCCCCGTCATCCCCAGGGCCCATTGTGTCATCCTGGGGACCTCCTTTGTCCCCAGAGCCCATTGTGACATCCTGGGGAACCCTTTGTCCCCAGGGCCCATTGTGACGTCCCAGGACCCCCCTTTGTCCCCAGGGTCCATTGTGAAATCCTGGGAACCCCTCTTTGTCCCCACGGCCCAATGTGACATCCTGAGGACCCCCTTGTCCCCAGGGCCCATTGTGACACCGTGGGGACCCCCTTTGTCCCCAGGGCCCATTGTGACAACCTGGGGACCCCCTTTGTCCTCAGGGCCCATTGTGACACCGTGGGGACCCCCTTTGTCCCCAGGGCCCATTGTGACAACCTGGGGACCCCCTTTGTCCCCAGGGCCCGTTGTGACATCCCAGGACCCCCTTTGTCCCCAGCCCCATTGTGACATCCAAGGGACCCCCCTTTGTCCCTAGGGACCATTGTGACATTCCAGGACCCCCCATTGTCCCCAGAGCCCATTGTGATATCCAGGGCACCATCCTTGATCCGCAGGGCCCATTGTGACGTCCCAGGACCCCCCTTTGTCCCCAGGGCCCATTGTGACATCCCAGGACCCCACTTTATACTGAAGGCCCATTGTGGCATCCTGGGGACCCCCTTTGTCCCCAGGGCCCATTGTGACGTCCCCGGACCCCCCATTGTCCCCAGGGTCCATTGTGACATCCTGGGGACCCCCATTGTCCCCAGGGCCCATTGTGACGTCCCCGGACCCCCCATTGTCCCCAGGGTCCATTGTGACATCCTGGGGACCCCCATTGTCCCAAGGGCCCATTGTGACACCGTCGGGACCCCTGTTGTCCCCAGAGCCCATTGTGACATCCTGGAAACCCCCTTTGTCCCCAGGGCACATTGTGACCTCCCAGGACCCCACTTTGTCCCCAGGGCCCATTGTGACATCCTCGGGACGCCCCTGGTCCCCAGAGCCCGTTGTGACATCCTGGGGACTCCCCTCTGTCCCCTGGGCCCATTGTGACACCGTGGGGACCCCCTTTGTCCCCAGGGCCCATTGTGACATTTAGGGACCTCCCAGTTGTGCCCAGGGCCCATTGTGACATCCCAGGACCCCCCGTCATCCCCAGGGCCCATTGTGACATCCTGGGGACCCCCTTGTCCCCAGTGCCTATTGTGAAATCCTGGGAACCCCCTTTGTCCCCAGGGCCCATTGTGACATTCCAGGACACCCCTTGTCCCCATGGCCCATTGTGAAATCCTGGGGACCTCCTTTGTCCCCAGGGCCCATTGTGACGTCCCAGGACCCCCCTTTGTCCCCAGGGCCCATTGTGACAGGGTGGGGACTCCCTTTGTCCCCAGGGGCCATTGTGATGTCCCAGGATCCCCCTTTGTCCCCAGGGCCCATTGTGACATCTCAGGACACCCCAATTGTTTTTTTAGGGCCCATTGTGACATCCTGGGGACCGCCCAGTTGTCCCCAGGGCCCATTGTGGCATCCTGGGTACCCCTTTTATCCCCGGGGCCCATTGTGACATCCTGGGGACTCCCCTTGTCACTGGGGACCCATTGTGACACCATGGGGACCACCCCTTTCTCCCCAGTGCCCATTGTGACATCCTGGGGACCCCTTTGTCCCCAGAGCCCATTGTGACATCCTGGTGAGCCCCCTTTGTCCCCAGGGCCCATTGTGACATCCCAGGACCCCCCTTTGTCACCAGGGCCCATTGTGACGTCCCAGGACCCCTCTTTGTCCCCAGGGCCCATTGTGACATCCCCGGACCCCCCATTGTCCCCAGAGCCCATTGTGACATCCTTGGGACCCCCATTGTCCCCAGGGCCCATTGTGACATTCAGGGGACAGCCTTTTTCCCAAGGGCCCATTGTGACACCATCGGGACCCCCGTTGTCCCCAGGGCCAATTGTGACACCATGGGGACCCTCCTCGTCACTGCGGACCCATTGTGACACCATGGGGACCTGCCCTTGTCCTCAGGGCCAATTGTGACATCCTGGGGACCCTCTTGTCCCCAGGGCCCATAGTTGCACCCTGGGGACCCCCTCTTTTTTCCCAGTGCCCATTGTGACATCCCAGGACCCCCCTATGTCCCCAGGGCCCATTGTGACACCATGGGGACACCCCTTTGACTCCAGGGCCCATTGTCACATCCCGGGACCTCCCAATTGTCCCCAGGGCCCATTGTGACATCCTGGGGACCCGCCCTTGTCCGCAGGGCCCATTGTGAAGTCCCAGGACCCCCTTTGTCCCCAGGGCCCATTGTGACATCCTGGGGACCCCCCTTGTCACTGGGGACCCATTGTATACACCATGGGGACCCCCATTGTCCCCAGGGCCCATTGTGACATCCTGGGGACCCCCCCTTGTCACTGGTGACCCATTGTGACACCATGGGGACCCCCGTTTGTCCCCAGGGCTCATTGTGACATCCCAGGACCCCCCATTGTCCCAAGGACCCATTGTGACATCTCAGGACCCCACTTGTCACTGGGGACCCATTGTGACACCATAGGGACCCCCGTTTGTCCCCAGGGCTCATTGTGACATCCCAGGACCTCCCATTGTCCCCAGGGCCCATTGTGACATCATGGGGACCGCCTTGTCCCTCTGGCCCGTTGTGGCACCGTGGGGACCTCCTTTGTCCCCAGGGCCCATTGTGACACCATGGGGACCCCTTTTGTCACTGTGGTCCAATGTGACATCCCAGGACCCCACTTTGTACCCAAGGCCCATTGTGACATCCTGGGGACCCCCCTTGTCTCCAGGGCCCACCGTGGCACCGTGGGGACCACCCTTGTCACTGGGACCCATTGTAACACTATGGGGATCCCCCCTTGTCCCCAGAGCCCATTGTGACATCCTGGGGACCCCCTTGTTCCCCAGGGCCCACTGTGATGTCCCAGGACCCCCCCTTGTCCCCAGAGTCCATTGTGACATCCTGGGGACGCCCTTTTTCCCCAGGACCCATTGTGGCCCCATTGGGACCCCCTTTGTTCACTGGGGCCCATTGTGACTTCCCAGGACCTCACTTTGTCCCCAGGGCCCATTGTGACTTCCGGGGGACCCCCTTTCTCACCAGGGCCCATTGTGACATTTCTGGACCCCCCACTGTCTCCAGGGCCCATTGTGAACATCCTGGGGACCCCTCTTTGTCCCCAGGGCCCATTGTGACATCCTGGGCTGCCCCGTATGTCTCCAGGGCCCATTTTGACACCGTGGGGACCCCCTGTTGTCCTCAGGGCCCATTGTGACATCCCAGGACCCCCAATTGTCCCCAGGGCCTATTGTGACACCATGGGGAACCCTCTTGTCACTGGGGATGCATTGTGACACAATGGGGACCCCACCTTTGTCTCAAGTGCCCATTGTGACATCCTGGGGACCCCCTTTATCCCCAGGACCCCATTTGTCCCCAGGGCCCATTGTGACATCCCAGGGCCCCACTTTGTCCCCAGGGCCCATTGTTACAGGGTGGGACCCCCCTTGTCCCCAGGGCCCATTGTGACATCCTGGTGACTCCCTTTGTCCCCAGGGCCCATTGTGGCACCATGGGGACCCTCTTTGTCACTGGGGCCCATTGTGACATCCCAGGACCCCACTTTGTCTTAGAAGGTCACTGATCGGACTACTGGTACATCCTGACTCTGCTTTCTCAATAAACATTGAAGAACACCTGGGGTTTGTTTGCTCCAAGGGAAAACTTCCCTGCCACGGTTCCTGGTTCCCGGTCCTGTTTCCCGGTCCGGTTTGGCTTCGCTATCAGAACAGCTGCTGCCTCCACAGCCGCGCTCGAAGTCCCCGTTGTGACACCGGGATGGCGGGAGAAGGGGGGTGGCGGGGGCGGCAGCGGCGGCGATTGGGGGGGGGCAGTCGGGGCTGGGCGGACAAGCGGCGGCTGCTGCGGCTCCTCAGGCAGCGACAGCAGCAGCGATCGGGGGGACGTGGGGGGCGGACAAGCGGCGGCTGCTGCGGCTCCTCAGGCAGCGACAGCAGCAGCGATCGGGGGGACGTGGGGGGCGGACAAGCGGCGGCTCCTGCGGCTCCTCAGGCAGGACAGCAGCAGCGATCGGGGGGACGTGGGGGGCGGACAAGCGGCGGCTCCTCCGGCCGCGGCCAGGTCGTGGCTTCGCCGGCACCGGGGCCCGAGACCGCGCGCTGTGGGGCTGCGGGGCGGGTGTGGGGCCGGGGGTCTCCGGGGGTCCCGCAGCGGCCGCTGTGGGGAGGGATGGGGCGGCTGTGGAATTACCTGTGGGGCACTCATGGGGCTGCTGTAGGGGCTCTTAAGAGGCATGTCTGGAGCACTTATGGGGCGACTATGGGGCAGGTGCTGGGCTGCTACAGCGGGACCTGTGGGGCAGCCATAGGGCTGCTATGGGGTTGGTTATGGGTCACAGATGGGAGGGGGCAGCTGGGTGTGGCCCCGCCTACATGGGGTGGGGTCAGTGCCGAGGGGCGGGTACTGAGAGGGCACGCCCACGGGGAGCCCCTCGGGGGGGCGGAGCCTCTGTGTCACGCCCCATGGGAGGTGGTCTGGGGGTGGGCATTCTCTGGGGCACGCCCCCATGGGAGGAGCCTCTTGGGGTAGGGAGAGGGTGCGGTCAACATGGCACGGCCCCAAGGGGGCGTGGCTTAGCTCGGGAAGAGGTGGAGCCGAGAAGGGGCTGCCCGACCCGGCTCTCCAGGCGGCTCTGAGACGGAGCGGAGCGGGCCGGGCGGGGCCGGGCCGGGCACTCCCCGGGGCCTCGCAGAAACAGCGGCGCAGCGAGTCCGCTCCGGGCTCCAACGGTGCGCGCACGTGGCCGCCGAGAGCGCCCCGTGCACCTCGCAGCGCCCACTTCTGCGCATGCGCATTGGGAAGCCCTCGAGACAACCCTTCCCCCGCGGCCCGCCCCTTCTCTTCCCTCTCCGCAATCTGATTGGCCAGCTAAGCACGTCAATTTCCATTCTCTCCGCCTATCATCACCCGTCCCCGTTTGCCCCGCGCTGCGCTCTGATCCAGTGTCTATTTACACTTAAATACATTTAAACTTCCATTTTAACACTCAGGTATCTTTTCAAATTTACAGATTTTGACATATTTACAATTATATATATTTAGACTGGGATATCGATTTACATTTATTAATAAATTAAAGGTATGTATACGGGTGTGAGTGGATATATATAGATGATATTTATTACCTATTTAGACTATGTAACACGTAGTAATTATACAGAGCTCTGCCTACTCACACTTTTTTCTATTTTAAGTTCCTATCTAGATATTTTTTTCTTTTTCAAGTCCTTCACTTTTTAATCTACAAATAGATAAGATGTTTGTATTCTTAAAACCATCAACAGAAATTTTTTACATTCTAAAATCCTTTATATAACAGAGTAGAAAAGGGGTTTTATTTTAAAATCATTTTATATCTACATGAATACCATTCTGCAATATATAAATACAAACGACAGACTTCTCTCTGTTTGAAATTCTCACGCTCATATTTACAGGGTTTAATAAGTTTTATCCTCCCCCAGGAATTTTCAGGCATTTTTGGACTGTGACCCCCTCTTTTCAGGGGGACTCCCTTTTGAGCCCCACATTGTGGGGGATTTGAGGGATTTTCTTGCAGTCAGTGAACATTGTATGGAACTGAACTGAACTGAACAGGGCTCTGAGGCCTCTGTGTCCTGCAAGAGAGCAGGAGCGGAGCAGCCCCCGTGTCTACGTGACTGTACAGCCTTCTTCAGTGTTGGAACCGAGCTGCTTCGCCTTCTGTTTGTCCACGTGCACACACACCATTCCTCACTGGAAAACAGGCAGAAACCTTTCCACACGCACCCAGGTCTGTGCACCCAGGCCTTGTCTATTCCTGTCGGGTTTGCTGGGCTCTGTCAGGCTCCTCTGGCTCTGTCGTGCTGTGACAGCCTCTGTCAGGCCCGGCCAGACTCCACTGTTCGCTGTCAGGCGCTGTCGGGATTTGTCGGCCCCTGTTGAGTTCTATCAGGCTCTGTCAAGCCCTGTTGGGCTCTGTCGCGCTTTGTCAGGCTCTGCCTGGCTTTATCATGTTCCATAAGTGCTCCAAAAACTGGATGCTCTTGCGATGCTTGTATTCACACAATTATCGCATATTCATTACAATTTGGGGGAATTTTTAGCATCAAACGCATCTATAGTAAGAAAAAATGTCATAAACCTAGGGTTAGACTGAGGTTAATAATTTCATGGTCTTTGCTGCCATCTAGCGTCCCTTAAGAGAATGCACAGAACACACGTTCGGAGGGTGCCTGCAGGTATGTGCCTGTTCTTGGACGAACCTGTGCGCGAAAGCCTTAGTGCCTATAAACGTTGGTCTGTCCACATGTGAGAGCCTTGATGTCAGCTCCATTTATGCTAAAGCTGGAGCATCATCGTTCAGACGTGTGCGTGTGTGCAGTGTGCCAAACATCCACGCACGTGTTTACCCTCAAGCATGTCAGTACATTTCACGTACGTCTTTCTGTCAATAGATGGGACTGGGCACGCTTGTGGAAGTGTGCGTGTGTGTGGCCACGTGTTTGCTTACACATCAGTGTGTAGCTGCGTGTGCGTGCACGCGGTGATGGGTGCACATACCTGGGTGCCCCACAGGTCCCGCTGTAGCAGCCCAGCACCTGCCCCATAGTCGCCCCATAAGTGCTCCAGACATGCCTCTTAAGACCCCTACAGCAGCCCCATGAGTGCCCCACAGGTAATTCCACAGCCGCCCCATCCCGCCCCACAGCGGCCGCTGCGGGACCCCCGGAGACCCCCGGCCCCACACCCGCCCCGCAGCCCCACAGCGCGCGGTCTCGGGCCCCGGTGCCGGCCAAGCCACGTCCTGGCCGCGGCCGGAGGAGCCGCCGCTTGTCCACCCCCCACGTCCCCCCGATCGCTGCTGCTGTCGCTGCCTGAGGAGCCGCAGCAGCCGCCGCTTGTCCGCCCCCCACGTCCCCCCGATCACTGCTGCTGTCGCTGCCTGAGGAGCCGCAGCAGCCGCCGCTTGTCCGCCCAGCCCCGACTGCCCCCCTCCAATCGCCGCCGCTGCCGCCCCCGCCACCCCCCTTCTCCCGCCATCCCGGTGTCACAACGGGGACTTTGAGCGCGGCTGTGGAGGCAGCAGCTGTTCTGATAGCGAAGCCAAACCGGACCGGGAAACAGGACCGGGAACCAGGAACCGTGGCAGGGAAGTTTTCCCTTGGAGCAAACAAACCCCAGGTGTTCTTCAATGTTTATTGAGAAAGCAGAGTCAGGATGTACCAGTAGTCCGATTAGTGACCTTCTAAGACAAAGTGGGGTCCTGGGATGTCACAATGGGCCCCAGTGACAAAGAGGGTCCCCATGGTGCCACAATGGGCCCTGGGGACAAAGGGAGTCACCAGGATGTCACAATGGGCCCTGGGGACAAGGGGGGTCCCACCCTGTAACAATGGGCCCTGGGGACAAAGTGGGGCCCTGGGATGTCACAATGGGCCCTGGGGACAAATGGGGTCCTGGGACGTCACAATGGGTCCTGGGGATAAAGGGGGTCCCCAGGATGTCACAATGGGCACTTGAGACAAAGGTGGGGTCCCCATTGTGTCACAATGCGTCCCCAGTGACAAGAGGGTTCCCCATGGTGTCACAATGGGCCCTGGGGACAATTGGGGGTCCTGGGATGTCACAATGGGCCGTGAGGACAACAGGGGGTCCCCACGGTGTCAAAATGGGCCCTGGTGACATACGGGGCAGCCCAGGATGTCACAATGGGCCCTGGGGAAAAGAGGGGTCCCCAGGATGTTCACAATGGGCCCTGGAGACAGTGGGGGGTCCAGAAATGTCACAATGGGCCCTGAGGACAAAGGGGGCTCCCCAGGATGTCACAATGGGCTCTGGGGACAAAGGGGGTCCCCACGGTGTCACAATGCACCCTGGGGACAATGGGGGGTCCTGGGACGTCACAATGGGCCCTGGGGACACAGGGGTCCCAAGGATGTGATAATGGGCTCTGGGGACAAGTGGGGTCCCCAGGATGTCACAATGGGCACTGGGGAGAAAGGGGTGGTCCCCATGGTGTCACAATGGGCCCTAGTGACAAGGAGGGTCCCCACGGTTCCACGATGGGCCCTGGGGACAAGGGGGTCCACCAGATGTCACAATGGGCCCTGGGGAAAACAGGGGGTCCCCACGGTGTCACAATGGGCCCTGGGGACAAAGGGAGGTCCTAGGACGTCACAGTGGGCCCTGGGGACAAAGTGGGGTCCCCTGAATGTCACATTGGGGCCTGCAGACAAAGGGGGGTCCTGGGATGTCACAATGGGCCCCAGTGACAAAGGGGGTCCCCAGGATGTCACAACAGGCCCTGGGGACAAAGAGGGCTCTCCTGAATGTCAAAATGGGCCCTGGGGACAAGGGGGGACCCCAGGATGCAACAACGGGCCCTGGGGACAAAGAGGGGTCCCCTGAATGTCACAAAGGGCCCTGGAGACAAGGGGTGTCCTGGGATGTCACAATGGGCCCCAGTGACAAAGGGCGTCCCTGTGGTGCCAAA
Source organism: Patagioenas fasciata (assembly GCF_037038585.1). Lineage (NCBI taxonomy): Eukaryota > Metazoa > Chordata > Aves > Columbiformes > Columbidae > Patagioenas > Patagioenas fasciata. The sequence continues at coordinate 2,262,026 of NC_092545.1, forward strand.
ATGGGCCCTGGGGACAAAGGGGGTCCCCAGGATGTCACAATGGGTCCTGGGGACAAAGGGCATCCCCATGGTGCCACAATGGACCCTAGTGACAAACGAGGTCCCCAGGATGTCACAACGGGCCCTGGGGACAAAGGGGGGTCCTGGGATGTCACAGTGGGCCCTGGGGACAAAGATGAGTCCCCTAAATGTCACAATGGGCCCTGGAGACAGAGGGGCTCCCCATGGTGCCACAATGGGCCCTGAGGAAAAAGCGGGGTCGCCAGGATGTCACAATGGGCTCTTGGAAAAATGGAGGGTCCAGGGACGTCACAATGGGCCCTGGGGACAAAGGAGGTCCCCAGTATGTCACAATGACCCCTTGGGACAACGGGGCCATTGTGGACATCACAATGGGTCCTGGGAACAAAGTGGGGTCCCCAGGATGTCACAATGGGCCTTTGGGACAAAGGGGGTCCCCAGAATTTCACAATGGACCCTGGGGACAAAGGGAGTCCCCACACTGTCACAATAGGCCCTGGGGACAAAGGGTGTGCCCAGGATGTCACAATGGGTCCTGGGGACAAAGGGGGTCCCCAGGATTTCACAATGGGCCCTGGGGACAAAGGGGGTCCCCATGGTGCCACAATGGACCCTGGGGACAAACGAGGTCCCCAGGATGTCACAATGGGCCCTAGGGACAAAGGGAGTCCCCACCCTGTCACAATAGGCCCTGGGGACAAAGGGGGTGCCCAGGATGTCACAATGGGTCCTGGGGACAAAGGGCATCCCCATGGTGCCACAATGGACCCTAGTGACAAACGAGGTCCCCAGGATGTCACAACGGGCCCTAGGGACAAAGGGGGGTCCCCAGGATGTCAAAATAGGCCCTGGGGACAAAGGGGGGGCCTAGGACATCACAATGGGCCCTGGGGACAATGGGGGGTCCTGGGATGTCACAATGAGCCCTGGGCACAATTGGGGGGTCCTTAGATGTCACAACGGGCTCTGGGGACAAAGGGCGTCTCCAGGATGTCACAATGGGCCCTGGGGACAAAATGGGGTCCTGAAATGTCACAATGGGCCCTGGGCACAAAGGGGGTTCCCAGGATGTCACAATGGGCTCTGAGGACAACGGGGATTCCAACGGTGTCACAATGGGCCCTTGGGACAAAGGCTGTCCCCTGAATGTCACAATGGGCCCTGGGGACAAAGCGGGTCCCCAAGATGTCACAATGGGTCTGGGGACAATGGGGGGTCCGGGGACGTCACAATGGGCCCTGGTGACAAAGGGGGTCCCCCGGAAGTCACAATGGGCCCTGGGGACAAAGTGAGGTCCTGGGAAGTCACAATGGGCCCCAGTGACAAAGGGGGTCCCAATGGTGCCACAATGGGTCCTGGGGAAAAAGGGCGTCCCCAGGATGTCACAATGGGCTCTGGGGACAAGGGGGGGGTCCTGGGACATCACAGTGGGCCATGGGGAACAAGGGGGTCCCCAGGATGTCACAATGGGCTCTGGGGACAAGGGGGGATCCCCATAGTTTTACAATGGGTCCCAGTGACAAGGGTGGTCCCCACGGTGCCACGGTGGGTCCTGGAGACAAGGGGGGTCCCCACGGTGTCACAATGGGCCTTGGGTACGAAGTGGGGTCCTGGGATGTCACATTGGACCACAGTGACAAAAGGGGTCCCCATGGTGTCACAATGGGCCCTGGGGACAAAGGAGGTCCCCACGGTGCCACAACGGGCCAGAGGGACAAGGCGGTCCCCATGATGTCACAATGGGCCCTGGGGACAATGGGAGGTCCTGGGATGTCACAATGAGCCCTGGGGACAAACGGGGGTCCCCATGGTGTCACAATGGGTCACCAGTGACAAGGGGGGTCCCCAGGATGTCACAATGGGCCCTGGGGACAATGGGGGTCCCCATGGTGTATACAATGGGTCCCCAGTGACAAGGGGGGTCCCCAGGATGTCACAATGGGCCCTGGGGACAAAGGGGGTCCTGGGACTTCACAATGGGCCCTGCGGACAAGGGCGGGTCCCCAGGATGTCACAATGGGCCCTGGGGACAATTGGGAGGTCCTGGGATGTGACAATGGGCCCTGGAGTCAAAGGGGTGTCCCCATGGTGTCACAATGGGCCCTGGGGACATAGGGGGGTCCTGGGATGTCACAATGGGCACTGGGAATAAAGAGGGGGTCCCCAGGGTGCAACTATGGGCCCTGGGGACAAGAGGGTCCCCAGGATGTCACAATGGGCCCTGAGGACGAGGGCAGGTCCCCATGGTGTCACAATGGGTCCGCAGTGACGAGGAGGGTCCCCATGGTGTCACAATTGGCCCTGGGGACAACGGGGGTCCCGATGGTGTCACAATGGGCCCTTGGGAAAAAGGCTGTCCCCTGAATGTCACAATGGGCCCTGGGGACAATGGGGGTCCCAAGGATGTCACAATGGGCTCTGGGGACAATGGGGGGTCCGGGGATGTCACAATGGGCCCTGGGGACAAAGAGGGGTCCTGGGATGTCACAATGGGCCCTGGGGAGAAAGGGGTGGTCCCCATGGTGTCACAATGGGTCCCCAGTGACAAGGGGAGTCCCCAGAATGTCACAATGGGCCCCGGGGATAAAAGGGGTACCCAGGATGCCACAATGGGCCCTGGAGACAACTGGGCGGTCCCCAGGATGTCACAATGGGCCCTGGAAACAATTGGGGTGTCCTGAGATGTCACAATGGGCCCTGGGGACAAAGGGGGATCCTGAGATGTCACAATGGGCCCTGGGGACAAAGGGAGTCCCCACCCTGTCACAATGGGCCCTGGGGACAAAGAGGGTCCCCAGGATGTCACAATGGACCCTGGGGACAAAGGGGGGTCCTGGGACGTCACAATGGGCCCTGGGGACAAAGGAGGTCCCCAGGATTTCACAATGGGCCATGGGGACAAGGGGTGTCCTGGAATGTCACAATGGGCCCTGGGGATAAAGGGGGTGCCCAGGATTTCACAATAGGCACTGGGGACAAGGGGGTCCCCAGGATGTCACAATGGGCCCTGGGGACAAAGAGCATCCCCAGCATGTCACAATGGGCCCTGGGGACAAAGAGGGGTCCCCTGAATGTCACAATGGGCCCTGGGGACAAGGGGGTGCAGTGGATGTCACGATGGGCCCTGGGGACAATGGGGGGTGTCCAGGATGTGAGAATGAGTCCTGAGGACAAGGGGGGGTCCCCATGGTGTCACAATGGGTCCCCAGTGACAAGGAGGTGTCCCCATGGTGTCACAATAGGCCCTGGGGACAAAGTGGGGTCCAAGAATGTCACAATGGGCCCTGGGGACAAAAGGGCTTGCCATGGTGCCACAATGGGCCCTGGGGTCAAAGGGGGTGTCCCCATGGTGCCACAACGGGCCCTGGGAGCAAGGGGGTGGCCAGGATGTCACAATGGGTCCTGGGGAAAATGGGGGGTGCCCAGGATGTCACAATGGACCCTGAGGACAATGAGGGTCCCCAGGATGTCACAATGGGCCCTGGGGACAATGGCGTGTGCCCAGGATGTGAGAATGAGTCCTGAGGACAAGGAGGGGTCCCCATGGTGTCACAATAGGCCCTGGGGACAAAGTGGGGTCCTAGAATGTCACAATGGGCCCTGGGGACAAAAGTGGTCCCCATGGTGCTACAATGGCTCCTGGGGACAAAGGGGGGTCCTGGGATGTCACAATGGGCACCGGGGACAAGGGGGTGTCCCCATGGTGCCACAATGGGCCCTGGGAGCAAGGGGGTGGCCAGGATGTCACAATAGGTCCTGGGGACAATGGGGGGTCCTGGGATGTCACAATGGGCCTTGGGGTCAAGGAGGGATCCCCAGGATGTCACAATGGGCCCTGGGGACAAAGAGGGGTCCCCTGAATGTCACAATGGGCCCTGGGGACAAGGGGGTGCCGAGGATGTCACAATGGGCACTGGGGACAATGGGGGTCCTGGGATGTCACAATGGGCCCTGGGGACAAGGGTGGGTCCCCAGGATGTCACAATGAAGTCCTGGGACAAAGGGGGTCCCCAGGATGTCACAATGGGGCCTGGGGACCAGGGGGGGTCCTGGGATGTCACAATGGGCTCCAGTGACAAAGGGGGTCCCTATGGTGCCACAATGGGCCCTGGGGACAAAGGGGGTCCCCAGGATGTCACAATGGGCCCTGGGGACAAAGAGCGTCCCCAGCATGTCACAATGGGCTCTGGGGACAAAGGGGGTCCCCTGAATGTCACAATGGGCCCTGGGGACAATGGGGGGTCCTGGGATGTCACAATGAGCCCTGCAGACAAGGGTGGTACCCACGGTGTCACAATGGGCCCTGGGCACAAGGGGGGGTCCCATAGTGTCACAATGGACCCTGGGGACAAGTGGGGTCCCCACGATGTCACAGTGGGCCCTGGGGACAATGGGGGGTACCCAGGATGTGAGAATGAGTCCTGAGGACAAGGAGGGGTCCCCATGGTGTCACAATAGGCCCTGGGGACAAAGTGGGGTCCTAGAATGTCACAATGGGCCCTGGGGACAAGGGGGTATCCCCATGGTGCCACAATGGGCCCTGGGAGCAAGGGGGTACCCAGGATGTCACAATGGACCCTGAGGACAAGCAGGGGTCTCCATGGTGTCACAATGGGCCCCCAGTGACAAGGGGGAGTCCCCATGGTGCCACAATACGCCGTGGGGAGAAACGGGTCCCCAGGATGTCACAATGGGCCCTAGGGACAAAGGGGGGTCCGCCGGATGTCACAATGGGCCCTGGGGACCAGGGGGGGTCCTGGGATGTCACAATGGGCCCCAGTGACAAAGTGGGTCCCTATGGTGCCACAATGGGCCCTGGGGACAAAGGGGGTCCCCTGGATGTCACAATGGGCTCTGGAGACACGGAGGATCCCCAGGATGTCACAATGGGCCCTGGAGACAAAGAGGGGTCCCTAAAGTGTCACAATGGGCCCTGGGGACACAGAGGGGCCCTGGGACGTCACAATCAGCCCTGGGGACAAAGTGGGGTCCTGGGATGTCACAATGGGCCCCAGTGACAAAGGGGGTCCCCATGGTGCCACAATGGGCCGTGGGGACAAAAGGGGTGCCCAGGATGTCACAATGGGCCCTGGGGACCAGGGTGGGTCCTGCAATGTCACAATGGGCCCTGGGGACAAAGGGGGTCCCCTGTATGTCACAATGGGCTCTGGGGACAAAGGGGGGTCCTGCGATGTCACAATGAGCCCTGCGGTCAAGGGTGGTACCCACGGTGTCACAATGGGCCCTGGGAACAAGGGGGGGTCCCCATAGGGTCACAATGGGTCCTGGGGAAAATGGGGTCCCCAGGATGTCACAATGGGCCCTGGGGACAATGGGCGGTCCTGGGATGTCACAATGGGCCCCAGTGACAAAGGGGTTCCCTGAATGTTACAATGGGTCCGGAGGACAATGGGGGGTCCTGGGACGTCACAATAGGCCCTGGGGACAAGGAGGGATCCCCAGGATGTCACAATGGGCCCTGGGGACAATGGGGTTGCCCAGGATGTCACAATGGGCCCTGGGGACAATGGGAGTCCCCAAGGTGTCAGAACGAGCCCTGGGGACAAAGTGAAATCCTGGAATGTCACAATGGCCCCCAGTGACAAAGGGGTTCCCCACGGTGTCACAATGGGCCCTGGGGACAAAAGGGGTCCCCAGGATTTCACAATAGCACTGGGGACAAAGGGGGGTCATGGGATGTCACAATGGGCCCTGGGGACAAGGGAGATCCCCATGGTGTCACAATAAGCCCTGGGGACAAAGTGGGGTCCTGGGATGTCACAATGGGCTCTGGGGACAAGGAGGGTCCCCAGGATGTCACAATGGGCCCTGGAGACAAAGGGGGTCCCCACGGTATCAGAATGGGCCCTGGGGACAAAGGGGGTCCCCTGAATGTCACAATGGGCTCTGGGGACAGTGGGGGGTCCTGGGACGTCTCAATGGGCCCTGGGGACAAGGGGGGGTCCCCAGGATGTCACAATGGGCCCTGGGGACAAAGAGGGGTCCCCTGAATGTCACAATGGGCCCTGGGGACAAGGGGGTGCAGTGGATGTCACAATGGGCCCTGGGGACAATGGGGGGTGTCCAGGATGTGAGAATGAGTCCTGAGGACAAGGGGGGGTCCCCATGGTGTCACAATGGGTCCCGAGTGACAAGGGGGGGTCCCCATGGTGTCACAATAGGCCCTGGGGACAAAGTGGGGTCCAAGAATGTCACAATGGGCCCTGGGGACAAAAGGGGTTGCCATGGTGCCACAATGGGCCCTGGGGTCAAAGGGGGTCCCCATGGTGCTACAATGGCCCTGGGGACAAAGGGGGGTCCTGGGATGTCACAATGGGTCCTGGGGACAAAGGGGGTGTCCCCATGGTGCCACAACGGGCCCTGGGAGCAAGGGGGTGGCCAGGATGTCACAATGGGTCCTGCGGAAAATGGGGGGTGCCCAGGATGTCACAATGGACCCTGGGTACAAAGAGGCGTCCCCGGAATGTCACAATGGGCCCTGGGGACAAGGGGGTGCCCTGAATGTCACAATGGGCCTTGGGGACAATGGGGGGTCCTAAGACGTCACAATGGGCCCTGGGGACAAGGAGGGATCCCCAGGATGTCACAATGGGCCCTGGGGACAATGGGGGGTCCTGGGACGTCACAATGGGCCCTAGTGACAAGGGTGGGTCCCCAGGATGTCACAATGGGCCCTGGGGACAAAGAGGGGTCCCCTGAATGTCACAATGGGCCCTGGGGACAAGGGGGTGCCCTGAATGTCACAATGGGCCCTGGGGACAATGGGGGGTCCTGGAATGTCACAGTGGGCCCTGGGGACAATGGGGGTCCCCAGGATGTCACAATGGGCCCTGGGGACAATGGGAGTCCCCAAGGTGTCAGAACGAGCCCTGGGGACAAAGTAGAATCCTGGAATGTCACAATGGCCCCCAGTGACAAAGGGGCTCCCCATGGTGTCACAATGGGCCCTGGGGACATAAGGGGTCCCCAGGATTTCACAATACCACTGGGGACAAAGGGGGTGTCCTGGGATGTCACAATGGGCCCTGGGGACAAAGGGGGGTCCTGGGATGTCACAATGGGGCCCAGTGACAAAGAGGGTCCTCATGGTGCCACAATGGGCCCTGGGGACAAAGGGGGTCCCCTGGATGTCACAATGGGCTCTGGGGACAAGGAGGGTCCCCAGGATGTCACAATGGGCCCTGGGGACAAAGAGCGTCCCCAGCATGTCACAATGGGCCCTGGGGACAAAGAGGGGTCCCCTGAATGTCACAATGGGCCCTGGGGACAAGGGGGTGCAGTGGATGTCACAATGGGCCCTGGGGACAATGGGGGGTGTCCAGGATGTGAGAATGAGTCCTGAGGACAAGGGGGGGTCCCCATGGTGTCACAATGGGTCCCCAGTGACAAGGAGGTGTCCCCATGGTGTCACAATAGGCCCTGGGGACAAAGTGGGGTCCAAGAATGTCACAATGGGCCCTGGGGACAAAAGGGCTTGCCATGGTGCCACAATGGGCCCTGGGGTCAAAGGGGGTGTCCCCATGGTGCCACAACGGGCCCTGGGAGCAAGGGGGTGGCCAGGATGTCACAATGGGTCCTGGGGAAAATGGGGGGTGCCCAGGATGTCACAATGGACCCTGAGGACAATGAGGGTCCCCAGGATGTCACAATGGGCCCTGGGGACAATGGCGGGTGCCCAGGATGTGAGAATGAGTCCTGAGGACAAGGAGGGGTCCCCATGGTGTCACAATAGGCCCTGGGGACAAAGTGGGGTCCTAGAATGTCACAATGGGCCCTGGGGACAAAAGTGGTCCCCATGGTGCTACAATGGCTCCTGGGGACAAAGGGGGGTCCTGGGATGTCACAATGGGCACCGGGGACAAGGGGGTGTCCCCATGGTGCCACAATGGGCCCTGGGAGCAAGGGGGTGGCCAGGATGTCACAATAGGTCCTGGGGACAATGGGGAGTCCTGGGACGTCACAATGGGCCCTGGGGTCAAGGAGGGATCCCCAGGATGTCACAATGGGCCCTGGGGACAAAGAGGGGTCCCCTGAATGTCACAATGGGCCCTGGGGACAAGGGGGTGCCGAGGATGTCACAATGGGCCCTGGGGACAATGGGGGGTCCTGGGATGTCACAATGGGCCCTGGGGACAAGGGTGGGTCCCCAGGATGTCACAATGGGCCTTGGGAACAAGGGGTTCCCCCAGATAACACAATGGGCCCTGGGGACATTGTAAGGTCCTGGGCTGTCACAATGGACCCTGAGGACAAGGGGGGTCCCCAGGATGTCACAATGAAGTCCTGGGACAAAGGGGGTCCCCAGGATGTCACAATGGGGCCTGGGGACCAGGGAGGGTCCTGGGATGTCACAATGGGCCCCAGTGACAAAGGGGGTCCCTATGGTGCCACAATGGGCCCTGGGGACAAAGGGGGTCCCCAGGATGTCACAATGGGCCCTGGGGACAAAGAGCGTCCCCAGCATGTCACAATGGGCTCTGGGGACAAAGGGGGTCCCCTGAATGTCACAATGGGCCCTGGGGACAAAAGGGCTTGCCATGGTGCCACAATGGGCCCTGGGGTCAAAGGGGGTGTCCCCATGGTGCCACAACGGGCCCTGGGAGCAAGGGGGTGGCCAGGATGTCACAATGGGTCCTGGGGAAAATGGGGGGTGCCCAGGATGTCACAATGGACCCTGAGGACAATGAGGGTCCCCAGGATGTCACAATGGGCCCTGGGGACAATGGCGGGTGCCCAGGATGTGAGAATGAGTCCTGAGGACAAGGAGGGGTCCCCATGGTGTCACAATAGGCCCTGGGGACAAAGTGGGGTCCTAGAATGTCACAATGGGCCCTGGGGACAAAAGTGGTCCCCATGGTGCTACAATGGCTCCTGGGGACAAAGGGGGGTCCTGGGATGTCACAATGGGCACCGGGGACAAGGGGGTGTCCCCATGGTGCCACAATGGGCCCTGGGAGCAAGGGGGTGGCCAGGATGTCACAATAGGTCCTGGGGACAATGGGGAGTCCTGGGACGTCACAATGGGCCCTGGGGTCAAGGAGGGATCCCCAGGATGTCACAATGGGCCCTGGGGACAAAGAGGGGTCCCCTGAATGTCACAATGGGCCCTGGGGACAAGGGGGTGCCGAGGATGTCACAATGGGCCCTGGGGACAATGGGGGGTCCTGGGATGTCACAATGGGCCCTGGGGACAAGGGTGGGTCCCCAGGATGTCACAATGGGCCTTGGGAACAAGGGGTTCCCCCAGATAACACAATGGGCCCTGGGGACATTGTAAGGTCCTGGGCTGTCACAATGGACCCTGAGGACAAGGGGGGTCCCCAGGATGTCACAATGAAGTCCTGGGACAAAGGGGGTCCCCAGGATGTCACAATGGGGCCTGGGGACCAGGGAGGGTCCTGGGATGTCACAATGGGCCCCAGTGACAAAGGGGGTCCCTATGGTGCCACAATGGGCCCTGGGGACAAAGGGGGTCCCCAGGATGTCACAATGGGCCCTGGGGACAAAGAGCGTCCCCAGCATGTCACAATGGGCTCTGGGGACAAAGGGGGTCCCCTGAATGTCACAATGGGCCCTGGGGACAATGGGGGGTCCTGGGATGTCACAATGAGCCCTGCAGACAAGGGTGGTACCCACGGTGTCACTATGGGCCCTGGGCACAAGGGGGGGTCCCCATAGTGTCACAATGGACACTGGGGACAAGTGGGGTCCCCACGATGTCACAATGGGCCCTGGGGACAATGGGGGGTACCCAGGATGTGAGAATGAGTCCTGAGGACAAGGAGTGGTCCCCATGGTGTCACAATAGGCCCTGGGGACAAAGTGGGGTCCTAGAATGTCACAATGGGCCCTGGGGACAAGGGGGTATCCCCATGGTGCCACAATGGGCCCTGGGAGCAAGGGGGTGCCCAGGATGTCACAATGGACCCTGAGGACAAGCAGGGGTCTCCATGGTGTCACAATGGGCCCCCAGTGACAAGGGGGAGTCCCCATGGTGCCACAATACGCCGTGGGGAGAAACGGGTCCCCAGGATGTCACAATGGGCCCTAGGGACAAAGGGGGGTCCGCCGGATGTCACAATGGGCCCTGGGGACCAGGGGGGGTCCTGGGATGTCACAATGGGCCCCAGTGACAAAGTGGGTCCCTATGGTGCCACAATGGGCCCTGGGGACAAAGGGGGTCCCCTGGATGTCACAATGGGCTCTGGAGACACGGAGGATCCCCAGGATGTCACAATGGGCCCTGGGGACAAACAAGGTCCCCACGGTATCAGAACGGGCCCTGGCGACAAAGGGGGGTCCCCTGAATGTCACAATGGGCCCTGGGGACAATGGGGGGTCCTGGGATGTCACAATGAGCCCTGCGGACAAGGGTGGTACCCACAGTGCCACAATGGGCCCTGGGCACAAGTGGATGTCCACATAGTGTCACAATGGGTCCTGGGGACAAGTGGGGTCCCCAGGATGTCACAATGGGCCCTGGGGACAATGTGGGGTCCTGGGATGTCACAATGGGCCCCAGAGACAAAGGGGGTCCCCCTGCATGTCACAATGGGTCCTGGGGACAATGGGGGGTCCTAGGACGTCAAAATGGGCCCTGGGGACAAGGAGCGATCCCCAGGATGTCACAATGGGCCCTGCGGACTATGGGGGGTCCTGGGATGTCACAATGGGCCCTGGGGATAAGGGGGGGTCCCCAGGATGTCACAGTGTGCCCTGGGTACAAAGAGGCGTCCCTGGAATGTCACAATGGGCCCTGGGGACAAGGGGGTGCCCTGAATGTCACAATGGGCCCTGGGGACAATGGGGGGTCCTGGGACATCACAATGGGCCCGAGTGACAAGGGGGGGTCCCCAGGATGTCACAATGGGCCCTGGGGACAATGGCGGGTCCCCTGAATATCACAATGGGCCCTGGGGACAAGGGGGTGCAGTGGATGTCACAATGGGCCCTAGGGACAATGGGGGTCCCCAGGATGTCACAATGGGCCCTGGGGACAAAGGGGGGTCCTGGGATGTCACAATGGGCCCCAGTGACAAAGGGGGTCCCCATGGTGCCACAATGGGCCCTGGGGACAAGGGGGTTCCCCTGGATGTCACAATGGGCTCTGGGGACAAGGAGGGTCCCCAGGATTTCACAATGGGCCCTGGGGACAATGGGGGGTCCCGTGAATGTCACAATGGGCCCTAGGGACAAGGGGGTGCCGAGGAGGTCACAATGGGCCCTGGGGACAATGGGGGGTCCTGGGACGTCACAATGGGCCCGGGAGACAAGAGGGGATCCCTAGGATGTCACAATGGGCCCTGGGGACTAATGAGGTCCCCACGGTCTCACAATATGTCCTGGAGACAAAGGGGGGTCCCCTGAATGTCACAATGGGCCCTGGTGACAAGGGGGGATCCCCAGGATGTCACAATGGGCCCTGGGGACAATGGGGGGTCCTGGGACGTCACAATGGGCCCTGGGGACAAGAGGGGGTCCCCAGGATGTCACAATGGGCCCTGGGGACAAAGAGGGGTCCCCTGAATGTCACAATGGGCCCTGGGGACAAGGGGGTGCCGAGGATGTCACAATGGGCCCTGGGGACAATGGGGGTCCTGGGACGTCACAATGGGCCTTGGGGACACAGAGGGGCCCTAGGACGTCACAATCAGCCCTGGGGACAAGGGGGGATCCCCTGAAAGTCACAATGAGCCCTGGGAACAGAGGGGGGTCCTGGGACGTCACAATGGGCCCTGGGGACAAGGGGGGGTCTCCAGGATGTCACAATGGGCCCTGGGGACAAAGAGGGGTCCCTAAAGTGTCACAATGGGCCCTGGGGACACAGAGGGGCCCTGGGACGTCACAATCAGCCCTGGGGACAAAGTGGGGTCCTGGGATGTCACAATGGGCCCCAGTGACAAAGGGGGTCCCCATGGTGCCACAATGGGCCGTGGGGACAAAAGGGGTGCCCAGGATGTCACAATGGGCCCTGGGGACCAGGGTGGGTCCTGCGATGTCACAATGGGCCCTGGGGACAAAGGGGGTCCCCTGTATGTCACAATGGGCTCTGGGGACAAAGGGGGGTCCTGCGATGTCACAATGAGCCCTGCGGTCAAGGGTGGTACCCACGGTGTCACAATGGGCCCTGGGAACAAGGGGGGGTCCCCATAGGGTCACAATGGGTCCTGGGGAAAATGGGGTCCCCAGGATGTCACAATGGGCCCTGGGGACAATGGGCGGTCCTGGGATGTCACAATGGGCCCCAGTGACAAAGGGGTTCCCTGAATGTTACAATGGGTCCGGAGGACAATGGGGGGTCCTGGGACATCACAATAGGTCCTGGGGACAAGGAGGGATCCCCAGGATGTCACAATGGGCCCTGGGGACAATGGGGGGTCCTGGGACGTCACAATGGGCCCCAGTGACAACGGGGGTCCCCAGGATGTCACAATGGGCCCTGGGGACAAAGAGGGGTCCCCTGAATGTCACAATGGGCCCTGGGGACAAGGGGGTGCAATGGATGTCACAATGGGCCCTGGGGACAATGGGGGGTCCTGGAATGTCACAATGGGCCTTGGGGACAATGGGGGTCCCCAGGATGTCACAATGGGCCCTGGGGACAATGGGGTTGCCCAGGATGTCACAATGGGCCCTGGGGACAATGGGAGTCCCCAAGGTGTCAGAACGAGCCCTGGGGACAAAGTGAAATCCTGGAATGTCACAATGGCCCCCAGTGACAAAGGGGTTCCCCACGGTGTCACAATGGGCCCTGGGGACAAAAGGGGTCCCCAGGATTTCACAATAGCACTGGGGACAAAGGGGGGTCATGGGATGTCACAATGGGCCCTGGGGACAAGGGAGATCCCCATGGTGTCACAATAAGCCCTGGGGACAAAGTGGGGTCCTGGGATGTCACAATGGGCTCTGGGGACAAGGAGGGTCCCCAGGATGTCACAATGGGCCCTGGGGACAAAGGGGGGTCCTGTGATGTCACAGTGGGCCCCAGTGACAAAGAGGGTCCTCATGGTGCCACAATGGGCCCTGGGGACAAAGGGGGTCCCCTGGATGTCACGATGGGCTCTGGGGACAAGGAGGGTCCCCAGGATGTCACAATGGGCCCTGTGGACAAAGAGCGTCCCCTGAATGTCACAATGGGCCCTGGGGACAAAGGGGGTCCCCACGGTATCAGAATGGGCCCTGGGGACTAAGGGGGTCCCCTGAATGTCACAATGGGCCCTGGGGACAGTGGGGGGTCCTGGGACGTCTCAATGGGCCCTGGGGACAAACAGGGGTCCCCTGAATGTCACAATGGGCCCTGGGGACAAGGGGGTGCCGAGGATGTCACAATGGGCCCTGGGGACAATGGGGGGTCCTGGGACATCACAATGGGCCCTGCGGACAAGGAGGGATCCCCAGGATGTCACAATGGGCCCTGGGGACAAACAGGGGTCCCCTGAATGTCACAATGGGCCCTGGGGACAAGGGGGTGCCGAGGATGTCACAATGGGCCCTGGGGACAATGGGGGGTCCTGGGACGTCACAATGGGCCCTGCAGACAAGGAGGGATCCCCAGGATGTCACAATGGGCCCTGGGGACAATGGGGGGTCCTGGGACGTCACAATGAGCCCTGCGGACAAGGGTGGTACCCAGGACGTCACAATGGGCCCTGGGGACAAGGGGGTTCCCCATAGTGTCACAATGGGTCCTGGGGACAAGTGGGGTCCCCACGATGTCACAATGGGCCCTGGGGACAATGGGCGGTCCTGGGATGTCACAATGGGCCCCAGTGACAAAGGGGGTCCCCTGAATGTCACAATGGGTCCTGTGGACAATGGGGGGTCCTGGGACGTCACAATGGGCCCTGGGGACAAGGAGGGATCCCCAGGATGTCACAATGGGCCCTGGGGACAATGGGCGGTCCTGGGACATCACAATGGGCCCTGAGGACAAGGAGGGATCCCCAGGATGTCACAATGGGCCCTGGGGACAATGGAGGGTCCTGGGACGTCACAATGGGCCCTGGGGACAAGAGGGGGTCCCCTGGATGTCACAATGGGCTCTGGGGACAAGGGGGGTCCTCAGGATGTCACAATGGGCCCTGGGGACAAAGGGGGTGTCGACGGTGTCACAATGGGCCCCAGTGTCAAAGGGGGTCCCCATGGTGCCACAATGGGCCCTGGAGACAAAGGGGGTCCCTTGGATGTCACAATGGGCTCTGGGGACAAGGAGGGTCCCCAGGATGTCACAATGGGCCCTGGGGACAAGGAGGGATCCCCAGGATGTCACAATGGGCCCTGGGGACAATGGGGGGTCCTTTGACTTCACAATGGGTCCTGGGGACAAAGAGGGGTCCCCTGAATGTCACAATGGGCCCTGGGGACAATGGGGGGTCCTGGGACGTCACAATGGGCCCCAGTGACAAGAGGGGGTCCCCAGGATGTCACAATGGGTCCTGGGAACAAAGGGGGTCCCCTGAATGTCACAATGGGCCCTGGGGACAAGGGGGTGCCGAGGATGTCACAATGGGCCCTGGGGACAATGGGGGTTCCTGGGACGTCACAATGGGCCCTGCGGACAAGGAGGGATCCCCAGGATGTCACAATGGGCCCTGGGGACAATGGGGGGTCCTGGGACGTCACAATGAGCCCTGCGGACAAGGGTGGTACCCAGGATGTCACAATGGGCCCTGGGAACAAGGGGGGGTCCCCATAGTGTCACAATGGGTCCTGGGGACAAGTGGGGTCCCCAGGATGTCACAATAGGTCCTGGGGACAATGTGGGGTCCTGGGATGTCACAATGGGCCCCAGTGACAAAGGGGCCCCCTGACTGTCACAATGGGCCCTGGGGACAATGGGGTGTCCTGGGACGTCACAATGGGCCCTGGGGACAAGGAGGGATCCCCAGGATGTCACAATGGGCCCTGGGGACAATGGGGGGTCCTGGGACGTCACAATGGCCTCTGGGGACAAGGGGGGGTCCCCAGGATGTCACAATGTGCCCTGGGTTTCAAAGAGGCGTCCCCTGAATGTCACAATGGGCCCTGGGGACAATGGGGGGTCCTAAGACGTCACAATGGACCCTGAGGACAAGGAGGGATCCCCAGGATGTCACAATGGGTCCTGGGGACAATGGGGGGTCCTGGGACGTCACAATGGGCCCCAGTGACAAGGGGGGGTCTCCAGGATGTCAGAATGGGCCCTGGGGACAAAGAGGGGTCCCCTGAATGTCACAATGGGCCCTGGGGAGAAAGGGGGTCCCCAGGATGTCAAAATGGGCCTTGGGGACAAAGTGGGGTTCTTGGATATCACATTGTGACACAGTGACAAAGGGGGTCCCCATGGTGCCGCAATGAGCCCTGGGGACAAAGGGAGGTCCCTAGGATGTCACAATGGGCCCTTGGGACAATGGGAGGTCCCCATGGTGTCACAAAGGGTCCCCAGTGACAAGGGAGGTCCCCACGGTGCCAGGATGGGTCCTGCGGACAAGGAGGTCCCCAGGATGCCACAATGGGCCCTGGGGACAAAGAGACTCCCCAGGATGTCACAATGGGACCTGGGGACAAGGGGGTCCCCAGGAACTCACAATGGGCTCTGGGGACAATGGAGGTTCCCCAGGATGTTCACAATAGGCCCTGAGGACAAGGGGTGGTCCCCATGCTGTCACAATGGGTCCCCAGTGACAAGGGGGTCCCCAAGGTGTCACAATGGGCCCTGGGAACAATGGGGGGTCCTGGGACGTAACAATAGGCCCTAGGGACAAAGGGGGTCCCCACGGTGTTACTATGGTCCCGGGTGACAAAGGGGGATGCCCAGAATGTCACAATGGGCCCTGAGGACAAGGAGGGGTCTCCATGGTGTCACAATGGGTCCCCAGTGACAAGGAGGGTCCCCATGGTGTCACGATGGGTCCTGGGGACAAGGGGGTCCCCAGGATGTAAGAATGAACCCTGGGGACAATGGGGGGTCCTGGGACGTCACAATGGGTCCTGGGGACAAAGGGTGTCTCCAGGATGTCACAATGGGCTCTGGGGACAATGCAGGGTCCTGGGACGTCACAATGGGTCCTTAGGACAAAGAGGGGTCCCCAGGATGTCACAATGGGCCCTGGGGACAATGTGGGGTCCTGGGATGTCACAATGGGCCCCAGTGACAAAGGGGGTCCCCTGAATGTCACAATGGGCCCTGGGGACAATGGGGGGGTCCTGGGACGTCACAATGGGCCCTGGGGACAAGGAGGGATCCCCAGGATGTCACAATGGGCCCTGGGGACAATGGGGGGTCCTGGGACGTCACAATGGGCCCTGGGGACAAGGGGGGGTCCCCAGGATGTCACAATGGACCCTGGGGACAAAGAGGTGTCCCCTGAATGTCACAATGGGCCCTGGGGACAAGGGGGTGCAGAGGATGTCACAATAGGCCCTGGGGACAATGGGGGGTCCTGGGACGTCACAATGGGCCCTGGGGACAAGGAGGGATC
Source organism: Patagioenas fasciata (assembly GCF_037038585.1). Classification (NCBI taxonomy): domain Eukaryota; kingdom Metazoa; phylum Chordata; class Aves; order Columbiformes; family Columbidae; genus Patagioenas; species Patagioenas fasciata. The sequence goes on from NC_092545.1 coordinate 2,278,528, forward strand.
CCCAGGATGTCACAATGGGCCATGGGGACAATGGGGGGTCCCAGGACATCACAATGGGCCCGGGGAACAAGGGGGTTCCCCAGGATGTCACAATGGGCCCTGGGGACAAAGAGGGGCCCTACAACGTCACAATCAGCCCTGGGTACAAGGGGGGATCCCCTGAAAGTCACAATGAGCCTTGGGATCAGAGGGGGCTCCCCAGGACGTCACAATGGGCCCTGGGAACAATGGGGGTCCCTTGAAGGTCACAATGGGCCCTGGGGACAATGGTGGGTCCCCTGAATGTCAAAATGGGCCCTGGAGACAAAGGGGGGTCCGCAGGATGTCACAATGGGCACTGGGGACAAAGGGGAGGTCCCCATGGTGTCACAATGGGCCCAAGTGACAAGGAGGGTCCCCACGGTGCCACAATGGGTCCTGGGGACAAGGGGGTCCCCCAGATGTCACAATGGGCCGTGGGGACAATGGGGTTGCCCAGGATGTCACAATGGACCCTGGGGACAAAGGGGGATCCCCAGGATGTCACAATGGGCCCTGGGGACCAGGGGGGTCCTGCAATGTCACAATGGGCCCTGGGGACAATGGAGTTGCCCAGGATGTCACAATGGACCCTGGGGACAAAGAGGGATCCCCAGGATGTCACAATGGGCCCTGGGGACCAGGGGGGTCCTGCCATGTCACAATGGGCCCTGGGGAGAAAGGGGGTCCCCTGGATGTCACAATGGGCTCTGGGGACAAGGAGGGTCCCCAGGATGTCACAATGACCCCTGCGGACAAGGGGGGTGTCGATGGTGTCACAATGGGCCCTGGGAACAAGGGGGGGTCCCCATAGTGTTCACAATGGGTCCTGGGGACAAGTGGGGTCCCCAGGATGTCACAATGGGTCTTGGGGACAATGTGGAGTCCTGGGATGTCACAATGGGCCCTAGTGACAAAGGGGTTCCCCATGGTGCCACAATGGCCCCTGGGGACAAAGGGGGTCCCCAGGATTTGACAATAGCACTGGGGACAAATGGGGGTCATGGGATGTCACAGTGGGCCCTGGGGACAAGGGAGGTCCCCATGGTGTCACAATAAGCCCTGGGGACAAAGTGGGGTGCTGGGATGTCACAATGGGCCCCAGTGACAAAAGGGGGTCCCCATGGTGCCACAATGGGCCGTGGGGACCAGGGGGGGTACTGCGATGTCACAATGGGCCCTGGGGATAAAGGGGGTCCCCTGGATGTCACAATGGGCTCTGGGGACAAGGAGTGTCCCCAGGATGTCACAATGGGCCCTGGGGACAAACGGGGGTGTCGACGGTGTCAAAATGGGTCCTGGGGACAAAGGGCGTCCCCAGGATGTCACAATATGCCCTGGGGACAAAGGGGGTCCCCACGGTATCAGAATGGGCCCTGGGGACAAAGGGGGGTCCCCTGAATGTCACAATGGGCCCTGGGGACAATGGGGGTCCTGGGATGTCACAATGAGCCCTGCGGACAAGGGTGGTACCCACAGTGTCATAATGGGCCCTGGGCACAAGGGGTGGTCCCCATAGTGTCACAATGGGTCCTGGGGACAAGTGGGGTCCCCAGGATGTCACAATAGGTCCTGGGGACAATGTGGGGTCCTGGGATGTCACAATGGGCCCCAGTGACAAAGGGGGTCCCCTGAATGTCACAATGGGTCCTGGGTACAATGTGGGGTCCTGGGACGTCACAATGGGCCCTGGGGACAAGGAGGGATCCCCAAAATGTCACAATGGGCCCTGGGGACAATGGGGGGTCCTGGGACGTCACAATGGCCCCAGTGACAAGGGGGGGTCCCCAGGATGTCACAATGGGCCCTGAGGACAAAGAGGGGTCCCCTGAATGTCACAATGGGCCCTGGGGACAAGGGCGTGCCGAGGATGTCACAATGGGCCCTGGGGACAATGGGGGGTCCTGGAATGTCACAATAGGCACTGGGGACTATGGGGGTCCCCAGGATGTCACTATGGGCCTTGGGGACAATAGGAGGTTCTGGGATGTCACAATGGGCCCTGGGGACAATGGGGGGTGCCCAGGATGTGAAAATGAGTCCTGAGGACATGGGGGGGTCCCCATGTTGTCACAATGGGTCCCCAGTGACAAGGAGGGGTCCCCATGGTGTCACAATAGGCCCTGGGGACAATGGGGTCCCCTGAATGTCACAATGGGCCCTGGGAACAAAAGTGGTTGCCATGCTGCCACAAGGGGCCCTGGGGTCAAAGGCGGTCCCCATGGTGCTAAAATGGGCCCTGGGAGCAAGGGGGTGGCCAGGATGTCACAATGGGTCCCGGGGACAATGGGGGGTGCCCAGGATGTCACAATGGACCCTGAGGACAAGGGGGGGTCTCCATGGTGTCACAATGGGTCCCCAGTGACAAGGGGGGGTCCCCATGGTGCCACAATGAGCCCTGGGGACAAAGGGAGGTCCCTATGATGTCACAATGGGCCCTGGGGACTAATGAGGTCCCCACGGTGTCACAATGTGTCCTGGAGAAAAAGGGGGGTCCCCAGGATGTTACAATGGGCTCTTGGCACAATGGGGTTCCTGGGATGTCACAATGGGTCCCCAGTGACAAAGGGGGTCCCCAGGATGTCTCAATGGGCCCTGAGGACAATGGGAGGTCCCCATGGTGTCACAAAGGGTCCCCAGTGACAAGGGAGGTCCCCACGGTGCCACGATGGGTCCTGGGGACAAGGAGGTCCCCAGGATGCCACAACGGGCCCTGGGGATAAAGGGGGTCCCCAGGATGTCACAATGGGACCTGGGGACAAGGGGCTCCACAGGATCTCACAATGGGCTCTGGGGACAATGGAGGTTCCCCAGGATGTTCACAATAGGCCCTGAGGACAAGGGGTGGTCCCCATGGTGTCACAATGGGCCCTGGGGACAATGGGGGTCCTGGGACGTAACAATAGGCCCTGGGGAGAAGGGGGGGGTCCCCTGAATGTCACAATGGCCCCTGGGGAGAAAGGGGGTCCCCAGGATGTCCAAATGGGCCATGGGGACAAAGTGGGGTTCTGGGATATCACAATGTGCCACAGTGACAAAGGGGGTCCCCATGGTGCCACAATGAGCCCTGGGGACAAAGGGAGGTCCCTAGGATGTCACAATGGTCCCCGGGGACTAATGAGGTCCCCACGGTGTCACAATGCGTCCTGGAGACAAAGGGGGGTCCCCTGGATGTCACAATGGGCCCTTGGGACAATGGGGTTCCTGGGATGTCGCAATGGGTCCCCAGTGACAAAGGGGGTCCCCAATATGTCTCAATGGGCACTGAGGACAATGGGAGATCCCCAGGATGTCACAATGGGCCCTGGCGACAATGGGGGGTCCTGGGACGTCACAATAGGCCCTGGGGACAAAGGGGGTCCCCTGAATGTCACAATGGGCCCTGGGGACAAAGAGGCTCCCCAGGATGTCACAATGGGCCCTGGGGAAAATGTGGGGTCCTGGGACATCACAATGGGCCCTGGGGACAAAGGGGGTCCCCAGGATGTCACAATGGGCCCTGGGGACAAAGAGGCTCCCCAGGATGTCACAATGGGACCTGGGGACAAGGGGGTCCCCAGGACTAACAGTGGGCTCTGGGGACAATGGAGGTTCCCCAGGATGTTCACAATGGGCCCTGAGGACAAGGGGTGGTCCCCAAGGTGTCACAATGGGCCCTGGGGACAATGGGGGTCCCGGGACGGAATAATAGGCCCTGGGGACAAGGGGGGTCCCCACAGTGTCACAATGGGCCCTGGGGACAAAGGGGGTCCCCACGGTGTTACAATGGTCCCGGGGGACAAAGGGGGATGCCCAGGATGTCACAATGGGCCCTGAGGACAAGGGGGGCTCCCCAGGGTGTCGGAATGGGTCCCCAGTGACAAGGAGGGTCCCCATGGTGTCACGATGGGTCCTGGGGACAAGGGGGTCCCCAGGATGTAACAATGGACCCTGGGGACAATGGGGGGTCCTGGGACGTCACAATGGGCCCTGGAGACAAAGGGGGTCCCCAGGATGTCACAATGAGCCCTGGGGACAATGTGGGGTCCTGGGACGTCACAATGGGCCCCAGTGACAAAGGGGGTCCCCAGGATGTCACAATGGGCCCTGGGGACAATCTGGGGTCCTGGGACGTCACAATGGGCCCTGGGGACAGGGAGGGATCCCCAGGATGTCACAATGGGCCCTGGGGACAAGAGGGGGTCCCCAGGATGTCACAATGGGCCCTGGGGACAAAGAGGGGTCCCCTGAATATCACAATGGGCCCTGGGGACAAGGGGGTGCCGAGGATGTCACAATGGGCCCTGGGGACAAGGGGGGGTCCCCAGGATGTCACAATGGGCCCTGGGGACAAAGAGGGGTCTCTAAAGTGTCACAATGGGCCCTGGGGACACAGAGGGGCCCTAGGACATCACAATCAGCCCTGGGGACAAGGGGGGGGTCCCCTGAAAGTCACAATGAGCCCTGGGAACAGAGGGGGTCCCCAGGACGTCACAATGGGCCCTGGGAACAATGGGGGTCCCTTGAAGGTCACAATGGGCCCTGGGGACAATGGTGGGTCCCCTGAATGTCAAAATGGGCCCTGGGGACAAAGGGGGGGTCCGCAGGATGTCACAGTGGGCACTGGGGACAAAGGGGGCATCCCCATGGTGTCACAATGGGCCCAAGTGACAATGAGGGCACCCACGGTGCCACGATGGGTCCTGGGGACAAGGGGGTCCCCCAGATGTCACAATGGGCCCTGGGGACATTGGGGTTGCCCAGGATGTCACAATGGGCCCTGGGGACAATGGTGGGTCCCCTGAATGTCAAAATGGGCCCTGGGGACAAAGGGGGGTCGCAGGATGTCACAATGGGCACTGGGGACAAAGGGGGCGTCCCCATGGTGTCACAATGGGCCCAAGTGACAAGGAGGGCCCCACGGTGCCACGATGGGTCCTGGGGACAAGGGGGTCCCCTAGATGTCACAATGGGCCGTGGGGACAATGGGGTTGCCCAGGGTGTCACAATGGACCCTGGGGACAAAGGGGGATCCCCAGGATGTCACAATGGGCCCTGGGGACAAGGGGGTCCCCAGGACTAACAGTGGGCTCTGGGGACAATGGAGGTTCCCCAGGATGTTCACAATAGGCCCTGAGGACAAGGGGTGGTCCCCAAGGTGTCACAATGGGCCCTGGGGACAATGGGGGTCCCGGGACGGAATAATAGGCCCTGGGGACAAGGGGGGTCCCCACAGTGTCACAATGGGCCCTGGGGACAAAGGGGGTCCCCACGGTGTTACAATGGTCCCGGGGGACAAAGGGGGATGCCCAGGATGTCACAATGGGCCCTGAGGACAAGGGGGGCTCCCCAGGGTGTCGGAATGGGTCCCCAGTGACAAGGAGGGTCCCCATGGTGTCACGATGGGTCCTGGGGACAAGGGGGTCCCCAGGATGTAACAATGACCCTGGGGACAATGGGGGGTCCTGGGACGTCACAATGGGCCCTGGAGACAAAGGGGGTCCCCAGGATGTCACAATGAGCCCTGGGGACAATGTGGGGTCCTGGGACGTCACAATGGGCCCCAGTGACAAAGGGGGTCCCCAGGATGTCACAATGGGCCCTGGGGACAATCTGGGGTCCTGGGACGTCACAATGGGCCCTGGGGACAGGGAGGGATCCCCAGGATGTCACAATGGGCCCTGGGGACAATGAGGGGTCCTGGGACGTCACAATGGGCCCTGGGGACAAGAGGGGGTCCCCAGGATGTCACAATGGGCCCTGGGGACAAAGAGGGGTCCCCTGAATATCACAATGGGCCCTGGGGACAAGGGGGTGCCGAGGATGTCACAATGGGCCCTGGGGACAAGGGGGGGTCCCCAGGATGTCACAATGGGCCCTGGGGACAAAGAGGGGTCTCTAAAGTGTCACAATGGGCCCTGGGGACACAGAGGGGCCCTAGGACATCACAATCAGCCCTGGGGACAAGGGGGGGGTCCCCTGAAAGTCACAATGAGCCCTGGGAACAGAGGGGGTCCCCAGGACGTCACAATGGGCCCTGGGAACAATGGGGGTCCCTTGAAGGTCACAATGGGCCCTGGGGACAATGGTGGGTCCCCTGAATGTCAAAATGGGCCCTGGGGACAAAGGGGGGGTCCGCAGGATGTCACAGTGGGCACTGGGGACAAAGGGGGCGTCCCCATGGTGTCACAATGGGCCCAAGTGACAATGAGGGCACCCACGGTGCCACGATGGGTCCTGGGGACAAGGGGGTCCCCCAGATGTCACAATGGGCCCTGGGGACATTGGGGTTGCCCAGGATGTCACAATGGGCCCTGGGGACAATGGTGGGTCCCCTGAATGTCAAAATGGGCCCTGGGGACAAAGGGGGGTCGCAGGATGTCACAATGGGCACTGGGGACAAAGGGGGCGTCCCCATGGTGTCACAATGGGCCCAAGTGACAAGGAGGGCCCCACGGTGCCACGATGGGTCCTGGGGACAAGGGGGTCCCCTAGATGTCACAATGGGCCGTGGGGACAATGGGGTTGCCCAGGATGTCACAATGGACCCTGGGGACAAAGGGGGATCCCCAGGATGTCACAATGGGCCCTGGGGACAATGGGAGTGCCCAAGGTGTCAGAACGAGCCCTGGGGACAAAGTGGAATCCTGGAATGTCACAATGGCCCCCAGTGACAAAGGGGTTCCCCATAGTGCCACAATGGGCCCTGGGCACAAAGGGGGTCCCCAGGATTTCACAATAGCACTGGGGACAAAGGGGGGTCACGGGATGTCACAATGGGCCCTGGGGACAAAGTGGGGTCCTGGGATGTCACAATGGGCCCCAGTGACAAAGGGGGTCCCCATGGTGCCACAATGGGCCGTGGGGACAAAAGGGGTCCCCTGGATGTCACAATGGGCCCTGGGGACCAGGGGGGGGTCCTGCGATGTCACAATGGGCCCTGGGGACAAAGGGGGTCCCCTGGATGTCACAATGGGCTCTGGGGACAAGGGTGGTACCCACGGTGTCACAATGGGCCCTGGGAACAAGGCGGGGTGCCCATAGTGTCACAATGGGTCCTGGGGACAAGTGGGGTCCCCAGGATGTCACAATGGACCCTGGGGACAATGTGGGGTCCTGGGATGTCACAATGGGCCCTGGGGACAAGGGGGGGTCCCCAGGATGTCACAATGTGCCCTGGGTACAAAGAGGCGTCTCCTGAATGTCGCAATGGGCCCTGGGGACAATGGGGGGTCCTGGGATGTCACAATGGGCCCTGGGGCCAAACAGGGATCCCCAGGATGTCACAATGGGCCCTGGGGACAATGGGGGGTCCTGGGAACGTCACAATGGGCCCCAGTGATAAGGGGGCATCCCCAGGATGTCATAATGGGCCCTGGGGACCAGAGGGGTCCTTCAATATCACAATGGGCCCTGGGGACAAAGGGGGTCCCCTGGATGTCACAATGGGCCCTGGGGACAAAGGGGGGTCCTGGGATGTCACAATGGGCCCCAGTGACAAAGGGGCCCCCTGAATGTCACAATGGGTCCTGGGGACAATGGGGGGTCCTGGGACGTCACAATGGGCCCTGGGGACAAAGAGGCGTCCCCGGAATGTCACAGTGGGCCCTGGGGACAAGGGGGTGCCCTGAATGTCACAATGGGCCCTGGGGACAATGGGGGATCCTGGGACGTCACAATGGGCCCCAGTGACAAGGGGGGGTCCCCAGGATGTCACAATGTGCCCTGGGGACAAAGAGGCGTCCCCGGAATGTCACAATGGGCCCTGGGGACAAGGGGGTGCCCTGAATGTCACAATGGGCCCTGGGGACAAGTGGGGTCCTAAGACTTCACAATGGGCCCTGGGGACAAGGAGGGATCCTGGGACGTCACAATGGGCCCCAGTGACAAGGGGGGGTCCTCAGGATGTCACAATGGGCCCTGGGGACAAAGAGGGGTCCCCAGGATGTCACAATGGGCCCTGGGGACAATGGGGGGTCCTAAGACGTCACAATGAACCCTGGGGACAACGGGGGGTCCTGGGACGTCACAATGGGCCCCAGTGACTAGGGGGTTCCCCAGGATGTCACAATGGGCCCTGGGGACAAAGAGGGGTCCCCTGAATGTCACAATGGGCCCTGGGGACAAGGGGGTGCAGTGGATGTCACAATGGGCCCTGGGGACAATGGGGGTTCCTGGAATGTCACAATGGGCCCTGGGGACAATGGGGGTCCCCAGGATGTCACAATGGGCCCTGGGGACAATAGGAGGTTCTGGGATGTCACAATGGGCCCTGGGGACAATGAGGGTCCCCAGGATGTCACAATGGGCCCTGGGGACAATGGGGGGTGCCCAGGATGTGAGAATGAGTCCTGAGAAGAAGGGGGGGTCCCCATGGTGTCATAATGGGTCCCCAGTGACAAGGAGGGGTCCCCATGGTGTCACAATAGGCCCTGGGGACAAAGTGGGGTCCTAGAATGTCACAATGGGCCCTGGGGCAAAAGGGGTTGCCATGGTGCCACAATGGGCCCTGGGGTAAAAGGGGGTCCCCATGGTGCTAAAATGGGCCCTGGGGACAAAGCGGGGTCCTGGGATGTCACAATGGTTTCTGGGGACAAAGGTGATGTCCTCATGGTGCCATAATGGGCCCTGGGAGCAAGGGGGTCCCCAGGATGTCACAATAGGTCCTGGGGACAATGGGAGGTGCCCAAGATGTCACAATGGACCCTGAGGACAAGCGGGGGTATCCATGGTGTCACAATGGGCCCCCAGTGACAAGGGGGGGTCCCCATGGTGTCACAATGGGTCCTGGGGTCAATGGGAGGTGCCCAAGATGTCACAATGGACCCTGAGGACAAGCGGGGGTCTCCATGCCCGACAGATCCTGACAGGGCCCGAGCAAACCTGACAGGGCCCGACGGAGCCCGACAGGGCACGAGCAAACCCGACAGGGCCCGAGCAAACCCGACAGGGTTCGACAAAGCCTGACAGGGCTCGATGGAGCCCGACAGGGCCCGAGGAAACCCGACAGGGCCCGACGGAGCCTGACAGGGCCCGAGCAAACCCGACAGGGCTCGACGGAGCCTGACAGGGCCCGAGCAAACCCGACAGGGCCCGAGCAAACCTGACAGGGCACGAAGGAGCCCGACAGGGCCCGAGCAAACCCGACAAGGCCCAACGGATCCCGACAGGGCCTGAGCAAACCTGACAGGGCCCGACGGAGCCCGACAGGGCACGAGCAAACCCGACAGGGCCTGACGGAGCCTGACAGGGCCTGAGCAAACCCGACAGGGCCCGAGCAAATCTGACAGGGCCCGACGGAGCCCGACAGGACGCAGGCAAACCCGACAGGTCCCGAGCAAACCCGACAGGGCCTGACAAGGCCTGACAGGGCCCGAGCAAACCCGACAGGGCCCGAGCAAACCTGATAGGGCACGAAGGAGCCCGACAGGGCCCGAGCAAACCCGACAAGGCCCACTGGATCCCGACAGGGCCCGAGCAAACCTGACAGGGCCCGAGAGAACCTGACAGGGCCCGACGGAGCCCGACAGGGCGCGAGCAAACCCGACAGAGGCTGACAAGGCCCGACAGGGCCTGAGCAAACCCGACAGGACCCGCCAAAGCCTGATAGGGTCCGATGGAGCCCGACAGGGCCCGAGCAAACCCGACAGGGCCCGAGCAAACCTGACAGGGCTCGATGGAGCCCGACAGGGCCCGAGGAAACCCGACAGAGCGCGACGGAGCCTGACAGGGCCCGAGCAAACCCGACAGGGTTCGACGGAGCCCGACAGGGCCCGAGCAAACCCGACAGGGTCCGACGAAGCCTGACAGGGCTTCAGCAAACCCGACAGGGCCCAAGCAAACCCGACAGGGCCCGAGCAAACCCGACAGGGCCAGACGGAGCCCGACAGGGCCCGAGGAAACCAGACATGGCCCGACAGAGCCCGACAGGACCCGAGCAAACCCGAGAGGGCCCGAGCAAACCCGACAGGGTTCGACAAAGCCTGACAGGGCTTGATGGAGCCCGACAGGGCCCGAGGAAACCCGACAGGGCCCGACGGAGCCTGACAGAGCCCGAGCAAACCCGACAGGGCTCGACGGAGCCCGATAGGGCCCGAGCAAACCCGACAGGGCCTGACGGAGCCCGACAGGGCCCGAGCAAACCCGAAAGGGCCCGACGAAGCCTGACAGGGCTCGATGGAGCCCGACAGGGCCCGAGGAAACCCGACAGGGCCCGAGGAAACCCGACAGGGCCCGACGGAGCCCGATAGGGCCCGAGCAAACCCGACAGGGCCCGATGGAGCCCGACAGGGCTCGAGCAAACCCGACAGGGTCCGACGAATCCTGACAGGGCTTCAGCAAACCCGACATGGCCCGAGCAAACCCGACAGGGCCCGACGGAGCCCAACAGAGCCCGAGGAAACCAGACAGGGCCCGATGGAGCCCGACAGGGCCCGAGCAAACCCGACAGGGCCCGACAGAGCCCGACAGGGCCCGAGCAAACCCGAAAGGGCCCGACAGAGCCTGACAGGGCTCGATGGAGCCAGACAGGGCCCGAGGAAACCCGACAGGGCCTGATTGAACCCGATAGGGCCCGAGCAAACCCGACAGGGCCTGACGGAGCCTGACAGGGCCCGGGCAAACCCGACAGGACCCGACAAAGCCTGACGGGGTCCGATGGTGCCCGACAGGGCCTGATCAAACCCGACAGGGCTCGATGGAGCCCGACAGGGCCCGAGGAAACCCGACAGGGCGCGACGGAGCCTAACAGGGCCCGAGCAAACCCGACAGGGCTCGACGGAACCCGACAGGGCCTGAGGAAACCAGACAGGGCCCGACGGAGCCCGACAGGGCCCTAGCAAACCCGACAGGGCCTGAGCAAACCCGACAGGGCTCGACGGAGCCCGACAGGGCCTGAGGAAACCAGACAGGGCCCAACGGAGCCCGACAGGGCCCTAGCAAACCCGACAGGGCTTGACAAAGCCTGACAGGGCCCGAGCAAACCCGACAGGACCCGAGCAAACCCGACAGGGCCCGACGGAGCCCGACAGGGCCCGAGCAAACCCGAAAGGGCCCGACGGAGCCTGACAGGGCTCGATGGAGCCCGACAGGGCCCGAGCAAACCCGACAGGGCTCGACGGACCCCGATAGGGCCCGAGCAAACCCGACAGGGCCTGACAAAGCCCGACAGGGCCCGAGCAAACCCGAAAGGGCCCGACGAAGCCTGACAGGGCTCGATGGAGCCCGACAGGGCCCGAGGAAACCCGACAGGGCCCGACAGAGCCCGATAGGGCCCGAGCAAACCCGACAGGACCCGATGGAGCCCGACAGGGCTCAAGCAAACCCGACAGGGCCTGAGCAAATCCGACAGGGCCCGACGGAGCCCGACAGGTCTTGAGCAAACCCGAAAGGGCCCGACGGAGCCTGACAGGGCTCGATGGAGCCCGACAGGGCCCGAGGAAACCCGACAGGGCCTGATTGAGCCCGATAGGGCCCGAGAAACCCGACAGGGCCTGACGGAGCCTGACAGGGCCCGGGCAAACCCGACAGGGCACGCTGGAGCCCGACAGAGCCCGAGCAAACCCGACAGGGCCCGACAAGGCCCGACAGGGCCCGAGCAAACCTGACACGTCCTGACAAAGCCTGACAGGGCCCGACGGAGCCCGGCAGGGCCCGAGCAAACCCGAAAGAGCCTGACGGAGCCTGACAGGGCTCAGTGGAGTCCGACAGGGCCCGAGGAAACCCGACAGGGCCCGACGGAACCCGACAGGGCCCGAGCAAACCCGACAGGGCCCGACAAAGCCTGACAAGGCCCGAGAAAACCTGACAGGGCTCGACGGAGCCCGACAGGGCCCGAGCACACTCGACAGGGTCCGACGAAGCCTGACAGGGCTTCAGAAAACCCGACAGGGCCCGAGCAAACCGACAGGGCCCAACGGAGCCCGACAGGGCCCGAGGAAACCAGACAGGGCCCGACAGAGCCCGACAGGGCCCGAGCAAACCCGACAGGACCTGAGCAAACCCGACAGGGTTCGACAAAGCCTGACAGGGCTCGATGGAGCCCGACAGGGCCCAAGGAAACCCGACAGGGCCCGACAGAGCCCAACAGTGCCCAAGCAAACCTGACAGGGCCCGACGGAGCCCGACAGGGCACGAGCAAACCAGACAGGGCCTGACGGAGCCTGACAGGGCCCGAGCAAACCCGACAGGGCTCGACGGAGCCTTACAGGGCCCGAGCAAACCCGACAGGGCCCGAGCAAACCTGACAAAGCTCGACGGAGCCTGACAGGGCCCGAGCAAACCCGAAAGTGCCCGAGCAAACCTGACAGGGCACGAAGGAGCCCGACAGGGCCCGAGCAAACCCGACAGGGCCCAAAGGATCCCGACAGGGCCTGAGCAAACCTGACAGGGCCCGACGGAGCCCGACAGGACGCGGGCAAACCCGACAGGGCCCGAGCAAACCCGACAGGGCCTGAGAAGGCTTGACGGTGCCTGAGGAAACCCGACAGGACCCGACAAAGCCTGACAGGGTCCGATGGAGCCCGACAGGGCCCGAGCAAACCCGACAGGGCTCGATGGAGCCCGACAGGGCCCGAGGAAACCCGACAGGGCGCGACGGAGCCTGACAGGGCCCGAGCAAACCCGACAGGGCTCGACGGAGCCCAACAGGGCCTGAGGAAACCAGACAGGGCCCGACGGAGCCCGACAGGGCCCTAGCAAACCCGGCAGGGCCTGAGCAAACCCGACAGGGCCCGACGGAGCCCGACAGGGCCTGAGGAAACCAGACAGGGCCCGACGGAGCCCGACAGGGCCCTAGCAAACCCGACAGGGCTTGACAAAGCCTGACAGGGCCCGAGCAAACCCGACAGCGCCCGACGGAGCCCGACAGGGCCAGAGCAAACCCGTAAGGGCCCGACGGAGCCTGACAGGGCTCGATGGAGCCCAACAGGGCCCAAGGAAACCCGACAGGGCCCGAGGGAGCCCGATAGGGCCCGAGCAAACCCGACAGGGCCTGACGGAGCCCGACAGGGCGCGAGCAACCCCGACAGGGCCTGACGGAGCCTGACAGGGCCCGGGCAAACCCGACAGGGCACGCTGGAGCCCGACAGAGCCCGAGAAAACCCGACAGGGCGCGACAAGGCCCGACAGGGCCCGAGCAAACCTGACAGGGCCTGACGGAGCCCGACAGGGCCCGAGCAAACCCGAAAGGGCCCGACGAAGCCTGACAGGGCTCGATGGAGCCCGACAGGGCCCGAGGAAACCCGACAGGGCCCGATGGAGCCCGATAGGGCCCGAGCAAACCCGACAGGACCCGATGGAGGCCGACAGGGCTCGAGCAAACCCGACAGGGCCTGAGCAAATCCGACAGGGCCCGACGAAGCCCGACAGGGCCCGAGCAAACCCGAAAGGGCCCAACGGAGCCTGACAGGGCTCGATGGAGCCCGACAGGGCCCGAGGAAACCCGACAGGGCCCCACGGAGCCCGATAGGGCTCGAGCAAACCCGACAGGGCCTGATGGAGCCTGACAGGGCCCGGGCAAACCCGACAGGGCACGCTGGAGCCCGACAGAGCCCGAGCAAACCCGACAGGGCCCGACAAGGCCCGACAGGGCCCGAGCAAACCTGACAGGACCTGACAAAGCCTGACAGGGCCCGACGGAGCCCGACAGGGCCTGAGCAAACCCGAAAGGGCCCGACGGAGCCTGACAGGGCTCGATGGAGCCCAACAGGGCCCAAGGAAACCCGACAGGGCCCGAGGGAGCCCGATAGGGCCCGAGCAAACCCGACAGGGCCTGACGGAGCCCGACAGGGCGCGAGCAACCCCGACAGGGCCTGACGGAGCCTGACAGGGCCCGGGCAAACCCGACAGGGCACGCTGGAGCCCGACAGAGCCCGAGAAAACCCGACAGGGCCCGACAAGGCCCGACAGGGCCCGAGCAAACCTGACAGGGCCTGACGGAGCCCGACAGGGCCCGAGCAAACCCGAAAGGGCCCGACGAAGCCTGACAGGGCTCGATGGAGCCCGACAGGGCCCGAGGAAACCCGACAGGGCCCGATGGAGCCCGATAGGGCCCGAGCAAACCCGACAGGACCCGATGGAGGCCGACAGGGCTCGAGCAAACTCGACAGGGCCTGAGCAAATCCGACAGGGCCCGACGAAGCCCGACAGGGCCCGAGCAAACCCGACAGGGCCTGAGCAAATCCGACAGGGCCCGACGAAGCCCGACAGGGCCCGAGCAAACCCGAAAGGGCCCAACGGAGCCTGACAGGGCTCGATGGAGCCCGACAGGGCCCGAGGAAACCCGACAGGGCCCCACGGAGCCCGATAGGGCTCGAGCAAACCCGACAGGGCCTGATGGAGCCTGACAGGGCCCGGGCAAACCCGACAGGGCACGCTGGAGCCCGACAGAGCCCGAGCAAACCCGACAGGGCCCGACGGAGCCCGACAGGGCCTGAGCAAACCCGAAAGAGCCCGACGGAGCCTGACAGGGCTCGATAGAGTCCGACAGGGCCCGAGGAAACCCGACAGGGCCCGACGGAACCCGAGAGGGCCCGAGGGAATCCGACAGGGCCCGACGGAGCCTGACAGGGCCCGAGCAAACCCGACAGGGCCCGACAGAGCCCGACAGGACCCGAGCAAACCCGACAGGGCCCGAGCAAACCCGACAGGGCCCGACGGAGCCTGACAGGGCCCGAGCAAACCCGACAGGGCCCGAGCAAACCTGACAGGGCACGAAGGAGCCCGACAGGGCCCGAGCAAACCCGACAAGGCCCAACGGATCCCGACAGGGCCTGAGCAAACCTGACAGGGCCCAACAGAGCCCGACAGGGCACTAGCAAATCCGACAGGGCCTGACAAAGCCTGACAGGGCCCGAGCAAACCCGACAGGGCCCGAGCGAATCTGACAGGGCCCGACGGAGCCCGACAGGGCCCGAGCAAACCCGACAGGGCCTGAGCAAACCCGACAGGGTTCGACAAAGCCTGACAGGGCCCGACGGAGCCCGACAGTGCCCGAGCGAATCTGACAGGGCCCGACGGAGCCCGACAGGACGCGGGCAAACCCGACAGGTCCCGAGCAAACCCGACAGGGCCTGACAAGTCCCGACAGGGCCCGAGCAAACCTGACAGGGCTCGATGGAGCCCGACAGGGCCCGAGGAAACCCGATAGGGCCTGACAAAGCCTGACAGGGCCCGAGCAAACCCGACAGGGTTCGACGGAGCCCGACAGGGCCCGAGCAAACCCGACAGGGTCGGACGAAGCCTGACAGCGCTTCAGCAAACCCGACAGGGCCCGAGCAAACCCGACAGGGCCCAACGGAGCCCGACAGGGCCCGAGGAAACCAGACAGGGCCCGACAGAGCCCGACAGGGCCCGAGCAAACCCGACAGGGCCTGAGCAAACCCGACAGGGTTCGACAAAGCCTGACAGGGCCCGACGGAGCCCGACAGTGCCCAAGCAAACCTTACAGGGCCCGACGGAGCCCGACAGGGTACGAGCAAACCAGACAGGGCCTGACGGAGCCTGACAGGGCCCGAGCAAACCCGACAGGGCTCGACGGAGCCTGACAGGGCCTGAGCAAACCCAACAGGGCCCGAGCAAACCTGACAGGGCTCGACGGAGCCTTACAGGGCCCGAGCAAACCCGACAGGGCCCGAGCAAACCTGACAGGGCACGAAAGAGCCCGACAGGGCCCGAGCAAACCCGACAGGGCCCAACGGATCCCGACAGGGCCTGAGCAAACCTAACAGGGCCCGACGGAGCCTGACAGGGCCCGAGCAAACCCGACAGGGCCTGACGGAGCCTGACAGGGCCCGAGCAAACCCGACAGGGCCCGAGCGAATCTGACGGGGCCCGACGGAGCCCCACAGGACGCGGGCAAACCCGACAAGGCCCGAGCAAACCCGAAAGGGCCTGACAAGGCCCGACAGGGCCTGAGCAAACCCGACAGGACCCGACAAAGCCTGACGGGGTCCGATGGTGCCCGACAGGGCCTGAGCAAACCCGACAGGGCTCGATGGAGCCCGACAGGGCCCGAGGAAACCCGACAGGGCGCGACGGAGCCTGACAGGGCCCGAGCAAACCCGACAGGGCTCGACGGAACCCGACAGGGCCTGAGGAAACCAGACAGGGCCCGACGGAGCCCGACAGGGCCCTAGCAAACCCGACAGGGCCTGAGCAAACCCGACAGGGCTCGACGGAGCCCGACAGGGCCTGAGGAAACCAGACAGGGCCCAACGGAGCCCGACAGGGCCCTAGCAAACCCGACAGGGCTTGACAAAGCCTGACAGGGCCCGAGCAAACCCGACAGGGCCCGACGGAGCCCGACAGGGCCCGAGCAAACCCGAAAGGGCCCGACGGAGCCTGACAGGGCTCGATGGAGCCCGACAGGGCCCGAGCAAACCCGACAGGGCTCGACGGACCCCGATAGGGCCCGAGCAAACCCGACAGGGCCTGACAAAGCCCGACAGGGCCCGAGCAAACCCGAAAGGGCCCGACGAAGCCTGACAGGGCTCGATGGAGCCCGACAGGGCCCGAGGAAACCCGACAGGGCCCGACAGAGCCCGATAGGGCCCGAGCAAACCCGACAGGACCCGATGGAGCCCGACAGGGCTCAAGCAAACCCGACAGGGCCTGAGCAAATCCGACAGGGCCCGACGGAGCCCGACAGGTCTTGAGCAAACCCGAAAGGGCCCGACGGAGCCTGACAGGGCTCGATGGAGCCCGACAGGGCCCGAGGAAACCCGACAGGGCCTGATTGAGCCCGATAGGGCCCGAGAAACCCGACAGGGCCTGACGGAGCCTGACAGGGCCCGGGCAAACCCGACAGGGCACGCTGGAGCCCGACAGAGCCCGAGCAAACCCGACAGGGCCCGACAAGGCCCGACAGGGCCCGAGCAAACCTGACACGTCCTGACAAAGCCTGACAGGGCCCGACGGAGCCCGGCAGGGCCCGAGCAAACCCGAAAGAGCCTGACGGAGCCTGACAGGGCTCAGTGGAGTCCGACAGGGCCCGAGGAAACCCGACAGGGCCCGACGGAACCCGACAGGGCCCGAGCAAACCCGACAGGGCCCGACAAAGCCTGACAAGGCCCGAGAAAACCTGACAGGGCTCGACGGAGCCCGACAGGGCCCGAGCACACTCGACAGGGTCCGACGAAGCCTGACAGGGCTTCAGAAAACCCGACAGGGCCCGAGCAAACCGACAGGGCCCAACGGAGCCCGACAGGGCCCGAGGAAACCAGACAGGGCCCGACAGAGCCCGACAGGGCCCGAGCAAACCCGACAGGACCTGAGCAAACCCGACAGGGTTCGACAAAGCCTGACAGGGCTCGATGGAGCCCGACAGGGCCCAAGGAAACCCGACAGGGCCCGACAGAGCCCAACAGTGCCCAAGCAAACCTGACAGGGCCCGACGGAGCCCGACAGGGCACGAGCAAACCAGACAGGGCCTGACGGAGCCTGACAGGGCCCGAGCAAACCCGACAGGGCTCGACGGAGCCTTACAGGGCCCGAGCAAACCCGACAGGGCCCGAGCAAACCTGACAAAGCTCGACGGAGCCTGACAGGGCCCGAGCAAACCCGAAAGTGCCCGAGCAAACCTGACAGGGCACGAAGGAGCCCGACAGGGCCCGAGCAAACCCGACAGGGCCCAAAGGATCCCGACAGGGCCTGAGCAAACCTGACAGGGCCCGACGGAGCCTGACAGGACGCGGGCAAACCCGACAGGGCCCGAGCAAACCCGACAGGGCCTGAGAAGGCTTGACGGTGCCTGAGGAAACCCGACAGGACCCGACAAAGCCTGACAGGGTCCGATGGAGCCCGACAGGGCCCGAGCAAACCCGACAGGGCTCGATGGAGCCCGACAGGGCCCGAGCAAACCCGACAGGGCGCGACGGAGCCTGACAGGGCCCGAGCAAACCCGATAGGGCTCGACGGAGCCCAACAGGGCCTGAGGAAACCAGACAGGGCCCGACGGAGCCCGACAGGGCCCTAGCAAACCCGGCAGGGCCTGAGCAAACCCGACAGGGCCCGACGGAGCCCGACAGGGCCTGAGGAAACCAGACAGGGCCCGACGGAGCCCGACAGGGCCCTAGCAAACCCGACAGGGCCCGAGCAAACCCGACAGGGCCCGAGCGAATCTGACAGGGCCCGACGGAGCCCGACAGGGCCCGAGCAAACCCGACAGGGCCTGAGCAAACCCGACAGGGTTCGACAAAGCCTGACAGGGCCCGACGGAGCCCGACAGTGCCCGAGCGAATCTGACAGGGCCCGACGGAGCCCGACAGGACGCGGGCAAACCCGACAGGTCCCGAGCAAACCCGACAGGGCCTGACAAGTCCCGACAGGGCCTGAGCAAACCTGACAGGGCTCGATGGAGCCCGACAGGGCCCGAGGAAACCTGATAGGGCCTGACGGAGCTTGACAGGGCCCGAGCAAACCCGACAGGGTTCGACGGAGCCCGACAGGGCCCGAGCAAACCCGACAGGGTCGGACGAAGCCTGACAGCGCTTCAGCAAACCCGACAGGGCCCGAGCAAACCCGACAGGGCCCAACGGAGCCCGACAGGGCCCGAGCAAACCAGACAGGGCCCGACAGAGCCCGACAGGGCCCGAGCAAACCCGACAGGGCCTGAGCAAACCCGACAGGGTTCGACAAAGCCTGACAGGGCCCGACGGAGCCCGACAGTGCCCAAGCAAACCTTACAGGGCCCGACGGAGCCCGACAGGGTACGAGCAAACCAGACAGGGCCTGACGGAGCCTGACAGGGCCCGAGCAAACCCGACAGGGCTCGACGGAGCCTGACAGGGCCTGAGCAAACCCAACAGGGCCCGAGCAAACCTGACAGGGCTCGACGGAGCCTTACAGGGCCCGAGCAACCCGACAGGGCCCGAGCAAACCTGACAGGGCACGAAAGAGCCCGACAGGGCCCGAGCAAACCCGACAGGGCCCAACGGATCCCGACAGGGCCTGAGCAAACCTAACAGGGCCCGACGGAGCCTGACAGGGCCCGAGCAAACCCGACAGGGCCTGACGGAGCCTGACAGGGCCCGAGCAAACCCGACAGGGCCCGAGCGAATCTGACGGGGCCCGACGGAGCCCCACAGGACGCGGGCAAACCCGACAAGGCCCGAGCAAACCCGAAAGGGCCTGACAAGGCCCGACAGGGCCTGAGCAAACCCGACAGGACCCGACAAAGCCTGACGGGGTCCGATGGTGCCCGACAGGGCCTGAGCAAACCCGACAGGGCTCGATGGAGCCCGACAGGGCCCGAGGAAACCCGACAGGGCGCGACGGAGCCTGACAGGGCCCGAGCAAACCCGACAGGGCTCGACGGAACCCGACAGGGCCTGAGGAAACCAGACAGGGCCCGACGGAGCCCGACAGGGCCCTAGCAAACCCGACAGGGCCTGAGCAAACCCGACAGGGCTCGACGGAGCCCGACAGGGCCTGAGGAAACCAGACAGGGCCCAACGGAGCCCGACAGGGCCCTAGCAAACCCGACAGGGCTTGACAAAGCCTGACAGGGCCCGAGCAAACCCGACAGGGCCCGACGGAGCCCGACAGGGCCCGAGCAAACCCGAAAGGGCCCGACGGAGCCTGACAGGGCTCGATGGAGCCCGACAGGGCCCGAGCAAACCCGACAGGGCTCGACGGACCCCGATAGGGCCCGAGCAAACCCGACAGGGCCTGACAAAGCCCGACAGGGCCCGAGCAAACCCGAAAGGGCCCGACGAAGCCTGACAGGGCTCGATGGAGCCCGACAGGGCCCGAGGAAACCCGACAGGGCCCGACAGAGCCCGATAGGGCCCGAGCAAACCCGACAGGACCCGATGGAGCCCGACAGGGCTCAAGCAAACCCGACAGGGCCTGAGCAAATCCGACAGGGCCCGACGGAGCCCGACAGGTCTTGAGCAAACCCGAAAGGGCCCGACGGAGCCTGACAGGGCTCGATGGAGCCCGACAGGGCCCGAGGAAACCCGACAGGGCCTGATTGAGCCCGATAGGGCCCGAGAAACCCGACAGGGCCTGACGGAGCCTGACAGGGCCCGGGCAAACCCGACAGGGCACGCTGGAGCCCGACAGAGCCCGAGCAAACCCGACAGGGCCCGACAAGGCCCGACAGGGCCCGAGCAAACCTGACACGTCCTGACAAAGCCTGACAGGGCCCGACGGAGCCCGGCAGGGCCCGAGCAAACCCGAAAGAGCCTGACGGAGCCTGACAGGGCTCAGTGGAGTCCGACAGGGCCCGAGGAAACCCGACAGGGCCCGACGGAACCCGACAGGGCCCGAGCAAACCCGACAGGGCCCGACAAAGCCTGACAAGGCCCGAGAAAACCTGACAGGGCTCGACGGAGCCCGACAGGGCCCGAGCACACTCGACAGGGTCCGACGAAGCCTGACAGGGCTTCAGAAAACCCGACAGGGCCCGAGCAAACCGACAGGGCCCAACGGAGCCCGACAGGGCCCGAGGAAACCAGACAGGGCCCGACAGAGCCCGACAGGGCCCGAGCAAACCCGACAGGACCTGAGCAAACCCGACAGGGTTCGACAAAGCCTGACAGGGCTCGATGGAGCCCGACAGGGCCCAAGGAAACCCGACAGGGCCCGACAGAGCCCAACAGTGCCCAAGCAAACCTGACAGGGCCCGACGGAGCCCGACAGGGCACGAGCAAACCAGACAGGGCCTGACGGAGCCTGACAGGGCCCGAGCAAACCCGACAGGGCTCGACGGAGCCTTACAGGGCCCGAGCAAACCCGACAGGGCCCGAGCAAACCTGACAAAGCTCGACGGAGCCTGACAGGGCCCGAGCAAACCCGAAAGTGCCCGAGCAAACCTGACAGGGCACGAAGGAGCCCGACAGGGCCCGAGCAAACCCGACAGGGCCCAAAGGATCCCGACAGGGCCTGAGCAAACCTGACAGGGCCCGACGGAGCCTGACAGGACGCGGGCAAACCCGACAGGGCCCGAGCAAACCCGACAGGGCCTGAGAAGGCTTGACGGTGCCTGAGGAAACCCGACAGGACCCGACAAAGCCTGACAGGGTCCGATGGAGCCCGACAGGGCCCGAGCAAACCCGACAGGGCTCGATGGAGCCCGACAGGGCCCGAGCAAACCCGACAGGGCGCGACGGAGCCTGACAGGGCCCGAGCAAACCCGACAGGGCTCGACGGAGCCCAACAGGGCCTGAGGAAACCAGACAGGGCCCGACGGAGCCCGACAGGGCCCTAGCAAACCCGGCAGGGCCTGAGCAAACCCGACAGGGCCCGACGGAGCCCGACAGGGCCTGAGGAAACCAGACAGGGCCCGACGGAGCCCGACAGGGCCCTAGCAAACCCGACAGGGCTTGACAAAGCCTGACAG
Organism: Patagioenas fasciata; assembly: GCF_037038585.1. Taxonomy (NCBI): domain Eukaryota; kingdom Metazoa; phylum Chordata; class Aves; order Columbiformes; family Columbidae; genus Patagioenas; species Patagioenas fasciata. The sequence continues at coordinate 2,299,868 of NC_092545.1, forward strand.
GGCCCGAGCAAACCCGACAGCGCCCGACGGAGCCCGACAGGGCCAGAGCAAACCCGTAAGGGCCCGACGGAGCCTGACAGGGCTCGATGGAGCCCAACAGGGCCCAAGGAAACCCGACAGGGCCCGAGGGAGCCTGATAGGGCCCGAGCAAACCCGACAGGGCCTGACGGAGCCCGACAGGGCGCGAGCAACCCCGACAGGGCCTGACGGAGCCTGACAGGGCCCAGGAAAACCCGACAGGGCACGCTGGAGCCCGACAGAGCCCGAGAAAACCCGACAGGGCCCGACAAGGCCCGACAGGGCCCGAGCAAACCTGACAGGGCCTGACGGAGCCCGACAGGGCCCGAGCAAACCCGAAAGGGCCCGACGAAGCCTGACAGGGCTCGATGGAGCCCGACAGGGCCCGAGGAAACCCGACAGGGCCCGATGGAGCCCGATAGGGCCCGAGCAAACCCGACAGGACCCGATGGAGGCCGACAGGGCTCGAGCAAACTCGACAGGGCCTGAGCAAATCCGACAGGGCCCGACGAAGCCCGACAGGGCCCGAGCAAACCCGAAAGGGCCCAACGGAGCCTGACAGGGCTCGATGGAGCCCGACAGGGCCCGAGGAAACCCGACAGGGCCCCACGGAGCCCGATAGGGCTCGAGCAAACCCGACAGGGCCTGATGGAGCCTGACAGGGCCCGGGCAAACCCGACAGGGCACGCTGGAGCCCGACAGAGCCCGAGCAAACCCGACAGGGCCCGACAAAGCCCGACAGGGCCCGAGCAAACCTGACAGGACCTGACAAAGCCTGACAGGGCCCGACGGAGCCCGACAGGGCCTGAGCAAACCCGAAAGAGCCCGACGGAGCCTGACAGGGCTCGATAGAGTCCGACAGGGCCCGAGGAAACCCGACAGGGCCCGACGGAACCCGAGAGGGCCCGAGGGAATCCGACAGGGCCCGACGGAGCCTGACAGGGCCCGAGCAAACCCGACAGGGCCCGACAGAGCCCGACAGGACCCGAGCAAACCCGACAGGGCCCGAGCAAACCCGACAGGGCCCGACGGAGCCTGACAGGGCCCGAGCAAACCCGACAGGGCCCGAGCAAACCTGACAGGGCACGAAGGAGCCCGACAGGGCCCGAGCAAACCCGACAAGGCCCAACGGATCCCGACAGGGCCTGAGCAAACCTGACAGGGCCCAACAGAGCCCGACAGGGCACTAGCAAATCCGACAGGGCCTGACAAAGCCTGACAGGGCCCGAGCAAACCCGACAGGGCCCGAGCGAATCTGACAGGGCCCGACGGAGCCCGACAGGGCCCGAGCAAACCCGACAGGGCCTGAGCAAACCCGACAGGGTTCGACAAAGCCTGACAGGGCCCGACGGAGCCCGACAGTGCCCGAGCGAATCTGACAGGGCCCGACGGAGCCCGACAGGACGCGGGCAAACCCGACAGGTCCCGAGCAAACCCGACAGGGCCTGACAAGTCCCGACAGGGCCCGAGCAAACCTGACAGGGCTCGATGGAGCCCGACAGGGCCCGAGGAAACCCGATAGGGCCTGACGGAGCCTGACAGGGCCCGAGCAAACCCGACAGGGTTCGACGGAGCCCGACAGGGCCCGAGCAAACCCGACAGGGTCGGACGAAGCCTGACAGCGCTTCAGCAAACCCGACAGGGCCCGAGCAAACCCGACAGGGCCCAACGGAGCCCGACAGGGCCCGAGGAAACCAGACAGGGCCCGACAGAGCCCGACAGGGCCCGAGCAAACCCGACAGGGCCTGAGCAAACCCGACAGGGTTCGACAAAGCCTGACAGGGCCCGACGGAGCCCGACAGTGCCCAAGCAAACCTTACAGGGCCCGACGGAGCCCGACAGGGTACGAGCAAACCAGACAGGGCCTGACGGAGCCTGACAGGGCCCGAGCAAACCCGACAGGGCTCAACGGAGCCTGACAGGGCCTGAGCAAACCCAACAGGGCCCGAGCAAACCTGACAGGGCTCGACGGAGCCTTACAGGGCCCGAGCAAACCCGACAGGGCCCGAGCAAACCTGACAGGGCACGAAAGAGCCCGACAGGGCCCGAGCAAACCCGACAGGGCCCAACGGATCCCGACAGGGCCTGAGCAAACCTAACAGGGCCCGACGGAGCCTGACAGGGCCCGAGCAAACCCGACAGGGCCTGACGGAGCCTGACAGGGCCCGAGCAAACCCGACAGGGCCCGAGCGAATCTGACAGGGCCCGACGGAGCCCCACAGGACGCGGGCAAACCCGACAAGGCCCGAGCAAACCCGAAAGGGCCTGACAAGGCCCGACAGGGCCTGAGCAAACCCGACAGGACCCGACAAAGCCTGACGGGGTCCGATGGTGCCCGACAGGGCCTGAGCAAACCCGACAGGGCTCGATGGAGCCCGACAGGGCCCGAGGAAACCCGACAGGGCGCGACAGGGCCTGACAGGGCCCGAGCAAACCCGACAGGGCTCGACGGAACCCGACAGGGCCTGAGGAAACCAGACAGGGCCCGACGGAGCCCGACAGGGCCCTAGCAAACCCGACAGGGCCTGAGCAAACCCGACAGGGCTCGACGGAGCCCGACAGGGCCTGAGGAAACCAGACAGGGCCCAACGGAGCCCGACAGGGCCCTAGCAAACCCGACAGGGCTTGACAAAGCCTGACAGGGCCCGAGCAAACCCGACAGGACCCGAGCAAACCCGACAGGGCCCGACGGAGCCCGACAGGGCCCGAGCAAACCCGAAAGGGCCCGACAGAGCCTGACAGGGCTCGATGGAGCCCGACAGGGCCCGAGCAAACCCGACAGGGCTCGACGGACCCCGATAGGGCCCGAGCAAACCCGACAGGGCCTGACAAAGCCCGACAGGGCCCGAGCAAACCCGAAAGGGCCCGACGAAGCCTGACAGGGCTCGATGGAGCCCGACAGGGCCCGAGGAAACCCGACAGGGCCCGACAGAGCCCAATAGGGCCCGAGCAAACCCGACAGGACCCGATGGAGCCCGACAGGGCTCAAGCAAACCCGACAGGGCCTGAGCAAATCCGACAGGGCCCGACGGAGCCCGACAGGTCTTGAGCAAACCCGAAAGGGCCCGACGGAGCCTGACAGGGCTCGATGGAGCCCGACAGGGCCCGAGGAAACCCGACAGGGCCTGATTGAGCCCGATAGGGCCCGAGAAACCCGACAGGGCCTGACGGAGCCTGACAGGGCCCGGGCAAACCCGACAGGGCACGCTGGAGCCCGACAGAGCCCGAGCAAACCCGACAGGGCCCGACAAGGCCCGACAGGGCCCGAGCAAACCTGACACGTCCTGACAAAGCCTGACAGGGCCCGACGGAGCCCGGCAGGGCCCGAGCAAACCCGAAAGAGCCTGACGGAGCCTGACAGGGCTCAGTGGAGTCCGACAGGGCCCGAGGAAACCCGACAGGGCCCGACGGAACCCGACAGGGCCCGAGCAAACCCGACAGGGCCCGACAAAGCCTGACAAGGCCCGAGAAAACCTGACAGGGCTCGACGGAGCCCGACAGGGCCCGAGCACACTCGACAGGGTCCGACGAAGCCTGACAGGGCTTCAGAAAACCCGACAGGGCCCGAGCAAACCGACAGGGCCCAACGGAGCCCGACAGGGCCCGAGGAAACCAGACAGGGCCCGACAGAGCCCGACAGGGCCCGAGCAAACCCGACAGGACCTGAGCAAACCCGACAGGGTTCGACAAAGCCTGACAGGGCTCGATGGAGCCCGACAGGGCCCAAGGAAACCCGAGAGGGCCCGAGGGAATCCGACAGGGCCCGACGGAGCCTGACAGGGCCCGAGCAAACCCGACAGGGCCCGACAGAGCCTGACAGGACCCGAGCAAACCCGACAGGGCCCGAGCAAACCCGACAGGGCCCGACGGAGCCTGACAGGGCCCGAGCAAACCCGACAGGGCTCGAGCAAACCTGACAGGGCACGAAGGAGCCCGACAGGGCCCGAGCAAACCCGACAAGGCCCAACGGATCCCGACAGGGCCTGAGCAAACCTGACAGGGCCCAACAGAGCCCGACAGGGCACTAGCAAATCCGACAGGGCCTGACAAAGCCTGACAGGGCCCGAGCAAACCCGACAGGGCCCGAGCGAATCTGACAGGGCCCGACGGAGCCCGACAGGGCCCGAGCAAACCCGACAGGGCCTGAGCAAACCCGACAGGGTTCGACAAAGCCTGACAGGGCCCGACGGAGCCCGACAGTGCCCGAGCGAATCTGACAGGGCCCGACGGAGCCCGACAGGACGCGGGCAAACCCGACAGGTCCCGAGCAAACCCGACAGGGCCTGACAAGTCCCGACAGGGCCCGAGCAAACCTGACAGGGCTCGATGGAGCCCGACAGGGCCCGAGGAAACCCGATAGGGCCTGACGGAGCCTGACAGGGCCCGAGCAAACCCGACAGGGTTCGACGGAGCCCGACAGGGCCCGAGCAAACCCGACAGGGTCGGACGAAGCCTGACAGCGCTTCAGCAAACCCGACAGGGCCCGAGCAAACCCGACAGGGCCCAACGGAGCCCGATAGGGCCCGAGCAAACCCGACAGGACCCGATGGAGGCCGACAGGGCTCGAGCAAACCCGACAGGGCCTGAGCAAATCCGACAGGGCCCGACGAAGCCCGACAGGGCCCGAGCAAACCCGAAAGGGCCCAACGGAGCCTGAGAGGGCTCGATGGAGCCCGACAGGGCCCGAGGAAACCCGACAGGGCCCCACGGAGCCCGATAGGGCTCGAGCAAACCCGACAGGGCCTGATGGAGCCTGACAGGGCCCGGGCAAACCCGACAGGGCACGCTGGAGCCCGACAGAGCCCGAGCAAACCCGACAGGGCCCGACAAGGCCCGACAGGGCCCAAGCAAACCTGACAGGACCTGACAAAGCCTGACAGGGCCCGACGGAGCCCGACAGGGCCTGAGCAAACCCGAAAGAGCCCGACGGAGCCTGACAGGGCTCGATAGAGTCCGACAGGGCCCGAGGAAACCCGACAGGGCCCGACGGAACCCGAGAGGGCCCGAGGGAATCCGACAGGGCCCGACGGAGCCTGACAGGGCCCGAGCAAACCCGACAGGGCCCGACAGAGCCCGACAGGACCCGAGCAAACCCGACAGGGCCCGAGCAAACCCGACAGGGCCCGACAAAGCCTGACAGGGCCCGAGCAAACCCGACAGGGCCCGAGCAAACCTGACAGGGCACGAAGGAGCCCGACAGGGCCCGAGCAAACCCGACAAGGCCCAACGGATCCCGACAGGGCCTGAGCAAACCTGACAGGGCCCAACAGAGCCCGACAGGGCACTAGCAAATCCGACAGGGCCTGACAAAGCCTGACAAGGCCCGAGCAAACCCGACAGGGCCCGAGCGAATCTGACAGGGCCCGACGGAGCCCGACAGGGCCCGAGCAAACCCGACAGGGCCTGAGCAAACCCGACAGGGTTCGACAAAGCCTGACAGGGCCCGACGGAGCCCGACAGTGCCCAAGCAAACCTTACAGGGCCCGACGGAGCCCGACAGGGTACGAGCAAACCAGACAGGGCCTGACGGAGCCTGACAGGGCCCGAGCAAACCCGACAGGGCTCGACGGAGCCTTACAGGGCCCGAGCAAACCCGACAGGGCCCGAGCAAACCTGACAAAGCTCGACGGAGCCTGACAGGGCCCGAGCAAACCCGAAAGTGCCCGAGCAAACCTGACAGGGCACGAAGGAGCCCGACAGGGCCCGAGCAAACCCGACAGGGCCCAAAGGATCCCGACAGGGCCTGAGCAAACCTGACAGGGCCCGACGGAGCCCGACAGGACGCGGGCAAACCCGACAGGGCCCGAGCAAACCCGACAGGGCCTGAGAAGGCTTGACGGTGCCTGAGGAAACCCGACAGGACCCGACAAAGCCTGACAGGGTCCGATGGAGCCCGACAGGGCCCGAGCAAACCCGACAGGGCTCGATGGAGCCCGACAGGGCCCGAGGAAACCCGACAGGGCGCGACGGAGCCTGACAGGGCCCGAGCAAACCCGACAGGGCTCGACGGAGCCCAACAGGGCCTGAGGAAACCAGACAGGGCCCGACGGAGCCCGACAGGGCCCTAGCAAACCCGGCAGGGCCTGAGCAAACCCGACAGGGCCCGACGGAGCCCGACAGGGCCTGAGGAAACCAGACAGGGCCCGACGGAGCCCGACAGGGCCCTAGCAAACCCGACAGGGCTTGACAAAGCCTGACAGGGCCCGAGCAAACCCGACAGCGCCCGACGGAGCCCGACAGGGCCAGAGCAAACCCGTAAGGGCCCGACGGAGCCTGACAGGGCTCGATGGAGCCCAACAGGGCCCAAGGAAACCCGACAGGGCCCGAGGGAGCCCGATAGGGCCCGAGCAAACCCGACAGGGCCTGACGGAGCCCGACAGGGCGCGAGCAACCCCGACAGGGCCTGACGGAGCCTGACAGGGCCCGGGCAAACCCGACAGGGCCCGACAAGGCCCGACAGGGCCCGAGCAAACCTGACAGGGCCTGACGGAGCCCGACAGGGCCCGAGCAAACCCGAAAGGGCCCGACGAAGCCTGACAGGGCTCGATGGAGCCCGACAGGGCCCGAGGAAACCCGACAGGGCCCGATGGAGCCCGATAGGGCCCGAGCAAACCCGACAGGACCCGATGGAGGCCGACAGGGCTCGAGCAAACTCGACAGGGCCTGAGCAAATCCGACAGGGCCCGACGAAGCCCGACAGGGCCCGAGCAAACCCGAAAGGGCCCAACGGAGCCTGACAGGGCTCGATGGAGCCCGACAGGGCCCGAGGAAACCCGACAGGGCCCCACAGAGCCCGATAGGGCTCGAGCAAACCCGACAGGGCCTGATGGAGCCTGACAGGGCCCGGGCAAACCCGACAGGGCACGCTGGAGCCCGACAGAGCCCGAGCAAACCCGACAGGGCCCGACAAGGCCCGACAGGGCCCGAGCAAACCTGACAGGACCTGACAAAGCCTGACAGGGCCCGACGGAGCCCGACAGGGCCTGAGCAAACCCGAAAGAGCCCGACGGAGCCTGACAGGGCTCGATAGAGTCCGACAGGGCCCGAGGAAACCCGACAGGGCCCGAAGGAACCCGAGAGGGCCCGAGGGAATCCGACAGGGCCCGACGGAGCCTGACAGGGCCCGAGCAAACCCGACAGGGCCCGACAGAGCCTGACAGGACCCGAGCAAACCCGACAGGGCCCGAGCAAACCCGACAGGGCCCGACGGAGCCTGACAGGGCCCGAGCAAACCCGACAGGGCTCGAGCAAACCTGACAGGGCACGAAGGAGCCCGACAGGGCCCGAGCAAACCCGACAAGGCCCAACGGATCCCGACAGGGCCTGAGCAAACCTGACAGGGCCCAACAGAGCCCGACAGGGCACTAGCAAATCCGACAGGGCCTGACAAAGCCTGACAGGGCCCGAGCAAACCCGACAGGGCCCGAGCGAATCTGACAGGGCCCGACGGAGCCCGACAGGGCCCGAGCAAACCCGACAGGGCCTGAGCAAACCCGACAGGGTTCGACAAAGCCTGACAGGGCCCGACGGAGCCCGACAGTGCCCGAGCGAATCTGACAGGGCCCGACGGAGCCCGACAGGACGCGGGCAAACCCGACAGGTCCCGAGCAAACCCGACAGGGCCTGACAAGTCCCGACAGGGCCCGAGCAAACCTGACAGGGCTCGATGGAGCCCGACAGGGCCCGAGGAAACCCGATAGGGCCTGACGGAGCCTGACAGGGCCCGAGCAAACCCGACAGGGTTCGACGGAGCCCGACAGGGCCCGAGCAAACCCGACAGGGTCGGACGAAGCCTGACAGCGCTTCAGCAAACCCGACAGGGCCCGAGCAAACCCGACAGGGCCCAACGGAGCCCGACAGGGCCCGAGGAAACCAGACAGGGCCCGACAGAGCCCGACAGGGCCCGAGCAAACCCGACAGGGCCTGAGCAAACCCGACAGGGTTCGACAAAGCCTGACAGGGCCCGACGGAGCCCGACAGTGCCCAAGCAAACCTTACAGGGCCCGACGGAGCCCGACAGGGTACGAGCAAACCAGACAGGGCCTGACGGAGCCTGACAGGGCCCGAGCAAACCCGACAGGGCTCGACGGAGCCTGACAGGGCCTGAGCAAACCCAACAGGGCCCGAGCAAACCTGACAGGGCTCGACGGAGCCTTACAGGGCCCGAGCAAACCCGACAGGGCCCGAGCAAACCTGACAGGGCACGAAAGAGCCCGACAGGGCCCGAGCAAACCCGACAGGGCCCAACGGATCCCGACAGGGCCTGAGCAAACCTAACAGGGCCCGACGGAGCCTGACAGGGCCCGAGCAAACCCGACAGGGCCTGACGGAGCCTGACAGGGCCCGAGCAAACCCGACAGGGCCCGAGCGAATCTGACAGGGCCCGACGGAGCCCCACAGGACGCGGGCAAACCCGACAAGGCCCGAGCAAACCCGAAAGGGCCTGACAAGGCCCGACAGGGCCTGAGCAAACCCGACAGGACCCGACAAAGCCTGACGGGGTCCGATGGTGCCCGACAGGGCCTGAGCAAACCCGACAGGGCTCGATGGAGCCCGACAGGGCCCGAGGAAACCCGACAGGGCGCGACGGAGCCTGACAGGGCCCGAGCAAACCCGACAGGGCTCGACGGAACCCGACAGGGCCTGAGGAAACCAGACAGGGCCCGACGGAGCCCGACAGGGCCCTAGCAAACCCGACAGGGCCTGAGCAAACCCGACAGGGCTCGACGGAGCCCGACAGGGCCTGAGGAAACCAGACAGGGCCCAACGGAGCCCGACAGGGCCCTAGCAAACCCGACAGGGCTTGACAAAGCCTGACAGGGCCCGAGCAAACCCGACAGGACCCGAGCAAACCCGACAGGGCCCGACGGAGCCCGACAGGGCCCGAGCAAACCCGAAAGGGCCCGACGGAGCCTGACAGGGCTCGATGGAGCCCGACAGGGCCCGAGCAAACCCGACAGGGCTCGACGAACCCCGATAGGGCCCGAGCAAACCCGACAGGGCCTGACAAAGCCCGACAGGGCCCGAGCAAACCCGAAAGGGCCCGACGAAGCCTGACAGGGCTCGATGGAGCCCGACAGGGCCCGAGGAAACCCGACAGGGCCCGACAGAGCCCGATAGGGCCCGAGCAAACCCGACAGGACCCGATGGAGCCCGACAGGGCTCAAGCAAACCCGACAGGGCCTGAGCAAATCCGACAGGGCCCGACGGAGCCCGACAGGTCTTGAGCAAACCCGAAAGGGCCCGACGGAGCCTGACAGGGCTCGATGGAGCCCGACAGGGCCCGAGGAAACCCGACAGGGCCTGATTGAGCCCGATAGGGCCCGAGAAACCCGACAGGGCCTGACGGAGCCTGACAGGGCCCGGGCAAACCCGACAGGGCACGCTGGAGCCCGACAGAGCCCGAGCAAACCCGACAGGGCCCGACAAGGCCCGACAGGGCCCGAGCAAACCTGACACGTCCTGACAAAGCCTGACAGGGCCCGACGGAGCCCGGCAGGGCCCGAGCAAACCCGAAAGAGCCTGACGGAGCCTGACAGGGCTCAGTGGAGTCCGACAGGGCCCGAGGAAACCCGACAGGGCCCAAAGGATCCCGACAGGGCCTGAGCAAACCTGACAGGGCCCGACGGAGCCCGACAGGACGCGGGCAAACCCGACAGGGCCCGAGCAAACCCGACAAGGCCTGAGAAGGCTTGACGGTGCCTGAGGAAACCCGACAGGACCCGACAAAGCCTGACAGAGTCCGATGGAGCCCGACAGGGCCCGAGCAAACCCGACAGGGCTCGATGGAGCCCGACAGGGCCCGAGGAAACCCGACAGGGCGCGACGGAGCCTGACAGGGCCCGAGCAAACCCGACAGGGCTCGACGGAGCCCAACAGGGCCTGAGGAAACCAGACAGGGCCCGACGGAGCCCGACAGGGCCCTAGCAAACCCGGCAGGGCCTGAGCAAACCCGACAGGGCCCGACGGAGCCCGACAGGGCCTGAGGAAACCAGACAGGGCCCGACGGAGCCCGACAGGGCCCTAGCAAACCCGACAGGGCTTGACAAAGCCTGACAGGGCCCGAGCAAACCCGACAGCGCCCGACGGAGCCCGACAGGGCCAGAGCAAACCCGTAAGGGCCCGACGGAGCCTGACAGGGCTCGATGGAGCCCAACAGGGCCCAAGGAAACCCGACAGGGCCCGAGGGAGCCCGATAGGGCCCGAGCAAACCCGACAGGGCCTGACGGAGCCCGACAGGGCGCGAGCAACCCCGACAGGGCCTGACGGAGCCTGACAGGGCCCGGGCAAACCCGACAGGGCACGCTGGAGCCCGACAGAGCCCGAGAAAACCCGACAGGGCCCGACAAGGCCCGACAGGGCCCGAGCAAACCTGACAGGGCCTGACGGAGCCCGACAGGGCCCGAGCAAACCCGAAAGGGCCCGACGAAGCCTGACAGGGCTCGATGGAGCCCGACAGGGCCCGAGGAAACCCGACAGGGCCCGATGGAGCCCGATAGGGCCCGAGCAAACCCGACAGGACCCGATGGAGGCCGACAGGGCTCGAGCAAACCCGACAGGGCCTGAGCAAATCCGACAGGGCCCGACGAAGCCCGACAGGGCCCGAGCAAACCCGAAAGGGCCCAACGGAGCCTGACAGGGCTCGATGGAGCCCGACAGGGCCCGAGGAAACCCGACAGGGCCCCACGGAGCCCGATAGGGCTCGAGCAAACCCGACAGGGCCTGATGGAGCCTGACAGGGCCCGGGCAAACCCGACAGGGCACGCTGGAGCCCGACAGAGCCCGAGCAAACCCGACAGGGCCCGACAAGGCCCGACAGGGCCCAAGCAAACCTGACAGGACCTGACAAAGCCTGACAGGGCCCGACGGAGCCCGACAGGGCCTGAGCAAACCCGAAAGAGCCCGACGGAGCCTGACAGGGCTCGATAGAGTCCGACAGGGCCCGAGGAAACCCGACAGGGCCCGACGGAACCCGAGAGGGCCCGAGGGAATCCGACAGGGCCCGACGGAGCCTGACAGGGCCCGAGCAAACCCGACAGGGCCCGACAGAGCCCGACAGGACCCGAGCAAACCCGACAGGGCCCGAGCAAACCCGACAGGGCCCGACAAAGCCTGACAGGGCCCGAGCAAACCCGACAGGGCCCGAGCAAACCTGACAGGGCACGAAGGAGCCCGACAGGGCCCGAGCAAACCCGACAAGGCCCAACGGATCCCGACAGGGCCTGAGCAAACCTGACAGGGCCCAACAGAGCCCGACAGGGCACTAGCAAATCCGACAGGGCCTGACAAAGCCTGACAAGGCCCGAGCAAACCCGACAGGGCCCGAGCGAATCTGACAGGGCCCGACGGAGCCCGACAGGGCCCGAGCAAACCCGACAGGGCCTGAGCAAACCCGACAGGGTTCGACAAAGCCTGACAGGGCCCGACGGAGCCCGACAGTGCCCAAGCAAACCTTACAGGGCCCGACGGAGCCCGACAGGGTACGAGCAAACCAGACAGGGCCTGACGGAGCCTGACAGGGCCCGAGCAAACCCGACAGGGCTCAACGGAGCCTGACAGGGCCTGAGCAAACCCAACAGGGCCCGAGCAAACCTGACAGGGCTCGACGGAGCCTTACAGGGCCCGAGCAAACCCGACAGGGCCCGAGCAAACCTGACAGGGCACGAAAGAGCCCGACAGGGCCCGAGCAAACCCGACAGGGCCCAACGGATCCCGACAGGGCCTGAGCAAACCTAACAGGGCCCGACGGAGCCTGACAGGGCCCGAGCAAACCCGACAGGGCCTGACGGAGCCTGACAGGGCCCGAGCAAACCCGACAGGGCCCGAGCGAATCTGACAGGGCCCGACGGAGCCCCACAGGACGCGGGCAAACCCGACAAGGCCCGAGCAAACCCGAAAGGGCCTGACAAGGCCCGACAGGGCCTGAGCAAACCCGACAGGACCCGACAAAGCCTGACGGGGTCTGATGGTGCCCGACAGGGCCTGAGCAAACCCGACAGGGCTCGATGGAGCCCGACAGGGCCCGAGGAAACCCGACAGGGCGCGACGGAGCCTGACAGGGCCCGAGCAAACCCGACAGGGCTCGACGGAACCCGACAGGGCCTGAGGAAACCAGACAGGGCCCGACGGAGCCCGACAGGGCCCTAGCAAACCCGACAGGGCCTGAGCAAACCCGACAGGGCTCGACGGAGCCCGACAGGGCCTGAGGAAACCAGACAGGGCCCAACGGAGCCCGACAGGGCCCTAGCAAACCCGACAGGGCTTGACAAAGCCTGACAGGGCCCGAGCAAACCCGACAGGACCCGAGCAAACCCGACAGGGCCCGACGGAGCCCGACAGGGCCCGAGCAAACCCGAAAGGGCCCGACGGAGCCTGACAGGGCTCGATGGAGCCCGACAGGGCCCGAGCAAACCCGACAGGGCTCGACGGACCCCGATAGGGCCCGAGCAAACCCGACAGGGCCTGACAAAGCCCGACAGGGCCCGAGCAAACCCGAAAGGGCCCGACGAAGCCTGACAGGGCTCGATGGAGCCCGACAGGGCCCGAGGAAACCCGACAGGGCCCGACAGAGCCCAATAGGGCCCGAGCAAACCCGACAGGACCCGATGGAGCCCGACAGGGCTCAAGCAAACCCGACAGGGCCTGAGCAAATCCGACAGGGCCCGACGGAGCCCGACAGGTCTTGAGCAAACCCGAAAGGGCCCGACGGAGCCTGACAGGGCTCGATGGAGCCCGACAGGGCCCGAGGAAACCCGACAGGGCCTGATTGAGCCCGATAGGGCCCGAGAAACCCGACAGGGCCTGACGGAGCCTGACAGGGCCCGGGCAAACCCGACAGGGCACGCTGGAGCCCGACAGAGCCCGAGCAAACCCGACAGGGCCCGACAAGGCCCGACAGGGCCCGAGAAAACCTGACACGTCCTGACAAAGCCTGACAGGGCCCGACGGAGCCCGGCAGGGCCCGAGCAAACCCGAAAGAGCCTGACGGAGCCTGACAGGGCTCAGTGGAGTCCGACAGGGCCCGAGGAAACCCGACAGGGCCCGACAAAACCCGACAGGGCCCGAGCAAACCCGACAGGGCCCGACAAAGCCTGACAAGGCCCGAGAAAACCTGACAGGGCTCGACGGAGCCTGACAGGGCCCGAGCACACTCGACAGGGTCCGACGAAGCCTGACAGGGCTTCAGAAAACCCGACAGGGCCCGAGCAAACCGACAGGACCTGAGCAAACCCGACAGGGTTCGACAAAGCCTGACAGGGCTCGATGGAGCCCGACAGGGCCCAAGGAAACCCGACAGGGCCCGACAGAGCCCAACAGTGCCCAAGCAAACCTGACAGGGCCTGACGGAGCCCGACAGGTCACGAGCAAACCAGACAGGGCCTGACGGAGCCTGACAGGGCCCGAGCAAACCCGACAGGGCTCGACGGAGCCTTACAGGGCCCGAGCAAACCCGACAGGGCCTGAGAAGGCTTGACGGGGCCTGAGGAAACCCGACAGGACCCGACAAAGCCTGACAGGGTCCGATGGAGCCCGACAGGGCCCGAGCAAACCCGACAGGGCTCGATGGAGCCCGACAGGGCCCGAGCAAACCCGACAGGGCGCGACGGAGCCTGACAGGGCCCGAGCAAACCCGACAGGGCTCGACGGAGCCCAACAGGGCCTGAGGAAACCAGACAGGGCCCGACGGAGCCCGACAGGGCCTGAGGAAACCAGACAGGGCCCGACGGAGCCCGACAGGGCCCTAGCAAACCCGACAGGGCTTGACAAAGCCTGACAGGGCCCGAGCAAACCCGACAGCGCCCGACGGAGCCCGACAGGGCCAGAGCAAACCCGTAAGGGCCCGACGGAGCCTGACAGGGCTCGATGGAGCCCAACAGGGCCCAAGGAAACCCGACAGGGCCCGAGGGAGCCCGATAGGGCCCGAGCAAACCCGACAGGGCCTGACGGAGCCCGACAGGGCGCGAGCAACCCCGACAGGGCCTGACGGAGCCTGACAGGGCCCGGGCAAACCCGACAGGGCACGCTGGAGCCCGACAGAGCCCGAGAAAACCCGACAGGGCCCGACAAGGCCCGACAGGGCCCGAGCAAACCTGACAGGGCCTGACGGAGCCCGACAGGGCCCGAGCAAACCCGAAAGGGCCCGACGAAGCCTGACAGGGCTCGATGGAGCCCGACAGGGCCCGAGGAAACCCGACAGGGCCCGATGGAGCCCGATAGGGCCCGAGCAAACCCGACAGGACCCGATGGAGGCCGACAGGGCTCGAGCAAACTCGACAGGGCCTGAGCAAATCCGACAGGGCCCGACGAAGCCCGACAGGGCCCGAGCAAACCCGAAAGGGCCCAACAGAGCCTGTCAGGGATCGATGGAGCCCGACAGGGCCCGAGGAAACCCGACAGGGCCCCACGGAGCCCGATAGGGCTCGAGCAAACCCGACAGGGCCTGATGGAGCCTGACAGGGCCCGGGCAAACCCGACAGGGCACGCTGGAGCCCGACAGAGCCCGAGCAAACCCGACAGGGCCCGACAAGGCCCGACAGGGCCCGAGCAAACCTGACAGGACCTGACAAAGCCTGACAGGGCCCGACGGAGCCCGACAGGGCCTGAGCAAACCCGAAAGAGCCCGACGGAGCCTGACAGGGCTCGATAGAGTTTGACAGGGCCCGAGGAAACCCGACAGGGCCTGACGGAACCCGAGAGGGCCCGAGGGAATCCGACAGGGCCTGACGGAGCCTGACAGGGCCCGAGCAAACCCGACAGGGCCCGACAGAGCCCGACAGGACCCGAGCAAACCCGACAGGGCCCGAGTAAACCCGACAGAGCCCGACGGAGCCTGACAGGGCCCGAGCAAACCCGACAGGGCCCGAGCAAACCTGACAGGGCACGAAGGAGCCCGACAGGGCCCGAGCAAACCCGACAAGGCCCAACGGATCCCGACAGGGCCTGAGCAAACCTGACAGGGCCCAACAGAGCCCGACAGGGCACTAGCAAATCCGACAGGGCCTGACAAAGCCTGACAGGGCCCGAGCAAACCCGACAGGGCCCGAGCGAATCTGACAGGGCCCGACGGAGCCCGACAGGACGCGGGCAAACCCGACAGGTCCCGAGCAAACCCGACAGGGCCTGACAAGGCCCGACAGGGCCCAAGGAAACCTGACAGGGCCTGACGGTGCCCGACAGGGCTCGAGCAAACCCGATAGGGCCTGACGGAGCCTGACAGGGCCCGAGCAAACCTGACAGGGCCCGAGAGAACCTTACAGGGCCCGACATAGCCCGACAGGGCGCGAGCAAACCCGACAGGGGCTGACAAGGCCGACAGGGCCTGAGCAAACTTGACAGGACTCGCCAAAGCCTGATAGGGTCCGATGGAGCCCGACAGGGCCCGAGGAAACCCGACAGGGCGCGACGGAGCCTGACAGGGCCCAAGCAAACCCGACAGTGTTCGACGGAGCCCGACAGGGCCCGAGCAAACCCGACAGGGTCCGACGAAGCCTGACAGGGCTTCAGCAAACCCGACAGGGCCCGAGCAAACCCGACAGGGCCCGACGGAGCCCGACAGGGCCGGAGGAAACCAGACAGGGCCCGACAGAGCCCGACAGGGCCCGAGCAAACCCGACAGGGCCCGAGCAAACCCGACAGGGTTCGACAAAGCCTGACAGGGCTTGATGGAGCCCGACAGGGCCCAAGGAAACCCGACAGGGCCCGACGGAGCCTGACAGAGCCCGAGCAAACCCGACAGGGCTCGACGGAGCCCGATAGGGCCCGAGCAAACCCGACAGGGCCTGACGGAGCCCGACAGGGCCCGAGCAAACCCGGAAGGGCCCGACGAAGCCTGACAGGGCTCGATGGAGCCCGACAGGGCCCGAGGAAACCCGACAGGGCCCGACGGAGCCCAATAGGGCCCGAGCAAACCCGACAGGGCCCGATGGAGCCCGACAGGGCTCGAGCAAACCCGACAGGGTCCGACGAAGCCTGACAGGGCTTCAGCAAACCCGACATGGCCCGAGCAAACCCGACAGGGCCCGACGGAGCCCGACAGAGCCCGAGGAAACCCGACAGGGCCCGACGGAGCCCGACAGGGCTCGAGCAAACCCGACAGGGCCCAACGGAGCCCGACAGGGCCCGAGCAAACCCGAAAGGGCCCGACGGAGCCTGACAGGGCTCGATGGAGCCCGACAGGGCCCGAGGAAACCCGACAGGGCCTGATTGAGCCCGATAGGGCCCGAGCAACCCCGACAGGGCCTGACGGAGCCTGACAGGGCCCGGGCAAACCCGACAGGGCACGCTGGAGCCCGACAGAGCCCGAGCAAACCCGACAGGGCCCGACAAGGCCCGACAGGGCCCGAGCAAACCTGACACGTCCTGACAAAGCCTGACAGGGCCCGACGGAGCCCGACAGGGCCCGAGCAAACCCGAAAGGGCCCGACGGAGCCTGACACGGCTCGATGGAGCCCGACAGGGCCCGAGGAAACCCGACAGGGCCCCACGGAGCCCGACAGGGCCCGAGCAAACCCGACAGGGCCTGACGGAGCCCGACAGGGCCCGAGCAAACCCGACAGGGCACGCTGGAGCCCGACAGAGCCCGAGCAAACCCGACAGGGCCCGACAAGGCCCGACAGGGCCCGAGCAAACCTGACACGACCTGACAAAGCCTGACAGGGCCCGACGGAGCCCGACAGGGCTTGAGCAAACCCGAAAGAGCCCAACGGAGCCTGACAGGGCTCGATGGAGCCCGACAGGGCCCGAGGAAACCCGACAGGGCCCCACGGAGCCCGATAGGGCCCGAGCAAACCCGACAGGGCCTGATGGAGCCTGACAGGGCCTGGGCAAACCCGACAGGGCACGCTGGAGCCCGACAGAGCCCGAGCAAACCCAACAGGGCCCGACAAGGCCCGACAGGGCCCAAGCAAACCTGACAGGACCTGACAAAGCCTGACAGGGCCCGACGGAGCCCGACAGAGCCCGAGCAAACCCGAAAGAGCCCGATGGAGCCTGACAGGGCTCGATAGAGTCCGACAGGGCCCGAGGAAACCCGACAGGGCCCGACAGAACCCGAGAGGGCCCGACGGAACCCGAGAGAGCCCGAGGAAATCCGACAGGGCTTGACAGAGCCCGACAGGACCCGAGCAAACCCGACAGGGCCCGAGCAAACCCGACAGGGTTCGACAAAGCCTGACAGGGCTCGATGGAGCCCGACAGGGCCCGAGGAAACCCGACAGGGCCCGACGGAGCCTGACAGGGCCCGAGCAAACCCGACAGGGCTCGACGGAACCCGAGAGGGCTCGACGGAACCCGAGAGGGCCCGAGGGAATCCGACAGGGCCTGACGGAGCCTGACAGGGCCCGAGCAAACCCGACAGGGCCCGACAGAGCCCGACAGGACCCGAGCAAACCCGACAGGGCCCGAGCAAACCCGACAGGGTTCGACAAAGCCTGACAGGGCTCGATGGAGCCCGACAAGGCCCGAGGAAACCCGACAGGGCCCGACGGAGCCTGACAGGGCCCGAGCAAACCCGACAGGGCTCGACGGAGCCTGACAGGGCCCGAGCAAACCCGACAGGGCCCGAGCAAACCTGACAGGGCACGAAGGAGCCCGACAGGGCCTGAGCAAACCTGACAGGGCCCAACAGAGCCCGACAGGGCTCTAGCAAATCCGACAGGGCCTGACGGAGCCTGACAGGGCCCGAGCAAACCCGACAGGGCTCGACGGAGCCTTACAGGGCTCGAGCAAACCCGACAGGGCCCGAGCAAACCTGACAGGGCACGAAGGAGCCCGACAGGGCCCGAGCAAACCCGACAAGGCCCAACGAAACCCGACAGGGCCTGAGCAAACCTGACAGGGCCCGACGGATCCCGACAGGGCACGAGCAAACCCGACAGGGCCTGACGGAGCCTGACAGGGCCCGAGCAAACCCGACAGGGCCCGAGCGAATCTGACAGGGCCCGACGGAGACCGACAGGACGCGGGCAAACCCGACAGGTCCCGAGCAAACCCGACAGGGCCTGACAAGGCCCGACAGGGCCCGAGCAAACCTGACAGGGCCTGACGGAGCCCGACATGGCTCGAGCAAACCCGATAGGGCCTGACGGAGCCTGACAGGGCCCGAGCAAACCTGACAGGGCCCAAGAGAACCTGACAGGGCCCGACGGAGCCCGACAGGGCGCGAGGAAACCCGACAGGGGCTGACAAGGCCCGACAGGGCCTAGGCAAACCCGACAGGACCCGCCAAAGCCTGATAGGGTCCGATGGAGCCCGACAGGGCCCGAGCAAACCCGACAGGGCCCGAGCAAACCTGACAGGGCTCGATGGAGCCCGACAGGGCCCGAGGAAACCCGACAGGGCGCGACAGAGCCTGACAGGGCCCGAGCAAACCCGACAGGGTTCGACGGAGCCCGACAGGGCCCGAGCAAACCCGACAGGGTCCGACGAAGCCTGACAGGGCTTCAGCAAACCCGACAGGGCCCGAGGAAACCCGACAGGACCCGAGCAAACCCGACAGGGTCCGAGGGAGCCCGACAGGGCCCGAGAAAACCGGACAGGGCCCGACAGAGCCCGACAGGGCCCGAGCAAACCCGACAGGGCCCGAGCAAACCCGACAGGGTTCGACAAAGCCTGACAGGGCTCGATGGAGCCCGACAAAGCCCGAGGAAACCCGACAGGGCCCGACGGAGCCTGACAGGGCCCGAGCAAACCCGACAGGGCTCGACGGAGCCTGACAGGGCCCGAGCAAAACCGACAGGGCCCGAGCAAACCTGACAGGGCACGAAGGAGCCCGACAGGGCCCGAGCAAACCCGACAAGGCCCAACGAAACCCGACAGGGCCTGAGCAAACCTGACAGGGCCCGACGGAGCCCGACAGGGCACGAGCAAACCCGACAGGGCCTGACGGAGCCTGACAGGGCCCGAGCAAACCCGACAGGGCCCGAGCGAATCTGACAGGGCCCGACGGAGACCGACAGGACGCGGGCAAACCCGACAGGTCCCGAGCAAACCCGACAGGGCCTGACAAGGCCCGACAGGGCCCAAGCAAACCTGACAGGGCCTGACGGAGCCCGACAGGGCTCGAGCAAACCCGATAGGGCCTGAAGGAGCCTGACAGGGCCCGAGCAAACCTGACAGGGCCCAAGAGAACCTGACAGGGCCCGACGGAGCCCGACAGGGCGCGAGCAAACCCGACAGGGGCTGACAAGGCCCGACAGGGCCCGAGCAAAACCGACAGGACCCGCCAAAGCCTGATAGGGTCCGATGGAGCCCGACAGGGCCCGAGCAAACCCGACAGGGCCCGAGCAAACCTGACAGGGCTCGATGGAGCCCGACAGGGCCCGAGGAAACCCGACAGGGCGCGACGGAGCCTGACAGGGCCTGAGCAAACCCGACAGGGTTCGACGGAGCCCGACAGGGCCCGAGCAAACCCGACAGGGCCCGAGCAAACCCGACAGGGTCCGACGAAGCCTGACAGGGCTTCAGCAAACCCGACAGGGCCCGAGCAAAACCGACAGGACCCGAGCAAACCCGACAGGGTCCGAGGGAGCCCGACAGGGCCCGAGGAAACCAGACAGGGCCCGACAGAGCCCGACAGGGCCCGAGCAAACCCGACAGGGCCCGAGCAAACCCGACAGGGTTCGACAAAGCCTGACAGGGCTTGATGGAGCCCGACAGGGCCCGAGGAAGCCCGACAGGGCCCGACGGAGCCTGACAGAGCCCGAGCAAACCCGACAGGGCTCGACGGAGCCCGATAGGGCCCGAGCAAACCCGACAGGGCCCGATGGAGCCCGACAGGGCTCGAACAAACCCGACAGGGCCTGAGCAAATTCGACAGGGCCCGACGGAGCCCGACAGGGCCCAAGCAAACCCGAAAGGGCCCGACGGAGACTGACACGGCTCGATGGAGCCCGACAGGGCCCGAGGAAACCCGACAGGGCCCCACGGAGCCCGATAGGGCCCGAGCAAACCCGACAGGGCCTGACGGAGCCCGACAGGGCCCGAGCAAACCCGACAGGGCACGCTGGAGCCCGACAGAGCCCGAGCAAACTCGACAGGGCCCGACAAGGCTTGACAGGGCCCGAGCAAACCTGACACGACCTGACAAAGCCTGACAGGGCCCGACGGAGCCCAACAGGGCTTGAGCAAACCCGAAAGAGCCCGACGGAGCCTGACAGGGCTCGATGGAGCCCGACAGGGCCCGAGGAAACCCGACAGGGCCCCACGGAGCCCGATACGGCCCGAGCAAACCCGACAGGGCCTGATGGAGCCTGACAGGGCCCGGGCAAACCCGACAGGGCACGCTGAAGCCCGACAGAGCCCGAGCAAACCCAACAGGGCCCGACAAGGCCCGACAGGGCCCGAGCAAACCTGAGAGGACCTGACAAAGCCTGACAGGGCCCGACGGAGCCCGACAGGGCCTGAGCAAACCCGAAAAAGCCCGACGGAGCCTGACAGGGCTCGATAGAGTCCGACAGGGCCCGAGGAAACCCGACAGGGCCCGACGGAACCCGACAGGGCCCGACAGAACCCGAGAGGGCCTGAGGAAATCCGACAGGGCTTGACAGAGCCTGACAGGACCCGAGCAAACCCGACAGGGCCCGAGCAAACCCGACAGGGTTCGACAAAGCCTGACAGGGCTCGATGGAGCCCGACAGGGCCCGAGGAAACCCGACAGGGCCCGACGGAGCCTGACAGGGCCCGAGCAAACCCGACAGGGCTCGACGGAGCCTTACAGGGCCCGAGCAAACCCGACAGGGCCCGAGCAAACCTGACAGGGCACGAAGGAGCCCGACAGGGCCCGAGCAAACCCGACAAGGCCCAACGAAACCCGACAGGGCCTGAGCAAACCTGACAGGGCCCGACGGAGCCCGACAGGGCACGAGCAAACCCGACAGGGCCTGACGGAGCCTGACACGGCTCGATGGAGCCCGACAGGGCCCGAGCGAATCTGACAGGGCCTGACGGAGCCCGACAGGACGCGGGCAAACCCGACAGGTCCCGAGCAAACCTGACAGGGCCTGACAAGGCCCGACAGGGCCCGAGCAAACCTGACAGGGCCTGACGGAGCCCGACATGGCTCGAGCAAACCCGATAGGGCCTGACGGAGCCTGACAGGGCCCGAGCAAACCTGACAGGGCCCAAGAGAACCTGACAGGGCCCGACGGAGCCCGACAGGGCGCGAGCAAACCCGACAGGGGCTGACAAGGCCTGACAGGGCCTGAGCAAACCCGACAGGACCCGCCAAAGCCTGATAGGGTCCGATGGAGCCCGACAGGGCCCGAGCAAACCCGACAGGGCCCGAGCAAACCTGACAGGGCTCGATGGAGCCCGACAGGGCCCGAGGAAACCCAACAGGGCGCGACAGAGCCTGACAGGGCCCGAGCAAACCCGACAGGGTTCGACGGAGCCCGACAGGGCCCGAGCAAACCCGACAGGGTCCGACGAAGCCTGACAGGGCTTCAGCAAACCCGACAGGGCCCGAGGAAACCCGACAGGACCCGAGCAAACCCGACAGGGTCCGAGGGAGCCCGACAGGGCCCGAGGAAACCGGACAGGGCCCGACAGAGCCCGACACGGCCCGAGCAAACCTGACAGGGCCCGAGCAAACCCGACAGGGTTCGACAAAGCCTGACAGGGCTCGATGGAGCCCGACAGGGCACGAGGAAACCCGACACGGCCCGAGGAAACCCGACAGGGCCCGACGGAGCCTGACAGGGCCCGAGCAAACCCGACAGGGCTCGACGGAGCCTTACAGGGCCCGAGCAAACCCGACAGGGCCCGAGCAAACCTGACAGGGCACGAAGGAGCCCGACAGGGCCCGAGCAAACCCGACAGAGCCTGAGCAAACCTGACAGGGCCCGACGGAGCCCGACAGGGCACGAGCAAACCCGACAGGGCCTGACGGAGCCTGACAGGGCCCGAGCAAACCCGACAGGGCCCGAGCGAATCTGACAGGGCCCGACGGAGCCCGACAGGACGCGGGCAAACCCGACAGGTCCCGAGCAAACCCGACAGGGCCTGACAAGGCCCGACAGGGCCCGAGCAAACCTGACAGGGCCTGACGGAGCCCGACAGGGGTCGAGCAAACCCGATAGGGCCTGACGGAGCCTGACAGGGCCCGAGCAAACCTGACAGGGCCCGAGAGAACCTGACAGGGCCCGACGGAGCCCGACAGGGCGCGAGCAAACCCGACAGGGGCTGACAAGGCCCGACAGGGCCTGAGCAAACCCGACAGGACCCGCCAAAGCCTGATAGGGTCCGATGGAGCCCGACAGGGCCTGAGGAAACCCGACAGGGCGCGACGGAGCCTGACAGGGCCCGAGCAAACCCGACAGGGTTCGACGGAGCCCGACAGGGCCCGAGCAAACCCGACAGGGTCCGACGAAGCCTGACAGGGCTTCAGCAAACCCAACAGGGCCCGAGGAAACCCGACAGGGTCCGAGGGAGCCCGACAGGGCCCGAGGAAACCGGACAGGGCCCGACAGAGCCCGACACGGCCCGAGCAAACCCGACAGGGCCCGAGCAAACCCGACAGGGTTCGACAAAGCCTGACAGGGCTCGATGGAGCCCGACAGGGCCTGAGGAAACCCGACAGGGCCCGACGGAGCCTGACAGGGCCCGAGCAAACCCGACAGGGCTCGACGGAGCCTTACAGGGCCCGAGCAAACCCGACAGGGCCCGAGCAAACCTGACAGGGCACGAAGGAGCCCGACAGGGCCCGAGCAAACCCGACAGGGCCCGAGCAAACCTGACAGGGCACGAAGGAGCCCGACAGGGCCCGAGCAAACCCGACAAGGCCCAACGAAACCCGACAGGGCCTGAGCAAACCTGACAGGGCCCGACGGAGCCCGACAGGGCACGAGCAAACCCGACAGGGCCTGACGGAGCCTGACAGGGCCCGAGCAAACCCGACAGGGCCCGAGTGAATCTGACAGGGCCTGACGGAGCCCGACAGGACGCGGGCAAACCCGACAGGTCCCGAGCAAACCTGACAGGGCCTGACAAGGCCCGACAGGGCCCGAGCAAACCCGACAGGGCCCGAGCAAACCTGACAGGGCCTGACGGAGCCCGACAGGGCTCGAGCAAACCCGATAGGGCCTGACGGAGCCTGACAGGGCCTGAGCAAACCTGACAGGGCCCAAGAGAACCTGACAGGGCCCGACGGAGCCCGACAGGGCGCGTGCAAACCCGACAGGGGCTGACAAGGCCTGAGAGGGCCTGAGCAAACCCGACAGGACCCGCCAAAGCCTGATAGGGTCCGATGGAGCCCGACAGGGCCCGAGCAAACCCGACAGGGCCCGAGCAAACCTGACAGGGCTCGATGGAGCCCGACAGGGCCCGAGGAAACCCAACAGGGCGCGACAGAGCCTGACAGGGCCCGAGCAAACCCGACAGGGTTCGACGGAGCCCGACAGGGCCCGAGCAAACCCGACAGGGTCCGACGAAGCCTGACAGGGCTTCAGCAAACCCAACAGGGCCCGAGGAAACCCGACAGGACCCGAGCAAACCCGACAGGGTCCGAGAGAGCCCGACAGGGCCCGAAAAAACCGGACAGGGCCCGACAGAGCCCGACACGGCCCGAGCAAACCCGACAGGGCCCGAGCAAACCCGACAGGGTTCGACAAAGCCTGACAGGGCTCGATGGAGCCCGACAGGGCCCGAGGAAACCCGACAGGGCCCGACGGAGCCTGACAGGGCCCGAGCAAACCCGACAGGGCTCGACGGAGCCTTACAGGGCCCGAGCAAACCCGACAGGGCCCGAGCAAACCTGACAGGGCACGAAGGAGCCCGACAGGGCCCGAGCAAACCCGACAGAGCCTGAGCAAACCTGACAGGGCCCGACGGAGCCCGACAGGGCACGAGCAAACCCGACAGGGCCTGACGGAGCCTGACAGGGCCCGAGCAAACCCGACAGGGCCCGAGCGAATCTGACAGGGCCCGACGGAGCCCGACAGGACGCGGGCAAACCCGACAGGTCCCGAGCAAACCCGACAGGGCCTGACAAGGCCCGACAGGGCCCGAGCAAACCTGACAGGGCCTGACGGAGCCCGACAGGGGTCGAGCAAACCCGATAGGGCCTGACGGAGCCTGACAGGGCCCGAGCAAACCTGACAGGGCCCGAGAGAACCTGACAGGGCCCGACGGAGCCCGACAGGGCGCGAGCAAACCCGACAGGGGCTGACAAGGCCCGACAGGGCCTGAGCAAACCCGACAGGACCCGCCAAAGCCTGATAGGGTCCGATGGAGCCCGACAGGGCCTGAGGAAACCCGACAGGGCGCGACGGAGCCTGACAGGGCCCGAGCAAACCCGACAGGGTTCGACGGAGCCCGACAGGGCCCGAGCAAACCGACAGGGCCCAACGGAGCCCGACAGGGCCCGAGGAAACCAGACAGGGCCCGACAGAGCCCGACAGGGCCCGAGCAAACCCGAGAGGGCCTGAGCAAACCCGACAGGGTTCGACAAAGCCTGACAGGGCTCGATGGAGCCCGACAGGGCCCAAGGAAACCCGACAGGGCCTGACGGAGCCCGACAGTGCCCAAGCAAACCTGACAGGGCCCGACGGAGCCCGACAGGGCACGAGCAAACCAGACAGGGCCTGACGGAGCCTGACAGGGCCCGAGCAAACCCGACAGGGCCCAACGGATCCCGACAGGGCCCAAGCAAACCTGACAGGGCCCGACGGAGCCCGACAGGGCACGAGCTAACTCGACAGAGCCTGACGTAGCCTGACAGGGCCCGAGCAAACCCGACAGGGCCCGAGCGAAACTGACAGTGCCCGACGGAGCCCGACAGGACGTGGGCAAACCCGACAGGGCCCGAGCAAACCCGACAGGGCCAGACAAGACCCGACAGGGCCTGAGCAAACCCGACAGGACCCGACAAAGCCTGACAGGGCTCGATGGAGCCCGACAGGGCCCAAGGAAACCCGACAGGGCCCGACGGAGCCCGATAGGGCCCGAGCAAACCCGACAGGGCCTGACGGAGCCCGACAGGGCCCGAGCAAACCTGAAAGGGCCCGACGAAGCCTGACAGGGCTCGATGGAGCCCGACAGGGCCCGAGGAAACCCGACAGGGCCCGACGGAGCCCGATAGGGCCCGAGCAAACCCGACAGGGCCCGATGGAGCCCGACAGGGCTCGAACAAACCCGACAGGGCCTGAGCAAATCCGACAGGGCCCGACAGAGCCCGACAGAGCCCGACAGGGCCCGAGCAAACCCGAAAGAGCCCGACGGAGCCTGACAGGGCTCGATGGAGCCCGACAGGGCCCGAGGAAACCCGACAGTCCCCCAGGGAGCCCGATAGGGCCCGAGCAAACCCGACAGGGCCTGACGGAGCCCGACAGGGCCCGAGCAAACCCGACAGGGCACGATGGAGCCCGACAGAGCCCGAGCAAACCCGACAGGGCCCGACAAGGCCCGACAGGGCCCGAGCAAACCTGACAGGACCTGACAAAGCCTGACAGGGCCCGACGGAGCCCGACAGGGCTTGAGCAAACCCGAAAGAGCCCGACGGAGCCTGACAGGGCTCGATGGAGCCCGACAGGGCCTGAGGAAACCCGACAGGGCCCGATGGAGCCTGACAGGGCCCGAGCAAACCCGAAAGGGCCCGACAGAGCCCGACAGGACCCGAGCAAACCCGACAGGGCCCGAGCAAACCCGACAGGGTTCGACAAAGCCTGACAGGGCTCGATGGAGACCGACAGGGCCCGAGGAAACCCGACAGGGCCCGACGGAGCCTGACAGGGCCCGAGCAAACCCGACAGGGCTCGACAGAGCCTTGCAGGGCCCGAGCAAACCCGACAGGGCCCGAGCAAACCTGACAGGGCACGAAGGAGCCCGACAGGGCCCGAGCAAACCCGACAAGGCCCAACGGATCCCGACAGGGCCTGAGCAAACCTGACAGGGCCCGACGGAGCCCGACAGAGCCCGAGCAAACCCGACAGGGCCCGAGCGAATCTGACAGGGCCCGACGGAGCCCGACAGGATGCGGGCAAACCCGACAGGTCCCGAGCAAACCGGACAAAGCCTGACAAGGCCTGACAGGGCCCGAGCAAACCAGACAGGGCCTGACGGAGCCCGACAGGGCTCCAGCAAACCCGATAGGGCCTGACGGAGCCTGGCAGGGCCCGAGTAAACCTGAAAGGGCCCGAGAGAACCTGACAGGGCCCGACGGAGCCCGACAGGGCGCGAGCACACCCGACAGGGGCTGACAAGGCCCGACAGGGCCTGAGCAAACCCGACAGGACCCGCCAAAGCCTGATAGGGTCCGATGGAGCCCGACAGGGCCCGAGCAAACCCGACAGGGCTCGAGCAAACCTGACAGGGCTCGATGGAGCCCGACAGGGCCCGAGGAAACCCGGCAGGGCCCCACGGAGCCCGATAGGGCCCGAGCAAACCTGACAGGGCACGAAGGAGCCCGACAGGGCCTGAGCAAACCTGACAGGGCCCAACAGAGCCCGACAGGGCACTAGCAAATCCGACAGGGCCTGACGGAGCCTGACAGGGCCCGAGCAAACCCGACAGGGCTCGACGGAGCCTTACAGGGCCCGAGCAAACCCGACAGTGCCCGAGCAAACCTGACAGGGCACGAAGGAGCCCGACAGGGCCCGAGCAAACCCGACAAGGCCCAACGAAACCCGACAGGGCCTGAGCAAACCTGACAGGGCCCGACGGAGCCCGACAGGGCACGAGCAAACCCGACAGGGCCTGACGGAGCCTGACAGGGCCCGAGCAAACCCGACAGGGCCCGAGCGAATCTGACAGGGCCCGACGGAGCCCGACAGGACGCGGGCAAACCCGACAGGTCCCGAGCAAACCCGACAGGGCCTGACAAGGCCCGACAGGGCCCGAGCAAACCTGACAGGGCCTGATGGAGCCCGACATGGCTCGAGCAAACCCGATAGGGCCTGACGGAGCCTGACAGGGCCCGAGCAAACCTGACAGGGCCCAAGAGAACCTGACAAGGCCCGACGGAGCCCGACAGGGCGCGAGCAAACCTGACAGGGCCCGAGCAAACCTGACAGGGCTCGATGGAGCCCGACAGGGCCCGAGGAAACCCGACAGGGCGCGACAGAGCCTGACAGGGCCCGAGCAAACCCGACAGGGTTCGAGGGAGCCCGACAGGGCCCGAGCAAACCCGACAGGGTCCGACGAAGCCTGACAGGGCTTCAGCAAACCCGACAGGGCCCGAGGAAACCCGACAGGACCCGAGCAAACCCGACAGGGTCCGAGGGAGCCCGACAGGGCCCGAGGAAACCGGACAGGGCCCGACAGAGCCTGACAGGACCCGAGCAAACCCGACAGGGCCTGAGCAAACCCGACAGGGTTCGACAAAGCCTGACAGGGCTCGATGGAGCCCGACAGGGCCCGAGGAAACCCGACAGGGCCTGACGGAGCCTGACAGGGCCCGAGCAAACCCGACAGGGTTCGACGGAGCCCGACAGGGCCCGAGCAAACCCGACAGGGTCCGACGAAGCCTGACAGGGCTTCAGCAAACCCGACAGGGCCCGAGCAAAACCGACAGGACCCGAGCAAACCCGACAGGGTCCGAGGGAGCCCGACAGGGCCCGAGGAAACCAGGCAGGGCCCGACAGATCCCGACAGGGCCCGAGCAAACCCGACAGGGCCCGAGCAAACCCGACAGGGTTCGACAAAGCCTGACAGGGCTTGATGGAGCCCGACAGGGCCCGAGGAAGCCCGACAGGGCCCGACGGAGCCTGACAGAGCCCGAGCAAACCCGACAGGGCTCGACGGAGCCCGATAGGGCCCGAGCAAAGCCGACAGGGCCCGATGGAGCCCGACAGGGCTCGAACAAACCCGACAGGGCCTGAGCAAATTCAACAGGGCCCGACGGAGCCCGACAGGGCCCAAGCAAACCCGAAAGGGCCCGACGGAGACTGACACGGCTCGATGGAGCCCGACAGGGCCCGAGGAAACCCGACAGGGCCCCACGGAGCCCGATAGGGCCCGAGCAAACCCGACAGGGCCTGACGGAGCCCGACAGGGCCCGAGCAAACCCGACAGGGCACGCTGGAGCTTGACAGAGCCCGAGCAAACCCGACAGGGCCCGACAAGGCTTGACAGGGCCCGAGCAAACCTGACACGACCTGACAAAGCCTGACAGGGCCCGGCGGAGCCCAACAGGGCTTGAGCAAACCCGAAAGAGCCCGACGGAGCCTGACAGGGCTCGATGGAGCCCGACAGGGCCCGAGGAAACCCGACAGGGCCCCACGGAGCCCGATACGGCCCGAGCAAACCCGACAGGGCCTGATGGAGCCTGACAGGGCCCGGGCAAACCCGACAGGGCACGCTGGAGCCCGACAGAGCCCGAGCAAACCCAACAGGGCCCGACAAGGCCCGACAGGGCCCGAGCAAACCTGACAGGACCTGACAAAGCCTGACAGGGCCCGACGGAGCCCGACAGGGCCTGAGCAAACCCGAAAGAGCCCGACGGAGCCTGACAGTGCTCGATAGAGTCCGACAGGGCCCAAGGAAACCCGACAGGGCCTGACGGAGCCCGACAGTGCCCAAGCAAACCTGACAGGGCCCGACGGAGCCCGACAGGGCACGAGCAAACCAGACAGGGCCTGACGGAGCCTGACAGGGCCCGAGCAAACCCGACAGGGCCCAACGGATCCCGACAGGGCCCAAGCAAACCTGACAGGGCCCGACGGAGCCCGACAGGGCACGAGCTAACTCGACAGAGCCTGACGTAGCCTGACAGGGCCCGAGCAAACCCGACAGGGCCCGAGCGAAACTGACAGTGCCCGACGGAGCCCGACAGGACGTGGGCAAACCCGACAGGGCCCGAGCAAACCCGACAGGGCCAGACAAGACCCGACAGGGCCTGAGCAAACCCGACAGGACCCGACAAAGCCTGACAGGGCTCGATGGAGCCCGACAGGGCCCAAGGAAACCCGACAGGGCCCGACGGAGCCCGATAGGGCCCGAGCAAACCCGACAGGGCCTGACGGAGCCCGACAGGGCCCGAGCAAACCTGAAAGGGCCCGACGAAGCCTGACAGGGCTCGATGGAGCCCGACAGGGCCCGAGGAAACCCGACAGGGCCCGACGGAGCCCGATAGGGCCCGAGCAAACCCGACAGGGCCCGATGGAGCCCGACAGGGCTCGAACAAACCCGACAGGGCCTGAGCAAATCCGACAGGGCCCGACAGAGCCCGACAGAGCCCGACAGGGCCCGAGCAAACCCGAAAGAGCCCGACGGAGCCTGACAGGGCTCGATGGAGCCCGACAGGGCCCGAGCAAACCCGACAGGGCTCGACAGAGCCTTGCAGGGCCCGAGCAAACCCGACAGGGCCCGAGCAAACCTGACAGGGCACGAAGGAGCCCGACAGGGCCCGAGCAAACCCGACAAGGCCCAACGGATCCCGACAGGGCCTGAGCAAACCTGACAGGGCCCGACGGAGCCCGACAGAGCCCGAGCAAACCCGACAGGGCCCGAGCGAATCTGACAGGGCCCGACGGAGCCCGACAGGATGCGGGCAAACCCGACAGGTCCCGAGCAAACCGGACAAAGCCTGACAAGGCCTGACAGGGCCCGAGCAAACCAGACAGGGCCTGACGGAGCCCGACAGGGCTCCAGCAAACCCGATAGGGCCTGACGGAGCCTGGCAGGGCCCGAGTAAACCTGAAAGGGCCCGAGAGAACCTGACAGGGCCCGACGGAGCCCGACAGGGCGCGAGCACACCCGACAGGGGCTGACAAGGCCCGACAGGGCCTGAGCAAACCCGACAGGACCCGCCAAAGCCTGATAGGGTCCGATGGAGCCCGACAGGGCCCGAGCAAACCCGACAGGGCTCGAGCAAACCTGACAGGGCTCGATGGAGCCCGACAGGGCCCGAGGAAACCCGGCAGGGCCCCACGGAGCCCGATAGGGCCCGAGCAAACCTGACAGGGCACGAAGGAGCCCGACAGGGCCTGAGCAAACCTGACAGGGCCCAACAGAGCCCGACAGGGCACTAGCAAATCCAACAGGGCCTGACGGAGCCTGACAGGGCCCGAGCAAACCCGACAGGGCTCGACGGAGCCTTACAGGGCCCGAGCAAACCCGACAGTGCCCGAGCAAACCTGACAGGGCACGAAGGAGCCCGACAGGGCCCGAGCAAACCCGACAAGGCCCAACGAAACCCGACAGGGCCTGAGCAAACCTGACAGGGCCCGACGGAGCCCGACAGGGCACGAGCAAACCCGACAGGGCCTGACGGAGCCTGACAGGGCCCGAGCAAACCCGACAGGGCCCGAGCAAACCCGACAGGGTTCGACAAAGCCTGACAGGGCTTGATGGAGCCCGACAGGGCCCGAGGAAGCCCGACAGGGCCCGACGGAGCCTGACAGAGCCCGAGCAAACCCGACAGGGCTCGACGGAGCCCGATAGGGCCCGAGCAAAGCCGACAGGGCCCGATGGAGCCCGACAGGGCTCGAACAAACCCGACAGGGCCTGAGCAAATTCAACAGGGCCCGACGGAGCCCGACAGGGCCCAAGCAAACCCGAAAGGGCCCGACGGAGACTGACACGGCTCGATGGAGCCCGACAGGGCCCGAGGAAACCCGACAGGGCCCCACGGAGCCCGATAGGGCCCGAGCAAACCCGACAGGGCCTGACGGAGCCCGACAGGGCCCGAGCAAACCCGACAGGGCACGCTGGAGCTTGACAGAGCCCGAGCAAACCCGACAGGGCCCGACAAGGCTTGACAGGGCCCGAGCAAACCTGACACGACCTGACAAAGCCTGACAGGGCCCGGCGGAGCCCAACAGGGCTTGAGCAAACCCGAAAGAGCCCGACGGAGCCTGACAGGGCTCGATGGAGCCCGACAGGGCCCGAGGAAACCCGACAGGGCCCCACGGAGCCCGATACGGCCCGAGCAAACCCGACAGGGCCTGATGGAGCCTGACAGGGCCCGGGCAAACCCGACAGGGCACGCTGGAGCCCGACAGAGCCCGAGCAAACCCAACAGGGCCCGACAAGGCCCGACAGGGCCCGAGCAAACCTGACAGGACCTGACAAAGCCTGACAGGGCCCGACGGAGCCCGACAGGGCCTGAGCAAACCCGAAAGAGCCCGACGGAGCCTGACAGTGCTCGATAGAGTCCGACAGGGCCCAAGGAAACCCGACAGGGCCTGACGGAGCCCGACAGTGCCCAAGCAAACCTGACAGGGCCCGACGGAGCCCGACAGGGCACGAGCAAACCAGACAGGGCCTGACGGAGCCTGACAGGGCCCGAGCAAACCCGACAGGGCCCAACGGATCCCGACAGGGCCCAAGCAAACCTGACAGGGCCCGACGGAGCCCGACAGGGCACGAGCTAACTCGACAGAGCCTGACGTAGCCTGACAGGGCCCGAGCAAACCCGACAGGGCCCGAGCGAAACTGACAGTGCCCGACGGAGCCCGACAGGACGTGGGCAAACCCGACAGGGCCCGAGCAAACCCGACAGGGCCAGACAAGACCCGACAGGGCCTGAGCAAACCCGACAGGACCCGACAAAGCCTGACAGGGCTCGATGGAGCCCGACAGGGCCCAAGGAAACCCGACAGGGCCCGACGGAGCCCGATAGGGCCCGAGCAAACCCGACAGGGCCTGACGGAGCCCGACAGGGCCCGAGCAAACCTGAAAGGGCCCGACGAAGCCTGACAGGGCTCGATGGAGCCCGACAGGGCCCGAGGAAACCCGACAGGGCCCGACGGAGCCCGATAGGGCCCGAGCAAACCCGACAGGGCCCGATGGAGCCCGACAGGGCTCGAACAAACCCGACAGGGCCTGAGCAAATCCGACAGGGCCCGACAGAGCCCGACAGAGCCCGACAGGGCCCGAGCAAACCCGAAAGAGCCCGACGGAGCCTGACAGGGCTCGATGGAGCCCGACAGGGCCCGAGCAAACCCGACAGGGCTCGACAGAGCCTTGCAGGGCCCGAGCAAACCCGACAGGGCCCGAGCAAACCTGACAGGGCACGAAGGAGCCCGACAGGGCCCGAGCAAACCCGACAAGGCCCAACGGATCCCGACAGGGCCTGAGCAAACCTGACAGGGCCCGACGGAGCCCGACAGAGCCCGAGCAAACCCGACAGGGCCCGAGCGAATCTGACAGGGCCCGACGGAGCCCGACAGGATGCGGGCAAACCCGACAGGTCCCGAGCAAACCGGACAAAGCCTGACAAGGCCTGACAGGGCCCGAGCAAACCAGACAGGGCCTGACGGAGCCCGACAGGGCTCCAGCAAACCCGATAGGGCCTGACGGAGCCTGGCAGGGCCCGAGTAAACCTGAAAGGGCCCGAGAGAACCTGACAGGGCCCGACGGAGCCCGACAGGGCGCGAGCACACCCGACAGGGGCTGACAAGGCCCGACAGGGCCTGAGCAAACCCGACAGGACCCGCCAAAGCCTGATAGGGTCCGATGGAGCCCGACAGGGCCCGAGCAAACCCGACAGGGCTCGAGCAAACCTGACAGGGCTCGATGGAGCCCGACAGGGCCCGAGGAAACCCGGCAGGGCCCCACGGAGCCCGATAGGGCCCGAGCAAACCTGACAGGGCACGAAGGAGCCCGACAGGGCCTGAGCAAACCTGACAGGGCCCAACAGAGCCCGACAGGGCACTAGCAAATCCAACAGGGCCTGACGGAGCCTGACAGGGCCCGAGCAAACCCGACAGGGCTCGACGGAGCCTTACAGGGCCCGAGCAAACCCGACAGTGCCCGAGCAAACCTGACAGGGCACGAAGGAGCCCGACAGGGCCCGAGCAAACCCGACAAGGCCCAACGAAACCCGACAGGGCCTGAGCAAACCTGACAGGGCCCGACGGAGCCCGACAGGGCACGAGCAAACCCGACAGGGCCTGACGGAGCCTGACAGGGCCCGAGCAAACCCGACAGGGCCCGAGCGAATCTGACAGGGCCCGACGGAGCCCGACAGGACGCGGGCAAACCCGACAGGTCCCGAGCAAACCCGACAGGGCCTGACAAGGCCCGACAGGGCCCGAGCAAACCTGACAGGGCCTGATGGAGCCCGACATGGCTCGAGCAAACCCGATAGGGCCTGACGGAGCCTGACAGGGCCCGAGCAAACCTGACAGGGCCCAAGAGAACCTGACAAGGCCCGACGGAGCCCGACAGGGCGCGAGCAAACCTGACAGGGCCCGAGCAAACCTGACAGGGCTCGATGGAGCCCGACAGGGCCCGAGGAAACCCGACAGGGCGCGACAGAGCCTGACAGGGCCCGAGCAAACCCGACAGGGTTCGAGGGAGCCCGACAGGGCCCGAGCAAACCCGACAGGGTCCGACGAAGCCTGACAGGGCTTCAGCAAACCCGACAGGGCCCGAGGAAACCCGACAGGACCCGAGCAAACCCGACAGGGTCCGAGGGAGCCCGACAGGGCCCGAGGAAACCGGACAGGGCCCGACAGAGCCTGACAGGACCCGAGCAAACCCGACAGGGCCTGAGCAAACCCGACAGGGTTCGACAAAGCCTGACAGGGCTCGATGGAGCCCGACAGGGCCCGAGGAAACCCGACAGGGCCTGACGGAGCCTGACAGGGCCCGAGCAAACCCGACAGGGTTCGACGGAGCCCGACAGGGCCCGAGCAAACCCGACAGGGTCCGACGAAGCCTGACAGGGCTTCAGCAAACCCGACAGGGCCCGAGCAAAACCGACAGGACCCGAGCAAACCCGACAGGGTCCGAGGGAGCCCGACAGGGCCCGAGGAAACCAGACAGGGCCCGACAGATCCCGACAGGGCCCGAGCAAACCCGACAGGGCCCGAGCAAACCCGACAGGGTTCGACAAAGCCTGACAGGGCTTGATGGAGCCCGACAGGGCCCGAGGAAGCCCGACAGGGCCCGACGGAGCCTGACAGAGCCCGAGCAAACCCGACAGGGCTCGACGGAGCCCGATAGGGCCCGAGCAAAGCCGACAGGGCCCGATGGAGCCCGACAGGGCTCGAACAAACCCGACAGGGCCTGAGCAAATTCAACAGGGCCCGACGGAGCCCGACAGGGCCCAAGCAAACCCGAAAGGGCCCGACGGAGACTGACACGGCTCGATGGAGCCCGACAGGGCCCGAGGAAACCCGACAGGGCCCCACGGAGCCCGATAGGGCCCGAGCAAACCCGACAGGGCCTGACGGAGCCCGACAGGGCCCGAGCAAACCCGACAGGGCACGCTGGAGCTTGACAGAGCCCGAGCAAACCCGACAGGGCCCGACAAGGCTTGACAGGGCCCGAGCAAACCTGACACGACCTGACAAAGCCTGACAGGGCCCGGCGGAGCCCAACAGGGCTTGAGCAAACCCGAAAGAGCCCGACGGAGCCTGACAGGGCTCGATGGAGCCCGACAGGGCCCGAGGAAACCCGACAGGGCCCCACGGAGCCCGATACGGCCCGAGCAAACCCGACAGGGCCTGATGGAGCCTGACAGGGCCCGGGCAAACCCGACAGGGCACGCTGGAGCCCGACAGAGCCCGAGCAAACCCAACAGGGCCCGACAAGGCCCGACAGGGCCCGAGCAAACCTGACAGGACCTGACAAAGCCTGACAGGGCCCGACGGAGCCCGACAGGGCCTGAGCAAACCCGAAAGAGCCCGACGGAGCCTGACAGTGCTCGATAGAGTCCGACAGGGCCCAAGGAAACCCGACAGGGCCTGACGGAGCCCGACAGTGCCCAAGCAAACCTGACAGGGCCCGACGGAGC
Organism: Patagioenas fasciata; assembly: GCF_037038585.1. Classification (NCBI taxonomy): domain Eukaryota; kingdom Metazoa; phylum Chordata; class Aves; order Columbiformes; family Columbidae; genus Patagioenas; species Patagioenas fasciata. Next base: position 2,334,564 of record NC_092545.1, read on the forward strand.
CCGACAGGGCACGAGCAAACCAGACAGGGCCTGACGGAGCCTGACAGGGCCCGAGCAAACCCGACAGGGCCCAACGGATCCCGACAGGGCCCAAGCAAACCTGACAGGGCCCGACGGAGCCCGACAGGGCACGAGCTAACTCGACAGAGCCTGACGTAGCCTGACAGGGCCCGAGCAAACCCGACAGGGCCCGAGCGAAACTGACAGTGCCCGACGGAGCCCGACAGGACGTGGGCAAACCCGACAGGGCCCGAGCAAACCCGACAGGGCCAGACAAGACCCGACAGGGCCTGAGCAAACCCGACAGGACCCGACAAAGCCTGACAGGGCTCGATGGAGCCCGACAGGGCCCAAGGAAACCCGACAGGGCCCGACGGAGCCCGATAGGGCCCGAGCAAACCCGACAGGGCCTGACGGAGCCCGACAGGGCCCGAGCAAACCTGAAAGGGCCCGACGAAGCCTGACAGGGCTCGATGGAGCCCGACAGGGCCCGAGGAAACCCGACAGGGCCCGACGGAGCCCGATAGGGCCCGAGCAAACCCGACAGGGCCCGATGGAGCCCGACAGGGCTCGAACAAACCCGACAGGGCCTGAGCAAATCCGACAGGGCCCGACAGAGCCCGACAGAGCCCGACAGGGCCCGAGCAAACCCGAAAGAGCCCGACGGAGCCTGACAGGGCTCGATGGAGCCCGACAGGGCCCGAGCAAACCTGACAGGGCACGAAGGAGCCCGACAGGGCCTGAGCAAACCTGACAGGGCCCAACAGAGCCCGACAGGGCACTAGCAAATCCGACAGGGCCTGACGGAGCCTGACAGGGCCCGAGCAAACCCGACAGGGCTCGACGGAGCCTTACAGGGCCCGAGCAAACCCGACAGGGCCCGAGCAAACCTGACAGGGCACGAAGGAGCCCGACAGGGCCCGAGCAAACCCGACAAGGCCCAACGAAACCCGACAGGGCCTGAGCAAAACTGACAGGGCCCGACGGAGCCCGACAGGGCACGAGCAAACCCGACAGGGCCTGACGGAGCCTGACAGGGCCCGAGCAAACCCGACAGGGCCCGAGCGAATCTGACAGGGCCCGACGGAGCCCAACAGGACGCGGGCAAACCCGACAGGTCCCGAGCAAACCCGACAGGGCCTGACAAGGCCCGATAGGGCCCGAGCAAACCTGACAGGGCCTGACGGAGCCCGACAGGGGTCGAGCAAACCCGATAGGGCCTGACGGAGCCTGACAGGGCCCGAGCAAACCTGACAGGGCCCGAGAGAACCTGACAGGGCCCGACGGAGCCCGACAGGGCGCGAGCAAACCCGACAGGGGCTGACAAGGCCCGACAGGGCCTGAGCAAACCCGACAGGACCCGCCAAAGCCTGATAGGGTCCGATGGAGCCCGACAGGGCCTGAGGAAACCCGACAGGGCGCGACGGAGCCTGACAGGGCCCGAGCAAACCCGACAGGGTTCGACGGAGCCCGACAGGGCCCGAGCAAACCGACAGGGCCCAACGGAGCCCGACAGGGCCCGAGGAAACCAGACAGGGCCCGACAGAGCCCGACAGGGCCCGAGCAAACCCGAGAGGGCCTGAGCAAACCCGACAGGGTTCGACAAAGCCTGACAGGGCTCGATGGAGCCCGACAGGGCCCAAGGAAACCCGACAGGGCCTGACGGAGCCCGACAGTGCCCAAGCAAACCTGACAGGGCCCGACGGAGCCCGACAGGGCACGAGCAAACCAGACAGGGCCTGACGGAGCCTGACAGGGCCCGAGCAAACCCGACAGGGCCCAACGGATCCCGACAGGGCCCAAGCAAACCTGACAGGGCCCGACGGAGCCCGACAGGGCACGAGCTAACTCGACAGAGCCTGACGCAGCCTGACAGGGCCCGAGCAAACCCGACAGGGCCCGAGCGAAACTGACAGTGCCCGAAGGAGCCCGACAGGACGTGGGCAAACCCGACAGGGCCCGAGCAAACCCGACAGGGCCAGACAAGACCCGACAGGGCCTGAGCAAACCCGACAGGACCCGACAAAGCCTGACAGGGCTCGATGGAGCCCGACAGGGCCCAAGGAAACCCGACAGGGCCCGACGGAGCCCGATAGGGCCCGAGCAAACCCGACAGGGCCTGACGGAGCCCGACAGGGCCCGAGCAAACCTGAAAGGGCCCGACGAAGCCTGACAGGGCTCGATGGAGCCCGACAGGGCCCGAGCAAACCCGACAGGGCCCGATGGAGCCCGACAGGGCTCGAACAAACCCGACAGGGCCTGAGCAAATCCGACAGGGCCCGACAGAGCCCGACAGAGCCCGACAGGGCCCGAGCAAACCCGAAAGAGCCCGACGGAGCCTGACAGGGCTCGATGGAGCCCGAGAGGGCCCGAGGAAACCCGAGAGGGCCCCAGGGAGCCCGATAGGGCCCGAGCAAACCCGACAGGGCCTGACGGAGCCCGACAGGGCCCGAGCAAACCCGACAGGGCACGATGGAGCCCGACAGAGCCCGAGCAAACCCGACAGGGCCCGACAAGGCCCGACAGGGCCCGAGCAAACCTGACACGAGCTGACAAAGCCTGACAGGGCCCGACGGAGCCCGACAGGGCTTGAGCAAACCCGAAAGAGCCCGACGGAGCCTGACAGGGCTCGATGGAGCCCGACAGGGCCTGAGGAAACCCGACAGGGCCCGAGGGAGCCTGACAGGGCCCGAGCAAGCCCGAAAGGGCCCGACAGAGCCCGACAGGACCCGAGCAAACCCGACAGGGCCCGAGCAAACCCGACAGGGTTCGACAAAGCCTGACAGGGCTCGATGGAGACCGACAGGGCCCGAGGAAACCCGACAGGGCCCGACGGAGCCTGACAGGGCCCGAGCAAACCCGACAGGGCTCGACAGAGCCTTGCAGGGCCCGAGCAAACCCGACAGGGCCCGAGCAAACCTGACAGGGCACGAAGGAGCCCGACAGGGCCCGAGCAAACCCGACAAGGCCCAACGGATCCCGACAGGGCCTGAGCAAACCTGACAGGGCCCGACGGAGCCCGACAGAGCCCGAGCAAACCCGACAGGGCCCGAGCGAATCTGACAGGGCCCGACGGAGCCCGACAGGATGCGGGCAAACCCGACAGGTCCCGAGCAAACCGGACAAAGCCTGACAAGGCTGACAGGGCCCGAGCAAACCAGACAGGGCCTGACGGAGCCCGACAGGGCTCCAGCAAACCCGATAGGGCCTGACGGAGCCTGACAGGGCCCGAGTAAACCTGAAAGGGCCCGAGAGAACCTGACAGGGCCCGACGGAGCCCGACAGGGCCCGAGCAAACCCGACAGGGCTCGAGCAAACCTGACAGGGCTCGATGGAGCCCGACAGGGCCCGAGGAAACCCGACAGGGCCCCACGGAGCCCGATAGGGCCCCACGGAGCCCGACAGGGCCCGAGCAAACCCGACAGGGCCTGATGGAGCCTGACAGGGCCCGGGCAAACCCGACAGGGCACGCTGGAGCCTGACAGAGCCCGAGCAAACCCAACAGGGCCCGACAAGGCCCGACAGGGCCCGAGCAAACCTGACAGGACCTGACAAAGCCTGACAGGGCCCGACGGAGCCCAACAGGGCCTGAGCAAACCCGAAAGAGCCTGACGGAGCCTGACAGGGCTCGATAGAGTCTGACAGGGCCCGAAGAAACCCGACAGGGCCCGACGGAACCCGAGAGGGCCCGACGGAACCCGAGAGGGCCCGAGGAAATCCGACAGGGCCCGACGGAGCCCGACAGGGCCCGAGCAAACCCGAAAGGGCCCGACGGAGCCTGACAGGGCTCGATGGAGCCCGACAGGGCCCGAGGAAACCCGACAGGGCCTGATTGAGCCCGATAGGGCCCGAGCAACCCCGACAGGGCCTGACGGAGCCTGACAGGGCCCGGGCAAACCCGACAGGGCACGCTGGAGCCCGACAGAGCCCGAGCAAACCCGACAGGGCCCGACAAGGCCCGACAGGGCCCGAGCAAACCTGACACGTCCTGACAAAGCCTGACAGGGCCCGACGGAGCCCGCCAGGGCCCGAGCAAACCCGAAAGAGCCCGACGGAGCCTGACAGGGCTCAGTGGAGTCCGACAGGGCCCGAGGAAACCCGACAGGGCCCGACGGAGCCCGATAGGGCCCGAGCAAACCCGACAGGGCCCGATGGAGCCTGACAGGGCTCGAACAAACCCGACAGGGCCTGAGCAAATCCGACAGGGCCCGACGGAGCCCGACAGGGCCCGAGCAAACCCGAAAGGGCCCGACGGAGCCTGACACGGCTCGATGGAGCCCGACAGGGCCCGAGGAAACCCGACAGGGCCCCACGGAGCCCGACAGGGCCCGAGCAAACCCGACAGGGCCCGACGGAGCCCGATAGGGCCCGAGCAAACCCGACAGGGCCTGACGGAGCCCGACAGGGCCCGAGCAAACCTGAAAGGGCCCGACGAAGCCTGACAGGGCTCGATGGAGCCCGACAGGGCCCGAGGAAACCCGACAGGGCCTGAGGGAGCCCGATAGGGCCCGAGCAAACCCGACAGGGCCCGATGGAGCCCGACAGGGCTCGAACAAACCCGACAGGGCCTGAGCAAATCCGACAGGGCCCGACAGAGCCCGACAGAGCCCGACAGGGCCCGAGCAAACCCGAAAGAGCCCGACGGAGTCTGACAGGGCTCGATGGAGCCCGAGAGGGCCCGAGGAAACCCGAGAGGGCCCCAGGGAGCCCGATAGGGCCCGAGCAAACCCGACAGGGCCTGACGGAGCCCGACAGGGCCCGAGCAAACCCGACAGGGCACGATGGAGCCCGACAGAGCCCGAGCAAACCCGACAGGGCCCGACAAGGCCCGACAGGGCCCGAGCAAACCTGACAAGAGCTGACAAAGCCTGACAGGGCCCGACGGAGCCCGACAGGGCTTGAGCAAACCCGAAAGAGCCCGACGGAGCCTGACAGGGCTCGATGGAGCCCGACAGGGCCTGAGGAAACCCGACAGGGCCCGATGGAGCCTGACAGGGCCCGAGCAAGCCTGAAAGGGCCCGACAGAGCCCGACAGGACCCAAGCAAACCCGACAGGGCCCGAGCAAACCCGACAGGGTTCGACAAAGCCTGACAGGGCTCGATGGAGACCGACAGGGCCCGAGCAAACCCGACAGGGCCCGACGGAGCCTGACAGGGCCCGAGCAAACCCGACAGGGCTCGACAGAGCCTTGCAGGGCCCGAGCAAACCCGACAGGGCCCGAGCAAACCTGACAGGGCACGAAGGAGCCCGACAGGGCCCGAGCAAACCCGACAAGGCCCAACGGATCCCGACAGGGCCTGAGCAAACCTGACAGGGCCCGACGGAGCCCGACAGAGCCCGAGCAAACCCGACAGGGCCCGAGCGAATCTGACAGGGCCCGACGGAGCCCGACAGGATGCGGGCAAACCCGACAGGTCCCGAGCAAACCGGACAAAGCCTGACAAGGCTGACAGGGCCCGAGCAAACCAGACAGGGCCTGACGGAGCCCGACAGGGCTCCAGCAAACCCGATAGGGCCTGACGGAGCCTGACAGGGCCCGAGTAAACCTGAAAGGGCCCGAGAGAACCTGACAGGGCCCGACGGAGCCCGACAGGGCCCGAGCAAACCCGACAGGGCTCGAGCAAACCTGACAGGGCTCGATGGAGCCCGACAGGGCCCGAGGAAACCCGACAGGGCCCCACGGAGCCCGATAGGGCCCCACGGAGCCCGACAGGGCCCGAGCAAACCCGACAGGGCCTGATGGAGCCTGACAGGGCCCGGGCAAACCCGACAGGGCACGCTGGAGCCTGACAGAGCCCGAGCAAACCCAACAGGGCCCGACAAGGCCCGACAGGGCCCGAGCAAACCTGACAGGACCTGACAAAGCCTGACAGGGCCCGACGGAGCCCAACAGGGCCTGAGCAAACCCGAAAGAGCCTGACGGAGCCTGACAGGGCTCGATAGAGTCTGACAGGGCCCGAAGAAACCCGACAGGGCCCGACGGAACCCGAGAGGGCCCGACGGAACCCGAGAGGGCCCGAGGAAATCCGACAGGGCCCGACGGAGCCCGACAGGGCCCGAGCAAACCCGAAAGGGCCCGACGGAGCCTGACAGGGCTCGATGGAGCCCGACAGGGCCCGAGGAAACCCGACAGGGCCTGATTGAGCCCGATAGGGCCCGAGCAACCCCGACAGGGCCTGACGGAGCCTGACAGGGCCCGGGCAAACCCGACAGGGCACGCTGGAGCCCGACAGAGCCCGAGCAAACCCGACAGGGCCCGACAAGGCCCGACAGGGCCCGAGCAAACCTGACACGTCCTGACAAAGCCTGACAGGGCCCGACGGAGCCCGCCAGGGCCCGAGCAAACCCGAAAGAGCCCGACGGAGCCTGACAGGGCTCAGTGGAGTCCGACAGGGCCCGAGGAAACCCGACAGGGCCCGACGGAGCCCGATAGGGCCCGAGCAAACCCGACAGGGCCCGATGGAGCCTGACAGGGCTCGAACAAACCCGACAGGGCCTGAGCAAATCCGACAGGGCCCGACGGAGCCCGACAGGGCCCGAGCAAACCCGAAAGGGCCCGACGGAGCCTGACACGGCTCGATGGAGCCCGACAGGGCCCGAGGAAACCCGACAGGGCCCCACGGAGCCCGACAGGGCCCGAGCAAACCCGACAGGGCCCGACGGAGCCCGATAGGGCCCGAGCAAACCCGACAGGGCCTGACGGAGCCCGACAGGGCCCGAGCAAACCTGAAAGGGCCCGACGAAGCCTGACAGGGCTCGATGGAGCCCGACAGGGCCCGAGGAAACCCGACAGGGCCTGAGGGAGCCCGATAGGGCCCGAGCAAACCCGACAGGGCCCGATGGAGCCCGACAGGGCTCGAACAAACCCGACAGGGCCTGAGCAAATCCGACAGGGCCCGACAGAGCCCGACAGAGCCCGACAGGGCCCGAGCAAACCCGAAAGAGCCCGACGGAGTCTGACAGGGCTCGATGGAGCCCGAGAGGGCCCGAGGAAACCCGAGAGGGCCCCAGGGAGCCCGATAGGGCCCGAGCAAACCCGACAGGGCCTGACGGAGCCCGACAGGGCCCGAGCAAACCCGACAGGGCACGATGGAGCCCGACAGAGCCCGAGCAAACCCGACAGGGCCCGACAAGGCCCGACAGGGCCCGAGCAAACCTGACACGAGCTGACAAAGCCTGACAGGGCCCGACGGAGCCCGACAGGGCTTGAGCAAACCCGAAAGAGCCCGACGGAGCCTGACAGGGCTCGATGGAGCCCGACAGGGCCTGAGGAAACCCGACAGGGCCCGATGGAGCCTGACAGGGCCCGAGCAAGCCTGAAAGGGCCCGACAGAGCCCGACAGGACCCAAGCAAACCCGACAGGGCCCGAGCAAACCCGACAGGGTTCGACAAAGCCTGACAGGGCTCGATGGAGACCGACAGGGCCCGAGCAAACCCGACAGGGCCCGACGGAGCCTGACAGGGCCCGAGCAAACCCGACAGGGCTCGACAGAGCCTTGCAGGGCCCGAGCAAACCCGACAGGGCCCGAGCAAACCTGACAGGGCACGAAGGAGCCCGACAGGGCCCGAGCAAACCCGACAAGGCCCAACGGATCCCGACAGGGCCTGAGCAAACCTGACAGGGCCCGACGGAGCCCGACAGAGCCCGAGCAAACCCGACAGGGCCCGAGCGAATCTGACAGGGCCCGACGGAGCCCGACAGGATGCGGGCAAACCCGACAGGTCCCGAGCAAACCGGACAAAGCCTGACAAGGCCTGACAGGGCCCGAGCAAACCAGACAGGGCCTGACGGAGCCCGACAGGGCTCCAGCAAACCCGATAGGGCCTGACGGAGCCTGACAGGGCCCGAGTAAACCTGAAAGGGCCCGAGAGAACCTGACAGGGCCCGACGGAGCCCGACAGGGCCCGAGCAAACCCGACAGGGCTCGAGCAAACCTGACAGGGCTCGATGGAGCCCGACAGGGCCCGAGGAAACCCGACAGGGCCCCACGGAGCCCGATAGGGCCCCACGGAGCCCGACAGGGCCCGAGCAAACCCGACAGGGCCTGATGGAGCCTGACAGGGCCCGGGCAAACCCGACAGGGCACGCTGGAGCCTGACAGAGCCCGAGCAAACCCAACAGGGCCCGACAAGGCCCGACAGGGCCCGAGCAAACCTGACAGGACCTGACAAAGCCTGACAGGGCCCGACGGAGCCCAACAGGGCCTGAGCAAACCCGAAAGAGCCTGACGGAGCCTGACAGGGCTCGATAGAGTCCGACAGGGCCCGAAGAAGCCCGACAGGGCCCGACGGAACCCGAGAGGGCCCGACGGAACCCGAGAGGGCCCGAGGAAATCCGACAGGGCCCGACGGAGCCCGACAGGGCCCGAGCAAACCCGAAAGGGCCCGACGGAGCCTGACAGGGCTCGATGGAGCCCGACAGGGCCCGAGGAAACCCGACAGGGCCTGATTGAGCCCGATAGGGCCCGAGCAACCCCGACAGGGCCTGACGGAGCCTGACAGGGCCCGGGCAAACCCGACAGGGCACGCTGGAGCCCGACAGAGCCCGAGAAAACCCGACAGGGCCCGACAAGGCCCGACAGGGCCCGAGCAAACCTGACACGTCCTGACAAAGCCTGACAGGGCCCGACGGAGCCCGCCAGGGCCCGAGCAAACCCGAAAGAGCCCGACGGAGCCTGACAGGGCTCAGTGGAGTCGGACAGGGCCCAAGGAAACCCGACAGGGCCCGACGGAGCCCGATAGGGCCCGAGCAAACCCGACAGGGCCCGATGGAGCCTGACAGGGCTCGAACAAACCCGACAGGGCCTGAGCAAATCCGACAGGGCCCGACGGAGCCCGACAGGGCCCGAGCAAACCCGAAAGGGCCCGACGGAGCCTGACACGGCTCGATGGAGCCCGACAGGGCCCGAGGAAACCCGACAGGGCCCCACGGAGCCCGACAGGGCCCGAGCAAACCCGACAGGGCCCGACGGAGCCCGATAGGGCCCGAGCAAACCCGACAGGGCCTGACGGAGCCCGACAGGGCCCGAGCAAACCTGAAAGGGCCCGACGAAGCCTGACAGGGCTCGATGGAGCCCGACAGGGCCCGAGGAAACCCGACAGGGCCCGAGGGAGCCCGATAGGGCCCGAGCAAACCCGACAGGGCCCGATGGAGCCCGACAGGGCTCGAACAAACCCGACAGGGCCTGAGCAAATCCGACAGGGCCCGACAGAGCCCGACAGAGCCCGACAGGGCCCGAGCAAACCCGAAAGAGCCCGACGGAGCCTGACAGGGCTCGATGGAGCCCGAGAGGGCCCGAGGAAACCCGAGAGGGCCCCAGGGAGCCCGATAGGGCCCGAGCAAACCCGACAGGGCCTGACGGAGCCCGACAGGGCCCGAGCAAACCCGACAGGGCACGATGGAGCCCGACAGAGCCCGAGCAAACCCGACAGGGCCCGACAAGGCCCGACAGGGCCCGAGCAAACCTGACACGAGCTGACAAAGCCTGACAGGGCCCGACGGAGCCCGACAGGGCTTGAGCAAACCCGAAAGAGCCCGACGGAGCCTGACAGGGCTCGATGGAGCCCGACAGGGCCTGAGAAAACCCGACAGGGCCCGATGGAGCCTGACAGGGCCCGAGCAAGCCCGAAAGGGCCCGACAGAGCCCGACAGGACCCGAGCAAACCCGACAGGGCCCGAGCAAACCCGACAGGGTTCGACAAAGCCTGACAGGGCTCGATGGAGACCGACAGGGCCCGAGGAAACCCGACAGGGCCCGACGGAGCCTGACAGGGCCCGAGCAAACCCGACAGGGCTCGACAGAGCCTTGCAGGGCCCGAGCAAACCCGACGGGGCCCGAGCAAACCTGACAGGGCACGAAGGAGCCCGACAGGGCCCGAGCAAACCCGACAAGGCCCAACGGATCCCGACAGGGCCTGAGCAAACCTGACAGGGCTTGACGGAGCCCGACAGAGCCCGAGCAAACCCGACAGGGCCCGAGCGAATCTGACAGGGCCCGACGGAGCCCGACAGGATGCGGGCAAACCCGACAGGTCCCGAGCAAACCGGACAAAGCCTGACAAGGCCTGACAGGGCCCGAGCAAACCAGACAGGGCCTGACGGAGCCCGACAGGGCTCCAGCAAACCCGATAGGGCCTGACGGAGCCTGACAGGGCCCGAGTAAACCTGAAAGGGCCCGAGAGAACCTGACAGGGCCCGACGGAGCCCGACAGGGCCCGAGCAAACCCGACAGGGCTCGAGCAAACCTGACAGGGCTCGATGGAGCCCGACAGGGCCCGAGGAAACCCGACAGGGCCCCACGGAGCCCGATAGGGCCCCACGGAGCCCGACAGGGCCCGAGCAAACCCGACAGGGCCTGATGGAGCCTGACAGGGCCCGGGCAAACCCGACAGGGCACGCTGGAGCCTGACAGAGCCCGAGCAAACCCAACAGGGCCCGACAAGGCCCGACAGGGCCCGAGCAAACCTGACAGGACCTGACAAAGCCTGACAGGGCCCGACGGAGCCCAACAGGGCCTGAGCAAACCCGAAAGAGCCTGACGGAGCCTGACAGGGCTCGATAGAGTCCGACAGGGCCCGAAGAAACCCGACAGGGCCCGACGGAACCCGAGAGGGCCCGACGGAACCCGAGAGGGCCCGAGGAAATCCGACAGGGCCCGACGGAGCCCGACAGGGCCCGAGCAAACCCGAAAGGGCCCGACGGAGCCTGACAGGGCTCGATGGAGCCCGACAAGGCCCGAGGAAACCCGACAGGGCCTGATTGAGCCCGATAGGGCCCGAGCAACCCCGACAGGGCCTGACGGAGCCTGACAGGGCCCGGGCAAACCCGACAGGGCACGCTGGAGCCCGACAGAGCCCGAGAAAACCCGACAGGGCCCGACAAGGCCCGACAGGGCCCGAGCAAACCTGACACGTCCTGACAAAGCCTGACAGGGCCCGACGGAGCCCGCCAGGGCCCGAGCAAACCCGAAAGAGCCCGACGGAGCCTGACAGGGCTCAGTGGAGTCCGACAGGGCCCGAGGAAACCCGACAGGGCCCGACGGAGCCCGATAGGGCCCGAGCAAACCCGACAGGGCCCGATGGAGCCTGACAGGGCTCGAACAAACCCGACAGGGCCTGAGCAAATCCGACAGGGCCCGACGGAGCCCGACAGGGCCCGAGCAAACCCGAAAGGGCCCGACGGAGCCTGACACGGCTCGATGGAGCCCGACAGGGCCCGAGGAAACCCGACAGGGCCCCACGGAGCCCGACAGGGCCCGAGCAAACCCGACAGGGCACGCTGGAGCCCGACAGAGCCCAAGCAAACCCGACAGGGCCTGACAAGGCCCGACAGGGCCCGAGCAAACCTGACACGAGCTGACAAAGCCTGACAGGGCCCGACGGAGCCCGACAGGGCTTGAGCAAACCCGAAAGAGCCCAACGGAGCCTGACAGGGCTCGATGGAGCCCGACAGGGCCCGAGGAAACCCGACAGGGCCCCACGGAGCCCGATAGGGCCCGAGCAAACCCGACAGGGCCTGATGGAGCCTGACAGGGCCTGGGCAAACCCGACAGGGCACGCTGGAGCCCGACAGAGCCCGAGCAAACCCAACAGGGCCCGACAAGGCCCGACAGGGCCCGAGCAAACCTGACAGGACCTGACAAAGCCTAACAGGGCCCAACGGAGCCCGACAGGGCCTGAGCAAACCCGAAAGAGCCCGATGGAGCCTGACAGGGCTCGATAGAGTCCGACAGGGCCTGAGCAAACCCGACAGGGCCCGACAGAACCCGAGAGGGCCCGACGGAACCCGAGAGAGCCCGAGGAAATCCGACAGGGCTTGACAGAGCCCGACAGGACCCGAGCAAACCCGACAGGGCCCGAGCAAACCCGACAGGGTTCGACAAAGCCTGACAGGGCTCGATGGAGCCCGACAGGGCCCGAGGAAACCCGACAGGGCCCGACGGAGCCTGACAGGGCCCGAGCAAACCCGACAGGGCTCGACGGAACCCGAGAGGGCTCGACGGAACCCGAGAGGGCCCGAGGGAATCCAACAGGGCCTGACGGAGCCTGACAGGGCCCGAGCAAACCCGACAGGGCTCGACGGAGCCTGACAGGGCCCGAGCAAACCCGACAGGGCCTGAGCAAACCTGACAGGGCACGAAGGAGCCTGACAGGGCCTGAGCAAACCTGACAGGGCCCAACAGAGCCCGACAGGGCACTAGCAAATCCGACAGGGCCTGACGGAGCCTGACAGGGCCCGAGCAAACCCGACAGGGCTCGACGGAGCCTTACAGGGCCCGAGCAAACCCGACAGGGCCCGAGCAAACCTGACAGGGCACGAAGGAGCCCGACAGGGCCCGAGCAAACCCGACAAGGCCCAACGAAACCCGACAGGGCCTGAGCAAACCTGACAGGGCCCGACGGATCCCGACAGGGCACGAGCAAACCCGACAGGGCCTGACGGAGCCTGACAGGGCCCGAGCAAACCCGACAGGGCCCGAGCGAATCTGACAGGGCCCGACGGAGCCCGACAGGACGCGGGCAAACCCGACAGGTCCCGAGCAAACCCGACAGGGCCTGACAAGGCCCGACAGGGCCCGAGCAAACCTGACAGGGCCTGACGGAGCCCGACATGGCTCGAGCAAACCCGATAGGGCCTGACGGAGCCTGACAGGGCCCGAGCAAACCTGACAGGGCCCAAGAGAACCTGACAGGGCCCGACGGAGCCCGACAGGGCACGAGCTAACTCGACAGAGCCTGACGTAGCCTGACAGGGCCCGAGCAAACCCGACAGGGCCCGAGCGAAACTGACAGTGCCCGAAGGAGCCCGACAGGACGTGGGCAAACCCGACAGGGCCCGAGCAAACCCGACAGGGCCAGACAAGAACCGACAGGGCCTGAGCAAACCCGACAGGACCCGACAAAGCCTGACAGGGCTCGATGGAGCCCGACAGGGCCCAAGGAAACCTGACAGGGCCCGACGGAGCCCGATAGGGCCCGAGCAAACCCGACAGGGCCTGACGGAGCCCGACAGGGCCCGAGCAAACCTGAAAGGGCCCGACGAAGCCTGACAGGGCTCGATGGAGCCCGACAGGGCCCGAGGAAACCCGACAGGGCCCGATGGAGCCCGACAGGGCTCGAACAAACCCGACAGGGCCTGAGCAAATCCGACAGGGCCCGACAGAGCCCGACAGAGCCCGACAGGGCCCGAGCAAACCCGAAAGAGCCCGACGGAGCCTGACAGGGCTCGATGAAGCCCGAGAGGGCCCGAGGAAACCCGACAGGGCCCCAGGGAGCCCGATAGGGCCCGAGCAAACCCGACAGGGCCTGACGGAGCCCGACAGGGCCCGAGCAAACCCGACAGGGCACGATGGAGCCCGACAGAGCCCGAGCAAACCCGACAGGGCCCGACAAGGCCCGACAGGGCCCGAGCAAACCTGACACGAGCTGACAAAGCCTGACAGGGCCCGACGGAGCCCGACAGGGCTTGAGCAAACCCGAAAGAGCCCGACGGAGCCTGACAGGGCTCGATGGAGCCCGACAGGGCCTGAGGAAACCCGACAGGGCCTGATGGAGCCTGACAGGGCCCGAGCAAGCCCGAAAGGGCCCGACAGAGCCCGACAGGACCCGAGCAAACCCGACAGGGCCCGAGCAAACCCGACAGGGTTCGACAAAGCCTGACAGGGCTCGATGGAGCCCGACAGGGCCCGAGGAAACCTGACAGGGCCCGACGGAGCCTGACAGGGCCCGAGCAAACCCGACAGGGCTCGACAGAGCCTTGCAGGGCCCGAGCAAACCCGACAGGGCCCGAGCAAACCTGACAGGGCACGAAGGAGCCCGACAGGGCCCGAGCAAACCCGACAAGGCCCAACGGATCCCGACAGGGCCTGAGCAAACCTGACAGGGCCCGACGGAGCCCGACAGAGCCCGAGCAAACCCGACAGGGCCCGAGCGAATCTGACAGGGCCCGACGGAGCCCGACAGGATGCGGGCAAACCCGACAGGTCCCGAGCAAACCGGACAAAGCCTGACAAGGCCTGACAGGGCCCGAGCAAACCAGACAGGGCCTGACGGAGCCCGACAGGGCTCCAGCAAACCCGATAGGGCCTGACGGAGCCTGACAGGGCCCGAGTAAACCTGAAAGGGCCCGAGAGAACCTGACAGGGCCCGACGGAGCCCGACAGGGCCCGAGCAAACCCGACAGGGCTCGAGCAAACCTGACAGGGCTCGATGGAGCCCGACAGGGCCCGAGGAAACCCGACAGGGCCCCACGGAGCCCGATAGGGCCCGAGCAAACCCGACAGGGCTCGAGCAAACCTGACAGGGCTCGATGGAGCCCGACAGGGCCCGAGGAAACCCGACAGGGCCCCACGGAGCCCGATAGGGCCCGAGCAAACCCGACAGGGCCTGATGGAGCCTGACAGGGCCCGGGCAAACCCGACAGGGCACGCTGGAGCCTGACAGAGCCCGAGCAAACCCAACAGGGCCCGACAAGGCCCGACAGGGCCCGAGCAAACCTGACAGGACCTGACAAAGCCTGACAGGGCCCGACGGAGCCCAACAGGGCCTGAGCAAACCCGAAAGAGCCTGACGGAGCCTGACAGGGCTCGATAGAGTCCGACAGGGCCCGAAGAAACCCGACAGGGCCCGACGGAACCCGAGAGGGCCCGACGGAACCCGAGAGGGCCCGAGGAAATCCGACAGGGCCCGACGAAGCCCGACAGGGCTCGAGCAAACCCGAAAGGGCCCGACGGAGCCTGACAGGGCTCGATGGAGCCCGACAGGGCCCGAGGAAACCCGACAGGGCCTGATTGAGCCCGATAGGGCCCGAGCAACCCCGACAGGGCCTGACGGAGCCTGACAGGGCCCGGGCAAACCCGACAGGGCACGCTGGAGCCCGACAGAGCCCGAGAAAACCCGACAGGGCCCGACAAGGCCCGACAGGGCCCGAGCAAACCTGACACGTCCTGACAAAGCCTGACAGGGCCCGACGGAGCCCGCCAGGGCCCGAGCAAACCCGAAAGAGCCCGACGGAGCCTGACAGGGCTCAGTGGAGTCCGACAGGGCCCGAGGAAACCCGACAGGGCCCGACGGAGCCCGATAGGGCCCGAGCAAACCCGACAGGGCCCGATGGAGCCTGACAGGGCTCGAACAAACCCGACAGGGCCTGAGCAAATCCGACAGGGCCCGACGGAGCCCGACAGGGCCCGAGCAAACCCGAAAGGGCCCGACGGAGCCTGACACGGCTCGATGGAGCCCGACAGGGCCCGAGGAAACCCGACAGGGCCCCACGGAGCCCGACAGGGCCCGAGCAAACCCGACAGGGCCTGACGGAGCCCGATAGGGCCCGAGCAAACCCGACAGGGCCCGAGGAAACCCGACAGGGCCCGACGGAGCCCGATAGGGCCCGAGCAAACCCGACAGGGCCCGATGGAGCCTGACAGGGCTCGAACAAACCCGACAGGGCCTGAGCAAATCCGACAGGGCCCGACGGAGCCCGACAGGGCCCGAGCAAACCCGAAAGGGCCCGACGGAGCCTGACACGGCTCGATGGAGCCCGACAGGGCCCGAGGAAACCCGACAGGGCCCCACGGAGCCCGACAGGGCCCGAGCAAACCCGACAGGGCCTGACGGAGCCTGACAGGGCCCGAGCAAACCCGACAGGGCACGCTGGAGCCCGACAGAGCCCGAGCAAACCTGACAGGGCCCGACAAGGCCCGACAGGGCCCGAGCAAACCTGACACAACCTGACAAAGCCTGACAGGGCCCGACGGAGCCCGACAGGGCTTGAGCAAACCCGAAAGAGCCCAACGGAGCCTGACAGGGCTCGATGGAGCCCGACAGGGCCCGAGGAAACCCGACAGGGCCCCACGGAGCCCGATAGGGCCCGAGCAAACCCGACAGGGCCTGATGGAGCCTGACAGGGCCTGGGCAAACCCGACAGGGCACGCTGGAGCCCGACAGAGCCCGAGCAAACCCAACAGGGCCCGACAAGGCCCGACAGGGCCCGAGCAAACCTGACAGGACCTGACAAAGCCTAACAGGGCCCAACGGAGCCCGACAGGGCCTGAGCAAACCCGAAAGAGCCCGACGGAGCCTGACAGGGCTCGATAGAGTCCGACAGGGCCCGAGGAAACCCGACAGGGCCCGACAGAACCCGAGAGGGCCCGACGGAACCCGAGAGAGCCCGAGGAAATCCGACAGGGCTTGACAGAGCCCGACAGGACCCGAGCAAACCCGACAGGGCCCGAGCAAACCCGACAGGGTTCGACAAAGCCTGACAGGGCTCGATGGAGCCCGACAGGGCCCGAGGAAACCCGACAGGGCCCGACGGAGCCTGACAGGGCCCGAGCAAACCCGACAGGGCTCGACGGAACCCGAGAGGGCTCGACGGAACCCGAGAGGGCCCGAGGGAATCCAACAGGGCCTGACGGAGCCTGACAGGGCCCGAGCAAACCCGACAGGGCTCGACGGAGCCTGACAGGGCCCGAGCAAACCCGACAGGGCCTGAGCAAACCTGACAGGGCACGAAGGAGCCCGACAGGGCCTGAGCAAACCTGACAGCGCCCAACAGAGCCCGACAGGGCACTAGCAAATCCGACAGGGCCTGACGGAGCCTGACAGGGCCCGAGCAAACCCGACAGGGCTCGACGGAGCCTTACAGGGCCCGAGCAAACCCGACAGGGCCCGAGCAAACCTGACAGGGCACGAAGGAGCCCGACAGGGCCCGAGCAAACCCGACAAGGCCCAACGAAACCCGACAGGGCCTGAGCAAACCTGACAGGGCCCGACGGATCCCGACAGGGCACGAGCAAACCCGACAGGGCCTGACGGAGCCTGACAGGGCCCGAGCAAACCCGACAGGGCCCGAGCGAATCTGACAGGGCCCGACGGAGCCCGACAGGACGCGGGCAAACCCGACAGGTCCCGAGCAAACCCGACAGGGCCTGACAAGGCCCGACAGGGCCCGAGCAAACCTGACAGGGCCTGACGGAGCCCGACATGGCTCGAGCAAACCCGATAGGGCCTGACGGAGCCTGACAGGGCCCGAGCAAACCTGACAGGGCCCAAGAGAACCTGACAGGGCCCGACGGAGCCTGACAGGGCCCGACGGAGCCCGACAGGGCGCGAGCAAACCCGACAGGGCCCGAGCAAACCTGACAGGGCTCGATGGAGCCAGACAGGGCCCGAGGAAACCCGACAGGGCGCGACAGAGCCTGACAGGGCCCGAGCAAACCCGACAGGGTTCGAGGGAGCCCGACAGGGCCCGAGCAAACCCGACAGGGTCCGACGAAGCCTGACAGGGCTTCAGCAAACCCGACAGGGCCCGAGGAAACCCGACAGGACCCGAGCAAACCCGACAGGGTCCGAGGGAGCCCGACAGGGCCCGAGGAAACCGGACAGGGCCCGACAGAGCCCGACAGGGCCCGAGCAAACCCGACAGGGCCCGAGCAAACCCGACAGGGTTCGACAAAGCCTGACAGGGCTCGATGGAGCCCGACAGGGCTTGAGGAAACCCGACAGGGCTCGACGGAGCCTGACAGGGCCCGAGCAAACCCGACAGGGTTCGACGGAGCCCGACAGGGCCCGAGCAAACCCGACAGGGTCCGACGAAGCCTGACAGGGCTTCAGCAAACCCGACATGGCCCGAGCAAAACCGACAGGACCCGATCAAACCCGACAGGGTCCGAGGGAGCCCGACAGGGCCCGAGGAAACCAGACAGGGCCCGACAGATCCCGACAGGGCCCGAGCAAACCCGACAGGGCCCGAGCAAACCCAACAGGGTTCGACAAAGCCTGACAGGGCTTGATGGAGCCCGACAGGGCCCGAGGAAGCCCGACAGGGCCCGACGGAGCCTGACAGAGCCCGAGCAAACCCGACAGGGCTCGACGGAGACCGATAGGGCCCGAGCAAAGCCGACAGGGCCCGATGGAGCCCGACAGGGCTCGAACAAACCCGACAGGGCCTGAGCAAATTCAACAGGGCCCGACGGAGCCCGACAGGGCCCAAGCAAACCCGAAAGGGCCCGACGGAGACTGACACGGCTCGATGGAGCCCGACAGGGCCCGAGGAAACCCGACAGGGCCCCACGGAGCCCGATAGGGCCCGAGCAAACCCGACAGGGCCTGACGGAGCCCGACAGGGCCCGAGCAAACCCGACAGGGCACGCTGGAGCCCGACAGAGCCCAAGCAAACCCGACAGGGCCCGACAAGGCTTGACAGGGCCCGAGCAAACCTGACACGACCTGACAAAGCCTGACAGGGCCCGGCGGAGCCCAACAGGGCTTGAGCAAACCCGAAAGAGCCCGACGGAGCCTGACAGGGCTCGATGGAGCCCGACAGGGCCCGAGGAAACCCGACAGGGCCCCACGGAGCCCGATACGGCCCGAGCAAACCCGACAGGGCCTGATGGAGCCTGACAGGGCCCGGGCAAACCCGACAGGGCACGCTGGAGCCCGACAGAGCCCGAGCAATCCCAACAGGGCCCGACAAGGCCCGACAGGGCCCGAGCAAACCTGACAGGACCTGACAAAGCCTGACAGGGCCCGACGGAGCCCGACAGGGCCCGAGCAAACCCGAAAGGGCCCGACGGAGCCTGACAGGGCTCGATGGAGCCCGACAGGGCCCGAGGAAACCCGACAGGGCCTGATTGAGCCCGATAGGGCCCGAGCAACCCCGACAGGGCCTGACGGAGCCTGACAGGGCCCGAGCAAACCCGACAGGGCACGCTGGAGCCCGACAGAGCCCGAGCAAACCCGACAGGGCCCGACAAGGCCCGACAGGGCCCGAGCAAACCTGACACGTCCTGACAAAGCCTGACAGGGCCCGACGGAGCCCGCCAGGGCCCGAGCAAACCCGAAAGAGCCCGACGGAGCCTGACAGGGCTCAGTGGAGTCCGACAGGGCCCGAGGAAACCCGACAGGGCCCGACGGAGCCCGATAGGGCCCGAGCAAACCCGACAGGGCCCGATGGAGCCTGACAGGGCTCGAACAAACCCGACAGGGCCTGAGCAAATCCGACAGGGCCCGACGGAGCCCGACAGGGCCCGAGCAAACCCGAAAGGGCCCGACGGAGCCTGACACGGCTCGATGGAGCCCGACAGGGCCCGAGGAAACCCGACAGGGCCCCACGGAGCCCGACAGGGCCCGAGCAAACCCGACAGGGCCTGACGGAGCCCGACAGGGCCCGAGCAAACCCGACAGGGCACGCTGGAGCCCGACAGAGCCCGAGCAAACCCGACAGGGCCTGACAAGGCCCGACAGGGCCCGAGCAAACCTGACACGACCTGACAAAGCCTGACAGGGCCCGACGGAGCCCGACAGGGCTTGAGCAAACCCGAAAGAGCCCAACGGAGCCTGACAGGGCTCGATGGAGCCCGACAGGGCCCGAGGAAACCCGACAGGGCCCCACGGAGCCCGATAGGGCCCGAGCAAACCCGACAGGGCCTGATGGAGCCTGACAGGGCCTGGGCAAACCCGACAGGGCACGCTGGAGCCCGACAGAGCCCGAGCAAACCCAACAGGGCCCGACAAGGCCCGACAGGGCCCGAGCAAACCTGACAGGACCTGACAAAGCCTAACAGGGCCCAACGGAGCCCGACAGGGCCTGAGCAAACCCGAAAGAGCCCGACGGAGCCTGACAGGGCTCGATAGAGTCCGACAGGGCCCGAGGAAACCCGACAGGGCCCGACAGAACCCGAGAGGGCCCGACGGAACCCGAGAGAGCCCGAGGAAATCCGACAGGGCTTGACAGAGCCCGACAGGACCCGAGCAAACCCGACAGGGCCCGAGCAAACCCGACAGGGTTCGACAAAGCCTGACAGGGCTCGATGGAGCCCGACAGGGCCCGAGGAAACCCGACAGGGCCCGACGGAGCCTGACAGGGCCCGAGCAAACCCGACAGGGCTTGACGGAACCCGAGAGGGCTCGACGGAACCCGAGAGGGCCCGAGGGAATCCAACAGGGCCTGACGGAGCCTGACAGGGCCCGAGCAAACCCGACAGGGCTCGACGGAGCCTGACAGGGCCCGAGCAAACCCGACAGGGCCTGAGCAAACCTGACAGGGCACGAAGGAGCCCGACAGGGCCTGAGCAAACCTGACAGGGCCCAACAGAGCCCGACATGGCACTAGCAAATCCGACAGGGCCTGACGGAGCCTGACAGGGCCCGAGCAAACCCGACAGGGCTCGACGGAGCCTTACAGGGCCCGAGCAAACCCGACAGGGCCCGAGCAAACCTGACAGGGCACGAAGGAGCCCGACAGGGCCCGAGCAAACCCGACAAGGCCCAACGAAACCCGACAGGGCCTGAGCAAACCTGACAGGGCCCGACGGATCCCGACAGGGCACGAGCAAACCCGACAGGGCCTGACGGAGCCTGACAGGGCCCGAGCAAACCCGACAGGGCCTGAGCGAATCTGACAGGGCCCGACGGAGCCCGACAGGACGCGGGCAAACCCGACAGGTCCCGAGCAAACCCGACAGGGCCTGACAAGGCCCGACAGGGCCCGAGCAAACCTGACAGGGCCTGACGGAGCCCGACATGGCTCGAGCAAACCCGATAGGGCCTGACGGAGCCTGACAGGGCCCGAGCAAACCTGACAGGGCCCAAGAGAACCTGACAGGGCCCGACGGAGCCCGACAGGGCGCGAGCAAACCCGACAGGGCCCGAGCAAACCTGACAGGGCTCGATGGAGCCAGACAGGGCCCGAGGAAACCCGACAGGGCGCGACAGAGCCTGACAGGGCCCGAGCAAACCCGACAGGGTTCGAGGGAGCCCGACAGGGCCCGAGCAAACCCGACAGGGTCCGACGAAGCCTGACAGGGCTTCAGCAAACCCGACAGGGCCCGAGGAAACCCGACAGGACCCGAGCAAACCCGACAGGGTCCGAGGGAGCCCGACAGGGCCCGAGGAAACCGGACAGGGCCCGACAGAGCCCGACAGGGCCCGAGCAAACCCGACAGGGCCCGAGCAAACCCGACAGGGTTCGACAAAGCCTGACAGGGCTCGATGGAGCCCGACAGGGCCCGAGGAAACCCGACAGGGCCCGACGGAGCCTGACAGGGCCCGAGCAAACCCGACAGGGCCTGAGCAAACCTGACAGGGCACGAAGGAGCCCGACAGGGCCTGAGCAAACCTGACAGGGCCCAACAGAGCCCGACAGGGCACTAGCAAATCCGACAGGGCCTGACGGAGCCTGACAGGGCCCGAGCAAACCCGACAGGGCTCGACGGAGCCTTACGGGGCCCGAGCAAACCCGACAGGGCCCGAGCAAACCTGACAGGGCACGAAGGAGCCCGACAGGGCCCGAGCAAACCCGACAAGGCCCAACGAAACCCGACAGGGCCTGAGCAAACCTGACAGGGCCCGACGGATCCCGACAGGGCACGAGCAAACCCGACAGGGCCTGACGGAGCCTGACAGGGCCCGAGCAAACCCGACAGGGCCCGAGCGAATCTGACAGGGCCCGACGGAGCCCGACAGGACGCGGGCAAACCCGACAGGTCCCGAGCAAACCCGACAGGGCCTGACAAGGCCCGACAGGGCCCGAGCAAACCTGACAGGGCCTGACGGAGCCCGA
This sequence comes from Patagioenas fasciata, assembly GCF_037038585.1. Lineage (NCBI taxonomy): Eukaryota > Metazoa > Chordata > Aves > Columbiformes > Columbidae > Patagioenas > Patagioenas fasciata. The sequence continues at coordinate 2,356,125 of NC_092545.1, forward strand.
CATGGCTCGAGCAAACCCGATAGGGCCTGACGGAGCCTGACAGGGCCCGAGCAAACCTGACAGGGCCCAAGAGAACCTGACAGGGCCCGACGGAGCCCGACAGGGCGCGAGCAAACCCGACAGGGCCCGAGCAAACCTGACAGGGCTCGATGGAGCCAGACAGGGCCCGAGGAAACCCGACAGGGCGCGACAGAGCCTGACAGGGCCCGAGCAAACCCGACAGGGTTCGAGGGAGCCCGACAGGGCCCGAGCAAACCCGACAGGGTCCGACGAAGCCTGACAGGGCTTCAGCAAACCCGACAGGGCCCGAGGAAACCCGACAGGACCCGAGCAAACCCGACAGGGTCCGAGGGAGCCCGACAGGGCCCGAGGAAACCGGACAGGGCCCGACAGAGCCCGACAGGGCCCGAGCAAACCCGACAGGGCCCGAGCAAACCCGACAGGGTTCGACAAAGCCTGACAGGGCTCGATGGAGCCCGACAGGGCCCGAGGAAACCCGACAGGGCCCGACGGAGCCTGACAGGGCCCGAGCAAACCCGACAGGGCCTGAGCAAACCTGACAGGACCTGACAAAGCCTAACAGGGCCCAACGGAGCCCGACAGGGCCTGAGCAAACCCGAAAGAGCCCGACGGAGCCTGACAGGGCTCGATAGAGTCCGACAGGGCCCGAGGAAACCCGACAGGGCCCGACAGAACCCGAGAGGGCCCGACGGAACCCGAGAGAGCCCGAGGAAATCCGACAGGGCTTGACAGAGCCCGACAGGACCCGAGCAAACCCGACAGGGCCCGAGCAAACCCGACAGGGTTCGACAAAGCCTGACAGGGCTCGATGGAGCCCGACAGGGCCCGAGGAAACCCGACAGGGCCCGACGGAGCCTGACAGGGCCCGAGCAAACCCGACAGGGCTTGACGGAACCCGAGAGGGCTCGACGGAACCCGAGAGGGCCCGAGGGAATCCAACAGGGCCTGACGGAGCCTGACAGGGCCCGAGCAAACCCGACAGGGCTCGACGGAGCCTGACAGGGCCCGAGCAAACCCGACAGGGCCTGAGCAAACCTGACAGGGCACGAAGGAGCCCGACAGGGCCTGAGCAAACCTGACAGGGCCCAACAGAGCCCGACATGGCACTAGCAAATCCGACAGGGCCTGACGGAGCCTGACAGGGCCCGAGCAAACCCGACAGGGCTCGACGGAGCCTTACAGGGCCCGAGCAAACCCGACAGGGCCCGAGCAAACCTGACAGGGCACGAAGGAGCCCGACAGGGCCCGAGCAAACCCGACAAGGCCCAACGAAACCCGACAGGGCCTGAGCAAACCTGACAGGGCCCGACGGATCCCGACAGGGCACGAGCAAACCCGACAGGGCCTGACGGAGCCTGACAGGGCCCGAGCAAACCCGACAGGGCCTGAGCGAATCTGACAGGGCCCGACGGAGCCCGACAGGACGCGGGCAAACCCGACAGGTCCCGAGCAAACCCGACAGGGCCTGACAAGGCCCGACAGGGCCCGAGCAAACCTGACAGGGCCTGACGGAGCCTGACATGGCTCGAGCAAACCCGATAGGGCCTGACGGAGCCTGACAGGGCCCGAGCAAACCTGACAGGGCCCAAGAGAACCTGACAGGGCCCGACGGAGCCCGACAGGGCGCGAGCAAACCCGACAGGGCCCGAGCAAACCTGACAGGGCTCGATGGAGCCAGACAGGGCCCGAGGAAACCCGACAGGGCGCGACAGAGCCTGACAGGGCCCGAGCAAACCCGACAGGGTTCGAGGGAGCCCGACAGGGCCCGAGCAAACCCGACAGGGTCCGACGAAGCCTGACAGGGCTTCAGCAAACCCGACAGGGCCCGAGGAAACCCGACAGGACCCGAGCAAACCCGACAGGGTCCGAGGGAGCCCGACAGGGCCCGAGGAAACCGGACAGGGCCCGACAGAGCCCGACAGGGCCCGAGCAAACCCGACAGGGCCCGAGCAAACCCGACAGGGTTCGACAAAGCCTGACAGGGCTCGATGGAGCCCGACAGGGCCCGAGGAAACCCGACAGGGCCCGACGGAGCCTGACAGGGCCCGAGCAAACCCGACAGGGCCTGAGCAAACCTGACAGGGCACGAAGGAGCCCGACAGGGCCTGAGCAAACCTGACAGGGCCCAACAGAGCCCGACAGGGCACTAGCAAATCCGACAGGGCCTGACGGAGCCTGACAGGGCCCGAGCTTACCCGACAGGGCTCGACGGAGCCTTACGGGGCCCGAGCAAACCCGACAGGGCCCGAGCAAACCTGACAGGGCACGAAGGAGCCCGACAGGGCCCGAGCAAACCCGACAAGGCCCAACGAAACCCGACAGGGCCTGAGCAAACCTGACAGGGCCCGACGGATCCCGACAGGGCACGAGCAAACCCGACAGGGCCTGACGGAGCCTGACAGGGCCCGAGCAAACCCGACAGGGCCCGAGCGAATCTGACAGGGCCCGACGGAGCCCGACAGGACGCGGGCAAACCCGACAGGTCCCGAGCAAACCCGACAGGGCCTGACAAGGCCCGACAGGGCCCGAGCAAACCTGACAGGGCCTGACGGAGCCCGACATGGCTCGAGCAAACCCGATAGGGCCTGACGGAGCCTGACAGGGCCCGAGCAAACCTGACAGGGCCCAAGAGAACCTGACAGGGCCCGACGGAGCCCGACAGGGCGCGAGCAAACCCGACAGGGCCCGAGCAAACCTGACAGGGCTCAATGGAGCCAGACAGGGCCCGAGGAAACCCGACAGGGCGCGACAGAGCCTGACAGGGCCCGAGCAAACCCGACAGGGTTCGAGGGAGCCCGACAGGGCCCGAGCAAACCCGACAGGGTCCGACGAAGCCTGACAGGGCTTCAGCAAACCCGACAGGGCCCGAGGAAACCCGACAGGACCCGAGCAAACCCGACAGGGTCCGAGGGAGCCCGACAGGGCCCGAGGAAACCGGACAGGGCCCGACAGAGCCCGACAGGGCCCGAGCAAACCCGACAGGGCCCGAGCAAACCCGACAGGGTTCGACAAAGCCTGACAGGGCTCGATGGAGCCCGACAGGGCCCGAGGAAACCCGACAGGGCCCGACGGAGCCTGACAGGGCCCGAGCAAACCCGACAGGGCCTGAGCAAACCTGACAGGGCACGAAGGAGCCCGACAGGGCCTGAGCAAACCTGACAGGGCCCAACAGAGCCCGACAGGGCACTAGCAAATCCGACAGGGCCTGACGGAGCCTGACAGGGCCCGAGCAAACCCGACAGGGCTCGACGGAGCCTTACAGGGCCCGAGCAAACCCGACAGGGCCCGAGCAAACCTGACAGGGCACGAAGGAGCCCGACAGGGCCCGAGCAAACCCGACAAGGCCCAACGAAACCCGACAGGGCCTGAGCAAACCTGACAGGGCCCGACGGATCCCGACAGGGCACGAGCAAACCCGACAGGGCCTGACGGAGCCTGACAGGGCCCGAGCAAACCCGACAGGGCCCGAGCGAATCTGACAGGGCCCGACGGAGCCCGACAGGACGCGGGCAAACCCGACAGGTCCCGAGCAAACCCGACAGGGCCTGACAAGGCCCGACAGGGCCCGAGCAAACCTGACAGGGCCTGACGGAGCCCGACATGGCTCGAGCAAACCCGATAGGGCCTGACGGAGCCTGACAGGGCCCGAGCAAACCTGACAGGGCCCAAGAGAACCTGACAGGGCCCGACGGAGCCCGACAGGGCGCGAGCAAACCCGACAGGGCCCGAGGAAACCTGGCAGGGCTCGATGGAGCCAGACAGGGCCCGAGGAAACCCGACAGGGCGCGACAGAGCCTGACAGGGCCCGAGCAAACCCGACAGGGTTCGAGGGAGCCCGACAGGGCCCGAGCAAACCCGACAGGGTCCGACGAAGCCTGACAGGGCTTCAGCAAACCCGACAGGGCCCGAGGAAACCCGACAGGACCCGAGCAAACCCGACAGGGTCCGAGGGAGCCCGACAGGGCCCGAGGAAACCGGACAGGGCCCGACAGAGCCCGACAGGGCCCGAGCAAACCCGACAGGGCCCGAGCAAACCCGACAGGGTTCGACAAAGCCTGACAGGGCTCGATGGAGCCCGACAGGGCCCGAGGAAACCCGACAGGGCCCGACGGAGCCTGACAGGGCCCGAGCAAACCCGACAGGGCCTGAGCAAACCTGACAGGGCACGAAGGAGCCCGACAGGGCCTGAGCAAACCTGACAGGGCCTAACAGAGCCCGACAGGGCACTAGCAAATCCGACAGGGCCTGACGGAGCCTGACAGGGCCCGAGCAAACCCGACAGGGCTCGACGGAGCCTTACGGGGCCCGAGCAAACCCGACAGGGCCCGAGCAAACCTGACAGGGCACGAAGGAGCCCGACAGGGCCCGAGCAAACCCGACAAGGCCCAACGAAACCCGACAGGGCCTGAGCAAACCTGACAGGGCCCGACGGATCCCGACAGGGCACGAGCAAACCCGACAGGGCCTGACGGAGCCTGACAGGGCCCGAGCAAACCCGACAGGGCCCGAGCGAATCTGACAGGGCCCGACGGAGCCCGACAGGACGCGGGCAAACCCGACAGGTCCCGAGCAAACCCGACAGGGCCTGACAAGGCCCGACAGGGCCCGAGCAAACCTGACAGGGCCTGACGGAGCCCGACATGGCTCGAGCAAACCCGATAGGGCCTGACGGAGCCTGACAGGGCCCGAGCAAACCTGACAGGGCCCAAGAGAACCTGACAGGGCCCGACGGAGCCCGACAGGGCGCGAGCAAACCCGACAGGGCCCGAGCAAACCTGACAGGGCTCGATGGAGCCAGACAGGGCCCGAGGAAACCCGACAGGGCGCGACAGAGCCTGACAGGGCCCGAGCAAACCCGACAGGGTTCGAGGGAGCCCGACAGGGCCCGAGCAAACCCGACAGGGTCCGACGAAGCCTGACAGGGCTTCAGCAAACCCGACAGGGCCCGAGGAAACCCGACAGGACCCGAGCAAACCCGACAGGGTCCGAGGGAGCCCGACAGGGCCCGAGGAAACCGGACAGGGCCCGACAGAGCCCGACAGGGCCCGAGCAAACCCGACAGGGCCCGAGCAAACCCGACAGGGTTCGACAAAGCCTGACAGGGCTCGATGGAGCCCGACAGGGCCCGAGGAAACCCGACAGGGCCCGACGGAGCCTGACAGGGCCCGAGCAAACCCGACAGGGCCTGAGCAAACCTGACAGGGCACGAAGGAGCCCGACAGGGCCTGAGCAAACCTGACAGGGCCCAACAGAGCCCGACAGGGCACTAGCAAATCCGACAGGGCCTGACGGAGCCTGACAGGGCCCGAGCAAACCCGACAGGGCTCGACGGAGCCTTACAGGGCCCGAGCAAACCCGACAGGGCCCGAGCAAACCTGACAGGGCACGAAGGAGCCCGACAGGGCCCGAGCAAACCCGACAAGGCCCAACGAAACCCGACAGGGCCTGAGCAAACCTGACAGGGCCCGACGGATCCCGACAGGGCACGAGCAAACCCGACAGGGCCTGACGGAGCCTGACAGGGCCCGAGCAAACCCGACAGGGCCCGAGCGAATCTGACAGGGCCCGACGGAGCCCGACAGGACGCGGGCAAACCCGACAGGTCCCGAGCAAACCCGACAGGGCCTGACAAGGCCCGACAGGGCCCGAGCAAACCTGACAGGGCCTGACGGAGCCCGACATGGCTCGAGCAAACCCGATAGGGCCTGACGGAGCCTGACAGGGCCCGAGCAAACCTGACAGGGCCCAAGAGAACCTGACAGGGCCCGACGGAGCCCGACAGGGCGCGAGCAAACCCGACAGGGCCCGAGGAAACCTGGCAGGGCTCGATGGAGCCAGACAGGGCCCGAGGAAACCCGACAGGGCGCGACAGAGCCTGACAGGGCCCGAGCAAACCCGACAGGGTTCGAGGGAGCCCGACAGGGCCCGAGCAAACCCGACAGGGTCCGACGAAGCCTGACAGGGCTTCAGCAAACCCGACAGGGCCCGAGGAAACCCGACAGGACCCGAGCAAACCCGACAGGGTCCGAGGGAGCCCGACAGGGCCCGAGGAAACCGGACAGGGCCCGACAGAGCCCGACAGGGCCCGAGCAAACCCGACAGGGCCCGAGCAAACCCGACAGGGTTCGACAAAGCCTGACAGGGCTCGATGGAGCCCGACAGGGCCCGAGGAAACCCGACAGGGCCCGACGGAGCCTGACAGGGCCCGAGCAAACCCGACAGGGCCTGAGCAAACCTGACAGGGCACGAAGGAGCCCGACAGGGCCTGAGCAAACCTGACAGGGCCCAACAGAGCCCGACAGGGCACTAGCAAATCCGACAGGGCCTGACGGAGCCTGACAGGGCCCGAGCAAACCCGACAGGGCTCGACGGAGCCTTACGGGGCCCGAGCAAACCCGACAGGGCCCGAGCAAACCTGACAGGGCACGAAGGAGCCCGACAGGGCCCGAGCAAACCCGACAAGGCCCAACGAAACCCGACAGGGCCTGAGCAAACCTGACAGGGCCCGACGGATCCCGACAGGGCACGAGCAAACCCGACAGGGCCTGACGGAGCCTGACAGGGCCCGAGCAAACCCGACAGGGCCCGAGCGAATCTGACAGGGCCCGACGGAGCCCGACAGGACGCGGGCAAACCCGACAGGTCCCGAGCAAACCCGACAGGGCCTGACAAGGCCCGACAGGGCCCGAGCAAACCTGACAGGGCCTGACGGAGCCCGACATGGCTCGAGCAAACCCGATAGGGCCTGACGGAGCCTGACAGGGCCCGAGCAAACCTGACAGGGCCCAAGAGAACCTGACAGGGCCCGACGGAGCCCGACAGGGCGCGAGCAAACCCGACAGGGCCCGAGCAAACCTGACAGGGCTCGATGGAGCCAGACAGGGCCCGAGGAAACCCGACAGGGCGCGACAGAGCCTGACAGGGCCCGAGCAAACCCGACAGGGTTCGAGGGAGCCCGACAGGGCCCGAGCAAACCCGACAGGGTCCGACGAAGCCTGACAGGGCTTCAGCAAACCCGACAGGGCCCGAGGAAACCCGACAGGACCCGAGCAAACCCGACAGGGTCCGAGGGAGCCCGACAGGGCCCGAGGAAACCGGACAGGGCCCGACAGAGCCCGACAGGGCCCGAGCAAACCCGACAGGGCCCGAGCAAACCCGACAGGGTTCGACAAAGCCTGACAGGGCTCGATGGAGCCCGACAGGGCCCGAGGAAACCCGACAGGGCCCGACGGAGCCTGACAGGGCCCGAGCAAACCCGACAGGGCCTGAGCAAACCTGACAGGGCACGAAGGAGCCCGACAGGGCCTGAGCAAACCTGACAGGGCCCAACAGAGCCCGACAGGGCACTAGCAAATCCGACAGGGCCTGACGGAGCCTGACAGGGCCCGAGCAAACCCGACAGGGCTCGACGGAGCCTTACAGGGCCCGAGCAAACCCGACAGGGCCCGAGCAAACCTGACAGGGCACGAAGGAGCCCGACAGGGCCCGAGCAAACCCGACAAGGCCCAACGAAACCCGACAGGGCCTGAGCAAACCTGACAGGGCCCGACGGATCCCGACAGGGCACGAGCAAACCCGACAGGGCCTGACGGAGCCTGACAGGGCCCGAGCAAACCCGACAGGGCCCGAGCGAATCTGACAGGGCCCGACGGAGCCCGACAGGACGCGGGCAAACCCGACAGGTCCCGAGCAAACCTGACAGGGCCTGACAAGGCCCGACATGGCTCGAGCAAACCCGATAGGGCCTGACGGAGCCTGACAGGGCCCGAGCAAACCTGACAGGGCCCAAGAGAACCTGACAGGGCCCGACGGAGCCCGACAGGTCGCGAGCAAACCCGACAGGGCCCGAGCAAACCTGGCAGGGCTCGATGGAGCCAGACAGGGCCCGAGGAAACCCGACAGGGCGCGACAGAGCCTGACAGGGCCCGAGCAAACCCGACAGGGTTCGAGGGAGCCCGACAGGGCCCGAGCAAACCCGACAGGGTCCGACGAAGCCTGACAGGGCTTCAGCAAACCCGACAGGGCCCGAGGAAACCCGACAGGACCCGAGCAAACCCGACAGGGTCCGAGGGAGCCCGACAGGGCCCAAGGAAACCGGACAGGGCCCGTCAGAGCCCGACAGGGCCCGAGCAAACCCGACAGGGCCCGAGCAAACCCGACAGGGTTCGACAAAGCCTGACAGGGCTCGATGGAGCCCGACAGGGCCCGAGGAAACCCGACAGGGCCCGACGGAGCCTGACAGGGCCCGAGCAAACCCGACAGGGTTCGACGGAGCCCGACAGGGCCCGAGCAAACCCGACAGGGTCCGACGAAGCCTGACAGGGCTTCAGCAAACCCGACAGGGCCCGAGCAAAACCGACAGGACCCGAGCAAACCCGACAGGGTCCGAGGGAGCCCGACAGGGCCCGAGGAAACCAGACAGGGCCCGACAGATCCCGACAGGGCCCGAGCAAACCCGACAGGGCCCGAGCAAACCCAACAGGGTTCGACAAAGCCTGACAGGGCTTGATGGAGCCCGACAGGGCCCGAGGAAGCCCGACAGGGCCCGACGGAGCCTGACAGAGCCCGAGCAAACCCGACAGGGCTCGACGGAGCCCGATAGGGCCCGAGCAAACCCGACAGGGCCCGATGGAGCCCGACAGGGCTCGAACAAACCCGACAGGGCCTGAGCAAATTCAACAGGGCCCGACGGAGCCCGACAGGGCCCAAGCAAACCCGAAAGGGCCCGACGGAGACTGACACGGCTCGATGGAGCCCGACAGGGCCCGAGGAAACCCGACAGTGCCCCACGGAGCCCGATAGGGCCCGAGCAAACCCGACAGGGCCTGACGGAGCCCGACAGGGCCCGAGCAAACCCGACAGGGCACGCTGGAGCCCGACAGAGCCCAAGCAAACCCGACAGGGCCCGACAAGGCTTGACAGGGCCCGAGCAAACCTGACACGACCTGACAAAGCCTGACAGGGCTTGGCGGAGCCCAACAGGGCTTGAGCAAACCCGAAAGAACCCGACGGAGCCTGACAGGGCTCGATGGAGCCCGACAGGGCCCGAGGAAACCCGACAGGGCCCCACGGAGCCCGATACGGCCCGAGCAAACCCGACAGGGCCTGATGGAGCCTGACAGGGCCCGGGCAAACCCGACAGGGCACGCTGGAGCCCGACAGAGCCCGAGCAAACCCAACAGGGCCCGACAAGGCCCGACAGGGCCCGAGCAAACCTGACAGGACCTGACAAAGCCTGACAGGGCCCGACGGAGCCCGACAGGGCCTGAGCAAACCCGAAAGAGCCCGACGGAGCCTGACAGTGCTCGATAGAGTCCGACAGGGCCCGAGGAAACCCGACAGGACCCGACGGAACCCGAGAGGGCCCGACAGAACCCGAGAGGGCCCGAGGAAATCCGACAGGGCTTGACAGAGCCCGACAGGACCCGAGCAAACCCGACAGGGCCCGAGCAAACCCGACAGGGTTCGACAAAGCCTGACAGGGCTCGATGGAGCCCGACAGGGCCCGAGGAAACCCGACAGGGCCCGACGGAGCCTGACAGGGCCCGAGCAAACCCGACAGGGCTCGACGGAGCCTTACAGGGCCCGAGCAAACCCGACAGGGCCCGAGCAAACCTGACAGGGCACGAAGGAGCCCGACAGGGCCCGAGCAAACCCGACAAGGCCCAACGAAACCCGACAGGGCCTGAGCAAACCTGACAGGGCCCGACGGAGCCCGACAGGGCACGAGCAAACCCGACAGGGCCTGACGGAGCCTGACAGGGCCCGAGCAAACCCGACAGGGCCCGAGCGAATCTGACAGGGCCTGACGGAGCCCGACAGGACGCGGGCAAACCCGACAGGTCCCGAGCAAACCCGACAGGGCCTGACAAGGCCCGACAGGGCCCGAGCAAACCTGACAGGGCCTGACGGAGCCCGACAGGGCTCGAGCAAACCCGATAGGGCCTGACGGAGCCTGACAGGGCCCGAGGAAACCCGACAGGGCGCGACAGAGCCTGACAGGGCCCGAGCAAACCCGACAGGGTTCGACGGAGCCCGACAGGGCCCGAGCAAACCCGACAGGGTCCGACGAAGCCTGACAGGGCTTCAGCAAACTCGACAGGGCCCAAGGAAACCCGACAGGACCCGAGCAAACCCGACAGGGTCCGAGGGAGCCCGACAGGGCCCGAGGAAACCGGACAGGGCCCGACAGAGCCCGACAGGGCCCGAGCAAACCCGACAGGGCCCGAGCAAACCCGACAGGGTTCGACAAAGCCTGACAGGGCTCGATGGAGCCCGACAGGGCCCGAGGAAACCCGACAGGGCCCGACGGAGCCTGACAGGGCCCGAGCAAACCCGACAGGGCTCGACGGAGCCTTACAGGGCCCGAGCAAACCCGACAGGGCCCGAGCAAACCTGACAGTGCACGAAGGAGCCCGACAGGGCCCGAGCAAACCCGACAAGGCCCGACGAAAACCGACAGGGTCTGAGCAAACCTGACAGGGCCCGACGTAGCCCGACAGGACGTGGGCAAACCCGACAGGGCCCGAGCAAACCCGACAGGGCCAGACAAGACCCGACAGGTCCTGAGCAAACCCGACAGGACCCGACAAAGCCTGACAGGGCTCGATGGAGCCCGACAGGGCCCAAGGAAACCCGACAGGGCCCGACGGAGCCCGATAGGGCCCGAGCAAACCCGACAGGGCCTGACGGAGCCCGACAGGGCCCGAGAAAACCTGAAAGGGCCCGACGAAGCCTGACAGGGCTCGATGGAGCCCGACAGGGCCCGAGGAAACCCGACAGGGCCCGACGGAGCCCGATAGGGCCCGAGCAAACCCGACAGGGCCCGACGGAGCCCGACAGGGCACGAGCTAACTCGACAGAGCCTGACGTAGCCTGACAGGGCCCGAGCAAACCCGACAGGGCCCGAGCGAAACTGACAGGGCCCGACGGAGCCCGACAGGACGTGGGCAAACCCGACAGGGCCCGAGCAAACCCGACAGGGCCAGACAAGACCCGACAGGGCCTGAGCAAACCCGACAGGACCCGACAAAGCCTGACAGGGCTCGATGGAGCCCGACAGGGCCCAAGGAAACCCGACAGGGCCCGAAGGGAGCCAGATAGGGCCCGAGCAAACCCGACAGGGCCTGACGGAGCCCGACAGGGCCCGAGAAAACCTGAAAGGGCCCGACGAAGCCTGACAGGGCTCGATGGAGCCCGACAGGGCCCGAGGAAACCCGACAGGGCCCGACGGAGCCCGATAGGGCTCGAGCAAACCCGACAGGGCCCGATGGAGCCCGACAGGGCTCGAACAAACCCGACAGGGCCTGAGCAAATCCGACAGGGCCCGACAGAGCCCGACAGAGCCCGACAGGGCCCGAGCAAACCCGAAAGGGCCCGACGGAGCCTGACAGGGCTCGATGGAGCCCGACAGGGCCCGAGGAAACGCGACAGGGCCCCAGGGAGCCCGATAGGGCCCGAGCAAACCCGACAGGGCCTGACGGAGCCCGACAGGGCCCGAGCAAACCCGACAGGGCACGCTGGAGCCCGACAGAGCCCGAGCAAACCCGACAGGGCCCGACAAGGCCCGACAGGGCCCGAGCAAACCTGACACGACCTGACAAAGCCTGACAGGGCCCGACGGAGCCCAACAGGGCTTGAGCAAACCCGAAAGAGCCTGACGGAGCCTGACAGGGCTCGATGGAGCCCGACAGGGCCTGAGGAAACCTGACAGGGCCCGACGGAGCCTGACAGGGCCCGAGCAAACCCGAAAGGGCCCGACAGAGCCCGACAGGACCCGAGCAAATCCGACAGGGCCCGAGCAAACCCGACAGGGTTCGACAAAGCCTGACAGGGCTCGATGGAGACCGACAGGGCCCGAGGAAACCCGACAGGGCCCGACGGAGCCTGACAGGGCCTGAGCAAACCCGACAGGGCTCGACAGAGCCTTGCAGGGCCCGAGCAAACCCGACAGGGCCCGAGCAAACCTGACAGGGCTCGATGGAGCCCGACAGGGCCCGAGCAAACCCGACAAGGCCCAACGGATCCCGACAGGGCCTGAGCAAACCTGACAGGGCCCGACGGAGCCCGACAGAGCCCGAGCAAACCCGACAGGGCCCTAGCGAATCTGACAAGGCCCGACGGAGCCCGACAGGATGCAGGCAAACCCGACAGGTCCCGAGCAAACCCGACAAAGCCTGACAAGGCCCGACAGGGCCCGAGCAAACCTGACAGGGCCTGACGGAGCCCGACAGGGCTCGAGCAAACGCGATAGGGCCTGACGGAGCCTGACAGGGCCCGAGCAAACCTGAAAGGGCCCGAGAGAACCTGACAGGGCCCGACGGAGCCCGACAGGGCGCGAGCAAACCCGACAGGGGCTAACAAGGCCCGACAGGGCCTGAGCAAACCCGACAGGACCCGCCAAAGCCTGATAGGGTCCGATGGAGCCCGACAGGGCCCGAGCAAACGCGACAGGGCTCGAGCAAACCTGACAGGGCTCGATGGAGCCCGACAGGGCCCGAGGAAACCCGACAGGGCCCCACGGAGCCTGATAGGGCCCGAGCAAACCCGACAGGGCCTGATGGAGCCTGACAGGGCCCGGGCAAACCCGACAGGGCACGCTGGAGCCCAACAGAGCCCGAGCAAACCCAACAGGGCCCGACAAGGCCCGACAGGGCCCGAGCAAACCTGACAGGACCTGACAAAGCCTGACAGGGCCCGACGGAGCCCAACAGGGCCTGAGCAAACCCGAAAGAGCCCGACGGAGCCTGACAGGGCTCGATAGAGTCCGACAGGGCCCGAAGAAACCCGACAGGGCCCGACAAAACCCGAGAGGGCCCGACGGAACCCGAGAGGGCCCGAGGAAATCCGAGAGGGCCCGACGGAGCCTGACAGGGCCCGAGCAAACCCGACAGGGCCCGACAGAGCCCGACAGGACCCGAGCAAACCCGACAGGGCCCGAGCAAACCCGACAGGGTTCGACAAAGTCTGACAGGGCTCGATGGAGCCCGACAGGGCCCGGGGAAACCCGACAGGGCCCGACGGAGCCTGACAGGGCCCGAGCAAACCCGACAGGGCTCGAGCAAACCTGACAGGGCACGAAGGAGCCCGACAGGGCCCGAGCAAACCCGACAAGGCCCAACGGATCCCGACAGGGCCTGAGCAAACCTGACAGGGCCCGACGGAGCCCGACAGGGCACGAGCAAACCCGACAGGGCCTGACGGAGCCTGACAGGGCCCGAGTAAACCCGACAGGGCCCGAGCGAATCCGACAGGGCGCGACGGAGCCCGACAGGACGCGGGCAAACCCGACAGGTCCCGAGCAAATCCGACAGGGCCTGACAAGACCCGACAGCGCCCGAGCAAACCTGACAGGGCCTGACGGAGCCTGACAGGGCCCGAGCAAACCTGACAGGGCCCGAGAGAACCTGACAGGGCCCGACGGAGCCCGACAGGGCGCGAGCAAACCCGACAGGGGCTGACAAGGCCCGACAGGGCCTGAGCAAACCCGACAGGACCCGCCAAAGCCTGATAGGGTCCGATGGAGCCCGACAGGGCCCGAGCAAACCCGACAGGGGCTGACAAGGCCCGACAGGGCCTGAGCAAACTCGACAGGACCCGCCAAAGCCTGATAGGGTCCGATGGAGCCTGACAGGGCCCGAGCAAACCCGACAGGGTTCGACGGAGCCCGACAGGGCCCGAGCAAACCCGACAGGGTCCGACGAAGCCTGACAGGGCTTCAGCAAACCCGACAGGGCCCGAGCAAACCCGACAGGACCCGAGCAAACCCGACAGGGTCCGACGGAGCCCGACAGGGCCTGAGGAAACCAGACAGGGCCCGACAGAGCCCGACAGGGCCTGAGCAAACCCGACAGGGCCCGAGCAAACCCGACAGGGTTCGACAAAGCCTGACAGGGCTTGATGGAGCCCGACAGGGCCCGAGCAAACCCGACAGGGCCCGACGGAGCCTGACAGAGCCCGAGCAAACCCGACAGGGCTCGACAGAGCCCGATAGGGCCTGAGCAAACCCGACAGGGCCTGACGGAGCCCGACAGGGCCCGAGCAAACCCGAAAGTGCCCGACGAAGCCTGACAGGGCTCGATGGAGCCCGACAGGGCCCGAGCAAACCCGACAGGGCCCGACGGAGCCTGACAGAGCCCGAGCAAACCCGACAGGGCTCGACAGAGCCCGATAGGGCCCGAGCAAACCTGACAGGGCCCGATGGAGGCCGACAGGGCTCGAGCAAACCCGACAGGGTCCGACGAAGCCTGACAGGGCTTCAGCAAACCCGACATGGCCCGAGCAAACCCGACAGGGCCCGACGGAGCCCGACAGGGGTCGAGCAAACCCGATAGGGCCTGACGGAGCCTGACAGGGCCCGAGCAAACCTGACAGGGCCCGAGAGAACCTGACAGGGCCCGACGGAGCCCGACAGGGCGCGAGCAAACCCGACAGGGGCTGACAAGGCCCGATAGGGCCTGAGCGAACCCGACAGGACCCGCCAAAGCCTGATAGGGTCCGATGGAGCCCGACAGGGCCTGAGGAAACCCGACAGGGCGCGACGGAGCCTGACAGGGCCCGAGCAAACCCGACAGGGTTCCACGGAGCCCGACAGGGCCCGAGCAAACCGACAGGGCCCAACGGAGCCCGACAGGGCCCGAGGAAACCAGACAGGGCTCGACAGAGCCCGACAGGGCCCGAGCAAACCCGAGAGGGCCTGAGCAAACCCGACAGGGTTCGACAAAGCCTGACAGGGCTCGATGGAGCCCGACAGGGCCCAAGGAAACCCGACAGGGCCTGAGCAAATCCGACAGGGCCCGACAGAGCCCGACAGAGCCCGACAGGGCACGAGCAAACCCGAAAGAGCCCGACGGAGCCTGACAGGGCTCGATGAAGCCCGAGAGGGCCCGAGGAAACCCGACAGGGCCCCAGGGAGCCCGATAGGGCCCGAGCAAACCCGACAGGGCCTGACGGAGCCCGACAGGGCCCGAGCAAACCCGACAGGGCACGATGGAGCCCGACAGAGCCCGAGCAAACCCGACAGGGCCCGACAAGGCCCGACAGGGCCCGAGCAAACCTGACAGGACCTGACAAAGCCTGACAGGGCCCGACGGAGCCCGACAGGGCCCGAGCAAACCCGACAGGATTCGACGGAGCCCGACAGGGCCCGAGCAAACCCGACAGGGACCGACGAAGCCTGACAGGGCTTCAGCAAACCCGACAGGACCCGAGCAAATCCGACAGGGTTCGACGGAGCCCGACAGGGCCCGAGGAAACCAGACAGGGCCCGACAGAGCCCGACAGGGCCCGAGCAAACCCGACAGGGCCCGAGCAAACCCAACAGGGTTCGACAAAGCCTGACAGGGCTTGATGGAGCCCGACAGGGCCCGAGCAAACCCGACAGGGCCCGACGGAGCCTGACAGAGCCCGAGCAAACCCGACAGGGCTCGACGCAGCCCGATAGGGCCTGAGCAAATCCGACAGGGCCTGACGGAGCCCGACAAGGCCCGAGCAAACCCGAAAGTGCCCGACGAAGCCTGACAGGGCTCGATGGAGCCCGACAGGGCCCGAGGAAACCCGACAGGGTCCGACGAAGCCTGACAGGGCTTCAGCAAACCCGACATGGCCCGAGCAAACCCAACAGGGCCGACGGAGCCCGACAGAGCCCGAGGAAACCAGACAGGGCTCGACAGAGCCCGATAGGGCCCGAGCAAACCTGACAAGGCCCGATGGAGGCCGACAGGGCTCGAGCAAACCCGACAGGGTCCGACGAAGCCTGACAGGGCTTCAGCAAACCCGACATGGCCCGAGCAAACCCGACAGGGCCCGACGGAGCCCGACAGAGCCCGAGGAAACCAGACAGGGCCCGATGGAGCCCGACAGGGCTCGAGCAAACCCGACAGGGCCCGACGGAGCCCGACAGGGCCCGAGCAAACCCGAAAGGGCCCGACGGAGCCTGACAGGACTCGATGGAGCCCGACAGGGCTCGAGCAAACCCGACAGGGTCCGACGAAGCCTGACAGGGCTTCAGCAAACCCGACATGGCCCGAGCAAACCCGACAGGGCCGACGGAGCCCGACAGAGCCCGAGGAAACCAGACAGGGCCCGACGGAGCCCGACAGGGCTCGAGCAAACCTGACAGGGCCCGACGGAGCCCGACAGGGCCCGAGCAAACCCAAAAGGGCCCGACGGAGCCTGACAGGGCTCGATGGAGCCCGACAGGGCCCGAGGAAGCCCGACAGGGCCTGATTGAGCCCGATAGGGCCCGAGCAAACCCGACAGGGCCTGACGGAGCCTGACAGGGCCCGGGCAAACCCGACAGGGCACGCTGGAGCCCGACAGAGCCCGAGCAAACCCGACAGGGCCCGACAAGTCCCAACAGGGCCCGAGCAAACCTGACACGTCCTGACAAAGCCTGACAGGGCCCGACAGAGCCCGCCAGGGCCCGAGCAAACCCGAAAGAGCCCGACGGAGCCTGACAGGGCTCAGTGGAGTCCGACAGGGCCCAAGGCAACCCGACACGGCTCGACGGAACCTGACAGGGCCTGAGAAACCCGACAAGGCCCGAGCAAACCCGACAGGGCCCGACGGAGCCTGACAGGGCTCGATGGAGCCCGACAGGGCCCGAGGAAACCCGACAGGGCCCGACTGAGCCCGATAGGGCCCGAGCAAACCCGACAGGGCCCGATGGAGCCCGACAGGGCTCGAACAAACCCGACAGGGCCTGAGCAAATCCGACAGGGCGCGACGGAGCCTGTCGGGTTTGCTCGGGCTCTGTCAGCTCCATTGGGCTCTGTCGGGTTTGCTCGGGCCCTTTCGGGTTTGCTCGGGCCCTGTCAGGCTCCGTCAAGCCCTGTCGGGTTTGCTAGGGCCCTGTCGGGCTCCGTCGGGCCCTGTTGGGTTTGCTCAGGCCCTGTTGGGTTTGCTGAAGCCCTGTCAGGCTTCGATGGACCCTGTCGGGTTTGCTCGGGCCCTGTCGGGCTCCGTCGAGCCCTTTCGGGTTTGCTCCGGCCCTGTCAGGCTCCGTTGGGCCCTGTCGGATTTCCTCGGGCCCTGTCGGGTTTGCTCGGGCCCTGTCAGGTTCCGTCAGGCCCTGTCGGGTTTCCTCGGGCCATGTCGGAATCTATCGAGCCCTGTCAGGCTCCGTCGGGCTCTGTCGGGTTTGCTCAGGCCCTGTCAGGCTCCGTCGGGCCCTGTCAGGCTTTGTCAGGTCCTGTCAGGTTTGCTCGGGCCCTGTCGGGCCTTGTCGGGCCCTGTCGGGTTTGCTCGGGTTCTGTCGGGCTCCAGCGTGCCCTGTCGGGTTTGCCCGGGCCCTGTCAGGCTCCGTCAGGCCCTCTCGGGTTTGCTCGGGCCCTATCCGGCTCCGTGGGGCCCTATCGGGTTTCCTCGGGGCCCTGTCGGGCTCCATCGAGCCCTGTCAGGCTCCGTCGGGCCTTTTCAGGTTTGCTCGGGCCCTGTCGGGCTCCATCGAACCATGTCAGGCTTTGTCAGGTCGTGTCAGGTTTGTTCGGGCCCTGTCGGGTTTGCTCGGGCTCTGTCGGGCTCCGTCGGGCCCTGTCAGGTTTGCTCGGGCCCTGTCGGGTTTGCTCGGGCCCTGTCAGGCTTTGTCAAGCCCTGTCGGGTTTGCTCAGGCCCTGCCGGGTTTGCTAGGGCCCTGTCGGGCTCCGTCGGGCCCTGTCTGGTTTCCTCAGGCCCTGTCGGGCTCCGTCGGGCCCTGTCGGGTTTGCTCGGGCCCTGTCGGGTTTGCTGAAGCCCTGTCAGGCTTCGATGGACCCTGTCGGGTTTGCTCGGGCCCTTTCGGGCTCCGTCGAGTCCTGTCGGGTTTGCTCGGGCCCTGTCAGGCTCCGTCGCGCCCTGTCGGGTTTCCTCGGGCCCTGTCGGGCTCCATCGAGCCCTGTCGGGTTTGCTCGGGCCCTGTCGGGCTCCATCGGACCCTATCAGGCTTTGTCGGGTCCTGTCGGGTTTGCTCAGGCCCTGTCGGGTCTTGTCAGGCCCTGTCGGGTTTGCTCGGGCCCTGTCGGGTTTGCCCGCGTCCTGTCGAACTCCGTCAGGCCCTGTCAGATTCGCTCGGGCCCTGTCGGGTTTGCTCGGGCCCTGTCAGGCTCCGTCGAGTCCTGTCGGGTTTGCTCGGTCCCCGTCAGGCTCCGTCGGGCCCTGTCGGGTTTCCTTGGGCCCTCTCGGGTTCCGTCGGGCCCTGTCGGGTTTCCTCGGGCCCTGTCGGACTCTATCGAGTCCTGTCAGGCTCCGTCGGGCTCTTTCGGGTTTGCTCAGGCCCTGTCGGGCTCCGTCGGGCCCTGTCAGGCTTTGTCAGGTCCTGTCAGGTTTGCTCGGGCCCTGTCGGGCCTTGTCGGGCCCCGTCGGGTTTGCTCGGGCTCTGTCAGGCTGCAGCGTGCCCTGTCGGGTTTGCCCGGGCCCTGTCGGGCTCCATCGAGCCCTGTCAGGCTCCGTCGAGTCCTGTCGGGTTTGCTCGGTCCCCGTCAGGCTCCGTCGGGCCCTGTCGGGTTTCCTTGGGCCCTGTCGGGCTCCATCGAGCCCTGTCAGGCTTTGTCGAACCCTGTCGGGTTTGCTCGGGCCATGTCGGGTTTGCTCGGGCCCTGTCGGGTTCTGTCGGGCCCTGTCTGGTTTCCTCGGGCCCTGTCGGGCTCCTTCGAGCCCTGTCAGGTTTGCTCGGGCTGTGTCGGGTTTGCTCGGACCCTGTCAGGCTCCGTCGAGCCCTGTCGGGTTTGCTCGGGCCCTGTCAGGCTCCGTCGGGCCCTGTCGGGTTTCCTCGGGCCCTGTCGGGCTCCATCGAGCCCTGTCAGGCTTTGTCGAACCCTGTCGGGCTCCGTCTGGCCCTGTCGAGTTTGCTCGGGCCCTGTCAGGTTTGCTGAAGCCCTGTCAGGCTTCGTCGGACCCTGTCGAGTGTGCTCATACCCTGTCGGGCTCCGTCGAGCCCTCTCGGGTTTGCTCGGGCCCTGTCAGGCTCCGTCGGGCACTGTCGGATTTCCTCGGGCCCTGTCGGGTTTGCTCGGGCCCTGTCGGGTTCCGTCGGGCCCTGTCGGGTTTGCTCGGGCCCCGTCGGGCTCCGTCGGGCCCTGTCGGGTTTCCTCGGGCCCTGTCGGGCTCTATCGAGCCCTGTCAGGCTCCGTCAGGCCTTTTCGGGTTTGCTCGGGCCCTGTCGGGCTCTGTCGGGCCCTGTCAGGCTTTGTCAGGTCCTGTCAGGTTTGTTCGGGCCCTGTCGGGCCTTGTCGGGCCCTGTCGGGTTTGCTCGGGCTCTGTCGGGCTCCGTTGGGCCCTGTCGGGTTTGCTCGGGCTCTGTCGGGTTTGCTCGGGCCCTGTCGGGTTTGCTTGGGCCCTGTCAGGCTCCGTCAAGCCCTGTCGGGTTTGCTCGGGCCCTGTCGGGTTTGCTAGGGCCCTGTCGGGCTCCGTCGGGCCCTGTCTGGTTTCCTCAGGCCCTGTCGGGATCCGTCAGACCCTGTCAGGTTTGCTCAGGCCGTGTCGGGTTTGCTGAAGCCCTGTCAGGCTTCGACGGACCCTGTCGGGTTTGCTCGGGCCCTGTCGGGCATTGTCGAGCCCTGTCGGGTTTGCTCGGGCCCTGTCAGGCTCCGTCGCGCCCTGTCAGGTTTCCTCGGGCCCTGTCGGGCTCCATCGGACCCTGTCAGGCTTTGTCGGGTCCTGTCGGGTTTGCTCAGGCCCTGTCGGGCCTTGTCAGGCCCTGTCAGGTTTGCTCGGGCCCTGTCGGGTTTGCCCGCGTCTTGTCGGGCTCCGTCGAGCCCTGTCAGATTCGCTCGGGCCCTGTCGGGTTTGCTCGGGCCCTGTCAGGCTCCGTCAGGCCCTGTCGGGTTTGCTCGTGCCCTGTTGGGCTCCGTCGGGCCCTGTCAGGTTTGCTTGCGCCCTGTCGGGATCCGTTGGGCCCTGTCGGGTTTGCTCGGGCCCTGTCGGGCTCCTTCGTGCCCTGTCAGGTTTGCTCGGGCCCTGTCGGGTTTGCTCGGGCCCTGTCAGGCTCCGTCGAGCCCTGTCCGGTTTGCTCGGGCCCTGTCAGGCTCCGTCGGGCCCTGTCGGGTTTCCTTGGGCCCTGTCAGGCTCCATCGAGCCCTGTCAGGCTTTGTCGAACCCTGTCAGGTTTGCTCGGGCCATGTCGGGTTTGCTCGGGCCCTGTCAGGCTCTGTCGGGCCCTGTCTGGTTTCCTCGGGCCCTGTCGGGCTCCTTCGAGCCCTGTCAGGTTTGCTCGGACCGTGTCGGGTTTGCTCGGGCCCTGTCAGGCTCCGTCGAGCCCTGGCGGGATTGCTCGGGCCCTGTCGGGCCTTGTCGGGCCCTGTCGGGTTTGCTCGAACTCTGTCGGGCTCTAGCATGCCCTGTCGGGTTTGCCCGGGCCCTGTCAGGCTCCGTCAGGCCCTGTCGAGTTTGCTCGGGCCCTATCGGGCTTCGTGGGGCCGTGTCGGGTTTCCTCGGGCCCTGTCGGGCTCCATCGAGCCCTGTCAGGCTCCGTCGGGCCCTTTCGGGTTTGCTCGGGCCCTGTCGGGCTCCGTCAGGCCCTGTCGGATTTGCTCAGGCCCTGTCGGGTTTGCTCGAGCCCTGTCGGGCTCCATCGAGCCCTGTCGGGTTTGCTCGGGCCCTATCGGGCTCCGTCGGGCCCTGTCGGGTTTCCTCGGGCCCTGTCAGGCTCCATCGAGCCCTGTCAGGCTTCGTCGGGCCCTTTCGGGTTTGCTCGGGCCCTGTCGGGCTCCGTCAGGCCCTGTCGGGTTTTCTCGGGCCCTATCGGGCTCCGTCGGGCCCTGTCGGGTTTCCTCGGGCTCTGTCGGTCGCCATCGAGCCCTGTCAGGCTCCGTCAGGCCCTGTCGGGTTTGCTCGGGCCCTATCGAGCTCCGTCGGGCCCTGTCGGGATTCCTCGGGCTCTGTCGGTCTCCATCGAGCCCTGTCAGGCTCCGTCGGGCCCTGTCGGGTTTGCTCGGGCCCTGTCGGGTTTGCTCAGGCACTGTCGGGTTTGCTCGGGCCCTGTCGGGTTTGCTTGGGCCCTGTTGGGTTTGCTCGGGCCCTGTCGGGCTTCCTCGGGCCCTGTCGGGCTCCATCGAGCCCTGTCAGGCTTCGTCGGACCCTATCAGGCTTTGCTCGGGCCCTATCGGGCTCCGTCGGGCCCTGTCGGGTTTCCTCGGGCTCTGTCGGTCTCCATCGAGCCCTGTCAGGCTCCGTTGGGCCCTGTCGGGTTTGCTCGGGACCTGTCGGGTTTGCTCAGGCACTGTCGGGTTTGCTCAGGCCCTGTCGGGTTTGCTTGGGCCCTGTCAGGCTCCATCGGGCCCTGTCGGGTTTCCTCGGGCCCTGTCGGGCTCCATCGAGCCCTGTCAGGCTCCGTCGGGCCCTTTCGGGTTTGCTCGGGCCCTGTCGGGCTCCGTCGGGCCATGTCGGGTTTCCTCGGGCCCTGTCGGGTTCCATCGAGCCCTGTCAGGCTCCGTCGGGCCTTTTTGGGTTTGCTCGGGCCCTGTCGGGCTCCGTCGGGCCCTGTCAGGCTTTGTCAGGTCCTGTCAGGTTTGTTCTGGCCCTGTCGGGCCTTGTCGGGCCCTGTCGGGTTTGCTCGGGCTCTGTCGGGCTCCGTTGGGCCCTGTCGGGTTTGCTCGGGCACTGTCGGGTTTGCTCAGGCCCTGTCAGGCTCCGTCGACCTCTGTCAGGTTTGCTCGGGCCCTGTCGGGCTCCGTTGAGCCATGTCGGGTTTGCTCGGGCCCTGTCGGGCTCCATCGAACGCTGTCAGGCTTTGTCGGGTCCTGTCGGGTTTGCTCAGGCCCTGTCAGGCTCCGTCGACCCCTGTCAGGTATGCTCGGGCCCTGTCGGGTTTGCTCAGGCCCTGTTCAGGCTCCGTCGACCCCTATCAGGTATGCTCGGGCCCTGTCGGGTTTGCTCAGGCCCTGTCAGGCTCCGTCGAGCCCTGTCGGGTTTGCTCAGGCCCTGTCAGGCTCCGTCAGGCCCTGTCGGGTTTGCTCGGGCCCTGTCGGGTTTGCTGGGGCCCTGTCGGGCTCCGTCGGGCCCTGTCGGGTTTGCTCGGGCCCTGTCGGGCTCCGTCTAGCCCTGTCAGGTTTCCTCGGGCCCTGTCGGGCTCCGTCGGGCCCTGTCGGATTTCCTCGGGCCATCTCGGGTTCCGTCGGGCCCTGTCAGGTTTCCTCGGGCCCTGTCGGACTCTATCGAGCCCTGTCAGGCTCCGTCGGGCTCTTTCGGGTTTGCTCAGGCCCTGTCGGGCTCCGTCGGGCCCTGTCAGGCTTTGTCAGGTCCTGTCAGGTTTGCTCGGGCCCTGTCGGGCCTTGTCGGGCCCTGTTGGGTTTGCTCGGGCTCTGTCGGGCTCCAGCGTGCCCTGTCGGGTTTGCCCTGGCCCTGTCAGGCTCCATCAGGCCCTGTCGGGTTTGCTCGGGCCACGTCGGGCTCCGTGGGGCCCTGTCGGGTTTCCTCGGGCCCTGTCGGGCTCCATCGAGCCCTGTCAGGCTCCGTCGGGCCCTTTCGGGTTTGCTCGGGCCCTGTCGGGCTCTGTCGGGCCCTGTCGGATTTGCTCAGGCCCTGTCGGGTTTGCTCGAGCCCTGTCGGGCTCCATCGAGCCCTGTCAGGCTCCGTCGGGCCCTTTCGGGTTTGCTCGGGCCCTGTCGGGCTCTGTCGGGCCCTGTCGGATTTGCTCAGGCCCTGTCGGGTTTGCTCGAGCCCTGTCGGGCTCCATCGAGTCCTGTCGGGTTTCCTCGGGCCCTGTCGGGCTCCATCGAGCCCTGTCAGGCTTCGTCGGGCCCTTTCGGGTTTGCTCGGGCCCTGTCGGGCTCCGTCAGGCCCTGTCGGGTTTGCTCGGGCCCTATCGGGCTCCGTCGAGCCCTGTCGGGTTTCCTCGGGCCCTGTCGGGCTCCATCGAGCCCTGTCAGGCTCCGTCGGGCCCTGTCGGATTTGCTCAGGCCCTGTCGGGCTCCATCGGGTCCTGTCGGGTTTGCTCGGGCCCTATCGGGCTCCTTCGGGCCCTGTCGGGTTTCCTCGGGCCCTGTCGGGCTCTGTTGGGCCCTGTCGGTTTGCTCGGGCCCTGTCGGGTTTTCTGAAGCCCTGTCAGGCTTCGTCGGACCCTGTCAAGTGTGCTCGGGCCCTGTCGGGCTCCGTCGAACCCTGTCAGGTTTTCTCGGGCCTTGTCAGGCTCCGTCGGGCCCTGTCGGGTTTGCTCGGGCCCTGTCGGGTTTGCTCAGGCCCTGTCGGGTTTCCTCGGGCCCTGTCGGACTCCACTGAGCCCTGTCAGGCTCCGTCGGGCTCTTTCGGGTTTGCTCGGGCCCTGGCGGGCTCCGTCGGGCCCTGTCAGGCTTTGTCAGGACGTCTCAGGTTTGCTCGGGCCCTGTCGGGCCTTGTCGGGCCCTGTCGGGTTTACTCGGGCTCTGTCGGGCTCCAGCGTGCCCTGTCGGGTTTGCCCGGGCCCTGTCAGGCTCCGTCAGGCCCTGTAGGGTTTGCTCGGGCCCTATCGGGCTCCGTCGGGCCCTGTCGGGTTTCTTCGGGCCCTGTCGGGCTCCATCGAGCCCTGTCAGGCTTCGTCGGGCCCTTTCGGGTTTGCTCGGGCCCTGTCGGGCTCCGTCAGGCCCTGTCGGGTTTCCTCGGGCCCTGTCGGGCTCCATCGAGCCCTGTCAGGTTTTCTCGGGCCCTGTCGGGTTTGCTCGGGCCCTGTCGGGCTCCATCGGACCCTATCAGGCTTTGGCGGGTCCTGTCGGGTTTGCTCAGGCCCTGTCGGGCTCCATCGGGCGCTGTCGGGTTTGCTCGGGCCCTATCGGGCTCCGTCGGGCCCTGTCGGGTTTGCTCAGGCCCTGTCAGGCTCCGTCGACCCCTATCAGGTATGCTCGGGCCCTGTCGGGTTTGCTCAGGCCCTGTCAGGCTCCGTCGAGCCCTGTCGGGTTTGCTCAGGCCCTGTCAGGCTCCGTCAGGCCCTGTCGGGTTTGCTCGGGCCCTGTCGGGTTTGCTGGGGCCCTGTCGGGCTCCGTCGGGCCCTGTCGGGTTTGCTCGGGCCCTGTCGGGCTCCGTCTAGCCCTGTCAGGTTTCCTCGGGCCCTGTCGGGCTCCGTCGGGCCCTGTCGGATTTCCTCGGGCCATCTCGGGTTCCGTCGGGCCCTGTCAGGTTTCCTCGGGCCCTGTCGGACTCTATCGAGCCCTGTCAGGCTCCGTCGGGCTCTTTCGGGTTTGCTCAGGCCCTGTCGGGCTCCGTCGGGCCCTGTCAGGCTTTGTCAGGTCCTGTCAGGTTTGCTCGGGCCCTGTCGGGCCTTGTCGGGCCCTGTTGGGTTTGCTCGGGCTCTGTCGGGCTCCAGCGTGCCCTGTCGGGTTTGCCCTGGCCCTGTCAGGCTCCATCAGGCCCTGTCGGGTTTGCTCGGGCCACGTCGGGCTCCGTGGGGCCCTGTCGGGTTTCCTCGGGCCCTGTCGGGCTCCATCGAGCCCTGTCAGGCTCCGTCGGGCCCTTTCGGGTTTGCTCGGGCCCTGTCGGGCTCTGTCGGGCCCTGTCGGATTTGCTCAGGCCCTGTCGGGTTTGCTCGAGCCCTGTCGGGCTCCGTCTAGCCCTGTCAGGTTTCCTCGGGCCCTGTCGGGCTCCGTCGGGCCCTGTCGGATTTCCTCGGGCCATCTCGGGTTCCGTCGGGCCCTGTCAGGTTTCCTCGGGCCCTGTCGGACTCTATCGAGCCCTGTCAGGCTCCGTCGGGCTCTTTCGGGTTTGCTCAGGCCCTGTCGGGCTCCGTCGGGCCCTGTCAGGCTTTGTCAGGTCCTGTCAGGTTTGCTCGGGCCCTGTCGGGCCTTGTCGGGCCCTGTTGGGTTTGCTCGGGCTCTGTCGGGCTCCAGCGTGCCCTGTCGGGTTTGCCCTGGCCCTGTCAGGCTCCATCAGGCCCTGTCGGGTTTGCTCGGGCCACGTCGGGCTCCGTGGGGCCCTGTCGGGTTTCCTCGGGCCCTGTCGGGCTCCATCGAGCCCTGTCAGGCTCCGTCGGGCCCTTTCGGGTTTGCTCGGGCCCTGTCGGGCTCTGTCGGGCCCTGTCGGATTTGCTCAGGCCCTGTCGGGTTTGCTCGAGCCCTGTCGGGCTCCATCGAGCCCTGTCAGGCTCCGTCGGGCCCTTTCGGGTTTGCTCGGGCCCTGTCGGGCTCTGTCGGGCCCTGTCGGATTTGCTCAGGCCCTGTCGGGTTTGCTCGAGCCCTGTCGGGCTCCATCGAGTCCTGTCGGGTTTCCTCGGGCCCTGTCGGGCTCCATCGAGCCCTGTCAGGCTTCGTCGGGCCCTTTCGGGTTTGCTCGGGCCCTGTCGGGCTCCGTCAGGCCCTGTCGGGTTTGCTCGGGCCCTATCGGGCTCCGTCGAGCCCTGTCGGGTTTCCTCGGGCCCTGTCGGGCTCCATCGAGCCCTGTCAGGCTCCGTCGGGCCCTGTCGGATTTGCTCAGGCCCTGTCGGGCTCCATCGGGTCCTGTCGGGTTTGCTCGGGCCCTATCGGGCTCCTTCGGGCCCTGTCGGGTTTCCTCGGGCCCTGTCGGGCTCTGTTGGGCCCTGTCGGTTTGCTCGGGCCCTGTCGGGTTTTCTGAAGCCCTGTCAGGCTTCGTCGGACCCTGTCAAGTGTGCTCGGGCCCTGTCGGGCTCCGTCGAACCCTGTCAGGTTTTCTCGGGCCTTGTCAGGCTCCGTCGGGCCCTGTCGGGTTTGCTCGGGCCCTGTCGGGTTTGCTCAGGCCCTGTCGGGTTTCCTCGGGCCCTGTCGGACTCCACTGAGCCCTGTCAGGCTCCGTCGGGCTCTTTCGGGTTTGCTCGGGCCCTGGCGGGCTCCGTCGGGCCCTGTCAGGCTTTGTCAGGACGTCTCAGGTTTGCTCGGGCCCTGTCGGGCCTTGTCGGGCCCTGTCGGGTTTACTCGGGCTCTGTCGGGCTCCAGCGTGCCCTGTCGGGTTTGCCCGGGCCCTGTCAGGCTCCGTCAGGCCCTGTAGGGTTTGCTCGGGCCCTATCGGGCTCCGTCGGGCCCTGTCGGGTTTCTTCGGGCCCTGTCGGGCTCCATCGAGCCCTGTCAGGCTTCGTCGGGCCCTTTCGGGTTTGCTCGGGCCCTGTCGGGCTCCGTCAGGCCCTGTCGGGTTTCCTCGGGCCCTGTCGGGCTCCATCGAGCCCTGTCAGGTTTTCTCGGGCCCTGTCGGGTTTGCTCGGGCCCTGTCGGGCTCCATCTGACCCTATCAGGCTTTGGCGGGTCCTGTCGGGTTTGCTCAGGCCCTGTCGGGCTCCATCGGGCGCTGTCGGGTTTGCTCGGGCCCTATCGGGCTCCGTCGGGCCCTGTCGGGTTTGCTCGGGCCCTGTCGGGCTCGATCGAGCCCTGTCAGGCTTCGTCGGGCCCTTTCGGGTTTGCTCGGGCCCTGTCGGGCTCCCTCAGGCCCTGTCGGGTTTGCTCGGGCCCTATCGGGCTCCGTCGAGCCCTGTCGGGTTTGCTCGGGCTCTGTCAGGCTCCGTCGGGCCCTGTTGGGTTTCCTCAGGCCCTGTTGGGCTCCATCAAGCCCTGTCAGGCTTTCTCGAACCCTGTCGGGTTTACTCGGGCCCTGTCGGGTTTGCTCGGGCCCTGTCGGGCTCCGTCGGGCCCTGTCTGGTTTCCTCGGGCTCTGTTGGGCTTCGTCGCGCCCTGTCGGGTTTGCTCGGGCCATGTCGGGTTTGCTGAAGCCCTGTCAGGATTCGTCGGACCCTGTCGGGTTTGCTCGAGCCCTGTCGGGCTCCATCGGGCCCTGTCGGGTTTGCTCAGGCCCTATCGGGCTCCGTCGGGCCCTGTCGGGTTTCCTCGGGCCCTGTCGGGCTCCATCGAGCCCTGTCAGGTTTGCTCGGGCCCTGTCGGGTTTGCTCGGGCCCTGTCGGGCTCCATCAGACCCTATCAGGCTTTGGCGGGTCCTGTCGGGTTTGCTCAGGCCCTGTCGGGCCTTGTCAGCCCCTGTCAGGTTTGCTCGCGCCCCGTCGGTCTCCGTCGGGCCCTGTCAGGCTCCTTCGTGCCCTGTCAGGTTTGCTCGGGCCGTGTCATGCTCCGTCAGGCCCTATCGGGTTTGCTCGAGCCGTGTCGGGCTCCGTCAGGCCCTGTCAGGTTTGCTCGGGACCTGTCGGGTTTGCCCGCGTCCTGTCGGGCTCCGTCGGGCCCTGTCAGATTCGCTCGGGCCCTGTCGGGTTTGCTCGGGCCCTGTCAGGCTCCGTCAGGCCCTGTTGGGTTTGCTCGTGCCCTGTCGGGCTCCGTCGGGCCCTGTCAGGTTTGCTCAGGCCCTGTCGGGATTTGTTGGGCCTTGTCGGGTTTGCTCGGGCCCTGTCGGGCTCCTTCGTGCCCTGTCAGGTTTGCTCGGGCCCTGTCGGGTTTGCTCGGGCCCTGTCAGGCTCCGTCGGGCTCTGTCGGGTTTCCTCGGGCCCTGTCGGGTTTGCTCGGGCCCTGTCAGACTTTGTCGAACCCTGTCGGGTTTGCTCGGGCCATGTCGGGTTTGCTCGGGTCCTGTCGGGCTCTGTCGGGCCCTGTCGGGTTTGCTCGGGCCCTGTCAGGCTCCGTCGGTCCCTGTTGGATTTCCTCGGGCCCTCTCGGGTTCCGTCGGGCCCTGTCAGGTTTCCTCGGGCCCTGTCGGACTCTATCGAGCCCTGTCAGGCTCCATCGGGCCCTGTCGGGTTTGCTCAGGCCCTGTCGGGCTCCGTCGGGCCCTGTCAGGCTTTGTAAGGTCCTGTCAGGTTTGCTCGGGCCCTGTCGGGCCTTGTCGGGCCCTGTCGGTTTTGCTCGGGCTCTGTCAGGCTCCAGCGTGCCCTGTCGGGTTTGCCCGGGCCCTGTCAGGCTCCATCAGGCCCTGTCGGGTTTGCTCGGGCCCTATCGGGCTCCGTGGGGCCCTGTCGGGTTTCCTCGGGGCCTGTCGGGCTCCATCGAGCCCTGTCAGGCTCCGTCGGGCCCTTTCGGGTTTGCTCGGGCCCTGTCAGGCTCCATCAGGCCCTGTCGGGTTTGCTCGGGCCCTATCGGGCTCCGTGGGGCCCTGTCGGGTTTCCTCGGGCCCTGGCGGGCTCCATCGAGCCCTGTCAGGCTCCGTCGGGCCCTTTCGGGTTTGCTCGGGCCCTGTTGGGCTCCGTCGGGCCCTGTCGGATTTGCTCAGGCCCTGTCGGGTTTGCTCGAGCCCTGTCGGGCTCCATCGGGTCCTGTCGGGTTTGCTCGGGCCCTATCGGGCTCCGTCGGGCCCTGTCAGGTTCCGTCAGGCCCTGTCGGGTTTCCTCGGGCCCTGTCGAAATCTATCGAGCCCTGTCAGGCTCCGTCGGGCTCTTTCGGGTTTGCTCAGGCCCTGTCAGGCTCCGTCGGGCCCTGTCAGGCTTTGTCAGGTCCTGTCAGGTTTGCTCGGGCCCTATCGGGCCTTGTCGGGCCCTGTCGGGTTTGCTCGGGTTCTGTCGGGCTCCAGCATGCCCTGTCGGGTTTGCCCGGGCCCTGTCAGGCTCCGTCAGGCCCTCTCGGGTTTGCTCGGGCCCTATCCGGCTCCGTGGGGCCCTGTCGGGTTTCCTCGGGCCCTGTCGGGCTCCATCGAGCCCTGTCAGGCTCCGTCGAACCTTTTCGGGTTTGCTCGGGCCCTGTCGGGCTCCATCGGGCCATGTCAGGCTTTGTCAGGTCCTGTCAGGTTTGTTCGGGCCCTGTCGGGCCTTGTCGGGCCCTGTCGGGTTTGCTTGCGCTCTGTCGGGCTCCGTCGGGCCCTGTCGGGTTTGCTCGGGCCCTGTCGGGTTTGCTGAAGCCCTGTCAGGCTTCGACGGACCCTGTCGGGTTTGCTCGGGCCCTTTCGGGCTCCGTCGAGTCCTGTCGGGTTTGCTCGGGCCCTGTCAGGCTCCGTCGCGCCCTGTCGGGTTTCCTCGGGCCCTGTCGGGCTCCATCGAGCCCTGTCGGGTTTGCTCGGGCCCTGTCGGGCTCCATCGGACCCTATCAGGCTTTGTCGGGTCCTGTCGGGTTTGCTCGGGCCCTGTCGGGCTCCGTCAGGCCCTGTCGGGTTTGCTCGGGCCCTATCGGGCTCCGTCGAGCCCTGTCGGGTTTGCTCGGGCTCTGTCAGGCTCCGTCGGGCCCTGTTGGGATTCCTCTGGCCCTGTTGGGCTCCATCAAGCCCTGTCAGGCTTTCTCGAACCCTGTCGGGTTTGCTCGGGCCCTGTCGGGTTTGCTCGGGCCCTGTCGGGCTCCGTCGGGCCCTGTCTGGTTTCCTCGGGCTCTGTTGGGCTTCGTCGCGCCCTGTCGGGTTTGCTCGGGCCATGTCGGGTTTGCTGAAGCCCTGTCAGGATTCGTCGGACCCTGTCGGGTTTGCTCGAGCCCTGTCGGGCTCCATCGGGCCCTGTCGGGTTTGCTCAGGCCCTATCGGGCTCCGTCGGGCCCTGTCGGGTTTCCTCGGGCCCTGTCGGGCTCCATCGAGCCCTGTCAGGTTTGCTCGGGCCCTGTCGGGTTTGCTCGGGCCCTGTCGGGCTCCATCAGACCCTATCAGGCTTTGGCAGGTCCTGTCGGGTTTGCTCAGGCCCTGTCGGGCCTTGTCAGCCCCTGTCAGGTTTGCTCGCGCCCCGTCGGGCTCCGTCGGGCCCTGTCAGGCTCCTTCGTGCCCTGTCGGGTTTGCTCGGGCCGTGTCATGCTCCGTCAGGCCCTATCGGGTTTGCTCGAGCCGTGTCGGGCTCCGTCAGGCCCTGTCAGGTTTGCTCAGGCCCTGTCGGGCCTTGTCAGGCCACGTCAGGTTTGCTCGGGACCTGTCGGGTTTGCCCGCGTCCTGTCGGGCTCCGTCGGGCCCTGTCAGATTCGCTCGGGCCCTGTCGGGTTTGCTCGGGCCCTGTCAGGCTCCGTCAGGCCCTGTTGGGTTTGCTCGTGCCCTGTCGGGCTCCGTCGAGCCCTGTCAGGTTTGCTCAGGCCCTGTCGGGATTTGTTGGGCCTTGTCGGGTTTGCTCGGGCCCTGTCGGGCTCCTTCGTGCCCTGTCAGGTTTGCTCGGGCCCTGTCGGGTTTGCTCGGGCCCTGTCAGGCTCCGTCGGGCTCTGTCGGGTTTCCTCGGGCCCTGTCGGGTTTGCTCGGGCCCTGTCAGACTTTGTCGAACCCTGTCGGGTTTGCTCGGGCCATGTCGGAATCTATCGAGCCCTGTCAGGCTCCGTCGGGCTCTTTCGGGTTTGCTCAGGCCCTGTCAGGCTCCGTCGAGCCCTGTCAGGCTTTGTCAGGTCCTGTCAGGTTTGCTCGGGGCCTGTCGGGCCTTGTCGGGCCCTGTCGGGTTTGCTCGGGTTCTGTCGGGCTCCAGCATGCCCTGTCGGGTTTGCCCGGGCCCTGTCAGGCTCCGTCAGGCCCTCTCGGGTTTGCTCGGGCCCTATCCGGCTCCGT
Organism: Patagioenas fasciata; assembly: GCF_037038585.1. Taxonomy (NCBI): domain Eukaryota; kingdom Metazoa; phylum Chordata; class Aves; order Columbiformes; family Columbidae; genus Patagioenas; species Patagioenas fasciata. Next base: position 2,386,392 of record NC_092545.1, read on the forward strand.
GGGGCCCTGTCGGGTTTCCTCGGGCCCTGTCGGGCTCCATCGAGCCCTGTCAGGCTCCGTCGAACCTTTTCGGGTTTGCTCGGGCCCTGTCGGGCTCCATCGGGCCATGTCAGGCTTTGTCAGGTCCTGTCAGGTTTGTTCGGGCCCTGTCGGGCCTTGTCGGACCCTGTCGGGTTTGCTCGGGCTCTGTCGGGCTCCGTTGGGCCCTGTCGGGTTTGCTCGGGCCCTGTCGGGTTTGCTCGGGCCCTGTCAGGCTTTGTCAAGCCCTGTCGGGTTTGCTCGGGCCCTGCCGGGTTTGCTAGGGCCCTGTCGGGCTCCGTCGGGCCCTGTCTGGTTTCCTCAGGCCCTGTCGGGTTCCGTCGGGCCCTGTCGGGTTTGCTCGGGCCCTGTCGGGTTTGCTGAAGCCCTGTCAGGCTTCGACAGACCCTGTCGGGTTTGCTCGGGCCCTTTCGGGCTCCGTCGAGTCCTGTCGGGTTTGCTCGGGCCCTGTCAGGCTCCGTCGCGCCCTGTCGGGTTTCCTCGGGCCCTGTCGGGCTCCATCGAGCCCTGTCGGGTTTGCTCGGGCCCTGTTGGGCTCCATCGGACCCTATCAGGCTTTGTCGGGACCTGTCGGGTTTGCTCAGGCCCTGTCGGGTCTTGTCAGGCCCTGTCGGGTTTGCTCGGGCCCTGTCGGGTTTGCCCGCGTCCTGTCGAACTCCGTCAGGCCCTGTCAGATTCGCTCGGGCCCTATCGGGTTTGCTCGGGCCCTGTCAGGCTCCGTCAGGCCCTGTCGGGTTTGCTCGGGCCCTATCGGGCTCCGTGGAGCCCTGTCGGGTTTGCTCGGGCCCTGTCGGGCTCCATCGAGCCCTGTCAGGCTCCGTCGGGCCCTTTCGGGTTTGCTTGGGCCCTGTCGGGATCCGTTGGGCCCTGTTGGGTTTGCTCGGGACCTGTAGGGCTCCTTCGTGCCCTGTCAGGCTTCGTCGGGCCCTTTCGGGTTTGCTCGGGCCCTGTCGGGCTCCGTCAGGCCCTGTCGGGTTTGCTCGGGCCCTATCGGGCTCCGTCGAGCCCTGTCGTGTTTGCTCAGGCTCTGTCAGGCTCCGTCGGGCCCTGTTGGGTTTCCTCAGGCCCTGTTGGGCTCCATCAAGCCCTGTCAGGCTTTCTCGAACCCTGTCGGGTTTGCTCGGGCCCTGTCGGGTTTGCTCGGGCCCTGTCGGGCTCCGTCGGGCCCTGTCTGGTTTCCTCGGGCTCTGTTGGGCTTCGTCGCGCCCTGTCGGGTTTGCTCGGGCCATGTCGGGTTTGCTGAAGCCCTGTCAGGATTCGTCGGACCCTGTCGGGTTTGCTCGAGCCCTGTCGGGCTCCATCGGGCCCTGTCGGGTTTGCTCAGGCCCTATCGGGCTCCGTCGGGCCCTGTCGGGTTTCCTCGGGCCCTGTCGGGCTCCATCGAGCCCTGTCAGGTTTGCTCGGGCCCTGTCGGGTTTGCTCGGGCCCTGTCGGGCTCCATCGGACCCTATCAGGCTTTGGCGGGTCCTGTCGGGTTTGCTCAGGCCCTGTCGGGCCTTGTCAGCCCCTGTCAGGTTTGCTCGCGCCCCGTCGGTCTCCGTCAGGCCCTGTCAGGCTCCTTCGTGCCCTGTCGGGTTTGCTCGGGCCGTGTCATGCTCCGTCAGGCCCTATCGGGTTTGCTCGAGCCGTGTCGGGCTCCATCAGGCCCTGTCAGGTTTGCTCAGGCCCTGTCGGGCCTTGTCAGGCCCTGTCAGGTTTGCTCGGGACCTGTCGGGTTTGCCCGCGTCCTGTCGGGCTCCGTCGGGCCCTGTCAGATTCGCTCGGGCCCTGTCGGGTTTGCTCGGGCCCTGTCAGGCTCCGTCAGGCCCTGTTGGGTTTGCTCGTGCCCTGTCGGGCTCCGTCGGGCCCTGTCAGGTTTGCTCAGGCCCTGTCGGGATTTGTTGGGCCTTGTCGGGTTTGCTCGGGCCCTGTCGGGCTCCTTCGTGCCCTGTCAGGTTTGCTCGGGCCCTGTCGGGTTTGCTCGGGCCCTGTCAGGCTCCGTCGGGCTCTGTCGGGTTTCCTCGGGCCCTGTCGGGTTTGCTCGGGCCCTGTCAGACTTTGTCGAACCCTGTCGGGTTTGCTCGGGCCATGTCGGGTTTGCTCGGGTCCTGTCGGGCTCTGTCGGGCCCTGTCGGGTTTGCTCGGGCCCTGTCAGGCTCCGTCGGTCCCTGTTGGATTTCCTCGGGCCCTCTCGGGTTCCGTCGGGCCCTGTCAGGTTTCCTCGGGCCCTGTCGGACTCTATCGAGCCCTGTCAGGCTCCGTCGGGCCCTGTCGGGTTTGCTCAGGCCCTGTCGGGCTCCGTCGGGCCCTGTCAGGCTTTGTAAGGTCCTGTCAGGTTTGCTCGGGCCCTGTCGGGCCTTGTCGGGCCCTGTCGGGTTTGCTCGGGCTCTGTCAGGCTCCAGCGTGCCCTGTCGGGTTTGCCCGGGCCCTGTCAGGCTCCATCAGGCCCTGTCGGGTTTGCTCGGGCCCTATCGGGCTCCGTGGGGCCCTGTCGGGTTTCCTCGGGGCCTGTCGGGCTCCATCGAGCCCTGTCAGGCTCCGTCGGGCCCTTTCGGGTTTGCTCGGGCCCTGTCAGGCTCCATCAGGCCCTGTCGGGTTTGCTCGGGCCCTATCGGGCTCCGTGGGGCCCTGTCGGGTTTCCTCGGGCCCTGGCGGGCTCCATCGAGCCCTGTCAGGCTCCGTCGGGCCCTTTCGGGTTTGCTCGGGCCCTGTTGGGCTCCGTCGGGCCCTGTCGGATTTGCTCAGGCCCTGTCGGGTTTGCTCGAGCCCTGTCGGGCTCCATCGGGTCCTGTCGGGTTTGCTCGGGCCCTATCGGGCTCCGTCGGGCCCTGTCAGGTTCCGTCAGGCCCTGTCGGGTTTCCTCGGGCCCTGTCGAAATCTATCGAGCCCTGTCAGGCTCCGTCGGGCTCTTTCGGGTTTGCTCAGGCCCTGTCAGGCTCCGTCGGGCCCTGTCAGGCTTTGTCAGGTCCTGTCAGGTTTGCTCGGGCCCTATCGGGCCTTGTCGGGCCCTGTCGGGTTTGCTCGGGTTCTGTCGGGCTCCAGCATGCCCTGTCGGGTTTGCCCGGGCCCTGTCAGGCTCCGTCAGGCCCTCTCGGGTTTGCTCGGGCCCTATCCGGCTCCGTGGGGCCCTGTCGGGTTTCCTCGGGCCCTGTCGGGCTCCATCGAGCCCTGTCAGGCTCCGTCGAACCTTTTCGGGTTTGCTCGGGCCCTGTCGGGCTCCATCGGGCCATGTCAGGCTTTGTCAGGTCCTGTCAGGTTTGTTCGGGCCCTGTCGGGCCTTGTCGGGCCCTGTCGGGTTTGCTTGCGCTCTGTCGGGCTCCGTCGGGCCCTGTCGGGTTTGCTCGGGCCCTGTCGGGTTTGCTGAAGCCCTGTCAGGCTTCGACGGACCCTGTCGGGTTTGCTCGGGCCCTTTCGGGCTCCGTCGAGTCCTGTCGGGTTTGCTCGGGCCCTGTCAGGCTCCGTCGCGCCCTGTCGGGTTTCCTCGGGCCCTGTCGGGCTCCATCGAGCCCTGTCGGGTTTGCTCGGGCCCTGTCGGGCTCCATCGGACCCTATCAGGCTTTGTCGGGTCCTGTCGGGTTTGCTCGGGCCCTGTCGGGCTCCGTCAGGCCCTGTCGGGTTTGCTCGGGCCCTATCGGGCTCCGTCGAGCCCTGTCGGGTTTGCTCGGGCTCTGTCAGGCTCCGTCGGGCCCTGTTGGGATTCCTCAGGCCCTGTTGGGCTCCATCAAGCCCTGTCAGGCTTTCTCGAACCCTGTCGGGTTTGCTCGGGCCCTGTCGGGTTTGCTCGGGCCCTGTCGGGCTCCGTCGGGCCCTGTCTGGTTTCCTCGGGCTCTGTTGGGCTTCGTCGCGCCCTGTCGGGTTTGCTCGGGCCATGTCGGGTTTGCTGAAGCCCTGTCAGGATTCGTCGGACCCTGTCGGGTTTGCTCGAGCCCTGTCGGGCTCCATCGGGCCCTGTCGGGTTTGCTCAGGCCCTATCGGGCTCCGTCGGGCCCTGTCGGGTTTCCTCGGGCCCTGTCGGGCTCCATCGAGCCCTGTCAGGTTTGCTCGGGCCCTGTCGGGTTTGCTCGGGCCCTGTCGGGCTCCATCAGACCCTATCAGGCTTTGGCAGGTCCTGTCGGGTTTGCTCAGGCCCTGTCGGGCCTTGTCAGCCCCTGTCAGGTTTGCTCGCGCCCCGTCAGGCTCCGTCGGGCCCTGTCAGGCTCCTTCGTGCCCTGTCGGGTTTGCTCGGGCCGTGTCATGCTCCGTCAGGCCCTATCGGGTTTGCTCGAGCCGTGTCGGGCTCCGTCAGGCCCTGTCAGGTTTGCTCAGGCCCTGTCGGGCCTTGTCAGGCCCTGTCAGGTTTGCTCGGGACCTGTCGGGTTTGCCCGCGTCCTGTCGGGCTCCGTCGGGCCCTGTCAGATTCGCTCGGGCCCTGTCGGGTTTGCTCGGGCCCTGTCAGGCTCCGTCAGGCCCTGTTGGGTTTGCTCGTGCCCTGTCGGGGTCCGTCGGGCCCTGTCAGGTTTGCTCAGGCCCTGTCGGGATTTGTTGGGCCTTGTCGGGTTTGCTCGGGCCCTGTCGGGCTCCTTCGTGCCCTGTCAGGTTTGCTCGGGCCCTGTCGGGTTTGCTCGGGCCCTGTCAGGCTCCGTCGGGCTCTGTCGGGTTTCCTCGGGCCCTGTCGGGTTTGCTCGGGCCCTGTCAGACTTTGTCGAACCCTGTCGGGTTTGCTCGGGCCATGTCGGAATCTATCGAGCCCTGTCAGGCTCCGTCGGGCTCTTTCGGGTTTGCTCAGGCCCTGTCAGGCTCCGTCGGGCCCTGTCAGGCTTTGTCAGGTCCTGTCAGGTTTGCTCGGGGCCTGTCGGGCCTTGTCGGGCCCTGTCGGGTTTGCTCGGGTTCTGTCGGGCTCCAGCATGCCCTGTCGGGTTTGCCCGGGCCCTGTCAGGCTCCGTCAGGCCCTCTCGGGTTTGCTCGGGCCCTATCCGGCTCCGTGGGGCCCTGTCGGGTTTCCTCGGGCCCTGTCGGGCTCCATCGAGCCCTGTCAGGCTCCGTCGAACCTTTTCGGGTTTGCTCGGGCCCTGTCGGGCTCCATCGGGCCATGTCAGGCTTTGTCAGGTCCTGTCAGGTTTGTTCGGGCCCTGTCGGGCCTTGTCGGGCCCTGTCGGGTTTGCTCGGGCTCTGTCGGGCTCCGTTGGGCCCTGTCGGGTTTGCTCGGGCCCTGTCGGGTTTGCTCGGGCCCTGTCAGGCTTTGTCAAGCCCTGTCGGGTTTGCTCGGGCCCTGCCGGGTTTGCTAGGGCCCTGTCGGGCTCCGTCGGGCCCTGTCAGGTTTGCTCAGGCCCTGTCGGGATTTGTTGGGCCTTGTCGGGTTTGCTCGGGCCCTGTCGGGCTCCTTCGTGCCCTGTCAGGTTTGCTCGGGCCCTGTCGGGTTTGCTCGGGCCCTGTCAGGCTCCGTCGGGCTCTGTCGGGTTTCCTCGGGCCCTGTCGGGTTTGCTCGGGCCCTGTCAGACTTTGTCGAACCCTGTCGGGTTTGCTCGGGCCATGTCGGAATCTATCGAGCCCTGTCAGGCTCCGTCGGGCTCTTTCGGGTTTGCTCAGGCCCTGTCAGGCTCCGTCGGGCCCTGTCAGGCTTTGTCAGGTCCTGTCAGGTTTGCTCGGGGCCTGTCGGGCCTTGTCGGGCCCTGTCGGGTTTGCTCGGGTTCTGTCGGGCTCCAGCATGCCCTGTCGGGTTTGCCCGGGCCCTGTCAGGCTCCGTCAGGCCCTCTCGGGTTTGCTCGGGCCCTATCCGGCTCCGTGGGGCCCTGTCGGGTTTCCTCGGGCCCTGTCGGGCTCCATCGAGCCCTGTCAGGCTCCGTCGAACCTTTTCGGGTTTGCTCGGGCCCTGTCGGGCTCCATCGGGCCATGTCAGGCTTTGTCAGGTCCTGTCAGGTTTGTTCGGGCCCTGTCGGGCCTTGTCGGGCCCTGTCGGGTTTGCTCGGGCTCTGTCGGGCTCCGTTGGGCCCTGTCGGGTTTGCTCGGGCCCTGTCGGGTTTGCTCGGGCCCTGTCAGGCTTTGTCAAGCCCTGTCGGGTTTGCTCGGGCCCTGCCGGGTTTGCTAGGGCCCTGTCGGGCTCCGTCGGGCCCTGTCTGGTTTCCTCAGGCCCTGTCGGGCTCCGTCGGGCCCTGTCGGGTTTGCTCGGGCCCTGTCGGGTTTGCTGAAGCCCTGTCAGGCTTCGACAGACCCTGTCGGGTTTGCTCGGGCCCTTTCGGGCTCCGTCGAGTCCTGTCGGGTTTGCTCGGGCCCTGTCAGGCTCCGTCGCGCCCTGTCGGGTTTCCTCGGGCCCTGTCGGGCTCCATCGAGCCCTGTCGGGTTTGCTCGGGCCCTGTCGGGCTCCATCGGACCCTATCAGGCTTTGTCGGGACCTGTCGGGTTTGCTCAGGCCCTGTCGGGTCTTGTCAGGCCCTGTCGGGTTTGCTCGGGCCCTGTCGGGTTTGCCCGCGTCCTGTCGAACTCCGTCAGGCCCTGTCAGATTCGCTCGGGCCCTGTCGGGTTTGCTCGGGCCCTGTCAGGCTCCGTCAGGCCCTGTCGGGTTTGCTCGGGCCCTATCGGGCTCCGTGGAGCCCTGTCGGGTTTGCTCGGGCCCTGTCGGGCTCCATCGAGCCCTGTCAGGCTCCGTCGGGCCCTTTCGGGTTTGCTTGGGCCCTGGCGGGCTCCGTCGGGCCCTGTCAGGCTTTGTCAGGACGTCTCAGGTTTGCTCGGGCCCTGTCGGGCCTTGTCGGGCCCTGTCGGGTTTACTCGGGCTCTGTCGGGCTCCAGCGTGCCCTGTCGGGTTTGCCCGGGCCCTGTCAGGCTCCGTCAGGCCCTGTAGGGTTTGCTCGGGCCCTATCGGGCTCCGTCGGGCCCTGTCGGGTTTCTTCGGGCCCTGTCGGGCTCCATCGAGCCCTGTCAGGCTTCGTCGGGCCCTTTCGGGTTTGCTCGGGCCCTGTCGGGCTCCGTCAGGCCCTGTCGGGTTTCCTCGGGCCCTGTCGGGCTCCATCGAGCCCTGTCAGGTTTTCTCGGGCCCTGTCGGGTTTGCTCGGGCCCTGTCGGGCTCCATCGGACCCTATCAGGCTTTGGCGGGTCCTGTCGGGTTTGCTCAGGCCCTGTCGGGCTCCATCGGGCGCTGTCGGGTTTGCTCGGGCCCTATCGGGCTCCGTCGGGCCCTGTCGGGTTTGCTCGGGCCCTGTCGGGCTCGATCGAGCCCTGTCAGGCTTCGTCGGGCCCTTTCGGGTTTGCTCGGGCCCTGTCGGGCTCCGTCAGGCCCTGTCGGGTTTTCTCGGGCCCTATCGGGCTCCGTCGGGCCCTGTCGGGTTTCCTCGGGCTCTGTCGGTCGCCATCGAGCCCTGTCAGGCTCCGTCAGGCCCTGTCGGGTTTGCTCGGGCCCTATCGAGCTCCGTCGGGCCCTGTCGGGTTTCCTCGGGCTCTGTCGGTCTCCATCGAACCCTGTCAGGCTCCGTCGGGCCCTGTCGGGTTTGCTCGGGCCCTGTCGGGTTTGCTCAGGCACTGTCGGGTTTGCTCGGGCCCTGTCGGGTTTGCTTGGGCCCTGTTGGGTTTGCTCGGGCCCTGTCGGGCTTCCTCGGGCCCTGTCGGTCTCCATCGAGCCCTGTCAGGCTTCGTCGGACCCTATCAGGCTTTGCTCGGGCCCTGTCGGTCTCCGTCAGGCCCTGTCGGGTTTGCTCGGGCCCTATCGGGCTCCGTCGGGCCCTGTCGGGTTTCCTCGGGCTCTGTCGGTCTCCATCGAGCCCTGTCAGGCTCCGTTGGGCCCTGTCGGGTTTGCTCGGGACCTGTCGGGTTTGCTCAGGCACTGTCGGGTTTGCTCAGGCCCTGTCGGGTTTGCTTGGGCCCTGTCAGGCTCCATCGGGCCCTGTCGGGTTTCCTCGGGCCCTGTCGGGCTCCATCGAGCCCTGTCAGGCTCCGTCGGGCCCTTTCGGGTTTGCTCGGGCCCTGTCGGGCTCCGTCGGGCCATGTCGGGTTTCCTCGGGCCCTGTCGGGTTCCATCGAGCCCTGTCAGGCTCCGTCGGGCCTTTTTGGGTTTGCTCGGGCCCTGTCGGGCTCCGTCGGGCCCTGTCAGGCTTTGTCAGGTCCTGTCAGGTTTGTTCTGGCCCTGTCGGGCCTTGTCGGGCCCTGTCGGGTTTGCTCGGGCTCTGTCGGGCTCCGTTGGGCCCTGTCGGGTTTGCTCGGGCACTGTCGGGTTTGCTCAGGCCCTGTCAGGCTCCGTCGACCTCTGTCAGGTTTGCTCGGGCCCTGTCGGGCTCCGTTGAGCCATGTCGGGTTTGCTCGGGCCCTGTCGGGCTCCATCGAACGCTGTCAGGCTTTGTCGGGTCCTGTCGGGTTTGCTCAGGCCCTGTCAGGCTCCGTCGACCCCTGTCAGGTATGCTCGGGCCCTGTCGGGTTTGCTCAGGCCCTGTCAGGCTCCGTCGACCCCTATCAGGTATGCTCGGGCCCTGTCGGGTTTGCTCAGGCCCTGTCAGGCTCCGTCGAGCCCTGTCGGGTTTGCTCAGGCCCTGTCAGGCTCCGTCAGGCCCTGTCGGGTTTGCTCGGGCCCTGTCGGGTTTGCTGGGGCCCTGTCGGGCTCCGTCGGGCCCTGTCGGGTTTGCTCGGGCCCTGTCGGGCTCCGTCTAGCCCTGTCAGGTTTCCTCGGGCCCTGTCGGGCTCCGTCGGGCCCTGTCGGATTTCCTCGGGCCATCTCGGGTTCCGTCGGGCCCTGTCAGGTTTCCTCGGGCCCTGTCGGACTCTATCGAGCCCTGTCAGGCTCCGTCGGGCTCTTTCGGGTTTGCTCAGGCCCTGTCGGGCTCCGTCGGGCCCTGTCAGGCTTTGTGAGGTCCTGTCAGGTTTGCTCGGGCCCTGTCGGGCCTTGTCGGGCCCTGTTGGGTTTGCTCGGGCTCTGTCGGGCTCCAGCGTGCCCTGTCGGGTTTGCCCTGGCCCTGTCAGGCTCCATCAGGCCCTGTCGGGTTTGCTCGGGCCACGTCGGGCTCCGTGGGGCCCTGTCGGGTTTCCTCGGGCCCTGTCGGGCTCCATCGAGCCCTGTCAGGCTCCGTCGGGCCCTTTCGGGTTTGCTCGGGCCCTGTCGGGCTCTGTCGGGCCCTGTCGGATTTGCTCAGGCCCTGTCGGGTTTGCTCGAGCCCTGTCGGGCTCCATCGAGCCCTGTCAGGCTCCGTCGGGCCCTTTCGGGTTTGCTCGGGCCCTGTCGGGCTCTGTCGGGCCCTGTCGGATTTGCTCAGGCCCTGTCGGGTTTGCTCGAGCCCTGTCGGGCTCCATCGAGTCCTGTCGGGTTTCCTCGGGCCCTGTCGGGCTCCATCAAGCCCTGTCAGGCTTCGTCGGGCCCTTTCGGGTTTGCTCGGGCCCTGTCGGGCTCCGTCAGGCCCTGTCGGGTTTGCTCGGGCCCTATCGGGCTCCGTCGAGCCCTGTCGGGTTTCCTCGGGCCCTGTCGGGCTCCATCGAGCCCTGTCAGGCTCCGTCGGGCCCTGTCGGATTTGCTCAGGCCCTGTCGGGCTCCATCGGGCCCTGTCGGGTTTGCTCAGGCCCTATCGGGCTCCGTCGGGCCCTGTCGGGTTTCCTCGGGCCCTGTCGGGCTCCATCGAGCCCTGTCAGGTTTGCTCGGGCCCTGTCGGGTTTGCTCGGGCCCTGTCGGGCTCCATCAGACCCTATCAGGCTTTGGCGGGTCCTGTCGGGTTTGCTCAGGCCCTGTCGGGCCTTGTCAGCCCCTGTCAGGTTTGCTCGCGCCCCGTCGGTCTCCGTCGGGCCCTGTCAGGCTCCTTCGTGCCCTGTCAGGTTTGCTCGGGCCGTGTCATGCTCCGTCAGGCCCTATCGGGTTTGCTCGAGCCGTGTCGGGCTCCGTCAGGCCCTGTCAGGTTTGCTCAGGCCCTGTCGGGCCTTGTCAGGCCCTGTCAGGTTTGCTCGGGACCTGTCGGGTTTGCCCGCGTCCTGTCGGGCTCCGTCGGGCCCTGTCAGATTCGCTCGGGCCCTGTCGGGTTTGCTCGGGCCCTGTCAGGCTCCGTCAGGCCCTGTTGGGTTTGCTCGTGCCCTGTCGGGCTCCGTCGGGCCCTGTCAGGTTTGCTAAGGCCCTGTCGGGATTTGTTGGGCCTTGTCGGGTTTGCTCGGGCCCTGTCGGGCTCCTTCGTGCCCTGTCAGGTTTGCTCGGGCCCTGTCGGGTTTGCTCGGGCCCTGTCAGGCTCCGTCGGGCTCTGTCGGGTTTCCTCGGGCCCTGTCGGGTTTGCTCGGGCCCTGTCAGACTTTGTCGAACCCTGTCGGGTTTGCTCGGGCCATGTCGGGTTTGCTCGGGTCCTGTCGGGCTCTGTCGGGCCCTGTCGGGTTTGCTCGGGCCCTGTCAGGCTCCGTCGGTCCCTGTTGGATTTCCTCGGGCCCTCTCGGGTTCCGTCGGGCCCTGTCAGGTTTCCTCGGGCCCTGTCGGACTCTATCGAGCCCTGTCAGGCTCCGTCGGGCCCTGTCGGGTTTGCTCAGGCCCTGTCGGGCTCCGTCGGGCCCTGTCAGGCTTTGTAAGGTCCTGTCAGGTTTGCTCGGGCCCTGTCGGGCCTTGTCGGGCCCTGTCGGGTTTGCTCGGGCTCTGTCAGGCTCCAGCGTGCCCTGTCGGGTTTGCCCGGGCCCTGTCAGGCTCCATCAGGCCCTGTCGGGTTTGCTCGGGCCCTATCGGGCTCCGTGGGGCCCTGTCGGGTTTCCTCGGGGCCTGTCGGGCTCCATCGAGCCCTGTCAGGCTCCGTCGGGCCCTTTCGGGTTTGCTCGGGCCCTGTCAGGCTCCATCAGGCCCTGTCGGGTTTGCTCGGGCCCTATCGGGCTCCGTGGGGCCCTGTCGGGTTTCCTCGGGCCCTGGCGGGCTCCATCGAGCCCTGTCAGGCTCCGTCGGGCCCTTTCGGGTTTGCTCGGGCCCTGTTGGGCTCCGTCGGGCCCTGTCGGATTTGCTCAGGCCCTGTCGGGTTTGCTCGAGCCCTGTCGGGCTCCATCGGGTCCTGACGGGTTTGCTCGGGCCCTATCGGGCTCCGTCGGGCCCTGTCAGGTTCCGTCAGGCCCTGTCGGGTTTCCTCGGGCCCTGTCGAAATCTATCGAGCCCTGTCAGGCTCCGTCGGGCTCTTTCGGGTTTGCTCAGGCCCTGTCAGGCTCCGTCGGGCCCTGTCAGGCTTTGTCAGGTCCTGTCAGGTTTGCTCGGGCCCTATCGGGCCTTGTCGGGCCCTGTCGGGTTTGCTCGGGTTCTGTCGGGCTCCAGCATGCCCTGTCGGGTTTGCCCGGGCCCTGTCAGGCTCCGTCAGGCCCTCTCGGGTTTGCTTGGGCCCTATCCGGCTCCGTGGGGCCCTGTCGGGTTTCCTCGGGCCCTGTCGGGCTCCATCGAGCCCTGTCAGGCTCCGTCGAACCTTTTCGGGCTTGCTCGGGCCCTGTCGGGCTCCATCGGGCCATGTCAGGCTTTGTCAGGTCCTGTCAGGTTTGTTCGGGCCCTGTCGGGCCTTGTCGGGCCCTGTCGGGTTTGCTTGCGCTCTGTCGGGCTCCGTCGGGCCCTGTCGGGTTTGCTCGGGCCCTGTCGGGTTTGCTGAAGCCCTGTCAGGCTTCGACGGACCCTGTCGGGTTTGCTCGGGCCCTTTCGGGCTCCGTCGAGTCCTGTCGGGTTTGCTCGGGCCCTGTCAGGCTCCGTCGCGCCCTGTCGGGTTTCCTCGGGCCCTGTCGGGCTCCATCGAGCCCTGTCGGGTTTGCTCGGGCCCTGTCGGGCTCCATCGGACCCTATCAGGCTTTGTCGGGTCCCGTCGGGTTTGCTCGGGCCCTGTCGGGCTCCGTCAGGCCCTGTCGGGTTTGCTCGGGCCCTATCGGGCTCCGTCGAGCCCTGTCGGGTTTGCTCGGGCTCTGTCAGGCTCCGTCGGGCCCTGTTGGGATTCCTCAGGCCCTGTTGGGCTCCATCAAGCCCTGTCAGGCTTTCTCGAACCCTGTCGGGTTTGCTCGGGCCCTGTCGGGTTTGCTCGGGCCCTGTCGGGCTCCGTCGGGCCCTGTCTGGTTTCCTCGGGCTCTGTTGGGCTTCGTCGCGCCCTGTCGGGTTTGCTCGGGCCATGTCGGGTTTGCTGAAGCCCTGTCAGGATTCGTCGGACCCTGTCGGGTTTGCTCGAGCCCTGTCGGGCTCCATCGGGCCCTGTCGGGTTTGCTCAGGCCCTATCGGGCTCCGTCGGGCCCTGTCGGGTTTCCTCGGGCCCTGTCGGGCTCCATCGAGCCCTGTCAGGTTTGCTCGGGCCCTGTCGGGTTTGCTCGGGCCCTGTCGGGCTCCATCAGACCCTATCAGGCTTTGGCAGGTCCTGTCGGGTTTGCTCAGGCCCTGTCGGGCCTTGTCAGCCCCTGTCAGGTTTGCTCGCGCCCTGTCGGGCTCCGTCGGGCCCTGTCAGGCTCCTTCGTGCCCTGTCGGGTTTTCTCGGGCCGTGTCATGCTCCGTCAGGCCCTATCGGGTTTGCTCGAGCCGTGTCGGGCTCCGTCAGGCCCTGTCAGGTTTGCTCAGGCCCTGTCGGGCCTTGTCAGGCCCTGTCAGGTTTGCTCGGGACCTGTCGGGTTTGCCCGCGTCCTGTCGGGCTCCGTCGGGCCCTGTCAGATTCGCTCGGGCCCTGTCGGGTTTGCTCGGGCCCTGTCAGGCTCCGTCAGGCCCTGTTGGGTTTGCTCGTGCCCTGTCGGGCTCCGTCGGGCCCTGTCAGGTTTGCTCAGGCCCTGTCGGGATTTGTTGGGCCTTGTCGGGTTTGCTCGGGCCCTGTCGGGCTCCTTCGTGCCCTGTCAGGTTTGCTCGGGCCCTGTCGGGTTTGCTCGGGCCCTGTCAGGCTCCGTCGGGCTCTGTCGGGTTTCCTCGGGCCCTGTCGGGTTTGCTCGGGCCCTGTCAGACTTTGTCGAACCCTGTCGGGTTTGCTCGGGCCATGTCGGAATCTATCGAGCCCTGTCAGGCTCCGTCGGGCTCTTTCGGGTTTGCTCAGGCCCTGTCAGGCTCCGTCGGGCCCTGTCAGGCTTTGTCAGGTCCTGTCAGGTTTGCTCGGGGCCTGTCGGGCCTTGTCGGGCCCTGTCGGGTTTGCTCGGGTTCTGTCGGGCTCCAGCATGCCCTGTCGGGTTTGCCCGGGCCCTGTCAGGCTCCGTCAGGCCCTCTCGGGTTTGCTCGGGCCCTATCCGGCTCCGTGGGGCCCTGTCGGGTTTCCTCGGGCCCTGTCGGGCTCCATCGAGCCCTGTCAGGCTCCGTCGAACCTTTTCGGGTTTGCTCGGGCCTGTCGGGCTCCATCGGGCCATGTCAGGCTTTGTCAGGTCCTGTCAGGTTTGTTCGGGCCCTGTCGGGCCTTGTCGGGCCCTGTCGGGTTTGCTCGGGCTCTGTCGGGCTCCGTTGGGCCCTGTTGGGTTTGCTCGGGCCCTGTCGGGTTTGCTCGGGCCCTGTCAGGCTTTGTCAAGCCCTGTCGGGTTTGCTCGGGCCCTGCCGGGTTTGCTAGGGCCCTGTCGGGCTCCGTCGGGCCCTGTCTGGTTTCCTCAGGCCCTGTCGGGCTCCGTCGGGCCCTGTCGGGTTTGCTCGGGCCCTGTCGGGTTTGCTGAAGCCCTGTCAGGCTTCGACAGACCCTGTCGGGTTTGCTCGGGCCCTTTCGGGCTCCGTCGAGTCCTG